>NC_140776.1:135579978-140379978 GCF_044657685.1 Stegodyphus dumicola
TTAAGATTCGTTGGAAAATTTTCCTCTATGTCAACACAATGTATTAAAAGGTTTCATTGCATATACAGCAAATTTTAAAAACTCCGGCAACAATCCTGTAAGCACGCAGACATTCGAAATTATATATCATCCCACTATGAATTTCGTAATTTTTGTATTACAGTATATATAGTAATTTTAAAATATTGTTTTTTTTTTTTTTTTTTTTTTTTTTTTTTTTAAGATGATCATTACAGCAAGAAAGAAACAATCGAACATGTACTGAGAAAGGTGAAAGATGATGAGGGGAAAGTACGGATAAAGATAATGCGCAAAGCAAGAAGCTACATAGATAGAATCTGACAAAGAACTGCAGATTTTTTTAAGATTCGTTGGAAAATTTTCCTCTATGTCAACACAATGTATTAAAAGGTTTCATTGCATATACAGCAAATTTTAAAAACTCCGGCAACAATCCTGTAAGCACGCAGACATTCGAAATTATATATCATCCCACTATGAATTTCGTAATTTTTGTATTACAGTATATATAGTAATTTTAAAATATTGTTTTTTTTTTTTTTTTTTTTTTTTTTTTTTTTTTTTTTTGTGAAATATAAAGAAATATAAAGTAAATATAATTCTCATAGAAAGGCAATAAATCCAGCTAATTCATCTTTTTTCAGCTTTCATGATTTTTAGAAAGAATTCACATAAAAAAATGTCTTTACTTTACTTCAAAAAGCGTAAAGAAAATTACTTTATAGTATATGTCCCATGTTATGAGACACATGACATCTGCCTTATTATCTCGATTTAAATGTAAATTAAATCAACATAATCATCCAAATATATTTCCTATAGTATAGGATATATGTTGCTCATTACAAACATTTTATTCCCAAATTAAAACACACTCAAAATTTGAGACCAAATTTTATTTTCTTTTAATATAAAAAATTGCCTAAAATAATAAGAGGACTAAAAAAACAATTAAAATAGATGTGAAACAGAGTGTTTTTAGTTTTAGAGTGGTCGTATGCTGCTGCTGTATGCATATGTTTCAGTTTTAAGTAAGCAGAGCATTTTCGATATTATTTATTTAATTATGACGTATAGATTTGAAAAACCTGATCAGTGGACTTCGCATGCCACAGTTTCTACATGTGGCATCACGAAACACGAGCAGGTGAGTTCCAGAAGCATATAGTCAATTATCCGGAAAAATGTCTTATCCGGAACTGGCACAGTCCCATTGCTGCCTGTTAAGAGAGATACTACAGTAAAATTTATTAAATCACAGCTTGTGCTTAAAATAAAAGTAACTCGAAATTCAAAATCTTCGGCTTGACTAATAACGAAACAATAGGGAAATGAAAATGTTCAACATAAAACGAGAATTTTTAGTACGTATATTAGTCTTAAAACGCAGTTTCGTCCATATCACTTTACAGACTGTTGCCGTCAAATTAAAAAAAAAAATTAAATAAAATAATAAAGAATCTCTGTCTATATATGTTCTCGCATCGATGAAAAACGACTGAAACTATAAATTTCTGTCGACACCGAATTTTTCATGCATGTGGTTCTCCATCCGAAGATGGGCACCTCGAAGCTTAAATATTAAATTTCGAATTTATTTTTCATTTACTTCATGTCTTGTAGAAATTTAATGAATTTTTGTTTAACAACCTCAACGGTTTTAAAGAAGGGTTTTGAAAAAAGTTTGAAAAAAGACATTTTATCTTCGGCGCGCCAGACTTTTGCCGTTCAGCAAGAGGTTATTTGAAACCAGAGTGTTGCCACCACCCCAAATAAAAGACTCATTATCTCCACTCATCAGAGTGCTGCCATTCAGTAAAGTTTAACATATTTCACATTTAAATTCAATCTTTCTGTAGCAAGTGATTGAAAAACAATAAACACAGTCCTTAAAAATTTGTTTTCTACTTTTTAATCTGATTGATTTAAATAAAAATCCTTTTAAAATTGATTAAATGTCTAATTAGAAGTATTATTAAACATTTTTATGAAATGATACTAGTTGAACTCAATAAAACCATTATATACGTTTTCTTTTTTACGGCAACTCTTGTGCTGGCCGCTCAACTGGCTAGTTTTCAAAGAAATTACACAGTATATATAAAAGATGCATGGCAGTCCCTAAAATTTTATCCAAAATTCTAAAGATATGACGTTTCTAAATATTTTGTTATTTTGCTCTTGAAATTTATGTGACGTAAGTGCGAAGAAAGAAATATTTAATAATAAAGCTGAAAAGACAAAAAATGCAGATTGGTAATCTGCGGTGCTCAGCGATAGCATAAAAAAAATCCTAAAGAATTCTCTGGTGAGGCATTAAAATATGAAGCTTTTCAGATTTTTACTTTTCTTTTTTTGGTTCATTTATGCTAATTTTTAAATACGATAGAAACTGTTTATTTGTTTACAATCAAACTTCATAATATTATTTTTATTAAATAATAACAGACAGCTTTCTTCACTTAGTATCATGGGCCCACCAGCGGCCGAGCTGATACTAGTCGCTGAACACTGGTAATTCGGTCCGAGGTTCGAATCCCGCGAACAGGCTGGCTGCATAGGCGTTTTCGTGGTTTTCCCCATGTGTAACGTGTACACGAGCCAGTTTCCCTTACAAAGTCCTCCACGAAGGCATGCCTCCCCTTAGGCAGATAGCCCTAGTGTGCCTTGTCATAATTAAATAAACCAAACCAATCACTTAGCATCATGAGTCATCAAAAGTTTGAAGAAAAATGCTAACAATACAGAGTTAATGTTTAACCTCCAAGCAAAGTAAGTGTGTTTTTAAACTTTATTTGTATAGCAGAGACCACAGCAATGAAAATATTTTAGTTAGAGTCATATAATGTAAGCGACAGAACTGCAACTCTAGCTGACCTTCCTCTCAACTACTTTCCTTAAATTTTCTGTTAACAATCTGTTATTTAAAATCAGTTATGTAATCCGAAACGAATGTGCAAAAGAAAGAATCGAATAAACAGGAAACAAAATTTAAAATGCAAACTTTTGTTTGCTAAATAACAAAAACCTTACAAATCTTACTCCCACAGACTTTTGTGCGAAATATATCTTCAACTTTTACGCCAACACAGATTCATTGTTCTAGTGGATGAAGAAAGTTCGGAAGAGTTATCTGATGTTGTCTTAAAATTATTTTAAAACAGAATCGTTTCCAGCAACGCATTTCTATGAACAATTTGACAGCTGTAACGAGATCCTATCTTTCTAATCAATTGCTGTTGGTATCCGTAAAAAGAAAGAATTATTATTTCTGTGATGTGTAGAAATTTAAACTGTGTTCAGAGAACATCCAGTAGGCCAGGCTAGCAGGTCAGAGAAAATGTCCGACCTAACAAGTTCTTTTATAACGAATCTAATTTGCATAACAATAGATGCATCCGTTGAGCGTGCAGGCGTTTGTATCTTGTAGAACAGTCATTTTAAAATTTACATTTGATTCAAATTTTATGCATGCATTTCGCGATGCAATAGCATTGCATAATATTTTATGCATTTTTAAATGCATATAGGTCGGCGTTTCAATGTAAAGCGATATACCATCAAATAATTTTATTAGAATGTTGATACAATTAGTGTAATTTTGGTTGTTAACGAATCAGTATGTGAACTATTCCAAACGCCACCCAACTGAGATAGTGATTAGTGACGCTGACTGCTGTACCAAAGGGCCGGGGTTCGAATCTCGGAGAAGGAATCGATGTTTGTAAATGTATAGTGTCTGTGCGACATGAGGGCACTCAAAATATGCGGCGATCCGAAAGTCCTCTCGAGAGGTTGCTGGTAAAGGAAGAGGAACAGCAGACCGTTGGCCCCGTCTCCCGGGTTGTTTTCCATCAAAATTGGGGACGGAACTCAGCAAAGTCGTACTGTAACCTGTATGGTGCTCAAGGCTGCTGCCAACGACATGCGCAATCTTGCATCCCTTGCCATGATGAATTTCGTGAACTTTTTTTGCTGTTACTGTTAGTTACTGAG
This sequence comes from Stegodyphus dumicola, assembly GCF_044657685.1. NCBI lineage: Eukaryota > Metazoa > Arthropoda > Arachnida > Araneae > Eresidae > Stegodyphus > Stegodyphus dumicola. The sequence continues at coordinate 135,583,996 of NC_140776.1, forward strand.
ATGAGTTACAACAACAACTATTTCGGATAAAAGGATGCATCTTAAATAAGAAATGGAAATTGAAATGAAAGAATTCTACGAAAATTTCATTAGATAGTCCAAATGATCTCGAACCTTACATATACGGCAGTTTTAATGACACGTTAGTTTGGTCTGAGAATTACTTTTTCTTGTTTACTAAAAATTAATCTGATTTTTAGCTTCAGAGGGGCTGTTACCGTCAAACCTCTTTTTTTGGTACGCATAATTTTTGTGTCGAATAATTATTCAAATGTGATCGGTATGTTTTATTTTTAAAGAAATAATATAGGGAATATAGAAAAAAAATGTATGGCAACATTTCACCTTTTATCGGGAATCTTAAAGAAATAAACTATTGCGTACCGGATTATATTATTCCTACCCTGCCTGGGGTACTCGATCCGCATTAATCGAAAGCAGTTACTGGCTTCACAAAATATTATTCTTTGACAAATATGCAGTGCACTTTGGTATATTCCAGATGGCCAAACTTCAAGACGATGGGAGTCGCATTGATAGATTTTATAAACTTCGAGAGCCGCAGGTCCAAATTTATATCGGTTTCAAAAACAATGAGACAGGATTTGAACATAAATTAATGAATACATGATTAACATGATTACATATAAATATGAATTAATATGTCTTACATCTATAGTTTTATGTTCAGAAACGAAAAGTCCCAAGAAAATAAAAATTTGTAACTCTTGTAACGGGCAACTAAGCGTTTCTTCTTCAGGTAGAGAAACCAGATATTTTCTTCTAATTTCTTTTATACCTCTCCGTTTATAATTATTGTTGTTCTAATTTAGTAGATATGAAATTAATCGGAAGCATATTCATTGGTCTACAGTTACAAAAAAGAGCGTTATTTGAGTAAATTACAAATCAATATTTAAAAGAAAATTGAATGTTTAAAGCTCATGAGTAGTCTTTTAGAAAGAATAAATTAAGTTATTCACGTCAACGCGCACTGCAGAGAAACTGTTATTCGAGAAAAAATATTTATTTAAAAATAAACTACTAACTTGCTTAGGCTTTCGCTTAAAAAGTAATTTTGTTTCTCCACACCGTTAACATAAGGAGGAACACGCTGAGATCATTCAAATCTTTGGATCCTAACCTAAGAAATCGTTAAATATTTTGCCGCAAACTTTGGAATAATTATTTTTACTGATGCCCAGTATTGAAGAATTCCCCCCAAAAAGAATATTATTGCAATTTTAGCTGTATTTAAATAATCAGTATCTCTCATGATGGCTGTGACTGATATAGTATTTCAGCGGGGCATCCAACGTAATCTGCCAGAATTTTTTAGTGATCAGTACACTGCGGATCATTGAAAATTCTCGAAACTGTCTCCCGAATCATCCCGATAATTTTGGACATAGATAACGAAGTTAATGCGCATCATTAAAAATTCTCGAAACCACTTTATGAGGTATTTATCCTACCTTCTTAGCATGCTTTCGTGGTGTAACGGTCAGTACGCTCGGCGCGTGTTCGAGAGGTCCGATGTTCGAGTCCCGGCGAGGGCACTGCTCATTTTTCACATCTTCTGCTTCCAAAAAATCTTAACGTCTCTACAATCTCTTGAATCGTTACGATAATTCTGAACATATATAACCTATTGTTAACAAATTTAGAAGTTCATGCCGGGCTAAATAAACGCTTCGTCGAGCACATATTCCATCTGTTTACCAGAAGAACTCTTCAACCAAGCTGTTTAATTTTTAACTGTTTTTCAAATACATGGCAGATCAAAACTAATGTTACAGAAAGAAAACATACCTGTCACTACTATAATGAATTTATTTTAGCAGTTATTAAAAATTATATAAATGCAGATATAACATGAACGCCTAGCTCTTCATATTTCTATGAACATGCACAGATGTTCGATGTGGAGGCCTTTTGCAACATGGCAGACGTCTGCACAATAGTTTACTTCCTAAACTCTTGCCAACTAGGTGTACGGATCTACCATATTCTAACTGTTGGACGCATAAAGGCGGTCAAATGGCTTACCGTCTCGTCTTGAATTTCGAAGTAAAATAAATCAGCAGAAAGTTTAAAATAAATTTATTCTCTAACTTACGGTTACATAGCGCAACTTTCCATTCGGTTACCTGACCTTTGCGCAGAAAATAAATCTCAAATGGAGTTTGAAATGAAGTCTGTAAACGGAGGATACTTTAGAAAATAAAAGATCAGCCTTTTAAAGAAACGTTTTACGGGAGCAAAATTTCACATTATTGCTTGAAATTTTTAGTGATCAAGCAGTGGATCATTATGCAACTTTTCATTTGGCTAAAGCTTTCATGAAGGACAAGTTAGACGTATATGATAATCGAAAATTATGATAACAAAAAGTCTTAGCAGATTAAAAGAAGTGTAAGTATGATGTTAACATCAGAGCCGGGGCAACGAGTGCAGCTGCAGAGAAGGGTGAACAATTTCAGATATACCGAGCAGCAAATTGCCTCTAACATAGTGCGAGATTTACCGGCGACTTTAGCTTAGGGCAGCAGATGCCTCCAACCTAGTGCGTGATAGAAAGAAAGAAGGCCACCAAACAAGAAATCGAAAAATATGAGAAAATATCACAAGCTAAAGAGATTTCAATAATATCAATATGACGATTTTGATAGAAACTTTGGAGAAGAGAGATGTTTGTGTTCTGTTAATCCCCATTGCTTGATGCAACATTATTGATATGAAGATTTGATGATTAAGGTGAAAGATGTCTATCTAGAATAAAAATGTATGATAAAATGGGATGTATGATAAAATGTATGATAAAATGGGTTTTGGCTAAAATTTAAGTCGTTGTCAAACCAGTGATTCTTCCCCCGATTCCAAATATTTCGGCATGCATATCCTTTGTGAAATAAATTATAATCTCTACTTAGGATTACCAAGGAATTATTGCGAAAGATAGAGTTTCATGTGGGATGAGTGTTCATTAAGCATATTATTGTGAATAGTCGCGAAATCTCTGGAAGAAGCTCCTCAGAAAATTGTCTCCTAACCAAGTAAGAGGCTGAAAGTTCACTCCACCAAAAATAAAATCCCGTAAATTCTATAAAAATGTTTGAAATCTATCACATTTTTACGTACATAATATCAGAAATTGATAAAGAAACGTGGCGCTGTATGATTTATATTTAAAATACCATTTGTATTAAAAAATTAAACTATATTTATTCAAAGCAAGTCGCATTTCAGATGGCAAAGGATCGCAAGCAGCTCGTGAACCGCAGTTTGGCCATGTCTGAGTTAGATGTTGGTGCCATGTCCATTAATCGCGCTATACATCACATAAACTTGACATAGAAGTTTAATCGCTGGGTGCTGCATGAGGCAACTCAAGCAGATAAGAACAGGCGTGTTCGGGCCTTCACTAATCTACTCGAGTATCAATACAAGGACAAAATTTTGGTCTGGATCGTCACTTGTGATGAAAATTGAATTTACTTCAATCAGACAACCCGTTGGTTGTTGATCTGCGCCCGGTCAGTCCATCTGCAGCGTCGTAAATCGCAATGTGACTAACAAAAATATCATGCATATATCTGGTGGGATTGCCGCGAACCCTCGACAGTAAGGTGTACAGCGAGATTATTCCGTATTGACGCTGCTAACAAGTAAAAATGTCTAACTGTGTTCTGGAGCAAAAAGATAATATTCCATTAAGCTAATGTAAGACCATATGTGTCTGCATTCATCGGCTAGATACTCTATATGGACTCGAACGGATCTTTTGCCACACCCGCCATATAGCCCCGACATCGCCCCTTCGGACTTCTACCTTTTTTCACACCTGCAGCTACATCTTCCTGGTGTTAACTTCCATTCAGCACAGGACTTCGAAATGAGGTTGATCTGTTTTTGGACTCGCGGCCACCAAGTTTCTGGGCCGAAGGCTTCGAAAAACTACCAAAACGTTGGGAGAAAATCATAGATTTGGATGATGATTACTACCCGCAGTAAAAGTTTTTTTGTTTTTTTCTGCTTTTATGTTTTTTTTTCCTATATTAATTAAGAATGTCATTCAGCGGAAAACTTTCGCTACAACCAAGATATTTTATTACTGTTAGATTGCGTTTATTAACTGAAACATACTGTGCGCTCTTGTAGTTAATAATTTCGTTTAGTTTCCTTTGAATTTTGTCCCTTTAAATGAGTTTAACAGTCAATAACACACTGGTAGCCATGAGTATAGGAGGATGGGAATCGTCTGAATGGCGCTGCCAACTTGAATAAAGTGCAGGCACATTTTTACAATTCGACCATCGTTCGCCAAAATACAAACGGTTTCTGGAACCCTCATAAAGTTCCATTTTTGATATGAAGAATACAACCTCATCAAGATGCGAGAAAGCTCGTGTGAAGTTCTAAGTGAATAATAAAGGTCATGCATAAAGGCGCCGTCACCTTTTCGCTGGTCGATCGTCATTCGCTAAGACAGAGAGGGGTCCCCGGAACTCTTGTAAAGTTCAGTTTGTGCCATGAAGAACACAACCTTCATGAGGATGAGGGAAAGATTATGTGAAGATCTACATGAATAGTCAACGACTTGCATAAAGGTGCTGGTGTTTCCACCAAGATAGAGAGGGGGCCCAGGAAGCCTTATAAAGCTCAATTTGTACCATGAAGAATGCAACCCTCATCAAGATACCTGAAAGATCATCTGAGGATCGAAGTGAATAGTCGACGACTTGTATAAAGGCGCTGGAATCCTTATGAAATCGTCGAGGGAGTGGGATATGATAATTTCTCAATTTTATGTTGTGGAATAAGGAATTATATCCATCATTTAGGAATCTGGGATGAGCTGACAACTCCAGACGGAAGATGATGAGTTAAATACACTCTTAGACAAAAAAAAAAAAAAAAAAAAAAAAAAAAAAAAAAAGATGCACCAAGAAGGAGTTATCCGAATGTGACGAAAATTGTAGAAGTGATGTACACTGCTCAAAAAAAAAAAAATGGGACAGTGCTATATCTCCCGTTCTACTGGGCCGATTGACAAAATTCAAACTACGTTTTTCATGTCTAGAAAGCGCGACTTAGGATATATATTAGATTTATATATAGCACTATTCTAACATAGGTATTTTGACACAAAATCGGACTTTTTCTGAAATAACATACCAATTTTTTTCCATATTTCGATTCTACGACTCAAATTATGCCAGAATACCAAAGTTTGTAGAAATCGTACGAGTAGTTTTTAAAATATTAGCTCTCAAAATTTTAGCTCCTCAATGTTAATTGAATTTGGCAAATATTTATTAATATCTCTTTTTTTATTAAACTTTTTTGATTTTTTCTCTCACATTTCGAAATTTTGGTTCATTCCAAATAAAATTTACCCATTTTTTGCGTTTTATTTTTTAAATAATTTCTATAGATTTTTCGAAAAAAATTTTGAATTATAACCTATAAAATTTTTACCATCATCTTAAAGTAGGTGTATTTTTAAGCATATCTGCAAAAAATTAGACTTTTTTATTCAAACTTTTCTAAGATATACACGAATTTACATAATTTCGCGTTTTGAAATTTGGCACGTTTTTTTGAGCGATAATAACGCCAAATGTGGTTTATGGATTTTTGTTACACTGAATTGCCACAGCTATTTTTAACCTTAAGCTTCAGGTAAAATTTTACGGAGAATTAATTATATGACATTTTTTCCCTCAATGATGCGTAATAAATATTTATTAATACTATATGAAAGGCTATTTTTTAAATTATAGATGATATTATTCAAATTTTTAACTATTTTTTTTTTAATTTCTCTCGTATCTTTTCTTTTTTTAAAAACTTTAAGAGTAAGTTTTTGTAAGAAAAAATTTTTACCTTCGGCGTTTTATCGTCTGCTACTTTCTTCGTTTAAATCGAATTGTCTAAAACTGAGAATTTTCGTTTGATATTTATTTGAATTTTATGACATTAACTGCATAATTTATTTCTAAACAAACTGTTGCTTTTGAAGTGGCTGAAAGAGCGGCTGATACTATTATCCATATTTTTAAAGCACAATATATTTTTATAGAAACATAATATTTAGAATAATCATTTTTAATAAAAGTCAAATTATGATATAAACATACAACCCTCTAGAGACTGAATTAATGGAAGTTCAGTGGTTATGTAGAAATGATCTGCAGCTACTTAATGGCTGGATAAGTCATCAGATTCTGTGGACAAGTAAGAATAATTATATAAACGACACCAACATTCTGGATTCAATAAACAACGAGGATACGATGTTTACTAAATGAATTTAAGAAGTTTTAAAACATAAAAAAATCTACTCATTTTTTTCCTAAAATGTATTTTTGAGCGTAGCGTATTTTCATTATATCCTTAAAATTCTAATTTAGAATGTAATTGTCAAGAACTGAATCCTAATCATCAGTAATATAATAAGTAATTATTACGGTTATTAATAAATCCTTCTTATAAAGTAATTGCAAATATTTCAAAAAACTTTCTGTCTGAATGCAAACATTTTTCTATGCAAATATTTTTAATTTTATATTAATCAAGATTGCACACCATATTACTTATTTCCACTTCAATTCTTACCGTCAGTTCTAGTAGAATTTACAAATCAATTACATTTAATTAAGGATTGGATTGGATTATTTAATTATGGCAAAGCACACGAGGGCTATCTGCCTAAAGGGAGGGATGCCTTCGTGGAGGACTTTCTAAGGGAAACTGGCTCGTATACACGTTACACATGGGGAAAACCACGAAACCGCCCATGCGACCAGCCCGTTCGCGGGATTCGAACCTCGGACTGAACTACCAGTGTTCAGCGTCTTTACCGCTCGGCCGTTGGTGGGCTATTTAATTAAAGAATGACCATCTAAGTTAAGAAATAGCGTACCGTAACAACATTTCAATTATTGGCGCCGTATCTTTCATGTTACTCCCGATTGGCTAGCTACATGATTTTTAATGAGTATTCGGATTTTACTAGTAACTTCACTTGGAAATCGCGCTTAAACTAGGTTAGTTGGTTATTTGAACATAGAAAGAATATGGGAGCTATTTGATTAAGATGCTTTCATAGAGAATCTTTGTAAAGAGGACCTAAAAAACTACGAAAACCAACCGTGCAGCCTGGGTTAGACTGAGCAGCAAACAATTAGTATTTAACAATCTTTTCTTTTTCAAATGCTAGGCAACTGATGAGGCTCCAATTAAATCTCCAATTTAATATTTTATTTGTAAATATTTAAAATATTGTTGTATTCTTAGATACAAAAAGCAGAATTTAAGTTTTGTTAACTCGTTAGTAAACTGCCAAGCCGTAGTGAAAATGAATATTCAATTTCTTTGGCAATAATTGTATTCACTTAATATTCTTGGAATATGAGCTAAAGAAGGAACGTTCTCGGAAGATTAAAGAAGTGTTTAAATCCAGTGATATTAGGTTTGTCTTACAAGCTCAGGATCAAAACGATTCTGCAACTGCTCGAGTAGTTGACTTGTAAATGGATGTGAATGAAGCAGATGACTTTTAATCTTACGTTATTCAGCCAGAAAATGTATTCCAAATGTTTTGTATTGCATGACAATGCATCTTTTCATTATTCAATAACCAGTCGGAGAACCGCTTGTGTTCCGAAAATAAGTATGTGTACTCAATCGTCCTGCATGTTCTTCAAATTTGTCTTCTTGTGATTTTTTTTCTTTCTCAAAAACTAAAGTTGCCTCTCAAAGGAAAGTTTTTTGACATTGAAGAGACAAAATTAATATGACATCTACTTTTAGAGGCATGTCAAAAACAGATCTCTAGAAACCTTCTCTTCCATTACAGTCAGACAAAAAGTTACATCAGCGTAAATTCTATAATCTATTTTTATTACACTCTGATTACTTTATTAACATACAGTGAATATATACTAAATCTTTTACTTTAGCTTAAGTAATTCGGAATTTTTGACGGAATTGTTGTCGGAACTAGGACTTAGAAGATAAGTCAAATTAAATATTTCGATAACCCAGTAAATTCAAGTTCGAAATTTCAATATTTTATTTTCGGAGGAAGGGAAATGTTTTCAGTTTTGGTCCATTATACTAAGTATATTTGCTTCGATTTTTTATTTTTCCATAAAAGCGAAAATTTTACGCATGGTATACATATAACGCATAGCTTCAAATTAAAATTTAATAATATACAGAGTGGTTATAATTAAAGTTCCACTTTGAAACAGTCATAAAAGGAAAACTACTGGATCAAATGTTATCAAACTTGGAAATCGTGTAAAGGAGGTCATGGGAATTTATTTTCCGCGAAAAAAGAAAGTTCGAAACCTCACCACCAGGGGGGGGAAATGGCGCTGTATGCAATATTGTTAAACGAAATATGGGTCGGAATCTAACTTAACCTTTTGTTAAACGGGTTTAATATGTTGTATACCCTTGAGAAACTTTGAAGTAGGCAAATTACCATTTTAAGACGTTAAATTCGATAAATGTCGAGTGCGCCATCCCTGTAAGTGAGAACTTCGTCCGTGAAAACCACGAATTAGCGATTAGAAAATGTGAGATCGCAAATCACTCTCACAAGTGCGTAGAATCTGGAAATCGTTTTCTTACAGATCGCTAATTTGTAATTTTTTAAGCCTTAATTCGGAACTAAAACATGAAGATACTGATTCAAAACGCTTTTAATCGATTTGGGCCAAAGAAATCTCTCATGTTATCTATCTAGTTCCATTGCATTCTCCTACTGCATTCGATTGCATAATAGTCATTTCACACCGTTTACTGTTGAATGACAGCTAGTTTTATAACTGAACCATTTTTTTCTGAAGAGCAGTCGACAGCTGGACCATTGCAACTCACTTAGAGCCAATATTAAAATGTTTCGTGATACATGAACTGCAGTAACGTGGCATTTTAGATACTACGATTTTTATGCAGGACTGGGCACCACCACAGAGTGTTGCATAGTTACTTAGGCAACATTCCACGAATGAACGTCTTATAGGCCAACACTTCCCCTCTTCCCATCAGACCTCTGTGACTTTTGTCTATGAGGTTATCTCAAAAGCACTGTTTATGGTGATAATCTAAACAATTTGGCAGAAATGAAAAATGTGATACACTGATAGCATTCCTCCTGATATGCTATGTGTAACGTGTATACGAGCCAGTTTCCCTTAAAAAGTCCTCCACGAAGGCATCCCTCCCTTAAGGCAGATAGCCCTCGAATGCTTTGCCGTAATCTAATAAACCAAACCAAAACCAAACTTGATATGCTAAGAGCTGCTATTGAGAATGCAGTAACATGATTTAACTTGCTTTCGGAAAATGCTGGACGCTACATTGAGCATGCTTTGTAACACGATTCGGAAAATATTAAACACATTTTAAACAGATGTTTTCGTGTCTTATTTCATTTAACAATATTGTATACAGCGCCATTTTTACCCTGATGGTGAGTTTTTGAACTCTTTTTTTTTTTTTTCCGCCGAAAATAAATTCCCATAACCTCCTTTACACGATTCCCAAGTTTGATAACATTTGGTCCGGTAGTTTTCCTTTTATGACCATTTCAAAGTGGAACTTTAATAATAACTACCATGTAAAATAAGCTTTAAAAGTCTGACAGTTTGGTTCAAGTCCCAACTTTAAAAAATATATATATATAAATATAAATTTTTATATTAATTCTCTTAGAAAGCATGTTTTAAGAAGCTAATTTTTCTCTCGCGTTATAGATTGTATAAAAAAACATGATCTTTAATATGATTTAGATTGTTTCAGCCGATATAAGAATCGGGTTACTCTGTGGTACAGAATAAACCCTGCTGGACTGTTTTATTTCTTTGTCATTTAGCAAAAATCTTTTAATTAAAATATTTATCCTTTGGACTTCGCTTTAAACTTTATTTATAGCTAAAATGACTAGAAATTGAAAAGCTGTCTTTAGCTGAAACGCAATTCATGTAATTGATATTTTAAAAAATTGACAAGAATGCGAAATGTATGGAAGTCCAGCAGTCGAAAAATCTTAATTTTCTTGTGTGAGCATTGAAAATAACTGTAGAAGGAAAGAAGAAAATTAGGGAGAAAAGTAAGCAAAAATTTGCAGGGAAATTTGGCTGTCAGACGTACCAAGATGTTCAAAAAGTTGGACGCTTTCGAATATACTTTCAGGATACTTCAAAGAATTTAGGTGTTCAAAGAGAAAACACTTGGACGTGTACACCAGCAAATACCATCAATTGAGCTTGTGCTAACAGAAAAGACAAAATTAAATTTAAGTTTAACAGATTAATAATTAAATTTAACAGATTAAAGTGAAGAGCGACTGGTTTTAAACTATATGGTTGTGTAAATTACGTTATAGAACATCATATCGTATCATAAATGGTGAATCCCATGATTTCCTCAGACGAATTATTTGAAGATTCAGGAGATTATCCAATGATGTATGTGGATGTCACTTAAAGATGTTTTTTTTCCCTTCCTGATGAAACAGCGGCCGAGCGGTAAAGTCGCTGAATACTGGTAGTTCGGTCCGAGGTTCGAATCCCGCGAACGGGCTGGCTGCATGGGCGTTTTCGTGGTTTTCCCCATGTGTAATGTGTATGCGAGCGAGTTTCCCTTAGAAAGTCCTCCAGGAAGGCATCCCTCCCCTTAAGCAGATAGCCGTAGTATGCTTTGTCATAATAAAATAAACCAAAACCTTTTGATGAAACCACTCTTTCCTTTCATCTCATACCTTCAAAATGTTTAGCCTCTAAAGACTGATAAAGGCTCTGACGAAATACTTCGTGAAGAACTTTCTAAGGGAAACCAGCTGTCATACGCGGTACACATGAGAAAATCGACGGAAACGCTCATGCAACCAGCCCGTTTACCGGGGTTCGAACCCCGGAGTGAACTACCAGTGTTCAGCAACTTTACGGCTCGGCCGTTTGTGGGCCTTTATGAAATGGAAGGCGATAACTTTATTTAAAATGATTGTCAGAAATACCAAAATGTTTCGAAAAGTTGGATACTTTTCAATATACTTTCAGAATGCTTAAAGAAAAAGAGAAGAAAAATAAATTTTTTCGTAAAATTTAGTATTCGTATTTTTTTAAATTTAAAACTTTTCAATCTTATGATATTTGATTCTTGCGATTTCAAAAATAAAATATTTGACTAAAATATGAATAACATTTTAAGAAACCAAATTTGAAATCATTTTAATTATATTATTTAAAAATTGTGTAAAGCAATGGGCACAATGATAAAACTGTTTAAAGCAGTGTATGCAAGTCATCCTAAGTTAAAATATCGGTTATACATCTCTCTTATTTATATATATTTTTTCTGAACGGAACATTGAAAGGCGTGTAAAACTGTGCTTTACTGTATTTTCTCTTTTAATATAGTATGCAGTTTTCAAACGCATCGTAGTCTGGGTTACGAAGTATTCTTCCGAAAGAAACGCAGTTCAAATAAATAAAATCAAATTCTGGAAAATTGATATTAATAAGTATATTTAAAATGCTCAGTTCGAAGGAATAAATAGAAAATTTTAATACAATTATCTGAAGAGACAATGCAACACAAACAATTAAAATAAAAGTATAAAAATTTAAAAATGACCTAAAATAATAACTATGACGAAAAATATATATAAAGAAAACTATTAAAAAAAAATAAACGCTGCACCTTTATTTACGCAGTTCCAATAGGTAAATAGAAATTTTTAAAACAGTTATTCGAAAAAAAAAAAAAAAAAAAAAAACGTGCAATTTAAACAATTAAAATGAAATTCGAAAAAGAAAAAATTACTCAAAATAATAAGTTATAATTAAAAATATAATATAAAGAATATTATTTGGAAAAAAGGAACGATGGTGACTTTTTTTTCTCTCACAGGAAAGGAAACTAGGTTGCCATATATTAAGAAGTTCGCCAAGTAAAGTATTCTTGGCGCAAACTGACAAAAAAGTGCCAACATAAATTTGTGAATTTCTCCGTAAATTTCGCTCCAAATTTTACAAAATTTCATATTTAGGCGTAATTTGGGTCGTAGAATCGAAATATGTAAAAAAATTGGTATGTTATTTCAGAAAAAGTCCGATTTTGTGTCAAAATACCTATGTTAGAATAGTGCTATATATAAATCTAATATATATCCTAAGTCGCGCTTTCGAGACATGAAGAACGCAATTTGAATTCTGTCAATCGGCTCAGTAGATCGGGAGATAGAGCCTGTCCCATTTTTTTTTTTTTTTTTTTTTTTTTTTTTTTTTTTTGAGCAGTGTACATGTACAGAAAAACAAATGATTACAGTTTGAGAAAAATTGGATGATTTATTGAAGTTATAGGGCTTCACAAAATGAAAAAGTCAGTAACGCGTTTTGTCCACCTCTGACCCTTACGCAAGCAGTTATTCGGCTTGGCATCGATTGAGAGAGATTTCAGATGTCCTCCTGAGGGATATCGTGCCGAATTCTGTCCAACTGGCGCGTTAGATCATCAATATCTCGAGCTGGTTGGACGGCCCTGCCCATAATGCTGCAAACGTGCTCAATAGGAGAGAGATCCGGCGACCTTGCTGGCCAAGGTAATGTTCGGCAAGCAGTAGAAATATGTGCAGTGGGGGATGGGCATTATCTTGCTGAAATGTAAGCCCAGGCTGGCGTGACATGAAGAGCAACACAACGGGCCTTAGAACTTCGTCGACGTACCGCTGTGCTGTAAGGTTGCGACGGATGACAACCAAAAGGGTCCTACTATGAAATGAAATGACACCCCAGACCATCACTCCTGATTGTCGGCCTGTCACACCGCTGTCCGGGGCGTCCTTAGATTCGCCTTCGGGGCTCAGTTCAAAGCGGGACTCATTACTGAAGACTATTCTACTCCAGTCAGTGACATTCCAGTGCGAATGAGCCCGACACCACTGCAAAGGGCTTGGCGTTGTACAGAGGTCAATGGTAGTCGGCGCAAGGGGCACCGTGACCTCAGCCCACTATCTGTGAGCCGTCTATGAATGGTCCTAGCGGTCACTGAAGCAGTATTTGCACGTACAATCGATGATAATGATGCATCTGGGGCTGTGAGTGCCGCTCTGACGATTGCTCGGTCTTCACGTTCTGTCGTTTCTCTAGGCCTACCGCTTCCTTCTTGAAGCTGTGTGCGGTCATGGTTCACCCATTCCTGCCAACATCGTCTAATAGTGGCATCGCTCCTGCTCAAATGTCGAGCTATTCGCCGATAAGACCAGCCGGCTTCTTTGAACCCAACTACACGACCTCTCTTAAATTCTGACATCTGCGCATATCGTTCGCGGACCTGTATGCGAGGCATTTATTGTCTACCAGAGTAGACTGAATGAAATTCGTGAAGAATTTATGTCCTGGAATCGTAATTTCTCCTCTTAAATATCCTGCCAGTTGCGCAGATCAGATGCGCTGTAGCAACAACCGTTCATTCATCGGCATCCAAAATGTAAAATTTTGCATTTTCCGGCGAAACCTGTATGCATATCAATTTATGTCTAATTTGCTTTATATCTTCTCAGTGCGTCATTTTTTTTTTTTTTTTTTTTTTCCTGGTCTAAGTGTATATTTACTACTAATTAGTTATTTATTTATATTTTTTAGCGTCATAATTTTTTTCCGATGAATTTATTTTGTTGCATGAATCTTACAGTTATGATCAAATTTACATTCGTTTTTAAACCATCGATATCAGGTGACATAGCGGACTTGTGGTTACCGACTCTTCGGAAAATTTCCCAAATTCCTAATAGGATTCCTAATAATTCCAAATCCCTGGTTATGAGCATGAATGGAGAGAAAATTCTGATGTCAGCCAATATGTTAAGAGAATTTTTTAGTGCACGAATAGGCTTTTCCAGCTTTAAGAAACCGTTAATAATGTAATTCGTTGAATATTTTGCTAAGACAAACAGGTAGCTATTCAATTTGTCTTACATAAAAGAGAACAGTGTCTTTGGAGTTTTATGTTACGTTAAGCGTATTGTGCATTGTCCTTTTTCCATGTAGCTATAAAGGCATATTTAACGAAACGTACAAGCCACAACATTCATGAAATATGAGCTCAAACAAAGCAAGGATATTTACAATGTATCCAAAATATCGTGTTAATGATTGTTCGCCCATTTCGGTTTGTATTCTCCCAATGTCAAGGACAAAAAGAGTTACTTGGCTATTTTTACGCAATATCCTTTAATAACTTTGTTTACCATACCACCACGCGAAATGCAAATTCCAGAATTAGTCAGAAGCTACTGCAGAATTTACTTGGACATGTAATCCTTAATACTGCAGATGACCTTGAAAGTAAGCGCAAAAACAATATAGTGAAACGCATTCGAAACATTTAACATTGTGCTAATTAAGATCTATGGAAAGAAAATACATTAATGTGACCGTATAGATTCCTGTGTAGAGGTATAATTCTGTATTCTTTCGAAACTTAATCTAATTAGACCCGTGAATGAATGAAACAGCTGAATACTTTCCCGAGTCGGACCCGGGTTCTATCCCAGGAGAAAGAGCTGGCTGTGTAGTTGGTTTTCATGTTTTTCTTGTAAATGGAGTGAAATGTGAGCATGTTTCCCTCTAGGAAGTCCTCCTTTGAGGCAGCTCTCTCTTAAGGCAAATAGTTCTCATGGGATTTGCTCTATTCAAATAATCTAAGTTAATCTGGACTAGAATACATCAGACCAATCTAATCCATATTACAACATGTCGAGCTTGCAGATTATAATAATTGTAGTCACGTGGTTCATCTTATTAAAAATATACGAAACTTACATCGTTTCGTAAGGTTCGTAAAAACAAAGAATTACGGATGTAAAATATGCTTCCGATAACCGAATTACGGCAAACACTGGTATAAAACATTTTCATGCAATTAAAATTCATCTACAATTACTTATTAACTATTCCCGCCCAGACAAATCAGTAAATTAATCAATGTTAACTGATTAATGTAACTTAATCAGGATTTTAAAATACGGGCATCTGTTATTTAGCTCGCTTGCTTATGCTAAAATTTATCAGTGTTTAACTGCAAATTAACAGACCCCTGCGGCAGCGGAGGGAGTCATTTGGTAGATCAAAATAACTCATCTTGTTAATAAGCAGCTATTTTATCAGCAAAATATACTGAACAAATTTGTCAGTTTGTTGCTTATTTGAAATTAGGATTTGAGCTGGTGACTGCCAGCCCGTTAGAGCTAGTAATTCTAGTCCTCTTTATTAATTCTGATTAAATTTAAGTCCTAGAAATTGATTAGATTTGGGTCACTGACAGTGACAGTGGCGTCGTGAACTACTTTAAATATGTAATTTTATAATTCTAAAAGTTGTAGGAAAAGCTTTATTTTTTTTTTTTTTTTTTTTTTTTTTTTTTGTAATGGATTATTGCGCACGATAAAGTTAATTAAGACATTTATGTGTAACGATGAATATTCTCCTGACCATAACAAGGTTTAACCAGATGAATAATAACTAGTTATAAAACCTATGATTAATTATAACCAATTAATAACTTTACAAACGTTATGAGATTGCATACAAATATTGATAACCATGACAACGCGACACTAAAAGCTCCGATCTCGAGTAGAGATTTTTAAAAGATACTTTTTAACTTTAAAACACGTTAATGTAGAAACATTGATTTCTAATTAGTAGTTGTAAAAACGCGCAAATTGGCAAATGCAGATTTGAATTTGGGGAAAAGAAAACATTTGGAGCAAATAGTTTTGAATTTAGGGGAGGGTGAAGTTATATAAATGATGTTTAAGCTTTTATTTACAGTAGGCTAATGGAGTACATTCTCAAACTCATGTTCTTCTTTAAAAGTCGGCCTCGAGCCTAAGTTCGGCCCTCGAACCTAAGTATCAGTGTTCAGCGAATTTTACCTAGTAGACCCGACGATAAAGATATACATTATTAGATATATACGAAAAAATACTAAAATGAGTGCTATAGGAATTTCTACAGCAATAATAAAGGAGTGTTTCAGCGGAAACAAGTAGAAGAGTGTTCTGGAAAGTTAATTAAAATGGTAGTGTAGCCAGGAAATAAAAAATCCTTTTTAAAGTCAAAAGCATATTTGAGAGCTTGGATATTTTTCGAATAACATCCTATTCAGTGATGAAAGTAAATATAATGATATTATAATTTACCATTTAAGCTATGTATGGCAGAAGCCTAAATCTATACTACCTCCCCCAAACACCATTCCCCACTGTTAAGCATGGGGAAGAGGCTCAGTCATTGTACGGGGTTGCATCTCTGCCAAATGGAATGAAAATTTTAGTTTTTATCGGTGGTACAATGGATAAAGTGAAATATTTGGGTATACTAAAGAAAAATATGAAATAAAATATACAAAAACTGAGTTTAGAGCGAAATTTTGTGCTTCCAGAAATCAACGATCCCAAACATCCAGCAGAAAATTGTGTTATAGCTGTTCTATAGTTATATTGTGCAATAGTTATTCTACAATTATAAAATGTAATTGCACACTACCCTTTACTCAGACCTCATTGTAATTGAAAATTTGCGGTATGAATGAGAAAAACCTGTTCAGAAAGGTGCAAAACTAACCCTTTATAACACAAATTCTTGCTAACTCAATACCGTTTAGAAGCCGTTTTGAAAGCAAAAGGATATGCAACAAAATATTAGTTTATATTATTTTCTTTTCTATTAACGAGTTAGACTAACTATATACTCAATATTGTGACTAATAATTTGTAACTTTGATATAAAATTTATGCTAATCCTTTAATTACAGGCCTCTTTCGCTCGGGAGAACTAGCAACTCGAGACAATTTTCTGCATATTTGATGAACTTCTTAAAGCTAATTTAAAATGATTTCACACAAGATTGAAAGAAATCTAATGGTTCTTCTATGTCTGAAGATACTTGCGGTTCTGCTGCTCTTTCGCCGGATACAAACGGTATTTCTTCGGATTCTGTGCACGTTATCCATTATTTCTGTTTTGTGGAATCTCTGTCGCTTTCACATTTATTATCTATGATTCTTTTACACCTCTTACTTCATCGCTATCTTCATCACTGCTTTCCTCCTCTCTGTCTTCATGTAGTTTATGCATAAATGCAATTTCGTTCTTCATCAACGAAAAATCTAATTTATCTTCACTTGAACTGATTCCTTCATCATATTCCTTGCTTATTAGGGTCCGTAACTTAAAAAATAATACTCCTGTTGCCTCGACTGTGGAGTTAGAAATAACGTCAAGGGTGTATATATAACCATAAATCTAAGAAACAATTTAAGATTAGTTGCTTTATACGCATGTGTTGTTGAATACACTCATGAAGCGATATTGCCCTAACCGAACCTAAATAAACATTGCTACCGTTAGAATTATCGATTCAAATCTAATGGTGATTAAGAGTCACCTCTCGAATTACCGCATCAAATTAAGTGGTGACCAAGACTCATCTCTCCAGTGTGAAAGGTTAAAAAAATGAGTAATGTATATTAAATTTTGAGAGTCGCTGTAGTTCACACATGGTATTCCACTATGGGTGGAATTTAATTATCGATTTTTGACCTACTTTTTGATAAGCTTTCGATTTTAAATTTTGTACAGACATCGTTTGTCAATCAAAGTGCAATACTATGAAGACATTTTTTCCAAAATTTAATTTGATTTTCTTTTATTAACTTTTATATTTCTCCAAGGCCAGTTTTGATTCTTACCAGTTTTCTTCTCCTGAAACATATTTATTAGGATAAGGAATAATTTATTAATTTGAAGTTAATATGCACAAATATTAATTCTGCACAAGAAGTTCTGCATAAGCATTTGAATTTGATATCTTTAAAATTACATATGCAGAACTACAAAATTGTCACAGTTTGAAAGTCCTAAAATAATTCAATCTTTATTTACCATTGGTCTACCATCACGATTTAAAAAAATGAGTCTTGAAATTTAACTAATTTACTTCCTTATACGAAGTAAAGGAAGTATTGTAATCAAAAAAACATTTTGGGCATCATATTTCATCGGAAATATCAACTTTGAGTGTTCCATAATCCATTATGACTATTTTTTTTGTGACATTTGTACGTATGTACAGAATAAAAAACTATTGTTTCTAAAACAACTTGTAAAATGGATTCAAAATGGATTTTTTTTCCATGATAAAGTACCTGCATACCTACTTATGTATCTCGCATTGCTCAAAAACGATTAGCTATCGAACGTTGAAATTTTGCATATGGGACTACTATAATATCCAGTTGTGTATCTCTAATTTTTATTGCTATCTGTATCCGAAAAAGGAGAGTATTCTTTCCAATGTTTCTAAATTTAAATCTTTAAATTAAATCTTAAACTTAAATAAGTGAAAATCCACCGACGCAAAAATCAGTTACAAAAATTTTAGTATAATTATAGCAACAAAAAATAAAATAATCAACCAAGATTTGTGACTTAAAAAAGCAGCAGCTTTTACGGAGACATGTTACTCAACGCAGAACAATTTGTAGATACTTTGTATAAAGTCTATCTAGCGAGAGATAAATAGAAGTACATTGCGAGTCTTTGATGAAACATGGGGTTACCTAAATGACTGCAACAAAAAAGGTCAACTTATTACCGAAAACAAAGAGAAAACAAAAGTATAAATCTCGTTTCGTAATTGCGAAGAGTGTTTCAGCAAAGGGATTCTTCTACAATGGGAAATTTAAAATAAGAAGGGTGGGGAAAATGTTAAAATCAACTCAACGTGCTATGAAGAGAAAGCTTTACATTTTATATTTACAGAAGAAAAAATCGATTTATTTATCCAACGAGTTTAAAAGAGTGAAAATTCGTCAAGACAAAGCAATAAGACACAGAAAGATTTTTCTTTCAATGCACTGGAAAATAGATTACTCTGAAAAAAAATTTGTTAATAATTTCTGCATTAAGAAAAGTTGATGACATTTCTGTTGCAGTATGATATACAGAGAGTGCTTACACATTTTTAGACTGACTGTGACACAGAATTTAAAAAAGTAAATGTTTTGGTATGAAAGTTGATGGCAGCAGCATATTATTTTAAATGAGAAACATCGTCTGTTACTTTTAAATTTATTTGCTTTCAAAATAACACGAATAAACTAGCTATGGATTGAAGGTATATTTTTTATATTTTCCGAAGAGAAACATTTCTATTCCATAATTCAAAAACATTGCGAATTGCACGGTATCAAACTTTTTAAGTGCAAAATTAGCAACATTATCAATCGGAAAGGGGAAAACTGCCAATCGTTACTTCTATACAAAAAGGAATCTAAAAGATTACCCGAAAAAGGTACCTACTGTTTATAATGTTTCTAAAGTTAAATTATTGGTGTAAAAGAAAATCCGTCGACGAAGTAATCAATTGCGGGAACTTTAAATACATCTGAAACAATAATAAATAAAATAATAAATCAAGGTTTACAATTTAATAAAGCTAAAAAACATAAGATTCACCGGCTTTTGCCGAGGTACGTGTCTCAACACAGAATAATTTGTGGAACACTGAAAATTATTTAGCAGGAGATGAATAGAAAATAAATGACTGCAACATAAATAGAAGTTTGTTTATTATCGCAAACGAAGAGAATAACTTGTATAGACCTGATTCCGTCAATACAAAGAAAGTTTCAGTAAGAGGTTTATAAATGTCTCAGGCTTCTATAAAGGGGAGTTAAAAACAAGAGGAATGTTAAAATTAGTTCAACTTATCAAGAGAAAGTTTTCCGTCTGATATTTGCGGAAGAAATTCTATTTCGTAACCAGCTTTCAGAAGTGAAACTTCATCAAGACAAAGTAACAAATCATTCTTCGAAAAGTACCAATGTATTCCTCGAAAAAAATGAAAACTGATACAGATATTGCATAAATATCTTTTCAACATATTCTTTCGAAATCTGCTGAGTTTCCGCTATGGGCTATTGTGTGCCTTTAAACTAAACTCAGTGGCGCAACAGTCCTAGTGGGCCACGGCCTGCAGTGCCCCTAAATCAGCTTTCTCGACCTTGGGCCCCGGAGTGCATTAGCATATACCCTGGGCAAGTGGTCAGCTTGTCGCAGGGCCCTCGGTGTTTAGTCCCCAAGCGAGCTTGGTACTCACTTTATCAACCCACTCAAGGGATGAAAGGCTAAGTCAACCTTGCCCAGCCCGCGATCTGTGGCGCAGCTGCACGACGCGCTAATCACTTCGCCGCCGGGCGGGCGGTAATTTACGGTTAAAACTAAGTGAAATAAGACGAGACATAAAGCCATTGATCTCTCTTTAAAGTGCCCAAATTTCACACTAAATTTTAGATATTGATTTGTGCCTTTGATGTCCCGAAAACAGCTCTCTCTGCCTAAGCGCAAACCTACGACGATTGATAAACTTTGAAAAGGAGTGAAAGAGTTATGGAAATCACTACCCCTGGAAATTTTATGAAAAGACCTTCTGTCATGAAAATCACTATGCAGACTTATAAATCGAGAAAAAAAATGGCTATCCGATTGAACATTAAAATTTTTTTACATTCTAAAAATGAAATAAATGGTCCCGAAATCCTTCTAAAAATGTGTAAACACCCTTTGTAACACGTTCGAAGAATCCATGTACGATGGCAAATTTAGGTATTTGTAGTATTTGAGGCAATTAGAACGTAAATATATTTTACACAGTTAATGGACACTGTAGGATGCTCAGTTGGAAACCAGGAAGCGTCAAAGTCCCGTGTTCATTTCGATCTAAGGTCAAGGTAGAAAGAAGTTTGCGTCCGTATCGTAAATCCATTTTAAGCACCTCATTAAACGCATCAGCGACCGAGGAGTGTTTCACTCATTTATTTCAATAATATCTCACTTCCGCACTTCATTCGCTTCTTGGTAAAAGAACTGAAAACGTGTTAAAGCAACATCCAGTAGGTAATTTGACAGTGAGTTGTTAATGTGCGATGCAGTTTGGGTCATGGCGGCCCTTTTGAATTGCATTTGAAAGAATTTATTTTCCATTACTCCCAAAGAGTGTTACAATTATCCTTTTCCTCCCTTCCCATTAGTTTTCTTTTGTTGAAATGTGGAAAAAATGTATTTGTTCAGTGCGTCTGTTTAGAGGTTAAAACTACAGGTGGAACATGAACTTGCAATAGTTTAATGAAAAAGATACTAGTTGTGGGATGAGAGGTAAAATAATTTCAAAAGGGTAATATGCAACAGAAGATTCATGTACACAGTATTTGAAAAGCCCTGTACAGAAATTATCGCAAAGGTGTAAATATCTGAAAGCTTGTATAAGTAAAATGGTATTTTATTGGTGTTGGTATACTTCAGTGTATTAGTTGCATTAAGTGAAATATTTTAGTGCGTTAAGCAGCAGCAAATATGAAGAAGTGATTATAAACGCTGAATTTTTATTTTCCAAGTTGCTTACGTGAATTCAAAGAGAAATCAAACACACGATGGTATTGATCTGAAATAAGAGGCATTATCAGCACTTTTCCGTTACGCAGCTGCCACACATTTTAACGGTACTATTTTAATAATATGTGTGTGTGTTTAATTGGTTTACACACACACATACAACACAGTCCCAAAATAATGCTATTCTTGGCTCTCGGCATATCTTGTGGCTTCTCTTTCAGAGGGAACAAAAAACGTGGCAAGTGCAAAACGAAACAGTATCGCGTTATCATGGTTTCACATGCTCCCTTTCTATACTGTTTTAAATCTATGTTAAAGTAATAGAGGTAATTACTAAAGAAATAAAAAGCTATAAAAACAAAATCTGAAATGTTTCAGATTTTAAATTACGTCCAAAGGGGCGTTTTTTAACATTTTGTGTGTTACCTTTCTTTATTAAATATCATGTTCCTCGCACTTATACCATAAGATCCAGTGCAACAGCAATATCGCAAAATAGTTTTAAAACGAGCATATCTTTAGAATTTCCGATACAGAGACTCACGCGCTGGAGATAAAAATGTTTTTTCTGCACAACGTTGCCATTGCTCGCTTTGAAATCCTTGAGTTTGTTAATCAAAAATTCGTCAAAGTTTTAAAAATTAGGAAATCGATCATAAAACAAATTTCAAATTTCAAATTTGGTCTTCCACATGCTCATATTCGTTGGAGGATTACGTTATTCAAAATTCGATGACTCTATGTACCGTTGTTTTATCACAATACGAGAAATATACATACATTTATGCAGATTTTTCATTATTTAATTTCTTCAAATATAATGCAGGACTCTAACATTTTGTGGCAACAGTTTGAAAAGTGAACCGACATTTATGAGTCCGACGCAAAATGCCAAAACGAAACTAATAGTCCTTCGGGATTCAAATCCCTTTGGACTAAAAATAATAAACAGTTAAAAAAATTTAGACAGAACTAATAGTCTAAATTATCTAGAACCTAGAATTTAAAGATAGTAGATAGTCCAAATATCACACCACAAAGTATGGTATTTAAAGTACGTATTACCTTTCTTGAAGAATACCATCAACATACCAAACTAATACAACTGAGGGGGTCTGATATCCGAGTCCTTTATTTTTACAGTACGTTAAGGGAGTTGAGTTTATAAAATGTATTTTATTAAAATAATCTGTAATGTTTTCGTGCATAAAATTTTTTAATACTAAAATATTCCTCAGATTTTTGGTTCAGTTAGAAAAAGTGCCCATATAAAGAATTCCATCAAATTTCAAGTATGTACCATTAGCCATTTTTAAAATATCATGCATGCACGGTGGAAACATGACGAAAAGTTTTGTCCCAAAGCGGATTAAATTACAAAAATATGTGTGGCAACATAAACTTTCTGGTTACTAGTTCCCAAAGCAGCTATAGTATGGGGTCAGCTGTAAAAAGTTGGAAGTAATTGCTTTTAAAATAAATAAAATATCCCAATTATTGCAACAGTTACATATTTAAAGATCGTAAGGGGTTTAAGGTGTATGAGCCCCCTTAAAAAAATCTGATGTAGAAGCCACATGACTCCCTTGTACCCATATTAAATTATACATATTCTTCGAATTTCATTAGAGATGCATTTCTCATTCAATCTACTCAGTTATCACTTCGCGGCAAAGCAAAAATACACAAAAAACATCTTCATTAAAAATTGTAAAATACAGAAAAACCTAAAACGCCAAATACAATTTAAAACACTTTAAAAGACAATTTTTTTATAATTAAAATTAGAGTTTGGGCGCAAACACCAGCAATTCCAACGGGCAGGAAGACAAAATTGAAATTTAACTGTCCCACTGAGCAAAAGGCACAGAAGTTGGTGTACCTGACTCAGTTCACTATTCTACTACAAGTCTCAGATGGCGGCCTCATTAGCTCTAAAGTCATTTTTAAACTGATGATAATTCTACAACTACTGCATAGTTACTGCATATATACACCTACCCTTTTACCCGGCTTTTATTTATTTACTTAATTTTTTTCGCCTAGAAAGCTCTGGTTGTTTCAAATGGCCGAACACTTGCAACTTAAAGCATTCAACGGGAATGGCCAATACTTCATTGGTCATTTAGTCGTCTCATCACTGAAAGCTATGCCCAAGGCGCATCACAAGGAGCGACCATTTTACTATTGTGAGAAGTGATAGTTTCTCTCCCAATTTTGATGAAGAACGCGGGTCGGAAGGTCTCCCAACCTTCTTCCTCTATCACCAAGCCACTGAAGAGGGCTTTGAGCTTGCAAGTGTTTTAAATGTGCACAGTGTAGCACAGACAAACAACACTTAAAAGTGCATTCAAGTCTTCGCCAGCATTCGAACCCGGGTCTAGTGGATACGGCAACCAGCAACGCTTAGCACAATACCGACCAGAGGGGTATTTTTTCCCCATAATGTAGGATACAAATCTGTTTTTATTAACCAAAATTATATTTTACAAATGCCCACCAGCGGCCGAGCGGTAACGTCGCTGAACACTGGTAGTTCGGTCCGAGGTTCGAATCCCGCGAACGAGCTGGCTGCATGGGTGTTTTCGTGGTTTTCCCTATGTGTAACGTGTATACGACCCAGTTTCCCTTAAAATGTCCTCCACGAAGGCATCCCTCCCTTAAGGCAGATAGCCCTCGAGTGCTTTGCCGTAATCTAATAAACCTAAACCTATATTTTACAAATTAAAAGAAAACTCAAAATAGCATTAAAAGAAAATAATATCGAAAAAGTCAATTAATGAATTTACTTATTTTACTTAATGTATTACGTATTTTACTTCTGTTACATTTAGTTCCACTGATGAAATACCAATTCTTCAGTCCTTAAAGTTTTACCAACTGTTTACAAAGCAACATAAATGCACAGCTAAGGTTGTACACATTCTACAGCATAATAGCTGATTTCTTCTGGGATAGTTTTAGGCAGGCTTTTATTTAATATAAAAAACTTAAGAATAAATACCCTTCTTTGTTACTGATATGTTAGCTTTTACAAAAAAGAAAGCAATTTAATAAACGCTTCAGAAATAAGTTGTGTAGACATCAAATGTACAGATCTGAAGGAAAATTTTGAAAATTAGAAAGAATACTGGCTGTCTGAATGCTGTGAGCTTCAAAAGTATTTCTAACCTAAACCTCCTCGTAGACAGGATTAATTTAAGCATCTATTTAAGCAGCTTTCTGTCGAGTGTAAACTTCAAGCACATATGATCTAAATGGGAGCACCTTTCCCAAGCTTATAATTTAATTATTATATTTTCATTTATCTGCTTACTCATCAGCGAGGATAGTAAATAATAATTATTTTTACGCTGGTATTCCGTAAAATATGGTTATTGCTTCAAGACTTCTTTTAAGTTAAAGTGATTGAGGATAGCTGATATGAACTGATTTTTAAAAAGGAGTATTTCTGGTTGACAGAATGGGAACAACAGAGATACCACAATTCGATCAGACTCAGGAATTCCCACAGGAGGGAGCAGTGTACAAAAAACGTAAAACGAAAGCACTGGAACAGGATGTGCGAAATTAATTCCCTTTCACCAGTAGGTGGACATTTAAGACTTTTCAGTTCCGTTTCACCGGACGTTGACCTTCCGCTCTTCGTTTTCAAATAACTATTACCGTTTGCAAGAATTTTTAAATGCAACTCAGAACTAAATTAATCCTAGTAGTTATATTTAATTAATTAAAAAACACAAACTTTATAAAATAATTGGAATTTCTGTTTATTTATGTAATTTGGATTTTTTTGTTTCGATATAATCTCTTTATGTTTACAAGTATAGCTCTCTATGTTTACAGAGTATTTTTAAGGTATTTTATATTCCTGAAAGAAATATGAACATTTAGTTAAGTAATTTTGTATTATTACTGTGTTTATTTATATTGCAATAATTTTGATATGCATTGAATTTATTAATACACTATTTATTACATTATTGCTGCACTATTGTAATATTATTGTAGCTAGTATTATTCCAGATTTTTATTCATGAAAAGAAACATTAATAATCAATATTATTGTATTTGTAATAGCATCAGTCTGAATGCATCTTTATTAATTTAATAATGAAGAGTATTCCTTTCATATATTTGAATAATATCCATGGGCTCTTTATGGGATTTTCTGAATAATAATTTTTGGAAGCCTTTTTTTTCTAGAAAGGAGGGCATTCGCTGCAGGGAGGAATTATATAATCAGGACAAAAATTAGAAGAAAAATCATTATGATATCAGAACAGAAGGCATTTGGTTTTGTCAAAAAGCCATAAAAGTAAAAGGGGTGAGCATTATGTAAATTGTCATCTCTGAATTAATATTAGCTCTTATCTGCCCAGTACAAATTCATAATGGAATTATAAAACATTAACTAACTGTCTGCCGACAAACAGCAATGCGGTTTCATTTTTAAAGAACGCCTTTTTGAAAGTGGTAACGACGATTATTCGAGTGTTTAGAATTTTAAAGATATAAGACGTTGGATGTAACTTTAAACGTGTCGGAAAGTATTTTCATATATTAAAAGGTTATTCATGCCAAAAATATTAATTCACTGTCTTTATGTGAGAAATAAATGACGCATACAATTTGAGGACAGTAAGGATGGATAATGCCAGATATGGTTCGTTAAAACTCAGTCAATAGGTAATATTTTATTTCCTCTTGCACATTTTCGATAAAGTCATCAGTCAAAAGTATAGCTCCAAACTTAGCGTTATCGCCCAGAGGCAAGTGCTGAGGAGATGTAAAGCGGAGTTTATGGTACAAGTCACAGCATAAGATCATGGTTGCTTAAACATTTTTTGAAGAAATATTAAAAAATTGATTTGATTATGCAAGTATTACAGTCATGCATCTTTAGAAGAACCATACCATTTTAAGTCAGTTGAACTTGTCCATGTTGAATGTAGTTTCATTTTCCTCTTCCATAGGAACGGAACCAAACCTTTAATCTGTGGTGTTACATCGCTTCTTTGACAGTAACATCAGATCAAGTCTCCGTGTTTTATTGTGGACGAGGAGCGCTGGACTGCGTCTGTCGTTGGCCTAGGCACCTTAGAAATGACAGTACCACTTCGTTCTATGACAATTCTGAAGGAAAATCCCTGGGTTCAAGCATCTTCCACACCCTTGCCCCTACCACTAAACCATTTTAAAGAGTTTTGGGCTTGTACTCTATTTTATGTACTCCTATGTCACAAAGGCACTTCAACGCTAACAAACATCTATGCCTTCCCCAGGATTCAAACTCGGGATCAACGATATGGAAGCCAGCAACACTAACCATTGCACCAATGAGGAAACTCTCTCATTCCAACCATCTAAAGACATGACCAAAAACTCCTACATTTAGTGATGTTCAGCATGTCCAACTAGGATATGGTCTTCCAATATATTACACAGCTACGACTGCCCTAGTAGGAATCTGTGCAGGGTTTTTCAGAATTATTATTATAAATGCTTTGAGAAATGATTAACAGTTCCATTTTATTTCTGTACTGCGTAATGTGTTTTAATTGATCATTTAATCGAAGGCAAATGCAATAAACACCAAAACGTTGTTTTGCATTTCCAACTATTGTCTACAGATTGCATAACAAAAACCATCTAATATAGCATTGTTACAAGGGTAGGGCGGAACTGAGCCCATTTACCCCCCCCCCCAAATCTTAGAAGAAGTTTCAGAATTGCAAGAAATTAATTATCGATTACGAGGTATGGAAAACAACATCTCCTCCATCATGTTTCCCACAAGTCCAGAAATTTCAGAGAATTTTCGATATCTGTTCAAATAAATCCCTATTATAAATGCTTTGAGAAATAAATAAACAAGATTTCGGATAATGGATACCTTACTATAAGGAAATAACAGTGCTTTATGTTTACGATTCACCTCGGATACAGCAAAGAATTAGGAAATCTCGAATAATCGCCGTTCTACAATACCTCAAGAGGAAAAAAATTGAATACATAAATAAAAATGGAAACGAAGAGTAATCGGAAAGAAAAAAAAAGACTCTACAAATGAGGTAATGTCATGAAAAAGTTCTTATGTAACAGGTAAGAGATAAAGATAATGAAACAAAGCCGAGGTTTTTGTTCTTTGTTCTAATGAACCTTCACATCAGCACTTAGAAAGAACATTATGGCAAATAATAGATTATTTTTCTCATACATAAATACTTTAATGCCTCACGCGTATGTTTAAGAGTAATGATATCGATAATTTGCACCAAAATTCTCAAGCCAGAATTCGATTGTTTTTTATATTTACATTTTACATTAATTCCTAACGAATTTAAAAAACTCTTTATTTTAGTATTAGTATTTAAGTAAATAAATTCTGTAATCACCTTTCTTTCTTGAGCACTGTGTTATAAGAATATTAATTATCCTAGCAACGAAATTCTGAATGGGGTCAGTTCAGTGAAATATTTTTCAAGCTTTCTGTTGCATTTTTCATTAGGATTAACTACACAACTTTGAGTTAAACACTAGATTTATTTACATACATTTTCTCGAATTTGGTATTCGGATTTCATCACAAAGTTTTCCGACCATGAAACATGACCTTTTTTAGGGAAGATTGTAGTCCACCCCAAGCACTGTTATCTAGTTTGACTTTTTGAAGCAAATTAACATTTCAGTTTTATGCAATAAAATTTTCTATAGATTAGAGTGCACGGAATAATATGTAGTTGAACAAGCCAGTCACCAAAGTAGAATATAGATGGATTAGCCATATATTATTATAGATATTCTTATAGATGGATTAGCCATCGTTCAAATACTGACAAAAAGTCTTATATAATTATGCTTAATTATTTATTTTGTATATAACATGTATTTTATATTAAAAATAATTTAAATACACTAAATTAATTTAAATTTTTTTTGATATTTCCGTACAGTTGTGAATTTATGGGTCTACCAGTTGCCGGAAGGGCAACAGTAGTTGCCTTCCGATTCTTTTCTGGATGACTGAGTATGATGGATGCATCAGATTTTCGTGGTTTTTCTCATGTATAGGGTAATATAAAAAAATAAATGCCTGATGAAGGTATTCTTTTTAAGGCAGGAATCTTTTAAATGCTTCGGCATACTAAAAACTTAACCTTAATTAAACTTTCCTGACACACTAAGTAACTTGTAGAAATATAACATGGTTAAAGATTTATCTCTTATAACAGAAATTACGGAGCAGAAATCAGTCTCACTAGTGCCCAAGTGAGTAACAACGCTGGTGTTCCGACCTGCATCCAAATTCTGAAGTCTTCCATCTGCATTATCTTAAACAAATAACTCTAGAAAGCTTTATTGTTATTAAGTAAACCAACGACATCATATATAGGTAAAACCGAATTAAAATACTTATATTTGTTGGTGTGACTTATCTCATGTGTCTGGCAGTAAAATCCGATCATGTCTATAAAACTTTTCCTGGCTAGGAACGCACGAATTCGTCTGTTGTTAACATAGACCTTGGCACCTTGTAGTACTCAGCTTCATCCCATTTTTTAAGGAGGATCTTCTGGAACAACTGGCCAAAATTCTTCTTCAATGGTTAAGTTCGTGAAGAATTTCGATTCATCGTGTATTTTAGGTTTCTTTCATACAAAGATTTAGATTACCAGGCTTTGTGGCTTAAAGTTCATACCCGTGTTAGAGGGTTTAAGTAGCAGCCAGTCACGGAAGCTGTGCATGCATAAATCGATTTAGCATAATCGTCAATCGAATGTCAGTTAGTGTTTGCTTCACTGTGAGTGATAAGCTGTTGTGTATGACATGTATTCAAATAGTTAGAACATTTAGGCAAAATTCTTAAACTAGTTTTGGTGACGTAGCAAGGTCTGGTCTGTTAGCAGGATCTAGCAACGAAATTTCACTGATACCTCTAATGATCAAAAAGCTCTCCTCTAGATGAAGCATTATGTGTCCTACGCAGCAAAGATATTTTATGCTTCTAAAAATTTAAGTCTTTTCTGGGATTCGAACCCGGGCCGAAAGACATGGCAGCCAGCAACTGAAACAACTATACCAAGAATGCGGTGAAATATTTGATTGGATCCAGCAGCCAGAAGAATAATACATAGTGGAATTTTAACTTAAATCTAATCCGCAGATTTGCAAACTTAGGATACAAACACGTCAGATAGTTTATCGAAGAGTCGCTAACTAAACTAAGGTTTCACCAATTTTGAGCTATGAGTAGTAAACATATTTGCAATATTAAATCTGCTTTCTCGCTAACTTCCAAATACCTGTCTTTTGTATCATGGGTTATTAACCAGGTACTTATGAGAGGCATGGCTTTTAAATATCATCAAATCAAGAAACATTAGTATTATAGGGCATTTCTCCCGCCGTCTTAGCCTGCCTTCGTAGTGTAGTGGTTAGCACGCTCGACGCGTATTCGAGAGGCCCGTGGTTCGATTCCCCGAGAAGGCGTTGCTTATTTTTCATCTCTTCTACTTCCAAAAATATACCCAATATTATTTTGATAAATAAAAACGAAACTTCTTGTACGTTAAAGAGTTTTGTACGATTACCGGATTATCATTATAAAGTAATAAAACTTCATGTGAATATTAATAGCATATTTTTTAGACTTTGAAAACTTGTAAATTGCTTGAGTGACAGTACTTTCGGTATACCTAATGTAACTAAATTTAAATACATTAGGAAAAGGCAAAAGAAATCATCAAGTGACTTTTGACGCGAGAAAAACTCAACATTTTTTTAACTAGATTTTATTCTTTAATCACCTGCCTGCAACACGCTGCGGCATAGAATGTTGAGTCAAAACGTCAAAATAAAATATCCTTCTTAATATTTTTTAACCTTTTATACAATTCTATTTATACAGTTATATTTACAAGTCATTCACACCTACAATAACATAAAAACTTCACTTATCTGAGAATAAGACTGGTACGATTTCCCTAGCTTAAAAACTTTTAGAACTCCAGCACCGCAATTTTCAACACAGGGGACCTCATTTACTGAACGGAACAGTTGAAAATTTCCACACTTTCTGTAGCGGATTTAATTTCACATTTCACACGCAAAACAGAATTCCGTAACGTAAATGTTAATACTTAACTTCGGAATTAGATGCTGTTAAACCCATGACAATTTTTTATACAGCGCGCACACAATTCCCGACCTAATATGGTTGCAACTTCTATTTTCTGTACTAGTTACTGCCGTCACGGCCAGCTTATTCTCGCGAAGACTTAAGAGGAACAAGAGCTTTTAAGAGGGGGGAGAAGAAAAATCTTAAATTATTATAATTTAGTAATTAACTGACCCTTCAATGCAGAATGAAGCTAAAGTCAAAAATCGAAAATTTTGAAATTAAATATTTCGGTCAGTTTTTATCACATGGGAGTCAAACATTTTTTTTTTTTTTTGGTGGTTTTCACTATAAACGGCGAATCTGTTTTTTAAATTATTGGCACCAAATATTAGCCCCCCTGTATTATATTTAAAGAAATTAAATAATGAAGAATCTTCATGAATGTATGTGTGTTTTCCGCATTCTGAAAAAAACGACGGTACCTAAAGCCATCAAATTTTGACTAACGTAATAATCCACGCGAACTTGGGCACCTGGAAGTCCGAATTTTAAATTTCGAATTTGCTTTATTACCCATTTCAGATTCAGTAAAACTTTAACACATTTTTGATTAACAAACTCAACGATTTCAAAGCGAGCTATGGCAACACTCTACGGAAGAAAACATTTTTATCTCCAGGACGCAAGATTAATTATCTTAAACTCTAAAGATATGCTGTTTTTAAATAGTTTGTGATATTGTTGTTGAATTGAATTTTATGTAGTTTCAGTGCGAGAAACATGATATTTAATAAATAAAGGTAACACATAAAACGTTAAAAAGAAGTCCCTTTGGTCGTAGTATAAAATCTCAAAGTTTTCGGAGTTTTTCTTTTTAGGCCAAAGGGACATTTACCCAGAAGGACTATTAATTTCATTTTGGCATTTTGCTTTGATTCAATACAAGCGTTGTTTCAATTTTCAAATTGTTGCCACCAAATATTATCGCTCTGTATTATATTTAAAGGAATTAAATAATGAAGGATCTGCATAAATGTATGTATGTTTCTCGCATTGTGATAAAGCAACGGAACCTAGAGCCGTCAAATTTTGAATAACGTAATCCTCCAGCGAATGTGGACATCTGGAAGCCCAAATTTGATACTTGGAATTTGTTTTATTTAGATTTCATATTTTGTAAAACTATAACGAATTTTTGATTAACAAACTAAAGGATTTCAAAGCGAGCAATGGCAGCATAGTACAGAAAAAAAAATTGTCTCCGGCGCGTGAGACTGTATATCCGAAATTTTAATGATATGTTCGTTTTAAAATTACTTTGCGATATTGTTCTTGAACTGAATTCTATAGTTTAAGTGCGAAGAACATGATATTTAATAAATAAAGGTAACACACAAAATGCTAAAAAAAAAAAAAAAAAAAAAAAAAAAAAAAAAAAACCTTTAAACGTAATTTAAAATCTCAAAACTTTCAGTTTTTAGTCCAAAGGGATTTGAATCCCGAAGGACTATTAGTTTCGTTTTGGCATTTTGCGTCGGACTCATAAATGTCGGTTCACTTTTCAAACTGTTGCCACAAAATGTTAGAGTCCTGCATTATATTTGAAGAAATTAAATAATGAAAAATCTGCATAAATGTATGTATATTTCTCATATTATCATAAAATAACGGTACATAGAGTCATCGAATTTTGAATAACGTAATCCTCCAACGAATATGAGCATGTGGAAGACCAAATTTGAAATTTGAAATTTGTTTTATGATCGATTTCCTATTTTTTAAAACTTTGACGAATTTTTGATTAACAAACTCAAGGATTTCAAAGCGAGCAATGGCAACGTTGTGCAGAAAAAACATATTTATCTCCAGCGCGTGAGTCTCTGTATCGGAAATTCTAAAGATATGCTCGTTTTAAAACTATTTTGCGATATTGCTGTTGCACTGGATCTTATGGTTTAAGTGCGAGGAACATGATATTTAATAAAGAAAGGTAACACACAAAATGTTAAAAAACGCCCCTTTGGACGTAATTTAAAATCTGAAACATTTCAGATTTTTTTAGTCCAAAGGGATTTGAATCCCGAAGGACTATTAGTTTCGTTTTGGCATTTTGCGTCGGACTCATAAATGTCGGTTCACTTTTCAAACTGTTGCCACAAAATGTTAGAGTCCTGC
This sequence comes from Stegodyphus dumicola, assembly GCF_044657685.1. Taxonomy (NCBI): domain Eukaryota; kingdom Metazoa; phylum Arthropoda; class Arachnida; order Araneae; family Eresidae; genus Stegodyphus; species Stegodyphus dumicola. The sequence continues at coordinate 135,616,774 of NC_140776.1, forward strand.
ATTATATTTGAAGAAATTAAATAATGAAAAATCTGCATAAATGTATGTATATTTCTCGTATTGTGATAAAACAACGGTACATAGAGTCATCGAATTTTGAATAACGTAATCCTCCAACGAATATGAGCATGTGGAAGACCAAATTTGAAATTTGAAATTTGTTTTATGATCGATTTCCTATTTTTTAAAACTTTGACGAATTTTTGATTAACAAACTCAAGGATTTCAAAGCGAGCAATGGCAACGTTGTGCAGAAAAAACATTTTTATCTCCAGCGCGTGAGTCTCTGTATCGGAAATTCTAAAGATATGCTCGTTTTAAAACTATTTTGCGATATTGCTGTTGCACTGGATCTTATGGTTTAAGTGCGAGGAACATGATATTTAATAAAGAAAGGTAACGCACAAAATGTTAAAAAACGCCCCTTTGTACGTAATTTAAAATCTGAAACATTTCAGATTTTTTTTTTTTTTTTTTTTTTTTTTTACGAGCATAAAATTTTCCTAAAAATAAGCACTGAGACTGGAGAACCCAAACCCTTATATTTAGGAAAGCTAACACGCTTTATTTAGGAAAATTAGATTTCATAATTTTTATAAAATTAAATTCTTTAAATTTAAAAATGGCAAAAATGAATAATTGCTACACATAAAGCATTTTTTGTAATTTGAAATATATGCCTATTTCCAACGTTTGCGAAGAGAAACCCGGGTACGGACTCTTGTGGACACTGTGCGTAATAATACAAAAAAAAAACTTCCGTCTTCCGAAACTGATTTTTTTTTTCTATTAGATAATAAAACCGGATTTACAAACGCCCATCAAATGTTAGATAATAGATCTCTTTTTCCCTCTCGGCATTCATTGATGATGTCTGAAGACGATACGCAGCCAGAATGACCCCGATATGATACAGAGGCCTAGTTTCAGGTAGCACACATCGAAATAGGCGCCCGCTGACCTAGGCCTACCGCCGCGGGGTCCACTAGCTAGCTTTCTTCACCGTAACCTCATTTTCAAAGCTGACCTTTTTAATGGGAAATTCTTAATATGCACTGACCTTCTGTCTCTGAACGTAACATGATGTAATGAAAATAAAGTGATTATGAATTATTGGATAATCTGTTGAGCGAATATATTTGTAATAGCACTAGTCTGAGAATTGTTTTTTAAATGCCATCGCTGGCCAAATATTTGGCATCAGAAAAATCGCTTATATCATACTTTCAGTTGAAAGGATTTTCTTGAGGAGTTTCGTAATTTTAATTCTTCATATCAAAGATGAGTTTTTAAAGAAGACTTACAAAAATAATCAAATTGTCTTTTTGTTTATTTTGTAACTTGATTATCATTCTTTTTCAGCGAATTTCTGAAGAGGAATTGCACTTTAATAGTGAATGTCTCGTATTAACATACATGAAATTTTTTATACATGCATACCATACATAAAATACCAGTCATATCAGACATCAAATATTTTTATTCATTTTGCATTCACTTTTGCTATTAATCTCGACTTACACAAATTATTTTTCGTATCACTTTTTAAACAAAAGGATGTTGTCACTAAATGCTATTGCCTTGTATATATATAAAAAATATAGCCAATATAAAATAAAATGCATGGCAGCTCTTAACACTGTATCGGAATTTCTAAAGGTATACTTTTTAAATATTCTGCGATTTTGTTGTAGAGTTTATGAGGCATAAGTGCGGAGAAAGTGATACTTAATAAAGAAAGTTAAAAAGACAAAATGTTTATAAAGACATGTGTCAGGTGACGGAAAACGGGGATACCTGATGTCTAACAGCGGTATGCACTTAGTTATCCCACATCTTCCGCTATCTGTCGATACTAATACCTCCCGCGAGGTCCCTAAGGACGCTCTATGGCGAGTATATTAACTACAGAAATTCATAGGAGCTGGGAGAAGGCTCGACAATCTAGTGTTTAAAGAGAATATTATTATCTTACAGGTCATGGGCTCGAGCATCGAACTATAGTTTAGTTAAGATGGAAACATCTCCTTTCTTTAGTAAAAGTGCAGACAATTCTAGAAAGACGCAAGGAAGGCCTCTCTACAGTGAAAAACGGAAGGGCAAAATTGATACCCCCGGATGATTCAAATGATGCTCGTCACAAATGACTACTCGATGAAAAAATTCTCAAAATCCTAGCAAAGATTGTACATTAGGTTATTTTGAAGAAGGGACGTGAAAAATGAGCAATGCCCTCGGCGGTACTCAAACCTTGACCACTCGAATGCATGTCGACTCTGTGACCGTTACACCACAAAGGCATGCTGGAAAAAGGGAGAAAATACCTTATATACTCTCAAAAAAGTAGCATCCGAAGTTATTTATTCGTATTATTTTAAGCAATGGCAGTTACAGTGGAATACTTCCTGAAAGGAAAAGTTCTTATTTGAAACACTTAGAACTAACTAAGAAAAAGACTAGTTTCTGACCGGACTTAATTTAACTATTTTGAAGGATTAATTCGAAGCTTTCAGATTTGTTCTACAAGGAATAAGGTCTCATGTCCAGGCACTCTGGTGCTCAAGCACCATTAGATCATGCCTGAGCCGGCAGAGATTCCACTCATGTGCAATAGTTCTTGTGTTTACAGAATAATATCCAATAGTATAAATGGGGCAAGAATATGTATATACATTGTAATTATATATATATTATAACATTAATATAATATATATATAATTACAATGTACTTAAAACGTAACCAAATTAAACATTTAAAAGTATGCATTTATTATAAATTTACAATCACTTAAAAAAGTAAATTAAGTGCTTAAACTAAATCCATTTAAAATTTTCAGTGCAAGCCAGTTTTAATTGCTTATAATTAAAGCATCGTGAGATGATTATAATAATTACAAATAACTGGACAATTAAAATTTCTTATAACGGGAAAATTACCAGTGCTAAAGAATTATCCGAAGTACTTTTCTAAGAACTGATATAGACATTTAAACAATTAAACATAGTAGTTAAAATTTTACCTTAGGTTGTAATACTTATAACATGTGCATTTTGAAACATAATTTTAAATATTTAGATATAATTTTACTTACTAGTTCATAAAGATAAGAAATGTTGTATGAACTATCTTACTAAGAAAACTGAACATTGATATTATGAACTGAGAAAAGACTGAAAAAATTAATGGCAATATTTAACACCGCATCGGGAATTCTAAACATATGCTGCTCTAAAACTTTTGTGGTGGTTTTGCTGTTGAATTTTATGCAGTATAAGCGTGAAGGAGATGATGTTTAAAATTAAAAAATCAGAAATAATTGTGTCAGAAGAAATGACTCCAAGAGGATATTGATAAGATGTGAAGTCAGCGAGAGCAAAAAATTCTTTAACAGATCCTCTGGTACGAAGCTAAATTCTGAATCCTTTCAGATTTTCTTTTCTTTTTACTTCCCTGTACAAGATAGAGGAAGTATCATAATCGCAAAAAAATGTCGGGGATCAAATCTCAACGAAAATATCCAATTTGACCACTCTAAAATTTATTTGAACAATGATTTTGCATGATATCTGTACGTACGAATAGAATACTCTTTTTTCCAAAATTAATTGCAAAATGGATTTGAAATGAATCCAGAAAAGATTTTTTCATGGCGTCTCTTCCCTGGTACGTAAGTACGTATATCGCAAAACTCAAAAATGATTAGCCGTAGAAAAACGTTGAAATTTTGTACATGGGAACTGCTATAACATTTACTTGTGCATATCACTTTTTCGTTGCATTCGACCGTCCCAAACTTATCTATATATATTCCTACCATGTTACCCGGCTTGGTGAGCTCATTTTTTTATTCTTATACACGGGTAAATTGTGCATTTTTTTTAAAGTTATTAAATTTTGCTATTCTTATGTTTCGATTCACCTTTCAATGACTTTAGTTAATCTGTATACGATAGTTGTAGAATTATCATTAATTTAAAATTGGAACTAAGCCTAACAAGGCCAACTTCAACGTCTTTTTGCTCAGTGGAACCGAAATTTAACTTTCAAATTGGTGCACTGAAAATTTTGTCTTCCTGCCCGAAATGCTTGTTTTTGTGTAGAATTGAAAAGACTCTAATTTTAACTGTAAAAATTTTTAAACTGTTTTTAACTGTATTTGGTGTTTCAGATTTTTCTGTATTTTACAATTTTTTGAGTTTTTATAATTTTTTTCTTGCTGTAAAGTGAGAACTAAATTGATTGAATGAGATAAATATATCTGTAATGAAATTTGAGGAAATAAATTGAAATGAAGTACAGCAAAAAATGCGTTTAATTTAATAGGTCGTGCAAAGAAGTTATGTGGTGTTCACATCAGACATTTATTTTATTACTTTCTTTGCTTTTTTTAAAATTTATTCCTAAATTAAAATTAACTTTGGCTACTTATTTATTGTAAAATAGCTATTTTAGCCTTACTATTTCCTGGCAAAGAAACTGAAGAAAGAAAAGTTATCTCTAGGGTACTGTTTGATGCAGAAAGTGATTTATTTCATTTTTAATATACTTTGTACTTTGACATATTTATTTTAAAATAGCTAATTTAACATTTCTTGCCACAAGAACTTTAGATCCAAAACTGGCCTCTAGGATAGTATTAGCTGCATTAAGTGGCTTACTACTTTACGTAGTACTAATTTTTTATCGCTTTTATTACTTCCATTGTTTTTTAGTTTACTTTTTATTTGATTTTTGTTTTGAATTATTTATTTATGTATTGCAAAGTACTGTTTGTCTATGAGAAGAACAGCTCACAGTGTCTGGCGAGTGGCCAGACACAGTGTCTTATCACTTTTGTCTTATCTCCGCCACAGTGTTTGGCGGGTGGCAGTCGTTATAGCAACAGGGCTAGTATATTTCAATTAGGGGGCGGACCAAGGATTTCTTTATTGTTATATTTTTTTGACGACTGTTGGCTGAGAGGAAAAGAGTTTATCATTCGTCTTCAAGACACCCATACGGAAAATGGGTCAAGACTCGTTTCTACGGCAACAGACAGATGCAGACTAACTGGCGAGAGCTTTTCTTATGATAGACAGACTGTAGCTAACATAATCTTTAAAATTTCTTGTCAGAAAAACAATGGATTTAAATCTTATCCTCTGCAGCTGTGTTCCTAGAGTCATAAGGTTTGAGTCTTTAGATTTTTTTTCAAAGCAAGAAACAGGAAACATCAATTACTCCCTGACCACAATTCGGACTCCAGACCTTTTGATTACTAACCGGTTGAGCTTCCAATTACACCATGAATGCCCGCGGTGGGGTGGGAGAAAATTCCTTGCATGTTTTTTGTATGCTACGTGAAAATTGCTTTTAAAATTAAGATTAAGGTAGAGAAAAAGGTCTTTTGTATTTGTTTAAATATGTGAGCTTTTGTTTTTGCATTTGTTTAAAAATGTAAGCTTTTGTTTTTGAATTTGTTTAAAAATGTGTTCTTTAAAAGATTTTTTATTTCTTAAAAAACGCATTTGTCTAATAGTATAGTATAATTTTGCATTGGTTTAAAAAAATCTATGTATAATTTTATATTTGTTTAAAATATCTATTTATAATTTGGTGTTTGTCCAAGTATTAAATAAATTTTGTGTGTTTGTTAGAAATTTATTTTTCGTAAATACTGAAGAAAAAATAACATATAAGGTAACTAGGTTATTTCGATAAAGCCATAAAGTTTTACTTTTAAGTCATTTTCAGTAACTAAAATTCATCTTAAATTAAAAAATTTTTATTGTATGAAAACATTAAAGGGTAACTTGACATTTACAGAATCTAAAATAAGACATTTGAGTAAATAAGAATAACTATATAATAAAGATCCTGATTCACTTCTTAAACATTCTACATCAGACAAATTAATCATCTTTTTTTTACCTTTAAATGTGCGCGGTTTTTAAGACTAATTTCCAGCATTTAAAAAATTACGTCGGAAATATGGAATGATGCTCGTCTGAATAATGCTCTTTGGAATAGCTGACTGAAATATAAAAATCATGTCTATTGTAAGCTGATTGTTTAGATTTACATGAGCAAAAAGAGTATACTATTTACGACAATTTTCAGATACATTGCGATTCTTATAAGAATCATGCACACCTGAATTCTTTTTTAAGTTAAAATAATTCCGAAATAGGATCCTTTGAAAGATTTAAGATTAAGAGATAGTCGATAAAATTGTATTATTATGAAAACTTCAAGACTATTAAGTAAGATTAAACTTTACTTACGTTTAAAGTAATATGAGCCTTTCCTTTTAAATATATCGAGTGATTAAATAAGTTTGGAATAATTTATAACGCTTCCTCTAAGCAATTATCAATAATTACTTTGAAAAATTAACAAAACATATTCTGAGAGTTATCATACTATGCCAGAAGAAGAAATTCCATGCTTTTATGAATAATTTGAGTACTTTAAAATATGCTATGCAAATTGAATCAATTAGAATATACGTCAACAGCAGAAGTTAAAAGCTTTGTATAATTTGAATTATTATTTGAGTCAAATAGTGACACCTTGGATTCACAATGTGCTGCCTGAACTTTTTTTGCAAATTCCATAACATTATGAAAGTACAAAAAAACTCAATCTAATTGCCTTACGTATTACTATTTCCAATCGCCAACCTAAGTGGTATCTAAATATTTATGTATTTTCAAACACAGGATGTTTATAAGTGGGAATATTAGGTAAAAGTGTAAAGCTTTTAAGATTTAAAACCCACAATCAAATATTATAATAGGGGGACCGGAAAGTAATGTCGTTTCTGCGCATGTCGACAACAACATGCTAAGGGCAGAAGTGGAAGCAAATCTATGTCAAACACTCTTAACCAATTTTGGTCGACCATCCAAGGACATTTAAAGCAGAATGGAAAAATAAGGAAAGCAGGTGTTTGACTCCCATAATCTGTTCGAAGAGAACCAAGCCAACCGATCCATCACATGCAACGTATTGCTTCAACAGCACCATACAGAACCGTTTTTTGATCATTTGATTACTGGAGACGAAAAATGGGTCCTATATGATAATCCAAAACGCAAGAGGCAGTTTCAATAGGGGTTACAAAGGGTTTATATCCCAAAAAGGCGCTTCTGTGTGTCTGGTGGAGTATCCGCGGAATTGTTCATTTTGAATTGCTGAAACCTGGGCAACTGTTAATGCAGATCTTTATTGTGAACAATTGGATCGAGTGAACAAATCTTTAATCGAAAAATATCCGGCGATTGTCAATACAAAAGACATCATTCTGCAACACGACAATACAAGATGGACATTGGAAAAAATGAATGAATTGGAATAGGATTTGCTGCATCACCCACCATACTTGCCCGATATGGTACACTCGGATTTCCATTTATTCCGATCCCTACAACATTTCCTTAGTGCCAAAAAATTTGAAAATTTGAATGATGTCCAAAATGCCATCTTGAGATATTTTACTCAAAAACCAATTGATTTATATCGGTTCGGGGATTGAAAATCTGCACACTAGATGGCAAAATGTTGTTGATAACGATGGTGATAACATGATTGATTAAAAATAAAATGTGTTAAAAATTTATTCGTGTGAATTTAATGTAAGAAAGCAACATTACTTTCCGGTCCCCCTATTACATTAAATGTTGATGACATTATCATATTCAGAATACAGTTCAAAATGTTTTCAAGATAACTTAATTCTGTCAAATGAAGAAATCATTCCTCAGTTTCGACAGTAAATAGACAGTCAAGAATTGCTAACCTTCTCAGCCGAAATACATGCCAATAATAGCAAAATATTTGACCTTCACACTTATGAACCTCCTAAAACCAGTATCATTAATGATAAATAGTGTTTTTCTCTATTAAATCATCCCATAATTGTACAGTCAAGCGGAAAAAAAAGAATGGTGCATTTATCAAGTAATGAACAATTCAATTGAGAGAAAACTTGTAATCTTGATTTGTTTGTCCTTATATCAGTAACTGTAGTGTCATAATCTTGATCAAACTCACAATAACGAAGATGATATATTCTTGCAACAACTGTGTATCACGTTTGAACATTTATTACTAATTTTTACGCGGCTCACGTTTATTGCACTGCCAAAAATAAATATCTGCAAAAATGTACTGCAAAATATAATTATTATAGTAGAAAAAGGTTTTTGGACCTTGAAATTTAAGCGACATAGCATGACCTTGGATTATAGAAAACAGTAAAACTATTTCTTCTTTTCTTAAACAAAGAGTGAGGCGGGAAAATATATCAAATGGAGCAACATGTTTGCTTTTCCCACAAACATACTGCCCACACTTTAGCAACTGCAATACAGTGACAGCAGTCCTGTTCTTAAGCTCAAACAAAGGAAAAAAATAGCATCTTATAATGACATTTCCAAGGTTTACTAAGAATGAGAAGATCACATAGGTAAATAATCTTAGGGCAAGGCCAAGAAAAGTAAACTTCACACTACTCTGTAATATCGCAGCTTTGATAAGCAGGTTAGAAAGTATTTAAACATCCTAGGTTGCTAAATCTTTACCTATATTTTTCTACCTATTTGTAAATGTGTCAATATTTAGACTGGTTTTGAGATGGCAAGGCTAAAATTTTCATGGAGTCATGAAAGCTACCATGAATCAGGTGAAGTGCTCGACGAGAGAACTTGTAGAACTATGAACTATGTTTGAAAGTGTGCCCTACTAAGGATTCAGGTAAAGCAGCTTTTGTTTAATGTTAATCACTTTTCAATTACTATCAATCATCCCACTACTTCTGAACACTTTCTTATCCAATGGATTTTGTTACTGCTATAAATAAAAAGTGGGAATTTGTTGATTTAAGTGGAAGTATGATTAATATAAAGAAAAAGGTACTCTGGCCATTTGTCTGTAGTATTTCAAATTTATCTTTAATATTTTAGAATTTTTTTGCTATTGAAAGACATTTAAAATCTTATGTGCCAATGGCCATTTTATCAACTAAAACAAGAAAGAAAATCCTGAAAAAGGTTCAGATTTTAACGATCATCCCAAAGTGTTTGTAACTTTTTTTTTTTTTTCTATGCTCTCGCTTAGCTCGCAGTCTACGAGTCGCCTACTGCACTCTCTTTTGCTAATCGATTTCTTTTTGTCTTTTTAGCTTTATTATTAAGCATCCTTTTCTTCGCACTTACGCCCCATACAATCCAACAGCAAAATTACAAAAATTTTAAAAGCAATATGCCAGCATATATTTAGAATTCCCGATGCAGTGCTAAGTGTTGGCATATATTTTTTCTATTTTTTTCGGTCTTTTCTCAGTTTGTCATATCAATGTCAGTTTTTGTAGTAAGACGGATTGCAAAACATTTTTTGTCTTTTTATTTTCAATGTTTTTTTATTAAATTTATTAATTAAATATCGCATTTCCGCCACATAAAATTCAGTTCAACAGCAAAATTGCAAAATATTAAAAAATAGCATGTTTCTAGAATTTTCTAAAGACAATCGCGTGCGCCGGAAACAAAACTGTTTTATTCTGTGCAGTGCCGCCAACTGCTCGCTTACAAATCGTTGAATCCGCTAATTAAAAAGTTTCGAAATTCAAAATTTAAGCTTCCAGGTGCACATGTTCGGGTGGACAACTTCCTTAATCAAAATTTTGTGGCTCTAGGTACCACTGTTTTTTAACAATGTGAAGAACATTGGGAAAAGGCATCACATTGGGAAAATCAATGGTACCTAGGTAAAAAGCAATGATACATACATACATGCAGGTTCTTCATTATTTAATTTCCTTAAAAATAATATAATGTGATAATATGTGGTGGCAACAAACTGTATAGCCATTTATAGTGGACGAGGCAAAATCCCGTTTGGAAACTAAACTCTAGCCCATTCCGGCTAGAGCCATTTTGTGCTAAAAATCCCATTAAAGGTAACATAGTATATGAACTAAGTATAACAACAGTAATTCAAAATGCATGTTTTTGGCATACTTATATATATGCTCTATGATTTCGATACTGAATTACTCTTGCCTATTTACTGGTACTTCATGAATCACGTATTTGGAATTAGCGAGTTATCATCGGCGCCTTTACTGCAATTAACTCGCAACAAGCACAGATTTAAAACTTAATCAACTCTACTTGTTCATATCTGGTGTGCAAACAGAGTAACTAGACTGTCTTTAACTGAAACTAGAATGTACAACATAAGAGGTCAATAAACTAACTACTCGATAATAACATTAACAATTAGGCGGCCTGCTCACAAGCTGTTCCTCGTTTTTAACTGCTGTAAAGTCATCGACCTAATCATTATAAATGAACGAAGAGAAAAAGAGAAATGCTAGAGCTTCCTTCAAATAAAGACAGACGTTTAAATTCTTATCTGTAAGAGAAGCAAGTCTTTAAATCTATGTAAAGTAAGTTTTAATAAAAATAATTATCCTATCATAAGCCTTTAAAGCAATTTTTAGGATAATTAACTCGGTAGTTTTAATACCCGTAGCAGAATTTCACGTATTAAGGGGACTCATACACCTTAAAACCCATAAGATGTTCCAATAGGTGACTGTTGCAAGAATTGGAATAACTTATTTATTTTACAAGCAATTACTACCAACTTTTTACAGCTGACTACATAATATAGCTGCTTTCTGAAATAGTAATCAGAAAGTTTGTGTTGCCACAAATATTTCCATAATTTAATCCGCTTTGTGACAACATTTTTCGTCATGTTTCCAACTTGCGCACACAGTTTAAAACATTCTGTTTCATAATTTAATTCCATATTTAATATATAGCTTTTATAACATTTGGAAACTACTGTGAACCTAAAATTCTAAAAATTCCATTTTAAATTTTTATTTGATTTTGAGTTGAGTTTATAAAATGTATTTTATTAAAAAAAAATTTAATGTTTTCGTCCATAAAATTTTTCAATATTAAAATATTCATCAGACTGTTGGTTCAGTTAGAAAATAGTGCCCATATAAAGAATTTCATCCAATTTCAAGTATGTACCATTAGCCATTTTTAAAATATCATGCGCGCAATGTGGAAACACGTCGAAATATTTTGTCACAAAGAAGATTACATTACAAAAATATTTGTGGCAACACAAACTTTCTGGTTACTAGTTTCCAAAGCAGCTATATTATGTAGTCAGCTGTAAAAAGTTGGAAGTAAGTGCTATTAAAATAAATAAAATATCCCAATTCTTGCAACAGTCACATATTCGAAGATCATGAGGGGTTTAAGGTGTATGAGTCCCCTTAAATTCCTGATTAACGCGGATATGCATTATTCAAAGGAAACATGAACGTAATATACTGTTTCAGTTGCAATTTCTGAAAGCTTTGCCATAAATAATGTACCAAGTGCAGAGAAACCTTAAGCAATGTTACTCATTTAAATTATCTAAATTCCATCAGAGTCGTCTTTTGCGCATATTAAACAACTGGAAGATCTGTCCTCCAGCACTTTGATCATGTGATGACATCGCAGCATTTCGCTAAAGGCAGAGAGAAACTGAGAAACTACTTCAAAACAAACAAGTTGTAGGGAATTTTCCGAAAAAAATTCGAAATAATAGAGAATATTATAAAACTATTTGTTTTTCTTACTGTGATCCTTTTAGTTTGAACATCAGCGTCAGTAAAATCACTCGTGTTGAAAGCTATAATATTGAAATCTGTGCTCATCTGTCTGTTTGTTTTTTGTAACATCATCCCCTCCGGAACGGCGGGGAGTTGAGTTTCGAGAGAGGTATCCCCGGATTCCAGGACTGACAAGTTAGGGGGGAATCAGGCGAGGAAATACTGTATACCTTTCGCTAAATTCTTTATATAGACAGAAGATTATTACCATAAAAGCATAATTTTTTTATTTATTTATTCTCAATTTATACAATTATGTTATCGCCATAAGAGTTCAATCAAATTTGTTACATTTAAGTCTGCCACCCAACCGGTATAGTGGTTGGCGTCGCTGACTGCCGTGCCAAAGGGCCCGGGTTCGAGTTTGGTGTGTGGTGTTGTGGTGTGGTGTACTTAATTATGGCAAAGCACACTAGGGCTATCTGCCTAAGGGAAGGGATGCCTTCGTGAAGGACTTTGTAAGGGAAACTGACTCGTATACACGGTTCGAGTTTGGAGATGGATGTTTGTAATTATGTAGTGTCGGTGAGGCATGGGGTCACTCTAAATATGCGGCTAGCCGAAAGTCCTCTCGTGCGGTTTGGTGGAAGGGGAGAGGGGTGGGATTCGGACCCATCACCGGGGCGTGCTTTTCATCAAAATTGAGGGGCGGAACTGAGCTAAATCACCCTGTCACCTGAGGAGTGCTCAAACCTGTGAGGTGTAATCTAGCGCTCCCCATGAGAAATTTCGTGGGCTTAGGTTGACTACATCAGACAAACAACATTTAAGTCTGTTAACCACGTATATCAAATGTAAATAGCTATATTTAATTTAAAAAAAAAGACAGAGAAAAATCAAATTTACCAGACCAAGATATAAAAAAAAAAATATGAACGCTTTTGGATTCTATATTAAGTCCAAAGGGGCGTTTTTTAAACGTTTCGTCCGTTACCTTTACTTATTAAATATCATATTCTTCGCACTTAAACCATAAAATTCAATTCAACAGCAATATCACAAAATATTTAAATGAGCATATCTTTAGAATTTCCGATACTCAGTCTAGCCTGCTAGAGATATTTTTTTTTTTTTTTTTTTCCCGTACAATATTGCCATTACTCGCTGTGAAATAGCTGAGTTTTCAATTTCAAAATAGCTGAGTATTAAAATTCTTTAATGTTTGACAAAATGTGAAATAGATAGTAAAATAGTAGTAGAAAGTCCAATTTGGGTTTCCAGATGTGATATATGTTTCCAGATAAATATAATGCAGGGCTCTAATATTTAGTGACAACAATAGGAAAAATGAACCTACATTTTTACTGAACCGACGCAAAATGCCAAAACGAAATTAAAAGCCCTTCTGGGCAAATTGCCCCTTTGTGCTAATAATAATTTAATTAATAATAAAATTTGTAAAATTACAAAAATTAATTTTATTACCTCATTTGCTTTTTTCTAATACAATTAGAGTGAATATTATTAGCGATGACAGGAGCAATAAGGGTTTGATATTTAACGAATAACAGGAAATCTCTTGATCAACATTATCATTAAATACTCTCGTTATGAAAAACCTGTTTCGTTACGCTTGATGGCACATCACGCGGTTGTTTTACTATGCACTTTATTTGTAGTAGTTTCCTTGCAATAGCAAATGACCTACCTAATGAGTGATTTTTAAATGAAATAACGAAGCATGAAGTTTTGCTTCAAGACATTGAACGAAAATAACGTTAACTGAGCACATTTGTTATTTAATAAATGTCAGATAATTATCAGATTGTTGTTTAAAGATCGTTCTTAAAAGAGATATTTAATAACCAAAAGTAAAAAAAAAAGATTCTTTCAAGCATTTAAAGTTCTCTCTGAATAATGAACAAAGTTTTCAAACCCTGTCTAAAAAAATCTCTTATCAAAACGTTTTACAATCCATAAAATTAAAGACGAGAACAAAGAAAAACGAAACGACACAGAAAAAACTACATCTTTAAACAAGTAGTTAAGTAATGTTACTTGAATATGGTAAAGTACATGAGGGTACCTGTCTCAATAAGGACATAGCACAGGAATTTTTAAAGGAAACTAGTTTGCATTCGCGTTACAAATGAAAAAACAACGAAAACCAATCGTGCAGCCATCCTGTTTGCCTAGGTTCGAGCCCAGGTCGAACTACCAGCATTCAGTGGTCTTAGCCTCTCGGCCACTAATAATAGGAGCCATAATAATAGAATCAGAAACTGTGGTTACATTAGTAGCGTAGAGACATTAGGTAATTTTTGGAAGCAGGCAAGATGAAAAATTAGCAATGCCTTCGCCAGAAATCGAACCACGGACCTCTCAATTACGCTAGAGCGTGCAGACCACCACACCACGAAGGCACGCTAAGAAGACGGGAGAAATACTTTACATGCTCCCCCTTTTAAGGGCCACTGGGGTTTTAGGGGACCCAATCACCAAATCCTAGGTGTGGAGAGTTATCATCCACAACCCTTTTTAGTTCGGGCGCCACTGTAGAGACATTAGGTTAATTGGAAAAGCCGGAGTGGTGAAAAATAGCAAACCGCCTTCGCCGGGAATCAAACCACGGACCTCTGGAATACCGGCCCAGCGTGCAGAACCACTACATCACGAAGGTACGCTAGGAAGCGAGAGAAATACCTTACACTCTTCATTTTAATTTGGGTATTTCCTCTTTCTATAATAAAAATAGTAACTGCTCATAATAAACCACTCTAAACTCCTTGATTTAAACAATAACAGCCATCGTATACTTTTACATAATACTGGGGACGCAGATGGTTTTATGAATTTAAAAGGGCGACTGGAATTTTAAGGGAACCAATGGCCAAATCCTGGGTGTGCAGAATCATCATCCACCACTCTTTTAGTTCGAGCGCCACTGTAGAGACATTAGGCATTTTTTGGAAGCAGGCAAGATGAAAAAATAGCAACGCGTTCACCGGGAATCGAACCACAAACCTCTCAATTACGCGCTGAGCGTGCAGACCACCACACCACGAAAGCACGCTAGGTAGGCGGAAGAAATACCTTATGGTAGTACCGAATGATGCTGAAAAAAAAAATGGAATGCATTAGAGATGCTTCTAAACCAAAAAGATAGAACTAAAAAAATTAACACTTTCTTCCCTTCAGCTCCAAGTGCGAAGAATGGAAGGAAAGCCCTTGAAAATGTAATCTTCCTTTTATACTTCCTTATACCAAATGTATTGCAATCGCGAAAAATTTAGGTTGTCATATTTCAAAAGAAATATCCATCTTGACCATTTCTAAATCCACACTGACAATGTTTATGCGTGACGTCTGTCCTTAGGACCAGAATAAATTGCTATTTTTTTTCCAAAACAGATTGCAAAATGGATTCAAAACGGATTTTTTTCATGATGTCTGTACGTATGTACGTACATATGTACCTCGCATAACTCAAAAACGATTACACGTAGAACGTTAAAATTGTGTACATGAAATTGCTACAAAATCTAGTTGTGCACCTCCCTTTTTAATTGAAATCTGCAGTAACAAAAGTGTATATGTTGTTGCATGCGCACGGGTTTGTAATAGATTGAGTGCACAAATCCGATAAAAGGTTAATAAAATTTATTCTTATCAAAAGAAATACAACAGAACGCTGGAATTTTCCTCAGATATATTCGTATAAGTGTTCACAATATCACCCAATAAAATCAGTAGTTATACATCAGACCACTAAAAACGTTAAAATACAACGCAATGCAAAGAGAAAGCTAATCCAATCCCACGCTGAACTCCCAAGAATAACAACAGCAGCTAACTAAAACAACTGAGCTGAGATGCTTTGATGTTTCGGTTGCGTATTCTGGCTGCCGCGGGAATTAATTCCGCTCTTACCAGAGCTAATCACGGAATCCCACGAGAGGCCTCACACATAAGGACTCATCAAATTGCTCCACCATAAAGGTGTGTACAGTATACTGAGCTAAGATGTCTCTCTCCGGCTTTAAATAGTTTTTCATCTGGAAACCAATAAGAGGATATAATTAAGGTTACAACTAACATAGTAGTCAATTACATTTATTCAATTTCAATACAATTTACCGAGATATCCATTTATTCAACGTTAAATGCACGTGCTCCTGCATTTTTAATTTTCTGGTATAGCTTTCTTTTAAAATTTATCTCGCGCTGCATTGCACGGGGGAATAAAAAAATATATTTATTATAATTCTACTAAAGTTTGCTATCTAAATACAAAATTCGTAACAATATATACCCACTCCCTTTATCCGGCTTAAAAGTCATTATCCTCCTTTATTTTCGCAATCGTTGGACGTAGATATATACTTCCGATTACAGAAGTGCTTTAAATGCAGAAAATATTCATATTCTGGCAACGTCAAATTAAAAAAAAAAAAAAAAAAATGAATACAAATAGCGAAATTTGATCTTTAATGCGGTTTCCCGGTTCTTATACTTATATTTGGGAAAGTTTTACACACGTTATGAAAATTATAAGAAGATTCACTTCCGTACGACAAAAAATGAACCGGGATATTTAATTTCAAAATTTGCAGTTTTTGTTTCAGCTTGCCTCGAGAGATTAATTAATTAAGTTAGAATAATTCGAGAAACTAAGTTTAAATGAAGTGCAGCAAGAAATGCGTACAATTTAAT
This sequence comes from Stegodyphus dumicola, assembly GCF_044657685.1. NCBI lineage: Eukaryota > Metazoa > Arthropoda > Arachnida > Araneae > Eresidae > Stegodyphus > Stegodyphus dumicola. Next base: position 135,633,096 of record NC_140776.1, read on the forward strand.
AGGGCATACAAGGAACTTATATTGCATCTACATCAGACTTTTAAAAATAAATAATTAGATACTGCTTGACTTGCGAAGCTATAGTACCACACATTTTACATACATTGCCCCTATCCCTTTTCATGTTAAGTTCACTGGTGTGTCCATTTATACTTTCGGAAATGATTTTTAAAAAGTTACTATCTAGAACATGCATACATATTTATGTCATGTGTGTATTAAGGAAACAAATGTACACTTTGTACATGTGCACTATATGATTTTGCTTTACATGCATTCAAAAATTCTGAATGAATAATTTAATAAAGAAATAATGTAAGACTCTCTTTTAACCCCAGTTACGACGCATTTTCAATTCCAGTGCAAACATTGCTTTTTACTTATTACGTGCTCCGCACTTAAGCACAATATGAAAAGGATGGGATGCTCCGTGAAGGTCTTTTTAATTGAAACTGGTTCGTATCCACATTACACATGTGAAAAACCGCGAAAACGCTCATGTGGCTAGCCCGTTCGCTGGGATTCGAAGCCCGGACCGAACTACCAATGTTCAGCGGTTTTAACCGCTCGGCAGCTGGTGGGCACTCAACGTTTGAATTTCAAAAAATTTCTGACAACGAAATATTCTTGTGTGCTGTGGCTTATCTAACTTTTTTTACAGTAACATCAGATTAAGTCCGCGAAATGCATTGCCTTTAGTGATGTGATAGAAAGTTGATATAATATTATGTGATATGATCTTATTGTATGATATGATAGAAAGTTGATAAATTTGTTGCAGAATGACTTGCATCATTTTATTTTTGATTCACAGTCCGGCATAGCTAGAACAAGAATGACCAGTTGTAGGTTTCCTAATGAATAATCCTTACGATACCTAGAAATTATTTTGATCTGAACTTTGGCTCTTTGAGTTTTACTTTTAAAATTCTCTGTATGTTAGCTACATTACCGAATATGTATGAAAGCCGGCATTCTATAGGCTTGTTCTAGGCTTGTTATAAAATGCAGAATTCTGCATTTGTATTTTGCGTTTTTTCATCAGTATCAAACTAGACAATATTACTTAAATTTGTTCAACCAAAAATTTGTTTTATTCTTCGCTGCTAAATCCTAGTTTAGTTAACTGGTTTAGTTAATGATTTGAAGTTCAATCCAGTCCTTCCTAATGCCTTTAAAATTCTACTATCTTAATTCAGTTATTTTTGCCGATAGATGGTGTTACCTCGTCGCGTTCGGTACTACCAGAGGGTATAAAAATCCGTTCAGTGGTTGCTTTCCATTATTTGAAGTTCAGATTTTGAGCGTGAAGGTGCATTTGCCCCTCGCTTCCTATTTTAACTTCGCTAATTTTTCTTGTCCTTTATGCTTGATCAGATAGCCTGGCTCAGTAAAAGTAGGCGGCCAGTGCAATTCTGATTAAAAATCCAGTTATAACCACGTGCAGTGCTGATAAGGACCACGTGTTTCTGAGACTTCTTCTCCTTTATTTTCTTCTTTCTAGGTATTTCTTTCTCCTGATGGGGAGGAACCTTTAGGTGCCCTCGAAATCGATTGAGTGTTTCATTATACTTACGCTAAATACAAGATTGTTTTTACGATTTTGATTGTCACATTAGCGTGTTTCTCTTCTAGTCTACTTTTTATATTCATTATAGCAATACTGAAAATCACAACTTTTATACTATTTTCTGTACTAGCAATCAAATTTATTTCATTATTAGATAGACCTCGTATTTATCTCATTCTGAAAATAATTCAAAACACATCACAGCAATTCAAATTTATAACGATAATTAAGTAACCTTACCTAACTTATATATGTTACTGCTTTTTTGATGAGAAAAGGAAGTAGCCAAATTAAATAGAAGTCTTAAGCTGATATTAAAAATTAAAGTCAGAACACTGATGGAAAATGAAATCCCAACACCATGAAGAAATCAGTTTAAAGAAATGAAATGTATGTAAGCAAAGCATTTGTCTAGGTAACATATTTATTTGATTAATGCTTCGAGGTGATAGGTTAAAGTAAAGTAAAGAAATTTCAAATGTGAAATGGTGGTACACAAATAACAGTTGAATTCGCCACTGTGTTGAAAATTGTAAGAACGTATATGCGCTTGCATTGTATTGCACACGTGTGTACACACTGGTGCCATATGTCATTTTGTGGGATGGAATTCCATGCCTGTTGCACTTTGTAAGTCAAATCAACAACGGCTCGTACTGGTTGTAAATGACGCTGGATTCGTTTCCAAACAATACTTGCTTGGTGGCAAAAAGATCTCGCTTTGATTGGGCACGCCAAGACAACACGTCAACACTCTGTAGAGCGCGTTGGGGGATAGCAGCGGTATGAGGACGAGCTTTATCCTGTTGGAAAATGCTCCTGAAATATTACTTAAGAATGACACTATAAGCGTTACAATTACTAACATGCAAACTTGCCATCAGAAAAGCACAGCAGATATCCCCTCCGCCGTTCAAAAAGCTCTAAACTAATACCACCGAAGTCGAACATGGCGATGGAACTGAGAGGGATGGCCGCTACAGGCCGTTGCACTCGGGAAATTTCCCTCGAGTAAAGATTTATTTCTATTCTCTGTTGCAAACAAAACCTCGAATGTCTGCTGTAGAGGCAGTGCGATACGCTGCAGACATGAAATGGGCGGGGCCTGTCATGACCATAAGACCAACTTGTTTGGTTAGGTGGGTCGGGGTGCGCCCGCTACTGATACTGATACTGATACGCTGCAGACATACGGCGGTCTTCCCTTCGAATGATGGCATGTGTAAAGAGATGGAAACCCGGCCTTCTTGAGACAGTAGCTTCCCGTGGCCACTGCTGCCAACGCACATGCGCATTAGATACATCCCTGAAAGTCTTTCTGTAATATCGAGAAAAGAAAATCCACATTCTCATAGCCCTATCATATGGCTGTTGCCCTATTTTTGGCTAGGCCTAGCGAGAATAGAATGTTCCACCAATTGAGTACAAATGTTGATAGTCATATAACAGGTGGTACAACAAATCATCTAGTAAGAAAGCCCTATTATACGGCTTCGTTCAAACTCAGTAAGCTGGTGATACTGCTTCTTCGTCTCCTTAAAGACATTCTTTGACTCAAATCTTGTTCACAACGTCCAGTTCGGAAAATAAATAAATCCCACTAAGTTGACATAGTTATTTAAAGCAAACGTGATACGCATGTTGACAATACCGCTACTAGCGCCACACTTATACATGCTCGAATTTGAACGGATGTCATCTTTCAAATCTTCAAACTAGTCGCCGAAATTTCATTTATCTAGCACAACTCCATCTTGGCAATCCCCCCCGGAAGTCGACTGGGGAGAACCTCCGGAGCTCTGGCTAGGACCTATACCTAGACAGACTCAACTTCTGGGGTAAATAATCAGTCGTCACAGTAACTTGAACCATCTGTTCTACGGTGGTATGTTCAGCTCGGCAGGACCATATGTGTACCATGTAGTACTCCTTCAACAAAGGGTCTTCTCTGATCCTTTGTTGGGGAGGTACTACATGGTCAAGAATTTGAAGGTTATCCGACGGATTTGGCTCCCCCTGCTCAAAACTGGGACACAGACCTTCTTGACTTGTGTTCTCTTTGTTGATGATTATATCACTGACTAAGCTTTGTTTTTATTCAGACTTTATGCATTTCTGTCCCTCTAGGTTAATCGGGGTTATGCCTCCTCGGATCATCTCTAGAGGTTGGGCGTTTAACTGTGCATGGTTCTTGTGAGCTGGGTCTGAATGCCCGTTCTACCTAGCGTAATGGAATTTCATTTTCCCTCAGTGTATTTTATCTTATACACACACATATATACACGTAAATTTTAGATGACATAAATTTACGGAGGATTTTTCATAAATGCTGGAGCAATCCTTAATCGTTGGTAAAATAATACATCAATTAAAGAGCATATGCCTAATGTTTAAATGAATTGCTTGCTTTTAGAGAACTGTGGAGCCTTCGGTTAGTTTAAAATATTGAACTGAAATGACAATGAAGTATAAATAAAAGCGACACTATAATTTCGAAGAATATTACAATATTTATAACTTTAAAAAGTAGATTTAAAATATTGAAATTAGAATATTGCATATTTTTGGGATTCTTTATAATGCTAGGAGGATTTTTATTTTACTATGTTAAATTCTACAAATCCTAATTTCCAGTAGAAATAAACTTGGGGATTCTAAAGTACTTACACATTTAGTTCTAATCAATCCACGATCTATAATTTTCAAATAGCTAATAACGTCCATTGGCTGAAGTGAATGGCCAAAATATCCTTGCGGTTGGTTTCTTGATCCCACACTGATGTTTCGTATCTTACACCTTTAATAAATCGGTAAAATGAATAATAATAATAATAATAATAAAATTTTAAAAATAATAAAAAACTCTCTTTCTTTTATCACTAAAATTGTACATTTTCTCATTCACTATTATATTTTCCCACCATCATTCCATCTCCTCTGTGTATTTGCTGAAGCACATTATCTGCAGTGTTGGTTTAATTTAGATGAGATTTTTCTCGTGGCTTTTCATCCAATGAAACCATTAGCCTGAGTTTCACTATGAACACTCCACTCATACGTATCGAAACAAGTACCTTAGAGGCCACAGTTTTCTCACCTAATTTTCAATTTCCCTAGAAAAAGCACCGCAACTGAGTTCATTGAGTTCGTCGGTTGCTTCGTTGAGTTCATTGAGTTCCTTTTCTCTCTTGAGAAATTACGAAAAATCTGTTGAGCTCATGTAAAATAAAAAGAACTTTTGAAGCATAGCATTTGTTAACTCACGTATAGAGGGAGAAAAAACGAAGTTACCTAGGCTACGGCTATTGACTAAATTAAAAGAAATCTTTTATTTTCTTCATGTTCGAAAATTAATAAATTTGAAAATCAAAGCCGATTTAAGAAAAGCATTTATGTATCTGTAAATTCAAATATTAGCCTATAAATTCCCATCTGAGAATGGTAAATATTTTCTATAATAAAAATTTCACTTCAATAGCATTTCAGCGTTAAACTGATGGATTATGTAAACACGAACTTAGAATATAATTTGTTCAAGTTACCTTGAAGAAAAAATAATTATCAAATGAAGACTATAAGACATATGTTTTGTAATCGCTCAATTATGAAACACATGAACGATGAGAACATCAAAATGTAAATTTTCCTAAAAACGGGACTTAATCAGCGGGTTTGAAAACATCTTCGCAGTCAGTTTTTGGTTCATTCCTTGAATATTTGCACGTATTTTTACTTCCTTGTACGAATTAAAGAAAATATCGTAATCACGAAAAATTTCGGGTATCGTATTTCAACGAAAATATCCATTTTGACGGTTCTCGAATCCATTTGAACAATCGTTTTGCGTGATATCCGTACCTACGGACAGAATAAAAGACTGTTTTTCCAAAACGGATTGTAAAACCAAAAATACCATATATATATATAACCAACCAAACATATATATATATATATATATACCCACTGTGTTACTCGGATCAGTGAGTTCAGTTTTTTTATTCTTATATATTGGTAAAGTCTGCAATTTTTGTTTTAAAAATTATTGGATTATGCTGTTCCGGTTAAAGTTTTTATGCCTTTTGTTAATCTGCATTCAATAGTTATAGAATTATCAACAATTTAAAAGTTGTTTAAGTGATACTAAACCAAACGAATCGTCATTTTTTTTTTACACATTTGAAACTTTTAGTAGAATAGTGAATGAAATCAGTTTGTGCATCAACATTTGTGCCTTTTTGCCGATTGGGACCAACAGTAAATTTTCAATTTTGAAACTTTCATTTTTTTAAGGAATAAAACTTAATGCTTAACTAAAAAGATATAGCCGAAGCTATCAAAATTCTACAGGAGTTGGCCCCTAAATGTTACTAAACGGCGAAGCTGTCAAGGGCCTGAAATACGACAGAAGATAGTAATAGCTTTTAGAAAGAGTGTAGCCAAAAGGCGAACGTGCGCTAGTCAGAATCTCTGGCTCCCTAACGAAGTCAGTGGAACTTCGACTTAAGTACTGCTCTTCATTCATTTACATTTAACCGCGATTCTAAAAACACATTCTAGTAGTAAACTGTAAGCTGAAATTAGGAGGGATAGGAAAGTGGCTTCAACTGGAATATACATAGATAACTGTTAAAAACTTAGGATAAACCTTGAAAGCTAAATCCCAATGCCATCTTAACAGCATTATGGGCTCTTGAGCAAATCAGTATGCTGGGGCCCCCTACGACAATCAGTTATAGACATGGTATGCAGAAATGAAATGCAAATGGCCGAATTACATATATATTTATTGAGTTAAAATCGCACCCTAGGTAACAATATCTTATTTTTTAATACATTTTAACATATCATATATAATTTCAGTTTTATACTGCACAGAATTAATTTAAATGCCAAATATATTTTTATTATTTAAGTTTTTAAGTCATACTCATTTTGTTAAGCCCCACACAGGGCCTTCTATTTTCGTTAGGTTCTCGGGCTATTGCCCAGCACGTCCATTGCATTAAGATGGCCCTACTGAATTCTGCGACTTCTATATAGTTAACAGAAATTAGACGAAAGCATCTATTTGATTGATAAATATCAGATGGAAGTAGCAAAAAAAGCGTGATAGAAATTCAATATGATTTGTAGTTCTGAAGTCAAGACTCTTTTTTTCCACTTAAAATAACTCCTTTTATGGTTTATGTTAAATTCAACTTAACAATATCAGTCTTATGTTATATTTAATATTCAAAGATCTCTGTTATTAAAATAATATCAAAGATCTCTGTTATTAAAATAATACCAAAAATCTCTGTTATTAAAATAATATCAAAGATCTCTGTTATTAAAATAATATCAAAGATCTCTGTTATTAAAATAATATCAAAAATCTCCGCTATTAAATTACGAGAAACTATATCTAATTGCTTTGAAATCCATTTAAAATTTGCTTCAATTTAAGTACGAGTTTTGTTTCTTACAACTTATTTTTATTTGACTTGGCTGTTTTATTCATGTAAATCAGACAATGACAAATGACATTCGAGGAGAATATTTTTATCTAGCTACACCATTTTCTGCTGCTCCATATTATTCTTATTTTATTACTAGCGGTCAAATAATAAATAATATTATCACTAAATTTTTTAGAATAGCAAATTTAGCTCGCATATATGAACATGTTTGGAAATTGCTCAATGCTTGGCCAAATTTACGCGCTTCAAAGCTTTTATATCTACAGTCGTTAATCATTCGTTGAAATGCAGATGTAAAGAAACAAACTGGCTCTTTAAATGGCAAAGTTTAGAACTTTTTTTTAATCGTACTTTTATTCTAGCACTTGAACCTTTGTCAAAGACCTTGAAAATTCTTAAATCCTCATTGCTAATTCACTGGAATATACATATAATAACTCTGTATACAATTTAATATAATTATATTTCATGGACGGCTGAAAAGTCGGCGTATTAGAACATTATCTACATATTATTTTCTGATAACGGCTTGAAATAAAGTGCTTATAAGATTTCAAGGCAATTTCATTTCAATTAAAATTTTATAAATTATGTTTATCTGATTTCATGTAGGATTTCTCTGAACTAGATAATTAGAATTTCAAGAAATTTTCATTTATTGTGTAAACTCTACATATGTATAAAGTAACCAATTATTGTACTTCCGACGTAAGAAATTTTAGAACTATAATTAAATTTAAAATCATGCAAAAATTTTGGCTTTTTGCTTTTGTCTCTATTAAATTTATGATGATTACATATATCTTTAAATGCACAATTATGAATAGTCACAAATTTTAAATATAAATATATCTTTATGTTTCTTCGTTAACATTAAGAATGAAACAGGAAGTAATTATCTCTTTATCATTTCTCGAAACTGTAATTTTCCTACTTGCGCACATGATCTTTCTGAAACCGTTGGTCAGAATTTCAAAAAATCTTCATCAGTTATATAAACCCTACATGGCTTTAAAACGGCCACTATTATATGCTTCTATCATAAAACTTTGGAAATTATGTTTAATTTTATGCTCAAAAATAGTCGAATTTGGAACCTCAAAATAAAAAATATTATTCTTTAAAATTATAATTATATTAATTTTTAAAGATTTATTGCATTAATTGTACGCCATTTATCTAGTTTGAAAAAAGAATCGGCAAAAAAATAAGGATTTCTTTACCCATAATGCTGCGCGCTGTGTATTTTACAATTTTATGTCGATAATGAAGAAGGTTTATTTATTTTTCAATTTCCATAGCAAGAGAAATATAAAAAATACCAAAATAATTCTCAAAATTTCAAGGCAATAAATTAGTTAAAAAATATTGAGCTTCAAAATGTTTTATGCTTTCAGCGTTTTTTAACATTTTAAGAGTACCTAATCCCTTAATTAAAGAAATGTTTTTAAAGTTGGCAAAACATGAAAGACCTTCGAATCAACATTCTCCCTTACCCAGTATACACTGGTGTGCAAAAATTAAGGACGAGTCGGTTTTTTCAATATAACTTTGTACAAAAGCTTTCCAAATCAACACATTTAATACCGTAAGATCCCCAATACGTAAGGACATGAGTAATGTAAGCAACACTTACTAAAAGAGAAATCAGAGGGATAAAAAGAAGCTTTATTGAAAATGTAGCATGGAGCGCAATGCGACTGAAGGCCGAAACATCCCTGTGATGGGTGTCCAGCAAGAAACATCCGGTCTTTAATAGGGGATATAATCTCCCCTGACTGCTAGGCAGGTTTCACAGCGTCTGCCTCTGCTGAGAATGAGGGTGTCAATGAGTTGTTGAGGCATTGCTGCCCATTCGTCTTGCAGCGCCAATCGAAGCTCCGGAATCGTTACTGGTGGTAAGGTACGAGCTGCCAAGCGTCTGCCTAGAAAATCTCATACATGCTCGATCGGATTGAGATCCGGACATCGTGCCGGCCAATCCATACGTTCAATATCCTCACTCTCTAAGAGCTGTTCGGCAGCTACTGTGCGATGACATGGTGCATTGTCGTCCATGAAAAGGAACTGCGGACCCATAGCGCCTCTAAAAAGACGCACATATGGAAGAAGAATCTCGTTACAATAACGGGTCTCGTTGACTGAACCTGCGTCGAAGATGTGAAGGTCTGTACGACTACCAAGCATGATGCCTCCCCAAACGAGAACACCGCCACCTCCATACCTGTTCTTTCAATGATGTTTGAGGGATGATTGCGGCTTCCCCGCTCTCTCCAGATGAGTATGCGATGAGAATCGCTACTCAGACTAAATCTGCTCTCATCTGTAAAGAGTACTCGTCCCCATTCATTGTCTCTCCAATTCCGGTGTTCCCGGCACCACAGAGAACGCCTTCTCCGATGGGCAGGCGTTAAAGGTACACACCGTACAGGGCGTCGTGCAAACAGACCACCACCGTGCAGTCTTCTGGCCACGGTAAAACGCGATATCGGTCCTCCAGTCGCCTGTGTAATGTGTCTAGCAATTTCTCCCGCTGTCTGCCGCCTGTTTCTTCTGGCCTGTAAGGCAATATACCGGTCATCTGCGGGTTTGGTTCCTCGTGGACGACCACTACTAAAACCCCGGATAGCTGTTCCTGTAGTTTGAAATTGTCTCCAAAGTCGTGAAACGATGCTGTGAGCAATTCTGAACTCTGCAGCCACACTTGTCACACTGCGGCCTTCCTCCAACTTCCCAATGATTCGACCTCGAGTAAAAGCATCCAGATGTCGTCTAACAGATTGATTATTCGCCATTTCTCGCTGAGGCAGCAACTCGGTGTGATTTTAACTGCTATACGGCGTGCAATCTCTTTGCCATAAATACTGATCTTACACCGACAACATGCTTTATACTACTCAGACACTCCCCCATTACGTCTACCTGCATATCTGCGCATGTGCTACCGTACATCACCTTACTTAATCTCCTGATTGGTCTTTCTGTCCGCTCTTCCTCTTCGTTCAGCTGATATGCTAATTTTTCGACTTCGTCCTTAATTTTTGCACACCAGTGTATTTCCTATTAGCCCAAATGAACTGTTAATCTCGAAACACGATTTTACGTTGCTTCACTTTCCATTCCAGTCAGTTGCCATTCGAAAAAAATGTAAAATATTATTCTTTAGCAAATTATCTGTCTGTTAATTAATTAACAAACTAAACTGTCAAAAAGCGGTAGATGCAGTTCTTAAGAATATTCCTTTTACGTTTTAATTTGATTGATTTAAAAAAAATTCATTTGATGCATGTTATATCTAATTAAAATTACTAAGTATTTTTATAGAACTAAATTATATATTTTTCCACTTTTTAAATATACCGAAACTATATAACGTTCTCATGTTAGTCTAAATGTTTATTCATTTAATATCCTATTATACATTTCGTTATTCCACTGGGCAATTTTTATCGATAATCTCTAATGATAAATATTAAATAAAAAAAAAAAGCTGTTTTGTGCTTTAAAAGCGTTGTTTTGTGCGATCATTAAAATATGAACCCTTTCATATTTTTAATTTAATTTTTTTAACAAGAGTTTTCAGTCCTATTTCTTTTCCATTTTTTTCTCAAGCACAAGACAGTATGTTATTAAAAGCAATTCTTGAGTTCAGATAGTCCAGTATTTTTAACTCGTAAATTTTGAGTGTTTAAGGAAAGACAGGGCATTTTAAAGACTCAAAACCCGTGAACCGTGTAAAAGCGCCTTTTCCATCATTCGAATTTCCGCATCGTAACTTATCGTAAGAAATCTTAAATTTGTAGCTCAGACTTTTAAAAGATTAATTATTTGGCATCTAATAAATGCTTTCATTTAAAAAAAGTATTTAATTTGCGTTTAATTCTTTTTTTATTTTCTTTAACTTTCTGGATACTTGTTTTGATATAATAAATTTCATTCGGACAGTTGTGCAAGTATTTTTTGTGAATGTACGACGAAAAAATTTCACTCAAGTTTCAAAAGTTTTAATTATGCACGTCAGTTAAATATTTCATTTGTATCATGTTAATAAATATATGAGTATTTTTTAATTACGTTTTTAAATTTGCTTTTAATTAAACTCAGGTTTTACGTTTTGCTTTCAGTTTCAAGTTAAAAAAAAAAAAAAAATAGCTATTATTCCTCTTTTGATTCTTCTTATTATTCTTATATGTAAATTCAAGGAAAAAATATTCAAGATGTATAAGATTTCGAGATACAAGAACTTTAGAATTCGAATCCCAGAATTCGTCGTTTTAAGCTATATACAATATTAAACTAAAAACTAAACTCTGCAGTACAAACAGCTCCTAAAGAACCATGGCCGGCAGTGACCTGATATGTGCTTTCCAGACCGTGGGCTCAGGGGTGCTTGTGCATCTCAGCCTGGACAAGTGGTCAACTTGTCGCAGAACCTCCGGTATTTAGTACCCAAGCGAACTTAGTACTCATTTTATGGACCCAGTCCAGGGATGAAAGGCTGGAGTTCTGGAGATCGAACCCCGGACCTGTGGTGCTGCTGCGTGACGCGCTAGCCACTGCGGCATCGGGCCTGCATACACGTTATTAGTATAGTAATATATAAGGTATTTCTCCCACCTTTTTATCGAGCCTTCGTGGTGTAGTTGTCAGCAAACTCAGCGCGCAATTGAGAGGTCCGCGGTTCGATTCTCGGCGAAGGCGGTTGCTAATTTTTCATCTCTCTTGTTTCCGAAAAATATAATGTCTCTACAAGTATTATATATAATATTATAGTATAATAGCAATATTTTCTGTCTCAAACAAATAAATACTCTTACATTTTGAGACGCCGAAGTCTGATTAAAATACACTTGGGGTGGATTTGATTCAAAATTTATCGATGCCAAGGCCAAATTCGAAGTCGACGATGACATAATTTACGTAACACTAACTTACATCACCGTTTGCAGACGATTCTGCTAACCCCTATCCCGTGGCCGGAGGGTCATCTTTGTCCCTTCTGACCCTCGATGACCCAAACACGGGGCTGACCCGTTTCAGTCGCCTTGAACTTTCTTCTTGTGGAGAACTTAGATGGTTTCTTTCTCACCACTTTCTTCGGTATTCATTTTGGTCAGAGGATTACGTAATTGTTGGATGCAAGTCCAGATTTACAGCATAACTATGACATAAGAATTACCGAATGTCACCCAGATTGCAAACGTGTTTTGTGTTTGTGTTTAGGTTAGTGAAAAAGTTCAAGGACAAAGACACGTGCTTTAAACGAGATATTCACTAAATAAAATATCGGTAACTGGGCCGAGGCTTTTCAAGTTTCCTCTCGCTTTTTGTTTGCAATTATTTACTACAATTATATTTCCTTATTTTTTTTTTTTTTTTTTTTTTTTTTTTTTTTTTAAATTCATTGTCTGAGTTATTTTCAATCTCACGCACGTTCTTCTTAAATCCATGCGAGATTTTAAATTCGTAAAGACATCAAATTACGAATAACACAGAAATGATAGATTTGTGTGTACTTATGTAAATCACGTACTGTTCAAAAGGTAATTCCAACTAGACAATGCATAATTTTACCAATATATTTATGATGGGAATTATTAACATTAAGTTGATTTTAAGTTCCACTTTTTATTAGCCCGAAAGGGCTATTGTCTCGATAAGTCTCGAAACACAATTTTGAGTCGTTTCGTTCTTCATTCCAGTCTGTTGCCATTCGGCATAATGCAAGAAATTTATCTTTCAAATTTCAAATTTGTTGATTAACAAACTAAGCTCTTTAAGGGAATAAAAGCAGTTCTTAAGTGCACTTTTTTTAAACTTTTAAATCTTCATTTAAATATAGACATTTAATTCATGATGTATGTAATTAAAAATCTTTAATATTTTTTTTATTACGTTATATATTTTTCACTTTAAATATACAGAACACATAAAACGATCCCAATTTGGTATAAATGATATTCATCTAATATCATACAAAATGTTATGATATTCATATAGAATCCTATAAAATGTTTCGCTAGTCCAGGGTCGCCTCAATTGATAATCTCTACTGATAAACCATATTAAACTTTAAAAGGGCCGTTTTGGACTTCAGTTTAAATCTGAACCCTTTCAAACACTTTTTAATGTCATCACCATCATCATTATTAGTCCAAAGGGATTTGAATCCCGAAGGACTATTAGTTTCGTTTTGGCATTTTGCGTCGGACGGATAAATGTCGGTTCACTTTTCAAACTGTTGCCATAAAATGTTAGAAACCTGCATTATATTTGAAGAAATTAAATAATGAAAATCTGCGTAAATGTATGTATATTTCTCATATTATCATAAAATAACGGTACATAGAGTCATCGAATTTTGAATAACGTAATCCTCCAACGAATATGAGCATGTGGAAGACCCAATTTGAAATTTGAAATTTGTTTTATGATCGATTTCCTATTTTTTAAAACTTTGACCAATTTTTGATTAAAAAACTCAAGGATTTCAAAGCGAGCAATGGCAACGTTGTGCAGAAAAAACATTTTTATCTCCAGCGCGTGAGTCTCTGTATCGGAAATTCTAAAGATATGCTCGTTTTAAAACTATTTTGCGATATTGCTGTTGCACTGGATCTTATGGTTTAAGTGCGAGGAACATGATATTTAATAAAGAAAGGTAACACACAAAATGTTAAAAAACGCCCCTTTGGACGTAATTTAAAATCTGAAACATTTCAGATTTTTTTAGTCCAAAGGGATTTGAATCCCGAAGGACTATTAGTTTCATTTTGGCATTTTGCGTCGGACTCATAAATGTCGGTTCACTTTTCAAACTGTTGCCACAAAATGTTAGAGTCCTGCATTATATTTGAAGAAATTAAATAATGAAAAATCTGCATAAATGTATGTATATTTCTCGTATTGTGATAAAACAACGGTACATAGAGTCATCGAATTTTGAATAACGTAATCCTCCAACGAATATGAGCATGTGGAAGACCAAATTTGAAATTTGAAATTTGTTTTATGATCGATTTCCTATTTTTTAAAACTTTGACGAATTTTTGATTAACAAACTCAAGGATTTCAAAGCGAGCAATGGCAACGTTGTGCAGAAAAAACATATTTATCTCCAGCGCGTGAGTCTCTGTATCGGAAATTCTAAAGATATGCTCGTTTTAAAACTATTTTGCGATATTGCTGTTGCACTGGATCTTATGGTTTAAGTGCGAGGAACATGATATTTAATAAAGAAAGGTAACACACAAAATGTTAAAAAACGCCCCTTTGGACGTAATTTAAAATCTGAAACATTTCAGATTTTTTTTAAATTTTTTTAATTTTATTTTATTAACTTAATATTTTTTTTTTAAGTTTAATGAGAAATTATCTATATTCTCAAATAGAAAGTGTAGCTAGGCTTAATTCTGAATAGCTATGCTAAATTAAACATGGCAAAGTACATGAGAGTTATTTGCCCAGGAAGAGGGATGACTTCATGAAGTACTTTTAAAGAAACTCCCGCTCGTATTCTCAGTGCACATTGGAAAAACCCATGCAGCCAACACGTTTTCGCCTGGAACCAGAGACGAAATCCGAATATTGAGCGGTCTTAACCATCCGGCTACTAGTGAGGCCACAAACGTTTATGATATAAAGGAAAGTAGATTATTCCTGTGCGTAAAACGTACGTACTTTAAAGCGATAACGTGAAAATTTAACTAAGCCCTCACTTAGAGTTAAGTCGCGGATGCTGCAGTTTTATAACTGAATGTGCTAACAACAGCACGATGTGGAAAAAGGCAATAATTCTTTACATTCTCATCTAGTTAAAGGGCTAGTTAAAGGGCTCATCTAGTTAAAGGGAAAAGATACGAGATGTAAGCGACTAAATACAAGTGATGATGAATTATTGTCCAGCACATTTCAGTTCGAGCGTCACTGTAGAAAGCATTATTATGATTTCGCGTCGATAAAAAGAAATAATGAATTGTGCATATGCCGAGAAGACCACGTTTAGCCTCAGATTTGCAGATTCAAGCTGAAAAAATAAATAATTATAAAATAACAAAGAAAAATCTGAAAGCCTTCAAATTCTATATCATACCCAAAAGGGCTTTTTTTAACGTTTTCATGTTATCTTTATTTATTAAATATCATGTTTTTCGCATTTAAATTCTGTAAAATTCAATTCAACAGCAACATCACGAAATATTTAAAATCAGCATATCTTTAGAATTTCCAAAAGGCAGTCTCGCGAGCTGAAGATAACATTTTTTTTTTTTTTTTTTTTCGTACAGTGTTACCATTGCTCTCTTTGAAATCGTCGAGTTTGTAAATCAAAGTTCGTTAAAGTTTTACAAAATTTGAAAAACATTAATAAAACAAATTCGAAGTTCAAAATTCGGGCTTCCAAGTGCACTGTTCGGTTGGGGGACGAAGTTATTCAAAATTTGATGGCTCTAGTACCGTTGTTTTTTCACAGTGCGAGAAACATTCATGCATGCCTGCAGATTCTTCATTCTTTAGTGTTTTTAAATATAATACATGGTGATCATATTTGGTGGCAACAGTCTGAAAAATGAAACAACCAAATGCCGTTTTGAGAGTAATAGCTCTTTGGGTCTGAAGCCCTTTTGGGCTAAAACCTGACAATGGAGTACAGCTAAGGCGAGATTGAAAACACGATATCTGAAAAGGGTCGATAATAGTTAAATTTTGGCATAGTACAAAGGCGCGAAACGAATAATTTATATATTCATTACCTGCTTGCGCGAATACATGCCTAAAATAGTTATTATAAAACAGGAAAAATATACAATAATTTACCTAGTGCACCTAGCGTAATGTCACGGGATACAGCTAGTCATTAATAATATTAGAGATCAAGAACTGCGTTTATTGCTTTTAAATCGCCAAGTTCGTTAATCAGCAACAGATAGATTAAGTATGAAAAAAAAATGAAATATCTTATGCTTTTCCGAATGGCCACCCACTGGCACGTGGAAGATAAAAACATTTTATTTCGGGTAGTGGAACACATTTCTTTAAAATCACCAAGTTTTCTAATTAAATATGAAAGAAATCGTCTTTGCTGAACTGCAGTACATTTCTTTTAAATTGCTGAGTTTTTGATTAAACTTGAAATAAATATCTTACTCTCTATGTCAAAACATTGCTTTTGAATCGCTAAGTTTGCTAATTAAAGTTTCATTAAATTCGCGTAGAACATGAAATAAATAAAAAACAGATTCGAAATTCCGGCTGCTTCAATGTGCCAATGTTCGGGTGAAGGACACAATGTATATTAAAATTATCAAAATGTTCGTGGCTCTAAGTGGCGCCGTTTTTCAAAAGCATGAGGAACATACATACTACATGCATTCATAATTTAATAGAAGAGATAAATATATAAATAAAACACATGTGTTAACTATATTAAATCGAACTTTATGTATACCTATACAACATGTTAAATTAAGATTATCATTTTTCACTTTTATTTTTATTAAGAAACACTACCTAAATAAAATAATATTTAAAAAAACACACACACACATTCATGGGGATGACATTCTGACGCGTAGTGAAAAGTAGAAATAGTCGAAATAAAAGTTTAAAAATCGTTTTGCTGAATGGGTATGATAACCGCTTAACCTCAACAGTAGATATGGTTCAGTTGATTATGGCAAAGCAGGTTAGGGCTATGTGCGTAAGAGAAAGGATGCTTTCATGTAAGATTTTCTAAGGAAAACTGGCTCGTACACACTTTACACACGGAGAAAGCCACGAAAACGCCCATGCAGCAAGTCCATTCGTCTGAAGTTGAACCCAGGTTGGAACCACCCGTGTTTAGCGATTTTAAAGCTCGGCCCTACTGGGCCAACAGTAGAATGGAGAAATGGTATAATCTTTTACAACAGTTACACATTTAAATCTAGAAGACTTGAAAATTTTCTTAATTTCAAAAATAAAATTATATACATTTTATTAAATATGTTTCCACGTGCCAGTGGCCACCCACTGGCACGTGGAAGATAAAAACATTTTATTTCGGGTAGTGGAACACATTTCTTTAAAATCACCAAGTTTTCTAATTAAATATGAAACAAGTAGAACGGAGAAGTGATATAATCGTTTACAATAGTATCCAAGTTGGGGTGGCTGTGAAAGGTCTTTTGTTGACAATTATTGATGAACCATTTAATAGTAAATGAACTTTCTCATTTTTTAACGAAGTTTCACGGCACTATAATCAAAAATCATCGCTAAGTGTTGCAAATCATGTTGCTGGCTTGTTGCTAAGATGCTAACATTTTAAACAACGTTTGTTTCTTCAGTATACCGAACCACTGCTTCAATGTAAATGTGAGTGTGCATCGTATACGGCTTTATACAATATTTAATTTCTTGATTTAATTTTAATTCTTATGTATTTTGTCCTGATATGCAGAGGAAATCTATAAGAATATTAAAATAAAAATATTACATCCTAATTTTATTAAAAATTTAATAATATTATGTAATTATGCGTATTTAATTATTTATTACACTTCAGCACTAATTGAGTTTCAAGCATACAGATATATAAATATTTTTAGAGACCCGAAATATTTTGGGCAAATTTATTTAAGAACAAGTGGGGAAGAGTATACGATTTTCCTACTGGCATCTCGAAAACACCTCCTTTCCAATTAACCTTGATAGCCTGCAGCTTGCTCAACATCTTTCTGTTAACATTGCCCTGAAGACAGCAAACTATAACCCAGCTAATTAAATGAGAATTTTTCCCATCACCTCCTGGCGATATTACATTTTCCAGTTCCCCTTTTTTCCGGTGCCCTTCTTTCCTTTTCCTTTCCTACCCCCCCGAGCACCTTTTTTCCAAATGTTTAATTAATAGTTTTTATTCAGTAAGAAGGGCCAACCAAATGAATAAGAAGGGTCGCGTGCAGCCCACGAGGACTGACCACACGATGGGGAAAACTGAAATGGGGAATACGACCACCGAGATGGGGAAAATTTTAAACTATTCAGCCTTAACAATGTGTTGCAGATGCTGTTGTAATATCAATAGTATAATTAGAGCGTTGAATCGAGTCCAGGCTGAAATGATAATCCTTACAAGAAGCAGAAAAGATCTAGTTTAGTAACTATCACAAGGAAGAATCGTTACTTATCGCTAATAATTCTTTGGAATTTTTTAAAAATGGCACAGAACTAAAATGAGCGTTCTCAGCTGAAATTGAGAGACTTGTATTGGTATTGTTGAAAACTATTCTCTGTGGCCTTCGTAAAATAGGTATAGTTTATGCAAAAAAAAAAAAAAAAAAAAAAAAAAAAAACTTATCTAAATGATGTTAACTAATAATAATGGTCTAATACTGACTGACACATGACTATCACTTAAAAGGGGCCATCTAAAATGTGACCAGTTAGCTATTTCAGTGATACGAATTCATAGTGTAAACTGCCGTTAATAAGCAAGCATTGCAAAAAAATTGTTTGAAAAAAAAATTGAATAGCAAAATATACAGTCATATATATTATATTTTATATAAATAAAAATGTAAAACATTTTAACAATGAAATAGTGCTTTACTGAGCATGCTCTGAAGCGGTATTTTCGACAGAGAGTCGAAATTTGTAAATTCTAAACTTTATGTACCGTATATATGAGCTAAGAGGTAGGGTTGTGACCTGTTTTGAAACACGTGGAGTTACTGTTGTAACTGGAAGCTTAAGTTCTGCAGACCCTATTAAACAAACTACGAGTTAGTTATCTCTACGTCTTAAACAGCGAATTCTTAAGCTACGGAAGAAGGTTAAAATAACTTTTTTTTAAATTTAATCTTAATATAGCAGAATACGCATAACTTGCGTTGCATTATAAAGCTTTTACCACTTATGAATACTTAAATCAATACTACAAGTAATAAAATTCAAACGTTGATAACGTAGTCTAAGACTATACATTAAATAAACCAGAAAAAAAATTGCCTCAGCTATTTTACCGGCACGTATTTACAACAGCTGCTATTGCGAATGCTAAAGCCGGAATATAACTTTTAAGCAGAGCTGACGAAAATATGTCAATCAAGACGTGGCTGCCAGAATCTCTGTCTAAGGATTCTAAACTCTCAGCTAAAAACACGCAAAGCTAATTTGCATTCTGGTGAGGGATTCGCAAAGGAGAAGTTGTAGCAAAGACTTAAATTATAATAACTGGTTAATTAAGATAACATATTTTACATAAATATTTTAATATAAAATAATTTGTTTTCGCTACGTAAAATTAATGAAATATGTTTTTTCTTTGTTTGATTCCGATTAGTTCGGATAAAGATGCCATTTATTTGTGAAAAAATTGTGAGACTACTGAATTTTTATTACAAATTATTTTCTGTCTATGATTACAAATTTAATGTTTTAAAAATCAGTATTATCAATTTATTATTCAGTTACCAAAACATCATCTGTATCCATTGAAGTAGTTTTGCAATCAAATTTTAGCTTAAAAATTACAAATAAAAAACGAAAAATTGCCAAATTTTCAAAATCTGTAACGTCGAGCAGCAAAAACGCTGCTATTCAAAAACGTTTCAGTACTTATCAGTAAGTGTATCAAGACTTAACCATAAACCGGATTTGGATTTGGATTGCAAATCGGTTTCGCTATTACTGGGCACATTACTGCATCGTGAAATATGCAATACTGTTACAAAAAGTAGAGTGGGCCTAATTGCACTGTTGGCTCCGTATCGTATAGCCAGAGTTCGAATCTCGGGGAAATCGTAAATGTTTATATGTGTAATATAGTCTACGCGAGAAGGCAACACTTCAGAAAAATACTAGCGAGTGAAAAGTCCTGCCGAGTGGTTTGGTGGTAGGGAAAAAGGTTGTTCAATATATTTTTTATTATTCCTATTGTTCAATATATTTTTTATTATTCCTAGTAGTTCGGTTCGAAGTTCTAATCCCGTTAACGGTTTGGCTGCGTGGGCGTTTTCGTGGTTTTCCCCATGTGTAACGTGTTAATACGAGCCGTTTTCTCTTAGAAAGTTCTCCACGAAGGTATCCCTCCCTTCCGTGTAGTACCTTAGAACGGAACATGTAAATAATAATTATCTTTTATTTTATTAGCTTAAAAAGGACTATTCATTTCAAACGCGATTTTGCATCGAATCGCTATAAAAGCGTCGTTTTATTTTTCATTCGAGTGTGTTGCCATTCAATAAATGCAAGATATTTATCTTTCAGATTTAATCTGTCCTTTGTTGGTTAACAAATTTAGCGATATGAAAACAATAGATTCAATTCTTAAAAATATTCGCTTCTTAATTTTTGAATTGGAATATTTTCATAGAATGGCATTATATATATTTATTTATTTATTGTTTATTTCATATTTTGTAAAACTTTAATGAATTTTTGATCAACAAAGTCTACAATTTTAAAGTGAGCAGTGGCAACACTGTCTCAGTCTTTCATCCCTTAAGTAGGTGGAAAAAAGGAGTACCAAGTTCACTTGGGGACTAAACACCGGGGGTCCTGAAACAAGCTGACCACTTGCACAGGGCAAATGCTGATGCACTCCGGGACCCAAAGGTCAAAAAAGCAGAAAAAAAAAAAAAAAAAAAAAAAAAAAAACGCTGCAGGCCATAGCCCATTAGGGCAGTTGCGCCACTGAGTTTAGTTTTTAGCAGCAACACTGTACGAAAAAGCATTTTTATCTCCAACTCCCGAGACTGTCTATCAAAAATTCTAAAGATATTATGTTTTTAAATATTTTCTGATTATATTTTTGAATGGAATTTTATGTGGCGTAAGTACAAAGAACGCGATTTTTAATAAATGAAGTTAACACACAAAACGTTAATAATAATAAGACAAAACACAGAAAAAAAAAAAGAGTTTTGTAAGCCATCTGACTAAGAAAAACTGAACATTGATAAGATGAATTAGTAAAAGACGGGAAAAAAAATAGAATTCATGTCAAACTTTAACACTAAAACCCACCAGCGGCCGAGTGGTAAAAGCCGCTAAATATTCCGGTGACTATGACTAAAACAACTGGTAGTTCAGTCTGGGATTCGAATCCCAGAGAACGGGTTGGCTGCATGGCATTTTCGTGGTTTTCCCCATGTGTAACGTGGATACGAGTCAGTTTCGCTTAAATAGACCTCCACGGGACATCCCTTTCTTTCCGTGTAGTGCCGTAATAATAAGTAATTATGTATACCCTTAACACTGCATCAGGAATTAAGCATATGCTGTTTTTAAAAATGTTGTGATTTTACTATTGAATTGCATATGGCATAAGTGCGAAAAAATCGATGCTTATTAATAAAGCTAAAGAGACAGAAAAGGAGAGGTTAGAGGCTGGAGCGAATGCCAGAGTACACTGGTATACTGCGAGCTCAGCAAGAGGGTAAAGAACCTTAACAAACCCTTTTGGACCATCTTTAAAATGCGAAGGCTTTCAGATTTTTCTTTCTTTTTTTTTTTTTTTTTTTTTTTTTTTAGTCCAAAGGGACTTGAGTCCCGAAGGACTATTGTTTTCGTTTTGGCATTTTGCGTCGGACTCATAAATGTCGGTTCACTTTTCAAACTGTTGCCACAAAATGTTAGAGTCCTGCATTATATTTGAAGAAATTAAATAATGAAAAATCTGCATAAATGTATGTATATTTCTCGTATTGTGATAAAACAACGGTACATAGAACAATCGAATTTTGAATGACGTAATCCTACTACGAATATGGGCATCTGGAATCCCAAATTTGAAATTTGAAATTTGTTTTATGATCGATTTCATATTTTGTAAAACTTTAACGAATTTTTGAGTAACAAACTCAACTATTTAAAAGCGAGCAATGGCAACGTTGTGCAGAAAAAACATTTATATCTCCAGCGCGTGAGTCTCTGTATCGGAAATTCTAAAGATATGCTCGTTTTAAAACTATTTTGCGATATTGCTGTTGCGCTGGATCTTATGGTTTAAGTGCGAAGAACATGATATTTAATAAAGAAAGGTAACACACAAAATGTTAAAAAACGCCCCTTTGGACGTAATTTAAAATCTGAAACATTTCAAATTTTTTTTTTTTTTTTTTTTTTTTTTTTTTCAGAAGGGCTATTAATTTTGTATTGGCATTTTCCGTTGGTTCACTATAAATGTCGGTTCACTTTTCAAATTGTTGCCACCAAATATTAGAGCCCTGTGTTATATTTAAAGAAATTAAATAATGAAGAATCTGCATAAATGTATAGATGTTTCTCGCATTGTGATAAAACAGCGGAACCTAGAGCCATCCAATTTTGAATAACGTAATCTTCCATAGAATATGGGCATGTGGATGCCCTAATTTGAATTTGGAATTTGTTTTATTATCGATTTCATATTTTGTAACACTAACGAACTTTTGATTAACAAACTGAACGGTTTGAAAGCGAGTAATGACAACACTGTACGGGGAAAAAAAATATATCCAGCCCGCAAGACTGCGTATCGGAAATTCTAAAGATATGCTCATTTAAAAATTATTTTGCGATATAGCTGTTGAATTGAATGCTATGTGGGAAGAACATGCTATTTAATAAATAAAGGTAACACAGAAAACATTAAAAAAACGCCCCTTTGGGTGTAATGTAAAATCTGAAAGCTTTCAGATTTTATTTTTTATTTATTATTTTTTTCCCCTGTTCTATTTTATTTTTACTTGTATGTACATTTAATTTTTTTTTGTCAAGTTGTTAGGTATTTTAGAATGGTATTATATCTTGACCTGTGCACATATACTAGCAGTTTTAGGAGTTATATTCGCTGTTGGGCACATCCATAGGCAACTCTTATGCGTGCCTGATCTACCATTTTGGTTCTTGCAGGAGGTTTTTGTATTTAAGATGATCCACTGCTGGTAAGGCATGTTAGCTGTACGCTCAGATAATCGTAAACTGCCGTGCCAGTAGAGTAAACGGGGCGTTCTTCATCAAAATTGCAGCAGTGCTGCACACGGAGTGCAGTAGCATTATATCTGTACTAACAATGGTGAAATTCGGATGCTTCTTACACTTCCACTCGTACCATTTAAAATGATACGAAGAATACATAAGGATGATAGAGAGAGCTGCTAAGAATGAATACTATCCAAACATCTCTATTCATGCCAGCTGTCAATACCGGATATTCTATAGTGAAGCGGAATAGAAAGAGTTGGCTTACACACTTGCGAATTCTCGTCATTGTAGCCAAATTAAAACTGTAGTTCATCCAATTTGATTATGGTACACTCCCGCACTTTATAGGCATTGTTTAAGATGTACTGTTTAGCGTTGCTGAAAATGCTAAAGACATCAGACATGTTGAAAGACTAGAATATTGAAAGTATGACCTTTTAGCTGATCGGAATTCAGTCCACGAATATATCCTCGAATATAAAAGAGAGAGAAAAAAAATTCTGAATGTCGATCACCTTCAGAGACGTCTATTGATTTGAAATGTATTCTTCAAAATAGGCTATTAGCGATATCGTAAGAATTTCTAGATTTTATCTTTTTTTATGGATGCCGCTCAATGATAATATAGGTATAATTTATCAGACTGTTTTTTTAACGCCAATGACTGACGCTTATGAAGTAACCGCGCTCTCTATGATTTCATGTCGCTAAGAAGAATGTATGAGATAAACTGTGAAATATGTTTTTCCGTATCGCCTAACAGGATTAATGATGAAATTTGATTTCTTTCCCCCCTGCTTTAATAGGAGAATATTTCCACAACTCCAAGCTTAAAATGGTTGATTAACAGTGAGCCGATTAATAAACAGTAATCTGTTTTTGTAAATATATTTAATTTTTTTAATATATTTGTAAAAATTTAAATGTAACTCAAATATTTTAAATTATATTTACAATATTTAAAACATTTTCAATACCTACAAGTATTTTTGTGAAATTCTGTCACAGTAAATACTTTAAATATTTACAAATAATTAAGTTTGAAAGTTAATTTAAAAAATGGATATAATTATATATTCAGAATTTTTTAAAATATTGTTGAAATTTTGCAAAAATATACTCCAAATTTTAATTTCGAATGAGGGCTAATTAGTACTTTAAAATTTTGTTCCAGTGTTTCAAAGGTTTTAACACATTTTCTTTAAGAAATCAAAAATAAACTTAAATGAAAACTCAAGGTAAAATAACTCGCTTTAAGAAATTGAAGATGTTTAAAATACTGTTTTATCATCACACAGTTTACCTTAAATATTGTTTTATCATCACGCAATTTACCATAAATACTGTTTTATCATCACACAATGTACCTTTTTTTAATGTTACCAAAAGGAAACAAAAAATTTTTGTTATGAAATACAAACAAAACACTTTTATTAATATTCATTTTCACTGTTCAAATGAGCATATTATCTCTGTTCCATTACCAGAGCAGTATATCTCGTGCCACTTTTTTTCCTCACTTGATATAACATTATCATAATAATTTATAGCAATGAATTTCTTAACTATTCCCATACCTTTTAATATACTAAAATAATTTTTTCATTAATTAACGCAATAACTTATATTTGGTGGCATTAAATATACTTATATGGATTTCTACGAAGAATCTTATGGTTTTTAGATGCAATTTGCGGAATGTTTCTTGGAAGTTTAGCTGGAAATTCGATCGATTGTTCGAGAATTTCGATTACTTTTCTCGTACCTGCACCATCGTTTCTCAGTTTCAACTTGCTGAAGTTCAACTTTTAGCTCTAATCAATGCATCTGAATATATTACCGTCAGCTCTACTGCAATGGCTTAGTCTAAATTATGGAATAAACAGAATTTCATGGAATTAGAGGGTTATGTTCGTTTAATATCGTAAGTTCGTGAGAGCTGAGAAACTTCTTCTATACGCCTATCATGGACCACCAGTGGCTGAACGGTTAAGTCCCTGAACACTGGTAGTTCGGTCCGAGGTTCGAATCCCGCAAACGGGCTGGCTGCATGGTTGCCTTCGTGGCTTTCCCCATGTGTAACGTACGAGCTACATTCACATAGAAAGTGCTCCACGAAGGCACCTCTCCCTTCCGTATATTGCCTTAGGGAGGAACACTTGAATAATAATAATATGTATCCAGAGGCTGGCCGCACATTTTTAAGACGATTTTTCATCATAATTACAGAAATATTTTACCTAAAATTTTATGTTTAAAATGTTCTATTTGATAACCCTTATTCTTCACTATCTTTATACAACGTAATTTCGTAGACAAAGCTTTTTGTAGCATCGGAAGACTTATTTTATCCCATTTTTCTCGAACAGCTTTCCAAAGTCTAAGGAGGTTGTAAATCGAAATTTGGACAAACGGCTTTCTTTACCTTAATACCCGTTTCGTGTTCCATTTTTTCCAGGAAATTAACAGTAGAATTTGACTTGTCGCTGCTTGCTTTGTATTGATGCAGTCCTACTGATTGATCGCACTGTGTGTAAAGAGAAGGTACAGTGGCTCAAGCAATTGAGAATACACCTTACTTTTACTTGATAAATCTAACTTTCAATATAAATAACACATTACCAAGAAGAGCAAACACACTTTTATGTTTACACATGACAAATGGCTTAAGTTAAAGTAAAAATAAAGAACAGTTACCCAAAATATTCTAAAATTAAAAACATTCAGAAGCATTTTGAATAAATATATGCAGATTTTGGCCTCATAAAATTAAGAATACACCAATGAAATTTTTATGCTATCTCACATAAAAAGAAGGTGTCAATATTTTGTTGCATGTCCTTTGGTTTTATAATCGCTTCCAAACGTTGTGGTACCAATTCGACCAACAGTTTGCTCGTATCTGAAGATATTTTATCCCATTCTTCTTGCAGCATTGCTTTAAATGTGCTTTGTTTTATTTTTCTGTGTTTCTGAATCGCTGTTTCGTGTGTGGCCCGTAGATTTTCTAAGACATTAATGACTGGGGACTGAGGTGGTGTGTATAACTGCCGTTTACAATGAAAAGGACACGACATTTTGATGGTATGAGCCTTGTGTTTGGGGTCATTGTCTTGCTGGAATATGAAATTTTCATCGAAGCCTAACTTTTTAGCACTTTCGTCTAGATCAATGTGAAGTACATCCAAGTAAACCATAAGATTCATAATGCCGTCTGTAAAACTAAATTTTCTACCCCGTCCATGCAACCATAATGGAGCCACCAGCACGTCTAACTGTAGGATGTACATTTTTTGTATCCAAAACGATGTTGGATTTTCTGCATACGGCTGTCAGTGCAGAAAAACGTTGAATTTACTTTCTTCAGTGAGTATAATTTCTTCTAAAAGTTATTCATCTTCAACTGAAGAGCTTCTGCAAACTTCAAACGCTTTTTCTGAGTTTGCAAGTTGATGAATGATCTCTTTCTAGGAATTCTACTTGTTTTGCACTAAATCAAGCTTGTCTAATTGCATTTCGCACAGTTTCAACATTTACACTTCTGCCGATGATTTGAGAAGTTTCCGCAGCAAGTTTGGCTACACTTACTTTAGGATCAATGTTGATATCTTTCAAAATTTTTCTTTTGGTGACATCACTTAGAATACCTTTCCTCCCTCTTCCACTTTTATTTTCAATCAGTCTATCCCTTTTAAATTTTCCAATGATTTTCTTGACACACATGTGACTTCTACCAACAATGTTAACTATTTCACAATAAGATTTTCCTTTTTTATATAATCTTAGTGCGAATTTTCTTACGCCAATACTGGTTTCTTTTCGAGGAGCCATTTTTTACTTAAAAGTGTGTCTTAGAGTTCATATGACAAACTTCATCGTAAAAGTGAAAACATTTAAGATAAGATTATGCAACATTAGATCAAAATAGAAGCCACGTAGAAAAAATCCTAATGGTAGTTAAACATATTTTTCATTGGTGTATTCTCAATTTTTAGAGACAAAAATCTGCATATGTTTATTTAAAATGCTTCTAAAACTGTTCATTTTATGAATTTTTGTTGGTTGTTCTTTATTTTTACTTAAAATTAATTGAATTATTATGTGTAAAAGTAAAAACATATCTCCGCTTCTTGGTAATGTGTTATTCATATTGAAAGTTAGATTTATTAAGTAAGGTGTATTTTCAATTATTTGAACCGTTCTATTTCCTATCTGAAAATTGGGTATTAAATAAGTTTTTGATAATATGTAAAGTGTTGATCAACATTTTTCTTCATTCTCTTTATTTTTAATTTGCATTTGTGTGAAAAACCAGCAACAATCATAAATCCATTAGAAAAACATTCTCTAGATTCTTTCTAGGCATGTTTCTCTTCCAGTTTATATTGATTTTATAAATCTTTTGACATAAACAAAACATGCAATATTAATGCTATAAACCCATTTTTTATGATGCTAAATTGTTAATTTTGCTGTATAATGTTAAAAAAACCTTAAAATCCTTGATAAGACATCAGGTACTTCAAACAAAGTATATTACTAACACATTTCTTAAAGTTATACTAAAGAACTTTTATAAGATTATTTGTTGCTTAATTTTTGACTCACTACAAAGAACTTTGGAAATTTCCTGACTATCCAAGCGTTTGTTTAAATTTATTGGTTTCCGAATGGGAGTGAAACAATATACCAAAAAGAAACAACTTTCATTACGAAACATTAAGCAGGGATTAACTTCGAACTTAGAAATTACTAGCATCTGTTTGCGAAACTTTTACTCATTCTATTACCAATTTATTCAGACTCTGGCAACACAAACTAATATTAAGCTCAGTTCAGTGGACCGTACAGTTATACATTATAAGAATTGAAGTGCTAGGAAATTGCGTGCCATATCAGAAAATAAATCTTGCGGTTATTACAAAAACACATTTATTAAAATTAATGCATACATCTAGCCAAAATGTTTAATATTAAAATAACGTTTTAACCTCTTTTGCAAAAATAATGATTATCGTTTTACGTAACAACCGTTCAATAAAGATTCTACGGTTACGTTTGACGTAACCGTAGAATCTTTATTGAACCTCAAGAAGTAATTTTACAGCAGCTACTGCCACCGCCGCAATGAACATTTGCAACATACTGAGGATTAGAACCGTTCTAAGTTACGGGAACTAATACAACACTGAATGTCGGTTACCTCAATCAACTTGAAAAATCAATTCTAAGCGTTCCGTTAAATGCATTTGATGATTTTTTTTTTTTTTTTTTTTTTTTTTTTTAAAGTTTCACGGCATTCAAAATTAAACAAACTAGTTGAAGTCGTGCAAAAATTCTTCAGTTTTCATGTTGTTTGTGTGCTAGTCTTCCTCCAGTAGCAATAATTTTTATTTTGCCAGAACTCGAAATCCGTTTTGTAAAAGTAATAAAGTTTGAAGGTTTTTAAAAAAATTTGATGTGTACACCACTTGACTTCCTTGTACGGAATATTAAATTATACGTATTTTTTCCGGCATTTCATTTAAACGTATTTCCTTCAATTTCATTAGAGATGTATTTCTCATGTAGCTTAAATTCTAAATTAATTAATTCTATTCATTTTTTGTTTGAATTCTAAATTAATATATTTCTCATTCAATGAATTCAGTTCTCACTTCGTGACAGCCAAAAATACATAAAAACTCAAAATATCTATAAGGTATTTCTCCCGCCTTTTTGGCATGCCTTCGTGGTGTGGTTGTCTGCACACTCAGTGCGTAATTGAGAGGTCCGTGGTTCGCTTCCCGGCGAAGGCGTTGCTAATTTTTCATCTTGCCTGCTTCCAAAAATACATAGTGTCTCTACAGTGGCGCCCGAACTAAGAAAAGTGGTGGATGATGATTCTCTCCACCCAGGATTTCGCGACTGGGTCCCCTAAAAACCCGAGTTGCTTTTTTAAAAGGGGGAGTATATAAGGTATTTCTCATATAAGGTAACGTATTCCTTCTTCGCATGCCTTCGTAGTGTGGTGGTCTGCACGCTCAGGGCGTAGTTGAGAGGTCCGTGTTTCGATTCAAAGCGAAGGCGTTGCTAATTTTTCATCTTGCGTGCTCCCAAAAAATATATAATGTCTCTACATATCTATATTAAAAATTGAAAAAATAAAGAAAAACATAAAACACCAAATACAGTTGAAACAAATAAAAACATTTTTTTCACAATTAAAATTACAGTTTTTACGCAAAAACAAGCAATTCGGGCAGCGGGCAAGAAAGCAGATTTTTCGGTGCAGAAAATTGAAAGTTTCCTTTTTGGTCTCACTCGACAAAAAGATACTGAAGGCGTAGAAACTGATTTAATTTGCTGTGGACTAATGATTTAATATGCTGAGTCAATATATGGGATTATATAATAAATTAAATGATAATTGCAGAATGGTTTAAGCATAATTTAATTCACAAAAATAAAGAATACGTTACTTTGTTGTTGCGAAGTTTAGTTTCTCTAGATTGGCAACAAATCCACTATTCTGCTAAGTTTAAAATGTAAACAAATATGGCTGCTATGGTAAAACAATTAATATTAGCCGCACTTAAACAACTTCTAAATTGTTGATAATTTTACAACTATTGCGTGGAAGTTAATTAAAGGCATAATAACCTTAACCGGAAGTTAAGAACAACATAATTCAATCATTTTTAAAGCAAAAAATGCACAATTTAGAAACATCTAAGAATAAAGAAACTGAGCTCACTAAGCCCAGTAACAGAGTGGATATATGCATGCATATATTTACATACTTTTGGTTTGGCCGATTGCAACCAAATAGCAGGTGCACATCTACGTATTATAGCAGTCCCTATATACAAGATTTCAACGCTCTGAGGCTATTTCTTTTGGAGTCATGCGAGATATGTACATACGTAGAGACGCCACGGAAAATAAATTCTTCTGAATGCATTTTAAATCAGTTTTATAATTCGTTTGGGGGAAAAAAAAAAAGAGTTCTTTATTCTGTCCCACGCAAAAACATCGTTAAATTGCATTCGATAGCGGTCAAAATGGATATTTTTGTTGAAATATGATACCCAAAATTTTTCGTGATTTCAATGCTTCTTTTTTACTTCGTACAAGGAAGTAAAAATAATAAATTGGCGTAGCATTTTAATAATTTATTATGTATTTGCATTTTATACTGTATTGATGGTTTGGTTAATATTTTGAGAATTATTATACATATGTGTATTTTATAAAAATTAAATTATTATACATAAGCAAACATTTTCCCTAATATCATGTCTAGACATACAGCTTCTCCGTTTCTCCTTTTATTAAAAATGTAGACTCATAAATTGATTACTAATTCTTTTATTGAAGAAATTCATCAGACATATAATCACATCGTGTCTTAACTCTGTGCCTCTAAATGGTATAGCACATCCTTTTCGTACGATCCATAAAAGGACTCCTTTGTTGTTTGACTCTCAAACTACTCCTTTGTCCCAAGGAAGGATCCCTTTTCTTTGGATCCTTTTCCTTCTTTGCTTCATGCCAACCACCCTTTCCTACCTCCATGATGCCAACCACGGAGCTCAAGGAAGAAGAGACCATTGCCTTTCACCTCTATTTATCACTGGCCTTTCACATCCCGCTGAAGAGTCGGACAAAGGATAAGTAGAAAAGCAACAAGTCATTTTAACTGAAAGTACAATAATTGTTAAACTTACAGAGGTGGGGGAATAAGCTGACCTTGGAAGGATTTCGGTCTATTGCTAAAAACCTGCCTTAACCACCACCATCAGCAACAGAGAAAGACGGTTTTCCCTAAGTTTCTTCTTCAGATGGTACTACCTCAGCCCTCTTTGATTGACAGTTTTCTCATCAGTGAAGTGAAATGAACAGAAAGAGAAATAAGCCGCTATTACTATTTTGGTTGATGAAATACGAGCATCAATTCGGGAAGCCGTCTGCAGTCCAAGTCATCAAGACGTACACCATTTCTGTAAGTCATATAAAGGTCTTATTTTCGTAAACGATGGTCGCAATACACACTTCCAGTTACAATAATGTTTTAAATAATGCACAGATTCATGTTTTTGCATTTTAAGATTACCAATATATAGCATATATACCATATTTTAAGCTTACCAATATCTAGCATTTTATATATTTCCCGACCCAAATAAATTATATTTATGAAAACTTTATTGTACTAGTTAGTTATAAAATACAAAATAAAAAAAGGTCCAACTCCGTACAGGGAAAGAAATGATAATCAGGAAGAAACTGACCGTTATAAAAAATAAGGAAATGCAACTCAATAAATAGCTGTAAAACCTCAAAGAGAACGTGGATATTAAACAATTCTAAAATCACTCATAGAGAAAACTCTAAATCGCGATTTACCTAACTCTCTTTGAACACTTGAATTACAAAGCTGATTAATAAATCAATCATCCTAAAACAACATCGTTATTTACATGTGCTTTTAGATATATACCTCTTTCTTCTGCTACTATCTTGCGAGCATTACTGTTTATATTATATAAGTATTCTTGTTGTCAGACTCATCGATTAGGTGTTCTTTTGTAAGATCTGGGAAAACTGATGTTTCTGCCTTGGTGAGGATCTTCATAAAAGACATCAGAATGAACTTTCTCAAAATATTATAAAAGGACAACTAATTGGCAATTCTAACCCGAGGCACCAAAGATAAGCTTTTACTTCAGATTTTATAAAAGGGCAACAAAATGATCATCCTCACTCGAGGTACGAATATGAACTTTTCCCAGATCTTATGACAATACTACTAATTTATCATCTTCGCCCACGGCACTAAGATGAACTTTCTCTAAATCTCATAGAACTGATGAATCAGGCAAGACCTTTTTTTCCTTTAGCATGAATTACTTGACTGCCTTAGTTTACTAAAGTACATGCTTACGGATTGCATTTTGACGGCTTTGTGGTAATTTGATCAGACAGTCAATTTTACTAGGTCAATTTAGTCAATTTTACAAGGTTTCTTTAACTAACAGCATTTATTAATTAAGTTGCTAGTTGTTAAGTTAGAACATTAAGATCAATTAAAAGTTACATATAAAGAGTTTAAAGACTGTTCCATATCTGTCTTCTTTAAGTTACGAGAACTGAATAACAATCTTGGAGGCAAGAAAGAAAGATGAACTTTCTCCAGATTTTATGGAACGAGAACTCATCAGTGAATCTAACACTTATACACTTGTATATGTTGCAAATCCTTAAATATAATTTGCGTTTTACGTAATTTTATTGTGCTAGCGCGAATTGAAAAAGTTAATGCCTTGTACATCTCCAGATTTTGAATTCAAAAATCACACTTATAATTTCTGTCTTGATTCCTTGTCTTCCAATATATATACTACTTGAACTGCCTGACTACAATTCGAGATAGGTATTTGTGTTTTGAAAGATATCACGACAAAATTTTTGAACGTATATGTATTTTGAACGATTTGGTTGCTTAGAGAATTAAATCTCCCAGTTTTTTAAAGTGTTATGAAATTTGTATTCCCTTTGCCTCTGATCAGTGCTGAAGAAGATGAAATGAGCAATATTATATAATCCCGCTAATAGAAGACAAGGCCATGTGTCTTTCTGGTATCGTTCGTAGCTATCTGAGAAGTTACGGTCGTCGATGTAACCGTGGTTTTGTCTTGCACGCTGACATGGAATGTAGCTGTCGAAGACAAGAACGGGAGTATGAATCTAGCAGAGTATGAGAATGAAATCCAGGACAGTATCCACTATGAAACAATTCATGATGACGTAGTCAAATACCTGACGACGTATATAATAGCAAAGTAGATCCGATATGGTTGTTGTTATTAGATACCGCGTATCTTTAAATTTCGTTTGTTATTATTAGATACAGTTTTCGTTAAATTTGACTCATTTTCTGCAAAATTGAATAAATTTGAAAGATTTTATGTTTCTTCGAATGGCAATACTCTGAGACCTTGCTGAAAAATAATATCTTCATTGAACAGTAATACTATTTAAGCGAGGTTATAAGTAAACGTGATAGGATAATACAATGCAGTTGTACAAATTTTTCTTAAAATCCGCTAAAATAGTGTGTGATGCGAAAACGTTTTCTTTCGATCGGGACTTGATTTCGAAAGTGAGAAAGGTTCTAACCTTACGGAAGGTTATCAGAAATGTCGAAGATAAATTAGTAAATAAAATAATTTTAAAAAAGATAGGAAAAGAGAAATAAAAGTATCAATAAATTAACTTAAATTCCTTGTAGTTAAATAATTATAAAACTTACGCATCCTAAAAATAAAAATAAAATAAAAAGCGAATAAATTAAAAATAATTTGGCATGATAACAGACAACAAAAGAATTGTTTTCGAACAATATTCTTCGAGATGAAATAAAATTTTTGCTTTATTTTTAGCTTCTGCGTTATTTAAAGCTTTCTAGACCGAATGAGTAGAGTTCGTAAATAGTCCTCTTCTTTAAGACACAGCCTTCAGAATCGAAAATTTTCAATTATGTGTTCAAGTTTTTACAAGTATTTTGCTTTTCCAATGAAAACGTTAAGTACCATTCATTAGCTAGTATCAATGTCAGTTTTACTAAGTGCTAAAGCAAAAGTTGCATTAGTATCAGAATTTTCTGCTTATTTTGAAGTTCAGTTGTACAACAAAGTGCTCAGAAGCTAAGAAGTACTGTAAATGGGCAAATTTAAACTTCGCTGAATTTAATTCCTGCTATTAACACTTTCAAAATTTCAAAAATAATAATTATTAAAAATACAGTAATAAAAGAAAGAAAATAATAAATAAAAGAATGGAAGTAATACTTACAAAATCAATCTGAAGTTTGTATTATGAATATAATTAATTACTAGTGCAATTTATTAGAAATTTAATAAATTGTTAAAATCGGGAAATCCATACGGAGTACTTCATTTTTCTGCGAAGCTTTTATAAAAGATTTAACATTGTATTAATATTACGTAATATTCATATTGACATTAAAAAAAATCAGTTTCATTCTCATACGCTTCGCCCGTTATTATAGTTCATATATTCTAAATTACATTTTTAGAATTATCATATTTACTCACTTAACTCATGTACTTGATATTTTACAATTAAATTTTAATAAAAATAGTCTGATATCATCTACCGCCAATTCTATGTTTTAATCAGCAACGAGGTTTAAGTACAGTATTGTTTCCGGTTGATCATTTGTAAGCAAAGTCTAATTTGTTGTTCCAATAACTTCAAAGGTCAGCAATAGGAAATTATTGGATTATATTGTATTAGTATAACTGGCCGTGTGAAATATCTGTTTCTTTTAAAATTTACAACAAACATAACCAAAAAATACTAAAAATTGTATTTCATTGGTCAGTTGAATAACATATAAATTAATTGGCTTCTAATTAAAGAAACAAAGTGTTTATAATATATTTTAATAAATATTTTCGAACGAATATGATAATTTAATTCCCTTCTGTGTTACTTCTATATTATCAAGCGTGTTCGTGCGTGATTATGGCAAAGCCTCGAGGGCTATCTGCCTAAGGGGAGGGATGCCTGCGGGGAGGACTTTCTAAGGAAAATTGGCTCGTATACACGTTACACATGGGGAAAACCACGAAAACGCCCATGCAGCCAGCCCGTTCGCGGGATTCGAACCTCGGACCAAACTACCACTATTCAGCGACTTTACCGCTCGGCCGCTAGTGGGCAGTATAGCATCAAGAAATCTAAATTTAGTTTGACTACACATATATCCATGCGATATTTAGATATCAGTAAACAATGCGAGTTATATTACAGTTGAATAGTATCTACTGTGCATTCCCGAATCAGTAAGAAGTAAAGCAATAAGCTGTTTTCAAATTGGCTCTTCTGCCTCTTCATCATCAACAGTACAAGAGAATAACAAGTGCATGTTTTGGTGACATGCCAGCATTACAAAAGTTTCGAAGTTCTTCAAACGAAACACTTTTACAAAACTCACTCTGTTGTACGGCTTGATACAAATAAACATCATATCTATGTACAATAGAAATAGTTTAGTAATGTGTTGCATTATTTTAGATTAAACTTTTTTATAGTGATTCTGTATTTTCTCACGAAAATCTGTTAATAGTTCCAAGTAAAATTGGGATTATCATATATAGTCAAAATTCTAACGTGCTGTTCTCATTCAAGATGGTATATGTGTTGTATATGCATACAAGAATTTTAAATACCAAGTTTGATGATTTGAATTATATTATAACACAATTTTTCACGAAAATTTGTCCAGAGCTTCAAGTAAACTATTACATCCTGTTTATCAGTTTAGCCAAAATCTAATATGTTGTTGCTGTTGATGCAAAAGTCTTAAATAACTAAAACTGAAAAGTTTTGGATTATACTAAATATAGATTTTCATTAAAAACTGTTATAGGCTTAAAGTGCCACTTACGGATGTCTAATTTTACCCCAAATCTAATCAACTCCTTATATGAATGCAGCGAGCTCGAATACGGAAATCAGTAATTTTAATCTGAGAGCTAACGGGTAGGTTAAAATCGTCACTTACAAGCAGACAAATAAATATCACTGCGAAAATTAGTAAAAACTTCTTGTGAGGACTCAGTTTCACGCTTATTCTCTGAAAGCTTACAATCGAATTTTTTGACAGAAAACATTACTTCTCTTACCTACGTGGATAAGTTGTCATGAGGTAAAAGTAGCATATCATATAATATTTCATATTCTAATGGTTAAAAAATAATTTGGGCGAATAAGTAAATATATTTGTATTGATACTTAGGTGTCGTTACTAATCTCGCTTGTCTGAAATCTGAACAAGCCCACGAAACTGATATTTTGAGTACACTCATGCTGCACAGACATTACAAATATCCATGCCTTCTCCGGAAATCGAACCTGAGCCCTTCGGTGGGGTAGTCAGAGTCACTAACCACTATTCCGGTCGGCCGGCAATAGCATTCGTAACACATTAAACTGTGATAATGGAATTAACTTATAAAAATTCTCAGAAAGAGTTTTATAAAATATATAAAATTCCTTATCTTCCTTAAATTGCTCATCCTTACTTTAAAAACTGAAAAACTGAAATAAAGAAATGTGCGAAAGATTCAAATAAATATAGTAATTAATTCAGGTGAAAGTAATTTTTTCCTATAAATGTAATAAGCATTTTATGTTATAAGCGCTTAGAAAAGAAAAGTACTCTTGCATTTTAGATTTCGGTTCGTGCTTACAATAAAAACTGTTCTAAATTTATTTTTATTTATTTATTTATAAAAATGATGTAAGGCTGTTCTTTTTACTTAGTTTATATTTTACATTAGCGTGTTTTTCTTGTGTAATGTTTCTATTTCATGTTCCTTTTCGCTTGTTTCGTTTTATCTGGCTCTGCCATCTATCGGTAGAAGCTGAAAATATTCATGTAATACCATTGTTAAAAGATAACTTCTCACTCTACTACATCTGAAATAAACTTGCCTTCAAGTAACTGAAATTTATTCATTATATTTTGTTACACTAAAATGTAAAACAGCTTCCACTTGATCCGTAGCCTTAATTCTTTTTTTTTTTTTTTTTTTTCCCCTGCTTCGAGTGAAAACATAAATGTTTGTTATAAAATTCGATGCACATTATGCTACATACCACAACTATGGAATTAATTTTCGCTCGAGTCGCCATCTATTAGCGAGTAATTAAACTACATCTTTGCATTATTTATCAATTTTTTCTATTAAGTTTCCGCAAGCCTCATTAAAATAAATATTCTAATAATTCGTTTCTAAATAATAATAATTCTTTTCTAAATAGAAAATTTCTAAAGAAATAATGCTTTTTATTTTTTGTATTGATTTTAAAATTTTAAGTTTATTCAGTTGTTTTTTACAAATTAAAATTTTAAAATTTTAAGTTTATTCAGTTGTTTTTTACAAATTAAAATTTTAAAATTTAGGTAGAGTGGGAATTACTTAGTAATCGCCTTTTAATTCAGATGTTCAATTAGTACATAATTTAAACAAATAAGGTTGTCAATTTAATGTGTATATTTACACAAAGTGCACTAAAAATGAATTTTCCACGTGTTAATCTAATTGACATTAAAAAACGCATCTTAATAATGAACATAAATTTCGTTAATTATTTTTACATCGAAAAATTCATGATATTGTTTTAAATGCTTAATTTTTCGTTTTAGTTGAAAATTTAATATTTTATTGACAGCATTTTGCATATCTGAGTACGATTTAAGTAATAATATTATAATTAATTTATATTTTATTAAAAATGTAATTAATAATTTAATCATTTCATTACAAATTCATAGTTTAATAAAATTTTTTTAAAATGTTATTTATAATCGTATGCTAATAATTTAATTTTGTTTTACAAATAAATTTTTAAGCAACTTCAGTTAATGCAATCCGTTGATTTTCTTGTCTTGTAAATTAGAAAAAAAATAATAAGTTTTATTATGCGAAGAAAGGAAAATAGAAAAGAAATATCAAAATTAGCAGTTTCCAAACAGAAATTACAAAACAACAGATGTTATTTCTATCCGCTTGATTTCTTTCGATAGATCAGAGTGGTCCGCCTTTGAGAATTGTTTCACTTTTTTTGCATTATAGCTTTAAAATTCCAAAATATACAGCATACAGTTTTAAATTTCTGCATATATTTAAATTTATTTGATTGCATTGTTGTTTCATGTATTATTTATTATACGTAGTTTTATATAATATTTTATGTTTTGCCCATTGTTTGATATTGTTACTTATTTGTCTGTTTCTTTTAGGTTGATAATTTTGGGGCTTATTTGCTGATAATCGAATTTGTGGCTACATGTTCCGTGTATAAGTGTAAATCATTATATAGAATTGTAGATCTTTCAATCCCGAATGCAATAATGTTTAAATTGTAGAAATAGCTGAAGGAGAACACGAGATATGGGCAGATACGTTTCTGACGGGCCTTGGAGACATTTTGCAATTTCTCGACAACTTGTCGACTTTCTAGAAGATTCGGGAGAACACACTTTCGAAGCCCTCTAATAGATACTTCACAAAATTTCCAGTAGCACGTGCTACAACATAACTCGGCCCGTGCTGAGCTATATTAAATACGGCTCTAAGAGCCAAATTTTGGGAACGTGTGATATTTTTTGTTTGCTAAGGAGGAACTGCTTAGTATCTGTCTATTCCTTAAGCTACTTAAGAACTTCTTTTTCTACTGTATAACATAATTATTTTTATCCAGAATGATTGTTTAAAGAGAACGCTCATGCAACAGTAGAGGAATGTATATATTTGACAGCTCTTATGCCCCGATAGCAAATCTCGAAGCCCACAATATTTAAGAAAATAAAATGTTGTAAGGGAATAAACACGTGATTTACACGAGCAAACATGTATATAGTGTTTACTCGTGTAACAGTCGCCCCTCCGTTTTAAAGAAGAAAAATCGTCAAAAGTGTACAATATTGCGTAGTAGATTTCCTCGCATAATAGTCGCACATAGTCGTTCACAATGAAAAACTGGCAAAAAAATGTGCGACTATTACGTGAGTAAACACGGTACTACCGGTGTCGGCTAGAATGATAACTAATGGGAACTGGGTTGTGAAAAAGCTATAGATTAATATGTTCAATCCATGGAAAAGGAACTAACTGCATGAAGATTTCCATTTGTGAAACCTAAATATGCAGAGTTTCCTTTAGAAAGTCCTTTATGAAAGCCTTTCTTCCAAGTCAGATAATCCCCGTGGGCTTTCATAATGAATTAACTAACTAACTGTAAAAAAATAAAAAAAATTAAAATAAAAAAAAAAAGGAATTTGAAGTCAAAAATCTCGAAGTTAAAGATCCAGGAGTTTAAACTTGAAAGTTCTTGGATTCTGTTAACAAATATACCGAAGCACTATTAAGGCATATCAGTCTATTAATAACCTATAATGATGCAATAATTATAAGTCAACTGCTAAGATAAACAGTAAAAAACATAGGAAACAAAACAGAAAAAAAAAAAAAAAAAAAAAAAAACTGCACTTAATTTTCTAGAAATTTTTATCAGTAAATAGTGTTAAGAAAAATAGATGTTATATCTAAAGCGAAAAAATTCTATAAAAGTTTTATTTAATAATTTAAAAAAACATTAGTTGCTGATTGAAATAGCCTTTCGTTAATGTCTGATCTGGAATCTGATAATAGCCCTGTGAACTCTATTTTATTTGCTCTTTGGCTATTTCGCTTACTGAAACCGTTTGAATTTCTTTAAGTAAATCAGCCATCTTAGACCCGTCAATTATCTATGGCAGTTTTGCTAACTTCCTTTGCAAGCAGCTTCTTCAAACTTCCTTTGCAAGCAGCTTCTTCAATAGCTTTGATTTTTATTTCTAAATGCTC
Organism: Stegodyphus dumicola; assembly: GCF_044657685.1. Taxonomy (NCBI): domain Eukaryota; kingdom Metazoa; phylum Arthropoda; class Arachnida; order Araneae; family Eresidae; genus Stegodyphus; species Stegodyphus dumicola. The sequence continues at coordinate 135,672,494 of NC_140776.1, forward strand.
TGCTTTTATTCTCTATTCTGATGATTTCTTAATCTAAAATTGTCAAAGCACCTTAATTTAACATTATTCATTTAAGATTTAAGAAGCTTAAAGCGAAAAAATAACGTACACATACAAGTATTGAACTTCGGAAAAAAGGAGGCTCACAACAATTAACAGCAGTGAAACTTGTTCAGCAGCAGCAGCAGTGAAAGATCGCTTGGATCTCTTGAATATTTATTTGATATATATATTACTATCTACACGGGCAAGAACTGAAATATTAATATACACATTTTAGTATTGCAATGAATTATTCAGAGAATGATGTATTATAATGCATGTCCAATTTAAAACTGAATGATTAACTTGCCATTTATGCCTTAAATAATTATTATAAAAACGAAGAAAAAAAAGACTTTGAGTCTAACTAGGATAATTTCACGAGTCCGACTAAACATTAATAATAACAGAGCTAGAGAACTGCGTTCGTTGCTTTTAAATCGCTTAGTTTACTAAATAATAAAAACAGATAAAATTTGAAGGAAACATTTTACATATTATGCTTTTCCAAAACATACAAACAATGAGGAATAAAAAGTATTTTATTTCGGGCAAAGGCAACAATTTTTTTTTAAATCACTGAGTTTGTTAATCAAAAATTCATTAAGTTCCGTACAAAAAAACAAAATAAACTTAAAAAACGAAACATAAATGCGAAATTAAAAGTTCGGACTTCGACAAGCACAGGTTGGGGTAAAAGACCGGTGGCGTCTCGAATGGGGTCAAGAGGGAGACCTTGACGTTAATTGCGAAAGGAAAATAAACAGGTGCGTTAGGGATGATCCTTATGAAGTGTTTTTAAGTCTCATTCAGTATCAGTATATCAGGAATAAAAACTCGAATGGAGCTACAGAGATCTCCTCTGTTCTTCACTGTAAATTAGAAATGTATACAATAATGTACATGGTACTAGAATGGGGACAAATTATTCAGGATGCGAAAAGTTTTGAAGTGCTCCCTTATGTATTTATTAAACAGTTTAATAATATTAGTATGCACTTTTTTTTGGATTAGTAATAACATATATCTCTTTATAACTGCAAATTAAATTATAATTATCAAATGAATTTAATGATTATATTTATTTGTTTATTAACATTTTATTATTACATTATTTTCATCTAGGAAGTTCCTTTTTTCCCCCCTGAGCAATACATACATGTAAATCACGAGGCTGAAAAGCACTGCTATAAATAAATAATCCGATCCAAATTCCAGTTGAACAGCACTAATTAGCACCAACTGTTTACGGAAAGTATCCTAGTTTCGATTTTGTGTGCTTATTTAATTGAATATGGCAAAGCAAATAACGGTTGGCTAAGCATGATTTCATGGAGAATTTTCTAAGGAAAATGGGCTTATATTTATATACCTTATGGAAATCCACGAAAATGCTTACACAGAGTGGCAGACTGTAGAGCTGGTTCAATCCATTTGTTAAATTTGCATCTAATTTTCAAGCTTCCCTTTTTTGGCTAGTTGATTCAATCAAAGGAAAATACATATTACTGACTATTACTGACTGAACTTCGAAATTTCGCGGCTCTCCGAGGCCTCCGCTTTTCGCGATGCGAGGAAGAGACAAATATATGTACACCGCGAAAAAAAAAAAAACACCAGTTCTACATCTTCCGTTCTACTGGGCCATTTCAAGAAATTCAACTTGCGTTTTTCATGTCTCGAAAGCGCGACTTAGGATATGTATTAGATTTATATATAGCATCGTAGCATCGTTCTAATATAGGTATTTTGACATAAATCGGACTTTTTTTGAAAAAACATACCAATTTTTTCCATATTTCCATTCTACGACTCAAATTACGCCAAACTACCAAGTTTTGTAAAAATCGCACGAGTTTAAAAAAATTAGCTCTCAGAATTTTAGCACTTCAATGATAGTTGAATCTAATACGTATTTATCAATCTCTCTCTTTCTTTATTAAACTTACTTGATTGCTTCTTTCAGAATTCAAAATTTAGGCTTAATCCAAATGCAATTCGCACATTTTTTTATGATTTATTTTTAAAATTTGTATTTTAAAATAATTTTTCGAAAAACATTTTGAATTATAAGCTATAAAATTTTTACTATCATCTTAAAGAAGATGTATTTAAGCACACCTGCAAAAAATTAAAAATTTTTATCCAAAATTTCCGAAGATATAAGTGAATTTACATACTGGCGCATTTTGAAATTTGCGTATTTCTTGAAAGCAATAATAACATTAAATGTGGTTTAGGCACTTTGTTAAAATTATTTGACAGTAAGAACGATGTGACTTTTTTCCACTCATCCACAATGTAAAAAGGCAGGAACGAGTGACGTTTTTTCCGTCCGGCATAATGGAAGGGAAAGGGAAATTGGTTGCCACATAATAAGAAGTTCGCCAAGTGAATTATTCTTGGAAAAATCTAAAAAAAATTCCCCAAGATAAATTTTTAAATTTCTCCGTAAATTTATCGCCATATTTTACAAAATTTTATATTTAGGCATAATTTGAGTCGTAAAATCGAAATACGGGAAAAAATTGGCATGTTATTTCAGAAAAAGTCCGATTTTGTGTCAAAATACCTATGTTAGAGCAATTTTATATATATAATCTAATACATATCCTAAATCCCATTTTCGGAACATGAAAAACGCAATTTGAATTTTGTCAATAAGCCCAATAGAACGAGAGATATAGAACTGTCTTCTTTTTCTTCTTCTTCTTCTTCTTCTTCTTTTTTTTTTTTTTTTTTTTTTTTTGTTTTGTTTTGTTTTGTTGTGTACTTAGATTTTTCCTTATTTAATAAAAGATAGACCCCGATACGATGAGAAAGTATCAAATTCATGATTCACCAAATGATTAGTAACTATTTCTCATAAAAATAGTTTTACTATTATACTTAGGAACTGAAAATTAACTCCTTGACTTGTTTAATTCATAAATATTTTAGTTTGATTGCTAAACCAGCCATTTCGATGGTAAGCTAAATACATATTTAATGGTTTAGGTAATACAAAAATGTGGTATTCTTAGAAAACATATTATTATAATAATCTATCGCAATATTTGCTTATATTCATACGAAAATTGGTCTCTTCAGCTATAAGAGAAGTGAAAGCTTTCAGATAGATTTTAAGGTTACGCCGAAAGAGGTGTTTTTAAACGTTTTGTGTGTTACCTTTTTTATGAAATATCATGTTCTTCTCACTTACACCATAAAATTCAGTTCAACAGCAATATCATAAAATAGTTTTAAAACGAGCATAATCTTCAGAATTTCTGATACACTCCTTGGAGATAAATTTTTTTTTTTTTTTTTTTTTTCTTTTTTCCGTACTGTGTTGCCACTGCTCTCTTTGAAATCGTTGAGTTTATTAATCAAAAATTCCTTAAAGGCTTACAAAATATGAAATCAATAATAAAATAACTTCCAAATTCCAAATTAGGGCTTCCAGATGCCCATATTCGGTGGAGGATTACGTTATTCAAAACTGATGGCTTTAGATTACAAATGAGAGGAATACGAGTACCCTTTTTTTATCACAATGTGAGAAACATACATACATTTAAGCAGATTCTTCATTATTTAATTTCTTTAAATATAACACAGGGGGATAACATTTCGTGGCAACAATTTGAAAAGTGAAATGGACATTTAAAGTTTTCTACGCAAAATGCCAAAACTAAATTAACAGATCTTTTGGGCTAATGTCCTTCGGGCTAATTAATAAGAATAACTCGAGAAAGGTTTTCTCCTTAAATGCAATGCAATGATATTCTTCTATGATTTACTAATATAGGATATTCTTTAAATTTTGATTTTGTTACAATTTAAGTCGAAAGAAATTTTTTACAGTATATTAATTTCCAAACGTCAATATAAAAGTTTTCATTCATAAAATTTCAAACGTTTGTATATACAATTTGATATTCCCATAAAGTTTTATTACTTTAGAATCATCATCAAATATAGAAAATTCATTAACATAAAAACATGCTTTAACTGATGCAAATAATCTTACAAGTTGGCTGCGTGCCAATATTGCAACCCATAAGTGTTCTCGAATTCTATCAAAATCTGTGAATAAGATTTCCATTTTTGATCCTCAACTTTAAAATGAAATACGAGAGTCAAATTTTGTCGCATGAGTGACTTTCTTTTTGCACTTTTTCTTTCATAGCCATAATAAAATTTCCTAAGCATAAGAAGAGGAAGAAAGGTATATAATATTAGTTATCTTAATCTTTGCAAAAGTTATTAGTTTCCATTTTAAAATGCCGAAACACGAATACTTGCTTTATATAAAATTTTTGAAAGGGAAGATATATATCTACGACCAACTATGGCGAAAATAAAAATCGAGTAAGGACTTTTCCTACACGGTTATACACTGGTGTGCAAAAATTAAGGACGAGACGGTTTTTTCAATATAACTTTGTACAAAAGCTTTCCAAATCAACACATTTAATACCGTAAGATCCCCAATACGTAAGAACATGAGTAATGTAAGCAACACTTACTAAAAGAGAAATCAGAGGGATAAAAAGAAACTTTATTGAAAAAGTAGCATGGAGCGCAATGCGACTGAAGGCCAAAACATCCCTGTGATGGGTGTCCAGCAAGAAACATCCGGTCTTTAATAGGGAATATGATCTCCCCTGACTGCTAGGCAGGTTTCACAGCGTCTGCCCATGCTGAGAATGAGGATGTCAATGAGTTGTTGAGGCTTTGCTGCCCATTCGTCTTGCAGCGCCAGTCGAAGCTCCGGAATCGTTACTGGTGGTAAGGTACGAGCTGCCAAGCGTCTGCCTAGAAAATCCCATACATGCTCGATGGGATTGAGATCCGGAGATCGTGCCGGCCAATCCATACGTTCAATATCCTCACTCTCTAAGAGCTGTTCGGCAGCTACTGTGCGATGACATGGTGCATTTTCGTCCATAAAAAGGAACTGCGGACCCATAGCGCCTCTAAAAAGACGCATATATGGAAGAAGAATCTCGTTACAATAACGGGTCTCGTTGACTGAACCTGCGTCGAAGATGTGAAGGTCTGTACGACTACCAAGCATGATGCCTCCCCAAACGAGAACACCGCCACCTCCATACCTGTTCTTTCAATGATGTTCGAGGGATGATTGCGGCTTCCCCGCTCTCTCCAGATGAGTATGCGATGAGAATCGCTACTCAGACTAAATCTGCTCTCATCTGTAAAGAGTACTCGTCCCCATTCATTGTCTCTCCAATTCCGGTGTTCCCGGCACCACAGAGAACGCCTTCTCCGATGGGCAGGCGTTAGAGGTACACACCGTACAGGGCGTCGTGCAAACAGACCACCACCGTGCAGTCTTCTGGCCACGGTAAAACGCGATATCAGTCGTCCAGTCGCCTGTGTCGTGTGTCTAGCGATTTCTCCCGCTGTCTGCCGGCTGTTTCTTCTGGCCTGTAAGGCAATATACCGGTCATTTGCGGGTGTGGTTCCTCGTGGACGACCACTACTAAACCCCCGGATAGCTGTTCCTGTAGTTTGAAATTGTCTCCAAAGTCGTGAAACGATGCTGTGAGCAATTCCGAACTCTGCAGCCACACTTGTCACACTGCGGCCTTCCTCCAACTTCCCGATGATTCGCCCTCTGGTAAAAGCATCCACATGTCGTCTAACAGATTGATTATTCGCCATTTCTCGCTGAGGCAACAACTCGGTGTGATTATACTGCTATACGGCGTGCAATCTCTTTGCCAGAAATACTGATCTTACACCGACAACATGCTTTATACTACTCAGACACTTCCCTATTACGTCTACCTGCATATCTGCGCATGTGCTACCGTACATCACCTTACTTAATCTCCTGATTGGTCTTTCTGTCCGCTCTGCCTCTTCGTTCAGCTGATATGCTAATTTTTCGACTTCGTCCTTAATTTTTGCACACCAGTGTATTACAAAGTATTTCTCCTACCTTCTTAGCATGCCTTTGTGGTGTAATGGTCAGCACACCCGGCGCGTTTTCGAGGTGTCCTGGTTTGAGTCCCGGAGCATTGCTCATTTTTCATGTCTCCTGCATCAAAATAACCTACTGACTCTACAGTATAAGCTATAGTTACCGCGCAAAATATATTGTTGCTAAAATATATATTGTTTTTCTGAGATAGTGTTTCTAACCTAAATTACAAATATCCATACCTTCTAAATAAAAAATAAAAAATTTGGATATTTATCATCAAATTTCAGTCATTCTTTCACTTAAATCATTTTTACTGTATTTTATCACTTTTTGAGTAATAAGTTTATCAGTAGCTTCCGGGCAAGTTAAAATATATGTATACATTTAACGATAGTTTTTCTTCTACCTTTAAGAAAGTACATATACGCACGTCTTGAAATACAGCGGCTTTCAGCTGCTTTCAAAGGCTATTTTTTTTTTTTTTTTTTTTGTTTTGTTTGCAAATATGTGTTATTAAACACTAGCGAAATGGCTTTATTTTTTTTCCTTATTTTGATTTCGTGTATACTATTGATCGTATTTAAAAAAAAAAAAATCTTAAAAACTTTTTTTGGTAAACAAATATATACAAATATATATTCAAAAAAACTGAAAAGGAACTCCCATAAGTATTTGGACACTTGGAAAAAACAAGCCACATTTAATAAAAACACGATATTAACAGGATATTATTCGATTTTTTTTCTTTTTTGCGAATATGCTTTAGCTAAAATTACGCTTTGTAATGCATTTTAGCATGAATTCAACTAACGTTTTTCGTGTAAGAATGGTCTATTTTGTACTAATCCTCCGTAATTAAATACTAGCGAATAATATACTTACGCGTGTTTTCAGCCAAAATTTTCGAAGAAGTGTCATGTTACCGTATTCTATATGTATCGTATATATTTGACAGGATTTAAATCCGAGGAATATGGAACATTTTTGACAACTTCAGAATAGCTGTAGGGCTGTATCATTATACTGATAGAACTTGAATGTATTGTATATCTGAAGTTTTTTTACCCATGCTTTCAGGTTATTATATATATTTACATTCAGAATATTTATATATATTTACATTCATCCATGTTATTTTCTATATAAACCCTATTTCTCATATTAAAGGCAGCGAAACGTTCCCAAAACATTATGCTTAGCAGTAGATAATTAGATTTTCGAATTCAATTTTTATTTCGGCTTTCGCCACATAGCAGTTCGTCTATCAGACCTAAATTTATTAAACTGTAACTCGTTTCAAAATACTACACTGTTTTAATGTGATAAATCTTTTCTTACCATACATTCTGCAAGCACCAGGAGCATTTTCCTTGTTTTCTTGCTGATGAAAAATTTTCTTTTTACTGATCTCCTACTGTATCAATGTGCCCTAATGATTCTTCAAACAGTTTAATGGTAAAATTCCATGGTTTTTGTTCTAACTTTGTAAGTTTCGCAGCATTAATGGTTTTATTTTTATTTCTCACAGAATAAATCTTCGACTCCTTCATATTAGCTTGGAATGTGGTTTAGATTTCAGTGCATTTTCAATAGTTCCACGCATTTTCCGCAGGTTTGTAACATCAAAAATAGTAGAACACTTTACATCAAATATTATTTAAATGTTCGATTATTTTTACCATATTAAAAACGATAAAAAGCTAAATTTATAACATAACTTGCTCATAGTTTGTAGCTTCTTGCCATCTTCCCTTCAGATACGGAGCTTTTAATATATTTAGCTAAATAAGTAAGAACTTCCAAAAGCAGATGATAATGCTTGTGATGTATTTTCATTTAAAATAAAAATTATGACAAAAACCTTGGTCAGTTGAAGCATCTCAAAAAAAGTTTCGAGTGTCCAAATTATTATGTGAGTTACCGACTAATACGTTTTGAATAAATTATTTTATTGCAAGTATTTATTTTGTAACAAGCATGGCTTAAAATAGAGAAAAATTAACGTGTTAGAAAAATATTTGGAGTGTGTGTTTCAATATTTAGTACAAGATCTAAGCAAATAAATAAATACAAGTGTCCGAAAACAAATGTGAGCCACTGTATGTGTAAGTTATTAAGACGGTAAGTAACCGAATAAAAAAATTTAGGTATATAAAGCAAACGGTATATTTTAAAATTATAATTAAAAATTGCCCATTTTTTACAGATATACGAGAACTCTGAGGTTTTGGAGCTGTGGAGTTTTGATTCTCTTCGTCGGCTCTAGGGTTAAAAATCTCAGAATAATTTTGTGACCTTGTGTTATGAGTGTTCAAAAACAACAGAAAAAAAATTCATGAAGTTCAAAATTTACTTTTAAAGTTCAAAAAATGTACTTGATCAGATATTCAACTCAGCTTTAAAATTAAAGTCACGTGCCTTATTATAATTCTAGTGGCATATCCGCAGGCAACAAAAGTCAGAAATGAACAATCGAATTTCAAGGATCATAAAACAAAATGGTGACATTTTCGTGTAGCAATTAGAGTAAGGTTTTGCAGCCTTGAAACAAAAAGTTTCTACTTATCCGTTAAGGTTACAGTTTAACCTTGAATGCAAACGCAGACGATTCACAATCATTTTCGAGTGATGATAATGTCACATTCTATTTTAATCAACTAAGAAAGAAGTGCTTTTGACAGGTTTAAAGTTCCGTTCTTCCTACCTGAGAATGGTTTCGATTCGTCTACAGCTGCATGCCTATCTTCCGCTTCAGCAGGAAGGGAAAAAAAATGAATAAAGGCAAACATAGAAAAGAAAACAAAGGCATCTTTCTTTTATCAGCACTGCTTGTATCAGACTGTGAGCTACGATCTGTTTAAAAATACACTTTCTTTGTAATGGAATAATACTAGCTCTGAAATATAATGAGCTCTCCTTCTCCCCACCCACGGGAAAGCCCTGTCTCGCGCAATAAAAGAAAATATTAAACGTTAGCTATCATAGATAATGAAGCTTTCAGCATGTTTAAAGAAAGAATGAAGATTAAATATAATGAAAATGCTTTCATGTTTCTAATTTATTTCTCCTGTCCTCCCTCGAGCTGCAGATGGCCAGTTTATTTCTTAATGGCTTCCGCTGTACAATGAGCTTCATTGTTATAAGGATCTTATGTATTGCTTTACGATGAACATTGTTAGCTGTTTTTGTTTGAGGAGGCCACTCACAGATTCGTCTATACCGCAGATAATTACACATAATAACATGAAGTGTAAAAAAAAAAGAACATATTAGCATGAAATGTAACACAGGTGATGTTAAAAAAGGTGTTACTTTACGGTTAAAAGCACGTGATCTTGCCAATAGTTCTTCGTAAACCTCAAGATAAAAGATGTGTCATTCATTTCCCAGATTACAATTCGTATAAGATAAGCCATGAAGATGTAGGTCTGGATTCGTATAAAGCGCAGCAAGTGATCCCAATTTTTTTTGTCAGTAAAATAATAATATAATTCAAGATATGAAAAGAAAATTTTATTAAAATTTTTATTTCGAAACCACCGTTTTGCTTAAAATATTGAAAAATTAATCTCTGGATTTTTTTTAAATACTGAACTACTTGAAACTTAGAATCACGTATAGTATTAATATGAATTCTTTAATTAGCAATTAATTAATTTATATTAAAAGTATGATTTGCGCAAGTCTGACTTTCGTACGGCAAAATATTGATTCCCTGTATGTGTACGCACGTAAGCAAACTGTACAGTTTTAGGGTCGCCCAATTAGAATAGTGATTAGCATCGCTGACTGCCGTGCCGAAGGCCCCGGGTTCGGCCAATGGCAGTCCAGAGACTATTAATTCCTCCCGCAACGATGACGTCATAACGCCTAAGCCATGGACCTTCTAAGTCTCTTACAAGGTCCATGGCCTAAGTTTGCTTATATTCATTTATTGCTAGAATTATTTTGGAGTGTTATCGCTCAGAAGTCCATTGATAAGAAACATCATAACTCAAATTGAAACATTTTGGATAAATCGGTTTGTTGTGAATCTTGTTGAAGGGTAATTGGAATTCCTCTTGGCCATTTGGTTTGTAGTATATTCTGTTGATATACTTCCTAACATATGAACTTCCGGCAGTATAATTTTGGATGGAGTTCATAATGATGTCTACTAAGGGTATGTGACTGGCCAGTTTGAGATTGTTGTCCTAGCAGAATACAGTTTGCTTTTATGCCTCACATAGCATACGTTGAATAAGATATTTAATTTCAGATTTGGGATATTTGACATCATATCCAATTTGTCTTGGAACTTTCGGTTAATAAATAAATTAGAAAGATTCCAGGTTAGTGGTTTTCCCTCTTAAATGCTGTTTAGTGATATTCTTTTGTGATTTACAACTGAGTAATATTTTTTAATTTAAATGTTTGTTGCAACTTGTATGCTGAAAGAATTTGCACACAAATAACTTGTACATTCAAGTATGGTTTTTGGAAACTTTTATTGCATCTTGCCACCAGTGCAATATCCGCGGGTCTTAAATTCTGCAACCCTGCACTTTCCTAAATTCTAAGAGTGTTGCCGCGCTTAAATTCTATTGCCCACTGACTACCCTAAATTCTCAAAACTTTGCCATCCTTACATTTTGCTGCTCCTTGTTTCACTGAGGTTTAAATATTTTGCACCTCCTAAATGCTCACGCCCAGTGCGACCGCACCGATTGCACCAGCTCTAGCATCACCACTGTGAAGGATCTAATTCATATTCAACGTGCCAAAATTACTTTGAAATCTTAACCGTTTGAGCCCGGCGCGCGCTTTCCTTGTCGTATGCCAAAAATACGGCGCAGCGCGATAGCGCTTCTCTTGTTTTGTATCGAGGAATGTGAAGACGCTGCTGTTTGTTAGTATACTTGAACAAAATTATTGAAAATTGAAAAAAACTTATTGAAATATTCAATTGGTTTCGCATCAGGAGGAAGGGCATGGTTTGGTCCAGGTACTTCAGAAAAAGTATTCGATTCGTTCGAAAAAATTGTATCCACGGGTAAAAACTCATCAATAATATCGTCATCGGAGGTACTTGCAGTTACTTCATCATCATCACTGCTATCACTAATAACTCGTAATCTCTTAGAACAAATGATGGTGTCACTTCCACTATCACTTTCAAGGTCATTACTATACTCTTCATTATCCCTTCTCATAACATATTTTCTTTCAAATGATTCAGAACTTGACATGGGTTATTTCGTAATTATCAGTATAACACTTAATAAAAAAATGAAAACAATTTCCTGTAAAACAACTGCTACTGATATCACTACAACTGCTCTCAATAATTGCGTAAAGTATACTAACCAACAGCAGCGTCTTCGCATTCTCGATACAAAACAAGAGAAGCGCTATCGCGCTGCGCCGTATTTTTGGCATACGACAAGTGAAGCGCGATAGCCCTTCGCCGGACTCAAACGGTTAATATTATTTGTAATAACACAATTGCAGCATGTGCTGGCAGAAAAGACATATCCAAAAATAATACAGAAAATCCGAAAGTATTTTTTAGCTTAAATTTGTGGAATTTAGAAGAGAAAGCCTGTAGAAAAGTTGAAATGATTTATTAAAATAACATAGATAATAATTTTATGATGAATTGGAACAGTTTTTATTATTTTTAATAAAAACTGTGTAGAGACATTAGGTATTTTTTTGGAGCCAGAGAGAGGAAAATTAGCAGCGCCTTCGCCGGGAATCGAACCACGGACCTCTGGAATACCAGCCCAGTGTAGAACACCACGAAGGCACGCTGGAAAGCGAAAGAAATACCTTATATACTCCCCTTTTTAAAGGGAGACTAGAGTTTTAGGGGACCTAGTCGCCAAATCCTGGGTGTGGAGAATCATCATCCACAACCCTTTTAGTTCGGGTGCCACTTGTAGAGTCATTAGGTTAATTGGAAGCAGAAAAGATGAAAAATATGCAACGGCCTTCGCCGGAAATCGAACCATGGACCTCTGAAATGCCGGCACAGCGTGCAGGCACGCTGTAAAACGGGAGAAATACCTTATAAATGTAAATAAGTTTATTGCTGCCAGATAAGAACAGAGAGTGTTTACACATTTTTAGAACAATTTCGAGGTTGCTTAATTAATGATTTAAATGTAAAGAATATTTTTTTAAATATTCAGTTTGATAGTCTTTTTTCTGAACTATACATCTGCATAATAATTGACATGATAGAAGGGATTTTCGTAAAATTTCCAAAGGTTGTGATTTCCATTCATATTCTTCTTTCTAAAGTCCATAAATCGTGGTGGGTTTGCACTTAGAAAGAGCTCTTTTAAAGAGACCAAAGGCACGGTAGTCCCATAGATGAAACATTAGGGGATGTGGGGAAACATTTTGAAAATGTATATGAAATACTTGTATCAGTCTTCATTTTTTCAAGGAGTGTAATGGCATTTTTCGAAGTATAATTTGTTACTTTGACTTGAAGTTTCCTCTTTGAAAGTCACTGAGATAAAAAAATGGAATTTCTTCCATAGATATCGGACGAAACACATTTTCTTGATAATTCATTGAGTTGATTTGAACATTTTCCCACTTTTCTTATTTTTAATTTCTCATTAAAAGAGAATACTGCGATAATCATAAACTTGAAAATTCCTGAATGAAGGAAATTAATCATCATAAAATTTTGATGAAGGTTCCTTTTCATTGATGGAACGACGTTTGGACACTTTTTCCTCTTTTTCGATAATACGTTGACCTTTTTTGTTGCAGACATTTAGATAAGCCCATGCCATTTACAGATAGCCTCAATGTTATAAACTTCCCCTGTATTCTTATCTTTCCGACAAAGTTTCGCCTCTGAGTTGCCACTTCTCCTTTATAATGTTCTTCTTTGCAAATGTTTGACGCCGGCAATTTTCGTCATACGTGTATCACTCCAACGACATTTATGGCTTTTCAGTGTGTTGATCAATTTGCGCAGGAAAAAAAGAGTGTTTTTTTAAACTGATTTTTTCCTATTTCATAAATTTTTCACTCTAATCGTTAGAACTCTTAAATCACCCCATTCTCGAGCATATAATTTCAAATAACAATATCTGAAATTTTACTTTCATTGGATGAGTGGATAGACCGCTGAGGGTTCCTATATCGAGTAAGAATTTTATGACCACCCTGTATGTGTGTATATATAAAGAACAATATGTCCTTTTTCGTTTTTCCCTTAAATTTTCAGGAAGATCTTTATTTAAAAGACAGTCTATTTTTTATTACCTTGGTGCAAATTTTAGAAGAAGCATAAGTATAGATCTAAATGAGTTTTTAGTTTTATTGATTTTGTTTTTATTCCAAAGTAATGCTTAGTTTGCGAAATTAAGTATACTCTTCATTTTTTCTCTTTCAGTAACACATATTCAGTATACTCTTTAATTTCCTTGATCTCTGTCTGAGCGTAATTAGTCATGAAGAGAAGGACATAATTACTTCGATAACAGGCGCTTACTACAAAGCATGTTATCAATTATCTGTAATTTTAAAAATAATTAATATTATTTTTTTACAAACACATATTGTATTTGCAAACAAAACAAATTCCAAATTCAATGATTATTTATTCGATGTAGGAAAAATTCGACGATAAATTCTTCATATTAAGAATTTTCCGCATGTTTCACTCTTCATTTTAGATGTAATGAATGATGTATGAGAAAGATAACTTTTCATTAAGCATCCTTTAGCCATTGTCTAAAAATCTGAGATATTAGTTTAATCACTTTAAATAATTACCCTAATTAGTAAGAGATTTTATCAGAAGTTTAAATAAATAATTTGAGATGTTTTTTACCAATTTCCTTCATTCAGGAATTAAAAACAATGAGGAGAGACTGCTTCTTACAAATGTTAATTTAGAATGCTTTCATAAGTGTTTAAAACAGCATATAATTATACACCTCTGATAGATTTCCTGCAGCTTGAAAGATCATCATTGAAAAAGAAAGCAGTTTTTCCTCATATATTTCAAAGTGATTTTTTCAAATAATTTATATTAAATAGCATAAATATCCTGTGTAAATAAATATTCTGATAAATATCCTGAGGAAGAAAGCAGCGCCTTTCGTTGGCCAAACCCTTGGCTATCTTATGTGACCTTAAGCCACGGTGTGTGAACCTTTTTAAAGCCGCGTGCTCCCAAGCATTTTTTTTTTTTTTTTTTGTTAGGGCCGCGTGCCCAAAACCTCTTTGATTAAATCCCCATCGGAGAGCGGTTTACTATGTTTTGCCAGGCACAGTGAAATTTAAAAGCTGGCCGTTGTTTTAGTAAGATAATTGCAAAAACTAACTTCCTAGTAATTATAATTTCTTAATTTCCCTTCAATAAACACCTTCCGTTCAGCTTCATCAAATTCGGCAACTATCTTGTGGTTGGTGTAGGTGTAGGTGTATTTAATTATGGCAAAGCACACGAGGGCTATCTGCCTAAGGGGAGGGATGCCTTTCGTGGAGGACTTTCTAAGGGAAACTGGCTCGTATACACGTTACACATGGGGAAAACCACGAAAACGCCCATGCAGCCAGCCCGTTCGCGGGATTCGAACCTCGGACCGAACTACCAGTGTTCAGCGACTTTACCGCTCGGCCGCTGGTGGGCCATCTTGTGGTTGGTGTTAAAATGCCGTCTGACACTAGATGTGCGACAAACAACACTTTCCCCGCACAGAATGCATAATGTTTTCCTATTGTGTTCAATAACTTCAAATGATTCTGTCCAGGTCTCTTAAAATGATCGTCCACGATCAATGTTTAATTTTGCCTTTTTTGCTGGAGTCATTTGTGAGGGTTCAAGATCTGGAGTATAGAAAATCTATTTAACAATGAAAAGTATTTTAAACCTCACCTTCATTGTGCAATAAATTTGAATTCATTTAGCAAACATTAGCTGCTTCAACTTTGGCGTATTCTTTGCCATGAAACAAGTAAAATAATTGGCCCAAACAATTGAAACGTCATAAATTAGGTCAATAAATATATATGTTATTTGTATGGCGATATATGAAAATCTTATATCTAGGCTTAGGCCCTATTCCAGTGGCATTATGCGATACGTAAGTAAGTCAAAAGTTCAAGAACAGACTAAAACACTTATTTAAATTACATAGTACCATTTTACTGTGATTATTGATTAAGGAAGTAATATTTCAGTCACGTGCCGGCTGATGAGTCTCTGCGTGCCGACACGGGTGCCATAGGTTCGTCATCACTGCCTTAGGCGAACGTTACAGTCTGTCCTGTTGTGTTCAAATTTCGATGAAGAATGTTCTACGGCGTGTTCAAGAGACTCTTTTTCTCTAAACTCAATCGGCTAGAAAGTATTTTAATTACCCCTTCCTTTCCGCAAGGCCATTATACATTTACAAACATCTATGATTTGTTCTCCGTCCAGTGCAAGCCCTACTATACAGCAGTAGTACCACTAAATACTTTACAAAATCTAAACCAGACCTTACCCTTCATTCCAACAACCCAGACATCGTTTAGACATCCCTATTACTATTAACAACAGACAATAGATAGTAATAACTGACAACAAACAGCAGTAGACATCTGCATTACTATTAGAATTTGCCGTAATCAAATCATCTTAATATTCATTTGAATAAAATTTCTACGATTTCGTTCTTAAAGTAATAACTGCAATAATAATACAGGAAATTTCAAAATGAGTTTTATTGTATTCACATATTACATGCCTCGATACATTAACTGCTGCCGCGCAGCCGGGATAGTGGTTAGTGAACCTGATGCGTTGCGATGGACCCGGGCTCGAATTATGGAGAAGGAGCATGGCTGTAACTGTCCGTTCCTCCATAGGAGGCAGCGGAGCCCTGTTAGATGCTTCCATAATGAAAGGGTAACCACTTCCGGCCCTTGTAGAGGCGCAAGTCTAATGACTATTAAATAAAGCTCCCGGCCGTTAGAAATATATATATATATATATATATATATATGTATATTAAGTGCAAAATATGAAATCGATTTTCTGTTCTTGCATTTTAATACTGTATTATGTCACATAATGTGATTAAAGTTATTAGCCAGCGAAGCTAGGAGTATCTTTAACATATCAGCCATTATACCTTCCCAGGAATTTTGCTTCGGGTTTCTTACATATAGATACCATAACCTTTAAACAAAATATGTTTATCTTTTTCATGTAACTTATGAGATGTTTCATGGTGAATGACAGAAAAGCGTTAATATAATTTTTAAGTGTATTACAATTTATATATTGTGTAAAATTAGATTTTTAATTCAAACTAAATTAAGGAACTGAAGTAATTAGAACTAAATTTGTAATCAGATTAAACCTGATTTAAAATAAAATTTATTTTGCAGAGTTAAAAATTAATTTCAAAGCATTTTAGGAAATTCATTTAATGATTGAAAATATATGTATTAAAGTTTTTTCCGATCAGTTTTTTTAATTTAAGAAATAATGAACAATGTACCTTATTTACTCGCCTAATAATCACCCACGCGTAACAGTCGCACCTCCGTTTTAAAGCAGTAAAAATCGTCAGAAGTGTATAATACTGTGTAGTAGATTTCCCCGCATAATAGTCGCACCTAGAACCTTTCACAACGAAAAACTGGCAAAAAAAGTGAGACTTTTACGCAAGTAAATACGGTATAGTTAATTCATTCGATCATAAGCATTCATTCATTCAGAAAAATCATTCATAGATTTTATGCATGACAGCTGTGAGACAAATAATACGGCAGAACTTAAGGAATTAAGCTGCAAAAAAAATTCATCGTTACATCTAGAAGTCGCATCTTTTCAACAAAGATCATAAATGAGTTATAAAATGAGTTACTCTCAGAAGAAAATCATATATAGAGATGCAGGAAAACCATTAAAATTATACTTATGTTCTTCAAAGGATTAATTAATTTACGGATTTTTCTTTCTATTTCGTTTCGCCGAGTCTTCTCTGACAAAGAAGATATCCGTTGCAGATACAGGAGATGATGGAATCTGCAACATATTGCATATAATCAATAATTCTACCGTGTTTATTTAATAAATTCCGTGAAATTTTATCCTCTCTCGTCACATTTTCTTTCGTTGAATGGAATGGCTGTACAGAAAATAAGAAGAATTTGATTTTTATAAAGCAGAGCGAATATACGATGTAAGGGAATGTGAGAAAATGTGAACATGTCCGCGGTATTTTGATATACTAAATATTTAGTACACATGGACATTGTATCGTTGCATGCATGCCTATAAATTGAAGCTGGAAGGAAATAATTACTGTTTTTAAATTTATTCATGTAATAAAATCCTTCTTAATTACGTTTAATCTGTAATTATGCACTGAATTGTATTTTAAAGTGAAAAATTCAAAACGAAATGAATTGTGCGCTATCAGGTCCCATATCTCTCAGCCCAGTCTACTTTGGCTGGTAGATTATGCGTACTGAAGAACGTACAGCATTCAACAGACGAAAAGTTAGGCAGACAAAAGGATTTCTCTCTTCCTCCTTCTTCCATCCCACTAATCTTCACGTGATTGCGCAAATAGTTATGTCCCATTTGAGGCTTACCAGTAGATTTTTTTCTTTAAAATTTGTGCCACTTCAGCCTCTGTTGATGGGATGGGTAAAATTGATTCCCATTTTAGCCTTTTACTTCAAGGTCAACGCAAAATCCGAATCCGTATCAGAAGATCACGTCACTATGGTGTACACGTAAAGTGATACTCCTATGACTGACTTCGCCCTTTCAATTTTTCACACTGTTTAAATAAAACATTAACGACAGTTGTGGTTATACCTTACACAGAAAACAAGATATTTTTAAAATTTGAGTATAATATGGTATTACTATTTTCTTGAAACAAAATTCTAAATCTTTGAAACTGTAATACAGAAAGTTAAAAATCACATCGAAACAGAACAATGAAAACTTTTGAGGATTTGGCTAGCATTAAAAGTATAATGTTCTAAAGAATCATGAAAATCGCGAGCGGTATTAAAAGTTTAACTTTTATTGTGGAAAAGAATGTTAAACGAATATAAGGGAATGTATTTTTTACGACTACCTGCCTAACAGAATTATATATGGTATTTACCAAAGAACATGTTTCCCTTTCCGACTGAAATATGTGTTCTTAATACACATTAGTCTTCCCAACAATAATGAAAGGTTAAAAATTAGAAAGGGTGAAATAATATGATTTTTGGTGTTCTCATCCAGAACAACTGCAGAATTGGAAAAAAAAAGCTTAAAATGACGCAAAATGTATTGCCAGTTTCATAAAGAATAAATCTAGAAAGTCCGAAATCGGATATCATGGGCGGATCAAATTTTGTGAACGTAAAGCTACAAGGAGAAAATATTCATCCTTAACCAATTAATTTAACGCAATTATCAGTGATGAATTTAACGCATTTATTTCTCAGTACGCTAGAGATGATTTTTCTGCTTTGAGGTTTATATTCTACCAATGCTTGCCAATTTTTATTTCTAAGCTCTTTCAAAGTTTCATATTACATATATTTATAACCAAATGTCTTTTCCAGAAATTTGAACCATGGCTGCAAATGAAATTGAGACTCATGAGGGACATAATTCAATAGATATTTATTTTTTAACTTTTCTCTGAAAAACTATTAAAGATGATATACTTTACTTTCCTTTAACAGGCGTGCACAGCGAACATAAAAACAGGAGCAGAAGGGATTTTAAAACTACATTAGGATGGGAGAGAACAGCCGTTCAGTAGTTTAAAGCTTTTGTTTTAGTCTTTTCGGTTGAATGATCGGAACAAAGATGAATGTAGCAACTTCATTGCGTTATTAGTATCTTAAGACACGAAATATCTTGTTGTTACATAAGAAGAAATTTACAGCTTTCTGCCCATAAGCTATCTAGAAGAGATCATCATTTAAATCAGCAAATGAAACTACCTACGGAGTTTTATAAAGGTACATTTAAAAAAGTTAGGAAATTTTAAATCGACTGATAAATTATAAAAATTTCTTAGAAAAGCAAAAACTCCTGAAGATTTTAGTAATTTTTTGGCACCACAAACAGATAAAAATTACATACAATTAATACATCTAAGGATATTTGCTACTCTTCAGAACCATATAAACTGCAGTTCAGTGCAGAAACGAAACAGAGATTTCTCAACTTGTTTCAACCAAAATGCATAGTAGAGAATAGTAACAGGACTTTTTTCTAAAACAATGCGTATTGAAAAACATGAAATCAGGTAAGTGTATTGTGAACTTGTAATATATCCAAGTACAAATGCAAAAGATCTGATTATTATAACAAGTTTGAATTCGTAAGTTTTTTAAATGAAGAGGATTTTCTTCTTCAAGTTCTGATTTTCGAGAAATTTTATTTGAAAAAAGTTACAAAAGTCTCGACTTATCAACTTAACATATTAGTTCATTCTATGAAAATATTTGAAACGAGTGCTCTTTATTTTTTCCTTTATTTAAAATATAAACACGTACATGGATTAATTCTCTATATAATCGACAACAAGATTCAAAACATTATAAATGAAGCGTTTACTTCATTAATTCTGCTAATATCATCAACTGTACCAATGGAACGCCCTTTTTCACTCCTAAGGTCAATCAAAATCGATTAATATATATTAATTCTCTGAACTTATATTAAGCGTCTTCATAACCAAACAAAACTGAATTGTGATTTCGATACATAAAGTGTTTCACAATCTTAATTAAAAAATTTATAAAAATTTCTTCTTCAGTCCTCAAAGCCGGTGAATATTAAATTTCTATAATATATATTTCATTATTTTATACAGCATCTTTTCGAGCATATACGAGACAATAACCAGTTCACGCATGTGTATACAATGCATATGTTTAAGTATACGTAGATTTATATCCTTCATATTTAACCATCACTTTGCCGATCAATGCCCCTCCCCAAATGTACTTTTTAGGAGACGCAACGAATGGCAATGCTTCTTTTTGTTATTAATTATAAATATAACAGTACTATGAGCTGTACACCTAGCCAAACAAACGTTTTCACCGAATCAGTGCCGCTAGTGAGCTGGTGACTTTTCGTGGGATACGGTTAATCACAAAGTCCCCTACTCCCCAAAAGCATTTAAATAAATTCATTTTCCGTTTTTTGGGTGGCAAGTCACTTACTTTATTTACCATAAAAGTGGAGCTGATATTTAAGATAATTTGTTTCAACAAGAAAATCATTATTTATTACTTTTCCCAAACAGATATTTTTGGATTCCGATTTCTTTCGAATTCTTTCGTGTGGGGGAAAAAATTAATCAATAAATAAATAAAGTAACAAATTTAAAACATTTATTTGGTAATTACTTATCTATATTCTAAGTTATTACGAATATGCATTATAGATAAATTCATTAAAATAGCTGTAGATGTAAACTAGATGTAATTTTAGTTAATTAATTTTTAATTTATAATTTAATTTAATAAAGAGCTGTTGGGAGAAGGAGGAAGAAAATAACTAATAATTTAACATTTGTCAATAACAGTGTTCGTATATTCCCTCGTGTTATTTCCATAAATTTACTGATTTAAGTTGTAAGGATCCTAAGTTTTACTAACGTTTATTTTATTTTAAATCTTTACTATCACTTCTTATTTTCTACTTCCGGTCAGAATTAAAAGCTTTAACTTATTTATGCAAATTTGTCTTGCGAACGCCAAGTAGTTAAGTTGTGGCTTTTTGCCAAGCAAGAGAGAGGAAGGAGTTACTAGAAGCAGGCCGCTTGCCATAGTAGTTTTACTCGGTTGCTGGTTGCCTTCAAGGCCAGAGGTTTAATCCTCTTGATAATTTTAAACGTATTGTAGTGTTAGCAGTTCTCTGTACTACATACGGCTTTTTGTTAATATACGGCCAATCTTGGAGTTAGGCACTTGTTTGATTAATCCAAAGTTAGTTTAGTTAGAGTTTAGTTAATATTTTTATATTCTTACGTTCAGACCACAAGTGGTTGGTCTCTGTATTCCGAAGTCCGGAAATCATTGTAAAGAGAGAAAAATAAAGGGTTTCGTATACCCTTCCTGTGTGTATTGTCTACTTCCCAAATTTATTGAACATAGATTTAGTAAGCTCCCTGTTCCGAGTCAGGACATTTAATGTTCCCAAAGCAAGTAAGGAGGAACACAGAACCTGATAAAGTATATATATTATTAAAATCAAATATATTATATAATTATATGTACATATAAAATTAAAATCAAAACAAAATCATATTCAATTAAAGTATCCTATTCAGCTTCGGAAAGCTGAATAACCAATTGTCATAATAAATGCAACCAGCCATTGTATGAGTTGAAAAAAGTTTTACATATCAAGGAATATTTTTTATAACTGGTACAAAAAACCAAAACAATATAAAAGCAGTTTCAAAAACGACGAAAATAAAGTCGAATAAAAGATCACTTTGAATACATAAAAGAAAAGTGAAAAAATAAAGCCAAATGAATTTTACACCTCTTGGCTCCTGTAAGACACGTCTTCATCAGCAGTTTGTTGTACCAACAAATGTAAATTTAAAAAAAAAAATATCAGCCTGTTTCTGAGCTAACAAAAGCATAATTTAGATTTTACACTAAACTTAAATCAGGAAAAATATAAATTAATCAAAATGTGCATTTATCAATCCGACCCCTACAGACGTTAATCAAAAAAGCACATTACCCAAATTTAATTAAAATAATCAAGCAGTAAACAGAAGCGAAAATGAGACAGAAATCGAAAATGCAGCTCGAAGAAAAATTTTAAAGTATTTTTTTATATAAATACTTGTTTTTTTAATCGCAAAAAATAGCTTACGAGATTTTATATATTTTGTTAATTAATACGGTTGTCATTTGCTTTCCTTTCTTTTTTTTTAGTCCAAAGGGATTTGAATCCCGAAGGACTATTAGTTTCGTTTTGGCATTTTGCGTCGGACGGATAAATGTCGGTTCACTTTTCAAACTGTTGCCATAAAATGTTAGAAACCTGCATTATATTTGAAGAAATTAAATAATGAAAATCTACGTAAATGTATGTATATTTCTCACATTGTCATAAAATAACGGTGCATAGAGTCATCGAATTTTGAATAACGTAATCCTCCAACGAATATGAGCATGTGAAAGACCAAATTTGAAATTTGAAATTTGTTTTATGATCGGTTTCCTATTTTTTAAAACTTTGACGAATTTTTGATTAACAAACTCAAGAATTTCAAAGCGAGCAATGGCAACGTTGTGCAGAAAAAACATTTTTATCTCCAGCGCGTGAGTCTCTGTATCGGAAATTCTAAAGATATGCTCGTTTTAAAACTGTTTTGCGATATTGCTGTTGCACTGGATCTTATGGTTTAAGTGCGAGGAACATGATATTTAATAAAGAAAGGTAACACACGAAATGTCAAAAAACGCCCCTTTGGACGTAATTTAAAATCTGAAACATTTCAGATTTTTTTTTTTTTAAATTCATTATTTTACGTTTCCGAAATTTGAGTTTTATTTTGTTTTGATTTTAATAATTATTACTACTGAATAATGCAGCTTACAGAGCGTAAATAGGGTTTCGGTTTATGAACTTAATGTGTTATTCTTTTATTTAAATTTTTTATTTAACATTTCTTCTTGTTTAAGTTTGTATATCTCTATCTATCTATCCCTGTTTACCTATCTATCACTATCTATCTATCTATTCCTGTTTACCTATCTATCACTATCTATCTATCTATATATCTATACTTTCGCTAGAATAATATCGGATGTTCCAAAAGCGCCATATTTAAAATGCCTGAAAGAGTGCTTTATTGGAATTTTATCAAGGTCAATTCATTTCGCAGCTTAGTCGTTCGTTCCAGCTTAGTCGACAAAGAGCGTTACAAAGCGGCAGCCAGTTTTGATAGTAAAAAGCAAGAATGGCGAGTGTTATACACAGACTGTTTGAAAGCTTCGTATAGTCTATGAACGTGAAAGTGCACCTAATAAAATAATCAATTCGTAGACTGATAAAGGAATTTGAGGACATAGGTTTGACATCAGACAACAAAGCATCTCGTTCTCGATCTAGCCGGTCTGTTGAAAACATCGCTATTTTGCGTGACAGTGTTACTGCAAGTGCCAAAAAACCCTATTTTAAAGGACTACCCCTCCCACCCACCCCCAAAAAAATGTAAAGAGGAAATTGAATACGTCATTAGCCATCTCGATAGGCAGATACGTGAAAACGTGATTACAATTTTCATCGAAAGAGTTCTGTGCTGCAGAGCAAGTCGTGTAGAAGACATTAGAGAGAAAGCCGTGTAGACAGAGTCATTTAGAGTCGTGTAAAAGACAACATTTACCCGTTTTAAGCATGTTAAAATAGTTTCCATAACTGAAAACAAAACCGTTTATTGGACATATCGGCTCTTTTTTCTTGCGATACCTTTACAAAGACTCTTAAAATCGGATAATCATATTTATTCTTGCTCCTTAGAATCCGCTTAAGAAAAACCATCTCCTTCGATTTGATAGAAGATTCGATTTGATGAGATAAAAATGTTTTATTTCGAAAACAGTACTGCGATTCTTCGCTTTCAGATCTATGAGTTTGTTAATCAAAATTTCAATAAATTTGTACAAAATATAAAATAAATAAAAATTTCTAAATTCAAAATTCGGACTTTGAGGTGAACATACAGGTATGGCGGAGGATTACGTATATGAAAAATCAGGCAGCTCTAAGTACCTTTGTTTTTCCACAATGCGAGAAGCATACATATATAATGCAAATTCTTCTTTATTTGATTTTAAAAATATGACACATGGTGATAACATTTGGTGGCAACAATTTGAAAAGTGCTTCGGGAGCAAAAGTGATAAAAAGCAAGAAAAAGTGAGTTTCAAAATAAGAGTCCCGTTGGTTCTAATAAATTTCGCAGCAGATAAAATAATTATAGAAAAATAAAAAAGTACATTAAATAAATACTTCACAATAGTAGAGTTTCATTTGCTAATAGTGATAATACATACATTATCTTAATAAATTTAGAGATTTTAATTACTTTTTAAATTAAAATTTAAAGATTAATAGGAGTTCTATACATTAAACTAATTTAGAGGAAAAAACGACTGAAAACAATTGCAAAACGTACCCCGATTTTAACTACGTTTATATGCAGGAAACAATTTACGTCTTTTAATCATGGAAATGCGGTGAATTAAATTTAAAATTACATTTCTTTGAGAGTAATAAGAGTTCAAAATTCGAAATTGATATTTTACCTTACTACTTATTTCTAAGTCTGGTATATGCTTTTGTATAATCAGTTCGGGAATTAAAGTATAAAATAGGTCATTAATTAAACATTTCCTCAAGTATTTCTTAAGTCGAGGGAAGACAAGAAAAAGTAGGCCTAAGAAAGCCTTGCTTTCTTTGTCTACACTAGAATGATTTGAAAATAAATATTTATTGCCTGAGATATTTTTTGGCGAAACTCCAGAGCATAGGTAAAACCGAAGTTGTACGCTATTTGATGACATTCCAGAACTTTGCCAGTTCAAAAATCAATATTCTTGCGTGTGAATCGGGTCGAACCGCCCTACATGGAGAATTTAGTTTTCCTGTTTCACCTTTTTTTTCTGATTTTTATAAGCTATTTTAACTTTTTTTTTCAAGTTAAGAAGACCTATCAAATTGTTCTTGCTTTATAACGTAATTCATCTAATTTTGAAGCTATGTAATTTGTTAACCCTGATTCTGATACAGAGATTATAACTATGCATAATTATACTTTCTAAACTTACGAACTTTATTAATTTGTAAGTCATGTTTAAGACTGCTGTAATTAATATTTTAAATTATATCATCTTAATACTTTAGAAACGGACTCAGCTTTTAGAATTTTCAGGTTCCTGATTTTCTAAAATAACGTACTTTTAAAATCGTAATAAAATTTGAAAATGTTCGCATACGTTACTTCAACATCTAATGTTAATTCTATGCTTTTGTATACACATAATTTTTTTTATTTAGCATTTGAGGAAAGTAGCATAGTGCATAAAATTTTATAATTTAAGATGAAATTTTCTTGAAGATTGTAAAAATTTATTTAAATTAAACGTCATATATTTTGTCTATTGATAATAGACAAAGCATCTCGTATCTTGTTTTACTGATATCCAGATATACTGGCAAAGGATATGTTATTTATTGTTTTCATTTTTTTTTGTTAAAATATGAAATCATAAAAAATCAGTATTTTGCCAGTATTTATTTACATGTCGACTTTATTCAGGATTTTTCAAACTATATTACATGCACCACATTACATTATTTTTGGTGGTACAATTTTTACACAAAAGCTTGCTTATTTTATTCAATAAATGCAATGGAGGAAATGAATGATCACAATAAATATAAAATGGCGCTCCATTTGGGACATATATTAGCATTTGTTGGTACATATATATTTTACTCTTATCTGCAGGGTGCAAAATTGTAAAAGTTTGAGCATGCCTGATTAAAGTATATGCTTGACTGCCATGTGATATAATTTGATGTCGATACTACTTGAGTATTTGCACAGACAAACAAACATCTAATCCAATGATATATTGTAAGGATCTTAAGTTTTACTAACGTTTATTTTATTTTAAATCTTTACTATCACTTCTTATTTTCTACTTCCGGCCAGAATTATAAGCGTGAAGGCTTTTATGCAAAGTTTGTCTGGCGAACGCCAAGTATTTAAGTGTGGCCTTTTTGCCAAGCGTAAGAGAGGAAGCAGTGAGTTCGAAGCAGGCCGCTTACCTTAGAAGTTACGCAGTTGCTATTTGCCTTCCAGGCCAGAGATTTTAATCCTCTTGATAAATTAAACGTATTGTAGTGTTCACAGTCTCTGTGCTACATACGCTTCCTGTTATTATAAGGCCAATCTTCCACGTGTATTATTCTAAAGTTAAATTAGAGTTTAGTTTTATTTTTTTTACTTTTACGTTAGACCCCGAGTGGCGGGTCATTGTATTCCGAAGTACGGAAGTTATTGTATATAGAGAAAAATAAAGGGTTTTGTATACCCTTCGTCTGTATCCTGTCTACTTACTACAATTAGTGAACATAGCTTTAGTAAGCTCTCTGTTCCTAGTCAGGTCCTTGTATGTTCCCGAAGAAGGTTAGAAGGAACATTGAACCTGATAGTGGCGCCCAACGAAGAAGAATAACCATGGCCGAGTTTCAAGAAGAACCTGTGCTGCCTGCAGAAACGGCTCAGAATCCAGAAATGCCAGCTGCCGCCCTGGAAGGATTCGGTTACATCGTCCAGACCATGCGCGCTTCGATGAAACCAGAAGGAACGTTTAACGGAAACTCACCGGTAACCAGTTTTTTGGAAAAATTGGATGATCACTTCATGCTCTACCCCGTGCACGAGTTTCAAAAAGTTACCTTAGCTACCAGCGCTTTGAGGGGCCAAGCGCTTAACTGGTTCAAATGTATCGGCAGAAGTCTCTTGGGTCAAGCAGGAAGTCCCACCTATACTTACGAAAATTTCAAGACTGCCCTACTAAAAGCCTTCCCTGTTGTAAGGGATCGTGCGAAATTAGAAACGGAACTTTTTAGTATATATCAACAAAGAATCGAAAACCTCTCGAGCTTTATTTTAAGAAAAATTCACGTTTTCAAGCTCTTGTATGGAAACCGTCCGGATCCTGAAATAATTCAAGTGATTTTGTCGAGGTTACTGCCCCAAGTGCAAGACTTTATTGAATTAAGAAATCCGACTACACTGGAAAAGTTATTTGAGCTAGCAATCCAGTTTGAAAGTAGAAGAACGGCGGACGTCGAAAGAAGACGCCAATATCAACAGCGAAACCAATTTGGTACGCCAAGACTACAGCAAACTCAAGCACATGGCTACGGAGAAAAAGCGAATCAGTGGGCAAGGAAACCCGAGCATTCAAAAACAGCCGGCGAACGTCGACAGTTCAATAGCAACCCAGGAAAAAAGTCTCAAGACCAGGGGGAAAAGAAGGAAAGCACGGAAAGGAAAAATAATTTAAACTAAAACGGATTTCTGCGGACGAGAGGGTGCGGAAATCCGAAGGCCACGAAAACCCCTCTTCCTACAAGTTAAATACAGTAATGGTGAAAAATTTGACTCTTCCGAAGATTGAAGTCTTGGTGAATAATATCCCGGCCACCGCACTCCTGGATACCGGCGCGCAGTGTTCCTGTGTGGCAGAAGTCCTTTTTAGAAAGTATTTTCGCAAATACCGCATATATAATGCGGATAATACGACAGTATTAGCGGCGCAAGGAGAAAAATGTAAGTGCGTAGGTAAAGTACCTTTGTATATCCGTATCAAGGACGAACAAATAAAGGTGATGTTTTTTATAGTAAAGAATCTGCAAGCACATTTGATCTTAGGAATAGACTTTCTTTCAGGCGCACAAGCTACACTGGATTTTAATGAAGCGTCCCTTAAGCTGACAATGAAACCAGTGCGTGTAGAAAAGGTTGAACCGCCAAGGTTAAATATTGACCACCTGCCTAATGACCAGCAAGATAGAATCCGACAAGTGGTAAGTGAATTTGCTTCGTTATTTAGTGATATTCCAGGATTTACTCAGGTTACTAACCATAGTATTGACACCGGAGATGCATTGCCAGTTCGTCAAAAACCATACCGGTATGATAAGAATAAGGAAAAAATTATAGAATGGCATATTACCGATATGCTACGTAAAAAGATCATAACGCCCATCTCAAGTAGTTATGCTAGCCCGGTGGTTTTATGTAAGAAAAATAATGATTATCCTTTGGAGCATCCAAAAAGGTGGAGATTCGCTATTGATTACCGTAAATTAAATTCCATAACGAAATATCCGGTATATCCGTTGCCGATCATAGAAGAAATTTTAAGGAACATAAAATCAACCAAATTTATGACGACTTTAGACTTAACGACTGGTTATTTTCAAATAGGGGTGAGGCCTGAGGACGTGCCTAAGACTGCTTTTATAACCAAGTCTGGCACTTATGCATTTTTGCGTATGCCGTTTGGCCTTTCAGGGGCCCCAGCAACATTTCAGCGATGCATGGACATTGTGTTAAGACCTGTTCTTGGAAAGTCCACATTTATCTATTTAGACGATATCATTATTACTAGTGATAATCTAGACCAACATGTACAGGATTTAAGACAGGCGTTTTCTTTATTAAATGAGGCCGGTCTAAAAGTTAATGTCGAAAAATGCAAATTTGCAGCCCCTGAATTAAAATATTTAGGTTACAAAATATCTCAAAAAGGGATCGAGACAGATGAATCAAAAATAATCGCTGTACAAAAGTATCCGACTCCAAACACGGCAAAGAAGCTCTCTTCTTTTCTAGGACTTTGTTCATATTATAGGTCCTTTATAAAAGATTTTGCGGCTATCGCTGAGCCATTGTTAAAATTAAAAAGGAAAAAGGCAAGATTCTCGTGGACGGCCGAAGCCAATAGTGCTTTCGAAAAATTAAAACAAGCATTAACGCAAGCCCCTGTGTTAAAATTTCCTGAAAAGGATGAAAATTTAGAAATTTCAGCGGAGGCTTCGGATTATGCGGTAGGAGCGGTACTTTCGCAAAATCAGCAGCCCGTGGCATTTTTTAGCCGAACTTTAAATCAAACACAAAGAAACTATTCCGCGACCGAGAGAGAGGCGCTTGCAGTTCTGTTAGCAGTGCAAAAGTTCCGAGTCTATTTTGGAAAGGCGCCGATAACAGTATACTCTGATCATGCGGCGGTAACTAGATTGTACTCAGGGAAAAATTTATCCCCAAGGTTAATAAGATGGGCACTCAAGCTGCAAGAATATAATCTGGTAATCAAGCATACCCCCGGAAAGGAAAATATCGTAGCAGATGCCCTATCACGAATTAAATTAGACGAACAGGGTAATACCGTAAAAGTTGCAATGCTTACAGCGTGTACAATAAATTCCCGAGAAACTGTAATAATAGAACTGGGTAAGGATCCTGAGTTTGGAAGTATTTATGAGTATTTGAAGGATCCTGAAAATTTTAGCCACCAAGATATTGTGGCGATAAGAAATAGGGCGGCCCATTACGAACTAATAGATGGTCTATTATTCTACACAAAAACTACGAATTCCAACAACGAATTTCGACCTGTTATCCCAGCTAGTCTTAGATTAAATATCCTGCATGAGCTCCATGACAGCCCTTTAGCTTCTCATGCTGGTATTCGAAAAACTATCCAACGCGTACGCGAGGCAGTCTACTTTCCTGAACTGCAAATGTTAACAAGGGCGTATGTCCAGTCCTGCCCAACATGTCAAGCCGTTAATTATATTAACTTCCGCCCGGCCGGGTTTCTAAATAGTATTAAATCCGAATTTCCAAATGAAATAATTGGCATCGATTTATTGGGCCCTTTCCCAAAAAGTCAGTTAAATAAAAGTCGCTATCTCCTTGTTATGGTTGATCATTTTAGTAAATGGACCGAAATTGTTCCCTTAAAACGAGCCTCCGCGAAATTGGTTACCGATTCTATTTTAAATAAATATATTTTAAAATACGGGGCGCCCCTAAAAGTTATATCGGATAATGGTCGACAATTTGTAAGTAATATATTTGAAGACATGTGCCAAAAACTGGGCATACGTCATTTAAAAATGGTCCCGTATCGGCCGCAATCAAATATAGCGGAACGGGTCAACAGAAATATAGTGAAAATTATCCGTAGTTATGTTAAAAATTTTCATAAAAGCTGGGATAACTATGTCAATGAATTTGCTTTCGCCCTTAGGACCGCAAAACATGATACAACGGGCAAAACTCCTGCTGAGTTATTTCTAGGCAGAAAGATTATAACACCGTTAGATAAACTATTTTATGTGCAACAAAGAGCCCCAGAATTTAAAATGGGTGATATAGAAAAACTAATAAAAGAAGCAAAAAAGAATACGGAAGTAGCACAAAGAAAACAGAAATTATATTATGATTTGAAACGACGGGGAGTAACTTATAAAGTAGGGGATGAAGTGTTAAAAATTAAGCATTCACTTTCTTCAGCACCACAAGATAAAACTGCCAAATTTTTTCCACGATTTGAAGGACCATATGTTATAGAAAAAATAACTCACGCTGTTGTAGTGTTAAAAGCCAGAAATGGTGAAACCTGTTCCGCAAACATTGATCAAATCAAGCCCTAATTCGATCGTAATAAAATGCAAATCTTTTCAGATCTTTTGCAGGATCCGGCACGGCAGACACCGCAGGTACAAGTTCCAGAGGTGAAAAAACGACAAGTACAAGGGCAAGCCAATGAGAGACAGAAGCAAGTGAAAAGAAAATTGCCCCGCGGAAAAATGGAAGGTAACAAGAAAAAGAAGCCGTTCCACCGTCCAGAAAACAGAGTTCACGAACACCCCCAGAATGAAGAAGGGAGAAGGACGACGTATGTGAAGAGGACCAGGATAAATGACGGCAACTATAACCCGGCTTTAAAACGGAAGATCTACTCATCCGACAGAACTCTCCGCAGCAAAAGTCGCCGAACTGCGGAAGGGCCATCAGCGGCGGAGGAAAAAGTACAAGAAAAATTTGAACGGCCAACAACGAGGTCCAAGCAGGATCACGACAGAAGTTTCCCGGTTCCGCCAAGACCAGCTGCCATCAAACGGCAAAGACCACAAGCAGAGGAGAAAAGGAAAGTATTCAAGGATGGCCGTACTGGTGAAAAAAGGAAGCTTCCAGAGGAAAGCACTGAAGGGCGAGCCCGTACATGAAGGAGGATAAACCAAGCTACTATCTGCAGTACCTTTAAAGACTGGGCCCAGAAAAGGATGTCCGAATATTACAAAGATAAGTAAAATTTTGTTACTTTGCAAACTTAAGTTAATCTTTCATTCTTACTGCAAGTGGCAGATTTCAAGAAGTTTTACCTCATGCGAGGTCTACCTTTATCGCCAAAAGGGCGAGAAATGAGTTGTGACCGATTTTCGTATTATGTTTTTAAATCACTCGTGCGTAAAACTAAAGTTGATGTATAATAGCGTTGTGTAAAGACTTAAATATTGTAAAAAGTTATTGTGTAAATTTTATTTAAAACATTCTAGCAAGAAAGAAGTGTTAGTCTGAAAGACTTTTTGAAATGTAGTATTATTTCAATGTAGAAAGAATTGGCACTTGCTTTGAAAAGAATAGAAGTTAACAATGTACTACTAATGTATGTTTTCAAATGTGTAAAATTAACGGCATGTTGATATGTTCTTATATACATGTGAACTGCTATTTTAAATGTTAAGAAATACCGTGATATGGTAAAAGTGAAAGTAATGTTAAAAATGTGTTATTCGTGTGACTGTAAAGATTAAATCATGGCGAATATGTGGTAAAGGTTGAATGATGTAGTTAGGCTCTCTGACGCTACACTTTAGAGTTAGCCACTTTTAGAATAGTACCTCAGGGTTTAGAGTTGAAAGTAGGGTGTGTTAAGAGGTCTCGTTATGTTGAATTTTAACACGTTAGTGTTTTGATTGTAGGAGGAAGTGTGGCACACGTAGACAGAAACACATTCGTGTTTGGTGTTCTTTTACAACACATGTCAGAGAGCACGGGGAGAGATAATTAAAATAGTCATGAATGAAATAAGAATGTTAAGAGAAGTATATTCTATATGTTATTTGCAATGTCATTGTGTAACATTTCATTAAACTAGTTTTCCTTCCAGATCTCTGGAAGGAACCAGAATTGAATAAAAGCTCCTGGTTAGATGCAGTACAGATGAAAAAAAGATTGTTGTATATCCTGAAAGCTGCTATTGTAACAAATTTCTTTCTTTTAAATTTCTAGTTTCTAGCTAAGTTATGGTTGTAAAAGATTGGCCTCGCGTTAGATTCTAGAGCTAAAAGTTTTCAACAAGGTCGTTTTAGACCTCAGTTTCAAACTAATTAACTCTGGCGGGAAGTATGTAAGGATCTTAAGTTTTACTAACGTTTATTTTATTTTAAATCTTTACTATCACTTCTTATTTTCTACTTCCGGCCAGAATTATAAGCGTGAAGGTTTTTATGCAAAGTTTGTCTGGCGAACGCCAAGTATTTAAGTGTGGCCTTTTTGCCAAGCGAAAGAGAGGAAGCAGTGAGTTCGAAGCAGGCCGCTTACCTTAGAAGTTACGCAGTTGCTATTTGCCTTCCAGGCCAGAGGTTTTAATCCTCTTGATAAATTAAACGTATTGTAGTGTTCACAGTCTCTGTGCTACATACGCTTCCTGTTATTATAAGGCCAATCTTCCACGTGTATTATTCTAAAGTTAAATTAGAGTTTAGTTTTATTTTTTTGTACTTTTACGTTAGACCCCGAGTGGCGGGTCATTGTATTCCGAAGTACGGAAGTTATTGTATATAGAGAAAAATAAAGGGTTTTGTATACCCTTCGTCTGTATCCTGTCTACTTACTACAATTAGTGAACATAACTTTAGTAAGCTCTCTGTTCCTAGTCAGGTCCTTGTATTTTCCCGAAGAAGGTTAGAAGGAACATTGAACCTGATAATATAACCAAACAATACTAATGACAGGACATCCAATCGCCTACATCACTAAATCATAATTATGCATCATTCAATCGAAACCATTAAGTCAATTTAACGATCATTCATCATTAAGTTATTCATAACCATTTAAGGGCTTTGTAAACTCAGGAAAACCGACTCGCAAAGGAATTCCTAGTATTCAAATCCAACCACAGTGCATGTTTCTGTAGAAACACCTGACTAAAATTAAACAGCCTTTGGAAGGATACTGAACATCTTTCCTTCTGTCTTTGCACTTGATAGCGATATACAATAAAAACTAGGCGAATAGAAGGCTCACGGTTGAAATCTCAGAAAGGGAGTATGAAGGATTCAGGTGGTAAAGACAGGACTAGAACAAGCATACAGGATATCAGAACTTTATCATGTGATGATACATGTACTGTCCAGCGATGCCACTGGTCGAGTAAAGATCCAGTATAGGTGTTCTGCCTTCGGATGTAGAGTGAATGATCTATCGCAGTCAAAAGCAGCAAACTTGGTGTTCTTAATATAAATCATCTAAGAGTATCATATAAAAAAGTAATCCTCTCAGCGGTTTCCGCAAGGAGAATATGCTTAAGGTTCAAAATCGCACCGGAAACTTGATTCTTTGCAAAGCAACAAATGCAATGGAGGATTGCTAAACTTAGAAAAAATATGAATTTTATAGCAAAATCGTGAAAAAAGAGTATTGTATCTATTATACATTTGGAAATAATTGTTAATTACTTCCAACGAGACCTACATTTTAGAAAATGCAGTATCTTTATTTAGAACAAAAGCATTCCAAGGCATATAGTTATTTGAAATTGTTACAGGCCTTGTGGCGCCTGCATGGCTAAAGCTATTGATTTGACTCGAATTAAGATCCCGACGAGTTAGTTGGCTACACGGGATTTTAGTGGTTTTAAATTGGGCTATGTGAGTGAATGCAAGCAAACAAGAGGGCATCTTGATCTTCTCATGAACAGATTTATTCATAATTCTGAGAAACAGTATTTTAAAATTTAATAGCAAATAAACTACGCACCTGATGCAAATTACACTAACTTAGAGGTAAACTCTTTTCAAGTGCTCTTTGTACCTAACTTTGCTTATACAGCACACATCTATGCGATGAACTCTTCCGTCTCACGCATATGTCAGCATTGAATGGTTGAACATTATATAATGTTGAGGATCGATCAAAGACGGCATCGACCGGAGTCGACCAAAGACCAGTATATAATGGTGCTCCATTGACCATAGACGTAGCATCGATAATATGGTTGCGAAGATACTGGGGATATTGGGGATTAGTGGAGGAACAAAGATGCAATCCTTGACAACATTCTAATAGAAAAGAAGTGCGAAATTAAATCTGAAATCCAGGGATGGGCCCCGCGTTGACGAAACATGTACTCATCGTATATTTCCTGTTATCTAAAGAAATTTTTTTATTTTAATTTCTTCATTTATTTTAATCTGCTAGAGAAAAGCTATTTGCCAACGAGAAAGATATATTCGCGGAAGTTTTTTTACAGACATTAACAACTATTTACATTACATTTAGTGAAAATAATCCATTCGTCCATTCCATTCGCTGACATTTGAACCCAAGTTGAAGTACTAGTGTTCATTATACACCCAGCTACTGTCAAACTGAGACAGTCTCGCAAGTCTGTATGCATGAAGCCGAATTACTGTCTTTTGAAACATGTAATCATTATAGGTTTCTTTCAACAGCGCTTTGAGCTTTCGTTTAGTATATGGAAAAACTTCTAATGATGTCTAATGTTTTCCTAGAGTTTCCTAGCGATGTCGTAGATGTTTGCCGTATCAGGAAAAGTGAAAAAGATGAGCTTCTGTGATTTCTGCCTCTGGTTTTGTTAAACAATGAAGAATCCGTATGTAAAAATGTATGTGAGTTCGAATGTACTATGAATTGACCGTTGCGACAGACGCAATCTTGCTGAGTAATAAGTTTAATGGACAACGCGTGGGCAAGATGTAAACGCAATTTAAAATGAAATGACCAAATTTAGTTATCAAGGTAGTACAAATTCAGTAGACGCTTACTGTTCAGTCAATTCGAGAATTTCTGATAGTGTTCCAATTTTGTTATGCTTAATTACTGCATGCCTTCATGTTGGCCCTGAGAGATATCTTTCACTGACTTCCAGTGACCGTCTGCCTAAGCTGAGTGGAGGTCCGGAAGCGGTGGACAAGAAGTGCGAAGTTGCCAATTTTGATAGAAAACATGGGTTTATAATTAAAAACTTTACGACTTTTTTTATCAAAATTCCAAAGAAAAAATCCAACGCCTTTAAATTGCATGATCTGGGCACTCAATTCTGATCACCAAATCAGAAAGTTACACGACCAGGAAATGACTCGTACAATAATTGAATTGCTTTCGGACTATATGGTATTTGCGACCGTCTTGTTGAAACTACATGTCATCCATGTCCATATCCTGCAATTTAGGTACAAAATATTGGTTTATTATGTTGCGATAGCAAGCACCATTAACTGTTATTGCCTGACCAGTCGCATTTTCGCAGAAGAATGATCAGGTGATGCCTGTAGCACAACGTCCGAAACAAACATTGGCACTTTATAGATGCATTAGTTTTTTTCAACAATCAGTCGTGGATTTGTGAACTCCAAATGCGATAATTTTATCGATTAACCAAGTCATCAAGAGGAAAATGAGCCTCATCGCTGAAGATGATTTTGTTCGAAAAATCAACATCCTTTTTGTTCCATAATCCTTTCAACGAACTCTTCGACAGTAGCTTCCGTTCTTGAATCAGTTGAACTTTGGAAGCATGAAGATGCAAATCTTTCGGGAGAACAGACTGTAGAGAGCTATGTTCAGTTCTTAACCACCGTGCCGGTTTGAAGTCTCTGGTCTCTGAGTAACACTTTCATGAAGTGCTTCGTAGTTTTATGTTGAAAGACTTATTGAAGGACGGCCAGAATGTTTAAGATAACCAATTTATCCGGTCTCCCTAAATTTTTTAATTGATCTCTTTACAGTTGAAGAAGTTAAATCACAACTCCAACCACATTTTTTACGAAAATTGCGAATTGTAGCTGCCAAACCTTCATTATTTTCAAAATATTTCTTAATAATGAAAACGCATTGTTCTCCCGTGTAGCGCTCCAATTTTTAATAACCCTAAACTGTCAGTTGTTATGCTGTCATTCGTTTTTCGTTAGCAACACTTTATAGCACACAAAATTTAAATCTTGCTGTCGTGAGCAAAAATATCCTTACTTTTCACACCTGACTGCAACTGGCTCCGACTCAACATCTACAAATCTACAAATTTAAATACCATTCCATATATTTTGAGAAGGTATTTAATAGAATTCTAATCATATTTATATTTGCAAATTATATATAACCACATTAACACAAAATTTAACTTATCTGAACAACGAGAATAAGTTCCGCATACTTTTGCTAAACTTGAGACAACTTTTGGAGTTTAAATATCGCAAGCTTAAACATAGTAGTTTTCATTTTCTCAAACGTAGCTAATTTGATAAATGTCACTAATATCCGCAGCGGATTCCATTTCATTCACCCAAACTGAGTTTCGTAACCAATCGTCTCCTTTGCAGAACTGACTGTATTTAAAAACAAAATGTATGGAATATCATGCGCTGTTGTAATTCAAGCAATGCACAATTTTTTCTACTGTAGTTGTTGGCAGACTTATTCTTGATATATGTGAAAGGCACAGCACTTGCGTTTTGCTTGATTGGGACACTCTTTATGTATGCTCCTCCCAATGTGAAAACGCCAGCATCTAGATCCAGCAGATTTTGAGCAAGCACATGATCTGAACATGTGCACCTCGAAATCCAAAATTTGAATTTTGAATTTGCGTTTTATTTATTTTATATTTGGTGCCAACCGATGAAATTTTGATCAACAAACGCAGCGATTTAAAAGAAATTTGGTGCGAGTGGGCAAAGGTAAAATATTTGTGCTTCAAATTTAATCAATAAATTCAATGATTTAAAAGAACTGTATTAGCATTGTTTGATATAAAATACATACAACACACCAGTGTGTTGCTGTTTGGCAAAGCATAAGCTATTATTTAATTTTTCTTTTAACTCAGTCTATAACTGATTGACAAACTAAGCTATTTGAAAGCAATAAGCGCAGATTTGCATCATATTATTATTAATTACTAGCTGGAGCTGTGACCATAGATTAGCTAGAATCATTATAATCATTAAATATCTTTTAATGGGTTTCCAGTGCCTGAGCGAGTATGCAACCAGTTTGTTTCTAAAAAAATAATAGGATGAATATGTGTCATTCGGATCAAAGTTCAGTGTTCGAATCTCTGATAGCACATATTCACTGGGTGAAAACAAACGATCAACTGCATAAAAAACTGTGTGCGTAAGCCGACGATACTTTAATAAAAGAAGTCGAAGTGTCTTAGTAACAAATGCTGCTAATTATGTTTCGCAAGTTTACTGGCATTTGTTAATAGAGTTAGTTCGAAAACTTGCACTGTGTATTTCCTTTTTGTCATTTACCTTGTATCTTTAAAATCCTTATGTTGGCAATGGAAGTAAAAAGCAAACACTTGGAAACGTATATTTAATTAAGTTGTTATTAACGAAGAAAAATTCTTTCGTTCAACCGATACGATAATAGGTGCAAGAAAGCAAGATAAACCTGTTCTTCACATTTGACAATTCGAAGGCAACAACAATCACGCATTTTCTTATCGCATTGTTACATTTCTGTCACAAGAACAATCTTTAGACATTTTAACCTTGAAAATACGCCATAGTGTATTGTCCGCAGAAAGTTAACACAAGTAACAGAAGAAGAATATAGAAGTATAATTATGTCTTTTCATTCCACTCATCGCTTTGAATGAATGTTTCCACATCCTGAGTAATTACATTAATGAATGAGGATATGAAATGTATTTGAAGGAACATTATCCTTTTCGCTTGTTACACATATCAGTTACGAAGACAGGAGTGTTAGTGCAATTTATCTGTGTCATGGCCAAGGTTGTTGCTTGTGATGACTATGATTTTCAATGCGAGGTATGAATGGACTGCATTATGTAATTGCCTTATGTAAGTCTTTATTAAATTATAAGAAGATCATAATCTAAATCAAATATTTTTGATTGGTTTAAAGAGAAGACCATTGTTGTTATACTCAGAAAAAATAATCCCGTGCGATCAAAACAGTAAACTGTAACCTTTTCAAGCGATATGAAAATTTCCAGTTTTCTTTTACCTTGTAATAATACGTTTCTTATCAATGTAAAAAATGATTCATAGCAAAATATTGCTTATCAGTGTAACAAAATGAGATATATAAAAACAATATTTATTTCTGTAGGAAAAGCGATATGACAATGTGTGCACTTCCAGACATTTAAATGTCTGGAAGTGCACACATAAGATTAAAAGGTTCTAAAACACTAAAAAGCTAAGCAAAAATTTACAGGCAGTTATGGAGAGCTGATTTAAATGGAAAACCACACATCTTTTCATTCAGCTGCCATTGGCTTATTCTTTCACTCTAAGCATATGCATCAAACTTGCACAACAGTAGTTACGGTTAAGGTTAAAGTTATAATTATCTCTTGCTTATATTTCTGAACAATACTCTGATACATCCTATCCGAAAATTGTTTTATTAAAAATATGTACACTGCGAAGGAAAAAAAAATTTTTAAATGAGACAGTTCTATATCACCCGTTCTACTGAGTCGGTTGACGAAATTCAAATTGCATTTTTCATTTCTCAAGAGCGCGACTTAGGATATGTATTATATTTATATATAGCACTGTTCTAACATAGGTATTTTGACACAAATTTTTTCTGACTTTTTTTCTGAAATAACATGCCAAATTTTATCCATATTTCAATTCTAGACTCAATTTATGCCTAGATATTAAATTATGTACATTTTGGTAAGAAATTTACGGAGAAATTAAAAAATTTATCTTGGCGCAAACTGAAAAAAATGCGCCAAAACAAATTCACTTGACGAACTTCTTACATTATAGCAAACTATTTTCCTTTCCTTTTTACTTCCTTTTACGAAGTAAAAAGAAGTATTGTAATCGCGAAAAATTCCGGGTATTATATTTCAACGAAAATATCCATTTTGACCGCAACTGAACGTAATTTAGCAGTGTTTTTGCGTGACATCTGCACGTAAGGACAGAATAAAGGACTCTTTTTCTCCAAAAAAATTATAAAACTGATTTAAAATGAATTCTGAAGAGATTTTTTCGTGGCGTCTGTGCGTATGTATGTATCTTACATAACTCAAAAAAGAATAACCTCAGAACGTTGAAATTTTATTGGACTAATTAAATGAAATTTTGTATATAGGACTGCTGTAACATGCGTATGTTATAGCTTCAAATTTGGTTGCAATCGGCCGCACCAAAAGTGTAGAAATATAAGTATATATACATATATATATATAGGTATATATATACTTATATATACAGAGTGGATATATATATATATATATCCACTCTGTTACTCGGCTCAGAGAGCTCAGTTTCTTATTCTTATATGTTTGTAAATTGTGCCTTTTTTACTTTAAAAATGATTGAATTATGTTTTTCTTATATTCCGGTTATGCAATAATTGTGGAATTAACAACAATTTAAAAGTTCTTTAAGTGCGGCTAAGCCTAATTTTTGGTTACAATAGCAGCCATATTTGTTTACATTTGAAACTTAGGAGAATAGAGCATTTGTTGCCAATCTAGAGAAACTGAGCTTCGCAACAATAAAGCAACTTCTTTTTTTATCATTGCGAATTAAATTATGCTTAATTCGTTCTGAAACTATCATTTAAATTATTGTAAAAAATGTTTTAACTGTACTTAATGTGGTATATCTTTCAATTTTTAATGAAAATATTTTGAATTTTTATGTATTTTTGCCTTGCCGCGAAATAAAAACTGAATTAACTGGTAGCGCATGCGCTTTAGGTAAGCGGCGCTGACTCGTCTATGAGAAAGTGTTTCTTTTTTATTTGTTTCATTTCTTTTGCATATCGTTTTAGATTTATTATAGTGTTTAAATAGAACTTGTGGTAATTCTTCAGATGATGTAATTTTTGTGCACTCTGAGTTATAAAATGAATGACATGTAACGCTATTAAGTGAACCTAGCGAAGTGTCACTATGGTAAATAAATATAGTGAACTTTAAAGAGTGCATTTATTCTATTGTGATTTATGCGCCATCAAAGAAGTAGATTTAATTCAAAATTCGTTAACTGTTAATTCAATATGTTTAAATGAAATGCAGGAAAATTGCGTATTTAAAATTCCGTACAAGGAAGTGTTGTGGTGTACACATCAGATTTTTTTCATTGTAAACGAGCGGAAAAAAGTCATCGCTCATTATTTCAAATAATTATAACCAAGTGCAATTTAACACATTTGGCGTTATTATCGCTTACAAAATGCCAAATTTCAAAACGCCCTAAATATGAAAATTCATGTATTTCGTAGGAAATTTGGAATAAAAAACTCTAATTGTTTGCAATTTTAGTGCTTAAAAATACATCTACTTTAAGATGATGGTAAAAATTTTATAGGTTATAAAAAAGTTTTTTTTCGAAAAATTTATAAAAATTGTTAAAAAATATAAATTTAAAAAATAAATCATAAAAATTGGGCGAATTTTATTTGGAATGAACCTAAATTTCGAATTCTGGAAGAAGGAATTAAGTAAGTTTAATAAAAAAAACGAGATATTAATAAATATATTTCAAATTCAATTCACACTGAGGAGCTAAAATTTTGAGAGCTAATTTTCTAAACACTACCTCTGTGATTTTTACAAAACTAGGCAGTTTGGTATAACTTGAGTCGTAAAATCCAAATATGGAAAAAATTGGCACGTCTTTTCAGAAAACGTCCGACATTATGTTAAAATACCTATATTAGAACAATGATATATATGAATTTAATACATATCCTAAGTCGCGCTTTGGTGACATGAAGAATGCAAGTTGAATTTCGTCAATCGGCCCAGTACAACGCGAGATATACGTAGAACTGTCCTGCGTAGTGTACCACTGAATAGAGATCGAAAACGATATTTCTGACTACATGTGTTATAACTGTAATTATAACTAATTATAATGAAATGTAATGATAATGAATTCATAATTGGACCTAGATTTCAGGTTTCCCAGTATGAAAAACTCTTTCTGCCTAAGAATTATCAACTGTAAATACATGTTTTTGCGGCTTCTTGATGGGTGAGCTCAATGTGACAGATTAAGCCGATCGCAGCTGAATGAACTGTAGATTTCCATGCTTCTATGCTCTTGATTCTTGAGAGACGTGGATATATAATAGGATCATTTTGGTCATTTGATCTTTCGGTTTGCGACTTCTTTCTACGGGTTGTTTAAAATCCAAAAGTGTACGTCAACAAACCACCTTCCTTTTACCTGAACTAAGGATTCTCTCCTTCAAAGTAAAATAGCCGCCATACTGAAAGAATTGGCGAAGTGTTGTGCGGCATTTCTTTGATCGAATCCAGGAGTGTGTAAACCAAGGAAAACGACATGTGAAATATCCCAGCTTCAGAACTTGGTGTAATTTTATTTATTTATTTTTTTCAGTAATGGCCTATACATTATAAAGATATGACGCGAATAAAAATAAGTTAATAAAATGAAAGAAATTATTTACATGGTTTTCACATTTTTCATTTTTTAAATATTTTGGAACTTTTAATGATAAACGATGTAATATGAAATTTTCAGGCTGCAGTTTTTTTAATAGAGTTAAGTATAATTATCCTTTCATTTCCGCCGTCAACTGACCAAGCATACCATGTATGTACAATTAAATGTTGCCCAGTGCATTTCATTCCACTGTCTGGGCTATTCGGCTTCATAATCGATTTTTCTGTACCCGTGTTTCTCTCTATCCATTATCTCAAGATATTTTGGAAAGATTAATCATTTTTTGGAGAAAACTTTCTTTTCGTTAGGCAGCGTTCACTTGCAGATATAGCTATCACAATTATCATGGGTATAAGGCTAAAAATTTATTAGCTTCGTTCACACCTGTGAAACAGAACGTAAGCTGTAACCCATCAAGGAAGGTAAAGTTGCACATAAATGAATGGGAAGCTAACTCAGAAAGTTCATATTCGTTTCACTGTGATTGGATGGTTCTCATATCAGGTTGCTGTAAAGTTGAACAGTTAGAACATTTCGACAAAATCCGTGTGCTAGTTTTTGTAATATAGAAGTGGCTAGTTGCTGGCTAAAAGAAGCTAGGCTTATGCAAACTGAAACATCTGTACCTTTCGTATAAATGCTCCTTGGTATTATTGAGTACTGATATGAGTAGCTTTACGTCCAACTACTGATATAGTTCTATTCATATCTACATAGATGAAATTTAACTACTCGTATGAGTAGCCTTGTTTTCACCAGAACACTCATAGAAAACACTTTTTCATTGCTTGCTAAGCTAATGAGACACCTTGCTATTTTTGCGCTATTTCAGTTGCTCGTCGTTTAGCATTTATAAAAAACTTTTCCAAGAGGGAAACGTTGCGCGGCAACATTCTTTTTAAAGGTACGACACCTCTGTGTACATCGGCCAATTTGGCAACCTCACCAGAGTGAAGCCATTAACTCCTCACGAAATGATTGTTTACTTTGTGAATTGAAAGTGAAGGCATCACTACAAGAGATTTTCTTTCGATTCATATGATGGATCTTAATTTACGAAATTTTTTCTTATTTATGGTGGGATTCAAGTGACATCTTCAATGATACAGGAGTTTGCTATATTCTACCTCATCGACTTGTATTGCGTGCTCAGAACTTCAATAAAGGCATAATCTTTTGTACAATCGGGGAACTCTTTATTTCGTAGATCGAACACGAAATCAAAGAACCCAACAAGCGAATCTTTTTCTGTCCAGTGAAAAGAAATCAAGATTGCCTGAAGCGATCAATTATCGTAGATTTTTTGGGAATTATGTACTTACTTTATTAATCATCAATAAAAATGTTTGGTCTTTAAGAGTTTAAGAAAATAACTTATCCTAGATGATGCATAAGCAGTCATGTTAGTATATGAACATCAACTGCAGTTTATTGTTGTTGTTGTGGCTAATCTCCTTCGTCTGAACTACTCAAAACAAGTCCATGAATTTTATTGTAACAAGTGTAAGACTGTGTTTGTCGTTGGCATCAAGCACTATACAGGTAACAGCACGATTTTGCCTAGTTCCAACCCAATTTTTAAAGGAGACAGGGGGGGGGCATTTATCTTGGGGATAGTTACTAGGGTCTCCAACTCCTTTTCCTCTACCAATAAAACAGTCTAGAGGATTTTCGGTTCACCGTATATTTTGATTGCCCCCATGCTACACAGATGCTATATATCTATAAACATCCATTCCTTCTCCGAAACTCGAAGCCACGGCGATCGGCATCGGCGTCACTAACCACTATACCGCCTGGGCGGTAAAATATAACTTTCATATCATATTCAAAATTCTGCGATTTAAGCTTGCATCAAAGTCAGTTCGAATATTCAGTTTAGAAGCTGTTTTCTTAAAACTGCTGCTTTTAACAGAAGAAAAGAGAAGAACGGATTAGTTAAATGACTAATTAAGTTATTTTGTTGTCTTAACTTTACGAAATTATGTTGTTTGGGAGTTGGGACTTGCTAATTAAAACCAATTACGAATATTTCACTAGAGTCCGACTGGACAGAACTGTTTAGATTATGCTAAAATATGCAAGGGTTATCTGTCTAAGGGGAGAGAAGTAAATGACTTAAATTTGTGATGTTTTATCTGGTCTTGGAGTGGAATTGTGACTCATTTATTACGAATAGGCTTAATTAGTGACTTCTGAGAAGTTATTCAAAATGAAGTCGGTGTCTTAAAATTTGGCATCTGGAATGGTTCCAATAGTACAAATGCACTATTGGTACTCGCAGTAAAACTACTAAGAGGCCAGATTAAAATAATCATCAAAATACATACAACTTTTCTAATACACAGTAACAATTCTTTTTAATTGCAAAATAATACAATTTTACTCTTAACTTCTTAAAATAATGGCCGAAACGTTTTCACTTCGCAGTTTAGATCTTTCCTAGAAATGTATTACAGCAAAGAAAACAATTACCAGTACCTCAGAATTTGGAATAAATCAGCGTAAAATTAAACATTTACTTTGAATGGGAAAATCATGTAATTTTCTCTAACTTAATTTCTTCAGAAATGTAATCATCTTACACATCTGTAACTCAAAAAATGTTCCAAAACTTCATTCAGCTTAATGCAACTACCTTACAAAGGAATCTTTTTTTTTTTTTCTTTCTTTTATTTTTTAATTAGAAGTTCGAAATGTTTCGGAAGAGATCAAAGGAGACATCATTCCAGAAGACTTATTTCCAGCTTAGCAGTAGAGAAAAATCAATA
This sequence comes from Stegodyphus dumicola, assembly GCF_044657685.1. Lineage (NCBI taxonomy): Eukaryota > Metazoa > Arthropoda > Arachnida > Araneae > Eresidae > Stegodyphus > Stegodyphus dumicola. The sequence goes on from NC_140776.1 coordinate 135,716,568, forward strand.
ATTTGGACAGTTCTTAGGAAAAAGAATTTATTACGCCTCTGAAGTTTTATTTCTGAAGATTCGAAGATTTAAGCAGCTAATAAAAGTAGGGCTTTTCAATCTTTCCTTTCTTTTTCAACCTTACTTTGAATTCGCAAAAACCTAATTCGTATAAACGGGGCAGCGAAGCCTCTTGTTTAACAGATCAATAGCTTTTATCAGCAATATTTTTATTTCTCCTGTTATAGAAAGAGAGAAATTTCCGAAGAATCTGAAAAATCCAATAGAAAAGTTTGGATCGAAATGCATATTGTAATGACTCATACAATGACAATTTTTAAGATAATAATTATGTGTATAATATTCGAAAGGTGTCTAGGAAAGTTATGTCTTTAAATATTGATCTTAGGTGCACATTTCTGATTAAAAGTTTCTTAAAAAGGGAGAGGAAAAGGAAAATTTCAGATTACAATATAACACCTCAATAAATGTGAAATTAGCAAAATAAAAACATTTTGTTTGGCTTAGATTTTAGTTAAGACTATCGATTTCGAGGACTTTATAATTAATCGAGCTATTGTAAAGAGCAACGTTGCCGGTTCCCGAATTAAAGCCCAAGGGCATTTGACTTAAAGAAATCCGGACGTGGAGAAAATCTCAGGTGAGAAAAGGGGAAGAAGAGAAGTACCAAAAGGAGCAAGACAATCCAATCGGTCAAGTTCGCAAAACGTGACAAGCGATTATAGCTTTCAAGAAGGACCCAAGACAGTGCAAATCAATGACAACAATATGAGAAAGATACACTACAGCAATGGTTCCAATGACAAATTCAAATACAAAAAACAACCTCAATCAATTCTGCTAAATACAACACAATTCAATACAACTATACAACACAATTTAATACAACTATTCAGTGCAATACACTACAGCAACTCAACAACAACCTTGGCTACCTATTTACAACACTACTATTTCATCACAATGCGAAAAATCTCACAGCAATAGTTTTATCAATCTCCAAGAACAATACTCAAACTACAGAAGAACTTCAACAAAAATCAGATGCACTGGAAGTACAAACAGCTACCAATTGAGGAGCTAAGTGAAAAAGTTGTCGTCTCCTTCCATGAAGGTGTGAGCTGCAAATGGTCTGAGGCTTCTATCTTCGAAGAGAATTTCATAATTAAAGACTTCGGAGTAATTAACAAAATCACATTGCACAGCTTTGTTGAAGAATGTTTCATTAGATCTTCTGATGTAATCTGGAATCGTCTCAAGTTTTAAGTCTCTGTGTAAAAGTCCATTGCGGATAAGATAGTGTGAATCAGTAATAATGCTCAAAAATTTGTTTTGCACTACTTGTAATTGATGCAGTTGAGTTTGAGTGACCGTGTTCCCAGCAGGAGCAGCATAACAAAGTATCGGTCGATTGCAAGTAGAATAAATATGTTTTTTGGTTGGCAAGCTAATATTTCGAGGGGAAAGCCACGGTTGTATTTATACCCAACAGAAGTAAAGCGGACGAAAAGGTAACGCCATCTGTCGGCAGAAATAGTAATGAAAATCGAAAAATTAAGTTAAAAGAATTTTTTAAGCTTTATGTTTGGATTGAATTGGAATTAAAGTAATTAACTAACCAAGATAAATGTCTGTGAATGTGAAAAGATCAAGAAAATCCAACTCATTGCAGATCCAATGGATAATATTTGCAGATCCAAAGTTAAAATTATGATTAACTATTGAAGACTTGTTAATTTCACCTTTTCGGACGTAAGATTCGTGTTTCTTGATGCGAAACTTTAACGCTCTTTTAGTTTGGCCGATATATCTTAAACCATACCGACAAGGTATGCGATAATTATTTACAATTATTACTATTATTTTGTTATTATTAGTAGTACTTAAAGGTTTGCCTCCATCCGCTGATACACAACTAGTAGCAGAAATGATGACTCTGCTTTCCTGGGGGTGTTTTCTCAACTCTAGATGCTGTTTTAGCTTCTTCTGATAACATTTGGTTTGTAAATTTATTTATTTATTTTGACTAAGAAAAGGCGAGGAATGGTTTCCTTTTTATCATCAATTTCACACCAATTAGAACAAGCACATATTTTCATAGTTTTTTTAGTCCAAAGGGATTTGAATCCCAAAGGACTATTAGTTTCGTTTTGGCATTTTGCGTCGGACTCATAAATGTCGGTTCACTTTTCAAACTGTTGCCACAAAATGTTAGAGTCCTGCATTATATTTGAAGAAATTAAATAAGGAAAAATCTGCATAAATGTATGTATATTTCTCGTATTGTGATAAAACAACGGTACATAGAGTCATCGAATTTTGAATAACGTAATCCTCCAACGAATATGTGCATGTGGAAGACCCAATTTGAAATTTGAAATTTGTTTTATGATCGATTTCCTATTTTTTAAAACTTTGACCAATTTTTGATTAAAAAACTCAAGGATTTCAAAGCGAGCAATGGCAACGTTGTGCAGAAAAAAACATTTTTATCTCCAGCGCGTGAGTCTCTGTATCGGAAATTCTAAAGATATGCTCGTTTTAAAACTATTTTGCGATATTGCTGTTGCACTGGATCTTATGGTTTAAGTGCGAGGAACATGATATTTAATAAAGAAAGGTAACACACAAAATGTTAAAAAACGCCCCTTTGGACGTAATTTAAAATCTGAAACATTTCAGATTTTTTTTTTTTTTTTTTTTTTTTTTTTTTTTTTTTTTTTTTTGTGTGTGTGTGTGTGTGTGTGTGTGTGTGTGTGTGTGTGTTAATCTTAGATCAAAAAGTTTTTGTGAAAATATTTGCTTTTCTCATGTTCGATTTTTACACCATTTTTCATCAGTCCTTTACTAAATTTGTTGAAAAATGAAGTGGAAGCAATTCATTATTTCCAGGCACCCAAAAGTTATTTTGCCAAAAGTCACGAATTCTTTTACTTTTACCCAGGAAAACGTTTAGTATATGACAACAGTGAAAGAATGAACTAAGTTAGTAAAGTCATTTCTGAATATCTCAAGAAATTTTGTACATAAACATTCACCTTTTTTATTTTTTTTTTATTTAAAGCATTAAAAAATGTTTACTATTTACACATTTGATTAACCGAAATGAAAAATTCTTTTTAAAGTATTAATTTAATATTTAGAGATTGATTATTTAAATATTTTTTTTATTTTATTATTTAAAGATTATTTTCACTTTTTAAAGGAGAAACTGCTTTCGGTACTGCTTTAAAATACTTATTATAAGGCAAAAAAATATAAAATTATATCAATGAATCTAGGTAGTGTAATTTCAGAGGTTCAGTTAATAATAAGGATATTGGAGATAAAGAACTGCGTTTATTGCTTTGCAATCGCTTAGTTTATAAATTAATAACATTAGATTGGATTATCTGGTCCTCACCTTGTAAGGATCTAAGTTTTACTAACGTTTATTTTATGTTAAATCTTTACTATCACTTCTTATTTTCTACTTCCGGCCAGAATTAAAAGCTTTAACTTATTTATGCAAATTTGTCTTGCCAACGCCAAGTACTTAAGTTGTGGCTTTTTGTCAAGCAAGAGAGAGGAAGGAGCTATTAGAAGCAGGCCGCTTGCCATAGTAGTTTTACTCGGTTGCTGGTTGCCTTCAAGGCCAGAGGTTTAATCCTCTTGATAATTTTAAACGTATCGTAGTGTTAGCAGTTCTCCGTACTACATAAGGCTTTTTGCTAATATACGGCCAATCTTGGAGTAGGCACTTGTTTGATTAATCCAAAGTTAGTTTATTTAGAGTTTAGTTAATATATTTATATTCTTACGTTCAGACCACAAGTGGTTGGTCTCTGTATTCCGAAGTCCGGAAATCATTGTAAAGAGAGAAAAATAAAGGGTTTCGTATACCCTTCCTGTGTGTATTGTCTACTTCCCAAATTTATTGAACATAGCTTTAGTAAGCTCCCTGTTCCGAGTCAGGACAGTTAAATGATCCCTAAGCAAGTAAGGAGGAACACAGAACCTGATAACCTCAGAGCAGAGACATCACCATCAGAGCAAGTTAATTAATATTAATTAATTAATTAATAACAGCAAGGTTAAAATTGAAAAGTAAATTAAGTATACGTAATGGCAACACAACAGCATAAAAAATAAAATTATTTTGTGTTTCGATCATGGCCAACACATTTCTTTTACATCGCTGAATTTTCTGATTAAATTTTAAACATAAATAACTTACTCTTTACTTACGAATATATTGTTTTTAAATCTCTGAGTATGCTAATCAAATTTTCAATAAATTCGTTCAAAATATAAATCAAGAAGAAGCAAAATTCGAATATTCGGGCTTCGAAGTGCGCATGTTCTGATGGAAGGGCCATGCATATCCATCCATGTATACAGATGCACTTCCATCCATTTCATAGGTTTATCATTAAGTCAATTACATCTAATTACTTTTTTAAAAAAATATAAAACGACTTTAATATTTATTATTTTTAATACTCTGATCTTAACTATGCGTGTTAATTTTATACCCTAGACGTCAGTTCCACGTAACATACCTAAAGCACAGAGGAATGTAAATTACTGATTGATTCTATAGATGGCGCTACATTTCGTGCTTGTTTCTTCCACCGCTTTCTTTTAAAACAAGTTCGTTTGTTGTTCTTTTTTCTTTTTTTCTTTTCTTTCGTTTCTTCCTATTTTACAATTTTTCAATTCCCTCGGGGATAACAGGGACTTATGTTCTGATTGAACTCGAAATCCACCGAGTTTCATTCAAAATCTAAATCAAAATAAGGTTTTAGTAGTTTTTGAATCTTAATTAATAATTCTGAATGCAAATTAAAAGTAGTAACTATGACAAAATTTTTACTATATTTCATATAGGAAGTTATAACATCAGTTTATTAACTTTCGTTTAAAATTTATCATGTTTTCTCTCTCGATGTTTAAAGTTGTTTTTCAAATCCGTCGACTATTTAAAGTTCTGGTATGCTGGAATACGCATGCGGGGAGGCATTTCTTCATGTTTTTCCAAATGTAGTGCTGCACCGAATTTTTTAATTTTTTTATTAGTATTATTCAGAATTAAATAACGAAATTTTTAAAATTTCAAATAAGTGTTGCTGTTAATCAGTTGCCCGGAATATTGTGCAATTAAAAGCAATAACTGTGCAATTAAAAGCAAATAATAAGTTTCATTATTCGGAAGTCAGCAATTAAAAGGTTTTTCAGTAGTCGGAAAGAAGCAAACCGAAATTTTTCTTACAGGTAAATAGCTTTCATCGTTTAAGAAAGCAGGATATTTATTATCAAAAATGTCATTCACAAAAAAAAAAAAAAAAAAAAAAAAAAAAAAAAAAAGAAAAGAAAAGAAAAAAAAAATGTTAAATTTTAAAATTTCCCGGATAAAATAACATATATAATAAGCATTTGATTTCGAAATCAAAAATACTCATTTCTACATTATTAACAGAAATATCTTTCACCGAAACCCAACTGTATCAGCTTTTATAAGCTTAAATGGAGTCATTTACCTGCAGGATCAGCAGTTATAGAGCGCTGGTAGTTTTTCTGTGTCTATTCCATCCAATGAAATATTTCCCTGAGAGGATGTTTTTGTGTTTTTCCATGGGTAAAAGAAACCTGAGCTTATTTGCCTTGAAATGTCTTCAGCGAATGCATCCTTACTTAAGCATATTGCCGAAGATGGTAAAATATCCATGCTAATGCCACTCTGTAGATTATGGAACAGTTTCTTGTATTATAAAATAGTAAAATTTGAAATATATTGATGGATTATTGAAAAGTAATGTCATTGCTATAGAAGTAACAAAGCGATTCTCATGTAGCCATGCGTATAAGTAAGGCGGTACTTTTCCGTTTTGCCGGCGCAAACGATAAATTCCCCAATAATGGTACAACTGACGGAGTTTCTTGTATTAAAAAGGTACAAACGGAATATCTTCGCTGGTAACCTTTTACGCCTCATTTTCGAAACAAGTTGCAGCCATTTCTTACCAGATTGATTGTTTCTTTCAATACTAGCATACAATTACATAGAATATTTACAAACATAATTAAATTTTATGCTCTAAGACCATTCGCGGTAATTAAGACAATTAGGATGCAATCACACCGAAGGCGAAAATATAGAAAAGGCAAAATCAATTCTAATGAGAATGCACTAGCGAAGTAAAGCACTGCGGTTTTACATAATTTCTGAGTAAGCTATTCGTACGAATTGAAATAATTCTTGCATTTAAACTTGTATTCCAAATTAAGATTTAACTTAAAATTAATGTAGATAACAACTGAAAGAATTTTATTTTTTAGCGCAGTTTAAGTGAGATGAGATCGCTGGGGGTCACGTGATACGAACCGGCGAATCAGGATGTTGAACCAGATAGCATAGTAAATTCTTAAATTCTAAATTTTACAAATTTGTCTTTATTTATTGGCTTTTTACAAAATTTTAACTTGGCGAGATTTGAGCCGGCGAAACGGTAAAGTACCAATAAAGCAATGAAAACATCTTTTGTTTATAAAATTTGAGATATCAATGTTTAAATATACATTAGTAAATAAAATGCTATAAAACTATTAAATTTAGATATATTACAGATTATGGAATATATTATTAAGAAAAGTAAAGATAATATACGGCTTTAAAAGTAAATTTAAATATTTTGGGAATATATTACATTACAAATTTTCTATGTTAGTTATAAATATTGCTGAAAGTTATGCTAGAAATGGTATTTATTAAATATATTGTAAATTATGTACTTATGTCTTTTAAGTACATTTATAGAAAAATAAATAAAGATAAATAACTAGGAAATGTACTTATCGCCTTTGATTTTCTCATTTTCTCATTTTGATTTGAACAGCAGTTACGACTTTTCTCAGTTCCGACCCTCAATTTTGACGGAGAGCTCCCTAGGGGACGGGCCGGAAAGTCTCCCACCCCTCTTCCCTTACCACCAATCATTCGAGAGGATTTTTGGCTCTCCGCATTTTTAGAATTCCCCCATGCCTCACAGACACTATACATTTACAAACCCTGCCTTCTCTGGGATTCGAACCCGGAGCTGTCGCCACTGCAGTCAGCGTCGCTAACCATTATCTCGGTTGGACGGCGCTACCTTACTTTCACACTGTGAATCTGCAGTATGAATTTAATGTTTCTTAGTTGATGTTTTGGGGAATTACGACCAAAATCAAAAAAGCTGTTTAAGCTTTGCACATTAGTGTATAATGCACCAATCCCCAAAATTTCGAAAACCCATCACATACGTTTTGAAAGTAAATAAATTATTATAACAAATTCGGAGATTTTCTTCGTGAAGAACTCCTTAGAGAACCTTTTTTCTAACGGAAGTTCACTTGAGTTCATTGCTATACGCATGAAAAAGGAATGGGAAAGACACAATGCAATTAAGAAGTTTGGCTTTCAAAAGTAGAACTAAGAACAAACAACCGTGCTCAACTATCTTATCTATTAATTTGTTGGTACTATGTTTTCATAAAATTGTACAGACTTGTTAGATTTTTTTGAAGCAGGTAAAAATATGTCTTGAAATCTTATTTTAAGTTTTGAGCTAAGTAATAGAAGATTTTCAACATGCTTAAGTGTATCAAACTCCGAAATAATTTCCGGGCGTATAATAATATCCTAGCATGTGTATGTAGTTTAAAAAAGGTGTACCAAATACATTTAAAATATTTTTCAAGGCAGTTGCAATTTTATGTTTACCTTAAAAGATTGAATTTAAAAAATGCTGAAATGCTCCATGCAGTTGTTGTTGGTAGCCGTGTCTATATTACGTGGAAGAATGACTGTCAGAGCCTACTCCAAAGGAAGGTTGGACTTCTGTTTGCTCCATGGAGTTAATGTTTTATATTTTTCAAAAGTTTTATATCATTATAATTGAAAAATACATTACGAACAATTTTTTTAGTTTTTGAATTCCTTGAAAAATTAATTTTTAATAAATAGTTTCTTATATTTAACCTCAATGTTTGACAAAAATTCATGTTTTAGTAGTAATAAATTTTTTAAATCTTTACGAACTAATCTAAAATATTCATCAAGTTTTATAATATATGTGATCATGACTATAAATTACAAATTTTGTAGCATTTTGAACAGAAAATTGAAACGCATTGAACTTTCTGAAAACGTACAAGTGAAAAATTCTTTTTTAGAGAAACTCATTTAAAGTCCGTTTTCATTCTCAACCTTAATACTAAACATTTCCTAACGTATGTTTTCATTTAACATCAAATATTTTAATACTACATAAATATTTTTATCGTAAAATTATAAAATTTCATTTGTATGTCCCTTTTTTTCTGTATTCAAAGTCTATTGTCCCCTTATTGTATGTTTAAGGAAGTAATAAAGAGTTCTATAACCATTTCCGTTTAAAAAATAAACACTAGCAACGATACTTAATAATGCGTCCATCATATGCAAATCAAAACACTTGCAAATTAACGCACGGGATGCCTTCGAGACACGGAAGAGATACGACGCTACTGAATAAAAACAATCAAAAATTGCGCTCAACTTAATGTCGGGATTATCATTTCACTTTGCTATCTGTTCTATCGCACGGTCGAAAATACAGATCGTTCATATGAGCAGGGAGGTCGTTTTCTAACCCATTTTACCAACACGTGAACTTTTTTTCTTCTACTCATGTAGGTTTTGCTTGGGTCAGGTGAAAGTAAATTTCTAGAGAAGGAGGTCAGGAGAATCCAGCGGCTATTCTGTTGTACCTTAGGATAAAAACAAATTAAGAAGTTATGTAATTCTCGAAACATTGCGCAGAAATATGATGCTTAACAGAAGGGATGAGGTCAAACTTTTACTCCCTGAGCAAAAGCTTCAAAGAACACGCAATAATTTTTATCCCTTGCAGAATATAATAAGCCAGTGGTTATTACCAATGTAAACTTTAATCAATTTGATTCATTTTTTAAAAAGTTATAGTAGTAATATAAATACTGTTAGTGATGTACTCTAAAAGACCAGCAGAACATTTTAATTCATAAAAGTGGCTCCCATTTGAAAAGTTTGAGAAATGTTCACGTAAGAATTTTCATGATACTTCCTATGAGTAACGTGAATATAATCCAAATTTAAAGTTATTCACGAAAGTCACATTACTCTTAAGTAAATAACAATCACGTGCTTGTCATAACCCAAATAATGAAAATTACATTTCTGTAAGCGTTTATGATGTCTATTTTCACTGTTCTTGTGCCTGTCTTCAAATGTGAGAGACCTTGTCAATTTAGTATTTGCTACAATCTGTCTGATCCTGCTTGTTGTATCATTCTTTCTTTATTAGTAATGTTGACATGTTGCTGTGCTATACATTATAAAAAGGTATTACAAGCGTAAAGAAAAGTAAAGACGGACAAACAACACAAAGTAAATTTTACCTGAAAATCGATTAGCCCACCCCCCAACCTGTCAATATCATCGTCGCAGTCAATTACTGCTAATAATCATATGGATCAAGAAAGGCTTGACCCTACCACTGGCCGTGGTTAGATCGTTCAAAGCTGGAAATTTAACACAGATTGGATTCCAAGTGAATAGGCTGGCTATATACATGGTTGCATTGGTTTTCATGGTTTTCCTCCAATTATAACGTGAATATGAGTAGTTTTCTTTAGGAAGCATTCCACGAAAGCTGTTTGGCTTGATTATGGCAAAGCACGCGTGGAATTTCTGTCTAACAGGGTCTAACAGGGATGGATGGCTTTGTGGAAAAATTTCTGAAGGAAAGTGGCTCGTAATCACAAGTAATATTCACACAAAATAATTTAAAACGTTTTCATAGTCAAAAATATGTTATTGTTTTTTTATTATTTTAGAATATAATTTGGTAATCATACAAAAAAATTAAACGCCTAAAATGTTCATTATTATTTTTTATTTTTAATCAATGAAAATAAGTTACGAGTTGACATCGTGGTGACAATATTGAATACTGCAGGACAGTGTTTTCTAGAACAAGAATTCTGTAAGATTTTGTAAGCAAAATCTCTTTTAATCAGCATAATCATGTAATTTCTCAACATCGGAAACAATTTTTAAAGGTTATTTTATTTTTATGCAAATGCAACATTTTTCTCTTCAATTTGTGTAAAGTTCAGCTCCTAAATATGATTTCCGATTTTCATACAAAATATATGGGTGAATTTTGCTGCAAGGGAGTCAAGTTTTTGTTTTATTTTTTATAACAAGTACACAGTTTTCCTAAATATAAATGTGAGAAACGGATGAAGTTATAAAAAGTTAGATTTCGCATTTTATAGAAAATTAATTCTTTTAAAATAAATATGAAAACATGAATCTTTGCAGTATTTAAAATATTTTTGTAAGGGAATTATATGTCTACTACCAACGGTTGCGAAAATATAAGCCATGTAAAGACACGGTGTATATTGTCTCAGATCGTAAAATTGTTCGCAATGGGTCCCAGTTTTTAAATCGGAAATGTAAAAATCTTTAGAGCAGATATTGCCATTGTTTAGTAAAATTTGAGCTAACCGGTGGTTGATTGGAAAACACCGTTGAATACTGGTAATTCGACCTGGGTTTGAATTCTAGTGAACAGCTGGCTGTATGGATGGTTTCAATGGTTTCTGCCATATGCAGCGTTAATAGGAGCCAGTTTCTATTCGAACGTCTTCCGCGAATGCATTTTTCTTCTTAAGAAAATAATATTCGTCTGTTTTGTAGTAATAAAACAAGCTTAACCAAAACAGTCCGCTAAAATAACATCCTAAAATCTGAGGTCTCAGATTTGGTTTGTACATGTTTTCCGAAAGTACATAAAACATGTACTTTCGGAAAGCTGTAGAAACATCTCGAAATCATCGATAAGACCGTCTAAATTATCATAAAAAAAACAAGTATCTTGTCAGATTATCTATTTGAGATCATATTACTTTCAAATTTTGGAATTACTTCCTAATTTTTTAAAGCTTTTAAAAATCACTTTGAACAGAAAAGAGAAAAACATACTAAAACTCCTTAAACATAATGCATAAATCCTTAAATACAACATTTATTTCCTATGCAAATACCATTTGATGTTTCCTTTCTCAAGCACAACTTCCTTGCATTGTCAAAACTTCAGTTTTAGAAAGATTTTAAGTCTGATTAGTATTCTTAACCTTGAAACATTGATTAGTATTTTTAACCTTGAATCATTGATTAGTATTTTTAACCTTAAAGTTTTACTATATAAGCCGCAACCACTTCTCAAATGTCTCAAGGAGCTGTTTTAAATTAGTAACAGGTCTCATTCGAATTCGAATTATTAGACTGAATACAGACACTTAGCTCTTATTTTTTAAATGGCTTATCTGTCTTTCAGTGCCTTTTCTTTTCTGTTTCTCTTTCTATCAGTTTCTGTATTAACTGATAGAAACGATATGCATAAGAGCCTCAATTTCCTTTTTTACATCTCCGTTAACAACCGGCTTATCATATCTAATCAAAGTTTTCGGATAAGTCATTACACACTTTCCTTCCTTTTTTTAACTCTACTGGATAAATAGTTAATAAGGTTAAGTGCTTTTAGACTTCTGAAATCCCGTACTCTTTCGCTTTCCTTGTGTAGGAAATGGATAAACTGTTTCATTGTATTTAAACTTAGACTCGGAAAGTTACATGGAAAAAGGGAAACGTGAAAGTGAAAATCGGATATCTAAGAATAGCAACTTTTCATTGTTTCATACTTTTATAAATATTTTTTCTTGTTTATAATTTAGTTTTTATATATTTTTCTCTTGCCGCGTATTTATTTCTGTTTATAAATTCATTTTGTCACTATATTCGATACAGTAATTCTCTGTTTATGCATTATGTTTTATTTAATTTTGAATCTGTGGCCATTTGTGCGTTTTTATGTCTTTATTTAATGTAGTGTGTTTTGTATCTTATAGTTCTGAATCGACTGACTTATGTATTTAAATCTAACTCAAATAGGACCAAAGTCATGGGACAAATCTTCTTAGTGGACTACGTCCGGATATGTATCGAGAGAGGTAGTGACTCGTGATGGCTATACTTTTAGCAGTTTGTAGGAAGCTGAAGGTTCGAAATCCTTGATATCCTTACTTCCCTTGATGTCGCCATCTGTCGTAAACAAGTTTCTAAAGCTTTAGTTTTAGAGCAGATCTAGACCATGGAACTTCAATTTTATAGCCATATTGCTTTATGGCAGCTTCTTTGGAAAGCGAGTCTGTTTGTTCATTACTTTCGCAGTTGCAGTCGCAGTCCAGGTAATGATGAGGTCTTGTTTTTCGTCTGGATGGCGTTTTGGATTTGTTTTACTAATGGTGAGTTGGAATGTTGATTCTTGAGGACTTGATTGATTGAAGACTGACCGTCCGCGGTGATGTGAATGGTCTCTGTCGAGAATATTAGGAGAAATGTCACGCTGGAATGGATTGCTGTAGGTTCTTGATAGAGATGGCCTTGAAATATTGTGTTATGGTTTGACGTTGAGGTAATGATGACGCCACATCTGACTTTTTCGTCAATTTTTGAACCATCGGTATGGGTGGATTATTCGGTTTTTGGAAGTATTTGCTTCATGGTATATTGGAGGCTGTTAAGAGTTTTTTCCGGGGGCTTGTCAGATGGTCTGGATTTTTCTTCAAAATCTTGTGGGTTGAAAGTGACAGCATGAAATCTGTTTTTTTTAGTGAAAAATTGTAGTTGCTATAGCTTCAGTTTTAGCTTTAATAGGAACTGGGAAGACTCCAGCAACTGTCTGCAGAGCATTTATAGATGTGGTGGTGAAGGCTCGTGTTATATTGATTAGGAAAGGACGTTGGATTGAATTAAGCATACAGAATTTTCTGGCCGTCATGGGAAGCGCCCAGATAGCAGCGCCATAAGTGATGATCTTATTTATCTGTTCGGAGACGCGGCTTCATCATACAGTGGTTAAGGCTCCACGCGTAACTTAGCGACATTCTGGCAGTTTTTGAAGGCCTAGACGTGATTTCTTTCTCAATGTTTCCAGATGTATTAGGTTGTCCAGAAAATAATGCAGGTTTTAACCTACATCTTTAAAGTATCATAACTCAACTCAAAAACAATTTTATTAATCAAAATAAGTACCAGCCGAATCAATGCATTTTTCCAACAAGATATAAGTTTATTTATACCGGTAGAATAAAAGTATGGAGTTCTGGACGCGATAAAATTGTCAAAGGCGTTTTTGACCTCGTCTTGGTTTCTGTTATCCAGATGTTTGAAAAAGTGGTAATCGGTCGGCGAGAATTCAGGTGAATATGGGGGAAGAGGGAGGGTCTCGTATCGCAATTCGTCCAATTTCTCTTGGGTCAGCTGCACGACGTGCGGCCGAGCATCGTCATGGAGAAGAACTGGCCAATGGCGAACAAATGCGTTGCAATTTTTTGGTGCATTTCGTTCATTTGCTGACAGTTCTTATCTGCAGTAATCGTTCAGACCAGATTTAGGAACCTGTGGTGGATGAGACAGGCCGCAGATCACCAAACAGTCACCATAATTTTCTTTTGGTGCAGATTTGGCTTTGGAAAGTGTTGTGATGTCTGACCGCGGTCCAACCACTGAGCCGAATGTCGCCAGTTAATGGAGAGAATCCACTTTTCATCGCACGTAACAATTCGATCAAGAAAAAGGTCGTTTTTGTTGCGGAGAAGAAGAGCAGAACGACCCTTCAAAACCGCGATTTTTTAAACATTTTCGCTCAATTCGTGAGGCGCCCATTTATCGAGCTTCTTTGACTTTCCTATACGATTCAAGTGATCAGAAATCGTTGTTTTGCTTACGCCAAGCTCTCAAACAGTTGTGCACGGGTTTGTTTCAACTGAAGTCTTCAAACCATCGTCATCAAGAGCTGAAGAGCGTCCACGATGCTCTTGATCTTCCAGGTCAAACTCTCCCCGACGAAACTTTGGGTATCACCGTTGAACTGTAGATTCATTACTTTTCTCACGCCATTTCTCACGCCTTTTCTCACTTACACTTTTCTCACGCCATACTTCGTTGACATTTCGAGCCGTTTGTGCTGCGCTGTGGTCTAGCTTGTACTCATAAAAGTAAATTTGCAGAAATCCCGTTTTGAGATCTAAACAAAAACACCTAGTAAATATTTTTGAAAATAATTTTGGAACAGAATGATTATTATAGAAATATAGAGCAAAAATTCGAGCTTCAAAATGATGTATAAATCAATGTAATTCAAAATATTTTTGTTGCTAAAAATGTACAGGAAAGATAATGCAAAACCCTGCATTATTTTCCCGACAACCCGATACTTACCCATCCTTTGAGCAACTCTGTAAATAGGACGTCATGAGCAGCTGTCAGTTAGTCAGTTCACAGTCGTTTATTGAGCTTCTGCTCGGTGATTACTTTTCAGACCCTACTCTGTCAGCGATTTTGTATTTGTAATATTCCTTGCTTTTTAAGAAGAATTCGTATTGTTACGAATTTGGTATTTAAAAAGCCAATGTTAGTTCAATTATAAATTAAATGGTTTTATTTCTCGCGCAGTGCAGCGCGTGACGAATATTAAAAGAAAGCTAAGCCGGAAAAATTAAAAATACAAGAGCGCGTGCGTTAAATAATTAAATATCTCTTTTTGATTTCGAGAAAGTGCTGGAAAATTCTAGCGCGTGATTTTAAAATCTTATAAAAGGAGGAAAACATCTCAGTTTGTAGCAGTTGTTTAGTTTGTTGTTGTTTAGAAAACTACTGTTGTTGATTGTAGCGAATTCGCGGATTAGCGTTCTTTAGCTGTTTTGAATTACGTTCTATTGGACATTTGAGTAGTTAAAAAATAACTACTGTGAGATATTGTAATACTGCATGATAATTTGAGAAAATTTAAGCATTTTTGTTGTGATAATAATAAATTTTTGTTCATTTTGCATCGGACTTGTGCATTCATTTCATAACGAACCCGTACGCACGCAACAGTATTATGTCTGTTTTTGTCCTTGTGTTATTTTTAGCTGTTTGTCTTGCTAGATGAACTGTTATTTATAATAAAGTTTTAAGTCTTCCTGTTCCTCTAGTTTAGCTATTTAAAGAGATATCTGTGAATCATAAATGTGTCACAAGTAGCAAAATGATTACATGTAATGACTGTTTCATATTTTCAGTAATATTTAAAAGAATTAAAAATGTTATTAGGTTTAAAATTTAATGTTTATGGTAGTTGGTTTATTAGTAAAAGTGGGTGTGGTAATTTTCATCGACTTTATGAGTTATAATCACAAAATACATTACAAATAAAGTAAAACAATTTCAACATAATTTTTTACAAATAAATTTACATATCTAAAGCCTAGACGAAAAAAAATGCAGACGGCCTTAAGATGTAAGACGCTTAAATAATTGTTGCCTTTAAAACCAA
Source organism: Stegodyphus dumicola (assembly GCF_044657685.1). Classification (NCBI taxonomy): domain Eukaryota; kingdom Metazoa; phylum Arthropoda; class Arachnida; order Araneae; family Eresidae; genus Stegodyphus; species Stegodyphus dumicola. The sequence goes on from NC_140776.1 coordinate 135,731,999, forward strand.
TACAATGGGTTTCACAACTATCACTCTAAATATGTACAAGACATAAAAAAAAAGATAAATATCAGCAAATTTTTGTAACCATCATTGTATAGAAATATAAATAATAAATTAAAATCTGAAACGTTTCAGATTTTAACCGTGAAAGTTTTTTGCCATCTCCCTGAGCTCGCATTCTACCAGTCTGCTCCTGCACTCACTACTGCTAACCCCTTTTAGGGAGGATCTTTCTAGCTTTATTATTAACATCGTTTTCTTCTCACTTACGCTTAATACAGTTCGACAAAAAATCACAAAATGTTTAAAGCTGCATAGTAGCATATGTTTAGAATTCTCGATGGAGTGTTAAGTGTTGTCAAAAACCTTTTTATTTTTCAATTTTTCCCTCGTTTCATCATATTAATATTCAATTTTCTTAGTAAGATGGTTAACACATTTTTTTGTGTTTTCATTATCAATTTTCTTGTGATTTAACTTTATTAAGTTCTTCACAGTTACCCTACATAAAAGTCAATTCAAAGCAAAATCACAAAATGTGTAAGAATAGTATATATTCTGAATTCTCCATAGTGTGTTAGATAAAGCCATACATATTTTTATATTCGCTATATTATTTCTATAAAAGCTAGCCCTAAATAGTTATTACACAAATGAAACTGAATATTTCTAATTAGACATCTCATGATTTTAACACATGATTATTTAAATAAAAATCAGAAAAAATATTCTTAAGAACTGTGTTTACTTCTTTTAAACCTCTTAGTGTGTTATTTAATAGCCTTCCAGATTAAATTTGAAACTATATTAGGCTTTACTGAATGGCAGCACGATAGAGCGCGGAAGACAAAAATATTTTATTGCCGACAGCGACAAATATTGCCTTCGTAGAGCGGAAATTTTTAATTAACATTCAAAGATAAATATCTTCCATTTTTCCGAATAGCAACAGTCTCACGCACTGTAGATAAAAATGTTTTGTTTCGAATAGTTGTACCACTGTACGCTTTCTAATCGCTAAGTTTGCTAATAAAAATTCATTAAAGTTTACAAAATATGAGATATAAAATCCGAAAATCAAAATTCGGGCCTCCAGATGTACATGTTCATATGGAAGACTAAGTTATTCAAAATTTGATGGCTCCAGATACCGTCGTTTTTTCACAATGCGAGGAACATGCATAGATACATGCAGATTCTTCCTTATTGAATTTCTTTAAATATAAATACAGGGCGATAATATTTGGTGGCAACAATTTTGAAAGTGATATGCCGTTTATAGTGATTCAACGCAAAATGCCGTTTCGAGACTAATATCCCATTCGAGACTAACGTCCTTTTCGAACTACAAAACGAGAGGCAGATTAGATTTGATTACTGTTAGCTTTTCGCAATTGATGATCATGCGATTTTTACAAATATTTTTTATTACTACGCTCACAATTTCCTTTTCACGGCGCTTTTTTTAAATAAGTAACTTGAGAAGTATTAATAATTCTCATAACAATTCTTCAACTTCCATATATAGCCGTCTAAAGTCTAGACTGTATTGCATTTTGATTCTACCATACCGTTAAGTCCACATTTTAATAATGTTACATGAAAATGATAAAATCAGAATATTGTAATTAAAACATTTTCATGCGAACTTTTAATGCTTCATATGAATTTAAATATATTTTTTCAGCATAAATGGCTGAAAGGAATCGGGTAATTTATTGGATTTCTTTAAATAAAACAATGCTATCCAAACTTTCAAATATTAATTATAAACGATAAATGTATTTTATGTTGTAACATTCGTCAATAAACCATAAAAATACCTTGATGCATGGAATGCCTTGATACCCTTATGTAATAAAAATACTTTAGTGGCCTTGTTAGATGTGTAAATAAAAGTTGTGTATTAATTTCGATGTGTAAATAAAAGAATTTTTTAATCGTAGGAATAATATGCATGGCATCTGAAAAGAAGCAATTAAGCTAAAATATCATATGATGCAATTCTTCTGACACACACGACAAGCGCAATCGTAATCTGCCTTATTAAATAGCCTAAAGAGACGGATGCCTTTTTAGAACAACTTTCTAAAGGAAAGTGACTTGTATATACTTACACATGCGGAAAACCACGAAAGCGACTATGCAGCCAGCTCGTTAGTTGGGATGCGAATAACGGACAAAACTACCAGTATTCAGAGACTTTATCTGCTCGGCCGCGGGTGGGTCCAAAATTTTTTAGAATGAGTTATTTAAAATAAAGTAAAATTGCCAAATAGAATCAAAATAAACTACACAAAATTTTCAAATGACAGAGAATTATCACCAAGTAAGGAATTAGTTACCAAACAGCTTGGTTTGGATTTTAGTTAAACATTTATATTAAAGTTTACATTTGATTGAGATTTACATTTTGATGAATGTTTTGTTCTAGGAAATGCTCATTTTTTATTCTGTTTATTACCTTTTAGCTATTTTTATTTGTAGTCAGTTTTAGTAGTTTTGGTCATTTTAAAGTTAAGACTAGTAAAAACAGTAATAATCTAGGTCTAAGGTGATGAAGTTGATTTATTAGAGACCATTGTGACTTGCATGCATCCAAAAATTAGCAAATGGAATGCCACTCTTAAATTAAATGTTTCTGAATCCCTTTTATGCAAGATGTTAAAAAATTGTTAAGATATTACTTTCAAATTAAATTTAAATAAAAATAAAAACATAAAACGGGTGTCTAGTGAGAAAAGCCACAATGTTAAGAATGTACTGAAAGTTTGGTTTATAGAATTCGTGAAAAAGATATGACAATCCCTTGATGCAGCAGAAAGCTAAAGAAATTAACGTAAAAATGAGGAAAGATGATTTTATAGAAATATATGGCTGATTTAGCCAATAGAAGGAAAAATTGTTCACAAATTTATTAATACTGAGTAACACAAAAGCTGCAGGAACATAACTGCCAAATGAATGGCGTAAATTATTTGTAAATGACCGCACTGAAAACATCTAAAATGCTGACGAAATAGGTCTACTTTATCATGGATTGTCCCAAAACACATATTCATTTAAAACTGAAACTTCAGAAGGTTAAAATTTGAACCGTCTTGGAGTCCGGGGTCTGTTTCATCCTGCGTCAATTTATGCAGTGAAAACAAAAACTGTTTGTAATTGAAAAAAGAAAATATTTTCGATGCTTTAAAGTAGCGCAAAGTATACTAATGGCGTGGATAATGTCAGTTAATTTTTAATGAATAGGTTTTGTTAAGTGAATAACGAACTGAAGAATGAGATCTTTCTTCTTACTGACAACTGCACAGCGTATACTGCAAATATCTCTCTTGAGTATATTGCCACACCCCTAATTCAGCGCTGCGATCAATGGATTATTAACGCAATGAATGAATATTACTGCCGTGAGAAGAGTTCTTTTAGAACATAGTAGATGATACGGATTATAAGAACAAATGAATTAGCATGGGATACTAATCTTCTTACTTCGATGCATTGACTGAAAATGACTTAAAACCGCTTCTCATAAAAGAAATTAAAGAGTTGTTTTTATTATGCCAAATTTTTAATAAATCTTGAAGTAAATTAAGTTAAAGAAGGAGAGTACCTCCTACGAGTATAAATCGTGAGGAATTAACACTTTGGTGCTTACTGATGGAAAACTTCACGTTGCGACACAGATGTTTGCCAGTCTGTTTCTAAAACAAATCCAAGTGCATCATATTCAAAGTGATTATCATTACCAATCAATTCAAAGTGATTATCTTCAGAATGATTATCATTGATAATCATTCTGAAGATGATGATCAGAAAATCGGTAAATGTTTTATAAATGCTGAGAGAAGGGATGTCCTCCGAGCATATATATGGAATATCGAGTGCAGCATCGGTCAAATAATTTCCAGAAACACTATGAACTGTTAATATATGAACTTTTGCGTAAATGATTTTATAAATAGTTCATAAATGAACTTTTGAATTTTCCAAATCAAAATGCTACAGGAGGATGTATTTATAAATTTCTGGCTAATATTAAATTAATTAAATTCTTTTGCTATTCCGAAAGATTTCTTTTCCTCGTCGTTCAGTGTTATCGTACGGTTAATGTTATCAAAATAACCGTGGATAAAAGTGATCGCATTAAGCGGCGAATATTGATAAATATTAATGTACTATGCTAGCACATGTATGATGAGCACGTATGGTAGGTGCTTCCGTAAGCAAGGTAGTCTTGAAACATTTAGTGTTTCAAGAAGTACTGTATCGAAGATTTATTCCGCATATTTGGAAAGCGGAAAAACATCATCTGCTAAATCACAGCGCGGACGAAAGTGTGTCCTGAGTGATCGTGACAGACGATCATTAAGGGCAATTGTCACGAAAAATAAGAAGACCGCAGCTGCAAAAGTTACTGCTGAAATGAATGTTGTGTTACCGAACCCTGTGAGTACCGAAACAATTAGAAGGGAGCTTCATAAACAGGGAATTGCTGGCCGTGCTGTAATTGAGAAGCCACTCATCAGTGATGCTAATGCCCGTAACAGGAAAAGGTGGTGTTTAAGTCATGAAGCCTGGACTATAGAGCAGTGGATGCGAGTAATATGGTCTGACGAGTCTTCTTTCACATTGTTCCCCACTTCTGGGCGAGTTTAGGTCTGGAGAACGCCATCTCAAGCCTATAATACAGACTGCTTGTTGCCAAAAGTGAAACATGGCGGGTGTTCTGTTATGGTTTTGGCAGCCATATCGTGGTTCTCTGCTAGCCCCATGATAACTGTGTCAGGGCACATGACTGCCAAGACTTATGTGAACATTTTGGCCGATCAAGTTCATCCCATGGTACAAACTTTGTTCCCCGATGGTGATGGTGTCTTCCAAGACGACAAAGCCCCTGTTCACACAGCTCACATTGTCCAGGACTGGTTTTCTGAGCACGAGTATGAGTTGTCCCATCTCCCCTGGCCACCACAGTCACCAGACCTGAATATTATCGAACCTTTGTGGTCTACATTGGAACGGAAAGTGCGTTCTCGTTATCCACCGCCAACATCGTTATCTGAACTTGCCCCCGTTTTGCAGGAAGAATGGTATAATATTCCCTTGGCAAACATACAGGAACTGTATTTATCCATTCCGAGAAGACTGCAAGCTGTTTTGGATGCCAACGGGTTTCCTACACCATATTAAGCAAAGAAACATGTTTTTTTAAAGGTGTTTCCATATTTTTGTCCAACCCCTGTATGTCCAATATGCAATGATTATTTTTAAAAAAAGATTCTGTGGCAAAAGCGATGTGTCACTCCACAGAGCTGTTGATTGTGTTTTAGAATTCGGTAAAGAGAGAATAAATATGCCATCTTTGAATATGTATTAGCATTTTTCTTGAATTTTTTACCATATATATAAATTATTATTAGAGTTTATTTTTATTTGTGAGTTGATTTGAGGAAAGAAGAGTTGTAGAAAAAGAAGAGATAGAGGGCGCTGCGCCGCCCTATGTTTAGCTAATTAAGAGTTTCGGGAGAGAGGGTTGAGAGGTTGATGAGAGTGGTTGAGAGTGACATAAACTAGATACTCTGTAATCTGTATATAATATTTGTACATAGTCTTCTCTTCATTAAATAGATTTAGTTAAAGAAAAGTGTCTTTGTTTGGCCAATAGAACACAAGAACCACCGATAAAGAAGATGTAAGTAAGTTATTACAAGCGTCTCTATTGTATGTGCTACACCTACTGTATGTGCAACAAGTTGTAACATTCTAACGTAAATAACTTTCGTACTAATAGCATAGAATTTTTATTATGCTTTGTCTCTGATATAGATATATATCTTCAACATTTATAACTCATAAATTTTATTACGTAATAATTTCGCCCGATTTTTAACCGATTTGTCCAAGAACATGATTAGCCCTGGTAACTCGTAAAGTAAAACGGTGTAGTGTTAATATACAGTGGTACCTCGGTAACCGTTCGCTTTGAAATACGTTCAACTTACCATATATAACCTGTTTGGTTGCAAAAATTTGTTTGGCATACGAAAGTTGTTTGGATTATGACTCGAATCCGATGATTCACGATTAAATGCACCACACTTATTTACCTCCTTCAAGACAGTACTGTAACTGCCCATGAGCGTCAGTACGCCTGTTGCTACTGTTCAGTAAGCAACTGTAACTCTAAATTTTCAAGTGATATCATGCTTTTTTGCGTAAATATTTTATAAATTCAATAAAGTTTTAGGAAAGTTAATGAGACGAGTAAAGAAATGAAGAAAAGTGTTAGGATCACTATGAAGGTGAAAAAGGAGGTTGTTTAAAAGTATGACGATGGCATGTATATCCGGAAATTTGCATACCTTATATTACGTATGACGGTGCCTAAGAGTGTGAAAATCAAAGAGGCTATTAAATTGGCTTACCCTGCGAAGGGATTCAAGTCGGTTAGCAAAAGGTATCACAGCTGTTACAGCATGTTAGAAAAATAGATTTTGATCCGAATAGAAAAAACGACATTTATGAACAGTATTATGGACTTTAGCATGAGCACTCATGTAAATGACGTTCCGTTGTAAATGTCAAAACACAGCGTTTCTGAAAGTATATTCATCGTCAAGGCCTATTATTCGTTAACAGCAACCCGATTGCGGCTCAAAGGAAATTTGCAACTGAGTACAAGCTGAAGTCAGCCGATCCAAGTGATATACTAAACAAAAATCTGATTAAAATGTTCGTGAAAACTGGTAGTGTTTGTAATAACAGTATTGGCAATGTTGGTCCACGAGCAAGTGTGAAAAGGCTTGAAAATATCGAGATAATACGAACTGTGTTTCAAAACAGCCCAAGCAAAGAACTTCTAAGGATTTCTCCTAGAAATTCTTTGGCTCAAGGACATTGAACAGGAGAGATTCACGACAGTCGGGTCGGAATCAACCTGGAGACTTCGCTGCAAACTGTTGATCAAGACCTGCAGCTCTTTCCGTACAACCATTGAGTGCCACTGCTATTGAACAGCGTTTGTATTTTGCCAACACTATTGTTGATATGATTGACAAACAAAAATTTGATGTCAATACGGTTTGATTTAGCTACGAAGTCCACTTTCATTTGAAGGGTACGTTAATCAGCAGAACTGCAACATTTGAGGGATTGAAAAATGCCCATTTCACAATGGAGAAGTCTCTCTGTTTGGTGTGCACTGTCGAGTCGAGGAATAATCCATGCGATATTCATTGCAGGCGCGGTGACTGCTGAAATTTATATCAAAATTTTAGAAAATGATGTCATCTCTCTTACCCAAGCTGACCCATATTTCGAAATATTTGGTTTGGAATACCCTATTTGGTTCATCCAGGGCAAAGGACAACTCCATCGGACCGACAGAGTATTTAAAGTCCTGGAAGAACACTTTGGAGAGAGCATTCTGGCTTCGGAATACACAGAGACCACTTAAAATGGAAATCGCTTGACTGCCATATTCTCCTGGTCTCAACCCTTGTGATAATTTTTGTGGACAATATGAAAGACAAAGTTAACGCAAATAGTCTCGAACCCATCGCTCAGCTCAAAATTTAGAAGGTCATCGAAAGCATCAATGTCTCTATATTTCAGAAAGTTTTGCAGACTTTTTCTGTTCGTCTGCGCCACGTCATAGCCTATGATGGCAAGCATATCAAACATGTCATTAAAAAACTCCGAATATCTGCAGTTACTTTTTAAATTTGAAAAAAAGTTTTGAACTGAGTAGATTTTGAAATTTTTTTTTAAAATTTTATATAGCTCAGTTATTGTCATCTTATATTTCACTCACTGCATTCGTATTTTAGTATTAAAGAGTGTTATAATAACAACAATAGGATTTTCTTATATGAAAGGATTAATTTTCTTTTATTTCTAAATGAAATAGTTCTTTTGCATACGCCCAGTTTGGTAAACGTCTAAGGATGCAGAATGGATTAATGATGTATACCAAGTATCACGCCAATTCAATGCGATAGGAAAAAATGAGTAAGTTAAATGGCCTATCCCACCCCTAATCAAACATCTGCGATCAGTTGCAGTTAACGTATATAACACGTTTTGTGTTAATAACATAAATCTAGCATGTTTTCAATTCAGACGGATCATCAGATCGCTGTTTAATATTATCGACATATATTCAGATCATAATCACACCAATTTGCTGTTTAATATTAACTACAAACTGTGATTATATTACCAAATATCAAACACAAATAGTCTTTTCGTTGCTATAAAATGATGAATATTTAATGAAAATTCGCCTTTTTACATTTACTCTTATCAACAGCATAATTTTGATTAGTTAAGATTTTATAATGATGTGAGTATAAATAAATTTCTACGGCTTGAAAGATTTTAATATTTGATATTTTTCTTGTAACGAGAATTGGGGGTATATGATTTTCTAAAACTTAGATATATGATGATTTAAGATTTAAAAATATTATGAAATTGGTAAATGGATTTTAATGGAAGATGAATTTTTCATAAGCAGAATGGATTTTTATGAATGGGCTTTACTTCGCAACGCATTCACGAGAAAAGCTTTTAAACTTTTAAAGATACTTCTCTAAATGTTCGTTTAACAAAAAGAATCTTCCGGTTGGTAACCCGATTTCGATAAACTGGAAGTGTTAGCATTAGAAAAGAAATTACTGTGTATCTTTTCTGATTTCGGACAAAATGGATAAAATCAGGAATAAAATGTTACAGTCGTCAACTAAAAGTGTGAGAAAAATGGTACCGCAATCAAAGTGCGAAATAACACTCAATTTAAATTGATGAAAACTCATCTCTCCCGAGCAAACTTGTTTTTAAAACTAACGCAAACTAAACTAACTAAATAAACGCAGTTGAAATTTCAAGTGATATATTACTTGAAACAACGTAGAGATATTATCCAATCCATTAAAACAATTTATCAGTAATGCAAATTTTGGAATTTCTTAAAATTTTTCAAAATCTGATGCACCCGACTTTTGGATCGCCTTATATAATTACATAAAGCCACAATGCTTCAGGCAAAGCGAAGGCAATATGCTGCCCAAAACTTGAGAAGAGGCTCACTGTAGTCTGTTACTTTAGAACAGGCATTTCAAGGCCAGTTCTTCCCACCAGATCATGACACATTCTAATTTCCTTTCTACAGTTATGATGACACACATTATAATGGCAAATTATAAGGTATTTCTCCCGCCTACCTAGCATGCCTTCGTGGTGTGCTGGTCTGCAACCTAGGCGCGTATTCAAGAAGTCCGGGATTCGATTCCCGGGGAAGGCGCATCTTTTTTGCTTTCAAAAAATACCTAATGTCTCTACAAAATGAGAGAAGGGTCTAATTACCTTCTCGTTACCATTCTGTCAAAACCTTCGATAATGGCTGTCAAAAATTTCGATTACACCATGGAAGACGTTCACTATAGTCTGTTAATTTAGAATAGGCGCACTTCAAGGACATTTCTTTCTCAAAACAAGTGACCTATAATCATGCTAAAGACTCCTACGGAATAAAATTTTGAATCATCTAATATGCTAAAATCCCCTAATACCTTCTGTACTGTGATGATGATACACGTTACGGTGGCCAATGGGAAGATCGCCATGACCTTGAAATGCCTCTTTTAAAGTAACGGACTGTATTTATGAGAGCTGACAAAGGGTTAGTTTTCAAGAATCCTCGGACTCTTCTTCTGGCAAAAGATCAGAGTGTGCAGTAATAAATGTTACTTATTCAAACTATCTGGGGTTAAGAAATTTTTAAATAACATTATTTCTCCCCCCCTACATTTATTTTCTTCAAATATAGAAACTGCAGATTTTGCCCACCTCATTTTTTTATACTCACATTTCGAATAACATAAACTTCAGAATTTCCATTTCAGACTTACTACTTTTTAAACTCCATAGCGATAATAAAAGCAAGTGTAATTCCAACTACAAAAAGTTGCATCTTCATCCGAATACTGTGATGAGCGGCATTTGGCAGCGTTTCATTCGTCACCTTGAATTGCAAAAACAGATATTTTTTCGTGGAATAGATAAAATATCATTTGGGATGTACCAAAAGCTACTTTATATTAATTTACTGAAATGTTTTTCTGTTCTATGTAGTTGATCTGTTTTCAAAGAAAGTTTAATCAATATAAGCTCACGTTTAAGATAGTAAATTAAATGCGCGATATTTTTTCATAAAAATATATTACTATTCCTTTTTAAAATAATAAAATGCAGATTTAACTCCAAGAATCAGGAAATGAGAACAAAAAATTCATTTAAAAGATGGAACGATTAATTATTTGTGCGTGGGAAAAAACAGGAGAACTATCTGCCTGAGATGGAATACCTTCGTGTTGAACTTTGCTAAGGGAAAGAAGCTCGCATTTTGCGTTACGCATGGGGAAAACCATGATAACACAGCCAGAACATTAGCCTGGTATCAAACCTAGCATCAATTAGTCTTAATCACTCGGCCACTAGTGAAAGTAAACATTAGAGCTTAATCATTTAGTATAAGTTCATAGTTTTGGTTAAGCGAAATACAGTAATAAATTTTACAGTACTAGTTGTGCACTTTTCGAACAACATGAATAATTCAGCGATGTGAAACAGTAGCTATATGAGTTCTTTGTTAATGTTCAAGGAATTTTCGCATTCCTTCCCCCCCCCTTCCGTATTCTTTTAGAGAATGGAAGATCCGCAGTTTGTATCCTAGTAAGGGCACATTTGAAATGTGACATTTCCCACTTCGACAATATCTAATAGTCTCTTCCGTGGCATACGAACTAAAATGTAGTGTAAGCTAACTCGTTACGACTTGAATTTAATGGACTAGACCTCGCGCCTCTCTCCACTTGTTCAAGGGGGTGAAGAGATTTTAAGGAATTCTGGCATTTTTCTGCGTATACTGTCATGGTAAGAGGTTACCACGTTCAGATAGCAGTTGGAGATCCGTGGTTCGAAACCCGAAGAGAGTACAACTGAATAATTCGTAAACTGTTTCGAAAGTACTTAATATTTCTTGAGAATGTTTCGTGATTCTTGTTTATAAAGAGTCGAATACCTCCACAAACTAAGTGATTTAAAACTGGTACATATATCTCTTATAAAAATCAAGCGCGTTCATATTATTACATAAAATTCGTGAGATTTACAATATATCTAGTAGATATTTTTTACAAACATTTACATAATATATCAGCTGAAAAAATTTTCCTGTTGTCATGTATTACACATTGTTATAAATTGATAGCTCGCGCTGTTAGGTGGCGTTCCGATCGTCTTGTCTCTATTGATGTTCTATAATTTAAATTTTTAGTTTAATGGAAGATCGAAGGTGTTAAGCCTAATAATGATGAAGGCGTATGCCTAATAATAATGATTGTAACCAGTGTATAATATTGTAAAAACATTTTGTGTATTAATAACGAAGCGGATTATCACTTACCTCGGGAATTAATGCTCTCTGATGGTAATGAAATTAGTTACTACACACGTTGGTTATCGTCTGCGCGTTCCTTTACTCAAACCACCTCTAACAAAACATTTTTAAATGATAATTAGCTTGTCAGTTTAAAAATGTAGAAAATAAAATGTGTTCCAGCAATTGTTTTTTTAATATTTATTTAATAAATGTTGTGAAAAATGACCAAAGCGAGCTTAACCCTAATTTGAATCTAACCCTGGAAGGACTTGAGCACTTGTATATGGATAATATGTCAACATATGCTCCCCTCCGGTTCAACATCTGTTCTTCAGATTTTATTGTCTAATCAGGAGAATAAAAGCGTCCAGCAGTGTTGATCTCTGCTTGAGAGAATTCAACGTAAAGCGTCTTTCTAGTGGGTACCATCCCACTGAGGTGTTGAAGAAAATGAGAAAGCGGTTTTGAGAGATTGCACTTTAATTAAGAAAGCAAACAGAAATTTTCTCTTTCACACTTCAAAACTGAAAATCAAAATAATCATCAGACTGTCCTTTCAGATATCATCTGCTCACTCTTCTTGCACTAAATCTTGGAGTGTCCTCAGCACCAATTCCCATCTCTTTGCAGATGCTTTTGTGCAGCTGCGGTGGCCAGGTTTACACTGTTGGCTGTACACGACTTTTCGGGCCATTTACTTCGCTTTAATATTATCTTCTCTTCTATGTGTATTTTGTGTTCAACTGCACAAGATATGACAGCTGCTGGCATTGACTAATGCTCCGCATTATCCCATTTTAATTGTCTTGTTGAAAAATATTGGAGAGCACGCAGCTTAATGACCTAGTAGCCAACAGGCTGGCATTTGATGAATAAATATCTAATAAATGTCTGCTGCCGGACTGTTTCCAAAGAGGTTATTACTTTGTTAATTAAAATATTGCGCTCGCGGCTGGATAAAAGCTAAATTACTTTGCTGAGTTAAGTAGGAATGCGTTAATTAAATGGGAAAGGGTTTAGGCGTTTGCACAGAATGGTAAATGTGAAGCTCTCCTACAACTTTTCCAAAGAAATATTTTCCAAGTTTCCCTTAAAGATTGATATATTTTTATATATTTTCTCTCCTGTTAATATATCTATTATGTATTATAATTTATGCGATGTGCTCTTACTTTTATTATACAAGTACTCTTGTCGATGATTTGTATTACCTTTATTATACACATAGTACTTTTACGTACTTTTGTTGGTGCTTAACTTACCGTACCTCTCAAACGAATTTTTGAGAGGAGTTATTTAGTATTTAACCATTGATTAATGAATTTTTCGAATTTCAGAAATATCCTAATAAGAAAATACCGTCGAATACTTAATTATTTCTTTCAATAGGTCATAAATTCTTTATTTCAATAGGTTCTTTCAATTGGTCATTATGTCTATTTGCCAGAGAACACCACCTTTAAATTCTCAGTAACAATACACAAGCTTTCTGCAAGTTTTTGGTAAAACAACGTCATTTAGTGGCAAGGATCGTCCAGATTATCGAGAAGCTTGCAAAACTCGAAGCCGACCTATGTCTCATTACATAATTTTTTTTAATTTAATTTATTTATTTTATTCATAGGAACGGTGCCTAGAGCTGTGCAACATTAACATTGTAGAGATATTAGGTATTTTTGGAAGCAGGAGAAATGAAAAATGAGCAATGCTCTCGTCGGGACTCCAACCACGGACGGTATAGTGGTTAGCACGCTCGAATACGCGTCGAGCGTGTTGACCACTACACCATGCAGGCATGCTAAGAAGGCGGGTGAGATATTTTATAACATTTTTAAGTTCATACATCTAAGAGGAGAACAACTTCTATGAAGAAAATGAAAAATGCTCGGAGAGTATTGCTGCTACCCTTGCGTATTTGAGATGTTTGCTAAAATTAAGAAATCATTTACAGAATGTTCCATTATTAAAATTATTATAATTATTTCGGGAAGGCTTGGGCAAATCAAGGCAGCCCCAACTCCAATAGACAAAATCTTTAGGTTTATAAATATTTTTGATGAAATATTTATTGCAGGGAACACTAGTAGTTTAAGTACTTTGTGATGTATAGTCGAGGTATTTCACTTTGTGGTGATTCTTACTGACATTTAGTATTTAATCCTTTGTATGCATTTTTGTATTTTCTCTTTCAGTAGGATTAAATTTTTCATCATTTGTTATGCTGCCTTATTAACTCATACTTGCCTCTAACTGTAAAACCTTGATTGTATGTACTCTATTAAGCAGCTTGATAGAGTTGCAGTCTCCTCTGTCTACAAATCTTACGTTTCTTTCCTTGCCATCAGTTTAAGACCTTGTGCTATTTTTAATTAGTTTGACTATTTTAGCATCTATACTTCTATTTCGAGACTAAATTCGAAAGCTGATACTTTTTGATGGAGATAAGCTCTTCGAGACGGGTACTCTGGTGTCTAACCACTAGGAAAGTTCACCAAGTGGCATAAAGTTACCCTTCACACAAAATTTGTATAGAGGCTCATAGAGCTTATAGAAATGCCTATGGAACTTTCAAAGCAACCCAATATAAAAACGCTTTTCTATAAAATTCTAAAAAATTAATAAGCTTTCACTGTATATCTTTTAAGTTTTATAAAGCCTTTACAGAATGATATTCTATAGAAAATTTGATAAATTAAATTAAATTAAATTTTATAAAGCCTTTATAGTGCGATATTCTATAGGAATTTGCAAAATTTTCAGACTTTAAAGCATATTTAGCTTTTGATGTACCATACGGGATACAGAAGAAAAATGCTTTTTGTTCATAAGAATCGAATCATTTTTGAACGGCCATTTTTGCCTTATTCCCTCTAGATTAACATTTTTTGGTTTCTAAATTTATGTAAAATTTTGCCTAATTTATAATATAATTAATAAATAAAGGAATACTAAGTATCAGTTTAAATCATAAGATTAGGTAAAAAATTAAGTTAATGCTGTTAATTTCAAAATTTTAATTCTTGAAATGCTTTTAATTATATACTTTATTATTTTTTATTATTTATTTTATTATGCTTTTAATTTTACACGTACCCATGGAAACAGATATTGTTTCTAAATCTTAGTTAAACTTAACTTTTATTTATTTTATTAAAAACTTTTTATTTAAAATATATTTATTCTTAGTTTACTTTCCGAAATAAAAACAGCGTTAATTTTTTTAGACAAAAAAAAAAAAAAAGTCACATCTGTTCGAAAATTTTTATTCCCTGCCTTTCTCCTCCATTTCATGGAAGTTATTAAGCTTCTATAGAATCTTTAATAAGAAATTAAAGCAAGGATATTTGTTTAGAAATTTTAAATTATGGGAAAATTTTCTGTAAATCGATCTGACTGTATTTTCGGTTAGAGTTCTATTAATTTATTCTATATGCACTACATAAGATTTTACTTGGGATCTTTGGAAACTGTACAAATGTTTAAAGAATCTCTACGAAAATCTTTATAGAGTATCTACACAGATCTCCCTAGAATCTCGAAACATATCTTGAAAATGATTGACCTAGTACATAGAAAATTTGATCATGATATTAAATAATTCTAAAATTTAACACTGGTTTTTTAGGATACTAACAGACATTTTCATAAGAATAGCTCCCCCCTTTTTGGGGGGGTAGAGGTAAAAACAACCTTGTTTGGTAAAATTGCTCCAAATAATGAAATAAATTTAAAATAAAAGTGCTAGAAAAATGCTATGCTGACTTCTCAACTTAGCATTATTTGAAGTGCTCTAAGATTTATAGTATTTAAGAGTATTAGCTTTACTGAAATTCATATGTATTTCTATAATGGACTCATCTTTTAGGATGCTTAAAAGCACTTTCAAGCAAAAGCTAGGGAGTTCATAGCAAATAAAATATATTTAAGTTACATCTAAGGAAATCTTTTATTGACATTTCTCTCGTTACTTCTGATTGGCTCCATCCATTCCCTTATCTATAGCATCAATTCATAAATTGAGAGGGTCTTCTTAGAGATAGGCAACATTTGTTGTGAATGAGTCTGTCCCACCCTTGAAAGCTGCCTTCTCCCCATTGGTCGGACGGCACTCTACATCCGAGGTGCACGACGGGAAAAACGGCTTCTCAATTATTTAGTGCTGCAGCAGAAGTCGAACGAGGTCAGCAGCGAAAGCTCCCAACGGCTGCATGGAAACAATTCCAACCGGCTGCCGCTCAACCCTCTTTAGGTCATCCTGCCAAGAAGAAAGTGAATCGAATTCTCCCAAATCCCCGACAGAGAAAAGTTCGTGAAAATAGCCTGAATTATTCTCGTGAGACACACGATTCCGTTCGTTGTATCTCTCTCGTCTTTCAAGGACTGTGATACTAAGGTGCTTTTTCGTTCGATACGCGTTCTTCGGCTATTTCACACACAACGGTAAGTTTAACTATATTAACTAATTATTTGTTACACGTTTTAGTTAACGATCCATTTTTATTAGCATTTAACTTTTATACTGTCATTGCAGTTAGTAACCACTGTTTTTTTTTTTTTTTTTTAATTCTGAGATTTTTGCAAAATTCACCAAAAACATAATTGATATATTTATTTTCCTTTTTAAAGGATTTATTTTATAAATTAATCTATAATATTAAAAAAATGCATATTATCACGAGAAAAAAATCAACATACAGTTACCGTGATAAATTTATACTGACTCGCAAACAAAATGTGGAGCAATTTTAACTTTGCATTTAATATTTATAATGTGACTGTTAAACATTTTTATACATTTTACTGCATATAACTTTTCTCAGTGTTAATTTGTGCTTTTGTATGGATATATTTAGATATTCGGTTGATGACATTAAAAAAATAGATAAAATATTTTTCATTAAACTATTACTTCTTTTATTTATGATACCGGCAACACATTTTTATCGTACAAGAAGATATCATTATTTCGATACGATCATTATAATTAATATTTGTTGCAGTGAAGTGGCAACAAGCGTAAAGGTGCACTGTCTTGCATTATTTTTCCTTCATATTTTTAAGTCATAATCAGATTGAAAGGATAATAAATAATATAATAGCTTCCATCCTGAATTTGAAATAAATTAAAATTCAATGAAGCAAAAAATCTTTCCTTTATTTATTTATTAATTTTTATACCTTCTGTTTGCGCATTTATATCGTTTATTCGCTTACAATATTTCTATTTATTAAAACAAAACCAAAATTAGTTGTTCTCTTGTGTATATAAACTGATATTACAAATATGTAAATATAAATATATAACATTATATAATAACATATGAACATTATCAATATATAATAACATATAAACATTATAAATATATATAACATATGTTACATTTCCAAATTTCTCTTTCCGTAGTGTTACATATCCAAATATTCTTAAAATTATTTCCAAAATAATTAATTATATTTACGGTTTATTCATTTTAATGTAAATAATTAGGATTTTATTCAAGCAAATACACAAAGATAACGAAATGAACTATATAATATATAACGAACATAACCAGAGCAGAAACAAACAGTGCGGTTGCACTGGGCGTCAGAATTTACGGGTGACAATTTTTTTAGAATTTAAGGAGGCGGTGTGGTGTATTTAATTATGGCAAAGCACACTAGGGCTATCTGCCTAAGGAAAGGGATGCCTTCGTGGAGGACTTTCTAAGGGAACTGGCTCGTATACACGTTACACATGGGGAAAACCACAAAAACACCCATGCAGCCAGCCCGTTCGCGAGAATTTAAGGAGGCATCAGACTGTAAAAATTTAGAAGCAAAAATTGGCTTGCCCCGGGAGGGTACAAAAGTCTAGCTTACTATTTTCAATTGTCAATGACAAAACACAACGATATGTCTTTGATAAGCTTTAAATTTAAATTAAAAAATAAAATTGCTCAAAAACCTTAGTATGGACTTTTTTGAAATATCGTATTATATTTTAAATAATTTTTTATTTTACGTTTAATATTTTTATATCATTACTGTCTAGTTGTCAAGAATAAAATTATAAAAATAAGTAAGTAAAGTAAGCCCTCTTTTTTTATTTTTTCGTTTAATACTGAAATTCAATTAATATTAGCTTAAATCTAATTATTCGTTTTTTTAAACAATGGTTGTATGAGTAAAAGGAAATACGAAGATTCTAAAACCTATATGAAAATATTTCTTATAGTATTCTATTTTCAGCAACATTAAAAATATTTTTTTGAATCAATTTCATTCAAATTCTCCAAACTTCATTCTCTCACAGGGTCAAATTAGAAACCTTTAATGTATTTGTAATCAGAATCATTTTATTTGTAAAGCCAGAGTAAGAAATTTTAGGTAAACATAGATTTGCAAATATTGGATACGCCAGTAAGAAAGCTTTTCTTCCGAGTTCCTAGTACATAAATCTGCACTTGAGTGCGCAGCAGTACTTCACTTGAAACAGCATCTCAAAATCTTAAAGATCATTTTGCTTCAAAAATTTGACAAAGTTTGAATTTCATGACAAATTTAATTGAACGAGTGAAAATTTTAAATATTATAAGCGTCAAATAATTAGTTATTTCGCAAAATTTATCTTCAACGATTAACAGGGGGACCGGAAAGTAATGTCGCTTTCTTACATTAAATTCAAACGAATACATTTTTAACAAGTTTTTATTTTTAATCAATAATATAATCACCCTCGTTATCAACAACCTTTTGCCATCTAAGTATGCCGATTTCAATCCCAGACCGATAAAATTCAATTGGTTTTTGAGTAAAATATCTCGAGATGGCATTTTGGACATCATCCAAATTTTCAAATTTTTTGCCACTAAGAAAACGTTGTAGGGATCCGAATAAATAGAAATCCAATGCTGCGATATCGGCCAAGTATGGTGGGTGAGTATGCAGTACCTCCTACCCCAGTTCATTAATTTTTTCCAGTGTTCGTCTTGCACAGTGCGGTCTTGCATTGTCGTGTTGCAGAATGACGCCTTTCCTGTTGAAAATTGATATTTTTCTATTAAAGATTGATTCACTTCATCCAGTTGTTCATAATAAAGGTCTGCATTAACAGTTTGTCCAGGTTTCAGCAATTCAAAATGAACAATTCCGCGAATACACCATCAAACACCCAGAACCGCCTTTACAGGATATAAACCCTTTGTAACCCCTATTAAAACTGCCTTTTGAGTTTTGGATTATCATAGAGGACTTTTTGGTCTCCACTAATCAAACGATCAAAACACGGTTCTGTATGGTGCCGTTGAAGCAATACGTTGCATGTGATGGATAGGTTGGCTTTGTTCTTTTCGGACAAATTATGGGGGACTCAAACACCTGCTTTACTTATTTTTCCATTCTGCTTTAAATGTTCTTGGATGGTCGACCAAGGTTTGTTAAGAGTGTTTGACATGGATTTGCTTCCACTTCTGTTCTTAGCATGTTGTTGTCGACATGCGCAGAAACGACATTACTTTCCGGTCCCCCTAGAATTTTTAAAATCAATTATATTTTTAGAGAGAAATACAGCGGTTTGATACTGTATTCATCGTATTATTGTCTAACAGCTGATATTTCAAGGTAAGAACTCTCTGTATGTCCTTCCCATATGATATTAAAAGATGATAGAATTTGCTCTCGACATTGATAAGGTCAAAAGTTTCAAAATTTCCGACCTTGTCAACGCTGAGAGCAACTGTTCACTTAAGAATCAGCGATTGTTAACTGTTAACATATGCTACGTACAAAACACTAAAGCAAATGATTTGATCCTTTTAAAGTCTATCACAGAACAGATTTTGAAAAGGGGAAAAAAAGAATTGATTGAGATCTGTCATTTATAACTTTCTTTGCATATAAAAATATACGGAATGCGTATCCTCTTGACTTCTATTTCCATACTTAAAATATTTACTATAAAAAGAAAATCCACCTAACGGTTTAATGAGTCTGGTTCTATTAATTTTAAAGGGTTCACCTAATATAATTCCATGAAAATATTTAATAATTTTTAAGGGGGAAAAAGGCAAACATTTTGCTTCTTGGATTTTTCACATAGTTTAATCTCAAGCGTTCCAGTTCAGCATTTTGTATATGGCATTGATAACATCTAGTTATGCATCTTTCCTTTTTTATTTCAATCAGAAGTACAAACATATATATATATATATATATATATATATATTATACCTATCCCTTTACTTGACTTAAAATCCTTACCGAGCCTTTATTTTCGCAATTGTCAGTTTCACTCATGTACACCGATTATTATTAATTAAGGAAAAATCACAAACATGACGATTACTCAAAATGTTACATGCATAATTTAATTAATCTGACCCACAGTGTTGAACGCATAGTAAGGTACAAAATAATATGAAAAGAAATTACCAGACAATTATGGTGCTATAGAAATTCGCATATAAAATGACTAAATCAGATATATCAGTTTGGTATAGGAAAATTACCTTCGGTATGAAGTATGATAGTAATACAGGACATACTGTGGTACCATCCATTATGCGGGCTATCCATTCCTTAAGAACTGAGAGCCACTATTCTTGCAAAGCAGTTGCAAGAGTGGCAAGGGTCTGAAGAAGAGGAATGAGAGCGGTCTTCCCAAATCATCCCATACATGCTCGATAGGATTCAGGTGCGTTGATCGAACTGGTCATTCCATGTGCTGAATTAATTGCTGCTGAAGATCTGCGATACAAGCCCTGTGCGTCTAGCATTGTTGTCCTGTAACAGGAAATCATCATTTATTGCTCCGGCATAAAGGCGCACATAAGCATCTAGGATGCCATCTCTACAGGAGCATTTACGGATTCACGTGGAAAGACATGAAGATCTGTTCTTCTATCCAAAGAAAAACCACCCCAAATACAAACACTGCCTCCTCCGTATGCATCTCTTTCAAGAATGTTTGTTGGATGATAATGGTTTCCAGGTTCTTTCCAAATCAAATAACGCCTATTATCGCTGTTAAACCTGGCATCATTCGTAAAGAGAACGGTCCTCTATTGTTCAATTTTGGAAACCAGTATATTTCCACTTACAGACGTATTTTAAACTACGAAAATATTCATGATTTTTCATATAAAAGTTTTAAAAAATATAATATTCGATAAACGACGAAATTTAATTTTTAATGCTTTCTGCCGCTTCCTGTACCGATGTCTAGGAAAATTTTATACTTCTTATCAAAAAATAAAATTATAGGAAGTTTGACTCTTGTAAGGTAAAAATTGACCGGGATATTTAATTTCAAAATTTGTTGTTTTCGATGTCATTTTCCAATTTCCTTGAGGGACCGGTCATTCAAGTTGGAATAAATATGGGAAATAAGTTCAGTATCAAAATGTGTGTATAATTTAAAAGGCTGTAGAAAGAAGTAATCTGGTGTTCACACCAGATTTCCCCACCTCCTTGTATTAGCATCTTTTGTTTAACAATTAAATATAAGATATGAAATATAGATCAGCTTATTTCTTTCCTTCATATCTTTCTAAATATATTTATATGATTTTCGGCATGATATTCTATGCCCCGATATATTGAAAACACTGATATTAATAAAAATATCGATAACTTTATTCTATTTTGCTTTAAGAATTCGATGATGACAATGATCGTTCTGTAGAAATCTTTATATATATATTATTTTTATAGAAAATTTCAGATATTTATCAAAGAATTTCGATTAAGAAAGTAATATGATGATATTCTTCATTATTTAATAATGGAAATAAAATCGAATGAATTTTAAATAAAATTTCAAGACTGATTTAGGTTTACAGACGTAATTGTCATATGTTTTCAAAGTTAAACTACTCTGCTTCCAAGCTTCATAATATAATTACCAAGCTTCTGCAGAAATTAGTATTTGCAATGAATTTTAAAAATTCCTGAAATGTTTAATTGCATAAATTTCAGTACGGATAGAGAGAATATATGTAAGCCACAAAGTATGAAATTATGTTCATTTCAGTTTCTAACATTTTTAAACAATTCTTTGAGCTAAGATGGTATGCCATCGACTTTTTAAATTTAAATTTAGGATTAAGATTGTCTTGTGTTGTTAATTAATTTTATAATCATGGATAACTATTCTCACTTTCACACTGGAGAAATAGTATACCAAACTGGTGAGAACTATTGAAATGACTGGGGATAAAAAACAGATAAGAATTAATGATGAACATTTGCCAGAAACAGTAAAAATTTGCATTATGCTTTGAACATCGTGTTCTTTAAATAAATATTTCGTAATATTTCCAAATTAAAATTTTTAATTCAATATTAATTAAAAATAAATTGATATTTTTTAGAAGATATAAAAATTTAGAAGAAGAATGTGAAGCCTTCTAATATTTATCAGATACGTGAGCTCTTGAACTGAAGATTTCATACAATGACCACACTTACTATCTTGCTCGATCAATAATATTTGTCATGAAGCCAATTATCTAGAGTCACTCATATTCATTTCACTTCTCAATGACTGATTGATAACGAACTTGCAATTTTACCGCATTACATTGCTATTTAGTGAGAAAATAAAAAATCCTATATTCGCTTGTCAAATTTTAAATTGAAACCTTCCCTTTTCTAATGATTGCCTCTCCACAGTCCCTTTTAATTTTTAAGAGAATGTAAGAAGTTATCACATGCTCTTTAGAGTACAGCCTAGTATGAACACTCCCAGCTAGCAAGAGAAAGGTCCCTGGCTCGAATCTCGGAAATGGCATAATTAAATTTTCACATTCCTGGCTTTATGGCTTTTCACAATCCTGGCGTAATAATTTCTATAAGCTCATATGTCAATTTTGTGATAATTGAGGCAATTATTTTCATAATATCAGACATAAAAGAAATGTCTGAGGAAACACAGCTCCGTGTTGATGTAAGATGTGGTTAAATCCTGCTAAAGCCATTGTAAGCTAAAGATATCCCATGCAAAGCATGGTATCTGATTTGCCAAATATCGGTGACCGCCGATAACATCGCGGCGAAAACATCGTGGACGAAAACAACGCAAGGAGAAAACGTCGTGCTACAAAACATCGTGGGAGAAAACATCGCAGTTCTAAAACATCGTGGTACAAAACATCGTCGTCGAAAATAAAGCGGTTCAAAAACTTCGCAGTTTGAAAACATCGCCGTCGAAAATATCGTGGTAAAAAATAAAGTATCTACAAATGATCGCATGACGATAACATCGCAGACATTCTTTTATCGAGTTTTAATAATTGGAAATGGATATTCCCATAATGATTTATGAGCGCAAGATGTAAGGAAGGATAATTTTTACTTTCACATTTTTTAAATAACTAATAAATTTTTGCTGAAAAAGTAAGAAGGAAATTTAAGCATAAATAATTAAATGCAACTTATAGCTTATACTTTTCAGGAAAAATTACCAGTAAAAGCATTACAAAAATTATTTATTAATGGCCTTTGTTAGTTAACTATGTCGGTTTAAAATTCCATTAAGTGCTATAAGTTGCATTAATTTTCTATGCTTAAGTTTCCTTTTTATTTTCTCAGCAAAAATTTATTAGTTAATAAAAAATATGAAAGTAAAAATTATCCTTCTTTCCATCTTGCGCTCACAAATCATTATGGAAATATCCATTTACAGTTATTAAAGAATGTCTCCGAAAAGCATGTCTGAAAAAAGCATATCTGCGATGTTATCGTCATGCGATGATTTGTAGATACTTTATTTTTTACCACGGTATTTTCGACGACGATGTTTTTAAAGTGCAAAGTTTTTGAACCGCTTTATTTTCGACGACGATGTTTTGTACCACGATGTTTTAGGACTGCGATGTTTTCTCGTTGCGATGTTTTCTCCCACGATGTTTTGTAGCACGACGTTTTTGCCTTGTGTTGTTTTCTCCGCGACGTTTTCGTCCGCGATGTTTTTGCCGCGATGTTTTCGGCTGTAACCCAAATATCCTAACTTAACCCAACCGCTTTTAAACATGTTTAGAGAAGCTAATATTGACTGAACACGCACGTAATAGGAAACATGAGTTGAAAATCAGTCTTGTACTGAGCCGCTGTACTCAGCCTCATTTGCTGGTTCTTTGTCTACTAGATGTGGATAGCCAAACTGTCTATATACGTTATAAGGTATTTCCTCCCTCCCTCCAGCATGCCTTTGTAGTGTAACGGTAGCTCACTCGGCGCGCATTCGTGAGGTCCAAGTTCGAGTCCCGGCGAGGGCATTGCACATTTTTCGCATCTCCTGACTTTATAACGTCATACGATACAATATTCATAAGTCCACCCAAAAAGTAAGATCCAAAAACGTAATGCGAATATAGATCGAATTAGATCATCACATTCAGTGGGTTGTTTTGAATTTCTTCATTGGAATAACGATTTTCCTTGCAAGCAATATTTTTAAAAAATGTACATTTTACATGCTGCGGTATTTGGCATACTTATCCGAGAACACAGTATGACAGATCAGAATGTCTCTAGTTGAAACTAATATGCTTTAAAAAGTATATCATTCAAATGCGTCCGATAACTCTTTCAGAAGGTCCAGCGAAGCAGTCTCATACGCAAATTATTTTTGACTTATTGAAAGCGATATTATGCATATTCCCTTGGATTTTTTTGACTAAAGTTTCTCTTTCTGAGGCAGATCATCTTACTGTGCCTTGCCATAATAAATTTCTCTTACTATTATTCTTCCAGTATTATAAATGAACTATTATTACTATAATGATTACTTTTATAACTATTACTGTTATAATATCACTATTATATTGATTAAACATAAAGAGAAAAATCTGACAAACAACTGAGTAAAGTATTTTACAAATTTTTATTAAAAACTTTTTCCAAGAATTCTAATTTATAGTAAGAGAAAGCATAAATATATATTTAATTTTAGTTTATATCTATTTTTATTATAAAGACAAAAGAATCTGAGGAAGCAAAGGATACCCTGCTAAAAATGCCCCGTAGAAACCCATAAAATTTTTTTTTACGGGGAATTTGCCTACTGGTACCCGTACAGCTCTGTGGGTACCCGTAGGCCAAATCCCCGTAAAAACCCACAGACAGAAACCCGTACAACTGTACGGGTACCCGTAGGCCAAATCCCCGTAAAAACCCATAGAAAGAAACCCGTACGGTTGTAAAAAACCCATAGAAAGAAACCCGTACAGTTGTTACGGGTACCCGTAGGCCAAATACCCGTAAAAACCCATAAAAAGAAACCTGTACGTTTGTACGGGTACCCATAGGCCGAATACCCGTAAAAACCCATAGAAAGAAACCTGCACGGCTGTATAGGTACCTGTAGGCGAAATACCCGTAAAAAACCTGTAAACGGAAACCCGTACGACTGTACGGTTACGAGTAGGCCAAATCTCTGTAGAACTGTAGGCACTATAAACAAAATCCCAGTAAAAACCCATAGCCAAAAATCAAAAACTTTATATGCATATCCATTGGCCAAATTTCCATTAAAAAATGGATATTCCGTAGGTCTATGCCTTGTAAAAACCAGTAAACAAAAGCATGTACACCTATACAGGCACCCATACGCC
Organism: Stegodyphus dumicola; assembly: GCF_044657685.1. NCBI lineage: Eukaryota > Metazoa > Arthropoda > Arachnida > Araneae > Eresidae > Stegodyphus > Stegodyphus dumicola. The sequence continues at coordinate 135,757,034 of NC_140776.1, forward strand.
AAATCCTGTAAAAACCACTACACAAAAATCCACAGACCAATAAAGGTACCTCTTGGAAAAATCGCTGCACAAATCCCATAAACAGAACCAATAGCATTATACCATAGTGGAGTATCCATACATAGAATCGTACATAGAACGGGTATCCATATACAGAGTCCCTATAAAAAACAATACACAAAAATAGAACTGTAAATCAAATTCCCATAAAAACATTAACCAGCAGAAGTACATAATTAGCACTAATGAAATGTACAGAACTAAATTGCGGAGAAAGCATGTAATTAATTTTAAATAAAACTCAATGCGAATAAATAAAAATTTTAAAATATCTAGAAGCCTACGAGCCCGTCCTTCTTAATGCACGTCAATATCTATAAACATATTACAAAATATTTGTATAAATTCTCTTTACAAAATTTTAAACTACCTTTATATAATTCTGAAAATAAAATGAATAGAAAGATAATAACCAAAGTCATGATTCACAACCATCGAATGATATATGTACATATATATATATATATGTAAGAAAAATAAGGAATATGCAAGAGATTAAATTAGCAGCGTAAAATTAATTTTCCTTCTCTATTCTAAAAACAGTAATCTTTCTGCACTGCATCATTTGGAGATTAATTCATGTCATATGACTCTTACATAATTTGATGTTGTAAAAGAAACTAAAACTCAAACAGCCAATAGTAATTTTACAGCAGTATTAACTATCAAAGATGAGTAAAAGTGCATCGAGAACCAAAATTAACTCGGTCTGAATTAAGATTTCACCCTTAACGTAACGCATTTGCTTTTTACGCTTTGTATTAGCTGGATTGCAGTCTGTCTGCTCCTTGTTTCTTACTACACATTTATCAAAAATGTTAATTTTTGGAATAGGCATAAATAATGTGCCAACTTGTTTGTGGCTGCAGCATATTTGCTGAAAGAAAAGTTGAATTAAACCTACCTCGACTGCCAAATTTCTTATTCATTGTGGATTGGAGTTTCAACATCTCTAAGCCATCAAAATTCTTGCTGTTCATTACGGATTCAGCTGCTTGTATTCGACTACAGAATCTATTACATATATATATAATATCATTTCATTTGATGGTTGCGAATCATTACTTTGACTGTATATATATTATTGATTTCATTATAAATATATACATATAGTACTGTACCTCACTGCATATATTTGTATTTCAGTTCTTTAATTGGGAAATTAAACAATTGTATTTAATCACATCAGTTTGTTTAACAATATGATACCTAATGAGAAATTTATTGCCAAAGGATGGTGCTTTCTAGCATCTGCTTAAATTTTAAGTTACCTACAATGCACTAAACCAAATTAAAAAACAAAACTAGAAGAAACCCAAATTTTCATGAAGAGAAACATTATTAACAAGCAAGCAAAAAGAATACGGGACTTGCAAATTAGAAACTTAACAATTAAATTATTACTTAATTAAAGCGATGCATTATTGGAATAAATTTGAGTCAGTGTTTTAGGTGCAAGTTATTTAGATTTCTATTGTAGAAAGAATACTTGAAATAATGTATAGAAATATTATTTTGAACCATAAAAATTCTCAATAGTAAAATTTAAAGTACTGAAAAGGTAGCTATTGTTTTTGACATTAGATTATATATAATATAAAAATACCTCATGCTGAGCATTTTCTGAAATTACAATGCTAAATGAAATTGATATAGTGCAGTATTTAGCAATAATAACTTTTTGTAAACAAATGTGGCTATATTCGCTTAGTTGTAATGACAGTAATTTTAACTGCATTTGTATAAGGCTGTACAGAAGATTTATTTATATGGGTTTTCATCCGCAGAGAACAACCGGATTCCCTGTGGAAGTGATTCCGAAAATAATGTTTAAATATTACTTTAACTATATTTGAAAGCAATGCTATAACAGTGCCCTTATAAGACTCGTGATCCGAAAAGCTTTGGTTTTAAATGTCTCGTAAAAACTTTCAATTACTTCTGCAAAATTCATACCCACGTAAAAATTACTACACCGAAGTCAATTGATTATACAGCAAAACGTTCCTAAAACAATCAACTCCACAATTCGAGATAATGCGAGTTTCCTGTAGCCTGACAAAACTATGAATGATTTTTAAGTCCTGTTATTTAATTATTGTCCTGACAAATGTGCCATTATAAGAGGTGGTCATTTAAGAAAATAACCACTATATGAGGTTTCAACTTAATGTAATTTTTTTCAAATAAATAATTCACTTTTTATACTCCCAAGACTAGTACATTTAATATTACATAAATCTTATTCACAAATCTATTTCTATTTCAAAAGCAATTTATGAAAAACACATTTGAAATTTTCTTCATCAAACTAATAATAATGAAAATTAAAGTATGCATAAAAATGATTATATGTGTTTTAACAAAATAGCACAAAATATTTAATGTAAAAATGTGGTTCTAGTCTCATACTTGTAAAGAAAAATAGACCAAAAATAAAAAACAATGTAAGCTACTATGATCATCTAAATTTTCACATAATTTTAGTAGTGGAAAAAAGATTCCTTAAGCTTGTATGTCTTCTCTACCCCATTCAATAAGTAATAAACACATTAAATACTTCAATGTTTATTTCATTAATAAAACTTATCTTTTTTGCTCGCGAAATATAATTAGTACATTTTTTAAAACATAAAAAAACATTCTTTTTGCTCGTCCACATCACATTAGGCGAAAAATTCAAAATTGAATCATGCAAGATCATTTTATGTAAGGTATGCTCAAATTTATTATTACATAATATTCAAATGATAAAGCATCTACATGAACAAACTTTAAAAAAGTATTTCTAAACTGTAATGAAAAAAATAAATTTTCCAAAATACAGTTTCAGTAGAATGCAAAAACTACATTTCTGCATCTGCACACTGAAACAAATTATCAAGCCTGAAATTATCACTTTTCAGTCTTTAAGCACATTGTTTTTCAGGATAAAAGTAAAGATGGAAAATCTATTTCACGCTCAGAAACTCCATTTCACAACTAGTCAGTTATCAGCAACGTTCTCTCAAACATTAGACACGATTACACGTGCATGGCTTTAGTGGTATATTCATAGTCAGTGCTGGTATTTTATTATTTATTACTGATTTCTAAACAGTAAATCATAGTAAAATTTGTAATACAGTAAATCCTAGTAAATAATATATTGCATTACTACAACCACGAAGAAAATAACACCACAATCACACAACAATAACTAGAGCGGCGCCATATTGCTTGTTTGGGAAACTTCTGAAAGTGGGGGAGGGAGGGGGAATTTTTTTCTTCACGTCAGCGTTAACAGGGAGAAAAGTTTTGCGATTGTGAATGAACTTTTTCGCGTTAAAGAGATATTGGTTGATACCGGTGTTTATTTGTAATATCAGAAATGTAAGTGCTTATGTGTGTGTATTCAGAGAACCAACTCGTAGCAAAAACCACCTCCCTAAGACGACCGCCTCTGAAAGAAACCAGTATTTCTGAAAACATAAGTATACTTTGGTATTGAATATTCCCTCTGTAAGGCGACCATTCACAAAGAAAATTCTGCAAGTGTGTCTGGTCGCCTTAGAGATATTCATTACGTAGATGCAATCTTCCTAAGACGACCACCTCTAAAAGATAAACGTATCTCTGATAACGTGAGTATCTATTGGTATTGAGCATCACCTCTCTAAGGCGACCACTTGCAAATATGAATTTTTATTTGCGGCTGGTCGCCTTGGAGAGACCTCGTTGTGTGTGGTGTATATGATTACTGTTATTGTTTCCGAAAAAAAATTTAAATAAAAAAAATAGCATATTTAGTAAAAACCTTCTCTAAAACGACCACCTGCGTTTACAGGTTACTCTGGTGGTCTTAAAGAGATCATATTTTCATTCTGTTAATTTTATTGTTTACAAGAAGTATATTAACGTCAGATAAAAAAATAGCACAAACCCATATAAACCAACAGAAGATTTATTATTATATTGATACCAGTAAGAAAACCAGCAAAAGTCAATATAAACCTACACAAACCAGTACAAAGTTCTGCCATTGAATGTTGGTTGTATGGGTGTCAACTGATACCAGTAAGAAAAACCCACAGAGATCAATAGAAACCAGTAAAAGTCAATAGAGACCATCAAAAATTCTATAGGTACCAGTAGAAAGTTTTACTGGTTTCTATGGGTCATTTTGAAACCAGTAAAAAAAAACCCACAGAGACCAACAGAAACCAGTAAAAGTCAATAAAAACCCATAAAATCTTATGGGTACCCATAAAAAGTTTTACTGGTTTCTATGGGGCATTTTTAGTAGGGTACCGATGCTTGGAATATGGTTATTCCTTTAGTTTCTGACAAGAAAAATTTATTAGGACAACAAATATAAAGAAAGATTTTCATTAAAGCTGAGCTATGTCCTCTCGACAAATAAAAGTAAACTAGGAAACAGAATAAACTGCAGAAAATAAGACAAAATATATGACTTTCTGTGACAAAAAACCAGGAAGTTGAATAAGATTACGGTGAATTGGAATGGCTGCTTCCTCTACCATCCTATGCAACAATGTTCTTGAGATTAAACATTACTGTGCACAGCAGATAATAAATAAGGAGAGACAACTCTTCTTCACCTCCAATAAAAAGGCAAGAAAGAAAAGAATAAGAAAAAACTCAACATCCTCTGTAACATTTGACAGAAACTACATAAAAAATAAGCTTCTGTGCGTTTGAGACTTCAAACCAATTTTTTCTTACAATTAGTACTTAAATAAATAACCAAAATGTTAAAATCTGTTAATGACTTTATATTTCTGAATAGCAGCAATTTTTTTCAAATATGTGAATTTAAAATTATGCGTTATTTGAAAGAAAACTGAACTATTAAAATTGAAATCAAAATGTAGCAATAAATACATAAAAATATATCAGATTTTGTAGCAGGCAACATAAAACACAAATGTACCCTCGTTGGAATAGACTTGTGCATCTTCGATTTGCTAGTTCTGCTTGTTAACTACTTACACCGTGAGAGCATTGTAAAATGCAATAATTCCTTACATTCCACTTAAAGGACACTGGGAACTGCACGGAACTCAATTGACCAAATCTAGGTAGCAAAGAATTATCATTACCATCTCTTAATTCGAGCCCACTGAGAGATTATCAATTTTCTCGGGGCAAGAAATGTGTAAAAACTAATTGTGCCCTCGACAGTACTCAAATACGGGTATTTGGTTTGCTAACTAAACGTATTAACCACTTACACATTAAAGCGGCAACGGGAGCAAGGTAATAGATAACTCCTTATAAATCAACGAAATTGGTTTATTTTTAAAAATGTGTTATTTCAAAATACATATTAAAAAGTATCTTTTTCCCCATACTTATTGCCCATAATTTTGTTATGTAACTTATGTATGATATTATGTAACTAATTATGTAATTTAATAATTGATATTATTTAACGAAGAATTCCCATATGCCATCGTTTCGGATAACATTCAGCCCTAAAAGGAACAGCGAATAAAAAATGACACTGTTGCCATTCCACCCAGCTTAAATCTTCCTTTTAATTTTTAAGTTACTGTAGTACAACGCTTATCAATGTAAACCAAGACCAGTGAAATGATATATCTTAAATGTATTTTAATTAATTTTTTTAACATAAGATGTTCTAACGTTTTACACCGTATTTCTTCTATTTTAATATGCAGTTTTATATTTCCCTCTAAGCATCGCCATAAAGGCAATGCATCTGAGAACCGCTGGCAACCTTTTTTAGTCCAAAGGGACTTGAGTCCCGAAGGACTATTGCTTTCGTTTTGGCATTTTGCGTCGGACTCATAAATGTCGGTTCACTTTTCAAACTGTTGCCACAAAATGTTAGAGTCCTGCATTATATTTGAAGAAATTAAATAATGAAAAATCTGCATAAATGTATGTATATTTCTCGTATTGTGATAAAACAACGGTACATAGAACAATCGAATTTTGAATGACGTAATCCTACTACGAATATGGGCATCTGGAATCCCAAATTTGAAATTTGGAATTTGTTTTATTATCGATTTCATATTTTGTGAAACTTTAACGAATTTTTGAGTAACAAACTCAACTATTTAAAAGCGAGCAATGGCAACGTTGTGCAGAAAAAACATTTATATCTCCAGCGTGTGAGTCTCTGTATCGGAAATTCTAAAGATATGCTCGTTTTAAAACTATTTTGCGATATTGCTGTTGCACTGGATCTTATGGTTTAAGTGCACTTGTTGGAAAACTGCCAAGAACTGCTTAAACTTGCCTGCTTAAGCCCAACAAGCCTGCGACACTGCTCCTGAGAGTTACCGACCAATCAGTTTGCTAAGCTCAATTAGCAAAATCGTGGAAGTAGTTATCCGACATAGACTAAACATCTTCCTGGATGAGCAGAAGATCCTCATATCCTATCAGTTTGGGTTCAGGCGTAAGCACTCGACAACGCATCAACTCTACAAAGTTGTTGAGTTAATAAGCAGTGGGATGCAACAACATCGTGTTACTGGTGGACTTCTCTTAGATGTCGCCAAAGCCTTCGATAAAGTATGGCTAGATGCCCTCATATACAAATTACACAACCTGGGACTCCCAGGCTACATCACAAACATAATTAAATCCTACCTAACCGGTAGACACTTTGTCGTTCATGTTTCTGGTTCATTATCCACAAACCGGCCTATACGGGCTGGTGTTCCACAGGGATCCCTTCTGGGCCCTACCCTATTCAATATTTACGTGAACGAATCCCCACTACACACAACACAACACTAGCCATGTATGCAGACGACACAGCGATCCTAACGCAAAGTGCATTTGTTAGTTCAGCAATACAACAGCTACAACACCACATCCATTCGCTAGAGACTTGGCTGACCAAATGGAAAGTCAAAGTGAATGTCGATAAGACACATGCCATACTGTTTACTACTAAGAAGAATTTCCCGACTCACCTGCAAATGTATGGTGTGGACATTCCCTGGGTCAAGCAGGTCCCTTATCTTGGGGTGATCCTCAGTAAATCTCTTACATGGAACCCACACGTTACATATATTCTCAGGAAGTTTCGAGCTAGTAAAGCTTCACTCTTCCCCTTAATTGCTCGAAACAGTGTTCTATCTATTGATAATAAGTTGCTCATTTACAAAACCATGTTGCGTCCAATTCTTAGTTATGCATGCCCCGTCTGGGCATACTCGTGCAAAAGTTTGAGAAGGCAGTTACAAGCTGCCCAAAACGGGGTATTGCGTATGATATGTAATGCCCCCTGGTACATTCGGAATAGCCAAATTCGTAAAGAGTTAAGAATAAAGGATCTTTTTGATTTTTATTGCCGCCTATCTAGGGCATTTTATGATAAACAGGAACTTCTGGACAATCCTGTGGTTGTTAACTATTGCTATGATACTAGGGACCCCAATTTCAGTAAACGCCCAAGGGCGATCCTAAATGTTAGTAATGTGTAATTTTGTATATGTGTTATGCAAATTGTTGCTCAGATTCTTTATTGTATATTGTTATTTTTTCTTGCTTTTTGTTTTTACTAGTGGCACTAAGGCGTCGCACTTAGTATTTTGTTTTTCTTGTGTGTACATGTATTCTTCTGTGAAATAGTTGTTAAAAAAATAGTTAATTATGTATGGATTAGTAATTAGGTACTTAAGGAAAAAAATTTGTATTTAACTATTAGCAATTATGAATTTAAACTCTTGCTCATTTAATTATTTAGCACATTCAGTTACATTTCTCATAATTCGAAACTTTTATCATGTTATTCGATGAGGGGTGGGGCTATGGCGCCCAGGCACCCTGGTGGTTAAGCACCGCAGTTCAACATCTGTATTCTGTATGGTTTAAGTGCGAAGAACATGATATTTAATAAAGAAAGGTAACACACAAAATGTTAAAAAACGCCCCTTTGGACGTAATTTAAAATCTGAAACATTTCAGATTTTTTTTTTAAATGCTAATTATTCTGAAGCAATACATTTTCCCACATTGCTAATATATGCAAGAATACTTCTATTTATATTAACCTGTTATTAAAATATTTGCTATTTATTTTAGTTTCTTAGAACTGAAAGTTTTCTTTCATTAGTATCACTGTAGCATTAAAATTTGCCCCTTAGAATTCATGTCTTAGAATCGAAGAAACACAGAACTTTTGTCCTTTATACATCACCGTATGTATCATAAATAAAACTAAAAAAAAAAAAAATCTGAAATTTTTCAGATTTTAAATTACGTCCAAAGGGGCGTTTTTTTAACGTTTTGAGTGTTACCTTTATTTATTAAATATCATGTTCTTTGCACTTAAACCATAAAATTCAGTTCAAGAGCAATATCGCAAAATAATGTTAAATTAAGCATATCTTTAGAATTTCCGATATACACAGTCTCGCGAGCTGGAGATAAAAGTATTTTTTTTTTATATATAACGTTGCCATTTCTCGCTTTTAAAGCATTGAGTTTGTAAATCAAAAATTCGTTAAAGTTTTACAAAATATAAAATCTATAATAAAACAAATTCCAAATTTGGGATTTCAGATGCCCATATTCGCAGTAGGATTTCGTCATTCAAAATTCGATGGCTCTATATACCATTGTTTTATCACAATGCGAGAAATAGACAATCATTTATGCAGATTTTTCATTATTTAATTTCTTCAAATATAATGCAGGACTCTAACATTTTGTGGCAACAGTTTGAAAAGTGAACCGACGTTTATGAGTCCGACGCAAAATCGCAAAACGAAAGCAATAGTCCTTCGGGACTGAAATCCCTTTGGACTAATAATAATGATAATATTCTTTGGCAACATGTGGAATGTAATCGTGTGTATATATGTCTTTCTCTTTTAATTCGATTTTAATCGTGAAAGTGCATTTCTTTTAATAAACTTTGATTTTCCCCCTCAGACCTTTTGGAATTCTTGACAAAAAATTAAAAAAGAGAAAACTGAAAAAAAGTGGAGAATCAAATAATTTTCGAGTTGAGTTCTCATCGGCTGATCTGGCAACAAATCTGATTTGTTTGTACTTAGAAACATGGAGGATAGATAGAGTGAGCATGACGTCAAAAATTGAAGCCAAGTAAATGTTAGCAACGTGACTTACCATGGCCGTAAAACTACGAAACATTATTGTTAAATAAAATTGGACTGAAAATGAAAGCAAATATCAATGTTCGCAAGCTCAAAAAAGTGTTTAAAGGCATAATTTGCATAAATTACCATTGAAACTTCCACTGATTTCGCAGGTTTTACCATATATACATTTGTGTTATAGTTACTATTTAGATATTTTCAAGTACCTAGATTTTATTTAACTTCAATATTTGCAGTCCTTGTGGTTTATCTATATACTAAGTAGAATTTTTTTTATGTTAAGTATTAAAATTAGAACGGGAGACTTATAAACGTTCAATTATAAATAGCTAAACATGTAAACAACGTCGCTCGGAATGTAAACAAAAGCAGCCGCTAATGGCAGCGGCCATGATAAGTGGCGATGTGATACCGTGATGTTTCATGGCTTCATTTTCATAGCACGGGATTTACGAAGAAGGCTTACCCCATCTGTTCTAACCTCCATGTTAAGAAATAAGATGCAGTTTACTTTTAAACTAGATTCTTGCGCGGCCAATCACAAAAACAAGAATTTACAAAAAAGCAATTACATTTTTTTTTTTTTTAAATCTGAACTCTCAGCTTTTATATTACGCCCAAAAGTGCGTTTTTTAACGTTTTGTGCGTTACTTTATTTACTAAATATCATGTTCTTCGTGCTTAAACCATAAAATTCAATTCAAGAGCATCATCACAAAATATTTAAAAGAGCATATCTTTAGAAGTTCTGATACACAGTCTCGCGCGCTGAAGATATATATATTGTACAATGTTGCTATTGCTCATTTTAAAATCGTTGAGTTTCTTAAATGCTTTACAAAACACGAAATAGCTAATAAAACAAATTCCACATTCCAAATTTGGCTTCCAGATGCCCATATTCGGGTGGAGGCGTACGTTATTCAAAATTGAATGGCTCTAGGTACCGTTGTTTTATCACAATGCGTAAAGCATGCATACATTTGTGCAGATTCTTCTATCTAATTTCTTTACATATATTACAGGGCCCTAATATTTGGTGGCAACAATTTAAAAAGTGATTCGCCGTTTATATAGTGAATCAATGCAAAATGCTAAAACGAGATTAATAGCCCTTCTGAGCAAAATAATACATATACAATGTTCCAATGAGTCCAGTTAATGTAAATTAATTCCTTTGGGGCAGGCTAGTTCAATTTAATGAAAAATATTTAATGATTTCAACAATAAATCAAAGGTATTGATTTTTTTTTATTACATTAATGTACGAAATACAAGAGATAGAGATCAGCTTGTTTCCTTTTGACCTACCACAGTCGTCCTGTAGCAATCATCATGTATTATTCTGTTAATGAAGCCTGGGGAATCTTTTTCAAACAACTACTAAAAAAATGCAAAAAAGGAGCTTAAAGCGATATTATCACAAGAAATAAGAGATATTGGTCGGGCAATGAATACTGAGGAATTTCCGTACGGATTATTAGCACAAGTCTAACTACGGAACAATCAACAGTACATTTACCGAACCCGTCATTTTCACGGATTTCGGACTTCATGAGCAAAATAACAAAAATCATTGTTTCTACAGTTTTACAATTTATGCTGAAAATTATTGATGTAATGAGACGAATACGCATCCAAATTTATTTCCACCTTAGCCTTTTAACTTCACAGTTCTGTGTGATGTTTACCTGCCTCTACGGATACCAGTCGAAATGACGGATAAACTAGATTCATAATTAATCGCAATAAACAGTTTTTAAAGTGAAATTATTTTTCTTATTCCAAATATAAAAGTCGTTAGAATTTAGGCACGAAATAAAAATCATAATTAAATTTAAATATCTTTGGATAACTTCGAACCCAATATCAACGAACCGCAGTTCGCCAGAGATGTCACATGTCAATTGTATGTGCCTAAAGCGTAAAAGATAAGCGTTAGGCTCAAGATTAAGGAACCCATCAGCGGTCAAGGGGTAGTTCGGGGTTCGATTCCCTGGTGAACGGGTTGGCTGCATAAGTGCTCTCTTGATTTTTCCAATGTATAACGTGTATACCAGCCAGTTTCCCTTAAAACGTCCTCCGAGAAAGCATCCCTCCTCTTAAGCAGATAACCCTCGAGTGCTTTGCCATTATCAAATAAACCAAAACTAAGATTAAGGAAATATCTGCAGTCGTTGAATTCCAGTCAATGTATCAAGACCTTTAAGAAGTTGTAGTTCGAGTAGGGACGATCGAGAAGAACGTATTAGATGAATACGAATATTAGCAATATCAGTATAGAGTTAGAGGAAAGTACTAGTTTTATTCTGACGAAGTACCTTTCTTTAGCCATCATGAGTATGTAATTCAAGAAAAGCTACTGAATTGCTAGAGTAGTATCTCTTCTTGAATACTGAATTGCGAGTGTAATGAGTATCACCGAAGATTGGTCTGGTAAGTCTGTCAACACTAAAACTACCGTACCACCGATAAAAAACAACTATCAATTCTTGAAATTGATGATTATCAGTAGTTCTAGTGTAAAGGTTGTAAGTGTTTTTAAATTAAATTAATCGTTTTTAAGAAAATACGTGGTTTTCTATGCCTGTCAATTTGACGGGTGCCTGTAAATATAGGTATACAAAACTATCCGTAAAGATAATGTAAAAGATATTTTTAATCAAATTAAAATTTAAGAAAGTTCTTAAAAACTGCGTTTATTGTTTTTAAAATCCTTAGTTTGTCAATGGGTAACGGAGAGGTTAAATTTGGAAGTTAAAAATTTTGTGTTCAGAGTGGTAACACATTAGCGCTTCGAAGATAAAAGTATTTCTTTTCCAGCAGTGGCATAGCCGAGTCTTTATTTTATGTTTATTATTAAGTTTGAAAGGTATATCTTACATTTTGCAAACGGAACGAGAGGATAAAAATATTCTATTTCTAACAGTAGCAATACTTTGCTTTATCTAACAGTAGCAATACTTCCCTCTTAAATTTTTCCCATTTTCTCCAAATTTAATAAATTTGGGAGTTTATTTAATTTGAGGAAACTATGAAATATATCAAAAACAAATTCAACCATCAAGATTTACATAATTATGTGTAACTTCTTCAGAATTTGAAAGCTGTTTAGGTATCGTCATTTTTACACAGTTGGAGGAACATACATATATACTTTTAGATCCTGCATTACTTAATAACGTAAATATTCTAGGAGCTCTGCTATGTTCAATTAGATAACTAAGCTTTACAATTATTTTTAAATTCTAGTAGAAACCACTGGTTTTTTACATTTCTGCTTTAAACTACGAAAACTTGATGGGTTACACAATCAGGATTGACAGCACTAATGAAATATTTGCAAAGCAAAGCATGAGAATTGATATTTTTATTTGTTGATATAGAGAAACTGTATTCAGGTATCATAAATTTCTAATGCAAGACATAAAAAATCAACAAGAACAAGTAAAGAAACTAAGTAATTAAAATTCATTTTAAAAATGTACCCACTTATTTATTTAGAATATAAAGAATCAAACTAAATTTTTTTCATATATTCACTTCTTATTCTTATCAAAAACTGTAACTTTAAAATAACTAATCGCAACTTAAATATAATTAAAGAAAGTTACGTGCAATTTTATCATGAAATCATGACAAAAATGCGCAACAATAAATTCATTACAACAAAAATTCCGAAAGCTAAACCACCTACTGCACGAAAACAAAAGCACATACTTTATTTTTCTGTTTCAGCAGCAGAAGCATAAAATGCCATTGATTTACTGCGATTGTGACGTCATATATGAATCGCTATTGTTGCCATTACGAGCAGTTAGATTGTCAAATACGTGTTTCTATTCTCAGTCTATTTTTTTCACTTTTGAAATTACGTAAACATACTTTAGTAGCGAAACGTTTCTTGCTTGAGTCAAAGCAGATTAATTTGTGAAGTATATACAACTAGCGTATACTTCTACCTAGTTCTTGCACGGAAAGCTTTAAATGTAATATTAAATATGTAAAGTTATGGAATCCAAATCTTACAAACAAGGAAAAATAATTAATTTTTCTAGAGAAATAATTTAATATTCTTTAGAAGAACTAAAAATAATTAATTAATTTTTAATTCTTTAATTTTTCATTCATAAATGCTAAGATTTTGTAAAGAAATTCTTTTAAAATTTTATGACATACGTAGAAACATGCAATCGTTATTGCAAAGACTAATAGCCTAAAAGAAGCGGATGCCATTCGAAAAAATATAATATTTATCTCTGTAATTGAATCTGTTTATTATTGATGAGCAAACTAAACTATTGCAATAATTGGCAGTACTTAAAAATAATACTTTTTTCTACTTTTGAATCTGCTAGAATTAAATGAAAATGCAATTAATTCATGATATATATGATTAAAAGCATTAAATTGTTTTTATAAAATCATATTGTATGTTTTTTCAGTTTCAAATAAATTTTTGTTTTCATTTTAATGCGTTACTATATTTTCATTCGAGTCTGTTGCCATTTGGAAAACATAAATAATTATTCTTTCCTATTTAATCTGTCTACTTTTAAGCAAATAGCTAAACTATTAAAAAAAAAAAATCTGAAATGTTTCAGATTTTAAATTACGTCTAAAGGGGCGTTTTTTAACATTTTGTGTGTTACCTTTCTTTATTAAATATCATGTTCCTCGCACTTAAACCATAAGATCCAGTGCAACAGCAATATCGCAAAATAGTTTTAAAACGAGCATATCTTTAGAATTTCCGATACAGAGACTCACGCGCTGGAGATAAAAATGTTTTTTCTGCACAACGTTGCCATTGCTCGCTTTGAAATCCTTGAGTTTGTTAATCAAAAATTCGTCAAAGTTTTAAAAAATAGGAAATCGATCATAAAACAAATTTCAAATTTCAAATTTGGTCTTCCACATGCTCATATTCGTTGGAGGATTACGTTATTCAAAATTCGATGACTCTATGTACCGTTGTTTTATCACAATACGAGAAATATACATACATTTATGCAGATTTTTAGTCCAAAGGGGCTTTGTCCCTGAAGGACTATTGTTTTCGTTTTGCGATTTTGCGTCGGACTCATAAACGTCGGTTCACTTTTCAAACTGTTGCCACAAAATGTTAGAGTCCTGCATTATATTTGAAGAAATTAAATAATGAAAAATCTGCATAAATGATTGTCTATTTCTCGCATTGTGATAAAACAATGGTACATAGAGCCATCGAATTTTGAATGACGAAATCCTACTGCGAATATGGGCATCTGAAATCCCAAATTTGGAATTTGTTTTATTATAGATTTTATATTTTGTAAAACTTAAACGAATTTTTGATTTACAAACTCAATGCTTTAAAAGCGAGAAATGCCAACGTTATATAGAAAAAAAATACTTTTATCTCCAGCTCGCGAGACTGTGTATATCGGAAATTCTAAAGATATGCTTAATTTAACATTATTTTGCGATATTGCTCTTGAACTGAATTTTATGGTTTAAGTGCAAAGAACATGATATTTAATAAATAAAGGTAACACTCAAAACGTTAAAAAAACGCCCCTTTGGACGTAATTTAAAATCTGAAACATTTCAGATTTTTCATTATTTAATTTCTTCAAATATAATGCAGGACTCTAACATTTTGTGGCAACAGTTTGAAAAGTGAACCGACATTTATGAGTCCGACGCAAAATGCCAAAACGAAACTAATAGTCCCTCGGGATTCAAATCCCTTTGGACTAACAATAGATGCAACTCTGAAAAATATACTTTTTACTTCCTTGTACGTTCCACTTAAGGTTTGTATGCCTTTAGCAGTTTAGCATGCAAAAGTTGTAAAAATTTAAGTGGCGAGTTAAGCCTTACCGCCATTTGTTTACATTTGAAACTCAGTAGAATAGAGAATTCAGTTTTTGCACCTTCAGTGTCTTTTTGCCGAGTGAGATCAAAAGTACACTTTCAATTTTGTGCACAGAAAAATCTGTCTTCTTGCCCACTGGCCGAATGCTTTCTAGAAATTCTAATTATAATTGTAAAAATTGTTTATTTTTTAAACTGTATTTGGTGTTTTATGTTTTTCTGCATTTTACAATTTTTAATGAAGATGTTTTGAGCTCTTATGTATTTTTGCTTTGCCGGGAAGTGAGAACTGAATTAATTGAATGAGAAATATATCTCTAATGAAATTCGAGGAAATACGTTTAAATGAGATGCAGCAAAAAATGTGTATAATTTAATAGGCCATACGAGGAAGTCGTGTGGTGTCCACATCAGATTTTTTACCTTTGAATCTGATTGATTTAAATAAAAATACATTTAATTCATGATATATCTAATTAAAAACATTAAATATCTGTATACAATAG
Organism: Stegodyphus dumicola; assembly: GCF_044657685.1. NCBI lineage: Eukaryota > Metazoa > Arthropoda > Arachnida > Araneae > Eresidae > Stegodyphus > Stegodyphus dumicola. Next base: position 135,772,569 of record NC_140776.1, read on the forward strand.
CATTTTATATTTTTTCATTCCTTAAATATACATACATTTGCATGCTAGTCTAAATTCATATTCATCTAATAAAATATTTCGTTATTCCACCTAGCCCATGTCTATTGATAATCTGTACTGATAAATCATATTAAACGATAAATTGCCCTTTTAGGCCATCTTTAAAATCTGAACCTTTTCAGATTTTACTCTTATTTATTTATTTACTTTGGTTCTCTTTTAACACATATCAATTGCTTATTGAAATGAAATACTTCGGAATACTCCGCATATTTCTTTAAGAAGACATCAAACATTATGAACAATTTAAATAAAATTTAGCTCTTAGTTACTGTGCTAAAGCAAAGCATACGGGGTCATCTAGCGAGAGGGAGGTTTTCGTGAAAGACGTTTTAGGGGAAGCTGGCTCGAATTCGCATTACATGTGGAAAAATCACGAAAAAATCGTTGCAACCAGCTTATTCTTTGAAGTTTCACCTCGAAATACCAGTGTTCAGCGGTTTTACTGCTCGATCTCTGGTGTTAGTCGTAATTTATAATGCTTTTATAAAGTCACATAAATTATTGAATTTGATGATTAAATATTAAAAAAGAGGTGTATTGCAAGAATAAATACTAATTTTATTGCATCGGTTAGAGCAGGAAGGCTCAAAATCATAAAACAGACAGCAGATTGCGATAACTTGATTGTTTTCATTGTTGTGGTTATAAATATTCAAAAACCGAAATAGCCAATATACACGTGAATGAGAAAAGCTGCTGTTTATATTATTTGCATTTTCCCCTACTACTTCTTAAAAGCAACCATTAACTATCGTTAATGGTTTTCCGTTAACGATTTTGGAGGCCGCTCTCTCAAACTTCAAATGCCAACAAGACAAAAACCGCTAATGGACAGCTTAAGAAATAATAATATTCTTTTATACTTCAACAGCTAAATGAATTTTGATATAATGTTTTTGGATTTTATTAATAATTTTCCAAAGCTGAATAAGAATCCAAAGTAATAGGATTACTGATTTTAAAAGTAATCCTGTATTAGTTAAAAAAAAAAAAATCTGAAAGGTTTAAATTACCAAAGGTGCGTTTTTTTAACATTTTGTGTGTCACCTTTATTTAATGAATGTCATGTTCTTCGCACTTAAACCATAAAATTCAGTTCAAGAGCAATATCGCAAAATAATTTTAAATTGAGCATATCTTTAGAATTTCCGATACACAGTCTCACGCGGATGATAAAAATGTAGGATTACTGATTTTAAAAGTAATCCTGTATGGATTTTTTTGGAGATAAAAATGTTTTTTCTGTACAACGTTGCCATTGCTCGCTTTGAAATCCTTGAGTTTGTTACTCAAAAATTCGTTAAAGCTTTACAAAATATAAAATCGATAATAAAAAAATTACAAATTTCAAATTTAGACTTCCAGATGCCCATATTCGCAGTAGGATTACGTCATTCAAAATTGGATGGCTCTAGGTACCGTTGTTTTATCACAATGCGAGAAACATACACACATTTATGAAGATTCTTCATTATTTAATTTCTTCAAATATAATACAGGGCGATAATATTTGGTGGCAACAGCTTGAAAAGTGAAACGGACATTCAGAGTGATTCGATGCAAAATCGCAAAACGAAAACAATAGTTCCTCAGTGACAAAGCCTCTTTAGACTAATGATTATTAATTTAATGCAAAAATTCTTGAGACGATTTGACTAATATTATATTATATTTCTTAGTATTATATTTATTTTGAATATTAATAAAAATCTGGTTCAGATGCAGAAACTGTCTGGCAAGTGAAATTAATAACGAGATAAAAGGAAAAGGCCCAAAGCTTCGACGCTTGCCATGTTAGACGTTGCCAAAAGTTAAGCATGATACAGAACTTTTACTTCAGATTATAATGTTATCACATACACATAAAATCCTTATAAAAATTATGACTAGATAAATGTCTATATAAACAAAATTTTTGTATTAAATATGTGTATGTTATGTGAAATTTAGTAAATATCCTATAAATAGCTAAGTCATCGAAAATATTATCATGCTTAAATAAATTTTAAAAGTAATGGAAAAATTGCAGTTAGCAAAAAATTCTGCTATATTTGTTATTCTGCTATATCTGTTATTTGTTATTCTGCTATTTTTTTAAAATCAATAGCAGAATAACAAATCTAACTTAAATATTAATGCTGTTTACTGAAAAAAAATCTAGAAATAATTCTTAAAGATGCAAAATTGGTAAAAAAAAAAAAAAAAAAAAGAATGTGCATGCCTATAAGTGTGCAAATTCGAAAAAATTAAAATAACCAGAACTGAAAGTAGAGTCATAATTGTTTTCGATACTAGGAAACTGAAGAAATCCACAAAGACCTTGCCAAAATTCGAACACTGGACTTCTCAATTCCTATCTGGATGTCCTTCCAGTTACATCACCAAAGCAAGCAGAAAGGAGTTAGTAAATATTTTATACAGCCTCAGAATTTTTGACAATCGAAGTGTTCCGGAAAATTCAGTACAAATATCTTCACGATGTGAAAACAGTGAGGTCATCAAGACGTCTAAAAATCAACCTCTTCACACATCTCGGAATATGGTGACTTGAACAAGGACATCCTTAGGTTGTTAAATTACAGTTCTCAGGATATCCTAAGAATATCCCGGATGTTGCGACCTTTGCAGGACATTACGAGGATATTCTACGCTACGGAGGAAATTTTTATTTCTCAAAACTCTATATTTTTGGGTATTAAAATATTACTTCTGCTGACGAATATTTTTATTTTTTTTTTATTATTTATTTATTTTTTTTGAAATGCCTCTAATTTTTAAAGTTCATTTCACTGTATTTTATGCATCGTTTTTTCCTTCTTCACTAACATACTTTATTTTGGAAAGACAAATACAAATCCTTGAGTAATCTTGAAATGATTTTTAATATAAAATGTAAGGAAATACTTCCTCAGATTAATTACATAAATTAATTATATACATAAATTTAATTCCATCATTCATCATTATCTTGCAGTTAAAATAAATCACAGTGAGGTTTATTTTAGTACAAATTTTGTAATAACGTAATAGTGCTTTATCGAAACCTAAATTTCCCTCGATCTTCGTGAGTTCAAGAAAATTTTTACCTCCGCTAAAAGAAAAAAAAAAGGGGGGAGGAGAGAAATACGACCTTGCGTATTTATTACGAGGTCGACCAATCTTTCCCTCATAAGGATAAATGCTCCGTAACATTAACTGGGGCGACAAGCAAAGTAACTACAGTCTGTCGCGGCTCGAATCAGACTGAGGAATTCTGATTGAAGGTTACTAAAATCGAGGAATGCCCATTATGCTTTGCTGGAGGAATATGGGCCAAAATTTCTAAAAATTGTTGATGTTACTTAGCTTGCGAGTAAATGATAAATTTGGAAGCGTGACAAGTTACATTAATCACAAAACCATTCTGTCGTTTCTCTCAGTTAGCCTAAATGTAGTGTTTTCTAAGTGCTGAATGTTAGTGAATATTTAAGAAGACATGATTGGTCCGCTGTTGCGTCCGATGGTCAAGTACCGCGAATGAAAATAAAAATTTCAAAAGAAAATACGTACACTTGGTTATAGATTAGTTTAAAAACGCATGTTTTGCGGGCATCATATGTTAAAGATATTGATGTGCAATGCTTTAAAAAACTAAGCAGTTTTCAATGGAAAATCAATCGACTTTAGACGACAGCATTAAAAATGATACAATGGAGAACCTTTTACATTTGGAGAAAACTATAGAAGAATATCTTCCGGATAAAAAAAACTCAGTATGACTGAATAAAAAATCTATTCGAGTATTGTGATAAATCAGAAGGCAGTAAAGGCAGCAACCTATCGACATATCAATATATTCGACATTAAATCTAAATTTAAGTTATGAGTTAATTATAAGTGTGGATGAGTAAAAATGCTTAATGTATGGTTATTTAACCATTAAAAAACTAACATATGAAACAGCGTACTGTCGGCATTTAAGTGATTTTAAAACAAACCATTGAAAGGTGTAATAAAATTTTTTTCTTATAAAAAAGAAATATGTTTCCAAAACGTAAATGTTTCATGGAAAAGATATAATACTCTCTCTAAGACAATTACATATCCAATTCATTAATATTTCAATGATACCACGTATAACACCTTACAAATGCACAAAAATTCATGCTCTATCAAAATGAGCACATCTCTTAAAATCGAGACTTTTACGTGATTAGTAGACTTTCCAATGAAATAAATGGAGGCGGAAGAAAAAAAATTCTCTAGCGAAGCAAATATGCTTTGCTTTTTATAGAACATTTCCTTTCTCTCCCCTATCGAGCGCCCCCAGGAGAATTTGCCCACAGGCGAATCCGAGGATAGGTCCGCTTTTGGGCTGTTGCATTGCAGAACACGACAAACGATATCTTCGACTAAGTAGGATACAATGACTAACAGACTTGGAAGTAGAGTGGTCTCAGTAAAGGAATGGCAGCAAATTCGCTTTTGTTATCAAAGAATGCTAGTTCTAGAATATTAGGTTCCTAGGTATGGATAGGTTCATATCTACGAGACTTCTGAAAATAATTAAAAGAGGTGACATTATATTCTAAAAGAAAGATATTCAGTTTCAGTTACTTTGATAGCTTCTGTTTTCGATTTCTCTTTCACACAAGAGTTATTCAGAAATGCTACTTTAATCACTGTTTAAATAATCTAAATAAAGTTAACTAGAGTTTCTGTCGTAACGCTAGTTATTATCTTAGGTGGACCAGTCTGTTGTTTCAGTGTTAATTGTAAGGAAAATTACTCTGCTGTAGGAAATTTATTTGCATTAACTGAAGTCAAAACAGAGCTAAATAATTCACAGTGTTCCCGCCGCAGTCTGTTTCGTTAATTGTACTTAGTCTAATTGCATGAATTGTTATTGTGTTATTCGTCTACAAGTAAGCAGTTACCATTAGTTAAGTATTTTATTGCCTTAATTTGTATGCTTTAAGTGCAGGATGATACGTTTTATATAACGGTTGTATTTCTTATTTTTAATTAATACAGTGTTTCCCTACCATTTTTCGACTGCGGAATCCTTAAAATAACAGTCATGTCTGTGGGAATCCGTAAATATAATTTGTTATATGATGAATAACCTTTCATCTCATTAGTTAATGAATTACTCTCTCAAACTCATAAGAATGATATAATGTAGCAATTTTTTTTGCATAATGAACTCCCCGCATAAAGTACATCTCTGATAAAAAAAAAAGTAACTTTTGGGACGAAGAATGCTCCATTGCAAATTGCCAATACCGTCATACATTATTATTTACAGATCAAATACAGATTTTTAAACATGAATGCGAGTAAGCCTAGAAGGAAGTTTCTGATAATCAGGAGGAGGAAAACACAAAGAATCTGTACATATTATAACCATCAAGAATTATCCAAAGAATTGAAAAGAAATATTAAATTACTTGAATATGGCAAAGCACACAAGGACTATCTGCCTAAGAGAAGAGAAGCATTCTTTAAGGCCTTTCAAAGAAAAATTGGTTCGGTTTCACTTTATACAAGCAAACACCAACCATGCAGCCAGCCTCTTTAACCTGAACCAGAACCCAGGTCAAACTACCAGTATTCAGCGGTGTTAACTACTCGGCTGCTAATGAGACCAAACTACTTAAACGAGCGTTCACACTATAGCATAAACATTACAACTGTTATTGTCATAAAGTGTAATTATTGTAGATTTTATGCAAGTAATAAAACTTTAGAGCATACTAATATGAACTGCAGCCAGTCAGAGAAATTAACTTTATGCATACTTGATTAATTACGATCTCCTCGGAGTATATGCCAGTTCTAGATTCCCAATTTTTTTTTATTTAAGTAGTCATATGTAGTAAAAATAAATACTTTTATCATAGCAGAACATTAGTCAATTCCAAATTTTGGAGTAAGAAAACTAAACATCGAAAGTATTCTATTTTCTAATCCAAAGGAGCCAATTTCCTAATGTTCGACATGGACGCCGAAATGCAGTGTTTCACGGAATTCGTCACGAAAATGACATCACACATTTCACTGTACTGTTCATTTTTTACTTTTTCTTATGTCAATCTTGCCATTAAAGCTGATTCTATTAGAGTTATAAAATCAAATCCCAGTACCAGGTTTGAGTGACGTAACAAAATCTCGTTGCCGAGCAACGAAGTTCTGCTTGTGTCACGGTGTGAACGCTCCTTTAGACAACTTCCTGAAACCTGACATATCCCTACTAAAAAAAGAAAAGAAAAGAAAAGAAAAAAAGTTTGGAAACAGATGCAGCGGCAGTTAAGTCTTTCGCCTCCAACTGAAAACTGGGAAGACTGGGAATGAATTGAACTGAAAGGTTATGACGCTACATACTATACTATTAAGACTACTTACAGAGTGACACACAGTAACTACTTACTTATTTATATAATGAATTGTGACTGCGTAGTAATTATGACTAGAACTATACTACTATGACTGCTATAGTAATACTATACTACTAATTTCTTACACTATAATATTACTATACTATTAGAAAGTAGTACTATACTACTATGACTATTTACATAGTAACTATATGCACATATAAAAAAAAATAGTTATATATATCCCAGTACCAGGTTTGAGTGACGTAACAAAATCTCGTTGCCGAGCGACGAAGTTCTGCTTATGTCACGGTGTGAACGCTTCTTTAGATAACTGCTTGAAACCTGACATATCCCTACTAAAAAAGAAAAGAAAAAAAGTTTGGAAACAGATGCAGCGGCAGTTAACTATTTATAACATAGTGACTATTTGCATTACTTACATAGTGAGTAGTGACTATGTAAATAGTGACTAATTAGTAGTAACTATTACTAAATAGTTACTAATTACTTGACTATTAAGCAGAGTAGTAGGTAGAGTAATCAGAGCCTATTAATTATTTACTACACTGATAAGTAGCGTAAGCAGAGATTATTAATTAGACTAATAAGTATTTACTACACTGATAAGTAGTTACTACTACCTATTGACTAAGTCCTGTCTACGTACACTAATTGCATATTAACTCTGTGACTACTCACATAGTGCTCATAAATACATTTTATAAGCAATAAATTAATAAATTCCTAGCATTTCCAATACAGTGAAATTTTTTAATATTAAACTTTATATTTTTGTCGTAAATTCGGATTGACCTGAGGCAAGAATTAAGTATTATTTACACTGTGATATTGGGAAGAAGTATTCCGTAGGAAGCCGTTCATTACTCCAATCAACATCACTGTATAACTTTTCTACCTTACGTTTTAAGCAATAAATTATTTATAGCTTTCACCAGTGTGGAGAGATTTTCGGTGAGAAATTCTGAATAAAATGCAAATTATTTAAGCTACATTCAAAATCCCCCTCCTTCCTGGTAAACTCAAGCTGCCTCTTAGAGGGACCACATGCTAAGATTTCCTTATGATCAAAAGTTAACGCAAATGGATTGAATGCAATGTAAGTTTGATAGAATTTATTTTTCCAAACGAAAAACACTTTACAGTTCTGGAGCTTTCTACAAAAGTACACGTACAGCTCTTCTCAGTATGACAGAACACAATCAATAGTTATCACTTCCAACTACTACAGACATTAAACACAATACAATGCCAAGCGCATCTAAAGAGCGAAGCCCGCTGTGAGATTCCTAAATACACCGAAGTCAATTCTCAACTAACAAGTGAGAACTGATGCTTTCTCCTTTTTTATATAGTTTTTCCCCGACCGCCAAGAAATTTCCAGTACCTTCGATTTCTCGAAATTGATGGAAGGCATATGCAATTACATCTTCATATGGGGCCGGATACTGTTACAATTACATAGGAATTGGATAAATTACAGTTATACAAATGGTCGCCAAGTTTGTCGACTGTTGGTGATTTCTCGCCAAATTTGCAGACAAAAAATCAGTCGTCAAAACCACTGTCAGCTTGGCGCTATCTCGGCCAATTGATGAGATATCCATTTACCTAGACGTTAAATAGACCTACCTCTGTAATCTTACTTTTCCGGCGGAGTTGCAGTCTTTTGCAGCATTTCATGTTACTTTACACAAGAGATACTATGATTTTACATAAAATTTTACTAGTATTATTTATATAAATGCGAAAAACACTATCAAAGTAAGGAAAATTAATACAATTATGAATATAAAATTACGCATGGAAATTACTCAAAAATGCATTAATATATAATTATACTGCTTAGTAGTATCTCTTGTGGGATGACTAACAATTTCCTTCGGAAAACTACGGTTCCAGAGAAAGCCGCTTGGGAGATGCTGATGAACGGCGAATAAAGTTTCTAGTCTGATCAAAGTAACTACGGTAACTAGCAAATTTATTAAATGAAGGAAAATTCATAAATTCGTGAATATAAAATTATGTATAAATATGACTCAAATGCATTTACGTATGGTTATCCCGTTCAGTACTATTTCTCCTGGAATACTAAGGTTCAGTTTGATCAAATTAACTATGAAAACACACAACTTACCAAACAAAAATCAAAGATTTATTAATTAAATTAGTTAGTAAATTAAAAAATAAACAGTTAATAACAGCAAATAACAATTTAAGAAAACTGAATATTAGCTTGATTTCCATACTGTTGTCCAATGCAACGTAAATATGGGCAATTTCCTTCAGAAAATCCTAAGCATGGGTAACCCACCTGTTATAAAGTATTTGAAACCTCTGATAACTAACATATACGTTTTTAAGCTTATTTTTGAATAAAATTTAACAAGTCTTATCGTAGAATCTCATTGGTTATAAAACCAAAATTAGTTTTCAAAATTATTTTTACCAAACAGTTTCTCTTAAAATTACATAACAATAATAAATTTTTAACTTCGCACGAATATTTAAACTGTCCAGAATTTATACTTTAAACGAGTTTTTAACTAAATGTTTGCCAGAAAACGTCTTCCTACTTTTACGCATCATCGTGGGATTAATCTTTGCGTGGCATGCGAAATAAATAAATCCTAACAATTTAGATAGAGAGTTTCTCCCTTTTGAACTAATGGATTCCAGGAGAAAAAAGGGAGATTAAATTTTCCATTTCCATGTCATTAAAGCAATTAAAGCAATGTCTTTTCGAAAGTTAATGGTAAATAAATGTTTTTAGGATTTCTGTTAGGTTAAATATACATGTTTGCACGCCGGTAAATTTTATTCGTTCTTATTCGCTTACAAAATCTAACTCACCTCTTTTTCCAATTTAATTTCGCTATAAAATATTAGCATTTATACATAACTGGAGCGAGTGTATAATTGGTAATTGGTAGGTTAGCATAAGTTATTTGCATATGGAAAAGCATACCAAGATTTTAAATAATGAAATGGAAGTATTCCAAAACAGAAATTTTCTAAGAAAAAGGCTTAAAACAATTATAAGCTAATATTAATAAAAATAACACACAGAAGAACAAGATGTTGTAGCAACAAGATTTAAGTTATGTAAATTTCTAAAACTGTATTTTTGAAGGCTTCATAGAACCTTCTTCACTTATAGGAGTGATTCCTGCAAAAGAAGAGCTGCCCCGATTTTATAGGTTATTTCAACATGTTTTAAAATACACGAGGGCTATCTACATCTGTCAGATTCACGTTAGAGTCACAGAAGGTAGGCCAGTATTTCTGTACCGAGGTGTTGCTGAACCTAGGTAACTGTTAAGCTAACGCCCCAGTTTTAAAGGAGAACAATACGGAGGGAGGCAGTCCGTGGATCTTCCACCCCTCTCCCCTTAATACCAATTTATCGAGAGGACTTTCGGCTCGCCCTCTATTTTGCGTGCCCTCCTGCCGCACAGACAGTATATGTTTACAAACATCCATGAGCTATGAACGCGGGTCAGTTAGTACGTAGTCAGTAACCACTCGTATTTACATTTCATTAGGGGAAACGTAGAAACTAATAATTCAGCCAGCTCGTTCGGCCTAAGTTTGGATGAGTATTCAGGGATCTTCGGCCATTGGTGGCGCATTGGCGTGCTAATTTTAATCGCCAAACTAATGAGTCGATGGCAAATTTCGTGACTTAACATACCAGATATTAATTAATACAATTCAAAATATGAAATTTTTTTATTTAATTGTTGAAGAATATTATAGCCTCTTTAAGGGGCACTTTTTATGTTTTTCATTATAGGACAATGCGCACCAATAGTTTACTGTAAGAAAACTTATGAAGCAACTTGATCCTACAAGAAAACAGTCTTTCGTCATACGAACATTTCATCTACGGTAAAAGTGTTTTTCTTTTTATTGACAATACTTTCTTTGAAAACAAGCATATAGTTACACGAACAAACTGTCTGACGAAATTTGTCCTGTAACCGAAAAAAATCTATTTTTCTACTGCTTTCCCTAAACAAATCCATCGTTGAGATTAGCAAGAGATGAATTTTTAAATAAGCAGGCAGATCCAAAAGTTTCTGACCTTCTAAAAAATAGAGAAAATCTTAATAGTGTATTTCTTCGTATAATCTTCTTATACTTCGATACGCTTTTCACACGGTTTAATGAACAACTCGGTTCCTCTGAAAATGCAGTTTGAAGATTTCTTCTCAAATTGTTCTACAACTATACTTTTCAAGCCATCGTCACAGTTAAATTTCTGTTCACGAAGATCAGTAAATATGAGTTGTAATAAGTTCTTTACACTCACATTTCTTTAGTATCAATTAGTAACGACAGCTGAATGCACGTTAGCGTTATCATGGAGAAAATAAATCCCGGATTTAGCGTACCACTTATTTCCTTTTCAAGTTCATTGCGCAATTTAAGAAAATGGCTTGCAAAATATTCCCGATTAATAGTCGGATATCGTTCTTTAAATCTGATCAGGAAAATGGTTCATTTTCTCCGAAAATACTGGTCGTTACCTTTACTGTTGATTGTAGCACTCGACTTCTTTTAGTAGTGCTTTGCTCGTTTTTTTTCTACTGTGGTGATTCCATTTTCGATAGAGCTTTAGTGCACGACCACAGTTTCAACCCTAGTTAGCATGTACCGTATAATATTTCTCTGATTTGCCTTGTCAAGTTAAAACAACTGTACACACAAACAACACGTTGTTCTTTTCGAGTTGTTAAAAAAGTTTGGGATACCTATCTTGCAGAGACTTTGTTCATATAGAATATGCAAAACAGTTGTTTTAAGGTAAATCCATACTTTCTCCATGACTTTTAATCATCTTTCACTCAATATTTCCTTTGGACACGAGCAAACTTTTCTCATGTCGATGCCTCCAATGGTTGCCCTTCACTAAAATGATGCTATATGGATTCTTGGCCCGCTTAAAAACTATTTTACCCATTCCTATGCTGTAGAATAGGGAAGAGATGAATCAGCATACATATGGTCCAAGCTTGGTTTTATTTCTTTGGGTTAGGACTATCTTTAGTCAAAACTCTAAGCATAGAAGGATACGCAATATAAAAACTCTACAGAAAAATGTCGCATCACTTTATTCAATAAGCAGTCGAAAAAAATGCAGATGATTTCACGAACAAAATTTTCAATCTTATTATTTAGCATTGCCACTACGTGTCTACAACGGGAAATTATTGCCGAATGATTTTTAAACGTAAAGCCGTAAATTTTGGGATATACCTAGGTAAATACAAGCTCACCACAGTTCGAAAGGTAAAACCACTGGACACTAATCATTCTACCTAGGTTCAAAAATTTTCGGCAAAGGAACTGAGTATATGAGGTTTTCGTGGCTTTACCCACTTGTAACGCGAATACGAATTAGTTTCTCTCGAAAAGCCTGCACGAAGGCATGAATCCTTTTAGGTAGATAGTCATTGAGTGCTGGCTGGTGGGAACGTGGCAGCTGGCAATAAAAGGGACAATACTGTAATAAATTACAAATTTTCTATTTAATCATAGGCATCATCTACAGACTATTTCTTTACCGAAGGTGCACTGAGTTATCAGCAATTCTGAAAGTGCGAATCGCAGTCAGTAATAGGAAAGGAGCCAAATTTTAATGGGTAGTGAAAGGTTTCATTGTTTGCTTTAAATGTAAAAAATAAATGGGTACTATTCGGTTTCGAGGGCCGTAAAAAATCGCCAAACTATTGTTGATGCCAGTGCTGCCAAAAATAATTGCGGTAACCCTAACGCAAGAAAAGTGTGGTGTGGTATATTTAATTATGGCAAAGCACACTAGGGCAATTGCCTAAGAGGAGGGAGGCCTTCGTGGAGGACTTTCTAAAGAAAACTGCCGCGTATACACGTTACACATCTAACGCAAGAAAGGAAGTATAATAATAAATAACTATCTAAGATCAATGTTTTAATTTAGATGAAAGGTTAATTTCATATAATACTCTTTTATTATTATAAATTATATAAAAAAGATGACTGAATGGAAGCATAAGAGTAAATAACTACAGATCATTATTATAATTTATATAAAAATTGCTAAACATAACTGAATGGATGCCTGCATTGCTATTTCGCTACCGAGTTATCGCTAAAGCATAATTTCATCTCGTTGGTTGTTCAAACATAATTTTCTATAATGAATGATGCCCTTTCTTTGAAAAAATTCTCGGTAAAGTGCAGAATCACCCACTTATTTGTTTGTCGCTTTTTACAAGGGTAAAAACAATTCGATTTTTGTCAGTTTTCTTTTACTTTTTAAATGAAAATAGGTCGCTGTACAAAGGTCAACGGTTGTTATCTATTATTTCTTTACCTTTTTTCAGAACCCTCGTTTACTCTTTTTCTTTCTTTAAAGCGCGGCCGAGCGGTAAAGTCGCTGAACACTAGTAGTTTCGGTCCGAGGTTCGAATCCCGCGAACGGGCTGGCTGCATGGGTGTTTTCGTGGTTTTCCCCATGTTTAACGTGTATACGAGCCAGTTTCCCTTAGAATGTCCTCCATGAAGGCATCCTTTCCCTTAGGCAGATAGCCCTAGTGTGCTTTGCCATAATTAAATATACCACCACAAACACATTTTCTTCAACACAAATACATACATGAAAATTAAAATTTAAGAATGTTTAAGGGTTTAAGAAAACTTAAGAAAAGCTTCTATAGCAATACCATTACATTATTTTATTTCGAACAAAGCCTTCAAGGACCATATGTTAGAGAGGGAAGCTTGCGTGGAGATCCATTTGAGGCAAATTATCCAATATTTATGTTATACATGGGAAACAAGAAAGTGCAAAGCTGTCATACAGCCAGACAAATCCCTCTCCAGTAACTGAACCCAAGAAAATTGAGATACCACTATTTTGCATTTTATTGCTAATGATCATACTTCATTCTAATATTGTTATATAGCTGTAAATGCTTATGTAATGTAAATGCTTTATTGTGATTCCTCTAGTTTAAAACTAATTTCTAAATCATGTATCAGACTGCCTATTAAGTACAACAACTGCGACAACTACGTTTGTCGATGAGCTGCTTCTGAACAACTAAGCAAAGTATAATATAACTTAAATAAAACCAAATTAAAACTTTATTATTAAAAATTATGGCTATAAGACTTTATCTAACAGAACTGGTGTATAGATCAAATATGCAAGCAGAAAAATTCTAATTCAAGAAATGAAACTTAGTAGAGCGATTAGAACTCCACTACACCTGACTATCAGTTAACTTTATAAATTTAGAATTTACTGTTGAACTACTTCTTAATTTCTTTACTTAATTAGCTTTAATAAATAAAGAAAATATGAAATAGAAGTGCCCCCAAACAGAAGTTTTCTAAAAAAGAACGTCTTCAAACAATTATCAGCTAATATTAACAAAAATAACACATAGAAGAACAAATATTAAAGAAGCTATAGCAACAAGATTTAACATAAGTTATGTAAATTTCTAAGATTATATTTCTGAAGGCTGCATAAAAACGTTTTCTTCAGTTGCAGGAGTGACTCCTGTAAAAGAAGAGCTGTCCCGATTTTATGTATGTCAAAACGCTGCAACAAGTAATGTAACACAATCAGGACTTTCACATTTTTCAAAATTTAAAGTCTTAGAACGCTTAGAAACAGGATAGATATTCACGAATGTGCTGGTGATTTTAGCTGATTTGATAGTATTTTAAAGCATTTTGAATGTGGTGATAGCATTTTGATTCAGTGAAAACCAAATGCTTAAGATTGGTGGACGGTGATTTGTAACAAAAAATAGTTTCTGAAGGTGTATCGTTTGTTCCATTATTTACGTTTTAGTAAATCTAAAGTTATTGCATAACAGGAGGTCTCATATGCAACTCGTAATACACTTTTAATTTCTTCATGCTCTTTTGAAATTTCACTGCTAATTTGTGCTTGTTTTGTAAGAACTAGTTTTCTTGGCTAGCATAAACTGCTATACTAGACTTACTTGAAAGTCTACTACCGATTTATCGCCAAAACTAGAAGATGAATACAATAGAAGGGTGTAGAAGTCCCTTTTATTGAACTCATTTATTCACAGACGGCACAGTCTTTGTGCTTACAATCCAATACATCATCCACTTGTGGCGATAAAACTAAAAATGATGCTAACTTAAGCTAAATTTAAACATGCACATTTTTTAGCATAATTTAGATTAGCTGGTTGACCCAGAAACCTACACACTCGTGATATTAACTTCAGCGGCGAGAATGTGAAGCCGAGATTCAGAATTCAAACAGCTAGTAGAAACAACAACGTGCGCCCTCAAAAGCGAAATATTCTGTGACTAACCGTTTTTCAGTTTATATACGCTCTCGTTCACCCTAAACTTATTTACATCCTGGCGAGGAAACGTGAGAAAAATAAGACATGACAGAAAAGGCTAACAAATTAAAATAACTGTTAGTAAAAAATAATATAAACCTCACAACTACAATAAAATGAGTTTTTAACTCAGAAAACATTTCAGATTTGTGTAAAAATAATCGCGATTTGTTGCTGGTTTTGACTTTCATGAGATATGCTTATCTTCATGATATATCTTTACTGTTATGACATATTATTTGCCATTTGCATTTTAGTTCTTGCTATTTTCACAGCAATTCAGTCGTTGTATGTCGTTTTTACACGAAAAAACACATTTGCATTTCTAAGCAAGCATCGATTTTTCCCCATTTTACTGCATCATCGAAACTAATGTTCTTTTGCGTGATATTCTGTAATGAAAGCGGTTTTCTGCATTCTAAACTCATCCTGTCATTTTGCGTTTGCAGATTTTGGTAAGATATAAGAGTTTCTTTTCGTTGTTATTTTTCAGCTTTTCAATCGATCTGAGTTCAAGCTCCAACTTAAAGATGCGTTAGTAATTTATTAGATCGATGAAACTGAGATTTTGAGAAGTTTCTAGCCTATCTCATTTAATCTCTCTAGCTCTCATGTATACAAAATCTGAAAAAGCAATCCGCCTCAGGCGATAGTACAAGAAGGTGGACAGCATCTTTCCGACGAATTGTGCAGGGAAGAATTGAATAAAAATGCAAACTGAAATAGTGCTTAATTTAGCGACACCAAATCGGTATGTAGCTGGTAGACAGAAAACAAGGCGGTGCGGCCTCCAGACAGCGTACCATCCGTATTGAACGGGATTGTAGTTTCGTGGTTCATCCTGTGTTAATGAATTTCATTGTACACCAGATGAACTTCCAAGAAATGACATAGGACAACTTTAGTTTTCTTTTTCATTAAAGTGCTACCCCTTCAATTCTACTAAATACGGTTAAAGACAGAGTGTCCAGAGTTTAAGAACCTTATTTCAAAGCTGCCTACAGCGAAACCAGACGTCCGAAAATTGTGCAATTTTGTGGCAGACTTAATGAAGCGATGGGAATGTCTTTCAGCGAAAAAGAAATTAGTTACAAATATCGCATCACAGAGTATTTTAATAATAAATTACACATTTAGCCACACCTTTACAATGGTTTTAAATTTTTTTTTAATTTTATTACAAAACAAATGTGGTCCAGATAATGGCCATCATTTTCAGGTACCATGTGAATCACAAGATGGCATGTACAGTCTACAGTTCTACAGTTGACCGAAGTGTGTGCTGGAAAATATTGAGCACATTAAATGCTCGCTTAGAGATCAGGTAATGTTCTTGGATTGTCACGAATTACTAATGTTTCTAATCCCCCAAAAACTAAAAGTCGCATGGATGGAATGCAGATTGGGAAGGTCACCCATTACGAAAGTGAGACATGCTGTTGACATGTTCTTCTACAAAATGACGTTTAGAAACATTCGTAACACCATGCGATGTGTGGAGGAGCTCCATCTTGCATAAAGATGCGAGGCACTGATATGCTTGCAGAGCCGGCGTAACCATGTTTTCTATTTGCGATGTATATCGTTGCCTGGTAATCGAGTATGTCACTGGACCTGTAGAGCTTAACTTTCCTGAAACTAAATAATATATAATCTCGTATTCATTTTAGTGAACTAAACAAAGGATTTTTTACTAGCCTCTTGCATGTCTAGATGCCTGAAACAGTTATTATTAAAAATGAGTTCAGACAGCATAATTTGATTAAAATACTTGATATTTTCAATTAGCTATATCCCAATGAAATGCACTTTTATTTAAAGCAATCAGAACCCAAAAGAAATATTACTGAGAACTGCATCTATTGCTTTTAAATCGCTTAATTTGCTATTCGGCAAGAAATAGGTTAAATTTGAAAATTAAATACCTTACGCCTTGCCGAATGGCAGTGCAACGGCTCACGGAATATAAAAGTATATTCCGACGCTGGTAATATATTGCTTTTGAATAACCAGTTTCATTGAGCAAATCTGAAAATTGCCTAATGGCAACTCTCCAGCGAGTGTTAACCCTTTACGGCACGCTACCTTTTAAAGTCGGAGTTTTAATAAAAGAAAAGGTAGGCACTCTAATTAGGCCTAGAGGAGTACACTAATAAAATTTTGTGAAGATAGCACTTATCGTTTTAATTCTGTAAATGTGTCCAAACTGGCACACTGATTGAATAAAGCTTCGAAAAGAGTATATTCTGACGAGCATTGTTGTCAATGAACTGACTGATGAGATGCGGAGAAACAAAGAATACAGACTCTCAGTTTTCCTAGATTATCGGTGAGCCCGGTCTGGCACACCTAGGGTTCGCCGTTTGATTTTAGGCAAGATTTCAAGGTAAAAATTTAAAACTAATATAGAATAAGGAGATTAGCATACAGCCAAACAATAAGATAGAAATTTCTTTTCAAACAATTCCTTTTATCCCCTAAAAAAATCTGGAAGATTTCTTTGAAAAATGAGGGTCTTAAAAAACTAAACATGGCTAAAATATATGGACTGGTTTGTGTTGAACTGCCATCTACTATAAATAAAGAAGGTTCAGTGTAGCCTATAGTAACCTATAAATCCTTTTTCATTCAATTTTTCTGAATACAGAAGGAAATTTTTAGGTGTGTCCAGACCGGACACACTGTGCCGCAAAGGGTTAAAGTGTTTCATTTCGAGCAGTAGCAGCATTTTAGTTTTAAATCACCGAGTTTCTTAATCAAATATTAACTAAAGTTGCACAAAATATGAAATAAATGAAAAAACCGAAAATCAGAATTCGGACATCAAAATGCAAATGCTCAGGTGAAGAACTATGCATGTTTAAAATTTGGTGGCTTTTAGGGACCGCCGTTTCTTCACAGTGTTAGAACAAAATATACACAGATGCTTCGCTATTTAATAAGAAAGATTTCATTAAAATAAAATGCATTTTCTAGCACAAATAATTTCTGTTTGATTAAATTTAAGCAAAAATATTTTATTTTTCTGAATAAATTTAGCTATGTTACAAGTATTAAGAAACGGACTGAGCGTCCAATTCTTCTGAATTAATTTTGCAAAAAAGTTATATTTTTATTGAAATAAAATAATAAAATTAACAATAAAATACGTACAGTAGGCGCCACTTAATGTGATCGCGGTTAATGTTACTATCCAGATATTGTTACTGAATTACCGCCCGCTTGTATACGAAAACACGGAAAATAATTCGTTTATTTGTGATCAACAATTCGGTTAATGTGATCAAAATATTAATAGCTAGCTGAAGTACCCGACACCAGTTAGGTTGAGAGTATTGTGTCTAACAAATACAGAGAACGGATACCGATGTAATCCTCCTCTAATAACGATGCAAAAAATACGATTCATAGCCATACATTTTTCACTCTGATGCGCACGGAGCACACATAAAATATTTTGATAGAAAAATATACTAATTCTGTCTCATTTTATCAGTTTTAAATCACGCTTGCAGTTCACGCAGTTTTTAATGATTTTCTTCTTTCTAACCAAATGGCCGTAAAAACTCAAGTTCCATCCAATATTTCACTTATATTCAATTTTAGTCGATTAAATGTGGCAAAAAATTGATCATAATTGATCATAAAACAATAACGCGAACAAATAACCAAGGACACAAACAGACATTCTTCTTTATATGTATAGATTTTGTAAAACTTACAAATTTTTTATCAACAAAGTCTGCGATTTGGAAGCGAGCAGTAGCAACTCTTCTCGAAATAAAGTATTTTTTATCTCCAACGCACGAGACTGTTGCCACTCGGAAAAATGAGTGCACAAATTACTGCTTTCATAGTTTTTAATTAATATTTCGGCTGTTAAAGTCGTACGAATATGGGAACAGTCGAAATGGCCTCCCTCGAACTTTTGGAATCGGGAATAATGTATTTAATGTTTGGCGATCCTATTTTTATTTCATCCTAAAACTTAGAAATTTTTTAATAACAAACTCTAGGATTTGAAAGCGAGCTTTCTAAATAAAGCAGATTTTCATCTCCAGTTTACGAGACTGTTGCTATTCGGAAAAATGAGGCCGAAAAGTATCGTTTTTCGGAGTTTTTAATTAATATCTCTGATTTTAGCTACTTGTTTTGGAAACAAAGTGGACGTCGACCTTTTCCAGGACCCAGAAAAGAATTGTAGAAAATTTGGTTACGATAACTATAGTAGTGACTCAGTTATTAGCGAACAAACACACAGACCTTCTTCTTCATATATATATATATAGATTAAGATAAAAATAAGCTTACAGTAAATTATATAATTTGGAAAGTGACAGAGGAATGTAACGAAAGGATTACATCACCAAACAACTTGGTTTGTATTTTAATCAACCGTTTAAAATTGAGTAAAAATCGCCAACTTCAAGAGCAACCTTCTTCTTGTGCCGCTGCTGGAGACAGGAGACCACTGGGTGAGCAGCTGTGCCGCCATGAAGACTCTCAGCTTTATTGCTCACTTAGTAGGACCATGTTTATTTAAATTTTATAATCCATACAATACATGAAATTTGAATATATACATTAAGTTATGAGAAAATTTTTGATACGAGGGCCATCCAGGAAGTAGATTACGTTTCCGTCTGTGTCCGCTAGGGGCGGGGCTAGCGCGGCCATCTTGGGGTCAGAGCGTTGCGCAGCTCAGTCTGCATCTAGCCGTGCTAGTGAGAGGTTCGTGCTGTGCTCCGTTCAGATACTGTGACGGTTTGAAATGTCTGCGTTAATTGAAAATTGAATGTTTCTGACTGCAAAAAACTGTAAACCGATAGAAATCTATCGGCAGCTTCGTGAAGTGTATGGGGACAACATTATCACTGAAGGTGGAGTGCGTCAGTGGGTCATAAGATTTCAAAATGGCCGAACCAATGTTCACGACGAAGATCGAAGTGGGAGACCCAGCATAGTGACCGCCGAACTTCTCGAAAAAGTCGATGCTAAAGTCCGT
The DNA here is from genome assembly GCF_044657685.1 of Stegodyphus dumicola. NCBI lineage: Eukaryota > Metazoa > Arthropoda > Arachnida > Araneae > Eresidae > Stegodyphus > Stegodyphus dumicola. The sequence goes on from NC_140776.1 coordinate 135,792,395, forward strand.
GAAAATCGAAATTTCACAATAACGGAACTTTCTTTGAGTTTTCCACAAATTTCGCGAAGTTTGTTGCACGAAATCATCAGCGAAAAGCTTGGTTACCACAAGTTTTGTGCAAGATGGATTCCAAAAATCTTGACAGAGGACCACAAAAATCAGCGAATGGCTGCAGCGTTGAACTTTTTGGACGCTTACCATAAGAATGGTGACTCTTTACTCGATCGCATCGTTACTGGTGACGAAACATGGGTGAAACATGTGAACTGTGAAACGAAATTGCAATCAATGCAGTGGGGGCACACAAGTTCTCCCCAAAAACCCAAGAAATGCATGCAAACAATGTCGGCAAGGAAGATGATGGCGACTGTTTTTTGGGACAGAAAAGGTGTAATTTTGGTGGACTTCCTGGAAAGAGGCACTACAATAAACTCTCAAAGGTATTGCCAAACTCTCCAAAAACTCAGAAGAGCAATTCAAAACAAGCGCAGAGGAATGTTGAGCTCTAAGATCTTGTTGATTCACGACAACGCCCGGCCCCACACGGCAAATGTCACTCGTAAAGTTCTTGAATCTTTTAAGTGGGAGTTGTTTCCTCATCCGCCGTACAGTCCCGACCTGGCACCGAGCGACTTCCACCCATTCCCAGCAATGAAGAAGTGGCTGGCTATGCAGCGTTTTGATGACGACGCACAGCTGCAAGAAGAGGTAACGAAGTGGTTGAAGGCGCAGGCGGCCGAATTTTTCGACGAAGGAATTTCCAAGCTCGTACATCGCTACGATAAATGCCTTAATTTGTATGGTGACTATGTAGAAAAGTAGTATTTGAGTGTGGCTTTCATCTGTATATAATAAAATTTGTTTCCTATACTTTGTTTATTTTTTTATTCCAAAACGTAATCTACTTTCTGGATAGCCCTCGTATATACATAAAAATTAGTTAAATCTAATTTGAAAGTTCTGTAATAGCAGATGAGATGAATTCAGAGTTTTTATGCGTTCATAAGTGTTTGTGAACAGTTTATAGGAATTTGAGTTCATAGAGATATTAAGCACATAATTTCAATTAGTACTTAGGAATTAGAGTTCTTAGGAGTTTAAGAGTAATTTAAAAGTTCGTTAGCTTTATATTCTGATGTCTTGAGTATTTTGCGTATGCAACTGAATATCATCAATTCAAGATGATCATTGGTATATATCGCCAAGTGCGGCATAAAATCTTGAGTTTGCAAATGAATGAAAGAAAAATCTTTAGTATGGAAATAATGAAATATCTTAAATATTGGATTAGAAGAAGAACGAGAAATAGGAAGTCCTTGTTGTGAGTGCATAAGTTCATTTTTGAAGAATCTTTAGTCCTGCAAAATCTCAAACTTGTGTCGAGGAGGATTATGAAGTATGATAATGAAAGTACTTGTTATAGGAGTTTTGTTGTCTTTCTATTTTGAATTAATAGTGTCGGTGGATAGTGGGCGTGAAATTATTTTATGTTGCTTTTAAATTATCGCAGTTTTCTATTAGATATTTGATTAAGTTATGCAGTTTATTACGAAGAAAATTGCTTTTAAAGAAGTTGTGCTTTAATATTGTAGGAAAAGAGACTGTTTTCCAGCAGGCAGTAATAAAATAAGATATTATTGTTACCTTTGAAAAGTTGTTTTAGTTGGATGCCGTCTGGTCCAGGAGCTTTCTTAAGGTTTAATTATTTTATTATATTTTCTATTTCCATAATAGTTGGATAATTATTACTTGCATTTTGATTAGAAGGTTCTTTGCTATTGAGGGCTTCTGAGTTTAGAATTGGTAGTGCTATTTCTTCTTAAGGAAATAATTCTGTTCATATTTTATCATTTGATGTAGTTGCTTCTGGAACCCCTAACATAGAAGTATAGAATGACATAAGGCGGAATATAGAACTTATTGTGTGTATAGAACTTATTGAATATAGAACTATGAAACAGTTGTTAAAAACTGTTTCATAGAATTCTGGCCCACCAGCGGCCGAGCGGTAAAGTCGCTGAACACTGGTAGTTCGGTCCGAGGTTCGAATCCCGCGAACGGGCTGGCTGCATGGGTGTTTTCGTGGTTTTCCCCATGTGTAACGTGTATACGAGCCAGTTTACCTTAGAAAGTCCTCCACGAAGGCATCCCTCCCCTTAGGCAGATAGCCCTCGAGGCTTTGTCGTAATTAAATAACCTAACCTAACCTAACAATCCAACTTTGTGGTTTGGAGGGAGAAAGGTAGGTGGATTATTTGGAATATTTATTATAGCTAGATGTTTCTGTTGAATGAATTTCAATAATATTGTTCCTTTATTGTTTTCTGTATTCGAACCCCATACTCGGAAATGAAACATTTCCTTGACCCTCGAGCTTTTTCTCGCCGTTTAATGTTATTATTCGAGTAATGTTATTAAAATACTCGTGGATAAACGTGATCCGATTAAGCATTGCCTACTGTATTATTAAAGTTTTGTATTTACAATTGTGATAAATTTACGACATCAGTGAAAAAAAAAAAAAGTCGAAAAGTCTCATCTATTATAAAGCAAGTTTTATCAGCCTAGTCAAATTCGAAGCAGATTAATTGATTTATCATTCTTCTTAATTAATTTAATACCGTCTTAAAAGTTTATATGTTTTACTCTATTGTATTTTCATGCTATTGAAATCATGTTAATGAATTAACAACAGCATGCCATCCATATAACTGAAGAAAAATAATATCTAATTGTGGTAAATGAAGTTCCAAATATTTGGAATTCAAGTAATCGAGGTTTTAATGCACTTTATTGCGAAATGAAATCAGCAAAAATTATATGCTTCTTATAAAAATGTCTCAAAAGACCAGTTTTATATTGCAAATTATATTGTCATCTTTTTTCATAAATCTACTAAAATGCTGTAAGCGTTTTCTTCAGGTTTTCAGCTCGTCGTACAATAACCTCAACCAAGATAAGTAGGAAGTGACTCTTTTACTAACATATTGACTCTCTTGAAGCTGTCTCGTAAATCAAGATAAATTATCGCTGAGTTATGCCTAACACCAACCCTAGGAAATTCCGTTACGTTTAAAAAACAAAATCTCCGTAAATAGCAGCTAAGATACGAATGGTTATTAAAATATTGCTTCACGGTGAAAAGGGAGAAGGCTCATAAAATATTAAAAATCTGATGTGTACATCACATGGCTTCCTTGGACGGCATATTAAATTATACGCATTTTCTTCCATTGCATTTAAACTTAATTGGATTGAATTAAATCTACTTCGTCGATAGCGCATAAACCACTATATAGAATAAATGCACTCTTTAATAGTAACTATATTTATTTACCATAGCGACACTCTGGCGCTAGGTTCAATTAACAGCGTTATATTTCGTTCATATTATAACTCAGAATGCACAACATTTATATCATTTGAAGAATTTGAAGATTATCTAATCGTTGACACATGTTCTATTTCATTACTATAATAAATCTAGAACGATGTATAAAAGAAATTAAGCAAACGAAACAAAGAAAGAAATAGTTTTTCACAGACCATTGAGTATTTCTCATTCAATTAATTCAGTTCTCACTTCCCGACAAAAAAAATACATAAAAACTCGTATATTAAAAATTACGAAGTAAATCTTAGTTCCTCGAAAAAATTCCAGAAAGGATTAATCATGATTTAATTCGCAATAATAAATGAAGGCTTTATCTTTGTTGTTGCGAAGCTTAGTCTCTCTAGATTGGCAACAAATATACTATTCTACTGTTTCAAATGTAAACAAAAATATCCGCCATGTTATTTAAAAATTAGGCTTAACCGCACTTAAACAGCTTTTAAATTGTTGATTATTCTACAAATATTGCTTGCAGATTTCCTAAAGGCATAAAAACCTTAACCGGAAGATAAAAACAACATAATTCAATCATTTTAAAGCAAAAAATTCACAATTTACAAGCATATAAGCGTAAAGAAACTGAGATCACTGAGCTGGGTAACAGAGTGGAAAAATATATTTATATACGTTTGGTGCGGCCGATTGCAACCAAAATACGAGGTGCACATCTACATGTTATAGCAGTCCTATATGCAAAATTTCAACTTTCTGAGGCTACTCGTTTTTTAGTTATGCGTGATAAATATGAGACACCACGAAAAATTATCTTCAGAATTCATTTTAAAGAAGTTTTATAATTTTTTATAATAAAAAATCTGATGTGTACACCACATGACTTCCTTGTACGGAATATTAAATTATATGCATTTTTTTCTTGAATTTCATTTAAATTGGTTGGATTGAATTAAATCTACTTCGTCGACAGCGCATAAACCACAATAGAATAAATGCACTCTTTAAAATTCACTATATTGGTTTACTATAAAGACACTCTGAATGCACAAAATTTATATCATTTGAAGAATTATCGTTGCCACATGTTCTATTCAAATACTATAATAAAGCTAAAACGATGTATGGAAGAAATTAAGCAAACAAAACACAAAAGAAACAGTTTTTCACAGACGATTTAGTATTTCTCATTCAATTAATTCAGTTCTCACTTCACGACAAGGCAAAAATACATAAAAACTCTAAATATCTGCATTAAAAATTACGAAGTAAATCTTAAACGAAAAAATTTCAGAAAGGATTAAGCAGAATTTAATTCGCAATAATAAGTGAAGGCGTTATTTTTGTGTTGCGAAGCTTAGTCTCTCTAGATTGGCAACAAATCTACAATTCTGCTGTTTCAAATGTAAACAAATATGTCCGCCATGTTATTTAAAACTTAACCGCACTTAAACAGCTTTTAAATTGTTGATAATTGTACCAATATTGCTTACAGAATTACGAAAGGCATAAAAACCTTAACCGAAAGATAAAAACAACGTAATTCAATCATTTTTAAAGCAAAAAATATACAATTTACAAACATACAAGAGTAAAGAAACTGAGATCACTGAGCCGGGTAACAGAGCGGATATATATATAAATATATTTATATGCGTTTGGTGCGGCCGATTGCAACCAAAATACGAGGTGCACATTTACATGTTATAGCAGTCCTATATACAAAATTTCAACGTTCTGAGGCTACTCGTTTTTGAGTTATGCGAGATAGGTACGTACATACGTTTGTACGGACGCCACGAAAAATTCTCTTCAGAATTAATTTTAAAGCAGTTTTATATTTTTTTTTGGAGGAAAAGAGCCTTTTATTCTGTCCTTACGTACAGATATCACGCAAAATCATCGTTAAATTGCATTCGATAGCGGTCAAAATGGATATTTTCGTTGAAATATGTTGCCTGACACTTTTCGCGATTACAATACTTCCTTTTTACTTCGTACAAGGAAGTAAAAAGAGTCTTTTATTCTATTCTTACGTACAAATGTCATGGAAAAACATTGTTAAATTGCATTCGATAGCGGTCAAAATGGATATTTCGTTGAAATAATGCTACCTGAAACTTTTCGCGATTACAATACTTCCTTTTTACTTCGCACAAGGAAGTAAAAAACATACCTAGTAAAGTTAAGCAATTTTTATATTTGGTTTTTTAACCGGGTTATGGCTCTCAAAATTACGCGTAGCTACTTTTTCATCTCTGTTATCAAATAATAGAAAAGCTTTTGCGTGTATGTACGTATATTTATTTGTTCCTTGCATTGTGGATATAAGGCGGCACATACAGCCACCACCAAATTTTGAACACACATAGTCCTACACTCGAATATATTCAAGCAACAAATCGTGATTTTCGAAACATTTGTTTTCGTATTTTGTGCGAATTTAATGGATTTTTCCATTAGCAAACTCAGCGATTTAAAAGCAATGTTTTCCACAGGGCAAAACGTAAAATATTTGTCTTTCAAATTTTATCAACAGACAGTTTAAAAGAAAATGTTGCTACTGCCCGAAATAAAATATGTTTACCTACCACGCACCAGTATGTTGACATTCGGGCAAAGTTTAACGCTTTATATTTTGGACTCAAACTGTGTGTTTGTAGTTAACAAACTAAGCGATTTAAAAGCAATAAATACAGTTCTTCATCTCTGTAACTATTAACTGCTAGCTGAACCAGTGAAATTGTACTAGTTGGACTCTTTGAAATCATTATATCTTTTTTTCATCTTTTTAATAATAATTATTTTAAGCAGCCGGCCGTGCAAGCAAATAATAATTATTTATCGCAATTCCTTTTTAAAACAATCTATATGTTTTCGATCTTTTTCATTTATATACGTTTGTTTAACTAGTAGTTGCTAAACCTTACTTTGCAAACCGAAAGTAAGCCATCTACTTGAGATAATAAGGGATGCCATCACGAATAATTTGCTAAGGGTAATTGCTGATATTCACGTTAACACCGGAGGAAACAATCAAAATGCCGAGGCTGCCAGCTCTGTTGATGCGCCTAATCACCAATATTCATCAGTCTTATCCTCTCCGGCAACTAGTGATCACATTCTCCAGTTATGATCACGTCTCAGATATTTGGCATATAATTCAACCATTCGACGTATTTTTTGTATCTTTTCTATCATTCTGTAAACTAAAAAATAAGCTGTACTTTTTTCATAAGTAGTATATTATTTACTTATTTAACCTCCGTGTATATTTTAAAGTGATATATAATATGCTGTTTATGAATCTAAAAGTCAGAATGCGTATTAAAAATAACTGAGATCGCATAAACACGAAACAAAAGAAATGCAAAAAATAATACTAAAATCATACGATTTCATAAGTTCTGTTTGAAAGAGTATTCTAATATTGTTCGAAAAACATTAAGAGAAAATTATTTTTTACAGAACATTTTCTAACTGCAATAGATTTAATTCTGTTTATTTCTTAGTATTTAGCATTATTGCTTAATTCTGAAGTTTTCTATTTACTTAGTCGCCACAAAATATTATGTTCATAATCTTCCTCACTGGGGAAAAATTCGTAACACAGTTTCTGGTGAGCTCGATTTTTGAGCTCTTTTAGAGCTAAATAGGCATGTAGATTCCCAAAATGTAGTTAGTTTTCTTATATCAAGTACATTTATTTATACATGATAGATTATCATAATTGCTTCGCAAATTATTCCTGTATTTCAAATGCTGTTACTCGCCAATTATTCTGTATAAAATTTGCTATTATTAATATAATATCCTGTACGAATATCCTTAATTTTTGCAAAAGCTGTGTTTGTATTTAACGTAAAGATATTTAGATTTAATTAAGAGTTGTAATATCATAATAATTATCAAACATATTCTCAACACTATGCGAGCATGTTACAGTGCCATGACGGAATTTGTAATTTTTGGTTACACTGATGAGTTTTTTTAATTTCCATTTTTTATTAGTAAGTGATTAATTAATGGTTCCAAATATTGGACTATCCCATGAATAATGCGATATTTTATACTTTTATTATTTTAAAATTAAGATTAAGTACTTTTTTAATCTAAAATATACTCTCCTAATTCATGAATAGTTACGATGTGATTAGGTTTTATCTGGGTTTACAGGATGTCTTCGTAGATGTCTACGGATCTTTCAGGACATGCACATTTTATAAGCTGTAATTTCTGGCTTGGAAATTCAGGAACCACCTTCATCACTGACTTGCTCTTTCTGTTCGATCCCCATATACTTCATTAGTATTCCTATTAATAATTATTTAACTGAACTCTTAAGGCATAATCTGCCCAATATGTACATTGCCGCTTCCATACAGATTTGAAAAAATCATTGTTAAAACAGAAAATGAACTCTTCAAACTCTGTAGTAAAACTAACAGCAATGTAAAATAAATACCTATATTTTGTAGCAAGCTCATGCAGATAGTTTATCCCGTCCTCTTCCGAATTTTAGTTCATGTAATTCCAAAAACCGCATTATTTATGGGATAGCCCAATACCTTGTTTCTAACATGGTTGGAAATCAATTTCCTCGCTAGCAAAAATAAAACTTTCATAACTAAAGTTCCAATGCAATTTGTTTTCACATACGTGGGCGGAAAAAATGTTTTATCTGTACTGATGAAATAGTAATACATAAATAAATATCGCATAGATGTCCTACTTTCCTTTTAAGGGCGTTGAATGATAGTTTATGAAAATTCTGTGGAATGCAACACCTAAAATTCCATAATAAATGACATGAAATGGAAAAATAAATATTTCAATCATACTGTTTCATATAGTCGTCTGACATGATCCCGCACTCATTTTCAAAATAAAAAAGTAACATTCTGTCGTCACTATGTATGAGTTGGTCAGCATCTCATTCTGTTATTCTCATTAGGATAATAGAGAAAAAAATATAACTTTCAGGAAAATAACTACAACTTAGATTCAATAATAGTTATCAATCGCTAAATTTGTCGTATTGCGTTATATTTTTACACTTCTCTAAACAATGACTACATATTCTTGATGTGATCTTCCTGAATGCGCTTTTAACTTTTGTTTTTCCTCCTCCATCCTTTTTTAGCATAATATATCTTTGCTGGGAGCAATATCGATGGGAGATTTAAGTGTGACTAAGTCTCAAACTAAAGGAGCTGCAAATTGTTAATCACACATTCAAAACATTTCGGTAGAATAACTCTTTAGAACAAATTTTCTGCTTTGTTGTAAAGGAAACCTCCATTACAAATGATGTTTCATGACGGGAATTCGATGCTAATTGCTGACTGATTGTTGAAAACGAACAACTTACAAATTTTTTGCGAAAGGAAAAAAATATGCGTCTTTCTTTCTCTGGTAAAGCCTATATAAAATTGTTTGAAACAGTGTTCGTTTGAAATAAATGGATGTGTGATACCAGCCTTAGGGAAATAGGAAGTTCATTATCCTAGCAATCAACTTCGAATATTTTCTGAGTTAAATGATGAAATAATGGATTATGCAAAGCATTCAAGGATTATCTAAAGTTGTACAGGTCGAGGTCATGGCCGATATCCAGTCTATTTTATAAACGTTAAGTGGTACGGACCAATGTATTCGAGGTAGTACAGGAATTCCCGAACTTTATCTAATGAGCTGTTCTTTGACCTTCAGCCGCCATCACAAACTTACAGAGACTTACTTACGTCCACCTCAGGTCGCACAATACAGATAACAGAAATCTATACGAACCTATATTTATCCAACATAAATCATCACAAAAATCAAGGCAATCTTGGATTTTCTGTGATCACATGGGCTGGATCTATGTGCTGTAACGTAACTACCCCCCTTTACTCAGCCTGTTGTCCCCCATAGCAATGTGCAATTCATATCCATCATATCGTTGTCAAACTACAGCGGGAAGCGTGGATACCTGTCGATTTATCAAAGATAACGTCCAAGTACTAGTGTCCCCGTCTTCCGTCACCTGCCTGTGGAGAGGGGTGTTTCATGAAAGGTTCTGTAATGGAAACTGGTCTACGTCTACGTCACACATGAAGTAAATCAAGAACACTCAATAAAGCCAGCGCGTGCAGCAGATGAAAAAATAACTTAATGTAAACTAACCAGTGTTTCATGGCTTTAGTTTATATTCACACTATTTCTTCTTTGAGCACTATCTAACAAGCTAATAGTGTTTAAGTGGCTTCACTTTCGTAGCTGTCAGAATCCTACTATTTATAATATATAAATAAATAATATTGCCATACTTATTTGTACAGTAATAATAGTTAATTAACATAATATATAATGTAGTAAAGTTATTTTGATTTGAGCCTTTTTCTGTTCTTTCATAAATAATATCCTTCTCCAGATAAGTATTCAAGCAACAAGGGAAGGATATTTTAAAATAAAACTCTGAATTATTAATTTATATACTGTAAATAACCTTATAACGTCATTTAATACAAAATAATGCTGCCTTTGTATGCATTTTGGTAATGATTTGGGTTAAGTAATCTTTGACTTCATATATTTATCCCAAGGGGGTTCTTAACGTTTGGTATTCAAGTAAAGTACATGTCAAAGAGTATTTAAGAAAAATTGGCTACAACTGCCTATAATATACATCCCACGTAAACGTACATAACAGTTAAAAATAATTCCTGACGTCTGAAAAATTGATTTTTGCAAGAAAAATAAATATACACTGCTCAAAACAATTAGGGGATATTATGATTTTTGATATAAACTGCAGATGAGAGAATGTTTTGGTGACTGATGTGTGATATATAAGCGTTGTAAAACATGAGAAAAGAAAAAGAAACAACTAACAAGGAATAATTAAATTTTATTGACGATATTTGTCGGTAAACAAGAAACTGTGCATATTTATACAAACAAAAAGAAGTGAATTTTCGTATACTTATGAGTTTCAGTATGGCGTGTGGTTTCTTTTAAAGGAAAGTAATGTCGCACATCTACAAGGTATGAAATCATTGAGATTACCGATGAGGAGCTAGGATATTTTCTCCCTTTCCTGTAGAAGAGAGCTTTCAAACTGTTGAATTGTTTCTGGGGTAGATAATTGACTAGCAACCCTCACCTAGAATATCCTAAACATGTTCTATTGGGTTCATATCTGGAGAACATGCTAGCCAATCTGTTCGAAGGCTTCCTTCGTCGAAAGTGAAATTATGCATTTGCTGAGAACAATGTGGCCTGGCATTATCATCCATGAGAATGAATTCATCCCCGATTGCTGCTGCGTAAAGGTCCACAATAAGTCTGAGGATCTCATCCTTATATCGCTGAGCCGTTAATACTCCACTCCTGATAATGTGCAGTTCGGTGCGGCCGTTGATAGAAGTACTGCACCCAGCCATCACTGTGCCTCCATCAAATCCAATAATTTCATGCACTAATGCAAGATATTCCGTGTACCAGGTTCTCTCCAGATAGTTATCTTCCTATTGTCAGGTCTTACACTAATGCAAGACTTGTCTGTGAAGTCCACGTTGCTTCACTCATCTCATCTCCATTTGATATGTTCCTGTGCCCACCTTCTGCGGGAGCGGCAGTGGTCCTGTGTCAACGAAAACACAAACTATAGGTCTGCATACAAACCCACATGGTGCAGTCGGTTTCGAACAGTTTGAGTTGAAAATCTGGTATCAGAAGTCCTCTGAAGTTGATGTTGCAAGAAAGTGGCGTTCATGATGGCGTCTTTTGGCCCATTAGTGTTCAATGCAATCCTAATTTTGTTTTGTTGCAGGTGTACGACTTTGTCCCAAATCTTAGGTGAATATTCCCGGTTCCCCAAAACCGATTCCGTAGTCTGAAAATGACACTTTGAGAAACTCCTAACGCTTCAGCTGCAACGGATTGCGTTTAACAACCCATAGCCACCGATTCATCCAAGTCATCTTTCTGAGACATAGTACTCACTGCTACGAAACATTCAACTCATGTTAATTGTTTTTAATCTTTTCCTACAGAAGAAGTGTTGCAGGTCACTTTTCACTCCTTACCCAAAAGTGTAATTTTCGACGTCAGAGACAAAGTTTGCATATGCCAAACTTTGTACACATTACAGTTTTCTTTTTTAACCTCTTCTATTTCTGTTAAAAACGTTGTCGATAACATTGTTATTTCATACTGAATTCACAATATTCCCTAATTGTTTTGAGCTAATTGTGTATAACGCAAACCCTCAATTAAATTTGAAATAATTTAATGAATTCTGATGAAAAATTTTTAGCGCTAATATTTGCAATTTTTGGGATTAATACCTTCCTTTTTGAATTAATGGTGAATGAAATAAACCTAAATTAATTGCCAGTTTTTAATATTTGTCATCTAAACAATAGGCAGTTTTGTCCGTTTTAGACTCTTTATTAAAATTCTAATTATTAATTATAATAATTAAATTATCAACTAATACATTGAAAAATAATATATTTATAATAATTTATATCATGCAATAATTAATTAATCATAATAATAAAAACGTTAAATTATGATGATGATAATAATATATCGAGCGGCTAGAATTGACAAATGAAAGTTGCAATTCAATTTTTTGCAGTGTCAGCAATAATTAATAATAATTACTTAATATTTAATTAATAATTAATTACTGAAGAGTAACGCTGCGTTCAAAATGTTAGGGAAAAAAAAACATCGCTCACTGGATAGAAATCTAAAAGAAATAACGTTCGATATTTTTTACCTAAAAATTCTAAGAACATATTTACGTTTGCAGAAGGGAATAACCTAGATCAGGGGCTTTAAGGACTTCATGCACGTGTGCCAAAAGCGACACGCGAGACTACAACCTTTGAGCGTGTCACTAGCAGGAAGATAAAGAAAAAAAAAAACGGAATGCACTGTCTTTTGTCTAGAGAAATGACAGAGTATCAGATTTGTCTAGCTGGTTTCAAACAAGCATTTGAAATGTAATTTCTTTTATTTCCATCCTCAGGCGAATGTGGATCAATGTTCAGAACAAAACGCATTAAATTAGATATAAATTAAAAATTGTTTCTGAATATTACTATTATTATTTTTACAATTAAATTATAAAAACAAGACTGCAATGTGATTTTTATATTTGCTGTGTAACATTTTAAATTTAGAAATGCAAAATTAATTCTTTATTGATGTTCTTTATGCATTCTTGACAGATTTAAAAAATTAATAAAATTTCGATACTTAGTTTGTGTAGAATTACTTATATTACTTAGTTTCTGTACTAATATTGCTATAACCTATAGAGTACTAAAAATGGAAGTTAAGTTTGAAGCTATCATATTTTATTTAAAACAATTTATTTACTGATTTTTTTCTCAACTTTATACTTCCTTAGGAAGCATTTCAGAATTAACAAATAGACAAAATAAGATAAATGCCTAAGGCCCCTAACTGAGTTACCCGGCTTTAGAAAAAAAAGATAATAATTAGTAAATAAATAATTTACTTCAATAAATAGCAAAATAAAATAAAAGTCAATAAATTAATTAACAAGAGTCTGCAAAATAAAAAAGGTCAATAAATAAATTAACAAGAGTCTATAAAATAAAAAGTCAATAAATCTTTAATAGCATGGAATATTTAAGATATTAAGTTTTATTATTACGAATAGATGCTCTCATAATAATTGAACACGACCTAAATCAGATTCGGTTATACGTTCACGGTTCACTGTTCATCTGTTTGCAACTACATTTGCTATTGTAACAAGAGAACTGAATTAATTTGTTTTATTTGTGCAAGAACAATATTTGCCACGTCCGAACAATATGTATTTCTTTTTCACAAGTCCAAGGGACCCTTACAGGGCTTTAGCTGCCTCAACCACGCGCTCCTTCCAGCGTCTTCTATCTGCAGCCATTCCTCTCCAACTTTTAATTTTCAGTGTCATCTAACCATCAAGTCCGTGATATTCCTTTAGCTCGGGATCCCTCAGGTTTTCTGAATGTCAAGATCTTAGTGGAATTATCTTCACGCCTTCACCAGACATGGCTTTGTCATCTTAATCTGTTGTTAAGGATGGCTTATGCTATTTGTGGTTGCCTATAAAGCGTCAAAGTCATATCTTGCTTTCCAACGTCCTTCTTCCTGTTACTGGGCCAAAAACTGCTCTCAGGATTTTTCTCTCAAACATGTCCAGTGAACGTTGTATGTCTTTATTTATTTTTTATATAAGTCTACGTTTCACTTTCATAAACTAAAAAAGGTATTATTAGTGTCTTATATATTCGTAGTTTTGTTTTGCAACTCACAAGATTAGTTCTTAATTGTCTTCTTAGCCCAAAGAAACATTTATAAACCATTTTTATTCTGTAATAAATTTGTGGTGTTAACTAGTTTTTATCATTAATTATAATGCCAAGGTATTTAAAATCCTCAACATTTTCAAAGATGTAGTCGTTAATGCAGATTGGGTTACGACTGGCTACCACATTGGCTAAACCCACATTGATAGTTACAATATGTATCAGTTCGTAATAAATAAGAACACTGCATTTTTGAATAATACCAAAATATTCTTAAGAATTTACTTAATTATGTCTGTAAAATATGCAACATGAGAAAGGTCATTCGTTATTTTAAAACCGGTTGAAAAATATTTAAGGAATTCAAAAAACGAGAAAACCTAAAGTCTTCAGCAATACTTACCATATTAAGAAAAACCTTAACTAGATTGCGAAGCTGTTACTGATTAAGTCTCTAAAATGAAAATCCGATAGGCAAAATTTTAATTTTTTAAAGACTGATTTAATGACTATAATTATTCATATTTGTATTCATTTTTCGTTTTGCCAGAAACTGTTTTATTTCTTAATTATTATAATGTTAGTGTCCGTATTCTCTATTGTAAATAAAAAAAACTTAAATTACATTGTTTAAGATTTTATTAGAAACAGTTTAGATAAATCGGGTCCAAAATTTAGTTTCTTTAAATTTAGTTTCCTATTAAATGCCTAATTCATCAGAACCTGCAGAACGGTAAAAACAGAAGTTCGGTTTGAAGCCACCAGTATTTTGTTTAAAAGAAGATATGTTTCATCAGTACTGTGGGATTACATTACATCTTAGATTGCTCTATGAAAAATAGTAATGAAAGTAAAAAATTACGAAATATGAATTCTGAAGGTTTTATTATCTGATAGATGGCGCTACGTCCAATTTTGCTTTAGTCTGCACATTGATTTTGGTATAAATTCAGTTGTCACTCCCCAATTTTGCAAAACATTTTTTGTTTTTTAAGGAAAGAAATCTGCGTCTGATCGCAATCAAAATCAATAGAGTTTTTATTGAAATCTCCTTCGAACTAAGGCTACTTTTTTACCTAATATTAAGGCAGATAAAAAATTTAGAAATTCTTGAAGAAGTCAGTTATCTAAACGTTTAAGAACCCCTGATGTAAAATATAAAAAATTTAGCTACCCTTCCAAAAATATTCATTTAAGAGAAAGCAAGAAAGAAATGTAGATTCGCAGTTTTGGCATAGTGTCAGCAATAAGGGAAACAAATACTTCAACAGGACAACAAAAACCGAAATATGCAAAAGTAAAGAACGTAATCACGTTTTGGAATGCTCTTGCTTTTCGTTGTTTAACAGGTATAAAAGATGAATGTTCGATTATTTAGCTATCTTTCAAGAGCAGTGCAGCTCTGAGTTGCTATCATTTAGCAGTTATTAAAAATCGAATTTAAAGAGTAAAAATTTTTTTAAAAAAATAGTCTGTGGTAAATATTCTTCGCACTTTTTATCTTTTAATAAATAAGAGGATAAATTAACCATAGCACTAAGTACATGAAATCCAGGCTTATCTGACAGATTACCTTTACCGAAAAATACGTTCAGTGAGATTAAGAATGTAAAAATATATTGTCCTTTTGTTTCAAATGACCTCTTGCTTGCAACTAAATGCATTCTTGGGGAATAGCCAGTATCCATCGGTGATTCACCATCTCATCACCGAGAATGCTGCCCAAGATGCAGCACAAGGGCGACCGATTTTACACCTATGACACTCAGAGACCGATTTTAAGCCCATGACAGTAAGAATCTTTCGTACCAGTTTTGTCCGATGAAGGACGCCGCAGGGTACGAATCTGAAAATTTGCCATTCCTCTTTACATACCTCGAAACCTCTTCAGAGGGCACTTGCTGAGCGGCAGTAAGCGCCATCATGCCAAGCCTTCTCCGGAATTCAAATCCTGCCCAACAATAAGGCAGCTAGTAGCGCTAACCAGTTTACAAATCAAGCTGGCTGCATATAAAATTTTTATTTCCTACAGAGCTAAATATATAAAAAAAAAAAAAAAAAAAAAAGGACTTTTTGATCCTGTACAGAAAGGTGTTCAAACAGAAATTTACTTTATTCTTTGTCTAGTCAACGAACACCTGTAAAGAGCCATTTCAAATCTCATAATGTATTTCAAAAGTACGGAAATAATATGTTAATCTAAGTGTATTTTGCCTTTAATGTGCCATTCATTGAGAAAACTGGATCAATTTTTATCGCATGGGAAAGAAATATATTTTGTTATTTCACTAATAAATAAATAAAGAGGCTAAAGAAGTATATGACAATAACAGAAATAAAAAAATAATCCAATTTCTTATTTGAAATTTTATTAGGATTGCTTTTGAGCTAAAACAGCAAAACTAAAGACGTTTCAACACGTTGCATAAGCTCCGTATCAGTGCATTATTAACCGTTTCTTGAATTTGGCACTGAATCCATTCAGCGATTGGTGGATAAATAAATTAAATTTAAATAAATTTTTAATCCTTGTAAGCCGTAGTTTAATTTTAAGCTTCGATCAGAGAGTATACTATTCTCAATTATTTTCTATCACTATAGTTGTGGTAGTGTTCGGTGGCTATTTTGACTATCGTAATCTCAAGTACCATTGATATCAAAACATCAATAAATACAATATTCTGGGGAATATTAGGTCACATGTTCATTCTCTTCTTCATAAAAGTATGCAAAAGTATAATTTGAAACAAACTCGCGTATATACAAATACATAAAAGGGCAACTAAGAAAGAATGCTCGCTCACATATGTGCGATTGTGCATCACAATGAAATATGCATTATTTCCCTCTTCTCATCTAGAACTACCCAGCGTTTCAAGACCCCTATGAACCCTCGGTTCTGTGTATGCATTTTACGTAATTTATTAAATTAAAGCACTTCAGCTGTATCTGCGTAAGGAAGGATGTTTTGTAAAAACATTTATAAAGGGAGAAAAATTATATCCTGATTATTACCGGGAGAAAGCACAAAAAATGTTGCCAGCTGTTCAGCCATCTGTCATGTGGCATGAGTTGTTGCATTACCAGTGCGCAATGCTTTTATTCACTTTGTGTCTAAGGAGTTAACAGCAAAATCCAAGGCTTTTAATTTTTCACTATTGCAATTTATATGCGTTTCTTAAGCATTTTGTACATAAATATTCTAGTAACATTGTTAGGTTATTATTACTCAAATTAACCATCTTTTTATGACTTAAATCTTTAATATAACTTCTCCTTTCTGATTTCCTCACTAGATTGTAAATATGTTAGCTATTATTTAAACTGAGGTTTTGGGACTGTAAGACAGAGCATGTTTCTGGCCTGCGCATACACGCTACGTTTAGTTTCTACTAGCTCTGATAAGTTGTAACTATTTGACTTTGTGTTGTATTGCTCCCGACACTACGCCGGTAGAATTAGATATTGGCCAGCTTAGAGTATATTTTATTTTAAGTGTGTAGTCTTTGACTACACAAAAAATTTTAACTTGAATTTGACTAATCTATTTAGTTACATCATCACGAGCTATGATTGATGTTGTTAACAGAAGAAAATGCATTTATGTTCTAAATTCTGTGTAAACGAAAAGGATGTTAAAACCTTCCCACGACTTGTAATTATTCCAGACATAGCGGTAATTTGCTTGACGTCCGTTAGGAGTTTTGTGACCAGTACAAGTTCCAGATCAAGTAAAACTGACATGGCATTAAAAGTGTCTTTAAGTTATGACTCAAATGATGTCAAAATTATTTGTTTGTTTTTTTAATCCATTAAAACAGAACCACGTGAAGATTATTTCCCGAAGACGTTAAGACTATTTGAATATGGCTAAAATGCAATATATTGGAAAGTATAGACTACAGTAAAATAGCACACAGATTTGCGAAAAATAAAAGCATCACAGAGAAAAGTCAATTAGAATTTTCTAAACTTAAAAATGACTGCAAAATTTCTTTTGTCCTGAAAAATAGGGATCTGTGTCTGATCGTCCTCTAAATCGATAGAATTTCATTCAAAATCTATGCCAAAATGCTTAGTGAGATATAGTAAAGCATGCGAGTATTGTCTGACTAAGGAGATGTTTGATTTTGTTTATTTGATTACGACAAAACACTCGAGAGCTATCTGTTTAAGGGAAATGAAGCCTTCGTGGAGGACTTTCTAAGGCAGACTAGCTCGTTTACACGTCACACATGGAAAAAAAATCATGTAAATGTCCTTGCAGCCAGCCCGTTCGCGGAATTCGAACCTCAGACCGAACTACCACGCGGAAAACGCCGAAAACCAACCATGCAGACAACCTGTTTGCCTAGAATCGAACCCGATTCGAACTCCCAATATTCTGTTGTCTTAACCACTTGGCCACTGTCACAGCCATTTGCCAAAGAGGAGGGATACCTCTGTAAAGACTTTCTAAGATAAACTGGCTGATTTCCCTGTTACACTTAAGGAAATTATAAAATGCCCTTACAGCCAACCAGTATGATTTCGAAGTGTTGAACGGTTTTATCCATTCAGCCACTTAGTGAGCAGCTTTTTAATGTCATTTTTCTCCTTTTCGTGGCCTACTAATACTGAGTAATTAAAACCTGGAAATGAACACCGAAACTTCGCTTCGTTTCAAACCCAGGCAACAGAGCTGCCTGCACAGAAGTTTTTCGTGGTTTTTTTAGACGTGTAAAGTGAATAAGAGCTAATTCCTCTTAGAAAGTCATCCACGAAGGCATCCTTCCCTTAGGCAGATGGACGGCACGTGCTTTTCCCATATTCAAACACCCAAACTTAACTTCATTTTCTTTTCTGCTCCTACGTGCATACATGTCTGTGAAAAAATAGTAAATATGTTTACAGGAACTACAAAATATTTCTTGAATCCAGTAAATGACAAGTGGCTCTGTCACGTAACCAATCTAGAGATTTCCTCTACGAAATAAATAAAATGCATTTCAATAACTCCTAAAAGAAAAAAAGGTAAAGATATTCCAGGAGCAAAACTTAAGATTCCAACAAAAACAACTGCAGCTACTCCTATATGGAGCTACAGAAATATTTAGATCTGGAATATACAGAAACGTGTTTCCTCGTAAATTCTTTCATTCACACTTTCGCCTGTAAGACATTAAGTAACGAAAGAAATATAAACGATGTCTGTAGACTCGTCTCGGAAACCTTAGAATGGCTGCTGCAGCCATTCTCTATACGAATTGATTTTCGGGCATTTTGAAAGGTGCTCTGCGACACGCTGGGCGGTATTTCCCGTGCCACAAAATCAATATTTTATGACTCTGGAACAGAGAACGCACGTGTTTCGGTCTCACGTACCTGCCTAGACAGGATGTCTTTCTGACCCAGGGGCGTTCCTCCTTTTTTAATGTGACTTTTTTTAATCCTACATACCTAAAGGATAGATATCTAGAAAGTATCCGTTCCATTGCCTTTTATACGGGCTTTAAACTTTCCCAGGATTTCTTGGGAACTGCAGTATATTGATTACTTCTCCATTTCCACTGCCGCCATAGAAGCCGAGGAAAAGAGGTTACTGACTCCTGGAAATGGGAATTTAATTATCGCTTAACATATTTCGTCTGTTTTCCAGATTAATGATGTTAAACGAATGGAAAGCAACCAATAAGAGAAATAAAGCTTATGGAAGTAATTTGCTAAGTGGCAGGAGAAGGAAAGAAATAAGCCTGCAAAATGTATCTCCTTTTGGCCATCAAATACACATACCGAATACGAACACATTTCCATGTATCGGAATGCATTCTCCCAGTCTGGTACGTACCGATTCTGATACATAATGTGGTTTTCCCCATGTATAACGTAACATGCGAGCCAGTTTCCCTTAGAAAGTCCTCCACGAAGGCATCCCTCCCTTTAGGTAGATAGCCCTCGTGGGCTTTGCCATAATTGAATAATCCAATCCTGATACATAATCTGATGGATATTATGAAAAAGAAATAATATGTAATGATTTTAATGTGTCCAACTGATATACTTTCACGGAACCGCCTAGTAATTAATAAGAATAGAAACAAAGAACTAATTTTATTGCTTTTATTAGATAAGTATTTTTAATATGACAAAACCAAGAAGATATTTTTGCCTTAGAGAAAGGATGCCTTCATGGAAAATTTATTATAAGAGATAGATTAAATTTGAAAAATTCCACTCTGTCGAACAAATATATTGCACTCTGTCGAATGGAAATGCAATGGCACGTGAAAATGAAAACATTTTATTTCGGACAATGGCAAGACATTTCTTTTGAATCGCTGAATTTTCTCTTTAAATTTGAATCATAAATTAAGCTCAGCTCAGTGCCAAAGCCTTGCTTTTCAGTCGCTGAGTTTGTTAACCAAAATTTCATTAAGTTCGCACAAAACATGAAATAAATCAAAAACAAATACGGAATACAAAATTCGAGCTTCGAGGTACACATGTTCAGGTGCAGGATTAAGTATGTTAAAAATGTGTGGTTCTTAGTACTGGCCATTTTTCCTCATACATACATACCGATCCTTCATTATTTAATAATACAGTAGTTAATTACATATTTTAGCTAATTCAAATGATAACGACTAATTACATATTTACATATATGCGAATATTTTGGATTGTACAAGTTGGCCCGTTTATTTTACACATGTATATGCATTTAAATGTACTCTTTAGCGCACGTATAATTGAATACATTTTGCTGTAAAACTTAAGAGCATCCGCATGCATCATAAAAAAAGTTGATTAGTTGGTTAATTCATTAGAATATCTGCCTAAAAGCAAATATATCTGTCACTATTAAATCAGAGCTCTATGCCTAAAAGCAAAGGAAACAAATAATATTTTCGAAGCAAGATTTTTTGTTAATAATTTAATGGATATTTTAAAATTTTAGCACAAACAAGCTCTAAACTATACCCTATGTGTGATTTTATATTTCTTATTTTATCAAAATCCTAATCTGAATGCTAAAGTTTAATCTTCAACGTAGTAAACATTTTTGATACATTAACTACAAGTTTCGATTTTTATTGCCAACTTAAACTTTCTTAACTTTGCTATTAACTGCTTAATCTCCTGTTGCTATATTGAATTAATTAATATGTCTCCATAAAAATCTATTAAAATTCGTGAAAACAACACAAATTATTGAAACTTTTATTCATAGCTAATACTTATTAATCAAAGTTTTAAATGATTGTTTGAGATTTTTGTATCTTGTTAATCAATAATTTCTTCTTACAAC
Source organism: Stegodyphus dumicola (assembly GCF_044657685.1). Lineage (NCBI taxonomy): Eukaryota > Metazoa > Arthropoda > Arachnida > Araneae > Eresidae > Stegodyphus > Stegodyphus dumicola. The sequence goes on from NC_140776.1 coordinate 135,813,339, forward strand.
GTACAGTTTTTAGCTACTTACTATAAACGTGCCTTCGAAATCACTGTTGGTTCGCGAAACAATGGTAATTAGGGTCCGGGGTTCGAACGGGTAGGCTGCATGGGCATTTTCGTAGTTTTTTTCCATGTTTAACGTGTATACTAGCCAGTTTCCCTTAAATTCCTCCGCTAAGGCATCCCTGCCTTTTGGCAGATAGGCCTTGAGTGCTTTGCCATAATTATAGAAACCAAATCAAACAACCATGTGAGCTTCGTTTCAATGAATTCACTTTAAATTTTGCTGTAATAGCATAATTTGTTAAATAACTGTAATAGCGTAATCTTCCCTAACCTGCTAAATATTAAATTTTATTTAAATACTCGAAAAGGTTAGCAAACTCTTTTTTTTTTTTTTTAAGTCTCCTCCACATTTGCAACAAATGGGCACGGCAAAAGCACTTGCACACAAGCGTAAATTCGTAGACGAGGTGTCAGCTAAGGTCTGATATAAACTTGCTAGAAAATGTGCGCTTAATAGCAAATAAAATATCACGTTTATCTAAACAAAATTGCTAAAATAACTTTTATGAAAAGTCATGGAATTTTTTACAGTGTGTATACATATTTTTTCTTGCGAATTATTCCATTTCTTATTTAGTTGTAAATTTCCACTGTTTGCCTTTATACATACATACATGTATATATGTGTGTGTGTATGTATCTGAAATACTTTCAGTTTGCATTACATGAATAATGAATGTGTCAAGAAAAACGAAGGTACTTATTGGTTATTCCGATTCATATTTACGTGGTAATTATGTTTCGGCGATAAAACATTTCTAATGATATTTAGTAATGTTTAATGTTTCTTCTCTCTAGTTCGTAGTCTAAGAAAAGTTTATTTTTAGTGATTAATCATTTACACTTTTGATCTTTCAGTAGCAATTTCTATCGCTACTTTTTCTTCATTTTAGCAGCTAAGCATTTAATCAAGACTGACAACCAAAGCAGAGCTTACCTAATTTGCCACGAAGGAAGCCGAAGGTTATGGGCAAAGATAAACAAATAAAAGTTGCCAATACGTTATTGGTGATTATCCTGTCACCAATAAATGTCGGCAAAGAAATATGAATCTGCATAACCGATAAGTCGCAAATAAAACATTGCATTGATTTTTTAAGCATTTAAACAAATACAGATTGCATATGCTTTTGCCTTTTTGAATAAAAACAAGCTTCAAACCCTCAAAACAAAAATACTCTTCATATTATTATGGATATTATAGCACTTTTACCGTGGAAAAGAAGAAAATTAGTGAAATTTTGTGGCTTACTATTTACACTAGCATTTTGGCAAATACCTTGTAGTTTTGCGTTTACACAAACAACTTCCAAAATTTCTAAGATTTACATTAATATTATTAAAAGCATTATTTACCAAATATGAAATAGTAGTAGAATCAGTAAATGATTCAAGTTGAAACATTCTTATTCAAACCCGTCATATTCTGACAATTTTATATTCAGCTTTACTGTGATCAAGATTTCATTTCAAGAGGAAAGAATGTTATACATTGTAAAAAATAAATGTTTCTTCAGTGAAGTACTGCTTTCATAATGATAATCAGCATTGAAAGTGTTTGGTAGTAATAGGCAACAAAGAATGTCTTCATACAGCATGTTCGCAAAAATCCTTTTCTGGCCTTTATTTTTGCAACCATTGGTTATAGACATATACTTCAAGCTACAAAACTGTTTTAAATGAAGCAAATAATCACGCTTTCGCATTTCTAAATTTAAAGAAACCAGTTCTGTAAAATTTATGAAATTTTCTTCCGGTCCCTGCATTTGTATTTAGGAAAATTTTGTATTCGTTTCAAAATATAAAATATTTGATTCCCATACGACAAAGATTGCCCGAGATATTTAATTTTAAAACTGGACTCTTATTCAGAGGTCGTAAACAAATTGAAGGCCGAAATTTTGCGTTTGTGTGTATCTAAAAATAAAATATCAATTAAAAAAAATGTTTCTGATATTAAAAGATTAAAGGCTAAGCAACTCCTTGCGTATTGTGAAAAATATTCATTAATACAATTTTTTTCAGAATAAAGATCTTGTTCGGAGAATCTTAAGGAATTCGAGTTCTACAAAACACTAGTAGGTTTCAGAACTGGCACCTAGCCAACTCGCTATATTATTTGCATTAATTTTTAAAAGTGAAAATTATTTGTATTTTAATAAATTTTTTGTGTGATCATCTAATTATGACTTTAAAGTAATAAAACTTAATAATATATTTTTACACTTCAAAACATTATAAATTACTCATAATGTAATTATAAAATACTTATGAAAATTTTCACTAGTAATTTATAATATTACGGTGTTCATAAGTAATTTATAATGTTCTAATGTAATTTCGGAAATGCTAAATATAATAAAATTATAAATTAAGAATGATTACAGAAGTAATTTATTAAGTGGTACGAGAAAGAAAGAAATAAGGCTGAAAATGTATGTCCTTTTTGCGATTAAATAAGCATGTCGAATGCGGAGACATTTCCATATACTGGTATGCATTCCCCTATTCTGCCATATAATCGAATATAATAATTTATATGATACGCATTACAAAAAAGAAAACATGTATAACGATTTTAATGAGTTCATCTAATTTAATTTTACCGACCCAGCTACTAATAATTAATAACAATAGGGATGAAGCTATACATTTATTTCTTTTATATCACTTAGTTTCCAGCAACTGAACAAGCAGATTAAATAGATCATTCTTTGCTTCTTCGGTATATTTTTCTTGCAATTCTGACACTTCTCAGTTTGAACCAGAAGACTTTATTAATGTGAATGAGCTAATAAATCAGACATGTGAAAATTTTGTTGACCCTGTAAACGACATTTCTGTGCTGAAAGTAAGAAAATAATCATTGGATTACTTCTGTTAAGACTTCTTTGAACGAAACAGATTTTAAAACTGTCAATGTGAAAGCCTACAGAGACCCAAAGAAAGTTTACCAGTAAGCAACAGTGAAAAAGACTTACAACAAACCGCTTACAATATCTAAGAAAAAATTTGAAAATATATAAAGTTGAATCGCCAGCAAGGCAAATATCAAGCTGTTATTCTGCATTTTACAGCAATATAAAATCTGAATCATAACAATAGATTCCATTTTGAAACTTGCGTAAATATAGGCTGTTCTTTGAAAAGCTGTACACTTGATTTTTCATTTAAATTAAAGCTGTAGCTTCAAACCATCAAGCTTTGGTTTCGTTTAGTTAATTATAGCAAAATACACAAGGATGTCTGCCTAAGGAGATGGATGCCTTCGTGAAGGACTTTCTAAGAAAAACTGCCTCGTATAAACGTTACACAAGGGGAAAATCATGAAAATGTTCATGCAGCCAGCCCGTTCGCCTGGATTCAAACTCAGGTCGGATCTACCAGTATCGAGCGATTTTACTGCTCGGGCGCTGGTAGGCTGAAACGTTTAGAATATGCCAGCTTGTGCAATTCCTGGATTTCGAAGTTAAGGAAAATTTTAAATACGCTTATCTCAAAACTTCATTTTTTTTTTCAGTACGTAAACGATATATCATTAGCAAAAATACTGCGGCGCTCATTATCCTATAATGGAAGAGATTCGGCATTCTTTCTCGCATTTTTGAAGTCTAACAAAAGCTGGAAGTAAATCATAGGATCTGGAATTTATTTCTAAACTTTTCGTTTTTGCTTGTCTATTTAAAACGAATATAACAAAGTATACAAAATCCACCTTCTCAATGGAAGAGTTGCCTTTGTAGAAGCTTTATAAATCGCGAATCACTGGTGGTGCTTAGGCAAACAGCTACAATGAGCTTTGAAAAACCGTTGGGTTTGCACCTTGGCCGATGGCGGCAGTTAGAAATAAGAGTAAAGTGCGGCAATTAGAAATAAGAGTAAAGCGCCACTTAAAAATAAAATTTGTATGCGAAAACAAAATGTGTAATCAAAACACGAGATTAAAATTGCAGGAAAACAATCCGCCGAGTTGGTGATGGAAAATCACAGGAAGAAACGTAGCAGAGCTTTATAAACTGATCGTTATTCCTTATTCCTGTTATACGTAGAAGAAACTACGATAAACACGCATGCAAACAGAACATTGAAAATCGATATGACTTCGAATACCGTTCACCGGTATTCGAAATCATATCGATCAATGTTCAGGGCTCATATCAAATGGGCCACTAGCGTAATTTTCGCATAAATTATTTTGATAGAAAAATATTATTTCTGTTTTTTAAATATGAAAAATATTTCAATAGTTACAATAAACATTAAAATCTATCAGGAAAACTCTTGAATATGAGGATATATTCGATATTTATATAAATCAAATACCTGAAAAAATTTCTTGAAATGAGAGGATTTAATTTCAACAAATTCTTCCCGCAATAAAATTACTAAACTAATCATAAATAGTACATGCAGTTGCTCTACAGAGGGTGTTTACATATTTTTAGAATGACTTCGGGGTCGTTTAATTAACGTTTAAAATGTAAAGAATGTTAGTTTTAAATGTTGGATCTAATAGCCGTTTTTTCTGGATTATAAATCTGCATCATGATTTCAATGATAGAAAGGCTTTTCGTAAAATTTCCACGGGTGTTAATTACCATTCCTTTTCCACTGCTTTCCAGAATCCATCAATCGCTGTAGTTTTGCGCTTAGAAAAAGAGACCAAAGATGAAACGCCAGGAAACTTCGCAGGAATGCGTGGCAAAGCTATATACAGTGCCTGCATCTGTCTCCATCTTTTCAATAAATGTAGAGGTACTTTTCGAAGTATGACTTACTGCTTTGTCTTGATAAAAATTTCATTCTTCAAAATTCGCTGGAATAAAGAAATAGAGTTTCATCTGGATATACCGGACATAAAACTTTCTCTGAAGCACGTTGAGATAATTTTAATATTTTTTCCACTCTTCTTATTTTTAATTTCCTACTGTAAGAGAATGCTGCGACAACCATTAACGTCTTACTGAAACTTTCTTTGCATTGACGAATAAGGTCTGTACATTTTGTTCTCTTAATTTTCTATACTAAATCGGCTTTTAGTTTAGCAATTTGCCCAGAAAGGCTATTAATTTCGTTTTGGTATTTTGCGTTGATTCTCAATAAACGACGAATCACTTTTTAAATTGTTGCCACCCAATATTAGAGCCGTGTATTACATTTGAATAAATTAAATAACGAAGAATCTGCATAAGTGTATGTATGTTTCTCGCATTGTGATAAAACAACTAGAGCCATTAAGTTTTGAATAACGTACGTGTCCACTCAATTACGGGCATCTGGAAGCTCAAATTTTGTATCTGGAATTTGTTTTAATATCTTTTTCACATTTTGTAAAGCATTTATGAGTTTTTAATTCAGAAACTTCTAATTTCAAGGTGAGCAATGACAAACTGTACGGAAAAAAATTATCTCCAGCGCGCGAAACTGTTTATCGGAAATTCTTAATGATATGCTCTTTCAAATATTTTGTGATATTGCCATTGAATTGAATTTTATGGTTTAAGTGCGAAGAACATGATATTTAATAAATAAAGATAATACACCAACCTTTAAAAAACGCCTCTCTGAGCGTAATTTAAATTCGAATGCTTTCAGAATTTTTATTGTTGTTGTTGCAGTCATTTAGATCATCAAAGAATCACAACATACTTGTATTTCCATTTATCTCCTACTAAATAGTTTTCTTACAGAGTTCTACAAAATGTATTGTAACTGCTGAGCAATATGCCTCGGCAAAAGATAGCGAATAGTATGTTTTTTTTAGCTTCTTTAAGTTGTAGTCTACATTTAATATTTTATTTATTATTGCTGCAGATGTATTTAAAGACTTATTCAGAAGTCAAACAACAAAAATCAGCGTTATATTTTCAAAATTTCTGGCAATAGTATTTGAAATGTTGAAAATATAACGCTGATATTTGTTGTTTGACTTCTGAATTAGTATTTATTCGGCGTGTTATTGTGTCTTAATTATTTAAAGACTTTGCAATTTATTTCTGCGCCGGAGAATTTTGTCTTGTTACCAGCGATTTAAATTTATAAACATTAGAAATAGTATATGCCTTTTTCGAATGTTGTTCTCTTTCCGATTAATAATGTTGCTAATTTTGCATTTTGGAATTTTAATACCACGCATTACACAATACCTTTGAATTATCGAATAGGAACATTTTCTTCGAAAAGCGGAAACAAGTCCTTCAATCCAGAGCTTGTTTAGGTTAGAAATTTTGAAAGAATATTAATTTGAAAGCAACGCACGATATTTCTCATTTCAAATAATAAGCTATTGCCAGAAATTTTAATTCTAAAACTCTTTTTTTTTTCTTTTTTTAAATTTTTTAACGAAATCGTTCTAAAAATGTGTAAAAGTCCTGTGTATGATGTGCAGTCTTTAGATTATTAGCCTTATGGAGCGTTAGCCCAGAAGGGCTATTAGTCTCGAAACGGCATTTTGCCTTCAGTTCACTATAAACAACGTATCACTTTATTAGTTGTTGCCACCAAATATTATCGCCCTGTAATATATTTAAAGAAATTAAATAATGGAATCTGCATGAATGTATATACTCTTCTCACATCGTGAAAAAACGACGGTACCTAGAACCGCCAATTTTTGACTAACGTAATCCTCCACCCGAACATGGGACATGAAAGCACCAATTTTGAATTTCGAATATGTTTTATTGTTTATTTCATATTTTGTAAAAAAATTTAATTTAAATGAATTTAATAATTTAAAAATAAATTATTAAATATTTAATTTAATAATTTTTTTAAAAAAATTTTAAAAAAACGAATTTTTGACTAGCAAACTCAAGGATTTGAAAGCGAGCAATGGCAACACTGTACGAAAAAAAAACAATTTTATCTCCAGCGCACGACGCTATCGGAAATTCTAAAGATTGTTTTTAAATATTTTTAGCCTAAAGGGACATCAGCCCAAATGCTTTCAAAATGTGTATGTGTGTAAATGAAAAAAAAAGAGCCCATTTGGGTGTAACATAAAATCTGAAATCTTTCACATTATTTTATGACTTATTTTTTCTTGTATACATAAAAACAGATATTCATGTTGCACGGAAACTATGCATTTAATTTAATAATTTTAAATTAATTGGTACAAAATTCCAATTCTTAGTACCAAGAAAAAGTAGGAAATACTAATAATTAAATGCATTAAATATAGAAGGGAAACCGTGTAAGAGATAATTGTTTTTCTCATGTACTAGAGATAAGATTTCTTAATTTGAGAGTAGATTAAAAGTGAACTTTAGATTGGATTAAAGAGCTAAAAAATAAAAGAAAAATTTACTCGAGTTAGCTGATTAAAGGATAATAATGCTAATGCGATTTAACTTACTTCCCAGGGCCCTTACACTCCGATTCTTATTTCATTATTTACGTCTGGAGATAATTTATGCATTCTCCGTGTAACATTTCCTTAGAATTAATTGAACTGGCAAGCAAAATTATTAAATTCCTGTATTCTGATAAATTCACAATAATTTAATCTAATCCATTTCATTAAAAAAGGAATACGTAAAAAAATATTTTGTTAAATTGTGCATTTTAAATCAGGAATACTCTTTTTTTTATTTTTACCTAACCCAAGAACAAGAACAGTAAAAAAGAAGTTCTGAAGACAAATAGATCGGCAGTAACTTTTGTTTTGTAAAGTTCATCAGATAGTTTCTGGCTTTTCTCCAAATGTTGCAGCTTTATAGTTGGACGACCTCAAGTGCCATCTTCAAGAGGTTTTTTCCCCTCCCTTTCTCAGATTTCATAATTACGTCGATTTAGAAATATCTTATGTAACTTGCTTGCAACATGATTACTATAAATATTCATCTTAGTTTAAAAATATAATTTAAAGGATAATACAGAAATTACATTGGTCTGTTATAAGGTACGTACAAATTTTACGCAGTGAACTTAAATCCTGTAAATTTAAAGTAAATTTTCGTAAGAAAGAAACTCACCAGTCGTTGAGCGGATAAAAATTGCTAGCTCGACCCTGTATACATGTTTCTGTAGTTGTCCTCCAAGTCAGCAGATAGCAAGGTCAAACTTTTTCCTTTCCAACGCTCTAGACAGTGACGTACGTATCTTTTCTATCTGCTCAGACTTACGAGTAAAGAAAATTGACGTCAGCAACCTGGTTGGGCTTCGTCAGAAGAGCGAACATTGTAGTAGAGTAAACTTGGTTATCCCTATGTGTAAAGTGAGTACGAGCCAGTTGCCTTTAAGACGTCTTTAAGTATCCATCCCCTCAGACAGATATCCCACGTGTATCTTTCCCTTTATTGATTAACCATTAGCAAATCCTTCCCATAAGAAGGCAGCCGTCGTAGTTCTTACCATATTTTTATTAAACAAAGAAATAAATTGAAATACAATTGAAATAAAAGATGAAGAAAATTTAAATTGAATAAATCTGAAACTTAATAACTTCCAACTTATCTTGAAATCAGTTTTTTTCCGCTTCAGGATTATTCCAAAGTAAATACTAATTTATGATAGTAACAAGTGATCTCAGGATAATGTCTGAAAAAATAAATGAACTGCAAAATCACCGGACCCGCAGATTAGCATTTCAGTAACTATATTCATTGATAGATTATATTATTTAAAATTACTCCTATACTCAAAAGATTTCCCTAAGGAAAAATAATTGTAAGAGAACAGATGCACCAATCGTTTCATTAAATGACAGAAAATCCCACAGTATATTACAAATCAATATTTTCTGTTCTGTGAGAAAATTCATTACTGGCCTAGCCCACCAGCGGCCGAGCGGTAAAGTCGCTGAACACTGGTAGTTCGGTCCGAGGTTCGAATCCCGCGAACGGGCTGGCTGCATGGGCGTTTTTGTGGTTTTCCCCATGTGTAACGTGTATACGAGCCAGTTTCCCTTAGAAAGTCCTCCATGAAGGCATCCCTCCTCTTAGGCAGATAGTCCTCGAGGCTTTGCCATAATCACACACACATTACTGGCCTAACTCTGGCATTGGCGATATTTCAGTGCATGTAGTAGAAGTACAGCACTCAAATGCTATCTTCAAGAGAGTGGACGCTTTCGGGGTGGATTTTCTCAAGAAAACATATTTCAATTGAAGTTACACATTAAGAAATCTCAAAAGACACCCATGCAATCTGTTCTTTCGTAGGATTCGAACTCAGATAGAGCAATCATGTTTAGAATTGACGAGTTTCTGAACTCGGTTGGTTTGGTTAATTTCATTACGGCAAAGCACCGTATGAGTTAACTTAAGGAAGGGATGCCTTCGTTTAGGGTTTTCAAAGGAAACCTGGCTCATACCAACATTACACATGGGAAAAAGCCATGCAGCTGGCCTGTTCCCCGAGATTCGAATTACTAGCTTTATCCGTCTTATCCACTTAGCTAAAAATTTTCCAAAAGGAATTCTTAGTAACTTCATGTTTTTACAAGTTGTAATTGTTTGTTAAAATACTTGTGCATTTAAACTTTAATTTAGAAATACTTTTTCTAACTTCGCCATAGAGCTATTAGTTTAATTCATTTAAGGTGATATTTATAATAAAAATGTAGTTTTTTAATTAGCTAATAGCGCAACCACCTTGGCGTCATTTGGCAATTTTTAACAGATGAAAAAGCATAATGATACAAGGCATCATTCAATTCAATTGCGAAAATTTATTATATACCATAAGTATTATTATCTATATATTTTATATTCTAACTAATTTACACCTAAATGAATCAGTAAAACTTACTTACAAGCTGGTTTTTATTTCTCTTCTTCTTATGATAGCTTTTAATAACAGTTTTTTTTAGCATTCCTTTCGCAAAATTTGCGACAAAATTCTGTATTTCTTCAGAAATTTTATCGCATTTAATTCCATTGCTGGCAAATTCCACAAGTACATTAAAATTGGGCTTAAGGCAAAAAAATCACGGTTTATCTTTGAAAACCGTTGACTGATGGATTATAAAGAATGATCATGTGTATGGTTGCCAGAGTCTGGGCTATTCTGAAAATTTGGGGTCTTCTCTTAAAGTAATTGCGATAATACGTAAAAACCCTTTTTATTACATTTTACCTTTTAGTTCACTCATGGTGTTTCAGGGGCGACCGGGGGATGGTTGCATGGGTGTTTTCGTGGTTTTCTTCATGTATAACCTATACCAATTTCCTTCAGACGGTCCTCCACGAATGCATCCCTCCTCTTAGGCAGATAGCCGTCGAGTGCTTTGCCATAATTGAATAAACCAACCATGGTATTTCACCATCAATTTTTAATAAACTTCCAGATAAGCTGTTATAAACTTCAGCTTTTTTACGCACACAGTTTGTGACAATGCAGTGTGGAGAAGCGATATTTTCAAAATTCGATTGTAATGTTTAAACGATTTTTCGCACATATCTTTCTTTAGCAAATGAACTAAAAATCTTTGAAATTTACTGTTTGTATAAAAAGATAGAATGAGAAAAAAAACTCTTAATAGGAGTTTATTTGAAATTTTTAACGTAACTTCTCATTTTTGGGGCATTTTCGGTAATCGCTCGATTTTTTTTTCTGCCATTTTACATAGCGGAATTGTTAAAAATAAAAGAGTGATTTTCAGTGTTTAATAACGGTTCTTCAATCAATTAATTTAATTGATAACGTGTAATTAAGACTAAAAGGAAAAAATGATTTAAAACAAATAGGTTTTATTTAAAACCCATAAAATAATTAGTGAACTAAAAGGAGAAGAATAACATACAGTTTAAAAAATTTTTATACAATAAGTTTTTATTAAATTGGATTATGATACTTAATCCACTGAAAAAAAGAAAAATAATTTATCATGTGGTTTAATGGGAATAATTAATTAAATAATTCTATTTACAGAATTCAGCTACAATTTTATATGGCGAATAATAAAAGCGTGAGGCCCCTAATTAAGGAAATTTATTAATTTAATTACATTGTGAAATATATAAAACTTTATCATTTTCACCATGGATGTCCTATTCTTTTATTATTCGTGATATACAATTGTAGATAAATTTTGTAAAGATAATTATTTAGTTCCTTGTTCCAATGAAAGTGCATTATAAAGTATTTTTCTCCTCTTAGTTTAGGAATAAATTTTAAATGAAAGCTTATTTTTTTAAATCTTTTTCTAAATTACCAGATTTATATTAATTCCTTTGTGTCATATAAAATGAAAGATTAATTCCTGGGATATAAACTCGAATCGAATTACTAATGTTCAATGATCTGATTTATTAAAGCACTGGTGACTAAAAAAATTTTAAGGAGGGAATCTGTAGCGTATTATGGAATATTATCAATCTTTATTTTTAATTTCTCGTTTTAAAATTTTTAAAATACCCGTGCCTTTATTTATAATGCATATTGCAGTATCATCCTGCACGCTACATACTACTACGCAAAAACGTACTTCATACTCACAATGTTCATAGTCTTCTGCGACCAACTCGGATTTCAACTTCAATTACTTAAATTGAGCTCGCACATGAGCATTTTAGTATTATTCGTATTTAATAAATTTATTTTTTGTTCGCGTTATAATAAAATTTGGTTTATTTGATCTGTTATGAAAATGTTAAAACAGAAATTTTGATTTATTAAAAATATGTTAAAAACATTTTTGTCAAAACTGATGTGTACAAAAATAAGCCATTTCCTTCTTTTATGAAAAATAGATTAGTAACTTATTTACCAAAATTATTATTATTCAAGTTAGTTCGCATAAGCAGAACTCTATTACATTACGTGATATCTAGAAACGACTGTAATGGAACGAAAAATTGATAAAGTCACATGTCCATTCAACTGAACAATTCTTCATTGCAATTATAGTTCACTGCAGCCAAATTAACGTTAAGTTTTTTTTAACAGCTAAAATTCAACTTACGCACGTGCATTTTAATTCCCGCTATTTACCGCGCTGAAGTTATTTTGGAGCTATCATGTCTCAAAACTCAGAAGTAAACCTAACTGTAACTTTCACCTTTTAATATTTTTCCTTTCGTACGTTAACGTTTAAGAATTTATCTTCTTTTATAGTGCTACGTTATGATTTATTTAATCATAAATTATAATAATGTAATTAATATTAAAGTGAGACTATTTATTAAGCAGCAGTTTTGACTCGCTTTTATTATACTATTTTTGTTAATAATAATTATTAAAGGTAAGACTTTGATTACTAATTGATTAGATTGCATCGTAAATATAATAGCCTACAATTTTACTATAAATCAATGTCGTAACAAAAATGATTAATTAACTATCTAGATGCATGTTCTTAATTTAAATTTTTTATTATCACGTAAATAAAATTTAGAAATTTAATTATTTGCAACAAAATTTTGAAAAATTTTTGTACGTATTTAAATATCTGCATAAATATAACTTATTTGACGTTACCAGATTTAAACGACTTCAAGTAAATTTCATCAAACTGAAAAACGTTAGTTCTAGTTATTTATAATTTGAAGATTAGATTTTATCTTCTCTGTTTATTTTCAGATTATTGGCTTTAGATGAGTAGGAGAATTGTCAATAAAAATTTATTGATGTTACTTGTCAGACAAAATTCAAAATTGCTTCTAAATCTAAGCTATAGTATAAGTATGAATATTATTTTGTGTATTAATTTAATTTAATCTTCACAACTATTTTTGTTAAACTTTTCTGTAAAACCAATTCATGCTACTTAAGTATTATCGCAACCACCTTAGCAGAAATTATTAAAATGCAAGAATGCGGGGGGCCAATCTCTGATAATCACGTGGCGTAACAACTCTTCAGATAGCCAAGCTCTTCAGTTTAATGTCGCCAATTTCGTATACGTTCTTTTTTGTTGCATTCCAAATTCCAACGGTTTTTATAGACAAATCGTGATATCTTTTGTCTTAAAAATAATTGTAAACATCTGCTTGTGGATTTTGCCTGCACACTAGAGAAAAGTGAGGTAAAATTTCTGCAGAAATATAGTGTTATGCCGCAAAATTTGTAAAAGAGACAATTGCTTTCACACTCTTCTTAAAGCAATTTTTATTAAACTCCCGCCAAAACAAAAGAAAAAAAAGGCCACTTGTAAGTACATTTTTTGATTTTGTTTGGGGGCAAGGAGGATAAATATCTAGTTAAAACGTAAAATATATCTGTAATAATAACTTTATGTGTAATTAATAGTGATTTGCCTTATAAGTCATCAATGTTTTTCTTCGATAAAGTTCCCCCAATTGAGCCAAGGTGTTAGCGCTAATGCTTAGGCATCCGATTCATTAGCATGAAATCTACAAATAAAGAAAAAAAAAACCTTTTCGAATAAAATTTTATCATTGTATTAGTCTCAAGAAAAAAAAAATTATTCACATTTATAACAATATAATTTATTTTGTTTTAATAGAAACTACCATGCATTTCATAATGTTTTAAATAGGGTATTATTTTCTATAAAACTATAAGAATAACATGAAATTATTTTTAAAATATATTTTTTCAAAAATTTTGGAAATATAATTCTTGCTAACACATTAGTCATTGAATAAATAGAAATGGAAGACCCCAAGAAAATTCTTATCTTTTATAGAACATTATAATACATACATTAGAACATATAGCACAGCAGTTTACAGAACATATAAAATATTTAATGCATCAAGTTACTATTTAGTAAGCGGCTCGCCAGCGGTCGAGCGGTAAAATCGCTAAACACTGGTAGTTCCGCCCTGGGTTTGATTCCAAGCAAACGGGCTGGCTGCATGGGTGGTTTCGGAATTTTCCCCCATGTGTAAACGCGTGTATGATCCAATTTCTCTTAGAAAGCCATCCACGAAAGCATCCCTCCGCTTAGGCAAATAGCCCTAGCTTGCTTTATTATAATAAGCTAAACCAACTACTATTTAGTAAGCAGAGTAAACATTTCCTGAATTCAATAACTCGGCTATTATGTATGTATAAGTAAAGTATCTTACACACTTTGAAAAAGAGACATAAATACAATTTCTCTGAATTGGTATTCACAATAAACCCTAAATAAGAAACACAAACTAATAAATATGAAAGAAAACTAATATATCAGGTACAGGAAATAAAAGCGTAGTAAATAATAATGTGAGAAAAAATATTTTAAAGCATTAAAATCGTAAATGGGAATATTGGACTTAATTTACCGTTTAATGGTTTTAGACAATAACATTGAATAAATATTTTAGAAGCAGTCTGAATACTTGAAGAGCAAACTGTGAAATTTTTTATTATTTCATTTGTAAACTTGCACTTACAACGATCTTGAAACAGAATTATTAAAGATCCTTCGTTGGTTCTACTTTGCTTACATCTTAGCTAAACTGCAGGTTTTTCTGTACCGATGTCTTTTTCAGCTCCCCAGCCAAACATTGGTCGACTTGATAAGACCGCTAAACACTGGTAGTTTCACTCGGATTCAAATCACGGCGTAAGGAATGGCTGCATGGTCATTTTCATGGTTTTTCTGATATCGGCCAAAACTGCAAAACAGTTACTGTTAAGAAATCCTCTATGAAAGCATCGTTTGCCTTTGTTAAATAACGCTAGCGTGTTTTGTCCTGTTTTTAACAAACAAAAATAACTTCAATTCTATAAGTAAAGAAAAGTCGGTTAATACTGATAAGTATACATTAGTTTTAGTATCCAAATGTAAATACATCAAATTATCAACATTTCGGAAGATGGGGCTCCTGGTGTCTACCAGAGATAAGCAGGTATATGCCCTTTGTTCTCCACAATGCAACGTTTATTGAAGAATTAAGTTGCATTATCATACAAGGGTTAGGTGAATTGGTCATTTGGGGGGTACAGAAGATGCAATAAAAATATTGCAATGCCAGAATTTAAGTTATCAGCAAAGTGAATGAAAAATACCCATTATCTAATAGTTAGTGTGGTTGCCATTTGTTGAAACAAATTTAATATTCTAAATAATTTGGGTGGCCTTTCAAAATATCCGATCGTATTTTAATAAGGTTCAAACTGATATTTGCATTTGTTGTTTGATCTATTGTGACAAAGCACATCCTGGCCACTTAAATAAAGCGATTGGTACTTTTCGCAGAGAACTTTCTAACGCATTACATACTATGCCCAAAACCACCAAAATGCCTTTGCAGTTTGACAAGATTTCGATTTCAGAAAAATGAACTGGCTACATGAAAGTTTTAGTGGTTTTTCCAATGCGTAATGTGGGTACGAGCCAGTCTCCCTTCGAAAGTTCGTCACGAAGATACCTGTTTCTTTAGGCAAATAGCCCTCGATGGAGTGATTTGTTGTAATCAACTAAATAAAACTAAATTAGCAAAACTGTCAGTTCTTGGCGGTCTTACCTACTCGACCATCGTGGGCGATTCTCTTTGATTAAACTTTCCATGTTATGAAAAGCGCACTGGTTCGCAATATGCAGTTAAAGCGTTAAAAGTACCTATCCAGTGACCTCGTTGAAATTATTCAACGAGTTAAATCTGAGGATGATTCCAATGCAGATTAATTTAGTTGCATAATATGACAGAAAGTAGCTTTAATTAAGAGATCTGACTGATTGTGTAATAAATAAAGTGCATTTGAAGCTTTATGATATAATGTTATTATTTTTTCTATTTTTAAAAATTTGTAACTTAAATTTTATTTCCAATTTTTGTAAGTTCCTTTTGTAGAAGAAATATGAGCAATCGCACCATTTCATGTATCAATTATCTGTTTTATTAGTGTTATGATTGCATATATATTCATTTGCTCCAAATCACAATTAAAATTCCAATCATAATTCGGTAAAACCACTTCACCCTGTGTTGAAAGTTAACCAACTGAAGGGAATATGTAAAATAAAGCCAAGGTTTATTTATTGCAATGTAGTTGTTACGTTACTACAATTAACTTCCTTCGAGTACAGACTAGCGAAAGTTTATGATGATTGAAAATAGTATCCTTAGTATTTTAAAAAATGCTGACAAAAGTATGTAACGTATATCTTTGTAAAAGCGATGATCAGAAGATGAAGTCACTTCCACAATAATAATAAATAAAGGATAATAATAGATCATACGACTTTTTAAAATAGTACAGTATTCAGGACGGCAAAAAGTTCAGTTGAAAAAATTGTTCAAGGGAATGGGGATGATGAATTTGTTTCTGTCATTTCAATCAGGCTTACAATTTGGTAACTGCTTTTAAAAGTTACCTTACCCAGGAAAACTACAAGTAGTTTCTAGTTATAATTCCTTTTGCTAACAAGCTCATATAATATAATAAAAAATTTAAAAGAACGCTTTCTTTGCAATATTATTCACAAATTTCCTTTCAGATAAATCATATATTACATTGCAATAAGGCTCACCAGCGGCCGAGCAGTAAAGCAGCTAAACACTGGTAGTTCCGTCCGAGGTTCGAATCCCGCGGACGGACTGTAACGTATATACGAAGTTAGATTCGCTTAGGAAAATCTCCACTACGGCATCCCTTCTCTAAGGCTGATAGCCCTCGAGGCTTTTCCATAATCTCATAAACCAAACCAAAAATAGCAATGAAGAAACCAAAAAGTTTCGAATTCGCTCTAAGGTTTAACCAAGGAAAACCTGAGTGCGAAGGGTTAACAGACTGTTGTATACGAAGTGCAATACCTGTATTTCCATCTTTGATTTCTTGCGATTTAAAACAAAATTACAGCATTTTATTATTATTCGCACCACACAAGAAGTCGATAGATGATTCATAACTTTGTGAATTGGTGAAAAAAATTTATTTGTGTATCTTTACAGCTAATAGGTAGATGTTTATAAATGGCAATAAAAAGGAAAAAAATAATCTACGTGGCCGATACTTACATTTTTACAACTAAAGGATAATGTTCAGAATACAGTTCAGGGAGAGGACCCTGATTAGGGAAGTGATAAAATATAAAGCGTGTAAATTCACCTGTACTCAAATGCATATTTGCTACGCCAATGCGTGAGTTGGCTGTCATCGCGTATATACTCTAAAATACGCCAAAAATATGGCAGTTGTTCTGTTCAGAAAGTTGGAACTATAGAAATGAGAATAATCAGAAAGTACCGTTTTTCTTGTTAAAGTGTTCCTGTTTTGTAACATGAAAAAGATCAAGCCTGACCAAAATCATCTAAGAACCATGCTCTATGCTTTTCACTCTCTGTACAACAACAAAGTCGAAATAATTATCAACAGAAAATGAAGGCTTTGTTTTTTTATAATGGTTTCGCTTGACAGGTTTCGCCAAAAGCTGGTTTGATTGTATTGGCCACATACTTCATTACAATAAAAAACTCTAAAGAAAATAGTAGTCAAGATTGACAGGAGAATAGTTCAATCCTTATAATTATCATAAATTTTCTTCATAGACAGCCATCCATTTGTATCTATTTATGGCAATTTTTTTTCTTTCCCTTTTTACTGTTAACTATTTAACAGAGCTAATAGAAAAGACCTTCATACTAATTGTATAATCAGCTTGCTTGTTAACTGTTATATATATATATATGTGTGTGTGTGGTAGCAAAGAAATTAGGTTAAAAACTGTGATACTTATTATGTTTATCTTTCTTTGACAGATTAAATAAACGCACAAGTTAAGTCTCCAAGTACAATGATCAACTTCACGCAAAAATATCAAGACTTTCTGGACAGTGGAGGTAAGACATATACTAATCTAGATTTTTTTATAATAATTATTTTACGAATCATTGTAAATTTTAAATCATGAAGTGTAATAAAATAATTTGGATATAACCAAATTGATTATACGACAACAAAATTCTTTAATTACGAATTCTTAATAAATATTTAATTAAGAAAACAAGGAAGTATGAATTTCACAGGAAAATGTATTCTTAATAAATCTTTAATTATGAATTCACAGGAAAAAAAGATAAAATTAATGATGTGATTCTGTGACAACAAAAACTTTTCAAATCTTGAATTTTATCTTGTTTTCCTGTAGAAATCATTATTAATGATTTAATTAAAATGCTTTTAACAAAGAAAGGATAGAACTGGCTTTAAAATTCAGAACTTTATAGTTCATTTTATAAAATCTTAACTTTCCATTCCGAACTCTTAAAGAAATAATTAATTAAAAACTTTAAAGAATCATAATTCTTTTTTAATATAAGTAAGGTTGTGACCTTAAATATCTCTATTCTTATTGTGGAATGTAACAATAAAAGGGTACTTACATATTATTCCTGATCGCAAGAAATATATCTACTCAGATATATGACGTAATTCTGTGACAATACATCTACGCAGATATATTTCATGACCGGCCAAGTAGCGCGATTTAGCGCCAGTTACGGAAAAGTGTGCCTTTTAGAATTCCACAGTAACGATTGGCGATCGTTGTCGAAATTTCGACTAGTAGTCGACGGAGTAATACGTAAGTAGCAATAAAAGTTATTTATATCTTTTTATTTTAATAGATATTGAGTTATTTTAGAAACATCTCCAAGGAAACCTGTTAGCGGAGTTTATTGATTACAGTTCGCCTCACGGATTTCTTATTTTTGAAATATAGAATGTGTTGCCACTTGAGAGAAATATTTGTGGTAAGTTCTGTAAGCGAACAATCCAATGAAAAAAATGACACAGCTACGTCTTGAATAATTCTTTTTTAAAATTAAATGATTGCTCGAATCTTCATGTGATATTAATTTGTGATGAATAATTTCATAATAAATATCGTTTCCAACGATCTGGCACTTCTATTTTTCATAAGTCCTTTTGAATGATTTTCATTTTCCACATATTGAATTCGTGAACTGGGTTATATGGCAGACGAACGCGCATGGTTGCACGATTAATTTTCGTAGTTTTTCTCAGTGTGTGACTAAATACGAGCTAGTTACCCTAGAAAGCTTTCCATGGAGGCATCTCTTCCCTTAGGCAGATAGCCTTCGTGTGCTTTGCCAAATTTAATAACAAACTTGAATTCCTGGAGAATTAATGCTTAAACTACTAAGCTAATCACAATTCTTGAATTTAAAATTATTTTATGGGCATTAATCGAAATCTGCATATGCAGATTAGTAATTCCAGCTTTCAAAATACAAAAAAATGCTTACATATTAGTGCAACCACCTCGGCGCAGATTTATTTCTTGGCTGTAGCTTCTGACAGAGAAAAAACCAATAAATAACTATTATAATCTCCCAAAAAAGTAATTCAGATTTCTAATTCTAGCTTTACTTGCAAATAAATTCTTAAAATTCAAGCACCAATAAATTTAAATATCACGCTGGCAGTTGTTAAATTTCTACGACTTTGTATAAATTCAACTTTCAACTTTGTTAAATCATTATAAATTAAGGTCTTTTAGGAACTTACGTATTATCGCAACCAGGTTGGCGTTATTTGTAAGTTTGAGCAAAAAAGTATGAATAGAAAGAAAATGTACATTTATTAATTACAGGTAATTTTTAATACAGTTTTTTATATTATTTTGTTTTAAAATATAAAATAGCCATTAAACCCTTCGGTTTCGAATTTGAACAAGTTGCAGAATTATTTTTTCGGCGGAAATCTTTTTTGGCTATTGTTTTTAGCACTGATTGAAAACCGTATTCGCCATAACCATGTACACGTCGACTTATTTTTACTTAAAAAAACATCCCAGAATTGCACAAAAATGGCATTGCGCACACTTTTGACTTTATCCATATACACTGCTATTTTCTCATAAATTACAAAAATTTGCACGAAAATGCAGGAAAATTTTGTGAATCTCCACATGCTCTTTTTACAAAACTATGTATAACACGTAGGGTTGCCAAATTTCGCAATTTATGCGAATTTTGGCCTGGTTGCGTTAATACGTAAGTACCGTCTTTTATTTCCAACTTTGTTAAATCATTATAAATTAAGGTCTTTTATTGATTTTTCCTCCAATGCCCGGTCTTAACCTTCTATAGTCATTGGCTACTACTAAGGCCAAAAGCGGTGGTCACTTTGTTATGGAAGCACCTAATAGGTAGGCCACTGTTGCCTCCTATGAGGGACAGACAAATTATATCAGTGCTTCTCCGGAATCTAAACCCGGGCGCTTCGGTATGACAGTCAGAGTCACTAACTACTTTTACGTCGGGGAGCACATTTGTTGAATATTACACCTATTAGTTTTAAAAAAAAGTGGTGAACAGGAACTCAATGTAATTACAGCCAAATATGTAAAAGAAACTGTTATTTTAAAGGCATGGAAAATCACAACGACTTAGTTGTATTTGTACCTGGGTTTAATTTTCATAAACCATCTAATCTAAAAAACATGAGTAATATAAGGCCAGATAAACAGTTGTAAAAATTCGCACCATTCCTACTGCATTTCTTAATTAGCGCGAAGTAATTGAGAAAGCATTCCACGTATACTTTTCGCACGAGTAGATAAGTTTTTGCTGCTGTGTAAGTTGTCATGGTAACAACAACGCAAAGCTTTAAAGTAAAGGAATAAATATATTGTTAAGCTAAATTTGTTGGGGAAAAGAAGCGAGTTTTGTGTCAGTGAATGTAGGAATTTATTTATATGTTTCTTTGGTTGCAAAATTACTAAAATAAAGATTCCGAATCATTCCTTATGGATAAAAAACTGCGTTTTGTAATGTCTTGAAAAAACTGAAATCAGCACTTGGATAAAAATGGGAAAATAAAAAGAATAATATTCCAGCTTTCTTTATTATAAAATGTTTTCGATGATTATAAAAAAGAATGGTACTTAACCGATTATCCTCATTCCAACAAAATATTACCAATTCATTTATGATTTTGTAAACTGCCGATAAACATTCATTTGACTAACTTTGAGACTCACAGGTACTTTCCAGTTCATAAAATGTGATAAGAAGAACCATTTTATAAGAAACAACAAAATTTATGACAAAAGCTAAAAAGTGTATACATCTTATTTTTGAACCGTTGAAAAGATTTTAGCATTTTCTCGGATAAACTAAATTTCGTATGTAACCATAATTTTCAAAATGTAATTTTTTTTTAATTATTCAGTACGATCTATTTAAGAGATTATCACTTCTAACGATAGTCCCTGCTAGACAGGTCTTTTCTGAAAAATGAGATTTTGGTAGCACTGGTTTAAAAGGAAGGATTCCTAGAAAAAAGAGCCCCGCTGGAAGCGAAGTCCCGCCTAGCTACGGAAACGATGCTGCGGTTACGAGTATTTTTTCAAACCTCATCGAAAATGTTTCGTCTGAACCTCTGTCCTGGGTAGAGATCAACCAATCAGATGAAAGTTCTGCTTCTGAAGGATCACGTGATCCCAATCTGAGCGATAATCAATTACTGTTTGGCGTTCAAGTCTTTGTAGTAAGTGAAAAGGGTAACCTAGTTACGTGGGTTTACTGGAAATGTGCGGGTTCTGAGAATTGTTCCTTTCGACATCCAGTCCCGCGTAGCCGAAGCATAATGTGATTAGAACTATAGAGTGCGTCATACGGTGCATTGCTTCTTGCTATCGTACGTAGCTTTTTAGATACAAACCCCAAAATTGACTACGGGTCCTGTTTTTACATCGTAGCCATAAAGTTAAACTTTGTTGTTGAAAACAAAATGTTAGTATATTCGTAATCTGAACCAAGAAGTTGGAGGGTAACGCTACGTAACTGTGCCCCGTCACAAAATCATCAGTATTGTTATGCACATATCAGAGTCGGCCAAGTTTTTAGCTTCGTAACAGCACCCTCACAGAAGGGTGTTGGTAGTGTTATGCCAGAGTATCACAAAGTAACGAAAAGTTTGCGTAATAGTATAAGGGCATAACAGTGTTGCTTCATACTGAAAACTGACCAGCGAAGTGCCAATTACCCTGAGGAACAGCAAATTCGTTTTCTTTGATTTTTCGCTTGTTTTTGTCTATCTTTTGGCCGCTGAATCCAAAAACAACCTCAGTTTTTGTCTATTACGTCAATATTTTAAGCTACAGAATACCCTCTCTTTGTGTCCAGGATACCCTTTTCATGTCTCAAAAGTCGTGCAAAATATACATATAAAGGAGAATAAAGGGAAAACTTACCATATACACTGTTCACAAAGAATAGTTTTTAGTTACTGAAAGTTAAATTTTGAAAATAGTAAAGATTTTTACCAAACGGCAAACATGTATTTTAAGATAAAAATTTTCACTTATGGTCTTTTTTTTTTTTTTTTTTTTTTTTTTTTTTGAGTGTTTAATCTGTAATCTGTAGACTTCTTGCTTGATACGCCAACAATAATCAGCGATCATATTTGCATCCCATCTACTTTGGTACAGTGCCTCCATAATCTTCAAATCTTGGTGGAAACACTCACTTTCGGGATCAATACTTAAAAATGCATTTTGATTCTCATGTTGCAAGCAGTCATTTTGAGGCTCTCCAAAAGTTCCTGGGGCCCACCAGCGGCCGAGCGGTAAAGTCGCTGAACACTGGTATTTCGGTTCGATGTTCGAATCCCGCGAACGGGCTGGCTGCATGGGCGTTTTCGTGGTTTTCCCCATGTGTAACGTGTATACGAGCCAGTTTCCCTTAGAAAGTCCTCCACGAGGCATCCCTTCCCTTAGGCAGATAGCCCTAGTGTGCTTTGCCATAATTAAATACACCACACCACCAAAAGTTCCTGGACAATTTCGCTGTAATTATGTGCTCGTGTATTTCCAAGAATGTCTTTGACAATGTTTTTGAACGCCAACCAAGCGTTCTTTTTAAGTTCGATGAAATGCTCATCTTTAAGGAGCTGCCGAATTTGTGGACGATCAAGCACACTGGCCTTTATCTTTTCAAATGGTTAGGAAATCTCGAAATGAGATACCTCAAACAGTCTCCTGCAATTGGCAAAGCTTTTACAAGTTGCTTCACGAGACTCAGTTTTATATGCAGAGCTGAAAATATGATGTTCCTTCAGTCGACAAGTGATGTAGAATGTTTGGATCACCACATTTCAGGTCAGACCTTAATGGAAAGTTCGATTGCATCATGCGGTTCTCACTAGCTTTGCCGTCTCACATACCAAAAATTCCTGGTATATCTGCGTTGCTGGACA
Source organism: Stegodyphus dumicola (assembly GCF_044657685.1). Lineage (NCBI taxonomy): Eukaryota > Metazoa > Arthropoda > Arachnida > Araneae > Eresidae > Stegodyphus > Stegodyphus dumicola. Next base: position 135,836,468 of record NC_140776.1, read on the forward strand.
AGGAGGAAGACTATTTTAAGGCTAGCATAGATGATCCATTGGTGCATGTGATATTGTAACAAATCAGTGACTTTCTTTACGTCTGCATAGTCTTCACACAAACAAACTGAATGGCCTATTGGGACTTCAACAAATAAATTTCCATTATGGAGGACGCACCTCAAGCTCCGCTTTGAGCTACAGATTAACAATCGCCGCTGAATTGCGCTATAAGATAAATTCTCAACTCTTCCATTAAATTATGTACGTTGTGGCAATACACAAATCCATCATCATTTCAAAAGTATTGCAGAAATGCACTTTCTCTTGATCGGAAGTAGGAACACTTTAGCTTTTTTTTTTTTTTTTTTTTTTTTGTAGGCAAGTTTTTCATGAGTTCCTTTCCAAGTTGAGCCTTGATGCTAACAGCTTTGACGCATTTTGGGGGTAGCCCAAAATATCGTGCCAAATCATTCAACTCATGTTAGTCAAATCCCTTACGAACGAAATGCTCGTCAGTCTCAAAATCGTCGCAAAAAAATTCATTATTTTGTGAAATTTTGGCAAAAAGTTGAGTATTTTAGATCGAAATAAGCAAAAACTTCAACCATCAGTGACAAGAAAGTAATAGTGGCAAAAGCATATTTTTGATTTTATATTATATATACTAATAATAAGCATGTAGTGAAGTAGGATAATTGGAAAATATTTAGTAATATAGGGACAAATGCGCTAGTAATCACTCAAAAAATTTTAAAAATACATACACTATTGAAAGAAAAATGATATAATTTAAATTATATAAGGCTAATTTTTTAACTTTTTCTCTGCATCATGTATAATAATGTAAAACCTCTGTGTGCAAAATATCAAGTTATTCTGTAAAAAACTTTTGGAGTTATCATAGTTGCTGCGAACGTAAATCATAAAAAAATTAATCAAATATTCCATATAAAGGTTTCAGATTAACGTTAAATGACGTATAAACACAACTAATTATGTTGTCAAACGAAAATGAGAAAATACATAATAAATGCTAGATTCTCCAGACATATTGAAACGCTGAAAATTATTTAACTAAAAAGGAACATAAAAACAGTTGAAAATTTCACCTTTAATTTGCCCTTTAAACTTATACTTCCTGTGTGGAAGATAAGTAACTTCCGGTTTGTCGTCTATCAGAAAAACCGGGATATCTTCACTTCTAATCAACATATCAAGAAACAAAAAGTTGTTTTTGAAAGCAAAGAATATGGCATTTAAAAATTTTAAATAAAAAGAATCGAGATTTTTATCCAAAATCTATCTTTTGTACGAAGTTTGTCTTAATAGAATACAATGATATTGAGTTTGCTAGGAAAAGCTGTACCAAAGATGCCACAAAAGCAAAGTTTGTTTTAAAAATTAACATTTAACACCAGACGAAGACATAAGTGTTTTACTATGGGCTCAAGAGGTGCTACTCTTTGGCATCAACTTTCTATGATTAAAACGCTTCTTCATGTTGCTTTACTTCTTCAGCATGAGTGTTTGAGCAGATCTGTAATAATAAATTCGTGGCATACATGCGCCCCTTGTATTTTATGACGATACAGCGCTTGTGATAATTACTTGCCAACAATGTAGTTTATAAAGACTTGTAAAATGAAAGCTAATAACTTAATGTAAGTTGTGCGTGCAAAAAAACTTCAGGCGGAAACAAACGTTAAAAGAAAACTATTACCATATAGGAATTTTTCTTCTGACGAAAAAATTCTCCATGGTGATAACACAAAAATCTTTCCCTTGTATTTGATACCACACCATTATATTCTCATCTTACTTTTGCCATCATAGTACCATATCCTGTGTCTATATTTGCCACAGTATGCCACCTTTCGTTGTACTGATAATGTTTCTTCTGGGTTCTTTCCTTTTTGTGAGAAATATTGAATACTTTGGAGTTATTTGATAAATGTAGAAGTCTTTTATTAATGGACATACGAGTACGTATAGATAGTGTGTACCATCTCCTAATTACCCGTCGATGCAGATGCATGTTGATGAAGTGCTGCTGGAGTAAAAGGAGGTAAGCAATGGAACGACTCATCAAATCTTAGCTGAGAGAATCCAGTTTATTTTGGACGTAGTTGTTAGCATCATAATTTTATTATATTTTTATATATTGAAAGACTTCCTTCCCTTTTGCAGGACATTCCATTCCTGCTGGTGTTAACCGTTGCAGACTGATAGTGAAGAGACTTCTTGCTCATGATATTTACAAGATGTCGCTACTTTATTGTTGCAGTATCTTGTATAGTTTTACTTTTTTAAAGTTTCTCTACTCTCGCTCCATTTGTATTATCTATGGACTTTGGTTTAGTTTAGTTTTAGCTTAATTGATTTCGAAAACGCCCTGTGCTAAGGGATGTCTTCATAGAGGACCCTTCTAAAGAAAATTGGCTTGTATTTACGTTAAACATTGGAAAACCCCCGAAAATTCCCATGCAGTCAGCCAGTTCGCCTGGAATCGAACCCATTTCGAGCAACCAGCGTTCAGTTACTTTACCGCTTATGCGCTGATGGGCTTCGGTTTCCTTTGATCCATGAGTCAATAATGAGTTGATGTTTTCAACTTCGTATTTATTGCATTCTGTACAAAATTATGTTCTAAAAGGAAAGATTGAGAGTGTGACGAATAGGAATGAACTATATACATACAAACTGTTATTTGAATGCATGTGACATTATTTGAAGTTAAAATATTAGTTTTTAAGAGGAACGAAAACAGTGAGAGATTCATCTGCAAAAGGGTGATGAAACAGAATATTCCAGAGATACTATCGAAATCAAGCAGTTATCATTAAAATTTGTTAAGTTCGGAAATCTTTAAGAGACTACAAGATTTGTTAATATTCCGCATTCCATAAAATGGGTAAATAAAATATACAAATATTTATGTGGATAAATATAGACTATAAAATATAACAACTTCAAATATTTACTTATATGTTTAACTAAACGCGAGAAAGCAAATGGGTGTTATCAGCCTAAAATGAGAAATGCCTTTGTGGATAGTTGTCTGAGAGATTTACGCTCCGCAGGAGTAGATTTGGAATGCATTCAGTTGATTCTGAAAGTAGCTGGATTTAGAGATAAAAATTTATGAACCTTAGCGTTGACTTGTACGATGTTAAAAAGCAGAAGTTGCTTAATAGAATACGGCCAAATGCAGGAGAACTATCTGTGTAATGGAGGGATGCCTTTGCGGATATTTATCTGAGAGAAGTCATCTTGTAATTGTTCCGTAATTATATAGGTTTTCAGAAAGAATAATTGAAAACTAGCTTTTAATACTTAAAATACTATTGTTAATCTTATGTTTGTTTAAAATACCTTTGCAGAAGCACTGCGATTTTCGTTTCAAATGTTGTTTCGTGAATTACTGTTTTCAATTATGTATTTTGTTGTCTTGCAACAGGAGCAACTTTGCATGTGAATAGTAGCACAGGTTGGAACGGGAAGCCAGCAAGATGTTTTTCGCAATTCTCTGCTGGAAAATTTCGAAACAATTTAAGCTTAACATGAATAAGAGTTAATTTTGCATAGAAAACGTCTTCCTGCGAGGCATTCTTTCCTTTCCTTTAAACCAGATAGTTTTCGCGTGTTGTTCAAAGAACAAATGAAACTAACAAGCCATGTTTATCTCTAAAGGTTACAAAATATAAATATAGCATAATTTTTTTCAATAGCAATGAATGAAGGTCTTCTTAAAACTGAATAAATAACGTCTTTTATTATTTTTCTTTCTTTAATTTTGATTTCAAATTTTTTTCTAAAACAATAAAAAAATGACGTATGTTATTTAAGTCAAACAGCATTTATTTAATTTTTTTATTCGTAATTTTATGTGCTATTTAGATGTCATCAAGAATTAACAGCAGAATATCTTTACTATTGTGCTTTAATCTATTATGAAACTGAACACATGAATATGTTAATTTTTTAATGTATATTTAATTGATTTTTATTATTGTAACAAAAGCAAAAATCTCAAACTATTGTTTACATTGTTTTCTAACGTTAAAAATCTTTAATTTGTGTTATTCTTTATGATAGCTAGAATCGTATTTAAAGATTGATAAAAAATTATCCAAGCTATCAACAGGTAGAAAGATATTTTAAGCGAAAATTTTACTCAATTTTTGCAGTTTATCCAGTCCCTGATAGGTGACCATTTGCTGAGTAGTTAAAATCGCTAAATATCTACAGTTCAGCCAAGGATCGAATTCCTCGCACGGGCCGGCTGCATGAATGTTGTAATGGTTTCACACACGTATAACTTGTTACTGATTAAAAAGTCCTCCACGAAGTTATCCCTTCCTTTAGGCAGGTAGCATTCTTAGCATTTGCTTCATTGGAAATTACAAGCACATGGCGTGGGAAAGCTCCGTTTTAATTTTAATAGGAAATACCGAGGAATAGATCCGAAGGTCTCTCATCTCTCTTCTCATACCACCAAGTGTCTCGAAAGGACTTTCGGATCAGCTGTATTTTAAGTTCCCCATGCTGCAAAGACAGTATACACAAAAATACAAAAAATTTCTCGCGGATTCGAGCCAGGGTCCAACGATACAAGAGCTAACCAATATACTGATTACGACAGCTGGTATTCGAAAGTATGAAGATTCGAGTTTTTTATTAATAAGTTTCGAATTACTTTTAGGATTCATAGGACTCGTTGATCCGGAAACCTCGTATTTCTTAATATTTTAAATGGAAAATTTTGTCTTAGAGTTTATTGCGTGCTTGTAACAGCATCTGTCTAAAATTTTTGATTCAACCAAAAAGTTTAATTTAAGTCAAATTTTATTAATAAGGTCTGATTGGAAAAGTCAGTTCATAAGTACGTCAAAAATTCACTTTTAGATCTGCACATCTGCACTGCTCGTAACAACGCACATGCATTGTTTGTGTGTTTAACCATGAAATATTAATATATCTTTATTGGATATTCATGAATCTTATTAATCATAACTTAGATAATCTCATAAGATTGATCCTATTATCTTCTCCCGCATCCATTCCCTCGCCTTCCTCCTATTTCCTTTTAGCCCTGAACATGCAGCAGCATATTAATAATTGAAAAGAATTCTCATCCAAAAAGGGAAAAAATTAGAGAATAAACGCTTTGAAATGTTAATTGCATATTAAAAGGCTATTAATCTGACATTAGGAGGTAATACACGCACTATTTGTTCAAGGAAAAGGACATCCGGTCTCTGAAGATTATCACTTAAGTACTCGCTCTACAAAAAATATAAAAGACACTCAATCTCAAAACTGTCTCGATTTGCTAGCTAAATATTTGGTAAAAATTTATGAGCAATTGCGTCTTACCCACGATCTCAAAAGTGTCGTCAAATCTTTGGCCAATTTTATTCTTCGTCTTTCCTCTAACTGGCGAGACTCCAAGCACCATTTCGCCCACCAGCGGCCGAGCGGTAAAGTCGCTGAACACTGGTAGTTCGGTCCGAGGTTCGAATCCCGCGAACGGGCTGGCTGCATGGGCGTTTTCGTGGTTTTCCCCATGTGTAACGTGTATACGAGCCAGTTTCCCTTAGAAAGTCCTCCACGAAAGGCATCCCTCCCCTTAGGCAGATAGCCCTCGTGTGCTTTGCCATAATTAAATACACTATACACACCAAGCACCATTTCGATGACCATTTAATTTTCTTTTATGTCCTCGAAACCTATATAAGAGCTTTAAAGGGGGTCCTGTGATGCACGAATAACTACTCAGTCTTAGCAAGCGTGATTCAAATTTTATAAGCCTATTATTCAGCGGAATTACGAACCAAGAGATTTTTTTCCCTTGGAATATCTTGCTTTCTTCCCTATCTGAACGATGGAATAATCTACTGAGCGCGGAGTCGAAATGGACATGGAATCGTAAACCGTAATTCTGTTCTGCGGAAACATTTCTAACAACTGATTTTAGATTGGATAAAGGACATGAACAGACAATCCACAGACTGCATAAAGAAGTTTTATGTCTATGTTTTTATTATAAAGAAGTAACGCGTAGGTTCTTCGAATGCAGTAATGCAAAATTTTTTGCCGGCAATTTAGACTCGTAATAAAATCAAGAATGAATTTCGTTTGTTTTTTTGGTAAGTGATTCTTTACTTCAGTCTAGTTTACGAATTTAGAACGCGTGAAAAAGAATAGTACACGATATATACTGAATAATGTGCATTATTGTGAATATTTAAAAATTCTGATCTAAAGTTGTACGTTCCGATAGGCAGTTTAGTGTTGGTGTATTTAATTATGGCAAAGCACACTAGGGCTATCTGCCTAAAGGGAGGGATGCCTTTCGTGGAGGACTTTCTAAGGGAAACTGGCTCGTATACACGTTACACATGGGGAAAGTTACGAAAACACCCATGCAGCCAGCCCGTTCGCGGGATTCGAACCTCGGACCGAACTACCAGTGTTCAGCGACTTTACCGCTCGGCCGCTGGTGGGCCTCCGATAGGCAGTTTAGAAGGAAGAGCCATGTGTATTGCCTTTTTTTCTGTTAATATTTTATTTTCTGGGGGTCAAATATACACTTATAGTGATATAAGTATGAGAATATATATATATTTCAGTTATCATATTTTCTATCGACGAACATAATTTCAATTATCATATTTTACACCTAAGAAGCCTGAACATTTTTATTGACGGAAAAATAAATTTGCGCTTTTCTATTGGGTTAAATCATAAATAATGGCCGTTTATTTAATTTAAAAAAATATTTTAACGTAGCAAAAAAACAATAAATTAGTCAATAATATCCGAGTTTTTAATTATTCCCCATAGACCGAAGATATCGAATTATAGTCATTTGACACCCCTTATGCAGATAGCCCTCGTGTGCTTTGCCATAATTAAATAATCCAATCCAATCCAATATAATCATTTGGCTGCAACTCATTCGTTCAGCTAATTCACGAGTGGTTTGACGCGCGTCTTCATGCAGAAGTTCATTCAAACGATCTTTCATCAAACTCATTTGGTCATCCGGAACGAGCGGAAGCTTCTTCAGCATTGGCGCCTTGATTAAAAGCATAAAGAAGAAGGTATCGAAAATGCTTATATTTGTCGACTTGATACTCCATTTTAATGACCTGAAAAATAACAAAAATTAGCTCAGACAAAAAATCAAATACGCCATCTTGTAGAAAGAAAGATTCTCTTTCAAGTAACACAAAACATTATGCCAATATATTTTATTTTTACCGCGTAATTTTAAACACAACATAAACGGCCATTACTTACGTTTCAACCCAATAAAAAACATTAAGCGTTAGTTAAATTATATTTTGTTTGTCTAAATACATACCTATTTCTTTTTACTTCCTTGTATGAAATAAAGGAAATATTGTAATCACGAAAAATTTCGGGTATCATATTTCAAAGGAAATATCCATTTTAAGCGTTCCCGAATCCATCTGGACAATTATTTTTCGCCACGTCTGTACGTACGGACAGAATAAGGGACTTCGTATTCCAAAACAGATTGTAAAATGGATTCAAAAGGAATTTTTTTTCATGACTGCGTACTTGTGCGTACTTGTGCATGTATTTCTCAAAATTCAAAAACAGTTAACCCTACAACATTCAAAATTTGTGTATGGGACTGCTATAACATCTAGTTGTGCACCTACCTTTTGTATTGCAATCGGCAGTACCAAACATATATGTGTGTATATACCCACCCCCTTAACCGGCTTAAAAGTCTATCTCGCCCTTTATTTTCTCAATCGTTTGTCGTAATAAAGGGCGAGAATTCGTAAGCAAATACTTCCAGTTACAAAGCTTTTAACGAAAATATTTATATTTTGGCAATGTCAATTTAAAAAAAAATAATAATAATTTTGCACAGATAACAAAGTTAACTTTTATTGAGTTCTCCTGATTTCTAAACTTGTATTTGGGGATGTTTCATAGTTGTTATGAAAAAATAAAATTGTAAGAAGTATGACTCCCATATGATAAAAATTGGCCGCGATATTTAATTTCAAAATTTGCAGTTTTCGATGTCATTTTTAACTTGCATTGAAGTATTGATTAATCAAGTAGAATAATTCGTGGAAATACGTTTAAATGAAGTGCATAAAAATGTGTATAATAACAGGCACTACTGGGAAGTCATGAATACTGTGTATCTACGTACATCAGAATTTTTTTAAATTAACAGAATAATGGAGTTAAATTTTACTTATATAAATCCTATAAGTGATTACTATATATCACCTTGATTTTATCTAAGTTAACTTTAATCATACGCTGCTTATTGTACTCTTACTAGAACAAAAACATTAGTTAAAACAAAACAAAAAAATAAGCTAGAATATAGAATAAAAGAACCTGAGAAGGTTGAGATAGAGATGGTCAGGTGGAATAGCGAAACATTTTATAGCATGTTAAACGAATATGCATTTAGACTAACATAATAATGTTATATATTTTCCTTATAAAAGTGAAAAAATATTTAATTCTATAAAAATATTTAATGTTTTTGATTAGACATATGCATTTTTTATTTAAATCAATAAGATAAAAAATTTAAAAAATTAAAAAGTTTTTAAGAATTGCATCTATTGCTTTTAAACAGTTTAGTTTGCTTATCAGTAGCAGTCATATTAAATGTAAAAGAATAATATCTTACATTTTTTCCGAGTGACAACACAACTCGAATGAAAAGTGAAACAACGCACTTGCAGGGAACCACGTAAAATCGCGTTTCGAGACCAACAGTCATTTAGAGTTAATATTTTTTTATTTGTACGAAACAAAATGCATAAACACTTTCTGTTCAATTAAAGCTAAACTAACATATCATTTTTGATGATTTAAAATGATAAATGAAAAATAAACTAATAAAATGTAATGTCGTACACATTCGTACAGAGGCAAATGGGGGGCGTTAAGGCAGTGAAGAGAGGCGGGCGTGTTGCACATACCTATTTAGTAAATTAATATCATAAAATACTTTGAAAGTACATACTTTTTTCATGAATAATTATTTTATCTAGCTATTTAAAATTTTCATCTTATTGTTATCGCGTCAATAAGCATTAAAACTTTTAAATTAAGATTAGATGTGCCTATACCTAATTTCGTTTAGTATTACCAGTGATAAATATTTGCAAGTTGGTAATCAAAGGCCTGAATCTCACAATAACGTATGTTTCATCAAAACTATGGAAGCTTCTAATAACTTGATTGCAGAGCAAGTGCACCTGCATTGCAAACACGCAAAGGCATACAAGTTGATGAGTGCACGAAGTCAAACTTATAAAAGGCAGGAGTACTTGTAGGAATTGTCTTACCTATGTCGTCAAGGTAGCCGTAACTCCACCAATGAATTAATTTCTTCTGCAAACATCCGGAACAGCTCAGTAAAACACATGACCACCTCACCTCAGATCTTCATGCCTAACGAATATTAACGAATGTCTTTAAGATGGCACATAATTCAAAGGAAGATGAGTAGGACCAATTCTCTCATGCAGATGCAGCCTTGTCGCAAACAGTCATTCCCTTTTCCCTTCCTCTTCTCCGTACCGGCGGAGAAAGGAATAGAAAGAGACGCCTTCCTTCCAACACGGCTGACGCAGTGCTGCAGAATTTTGATAGTCTAAGGAGAATGTAGCACTTATAACAAGTTTACAACAAAAACACGTTACCTTAATAGCCGTTTAGGAGTACTTACTCACATGACAATTCCGCGCAATTGAAAAGCAGGAACACTTCCGCACAAAGAAACATTCATCGCCTTCCTTCTTCCATGACTGCATCCATTCCTACATAGACTTCACATCAGAATAATTCATATCGCGTGCCCATTGCGGCAGTATCGAGCTACTAAAATCGCGCTTCAGGCGGTGATTCAGCTATATGTCTAATATCGGTATCTGTCAGAATGTCTGATTATTTTTTGTCTGCTCCTCCAATAATCCATATTCGTTAGTGAAGTGATAGGAGTTACCATAATCATTAATTTCATAACTCTTTGCAAATCTGGTTGAAAAGTTTATTCATTTAAACCGTGGCAATTTTTGTATTTTCGAATATATGAATCTAAGAAGAAATGCAAGCAATACAATACTGAGTATTTAAAATATGGATTTGCGTACTCTCCTACAAACCAGTCATTACTTACATATTTAATTCGCCGAAATTTTTTTTTTTCAAATGAATCCATGAATTCTTCTGGCTACACAAGCATTTGAATGAAATGCGAGCTGATAAAAAAGACAAAGATTTATCTTATTTTCAAGGCCTGCGAAAGAAATATTTAAAACAGCCTATATCAAACATTTCTGCGCCGTCTTCTAAACAAGATGATGATGGACTACGAGCCTCACATAATATTTCTTTGTTAACCCCAAAAGCGTAAAAAACAGCACAGCTGGCCAGGAATTAATCTTGCCGCAGTGAAAGAGGTAATAAAAACTGTTCTTCATCATAAGGCACCTTCAGATATTATCAGAAAAATTTCTCAGAGTAATAATTCGATACAAAGAAGAATTGATGGAAAGGCTAAAGACATTGAAATGACATACGATTACTTGCAAATTTCGCATTCATCTCGATGAATCAATTGTAACAAGTAACGAAGCACTATTCTTATCATACGTTCGCTTTCTTAAAACATTTTTCAAGTTTAATTATTTGCCAAACGTTTGGGCACCGGCACAAAGAGAGAATCAATATTTAATAGCATTGACAAGCTTTTTTCAAAAGAAAGAAATTCCTGTTTTTAATATTTTGTTAGCTGGTACTGATGGTGCTCGAGCAATGACGGAGTGTCATAAAGTTTCATAGCGCATGTGAAATACCCAATGCAAAATATACTCGCTGTATATTTTGTTACTCATCGTTAACATTTCGCTGCAAAAAATCTGAATGAACGCCTGCAAACATTGCTTCATTACATTATTAAAGCAATTAGTAAGATTAGGAACAATTCATTGCATAAACATATTATTTGGACAAGTTTGTATGAAAAATGAAGATGACCTACGCTTGCTGCTACACTCAGAAATTAATCGACTATCAAAAGGTACTTACCTGAATCGTTTTATTCCATCTGTTTCACTCAGTACCGGACTTCCATGAAAAGAGAGAAGAAAAACTGCGCGAAAACCTGATTACATGCAAAAATGGCATTGCTTATTTGACAGCTCTGTTTAAAATATTTAATCAAGTCAATTTACGAAAGCAAGGTGTTGAGTTCAACTTAATTAGAACACACAGAGAGAGAAAAAAAAAAGATTTATAGCTGCTTTTCTGTTCCAACGAAATCTAAGTAGAGGTGAATACGGTCACTTTCCCACATTATCAGCAGGCTCTTCAAAATAGGAAGATATACTTACTTAACTGCCAACACTTGAACGTTCTTCATGTCCATTTTATGGATCTCTTGATTGGGTGGAGGACCATATGTATCTAAAATTTGGTGCCTCGAGACGCCGCCATTTTTCCACTGTGCGAGGAACAGACATTCATACATACAAATTCTTCATTATTTAATAATAGTAACTGGGATATATTTATTGTATAGATTATATTTCATGGTAGACGCACCGAAATGGAGAATTCCAGACCTAATCTATTTAATTCTCTTTTACTAGGATAGAATATTAGGTTTTGGAGATTTTTACAGCGAGTTCACTTACATTATATAAAGAACAAATAAGCATAGCCAATGAAAAGTCGTTGGATCATACGTTCATCTCGAAAGAATGTGGTAATGGAATTAAGTAGGGATTTTCAAGTATTAAAAAAATTATCGGCCATGTAACTGCGATATGAAAGAACAATTGTATTAAAAAAATCACATTTTATTTCCAATTTCCCAATAGGAAGGTCAAGGATTGCATAATGTTTTCTAAGCGCAATATTCCTGACGGGAGAAAGGAAACCAACTTTTTTTTTTTTAATAGTTGCGAAAAAGGGAGCCCAAACCTCATCCGGGAAGTTATTTCAAAAGATTATCATACCTCTCATAATTATGATATAGGAAATTGAAAAAACGTATTAAAATGTTTTTACATTATTTTCCCTAATAGAAACTTCTGAATAAGTGAAAGCATATAATTATTATTAAACTTAATTTTTAGTTTGACGACGTCTCGCAACGAATTAATTGTCGTCTGCAAAGGTTAAAAGCGTATTAAAATTTAAGAGACTTTCGGGTTTCATGAAGCCAACCATTCAATCATTTTTCTAAGTAAACTCAAACTAATAATGGTCATTTTATTTTATTTTATTCATTTATTTATTTTTGGTATCGCAGAGCATGCTGCATACGATAAACCTAAACACAACATGAAAGACTTTTAAGGAAAAATCATGCCGTAGTGCTGACATTCATGAAATAATTGTAAAGTAAGAATCTGTATTGATTATATTTGTTTAATTTTAAACACGCATGAAACGAAAATTAAATTGCTAATTGCTCCCAAGCATTCATTACATTTTTACATGTAATTTTTCTAGTTAATGAGGAAAAATTCCACACATTCATTTTTTAAATTTTCCAGTGTTTCGCCCGAGTATCTGAGATGTTCTAGCAGTTATTCGCTCTCAAATTCCTTCGCTCTTTCACTATTTTTGAATAATTGATGACATTAATGTCAATGTCGCCCACTTCTTAGCTATTCAGATGACTTTTTATATGATCGGCGTATACAACTTTCTCGGTACTTACGTATTATCCCTTCGACCCTGGAACTGTCACCAAGCAGTGCAATTTAGGGACAGTTAATGTATAAATGTGACGTAACAACACATTGATAACATCTTCATTTTTGTTTGATTAGCCTTGACTGATTATCGATAAACCATGTTTGCTTTCTATAGAACAGTAATCAGCGAATTATTTTCAAAAGTTATATGATTCTTACGATCAAAAAATATGTGTATTAATGAATACGAATGGTTAGCTTAAATATAGCCTAGAAAACAGTAATAGATTAGAGGATGGCAGCCAACTTTCTCGGTCGACAGGATAATACGTAAATATCACTTTCTCTTCATAGGTTTTACAGACAATGAGCATGTTTCCTTAGCAATTTTCCTCTTTTTTTTTAGGTAACAAAGTAGAGTATATAAAGAAATGTAGTTTCACTTTATTCATATTTCGCTTTTAATTTTACCTGTAATACAAAATTGCTATTTTGTTATAGACACAGCCTAATTTTAAAAAACATTGAAGCCAACTATACTGAAATGCCGTTAGGAGTCTTAATAAATAAATAAAATTAGTAGTGAAAAAACAACAAAAAATAACATATACTTAAATAAAATGTAAATGGATAAATAAAATATTAATGCATTGAATTAAGCTAGTAACAAATATGTAAAAAATTAAAATATCTTAAAAGTAAAATAAAATAAGAAAACAAATTAAAAGTGAGTGTATTAAGAAGAAATTTAAAAACATCATCAGAATCAAATGAAATAAATAAAACAAACTTTAGGAAGTAAATTAATAGTAGCAAGGTAAATCGTCGAGAATAAAAAAAAAACAGCAACTTGAATAAAAGAACAAATACCGCTATGGGCGGTACGTGTAACTTTAACAAGAATGTAAAAGCCAATAGCATTATTCGCTGACAGATAAAATTTCTTCTCTATTTTGTCTTATGCATTTCTGAACCTTTTAGACCAGATGGCTACAACTCATAAAAATCCTGCAGAGATCGCATTTTGACACACGGTTTTTCTTACTCAGCTGTTCAGGTTTTTCACGTATTTTGCTCATCACGGAGAAAACGGAACACGCATTCAGTTTCGAGCATCAGTTTTATTAACTGCTATATAAGATGCTGCAATATTAAGAGAATTTCTTGCTGATATCGCAATTTCTTTAGACAAGAAAATATCTAAGCTCATTTTATTTGGGGCTGTGGGGAACTCTGACGGAATTTAAGTCCTCATTTCGTAAGTTATCATAGAGAAATTTTGAAGTCTTGAGCAAATACTTCCTTAAACTTATATAAAGCTCTATAAAAATATAATAAAATTGTTTATTTGCAGTAATTTTTACTTATCTGCAATCGCAATTGTAATTGGAAACTTAATCGAAATGAAGAGCTTCTTCTAATACTTCTCAAGGTTTATTCCCTGTACGGCATTATAGCCACCAGAATGGCGTTATGAATAATCAATCATTCGCGAACTCGGTGTGGTTCTGGAAAAAAGTTTGATAACTCTACTAGTGACAGAGAGATTTTACCCTTGTCTATACCATAATGAAATCGAGATTTGATCTTGTATCCTACTTTCTTTTCCAATTCTATCCCAGGTTTTATAGAAAGGAATTTTATCGAGGGGAATGGGAGTCGCCACTTGAGATATCATCTGCATCTATCACCCAAGAGAAAGCCACAACACTTGTTGGTGACAAATTGCATCGTCCTCCATAACAATGGGCAGTGTCATATTGCGTGCGCTGTCACAGATCTCTTGCGAAGACGGTGGTGGGAGATACTCGAAAACCATATTGTCGGGATAGGAATTCTGTGACTCTTTGGCAAAACGAAAGAACCCCAAAGAGAGGAATACATTACAGAAATACGTACCGATGGTATAGGATGCTTTCCAAAAATTTGACCAAAGGGTATAGACATAGCAGACGACGGATTGAAAATACTCGAACCTATAGTAATAAAAGGTTTTCAAATTTATCAACATGTTACAACATTACTGATTGTCCAGCCTTTGTGAAATGTGAACAAGTGAAAAAAACAAATTTTCAGATTTGTTAATTACTTTAAAAAAGTTGTAGCTTTTAATAAGAAATTGATATTTCTTTAAACTAAAATTTAATATTATATTTTAAGCTTACACAAATGGCAGTTAATTAATTCTTACATTTCATGATTTTATTCTCAGTTATTTTTTTCTTTCTCTTTCAGATCCTCGAGTAGCAACATGGCCAATGATGGACAATCCCATGAAAGGAGTGACGTTGGTCATTATGTACTTGGGATTCGTGAAGGTTGTTGGGCCGGCCTGGATGAGAGACCAAAAACCCTATGACCTCCGTTACCTCATGGTTCTTTACAATTTCACTCTTGTTGCCATAAGCGCCTGGTTATTTGTTAATGTAAGTTAAGGTTCTGTACCAAAGAGAAAGTTTTGCAGTTATTAATTCACAAATAACTGCAACCTACTTAAAAATGAGGTTTATTCAATATATTAACTAACAAGACCTCGTACGAGTGAATTATTTTCTTATAGCATTATAATTTTCAGCAAAGTCGAAGCGTTGACTACTTTGATGCATCGCTACATGATGCCGATGCCTGTCAATCATTCTTTCCCATCATCGATGGTTCTAAAGTGTTTCTAAGTTTATCAGAACTTCTTTGGTTGTAATGTGACTGACAGTATGAAATCATGGTCAAATGCCGCATTCGTCCAATAATACGCATGACTTCTTACGGCGTTGCCGATGGTAGGTATTAGTCTAAGTTCCCTGTTGGATTGACTTAGTAGTGATAGTCATTCTGCTTGAATCACTGAAAAGCCACCTCGGTAACTAGTGATTCAAAATTGATAATCAAGTTCAGCAAGCACAGGGCACTTGGCATTACTAATTCCTTCTCTTCTGGCGTTGATGAGTCTTTGAGACAAATGTTTGCTTGGAAATTATGCAGGAAAGTAATCCGTATCTTGTTAAATTAGACTGTACATTTACGCAATAAGAAATCTTTTTACTTTACTCAATGAAATGTCTGCGTATTTACTGTTTATAGTAGTGATCGTAGTAAAATGGCTTACATTTGTGTTTAAAATTTGGGATGTATTATGGCCAAGAAGACATTCAGTGCGTATTAGGTGTATTGATTGAGATAACAATTATCTTAAGCCATAAGATTACGACTCCATGTCGCGGCCCGTTAAAATAACTTTAAATTTTAGAAGCCATAATTTCTGGACTATCTCATGTTCAGAAAAAAGGTTTTGATAAATTAGGTGCTACGAGTTACATTATTTTGCTTATGGTAAAAGGATGCTATATTTTATTTTCGTCTTTTGTGAATATCCATAGCAAATAGTTTTCTTATTATCTTATTTAAAAATATTAAATTAAATTTAATTTTTGCAAAGGTACGCCTAGGCATTATTGAACATTGAAATCAGTGCCAGGAAATTAGGGGTAGTTGTGTTCCAAACAATGTCATCAATCCCTATAAGGCAGTGATGGCGCCTATGGCACGCGTGTCACAGTCGGCACGCAGAGCCTCATCAGCCGGCACGTGATAAAATATTACTTCCCTAATTAATAATCACAATAAAATGATACTATAAAATTTAAATAAGTGTTTTAGTCTGTTCTTGAACGTTTCACTTACTTATGGGATAAAGCCACTGGCATAGGGCCTAAGCCTAAATATAAGATTTTCATATATCGCACAGAAATGATATACATATTTATTGACCCAATTCATGGCGTTTCATTTGTTTGAGACAATCATATTACTTGTTACATGGCAAAGAATACGTCAAGTTGCAGCAGCTAATGTTTGCTAAATGATTTCAAATTTATTGCAGAATACCGGTGAGGTTTAATACTTTAATTGTTAAATAGATTCCAGTTTTTAGACCTAAGCATTTTGACGTAACTTATGAATAATTTTAATTTAATATCTTAAACGGAATGGCACGCGGTCATTCCATTTTGGGCCCAAGGCCCCAAAAAGGTCCGCCAACACTGCTGTAAGGTAACGATGTTTTCTTTTACAAGAGCTAGATTAAGTACTGCAAAAGATCATATTTGAGATTGTGGAGACTATAGCCTACAATGCATTTTTCCTCTAATTATGAACATAAAAGTGCAAATAAAGAAGTGCATTTAAAATTACCAAATTTTGCCGTGTATTAGTGTTTAATTAATTTGTATTAGTTTTTAATTAATTAATTTCATGAATTTTAATTAACAAAAATCTTCAAAATTGGTGCATTTAAGAATTATATAAATTTCGTCTAATAAGAATAAAATGATAGTTATGTAATAGAAAGTTATTACTTATCTTGGTATAACAAGGTTTCCTAAATTAAATTTTTCATTTTGATGTAGTATGATTTATTATAAGTTGTTTAAATAATTTCATCGAATAAACTTTCTTTTAGTATTTCATGTATTTTAAAATTTCCTACATATATATTTATATCGCGTATTGCCAAAAAGTTTTGTTACTTAGTAATCTTTTGTTTCATTTAGTTTGGAATGTTGGGTTGGTTCACAAAATACAGCTGGAGGTGTGAACCAATAGATTATTCGTACAGCGTGGATGCAATTAAAGTAAGTGTTTATTGCTTGTTTATTTTTTTAATCTTTTCATTGATGCTGATGAATTTGAACTGACTAATGTAATATTAGATTTAAAATGTCAAACAGTTAAACTTGGAAGCAGTACTTTCTTAAATAAAAATGGAAATATTTGGGGAGCAAAATGGCTAAAACTAATATTCGTAGCTGTTATTCATTTCTCTTTCTGAGACTCAAAAATAGGTAATTTTTTTCATGAGATTAGAGTAAAATTTTTCAACACACAAGAAAAAAAATTTGCGTTGTAAAAACAAGCCAATCTGTATTGCAACATAAAACAGTAGTTTCAAGTTAGTTTACACATTTAAAAAATCTAATGTGGACACTACATGACTTCCTTGCACGGGTTATTAAATTATACACATTTTTTATGCACTTCATCTAAATTTATTTTCTCGAATTTCATCAGAGATCTATTCTTCATTCAGTCAATTCAGTTCTCATTTCGTGGCAAGGCAAAAATGCATAAAATCTCAAAACATTTTCATTAAAAATTGTAAAATACAGAACTTAAAACACCAAAAACAGTTAAAAAACAATTTTTGAAATTTAAACTAGGGTTTGTATTGCAAAACAAGCAATTATCTTAAGGGGTAGAACAATTAAAGTTTTCGGTGTTTAGCTAACTTAATTTAAGCTAACTTTTGGATTAACTTTGGATGACTGTGCAAAAAGACACTGAGGTTTGTGCAACATGTGACTTAATTCACTATAACGTTAAGAGTTTCAAATGTAAAAATAGACACCACGTTAAGCCTAGCATAACTTACACTTTTAAACTATTGATAATTCTACAGCTATTGCATGCAGATTAACTAAAGGCCTTAACCGTAAATTAAGAACGACATGATGTAATCACTTTTAAAGCAAAAAATGCTCAATTTACCACCAGATAAGAATAAAAAAAAGAGCTCACCAAGCAGGATAAGAGGATGGGGATATATATATATATATATATATATATACATACGCAGGATAAGAGGATATATATATACATACGCAGAATAAGAGGATGGGTATATATATATATATATATATATATATATATAAACGTTAGTGCTGCCAATTGTAACACAAAGGAATGGAGGTACACACCTATATATTTAACTGTCCCATATGCAAAATTTCAACATTCTACGGCTAATTGTTTTACAGTTATGCGAGATACATATACACATATGTACGTACAGCCAATCACGAAGAAATCCTTTTTGGAAAAAAATAGTCCTTAATTTATTCTGTCTGTATATACAGATGACGTTTCAAAAATCTTTGAAACGGATTTGAGAGCAATCAAAATGGATATTTTCTTTGAAATATGATACCCAAAAATTTTCGTGATTATTGTATTTCCTTTACTTCGTGCAAGGTAGTAAAAACATTAAAAATGAAAGCCGATACAATCAAGTCAATGTACATTACGTCCAGTTAAAAATTATTATTAGCTTTGCAGTTCTGCTTCCTACAATCAGTTCCGGTTGAGATAATGAATCAGAATACAGTGGAAGTTCTAAGTTCTCGTTAAATGACTGCAAATCAGAATGGAATTTATTCTTTAAAACACGAAAAATGAAATAATTAAAAAGTACCTTATTCAAATTGTCAGCTAAGTAAAAATAAAGCTTAAATAGCATTTAATTCATGAAAAAGTATCATTTTACCAAGAAACGAAGCCAAAATTGAAACTTCACCTATTCTTTAACATTATCCATTCAGTTCCTAGTGAATGTATCTCATTTCAAATTAACAGACCCAGAAATTCATTCAATTCTAGCTTTCCTTGATTTAATTAATTTCCATATGAGGGTAAATTTGCTTACGTTGCTTTAAGTTTATTGGAAATAATGTTATTTTTAGAGGTGAGACGTCCTATTATACTGACAAAGAATTATTTTCAAATAATAGTTGAAATATCTGATTCATATCTCTTCAAAAATATTAAACTACCGAATTTATCCAAATGAAGGCAGATGATTTGGAAGCAGAGAGCTTTGAAATGTGAGCCCGATGACATGCAAAGGCAGTAAGGATAGTGATAAAGATGACTATTAGCTGTAATGAGACTGAATCTAGGAAACGCCAAAATTAAATGACGAAATATGTGTCGACCGGATGCTGCCAAAGAATAAATTACTGTGCAGTGTTTGTATCAGCATAATAAGAACAGCAGGAAAAACAATAAATATTTTCTGCAGCAAATTTCTGGCATCGAATTAAGAAAATACTAAAATGCTTAAATTATTGCAAATTCCATAGACGAGTCGAGATTAGCTCCACCAATTTTTGTCTAAAATCATGGAAATGGGATACGTCCCAACTTTAAAATCCCTAAAGGGATTAATATCGCTTGGCTTTCCCCACGTCAGGGAAAAATAGCGGTACAGCAGCAGTGAAACGCTGTAATACAGCGTTTTTCAACCTTTTGACTAACACGTACCATCTAAACAAAAATTGAAAACATTTAGTACCACCACTACATTTTACAGCAATTATCTTTCAATTTATTAACAGAAATCAGTTATAATACCTTAAATCTTAAATTTAGAGCGAAATTTCGGTCTTTTTAAGAAAGATCAATTTCTTTATGCCTGGTCGTATTCTACTTAGTTATAGGTTATAAATAGGTTCTGCAATAAGGCAATAAAAATTTAATAGCTTTATTTGAGATGTCTTTAAATTCTTTTCTTCGGTTGTCAATCAAAAGTTAACAAGTAACAAGTGTGTTATCTCTGAAAGCTTCAGTTAGAGTTTCATCACAGAAAATTTCTATCAACTTGTAGAGATATTAGGTATGTTTTAAAGCAGGAAAGATAAAAAATGAACAAACGCCTTCGCCGGGAATCGAACCACGGACCTCTGGAATATCGGCCCAGCCTGCAGAACCACTACACCACGAAGGCACGCTAAGAAGGTCGGAGAAATACCTTACAAACTGTTCTTTTTCTTCACGAGAAATTTCAAGTACATTTGAACAAAACGGATTTCTAATCCAATTTTCTTTTCCATAATCCTCGGTAAAATACATATTGATATTATTTATCAATGAAAAATAATGATTTTTAATGTCGAATGCTAATTCTTCTGTTATTTTTAAATTATGTTTGGTTAGAAAACTTTCTAAAAGTGGTAAAAAGCTAAAAATATTATTATCCTATCCTTTGATTATTAGCTCAAGTTATTTTATATTTGCATTTATTTTATCTCTAATGGTAAATAAATTAACACTTTATTCTTGTAATCCTAAATTCAATTCATGTAATTTTTTTTTAATATCAGCTAAGTATGTTAAATACGCCAACCATAATTTACTAAATTAAGATTTTTGCAATTCAAATTTTGAATCATAGAGGAAAATTTAAATTTTTGATCAAAGTTAAAAAAGACAATTTAAAACTTTGCCTCTGGATAACTTACCTTACTTAACAAAAGCTCTTCGTGTTCACTGCCCATTTCTTGGCATAAAATCGTAAATATTCTTCAATTTAAAGCTCGGCTTTTAATAAAATTAACAATTTTCAAGCTTGATTCAAAACGATTTTCAGAGTTTCGAGGATTATTTTGGCTACTAAAGCTTCACAATGAATGGAGCAGTGAGTAAATTTAGGTTTCAAGTGTGATTTTCTTCTTTTGAGAAATCACACCGGAATAAGCCCAAGTTCCGTCACTGCATATGGCAATGCACTTATTATATGGAATACCATTCTCAAACATGTCAATTACTTTGAAAATTTTATTTGCAGTTGCTCTAACAGGAAAATGTTGTAAATACTCTTCGACAAATTGATTACCTTCTTCGAAACATATGCAAACTAATAATTGAACAAAGCTCGTTATATCAGTACTTTTATCCATTTGCGATGCGAAATACTCACTGTGTTTTATTTTTTGAATTAGTGTTTCTTTTGTTTAATTTATTATTTCATGAATTCTTCGACTTACTTCGATGTCTTTTAAGAAACGATGTTTTCATACTTTGATTAGATAATAGTTCATCGTAAACAGCACATTGAGTTTGAGGGTCCATTTCCTCCCCATTCCAAGTAAGCCCAAATAATAAATAACTTTCATTGTATCTTCTATAAACATTTTTCTTTTCTTTTCAATATTCTTAGTGCTAGTAGATTGCCCTGGATCCATCACCTGAGAATTTTCTTTTTTCCGCTTAGTCAATCCTAGCCATTTTTCCATTTTGAAAATCTAGGTTTATTATTTTTTCAAAATGTTTAAATGCACAATATATTAAGAGTTCTTCAAAAATAAACAACAATATTCTCAAATCGTGTAGAAAAATAAAGAATACAAAGCAACGAGAAGTCAAAATACCTGCTGTTAGAGACAACAAAAAAATGATTCTAATTGAAAATAGATCAATATGAGCTCAGAAATGGTGGCGACGTAAAGTATACACATGCTAATAAATCGATCAACTCTGAAAGAATTAATGATATAATATTATCTTTTTACAGGAACTTATTTTTATTTCAGTTAAATACAACATCCATTTCTAATACTCCTTTTAAAAACATCATTTATTACGAATTTTGTTATGTCTGTGGCTAAAAGAATATTTGTGAAAATGAAAACGGATTAACTTGATAAAGTCTATGAGCGGTTATAGACCTTGAACAAAGCTCAGATCGCATAAATATATAAGTTTTAGGTAAAAAAACTTAAACAGGATGTCGAGGTATTTAATTTGGGAATTTAATATTAAAAATGCGTTGTTTCTTTGCGTACCACCTATTTTTATCTTGCGTACCACCGGTTGAGAATCACTGCTGTAAGAGGACGCTGTTTCGTATTACTATAGCGTACATTATTTATTTCATGTTTTGGTGTGTATTTGGCTAACGTATATATGTTTGGGTCAACATGTAGGAAAAAATAAAGGAATAAAATCACCATCTGATGAATAATGATTCAACACCTCGCTAAGACGACAAGGTACAGAGTTAAATGAGGCAAACTTTTATAATGAGCTTTTTTAAAATTTTTATTTCATGTACCTGTATAAAAGAATTGGATAATATTGGAGAAAATAAAATCAGCATTAAAATGTAGTATAATATAATAATGTTGTATATGATAAAATAACTTCCAATCTGTTGTTACCATTATCAGTGCCCTTAAATTAACAAAGTAAAGGGAAATCGCCGTTAATGGTGAAATTTTATACGCTATTTGGAATTGTCTCATTTTGATAATGTTAATTTAAACAAAACTTTTTGAGATGTCTAAATGTTAAATTAAAATACAAGCATCATAATTAACTGACTTAAAAAATTTATAAGTTACAAAGGCTTTCCCTTTTTTAATTCTTGATATTATTTTTCAAATCATAGGTATTTAAAGTTTAATTTTTAAAATTTTCTAATGGGAAGAAAGATGCATGTATAAGAAACATGTTAATTTTTAAAAATGGAGATAGAAAATGAGTTTTTGAAGAACTATGCATTGTGTGAAAATGTATTAACTTTCAAAACAGATAATCCAAAAATATTTTAAATATAGATAAAGTACAGAAATTTCAATCTTTTTCGGAAAATAAAGTTTTTTGCATAATTTTATTAACATAAACTTCAGTTTTATTATAACCACAGATTTTTGTTTTCCTAAGCTCTGTAAAACAACAATAATTAAATAACAAATTTATATTTCTTCTCCAAAATGTCCAAAACTTTCTTAAATTATTGATTCATCGTCTTTCGAGTATATCTGCAGAAGAAAATACAAATGCCAATTGATATGTTGGTATGTATGAATATAAATAGATATAAAACTGAAGATACCACTAAAAATTATTTGAAAATTATTATTAACTGCATAGAAAAATCATAATGTAATATTATCTTTCTACATATGATATGAGCAGACATGATACTGAAATATATTGGACGATTTGCGTGATAATGTGAATCAGGACATTAATTGAAAAAAAAAATCGAGCGCCAGTACTTAAGAAATTGAGTTACGTATTGGGAAGAGGAATTCAGTTATAATAGTTTAACCGCTTTAAAATATACACATTTTATTAACTGATTAATCTTTTATTTTTTTCAATTTTGTGATCTCAGCTTTATTGATTTTCTTAGATTTATAACGTTTTTCATGCAAGTTTTCTTTATTTCTTTTTGTGATCAGTAATTTGGAGTGTTCAACGAATTTATTTAAAGCAACCTCTAAAGAAATGTAAAAATATTATTAGAACGTGTAATTTAGAAAATTATTAATGACTCTGCTTTGTTGTATTTCAGAAGTTTGATATTATTTTGAAAGTTGGTTTTATTTATAACAACTAAAGTGTCTTTTTCTTTTCAGATGGCAGAAATAGGCTGGTATTTTTACATAACAAAATTTATCGAATTTGCCGATACGGTAAAAAATTTTCTTTTTTCTTCAATGTAATCTGTACTTGTTTTAAAATGAAATTATTTTACAGAATACGGCATAAATATAAAAACAATGTTTCCTATAAATTTTACACATATTATTCATATTTAAGAAAAAATCTTACTCATACCAGTCACTAAGAGATCGTTAAATTCGTTTCAACACTCGAAATGTCGCGTTAAAATATCACTTCTAATGCGCTAATTTTGGTCGATTGTAATTCAAATGTTAAATCAGTATAATATAAATATTATAATTATTTTTTTAATTTAAATTATATTCAGTTTAAGCCACAGTCTGCTGCGTATATAGGTCAATTTTCATAATCAGGAGCCATAACAAATAAATAAATAAGTAAATACTATATAATAAAAGTTACCATTTTTAATAATTTTTCCTCCATCAATCTCGCCGTTTGATTATAAATAACAGGCTTTATTTTATTACTTTGAAAGAAAGAAAAGCAGTTATTCATGAACTTGTTTTTTGTTTCTATTCGTTTTTGTTTTAGCTATAATAACTTTAATATTTTTATTAAACGAATTATGAAAGATAAATTATGAAACAATACGAAAACATAAATTCGAAAGACATCACGATTTGGTATGGTTCACTAATGCAACATACACTCATGGGCAAACTTCAGAGAATTTGCATATTACGTCCAATTTCTAAAAAGTTAATGGACAGAATTGAACAAAATTTGGTATGAATACACATTTATAACACAGAAAAAGAAATACCATTTAAAAATTATTTTACATACGCATTATGATCAGTGACGTCCACAGTGCAGAGATGTCCACAATCCAGGTTGTGATATCAAACAGAAAATGAGTCTAATATGGAGTATGGTTCCCTCTCACAGTCAGACCGTTCGCGCAGCGTGACGGTATACTGAAAAGGAGGAAATTGATGAGCCCTTTCGGCATTCGATCCCACTCCTACAGCAAGACAGTTTTCATCTCCAGCATGATAATCGGAGGAGGGTGTCGAAATAAAATAATCTCCTAAGAGCGTCCCAGACATCCAGTATAGATTAAGGTCTGGAGATCTGGCTGACTAACCCATGCGGCAAATATTCTTACTTTTATGGACTATTATTATGGACGAGGGTTGTCGTTCATTAACAGGAACCCAGTACTAACTGCGCCCCTGAAAATTCGAACATAGGGCTCTAAAATCCCTTCTCTGTACCTCACAGCAGTCAGGGAAAATGTGTCAAACACATGCAGGAGTGTGCGGCCGTCCAACGTAATGCCTGCTCAAACCATTACACCTCCACCATCGTAATGACCCTTTACCTGACGAGAAAGGAAGGGTATCGTTTCCCGGGCTCTCTCCAGATGCAGGTACGACGAG
This sequence comes from Stegodyphus dumicola, assembly GCF_044657685.1. Lineage (NCBI taxonomy): Eukaryota > Metazoa > Arthropoda > Arachnida > Araneae > Eresidae > Stegodyphus > Stegodyphus dumicola. Next base: position 135,861,582 of record NC_140776.1, read on the forward strand.
AGTCAGTGTTCAGGCTGAATCTCGACTCATCTGCAAAACGCACGGCGCTGCACTGAAGTCTTCCTCGAGGCGCATGTTGTCTGCACAATGCTAAACGCACTTTCTTGTGAGCTGCTGTGAGCGAGACGCAAACAGTAGATCTTCTGGCATACAGCTCTATCTTACGAAGTCTTCGGGGAGCTGTAGACAGGGGAACTTGGGTTTCAGTTGCAGCACACAGCTTACATCAAAATTGTAAAGCTGTAGAAGTCATGGATCGCCGAGCTGAAAGTGCCAAATAATGATCCTCATTCGTTGTTGCGGATCTTGGTCGCTTTTATCCAGATTTTTTAGATATGGATCCAGTGCCATGAAACTGTTTCCACAAACTGCAGATAACACTGGGCGTTACACTGAGCTCTGAACAACGTGTACTTGTGTTTGGTCTACCTCCAAGCTACCGACAATTCTTCGTCTCGTTATGTCATCCGTACGTTTGTGGCTACTCATTTTACCTAATACTTTATAAAATTTACTTAACTCGTGCGAGAAACATGGCGAATGTCGTGAAGGAATACAGAGCGCACAAATCGCCAAAAAGTCCTTATTAACTTATATTCCTTCCGCAACCATAGCTCCGCAGATACGCACGTATACGCTTACATATGCGACTCTGAATATTTGCATAATCCTTCGGCGGCGTAATTAACACCTTTGGTTCAATACTTTGGGTTAAAAAACACATAATTTGCAAAATATCTCAATTTTTCAGACGAGTGTATTTTCCTCTGCACAATACGAACTATTACTGGGTATTAAGGCTCATACGATGTATTCAGGACTTAAGCAACAGCAGCACAGGTGAAGATTATGTTGTATATTTGTATAGTAAAGATTTATACAGTGGTGCATGCATACATTTAGCTGGATTAAATTTCTTATGTTTTCATTCTGAAGCACACCAATGAATGAGGGGATAAGATCCCTGAACACTGGTAGTTCGAACCAGTTTAAAATCATTATTAAGGGTTGGGTGTATGGAAGTTATTTTTATACTATGTTAATGTAAATTTCGACCAGTTTCCTTTAGAATGTCTTCTATAACGATATCCTTTCCTGAGGCAATTAGTCTTACTGTGCTTTATCTTAATCAAAATTGTAAACTGATAAATTAAAAAATAATTTTGGAAAAGCAAATTAAAAATTTGTAAAAAAAAAAAGGATAACGAGTTGTGCGAGAATTATATTTGGGTTAATGCAATGTTTTTCAAACTTTTTACTGTGAACTACATCTTTTTCAAAATGAACGTACTGCTTCGTAAAATAGTGCATACCATGTCCATAGTTAACAATATTTTAACCTGTTCAGTAAATAATGGCAAACATAATATTTCAGCAATTATTATAAGTGATATTTACAATAATGTATATCCTTCCTCTGTTCTTCAACATCTTGTTTTTTTATGCATTTCTTTATCTTTTTGCAAAGGATTTTTAAATCCTCCATTTTTTTTTAAATTTTGAATTAGCAGCTTCGTATTCCATAAACTGTATAACTACTAATGGATTTTCTGAAAAAAAAGTCATTTTTGATAGATTACTAAAACAATTTTCTTAGAGCAACTCAATTATAAAAGGATATTAAAGCCTCCATTTCTGCAAATCAGTATGAATATTTAAAAAATTTTCATGCGCTTTAATATTTTGCTTATTTTAAAAATATAACTTGAAACTTTTGAAAAAAGAAAAATTTAAAAATTTAATACAAGTATTATTAAAATGATATAGCACAAAACATAAACTTTTTTTTATAATTCAAAACAAAAAAAAATTCGCGAACCTATTTTTAATATCATTGGTTAAGAATGATCACTTCAGAAAGAGCAAAAAAATAAGTTCCATGAATATCATATTCAAAATTCAAAATTATATATATATTTAAGTGAACCATCACTTTTAAATATAATTCTTTCAAAATTATAATAAATACTCTAGATTAAGAATAAAAAAATGTTCACGCCAGCAGTGCAGTTTAAATAAACTATTACTTGCTTTAAAATAAGGTTAAAAATTATTATTTTCTTGAAATCAAATAAAGTGTCAATCATTGTTATCAAGTATAATCTGCCTGAAAATAGAAGGGGTTGCTTTTAAAATTAATCTTTCATTCAGCGAGTTAAGAAGTTTAATGTTTTTATAAAGGATCAATAGTAAGAAAATGTTGAGCTTTTGTGATTATGAGTCAAAATATAGAAATATACCGATTATAGAATTAAAGCAAATAAAATAAAACCTTAACTGAATTACAGATAAGCAAGTTCAAATTCGAGTATACAAACTAAAGCAAATATTCCATTAAATCTCACATAAAAACTTCGAATATCCGCTTCAAAACATTCTCATTTACTCTTTTCTAAAGTTTAGTGGCAATAATAAACTATAATAATAATAAAAAATATAACATCCTCTTGCCTGTGCATGAATACGTTACTGTGTATGAACACGAAAGATTAATAACATTTATATTTATAAAAAATCTGAAATCAAATTCATAATAATCAAAAGGAGTAGTTTTGTAAAATTACAAAATCTAAATTTTCAGGCTTTAAGTTCATATTTTATATACTTCTTGAATAATTTCAAAACTTCTTGTTCCAGGTGTTTTTCATTCTAAGGAAGAAGGATTCCCAAATCTCTTCTCTACACGTGTTCCATCATAGTCTCGTGCCTATAACGTTATGGTTTGGCATCAAGTATGGCGCAGGTAACTTCCGATTTCTGAAAGTTTCATAATATGCAGCACAATATTAAATACAAATTAAATGCAGCAAAAGTATAATCAACTGTTCTTTGAGTCTGAGAATGTAATAATACACTGAATGACTAATATTAAAGATTCTTTTCTTGCAACCTCTAGGTCCAACTTAAATGAATTGAAACTTGCATACACGAAGACACGCATTTCATCAAAAATGGGAGGGTATGCCCTGAGAAGTTGTAAGTTGCGTCTGTAGTAACATTCTCCGACTCTAGCCTAGATATGGGACTCGATTTCATTTAGCACTATCTCAGAAAGATTCAGTAGATCTTTTAGCGGAGATTCAAGCAGGTCTGAAATTGAGACGAATGTTTCTCAAGCAATGCCTTGATTAGTTTGCTCCATTATAGAGACGCATAATCATTTGTGATAAGTATTTTGTTCAGTCTACATGCACGTCATTTAAGAAAGAAGGTTTCTTCCCCCCCCCCGAAAATCTGGCATCACGCAGAGTAGACATCTCTAAGCATTTTAAAGGGTCTTATTTGTCCACACAGAAGCGCCTGCATCCTCGCGGGATCACAGTTGTTTTGGATACAACCAACTTGGAAGAGATAAATGGCTTTTGATAACATCTACACAAATGGATAAATAGCATCTGCTTTTAATGACATCTGCATTTGTAGTGTTCCATTATCTTGATTTAGCTGGAAATGAAATTCATTTGATCAAGCCATTCGCACCATCCTGCATCAGCATGAACAATCCTTTCCAACCCCGAATGAGAGTAGCCACCGATGTTCCGTCATTGGTTATGACCACACATAGATAGATTATCACTATTGCTGCCTTTGATCACTGCTACCACTTCAAAGGCAGAATCATATGTCAGTCCCAATTCGATGGTACATTTCTGATCAGTTTCTCACATTTATCCACTTTCTACTGACGTCTCACATTTTACCATGAATAATCCAAGTGTTCAAGTGTGAAATACGAATTAATGATTTTTAATGATAGGAAATGTGTACAATTCTACGGCAGTTCGAAGCCACAGCTTCTCAGAACACAATTAGCTCAGACCAATGTGATTAGCGAATAATGATTTTAAATTTTTTTCCTCTTCCTTCCTGATATCTTTCTATCTTGCTTTTCCATAATTTATATATATTTTTTGCTGCTTTTCAATATTTTAATAACATTAAAAATAACTAATTTGCTCATACTCTCTCAAATTTTGACAAAATGTCACAAAAACTCATTATTTTTACCCCTTAACATTTTTAGTCATATCATATAACTGAGATAATAGCTTACTGAACGACTTGAACGTCATTTCAGTCAAATATCGTGATAAGTACGTTATCGCTGAGGATTTAATTACTCTTATCTTGATGACAGTTTATTCATCTAATTAGGCAGGCATCTGAAGTTTCAATAATTTTAAAAAGGTAAATCATCTTATATGTTAACAATTAAAAATGCTTATAAGTAAGTTATCTACTGAAAAGAATTTTAAATTGTTGCTGGTCAAAACATTACCCTTAGCAGAATGATTCTTCTGTTCACAGGTGTCTTTATCAATAACTGGTAACTATAAATGTATGAGGCGATTTCAGACTTTCAGCGAGGCTAAGTGAAGACAGAGAGGATAGTTTATTATCATTGAACAGGTAGCTAAGGTGTTGAGGATTTACACATGATTGTAGCTAGAATGATCGAGATTGATAAATATCGGAAAGATCGCTATTAATCAATGTTCATATGTTTAGAAACTTCTCTTGTGGCCAATACCTTCTTATGTTGTAGAATATGTTTATTGAAAGAAAGCCGGTGTGCAAACTTTGACTGCCCACAGCAGTCTCATTCCAAATACTTATCAGTAAAAGATATATTATTTGCCACAACTTTGACAGCCAAAGAGCTCTTTTGCTATTATGAAAGTGATCAAAATTTATTATTTCAAATTTCCTCTCGTCAGTAAAGTATTTTAATACCACTTGCAAAATAACTTTGTAACGCACATCTTAATGGCTTATGTGTAATAAACGACAAGACAGTTGCCTCGAAAACTCCTGTGGTGCCAAAAAACATTAGCTACCTTCCAAGAATTTTAAAGTAATTTTACTCATTTGCTGTCATCAAATTCAATAAGTACTTTAAGTCATTTTTTTTTAATTTACATCAACTGTTTTAAAGGAAACTTCCCTTTTCAATTTTTCATTCATTAAAATATTCCTTTTCATAACATTTTACACATTTTTATAAAAATTTAGAAATACTACACGAATGTGTATAGTGGTACATGTGTTATAAATATGTAAATAATGCGATGGAAACCCACACTCAGTTCAAGGATTTGGTAAAGGCATGCATACAAACTTAAAAGTGATATAAAATATACAAAATTAAAAAGTAAAGAAAGAAATTAAAAGAAATCAAGAAATGATTAAAAAATAAAAGTATTTTTAGATGCGTTTTAATAAACATGCAATGCAAAGAATACAACTAACGCAAAAACGCCTTTAGATAATTTTCGTTAAGCAAATTGTATGCAGGTTTTTTAATTATAATTATATTTTTCAAAGGTTCTTCATTCAGAAAAGCCTCACAAAAATGTTTAATGTGGTAGACATCTTCCTTGAATGCTGTCTAAAGATAAATTAAGTTGCATGGGATGTAGAATCTAACATTCTCTAGGGTTATTTGATACGTGACACCAGATAATGTGTTTCAAAACTCTCAGTGATGTCTCGACAGATCTGTGCATATCTGTGATTAGATAGTTCTATAAGCAAAAGTCACAAGTTGGAGATCAATTTGATAATTAACGTTGAAAAAGTAACAGGTTATCATTCCGTTCTCTCTAAGTATTGAGACTAAGAGTTGTTTTTATCCAGCATAAATTTTTACTACTCCATATGACAGACGTTCAAAGATAAACAGGAAATTATCGCTTACACTGTATTGAATACAATGAAACAACTTTAAAGTATCATTCAGTGTAGCCATCTGCTTCTGCAATGCTCTCGTTCTAGTTCATAAAGAAGAAGAAAAAAAGTCTTTTGACTGCATGTTGGCCTATCCTTACACAGTATCAATAATTTCCTCATTAAATGTTTAATTTCATTGCCACTGCTCTTGCTTTTTCAGTTTAATTTTTCGAACCAGTGCAGCGATATTTCGTCACAGGTTGCTACAGAGTCTGAAAACTCGTCTCTATCCTTTTCATAATGCTGGAGAAGTTGTGTGATTTTAACTAATCTGTCTTCTTTGTCTTCACACATCAAAAGATAGGAAACCTACCTGCCGCTCACTTTGCAAAATGTAGAGCGATCTTGAACTAATGTTTCCATCCTAGCAACCCTTATTTTACATTCTTTAAAAATTTCTCTGACTGCGATTTTCTGATTGATCTAAATTAATGCATAGTAGCAGTTAGCTCGTCTTCACTGTTTGAGATTATCATCCTACGATCATGTGATCCATTTTTAACTATTATCTGGCTTTCCTTAAGAAACTTTCAAGAGATGCACTATAGATTTAGAGAGACGCTTATATTCAAATTGATTATAAGTCTTAAATAAATATGAGACGGAATGACCCCTTCTTTCATCAAAAATCTAATAATGATTCGCTGCACACACAAACTCTTTCTCAGACAAGTTGATTACAACAGGACAGAGTTGGGTTAATCAGTAAACAAGATAAGTCTAGGGCAGTAAGGAACGGAGGCACTATAAAAATTCTTTTGCCAGATATACCATGAAATATATGGTGCAGCTAAATCAAGAATAAGAGAGAAGGAATAGGGGAAAATACGTTATACTATAAATGTATGTGGAGGCCAAGTACTCAAAGCTTCTAAGTGTCTAAGCTTTCAAGTGCTTCAAGCGTCTAAAATCTTAATCCGATCCTGCAACAGGGGTTATGGAAAGATAAATCACTGTTATTGCAAGTTTAAACAAACATTGTTTGCCCATTGAGTCACAACTCAAAGCGAAACCGTATATTCACAATTCAAAGTACAGCTCTATCTATTAGCATAAAATTGTAACTAAAATTTATATAATAACCACTGTGGTGATTGCCTTGCTAAACATTGTTAATTCTCTGTTAAACAAATTTTTTTAAGAAATTTTCAATTTTTAGATCAGCATATTTTCAAAAGAGTTTACTATGCAAAATGAGTAAACTTTAAAATATTTAATAGGCTACTACCTTAAAAATTATTTCCTTTGGAGGTTTGAATTTAGAAAGGTGTTGTAAGCAGTCACGCAATCATTTTATGGTTTGTTATAAAATTAAGTTCCGCGGTGGCGAAAATTGCTTTGAAGCCTCGGAATCGTCTCTGTTCCAATTAAAATTTAAGTGAATGCGTCTTCGATGATGGCATCTGAAGCAAACTATAAAATTTGATATTTATATGTTATGCAATTAGTAGCACTTTCAATTCAGAAGGCAGCGCTATACGGTGCAGCATAAAATGGCATACTATTTAATCATCTCATAGAAATTTTTAAATTATATTATATTGAATGTTAAAGCATATATTTAGGGGCTTTTGTTCATACTAAAACCGGTAGGAATCAGAAGTAGTCAGTATCGGACTCTAATTTGCTACGAAATAGCAGTTTGCAAGGTACTGAATGACAGCCCGTTGGGTGTTGAACAAAAGGTGAAACTGTAACGGTTTTTGAGAAAACGGAAGATTTGGTGGCGATTAAAATTTATTTTCGTGCACACTTTGGTTAGATGGCCTCTTTACAAACAGACCATTCACAGATTGTGTCAGCAATTGAATGACCCTAGCTCTGTGTTGAAGAAGAATCGGAACACCTATCAAGTATTTGAATTCTGGAAACTTCTTTTTGTGAAGTCGTACTTGAGCCTGCAAACATAAGCTTTTCTCGTGCAATTCAACAAACTCAAGGCTTTTCTCGTGCAGTTGTGCTTTGCAATCTCGTCAGCCGGAGGGTCATGGCAAATACAAAGATTTGCTTATCAGAAGTTGGGAAATAAAATGGTGGACACATTGGGCATATTCTGCAATAAACTAACTTTCTATGCTCAGATAATTAACTGTGCATTCATTTTGTAATACTTTAGTGATAAATAAATGTGAAATAAACAAAACAAAGTGAGCATTTCGTGAGCCAGCCTATACATACACAGAAAATAGCTGGCTTTACATATGTTGGAAAGGAAACTGTCAAATCAGAAATGTGAGGTCAATTGTTGTGTGGTATCATGGATATTTCCAAATTCTGGTATCATATCCACCTACATTTATTTGAACTAGGAAAATTCCAAACACTTGTTGAAGCTGTTGTGTACCTAAGAGAGGACCTAATTTGAAGTATTCTTTTGCAGGTGGTTACAATTCTATATTTGCTTTCCTGAACTCTTTTGTGCACATTTGGATGTATTTGTATTATGGTTTGTCTGCATTAGGCCCAGCTTTTCAAAAATATTTGTGGTGGAAGAAATATTTAACAATGCTTCAAATGGTAAGCATAAATAATAACTACTTTATATTTTACATTATTTTATATGATTCCAACAAATTTTTGCATTAACTGATATAATTTACTTAAAAATGTCTGTAATGAGTGTTAGATATAAATGCGAACGAATTTTTTTTTTAATTGCAATGTAATTAACTAATTTTCTTAGTAGTTCCAGCGCCTTAAGGAAGAAAACCGTACTGAGTAAACTGACTTTGAATACAGAATAATGTCCTCCAATAATTACTCTTTAAAAATAATATTTTTACCAAAGTCAGAAACAGTTACGTAATAACAATGATTATAAAAAAAGACGCATCAGGATACAGATGCTATTATTCATTTTACGAAGTAGTCTTTCTTTCAACCCGTGCTGCTCCCAACGGTACATTGGCTAATGAAGCCTGACCGGATAGCTAGTTATTAGATTCCGTTTCAAATCGGATAAGGCATAGATGATCGGTTTGGCTGCATCCGTAAGACATCATCGAGAGAGCATCATTTTAAAAGATCCAGTGTTTGTAAGTGCTCAGCATGGGCAGGTAACACGAAGTCCAGTCATTATGATTTAACGAGCCCACCAGCGGCCGAGCGGTAAAGACGCTGAACACTGGTAGTTCAATCTGAGGTTCGAATCCCGCGAACGGGCTGGCTGCATGGGCGTTTTCGTGGTTTTCCCCATGTGTAACGTGTATACGAGCCAGTTTCCCTTAGAAAGTCCTCCACGAAAGGCATCCCTCCCTTTAGGCAGATAGCCCTCATGTGCTTTGCCATAACTGAATAATCCAATCCATTATGATTTAACGAAAATGTCCCATATTTCAAATTAGTGTGTTATGACAAACGATCCAGCCCCTCCAAAAGTAAATTACCTTTATTCCATAAGATAGACTAATATGTAAAGAAAATAAGTAATTATACATAATCTCTTATTCGTTGCTTCATGATTTTATGCACCACGCACTGTTAATCGTAATTGTAAATCTAATTTCTGTACATTCTTTAGCTTCTTGTAATTAGTTATTCATATCTAAATAATCTAACTACATACGTACCGATCATATATATATATATATATATACATATATACATACATATCTACTGTCTGTATTTCTATTATTCATATTCTGCCCAATAGTACAGAAATGAATTACATCTTTCTGGTTGTTAACCACCGTTATTTGCCTAACGTCCGGACAAATGCTGGCAGAGTTCTGTTTTGACTGTAACTGTATTGAATGCCTTTACGACATAGAACTGTTTAAAAATCTGTAGAGCCGAAGGTCCCTCTCGAGGGCTAATGGAAGGGGGATATGAGACTCACACATTTCATCTATCGATTGGCCTGTGCGAAAATTGTGATGGAGATTAAGCATATAAGCTTGACTGTAACATGGCATATAATCTTGAGTAATAAGTTTGAGGAATATATGCCTAAATGTTAGGAGTATAAGACTTAAATAAATAATTCGATCCAAGTGTTCAAACACAAATTAAAATTAAAAATGATTAGGATTGGATTAATCTGATGAAATGTATTAACATTAAAACCATTTCTCATTTCGTCCTCAAAGGAAATAAATAAATAAAAACCTTTCAAATTACACAAATTTAATGAAATACACTAAAAAGTTTTAAAAAAACTTTAGCTATTATAGTATTTTTTATCATATGTGATTAAAAGTATAATCGTGGATTAACAATGGAGGATTTTTAAATGCAAACTGTCAAAGAAATTTAGGAAAATTCATCGCGTATTCTTATATGTCATTTTTAAAACTACCTCTTATAAAATTACTTTGAAATTCTGACGATATCCTACTAAAATTTCTATAGGGACCCCACGATTTTATTTTTAGTTATATATAATCTCATATTTGATTAAAATAATGGCAGGTTTTAGCTCTATTCTGAGAAACTATTTTAGTCACATATTATAGAATGTTATTAATTTTTTTATTTATTTTTTGTGTATTATACTGAAACCCTGCAATTTTAAAAGGTTTTTTTTATTTACACGAGTGTATATTATATATATATATATATATATATATATATATATATAATTTTTAATCTGTGCAATGCAGTAAAGCAAAGAAGAAAGAAAATCATTTCCTCTAAACATAGGAAAACTTTTCTTTCTAGTTTGTTAAAATAAGACGTTTAAATTTTTGTTCGATTTTAGAAATCCATCTCATAATTGCTTAAAACCACAAGGCCGTTCACAATGAATATTAAATAATAAAAGATTTTTTTTTATTCTTAGCAACTGCACGATATTAAAAAATGGACTATTCTTGAAAAACTGCCAAAATTCGTCAAATTTTCACAGGTATTTCGAAAAACGTTCATTTGGAACATGATTTTTTTACTATATCTGATACCGTGAATATTAGAATTCTAAGGTGATTACTTTATCTTTAAAACAAAGGTTGAGAAAAAAATTCAAAATTAAATTACCGTATATTCCGGCGTATAATTGTAAATTACCGTATAACGAGTACTTTTAAAACAAAAAATAAGATCGAAATTTGCGGTTGCTTTATACGTCGGATATAAAAATGATAGATTAAAAATAAAGAAAAAAATCAGCATACAAAAATCAGATTTTTGTACCAGATTTCAGATGTACCTAAATGCTGTTTATTTAAAAGAAATGATATACCTTATGAACTTACAAATTTTCATTATAGGGTAAAAGTTCTTCCTATTCGTCTTCTGTTATATCTTCAGGCACATCATCGAATTCTCTTTCATCTTTGCCATCGTTGTTACTCTGATCTAGAAATCAATAATCATCATCAGTTCTATCTTTCATGAACTTCATTCATCCTTACTGCAACGCGATTTCCCTTTTCTTTCGCAAACTAAATGACTTTGCAATTGAAACAAGCACTGTGTTTTTTCCTTTGGCAGGAGCCATACCTACAAGTGAAAGGAACACTAGATCATATTTTAACTGAAGCAAATGCGATTTAATAAAACCTTCGATGTTTGCTTCAAAATCACGTCTTCAAATGACTACAGAAAGATACAACTTTTGACTTCTAATTCTGAGAATACATTCTAGTCGGAAGAGCATTACCTCAAATTCTGCCCCCCTTTAGTCAAAACCCTAGAATAACATTCTTGTTCATATCTGCATTGAATACAACCTACCCTCTTTGCAGAATTATTTATTCCGTCAAGCATCTACCCTATACGTACTATTCCCCCTATCGCTTCAGTATACCATTGTTCGAACGCGTGCGAAAATTCTTCGAATGAATGATTTCAAGAGATAAGAGCATGGCACATATAAATAATTTTAAGTTACTGTATCTTTCGGGTATTTTTGCAAAGAAAAGCATGCGCGTTATACAGCGAATTTACCTGAAAATGAATAAATATAGTCTGAAATTATAGGTGCGCGTTATATACCGGTGCGCATTATACGCTGGAATATACGATATATATATATATATTAAGTCTTGTCGAATATTGTAGTATCATCACAAATGGGTGTGTGCAAAATTTTTGAAGAAAATTCTATCGAATTTCAAGGTTTAATCTGGAAAAATAAACATGGAAATTAAGTTAAACAAAGCCTTAAAGTAAATTCGTTAACTTCTAATATAAAATATGCAATAAGAGAGGAAGACAGATCAGAATTGCAAACGCTATTTCAATTCAAATAATCAATTATCGATTCTGTATTTATACCTGTGCTGCCATCTAGTGATTTAGGAGGTAAAGTAAAAGCACTGCGCTACTGCATTAGTGGGATCGTTTACATCAGCATTTCTCAGCACCTCAAAGGTATATGACAATAGTCTCGAGGTGTACGCGGAAAAAAAGATATAATGTTAAACACTGATAGACAGATTGAACAATAGAAAGAGATAAAAAGATGTTGTCACTTCAGTTGCAATTTAAAAAGAAATTCCTCCTCTCATTCTGTACTGCGACTGACTTGAAAAAGAATAATCTATTATTCAACAAGGCAGTTACTATTCTGCTACCATTTAGCGTATTAGTGAAGAGTGCTTCTTGTCCTACAGTTATTTAAAAGCTAAGTACAGGAACAGATTTTCCAACGTAAATTCGGATTTGAAACAACGTAAATTCGGATTCTCATTTTCCGATCCGGATTTTAAGTTACTGAATGCTGTCTAATAGCCTCAAGGTTCCCATGCTCATACTTTTTGGAATTTAATTAAATGTGCGCAATTACTAACGTATATCTCTTTGTATAACTCGGCTCAGTGATCTCAGTTTCTTTACTCTTATATGTTTGTAAGTTGAGGATTTTTTGCTTTAGAAATGATTGAATTATGTTGTTCTTATCTTCCGGTTGAGGTTTTTATGCCTTTAGTAAATCTGCATGCAAAATTTGTGGAGTTATCAACAATTTAAAAGTTAAGTGCTGCTAAGACTAATTTTTTTTTTTTTTTTTTTTTTTTTTTTTTTGCGAAAGCGGACATGTTTGTTTACCTTTCAAACTTGGCAAAATAGCGGATTTATTGCCAATCTAGAGAAACTAAGCTTCGCAACAACAAAGATAACGCTTTCTTTTATTATTGTGAATTAAATCATGATTAATCCATTCTAGAATTTATTCGAGGCAATAAGTGTTTAAGATTTCCTTCGTAATTTTGAATATAGATATTTTGAGTTTTTATGTATTTTTGCCTTGTCGGGAAGTGAGAACTGAATTAATTGAATGAGGAATACTGAATCGTCCGTAAAAACTTTTTTTTTTTTTTTTTTTGCTTAATTTCTTTTATACATCGTTTTAGATTTATTATAGTATTTGAATAGAACATGTGGCAACGATTAGATAATTCTTCAAATGATATAAATTTATATATATTCTGATTTATAATATGAACGAAATGTACGCTATTAAGTGAAGCTAGTGCCAGAATGTCGCTGTGGTAAATAAATATACTGAATTTTAAAGAGTGCATTTATTCTATTGTGGTTTATGCGCTGTCGACGAAGTAGATTTAATTCAATCCAATACGTTTAAATGAAATGCAAAAAAAAAAAAAAAAAAAATGCATATAATTTAATATTCCGTGCAAGGAAGTCATGTGGTGTACACATCAGATTTTTTTACATCTGGAATAGAAAATAAATGAAATATTTTTCAACATGTTCACAAAATTACATAAAAAAAATTAACACTTGCGCGTGAAAAGTAATCGCAGGAATCTTTTTAGGTATTCTATTCCTAACGTCGGATATTGCGCAGTTGTAGGCAACGCAATATCCGACGCTCCAAAAATTAAGTTCTGAGTTGAGCCTTCTCTCCTTCTATTCTAACCTAATTGTAGCAGAGTTACCAGAAAGTTTTATGCAGCAGGAAAATAAAAACAAGATTTTAATGCAAGAATGGCGCATGGCCACTATTCCTGATTCAGTACAGAATCAGTAAATCGTGAATTATCAGACAGTATTTTCCGACGGAATTTGCCCGGATCCCATGGGAATATCTTAAATCTCTTGCGTATAACTGGTGGCATTACAAACCCGAGTTCTTTGACAGAGAACATAAATTGGGCTGTTGCAAACATGCAAACGGATAGTTTACACGAAGCAGTAGAGAACATCGTATACCGTATGCAAAATCTTGTAGATAGGGAAGGTCAGCACCTCGGCGATTAATAAAAGATTATTTTCCGTAAATTTTGTTCTGTATGGCATTTTATTTCTGTATGTGCAATTTTTATTACTGAAACATTAATGAAATTTTGCTTAATCAATTTTCCGCGCATTCATAATAATTATTGTCTTGCGTTAGGTTCCGACAGCGCAAAAATCTCCCCTAATGACCAACTTCTGAAACAACTATTTTTCTCCCACTCCCGAAATTTATCTCCGTATGAACGATTAGCCGTAGAACATTGAAATTTTGTATATGGGTCTGCTATAACATCTAGTTGTGCAGCTCGCTTTTTTATTACCATCGGCAGTAATTTTAGAAGTGTATAGTATATATATATATATATATAAATTGTAGTAAGCTCGCCTAAAAGTTACCAAGAGCTGCTGTTCCAAAAGGTTTAACACAATTATTAATAACAATTTTTATATTTTACTTATTTTGCAGCATATTGCGCAAGATGTTTTCTAGACCAAAATTGGTTTTTTAAAAATTGTTATTACTGCTTTGCTTGATAAATTATATATATATATATATATATATATACCGCCTTACCCGACTTAAAAGTCACTGATCCCTCAAGTTAAGTTGAAAATGGCATCAAAAATTGCAAATTTTGAAATTAAATATCCCGGTCAGTTTTTGTCGTATGGTAATCAAATTTCGTATATTTTTATGTTTTCCTAATGAGTATAAAACTTTCCCAAATATAAGTTTAGGAACGGGGAGACAGCATGAAAAGTTAGTCTCCTCCCTGTCTTTATTTTTGCAATCGTTAGTCGTTGTCATACACTTCCAGTTACAGCAGTGTTTTAAACGACAAAAATATTCATGTTTCGGCAATGTAAAATTTAAAAAAAAGAAAAGAAAAGAAAGAAATTTTTGACAATTAACGAAATCTAATTTTTAATGCTGTTTCCCGGTTCCTAAACTTATATTTGGTAAAGTTTTATACTCGTTAGGAAAACATAAAATATAAGAAATTTGATTACCGTACGACAAAAATTGACCGGGATATTTAATTTCAAGATTTGCAATTTTTGATGCCATTTCCAACTTGCCTTGAGGGATCGGTTAATGAAGTTAGAGTAATTCGAGGAAATAAATTTGAGGAATAAAGCGCAGCAAAAAATGTGTATGATTTAATAAAATGTACAATGAAGTTCATGTGGTGCCAGCATCAGACTTTTTTTACAGTATTAAAGAAAGTAATCAACCAAACATGAGGTAACACCAGCGACTAGCACTGAAAACTGTGTGCACGTGAGGTCATGTGTAACAGTTGCATGATGGGCAGTTACAAAATTTTTTATTTAGCCTAAATAACTTATTTCTTTTTATTAAAAATTAATTTTTATAGATGCATGATTCTGACGTATGCGCATTTGAAGTTGCGCGATAAATTCTGTGCAGTAGCATATATTTCTCAAACTCGCCATAAAATTTAATAGCAAAGATTTGTAAAAAATAACAGATCTGTGAAAAATCGTCTGATCTGACGATGCTGGTCGATATAGCTTTGGAATTTGGGTCATGGATCTGTTAAATGCGAATAAAATATAATCCAGAATAACTTTTAATACACACTGTAGTTATAATGATTTCATGAAAATTTTCAAATCATGATTTGCATCCAGGACAAAATATATATTCATATATAACAGTTATCAACAGTTCAAAACATCAATTTGTATTGTACTCTAGATTTCATATGAACGTAAACAGAAGTACTAAAATTTATGTAAATTTTGTGCTATATTATTCTTTCAGGTGCAGTTCTTCCTAGTGTTCGCATCGATGGTTCAGTTGACATTCTTCCCCACCTGCGAAGTTTCAAAGCCCCTCCTTCTCCTCAATGTCGTCCAGGCGATTATTTTCTTCGCCCTATTCCTGAACTTCTTCCGTGGTTCGTACCAACGCCGGAACCGGCGGGACCAGAAAAGTGCATTACGAGCCGAAACCGCCGTCACAACCCAGAAGGCTGAAGATATTAAGGATTGTTTGCGGTTACGTAAACCTTCCGTCCAGAAAATGAGATATGTGGATGTAGATTACGTCACAGAGGCTGTCACTATTTCGGCCTGAGCACCTTGTTTTTCCCCTTGTCATTGTTTCATTCAAATGGTAACTAGCCATAGTGGTCACTAGAATAGATCCGGTTCATTTTTGAACGATATTTACAACGATCTCGTCGACGTCACATTGCAAGGATCGTTTCGTTCCGATGGCATCATCGTATTGCCTGTAAAAAGATCGTTTTGCTACATGGACACCATCTTGTATAAGAAATGTATTGTTACAAGAACACATATCTAATCTTCTACATCGCCAAGCTTTCATTAATAAAAAGAACAATATCTCTTATGGCATGTGTCAGGATATTCTTGCCACGAAGACTTATCCAAGATGCAAAGTCTGGGCGCAGATCTTGTCAGCTATATTTCGCCTCTCTAAGACCCTCAATCTCGTTTGATTTTTAATGCATGAATCAAACCATGGTCATATGTAGTTACAATATTGCTAAAAAAAGTGTTTAGACTACGGAAATAAGGTCTGAGATGAATCTCGAAATCCTTGAAAAATTCGAAATTGTTTATTTGACATACAAAAATTGCCCAGTTACTATGCTGTTTAGAAAAAAGAGAAACTTTATATTCATAACACAATATAAAAGCATCTAGTTGATAGTTTTGTTGTTTATTTGCGATTTTGGTATCGCAGTATAATGGCCGTAAAATGAATTTTATTTTGATCTAAAATTTCTAAATGAAATGTTTACTTTCATTGTTCCTTTCAAAAAGCCTTTGTTTTGGCTTACAAAATTTTTCATCTGAGGCAATTATACTGTACTGTAACATTTTGAACTTTGTCTACAAAAGTTATAACTAATTTTTTCTAATATTCTCAGTTTAATTTTTCGTTTGGTAAGAATTCATATAATTTATGATGAAGATGTGTATTTTCACGTAACTCTTAACACGTCTTAGTAAATAGAATCCAAAAGCGAGAAACATTCTTCAAAATAAAATATAAATTCTTTCAGATTTTTCGAAGCGTGCGTAAATTTATAAATTTCCGCAAGATCATTTATTTCGAAATTGAGAAGATTCCTTGGCGAATAGTATAAAAAGCAATTTTTGCATTAACCGGTGCTAATACCTTCTGCCATAATATAGTTTTAAATTTGGACGTTCATTATAAAGAAAAACCATACTGCAGAAAGGTTAACTATGCCTTAATAATTTGGAATTTTAATACTCTAGTGTATATCAATTCTAGATTCAAATGAATTTTAAAAGAGCAATAAAACCGAATATTATTAAGTGCATACAATAAAATATAATAAAATATAATTCACAATAATTAAACATGGTTCGATTTCCGTATCATATTCCTGTATCTTGGCATTAGAGCATTTCATTTGTGAAACAGTTTACTGATTTATTTCGGATATAGAAGACTCATTTTAGTCATTAATTTAAAACTGCAGTCATTTTAAAGCGCAATAACTGCAATTAAACTTGGAACAAAATATGAAAATATATTTAAAAATTTAACCTCGGATGTACCACAACTGGAAAATGAAATTTTCGCATTATATTTTTGATACAGATATATTGTACTATTTGCACTATAATTAGTTTTTAGTATTGGCGTATTAAAAATTTATATCAATTAAAAAAAGACAGGAAAATTCTTTAAAGTTTGTTTATGATGAAGTAGAAGTTAAAAATTTATTATAGTTTTAGGGTAACTTAGATGCATAAACGCGAATCAGTTCGATTCACTATATACATATATATACTGAGTATATAATGCCTCGTAACATCTGATATTGACCACTTCAGAAATTACAGCACGTAACGTTAAATTCCATATTAAATTCTCTGATTAAGAAAAAGAACTGTATGTATATTTCGTCAATGTCAGCAATTTTTGTCTTGGATAAATACAGTGCAATACTTAACCACTAGACATTGTGATGCAGCTTCAAAAAAAAAAAAAAAAAAAAAAAAAAAAAAGTAAAATGAACAACTGAAAAAGAATTCAAAAATTTGTGATGTCGGCGATAAGAAAGCGACCAAGTTAGAGCACTTTAAATACAGCTTTATAAGAAAGAAAATACGACAGAAAAGCTTTATAAATGTATTCATGAAAATTTTTGCCACAAAGCCTTAGAAGAAGTATTAGTTAAAACGTAGTTATCTCATCCAACGAATCTAGTTCTCAAGACTCACACCCTTGCTTTTACTTCGCAGAACTCCACGCGACTATACAGACGGATAAAAAGTTGTTGAAAAAAAAAAAAAAAAGCAAGAACGAAAAAATGATCATATAGAGCAGCCTCACTGTTGAACTATCAGCTTTTTTTAAGTTTTAAAAATTTATCTCCGAAAAGTTTGATAATTCTGTTGACGAACATTGTTATCTTTTTCATATGTATTTATGTTTGTTTATAATTTCAGAGAAATAAATTGCCTATTTTTCTGCATTTATTTAATATTTTTAAAATCTATTTGGCTAATTTAAAAAATAAAAAAAATTCATTGCCATTTTTTCTGGTATTTTTTATTTTGCTAATTCTCTACTTACAATATTTAAGTGAAGTGGTTTTTACACACACACAAAACGCAAACAAAAATAGAATGAATTTTTAAAAAAAAAAAAAAAGGAAAAAGGGAGAAAACACAAATGTTTTGTACAAAATATACAAACTATCCATTTTTCAAAACAACAAAATTTTTCAAACAGATGCTAGTTAAGTTTATTCACATTATTTCAATTCGGAAACAATGTATAAATAAAATTAGATTTTTTTTGTTATCTCTTCTACATATAATAAAAGAAAGAGTCTGTCTGTCAGTGTGTGTGTCTTTTGTTTGCGCTGCGCGTAAGCTAATAGACCCACGACTACGAAATTTGGTACATAGGTGCATCTAGACAAGAGCCAGTGCATCTCGAAGCGATTTTTCCGAAATTCGAATTCGAATTTTTTTTATTTTATGTTTTGTGACGAAATCGCGTCATTATGAGACATAATGGGCTATAGAAAAGCGAGATTTTACTCTACACACTCTATTTTCACGTCGTCATGAAACGTAGGCACTTAGCTATTTTACGAACTTAAAATAAATTCCGTGTTTCAATAAATCGATTAAATACGAATGTATTTAACAAAGGCAGCTTAACACCTTTTCAACGAGAATTTTTCTAAAAAGGTTTATATTTAAAAATGTACAGTTTATTTTTCTTTGATTTTTGGACATGTTAAACTTTCATCCTTGCGACTGCTTTTACAAAAAGAATTTTGGAAAAATGATAATATTTTGTATTTTTTTTTTAATTTAAATGAAGCTTCCGAGTACATTTCTCACATCTCACATCTTTAAATGGGGAGTGATCATAAACACCTCCTTTTGTATTGTAATTCACGATAGCTTTCAAAAGGAAACGTTTTAAAACGTTTGTTTGAGTAAAAGACGAAGCCTTAATATTTCTGAATGAACACCCACCATCTAAAAAAGATGCTATTTTTCCATTTAAGGATAGATTCCACGAGTGGTTAATAATAAAAGTAGCTTATTTGTGCGACATATTTGCTACATTCAATGAATTGATTTGCAAGGCTTTGGTTTAAATATTTTCAAAGTATCGGAAAAAGTCGCTGCAATAATTAAAAAAATAACTCTGTGGAAACAATGACTTTCAAAAGGAAATTTTAAATCTTTTGAAACATTACATAAATTAATTGAAACCCATTCAAACTACGATGAAGAAGATTTACATCTTGAAACACAATCAGTTTCAATTCAAGAACATCTTTCGGAGCTAATAAATAGTTTTAAAGATTACTTTCCGGATATTCCTTCAAATAATATGTGGATTAAAAATCCTTTTTCTGTCGACACTGAAATAAAAGAAATGCTTAATCTTAGTGAACAAGAAGTTGATAATTTAATTGAAATTTCATGCCACACCGATCTTAAAAAAAGTGTTTGAAACTGTACCACTAATTTTTGGTTGCGCTGTCAAAAGGAATATCCAAGCGTAAGACCATGCGATTTTTAATGTCTTTTGTCACCACTTATACGTTTGAAACTGCGTTCTCAGCCTTGGTGTACTTAAAAAGTATGTATCGAAACAGATTGAATGTCGAACCGAATTTGAGAATAAAATTAACATCATTAAGTCCTAAGTTGAAATTACTATGTGATGAAAAACAACATCATCCTTCGCACTAAGGTCAAAATATGTAAAACAAAATTTACTTTATTTATTTTAAGTTTTAATTGAAGACAATGGATTGTCTTTAATTACTTATGTTTTTGTTATATAATTATTTTGTAATTTTTGTGTTTGAAATAAACAAACAAATAACTTGAATTTTGAATTTATTACAAAAATAAAATTTGTTTTGTAAATATATGTTTTTTTTTTAATAAGGTGGGTCGCGAAAAAATTTAAAATCTCGTACCGCCCGCGGTCAAAAAAGTTTGGGAAACGCTGGTTTAGAATATAAGATTTTTAACATAATGTAATTGCTCACAATGTAAACAATTTTAACATTTCAGATTGAAAAACCCATTTTAATATCCCCCCCCCAAAAAATCTGAAGGTTTCAGATTTTTAATTACGTCCAAAGGGGCGTTGTTTTTTAACGTTTTGTGTGTTACCTTTATTTATTAAATATCATGTTCTTTGCACTTAATTGCATAAAATTCAGTTCAATAGCAATGTCGCAAAATAATTTTTAAATGAGCATATCTTTATAATTTCCGATACACAGTTCCCCAGTTCCCGCGCCAGAGATAAAAAGTGTTTTTTTTTTTTTTTTTTTTTTTTTATCGTTGAGTTTGTTACTCAAAAATTCGTTAAAGTTTTACAAAATATGAAATCGATAATAAAACAAATTCCAAATATGGTCTTCCACATGCCCATTTCGTAGGATGATTACGTCATTCAAAATTCGATGGCTCTATGTACCGTTGTTTTAGCACAATGCGAGAAATGTACATAAATTTATGCAGATTTTTCATTACTTAATTTCTTCAAATATAATGCAGGACTCTAACATTTGGTCTCACACAGTTTGAAAAGTGATTCGCCGTTTATATAGTGATTCAACGCAAAATCGCAAAACGAAAATATTATTCCTTCAGGGACAAAGCCCCTTTGGACTAGTAAACATTTAAAAAGAATTTTTACAGCTCGAGCTCGCATTTATTTTAATCATACAAAAAATTCCAAAAAATCGCAATATCATACACTGACATTCATTAGATATCATGAAGATAATAATTTGTAAGAAATTTTACTTTTATTTACAATCGATTAAACTGTTTCTATACATTAGTTAATTAACAACCGGTTTTCTGCAGTTATTTTTCGAAAAGTAAACGTTCTGAACATTATACAGCTAGCTAATGACTTTGGAAGTGAGCCAAATGCATGGAATTCTCCGAGAACGAGGAATTCATGTCGGAATGCTTCTCGCCGAAGATTAAGTCACATACTCTGAGGACATTCCAAATTTCGCTTATTAAGTTACTGTTCTGAAAGCTCACCAAAATAGCATGCATTGGAAATTAACTGAAGAAATTAAGCTATGAATTATTTCTGAGGTGGAGAATAGAAGGCCTGTTTACCCACTTTAAAAATTTATTTGAAGCAATCAGGAGTTATATAATTTAGGTATGTTTAATAAATGATAATAAAAAATATAATGAACTATATGTAGATAGGCTCACCTAATGGAGTCTACAAATAAGACGGCTGACATAAAATTGATTTTCTAATTGAAAACTGACAGAAAATGGTCTATAACAGGGTTTCTTAAACTTTTTTCAATCGCGACCCTTTTTTTATCACTGAGACATTTTCGCGACCCCCAGAACCCCAAAACATTTACGAAAATTTTGTGGGACCCCATAAGCATTGCGCAAATCCGACACACGCGTGTGTGAAACTGTTAATTTTTTTACCTTTACTGTAATATACTATACTATTGCAGTTTTAAGTCATTAATTTCTAATTTTAAGACATAGAACAATGTAAAAATTTTAAATAAGTACCAGACGAAATGATAGTGTCACGTGCAAAGCAAATATATAATAAAAATATATATCTTTTTATAACAGAAATGAACGTTTCTATTATAAAAAGAATGAATGCGTCGAAACGTTTTCCTTTTTTCTTTGTCTGTATTGTCTTACCTTTATACATTGAGTAAAAATATTTGGCAATCGTAAAATTATTATAATAAGTTTATCTTTGAATTTTGAAATTTTGTTGGAAATTCCTAGATTTTGAATAAATCTCTCGTGAAAATAAATTGCGAAAATTAGTATTTTGAATACCATAAAAGTTATCACATGTTTACTTTCCGCTTTCTGCAAAGTCTTCAAAGCTCTGCTTTAAAAATAAAAATCCTCAAAAAAAAAAAAAAAAAAAAAAAAAAAATCTGAAATGTTTCAGATTTTAAATTACGTCCAAAGGGGCGTTTTTTAACATTTTGTGTGTTACCTTTCTTTATTAAATATCATGTTCCTCGCACTTAAACCATAAGATCCAGTGCAACAGCAATATCGCAAAATAGTTTTAAAACGAGCATATCTTTAGAATTTCCGATACAGAGACTCACGCGCTGGAGATAAAAATGTTTTTTCTGCACAACGTTGCCATTGCTCGCTTTGAAATCCTTGAGTTTGTTAATCAAAAATTCGTCAAAGTTTTAAAAAATAGGAAATCGATCATAAAACAAATTTCAAATTACAAATTTGGTCTTCCACATGCTCATATTCGTTGGAGGATTACGTTATTCAAAATTCGATGACTCTATGTACCGTTATTTTATGACAATGTGAAAAATATACATACATTTACGCAGATTTTTCATTATTTAATTTCTTCAAATATAATGCAGGACTCTAACATTTTATGGCAACAGTTTGAAAAGTGAACCGACATTTATCCGTCCGACGCAAAATGCCAAAACGAAACTAATAGTCCTTCGGGATTCAAATCCCTTTGGACTAATAATTAAATAAAGGTAACAAACATTAAAAAAATTGCAACATCAAGATGTTCCAGAAATTGCTCCATTAGCGTAATATTTGCTATACATTTTGCTGGCTGCAATATTCCAACAGAAGTTAGTTGCAAAGCTTCTGTGTGTTAGGAAAAAATACGCAATTTAAAATCAATGCATGTGCTTATCTGTTCAGTTCACAACTTATCTGTTTAACAGTTGGTTCGTGACCAACATTTGCAATCTTATTTTACTGATTACTACTTCCATTTTCCTATCGATGTTTAAACCTTTACTCCACTCACAATATGAACATTACAGTAGTTGAATCTGCGGCCGTTGTAAGAAGACCGCCAGCTGTCGACTTGCTCTTCTTTAATAGTATTCTCGGTGAACCTACACGCATCCTGTGCTGAAAGATCCCCTGAGTTATTCATATTTCTTCTTTTCGCAACTTTATCCGCTCTTTCATTGAACCCTATACCCTTATGGCCAGGAACCCAGATGACTGTGAGGTGATGGAAGGTCTTAATCCGCTCGAAGAGCTTAAGGATGAGACAGTTGGATCTCCTATTAACACAGCTCAACGCGCTGACTACAAATTTGCTATCTGTAAGAATAGCAACCTTATCGTTAGGATTCAGTTTCTCAAGAAGCTTACAAAGGGCCCAAACCTAAGCTGAAAAGATGGAGCTTCTATTGTCTATGCACTGACTGACAATCACCGCGGTACGATCTACAGCCGCAATACCAACTCCTGTATCAGACTTGGAAGCGTCTGTAGCGTAGATCTTACAACCTTGTTCACGTAATCATTAATGATGCACGCGGAAAAATTGCTATATCTCCACATCTGAAAGATTTTTGTTCTGGAACTCATTAATTTTGAAACAACACTTAACTTCTTCAGAAAAATCTAGTTCATTGTTAAAAGTAATACACTTACTGAAATCCAGATCAAGATTGCTTAGCTTGTCTTTAACACACTGGCTAATGGGCTTATGTATTTTGCTCCACATGTACTTGCATCTTTGCAAACAATTTTTCAGACTCTCCGAAATGGGAGAGGCTGCTGACAGAGCAATATTCTTTATTAGGAACTTAATCGCAGTGATGCATCTTCTCGTATCTAAGGTGAAAACCCCTGCTTCAACATATAACGAGAGAGGGGTGCTGATAAGCGCCCCTATACCAAGTCTTAAGGCGTAATTATAAACAATTTCAAGCTTTTTCTTATTTTGTTGAGAGGTAGACATGAGGAGACAGCTGCCATATTCTATTCTTCCTCTTATTGTAGCATTTGCAATATTAATGAGATCCACATTTTTGGCTCACCACCTGGGGCTCCCGATGAATTTAAATACATTCAGCATTCTTTCCAGTTTCGGTACTATTATATTTATATGGACGTTCCAGCTCAGTTTACTATCAAACCACATGCCTAGAATTTCAATGTGGTCTTCCGTAGGGATGCTAACACCATCAAGTTTCAGTAGATTCTCTTCACTACTCTTTGTCCCACCGAAAATAATCGATTTACTTTTCTCTGGAGAAATGCATAAGTTCCACTCTTTAGCCCATTTATGCACTTTAAACAGTGCACGCTGCAAATTACTGACTACCCTGGGGAACGAGACATCTGCACTGTAGAGGAATATGTCGTCCGCATACACGTAGCAGTCGACATCAGCCGGGATAATTTCATAGATATCGTGCATGAAGATTGTGAAGAAAATAGGAGACAAAATGCTCCTATTAGCAGTCCACCGGATACTATTCCCTTTAACACCGAATTGCATTATTTTATAGAGCAGGCCATCATGCCATACTGAATCAAATGCAGCTTTGAGATCAAGGGCCACCAGCTGAACAACTTTCCTTTGCTTCCTGTGATGCAGGATGCTACTGAACAATTTATTAAAAGGACCAGGCAACTTCTATTCGGAATAAAGCCGTAATGCATGTTAGAGAGTCTTTTACTTTTCTGGATCCTCGGAAGTAATCTATTGAGAATCATCCTTTCCATTACTTTGGCAAGAATTTGCGTTAAAGAAATTGGTCTGTAACTGGAAACCAGCGCACTGTCGCCCTCAGGTTTCAAAAAAGGAATAACAATAGCTTCTTTCCGATTCTCAGGGATCAGACCTGAATTCCATGAATTGCTGCAGGCCTCAAGGAGCGCTTGCTTGCAATCATCAGGTAAAACTGTAATAGCATATCTTGTAAGGTCATCTTATCCCGGAGCAGAGTTTTGAGGCTCCTGATAGCTTTATCGAGTTCTGAACCTGAGAAGGGGTTATTAATACGGCTACTCTCTTCGTCACTAAAATCCAGGGGAATGAACTTTTGAATAGTGAATCTTTAATAGTACTTAGCAAATACTACACTCTGCTCTTCAGCTGACCAGGTGTGGCCATTCTGATACTTTAAGATATTGTTCGAGAACTGGACCTGACTTTTTTATTTTGAATACTTTTAACTATCCTAAATAAATTGCCATCCTTTCTGGTATGACTAAGATTTTTTTTCCCAATACAGCCTTCTCTTGATTTTAATGACCCTCTTAAGGTAAGCATTCCATTTCTTGTAAGAGATCCAGTAACCTCTTGAAAAATGAATTTTAGCGTGTCTAAGACATTTCCTTTTCTGGCCAAGAATGAAGTTACATTCTGTATCCCACCACGGGCTGTTTTTGCGTTGAATCGCAATTTTTTTTTAGGTTCTCTTTTTTCGTGGCACTCAAGATGCGGTTAATATTTCCCAGGTTCCTTCTTCTGGGTACAAAGCCCTGATTCTGTTACTGCTTTCTGTAGCGAACTTTATCCGCTCTTTTGTCACAGTGAGCAATTATTCTCCGATTGCCAGCAGCAGAGGCGTTGTTATCATTTGTGAACTTAATTTTTATAGGGTAGTGGTTATTGCTAAAGGGATCAGGAGAAACTTCCCATTTCAATTGACCATAAAGCTCGGCTGAGCACAAAGCGATGTCAATGCAGGATTCAATGCCTCCGGGACTTACATGGGTGAGCTTCCCTGTGTTTAAAATGCAAAGGTTGTTGTTGTTACACCACTCCAAAAGCACTCACCCCCTGCTCATAGCCTGCTTGACCCCCAAGCCGGGTTGTGACAGTTGAAGTCTCCTAAGATAATAAACTTGCCGGGTAACGTAGCCAGAACTGTATCCCACTCTTTCACGCTGAACTGGCCGTTGGGAAGGTAGACGTTGACCACTGAAATATCGGAACTATTTGCACGAAGATCAACTTTCATAATTTCTCATCCCGCTAAATCATAACTGCTATCTTGTACAAGTAAACTTGCCCATTGTTTCTTGATGGCAAACATTAGACCCCCGCCTTGGTAGGAGCTTAATCTATCTTTGCGAAAAATAACTTTATAGGTAAGCAAAAATCGTCTAAATTAGAAAGCCAGGTCTCTTGGATAATTAAAACATCACAGAAAAATTCTTTCCTGCTAATGATAAAGTTTCTTTTGTTAGAGATGCTTCTTGCATTCCATGAACAAAATGTAGGTCCCATCGAACTAGATGAGAAAAAGAAGCAAAGAGAGAAGCAGGAGAAAAAAAGCTCATTTTATGAATAAAATCACAGTTTGTAACCTTGGCCAGAATTTTTTGGTTTACTCATGTCATACTTGCTTTGAATACAGGCTTCCCTTGTTATAGGTTCTGATTTAAAATGGAATTTCTTGCCCTTGCTTCTTATTACATTTATTTCCTTAATATGCTCATCCAAGTTCCGGTCGCTGTCGGACTCAAGAGCTCTTTTCCCAATATGCTTATATCTAGTGCATTCTGATATCTCGCTCAACTTTGTATCGAGCTTGTTGAACATGCTTTCATACTTTTGATCCAACCCTGCTAAGATTTTTTCGAAATAGTCAGCCTGCTGTTTTAACGCACTTTCAAAAGATCCTTGCAACGCAGCTATTACTGGAGTCATGACTTTCAGGAAATCTTCCTTTGCAGGAGTTGACACCTGAGTTCCTGTCACCTTCGCATAAAAATTTCTGTCTGCAACAGCCTGCCTTGCTTATACTACGGGAACATGATGGTCAGCACTATATTTGAGAATATTGCCCTCTTCGATGTATTTGGGACAATTCTTGGAGGATGCTTCATGCGAGTTGCTGCACAACGCGCACTTGATCTGTACACTCTGGCACTGTGCCCTGGTGTGATTTTCGCTACATCTTACTAATCCTCTACAGCTTTTAATCCCGTGACCAAACCTCAGACATTGAGGACATTGCCTTGGATTATCGTAGAACCTTGTAATCCAATGTCTTGTCAGCCATACTTTTACATATTCTGGCAAGTGGTGTCCTGCAATAGTAACGAGTACTCTTTCTGAGGGTTTCTTGTTACTGTCTGAACTTTTGATCATAAATCTTCTTAAATTCAATACTTCAATCTTGTTATTATGATTCAGCTCATTAGCTAGCTCCGAGAGCTCGACTTCTACTGGAATAGCCGATAAAAGAAATTTGCTTGTCAGTTCAGTCATGGCAAGCATCGGGGAGACCTTTACGTTATGAAATTCAGATATGTTTAATATTTGCCACGCATATTCTGCCACTGAGGTATTTATCAGAAGCCTTCCATCTCTTATTAATGAAGTCAATATTTTTAACTAAAGCCACTTTGCTGGATATTTCATCTTTCAAAATTTTAGGATTGCTTACGTTAATATTTTTCTCTATTCCTTTAAGAAAGACAGTGTAATTTCTTACTCTTTTTTCATGATAAATTTTTAATAGATGTTCTGACGATATGAGCGGTTTATACTGAAAGTCCGGGCTAGACCCGTTCACAGAGCTCCATTCCATCTTTCTTCATCACAATTTGAGTCTGAGCGCAAATAAAAAGGAAATTTCTCCGACCTGTATCTTCTCTGTGAACACCAAACCAGGAGAACAAAATCTGTTTTTAGCTTTACTTAAAGCGCAAACTAATCACCACAATACGGGAAGAAAACCCGCACTTTAACACGTAGCGCTTCGCCGAAGTAAATAAACGTGAGTCGAAGAATTCACTACACAGCTTCGCGTCCTTCGACCAAAACAAACACAGTTTCAAGGCCGGCAAACGCTTCACTAGCTGATAGTCTCGTGTGTGTTTCAACTTCCACATTAAGGGCCCTAATCTGGACACAGTCGAGATGGAAGAACGGGTCGTTTTTTGCGATCTGCTCGACAAAAAGCGAGTCTCATGTCATCCTCTCGATCATTACAGAGATTACACGATCATTACACGTCGGAAACTTTTCCGTCAGCTGGGTATCTGCCGTTTAACTTTCTGTCGTTTTAGAGCTAAATTCAAGATGGCGGAGCTCACGGATACTTTTTTGGAAGTGTCTTTAATCGATATTTTAATTTTTCAAGATTTGCGAAAAACTCGAATATTTCGAGACAGAAAGAACGCTTTTGATCCTGACGATTCCACTTTTATTGCATTATTTCGAGTTACCAAACCTATAACATGGGCCCGTATAAATGAATTAAGGCCATGCTTTACTCGAACATCGACGTCAAAGACAGCAATAACTCCTGAATTAACGATAAGGAATAATTCATTAGTTTTCATATTTGTATGGTATAGGCGTCTGGCTATTCATCTATCAAATAAGCAATTCCTTAATTTAATTTTAGTGAAAATATTTGTATTTTCCTGTTTCACATATAAAGTAAGAGTGCATACCTAAAATGTGATTTTTAAACTAAAGTCTATATTAATGTACTTAATTTTTATTTTTTGATGAGTAATTTTGAAATTTTATGTTTTAAATTACTATGTGTTTCTTTCCACTTTTATTTTAATTTGTAGTGTATAAAAATGTAATATATTAACGA
Source organism: Stegodyphus dumicola (assembly GCF_044657685.1). Classification (NCBI taxonomy): domain Eukaryota; kingdom Metazoa; phylum Arthropoda; class Arachnida; order Araneae; family Eresidae; genus Stegodyphus; species Stegodyphus dumicola. The sequence continues at coordinate 135,890,372 of NC_140776.1, forward strand.
ATGCATTAAAGAATATACATTATATATTCAAATTAAACACATCCTATATTCAACTTTCATATTAAATTGCTTTGAGTTAAAAAAGTGTATTTAAGTAGTTTTAATTATACCAATATGAATGTCAATTTCCAGTAGTTTTCAGAATCTCCTGTACAATTCAAGTTAAATTACATTCTTGTAAATATAATGCATGATTTATAATTAGCTACCAGATTTATTACATGGTCTACTTTTAGATATTATTTCAGTTTTGTGCACTTTTTATTCAGATTTAAAAAGGATATAAATAGAAATATGTATTACATTTCCTTTCACTGCATATGTCAAAATATTTATACGTATTACAGTTTTACACATGTATTTATTTAAAACAGGTTTTGTGTGCCTTAAACTTTTATGCTTCAGGAAGTTACCAGAGATATGCTGGTAATGAGAGATATATTGGGCTGAGTCAGAAATCTGTCATTTGGTGTATTCAAGAAGTCACAGATGCTATTTGTTCTTTTCAACAAATGGATTAAATTTCCAATAAATAGTTTTCAACAAAACAAAATCAAATTGGGATTTTATCAAAAGGCTTGGATTTCCTGGTGTCATTGGCGCTGTAGATGGTATCCACGTAGCTATAGTTGCACCAAAAGACACAGAAGAGTGCCAAAGGTTCATTTATATAAACAGAAAATCATTCCATTCGCTGAATGTGCAGTTGGTATGCAACTTTTCCTTCCATTTTATATAATATATATATATATGTAATGTTTTAAGTTATTCCAACACATCGTGGGCGAATGGTGAGGCTATTCCATTACACGTTCTGGCAGATGGTTAACGAAGCTGGGGTGATTGAAACACGGAGTAAAATGACGACTCAGGACTTTTCACTTTTAACAGCAAGCATATCGTTATTTTAATTTATAGCAGATAACGTTTTCCAGATGAAGTTAATCAAATAACTTATTCAGTAATTGAATTATTAGATACGACTGACTTTAAACTTTAATACATCATAACGTTCTAACAAAGAAAGAGGAGCATAGCGGAAGCGTTAGCAGGACGAAAGCGAGAAGGCATCTGTCTAGGAGAACTTATGACTCAGCATTTATATGAATGGTTATGTAATAGGCGTGAATGTTCTAGCAGGTACTGGGTTAGGGGACGATCCTGAATTGCAGAAAAGTAATTAAAGGTTGCTGGTTCGCAAAGAGCAAAGCCATCGTATTTTTTTAATATTTTTATTTTACATCTTCCCCCCCGTCAAAAAGAGAGGCCGGGGTGAGAAAAGCATTAGTACAGGAGTGAAGCAAAAGTATGAGAAAAGACATGAAAACATCCAGAACATAGCGTACAAGCTTTAACTATGGCCTATCATAGTTCATGACTTTCTCATATAAAATTTTGACTTTATAGCATATGAAATTTTGAACATTAAAACAATGAGTTATAAATAAATATACAATATATGACTAATTTTAAGACTATAACATAATAAATATGGAATACTGATAAATAAATAAGTTATAATTACAAAAGTCCTCAATTTTGTTAAAAATGTCCATTTCATAAAAAGAGTTCGAATAGAATGAAACTATCTGGTAAAATCTCTAAATGCCAGATAGTCCACAAATATGATGCATGTTGATATTTCACAAATATGATGTGTTTTTTCCTCTCATCGTAAAGATTGACATGTTTTACACTTCAATACAAAATATTATACTTATTCAAAAAATAATTCAATATAAATAATACAATTATACAGTAGAACATGAACACTTTGACTTTAAAACTATGGCATGTCCTCGCCAACAGATCAGCGTGATTACTTGCTGATGGTTGGGGGGTGCTAGGTACAAATATCGAAAAACCTCCGTTGCCTAATAGAAGGTAACTGGTTTTTGGCATTGTACATTACCTCAAAGTGGTGTTAGAAAAATAAAAGATCATATAAAATCAAAATTATAAGACGGATAACTTGTATAATCAAGTTAAAGTCTTTTTTATAATGTTGTAAAATAGAAACAAATATTATTTTACAATAAGAAGAAAATTTTTGCTACAAAATAATTCAAATTATGTGAAAGATATAAAAGGTCAAGATCGGGAGAATAATTTGTCATAGTCGGGAAAATAACTTGCCATAGTTAGGGTTTTAAGTCTAAATCAGGTATTAAAGTTCATAATCAGGAAAATGTTTAAAAGAGAATTTTTAAAAAAATTATTTTTAATTTTGAATAGAGATAGGAATTCTACTATTTCGGACAGTTAACTTAAACTCACTTGCTGGATTAAAAGGTCTTAATCTAGTTGAATGAACAATTTCTGATTTCTTTTTAGTTAAAGGATTAGGTTTATCTATTTCATAAGTAACTTCAGAATATTGCTTTAAAATTTTATAAGGTCCTGAGAATGGAGGAGATAATTTACGTGTATTAGGGTATTGAAATTCTTCATACATTACTAAATCACCAATTTTAAAATTACTAGGTTTAAAATGAATATCATATCTTTCTTTATTTACATTATGATGATCATCAGATCTCTTTTGAGCTATTTTTCTGGCTTCTTCTATTGACGGATACAATTCTTGATTTTGAATTAAGGAATCGTAAGGTAATTTTCCATACATTACATATGATGGAGGGAATTTTGATACAGAATGAAGGGTATTATTATACTCTTCAGTTACTTGGGGTAATAATTTTGTCCATGCTATATTACCGTGATAAGAATTTAGTTTGCATTTTAATCTAGTTATAATAGTTTGATTAACACGTTCAATTTTACCATTAGTTTGGGGTCTATTTGCAGTAGTTAGCAATTGTTTTACATTATGATTCCTTAAAAAGTGCTTAAATTTTGAAGATGTAAAAGCAGCGTTCCTATCACTTAAAATCTTTTTAGGGACCTGAATTTGGAAAATTTGTTTTAAGCAATTTATATAAGTATCTGTAGTTACACTTTTGGAAGCAAAAGTCCAGATATATCTAGTTGCATGATCAATAATTATGTGAATATACTTTTTAGTAGAATTATAATAATTTAAACCACCTACAGTATCAATAGATAATATTTCAAAAGGTTCTCTAACTGATGGTAAATTTTGCATTAAACCAAATTTCTTTTGTTTACTTTTCTTATTAAACTGACATACTTCACAATGTTTACAATAATTTCTAACATCTTGAGCAATTCCTGGCCAATAATATTGTGGAGATAACAAATTTAGCATAGATGATACACCAATATGACCAAATTGTATATGGGCCTTTTCAAGTAATTTCGTACGTAGAGACATGGGTATCACAATTTTGTACAATCCCTGTTTTTTAATAGTTAAGACATCATTCATTTTCCTATACTTAGTATTACAAACATTATCTAAATTTTGATATTCTTTTATTTCTTCTAATGATAATAAATTAACTTGCAATCTTAAATGTTGACACATAGGATTTCTAGAGAGCATGTCAGCTTCAACATTAGTAGTAGATCCTTTTTTATATTTTATATCAAAATCATACATAGATAATTTTAAAGACCACCTAAATAGACGACCAGTAGGGTGTTTTATATTTTTAAGCCAAACTAAAGCAGCATGATCAGTATGTACAGTAAAATGGTTACCATGTAAATAATAATAAAATTGATCAATTGCATCAATAATAGATAAACATTCCAGCTCAGTAATGGCATAATTTTGTTCATAAGATCTTAATTTTCTAGAATGAAAAGCAATTGGATGTAAACTACCATCAGGATGTTCTTGTTTTAAAACAGCACCAACAGCTTCTTTGGACGCATCAACAAATACATGACAGGGATATTTAGGATTAAACAAAGTTAAAATAGGTCTAGAAATCAATGCATCTTTTAATTTTTGAAAAGCTTTTTGACATTCATCAGTCCAATTATAAGGAGTATCTTTCTTAAGTAAATTTGTTAATGGGGCTCTAATTTTAGCATAATTTTGAATAAATTTATGATAAACATTAATACTTCCTAAAAATTTTTGTAATTCTTTGATATTTTTAGGGGGTTGCAATTTCTTAATAACCTCTATATTTGCATTACTGGGCTGGTATTTACCTGCTTGAATTTCATATCCTAGAAAATTTATTTTTTCTTTAGCAAAATTACATTTAGATTGTTTTAATTTTATATTCTCTTTCTCACATATATCAAATATTATTTTAAGATGATTTAAATGTTCATCAAAATTTGGAGAGAATACTATAATATCATCAAAATAATTTAAAGCAAATTGAATCTGATATTTGTTTAAAATTTGTCTAAGAGCTCGTTGGAAAACAGCTGGGGAATTTTTCCAACCAAAAGGTAATCTAGTAAACTCATACAGTCCAAAATTTGTAGTGAATGCCAATTTTTCAGTATCCTTTTCATTTAATTTTATATGCCAATAGCCTGATGCCAAATCCAATGTAGAAAAGATTTTTGCATTTGTTAATTGATCTAATACAGCATCAATTCTAGGAATAGGTTCAGAATCACTTTTAGTAATTTGGTTAAGCTTCCTGAAATCAATACACAATCTGCTTCTGGACTGCTCGTCTCGCTTATAAGCTAAAGTTACAGGAGCAGCATAAGGACTATAAGAAGGTTTAATAATTCCAGCTTTTAACAATTCATCTATTTGTTTTTTAATTTCACTATTATCTTTAGGAGATGCTCTATATGGTCTATAGGCTATTGGTAATTCAGAAGTTAATATAACTCTGGGAGGTTCAACCCTTATACAACCAACATCATATTTACTTTTTGCAAATATATGGTTATAATCATTCAACAATTTCTGTAATTTACTATCAGAATTTTTACTATTTTCAAAATAATTACCACAATTTTTAGAACTAAGATCATTTTTACATACAAAATTTTCGCTATTATCAAAATATTTACTAGATTGTTCAGCACTGATATCATTTTTACATACATAATTATTTTGGAAAAACTTGTCTACTTTAACATTTTTACTTACCTGTTTTCCAAGCTGATACACTTCATAATTATGAAAATTCAATTGTAATTTAAATAATGAAATACATGGTGATGAAAGCAATAAATAATTCAAATTTGAATCTACTACATAAAATATCACATTATTTTCTATTTTACCTACTTTACACTTTACTTTGATTATTTTCTCTATATGAAGTTGACTAGATATTGAAAATATTTTATCATGAGATTTCAATGAAATTTCTCTAAATTTATCACCAATTTTGTTAAAAATTTTTAACGGTAAAACGTTAATTTGCGATCCCGTATCAATAATACTGGGAATTTTTTCCTGTCCAATTTGGACATTCACTTTAAAGTTTTTTAACTTCTCTTTTAGGAACCGTGTTATAATTAATAGCAGGTAATTGTGGATATCGAATTGGCCGATACGCATACTGTAGAGGTCGGTATTGCACTTGTTGATAATTAAAAGGTCTCACACTACGAAAACTTTGATAAGGAGTGGCTTGCACTGGTCTGGGATAATAGCACTTCGGAACAGTTTGCCTTGGAGAAACAAATTGGTAATTACTATTTTCTAGACCATCTAACGGCATCTTAACTGGAAACAGTTTCCTAGCAAGAGTAATCCAGTCTTTCGGTGTGTCTATTTTTTGCACTGTTAACAGCATTCTTTGAAGCTCAGGAAGTCCTTCCGTAAGTGCTTCCACCATTGTGGAATCTGTTAGTTTCAAGCTGGCTCCTAATTTCAACTTATTACGAAAATAAACATCAATATTATTAAATTTCTCGTATTTTAAAGACACAAAATCACTAAAAGTAACAGATTCCGATGTTGTGAAGTATGTCTCGAAAATAACCTTTATGTTGTCCCAGTCTTTATCTAAACAATCACGTAAATAGAGGGCTAAGGCCTCTCCTCTAATACACTCTGAGAAAACAAATTTCTTTTCCTTTTCTGGAATGTTCTTTGCGGCACATTTCTCTTCAAACAATAGAAGATATTTGTCTATTGGAAAATTTGTACTTGTGCCATCAAAAATAGGAAATTGGAATTTTATTGTATCCACAATAGCTACGGATTCTTTCTTATCAGTTGACATTTTTGCCGTTTTTGAGCGTGTTAACATTCCAATCACAAAATCTTGAATTTAAGACTTCCCATACACATCAATTTGAACACTAAAATCAATAACTTTAGAAGCACTTGATAAAACGCATAACTTTGGAGCCGAAGTAAAACACTTAAGCACCGCCGGAAAAGAAGCAAAAGCATAAGACGATCACACACTGGGGCCCACCAGCGGCCGAGCGGTAAAGTCGCTGAACACTGGTAGTTCGGTCCGAGGTTCGATTCCCGCGAACGGGCTGGCTGCATGGGTGTTTTCGTGGTTTTCCTCATGTGTAACGTGTATACGAGCCAGTTTCCCTTAGAAAGTCCTCCACGAAAGGCATCCCTCCTCTTAGGCAGATAGCCCTAGTGGGCTTTGCCATAATTAAATACACCACAACACCACACCGATCACACACTGTCCTTGACCCACTGTTGAATTTAGAAGCGCGTTGTAAATAAATCCAGGAGCTTTTTTCCCACGTAGAGGATAAATCCTGCCGGCTAATTAATAACTGTAATGTTTTCAGTTATTCCAACACATCGTGGGCGAATGGTGAGGCTATTCCATTACACGTTCTGGCAGATGGTTAACGAAGCTAAGGTGATTGAAACACGAAGTAAAATGACGACTCAGGACTTTTCACTTTTAACAGCAAGCATATCGTTATTTTAATTTATAGCAGATAACTTTTTCCAGATGAAGTTAATCAAATAACTTATTCAGTAATTGAACTACGACTGACTTTAAACTTTAATACATCATAACGTTCTAACAAAGAAAGAGGAGCATAGCGGAAGCGTTAGCAGGACGAAGGCGACTGTCTAGGAGAACTTATGACTCAGCATTTATATGAATGGTTATGTAATAGGCGTGAATGTTCTAGCAGGTACTGGGTTAGGGGACGATCCTGAATTGCAGAAAAGTAATTAAAGGTTGCTGGTTCGCAAAGAGCAAAGCCATCGTATTTTTTTTTTTTTTTTATTTTACATATATGTGTGTGTGTTTGTGTGCATTTATATGCAAGATGATATGTTTTATTATTTAACTTCAGTTATATAATTTTTTTTTTTTTTTTTTTTTATTTTCCTTTCCATTACTTTTAAAATTTGTTATACAGTGTCTCAGAAAAGTGATGGGACACTTGTGCTTTACAAAAGGAAACTGTGAAAAAATAAATTAAAAAAACATGTAAAAATTTTTTGTGGGTGTGTTTCATACTTAAATTTAGTAACAATTATTACATAACATACATTTTCTCAAAATATTAAAATAATAATTTAATAAAAATACAATTGTTTAGAACGGAGCAAAAAATGGCTCACATAAGTGATGGGACACCATTAGATACTACTACGTACTACAATAAAATTTTTTTTTTTTTTTTGGTTTTTATTTTTACTCAAAAGCAATTAGGAATAATTTATAAAATAGTCTGCAGTCTTTCTCTCCAGTTTGTTGTTTGTTTTGGAATTTTTGTGTTTTTTAGCTCTGTGCAGCCATGAATGCTAAACGAAAAGAAACTTTGCCTGAAATTCGAAAATTAGTTATTAATTTGCATACTGAACGTGAAAAATCTATTAGAGAAACTTCTGAAACATGAGTCATTCAACAGTTTTCAATATCATCAAACGATATAAAAAGAATCATATGATTCAGGATAAAAGAAGACCTGGCCGACCATCAAAGCTATCCAATGGAATAAAGCGAATTATTGTTCAAAATATTAAAAAAAAAATCGAAGAATGAGTGCTCCTAAAGTTGCTGCTAATTTACAAGCATTTTATGGAATAATTGTTAATCCTGAGACTATTAGAAGAGTAATTCGATCTGCTGAATATCACGGTAGAGCAGCCAGGAAAAAATTCTTCCTAAGTGAAAAGAATAGAAAACTCACACTGGCTTTCGCAAAATCCAACATAAATAAGAACTCTGATTACTGGAATGAAGTTATTTTTGCTAATGAGAGTAAATTTGATATATTTGGTTCTGACGGTAGAATCTTTGTGTAGAGAAAACCCAGGAAAGAATTTCACAAACAGAACTTGGTGCCAACAGTAAAACATGGTGGAGGAGGAGTTATGGTATGGGGGTGTATGTCGTCCACTGGAGTTGGTAATCTTGTTTTTATTGACCGTATAATGGATCAGTACAAGTATATTGACATTTTAAATCAAAATTTGAAATCTTCAGCACGAAAATTGACCCTTCATAACGATTTTAAATTCTACCAGGACAATGACCCCAAGCAGTCCAAAATGCTTTGAACGTTAGACTCTGGCTGCTGTATAACTGTCCTGAAATAATAAAAACACCATCACAATCTCCAGACTTACATCCCATAGAGAATATTTGGCAAGAATTGGAATCAAGAATTCGCAAACACACCATTTCTTGAAAACAACAATTAAAATCATTGCTTCAAGAAGAATGGGGTAAAATCCCTACAGAAATCACAAAAAAAAATTAGTCGAATCCATCCCAAGAAGATTAAATCACGTTTTAAAAGTAAAAGGAAATCCAACAAAATATTAAAACATTTTAAGAAGTAAAATTTTTGGATAAATATTTGATGGAAAAGTAAGTGTCTCATCACCTATGTGAGCCATTTTTTGCTCCGTTCTAAAAAATTGCATTTTTATTAAATTACTATTTTAATATTTTGAGAAAATGTATGTTATGTAATAATTGTTACTAAATTTAAGTATGAAACACACCCACAAAAAATTTTTACATGTTTTTTTAATTTATTTTACTACAGTTCCCTTTCGTAAAGCACAAGTGTCCCATCACTTTTGTGAGACACTGTATTTTTACTCACTAGTAAATCATTCTTTAATGGATCATTCCAAAATTAATTGTTATCGTATGACTCATACATAATGCTGCTGGTACACATACTAACAAGGTAGTAAATGTGAACTGTAATAGTATTCAAATCTTTATAAAAGAGTAATAATGAAGTGATACAGTATCTGACTATTCAGAACTTCACCATATTTAATGCAAATATCAGTTATCATTATTTTGTTCTTCTTCCGCCTGTTCAACTAACACACAGTTTGTTTCATCTCTTTATTGCCAACTGTAATATTATAAATATGTAAAATGTGTTGAAATTCTTAAACAGTGTTATGACCTTGCAGTATTTGGATTACTTCATTGTGCTTAATATTCTATGGATTATGCTGAAAGAAAAATTACAAATGAAAGTGTAAGAATTAATTCTTAATTCAAAACTTTGTACCTTTTTATTAACCAGCATCATCATCAAGTCACACCCTAAATTTTAATCATACACATAAATTTGCCTAATGTATGCAACTGGGGTTGGTTGTAATTGGTTGAGGTCCTATTAAAATTACACAGACATGTTACTGCATATTATGATTGATTTATCTAATTATACATCATAATAAATTTCTTTCATAATGCAGAAAAGTGAAACTCACATAGTAAATACAGCAGAATTATTATGAAAAGGAAAAAAAAAAAAAAAAATCAGTCTTAACCAGTCTTCAGAAGACTTAATCAGCCTTCAAAGATGTGAACTCTGACTATGTGGAAAGAAAGAGCCTAGGCGATCTTTGAAAGGAAAATTCTGGTCTGTCATGGCTATGCTGATGATGAAAATAAGTAAAACTAATGTCTATCTGAATATCTGAACTGAAAATGAAGCACATATTTTCTGTTTCTCAAGTAATGTATGTGATAATGTAAAATATTACATTGTTTGCATAAAATAATAATATAGTATTTCACCTATTACATTCAAGCACGATGCTTATCACTCTTAAAAATTAAAAGAAGTGATCAAAGCAATAAATACTGCAATTTTTTTGTTGGAATGGAATGAACTGGCTGTATCAGTGTTTGCTTGGGCTTTCTGTGGTTGCAATTTCAGTACCAACAGCTCTGACTTACTGTCTACTCTAATGCAAACTTTGAGAAATTAATTGTTCTAATTCATTTCTAATCTTGACAACCTGTGGGTCACTGAGTGACCCATTTGAGTTTCAATAATAATGTATAATATACATAAAAATAAATTACAAAACATACATATGAAACAAACACTTGAAGAATTAATAAAAAATTTAACTGAATAATACAGTGGAACATTGTTTATGCATCTCTAAGAGGCTAAATAAGAAAGACATATAAATGAAATTTTAATTTAAGATGTAAAACATATATAGTATGTATATATTAGTTGCAAAATCTTGATACTACTAAACTACTATTCATATTACACAATTTTATTATTGTACTTTGTTTAAATATTAACTATGCACAAACAAATTTAAAATTAATATTTTAAATAAATATTCATATTTAAACAATTAAACATTTTTACAATTAATATTTTTAAAATATTTTTAAAATCATAAGAATGCAAATTTCTAAAATGAAAATTTGTAATTTTGTTAAATTGGGGGGGGGGTCATACTTTTCTTAATTACCATCTTGAATAAGTAATGCTTTTTTCTCAGGAACATTTTAAAGTAAAATTGAACTTTTTTAAAGAAAAAGTCTGTAATGTGGCATGTGTTTTGATTCTGAAACTTAAACAGAGCACTATGAATCGAATTTAGTTTTTGATATATTTTCTCTTTTGTATTATTCCACACAAAGAAATTTTTTAGGGTGCTAAAACAGGAGATCGCATTTTGAAAAGAAAGTGGGTTTATTTATTCATTTTCTTCATCATTACTACCTAAATTTTTATCTGGTAAAATGTTTTCAATAAATTCTTTTACTGTGCATAACTCTGACATCACAGTTTACGTGTTCTTCTATTCAAATATTTAATACCATTAATTTCCAGTCTTCTTCATCTATAATCACAGTTTCATCATCAACACTCTCTTGCCTCTGGATTTGCAAATCCCCCTTTAATGAACCAATTTTTAATTGTTTGTGGCTCTACTTGAATTCAGCCAAGCCAAATAATAAACATAGCCTCAAAATACACTGCTGGCCATTAAAATTGCAACCAGAAAGGGATGATCTGACGAACCTCAAAATCACATGAAAGGAAGAAGAGGTTGGGATTAGACAATGCAGACGGGAGAAACAACATCTGAAGCACTGCATAAAAGAAAAAGGTACTATTCGGTTTCGAGGGCCGTAACAAAATTGCAGCGAAAATGTACGCGCAAAAGCGCCAAATCTAGCAAACGCGGCCATTTAACAGCGCGCTAAATCTAGCGTACGCGCTGATTTCAGATTGCGTAAGTTTATATAGTTCTATATTTCTTAAGATGCCATTGAAATACTAATTTAATTTTTAAATCCTTTTTTGATTTTAAATCCTTTTTTGATATCCTATGGATTAATTTGGGAATTGCCCATGACGAAAACTCGGCAATAGAATTTTGGGTAAAGTGCAGAATCACCCACTGCTTGACGCGTTTTTAAGAATGGCACATACTCGGTATCCATGTGCACATCGACCCATTTTCACTTAAAAAAAAAAAAAAAAAAAAATACTAAAATTGCACAAAAATGGCACTGTGCACACCCTTGACTTTATCTATGTACACATCGACCTATTTTCACTTGAAAAGTAAAAGAAAATTGACAAAAATCCAATTGTTTTTACCCTTGTAAAAAGCGGCAAACAAATAAGTGCGCGATTCTGCACTTTACCAAGAATATTTTCAAAGAAAAGACATCATTCATTATAGAAAATTATGTTTGAACAACCAGCGAGATGAAATTATGCTTTAGCGATAAGTCGGTAGCGAAATAGCGATGCAGGCATCCATTCAGTTATGTCTAGCAATTTTTATATAAATTATAATAATGATTTGAAATAGTTATTTACTCTTATGCTTCCATTCAGTCATGTTTAGCCTTTTTCATATAAATCATAAAAATAAAAAGTATTACATGAAATTAATTTTTCATCTAAATTAAAACATCAATCTTAAATAGTTATTTACTATTATATACCTCCTTTCTTGCCGCAATTATTAGGGTTGCCGCAATTATTTTTGGCAGCATTGGCATCAACAATAGTTTGGCGATTTTTTACGGCCCTCGAAACCGAATAGTACCAAGAAAAATTATGTAGTTGATTTCTCATTCGGAAAGCAATCTGTAAGGTCGGAGTTTGATCAGAATATTGTGTTATGCCTCGAACAAGAAGAAGAAATGCTTACCAGTGGGCGTTGGAATTTGATAGTGGCAGGATCATTGCCTATCGCGAGTATGGATTATTGTTCCATGATATCGCCCCTCGCACTGGTCGACATCCAAACACAGTCATGCGAATATGGAATAAGTGGGTTGCTAAGGGTCATACTGAATGTTTAAATTTTAAAGCATATTGTAACTATTTTCTCAATAAAATTTATCTTATTAATCACCAAAAACGGACTGCTTCAAAATGAAAATACCATTAAGCCAAAACATCCTCTGCATACTGGTTTAAATTTTGGTTGAGTTTAACGTGCAGCCAAAAAGGAATACTGATGCCAATTCTAATCTATGACTGTTTTACACAGTTTCAATTCTTGGCAAAATGTGACTTTTGGAAGTGGAAATTTATTATCAAATGATTAATAAATAGTCCAGATTGACTATTTTCATGACATAAAATTCATAATTATTTATATACAGTAATTTATACTATGCCTGAGAGAAGCCATATATATTCTGCTTCTTACACAAATTTTTTTAATTAAATTAAATTATAGAAATAACAGAATGTTAGAAAAAGCCAACTTTAATATTATTTTAAAATTATGTAATACTTTCAGTATTAAGATTTCATGTGACCTCTTTTTATTTCAGATTTGCGATTCTGATTTGATGATCACCAACGTAAATGTGAAATTTTCTTGCAGTTCCCATGATTCATTTGTGTCGTAATCTTCAAACGTTTGGCATGCACTTTCCATGCATCATGATAATGGCTCTTGGCTTTTAGGAAAGCAATTTTTTAGTTTTGTGAGATATATAAATTGAAATTGTTTTATGTCAGTAACTTATGTAAAGGTCCACTGTTTTTCATGTGGTATATATCTCTCTGGTTAATATATATTTAGTACTTAAGTCTTTAATTGCAAAATATTTTTAAATAAATTACTTTTCAGAAGTTTGAAAAGTAAAAAATATTTTAATACTTTAGGTGATGCAGGCTATCCTTTGGAACCATGGTCGTTGGCCCCTGTGTCTTCTTCAGTTGTAGGATCTGCTCAAATTACCTGATGTTGAAAATGATTGCAAGAACTATAGGGACCAATTCCACCAACAGTTTTTGAAACTCATTAAGAGCTTCTGCTCTTAAAATCAGAGATAATTTTAACTAGATTTTAAAACTAATAATAATAAATATTTTAATTGTATAATATGTATTTGTTTCAGATTTTGAAGTTATAGAAGCACAAATAAAACACATCCAAAATATTTATCATACTAAATCAATTTTAGATACTTACGTATTAACGCAACCAGGCCAAAATTCACATAAATTGCCAAATTTGGCGACCCTACTTACGGCAACCCTGCGTGTTATACGTAGTTTTGTAAAAAGAGCATGTGGAGATTCACAAAATTTTCCTGCATTTTCGTGCAAATTTTTGTAATTTATGAGAAAATAGCAGTGTACATGAATAAAGTCAAGAGTGTGTGCAATGCCATTTTTGTGCAATTCTGGGATGTTTTTTTAAGTAAAAATAAGTCGACGTGTACATGGTTATGGCGAATACGGTTTTCAATCAGTGCTGAAAGCAATAGCCTAAAGATTTCCGCCGAAAAAATAATTCTGCAACTTATTCAAATTTGAAACAGGAAGGGTTTAATTGCTATTTTATATTTTAAAACAAAATAATATAAAAAACTGTATTAAAAATTATCTGTAATTAATAAATGTACATTTTCTTTCTATTCATACTTTTTTACTCAAACTTACAAATAGCACCAACCTGGTTGCGATAATACGTAAGTACCCAATTTTATTACAAAAATACACATTAGAGATATTTTAGACTTTCTTTTCTCATATGAAAATTGAATTTTTGGTTATCAGTTTTAACTTTTTTATTTTTTAACTGGAAATTTTTTTTTCGTCAACGCACACTTTTTCTGCAGCCACTTTTTTTAGACTTTCAGCTGCCAAAGCTAGTTTTTCAGTTGCTACTGCTCTTTTTTCTGCAGCAGCTGCTTTTATTGCATGAAACTGCAGCTTTTGTTTATGCAGCTCAATCTGTAGTTCAATCTGTAGTATCTGTAGTTTAATGTCTTTTTCTTTACACTCAGCTATCTGCAACTGATGTTGAGCAGTGTTATTATGAATTTGAATAAGCCTATGAGCTATATGTGCTACAGCCTTAGGCTTTTGTTTCCTTTTAGAATCTGAAAATAGTAATTGAAATTCAGATATGTCAGTATAAATTAAAAATTATCTGAAAGATGTTTTAATAATAGTAAACAATAATCCGTAATATAATCTCCAATATTTAAATAGCTTGATGTGAAAAAATTAAGGGCTAGCATCATTTCACAAGCCTAGAGAGCATTTTCATTCTTTTGATTTCTTGTTTGGATGGTTTTGCTCACTTTGTCTCATGTTTTTCCATCTTGGGGATAGTTCAGTCATTAGGACAGTTTAGCTTTAAAGTTACTTCATGTTTTCTCTTCCTGGCACGTATTGTCATTACAGCTCGTTTTTTTTTTTTTTTTAGTTCAAATTATGATAAATTCTTGCATTGTGATAAAACAACGGTGCCTAGAGCCATCAAAGTTTGAATAACATAATCTACCACCAAATATGGGCATCTGGAAGCCCTAATTTGGAATTTAAAATTTGTTTTATTATCAATTTCATATTTTGTAACACTTTAAGAAATTTTGATTAACACACTCGACGATTTCAAAGTGAGAAATGGCAACACTGTACCGGGGGGGGGAACATTTTTATCTCCAGCGCGTGAAACTATGTATCGAAAATTCTAAAGATATGCTCATTTTAAAATTATTTTGTGATATTGCTGTTGAACTGAATTTTATGGTTTAAGTGCAAAGAACATGATATTTAATAAAAGTAAAACACAAAATGTTAAAAAAACGCCCCTTTGGACGTAATGTAAAATTCGAAACCTTTCAGTTAGATGCGTAAGACATCGCTTGGAAAGATGGCTCGTGTGTGATTATGATTGTAAAATAAAATATTAATTACTACAGTCCACATTTCGTTAATTTTGAATTATTTGCACAACAATGGACGCATCGCACGAACAGGGATCTTATTGTATGACCTGGGCCAATGTGGAACACTTCTGCATAATGTTACATTTGCAAACCCATTTTATTGTTAAATTCTGCATATCAGTGTAGTGTTCAAGTATTGAACTTGATATTTTAGACTGCATGACATTTTTAAACAGTGTAATCATAATTGGGAATTATTTATTATACGCTTCAGCATTTTGTTGCTATATGATGCATATTTTAAAATCTTTGTTCTGAAAATAAGATTGATAAACAACAGATAAGGGCTGTTTTAGAGGATTTATGGTAAAATTTTAAATAATGATTTGAAAATAAAATAGTTTACACTTTATGAAAAAGAAATTATGGAAATTTTAGTTAGAACATTAATTCTTAAAATGATTTTTATAAAACTGACCCACCATTTGAAACTTTCGCTATAATCTCGTTATGATGTGTTGAAGTGAAATGTTTCCTTCTGATATATTTTAATGAGCAACATCTTCCTGAAATAAAAGTAGCTGTGAAAATAGATGACTGAAAATACTCATTATTAAGAAATATTATACAAATAAAACACAGCTTTGAAAATATGTATTATTAAGACTTTTATACAAATAAAATGCTTTCATTTAAGGCAATGAAGTTAAAAAAAGTATTTTAAATAACCTTTTATCATTAAAACAACAAATTAAAACTCATTGAATGGCTATAAAAATTGTATGTAACACTAATATGCCTTTATTTAAGTACTCCAAAATCAAAATTTACAAGGTAGCATTTAAGAATACTCGTAACATTTAAGAATGTTACGAGATGAAGAATATGCATTATTTAAAACTAAAAACATACTGCATTTTCAAACCTGAAAAACTAGGTGCAGATACATGTTCTCTTTCCTGGGAGATACTAACAAAACTGGAAATGATTTTCACTTTTATATGCAAAAGTTACAAACTTATCTTGTAGAATAAAACTGAGTACTCTTCTGTTATAGAGTCTGATTCAGAAATATATGTGTGTATACACATACTTACGTAGAAATGTATGCATTTCTGAATTGGATTCTAATAGTGGAAGAGTACCTAAAATTCCAGACGAAATAAAAGATGAATATTATTTAAATTTAATACAGGGATGTGAATGTGGGTCATAATAACGAAGCAATAATTCTGAAATATATGTACATTTTTACTTCACAGTGTATATAACCAGTCATTAAAGCTTTTAGCATTTATTTTCTAACATGATTAATTTTAAAAATTGATATTCTTACACTGCATTCAAAATCAACTGCGGATTAAGGAACTTCATCATTTCCATGTGACATAACGCTGCCGAAAAGTGAATGAACTCGCTCCTCTAATGGTGTCAAAACTTCTTTAATTTCCGGGCCTCCTCCAGTTCCTCTCTTGTGTTGAGCTATTTTTTGCTGCTTTCTTATTGATAGAAAATTTGTAATCTCTCCATGTCTATATAAAACAGTTATATTGATGAAATTTATAATTTGTATTTTATACAAGTAAAAAATAATTACTGCTAAGCTCATGTTGTATTTTGTCACTCTTCACAGAATTATATACATTGTGATAGAATTATATACATTTTTTCTTGTTGTAACATTGGTGTAATTTAAATATACAATAATTTTTTTATATCATATAATAATACTATTTTCTAGTCTGTTAATCTTTCATGTGCAAGGACTCGTATGTACAGAATGCTTAAAAAGGAATCATATAAGACTAGATTATATTCCTAAGCAATTTATACAGAAAGATATACTCTAACAGAATTATCAAAGTAAATTTATTTTGTGTAAAGTGCACGATTTGTAGTCATGTCAAACTCATAGACTTACTCTTTTAATTCTTTAACAATTGTATAATCATTCTGTACAATAATGTTATGAATATGATAAAATTTCAAACTCTAATCATCCTGAAATATTCTATAATGTGCTTCTACAATGTGTTTGCATTTGTTTTTTTTACAAGTGTGGGGGGGGGGGGAACAAGAATACAAAAGTACAAAGAACAAAATCTCATGTCAAAAAATATAAATTGAATTACGGGGTACTCTACATTATCCATGTAAGGATTATCTATGTGTGTGGTGCCAACACAGTCAATGCTATAAGAGTTACTATTTATGTAAAAAACACATGCATGACCAAGAACCGCTAAATTGCATGTTTAGTTTTAGTGATTATCTCATACAATTTATTCTGCATGTGCATAGGCAAAGGTATTGTTTTAGTTGATCACCAGAGTTTTTGTATTTTTCATACATATTTTCTTCTAATTGATTTAAAATTTTAGAACCTAAACATGAATAAAAAATATGCTAAAATACTAAGGGCAAGAAAGCTGTTTTAACTATAAAATAAAAACTCACATTAAGTGAAAGATTTGGACATGGTTAATTGACAATAAATCTTACTAAAGAATATGGAATTAGTGTGCTAACTGTTTGTGATATTGTTAAGGTAACCAATCTTGTTCGAAAGGCATTTTTCAAAATGTTTGTCATATTTTTGAATTTATGTGATTTTTTAATGAACTGTACTCAAACTTAAATTTAATCACTGCAAAAGCAATAAAAAATCATTATTTTGAGAAATGTATGCAAAAAACTGAAAATTTTATATCAAAATTAATAAGAAAATCAACCATCACTGGCAGGAAAACATTGTTGTTAAAAATATATTTTTGGCTTTATTTTATACATACTACCCAGAAGCATGCATTGAATTAGAATAACTTGAAAATATTAATTTACGAGCAAAATACGGCCAAATACGTCAGTAAACACTATTTTTTTTAATACACACGCTATTGAAGAAAAAATGCTGTAACTTAAATTCTATGGGATTATTTTTTTTAATTTCTAGTCTGCATTATGCATAATAATGTGATTCTTTAATGAAAGTTTAGCGTTATCATGGTTGCCGTGAATATAAATCATGAAAAAAACTATTAATAAAAAAATCACATTTAAAGTTTTTAAAATTGTTACATGACATATATACACAAATATTCACTAAAAATGCTCCTGCGTCGTGACAACGTGAGAGTATAATATTTAAAAGAATAGAAACATCAACATTATGATTGCCTTTTTGGCATTCTCGAACTTTCGATTATTAAACAGATTAAAAAAGTGCAGAAAAATGAAGCTTTAGCTGATAAATTAGCGCAGGAAATTTGTACACAAAAGCGAAATCTCCTCGGACAGACAGACAGACAAAGTAGACAGATGTCTTGTTTTGCACCCGCTAAGTCTTTCTGCACCGATGGGCGAAAAATCAAGCATAGGTGCGAAGGAAAGGTATATAGAAAGAGGGGCAATTTCGTATTTGAGGAGAGTAAAAAGGAACTTTGTACATTTTTTACGAGTTCAAAAGACCAGAAAGAAAAGATGGGACAAAATAAAATTTAAAATAAATGGCCCAAAAATAATAGAGGGAAAAAAAAAAAAAAAAAAAAAAAAGAAAGGGCCTAGAGAAAGAAAACGAAAAGAAGTAGAAAATATCCTAAAATACGATTGTGTGCATGAGTGTAGTTAAAGAGTTCATCTGCAAAAATTAGTGTCTTTAAGAAGCAAACTTTAGCTAAGTTTAATAAAAAAAAAAAAATAAATGAATGAATTCCTATATGGTACTGTGTATGCCCTTATCTTGAGACCTAACTAGAAAAGACATATATCATCACAGAGATGTACATAATATTTTAACTAAAGTAACATCAACTATTGCCGTTCCCAAAAAATTCATGTATATTTCAGAAAAACAGTAATTGACAAAATCATAAATCCATACACAGTGTGAGAGCATATCAACAAAAATAAATTATACAGTTTATTTTTCTTAAATATTAGTTAAATATAAAATTAATTTATTATAGTACAAGTTTAATAAATTCCGTCACCCTGTATTTATATTTGATCATAATTCCAAGTTTGATACCTGAAAAAAAAAGGTCGGGGATCTTAGTTACAAAAATCACAATCTATACTCATCGATGGTCAAGTGATCCCCATTTTTTCCCTCTCAAGAAATTCCTAAGCACGAAGAGGGGGGGGGCCTCCGAAGGGTGTGAATTGCTGATAAGAACGGTCTACTGATAAGGAATGTGGCGTCTCTACGGAATAGTTACGAAGAAAAGAACCACATGACTTGCTACTATTATAATTGTATAATGCTAGAATCTTATGAAAAATAATAAATAAAGAAATTTAATTGCACTCTAGTGATAGAGAAACATATATTGTATAAAGAACAGAATGTTACTTATCTGAATATTCCGTGTCAGGGCCTCTTTTGGATTTCTCGCGTTGGTAGTAAACAGCTAACAAAACATCTGAAGTTTCGAAGAAGCGAAGTTTCCTTTTTCAATTTGATGAATGAGACATTGCATAGGAAAGGTGAATTAAACTTTTTTAGAGAGTTGAAAATATTTACTGAAACAGTTATTTAAAAAATTTCGGAGCTATGTTTAGACACTGCCTCCAGCTTTCGTGATCGCAGCGCCAGCCCCCATAACAAAATCCCAAATCTCCTCGGAAAGCTCAATGTAAACAAAACAATAAGTTGTTTCCAAACGTAAAAGATAAAATACATAATGAAAATAATTTGCCACATTCTCAAAACATATTGAAATGCTTAAAATTATTTAATTTATAAATTTCCGCGTTATGCGGAAAAAAGGAGAAATTGCACCTTTAATCTTTAACTTCCGGTGTGGAAGACAGTTACTTCCGGTTTGTTGTATCTCAGAAAAACCGGTATATCTCCACTTCTAATCAACATATCATGAACAGAAAAGCTGTTTTCGATAGCTAAGACTATGGCCTTAAAAAATATTAAATAAAAAAATGAGTTTGTTAATCGAAATAGGCCTTTTGAACGAGGTCGACTACCTTAAACAAGAAAAATTCATTGAGCAAAGGTGATTTGAATGCAGCAATAAAACAGCATTTTGTAAAACATGCAGTGAAATTTGATAAATATTTAAACTTTCAAATACAAAGTAAAATTACTTTTTATTTAAAAGAAATACATACATACAAGACCAACTTCTTCTCTCACACTTTTAATTAAGTTCACCATTCAGAATTTGAAACCTAGGGTCTGACGAATCACACACCATCCATTCTGCTGTATCCTCAGTACTAACTCTGAACATGCAGGAATTTCGAAGAGAATGTTTCTTAATTCTCAAGTGACAATTTATCCTCATCTTCCCCTGCCTCTTCTCTTTCCTTTTCTTGAGCTCCATTTCTTTCTCTTCTTCAATTAATTCTGAAAGTGATTCGGATAGTTGGAATTGTACTGTATATGTAAATTTTAATATCTCTTGTATAATGTACATGAAAGACCTAAGAAATAAAGCGTCAGCAGAAAAACTTAAATTCAGGTAAATGGCTGTCTCGTCAATAGTTTTAGGGACTAATGTTTGTTGCCATATTTGGAAGAAATCCCCAAACTTGGCAAAATTTTGATACAATCCCTGTATAACTGCAATTGTATATGCCGTCGAGTAATTTATGGGAAAAAGCTATACCGGAAACGACATCATTTCTCAGTAAATCAGAGAGTTAATCACAACCTTCATATTTTTCATCTTATCAACGAGAGCGCTTCGCACTCTTAACATCTTAATTTACACCACCGCCTTAGGGCAATGATTCCAAAGCATTGCTAAACAGCAATTTCTTGCTAAAAGAGTATCATTAAGGAATATAAGTTCTTTCAGATCTTAGTTTCGGTCAGATTTCAAGTCAGAGTATTGAAAGATCCCTGTGAGTGCTTAACGCATTTTATACTGTCCTATATTTAACGGTTTTAGTAGTTTATAAAGTGGTAGCTGTTGATTGTGCTCTGTCATACTGAGAAGAGCTGTACGAGTACTTTTGTGAAAAGTTCCAGAATAGTAAACTATTCCTTTAGAAGAAAAAATTTTCATCCAGCTATCATTAGTATCTATCTTTGGAGAGCTGGTTTAAATACGCATTATCGTAATATATACAAATTTAATGCTTTGTTCTTGTACAGTTTTAATTTTGTTAATCACTCACACAGTTTAAAATGTGTTAATTTCTTTACTCCACAGTGATTGTGTTGTATTGATTTCTTATCCTGTTATATAGAAAATAATCAATATCTCATTGATAGTACTCTCTTAACATATGCGAGGACAATGCGTTCAATGATGTACCTTTTGATAAATGGCTGAAGTACATTACTGAAATGAACACCAATTTAAAGTTTTTCTTTTCATGCATTTCTTGAATAAAAACTTCATTTCTTTTCATGTACTATTTCTTGAATAACTTCTTTGTGTGAATTTTTATTTCCTCTGGTTAACTTCTATTAATTTTTAATTCAATCATTTAAAAAATATTTAATTATTTTTTTTGTAATTGCCGAGAAAAATTATTTACAGTTGGTTTATAATATTTAATTACCTGTTTAATTTGACACAAAAAATTACTTACCTCTGATACCAAATTATTGTTGCTTTATTTAGTGTGTTAAGGGCTCGATCTTGTATCTCTTCTACGTGGCAGACCTGCCAAAGGCAAATCATTATAACTATTTTTCAGGCTGTTACGCAGATGACACGGCTCTTGCAGTGAAGTCTGCATGTTCCAACTTAGGCGTCAGAAAACTGCAGTCGCTTATGCCGCAGCTACAGTTTGGTGTCAAGAATGGAGAATTTCTATTAGCACAGCTAAAAGCTAGTTACTCATCATTTGTAAGATGCACTCATTAACGCCAGTTAATATTAAACTACAGCTCTTTAATATTGAAGTATTTTCAAGAAAGCTAAATACTTGGGTAAATTAAATTGGAGAGACCACATATGTAAGGGGTGAAACTACTGGAGCGATACAAAGTCTTACTCCCCTCTTAAACTCCGACTTTAAGCTAGACCTCAGAAGAAAAAGGAATCTTTCATCGCAGTCATCAAACCCCTCTTTTCATATGCCTCACCCGCCTAGGCCGTTATAAGAAATAATGACCTGGAAAAACTGCAAATAACACAGAATAAATTGTTACGAGTTCTGACATAAGCGCACTACCTTGTCTCTAACCACACTTTACATAAGGATTTGAAAATAGAGCGAGTTCTAAAGTTCCATAGAATGAACAAGAACTTCTTTTCAAAAGCAAGAAACTGTCTGCATATGATAAAAATTATAAGTCTTCGATTATGTCATTTGTAAGTAAGGATAGTGAATTAAAACTACTCGCAGCCCACCTCACCCACGACTAAAATTTTATGACGTAACACTTTTCGTCACTGTACATACATATGTATACAGCTACTGTATTCTAAATAGTCCAATATTAAAATTTTGTCTGATTTTTACATGTTATTAATTACCTGTTCGATTGTGTCTGTTTCTTCATAATGCATTTATTCGACACACTCGTGCAGCGTTCGAGTTGCCCTTTACTGCTCGAACGATTTTCTTTTTCAGGTCTTGTGACTTATGGTCATCTCTTGGTCCTCTAATACTTTAACAGTTCAGACTTACTACATCATGCACCCACTGGGCTTTAATTCATTGAGCTGGACTCAGCAGGATATCCTGGCCATACCTGTTCGGATCGAATATATTATCAAACTTTCAGGAAATCGTTGGGCCTCTCCCATCGTCTTGGTTAAAAAGAAAGATGGCTCAACTAGGTTTTGCATCACCTTATTAATTATTAGTTAATTCCCTCAGTGCTAATGTCTCACATTGGAGTGTTTATTCCATAACAAACAAGATCACGTAACCTTTGTGTATGGGGTTTTGTTAAAGATAAGGTTTAAAGTACACCACTTTAAAAATGCATTCACAAACTGGAAATTGTGAATCAACATTGTGCTTGCTTTCATAAACATACAAACACATGGCAAGAACTGATTTATGGATGGGATATTTACAGAGTTAACTAACGGCAGCTACATCAAACAATTTTTAAACAAAATTCTGTGCATATTGCTATTTGTCTAGCGAACAAAATTATTTCCGATTTTTTGTTTACTCAAATTGCAAGTAACCCTAAATACACTTTTTTAAGCAATAAGGTATATCTAATATTTGCTCACCTTTTCCACAATGGGTTGCATCCTACAAAGACTTAATCTAGAGGAAACAATTTCATACGAGTGTTTCTTTCCAAAGTTTGCATTCTTCTCAATTAAAAATTATGGAATATTTAAAAATTTTATATAAAATCTGGTAACTTGTTTGGTATGTCAGTAATTATTTATTTTGCTACCTAGAAGAAAGTCTGATTTAGTATCTGTGAAAGACAAGTTCTCCGTTTTCACTGAATTTCCAGATGCTGTTTTTGATGACTCCGAGGCATTTGCCGTGCAGCTGGTATAGTGGCCGAAACGCCGTCACATGGACCTCCGACCTAAGGTTCTACACCAATCAGAGTTATGTCCATGCAACGGAAAAGAATCTACCATCCACTGAATCACTGATAGTAATATTACAATGCTAAATTGACAATGTCATCTATATAATAATCTGTATGAAAATAAATATACAATTAATAAATCATTACATTGTCATGGTTAGGATCTATGTTGTGGAGATTGGAACTTATATATTAACCAGTTTCTAAACCTATGTCTTCTTCAATATGTCATAACTTCACGTTCTTATCAGTTACACACCTAATGATGGTGTGTCCATATTATTGTTGCAGTTATCCACAGAGTAGGCCAGTCACATCAGTTCAGGCAGTTGAGAGTTCCATAGCTCAGAGTATATGATGTTGTGTAGACTATTCTATGTTCATATAAACTGGATTCCAAGTTAACTTTTGATAAATTCGAAGTACACTTTTGTTAAGTTCATTGTTCATGTAAGTACTACGAGTCCACTTTGATACATCATAACTTTGTGTCTTTAACAGTTTGCACACCTCATTATGTGTGTCCATAGCAATATGTACACTATTTTACAATTATCATCAGAAGCAAATGTTTTGTAAATAATTAACTTGGCTCCCAGATGATTAAAAAAAAAAAGGAAGGAAAAAACTAATTCTTAAATTTTTTTCAATACAATTCTAAATTGTGCAAAACTACATATATATTTATAACGATTCTTATCTAGGCAATAATTTATCTTATAGAATAAATGTCCTAATTAACATATTCAGATTTAAAATACAATCATTTTCAAAAACTAAAACAAAATAATATAGCAATAACATTTAATTTGCTATTTTAAGACATAGCCTTTAACTGTGAACATAACCCTTTAAAAACAGGGCAAGCGTAAGAATTAGAAGTGTGACAAATGTTGTACTGTGTGTGCGTTTCTAAATTTGATCTTAAACAGTTAACACAAGATAGACCCTTTTACAGTTCGGAACTAAATTATCATGCGTATGAGCTCAAAATAAAGAAGTTGTACAATTTCAAATATGGTGGCCAAAAGCCTGGCAACCATAGCATCTTAAAATTCGAATATATTTACAAAAAATACAAGAATGAAATCCGACTTAAACACAACCTTTATGACCCAGTAATGTCAAAGACTGCTTTCTATTTGTAGAATGAAATTCTTAATATTTTCTGCGCATTTAAAGCTTGTGACAAAATTTAAATTTGTTTCTCTCAGCAAGAGCAGCCTCAGTTACATTAATAGGAACTCCAAATAAAATAATTCCAACCACATGTGATCTGGGTACACATGTCGAAATATTGGCATCTGGAGATGATGATATCAAATGTTTAAGCTGTTCTTGATGCTGCTGTGTATCAAAACCTATCATAAGATCCCTCGAACGAGTTAAAAGCATATTTGTAATATGAATTACTGTATTTGATACATCAATTTTAACTAACTTAGATTGAAATTCAGACTGGTTGCGATGATGGAGACAATGATAACATTGTCTAAATGACATTTAGAAGAATTACCAATCATAGAAAATTTATTCTTAAACACTGAAATTCAGACTGGTTGCGATGAGGAGACAATGATAACATTGTCTAAATGACATATAGAAGAATTACCAGTCATAGAAAATTTATTCTTAAACACAACTGTTCTGGTGTCTTCTGTCAAAGAAACTTCCCTTACTGGGATAAGTATTTGCGAAATTTTATCTTTTCTGCCAATTATATTCGTCTGAAACTGTTTTTATTATAGGAATGAGAGTCTAAATATGCATAATTAGTTTGAATGCAAGAGTCTGAGACAGTTATTGAATTTGTTTGGGAAAATTTATTTTCAAAATGTATTGAAATGAAATCGGTATTTGTCGCTTGATCAGTTAGATCATCTGCTGCAAAAGTTCTCTCTTCAACGAGTTGTTTAAGATCCATTACAGACTGTAGCATAGGTGCCGTTTGCCTTTTTTTGTCTAATTAGATCAGCTTGTGAGCTAATAAGTTCCAAATTGCTTTTAGATTGTTTAAAAGATTTCGAAGCCTTTTAGTATCTTTCCTGGATAAATTTAGAATTTCTTGCTTTTGAACTTTAGAGTGAAAATAAGCAAAATCTGCCAAATCCTTTTGGTTTTCTAGTTGGACAGCACTTTCAGCCATGATAAAGACAACGGAAAAGGACTCTCCCAAAGAATCAATTAACAAAATAATTAATTCAATATCTCAAGTAGATCCAGTATTTAACATTAGAGTCTATTGAGTTATCCAAGAAAGAACCACAAAAGTTAAATTTCTATCATTATGTGAATATTAAAATAATATGAAGATAAAATTTAGAAAAATAGTGGCAACTTCATACATTTAAAGGGAATGTGGTGTACCCCAGAATTGCATAGAGTTATGGCGCTGACTGTCATAGCGATGGGCCCAGGCTTAAATCCTGGAAAAAGGCATGGCTGAAACATCTGTCCCTTCATGAGAGTGAATGGTGGCCACCTATTAAGTGCTTCCGTAATGAAATGGCCACTACTTCCAGCCCTTGTAGTGGCACAAGGTTAATGACTATTAAATAAAGCACACATGACATCACAGCTAAAATGCATTCCCATTAAAAAAAAATTTGAATTCAATGCATATGAGATTTAAAAACTATATTATTAAAACCTATTTTTAAATGATTCACACCCACAGTCTAAAAGTTTTAAATTCTTAGATTGTCTTTAGAAATTAAACAGCTATTTTAATAATAATGACCCTACTCCATCAGAGAAAATAAATAAAACAACCAAGGGCTGTGATGTTTGAATGCTGCAAGTAAACACCCTTTGAAACCTAGCGTTGCTAGCAACCTGCAGTTTACAGTACGAGCCACTTGAGATCACAATAAACAGGGTAAACAATTTGTAAAATGTTGACTTGACAGCAAAAGTCAACTGCAATTCCCCACCGAGTAAAAAATATCAAGATAGGAAAACAAAATTTAGTTACTAACATTGAAATATGAAAAACCAGATGTTCTCAACTTAAAAAAAAAAAAAAAAAAAAAAAAATGTGTACAGTACATTAAGATCAGTCTGATAAAATTAAATTTATTAAGAAATATTTTGCTGAAAATCACTTATGGTGGAGATATAAAATTCACTCAATTTAAGTATCATTTATTGCTAGAAAATATTTTGCTTAAAGTGTAAAAATTAAAAACTGGGAGATACAATAATCAGGAAGATCAAGAGATAGTATGAAAAAGGCAGTGAAACAGCTTTAAATCTACCCTGAGCAAAGTGTTGTAAAATAAGGATATTTATTTTCTTGGTATTGTACCTAACTTTTCCCATTATCTTACAAGCATATAATATGAGCCCCATTCCATGAACACAAATTTTTGCCTTTTGTTATATGACTTCATTTATCAAGTAAAAATTAGGATAATGACTGAATTATTATTTACAGGATATGTATTTGATGCTGCATTTAAATACAATTTAACATTAAAGATAAATGAACAAAATCCTTAAAAGAAAATGAGGACCTTTATCTGTAATTTGAAATATCAGATATTTCTCTGCAGTGCAAAGAAATTTTAAAATCAGTTATGACAACAAACATGCAAGTTTTAGCTCATTTATTTGCTTTTATTCATTACAAAAATTGTATTTTATGCATCAGCAATAGTTACTTCAACTTCAACACCAGGTTCAATACTGATAGAAGTGATCTGCTTTACAATTTCAGATGGGCTGTGCAAGTCAATAATACGCTTATGAACTCTCATCTGAAATCTATCCCAAGTCTTTGAACCTTCACCACAAGGAGTCTTACGAGTGGTAATACGAAGAACTCTTGTTGGCATTCGCACTGGTCCCTTAACTTTCAGTTCCTTATCTTTGGCCCCTTTAATTAAATCATTGCAAACTGAAAGGGAAAAAAAAAAGTTCCAATTCACTTGATTACACAGATGAAATGCGAATCTATGCAAACAGGCAGTTTGCATAGATTTTTAATTCATTCGTTCAATCATATACATTCAAATAAATCATCAGAAAGCAACAGCATGACTGATTCTTATATATATATTTACTTTTTAAATGGAGTGCTAGCCTGCAATAAATGTACTGCATTTTAGTTTTGACGAATCTCTTTCAATTCACTAATTTATAAATTAATTCTAGTAATAACATAGGAGGTACATCATAAAAGTATTTACGTGGTTTTGATTTTTACATTGCCATTAATGTGAGAGCTAACAAAGAAAATAAAAGGTATTAGTAAACATACATATTAGCATTAGAAGCAATATATTGTGAATTACAAAAATGTGTTTCTAAGGGAAATATTCCAATTTTTGCACTTTTAGTTTAAGGCTTTTCCTAAAAATTTAGGGGCTGTGCACAAATTGAAGAGCTAAATATTTCAATCAGTACAAAACAAAAAATATATATTAATTTGGTAAAAGGTCTTTGGTAGTAATAGACTGAGCGAAAAAGACAGTGACTTATAAGTTTTAACTAATACCAGTTTTTAAATAAATAATAAAAATAGGATATTATTTACAAAATCTTACAAGTTTGATTTCATTAGATTTACTTGATTATGGCAAAGCATGCAAAGACAATTTGCTTCAAATCTTACAGAATTCATATTATAAAAAAGTGTTATCGACCCAAAGCCAACTTGTAACACCATTTACATAAATTAAAACTGAGAAGAAAATTTTCTAGTATAATTAATTTTTAATGACTATCATATTATGCCCCTACAGTTTTAGAGCCGCATGTGAATGTTTAACATTTTTAGCAATAAAAACTCATTGTATAGTGATGCTACCTATTTTCATCTCAGATGTTCATGTAAAGATAAAGCATTGTAATACATACCACTAAAGTATGTAATACAAATAAGTTTTTTATTTTTAACAAGTTAAAGATTTTATAGCAAGGATATTTGCATTACATAAAACATTTTTGGGTACTATTCCGTTTTGAGGACCGTAAAAAATCGCCAAACTATTGTTGATGCCAGTGATGCCAAAAATAATTGCGGCAACCCTAACGCAAGAAAGGAAGTATATTAGTAAATAACTATCTAAAGATTATTGTTTTAATTTAGATGAAAGGTTAATTTCATATAATACGTTTTTACTATTATAATTTATATAACAAAGGCTAAACATAACTGAATGGAAGCATAAGAGTAAATAACTATTTCAGAGCATTATTATAATTTGTATAAAAAAGATTAAACATAACTGCATGGATTCCTGCATCGCTCTTTCGCTACTGAGTTATACCTAAAGCATAATTTCATCTCGTTGGTTGTTCAAACATAATTTTCTATAATGAATGATGCCTTCCTTTGAAAAAATTCTATTGCAGACTTTTCGTCATGGGCAATTCCCAAACTGTTAAATTCATAGGCTATCAAAAAAGGATTTAAAAATTAAACTAGTGTTTCAATGGCGTCTTAAGAAATTAGAACTATCCAAACTTACACAATTTGAAATCAGAGCGTACGCTAGATTAACAGCTGTAAAATGGACACGTTTGCTAGATTGGCGCTTTTACGCATGCATTTTACCTGCATTTTTTTACGGTCCTCAAAACGGAATAGTACCCATTTTTGTAACTGTATAGTTTCCAATGGTTGCGAAAATAAAGGTCATATAGAGACTTTTAATAGACACACTGTATAATTCAGATCACCAGAAGTCAAAAATTAATATCTACATAGAAAAAAAAAAAAAAAAAAAAGAAATGACACTTTTTAAAAACAACTAAAAATTATAAAATTGAAACACCTTTTCAAATTAGGAGCGCCAATATCCTACACATTTAAAACTGTGTGCAGTTTTTTCTTCCTTTTAAAAAATTAGAATATTACTACAGTCAAATACCGAAAATCAGCCAACCTGAAATCTGCATTACCTCTCAAACTATAAACATTCAGTTTATACAGGGTTCGTACACATTTCTGCACAAGGAAATTAAGTACTTTTAAGGACCATTAATGAAAAAAAATTAAGGACCTTTGAGCAAATGGGAACTGAATAAATTCAATTAAAAATATTATATCTATGCCTGAAAGTGAGTAGGACGCATTATTATTAAACATAACTTAACATAATTATTAATATGTTTGAGAATAAAATTAATTTTATGAAATTTATCAAGTAGCATTAAATAGTATTTTACACTCATAATAACTGGACATATTTGAAAGAAGACAAGTGAAATTTTAGTTACATTTTACTAACAGCTTTTTTTTTTAATGTCTCATTTTATCACATACCTACTCATTTTAGAGGTTTAGTAAATAGTAAGTAGATTTTATGTCAAGCAGCATAGGTTAAAATGAGCATTAAAATCATAATCAGCATGATTTATAACAAAATACTGGCTGTTGTCATCACTCCTGCTTGCCTATACAGAGGCCTGCTGATCAGAAAAAACCTGAAAGGCCTGAAGTAGGCACAGTTGACAAGTTTTGAAAGTTAGCTGACCTCTGTCTGATGCTGTTAGTGTCGTAGCTTAGTGTAGAGTTCCAGGGGTTGTAACTCAGTTAATATACTTTAAGGTTCTATTAAGCAACTAAAGCATTAGTGGTGATAAGTTGTTTTACATTAAGTCTCACTAGATGCAAAGAATAAGTTTCACATGAATTTTTATATTTTTGTGTTTTTTACCTTGTGACTTTGATAAAGGTTTAACATGCTGTGCACGGCGCCGAATTTGCTATCCTTTCCGCCGTGCAATATTGCTAACTTAAATTATTCATAAATTATACAAAAAGGAAGGAGACGCACATAAAGTCCGAAAGTATTGTTCGAAATGTTATGATGACAATTCAAAACTATTTGGACATAGTAATAACTAATATGTGAAATATTATTAAGAGCACTATTCCTTTAAAATATGAACAAAATAAGTTTTTACTACAATGGAGATATACCAATATAATCTGGATTTCTCCACTAAAAGAGAATGAATTTGACTATGTTCCCCACTTAGATAATATTCTTAAGTGAAGCAAGTTTAAAAATAGACAGTAAAGATTATGGTGAAATATTACATCATTTGCATGACTTGCAGTTGGTCAATATTTCTCACAGTCCCAGGAAGACAGTTATTGGATTCATACTCCATTCATGTCAACATATATAAGCATAGCTGTTTTCGAAAAATTAACTGATTTGACAACTCACCCCAGCAAAAATAAACAAAGAATTAAAGCAAATTTTCGATAAATCTGTCAGAACATCTGAACATATTAAAACAAGTTACTTTACTTCCTTTTGTGACAATGCATTTCAGCATTGCGGCTCAAACAGGAGAATGAAATTCCCTGACTTTTCTAGATGTTTTTAAAGAAAATTCCAATCTATCCGCATTGGCTGTACTAAGAGGTAAATTAATTACGCTACCACTTAAAAACAAAAATTTGCCAATTTCATATGATTATATATATTTCACCAAAGCATTACTATTATGACAACAGAAATTGTTTTCTCCAGTGAAGACTGAGATTAGAATGTGCCCAATATGGATTAAAAAAAGTCTTTTTTGTAGTCGCAGTTAAACGAAAGACATCTATTCAATGATATTTTAAAATAAATTCAAGCATTTTTATTTAATTAGAAGCATATATAAGAAAAAAATATTAAATTTCATGATAATATAATATGTCATCATACTGCTAAAATTAGTTTCAGGACTACAGCAGAGAAAATTGCCTGAAATTTAAAGTATTACAGTACAAAGTTCGAAATCTGGACGTCCATTATCTGAACCTCAAAGCCACAAACATTTTTTTTTTGTATGCTTTATGCATGCGCATTTGGTTTTTCCTTCCATAATAAAACAGGTTGAGATTTAAAAATTCCAATTCTTAATTTCACTTACACACTAAATACCTTGTCATGGGGAAAAAAAAAAAATGAGATTAATAATTTGGCTCCATAGCTGAGCATCTGCTTGGCATAACATCTCAAAACCAAACATTCACCTATTTTATATCCCTGATGCTGACCCGGCGCCAGTTATTATTTATTATATTTTGCTTTCATCACCGCATGTTTATCAATACATGACAGCTTCAGTAATAACTCATGCAGCGATGTTAATTTTTTTTATATTAGGAACTGAATAACAAGAATATGGCAACCTTTTATGCTAACGCTTGGGGATGATTATAGATTTTTAAATGCTCTAAGAAATGTTGACGAGGAAAAAAATTAAACACAAATTTCTTTTCATATGCTAAAAATAGATTTTCTTAATGAAACTCATAGGCCAAGAGATAACATTTAATGCTATTTTAATGAAGAATAACTGATATGTTATAAACCCAGAAACGGTGGCACCGAGTGGCAAAATTAAAGGATGAGAATTTTTTTATGATTTAGGGAAAGCAGTGGGATCCAAAGTTTAGGCGCGGTGAAAATTTAGAACTTAGGATCCGTAGAGACTGCACCAGGCGGTATGTAGGGCCGGCCCTAGATAAAGACTTAAGTATATGGGGAGTTTATTTATTCAGGACTCGGATTAGTTTTAAGCATGTGCAAGAAATAAACTCAGGTATAGTAATTAACTAAACTAATACAATTCAAGCTTAATTCAGTACGCAATAGGAGCAAGACAAAATTTAGTGAAACTTCACTTTCTAGAATAGAAGAGAAACGTGACAATCAAAATCGCAATAACAACCTTGTATTTAGCATACATATATTAAAACAATTGATTTCAAAGGCTGCTAAAGGTCCCTTCTCATCAGAACAAAATTACTAGAAAGGGGAAAAAAGAAGAAAATTAAAGCATTGACAAAGGAGTCTCAGAAACATGTAGTCGTAACCAGATTTTGAATCAGAGTTACACTGGCCGCCTACTTTTACTGAGCCAGGCTATCTGATCAAACATAAAACACATAGTCCTAAAATCCTAACATACGCCTCAATTTTGAAAACTACCCCCAAACACCAAAATGACGTGTTTATTGATCATCATAATGCTGCCAAATCCCGCATGTACCATATACAGTCAAAAGTCGTTAATCCGGACCTCAAAGCTACAAACTTTCAGCGCATGCGACACATGCACATTTAATGTATAATGGACGGTATAAGCTAAGCTAAAATTACCTATTTCAGTTAGCAGATTGCGTTGTTCCTTAATCTTCGAATTGATCTGGCTTATTATTTTTTGCAGACTGTTAGAGCAATTTTATAAAAGTAAGCTTGAACTTTCGATTATGTCAAATAGAATTTCAGATGCTGGAGCTGCCAAAGGATCTACAAAGCGAAATATGTTTCGATGTCCATCAAACAAAAAGTGGATAAAAGCATATCCTTTGTTTCTCAAACCATCTTGAAATCTGTTTATCAATTTCACGCTGCTCTGTGGGGAAAGGGTAAAAGGCTGAGGCGTGCAATGAACTGGAAGTTGATCTGTCAGCATTATCCTTATCTTCAGGGCAGATGTTTTTATTTTATTCAGCTTATAATTCCTTACTAAATGTAGTATTTCATCTCGATGTATTCTGTCTTTGATATGATTTAAATCAAATTCCTCGCCATTATAAATATCACGAGTACACATCAAATAGTTTTGTGGTTTCAATTTTCCAATTTTGACTATGCGTAATGTATGCTTCACGAATGCGCACGTAAAAGAAATGTTTAATAAAGTAAACAAATAAATATTAATTAAATAATATTAAGCTTTTTTTTGTAAATTTTGATACCCTTTAGATCATAATTGCTGTTTATTTTATAAATTATGGTTTCATATTTTAATTTTATAATTTCTGCATGCGATCTTACCAGATTTAAACTGATGATCTACAATCCGGAATCGTTGAAGTCCCGACGAGTACGGATTAAAGACTTTTGACTGTACTAGGATTAAACCCATTTTGTTTATACAAGAATGAGAAGGCCATTTTCTTTAGTTCAACATGCACATGTGCATTTCTCATATCCCAAGGTTACTGAAAACCAAAGTTGCTAACACCTTGCTGTGCCTTTTTAAAAGACAACCTGATAGAAGCTGCAAAAGTCGGCTCTACGCCAGCTGCATGAATGACACTCTCACTTTTCTGAAGATCACAGTATAAAATTCCCCTTTTTTTGGTATTCCAGGTAACATGACACCTTTGGTATTTATGCAAGGCAGTTTTTTCCTATTACACTTCAACAAAATCCAAATGCAGAAATTGATTTGAGAACTCTGGTTTCTAGCAATGTGCCCTATATTAAAAGAATTTGCAATTCGAAGATTAAAACATTTTAAAGTCGCTGCAAACTAAAAAATATTTTTTAAAAACATTGCGGATAAACATTTCGGTACTACTATTCGGTTTCGAGGGCCGTAAAAAATCGCCAAACTATTGTTGATGCCAATGCTGCCAAAAATAATTGCGGCAAGAAAGAAAGTATAATAGTAAATAACTATCTAAGATTGATGTTTTAATTTAGATGAAAGGTTAATTTCTTATAATACTTTTTATTATTATAATTTATATGAAAAAGGCTAAACATGACTGAATGAAATCATAAGAGTAAATAACTATTTCAGATCATTATTATAATTTATATAAAAATTGCTAAACCTAATTGAATGGATGCCTGCATCGCTACTGACTTATCGCTAAAGCATGATTTCATCTCGTTGGTTGTTCAAACGTAATTTTCTATAATGAATGCCTTTTCTTTGAAAATATTCTCGGTAAAGTGCAGAATCGCTCACTTATTTGTTTGCCGCTTTTTACAAGGGTAAAAACAATTGTATTTTTGTCAATTTTCTTTTACTTTTTAAGTGAAAATAGGTCGATGTGTACATAGATAAAGTCAAGAGTGTGCGCAGTGCCATTTTTGTGCAATTCTAGGATTTTTTTTAAGTGAAAATAGGAGGTCGATCTGCACATGGATACAGAGTATGTGCAATTCTTAAAAACGCTTTAAACAGTGGGGGATTCTTCAGTTTACCCAAAATTCTATTGCCGAGTTTTCGTCATGGGCAATTCCCAAATTGTTAAATCCATAGGCTATCAAAAAAGGATTTAAAAATTAAACTAGTATTTCAATGGCATCTTAAGAAATATAGAACTACATAAACTTACGCAATCTGAAATCAGCGCGTACGCTAGATTTGGCGCGCTGTTAAATGGGCGCGCGTTTGTTAGATTTGGCGCTTTTGCGCGCACATTTTCGCTGCAATTTTTTTACGGCCCTCGAAACCGAATAGTACCAACATTTCTTTTATAGGGTATGGTTTAAAAAATTAAACATTTATTTTGTTAATCTAATATTTCTGCTTAATCAATTATAACTCAAAAACCAAATTTACTCTAGTGTCCTTTAAACATTTTAGAACCTAAAAAAAAGTTTTGTGATGAAAAAATTTGAGAAATATAGTAATACTGCATGGTCTGGAAGATCCGCAAAAGTACATGGCACTCACTACCTTAAGATATTTATAAGTGTGCTAAGAGTAGAGCTATGAATACATTTACAATTATTTGTAAAACAAAGTAACAAATTAGTAATAACTATAAATTCTTTACATGTAAATGGTTCTTAAAGCAAAGTGCTACAACAGTTACCTTTACTAGGAACATAAATCAATGATTTTATTTACAGCAAGATTTTTCCATTATAAATTCAATGGATTAACTGGCCAACTCTGAGATGAATCACTGGGCAACATATGTTGTCAAGCGGACAACCCAGAATTTTAAGAAAATGTATTTATCTGACAAGCCATAAATGGTTACATGTGCATTATACAGTGTGGAATTCAGTTTTTTAAATTCAATGGTCATCTCTGTCACTGCTGCTTATGAACTGAAGTGATTATGATAATATCTTTCCCCAAATTATTTAAATTCTCTAACCTTTTCCTTAAATATTAAAACAGATTGACTGATTGAATAAGAAAAGAACAGAAAAGGACACCTGTTCTTGAGTGATTATGATAATAGGTTTCCTTAAGTTTGTGCGAATCTGACGTTTTTTAACAGTTGAAAAGGTGGACATGTACGTGAGAGAACTTGAAGGAAAAAGGCATTTTATTATAAACATTTCTTGCATTTTTAATATTCATTACGGATGTTTTTTGTATTTTAAATTTTGTTAATTTGTGGCTGTTTTATGTAATTTTTAGAGTTGCTATTTTTTTAAATGGCTACTGTTTTTCATGTGTGAGGCTGGAGAAAAATAAGTCGCCAATAATTGGTGTGCTGTAGATTTCAGGAGATAATTTGGCAGCACCAATTTATTTTTACCATCAATAATCTTATACAGATAGTTAAATAATTACCTTTCTCTAAACTTCTAACATTTAGACTCGTAAGAGTGATTCTAATTCGATGATTTAACCAGTTTTGGGTCTCTTCAACACCAGGCTTCATGGTATCCTTGTATGCTGCCTACAAATTAGATTAAAGAATTAATTAGCAAGCACAACATATTTCAAATGTTTCATTCCAGAATCGATATATTTATATTTAAATCGATGCAAGATACAAACATGATTTTCATGTTTGATATAATCTAGTGCCATTAAATATAATTTGTCAAAATATTAATAAAAATATTGGCTTTTGCTTCAGCTTACATCAAAAGCTGTTAAGATAGCCGACGTGACGTAAAATGCCTCCAATACACATTTTTTGCATGTTTTGAAACCTTATAGTTAATCCTAAGGTTATTGGCACTTTTTAGACCATTATGCTTTGCCATAAAAAATCTGCTTGCAATTTTTTTAAATTACAACTATTTTTGAAAGTATAAATTATTGTCTGCTACTTTACAGTTACTTTTCATGTAAAACGTCGCTTTTAAAGGAGAAATGGATGGAAAGCTGTGTTTGCATTCTTTCTTAACAAAACTATTCGTATATTGTTATTAAAAAAACAATATGAAAGCATGGTTTTTCAATATCTAATGCTGCAATATGCAATATTGTCAACAACAAAGGAAAATAATGTCAAAATTTAGCTTCAAGTGCAACAATTGTTCCAAATACGGAGCCAAGGGGAAAAAAAGGAATGCTTCGAATGTTAAAGTAAGATCTTTTTCAAATGGCAAAAGAAAATTCTCCAAGTCAAAGGACAATTGCAAAATCATTAAAATGCTCAGTATTAACTGTAAACAAAGTAATGCTGATTTTAATCTTAAAAAGGCAATAAAATATAAAGTGCATCATTTGTCTCCACAACATATCACTGAATGCAAAACACGCTGCAGAGTTCTTCGAGAAATATTTATCTGAATAAAAATGGAAAAATTTTATTACAGCAGATGAATCTTGGGTCTACTCAAACAGTGGCAATAAAAATAGATCCATTTATTATCATCAAAAAGAGAAAAAATCTTAAAAACATGCTTCAAGGAATGTACAGAAAGTTATCCAAAGGGATTTATGATGGTTCCTAGTTTTTCATGTAACAGCTACTAGAATGTTTAGCTTGAAATAAACAGGTCATGTATTGCATACCTAGTGTAAGTACTCACCGGTTAAGAATATATTATCCAGAATATTAGGTAGATATTTTTAAATATTCCTTAATTAGTAGCACTTCTTAAAAGCTAAGTTAATACAGAAGAATAAGAAACATAACGTGCAGGTTTACATAATTTCTGCAATTTTTTGTTTTAATTTACCATTTCTCCCATTATCATGTTTTCTCGTTTATAGCCACCAAAAGGCCTCTTTAACAAGGATATACCAATATGCACTTTGCGACAGCCAATTAATAAGTAATTATCAATTATTACTAAATTAAAAACGATCTTTTAATAGCTCCTGACAGTTAAAATATTATATAAATTAAACGTTTAGCATATTGCATATACGTAGATGATGTTTATAGGGTTAGATTGAAACACGTGTTACGTAACTTAATGACAGATAGTGAATACAAATATAAAACTAAAAATTGCAATGTATTGAAATCTTACCATAACTTTACCAAAGACTGGCCGACGTAATCAATTTCTTAAAAAAAATATGCAGAAATCGAACAGCGGTGAGCCAGCTAACACAATTCAACACGTTTTAAAAGTTCTTGGGTTGAGTTGCAGCAACAATGTACAAAACTACACAGGACGAGAAATTGTGCGAGGCTTTGCTAGTTTGTCAATGAATTGTAAAGAGATATCGTTTGCTAAGTTTAAAAATTTTTGAAAATAATATATACTAATTCAGTAATTTTTGCGACTTTATCTTGAAATGGTTGGAGAATCTTTTTATTTGCTTCGGTTGTTGTTATTTATTAAAGCCTTTATTTTGAAATAAAGCTTTAGTTTTCATTGATTTTAAATTTATTTAGTAGTTGGAGCAGTTCGTAGAATTATTTACAATTAAACCAAAAAACATCTATTTTTATTGTAAAAAGGCGCGTATCTTACTTGTTTCTTTTTCTGGCATTGGCATTACCGCTGTTTTCTGTGTTGTCGTCAGCAATCATGGCATCAGATTTTGCGGTTTGTAAAA
Source organism: Stegodyphus dumicola (assembly GCF_044657685.1). Lineage (NCBI taxonomy): Eukaryota > Metazoa > Arthropoda > Arachnida > Araneae > Eresidae > Stegodyphus > Stegodyphus dumicola. Next base: position 135,928,580 of record NC_140776.1, read on the forward strand.
AATTTAAATTTTGTCTTACTTTTAATTCAGAAATATATGAAATGTGTGTTTTTTTTAAATTAAAATAAATTCAATATATAAATTGACAATATTCTGAAATAATATCTTAATTAGTGATAGTGTACTATCACTGATGACTAACCGCTTTAAAATAAGTATTTCAAATAACTTATGAAATACTGAATTTTCATCGTAACTTTAAAAGTAAAGCATGAACAAATAAAGTATTCCGTGAAATAAGTATATGCGTTGTAAAATTAAATACTAATTATAATGAATTAATCAACACACTTTCTTAAAATCATACATTTATTGCAATTTTTTAAGCATTTCTTCTTATTTGTTTAACAAACAAAATGAGTGTAAGTATTTCTATAATTATGATTATTTGGAATTTCTTTTTCTTTTTTCATCTGTCAAATAATTTGGATAATTCATTATTTGATATAATGGAAGGTCTCTCAAAAAACATTAACCAATATTATAACCAACATAATCAGCATCATACAACTTAATAATGTGATCATTATATAAATATGATTACACTGTTCCTTTACTTCAAATGCAGACTCTTTAAAATCATGATGCAATAACTATTTGCAGTTCTTCCATATTTCAAATCTTGTGTCTAACCATATGTAGGATCTATTGATTACATTCTGTGGTAAAAGTGTATTTAATGGTGGCTCTTGGCTATTTTTGATGGTACATGGACACCGAGTTTGTGCAATTCTTTGACTTGTTATTTTGGCTTTGTGTAGTGGCAATTTTTGCACCAAAAATCGCTGCTACACAAAAACAAAATAACAAGTCAAGCAATTGCACAAACTTGGTATTCATGTATACATTGACCTCTCGACTTTTTCCATGTACACATCAATATATTTTGACTTAAAAATTGAAGGAGCACTCAATTCTACGCTAGAGCCAAACAAAAAATATTTAATCTCAATAAACTACGTTTTAAGTCAAACAATGAAATAACAAAAAAGAAAATTTATCTTATAGCATCTAAGTACTACACAAAGGAAATATCCACTTACCTTTCTTAGAAATTTCTGCATCTTCAGTCCATGGCAGACAACATTCCTTAACAGCATCCAAAAACTTTCCTCAAACTGTGGTCTCTTTCTAATGGAACACTTTATATGGTAAGCATTTGAACCTTTCTTGTGACAAAGCCATTTGAACGATATTTATTTTTGACCATACTCATTTTTTTCGTACGAACAGGACACTAATAATTCCATTGAATTACATCCAACAAAGTTTCTTTTTTTATGTTCTCAGCCACTTGAAAAAAAAAAATCTTCCCATCTCTCGTTCTATACCACCAAACACCCACTTTACCACCGGCAGCCATTTTACGATGCACAGCTCACAATATGTGACATACTTTCTTATTGACATCCAACAAATATTTCCCTATCAGTCAAATTCACCACAATCACGTCATAATAGGGTTTCAATAACATTCAACTACTCAGGTTACCATAAATGAAACAACAACTTCGAGGTAATCCAAAGGATCACCCATAGATATACGTTAAGCCAGGACACTTATAATGACTACTAAGTAAACCTTCATTTACACAGCAGTCAATTAATGTTTTTTTTTTCTTTTCCTTCCAAATCATGCAGAAATTTCAGATTAATACAGTCAAAAGTCTTTAAACCGGACTCGTCGGGACTTCGGCGATTCCGGATTATAGATCATCAGTTTAAATCTGGTAAGATGGCATGCAGAAATTATAAAATTAAAAATATGAAACCGTAATTTATGAAATAAAGAGCAATTATGATCTAAAAGGTATCAAAATTTACACAAAAAAAGCTTAATATTTATTTGTTTACTTTATTAAACATTTCTTTCAATGCGCGCATGCGTAAAGCATACATTACGCATAGTCGAAATTAGAAAATTGAAACCAGGCAACTATTTGATGTGTACTCATGATATTTATAATGATGAGGAATTTGTTTTAAATCATATCAAAGATGAAACACATTGAAATGAAATACTACATTTAGTAAGGAATTATAAGCTGAATAAAATAAAAACATCTGTCCTGAAGATAAGGATAGTGCTGACCGATCAACTTCCAGTTCATTGCGTGCCGCGGCGTCCCCCCTTCCCCCGCAGAGCAGTGTGAAATTGATAAACAGATTTTGGAATGGTTAGAGAAACAAAGGATATGCCTTTATCCATTTTTTTTTTCAGCAGTTCCACTTTTTGTTTGATGGATATCAAAACATATTTCGCTTTGTAGCCTTTGGCAGCTCCAGCATCGGAAATTCTATTTGACATAATCAAAAGTTCAAGCTTACTTTTCTAAAATTGCTCTAACAGTCTGCAAAAAATAATAAGCCGGATCCAATTCGAAGATTAAGGAACAACGCAATCTGCACCATTAACTGAAATAGATAATTATATCATTTTAGCTTAGCTTATACCCTCCATTATACATTAAACGTGCATGCGCACATGCATATGTGCATGTGTAAAAGTATTACGTGCGTGCGTGAACGCCTATGCGTATGCGTTGACGCATGCGCAGAAAGTTTTTAGCTTTGAGGTCCGGATTAGAGGTCATTCCGGATTATGGGTGTCCGGATTAACGACTTTTGACTGTATCATCACATACAGTCATTTTATGGTGTACAGCGCAAAATGAGCAACGTACTTCCTAAGTGACATCCAATGCAGAAATAAGCCCTTGCAAATATTTTCTAATCAAAATTCACCAAAATAACGCTACCAATCATGCCATAATAGGATTTCTATAACATTCAACTACTCATGTTACCATAAATGAAACAACAGTTTGGCAATAAATGAAACAACCTGGCGATAATCCAGGAGGCACCCTCAAGTATAGGCTAACTGATCTTTTTCATGTGATATTTGATAGTTGTGATCTCAGAGAGAAGTCGTAAACTTTCATATAAGTGTAAAGTTATTAAAAGTTACATATGAAAGTAATTGTAAAATTTCTCATAATTGTCAATATCAAAATAATGACACTTATTTGAAAGCCTATATTTAAATTCAAAATTTAGGCTTTTGAAATAACAAGTATGTAGTGGGTAGCAGTCTAAAGCTTCTTGTGTTATGCTTCTGCCATCCAAAGTAATGAGCTTTGTCCAGCTAGTGAATCAAGGAAATTTTAGAATAAAGAGATGAATTATTGATCCTTTTTTTATGCATCCATGTGTGGATTTTGAAAGTAATGCACGTGTTTTCAGAAATAATTCACACTGAAGGACCCATAATTACTTTCTCTTTCCTGGAAAGATATAAAAAATATAACTTTACTTCTCCATCGGTGTAAGTTGTGGCTTGTGATCATGTTCATAGATGATAAGTCGCGCAACGAAGGTTCTCGTGGTTTTAAAACATGTCTGGCCACTTGTGACAGATAAATTGGATTTACTTTGGAGGAAATTAATGTTAATAAAGAGGAAATGCAGGCTATTATGAATCGAGAAAATTCTGTGCTGCCATTGTTCTCTTTCAAGATGACTATGAAATAATGGATATGTACGGTGAAAGATGAGGGAGGGAGATGAAGATGATACGCAGAACAAAAAATTATGTGAAAAGAAACTGATGAAAAATGTGATCTTTGATGAGATTTTGGGGGAAATGTTCATTAATATCTGTACATGTTATGAAGCTTGATTGTATATATATAATGAAATTTTTAAATAATACTGACAGTCTTATAAGCAGCAGACCTTTGAAGTTATATGTCATCATATTAAAAAATTCATAACTTTCATGTGATAAAAAATATGTTAATTATAAATTGTTTAATTGTGGTTTTCTGAATTATAAAATCATGCTGTGTGCTTTCATGTAATCTGTACAATTTTTTATATTTATTTAATTGTGGCCATAGATCAGAGGTATTACTGATCGATTCCATATACAGATGCCATCACAAAACATGAGCAAGTATGTTGTAGAATATATATTCAATTATTTGGAAAAATCTCTCATCCTTAATTGGTGCAGTCCCACTGCTGCCGGTTAAATGGGATTCTACTGTAGTATCCAACATAGCTTAACCAACACTGAATTACCAACTAACCAATACTGTTTTAGAATGTTAGGAACTTTTTACTTCTGGAAAATTAAGCAAATAAGAAACTCTTAATGCACATATAACTAAGCAGTGTCATTTAGTGAAAATAGTGAAAAAGCATAATATCGCAACAGAATACAGTACAAAATCCGTAATCCGGACTCATCGGGACTTCAGCAATTCCAGATTAGGAGTTTTTCTGGATTATAGATCATCAATTTAAATCTAGTAAGATGGCATGCAGAAATTATACAATAAAAAATATGAAACCATAATTTGTGAAATAAAGAGCAATTATGATCTAAAGGGTATCAAAATTTACAACAACAACAAAAAGCTTAATATTTATTTGTTTACTTTATTAAACATTTCTTTCAATTAAAGTTGTTTACGTTTTTTTTTTTTTTTTTTTTTTTTTTTTTTTGTGTGTGTGTGTGCTAAACATGCATGTGTAGCATTAAACGCACATGTGTCAAGCATACAAAAAAAAAGTTTGTGGCTTTGAGGTTCGGATTATATATCATTCTGGATAATGGGCGTCCAGATTACAGACTTTGTACTGTAGTAAGATTCCTGCTATGTTTGTAAGTAAACCCAATTAAATATTGACAAGCCAATTTAGTTTTAATTTTTAAAGAATATAAACACTTGTTTTTCCTCACATTTTTGAAGAAAAAAAAAAAAAAAAAAAAAAAAAAAGATTAAAATTTGAACCTGCTTTCTGTGGAACAGCTTGCAATTGAATATTTTCAAAATTATGAGATTCTGGCATGAAGAAAAGTGTGTGTAAATGGATATGATATATATGATTGTTTGAAAAGGGATAAATAGTGGTAATGTAAAAGCAGTGATACAGGATTGAAGTTCTTTAAATGATATCTTTTGATTATCTTAAGTAAAGAGCGGTCTGTTCCTTTAAAATTCTACTGCAACAAATGGTGGTGGTTTGGTGACATTTCTGCCAATTTTCACGGTTAACAGAATTTGATTATTGCATAAGATGTTATATTTGCATATGTTCAAGATCTATGGAATGTATTGGTTTTCATATGTGAAATGCATTTATTTTCAAATCTAGGCTTTTGATATCAGTAAATAAGATTTTTTTTTTATAATTTTAGACTGGAAATGGCTTCTTTCATTTGGCTTTTCTATCATAAACACTTTTTTTAAGACTGTCATCTCTAGCAACTGGCACGTCCCAAGCTTTCTGGATAATCAAATTTTTACTTTAATTTTGTTGCACTTTTAAACTTGCACAACCTTATCAATTTGTTGTTACAAAAATTTATTAAAGATAATATTGTCCTTAAAAGCAGCATTAAATATGTATTTTAGTAATCTAAAAATTATTATGCTTTGATTGTTTATGGTCTTCATTATACAAATTAATGAGATATCCTAACTATATGATTTCAATTTGCAGATGGAGCTGGAGCATATGAGCCGGTATGTTAGTCCTGTTAATCCAGCAGTTTATCCTCATCTCACCTTAGTTCTTTTAGGATTTGGACTTTTCTTCATGGCGTGGTTTTTTGTGTATCCTTTATATCAACTTATAAATTATTCTGTTAAATTTAATAAGTTGTTGTATACAGTGCCGAAAGCTATAGAAACTTTTTAGAAACTATGTATTTTTGAATTTTAACAGATTGTAGCACTAATATATTTTAATATTAACATGTTGATTGCCATGCGCATTTTACATGGTTTGCCCATGACGCCAACTTGAAATTTTTATTATGCCATGTATATTATGTTGAAATATTATCTACAGAAGATAATGGGAGTTATATAATCGTGTTTAATGCGTAATGCGTTTTTCATGGTGTGGGTCACCGGTGACCCCCCAAGCCTCAGTCTACCATTATTGCAATTTATTATTTAATTTTTTTTGATTTATTATTCTTCAAACCATTATAGTAACAATGGTACTATTTAAAAATTTATCAGTATCGATATTTACTCTAATTATGTATTTTACTATTGGTCGTGTTGCCGTTCACCAGTGGCACCCACTGCGCCGTAGCCAAGTCGAGTGCCTGTCACCGGTGACCCCCACGGCAGTCAACGTGTTAAACCAAAAATTATATAATTTTTTTGGATCTGCATCCTATCGGAAAAACATGTTACCCCATCGAAAACTGATGTTCGTTGGTAACTTTGGAGAGAAACATTTGTTTGAATATCTTTATGTATATTTCAAAGATGCATCTAGTGCCACATATTTTTTAGATATGCATCTGTTATTGGGACCAGATTCAGAAATGTATGTAAATATGCATGAATGGATAAATGTGTTCATGTATATGTATGTCCCGATAACAGAAGAGTGCCATTTTTTACATTCATTAAAAAAATTAAATGCTTTCCTTTTCTTAGAAATCCTTATGTAATTTTTGGTGCTGTTCTCATGTACACAGGAATGTCTTTGCACTAAGAAATATCAGATGATTGCATAAACTCGACATTGTGTACTAGCTATTATCACAGTTGCTCGAGAAGAGTTGAAACTTCAATGTACACTCCACTATAGTGAAAGTAAAAGAGTGGAAACTCCACAGTTCCATTACAATTCATTATGAAAAATGTATTCAATGCAAAAAGAAATACTAATCAAAAAAGTGACCTTTGAGTTTCAAAAATGCAAGTCCACATATACTCAAACACATACTTGCTATATGCATACCCATTTGTGCTACATAAATCCTTTTTGGCAATATGGTGTTTCATGGTTATTTATCAGTACTTTTTTTCAGCTTTGAAATAATTTAACAGTTTTATTGATGTTGAATGTAATGAATTGTGAGAAAATAAATTGCTTAGTATTTCTTGATTTTGATTTGTTTTTTTAAGCAGCCATTTACTGCAATTATAGGCAGTCACTAGGGTCTTACGAACTAAACCAGTTATTTTAGCTGGTCAAACTGCATAGTTTTGTACATGATTATGCTATTATTTCTATCAACTGTATCTTATTGTTTATTCCTTCTGACTAACAAATTTCCTTAACTGGCTCCAAATGCTTTTGAATGAGCATGGTTCAAAGTTGCTGCCTAACCATTTTAACAATATAACACCCCCCCCAAAAAAAATAGAAACATGATAAGACACAGAGTCTTTCTGAAGTATAAAAGTTTTATTATTATTTTACTTTACTATTGCTTGAAAGCTGACAATGTTAATTTTTGCCTAAGTATGTACTTTTTTGCTATTTGAACCCTGCATTAGTGTGACTGTTTCTCCATCCAGTTACAAATAGTTCTGTCAAAGTACTAAAATACCCCACTACACTAACATAGCTGCACTGACAATCTCACAAAGTTTTCTGATACATTTTGTTGCTCTACATTCCTGTAAACTGTTATACATACTTTTTATACATTTCTATTATATTACACTAAAATTATGTTACACAATTGGTGTTGCAAAATCTCCCAATTCTTCTGGTACATTTCATTCTGTCACTATCAAATGTAAGTATTCTGGTTTAATGACTCCAGCTAATACTGTTCCTTTGTTGTTCTGGCCAATTAATATATTTTTTTCAGCCCAATTTAATTTTCATATCTTTATATGAGAGATTTAAGGTTTTTACAAGAAATTCTAGGATTTAATCCCAAACATTAAAGTCTGCACCTCTCATGCCACTATGTTTGCATCATATTTATGTAAGCAATTTTAATTACATTTGATGATTTTCTTCACAGTTTTATAATTCTTGTATCACAAGAGGATGTAGTGTACCTTCTCCTACTTTTAGCAGTTTTATTTTTTTCAATCAACTCTGTTACACCTGTTTCAAGATTTAAAGATTCCTGCACAGTTTCCACATACTGTCTAATAGTTTTGCCATAATTATTACTTTGTTCCACTTTGTAGAAATAGATTCTTTTGAATCTTCTTCTAAAATGACTGTATGACTTGTTTGCTTACTGTTATAAGCAAAATTTAAGAAACATTATTGTAAAAAATGCACAAAAATAGCAGAATCATTGATAGTTATAAATTAAATAATAGATTTTACTATCAGTTTTGGTAGTGAAAGAAATCTGTTTTTTCATACTGATACCTAATTGAATCAATTAGGTAGCCTGAAACATTTAATGTACTCTCAGTTTTTATTTGTAAGGTACCCTTTTATATAAGTAATATAGCATTTTTTAACCTATCTCTATGCAACTGTAACTTTTCCATATTATTGATAATTGACAAAGATAAACTGCTTTATATTTTGCCTAAAATAATTTTCCAGTGATATTAAACTTCGGATTTCCTTTAAAAAAAATGAAATTATACGTGACCATATTTCAAAAACACGTATATTTTCTAAAAGTTTTTCGCTATTTTGGCTTGTACATGCAGATTTGTTTTAAAAATCTGAAAATGCATGAAATTTTGTAAGTGTTTGAATATTTTTACTTTAATAGAAAAAGAAAACCAAACATTTGATTTGTAAGTTTTGGAGAAAATTATTTTAGTTTTGACACGTTTTTAAATTGTGTCTGTAGAATTCAAGGAAATATTCTTCTTAATAGTTATTTATTGCCTTACATTCATGAAGGAATGTAACTACTAACAATTTTATTTCACATGTTGTTAGTAATAATAACAATAGTGTATCCTTTTTGTTTGAATGAATATATGGTATTAATTCAAAATGGATCTAACTTTGCATAACAAAAAATATTTTTCTTTTAACATTTAATGATACCATTAGTTTGATATGGTTGGCATAAACATTTCAAATTAAAAAGTTCTTGATATTTACATTTTTGTTTTCAAAGAGCCTGAAATACATGTTTTCTGGTAGAACTTTTTATGCATAAATTGTGAAAAAATAATTACTCAAAAAATTGTTGTGATGAAACTAGGCATGAGTAATGAGAAAATAAAAATGAAGTGGTTAACCCTTTAACTGTCAAGTTATTTTGATGATTTGGGTACACAAATTGTCAAATTTTTTTATTGGAAAAACCAAATGTAGCCGAAATAAACATCTCCCAATGTATATTTGGGTATAATAATACGATGCACTCAAAAAAAAAAAAAAAAAAAAAAAAATTACCCCGAGAAATACTCGGGCGTGACATTTTCGAACACCAGTGCTGTGCCCGAGATAATCTCGGGCATGACAGTTAAAAGGTTAAAATTGAAGAGCAGTTGTTCTATTTTTTGAGCCAACTTAGATCTATAACTATTATATATTAATAATGAATGCAAATAAAGGAAAATATTTAACCTTTCATGGACAATTATCAAATGCTTTCTTTTATAGTTGGCTACCAGATATTTAAATTTGTATACCTATTTTAAATTGAGTGCAGCTGGTGGCTTAATATAATCAGATAAAAAGAATGACTTAGTAAAAACTATGACTTTTGACAGTGTTCTGTGAGCTTGGTTTAATGTCAAAATTCTACCATTTTCAGGCTACCTTTTATAGCTATTTTTGGCTACCTTTTATAGCATTAATACAATTCTTTAGCCCTCTTCAAATGATTACACTTTTCACTTCACTTCACTTCCAGGCTGCTAAAATAATTAAAATTTAATTAGTGTAATAGTTCCCTCCCCTTGAAGCAATTTTAAGTTTATAGCTTTAAATTTATTTTACGTTTAATAAGAGGAGCAAATGCAATGTTGGATTGAAATAATCTAGGAAATTTTTAAATGCAGTTTGGACTCTCATAATGACCATTTCTTTATGGTAACTGGTTCAAAAGGTTGCCTTTGATAGAGTATATTAAATCAATTTTAAATGCATCTTCGCTATGTCCATTTTTATGTGTGACGTGATGGTTCATTATAGCAAAAGTTGAAATTAAAAAATTTTTTGTCTGTATTTCGAACATTAAGCCTAAACTGTCTTCAAAAACCACGTTTTGAATTTGCAATTTAAACTAAAAATCCGAAACAAAAACAAAACATTTAGATAATAAAATCATAAAGTTTCTAACCAAAAATATTTGACAAGAATCCATGTACACAGCGATATGTTTTAACTTAAAAAAACATCTACGAATTGCACAATCTAGGCAGCGAAAGGATCTACGAAACGCACACCATGCTTTAATAAATTAACAATAAATTTCAAAGAATACCATGTACACAGCGATATGTTTCAACTTAAAAAAGCATCTACGAATTGCACAATCCAGGCAGCAAAAGAATCTACGAACTACACATACCTCGCTTTAATAAATTAACATTACAACAATAAATTTCAAAGACTACCATGTACACAGCGTTCTGTTTCAACTGTTCAACAATGACAGCCAAACACACTGTCCAGAAAATTCATACTATGGTTCAAAAATAAATATTCAAAACCTTCTTTTCCTAAATCCTTGTACGATTTCCAGCCATCCGAAAAAATAGTTGTACAAGGCTCAATCCACTCTTTAATACACTGCATCACCATTTTCTTACTTCTGTAGGCCCACCAACGGTTGAGCGGTAAAGACGCTGAACACTGGTAGTTCGGTCCGAGGTTCGAATCCCACGAACGGGCTGGCTACATGGGTGTTTTCCTGGTTTTCCCCACGTGTAACTTGTATATGAGCCAGTTTCCCTTAGAAAGTCCTCCACCAAGGCATTCCTCCTTTTAGGCAGATAGCCCTCGTGTGCTTTGCCATAATTAAATAATCCAATCCATCCTTACTTCTATTGCGGCCCACCAGCGGCCGAGTGGTAAAATCGCTGAACACTGGTAGTTCAGTCCGAGGTTCCCGCGAACGGGCTGGCTGCATGGGCGTTTTTGTGGTTTTCCCATGTGTAACGTGTATACAAGCCAGTTTCCCTTAGAAAGTCCTCCACGAAGGCATCCCTTCCCTTAGGCAGATAGCCGTAGTGTGCTTTGCCGTATTCTCAATATACCACTATACCATCCTTACTTCTATCTTGCACAGCCACTAAAAATAATCTCCCAGACCCTGTTGCAACATAGGCCATTTCAAAACACGCACGACACAAACCAACGAGCAATTAAACCACTCCAGGAAAAGAGTTTTCAAGATCAAAAAGGTTGCCATACAACACGCAATCGTGCCCAAAACCAGCGCAGAACACATATTGCCACATTAGTATGCATATAAGAGTAACTAAAAGTTAACTGTATTCCATGTACTCTACAGTATATCTTAAACAAGTGGTTCTCAATTAAGACACAATAACACAGCGAATAAATACTAATTCAGAAGTCAAACAACAAATTTTTCACAGGACTAGTTTCGATGGTTCGGTAAAACCATTGAAACTAGTCCTGTGAAAAATTTTGTAAATATAACGCTGATTTTTGTTGTTTGACTTCTGAAGTGGTTCTCAAGCGTACTTACGATTAAATCTTTTTCTTATGTTCATCATAAAATTTCTTTATAAGTTTTTTTTTAGTGATCACTTGATTGTTTATTTAGTGCATTTTTAATTTACTGGAAAAAGATATGTATAATGCGGTAAAGCTATTCAAAAGCTATGTTTTTTAAAAAAATCTAAACATTACTTTGTATAATCATTATGATCAATAAATGAAAATAAAAAATATATATATTTTAATTCGACTTAACTTGCAATTTTGTTTATAAATTTTGAACAAACATCAGTAATGGAAACCTCTCATTGATGAAGATAATAAACAGAAATTAGTCATCTATATGCACCTAAATTATTACAAACGATATTATTTACTTTGGTGGAAAGCAAATTTTTTACTGTTCAGTGAGTTTCAGTGATTTAAAATTTATACTGCCAAGGGATCAAAATAAATGGTTTTATCGTTTGGTAGAAACAGAATATTGTTGATTTCTTTTTTAAAATATTAAAATGAAATAATAATTAAAAAGTAAAAAAAAAGGTTGTCCAGTATGGAGAGATAAGCTTAGTGTTTGATTGAAGAAAATGTCCCTCAGTCACTTAAAAACTTTTCTGCTAAATTTATATCTTGCCATTTGCCTTATAGCTGCTCCTTGAACTCATGACACCTCTCCTTGATGCTGCTGGGGTGGAGTTCTGTATTGCAGTGTAGGAAAGATTGTTTTAGGTTATATTTTGGTTCCGTGTTGTTAATTTTTTATACCTTATAGATATTACAGTCCATGATTATTACATTTTGCAGTGTAATAGTGTTTCTTATATTTCTTAAAAGTTTGGATATCTGTATGTAATTATAATTGCATAATGTAATGTAAAAGCTGTAACTGTATAGTATAAGTAAAGCCAAGTATAATTTTAATATATAGTTTTATTTATGTAACATTAAATATTCCATAGTTACTAAAAATATGCTTGCCTTAAATGTAAGAATTTCCTTATATTTAAGGATAAATTTTCCGAAGTAAAAATGTAATACAGTACAAAGTCCGAAATCCGGACCTCAAAACCGCCAACAACGTTTTCTTGTAGGCTTTCGTATGTGCACTTCATTCCCCCTCCCTACATAATAAAACATGTGGAGAGTCCCGATTCTTAATTTCTCCTTGACACTAAATAAAATACCTTGTTAATTGAAAAAACAATCATTTTAGCATAAATTTGTACGATCAGTAATTTGGCTCCATTGCTGCGTATCTGCTTGGCACACATATCAAACTGAAATACTCCACATAGACTGTTGAACATGTTGAACTGACTCCAACCTGGGAAATCATTATATATTATACTTTCCTTTCATCACCGCATGTTTATCAAAACATTACAACTTGAGTAATGACTCATGTGGCAATCAATGCCTAAACAAATTTTTTATGGTAGTAATTGAATAATAAAAGAGTATGGTAACCTTTTATGTTGACATTACGCTTGGCGATGATTATAGATTTAAGTTAAATGCACTAAAAAATGTTGATGAGGAAAAATTTACCAAAATTCGCTTTTCATATGCTAAAAATAGATTTTGTTGATGATACTCACAGACCTGAAGATTATGTTTAGGGCTATTTAAATTAAGAATAACTGATTTGTTATTCACATAAACCTGGAACCTGTGCCAGGGCTCGTTTGGCCGCAGAATCTAGGATCCACACAGACTGCATTAGGCGGTAAGCTATCTAGCGCCTGCATTAACATTTTAATAAAGCTTAAGTATATGTGGGAATTTATTTATTCAAAACTCTGATAAGCCTTAAGCATGTGCAAGAAATAGACATAAGTATAATAAATAACTAAGCTATGCAATTCAGGCTTAATTGTCTCAGTGCACGATAGAAGCAAGATAAACTGTAACAGAACAATTTGTCGTTAGTCGCCAAGCTCATTATGCATAGCCAAATATGTATAGTGAAGAATAGCTAAATTTAACGATGATAGCTGCAATTTTAAAGGTTTTCGGATATCGCAAAACAAAGGCGAAATTTCCAAATTAACAGATTTTGTAAAGAAATGTAGATAAGCGGTAATAAATGAAGATGATATAAAAGAAGTTTTTCATTGTGATAACAATGCTTCTCAATCATCAATCAATTAATGAATGCCGAAATTTGTAGTATGGTTCTAGATCCAGAAAATACTGCTACCGATAGTGAAGAAAGTAACAGAGAAGTTACTGAAAACGAGAAACTTTTGATTGACAAGTTAGTCGAAATTCTCGAAACAGCTGTTACAGGACTTCACCAATGTAACTGAACAAGAGATTATGTCTGTCTACAGAATTAAAGAGATGGTATTAGCACAAAAAATGAGGCAATTTAAACAACTTACGTTGAAGAAAATGTTTAATAAAATAAATAAATATTAAGATTTTGTTTGTTAAATTTTGATACCCTTTACATCATAAATACTTCATTATTTCATATTTTTAATTTTATAATTTCTGCATGCCATCTAACTAGATTTAAACTGATCTAATGTCCGGAAAAATCCCAAATCCAGAATCGCCGAAGTCCCGACGAGTCCGGATTTCTGACTTTGTACTGTAGTTATTTTGGCTTATTGCAATTCTGACAAAGCAAATCTTGGTTTGTTATCCTTCCTTCAAAAATATCTGTAACACGTTGATGCCGGTCTGACCCATTGGTGGGTCACACTTCTCTGTTCCATGGGACGGCATGACCCACCGGTGGGTCAGTCTTGATTGTTCTGCGGGCCGGCATGCCTCACCGATGGGTCATGCTTGTATATAAAATAGTATGTAGTAAAATAAAAATTTTTTTTTTAAAATTTTAATTATTCAACAGCATACATTAACATTTCAATATTATAATCAAACATTCAATGCAAAACAAATAAGTTAAATAGTGGGTATTACTGTGCAAGAATTGAACAGTATAATTTGGTGCTGCGCCACTCCATGAAAGGGACCACTAATTCAAGTGCCACCACACGAAAAGAACAATGAATATCCGCATCACCGTGTGAAAGTGGTACTGGCCCATAGGCAAAGGAACGGTACAGAAAAGTTAGTAATAAATTATTAAGGATTTGTTTTCAGTCATTTGAGTATAGTAGCTGCTAAATTGAAACCCACTCATACATGGCTAATATGATTAGTGGTAGTTATGCATTTATGTAATATACAGTTATTACTTATGTGATTTATTTAGTATTTAAACAATGTAATTATTCTCTGTAGCGTGATAATTAAATTCCTTCCTCTAAATCTGTAATTTCACTTAACAGAATACCTGTTTATAAAACCTGACTAATTTTAGAAAAAAAGCTCCTCCCCTCCACTCCCCCTCAAAAAAAAAAAAAAAAAAAAAAAAGAGTGAAAGTCCAAATGTTTGAGTAAATATGTTACTATTTTTATAAATATTTCTTGTGTAATCAAGTTCATAAATATTTTTATTTGCACATAACCAGATTTTATGTGTTATTAATGTGAAGTTTTTAATACCTTAGTTTTACTTAACACATTTTAGTTATGAAGTAACTTCAACAAAATTCACACGTGATGTTTTTAAGGAGCTACTTATATCATTTGTTGCTGCTGTGTTCCTTGGTTTTGGTGTGCTGTTTCTACTTCTCTGGGTTGGCATATATGTTTAAAAAGTAATTTCTACCATTTAAATATTCCTTTCAAATTTTGAAGTGTTATAAAATAAACCTGAATTGTATATTTATCAGTGTTTTGTTATTCTTTCCTTATTACAGTAGTGTTCCTGAAAAGAAATTGGTAGTATCATAAATTTCATGAATTTTGATGCAAATTAAAATCAGTAATTTATTAGCAATAGCAACAAATATTTGTCTCTGTTAGACTAAAAATTCAGTTACATCAATGAAGAAGTTTATGAGATTTTCTGTAAAATATGAATTCAGTACCGATTTTACCATGTCTTTGTTTACAAATATTTTTCATTGGCAGAACTGCTGCAGAAATTCAAAAAAGTGAAAAATTAATGAAATAGCTTTGGCAACAGTCAAAATCCTAACTCCTAGATCTGTTGTTAAGTAACTTTTGAAAGAGGTTTTATGTTATTGTTCAACTTTTATTTTATGCTGTGTGAGTTCTCTGTTTCAACATTTTAGCCATTTGATCTAATTGTTGGCAATAAAAATTCCAGTGTATAGTCCATTCACAATAAAAGATCTTCCATTATTTCTTTACAGTTCTACATGCAGACATAAGATACATTTTACATAAGATTTGGATTTAGAATTTTGCCACTCTGTTACATAAAAACATTTATTAATCCATCCGCATATGTGCTGGGATAAAATCCACCCCACATGTAGTCTTTTCTTAGAAAATAATGGAAGGTTGTATGTGACCTTTCTACTACTTCTTGTACCTTATGGTACAAGAAGGTTAGTAATGGTACTGGCCCATAGGCAAAGGGGGTAACTGTAGGTTAAGAAGGGATTGTCCAGAGGAAATTTTCCCGTGTCCTTGGAATTTTGTGTTTTCACCGAAGGAATGTGAAATGTGATTGTAGCTGCTCCTTGCAGGTGCTAATTTTTCACTTCTAGAGAGACATTCATTGATATAAGTGTGTACAAGTGAGAACAGCAATCTTCTCGCTAATGTTGAAACTAATACCGAAATTGAAGATGCTGATTCTAAGTGTGATAACATTTCTGAAAGTGCTCATGAAACTGATTCTGACCAGCAATCTAACGATTCACATGGTTTAGGGAGCATGTCTTCTTTGACATCAGATGATTTTTATGTGTTAAAAGATGGAGCAATGTGGAGTAAAAAGTTACCCTGAAAAACATTCAGACATGGCCGCACACATTTCCCTGGTGTCAAGAAAATTTTTAAAAATTTGAAAATGCCAGCTGAGTGCTTATTGCAAATATTTAATGATGAAATAATGGAAGATTTGGTGAAATCAAAAATTCTCTGGAGAATGTGATGCACAAGAGACAAATGTAGCTGAATTGAAGGCGTTGCTTGACCTATTATATTACGTTGCAGTGCTGAGAGCAGCACATCTCAATGCGAAAGATTTGTGGTCAACTGAAGGAAGTGTAATAACCATTTTCCAAACAACAAATGCCTATCAACCAATTCCACTTCCTCTTGAGGTGTATTAGCTTTCATAACATAAATTCAGGAGCACAGCAAAAGATGATAGTTAGACTGCCTGTGTATTCTTTATCTGAATATCGTACTATAGACAAAAAATTAGAGCCCTTTTGAGGAAGGTGTCAATTCAGACAATATATAAAATGTAAGCCTGCAAGATGTGGAATAAAAATTTTGGTTTTGTGTGGTTCTCATACATTTTACATATACAACCTAGAAAATTATGCAGGTCAGCAGTCTGTCGGACCATATAGACAATCAAATGTGGTATTGGATGTTGTACAAGAACTTATTGCACCCATAAGTGGCACAGGAAGAAATATAGCTATGGATGATTGGTACATGAGCATTCCTTTGGCCAATGAATTATTGAAAAAGCACAAATTGACATGTGTTGGAACACTTCAAATTTCTGCCAAATAAAAACAGACCTCTCTGAGGGATTGATTGGTTAAGTTAGAATAATTTGAGGAAGTAAGTTTAAATGAAATGCAGTAAAAAATGTGTACAGTTTATAAGCCCATGCAGGGAAATTGTGGTGTCCACATCAGATTTTTAACTTCTTTGTACGAAATAAAGGAAGTATTGTAATCGCAAAACAATTTTGGGTATCATGTTTTAATGAAAATAACCATTTTAACCCCTCTTGAATCCACTTGAACAATGTTTTTACGCGACATCTGTACATATGAACAGAATAAAGGATTCTTTTTCCCAAAATTTATTGTAAAATAGTTTCAGAAGAATTTTTTTTCGCAACATCTGTGCATATGTATGCATGTATGTCTTTCTTATAAATCAAAAAAAGAGTAGCCTCAGAATATTGAAATTTTGTATATTTGGACTGCTATAACTTGTAGTTGTGCACTTCCGTTTTTTTGGTTTCAAAAGGTCACACCAAAAGTGTATGTATATGTACAGACTCTGTTACTCGTCTTAGTGAGCTCAGTTTTTTTATTCTTGTATGTTGGTTTAAATTGTGAATTTTTTTTGCTTTAAAAGTGATTGAATTATGTTGTTCTTATGTTCCTGTTAAGGTTTTTATGTCTTTAGTTAATCTGTATGCAGTAGTTATAGAATTATTGCAATTTAAAAGTTGTTTAAGTGCTACTAAGCCTAACACCATTTGTTTACGTTTGAAACTTTTAATAGAACAGTGAATTCAGTTTCTGCACCAACTGCAGTGTCTTTTTCCAAAGTGGGACCAAAAGTAAACAGTTTCATGCATCACAAAATCTGTCTTCTTTCTGCTGGCCAGATTGCTTGTTTTTGCGTAGAAGCTCTTAATTTTAATTGTAAAATTTATGTAACTCTTTTTTTTTTTTTTTTTTTTTATTGTATATGCTATTTTATGTTTTTCTGTATTGTACAGTTTTTAATGAAGCTATTTTGACTTTTTGTGTATTTCTTTCTCACTGTGAAGTGAAAACTGAATTAAATTTTTTGAATGAGAAATATATCTCTAATGAAATTTGAGGAAATAAGTTTGAATGAATTGCTGGAAAAATTGTGTATAATTTAATGAGAAATATATCTCTAATGAAATTTGAGGAAATAAGTTTGAATGAATTGCTGGAAAAATTGTGTATAATTTAATAGGCCATACAAGGAAGTCATGTGGAAGTCATTTTTTTTTAATATTTGCCTCAAGCTGTATTTTCACAGACAGTCTATTGTTAATTCATTTTCTTATTTGACAAGGTATTACATATAGGGTTGGTCGGAAGTATGGTTACACATTTGGTCTCATCAAGTGATGATCCCATAACTATAACTATACCTATTATCGCTGCAGAAGTACAGTAGTGTCATTGAAAACCAATTTGTCGCTGAGAAACTATACCATCTTAATTTGTTTTAAATTTTCTTTCTTTCTTCCTTCCCCCCTTTTTTTAACTTCCTTGTGCGAGGTAAAATAAGTATTGTAATCATGAAAAAATCTGTGTACCATATTTTAACAAAAATAGTTTGACCACTATCAAATGTAATTTAACGGTGTTTTTGTATGACATTTGTACATAAGGACAGAATAAAGGACTCTTTTTCCCCAAACAAATTATAAAACTGATTTGAAATGGATTCAGAAGAGATTTTTTCCTTGATATCTGTACGTTTGTATGTATGTATCTCACATAACTCAAAAACAAGTAGCCTCAGAATGTTGAAATTTTTTTTATAAACTGCTATAACATGTAGTTCTGTACCTCCCCTTTTTATTGCAATTGGCTGCACCAAAAGTATATATATATGTACTCTGTTACTTGTCTCAGTAAGCTCAGTTTTTTTATTCTTATATGTTGGTAAATTGTTAATTTTTTGCTTTAAAAATGATTGAATTATTATGTTCTTATCTTCTGGTTAAGGCTTTTATGGCTTTAGTAATCTGCATGCAATGTTTGTAGCAATTTAAATTGTCAGCAATTTAAAAGTTAATTCAGAAGTCAAACAACAAACTTCACAGGACTAGTTTCGATGGTTAGAATTAGACTAGTTTCGATGGTTTCCTGTGAAAATTTTGTAAATATAATGCTGATTTTTATTGTTTGACTTCTGAATTAGTATTTATTCGCCTTGTTATTGTGTCTCAATTTAAAAGTTGTTTAAGTGTGGCTAAGCCTTTTTTTTTTTTTTTTTTAACCATAGCAGCCGTATTTGTTTACATTTGAAACTTAGAATAGTCAGTTAAGTCTTTCAGTGTCTTTAACACAAGTGGGACTAAAAGTAAACTTCTAATTTTGTACACCAGAAAATCTGCCTTCTTGCCTGCTGGCCGATGCTTGTTTTTGCATAGAAACTGTAATTTTAATTGTAATTTTTTAAAGTTGTTTTAACTGTATTAGGTGTTTTATGTTGTTCTATATCTTTCAATTTTTAATGAAAATATTTTGAGCTTTTATGTATTTTTGCCTTACCGTGAAGTGAGAACTGAATTAATTGAATGATGAAATTTAACGAAATAAGTTTAAATAAAGGGCAGGAAAAAATGTGTATAATTTAATATTTCATACAAGGAAGTCGTGGTGTGCACATCAGCTTTTTTTTCTGTGGCGTGGGCTGTGAAAGCAAGCATTTTTACAATCATTATCAATATTCTTGCATTCGTGTTGTTTTGATTCCTTTCAAGAGATTTTCTTTTCTAGATGTTTCACATCACGATCAGACATTTGCTTCACTTTTCCATAGCCAGTGGCAGTAGTAATATAGTGCTAATCTTGCAACTTATTGTTCATTCTGGTATGCCATGCTGCACTTGTAATTTGATGCTGCATGTTCAGCTTCCTTCTAAGTATTGGCATAAGCTGAGGCATATTTGGAATGTAAAAATGAAGTTTCAAGTTTGTATTTTCACTCATTAAAATATAATATTAACTAATTTCCTCTTCAATGAACAATCAGACACTATATTTTAATTGTCTAACTATTTTATGACTCTAAACTAATTTTAAATTATGTTCTCTTTTCTTTAATAATTGTTAAATAATGAATATAAAGGTATCTTTTGCTCTAATTATACTTTCTCTTTTTAAATACCTTAAATTAGATGTTGGCTTTTGAGAAAATGAAAACTTGGCTGTCCCGACTTTTCTTTTTGTTATTGCCCAGCTTTTTTTGTTGTTCTGGTTACTTTATATATATAAATTTATATTTATTTCTTTAATAAATGAACATAGTTTTACACATACCTAAAGAAATGCTTTGAATGGGAAAGTTTTTAAAGTTATCCTCTTCTAAGTCTCAAAGCAGACTGAGAAGCTGGAAAATAAATTTCCCCAGTACGCAGTTGAATGGAGAATTTCCAGATTTTGTTCCGGCAGCTGAATTACCATTTTCAGTCAGTAACTTTAGTTAACTACTATAGTCTGTTACTTTAAAATTGGCACTTCAAGGCCATTGCCAGACCCCCATTTGTTATCAAGACTCGTGTCATCATCACTAATGGCATTTATTTTCTCCATGTCATTTAAGGCTCTAGTTCAAGATGGTCTTCATTCATGTGCTTTTCATAAAACAAAGCATGGTAAATGGAAGAAAATTAGGAGGAAAAAATAGGTAACTTGAACTTTTTTCTGCAATTTTTTTTTTTTTCTTTTTTCTTTTTTTTTTTTTCCTCTGTTTACAAGTGAAATCAAGAGAGGGAAATAACCTTAAAGTTTCTGAATTGAAGTAACAGGCTATAACAATTGTCCTTTAGCACTCATATTGAGGGAAAATGATTCCAAGGTCTTCCTCTACTTGCAGTACCAAATTAGGGGTTATTTTTGGATCTAGGCTTAAAAAAATTGCCCCTCAGGATCTACATAGTTTTGGTAGATTGCATTTCTTGGAACGTTGCTTGTTATATTTTGCTTCTTTCATTGTAAAATGTTTTGTAATTGTGCAAGTGGGCTAATTTAGATAAATTATGAGAGATTAGGCTTAGAGATATATTCAGTTCATGAAGGGAAAAGAAATACTTGATGTTTATATAAATTCTAAGATGCACTTTTTTTCATATTTACATGGGAAGAAGAAAATTTCTCAGTTTATTAATAATATTGTAACATATCACTTTACTTATGTAATTTTATTGTTTACTAGAGAAATAATTTTAAAACAACTTGTCTATAAGTCATTGTAATTTTGTTCCTATTTTACATTGGGGAATTATCATAGCTATACATTTATGTTGTGATATTATGTTTCAGGTATTTTCTTTTCACTTTTAGCTGTTTTGTCATCATATTTGAAAATTCCAGAAACCGCAGAAATGCCTGCAGCACATTATTCTGAAGTTCCAGAACTCCAGCATCAATCTACTCAGTGAACAGTTTTCTATTTCATAATATGTAATATTCTTTTTATACTGAAATAAACTTTTGTACAGAGCATATCAGTTTATGTATGTAAATAAACATACTTAAGTATGTGAAATAAATTAATAAATAAATCATATCTTTGCTTATTTTACTTTTAGCTGGGTTTTTATTCATTGCATATAAAATGGAATTGTCTGCTTTAAAGAAATTTTTATTAAGTACTTTTTTTTTTATTTCTGTGTTATTATGCATGTCATCTATTTTTGACAAAATTTTTAATTGTTAAGTATATCTGAATTCAGGGCTGACTTAACATATGGGCTTACTGGGCATTTGCCTGGGAAACCCATGCTAATCTGTACTTTGATTGTATTTCATTGCTGTGAGTGGTTGTCGTAGAGATCATAAGTTTGTTAAAATGCAATATTATGTACATGTACAAAAAAGAAAAAAAAAAAAAAAAAAAAAAAAAAAAAAAAAAAAACCTCCTGTCCTCAATTTATTTTTCAAGGTACAACAAATAAAATGTTTAATGTATGAGCAGTTAAAAGTATATCATAGCTATTAAAAGATTTGCATCACATTTCAAGTCTACAAATGTCAATATTTGATTAAATTGATCTTGCTGTGTTATGGTATCTTGCTATGTTGCTGTGGAGGTTTTTTTTTTTTTTTTTTTTTTTTTTTTTTTTCTTTGGCTGTAGAGAGGTTACATAAAAATTAGAAAGAAAGCTAACAGAAGAAATTGTTTTTGTAAGCAGTTTTAATGTTATTAATGCTTTTGCAGTTATTTAAAATGGTGGCACTGCACTGACTTATTTTTAAAATAGTTGAAAAGGTATCAAGAAGATATAGTCAATAAAATTTCTTAAGTGATGGGAAATTTTAGATTTATTAAATTACAGTAGGGCTATCTGCTTAAGGTGAAGAATATCTTTGTAGAGGGTTTTCTTAAGGAAATGTAGTTCATATTCATGTTGCACATGGGAAAACAAAAAAACTTATGCAGCCAACTAGTCTCCTGTAATTTAAACCTATTAGACCATGGGTGCAAAGTTCATAAAAAAAGGGGGAGAATTTAATTCAAATAAAACTATAAATGGCTGGAGAAATAGTGGATGCCATATTAATGTACTGCAAAATTTATTTGCTGATGTGTTAAGATTAGTTCCCTCAGTATATTCTAGGTAAATGGTGAATGTGCTATCACAGGTTCTATGTTCAGAGGCTAAACCTAGTTCAAACTACCAGTATTCATTGGTATATGTACTTATCAGCTGGTGAACTTAAAGCTCTTTAAATATATGACCTTGTTTAATTATACTAGTTAACTGGAGTATAAACAGTAGCATATTTTTTATTTCACATGCCATTTGTTTAAACACTACTATATTCCAACAATGTAGAGTACATTAATGTTGACATGGTATTTAAAAGTTTAATATAATCATCTGGATGATCTTTCTCAAAATACATATGAAGTTACATTATGTGTGAACTTTGAGAATATACTGTCTGTTTAGGCATAAATTAATGGCAAATGTGTTAGAAACATTCAAATAAAAATCGATAACATTGAAATAAAAGTCTTTATTGATATGTCACATGGTAAATGAATTACTAGTCATTGAGAAACTGTTATTCTTATCTGCCTTTCAAAAAGGATTGCTAAAGATCATTTGCACATTTGTATCAAAATTCAACTGCAGTGATGAATTTCTTCATATGCTTTAATTCTGTCTGTATTTAGAAGGGCAGAAAGAACTAATTAATCATAGATTATTAATGACTAATTATATAGTCATTAATAAACAAGTAATAAGCTTATGGATGGTATCATCAGTCACTTGTGGTTGTTTACATGATGATTAATGGTAAAATACAAGGTTGAGGTCTCAGAATTTTAGTCATATGTTAAGTATAGGTTACATGTTCAAAATCTTTCTTCACAGGGATAATTGTTTCTTAAGTGTTGTTACTTTTCTTTGATTTAATGAAAAATAAATAAGTGTTATAGCTTATAACTTTTGTGTGTCAATTTTTCTTCAGAAAAATTCAGCAATTTCCAGTTTTGTTCATCAACATTTATTTTTTCTTTCACATGAAATACAATGTACAAAGTTGAGACTTTTACAAAAGACATGCTGATATGAAACATTAAATTACAAAGGCATGAAACATAGCCTTTCTTAAACTCTGAATTATGCAACGCTCAGTTAACAAATTGTATATAAATTAAGATTATTTACTTCCTAAGAATACCAATCACTATATGACTTCAGTCCAAACAATTGTATAAACAGCTAATATATTCTAATTATTTTTAATTTGGCTAGACTAGAATATTGTGCTTTTATGGAGTATGAAATAATTGTTCAGAGTTCATATAAACCTGCACATGATTTTTTTTTCATATTTTTGTCATGTATCTGGTTTTTACATCATTTATTAGAAAGCATCAATTCATATTTGCTTAAAACCTGGGAGTCTACAGGATGATAAAAGCAAATTGTTTCTGAACTTGCAAAATCATGTCTAAATTGAATTTGAAAACTTTATAGTGCTAGTTATACTTGCATTGGTATTAATTTAATTAAACTCTTTATTAAAGCGAAACAGCAATATTAAGTTTTTAATATTGCTTTCAATTTTTATTTTCTATATTCTTACATTCTTTATAGAAAGGATTTATCCAACATTTTCTTAGATATATTTAACCCTCTGTTGCATACAAATAATCTAGAGAAGTTAAATGAAGATGTTTGTATTTTTTCTACTTAAAATAACCTTAGTAATGATAAAAAAAAAAAAAAAAAAATTTTTTTCAAATTTTGTTTTAAATAATTGTTACAGTTTGTTCACTACAGTGGACAGCATGCATATACGTACATGCATACAAATGTCTTCCCAACGATTTACGGTCATTGCATTTGAAATCATTTCCTGCCTTGTTTGCAGTGATCATTACCATCTTATATGGTAAATCTACAACTGACATGTGCATACAGATCCTCCAAAATACCTTCATTTCGTCGATTGTGATTTAATTCATTTTGCTACGATTTTGTAACCTGTACCTATCGGATTCAAATGTCAAATGTTCTAGAAATTCCTTGCCAAACATAACATTTCCAGTGGTTTTTTTGGCTTGATAAGCAGTACATTTGGGTTTCAATTTACTCTTTTCGGTAGATAAGCCACAATTTTCATTTAAAATAAAATGTTTAAAATTACTAGTTATGAATAAAAAATGGCAGTATAGAAAATGTAAACAATATTATATAATGTTTACTATGAGAAATTTTACTAACTTGGAAACAGAAGTAGCAGCCATTTTCCTAATTGCAATGCTTTACTTAGTGATGCTATACAGCCATCTATTATCGACAGTTGAAAGTTATAATAATATGGAATGAATAAACACAGGAATGGAATCTGATAAGGCATTTACAGAAGAATAAACAAATTTAAACTTTTGTCTACTAGAGTGGACATGAATGCAACAAAGGGTTAAGGATGCACCATACTCAATCTATACCAGTATAGTAATGTCAATCTCTGCAATAATTACATAATTTATGAGCATATTTTGTACATTCAGGATTAAATATCCTTACTACTGATTAAAAGGAAACATCAGAATTTCAAAGAAAATAGCTGAAAAAATAAATCCATTACTCTCTTATCTCCTAGTAACACACATCTTTTAGTAACATAAATCAAATTTAAGTTAAATTTTATATAAAAATTATGAATTTGCTGTAAACAGAAGAGTTGCATTTTATATCGATTCACATACATTTTTTAGGGCATTTTCTTAACTCACAATGATTAAAGTAATTACAACATTGGTTTTAATAAATCTGTGTGCTGAAATAGATTGGGAATCAGTTGTTTTATGCAGTGTTATAAATAATTGCCCTTTATTTGAAACAAAGTTATTTTTTAGTTTACTGAAAGTGTAGAATACTGCAATGTTTTTCCTCTTCAGATATGCATTAACCAGTAAATATGCAGTTTGCAACATTTCAACATACACTTATTACATCCGATGACATTTTATATCGACATGGAATGTTCTAAATACTTAGTATTAAAAAAATCTTGTCTTTGCTTTAAAGACCTAATATTATATTATTTAAAGTAATTTTCAGATTAGATTTTTAGCTAATTGATTGTTTTAGAAATATTATAAAAATACTTTAGCAATATATCTGGTACTTCTTTTTTAACTAGTTAATAAATTTTTAATAATTTTCCAAATAACTAAAGTAGCCAAAACTAATTAGTCACCAAAACTAGCAACTTAATCACTAGATTTACAACATGCAACTTGTTAATTTTAAATAAATTCAAAGGGATATGCTGTGGCTGCTTTAGTAAGGAATTAACCAATATCTTAATTCCAAGTAAAGTAAGAATATCATCTGCAAGAAATTATTTTGGGAAATATATTTTTAGCATTTACTTATTTCATATTCCTCTTCGTTTTCAAGAACAACAATCTACAAACAATTAGCTCTTGGAATTTGAATTTTGAAGAGCATGGAACTGAATTATGCTTTAATTTTATCTTTTATTATGACTGAAAAAACTGTGAATTATGTTCCATTTTCGAAACTAAAATATGTTCAAATTATATTCCATTTGCCTTTTATTTCAGTTTTATTAAATCTTAAGAGCAGTTCAAACAGCAAAACATTTAAACTGAACAGTTTTTGTAGCTTTAAAATTACAATTATGTTAATAAAAAAAACAACCAAATTAATTTTCAAGGTGCTGTAATAGAAAAGAAACTGAATGCTTGTATAGTTAACAATATTTCCATAATTGATAATATTCAGTCTATTCATTATTCTGTATTACTAACACATTGTAAGGTTACCGATCAGAAATTAAAAAAAAAAAGTTAATAAATGACTTGATAGAAACAGTCAATTATTAACTTAAACATATATTTTCTGCAGTTTTCTATAAGAAATCATTAAGAAGATTTACCATGTTGATACAAAATGCAACAGTCAAGCTTTCCACTTTTATATACAGTGCTTAATATGCAATTCATAAACTGTATTTTTTCAAAAAATATTGCTTTCTATCATATGTCTTTTCTTTAATTATTTCAAAAGTACCTGCTATGTTAATATACATTATTGATATGCATAAATATAATAAGCATATTTTTCATAAATACACTTTTTAAAAATACAGAAGTAATTTTTTGACAATTTTGATTTTATGTACATCTTGTTGTATTATAATATTTAATAAGGTACTATAAAAAACTAGTACATATAAATAAATTACATTATATTTGAATAAATTTAAGAGAAGTAAGATATTTTACTTTGCATTCTTTTATACAGTAAAATTGCAAAAACTTTTTGAAAATTTTAAATACTCCTAACTATATTATTTAGTAGGTTAACAAGAATAATTAGAAATCAAAATGCAAAATATCTTAAAATCTATATTTCCCATTTATTCTTAGAAACATGTTTTATATACAGTGTTTCTTTGATTCTAAGATTAATATTATAAACGTCACTACGATGTTCATCTTAGAATAAATAGAACACAGATTTTTCCAAATAATTAATTTGAATAGACTTACTGTTGTTAATAACGTTTATTTTTGAAAAATAGAATGTGTTTAGTGTGTTATATAATTTTTTAAGTTATTTTTTTTAGAATGAAAGAATTATTATATTTGTGGTGCTGAAATTAAGGGATGTGTCTTTGAACGGAACAAATGAAATATATTGAATCTTTAATTTTATTCATCTTTGAAAATTTATATATTCTGATTCTTAAAATATTAACATTTATTGTTATATAGAGTTAGAATCTAAGACTTACTTGTAGAGATAGAACAAATCCTAAATTATTTCGAATCTGGATCTTAAAAAATTCTCGAATTTTTTATATAAGAATAATAAAAAAAGGAGAATTAATATTCAAATCTTTTAAGTCAAAAAAAAAAAAAAAAAAAAAAAAAAATTTGAATTTTGCATGCAATGAAAAATGTATGTAAGAATGTAGCTTCTAAACGTATGCCTATATTTATTAGAAAGATACGAATCAAATTTAGTACTATATCATTAAGGCTTCTGAATCCTGAGGTTAATTTTTTTCAGTATAATTTGACAAAGAAAAAATTGAATAATGATTGAAATTATTTTATATTTTAAATAATCTTTTTAAATCGTAACAAGTATAGAAGGAGGAGGATTATTTTAATGCTTAACCCTGAGAGAGATTGAATTTGGAACGTTAAATTCTCTTCAGAAAATTAGAAGTGTAGCACTTGGATTATTGTGAGCTGATGCAGATGATACAGGTACACAGAAATTCCAACATTCACAATTTTTTTAGTGTTTTTATTGCCTCAATAAAACTAACATTTTCCAAAGCTTTCAATCAAAACTTCCCAACAGTTATTTTAGGTCAGAATTTGAAAACCTTGAATGATTAAAAAACACACGAAACTGTCTCATCTGCATGGAGATGTCACTGTGTACTCTAAATATTGGTGAATAAATTATCTTACAATCTCATAGGTAGAATTTTGTGCATATTATATAAACTGATTGAAATCGATATCTTGCCACTAGAGTATCTTCTTGAGAATGAGATAAATAATTAGTTCAAGTGATTGTCCTCTAATATAACTCTTCGTTAACAATATATGAAATTTTTTATACTTCATTTCTGCAAAGGTAAGAAAAGAGATATTGTACGAAATATTTAATCTAAAGTGTCATTTGTATGTCCCATACCAATTTTTTTAATGCCAGCCCTAATTCTAGTACTATTGCCTTTTGCTGCTTTAAAAGGGAAATTTCCTTCTGATTCAACACATAAAATCTATAAGAACAATTACCCTTAATCTAAATATTATCCATATTTTTATAAGCACCAAATCTATTCCCAAAATTTATTTATAAAATTTTTTTGGGTTATTAAAGTATGCTTTATTGAAAATATTAAATTTTCAGAGCATAATTCGGATATTTTGTGTAAAGTTGAATTTCACATTGAAAAAAAATTAAAAAACTGAATATTACTGATACATCTTTTGTATTTTAATCTAATTTCAGAGTGAGATTTTATTCTGAAGAATCAGGTTTCTTAAGTAGTAGATTTTATATATTATTTATATTATGCTAACATTATAATATCACTTTCAAACATTTGATTAGTTTTAATTTGGAATTGTGTGAAATTTATGCTGAAATCTAGATATGAAACTTGAATACACGTTAAATATTTTGTAACACTTTTTTTCAGATTATTATTGATTTTGTTATTAGCATATTATATTTTGTTTTGTATTGATTTTTCTGCCAGCTTGTGTGTGAAGCTTTTCTATTATATGACATTTACACCGAATATTTTTAAAATTTGTTATTAATTATGTTGTTTAAGAAATGAGAATAACAAAAAATGTTTAGATTCTGTGCTATTCATTTCCAAAAGTTAGAGTTTAATAGAACTAATTTGAATAAGCTTATAATTCCATTAATTTATTAATAATTTTAAGTGAGTAATATTTTTCTTTGTTTGATTTTATGGATTTGATTGGATTAGTCTTTATATGGCGCACAATTTGGAAAGGTTATTAGTGCCAGACACATGTTGAGAATACAGAATTACGTTTGATTTTATGTATTCATTAATATACCCCATATACAATGATTTTTATTCTAGGTCAGCAACTATGTAGTGAAAAAAATTAGTGAAAAAAATTCTCTTTAATCTTCAGTTAGGGTAAGAGTTTGTGTTTGGCAATAGTTAATGACATTTGTATATCACTGGTCGTAAGTTTTCTTTTTCATTACCGAACACTTCATTAATTATCGCCTTTGTAACAGTTGCCAAATAATTATATTCAAAAAGGCGCCAACCTCATACCCCCAGCTAAAATAAAAAAAAAAAAAAAATCTGTACAGCAAATTTTAATATTTTTACACTTTCATTGGAACCGGTAAATCATCTATATTTGATTTAATTTAGGTTACAGAATGCTTTTAAATGCGAAATTTTATTTACGCGAAACTCACTGTTATCTCATTTCACTTTATACAATTGTTATAAACAGCATTCGCTTTTTCTGAGCGAAGAAATTACTTATTTCTAAATAACATGCTTTTACTTAAAAAACTCTTTCTAAATAACAACTCTACATAACTATACAATATAGAGCTATGACTTTGTTTAATAGAGGAAGACTTATGTGTATTACTCTTCTATTATTTATTTCGATTTACGTAAAACTTTCAGAATTAAGTTCTGGTCTAAAAACACTAAGTCTTTTTGCAAACTTATGAGAAGAAAATATGAATTAGTTTGTTTATATAACTGTATTTAGATTCAAAAGAACACAGCTATATGTTAATGAATTAAGAGCTTTCAATGTCTAAGATAACAAACATTTCAGCTGTGGGTTCCGATTATGTTATGAAAGAGATTAAGCTGTTCCTTATTTTCTCAATGCTAACCTTTTTTCAGTTGTTGATTCCCATCTACTGCTCCTTAAAGTATCACACATCCTTGGATTTGAGACAGCCAACTGTAAGGAACAGATTTTCTACCAGATTTACCACTGCTGAAAGAATATGTCATTTTATTTCCTCTCTTCTACAAAAAGGCTGCAGATTGTTTGCTTTTTCAACCAACCAACTATTTAGATTAAAACATCAGCTCCTCGGTTATTATTGGAAGATCTATTTCCGTTTTCATAGCAATTCCAAAAGCAATACACTAGTTGGTTGTTTGACATAATACAATAAAGGAAGAAAATTGCACCAAAGGTTTATTCTTCGAAAATCTTTAAACATGTACTACTAGTTTCAGAATTTTAACTTAATATTCAAAGCTCTGTTTTCTTGTGAAAATCACGCCCTGACAAAGTACGACGATAGAAATATACGCTTTGTGTTTATCAATCTCGGTATCTTACAAAAATGATCAGTTTTTCTGCATAATTTTCTGTTCATGAAACACCACAGATTAAAACCTGAGTTTGCTGATGATCACTGTTTTCAAGTAGTCCATCCCTAGAATGATTTCTTTTCTTTTCTTTATTATTATTATTATAATTATTTTTTTAATTTTACATTTCTCCATTTTCAATTCCTTTTAAATGAATGTAACATTTAAAGTGGTATATTAGAAAGAAACATCTGGTTTTCATTAAAAACTCAACTTTTTTTGTTTGGGAAAAAAAAGAGGGAAGGGCAATAAAGATGACCGATATAGAAACATACTTTCAAAACTAAATCTTTGCTTTACGATTCCAATACTGCTCTTCTAATTCAAGTATGTGTCATAATTGAGGAAATAGTTAATTGTGCTAAATTTGAATTTAATCTCGTCCATCATGGCCTCTTTTAAATGCTATTTTATATTATATACCAATGACCTAAATTCTACTTGGAATTTAAGCAGAACGATAAAAAATACATAATAAATCTTCCATCCTCAATGGCCAGACGGCTGAACCTATAGATATTTTGGCGAGTCATCCCCGAAAATTTCCCAGGCTGCATCACAGGCGATAGAAGAATTAAATAGTGAATATTCAGTGAGATACCATGGATTCCAAACAAGAAAATTAAACTAACTCCAGTCTTATTTTGCAGCATTTTTGTGACGAATTTTACCATTCTCAGTTTATTTTGGTGGATGCTCAATGTCAATATTCAAACATCCAATCTGTTATCAGAATTGCTTTTCGTGGTTGCATTTTTTGTAAAATTTTATTTTATATACAAATCTGAGTAGTACATGTGGCATTTATGTCTACTCTAAAATTTTTATTACCTTTATTATTTTTGCAATAGCTGAATAATCAAATAAAGTCAACTTAATTGTGATATTCTTATCAGCATCATAAAAATTCATAATAAATCATAATAGTTTGAAATACATTATTAAGTTGAATCAAAAACAGCATAAAGTAAATTTTATAAAATATGAAAATCATAAGTATCTTTTTGGAAAATTAAACTTCATACGTATAATATATAGGATGCATGGGTGAAAGATATCTGGAAAAATGGATGAAGATATCTGGGAAATTATATTAAAAATTTAAAATATAATGTGCAATTCAAGAGAAATTCTTTAAAGTTTTTCTCACGCGTTACTCATAAAGACATTTGGTGGTGGTCACAAATAAATTCAGTAACAGTGATGATCAGTCAGAGGGCAATATGTAAGACATTTCCCAGGTCGGGAAAACAACAATTTCTTTGAAAACATACCCGGGATTATGTCAAAATCTTCTAACATCTCCGAAAGTTTAGTTTCTTTGGTTATCAGATTTAAATTCACTGGATTTTTCTAAAAACTTTACCTGCAATATCTATATGAAAGACCGCCGACACCAGTCCAGAAACTCATATTAAATGCAATGTGACTTCTGATGCACCTAAAGTACCTTAGGCAAAGTGAGTTGGGATTTACTCATAATGTTGTTTGAATGCTTGTAGTGCCACCAGGGATGTCCATGTTGAAATTCATTGTAAGAAAAAAATATTTGTGGTAGTTTTATTTTAATAATGGTACAAACAAGACATTTCTGTATTAAATATTTTTCGATTTATAATTTCGTTATTTTTGATAACTCTCATCCAGGTTTCATGCATAGTAACAAATTATTCACTGCTTAATATAAATCTGATTAAGGTGGGGGCAAAGGTACAAAAAGTATTATAAATATATACATATAAGAATAATCACATATCAAAGAGTTTTATATGTGATTATTCTATAATAATCACATATAAAAGTTTTATATGCGATTATTCTTTACAGTAACTTAACCATAAAAATTACTCTTCTGATTCAAAATCTTTATAATTTTTTTAACTAAGATTTAATCTTGAAAATTAATTATTTATTATTGTTCCGAAATATGTTTTGGTACTTACGTATTATTACATCGACCAAGAAAATTGGCTCCCATCGAATCATGAAATTTCACGCAGAACACACCATTATTGCGCCAATCGTTCTTACGGAATTCTGAATAAATTTCTTTGTTTAATTAAAAATAAGTATTCGACCAACTTCGTAAAGAGGCTTCTGTCGATTTGTACTATTTTGTTAGGCCCTCCGATTTCACCGTTACCTCTGTTTTGAATACAGTATATACAAACTTACCGCCAGTCTGTTACTCTTTTATCGTCATATTCAGCTGACTTTTTTTCTTCATGGTAAGATCCCATAGCTTTGAAGGTAGTCCACTGCTTTCTGTTCTGTAGAAGGCAGATCCCATTTTTTTTAATGCAGTTACACCAGCAACAGTTAACTTATATCCTTGTCCATTAAAAAAATAATAATAATAAAAAATAAATAAATAAAATAAAATAAAACATGTCCTATCGAGAAACATTCGCGGTTACATGAAATGAAAACGCAGATCTTATGAATATGTTCTTATGTCAACCTTATCCATAATTATGGAGTTTCGTGGTCGCTAGGGATAATATTAAGTACCTATTTTTCTTGTATTTATGCTTTTTAGTACATTTATGAAATTACTTATGCATTTTACTGTACAGAATGGATTTTCTTGGTTTGGTATTTTCATAAACATGTATTTTGAAGTGTTAGTTGTTGTTTCTATTTCACTGAGTGTTCTCGATTTTTTTTAATACATAAAACGGCTTAAAACGCGTTCATTCCTTTCAATTTCTTTTTAGCTTATTTATGGCAATAAAAATAAAATATGTGCATACACAATACAACAGAAAATATCTGATAATTTGCTATACTGTACTGACATCGTGCAAGTACGTACATGTGCATAAAAGAGGAACAGCTGCTTTGTAATAATACACAAATGACACAACATTGGTTGACACATCATACAATGTTACTCATCAATACATTTTTGTTTTGAACTCACATTGACATACATTTTATGAAAGGAAATTTTAGTTTTCATTATACAATATTTTTATCACATAAGAACAATAACGTAGTGTAAAGACACAAATGACCAGTTATTTTATAAAACATTAATAGCAAATAGTAAAACATTGGAGTGCAAACTAAATTAACAACATATTTTTGAAAACAATTCGGCAGCTTTTTGTGCGTAAAATGTAGAACTTCATGCTACTTTTATTTAAAAAGCTTTAAGCTTACATTAGCGAACGTAAAATAATTAAAAAGGCGAAAAAATGAAGAATTAGAATTATGTACATACAGTTATAATTTCAAAATGTTAGAAATTCAATATTAAATTACAAAAATGATTAAAAAAATCTCTTTTTTAAATATTAAGCAAAATCTATGACTAAAATTAAGCCAAAAAGCCTCGGTTCCTTTTTTAATAGCTCGGTTTTAACTTCATCTGTTCTTTTCAAATAACATAAATTTATAAGTTATTTATTTTAAAAATTAGTATCATTTTACTTTCTTTTTGGCAACTTGCCACTTAATAAGCATTTGAGCAACAGAGATTATGAAGCGATTCATTGTTTTACTTAATCAGGCTCTTGACTAGATGAACCAAAGATTATTAATTCTTTTTTAGAAATCATATAAGTATTATTAATAATTTAATATTCCTGTCGCGTAGCATTATTATTTAGAAATTCACAGTTTTGATTTGAATTCCATAAAAACGCCATTTTCATGTATAAATTATCAAATTCAAAATGAAAATGGTATTTTATCGAAAAACCCACTTTCATAGAGATCAAAGGTTTCGAATAGAATATGATCTGCTTAATACATGCATTAAAATAAATTTATTATTCATTTTTAATTATTTTAAATTTATTTAAAAATAAATTCGTTTTTAATTTATAAAAACGTTGTGTCATTCCATATTATTTTCTAAACATAATAATAAATTATTTTTTGTTTATATTTGCTACTTAATTTTCAGTACTATACTTAATATTATAATAATATTATTGAGCGTCTTAAAACCAAATAAAATTAATCAAATGCTATAAAATAATTTTCATTTTTATTGATCACATTATTAATTATCAATATTCGATTCATTTAAAGAATACTTTTAAACTATTTTACTGCCCTGTATTCTTTTAATGCGTATAGAACAGGCATTAAATAATAATTTCCAAAAGTTTGTTCTTCTTGAACTTTATTTATGGGAACCGAGGTTTAAAAAAATAGAAGCTATTTTTTTTCACTAATAGAAAATCCTATATTTATGTTCATTCGAAGAAGATGAATGCTACTGCAACAGATGAACACTGAACAGGCCCTTTTTCAGGCTATAGATCTGTGATTCGTAACACTCAATGCCACCAACACAAGATAGAAGAACATAAAGAAGTATCTGACTGATTACCCATCTCTCTTCTTTAACGGATGCCACATAGCAATAGGTTTCCTAGGCGCAGAAATCATTTGGTTCCAATGAGACAGTTGTTTGCCTGAGCAATGTGGTCCAACAAAAATGTGACCTACAGCTGGTGTCTTTCCTTCAGCTTGGTATTCAGCTAAAGTAAGGCGCAACTGTATATTCTGGAAAATATTATTACCAATAATTTTTAGTACACGCTTTCTTGATCAATAAAAGAAAATTTGGGTACTCTTCTGTTATCGGGACCTATATACGTACATATATGTATACATTTGCGCATATGAATCCATCCATCTATCCATGCATGCTATACGTATATACATTTCTAAATTCGATCCTGATAACAGAAGAGTACCAAAATTTGTATAATTATTGTAAATATGATCTATAAAATATATATTTAAAAGGGAAGAGAAAAAACACCAATGTAAAGTTTAAAATTAGCCACAAAAGCAATTTTAGTATCCGTTAGATTTCGAACACAGTTTCGGGAGCGATCAGGAACAGATCCTTTATTCGCCAGAAAAATACCTGATGTAAATACAGCATGACTTCCTTATACGGCTTATTAAATTATACACATTTTTTGCTGCACTTCATTTAAACTTACTTCCTCGAATTTCAATACAGAAAAACCTAACATAGCGAATACAATAATAATAAAAAAAAAAAAAAAAAAGAGTTAAAGAAAAACAATTTTTGCGACTAAAATTGCGAGTTTCTACTCGAAAACAAGCAATTCGGCCAACGGGAAGGAAGACTAAATTTTTGATGCACAGAATTAAAAGTCAACTTTCGGTCTCACTGAGCAAAAAGGCAATGAAGTTAGTGCACCAGCTGAACTCAGTATCCACTAAGAGTTTCAAATGTTAACAAATAGAGGCGTCATTAGGCCTAGTGCTACTTACACTTTTAAATTGCTGATAATTCTACAATCATTGCATACTTATTAACTTAAGGCATAAAAACCTTAACCTTGTAGAGACATTAGGTTATTTTAAGGAAGCAGGCAAGATGAAAAATTAGCAACCGCCTTCGCCGGGAATCGAACAACGGACTTCTGGACTAGCGGCCCAGTGTGCAGAACCACTACACCACGAAGGCACGCTAGGAAGGCGGGAGAAATACCTTATATACTCCCCCTTTTAAAGGGCAACGGGGGTTTTTAGGGGACCCAATCGCCAAATCCTGGGTGTGGAGAATCCTCATCCAACATCCTTTAGTTCGGGTGCCATTGTTGAGACATTAAGTATTTTTTATTTATTTATTTATTTTTTGAAGCAGGCAAGATAAAAATTAGCAAACACCTTCACCGGGAATCGAAATTGGCTTTAATTTCCTAATTATGCATTTTCTTTTCCATTTTCATTCTTTTACCACGTCTCTATTTTGCTATTATTTCCGATTATTCTTGAATTAGAAGCAAAGGCATTCCTTTTGCCCAAGTGCACTTAACTTATAAGTGAAGATTTTCTAAATATATAAATGAAGAATTTTCAGTAGGCAGTTCATATGTTGTAAATTACGTTAATTAAAGATTAGCAGCTATACTAAAACTCTTTTAAAAGCAAAACAGATATTTTAGAAGTCTTCTAATTAACAGGTATTAGCTCCAACTTGTAATGCGTTTTCAGGTAAACTTCTAAGAGTTATTAAACTGAATCATTTTAAAGTTTAGCTGCGAAAGTTTATTTTACTATTATTTTATATTTTATCTTCGAAGAAAATTATCCTTTTATCTCTAAACAATAAAAGAACTGAAGTTGCTGACTTAAGCTTCAGTGATAAAACCCTGCTTTGCTCGAAGTTAATTTTGAAGAGGTATTTTATACTACAATATGTATGGCCATAATAATGTTTAAGACATTTATTGCGTAAAGCCTTGCATATCAAGGATTGAAAATTTTCTCTCTGTTGTGAAGTGTTTTCATGTTACAATAAATAATTTATGTAAAATATTCGGTCTACCGGAAAGTTCTGTCCGTTTCTGTGACACCAATTTTTGACACATAAGCATATATTTATTTGGTGCATGCTCGGCTCTCTATTTTTATCGCTTAATGTATACATACTGACGTAGCAAATTAACTAAAACAAAGTTGATTCACGTTAATCTTAAGTGTGAAGCGATAGTGTACTCATGGCTACTGGTGAAGGTACAGTTTCTGATAGCGCATGCAGAAGATGGTTCGAAACATTTGAAACAGGTGATTTCGACCTGTCTGATAAGCTACATTCTGGGCGACCATCTTTCATAAACGACGATGTTGTTAAGACCATGTTGGAACAAGATCCTTTTCTGACAACATCGGAGATCGCAGAAAGTCGCTTAATTCAGTTCAGTAAACCATTTCGGACCATATTCGGGAGATATGATTGGAGTGAAAAATATTCAAGATGGGTGCCACATGAATTAAGCCAGAAAAATTTGGATGATCGAGTCGTCATATGCACATCTCCGCTTGCTCTGAACAAAATCGAGACCTTCTTGAATCGAATAATAACTGGGGATAGAAAGTGGATTACCTACGATAACATCATAAAGGAAAGGGCATATTGTTAACCCGGAAAACCTAGCCCTTCCACCTCTAAACGAAATTTCACTCTGAATAAGAAAATGTTGTGTATATGATGGGATATTCGAGGACAAATACATTATGAGCTTTTAAAACCGAACGAAAATATCAGTTCGGAGAAATATTGTCAGCAACTGGATAATTTATAGACAGCAGTCCAAGAAAAGAGGCCTGCGATGTTCAATAGGAAGGACATCATACTGCATTTTGATAATGCCAGGCCACATGCTGCTTTGGGGACTCGTCAAAATATTGCAGAACTAAGGCTGAGAAATTATGTCGCATCCACCATATTCCCCGGACTTAGCATCCTTCGACTATCACTTGTTTTTGTCCTTAGAAAATTTTTTGAAGGGCAAAAAATTCAAAAATGAAGAAGATATCAAACAAGCACTGGTTCAATTTTTCGCATGAAAAGGTACAAAATTTTTCAAAAATGGGATATAGAAGTCCTCACGCTGGCAAGAAGTCATTAATAATATTGGCAAATATATTATTTAATCAAGTTTATTGCCGGTAAGAAAAATTTGTATTTTGTTTTATTCCAAAAACGGACAGAACTTTCCGGTAGACCGAATATTATGACAATGCACTTTAAGACTGAAATCGTATTCGGAATTAGTACATCCAGAAATAAAAGCAGCAAAATCTTAAAGCAATAATATTAAAAGACGTTCTTTCACATAATTGTTTAAAATAAATCTATTTACCTGAAGAGCAGCTGCAGGTACAGAGAAGATCATAGCTTCATTAAACACAGGGTTGGGATCTCCTTTCTTGACAGAAGTTTTCTTCTTGCTGATTTTCTTCCCTTTTTGAAGCAAGTATATTTTTACGAAAGGATCTGCAACAAGAAAGTAAAATGAATTATTTTCCTAATTGAAATTCTTACTTTGTTTTATAAAGTATAAGCTCAGTCTTCCTTCTAATAACTGAGTAATATTAAAATAAATAGAAAAATCATTACCCATAGCCGGATAAGACCGCAGGTCAACAATGCAAACTCTTTACGCATGCAGCGCCACTTGACGAACTAGATAAGGGCTAACTTTGAACTGCCTCGTGAGCAGACGACTGTGTTAGAAATGAATTCCAATTCTAATTAAGCACTAAGCCTTGGAAATATGTTGTTGCTGTGTTTAAATGTTGTAAGAATAATTTTTTGTTAGAATAGAATTCATGCTCTTTCTTCAATGACTATATTGTATTTATTATAATATCAAATTCCACACCAAACCTCTAGTGGCGCAGCTAGGGTGGGGCAAGGGGGTTTAACATGTTGTATACTCTTAAGAAAATTGACCCAAGCAAAACTACCATTTAAAGGTGATAAAAGTCGAGGGCGCCATTCGTGTAATGGAGAAATCCATCCTTAAAAACCACAAATTAGAGATTATCAGATCGCAAATCTCTCGCAAAAATGTGCGCATTCCGGAAATCGGTTTCTTACAAATCGCTCATGTTATCTACCGAGTTCCACTGTATTCTTCTAAAGTCACCGTTTGGTACGGTATGACAACTAGTTTCATAATTGTACCATTTTTCTTTGAAGAGGCAATCGACAGCGACCTATTACATGTTCTGTGAATGCAGCTCGCTTAACGTCAATGCTAAGACGCTTCGTGATACTTGAACTGCAGCAACGTGGCATTTTACTAGACACTACGATTTTTGTGCAGGACGGGGCCCCACCGCACATTGGTGCATGTGTCATACAGTTATTTAGGCAACATTTCACAAATGAACGAATTATAGGGCGACACCTCGCCACTTCTTAGTCACTCCGGTCACTAGCCCTCAACCCTTTGACGTTTGGCTATGGGGGTTACCACAAAAGCACTGTTTATGGTGATATTATAAACAATTTGGAGGAATTGAAAGATACGATATACCAATGTCTTCGTAATATTCCTCCTGATATGCTAAGAGCAGCTGTTGAGGATGCAGTAATACGATTTAACTTGCTTTCGGAAAATGGTGGAAGCCACATTGAACATGCTTTGTAACATGTTGTAGAAACGATTAAACACATTTTAAACAGATGTCTTCATTTCTTATTTCGGTTAACAATATTGCATACAGCTCCATTTCCCCCTTGGTGGTGATTTTTTAAACTTTTTTTCTTTATTATTATTTCGCGGAAAATAAACTCCCATGGCTTCCTTTACACGATTAACTAAGTTTGATAACTATTTGGTCCAGTAGTTTTCCTTTTATGACCCTTTCAAAGTAGAACTTTAATTATAACCACCCTGTACATATACGTGCCTGTGTAATGATTTGAAAATGATGCAGACATCAAATTCTTCCCGTTTCGATGTAGATTGTGACAAAGCAGTCTTTGTTTTGGTTTATTTGATTATGAATTAATGGTTGAGGATTAAATGGGCCTTTTTTAAAATACGTTTTAAATTTGTTTGTTACGGAAAGATAAAAAAAATAAAACGACTATCAGAATAAAGCAAAATTTTTGTAGGAAAAAAAAAGAAAGTGAAAGGTTTCAGATTTTAAATTACGTACAAAGGGGGCGTTTTTTTAACGCTTTTGTGTTACATTTATTTATTAAATGTTGATATGAAATGATATTTTACGTACTTAAACTGTAAAATTCAGTTCAACAGAATCGCAAATTACTTTTAAAATGAGCATAACTTCAGAATTTCCGTCTCGAGCGCTGAAGATAGTTTTTTTCCCCGTACAGTGTTACCATTGTTCGCTTTGAAATCGTTTAGTTTTTAAATTAAAAATTCGTTGAAGTGTTACAAAATTCTGAAATATATAATAAAACAAATTTCATATTCAAATTAGGGCTTCCATATGCCCATATTCCATCGAAGATTACGTTATTTGAATAACGTAATCTTAGATTACGTAATTCAAATATTGATGGCTCTAGGTACCGTTGTTTTATAACAATGCGCAGAGACAGATAGCACACGAGGGCTATCTGCCTAAAACAAAGTTAGTTAAAGCGAAGAAATTATTATTAGAACATAACTGAAATGGTTTTCTCAGATTTTTATCTGCCGATATCTGCTTATGTTAGCAATTTTTGACAATATTTATATGCCAATTTCTTTGTGCATGATGGCTCAAATGTTTCAATTTAAGAGAACAAGGAGTGTTAAATAATGACTTCAAGAATCTGAAAAACTGTTTAACTTGAATGCGTTTGAATTTACCGAAGTTGGGGAGACAATAAGAACTTATGTTTTTGGAGGCAATAAGAAATTTTGTTCTCATGTAGTTGATATTAATGGTTTCAAACTGGCGGCCCTGGGTTACATGCTGCCCTCTAATATATTTCTCTCAAATTATATGACAAAAATTTGAAGAAAAAATTTAAGATTTGAATGGTTACATTATTTTCATTTCCAAAAACAAACATGTATAACGCTTCAAAAATCTAGAAATGGAGTTAATTAATTTATTTATACTGTGATATAAATCTTATTCGAAGAATTGAATATAATGGAGTTAATTAATTTATTTATAATAATAAATGGAGTTAATTAATTTATTTATACTGTGATATAAATCTTATTCGAAGAATTGAATATACAAATTTAATTAGCTTAAAGCTTAAAATTTAATTAGCTTTAATTAGCCAAAAGTTAAATATCTTCAAGTATGACTTTTTTCAATAC
This sequence comes from Stegodyphus dumicola, assembly GCF_044657685.1. Taxonomy (NCBI): domain Eukaryota; kingdom Metazoa; phylum Arthropoda; class Arachnida; order Araneae; family Eresidae; genus Stegodyphus; species Stegodyphus dumicola. The sequence goes on from NC_140776.1 coordinate 135,969,507, forward strand.
GAAAAATCACTTTATTTGGGAGTGTATTTACATGTGAACAGCTACTGTTTTCCTCGTACTTGAAGATAATAAGTGCACAAAATGAACCAGACTGCCGATGAGTATCTACACTTTAAGATGAAAATATTTTATCGTAATTTTCCTCCAGTGTTAAGAACTTTATGAAAATCGAAACACCATGAGAAGGTATTGTAGCTGAAAAATGTAGGCAGAAAATAAAGAAGTTTATAATTATTTTAATACACGAATACGTAATTTTTCTGTGTGCGTTAGTAGAAAAAACGTAATAAATAAAAGAGAATAGGTTATTATTTATTCTCAAGTTTTGTCCTTCCTGGGAAGTTTTCGAATATTTCTTTTTAGTTATTTAGTGATTACATCAAAATATAACAATTATTTGAATAAATGTCAATCTGAAAATTTTAACATTTAGCTCTCAATACGCTTCAATTACAAACTGTGTCCAACAGACATTTCTTGCAGATGCAATTCTTTAGATTTCAGGCAGAAAATAGGTATAATTTTTTTTTATTTGCGTCATTTTTATATGTATGTTTGAAAATATATGTAGTAAACATTTTAAAATTTAGTTAACAAATTTTGTTAAAGAAAAAAGAATAATTTAAAAAACTTTTTTTTTTTTTTTTTTTTTTTAAATCATGCATTTGATCCACGTGCAGTTTGAGTTTTGACCGCTGTTTCGTGTAAGAAATTTGCAGCAAAATTGTTGCCGCATTTACAATTATGTCTTTTGGATTTCACTGAGAGTATACATGCTCAATAAAATTCTAACTATTTTGAGATTTATAAATCGTTTACCATCATTTCATCAAATCTTTCCAACCGTTCTCACATGGCTTCAATTTTATAATAAAAATTATTCAAAGAATTTTCTTAAATGAAGGTTTCGATTTCGTTGTAATTTTATCACTTAACAGATTTTGTTAGTTTAATTCAATGGCTTCACTACCCAAATTTCTCTGTCCAAGGATGTTCATTCACACCGCCTCAAAAATATGATTTTATCTTACAGAGGATCATTAGATGGTGTCTAATGTCTGTTCAAATTTATATTGATTAAATTAGTGTTCCTGAGCAACATGATTTTCTCCGAAATGAGACTATGTGTCCATTGCCTTTTAAAATGCAACGCACCAGCCCTTCTTTTTTTAATTAAAGCCAAATTTTACATTAATGAATGTTCTAGTATGCATCTGTAACATTCAAATAAAAGTATATGTTTGCTTTTACTCATTAAACATTTGTTCATTTTACTATCGAATATTTTATATTTTATAGTTATTCATTTTTATGATAGGTGAAAGAATGTTTAATCTAATTAAATCATACTGTTTTTATTTACTATGGCAATAACTTGAAAAGTGTTTTTCTATGTCTGCCTTGAGTATTTGTTAAATATTACTGAAGCAGTTTTTACTGTGAGACTGCAATTGCGTCGTTTTTTTAAAAAGAGCTTTTATGTGATTATAATTCTTTTGGGTTGTAAGTATTAATGGCTTTGCACAATAAGCTACAAAACCGAAACTTTTTTGCCTGTTAAGGCTCAACGTAGGGAGAGAGCTTATATATTTCGGTATCGGTTGCTCACAAATTGGGATCATAAAAATGAGTCAGTGTCGTAAACAACCATCGTAAAAGCGTTCGAACGAAATAAAAATCCGGTGAAGTAGATTGGTTGCAGATTCTTTCAAACAGCTTTTATGCGATTAGTATAACTTTGCCTGTTATTGAATCTAAGGGGGAATCAATGCAGATGCTACTTTTTCAGCTTTAAACAGGGTTTTGGATTATAAGAAACTGTAATGTGATGTAACTGAGAAAAGGATGTGAGGTTATTTGTCTATAGGGGAAATAGAAGTCTGTGATAGTAAAAAGGGTAATTTGCAGTAACTCTGTAAAATAAGATTCAAGTTTAGAAAATATATATGCTCAATCAAATTACGGAATTGAATTCGGATATAGTACTCAGTTTCCGTTAAAATTTTTGGCTATAAAATGCTAAAAAGAGTTAACTGGAATTTTAACTGATAATGAGTGACAGAAACTAATTTACCTTGTGCGATGAAAGTTTTTCAATCATCGAAGAAGTGATATAGGAAAAAGCTTATTTTTTAACTGGCCAGCAGGACTAAAAAAATTCAGCTTACAGAGATATATACCTCCAAAATGCCGTAGTGCAACTCGGTTAATCTATATTGTCGCTCTAATGTCATTTTTTAACCGTGCCGTAATAAGGAGTTTAATTATAATTTGATAATATTGAATGATGCTGTAATTAGTTATTTCATGAACATTTTCTTATACTGCACTAATTAACTTAAATAAATTAACAAAGCAGCTTAATGTAGTTCTAGGTTTATGTATCAAATTAAAGTTGGCAAAAGTGAATTACAATATTCCTGCTCCACTTTTATAAGTTTAAATAAAAAATAATACTTATATATATGAGCTAAGTGCAATCAATACATATGTAAAAATATAAAAAAAGAATCGAATATTTTAAAATTTACCTGCTCAAAGAGTAATTTAAAATTAGAAACGCATGAAATTATCGAGATTATTACAATTTTTGGAGTGTGAAACGTAAAACGAAAACTGTGGCCTGCCCAGGATTCGAAACACAGGTCTTTCAGTTACCAGCTGGATGTACTAATTATTAACACCAGAAGAACATGCACGGGAAAATGCGATAAATTCTTCCATTCTCCAACTCTTAAAGAGCTACTGAGAAGAGGCACGAGACCCAGGGGACTGAATTCATGTGGTGAGGAAAATGTCTGCCACATTTTAGCTGAGGTATTACTATAGATCTTATTAGGATTTTCGGACTGAGAAATGTGAAATAACAACCGTACCTTTGTGGAGATTCGAGCCATGGTTCTTCTACTGCTAACTGGACGTACTAAGCATTAAACACCACGAGAACATCACGAAAGGAATGTGATAAGACCTTGGATACGGACTTAAAAGACATTTAAAAAAGAAAAATGTAAACACTGTTGGTAGTTTGCAGTGGTGAATGCTCGCTTTTATCAAAATACTTGGCAAAAACTAAAAGTGAGCATTTACAAGCAATTTTCGGGTTATAACTTAGTAGTAAATAATCGCATTCATTATAACGTAACTAGCAACGGAATAACTGGGTTGAGGATTAAATTGGTCTTGTTTAAAAAACGTTAAATTTGTTTGTTATGGAAAGATAAAAAAACGGCTGTCAAAATAAAGCAAAATTTTTGTAGGGCACAAAAAAGAAAAAAAAAAAAAAAAAAAAAAAAAAAAAAGGTGAAAGGTTTCAGATTTTAAATTACGTCTAAAGGGGCGTTTTTTAACGTTTTTTGTGCTATCTTTATTTATTAAAAGTTGAAATGAAATGATGTTATACGTACTCAAACTATAAAATTCAGTTCAACAGCAGTATCGCAAATTACTTTTAAAATGAAGCATATCTTTGGAATTTCCGATATAGAGTCTCGAGCGCTGAAGATAATTTCCCCCCCCCCCGTACAGTGTTACCATTGCTTGCTTTGAAATCTTTTAGTTTTTTAATTAAAAATTCCTTATAGTGTTACAAAATCTGAAACCGATAATAAAACAAATTTCAAATTCAAATTAGGGCTTCCACATGCGCATATTCTATGGAAGATTACGTTATTCAAATTTTGATGGCTCTAGGTACCTTTGTTTTATAACAATGCGAGAAACATACATACAGTTATGCAGATTCTTCATTATTTAATTTCTTTAAATATAAGACAGGGCGATAACATGTGATGGCAACGATTTGAAAAGCGTTTCAAAGTTTTCAACGCAAAATGCCAAAATGAAATTAATAGTCCTTCAGAGCAAATTGCCCTTTTGGACTAAAAAAAAAGTGCATGACATAACAGCAGTGATACCAGATGATGCCACAATATTTAGGAACTGTTTTTGACAAAATGCACAGTCATTAATATTCCGTTTCCTAATGATCCCTATCGAAATGCAAGACAAGTATAAACAAAAAAGTTCCTTTGTTTGTTTTCAAGTGTGTTCTGCTTACTTTGAATGCTGATTAAATTAATGGAACCCAATGAATTTATTCTCCAGATTAAACTTATTGATAAAATGAAAACAGGTATACACTGATAATACACCTTTACATTGAAAATACTAGTAACTTGTTAATATTATATTTTATTAATTATAATATTCCTCTCTCATTGGATACCTTTTAACTGCTGTTAGGTTATCCATGGACGTCGCCCCCAGTGTTACTAACCTAATCTGGAGTCTTCTATATTTACAAGCAATATCTAGAATTTACTTTTTTCCAAGTTTTTACTATAGCATATATACAAAATACTTTTTAAAATTTAATTAATATCTTCTCGATGCATTTAAAATTTTATAAGTACTATAACAGGTTTATGTTATTAAAAGATAAATACTCTAATATTTTTAATTAGTTAACTTTTAAAAATAAAAACTTAAACATTTTCCTTGCTGCTCTCAAAAGTTTTTGTTATATTTGCTTTCTTCTCTTTCCTGTGAGCTGCGTCTGTATTTCGAGAATTCCCTGGAATAACATAAACACGCTCAGAATGTCTGAAAAACTCGCATTAACCTGACATTCGGGAAAATGATTTAAGTTTCATTTTAAGTAAATTTTGAAATTCTCATTGCAGAATTACAGAACTAAACTACAGAATATAGCAGTGCAAATGAATCGCAGAAGGGGTATAAGCACACTTAACTGTTAACACACGCAAATATATTAAAGAATGCCTGAAGTTTAAATTTAAATCGATCTAATGAATACTGGGATGTTGCAGTCACAAAAAAGTTATCAATTTATATAACGTGATTAAAAATACCTGGCAAAACTGTAAAGGTTGGTAGAGTTCACCGAAATAAGCAGATTTTGTAATGGAATATGTGCGTCCAAATGACACATTGAGGTAGAATAGAGGATTGTTGAGTGACAAGTAAAAGGCCTCTGCTGGCCTTGTCATTCCGTAGACGGATTTCGAGCAATATTCACGGCTACACGAACGTGAAACTCACCGACATGCATTTTATCTAAAGGACTGCGGCTAAAAACAGAACAAAAAAAGTACCGAAAAATAACAAAAAAAGGTACTACAAATACTTCCCATTAGCTTCTTTGAGCAGTTGGTTCATTTTCATCCGTAGTCCTACAGATAACTGACGAGCTCAGCATTTGTGTAACGATACATGAAATCCGCACAGGAAATGACAATTTACTCCAGCAGAATGGAGACCTACCACTCAAAGCGCCCTGTGCGCAAAAATAGCGCCTCGGTGCCCCATTTATACATCCATATTCCATTATAAAATCTGATTATTTAGATCCCCTTCACCTGCCTTTTCATTTTAGCCAGATTCTTAGGAATCACCCTGTATATATGTAAAGGAAGAGAAAGAAGCCTAAGTAAAATTTAAAATTAGGCACCTTATATAATTCCCGGTGACTTTAGAGAATGAATATTAAGCAGAATCACAGCCTCGGTATTCATTGATATGATTATAAACTTTAATTTTGATTTTTTTGGTACTAATTGTTTGTAAAATATGACTACTCGCTATGTGGACTTTTAATTTATACTCACTTAATACAGCAAAGTACTCAGCAGCCGTTGTATATCAAAAACCTCTGAAATATAAAGAGAAACCATACTGACGAATGCTTTGTTTCCCCTTCCACTTCAGACACCGAGGAGTCAATAATACAATCGACCCTCTCGAGAGCAGTTATTGTTCTAGCGATCAATCATGCCACAGAAGTAACTGCTCCAAAAGAAATAAAAGACGGAAAACTCCAATATTTAGTAAATGCTGGCGCGATAACATGAAAGGAAAGCAATCTAAACTTTCGCCTATCGGGAATAATCAAAAGAGTTCTCTTAAACTTCAGTCCAATGCAATATTTGAGATATTCGACTATATTAAAAGGTTAATTTAAGTTTTTCTTATACAGAGTGTTCAGAATCGGTTGCAAGTGGGTTTTTATTTAAATAGTTCTCATATAGTCTACAAAGTGATCTAACAGTCGAGCCTATCAAATTTTAAAAAAATTTGGAAATTGCAGAATGCATATTAATAACGAACTGTTTCAATGGATGGCATCCTTTTATTGTTACAAGTAAAGCGTCACTTGAAATTTTAACTAGTGTTAGTTTTCAAAGCCACTGGTTTGATGCAAGATGAGGATGATATTTCCCTAGCCAGAACGAATTTTTCTGATTTAGCATTACTTCGCAACTCATAAATTTCATTGCGATGCTATGATTCTCACACTCTGGAATATTTTATTCCTGACATCGTCCGTTTAGTATGAACTCAAAAGAGATAGGCTGCCACTCCGTTTCATAGGATGAACGCTTCTAGTTTTCGAACTCAGGTTACAAAGCGCTAAATCATCATCTTGTTAGGTTCAAGAACACTTGGGAAGATGCACATATTACTTCCAACTTCTTAAAGACTAAGGCTACTAAAGCTAATTATTCCTCTTAATATCTCGGAACTCATTTTCAGCTGTAGATAATAAATTACTCATATATAAGACCGTGTTGCGTCCCATCATTACATATGCTTGTCCAGTACTTTAAAATGCAACGCACATATTACAAGCAGCAGATTGGTCATTAGGAATAGGACCCTTCACCAGAAGTACGATATATGGCCAAATTTATGGCTAAACTCTCAAGAGATTTTTTTAGTAATATCGAAAAAGGTTATCAGTGAGTCAATTCCTCAGTTTGACAATGATTATAGAGAAAATATGAACAGAAAAAGGCGTAGAGCGGTGCTCCTATATTTAAACTAATTTTATTTTCTTCATCATTTTGTCTATGACAACCCTAGCCTTGTTAGAATACATGACTGTGGACCGATAGGTCGGCAGATCAAATCCAGCTTTATTAATCAAATCCAGCTTAATAATTGTATTCACTATATTTAATTATATTAACTTTTTAATTTTTGATATTTATGATCCCTGCATTACTCACTGCTCTCAACCAATAGCTAAGTTCTGTACCGACGTCACAGTCTACATCACCATAGTTCCCCCTACTTGCCATGCATAACAGTTTTCAACGACCTGATATCTTCATGTTCAGTTTTTTTTTCTTCTAACTTGCACTGAAATGACTTAGCAAGCTTTTCTTCAACATCTGGAATAAATCTCTCTCTTTCTCTCTCGCTTTTTTTAAAAATTTTGGCGCTGGTATCTTAACCATGCTATCCAAAGTACAATCTATTGTTTCTGATAATTGCTACGTACAGGATCGAACAGAAGTCCTAGCACCTGTACTAAGTGACCTGGTCACTTAAATCACTTCGAAAGATCCCTTTAAACGTTTCGATAAGAAAGCGTTTGCGAAGTAATGATAAAATTTCGTTCTGCCTGGGACAACCGTAAGGATGATGAACAAGATGATAATGCAGCTTAACGTTATGGTGGCACGAAAGGAAAGACTAAGCTTGATTTCTAAGGTCAGTAACAAATTCCATTAGCTGTAAAATAATGCTAGCTCAGAAAACTGCACTTCATACACAATAATATTATTTTGTGGTAGCATATGCTACCAAAACTCTTTCGAGATTGACACCGCGTCAAGCATTATGATTACATTATTCAAAATCAAAACATCAGGGAATTGGACTCGAATGGATAGTTTTCTATCAATTGTCTCCTATTAGTGATGGCCTAAAGGAATGCAATGAGACAGAAATGTAAGCTATGATGAAAATAATATGTAATGCGATCTGTTCTAGCAAATAAAAGATGCTTACCAGCTGACTCTTTGCCATCTGTCCATACAAGATTTCTGGCTTTTACCAAGACGACAGTTAATCGTTCGGCAGTAGGGAGGTAGCTTAGAGAAAATAGCAGCTCTCCACATCCCACGGGCTTCTGAAAATATATAATTAATTATTTCTACCATAATGTATAGCTTCTCTACAGTATTTATTCAGGAACTTGTATTAGGTAAAAGAAAAGACAGCTTTGGTCAGATTATGTGAAGTGCTATTACAATAAATTTTCCTAATATGTGTTCTTACCTAATGATAAAAATAAATCACTTACTAGATTTTGAAGAATAAAATATAATAATAGATTATAGAAATAGTAAAGCATATAAACTTGCATTTATCAGCTTAAGATTAAAATGCAGAGGGTGTTCGCCCATTTTTTAGCCGATTTTTGCTTGAAAAAAATCGTCCGCTTGGAAATTATTTTAAAATTGCAACTATTTGTTTGAAAGAATAAATCATTGTCAACTGCTTGACTGTTTTGTTTTCGTGCAAAATGGCGCTTTTAAAGATGCAGTAGATGGAAGGCTATGTTTGGTTCTTTCCGAAGAAAATTATTTGTATCTAATTATTAAAAAACGCTGTGAAAGCCATGGGTTTTCGATATTTAAAGCGGCGATACGTAATATTGTGAACATGAAAAGCAGTAGGAAAAAAAAAAAAAAAAAAAAAAAAAAATCTGAAATGTTTCAGATTTTAAATTACGTCCAAAGGGGCGTTTTTTAACATTTTGTGTGTTACCTTTCTTTATTAAATATCATGGTCCTCGCACTTAAACCATAAGATCCAGTGCAACAGCAATATCGCAAAATAGTTTTAAAACGAGCATATCTTTAGAATTTCCGATACAGAGACCCACGCGCTGGAGATAAAAATGTTTTTCTGCACAACGTTGCCATTGCTCGCTTTGAAATCCTTGAGTTTGTTAATCAAAAATTCGTCAAAGTTTTAAAAATAGGAAATCGATCATAAAACAAATTTCAAATTTCAAATTTGGTCTTCCACATGCTCATATTCGTTGGAGGATTACGTTATTCAAAATTCGATGACTCTATGTACCGTTGTTTTATCACAATACGAGAAATATACATACATTTATGCAGATTTTTCATTATTTAATTTCTTCAAATATAATGCAGGACTCTAAGATTTTGTTGCAACAGTTTGAAAAGTGAACCGACATTTATGAGTCCGACGCAAAACGCCAAAACGAAACTAATAGTTCTTCGGGATTCAAATCCCTTTGGACTAAAAAAAACTGACAAAGTTTGGCTTTAAGTGGAAAAATTTTTCAAATACATATGCAAAGAAAAAAACGGAATGTGTGTCAATAGTAAACAAAGCGATTAATTCTGATTTGTATCTTTAAAAGGCAAAAAAATATAATGTGCATCGCCTTTCTCTACGACATATCGCCGAACGTAGAACGCGCTGCAGAATTCCTTATGAGAAACATCTATCTGGACAAAAAGGAAAAAATAATGTCACAATAGTATCACAATAATGTCACAATATTGAGTGTATTTAAATGACTACAATAAAAACGTATCCATTTATTATCATCAAAGAAGAGAAAAAGTCTTAAAGGCATAGTTCAAGGAATCTTAAGAAAGTTTTTCAAAGGGATTGATGATTTTGGCTGGTTTTTCACATGATGTCAAATTAAAAATAAAGAAAGAGGAGAAAAATATGAAGATGAATTCCGCATATTATCAGAAATATATTTTATACCCAGTTTTCAAATATGAAATCCCTTCTATTTACCAACAGTGCCATTAAATAAAAGTGTATCAAAACAAAGAAAACAGCCACACGTCAAAATCCATAATTTTCTTGAAAAAATTCTCATACCCTTCACTCATATTCCTAATAAATCTTCTGATCTGTCGCGCATGGATGTTTGGGGTTTTACACTTTTAAAATAAAGTGGATTGTTCAAATATCGGCCAACAACCCTCCTTTGACTTTGGTAAGCTGTTCAGGTGGAATGGGATAAAATACCTCTTTCGATATTAAAAAAGGCTTTATTTATTGTTTTGAAAAGATAGTGTGGAATAAGGACTATCGAATAGAACATTTGAAATGTAAAAATTTTAAGTAAAATATTTCTGTAAATACAATGAAAATCATCTAACAAATATCCGAACTTCCTCTGTATACTATACAACTTATTAATAGACAAGCTAGGTTTTGTATGATGTTGATTAAAAAGAAAATGAGTTGTTAAATCAGACATAAATGTATGAGCAACTGGAATATTTTAGCATCAGTTTTCAAATATAAAACCTATATTATTCAGTCCATCTCCATCATCATTAAAAAAGAGAGGAAGTTGTTCACAGATGACAGGTGATGGAGCACGGGGACACTTACTGTCTAACAAAGCTAAGCAGGTATATGTCGCACGCCCTCCACTATCTTAAACCGGCAGCTCCCGAGACCCAGGAGGTCTACCTCGGGAATGCAGAAGTTGTTCACAAAATAACTGTCTCCTTCAGATAACCGTGTAAATTTTCGCATATACCGTATTTATTTGCATATTACACTCTTTTCCTTGCTATCAGGGAAGGAGTAAAATACGCCGGTATATTGTTTCTAAACAGAAGGCTTAGATGATAAAAGTAGCACATTAAAAGTACACATAAAAACACACTAATGTTACTACAATGTGTATTTCAAAAGACTTATTAATTTTAATAATATACACTTATACAGAATACTTTCCTATTTGTGCACACATCTCAAAATTTTACTTAGTAAACAATTTGCAGCACTAACAAGGCATATCTCTTGGTCTCATTTCATGACCCTTGATCTTTTACTCCGTTGAATGTCACCCTTTAGTAGATATATCATCTTCGTAGTATTATCGTTTACGGACAGACCAAGAGAGCAAGTAGCTCAAGTTTATAAAATAGTTCATGGGTTTTCCTGAGCTTTAATGAGGTTTCATAAGCGAAATGCTAATTCAGCTCAGTGGATGGCTACCCATACCCCCATGTAAAAGTAAAAAAGTCCCGGGCCCTATGGGCAAAGTTCCCTCTAGGGTGCGCGATTGAAATACCGCGCACTAATTTTTCGAAAGCTGTGCAGCCGTTTTTGTATTCTGCTCCCAATGGGTTTGTTCACTATTTTTTTAATTTTATTTTATGAAAGAATCGCATCTAAAACTGGCAAAAATCCAAATTTAGCCCACACACACTGTGTGTGTGTGTAATTTAATAAAATTTAGAGTGTTAAATTTTTTTTTTTTTTTTTTTTAATCAAAGTGGGGACTTTCCACTTGCACACTTTTACGTACGTTTTGAAAATTTTTGCTCCCATATACTTTTATACCGCGCAGTCAGCGAAAAAATTAGAGGGAACATTGCCTGTGGACCTAAATGTTAACCAAGGTCTGGACTGGCAGTTTAGTCTGACGAAAGTGTTTTTGTACATATTGTCAAATAAATTAGAAACACCCCTAGTTAAAGTAAACATAAACCTAAAGATAAAAGCATAACGCTTATATTAAAAACAAGTTCAATGTTAATGAAGCATATAAGGTATTCTGGCCTGAATAACATAAATTGGACATTTTAATGCATCAGTTATTAATAACCTCAATTCTGCTTGGAAATTTATTTAAAGACTACATCCTGCTAATCTTTTCGAACTACGTTAATTAATTAATTTTCAATTAATCTCATTGCATTAGATGATAAAAGCAGCCTCTTTCATGTGCACGGAAATATTGGTAATCATCACAGAGAGATTAAATGGTTTTGATTTTTATCTTTCATGACAAAATGGATTATTTCCCAAGTAAACTTCACAGGTTCTAATTATAATTCACCAAATTCATAATTCACCGACAGCAAATGTTCCATTCTTTTCTCCGGAAGAATTCCGAGATTAACGCAGAAGCTCTTTACGTTAATGGACATTGTGGAAAATTTTTTAAGACGTGTTCCAGGGAAATTGCATTCACTGGAAGCATGGACGAGCCTAAGGAAATTTTTGTGAACCGGAAATCTATTAAAGGAAGGTTTATTTCTCAAATTGCCTTCTTGAAGGAAAAAGATTGAAATTTCCTGCTTACTCACGTCTAAAGAAAAATGGAGTTGTCACGATTTTATTTAGTTGATGGGTTTGTCAAAGAGACTGAGTGGTTTCTTTTCCCGATGCACTTTACGGCGACGCAGAAGAGAATCTGAAGAAGATTGGCATCTAACAAGATACTTTCGTATTTAATAGATTTAGTTAACCTGATCGACTTTACTATTCAAGGTAGTAATTCAGTGACTTCTTGCTGTAGAATCCTCCTCCATTAAAACAAACCTAAGCAAATTTTATAAAATGAATCTTTTTTGTAATGTTTCTCAGTTTAATTAAATACATTCTTCACGTATGTAATTTAAATCGATCGCAGATTCAAAAAGACGTATCAACCAAAACTTACTGTAATTCCCATTTATTTTTAATGCATTTCAAATTATTCACAATGTGAAAGCAAAATGATCTCATGTATCAGGATGGGTACCGCACATAAATATGAAAGGTAATAAAACAAATTTGCTTGAAGTTTAAAAATCGAATTAAAACTGATACCTCATTTTTTTATTTGGGAATCTGGTTTCTCGTAACATGAAGATATAATCTTTTAAAATGGTTTTGTTGTAATACTTTGAAAATTATACTACAGAGGGTGTTTATATATTTTAAGAATGATTTCAAGGCCGTTTAACGTTTAAAATGTTAAAAAAAAAATAAATGTTCGATTTGATAACATTTTTCTGGATCATGAGTCCGCACTGTGATTTCAATGATAGAAGGACTCTTCGTAAAATTTTCAGGGGTATTGATTTAAATTCCTCTTTTACTCTTTTCCAGAGTTCATTAATCGTGAATGGCTTGCACCTAGAAAAGGGCTTGCACCTTTTCAAGAAAGCAAAGACACAAAAGTCCATAAATGAAACGTCAGACTTGGGCCCGATCGTACCAGCCAGAACTGAAACGCCAATCAAACGAATGGCGTCATCAGGGGTCACCACGACGTTCAAAATTTCGTCAGAATCCCAGCAATGTGAAAGTTATGGTGATTCTCGTGTGCGACTGTGATGGTGTCATCCTAACGCATACCGTTCCCCCACAGCAGATCGTCACTGCTCATTTTTGGAGCACAATCTCCGACCAGCTTTGAGAAAAAACGGCGACACTTTCTGCAGAACGCTCCTCTTGTTTTGCATGAGAATGCTCGGCCGCATGCAGCGCAAGCTGTGACTGATTTGTTCAAGCGATGGGACTGGGAAGTGCTTTACCATCCACCATACTCCCCAGATCTAAGCCCTTGTGACTATGACTTAATTCCTAAGATGAACGAACCACTTCGTGGCACTCGCTTCCAAACTGTTCCTGAGATTCTTGCGGCAGTAGACCGGTTCATTCAAACTATCAACAAAACAGGCGCTGCTACAGGTATTCTGCGACTTCCATATCGTTGGAAACGGGTTGTACACAATGCTGGCGACTATATTGAAGGACTGTAAAACATAGTGACATGAATCACTTTTGTATTCCTTGTAAATAAATAGTTGCCACTATTAAAGTTCCAACCCTCGTAAATAAACCTATTTTTTTTCCCCTGTCATTTAATTAAACGCATGCTTTTATCAAGGGTCACAATATATTTTCATTTATCTCCTGCTGAACAGTTTCCATATGAGCCACATGCCTCAACAAAAGCTAGTGAACATTTTGTTTTTCCTTTTTTTTTTTTTTTTAAGTAGTAAATCTTGGTTTATTATTGCTGCCACAGTTGTATTTAAAGATTTTAAAACTGATTTCTGCATCGGCGGATTTACTCTTGCTACCAACGATTTAATTTTAGACGCACTAGGAACAGTACGTTCCTTTTTCGGTATTTGTTTGGAGTATTTTTTTTCATGTAAAAATAATGAATAATAGGTTTTCTTTTTCCCATCAATAATGTAGCTTATTTTGCCCTCAGAAATTTTAATAAAGCGCAAAAACATATCCGCCAATTCACATCTTTTTCACAGGCGGCATTTTGAAAGAAGAAATTTAAACGCATGAGTATTCCTGTTGTTGTTGTTTTGTCCATGAATTTCATGGAAAGAATGTTCGGCAGAACTTCAAAGAATTGGACTTCTCTTTTCGACCCAGTTCTGAGGAAGAGCACTCCAGCGGGTGGTCCGTGGGTCTCCCACCCCTCTTCCCTATCAAAAATCCACAGGAGAGAATACTCAGCTAGCCATATATTTAAAGTGGACCCATGCCGCAAAGCTACTATACATTTACAAACATCCGTGCCTTCTCCAGGATTCTAACCCCGGGCTGTTAGGTATCGTATTAGGCTCTCCTAACCACTATACCGACTGGGCGAAGGCGATATTTCTAATTTGAAATAAAGAGGTGTGGACAAAAGTTTTTATTAAACAACATTTACATTAAAAAAATTCTTTATCGAATTCATTCTAAAAATGTGTGAATACCTTCTGTATATACTACCACTTTTTGACACTTATAATTTTTATTATTAAAAACTCTTCGAAGATATTTTAATGCATATAATGTAAAATTATAGATTTGTAGGAAGGATCAAACACCAAATGCCCATGATTTTAATACTCTTTGTTAAAATTAATCAAATCTAAAAAAAAAAAAAAAAAAAAAAAGAGCTTTTTAGTGAAACAGAATGGAATAACTTCATGGTAAATATCAAAGAAATATATTTTATAAAGGTTAGTTGCTATTTGAACTAAAATATTTTAAAAATATAATTTTTATTTTCTCTTTCTTTTGTTTTTCACTTATTTGTTTCTGAGAATCAGTGCTTTGATTCTAAAAAAAATACTGCATAAATTTATGGTGTAATAAATGAAATAAATGTCTAGATAATTTTAACGAGACAAATCTTATTACTCACTTCTAAGGTTGATAAAAGAACTAGGAAACACCTAATGGGAGAAAGAAATTCTTTAAAAGTTCTGTATAATTGCTGTCTAATATAATTTAAGATTATTTGTCTTTATACATCCTGCGCTCGAATTTGCTTCTGGTTTTCCCTTTAGAAATTTGCCATCGTACACAACATGCGGTTCTTTTCTGCTTTCCTTTTTCCTCAATATATGGCATTAGATGTTTGTTTCACATTGCTAATACCATCATCAGTAAAATAAAAGCGGAAATATATCATAAAGTAAATAATCTTTCATTATTCAGTGTTGAGCCTCATAATGACTTAATTAACCAATAATTCAAAGGTTATTATTAAAATTTTCAACTGCTAAATTATTTCCAGAAAATAAATCTTTTCCGCTTTATTAAATTACAAAAATTAAAATTCATTAAAAGGTCTATTGTATTAATTCAAAAAACTGCAAAGCAAAATTACTACTTAAAATTTGGTAAAATTTAATTTTCTATCCGCACAATTTACAAAGCAAACAGAAAACTCACCATCTAAATTTTTAAGAAGCGAAATAACAAGGCATATACAAAGAACATGCTAAATAAATTTCAAATATGAAATGAAAAGGATAGGCATCCTTTGTACTTACTCTTTGAGTATCCAACAAAGGTAAACAGACACTATATGGCTGGTTTAGATCAACTTCAGAAAGTTTGACTTCAGCTTGTCCCAAAATAGTGTTGCTGTATTTATCACAAGTATAAGCTATACACTTTAATATGCGTTCTTTTAGTGTACTTTTAGGGGCACTGAATAAGAAGCGCTCTTTATACTCTGGATCTTTATTATTACGTTGGACCTGTGGGTAAAGAAACAGATGTGAAAGTTAAAGATGAACTCAAATTCAAGATAAGATATATTATTTAAGATACAGTAAGCTATTTCAAATAAATTGAAAATCTACACAAATAAAGAAGAATATCCGTTTTTTTTTTTTTTTTTTCCAAACAAATCTACAGTTTTATTCCGGTTTTGATGAAATCTGGCACACTTGTCCTTCAAAACAAGAAGGTCACTCTCTATATTTCCAGAAAAAGACACCGATAAGAAAGCAAATATCAGTTCTTAATAAAACCGTTAGGTGGCACCGTGTTAGCTATCTATTAAGAACAGTGCAGAGTTTATAAGATTCCATTATGTTAATTTAGTCAGTTACTATAATTTAGATTTTTACTGTCTCTTCTCCTTTTCGTTTCCCTACCAGAATTCAAATCAGGTTAGGAGTATTTAAGCTCTGGTTTTTCGGATTGTAAGACAGAGGCATGTTTCTACCACGTTACTTAGTTTCTGCTATCTCAGATAAGATTGTATTCTTCGGTTTTGCATTATAGTTGCCGAGATTTAAATATTAAGCCGGTGAGACGTTAGAGCCAACTTCGCGTGAAATCAGTTGCGTAAGTCTTTGGCTTAGAATACTGGGTTTTAAATCTTGAAATTGACTGTTATTTTAAATTACATCGCGCCACAAGTGGTTGGCTGATTTTGTTAAGCACGAAACGTACATTTATATTCCAGTTCTGATTTAATAAAAAGATTTATTCTTCTTAAGATATTGCAGCTCTTTTTCAGACACAGCAGTAATTCCCTGTACGTCTGCACGGAGTTAGGACTTGGTTTTTGCTACCAAAGAACAGCAAGCTTTATAAACTTTCGGGAATAGTGTCGAACCTTTAGAGCAAAACTGAAATGCGCTTTCTATCAGCTTTTTGCGAGGACTTCATTCAATCCCGGGAACGCAATTTCGGAAAAGTGGCTCCATACCCCTAATCGTTTGTTGCTCAGTGTTCCACTACATGGAACACCCAACTTGAATCGCTTCTGAAACCGTTAAATTCAATCATAAAGGGATAAAAGTACCTTTATAATATACTTCGAACTTCTCTTTTTAAATAGTCGATGGCAGCATATCACAAGGAGACCTAGAATTTTTATTTATGATGTGTTATTAAAATCCACTTATTCTCTAGTAATTTTCTATATTTTTGGCGATAAAAAAAATTTGTTTGAAAAACAATTTCCGTATAATTTCGATGGCTGTACTCTATATTATTTGTTATATATTTTTTTACATTTTTCATAAAAAAAGCATGCGCAGAATCATTGAATAAAACGGGGTGCTCCATTTGCGGGAATCTCATGCTATTACGCATCACAACATCTGTCTTAGGAGAAAACACCTGTTGTATATGTTTTCTATTTACGTTGTTTTGGAGCAACGAGTTCGAACAAAGCAGTCTTGAGGAGTGAGGTGTGGTTTGTGCTGTGAAAGCCCTAATATGGTCATCTTGAAATTTTCGTGAGTAATTTTCAGGCGGGATTTTTATCAGTAGCTCGAGTCATCTTTACTTAGAGCTGCGCGAATTTTTTGCTGTCGCTTTTTAGTTTCATTCCCGTTTATTTTCAATAATTTGTGTAGATATTTTTTTGTGTATGTATATCTTATAGCTTATTTTTCTTTGCTGCCAGTTTTAATTGTAAATAATTTTTTATTATTAAAACTTTTCATAAATGGCGCGGAGAGGTCTAACTCTTTCCGAAGCGCTAAAAGTGCTTCATGAATTACCCTCTTATTCTGAATCAGAGAATGAAGATAGCAGCGATACTGAACCACTTGTGTATTCCTATTGTGATATGTCGGATGAAACTCATTTATTTGATGAAAAGGTTGATGATTCATCTTACCCAGGCCCCTCTACGCAGCCTCAAGTTTTTACTTGGAATTCTAAATTTATTGTTGCACGGAACAAGAAACCGCACAAAACAAGTTTTGTTTTCAAAACCTGCAAAGTTGGTTTGTGCTTCTATCAAAAAGGTGCGATATGCTTTGAACAATTTCACAAAGCTAAGAAATCGAAAAATTGGTAAATATCTTTGTATATAAGACTCGTGTATATACATATATTTATCTCATTTACCCACATTTATTCAAGAATGTTGTGTATATTCAGAAAATCATCTATACAGCCATAATACAGTGTAAAACGCTTCTACTCATTTGCGTGCTTCACTGCAATGCTTGATTAGTCGCACTTTTAAAATCTCTGGCGCGCAGTGTTCCACCTCATGGAACACCCACAGAATTAAAACGGTAAGTGCAATTTATACAAAATTTTACTTGTATACTACTTTAGGCCTAGATAGATTGCTTTCATTTTGTTGAAATTCGGACTTTAAAGTATAGTGCGCCACAAAGGGTTTCTATGCAACTAAATGAAGCTTCTTTACCCTGCTTAAAACTTGGGCAATGCTGGGCACTTCAATTAGTACACTATTAAATTTGAAATAATTAATGGAGAGATACGAACAAAAGTCAAATTATAAATGCAAGTGAAATGTTAAACGTTGAAGAATACGGCACTTTTAGGAGCAGTATTACACTGTGAAGTAATATTCTAATGCCAATTGAAAAGACTGGAATTCACAAATTTCTTACTTTTGTCTCCTGATCCGACTTTATCTGAGGCGTTCTGTTGCTACTGAAGGCAAAGTTTGCATTTCTATCAAGATGCCATATCTGTTGTTATTATTTTAATTTTTATTACTTACGTATTATGCCGTCGACCGGGAAAGTTGGGTACCATTGAACCATGAAAGTTGGCGAAGATCCTATTAAAAGTGCACCAATCATTCCCGCGGAATTATAAAAGTCCTGTTTCACAAACAATCAGCATTCGACGAGCTCCGATTTTGTCTTCCTAAAGCTTTCGTTGATTTGTTTACTGTGTTAGGCCCTTCAATGTTAATAGAAGCTCTGTTTAGAACGCATACTATATATAGTTTATACTTCTGTTAGAAGTATAAACTTCTCGCAAGTAATTGTTGACTGTTTTGTCGGTCACATTCAGTAACAATATGATATTCATTAATAACACATTCTTGAGGGTAGGATCCCATAGCTTTGAAAATAATTTACTGCTTACTGCGCCAGAACTGTAACTGCGCTGTAGAAGGCAGATCTCCAATTTTAACCTTTTATTATTTTTTTCCATAACGAAAAAAAAAATAACAGTTAATTTATATCCTTATCCATAAAAACGAAACGTGACCGTATCGAGAATCAGTCGAGGTTATACAAATGAAAGCGCAGATGTTATGAATATATTGTTACGCCAAGCTTATCCATAACTGGCGCTAAAGCATGCTGCTTGACAACAGTTTCACGGTCGTCAGGATAATATGTAAGTACCGAATTTTTAGAAGCATGTATATTTATAGTTGTTCAGTAATAAAATCTTTTGATGGGTATAATAATTTTTTTTTGTCTATAGAAATTCAAATTCTGTAAAGGAACAATTTAATTACAGTTATTAATACCCATAAAAACACATTTTGTTCTTAATTCATTAAACCAGAAGACTTGATTTGTTATTGTACTTCTTCGATAGGAAAAAAAGTAATTGATTTTGATATCTAATCATAAATCTACGGATTTCTCATTTATATTACTACTTTATAAAATATCTTTTGGTTTCTTTATGTTTTCTAATTTTGTAGGTTTTCCGGTATTTCTATTAATATCTGATTGGGGAAATTAAAGGTTTGAGGTTTTGCCGTTTTGAGGACCGTAAAAAATTGCAGCGAAAATGTTTGCGCAAAAGTGCCAAATCTAGCAAACGTGCCCATTTAACAGCGCGCCAAATCTAGCGTACGCGCTGATTTCAAATTGCGTAAGTTTAGATAGTTCTATATTTCTTAAGACGCCATTGACATACTAGTTTTATTTTTAAATCTTTTTTTGATATCCTATGGATTTAACAATTTGGGAATTGCCCATGACGAAAAGTCTGAAATAGAATTTTTAGAAAGAAAAGACATCGTTCATTATAGAAAATTATGTTTGAACAACCAACGAGATGAAATTATGCTTTAGCGATAACTCTGTAGCGAAACAGCGATGCAGGAATTCATTCAGTTATATTTAGCCTTTTTTTTATATAAATTATAATAATTATCTGAAATAGTTATTTATTTTTGTCCTTCCATTATGTTTAGCCTTTTTTATATAAATTATAATAATAAAAAAGTATTATATAAAATTAACCTTTCATCTAAATTAAAACACTAATCTTAAAATAGTTTTTAACTATTATACTTCCTTTTTAGCGTTAGGGTTGCCGCAATTATTTTAAGCAGCATTGGCATCAACAACAGTTTGGCGAATTTTTACAGTCCTCAAAACGGAATAGTACCAGAAATTCATATATATGTACAATATATTAACTACATAGGTTTTGTAAAGATTCTGAATTCTTAGCAATTGACGTTATAAAGGGGACTCGGTATCTTTTGAATGATTTTATTTATTTAAGAACTTTCACCTGTTTTTATTAATATTATTGAATGAATTTAAGCTGAAAAAAAATTTTTGCCGGTAATTTTTTTTTAATGTTTACATTTTTTGAAGAAACATTTAGCCATTAAAATGTTTTTCTTCTCCTGCAGTTTTCAATGCTTTTCCCCCAAATTTTTATTGTGTTTATGAGAATATTATACTTAATAACTTAACGGATTGATTTTGCAATTAACGAATATATTTCTGAGAAAAAAATAAAAGCGCATTTTTATGTAAAACATTTTGAAAAAAAAAATATCACCTCTATCACATTTTCACTTCCAATAATTTTTCTTTTCAGAATTTTGCAAAGATCATCCTTGTTTCTATGAAGTATATAATTTTAAATAACCAGTAAAAATATTAAATAATCTAGTAAATATCTGTATAAGTTTTAGGACTTTAAGTAAAAGGATTTATCAAAAAATTGCAAACTAAGAAAACGAAGTTTAAAGAATATAAACTGTCTAAATGGTCATTAAACCATTTCAAATTTCTTAAAAATTTTATTACCCAATTTCAATACATACATATACATAATAAAGCGTAGTACCTTTCGATTGGCTAATATAAACATAAATTATAAGATTTTATTTAAAACCGTACCTGGCCCAGAAATATTGCAAAAAATATCATAAAATGCAAATAGAATTTTCCTTCCCGTGTTTTTGTTTTGTAAAACACGCCCAAAACAATTTTAATATAAGAAATAACTATTATATGTTTTCTAAATCATTTATAATCAATATTGAAGCGGTTATAATCAATACTGGTAGTATTAATTTATCGTTTTATTCATTTTTACAAAAAGCAAAATTTTCAATTTGAACAGACATAAAATATTTTATTTAAAACCGCTCAGCAGTATATATGATTTTTTCTCTTCTTTTAGCCATTTGGTCTCGTATACAAATTGTATTTTAAATTAATTTAGGTGTATTTTAATTAATTAAAGAGCTTAATGTTTGTTTCAGCACAATTTTCAATAGCGCTATAGTAAGAAGCTTGATCACTTTCATTACGTCACCTCTTTCTGTTCGTGTTTTATCACAAATAATTTAAATTCTTGAAGAAGCATAGCAAAATTGACTGATAATACATATGGAAATATTTGTTGATCTGAATATATGTAAATCTGCCTGTTAAAAAGTGAAAAAAAAAATTTTTTTTCCAGATTCACTTATTATTTAAATAAATCAGTTCATACACAACTGAGTTTGCAGATAATTTCAATAATATTTAATTATACTCCTCTTCTTTTACGGTATCCATGTGCACATCGACCTATTTTCACTTAAAAAGTAAAAGAAAGTTGACAAAATCCAACTGTTTTGACCCTTGTAAAAAGCGCCAAACAAATAAGTGAGCGATTCTGCACTTTACCGAGAATTTTGTTAAAGAAAAGACATCATTCATTATAGAAAATTATGTTTGAACAACCAACGAGATGAAATTATGCTTTAGCGATAACTCGGTAGCGAAATAGCGACGCAGGCATCTATTCAGTTATGTTTAGCAATTTTTATATAAATTATAATAATGATCTGAAATAGTTATTTACTCTTATGCTTCCATTCAGTAATGTTTAGCCTTTTTTATATAAATTATAATAATAATAAAAAGTATTATATGAAATTAACCTTTCATCTAAATTAAAACAATAATCTTTAAATAGTAATAACTATGCATGTGTCACTTGCAACCCTAACGCAAGAAAGGCAGTAGTAAATATACTACTGCCTTTCTTAAGTTAGGATTGCCGCAATTATTTTTGGCAGCACTGGGATCAACAATAGTTTGGGGATTTTTTACGGTCCTCAAAACCGAATAGTACCAAATTAAATAATGCTAATACAGATTTTAACGATTTTTTTAGCTAGCATGTGACTTTAGTAACGAGTAAAATAATAATTTTATCTTACTACGTTTAAAGAGTTTTATCGTATAACGTTTGACATATATTCTAAGTAATAGATTTTAATACATCAATTACAGTTGTTTCAAAACACGTATCCTGCAATTCGACTTTGTATTTGAAAAAGAAAATATTTGATTTTTATGCCAAATGTTTAATTCCTTAATTTCGTTTTTTAAATGCTAAACGTAAAACCTAACTGATATGAAGTTTTCCTAAATTCTGTTTTAAGTTAGTAAAACTTAATTATTGAAGTCTGATAAATGTTTTCCCGTCCCTTCAAATATTAAATTCAAGCAAATTACAGCACCAAAACGAGAATTTAGATGGTGGGTAACGTAGAATGTTTACAGAAAAAAGTCGTCCTCACCGATCGATCTTTGCATACACTATGATATGAATACAAATAATGCCTGTTTAATTAATAGCAAATCATGCTTCATGTACGCACTTCCATTGCTGATCTATATGATAAGGCATGACCAAGCGGTCATTGCACACGCGTGTTCTGGCTTCTTGTTCAAAAACCATTTGGGAATAAAATGTCTCCACTCATCCATATTGGGCTAAAATTTCCCATTATAACCCGTCGGCTGTATGCAATACCCATAATTTTATTAAGTTTACAAAACCTTTTCGATATAGCTGCAAAATTATAGAACACTGTTCCATAAATTAGATATCATTAAATTAGATAATTGTTAAACATATTTAGAGGAAGAACTATGTATCAAGTAAAACAAATGCCGGTAAAAACACTCATTATTATGTTATCATTATTTTCTATTTGCACTAAGATTTTAAAAACTGAATTATTAAAAATTTGTTAGATAATTTTTAAAACTTCTCTTTATGTCTACAGTTCAGAGAGTTACTTAAAACTCAAAGGTTAACAGATTTAAGAGCTTTCCAATGTGTACAATAGCAGAATGCGAAGTATTCTTTTTTGAAATAACCTAAACATCATGTATAATTTAGATTAAAACTAAGCTAGTATTAAATTTAATCAAATGTTAAATTCTGAAGGGTAAAAGTGACACATGCATTAATATTGAATTCTTACCTTATATGACACAATTTTAAACAGTCTTCGATGACTTTTTTTCTGTACTAATGGCGGCATTTTTACTATTAATATTTTACTAAATTCTCGTTTATTATTTCAATGAACAAGAACATCGCTGTTTAATCTCATTGTTTCGAAATGTTTTAAAAGTATTTTCAACTCTAATTTTAGAAGACAATATTTCTCCTTCTTTATGTTTATTTATCCATCGATTTATTTCACACACAGAAGAATATGTAATCCAATTAATGAAATATAAAGGCAGAAAACGTAATTGTATAAATAAAAGAGATTTAGAAAGAGCAAAAAAAAAATAAGCACCAGAAAAAAATTTATTTTATTTTTCAGCTTAATCAAAAATTAAACAGAAAGCTAAAGGAAAACACGAATCAAATGAAAAAGTCTAAAATTAATGCTTTTTACTTTTTACGAAAAAAAAAGTACATCAGATGTAAACGTAATTACAATCCAAAACAAAAGATTATAAAAAATTCCAGATGTAGTACTAAAAATAAAATATACAATTATTGTTAAAAAAAGAAGTGGAGTTTTGAATAGCTTTATTCTCTTGTTTCAAAATAATTCAAAATGTTTCATCTTTGTTTTTAATTACAACGTGTAAAAGTATCTGGTGAGCAGACATGAGTTTGTATTCTTTCCTTATTACCGATCCAAATGTATGTCTTCTATTAGAAAAATCTCATCCTCAAACAGTGAAATAAATTTATAAAAGTTCGATTTCTAAAATAAAAATGCTTTTAATTGAGGAAAAATTTATAAGTTATCAGCTAGAATCGAAGCCAAAATTTTCTAACTACATTTGTAAGATTTTTTTGGTGTGTGCGCTCATAAATTAGCATTGCTTCGTCTTTTTCTAATTGTAATGCTAACCATGTCACAGAAACATTAAATTTTGCCTCCACTCGTCCTCATTCCATGTCACTATAGCTTTTTCCAGATGTATGTAAATTAACAACTAATTAATGAAAGCCAGGAAGAGAAAGCGTCTATAATTGATTGTTTGACCGAGATTGCCTAAGCCTTTAGTATTTGAGATTCATTTCTTGTTGCCTGCCCATACTGTGATAAAGTTCTCTCTGTATGATGTTAATCAATTAAGGCAAAGCAACTCTAGGGCTGCTGCCTGTATAAAAGAATACTTTATAAATAGAACTATCTCGAATACTTTATAAGGAGAACTGTACGCGTGCGAGCGTACATCCCAAAAGTCCTTACCCAACATTTATTTTTACTACCGTTAAACGTACACATACTTCCAGTTACAAAAAAGTTTTTAATTAAACATGATTCATGTTGTATTTTAAAATTAAACAAACAATTGTTTTGCACAAATACGAAATCTAAATTTTTGTACGTTTCTTAGATCTCTCTATACTTACATTTAAGGAAACAGTTCACTCATTGTAAAAATTAAAATAAAAAATTTATTTCGCGTACAGAAAAAAATTGATCGAGGCAATAAACCTCAAAATTTATGACTTTTAACGTCATTTGTAGTTTATATTCGTGTGTAAAATTAAGAGAATTTGCACATTACGTCGAATTTCTAAAAAACGAATGGACAGATTTTAGAGAAATTTGTTATGAACATACATTTATAACAGAGAAATAGATGTGGCATTCAAAATTCCTTTTATGTGTGCATAATTATTAGTAAAGATCATAGTACAGAGATGCCTAAATCCAAGTTGTCACATCGAAATGAAAATGAGTCTAATATGGGGTATGGTTCTCTCATACAGCCAGGTAGTTCGCGTAAGAGTAACAGCATACTGGAGAAGACGCAAACAGGAATTATTTTATAACGAATACAAAATTTATTAAAGTATATGATCCGTGGGAACGTATGAATAGTTATATTTCGTCATTTTTACGAAATTATTGTGTTAAATTAAAAAATGCCAAAACATAAGCAAATGCGTCATTTAAAATATTTTTGTATCTGAAATTGCATATCTATGCCCAACAGTCTTCAAAATAAAGATCGGGAAAGGACTTTTGAATATGTATGTGTTTAGTTTGCTTGATTTAGTTATGGCAAAGGACGCTTGGATACGCAGGGAGAAGGATGTCTTTGCGGAGTACTTTCTAAAGAGCATCGGCTCGTATAGATGTGACACAAAGAAAACTAAGAAAACGCCTATGCGGCCAACCCCCTTCGCCTGGAATCGAATCAAATTCGAAGTAATCGAAAGTATGTATATATATATATATATATATTTGCTTGTGACTGACATGCCATTTTTGTATACTGATGTGTTATATTTCATTCATTATTAGCAATTCTTCTTAGCATTTTAATTTAGAAATTATACTCTCCAAATACTTAAAGTGTATTCAATGGAATTTAACATTCTATTTCAATCTTCATTTCCTTTTAAGAATCCTAATTAATATTAATTCAAAGTTATTTCTAGCAGCTCTCGTTATATTATGATGCTTCCTTTCAATGAATAAAAGCATTCATTCAGTATTCAAAACTTTTGATCTAAATAGATCCCAGACTTATCCAGACAGTATTTTTAAAATTTGAAAAACGATTTTTATTTGGAAGAGCGTATGAATAGGTTTCCATTCAATCAGCCAAAGGCTGCAGCTTTTATCAAATATCTTTTTTTCTCTTTTGGGATAGAGAGTAAGGAAAAGTTTTGAATTCATCGATTTTTCATATGTGTGAAATGGAATTAAATTTTCAAGGGAAACATGCATTAAAAGAATGGTTTCATCAATCTATTAGAAATGGCTTTGTAAGATGTGTGCAGTGCTTTATAAAGAGATGATAATCATTTAAATAATAAATTTAAATAAAAGTTCAAAAAAGGAAACACAGATATGAGTATAGTTGCAATCTGAAAGTAAAATTTGTATACAAAGATAAAAGTCACCCGAGAAAAGGAAGAGCTTCAAAAAGCTTATTATTTGAAAGAATTAAAATAAAAAGTGAACGAAATTAAAATAAAAATATTTAAAAACATTCACATTATACGAGATTAGGTTACTTCCTGCAATTTAATTAAACTTGGAAATAAATTGCACTGACGTTATTTTGAATTTAATCTTGTCAATCCTTAAGGTTAAGAGTTTAAAAAATTAAAGGTTGTTTTCAAAACCATTTTTGAATAATTCTTTGAGCATTTTCTGTTTATATTAATAACGAACTAAAATAAGTAGATTCTAAGAAATGATAATATTGGTAAACAAGAGTTCTCTCACATAAAAAGACAAAGAGGAAAGGTTATATATTTTGTGGTACTTAATTCCATCATAAAATCAGAATATTTCCATCAGGGTTCAAATTTTACAATAAAATTTTCCATTTATGTAGTTGTTCCATTAGAAGTATGTGAAAGGTGCATTTGAAAAGCGTAAAAAGAAAAAGATTTTGATCTTTTAGGAAAATTCATATGGAGTTTTAACATACACATTGAGAAAATAAATGTCATCATTTGCGACCTTCATTTACTAAAAGGCCAGGTTCAGATATTGTTATTCCGTTTAGAATAGAATCTTTTAGAATCCATTAGAAAAAATATTGTTTTCGTACATTTTTTTATTTCTATTTCCAATTATGAAATCAAAATTTTTCTATTTTAATTGAAATTTTATAGCAGAATTTTCTATTCCTTCGACTGTTTAATTAGAAATATGCCAAAAGTACATCTTCAAAGCGTAAAATGAATTCATATTGAATATGAACATGCACATTGAGAAAGTAAATATCATCATTTGCGATATTCATCTACTAATAACTCAGGTTCAGACAATATTATCCAGTTTAAAAAGGTTGGATTTTTCAGAATCTTTCAAAAAATAAATTGCGTAGGTAAGTGCTAAATTCTTGTACTGCTACAATTATTTCAAGTACTAGTATTTTATCCACTGAAAAATAAACTATTTCAATTATAATAACAAAACACACAGCGGTTCAAAATTCATAAAAATGAATTTAAAGTGCTAGTCACTTAAAAGTAACTCATTTAAAGCAAGCATTCACTCGGCGCGAAGTTATGAGTCACGTGCAAAATTTCAAATTCCAAGATCTTGGAGGTTCGAGATGTTTTACTTCAAGCCTGCATTCTAGCGGAGTCAGGCAGAATTTTAAACATTCAGATATACTGGTTAAACGTGCTCTAAGTTTGGACACAATTTTAAAAATTATATCAAATCAATAAATTAGCATATCAAAGTGCGGTTGGCACAGAAAGATTTATTACAGAGTAAGGTGGCCTTTTTGGGGGGGGTGGCAAAAGGTGCATTTTAGATCAGATTTTTACAGACAGATGGCACTTTAATATCGCAAATTTAAATCCTTAAAAAATGTTCAATTGAGAATTTATGATGGGTTGCTGATTTATTTGTAGTATAACATGTTCGCAAATTCTAGGAAAATAATCTCAGTTTAATGTAACTTCAATTTATTCTGTAATATCAGTTCCCATGTAATCTCAATTTGTTATCATTACATTCTACAATATCCTTCTAAGAACTCCACTTATTGATGAAAATTTGAACAAAAATACAGTTTATGACGAAACAAATCCTCCTCTACGATGGTTCTTTCGGTAAAAATGCACTTTATACAATATTCATTCTTGCACTCATATGAATAATATAGAATTCAC
The DNA here is from genome assembly GCF_044657685.1 of Stegodyphus dumicola. NCBI lineage: Eukaryota > Metazoa > Arthropoda > Arachnida > Araneae > Eresidae > Stegodyphus > Stegodyphus dumicola. Next base: position 135,997,275 of record NC_140776.1, read on the forward strand.
TTAGACTGTTTCGAATTCCAAGGTCTTGTGACTTGATAACTCTTTTAGGCAAGACATTAGATATCAGAATTGATAATAGCCGCTGGCGAGGCCAGTCACAACAGTTGATGATTCTAGGTTCTAGGTAGTATCATTTTACAGTTTCAGGTTGTAAATAATGATAACTGAGATGAAGTACAGCCTTTAGTGCTTTTAAATCGCTTAGTTTGTTAATAAAAAAGAGACAAATTAAATGTGAAAGAAAATTTAAGCATCTTACACTTTGCGAAACAGTAACACATAGGCACGTCTTAGGATATATATTAGATTTATATATAGCAATGTTCTAATATAGTAGATATTTTACACAAAATTGCGCTTTTTTCTGAAATGACATGCCAATTTTCTTTCCATATTTAGATTCTACGATTCAAATTATACCTAAATATTAAATTTTGTAAAATTTGGTGCGAAATATATGAAGGAAATTAAAAATTAATCTTGGCGCATTTGTTTCAGTTTGCGCAAAGAATTCACTTGTTTCACTTGGCGAATTTCTTAATTTACAGCAATCTATTCTTAATTTACCTTTTTTTATTGTAAACGAGTGGACAGTCATCGTTCATTATTTTAAATAATTTGGCTTTATTGTCGCTTATAACAAACATGCCAAATTTCAAAACGCGCCAATATGTTCCTAGGATATACGTACATCCTAGGAAATTTTGAACAAAAAACTCCTTTTGCAGGTATACTTAGAAATACATCTACTTTAAGATGATAATAAAAATTTTGTAGGTTATAATTCAAAAATTTTTCGAAAAATTTATAGAAATTATTTAAAAATACAAATTTTAAAAATAAATCAGAAAAAATGGGTTAATTGTATTTGGAATGAACCTAAATGTTTGATTCTGGAAGAAGGGATCAAGTAAGTTTATTTAATAAACAAAGAGATATTAATAAATATGTATCAAATTCAATTAACATTGAGGAGCTGAAAGTTTGAGAGCTAATTTTTCATTTTTACAAAACTTGGCAGTTTGGCATAATTTGAGTTGTAGAATCGGAATATGGAAAAAATGGGCAAGTCATTTCAGAAAAAGTCCGATTTTGGGTCAAAATACCTATATTAGAACAATGCTATATATAAATATAAGCAATGTCGCGCTTTCGAGACATGAAAAGCGCAATTTTAATTTCGTCAATCGGCCCAGTAGAACGGGAGATATAGAACTGTCCCATTTTTATTGCGCAGTATACATACCTCCATATCCAGTGATAATAATAAAATTAATAGGAAATATGTATATATTCCTCCTTTATCAGAAATGACTTAATAGTGACTCAACTAGTCACATTTTTTATTTCTTTATCATGGAACCACACTTTTATGGCATTCTTAATTATGCTCTTTTCTGTTGTACAATCCTTTTGTTAAAATGTTCTTTGAGAATGTGCTTCAAGGTTTTGATCGGATTTAAGACTGGTGATTTTCCAGGCCAGTCTAGCACAATAATTTGCCATCATGAACTTTCTGACAGATTTTGAACTGTAGCATGGAGCCAAGTCATGTTGAAATATCCCTGCAAAGGTTTTCCAGAATGGCACAATCTTATGTTTTAAAGTTTCTACATATTCGATGAATTTATCATTCCATAAACAGGAACTAGACTCTCAGTGACATTTGCAGGGAAAAAAACTCCAAAACATTAATTTTGTTTTTAAGAATATTTTACGGTTTGCTGGGTAAGGTCAGGCCTTACGGATTCACTCTGGCTCCTGCTTCATTTGACGTGTCAAAATTTATTTCTTAATTGGGTTTCTCGCCTTCTGACCAGCAATGAGAAGTCTACGCCGCACATCTAAAGGATGAATATCAATACTAACAGACAACAGATCTCTTTTAAGGACTTTGCTAATTTTTGTTTGGTTAATAATGCTACTTTGGTGTAGGAATCAATCAGATTTCGGGGATATATTTTCCTTTCCCTTCCACAGAAGTCCTTCCTTTTTGGAAAAAGGATCCAATTTCATTGTGTCTCTTCGGAATTCGAGAAATGTTCGATTTTCCAACACCAAAGGCGGAAGAAATATTTCTTATAAACATGGATATATGATTGTTAAAGTACGATAATTTCTGCTCTCTTTCTAGACGTTATATTCATTTTTAGTACATAAAAATAAATAATTGCAAAACGTATTTAAGAAAGTATGCAAAAATAACTTCCTTTGCTTACCGAAACAAGCTGAAATAATCCTAAATTATTGTTTAAACGAGTTCCAAATAGTTGAAAGCCATCGAGAGGACATTAAGGCTAATAAAACTGCTTTGAGGGACCTGACGACGCTAGCTGGCAGCCAACTTAACATAAGAAAGAAACCCTCTGTGCCAATCAATTTGCCCACTATAGTATATTGCAAATGGTTTATTTCAGATGATGTTTATAATTTTGTTTATACTTGAGTAAGAAACTAGTAATCATATCAAAATTTGACTATTAGAATACAAACTTTTGCTCTTAAATCTGTTGTACGTATTATCTGCACAATACATAACATATCATAATAATTAGTATCTGCTTGCGTGTATCTTTTAAGTAAAGGAAATATTGTAATCGCGAAAAAATGCAGGTATCATATTTCAACAAAAATATCCATTTTGATCGCTCTCAAATCCATTTAAACGATGTTTTTGAAAGTCCGCTTTTGCATGAACGATGTTTTTGAAAGTCCGCTTTTGCATGAACGATGTGTTCGTACGTACGGATAAAATAAAGGTCTTTCTTTTTCCAAAACGGGTTGCACAAGAACTTTTAAATGGATTCAGAAGCAATTTTGTTTCGTGACGTCCGTCCGTATGTATGTATATATCTCTCCTAGCTCAAAAGCGAGTAACCATAGAACGTTGAAATTTTGTATATGGGACTGCTATAACATGTAGTTGTGTGCAACTCCCTTTTTCGTTGTAATCGGCCTTACCAAATATATATATATATATATATATATGAAGTCATGAAGTTCGGGATTAAAGTTCAGGCATGGTGTTTCACAGAGTGGTAAAGAGGATATCCAAAGACGACACAAATTGATTTAGCTTTTAATTGCCCATTTTTATTTACTCCAATTAGTAGATCATTTTCCTTTTAGATAGCACTCTTTAAATTACATACACATAGTAGTTTTAACTAAGTATGATTGAATTTAAACTTTATGCGTCATAACTAATTCTAACAAAGGAAGAAAAGATGGACAGGGCAGCGTAGCCGCGAGATAAGGAAGCAATCTGACTGAAAAATGGCGCGTACTCAGTATTTATAGTAGCGGTTACGTAATAGGCTAGCAAATTCTAGAAGGTGCTGGTCCAGGGTGAAGATCCTGAATTGCAGAAAGTTAATTAAAGGTTGCGTGTTCGCGTAGATCAAAGCCATCGTATTTTTTTATACATATATACTCACTTTGTTACTTGCCTCGGAAAGCCCAATTTTTATTCTTATATGATTCTTATATGTTGGTAAATTGTACATTTAAGATATTAATTTATGTTGCTCTTATGTTCCGGCCTTCAGTTAATCTGATGTAATAGTTGCAGAATTATCAACAATTTAAAAGTTATTTAAGTAATAGTAAGTCTAAAGAAGCCGCCATTTGCTTACATTTGAATTTCTTAGAAGAGTAGTGAATTAAGTCAGTTTGTGCACCAACTTCATAGTTTCTTGCCAAGTGGGATTAAAAGTAAACTTCCGAAAAAATTGTCTTCCTGCCCGCTTGCTGAATTGCTTGTTTTTGGTTAGAAACGCTAATTTTAACTGTAAAAATCTCATTTTTTAATAGTTTTTAACTGTATTTGATGTTTTATATTTTTCTGTACGTTTTATGTATTTTAGCCTTGCCGCGAAGTGAGAATTGAATTAATTGAATGAGAAACCAATCTTCGAAATTCGAGAAAATAAGTTTAAATGAAGTGCAGCAAAATATGTGTACAATTTAATAGGCCAAATAAATTACAAATAAGTCATGTAGTGTCCACATCAGATATTTTATATATGATATTAAGTGCGTTCAATACATAAAATATGAAAAGGAGTATAAAGAAGAATCTGCACCTACAGGGGTGAGCAGGTATGCATTAAGCATTATTTGATAGTTTTAATTTTAATCAAGTTTACAGCTATTCGAGGTAATATCAGTATATGTTATATTTGATAATTATTGCATATATAAATAATAATAGCATCTAGCTCATCACAGACACAGGTCCTTTTTTTTTCTAAAATAAAATAAAAGAATTCTGTAGAATTTTTTGTTCCCCCTGAAAACATCTACACCAAACTAAATTTGCTTTTTTACTTAATTTTAAACTTTACAGTGGCATTTTCTATTTCAATGAGAAATAAATTTGGTATGATAATGAATTTTATTGAAGACCAATTTGCACTTATGACTGAAATTAAATTTTTACTAATTTTAAATTCCAAATTAGCATTTTCAGTATGCATTTTAATAAGAAATAATCAATAAAAATTTTAAAAATAATAATTAAGCTTTTCAGCTTAATTTTAAGTTTTACATTGGCCTGCTCTGTTTCAATAAAAAAAAAAAACTTTTTGAGTATTAAGTTTAGAGGCACAACATCGTCAAATAATTTCCAAAAAAAATTATGAACCGTTCATAAATCAATTTTTGCATTAAAGACATTATGAACAAATTTTGAAATTTCCTAAGCAAATTGCTGTGAAACCTATTTATATGTTTCTTGTTGTATTTATATTAAATAGTATCTTGAATTAATCCTTTCATAGAGGTAATTGCACTTGATATCTAGCTGCAAAATTTTCCATTGGATCATTGTTTTTATTAAGCGTCTGCCTCATACAATACGAATATGAGCCAGATGTTTTTACAAAACTTAAAGCATCCGTTCTATTGTAAAATCAGCAATGGAAGTATTGCTGTGAATAAGTAAAATTTTACTTGCCCCGCTGTAACTTTTAAAAGCTGTTTAGGAGAATACTACCCTGTGACAGAATAAGCGCCCACTTTACTTGTTTTGCAACCACAGCCAAAGTATTAGCAGAATCTGTCATCCTTTTTTAAACATATGTTACCTCAGTTTACTAGGAACGTGTGATTATAAAAGTGTTTTGGTAAATAAATGTCTCAAAAAATTTGAAAATTTAGAATTTACTATGTAATTCACAAATTTTGACAGTTTACATTGTTACATTAATTTTGTTGCGAGAATATTTAACGAAATGTTTCTTCCTGTTGCCATAGAAACACCTATTTATTTTCAAATTTTAATATAAAACGCATTCAAAAACAAAAAAACATATGCAAAACAAAAACACTCAATTTGCATGAAATGTTTTAAAAGAATACGTTTTGTCCCTTGTGGTACTTTCACTGAATTTTCATGAACAATGTTAGAAGTCTAGTGTTGATCTTTCATATTTTAATAATGTATTAGAAATTATTAAATTTTCACGAGAATGTTGGTTGTTTATCATCTGAGTTTTAAAACTTTTGCATTTTGCCTGAGAAGTGAAAAAATATCTCTTTTACGAGGTAACCTTGACTTCCGCCATAAATTTTAATAAGACATAAATATTTTGGAACTGAAGTTAATTTTAACCGCTAACTGAATGATCGAATATATTTTCTAAAGGTTCCACGTCTTTCTCATTTTTTTATTTTATTAATTTTTTTAAAATTATTAAAAAGACCACGAATTTCTAACCTAAATGCAAAATTAAGCACGATTTAGTATCAAAAAGACATAATATATCATAAATTGTGTCAATTGTGATATATCATGCCATTATCATAAATTGGTTTGAATTGTAGTTATGTTTACGGTTGAAACGTGTGGAAAGACTGGAATGCTTTGGGTTGAATTAATCTACATTAAACTGTGCCATATTTGGTCTGATAATGAATTTTATTGAATTTTTAAGCACCGTTCCCTTCGCACACAACGGCATATACAATTCACACCAAAATCACAAAAAATGTTAAAAGCACGACAGCAGCATATGATTAGAATTTCCGATGCATTATTAAGTGTTGGCATCCTTTTTTTCTATTTTTTTGTCAGTCATTTCTTAATTCTTCATATCAATGTTCCGTTTTCTTAGTAAGATGGCTTACAAACTGTTCTTTTTATTATTAACCTTACTTTATTTGGTGGCCAAAAAATGTTATATTTGGCGGCAACAATTTGAGAAGTGATTCGCCATTTATAGGAGGTTACAATAGATGTGTAAGCATAACGTCACAAAAATGAAGCTAAGGAATTGTCAAGAGCGTGTCTTCATAATTTACCATGGCTGCCATACAGCATAAGGATGAGACTACGAAACATTATAAAATCACGCCGACTTTGAGAGTAAATATGAGCGCCGAAAGTTCAGAAATGGGGCATAATGCTCATAAAATACCACTGAAATTTCCTCTGGTCTTCTAGGCTTTACCATGTATACTTTTGTCTTATAACTACCATTTACACATTTTGATGTACCTAGATTTTATTAAATATGAAACAGTTATTTGAAATCCTTGTGATTTTTCATATACTAAGTAGAAAATCATTTATGTTAAATATTAAAATTAGAACGGGAGACTTATGAATATTAATAAATACCTAACATGTAGACAACACAGATTAGGATGTAAACAAAACCAACTCGAAATCCGCATATGGCAGCGGTCATGATAAGTCATGACGTCAAACCGTGACGTTTTATGACTTCATTTTTCGTTTCACGTCACACACGGAGGAGGCTTACTACTTTTATTCTAACCTCTTTGGAGCCGATGCAAAATCCCATTTTCGAAAATAATAGCTGCTTTTGGGCTAAAAAAAACTTATAACCTTAGAACCTGAAAGCTTATTTATATTTTAATTAATTTAAATTCTAGTCAAGTCGAAGTTATAGCAAAGCCAAAATTAGATGAATTAAAATAAAACCTTACAAATATACAGCCATACGGTGCACATATTTATGAATCATCACAATTGTAACTAGATTGAATTCAGAATGTTAAAATAATGTATTGCTATACAATTGAATAAATACAATTTCTCATATAATTTCAGTTACTTTATTTTAATTCTTGAACTTGCAAGGAAGAACAGAAGGAAATGTAGTCATCGTATGAAAAGTTAAGTGGAGTTCAAAGACAACTTTAAAGCACGCTTTCGAGGTCATTAGAAGACGATTGCCTTTGTCACGTTAAATACTGTATATATTTTAATAGATTTGCATATCATAAACGTCAGTTAAAATTTCCCAGAGAATCTTTCACTATATCTCATTAACGCGTTTCAGTTAGGCATAATACTCGAACAGCTAGAATATAAAACCTTTAAAAAGATAGAAACTTCTTATAATCTGTCGAAATAGTTTTAAATCTAATTTAAAAGCAAACATTTCCGTAGCGCTAAAGTTAACATAAGAAATAACTATACTGAGTTAAAATTACAACAAGCACTTTAAGAGATTACCACTTTTTGTACAAATAATACATTTCCTTCATTTTTTACTTTTCACCGTGAAAAATATTAAAAAATGGGAACTTTATTTTAAACCATAAAAAGGGCTGTAAAAATGTTTCGGCAATTTATTTTAGTAATTCTTTCGAGAAATTGAACTATTTCAATATTTTACATGTGTCCAAAAAGTGCTTTTTCAGTATTAGATTGAAGGAGGGGGAAGAGGGATTTGAATATCCTTATTTATTTTATTACGTTTTGATAACATTAAGTAAGTTTGTGCATGTATTTTGTGGAAAAAGTCAATAATGGAGCAATAACTAGCATTTTTTCTGCTGTATATAGTACAGCTCAGAGCTCATACTTCTGGACTATCACATACGGATGTTTCTAAAAATCTGAATATTCGAGTTTTCTTTTTTCCCCCCCTCTAAACTAAATGCAATGAATCCCGGCTTACATATTTCTCGTTTATACAGAGGAAGGTTATATATTTTTAAAATGATTTCGGTCCGTTCAATTCATGTTTAAAATGTAAAAAAATATTTTTTAAATGTTCGATCTTATAGCCTTTTATCTAGACTATAAGATGGCATCGAGATTTCGATGACAGAGAAGCTTTTCATTAAAATTTCCAGAGGTAATGATTTCCATTCCTCTCCCACTACTTTTTAGCGTCCATCAATCATGGTGGGTTTGCGCTTAGAAAGAACTCTTTTCAAGAGACCAGTGACGGAACTGTTCATAGCTGAAACGTCAGGGGACTTCAAAGCAATGCTTTGAAAAAGTATATATGCAATACCTGTAACAGTCTTCATTTTTTCAATGAATGCAATGGTACGTTTCGAAGTCTGACTTGCTGCATTGTCTTGATGAAGTTTCACTCTTTGAAAGATGTGGGGATGAAGAAATAGAATTTTCTGTACATATCAGAGGTAAAGCTTTCTGTCAATAGTACAATTGAGTTCATTTAGCATTTTTCTTTCTCTTCTGCTTTTTAATTTGCTATTGTGAAAGAACACTGCGACAATCCAAATCCCCTTACTGAAACTTTCTTTGCCATTGACGGAAACAGGATTGTACTTTTTTTCTCTTTGCTTTCAAATAATAAACAGACTTTTTTGTTTCAATCATTTATACAACTACATGTTTCATTAAGAGTCACAATGTATTTCCATTTATCTCCTGCTGAATAGTTTTTCTACAGGGTTCTATAAATTGCTATTCATAGAGCCACATGCCTCAACAAAAGTTGGTGCATATTATGTTTTTAGCTTTTTAAAGATGTAAATCTTGGTTTATTATATTATTTATCGTTACTAATGATTTATTAAAGACTAAAACGGAATAGAGTACGATACAAAAATGTTTACAATGTCGAAAATACGGAGCATTAAGTATTGCAAAACATTAGCGAGGGAAGAGAATTTTCTAATTCCCAGCAAAAAGCTGTTTGTTTGAAAAACTCTCATTTCGTACATCGAGGTATTTTATTTTTCGCACCTTTATATATTCAAAGCTATTTTTTACACGGCTTCGCGTCGAAAAAGTCTGGTGATCTTAAGTAAAGTTTGAAATATTCTATTAAAAAATCTGATGTGGACACCTGATGTGATGATGATGTCTGATGTCTGATGTGGAATCTGATGTGAATTTCCTTGTATAGTCTATTATGCAATACACATTTTTTTGCTGCAGTTCATTTAAATTTATTTCCTAGAGTTATTCTACCTTTACAGCAAATTCTCAAATTAAATATCCCGATCAATTTTGTAATACGGGAGTCAAACTCCCTATAATTTTATTTTTTCATAACGAATATGAAACCTTCCCAAATATAAGTATAGGTAACGGAAGACCACATTAAAAGTTAAATTTCGCTAACTTTATCGAAAATTATATTCGTCGAAATTTTGTTTTTAAAAATTTGTCATTGCCAAAACATAAACATTTTCGTCATTTAAAACATTTCTGTAGTTGGAAGTATATGACTACGACCAACGATTGCAAAAGTTCGGGTAAGGACTTTTAAGCCGTGTAAGGAGATAGCTATATATATACATGTAAGATAAAAAACATGTAAATCAAAATTTTAATTTAAGCTAAAGGAGGTAACCCTTTAATTAGCCCTCTCAGTTCTCTAGAACATAATAAGTTCTCTAGATTGCGTCATTTCTAGGTGCACATCTAGATGTTACACCAGTCTATGCAAAATGTTACACGAGTCAATGTTCTTCCGCTAATCGTTTTTGAGTTATGCGGGATACATACATATGAACATACCTACAGATGTCACGAAAAAAATCCTTTTTGAACCCATTTTAAATCCATTTTACAAAAATTTACATTGGAAGAAAGAGTCCTTTATTCTGCTCGCACAGATGTCATGTAAAAAAACTGTTCAAACTGATTCGGGAATGGTCAAAATGGATATTTCCTTTGAAAGAGGATACTCGAAATTTTTTGTAATTACAATACTTCCTTCACTTCTTACAAAGAAGTATAAAGGGAACAACATATCTTTAACCAATGCAAAATATTTAATATAAATTATGTATTAAAAATAACTATTGAGCCTAGATTCACAATATCTTCAGAGTTATTAAGTAGGACATTGAAACACGGAGAGAAAATGTTAAATAGACCGAAAACAAGTTAAAATATTTTTTTTTAAATACTTTTGTCAAGACCTTGTAATTTATATCTGGAATTATACTACTTCACTGCGTACAAGATATATTGCTCAACTTTAACACGATATGCTTAAGTTTAATGTCAAATCAAGTGCATTAATCTCATTATTTATATGAACTGTAATCTTTTAATTATTCAAGTTTTTAAAATTCATTAAGCATTAATTTAAAAATATTTATTATATATTTTTGCATGCATTTATATTGAAAAAATGTTTATATTTAACGCGTCTCCATAATTATAGTTCATTTAAATTACAGCTTTGATATTAATACGTGGTGTAAATTTTCAGGCAGTTTAAGCTGTTTTATAAATATCATGCGCACAATTCTGGAAAACAATTTTTTGTAAAAAACTATTTAAAGTTAAAATGTCACTTTTCAAATGCAAATTTAAATTTAGTAAGAATAAAATCACTTTCTATACGATATTTGATACGTAAAAATAATATCTGATGATGTTTAGGAAAATGACTGTAAAATAATTTGTAAACTGACATAAAATTCCTACCAAACAACAAAAATCATCAAATCTTAATGTAAGACATAATAGTACTCACCATTAAGCAGTAATAGTAATAATGAAAACCCCGCAACAGGTAGTGAAACTTGGCTGTATAATAATGCATATAACAAGATTTTCAAAAACGTGTTAAAATTTTATATTATATACTAGGACTGAGATAAATTTATAAAACAAATTCATAAAAAGATACTTAATTTTTGTACTTTCATATACAACTCCTTTCTTTTCCTTTATGCTTTTTAATTTTGAAGTGTCATGCAAATATATAATTCTTTAAATAAGCTGCTTGCTTGTTTTCGGAAACAAACTTTGCTGAAGTTGCTTATTTTGCGAAACACTTTCCATACATTAAAAATAAAGCTCTGACAAGTCTTTAAGTCTTTTAAAATTAGATTAAAAATTAAGGCTTTGCACATAACACTAAAGTTATGATACATGATTTCAAAGTGTAAACAAATAGCCATGGCTGCTGATGTAAGAGTACTTAATTTTAAAATCGTAAAATAAAATTCATATTTTCCTTTATAATTTGATAATGATTTTTATTGTTACAATGGCGGATTCTAGGCGTTTATAGGCGTTGGCCACTCCTAATACCAAGAAGCGGTGGTCTCTTCATTATGGAGACACCTAACAAGGGGACCACCTTCCCCTTCTATAAAGAGATGGACAAAATACATCAATGTTTTCACCGGGATTCGAACCCGGGTCCTTCGGTACGGTCAATCAAATTACTAACCACTTCCCCATCTGGGCGACACTTGATAAATATTTTTCAAAGAAATAAATAAATGATATCAATTTATTCAGCATAAAATGCTTCATACAATAAAGTAAAATTTTAAAAATAGATATTTTGTCCATTTGAAAGGTGCATCTTAAATGTATTGTTAAGTTGCTTTAGATGGTCACAAAAAAGATGAAGAAAATGGACTGAAATATAAAATTCTTTTCATAAGTACGCTAATACAAAAGTTATTTTATTAAATCACTACGAATTAGACAAAATTTATTAATTTAATTTATATTTAACTTTTGCAGTTTCTTACTTATCTTGAGTTGTTTTTCATGGTTGCCATAATCAATCATGTACGTTTAAAATTTATTATACAGTCTAAGCACAGCAAAATTTCTCAAATGCTAAGAAAACTAAATATTTTTATTAATATTTTTTGCTTCCTTCCCTACGTTTAAAAACGGCATTACTTTTCTTTTCAAGAAATATTGTCGTCAGACTTTTATCTATCTGTAAAGTATTCTGTTTACCTTTATGAATATCAAAAATTACTTCTATTCAAGTTTTATTATTTATCAGCATTTTCTATACTTTCATTGCTTAATTTATAAAACACATTAAAATTATTTAAATTTAAATAAATGCATATGTAATTTTTGAGTTTTGAAAAGGAGGAGGTGAATGATCATCTAGCAGTAGTGAAAGGGTTATGATGTTCTAGCTAAATTTGTTGTCTTTAGCCACTAAAATCCTTAAGAACTATTAGCGACTAATCTGTTGGTTCTAATGCTTCAATAAAAAGTCTACTTAAAATATTCACAGATGGTCCGTCTTGGGTTTACAGGAAGCCTCCACTTAGGATTTAACTTAAGACAGAAAATAAGAAACTAATCTAATGCTAACTAAACTAAAAACAGCCGACGCTATGCAGAAATAATTAACAGAGTTGGACCTTATTCAAATTCACCGGCGAATACAAGCAAGCAGATAACAATACGGTCGAACGAACGTAGTAAGATTTGACTTAAAGCAACAACGTGGCTAGAAGACAGAACACGCTCTACTAAGAACATCTAAGCTCTTCTACTAAATCTGTAGAGACATTAGGTTATTTCGGAGCTGGAAAGATGAAAAATGAGCAATGCCCTCGCCGAGAATTGAACCACGGACCTCTCGAATACGCGCCGAGCATGCTGACCATTACACTACTAAGGCGGGATAAATACCTTATAAAGTGACAGGGATTTCAACTTAAATACTAGTTCTACCTGATTTGCATAAAACGCGATACTGAAAACTGATTCTGGCAGGGAATTGTAGGTGGAAAATAAGATATTAAAGGAAAGCTTACTCAAAAATGAAAATAGCTATTAGGAAATTAAAATAAATTTCTACAGGGTTTATGGGGCGAAAAAGGTTGAGAATCACTGGATATGTAATATACTGTTTTGCTTACATTATTTAATTAGAGTTATAAGGTTGATGGAGTGTAATTTAGTAGTGAACATTCTGCACTCAACCAGATTGAAGGATAACCAGACTAAAGCACTAAACCAGACTTCAAATTTTCTAATTGCCTGGACACTTGCTGCTTAAGCTTTCGTCGATAATGGCTGAATCCATTGATTCAGACATCTCATCAAAGCGAACTTGTGTACCAAATGATGTGAGACATTTAATGCATGCAAGCAGAGGGTAAACTATTCAGATTCAGTTATAGTAACTGGCTACTTTAACTGCCATGGTGGAATTACAAGGTGGATTTTAAGGTGGAATTTATTCCAAGACAAGTACACATAATTAATACGTGCACTAAATTCAATTATTACTTTTATGAATGTGAAGTCTAAGATTTTCATTACTGGATCGGTGTCTCTCCTATTTACTCCTATTCTGATAACATAAAGATAAACTGGTTAATGACTCTAACTGGCATACCGAAAGACCCCGGCTCGAATCCCGGACAAGGCGGCATTTATTTAATTTGTTCGTCCCTTCACAGGGGGCAACGGTGGACCATTTTATTAGGTGCCTTCATAGTAAAGAGGACACCGCTTCCGGTGTCAACGCCTATAAACGGCTAGAGTGCCGTTTCCAAAATAATAAAAAAACACATTATTGTCAATGAATCATTCGTCATACTCATTATTGTCAATGAGTATGACGAATTAAACGCTAACTAAACGCTAACGTTTCATCGGTTTTGAATTCCAGAAATAAAAGTCAGTACTCCACAAAGTAATGACAATGACCTTAAGAATTTCATCTCACGTACATGCAATTCATTTGCATTTAATCTTCGCATTTTTAACACACTGCAGGCAGCCATCCAGTAAGAAAGTAAAAGTTTCAGACAAAACAAATAAAAACTTACCGCCGTCTGCATGATTGTGGACTCGTCTGGCAATAAAGACACACGTATATAACTATCCACTTTTGCTGTCGAAGAGTCGAAAGCCGTCAGACCTCGGGCCTTCAAAACTGTGACGATAAGCTCTTCAGTTTTGCTGGAGAAAAATACAAGATAACAAAGCTTTAAAATCTTCGCACGTATTTAAATTTGTTTACAATCTTCTAAAGAGTTGTTACTCTAAAGCCGAAAATAAAAGAATTTAAAAGTAGACGATGAATATCTACAGTAGAAGATCTTATCATTTGATTTCGGCAATAAAATGCTTTTAACACATAATGTTTTTGCTCATAGTATTTATACTAAAATTTTAACATTTATTATGGAAGTACGTGATCTTATCCTTTTAAGCAAATTTTATGTTCTCATAAATTTCATCATTATAATTTATGTTGCAAAGCTAGAGGATAAGAACTGAATAGAAATGGTACATTTTGCAAATGACTGCATTTTCTTAAATTGATATTTGAAAGATCTTATCATTTACATTTCAAAACAAAGTAATCTAAATGTTTATGAAATCTAAAAGTACATATATATATTTATCTTAAATCAAAAAACGATTGTTAGTTCAAAGGGGCTTTGTTCCTGAAGGACTATTGTTTTCGTTTTGTGTCAAATCACTCTGAATATCCATTTCACTTTTCAAACTGTTGCCGCCAAATACTATCGCCCTGTGTTATATTTCAAGAAATTAAATAATGAAGAATCTGCATAAATGTATGTATGTTTCTCGCATTATGATAAAACAACGGTACCTAGTGCTATCCAGTTTTGAATGACGTAATCCTACTGCGAATAGGGGCATCTGGAAACCCAAATTTGAAATTTAGAATTTGTTTTGTTATCGATTTCCTATTTTGTATAACTTTAACGAATTTTTGATTAACAAACTCAAGGATTTCAAAGCGAGCAATGATAACGTTGTAGAGAAAAAACATTTTTATCTCCAGCACGTGAGACTGTGCATCCGAAATTCTAAAGATATATGTTCATTTTAAAATTATTTTGCGATATTGCTATTGTTATCGTTGTTTTGTTATCGATTTCCTATTTTGTATAACTTTAACGAATTTTTGATTAACAAACTCAAGGATTTCAAAGCGAGCAATGATAACGTTGTAGAGAAAAAACATTTTTATCTCCAGCACGTGAGACTGTGCATCCGAAATTCTAAAGATATATGTTCATTTTAAAATTATTTTGCGATATTGCTATTGCTCTTGAATCAATTTTATGGTTTAAGTGCGAAGAAAATATGAGAAAAATGCCCCTTTGGACGTAATTTAAAATCTGACACCTTTCAGATTTTCTTTTTAATTTTTTTTTTCAAAATTTTTTTATGTCCTCAGTCAAGTTTCAGTGCATATTTTGAATTCTTGAAGTTTACGGGGAAGGAGTGGACCCTTTGTTTTCGGAAAACACCATATAGAATTAAATCAACAGTAAATAAAGTCAATAATTTAATAGGTAAAGGAAGATAGTAATATTGTAATAATCTCAGGTTGAGAAATATCAGTCATAATTACATTAAAACCTAAAAGTTAGACAATGTCTTATTGATTCATTTCTTATATAGCTATTTGATTCATTTCTTATTTCGGAATGATTTTATTTGATGTTCTTTCTTTTCATACTTTTGATTTTCTTTCAGTATCGTCAAACACTATTCTGTAATTAGAAATTTTTCTTCTAATATCTTCTAGAAAAGTATAACATCAAGAGTTCGCCCATTTGAACCAAACGATGCATTTCTTGGTGAAAGCTATTGGAATACAATCAGAAACAATATATTTTATTTTCTAAGTTAAACGTTTGACTTATATATTTTGTGCAATTAAATAAAATTTCCAAAGAATAGAAATTTAATTAAAATCTATCATATTATTTAAAAAACAACATTTTAATTTTTTTAAGGATTTTATTGGAATCAATTTTTATCCTTCACATCGCCTGCTTAAAATGAAAAATTAAGTTACTGAAGAAAATACATGAATTTAATACCTTTTTATTTTCGCAAACGTTTTATTTATTATAAGCGATAATTTTATGTAAATCAAATATAAAACTCATTACGTATTAATAAATAATAATTATTAAAGTGCTTTCAGATATTTGTACACAGTGTCCCAAGTCCATATAATTTCCACTGTTAATAACATACCATTAAGGATTCCGCGAACGGGCTGGCTGCATGGGCGTTTTCGTGGTTTTCCCCATGTGTAACGTGTATACGAGCCAGTTTCCCTTAGAAAATCCTCCACGAAGGCATCCCTCCCCTTAGTCAGATAGCCCTCGAGGTTTTGCCATAATCACACACACACAATTAAAGATTTAGTCAGTTGAGATTTAAAAATATGAGCTTGTAGGCAGTTACATGCACAATCAGCATGCGTAATTCTGCGCAGGTGGGTCTTCTAAAAACTTCAGAAATGGAAGTCTTTAAAAGACGTACACTTCCTGTCATTTACCACTGACTGCTTGAATTACGTCTATTGATTTTAGTGCAAGAATAAATGTATAAGTAGTAAGGATGAATGGTACTTTATTATCTCTTCATAATACAATCGTCGCCTCCTTGGATGACTGGTCTGCCTTTTTACCCATACTTCCTCGCATAGCAATGCTGTTGGAATGCATTCGGTACTAATGTGCCTGTTATATCTTTCAAACTAATTCTGAGTGAGTATTAATTTTGTTAAAGATGTTAGATGAATAATTCTAATTTTTATAGTTTCAGATTATTCTATACTTTTTCGGTACTTGAAATTGGCATTAGTTATCATTTAATGGATGTTGTTTCAATGATTTCAGGAAACGTTTCTCAAACTTTCCATCTTACATGAATTCAGGAATTTGAATTTATAACATTTTTAGATTAGAGTCTTTATGTAAAAATGCACGGTTAGATGTAGACACTGTTAACTTTAATGACCTATGCCTACATTTAATGGTTCTAGAGGAGTTTGGTCTTTTGTGGAGTTTGATATCTGAAACTATTGGTTTCAGATGACTTTTATCTTTTGTGCTCATGAGAGTTGATGCTCAGAACTACATTTTCGGAAATACTGATTATTTTCAGAAGCGGTCGTCTCTTAAGGTTATTAAACATTAAATTAAAAAAAAATTGCTTTTATTTTGCCAAGCAATTCTTTATTACTTAATTTTAAGGTAATAATAACTCTAACTGGAAGAAAAACATGTTGATGTAAAATGTAAAATCAAGCATGAAAGAAACTTGGATTCGTGTAGATTTTGAACCAACTCTATACTTATAAGATTTCTTCTTTTTTCCTTTTCTTTTTTGGGCTTAATTTTAAATGACAATAATTACGTTTTAAGAGTATACTCCATTCATTACTCTCATTATATATTCGCATCTCCATTATAAACGATGATGTTTGTTTCCTAGCTTGCAGAATATTTATCTTAGTACTTTTATATTATGAGAACAGTAAATTAACAACATTCACAGTACTTTAATCAATTTTCAACAAAGAGTTGTTTGAATTAATACAGTTTAAATATTCTTAATGATATTTGAACACATGTAAACAATTTTGATGAAATTACTAGTGAAACTGCAGTATTTTTTGTATAATGTAGCAAATGCTTTAAAGAGACAAAGCTATGAGGAAAAATAAAATTACAGGAGCAAGTCTATTTAAAATTGAGGTAAATGGCTATCTGGCTAAATTGGCGAGATATCGCCAAGGTGGCGATGTTTTCGGCAACTAATTTTTGTCGACTAGTTTGGCGAGAAATCACCAAAAGTTGGCAATCTTGGCGACATTTGGGTCTGGTTCCGGTATAGCTGTAGTTGGTACTGTAATTGATCCCTATATGTAACTGTAATCGTATTCGGCCTTTATATGTAAAATTAACCGTATATGACTTCTAGTAAGTTCAAGAAATGGAAGATACCAGAGATTTCTTGACGGTCAGGGGAAAACTATATAAGTCCGGACAGAGCACTGTTCTCAGATTTTAGCTCAGAGTTGGACTTTGGAGTACTGAGAGTATTACGAGCTTCGCTTTTTAAACGCACATTGCATTGCACTAGTTAAAGTTCTTAGTAGTTTGAAGTGTAACTATTGACTGTACTCTGTGATACTGAGAAGAACTGTACGAGTACTTTTGTGGAAAGTTCCAGAACTGTAAAGTGTTTCTTTTGGTAAAATAAATTCATACGCACGCAAAAATATCTTTTTCTTGCTAACTGAAAAATTTTATGAAGATTAAAAGATTTATTATAATCACTTACCCTTTTCCAAAACATCCCAAGTAGCACGTGACGTAGCAAAGACGTTATTACGACCACTTTGCAACCTCTCGGACCAGTTTGCAACGTCTTTGCTACGTCATGTGCTACTTGGGATAAAGTATATGTATATGGCGGGAGATCTTTACTTTTAATAAAAGTGCTGGCTTAATCTTTAATTTGCTGTAATTTTCAGGCTTCATCTATGAACCTTAGTTCGCTTGTTTGTAATTTTATTGAATATAGCGAGTTACCAAACTGCGAGTGCCATTAACATCAGTTACTAAGAAGACTATACTAGTTCTATATTCTTAATAGGAGTTTCTGCTTCAATATAATCGCTTGACAAGTTTACTGTTTTTATTCCTTTTCAGTGATTCTTGTGTAAATGCACGTATTCATTTACAGATGCATCGTATCTGTAACAGAATCTGGACATCTGTATATTTGTATTAGGATTGTCCGCATCAACAGATTTATTTAAACCAATAAATACATTTTAATAATCATCGAAAATATACATGTACTCATTTATAACATTTGTAACGAAATTCTTGTTTGAATAACTGTGTAAACGATTCCTGTATCAACATTTGAACTATATTTATTTGAGCTAGTTAATAATGATTTCAATAATGATTGTATATATAAATGTTATTATCTAACTCTATATCAGAATTCGGTAGTCGTATATTTGCAGTATTGGTATATATGCTCGCATCAACATATTTAAATGTATTCACATGTTTTATATGCAAATTAATAGTGTATGTGATAGAAATTAGGCAACCTGAAAAATTCCTTACTTGAATGATTGATCGGTTTGCACACAATGCTTCATAGATAACACATTGTTCCCATTTCCCCTTCTAAAATGTTATTCCATTTATAGTTTACCTTCCAATTTTTTAAAATTCCCTCACTCACTTTCCTTCCCAAAAGCAGACTTTGAGGAGTTTGATCTAAGGCACTAAGGAATATTTATAATCGTCGACGGGACTTAAACAGGCCGACAAGCATCTTTTTTAAGGCGACCGGCTGTCCCGCCGGCGGCGGGGAAAAGAAAAAAATATGAGCACTCAAATTTACATAATCTTCCATATATCCAGTTTAATATTGTTTTAAAATTACAGGATATATCAATTAAACTGAGGTCACTCGTTATTTGTTCCTGTTTTCAGAAAGTGATACGAGTCTGAAAATGTCAGAAAATAATTGTAATTACTGAAATAAACTCTTGCTTATTTGTGTATAATTTTAAGTAGATCTTGTGACACTTATGCTTCGTTATGATAAGAAAATACGATGCTGACAATGTTTCAATTTCCTTTTACTTAAGAAGAACATCTTGTCTTGTCCAATGTAAAAAAAGAAAAACAAATATACAGTAAAAGATTAAGTTAGATTATTTGAATTTAGCAAAGCATATAATACGTTTTAAAGGAAACGGATCGTATTCACGCCACTCACGAGAAAAAAACCATAAAAAATATCCATGCAGCCATCCCGTTCGAGTGGATCGAATTACCAACATTTCGCGGTCGTAACCACTCGGCCACTGTAAACAGTAAGGAACTAACTTGATAAATCCTCATATAGTAAAAATTTAAGCAATGTTACGAAACCACAAATTTTGCATTATTTTGCAATAAAAATTGTTACAATATTATTGTAATATTATTCTAATATGAAATTCTTTACCGTCCTTGAAACATATAACCTAATTTAGAATTTTTAGTTTTTCTTCAACACTTTAAACAGGACTGATTCCATGTGGCATAAGGTAAGAGAAATAAAAGCGAAATGATTCAGAACTGTAGTATGCCAAGAGCTCCATGCGAATAACGACGAAACAGATTTGAACAATATGCTTCATTTTATTTTGTGTGTCAAACGTATAGCTATGTTTTCCTTTCTTCAGCACTTTCTTTCATTTAAAAAATTTATTGTTCAGTTTCTGTACCTGCTTGAACGAAAGAATACGAAATACTAAAGCTGTTATTTGAGGAAAGTACCGAGGAAATAATCATTGGTGATGATACTAGCGATGATAGAGGGGAAAACATGAATATGACTCTTTTTCAGGGCAAAAGATAAGCTTTGGTTATCAAGATACTGATGTCTCAAATTATGACATGAATATGACTCTTTTTCAGGGCAAAAGATAAGCTTTGGTTATCAAGATACTGATGTCTCAAATTATGACGAACAGAGAAGATGCCACAGAATAGAAAGCAAAAGCATAACCATTATATGCGAAGAATGCCAGCAATTTAAGTGTATTTCCCCTCAAAAATGTTTACGAATATTGCTCGATCATATTACGGCAAATTTTCTTTAAAAGCAGAATTTTCTCCATGTATGTTTTACGATCTCATATTTCTCACGTTACTTTGTCGGTGTCCATATTCTAAAACTATCTCTTCAGCTATAAAATTATTCGGAAGATGAAAATACAGCGGCCTTTGAACCGCAAGTTTTTATCATTTGTACAGCGGCGAGTGACATATTTACTTCTTTAACATTAAGATTTCGTTTAATGTGTTACATTACTTTATGAGGTTTATTTAATTTGGTTAATCAGTTACCTTATGTTTAGAATCTTCACTGTCACTTCTCGCTTTCCGTTTTCCTGCCAAATTGCAAATTAGTTTATGTGTATATAAATAAGAGTTTTAGATTTTTAAATCAGAGCGTCTTCTGCCGCTTTGAGGCCATGTAGCCAGGTTACTAGTTTTGTTGCTCTAGCTAAGATTCATGTTTTCGGCGTTGCATTACTTCTTGCCGATAGTTAAATTCACGCCGGTGAAGTCCGAGCCAAATTTCTCTGTGTAACCTTTCGCAATTTAAACTTGCCGGTGGATTTGTAAGCACCAGGCATGCCTTCTGTTCACCTATGTTGGAGTTGAAAATAAAACAGTCTTTTATCCCCTTCTCAAGTTTCTATACTTAATTTTAGACTTTAGCGATAAGTTGCTTTACGTCTATCAAAGTTTTGGTCAAAATTTACTGAAGCAGAAGAATTTAGACATTATAACTTCAGTTAATAAATCCTATGAATGTGATAAATTTCCCGCTGGATAAACAGAAACTGCAAAATATAGTTTCTCAGTTACATAAAATTAAAAAGTCTTACAATTAACAAAAAAAGGCTATTTTGTGTCCTTATCTTAGGTATTAATTTATTGATGCTGTGATGGCGAAAAACATTTTGTAATGAAGCTTTCTCAGTTGCGTAAGGTTTTACGCTAATATTCTGAAATTTTAACATATTTTCTTTTCTTTTTTCTAGCGTAATTCCGATAAAGAAATGACTTGGTGAAGTTCGTAAAGCGTCTTCCATCGTAGAGCCGGAATTTCTGAAATTTATTACTTCCATGAAATTTTTCCACTTTCATTAACGATTTTTTAATTTCATTTTTTTAATTCTAATTTGTTTTCCTGTTTGGTTTCCAGTTTCGTTTATGCTTTTTTCCTTTCCTTAGTAATAGCATTAGCTGTATGTTTTTGTTTTTATAAAGGATAGTAATTAAATATATCCTGGGGAGAAAGGCGAGAAATATTGAAAAATCTATTTTTTTTACCTATATACCATAGTTATTAGAAAATAAGTCCTCTTCAGATATAAGACCTTTCTTCGCATTTTAGGCATCGCCTTAATCGGTAGAGGGTTTGGCGCTGCTGGGTGTCATATTGTTGTGCCTGCGCTCGAATCACAGAGAATGCTTGGATGTTTATTAGTGTATAATATCTCTGCGGCATGAAAGAACTCATAGTAATGCCAGACTGAAAGTCTCCTCAAAATTTGACGTTAGGAAAAGAGACATGAGATATTTTTGAATCCGTTACCGGGCATTATTCTTCATTAAAATTAGGATCAGATTTCACTGCTGTCGAGGGCATTAAAACATTCGCCCTTGTGGTGCATCTTGGGCAACGTCCTCGGTGTTAAGGCTGGTTAAAAATGATAGTTGCGTAATAGCCGTTCTCAACGAAAGCATTATTTTTCAAGTGCTTGCCATTTGAAGCAACAGCAACATATTTCAGGATAAATTTCAATATCTAAAAGTGTAGGTGAACATTTAATGAGAGCAAGATTCTAATTAGAATTCATTTGTTTCTGGTTAGAATGAAAAACAAGATACATAAGTAAATTTAGTCTTTTATAACGATACAGAAAGAAAAGAAATTAGGAAAATTAGTGGTACCTCACAACCTAATTGTTTTCAGGTGTACCAGTATAGGGAATGCATGAATTGAAATGGCTCAACTAGGCAGGGTTATTATAATTAGAGGTAGTTTATGCAATTTACGTATACGATAATTCAGTGGTGGTTCAGTTAGTATGAGAAATTCAACACTTACTATCCTATTTCCCAGAGGAAATCCTTCCCAAGCTTCACTGGACACAGTAGGCAATGAAGCAGCCGACCAACTGGCAAGAGATAGTGCAAATGGACAACTTGCCCCAGCCATCTCTCTGCCAATTCCATTATCACATCCAAAATCAAAACAGACTGGAATGGGACCTTATGTCTCTGTGGAAAACTAACTGAGACAAGAGCTAACAGGTAGGAGGACATTTAACTTCCTCCCAGTCTTTCAAGGGAATTAACCAGTACAGGCAGAGCAATGACATTTCCTGACGGCCATGGTCCTTTTGCAATCTATATGTTTGGCTTCGGACTGCACAACATAGATTCATACATATACGGCTCAACAGGTACCATCGATCACAGTATAATCGAGTGCGAAATCACCAAATACCTACATTTCTGGCCGTATACAGCTGAAAATGCCAAGGTATGGCTGAAACAACTTCAAAAGCGTAAGCTAATACGAAACAAACTACAACATCTCATAGACTACCTGGCAATAAAACTGCGAAAATCTAAAAGCAATCTAAAAAAATAAAAAAAATAAAATAATCATTCAGCAAAGTCTTGACAGGGTCTCTTTAATAATCACAGGTCACAAACACCCATATTCCGAAATAACTTTATAAATTCCGCTACAAATTTTAATATTCAACAAATATTTTGGTTAGGCCTAGCGATTATAGAATGTTCCACCAATTGAGTACATATAACAGCAACTCAGCTGGTGGTAAGTAAGTAAGTAATAAGTGCCATTATTCTAGTATATAGTTGATAATTAAACACCTTCCTCTTTTTTGAAATTGTATCTATTAAAATATACGATTATAATTTTATACTGAATTTCAAAAATATAGCCTCCCCCCCCGAAAAAAAAAGAAAGGATTTGAGGATTAATACGGTAGTATCTTTTCCGGAATACCTTTATTTCTTACTGTTTATCAGCTATTAAAGAAAGACACTCAGCTTGACTCACGAAACTGTCTGTCTTCTTATCTCAGTGATTAGGCCAAAAACATTAATGCGTACTCGTTTCTGTTAACTGAAAGAAGCCAAAACAGGTTTCTACTTTCACGGGGGAAAAGGGAAAGGAAATCTTAAAAGTTATATTAAATATTTGGTTTGCTACAACGATTACAGAAGCATGTGATTTTAATTTTGAAGAGGCACATAAGTTGCAACAGGTTTGCAACATAATATGAGGGATTTCAGGAAGCTGTGCCATAAAAAATGTACGAAATCTAAGCAGTTGGAGTTACACTACTAAATTTCGAGCTTTTAGGATCAATCACAGCACAAAGTAAACTTAGTCTTCAACTTCGAGATGTTAGGCGGATATAGGAATTATTTTAGTTATCACCAGTCTGCTTTATTTATTTTTGTATTTTAGTTATCACCAGTCTTTGGTAGATATAAATAACAATGATATTCTAATATAATAAATATATAATGATACGCTTCTTTCTTCTCTTTCTCTGTTTTTTGAACACTTTCAACAATCCCGATTATTCCAGCACTCGATATACTATTACCATCATTATCTGTCTGCCTCACAATATCTGCGTTGTCTTACGAATCCACAGGTCTGAAAGGACTATCAATCATGTCCATGTTTCAAATAATTTTATACTGGTTTTAACACTGAACGAAAAGCGCATGCCATTGTCTTTCTTCTACAAAAATTTCTAGATATCCAGATTATATATCCAGATCATTATGTAGTGGAATGTCCCTCAACGAAACAATACCCTATTAAATTTTCTGCAGCTAATGTCATTCCTTTCAAAAGATTCCTTAAGTAAAGGCATCTTGTTCTTAAAGTCTGTAAAATGAGAAATCTGCTTGCTGAATTGGGAAAAGATATTTGCCATCTCGGTTAAAAATATGAATGCAATACTAGCATATTTAATTGTCCTCTAAAATCTTATTATTTTATTTATAAGTTCACATACAGCAAGTTTATTTTACGAACATAAAGTATAAAGACTTAATAAGACATTATGATTATTTGTATGATCTGTTTTATGAGTGTTTCATCGATTTTTATGGACTCCATGAACTGTGAACTTTATGAACTTTATTTGTAATGCAATTACATTTAATTTTTAGATTTTTAATTCCTTTTTCAAATTTTTTAATTTCTTTTTTTTTTTATGTTTCAAAGTTTATACTTTTAAATTATGTAGTGTAATATATTACAAATGTAATTGATTTGGTTATTATTATTTAAAGCAAAAATAAATCTAGTTAATGATGAATGTGGGACAATACCTGCCATTGGTAAAGACTAGGTGTCCCCATTGTCAACTAAACTGAACTGGTCGGTGATTATTACTTTAAGCCCAACTCTGCCAGTCATTTTGATGATTTTCAATATTCTTCATGTGTTAAGAAAAATTTGCATTACATCTGCTTTTTTCCATTGAACTATTTATAGCTGTTTATGTTGCTGTATAAGTTAATTATTTAAATTTAAATTCAAGTCTCATTGTTGCCTTTTCATCTCATCGGACACCAAACTACACTTCTTCCAAACTGCTAGCGAAATGCGTCAGTTGATATAGTAAGACACACGCCACAGGCATGCTTAAATTCTTTCGATATCGCAGATCAAAAGCTTTTAATCATGGAAGATTTGAGTATCACGAACTCCGGAATGTTTATATTGAACAATGATTTTAAGTAACAAAAATCAGTTGCTTCAAAATTGATCGATTCTCACAAGATAAATATTACACTTGTAGACTCATTAGGTTATTTGGAAGCAGGAGACGTGAAAAATGTGTAATATCATCGCCGGGACTCGAACCTAAACGTCTCGAATACACGCCGAGTGTGCTACCGTTACAGCACGAAGGCATGCAGAAAGGAGGGAGAAAATACTTTATATACTCCTCCTTTTAAAGGGCGACTGGGATCAGAGGATCGAATCACCAAATCCTGGTAGAAAAGAATCATCATCATGTACCACCTTTTAGTTTGGGCGCCACTGTAGAAGTATTAGGTGTTTTTGATACGGGAGAAGTGAAAGGTGAGCAAAGTCCTCTGCCCTCACCGGGACTCGAACCTGGACCTCTCGAATACGCACCAAGAGTGCTACACCACGAAGGCACGCAGAAAGGAGGAAGAAAATACTTATACACTCCTAACACTTGTATCATCAAGTGTATCTGATTAAAAAATATTTTAATTATAACTTTTTGACACCCCAGCTGATTAATTATTGTTTTAAAAATTACTTAAATTTTTTGCAGTGAAAATGTTGCCAATTTTTTTTCTATTTGCTATGTCTGAAAATTAAATAACTTAGGTTTTATTGAATAGCTACACGTGTGGGGCGTGGAAAATACAAATATTTTATTTCCGTTAATGGAAACCAAATGCTTTCAAATGGCCGAATTTTGTTATTTTGTTTGAAACTGAAAAATACAAAAATTGCAAATATTCAACAACATAGCCTCTATGTTTGCCAAATTTATGGGTAAGCTTGACTCTCAGAAAATGCCTGAGAGAAAATTTCCTTCTTAGTATCTCAGAAGATAATGACATTATATTTCCTAAAATGATTACGTTATCCGACGAACTGGCCTACAATTGCTAACTGCTCTTCTTATGTCTTGATCGCGGTTTCAAGATCCTCAACATATACGACTACGGTGCTTCAATCCAAACCCTGCCAATGTAAACTTGAGCAGGCTGTCAAGTGTCATAAGAATTCGCTCAAACGCATGACTGAAGAGGATCCTGATAGAAAACATGCGAGGGATTACATTCCAAAATTTAAAAGATAAAAAACTGGATCAAAGCCGATATGGACACACTAAAAGGTAGGTGGGAAATTGTTTTGGCTGGAGTTGATCTCCCAGAAACTTATGTATTTCGTAAACTAACCCAACCCATTACTGTTATTCCCAACCAAACAGACTAGGCGACCATCCTGGAAAAGGCTATTCTCAAGGATACACTCGATACAGAAGTCGAAATTAATCAATCTGATGCTCCTAATTTGGATGAATTTACCTCCCCTAAGAGAACTGCTTAAAGACCTAAACCAGACACCCCCTGAAATATTTATTAGCAATAAATTCGATATTTTAGATGTTGAAAACTCTAATGAAGTTCGAGATAACAATAAAGGATATTTACGTATTATCGTCACCATTTTACTAGAAGTCGCCAAATTTTGGGAATATGTTAAACTGTAACAACCATGCACATAAGCATTTTCCAAGCAACCAATGCATCATAACGGTTTTTCAGTTAAGCAACGTTGTCATTTTCGTATGCGTTTCTTTTGTTGTATTCCAAGTTCTAACACTTTTATAGGCAAATCGTAATATTTTTTTTTACTTCAAATCAATATTAAAATATCGCTTGTGAAATCTGCCAATAGTGGAGGAAATTGGGTTGAAATTTCCACAAAAATGCAGTATTTTATTGCAAAATTGCTAAAGGGAACAAAGATGAGATGCATTTGGTAAATAATTGGTGCACAGTGCCGAGTTTCAGCAATGCTCTGTACTCTAATGTGTTTTAAAGCGAAGAAAGAAGAACAGCACTAAAAACTTAGAGAAAGATTTCGGAAAAAAATGTATTATATTTTTATTTAAAAATTTAAATTTATATTTTAAAATTTTAAACTGTGTTTTTCTTTGATATGCTGATAATATTTGCCTACTTACCATAAATATCGAGAGTGGAAAAAAGTTGCGAAAATTGCCAACTTGCATCCGATAAGTACGAGTAATTTTTACTTTTTAAACTTTTTTACCTTGGTCAGATTGAGCCAAGGTTGTTGCGTTAATACGTAAGCAATCAATAAAAATACTGGTTATATTAGCCCTAATGGCAGTAACCCTAACAATACACTACACATCTTAGTCGAGACCAAGACTGAACATCATAATATCTTCTGTAATTAGACAATAACAACTTAGCCATTCATAGGAAAATATCATGCAAGTGCTCTCAGGGGGATTACTGAAAAAATGAATGACTTTAACGTCAACATTTATTGACTCAGATAGCAACTTTATACAACACGATCAAGCGTACTCCCAAAAGGATGCCCAACTGAGAAAATTACTACTGAACTCATTTCATTAAATTTCAAAGTTTTAAAAATTTCGCAGCTCACATTTCAAAAACAAAATCCCACTTCTCATCTTTCATGTTCAGCTAATGACCACTCAAAATATAGTGAAGTTTATGCTAATTACTACTCTGTTAGTTTTGTTATTTAAGTAGAAAAATATTAAGTTAAAAATTTCGCACTATATTATTAGAATTGCCAAAAAAATCGGCCAGTCCTGTGTAAGCTTCAACTCTGCTATGTTAGGTATGCGAAAGCATATCCCGGCACTTGTCTTCTGCAACAGCCTTGTCGAGAATGTTGATTTGGCTATTTCAGCACTGGCGAGAAACAAACGATTACCGCATGTGCATTGTTAATGTAGTGACTTTTTGTTGTAAATATTCATTATACTCACACTTCCGAACGGTGTCATAAATTTGAAAATATTTAATTTATTATAATATACAATTTTGTTAACAATTTGTTAAAGAAATACCATACTTATTGGAAAATTTATTTTTAAAAAACTCTTTCTGGTGGTTACGGTTCAGCAATTGCTGCTACTTATGGCTCTAAAACAATATCGCAGCCGACTTGGTACCTGAAATGAACTGTGCTAAGTAAGATTCCAGGTGATGGGGACTTATAGCTCTGTGCTTTTTATTCCGCCATTTCATTAATCCCTGCAGTGCCGTAAGAAAGGATATTTGTGATCCAACCAATTCTCAGTACGAAAATTTTTCTTCTTTTTATGGCTGCTACTACTGCGTCGCAGAATGGTTTCTTTTCCAGTATATAATTGCATATAATGCCCACTTTCACAAATACTTTCTGTTGGTAAAATATCGTTTTCTTATAATTCCTTTCAGTTGATGTAATATTGAAAATAGTAAGCAGGATAAATATTCGCAGTGAAAACCAGCTGTAATTTAAAATTGAAAGTTTTATCCCCCGAAGAAACATGAACTACAAGCACTAACGAAAAATCGTTATATAATAAAAGCAACATTTGAAGAAACGAATATGACCAGATCGGTAACCGTAAACGTTTGTTTCTCGCTAATACAGAAACGTTTCAAAACCAGTATTTTCGCCAAGACCGCTGCAGAAGTCAAGTATCCACATCGCTCTATGAATTGTGAACTTAAACTCACAGACAAACCATCTGCTGTAGCTGTATAGGAAATCATGCAAGTTCCTATCCGGGCAATCCATATTATAAAAATTACTCTACATTTACATGTAGCTCCAATGTCCGGCCCGATGAAAGTTATGTTTTTGCTGTTAAAACTATACATTACGAAAGTAAACCTAAGAACGATATTGATTTCACCCATAAGGAATCAGCAGATAAAGAAGCCACCCGAAACTTTACTTCGACGAAAAAACATCTTAATAATTTGAATACCATCTTTAATCTTTTTACTGTAATCAAACGTACCCAAAAAATTTTCTCCGACCATAATATTTCCAAATTCCTAAGCTGATTAACCAGGAATTAACCAAAAATTAAGAATATTAATAAAAATTTAGAAAAAATTAGTTATGATTTAGAATCTGTGTGAATAGGCCTGTATTTAATTAATTTTCACACTGACTCTACTAAAACTATTCTACCAGCCAGAAGTACATTTTCTAACTAATCGTATGGCTCTAGAAAAAGACTTCTTTTTCCCCCTTACTCAAGTCTTCATATTTCTTGGCATCACGCTTCTGCAACATTTTGATTCCTCCTTTTAACAATCAATCAGGTAGTCACATCGTTCCACTGAAATTAAATCACTCTAAGGTTCGTTACTGGAATGGTTATAAGATTTTTAATACCAGCAAGTGTTTCATCGACGGAAAATTTATTTCCTACTACGGACTGTTTCTTTTGCTCGCTATAAAAAGCTATGTTACTTGGTCTACTTTGCTTGGTATAGGATGAGGCTTACCAGCCTATGTGCCTATATTACAATAATATAAAATAAAATACACTGAAAAGCAAATATCTTATATTTTTCAGAATGGGTCTGGCACGCTAGAGATAAAATGTTATATTTCAAACAGAATTCGCCATTTAAGGTGAAAGACTGAAGGAAAAAGTGCTGAAGGAAATGTCCAGTTCAAAAGCTTTTGAATGAAAGCTTATAATGTAATTCTAAAAATTTTGAATATAAATTTTGAGTTTCAGTTTGAGGTTTTGAATTAAATAGTATTTGTAACGAACTCTATAAACCTACTCAATGCCACAACTGTCAACGTTGTGGGCACAATAAGGCCCATTGCCTTAAGTGTGCTCAAAGTCACCTGACTAATGCTTGTAAAAAACATAAAAATGCTTCTGGGAAATATTGTCTCTGCAAAGGGGAGCATGTGACCTCTCATAGAGGTTGCCCACGGTACCCTAAAATATTAAAAGACAAGATTCTCCACCAAACAACTATGAAAATTTTCCAGCTCTAAGTAGAGCTGTTACTGTTAAACATCATCAGCCAATTATAAGTGAACAAGCCTTAGCTAATGTCAAGGAATCACAGTCATTTACGAACTGGATTAAAACCATTCTAATAAAACCTAAATCTCTCTTTCAGAGATTCAAACGGACAAACTCTTTAATGGGAAAAATACAAATAGTGACGGAAGCCTTAATGCTTTGATTAAACATAATTTAGAAATGTAATCAGTTACAGCTGTTAATTTTCTACTTACTTTGCATACTTTTATATTTAACTGTGTTTTATTTTTTATATTCACCATGATCAAAGAACTTTCTGTCTGTTTTTTCTGCAGTGTATATTGTGAATTGTTTATGTGCCATTTCAAGGCAGTATTGTCATTACAACTGTGTGTCACTTCATCTTCCCTGAACGTATACCCAAGAAACTTTGTAGGCGTATATCAGTTGACGTCACATGTCCCACAGGCCAACGCGACAGCTTTTGCTCATCGCTACATCGGCTATGCTTTAGCGTGATTTCTTTTATAAAAACCAACGCTTTAGGAGAAGATTTTCAAAAGCGTCGGTAAATGCTATTTTTGTAACAAGCCCACTTCACCATACGTTAAACGTTCAACAGTATTGCCACTTCTCGCTTTTAAATCTCTGAGTTTGCTAATCAAAAGTTCATTAAATTTGTACAAAATATGAAACAATAATAAAATAAAATGCGAAATTCGAAGCTGCCTCGATATGCTCAGATTCCAGTGGAGGAATTACGTGTATAAAAAACATTTGGTGGAATATACACTGGGAGGAAAATATTACATACATACTCTTCAATATTTAATTTTTTTAATACAGTACATGGGGATAACATTTGGTGAGAAGAATTTGAAAAATGATTTCGAGAAAAAGTGAGCTTCAAAACTAACAGCACATCTGGTACTAATAAAGTGATTATTTGTAATAATGGTAAGGACATTTCACCTTTGTGCATAAGAATGTCTTGCCATTGCCTCTGCGTTTTGGCACTAAAAATGCATATTGTAGATAAATCTATTCTTTTTCGTAAAAAGATAATTTCCTCAAATTCGGAAAGAGGGAATTTTTAATAGATCTGAAGTGTTTTAAATGTTTACACTAACAAACGAAAATTATTTATTAAAACCCTGGCAAAGGTTTCCCTGGAACATTTGGCCAAAAACACAGCAGACTGGATTACTGTTTTAATAGTTTTTGTTTTAAATAATACTCCAGGCGATTTAATCTGCATCGTGACTTTCATGATAGAAAGGTATTTCGTAAAATTTCTAGTGACAGAGTCCATCAATTATGGTGGGTTTGCGCTTAGAAAGGCCTCTTTTTAAGAGACTAACGATACAATAGTCCATAGATGAAACATCAGGGGACTTCGCAAGAATACTTCGAAAAGGTGCGTATGTCATATTTGTATAAGTCTTCGTTTTTTCAAGGAATGCAGCGGTACTTTTCGAAGTATGATTTGCTGCTTTGTCTTGATGAAGTTTCACAATTTGAAGGTCACTCAGATAAAGAAATGGAATTTTTTTTGTAAATATCGGATGCTAAACATTTTCTTGATAGTACGTTGAGTTGATTTAAAAAAAATTTTTCCACTCTTTGGATTTTTAAATTCTCATTGTAAAAGAATCCTACGACAATCATAAACCCCTTACTGAAATTTTTTTGGATTGATGGAACCAGGTTTATACACTTTTTTCTTTTCGTTTCCGATAGTAAATAGGCCACATTTTTGTGGTCATTTATGTAAACCCATGCTTCAGCAAGAATCACAATGCATTTCTATTTATCTCCTGTTAAATAGTGTTTATACAGGATTCTACAGGTTGTTCTGCATTGAACCACATGTCTAGGCGAAAGCTAGTGAGAACTATGGTCTTATCTTTATTAAGTTGTAAATCTTGGTTTATTAATTTATTTATTGTTACTACAGATGTATTTAAATGGAAATCTATTTCTTCATCGGCAGATTTTCTGTTGTTACCAATTATTTAAGTTTAGAAACATTAGAAACGGTAAGTACGTTTTCGGGAATCCGTTTGGTGTCTTCTTTCGTTGTAGAAGTAATGACTGCGTGTTTCTTTTCCTTTCCAGTTATTAATGTTCCTTATTTAGAGCTTAGAAATTTTAATATCATGCATTTAACCACTTTTTTGAATTATGGAATAGGAATATTTCTCTTCGGGAAGCTCAAAAATATATCCTTCAATCCACAGCTTTTTTACATGTGAGATTTTGAAAAAAGAATACATATGAAAATAGCAAACGGTATTTCTCGTTTCCAATTGTAAACTGTTGCCTGAAACTTTTATTCCAAAATATTTGGTTTTTTACATTCTTTATAAAGTTTGGATTCTAAAAATGCGTAATCTCTGTAATATGCGGATTTCTTTCTTTTTTTTTTTTTTTTTTTTTTTTGAAACGGCAATCACCAGGGAGAAAAAACGGAAAAACAACACAAATGTTAAGCAACTTTTAATGAAAATTGAAAGAAATAATTTTTTTTGATGTTGCTTTACTAAAACATAATCTCGTAAATTTATATATACGTTTATTAGAGAATATTTTGTATGTAATTGTAATGAAATAAGGTGAGAAAATTTTGTATTATGGTTTTCTCTTCGTATGATAGTTTTCTCTTGTATTATGGTTCCTTAAACGAGAACGCATTGAATATCTTAATCCTTTATTTTTTAGAAAACATATTTAGTGCTAAAAGAAGACAATATAAAAGCTTACTTAAAATACTGTATTAAAAAATTTAATTTTATGCATTTTCGATATTTAATTTTTTTTTTTTTGATTTGAAACTCTTTTTATAATTTGTGTGAGATATCATATATCAGTGGTAAGTCGTGGATCATATAAGTTAAAACTTTTTTAAATTTCTTTTGGTGTGATGGGAAAGCACTATGCATGTTTATAAAACACTACGCAGTTTTTCATATTCAGATTTGGATCAACAGAAAATTTCAAACATCGTAGAATGTATAAAGCTTTGTTGAAATTAATCCTATTTTATATTCACATTTGAAAAATAATAATTGTTTTCAAAATGAAATAAAAAAATTGAAATTTTAATATAAGAAACTCTTTAATAATAAATAATTTCTCAAATTATATTCCTAATTTAGTATTAAACTAGAATACAACCCCTAATTTCATCATGATATTGGAAAAAGGTTGAACAAATTACGTTTTCCTTTAATTAATGTTATTTGAATCGAATAACATATATTCATTTAAGAAATAGCCTATATTATTATGATAAAGAATCCATAAATATGAGTGAACAGAAGGAGCATGTTCTAAAAATGAACTATAAATTAGTCCAAGAGAACCTTATAAAACTTCAGATAAAAAATATTTCACGAATATTTTGTATCGCTTTCAGTTTGGCTGAGTTCTTATCACATCTTTTTTAAAACGTTCAGGTAGCTCCCTCGGGGTTTCTCATGCAGAATTCTAAAAAGATATGAAACTTTTTTTTTTTTTATTTTCCATATGTGGATAATATCTTTAAGTGTTTAATAAAATGCATGCACATATAAGTATAGAACTGCATTTAACGAGTGTACCAATAAAATTACAGTAAAGTATTCTAATAGGCAAAATAAATAAAATAAATGAGGTTTCTTTTATATATATATAGTCTTCCTGAGGAAATTTAAAGATCTTTTACGTCAAAAGTTTCTTATGTTTACAGATAAAATCTATTTTGAAGAAGTATATATGAGAGACAGCCACTGTAATTTCCTTCCTTGATGTTTAAGGAGCGTGCGCTCGTGGAACCAGATGTTGGTTAAAATATCTGAATAAAAAAATGTTGGTATTTGTATTTTGAGACGATGTTAAGTGAGTGATAGGAGAACGGGGGCACCGTCCCTCTACCGTATGGGTAAATTGGTTCAGCACTGCGGTCTACCCTTATCTTTATTAAATGGTTATCTTTAAATATGATGGCTGAAATACATATGGTAATTGACATTGATAAGCATATGGCTGTTGTACAGTGAAATATATACATACATGATTGTTCAATGGTATATTGTTAAACATATTGGTTATAGTCTAATATCAATAATAAAGTATTTTATAATAATAAGGTATTTTCTCTCCCCTTTCCGCATGCCTTCATAGTGTAACTGGAAGTACTCTCGACTTGCATTCGGAAGGTCCGGAGTTCGAATCCCGGCACCTTTTTCACGTTTTTGCATCAATATAACCTAATGACTCTACAAAATACTATATACAATTGTTCTTCAATTTTAAGGCAGTCTAACTGGCATGATACAGTAATGTGAGACCATAAATTAAGTTCAAATTGACCCTTTAGGTGTTCTCTAAATTGAAATACATAACTGTCAAATTAACAAATATCTACAAATCTGTGTGCAGGATAAGCTGGAATCTCAGTTTGCACATTCAACGCGCATGTTATGGGCAAAGTATGAAACGCCGACATTCTATAGAATGCTTAGGCATTGTATATAATGTCGGACGTTTTTAAGCAAATTATGAAATATGAGAATCATTATATACTTTCCCTAGGCATTATATATAACACCTAGGCATTCTATAGAATGGCAAATGCTCTTTAGGCAAAGTATGAAACGCTGGCATTCTATAAAGGGCCTAGGCTCTGTATGAAATATGAGATTTATTACATACATTTCCTAGACATTATATATAATACCTAGGCATTCTATAGAATGGCAAATGCTCTTTAGGCAAAGTATGAAACGCTGGCATTCTATAGAACGCCTATGCTCTGTATGAAATATGATAATTATTACATACTTTTCTTAGGCATTATATATAATACCTAGGCATTCTATAGAATGACAAATGTTCCTTAGGCAAAGTATGAAAAAACAGTTATGATAAGGCTATTATTTAAAAGATGTTTCATTTCTCAAAAATACAAATGATTTTTGAAAAAGAGTGTCATAAAAACTGTTATTCAAAATTTGAAAAAATAGTAGTGAGATGATCTTGATCAAGTATAATAGATTTGTATTTTCTATCTGGCGGAGAATGGAATCGGCAAGATCTACCTGCTAACGTTAAATTAAATTAGAAACAGTCAAAAGTTTCACAACAATGCCCTTTTCAATACTTTTTTTTTATGGCAAGGCTGACAAAGGTGGCTGTACAGTTCAATATCATTACATGTAACGTTTTTTGTATTTGGTTGAAAGTTCTTTTAACATTCTGTCACGTCGTCCGTGTCCAGTACTGAAATGAGTTTTCATGAAGTACGAGAAATAACTCAGCGTTCGTGACGTAATACTGCATAGTACTGACGCTTTCTGTAACAGGATAAATGAATGTACTTTTGTTTTCCACAAACATCACATCTTAGCGATTCAACGGCAAGTAGTCTCGTGGTTTCTTCTTAGTAGGCATTTTGGCCTTTTTAATTATTTGTTAACTTCTGGCATGTAGCTCCGATTCTTTGAAAAGAATCGGAAAATTTATTTCATACTTTATCTGTTTGTCATTTGGCATTCTATAGACTGCCCAGGAAATGTGTGAAATATGAATCGTTTCACACACTGCCGGCTAGTTTTAGGCATTATATACAATGTCTGGGCAGAATGCCGGATTTAAAACTTTGCCGGTAACATACACACTTCAAACCAGCGATAAAAGATGTAGTCTCTCAACATAACACCAATATAGGCATTACTCATTTGTATAGATTAAACAAAATAAATAAATAATTGAAAAGAAAAGAACGTATCAACTATCTACCAAGTCATCTATCAAGTCAAATAATAATCAACAGAATCAAGACTTATGGAATAAGGCCTTTTAAACGCTTTCCGAGGGGACTGTACCTGAAGTAATTAACTGGACAGATTTTGGTGATTGTGAAAAGCTTCAAGAAAACATTTCTCCTGTTGAAAGAAGTCTTTTGGATAATTTCAGCGGAATTAAAATTAAAAGAATGGTTAAGGGATCAACGGTGAAGTATTTCTTCACAGTCCTTTTCTGTTTAAATTTCATGTTCTTCAACGAATCATTTAAAACTTTCTGTTAATTTTCTGATGCCCTTTAAGCTACACTAACAAAAAAAGTTTACCAACAAGTTAAATCAAAATCTTTAAAGTTTGAATTGCAAAAGTTTATTATTAAGAAATAAAATAGCTTGGAATTTGAGCTTGACAGAGCATCCAAGCTGTTTTAATTACATGCTACCTCGTCACCGTGTCGCAATGTTTTCATCACTCTTTGTTGACATTACTGAAATATAACGTTTCGATGAGTAATATATCCCCTGGCAATAAATCTTCGTAGAAGAACATAAAAAGAGTCACGTAGATATTGATTGCCCTTCGGAAGATTTCTAGAGTTTACTTTCCTGTTTAAACAAGATTTGAAAGTGGAATATTCCTTCATTTTCATAACATCATAATATTTACTGACAGACGAAATATCATTCAGGAAGTAAAAAAAATCGCGTTCCTTTCTGATTTTTAAATGAAATAAATATACGCTACGTTCAAAAAAGGTTACTTAAATATAAAATACCTTATTATAATTTCAAAAAATGGTTTTGGAGATAATAAAATTAAAATAAATTAATTTTTACCAAATAATAACTGCACCCGCCAATACCGAGATATGTTACACCAAAGGAAAGAATAAAAAAGAATAATAAAATAAAGAAATTAATCCATTAATTAACTTTTTTTCGCTAACTTTTGTATAATACCAATCTGTCGCTGCCAGATTTTTCAGGAATTCTTGTATCCTCCAGACAGTGAACATAGATACTTAAAAACTGAGAAAATTAATTAAATTCTTAATCATTTCTTCCACACAAGAGACTTCTTTTATTGTTTTGAAAATAGTTTTATTATTTTGGGATTTTAGGTTTAGTTTAGTATATTTAAATTTGATGTTAATTAAACATTAACACTTATCTAATAATATTTGACCAAAATAAATGAAAATCCCAGCACTTGGTATAAAGTGAGTCCATAGAATAACTGAATAATTTCTTATAAAAAATCTGATGTGTACACCACATGACTTCCTTGTACGGAATATTAAATTATACACATTTTTTCTTGCATTTCATTTCAACTTATTAGATTCAATTAAATCTACTTCGCCGACAGTGCATAAACCACAATAGAATAAATGCATTCTTTAAAATTCACTCTAGTATTTGTTTACCATAGCGACACTCTGGCGCTAGATACACTTAACAGTATTATATTTCGTTCATATTATAACTCATAATGCACAAAATTTATATCATTTAAAGAATAGAATTATCTAATCGTTGCCATATGTTCTATTCAAAGACTTTAATAAAGCTAGAATGATGTATAAAAGAAATTAAGGAAACAAAAAAAAAAAAAAAAAAAAAAAAAAAAAAAAAAAACAGTCTTTCACAGACAATTGAGTATTTCTCATTCAATTAATTCATTTCTCACTTCGCGAGAAGGCAAAAATACATAAAAACTCAAAATATCTATATTAAAAACTACGAAGTAAATCTTAAACAATTGTTTCCTCGAAAAAATTCCAGAGAGGATTAAGCATGATTTAATTGGCAATAATAAATGAAGACGTTCTCTTTGTTATTGCGAAGCTAAGTTTCTCTAGATTGGCAGCAAATCCACTAGTCTGCTGTTTCAAATGTAAACAATCAATGGTCGCAGTCAAACAAAAGGCTTAGGGGCACTTAAACAACTTTAAAATTGTTGATAATTCTAAAAATATTGCATACAGATTTACTAAAGGCATAAAACCCGTAACCGGAAGATAAAAACAACATAATTTAATCCTTTTTAAAGCAAAAAATATACAATTTACAAACATATAACAGTAAAGAAACTGAGATCACTGAGCCAGGTAATAGAGTGGATATATATATAAATATAATTATATACGTTTGGCGCGGCCGATTGCAACCAAAATACGAGGTGCACATCTACATGTTATAATAGTCCTTTATAATAGTCCTATATACAAAATTTCAACATTCTGAGGCTACTCGTTTTTGAGTTATGCGAGATACGTACGTACGTACGTACGCATGCACGTACGTACATACGTTCCACGAAACATTCTCTTCAGAATTAATTTTAAAGAAGTTTTATAATTTTTTTGGAGGAAACGAGTCTTTTTTTCTCTTCTTATGTACAGATATCACGCAAAAACATCGTTAAATTGCATTCGATAGGGGTCAAAATGGATATTTTCGTTGAAATATGCTGCCTGAAACTTTTCGCGATTACAATACTTCCTTTTTACTTCGTACAAGGAAGTAAAAAGGAAAGATTAGTAACCTTCAAATACATTTACCTCCTTTAAAATAATTTAAATAATCCAGAAGAATCTGTACGATTTTTCCAACGTTTCTTAAAGCTATCGAAACACTGTTTAGGAACTAACATTTAGAAAATAAGCGGCACATTTGATTTAATATCTGAAACGTTTTCATTCTCTGTCTTTTCATGGTCATCATAAGCTTCGGGAAAAGAAAAAATATTAGCTGACGATAAGTCGCGAGAATGTGGTAGGTGATTTATCACTGGATCTAAATATTTAGCAAGATAATTGTTGTACAGACAGTGTCGTATGGTGCATCATCGTGTAAAAGAAACCATTGACTAAAATTAGAAAGTTCCTTCCTAACTCATCTTATCCTTATCAGAATCTTCAGCTTATCAGAATCTTGTATCTCTTCATCTAAGCGTTCCTTTCACCGTATTTATCACTTAATAAGTAACATTTTAAGTAACAGTTAAAATATATTTTTAAGGCTTCCTTTTATGCTACATTTCGCCACATATTCGTTCAATCCAGAGATTTATGCAGATTTTACGGTAAACGGCAAAGTTTAAATTTAGAGAAACAATCTCAGCCGACATGATTTGTGTTAGAGATCTTGGTTGCTGCTATCGCCGTGTAACTTGATTAACGATAGCCCCTGTTATATTTAAATAAATGCCGAACATTCGGCACGTTTATGTAAGTGTGAAGTTAGTAAATTAGGCTATCCGACTCAGTTGATAAATGTAGATTCCAGTAGCAACACTTGTGATGCAGCCAGTTAAACTTTTATATATTCCATCCAGTAGCTATGAGTCAAGGAGACGTAAATTTAGTGTTCGTATTATTTTTTGTTGCCGATGGCGAGAAATAAGGTTAATATTTTACATTTTGTACTGATGACACATTAGTCTTTTTTTTTAAAGCAGGAAATATGAAAAATTACGTCCACCTTCACCGGGAATCGAACCGCAGACATCTGGTATATCGGCCCAGTGTGCAGACCACCACACCACAAAGGCACGCCAAGAACGTGGGAGAAATACCTTATATACTCCCTCTTTTAAAGGACGACTGGGGTTTTTAGGGGACCCAATCGCCAAATCCTGGGTGAGAAGAATCATTATCCAACAACCTTCTTAGTTCGGGCGCCACTTTAGAGACATTAGGTATTTTTGGAGAAGGAAAGGTGAAACATTAACAATGACTTCGCCGGGAATCGAACCTCTCAACTACGCGCTGAGTGTGCTGACCACTACACCACTAAAGCTCGCTAAGAAGGCGGGAGAAAGACCTTATATACTCCACCTTTTAAAGGGCGACTGGGGTTCTTTTAGGGGACCCATTCGCCAAATCCTGGGTGAGGAGAATCATCGTCCACCACCTTTTTAGTTCGGGGGCCACTGTAGAGAGATTAGGATTTTTTGGAAGCAAGAGATGCGAAAAATGAGCAACGCGTTCGAACCACAGACCTCTGGAATACGCGCCCAGCGTGCTGACCACTACACCACGCTAATAACGTGAAGCATGCTAATAACGTGAGGCATGCTAATAACGTGAGGCATGCTAATAACGTGAGAGAAATACCTTATAGTATGTCTGTTATTCTCGCTTTTATTTACATTAAGGACGTTACCTTACTATGGCAAGTCTCCATGGCAGTAAGGTAAGGTTTGAGGGTGAGCGGTTTGTAGAGGTACTTATAATTAGCCAGAAAGCCATCCTCAATTTGTTATAAGGATATCGACTTGCTTTTTTCTACTCACTGTATACGCAGACACATGAAAAGAACATGGAAAAAAATGTATATACCTTTTTGTGAATAATAATACTATAGCAGCAGTTAATCAGCTAAGAGGCAAACTTAAGCTCTGAAAAATATACGGAATTGTGAAAACATATATTTGATTGTAGGAAGAAGCCACTTACTCACGTGCGCGCTACAAATGCATATTTCATTACGTTAATAATTTTCAGAACCTTGTGCTAAAAATAAGGAGAAAAACACACGCGTTAGGAGATTTTAAACTACTTTAATATTTAGTAGAAGTTTTATTAGTAGTTTTAAGTAGAAGGAATTCAGAAACAATCAGAGCTGAGTAACTTTCTTTATGTTAACATTATAGCTTCTAATCTGCTAGGTTTACTTCCAATAAATGAATGACTATTTATTTTTTTCCTATTGATAAAACATCAGGTATTCAAGGTATTGTATCAGTTTGGAAATTAGGAAAACTTCAAGCCAAGTAAATTAGAAAATCTCAACGCATTTTGAGGGAATCTGATACTAGTTTTCTTTAACCCTTAGAAAGCGAAGCCTTCACTGACAAGTATGCTTAAAATGCCGAAGCGCCCGTCCCCGCCCATTAACCGTCCCGTTCGCTTGCTCCTTTTCCATCCATTAAAGCACAAAGATGTATGAAGATTCCTACTACTTCCTAACAAAGAAGCTTCCATTAACCTTTTAGGACAGGCTAGCTGCAATATACAATGCCTTTGGGGAAACTGCATCCGCATACATTAGGGAAGGGAAAAAAAAAAAAAAAGAGCATTGCAATTTCGGCCGTTTTGGGCGGTTGTGGTCGTTTGAATGAAAGGCCGTTTCGGGCATTTTGGGTTCAAAATGTTAAAGCGAGGAGGGGAGAAGAAATTCTGTGCTATTAGGAATGGTGTATTTAAATAAACAAAAAAATTTGTAAAAAGAAAGAAACAATCCTATTACCCCCTCTTTGAAAAACAAAATGTGAATATTAAAAAATTATGATAAAAACGTTTAAATTCTTAAGAAACAAATAAAGAACAACATAACTTAAAATAAGTGTCAAACAATTTGATAGATGAATTGTTTGTTTACTTTAATAGGATAAAGCATATGAGTGTTTTCTACTTAGGAGAAAGGATTAAGTTCGTAGAAGACTTTCTAAGGAAAGTGGCTCATATACTCAGAGTACTTATGAGGAAAAATCAGGAATATACCCATAAAGTAACCCTTACGTTAGGATTCGAACCTATGTATGAAGATTCCTACTACTTCCTAACAAAGTTAAACTACTACTTCCTACAACTTCAAATTTTCAGTGTTCAGTGAACCTAATCCACTGGGAGAATGGCAAGACTTGAATGCTAAATGCAACTGTTAATGCAACACTAATAGTCGGTGAAAAAAATAATATTATTACACTAAAGAAATATACAAGATTCTCGCATGAAGAGCAAACTGTTAAAGTTTTTCTAATTTTAATTCATAATACATCTCATACATAAATATATTAGACTGAATTATAAACCAAGCATAATTAATCAGGTAATCCAATAAAAAATAAATTAAACCTAGTAAGCAAAAAGTGTATACGTTACATTCAGAATTCTAAAAGTTTTAACATAAACTTTTCTCTTAAGGCCTGCCGGGAAAAAGATATCAGACAATTGGCAAACGCATGATCGCCAAAGATCCATTAAAGCACATGATAATTTTATTTTTAACAGTCGGAAGTTCTCTCTTCAGTATGAAAGTTGAATTTAGAGAAAATTCAATTTTGGATTGATGTTGATTCAGTAGAAAAGTTTTTGCATTTAGAGAGTATTAACCATGAAATCTCCTTTCTATATGAAGCAAAAATATTTTGCTCTGAAAGGGCAGAAATACGTCATTTATGTAGAAAAAATAAGAGTAAACATTTAACAAAAAAGAAACTGCTGTGCAATTTATCAACTTATATGACAATCAGTATAATTAATGAAACACGACTTTTGAAAACTTTTTTCATCGTACGGGAAAAGACTGATATTGAAATATTCAGAACTTTTGATGTATGTGAGAGGTTTCAAGATAAACCTATTTCATCGACGGAAGCAATATTTCGGATAATTACAGGGAAACTAAATTTAAGATAGTGATTAAGGGACCAACAACACTGATTAGTTATAAAAGATGTATTTATACCCTCTTTCTGACATAAATTTCGTGTTCTTAAACATAAATATGATTGATAACTATTACAGAACACTGACAAAGAAAGTTATAAATGCCTTGAGAAATAAAATATCAAACAACAGATATTTAAGGCTGACTGGATAAGAAAATTTATTATTAGGAAATTGAACTTAACAACAGAGAATCTAAGTACTTCTAATAACATACGACACCTCTGCAGTGCCGCAATGTTTTCATCATTCATTGTTGACATTTTTCAGACGTAATATTTGATAAGTAACATAGCCAGCGGCAATGAAACGTCTGGCAAGAGGACGAAAGTGGCTACATGGATATTGAATGCCCTAAGGGAAATTTTTAGTATTTACTTTACTAAGGCTTCTGAGTTTATTAAGATGTGAAGTGGGAAATAAAAGTAGGAATTTTTTTTTAAATTTCATGACATCACAATATTTACTGAGAGATGAAATACCACACGACAACAGAAAAAAAAATTTAAAAAATGAATAAAAAAAAAAACAAACAACCAAAAAAAAAAAAATATATATATATGTGGGAAAAAACTTTCCTGAGAAATCAAATGCTTTATTATAGAACTTTTCTAAAGAAGTTTTGTGGAGATAGAAGGTTAAAAACACACCTTTTATCCCTCCCTAACAATAGCTGCAACCGGGATCTATCGATTGGGATCACACTGATAAAATAAAAATCAAGAAATTAATAACAAACATTTTGAACTAAATGGGTCTCATAACAGTCTGTTGTTATATCAGGTATTCAATATTTGTTACTATTGTTTTTTGTTTCTCCGGGAAGTGAATTTATGTACCAAAAAGGTTAAAATTTTCAAATATTTCGTTTAATTTTGCAGAAGACTTATTTTATTGCTCCGAAAATCAATTCTTTATTTTGCCTCTCATCAATTAGCTTGACATTTAACTTTCATGCTGATTAAACATTAGTTATTAGTGAAAGGAAATTCCTAGTCGTAAACTAAAGTGAAATTCCTAAGTGGAAAACCACGGGCTAGTTGTAACCGGTAAGTAGTATCACGCACGTTATGCAGAAGGTTTTAAAATTTATCAGAATTTTCGCTAAACATGATTTTTTGAAGGGACCCTTTTACGCAAGCTCAGTCAATAACCCGCCGAAAAGGGTTGTGAGAGGTTATATGCACGTGCTCAGTCTTAGCTAATTAATGGAAAAAATATTTCATAAATTTCGTTTAAAATAAGTTCATTGATCTTTTTTACTTCCTTGTACAAACTATAGGAAGTAACTGTAATCGCGAAAAATTTTCAGGTATCATATTGTAACGGAAATATCCATTTTGACCCTTCCCGAATTCATTTGATTCTTTTCCGCAATGTTTATACGTACAACATAAAGGACTGCTTTTCTCAAGATGGATTTAAAATGGTGTCAAAAAGGATTTTTTTCGTGACATCTGTACGTACGAATATGTGTGTGTATCTCACATGACTCAAAAATGCTGTAGAACGACGAAATTTTGTATATGGTTGGTTGGTTGTTGTCGTGTCTTTCGACAAGTCATATGGATCCATGCGTGGAAATCACAGCTTTTTGCCAGTTCCACAATCTTTTCACTATACAGTTCTCCCTGGAAAGGAATTCCCCCAAAGTTTTGCAGAGCTGCAAGTATTGCTGCTAGGTGAAGCTGTGTTTTGGAGATAGCTATATTTCGGGACAGTTTCTACAAGTTCTATAGGATCTGGTACCATCTTCATTAATTTTCACTCCTCTAAA
The DNA here is from genome assembly GCF_044657685.1 of Stegodyphus dumicola. Taxonomy (NCBI): domain Eukaryota; kingdom Metazoa; phylum Arthropoda; class Arachnida; order Araneae; family Eresidae; genus Stegodyphus; species Stegodyphus dumicola. Next base: position 136,041,285 of record NC_140776.1, read on the forward strand.
AATGGCAGGTTCTCAGTTATGTAGGAACCTGTAACCCGTAGAGGTGGAGAATAGGAGAATGCCTCCTCCGGGTGGTAGAAAGAAAATGAAATACCTTTCGCGGACCAAGAGACACAAGTCCAACCTCTTGAAGCAATGGCTACCATTTTTCCACGAGACGTCAAATTTTGTATATGGGACAGCTATAATATCTTTTTGTGCACTTTCTTTTTTATAGCAATCGACAATATATATATATATATATATATATATATATATATATATGTGGGATGGCATCGTTCATTATAATCGGATGACGCGACAAGCTGTGAGAATAAATCTTTTACGTTTCCAATGATAGAAGTCAGACGATTCCGCCATTAAGACAATGATGCGACTGAAAGATGTAAAAGACGGTCGATTCCCTTTATCTGTAAATATCATCTATGTAAATTCATCCTTCTACACATGTAATAATTTTGTAGTTTGTAGCAACTATTCATGTTTCCATTAAATATTCAAGTTATTTGTAAATTGGACTAGTTTATTAGCCCCTAGACAGCAACAAAAGAAGTAAGTTTACAGACATCATATTCCTAGACAGTAAGTACTAATTCTACATATATATTTGTGTATATGTATGTCTCTCTCTCTCTATATATATATATACTATACGGGTAAGAACTTTGGCCCACTTTAATTTGCAACTTTATTTCGGAGTTATTACGAAGTCCCTACACAACTTTATTTTCGAAATGCTAGTCTTAGTCATATACTTCCAATAACAGAAGTATTTTAAATAACGCAAACATTTATGTTTTGGCAAAGTCAAATTTGCAATAAAAATATCTGACAGCTTTCAGATTTTAGGGTTTTACTTTAAAATTTCCGATATATAGTATCGCGCGCTGGAGATAATTTTTTTTCCTCCGTACAGTATTGCCATTGCTCGCTATGAAATCATTGAGATTGTTAATAAAAAATTCGTTGAAGTAATACAAAATATGAAATCGATGATAAAACAAATTTCAAATTCCAAATTCGGGCTTCCAGAAGCCCATATTCAGTGGAAGATTACATTGTATCCACATTGTAAAAAGAGAAAAGAAAATAGGTTGCCATATATTAAGGAGTTCGCCAACTTGGCGCAAACTGAAAAAATGTGCCAAGAGAATTTTTTTAATTTCTCCTTAAATGTCACAGTAAATTTTAGAAAATTTAATATTTGGGCTTAATTTGAACCGTAGAATCGGAATATGGAAAAAATATTGGCATGTCATTTCAGAAAACGTCCGATTTTGTGTCAAAATACCTATATTAGAACAATGCTATATATAAATCTAATATATATCGTAAGTCGCGCTTTCGAGACATGAAAGACATGAAAAACGCAATTTGAATTTCGTCAAATCGGTTCAGTAAAACGCGAAACGCGTCCCCCTTTTTATTTATTTATTAATTTATTATTATTATTATTATTATTATTGTTATTATTATTATTATTGTTGTTGTTGTTTTTTTGGCGCAGTATAAGACTTTCGAAATTTTTTCAGCGATCAAAGGCTAATAACAAAGTTTTCGCGGAAAGAAAGCAACAGAGCAGTAAATATCGCGAAGTTTTTTCCTTTGGTGTTTAAAAGCAGAAATATATTCTTAACTAATACTCTTAATATGAAAATAAGTTTGGGTAAATGAATAAATGTTATTTTAACAACGTTTTATAACGCTGATGTTTTAGATATAATGTATTTAATACATGACTAAAGATTAAAGAAAAATATTGGTACTTTTCCGTTTTGCCGGCGCAAGCGATAAAGCCGCTAATAATGGTACAACCGATGCCAAACGGAATATTCTCGCTGGTAACCTTTTACGCCTCATTTTCAAAACAAGTCGCAGCTTTTTCTTATCAGATTGATTGTTTCAATACTGACATATAATTACATAGAATTTTTATCAGATAGTTCAGTTTTATGTCCAAGGCCATTTTCGGCAATTAAGTCAATTAGGATGCAATCACAGCGCTTACTCGAAGCCGAAAATATAGAAAAGGTAAAGTCGAGGCTTAAATTCATCAATTCTAATGAGAATGCATTAGCGAAGTAAAGCACTGCAGTTTTACATAATTTCTGAGTAAGCTATTCGTTGGAATTGAAATATTTCTTGCATTTAAACTTGTGTTCCAAATTAAGATTTAACTTGAAATTAATGTAGATAATTACTGAGAGCATTAGATTTTTGTAGAGAGTAGTTTACGTGAGATGAGATCGCTTGGGGTCACGTGATATGAACCGGCGAATCAGGATGTTGAACCATGAAAGCGTAGTAAATTCTTAAATTAATGTCTTTTTACAAATTTATTGTCTTTATTTATCGGCTTTTTATAAAATTTTAAGCGATATTAAAATGTTTATGCCTTCAAAAAAAGAATTCTTAGAACTAACATTTTTTTAAATATTTTTTATGTGTATACTGTATGTTATCGCCAATAAAGTCTGCTTGGCGAGATTTGCGCCGGCGAAACGGAAAAGTACCAAAATATTATATCTTTTATGCACTTCAAAGAGATGATGAGTTGACAAAGACTGTGACATGAGTAAAATGGAAAGTCTTTAATTTGACTTCATGACTTCAGTGAAGATCCTAGATACCTAGATGTTTATGTAAATTTAAAACAGGAAAAGATTTAACTATGAAGAAAATAAAATGTGCTTAACTCTGATAGTAAATAGTGAAGAATCTGTCTGTCTGTTTGCCTGCTAGCATTAATGCATGCTGTTCCTCCCATTGTGAAAAAATAGCAGCACTTCGAGCCACAAAATTTGAACACGCATAGTGCTTCACCTGAACATGTGCAGTTTGAAGCCGGAATTCTGGATTCTAAATTTCTTTCCATGTGACTTGATGAAATTCTGATTAACAAAATTAGTGATTTAGAAGCAACATGTTGTCACTCCGCGGAGCGTAATATACTTACTTATATTTTAAATGAATCAATAAACTCAGCGATTTAAGAGGAATAAAGAGATGTAAACAAATATTCAGTACTTTAAAGAATTACTAAGACATATATTTCACGTAATTAAGTAAAGTACACTGTCATTTTAGCTAGATAAAATAATATTTAATTTATCGTACTGCGTATATATAAACAAATGCAAGAGTTAACCTATTTCTTTTTGCCTTCTTATGTGCCGTAAAAATAATTGAATTTCACAAAGAAAAGCAAATGCGGGGCTTATGACAAGTAAAATAAAGAATTTAATTTCTAGTCAATAAGTATTTGATTTAAAAACAGTGTTCAGTTAAGCCGGATTATTGAAAAAGATTTACGAGAAAACGACAAATGACAAAATCATCCCATTAAGTTTTTGCTTATTAATAGAAAGGGAATAGATTTCGTGAGATCAGAACAGTTTTTTATCTTATTAACGTATGCTGTCATTTAATCGAGAAACAATGAATCTAAACAATTGAATAAGTTTATTTCGCTTATCACGACAATTTTTAATAAAGCCTGAATAAACCATTTCATTTCGAAGCGGTACTTATTTATAAAAACGTCTCAAGGAATACATGCTTTCACATAAACTTAAAGAAATATAAAATTAATGAAATACTCGGATAATTTCTAAATTTCGTTATTTAAAAATAGTTACAATTTAAGTGCGAAGTAAAATAAATTAATTCAAATCACTGCAATTTACAATTTATAATGACATCTAAATTTACAATAATACATTAATAATAACAATTTATGAATAATGAATACATTAATATTAACGGGTATTGAAAATCAAGCAAACTTGTTAATAATTTAAAAAAAGAATAATTAAATTTTAAAGTTTAGAATGCCATTTTAACATCTTCTGGATGCTCATTAATAATAAATTTTTGCTTGAGATGGAAGAGGACGCGCGCGAATGTAATTCATAATATTGAATTACTCTGTTTCTGCTAGAATTATCCGTAAAGCCTCTTAAAGTTGGTTAATTAAATTTCTTTGAATCCTTTCACATTCATAAAAATTTCTGTAGCCTTTAATTAATAATATTAATTCCAATTTAATCCTCACTAATGCTTTTAGAATTCTAATATTTTAATTTATCACGTTTCATTACTATTTTCCTCTCGTGCTACACTCGTGCTCGGTTTGCTCCGCCTATTGCTTTCGAAATAAATACAATCGTCACACCTTCCCACTTGGCCCAATTATTTGCTGTTCCCGAAGAAGAGGGATCTCTGTATAATCCTTCTCGAAATAAATACAGTTTTATACAAAAATTACGCCTTTTAAGTAAGATTGCTGTTTCCACTAAATTTAAATTTTCGTTTAGTTAAGAAGTAATTTTAAAAGATATTTGAAAAAGTTTTAGTCATTTCACATAATACTCTAAAAGTTAAATATCAAATTAAAGTTAATAACTATATTATATAAATGGTAATCACTCAAAAATTAAAAAAAATTAATATTCCATTTTTAAGAGTTAATAGCTGAAATTATTAAATTTCGGTACTAATTTCCTCGATAGATGCCACTACGCTAATGCTCCTTTTCCATGAATGAATGAGTATGAATACAGTTATCACACTGATATGCTGATAGGTTTGACACTGGTATGCTTCTGTACTTAATTTCAAAACATGTCTAAGTTTCTTTTTAGTATACAGCTTTAAGAAATATGCTTTATAAAGGTATTCTTCTTCCTTTACGTTAAAATATAGTTACAGCCAAAAACATTGCGGTAAAAATATCGCAGACGAAAACGTCGCGGAGAAAACAACGAAAGGCGAAAGCGTTGTGGCACAAAACATCATGGGAGAAAATAAAACAAAGAAAAAACATTGCAGTTCTAAAACATCGTGGTACAAAATATCGCTGTCGAAAATAAAGCGGTTCAAAAACTTTGCAGTTTAAAAACATCGTTGTCGAAAACATTGTTGTAAAAAATTGTTGTACAATTTATAAATTTACCTACAAATCATTGTATGACGATAAAGTCATAGACATGTGTTTTTCGGGCTTTAATAACTGTAAATGCATATTTGCATGATGATTTGTGAGCACAAGATGGAAAGAAGGATAATTTTTACTTTCATATTTTCTATTACCTAATAAATTTATAAAAAAGAAAACAAGAAACTTAAACCAAATCAAATAATTTTCTCTATAAGAGTATCAGATTAACAAAAGTGAATAAAACAATCTCATAATTAACTCAGCAATTTTGTATAGATAAGGGCATGCAGTTACTTATCTTCTTTTTTCTAATCTTTCTTAGATTATGCTTTACATGAAAAATTACCAGTAAAACTTTATAAAAATTTTTTATTAATGACCTTTGTTAGTTAATTACATCAGTTTAAAATTCTATTAAATGCTATAAGTTGCATTAATTTTTTATGCTTGAGTTTCCATTTTGCATTTTCAGCAAATATTTATTAGTTAATAAAAATATGAAAGTAAAAATTATCCTTCTTTCCATCTTGCGCTCACAAATGATCATGTGAGAATCCTTTCACAATTATGAAAGCCTGAAAAACGCATGTCTGCAATGTTGTCGTCATGCGATGATTTGAAGGGTACTTTATTTTTTTTACCACGATATTTTCGACGACGTTTTTAAACTGCGAAATTTTTGAACCGCTTTATTTTCGACGACGATATTTTGTACCACGATGTTTTAGAACTGCGATGTCTTGTAGCACAACGTTTTAGCCTTGCGTTGTTTTCTCTGCGATGTTATCGGCTGACACCGTTCTGTCGTGACTTTCTTCTGCCTTGTAATCTCTTGCTTGGTCGCTCTCCGGATGCGCCTCCATCGCCTGAGGAGTACATTGAACATCTCTAGGCACGGTTTGAAGTGACGCATGGTTTGCTTTCTTTACTCCCACGATGTTTTGTGCGACGACATTTTCACCTTGCATTGTTTTCTCCGCGACGTTTTCGTCCGCGATGTTTTCGACTGACGTCTAAAATATACAGGATTATCTAACAACACCTGATAGTTTTGAAAGCGAAAAAATAAACATACATTACTGTGCACACCAATGAACTTCCAATGGGAGGTTTTTGATCTATAAAGAAAGGACATTTATAACAAAAAGCAAAGTCACTCCCTTTTGGAGCCTATACGTCTGTTCAAAAACTAAATCTTTAAAATGGTCTCCATCAAACTGATTTGATGGACCTCACTCCGCTAATTAACGCTCTTACTACTGGATCGATTTCGGAAGTTCATCCTTATTCTCTGTAGCGTATTCTTTGAAATGTTTACAGTCGCTTGTGGCACGCATTGCTTAAGCCATTCATGCCATTGAATTGCATTGTTTAAACCACTGAACTGCATTGTTTAAACCATTCACCCTAGTATCGAATCTTCCGTTTCCCACAATAACAATACTATTGCATGATGGTGTATTAATATCCCCTGAACTGCTAACGAAGCCCTTAGAGGCAGGTCATTAAAACTTTTTGTGCAATAGGACAGCTCTTCGTAAACAAATAGCCATATGCTTTATGGTTTTGCGTGGCAAATTTAACATCGAAATGCGATTAAGATAGTATTACATGGTATTTAACTTTACAAGGTAATGTTACAAATCTATGGAGCCAAAGGTTTCTGTTTCAAAACTCTTAGGTATTTTTACCAAAGTAATTTATATTAATATTTCAAATAAGTTATCACTAACCTAGAATATTCTAATGTGATATCGAGTTCTCCATTGTGTTGAGGGGACTCCAGGGTGTCCAGTACAACCGAAGTGTCGGAGCAGACGCTGTCACAGGACATGGCTCGCTGGAGCTTTCCACTGGAACCTCCTTCGACTGCTTTGGAATACAAAGAAGAGAAACAGAACATAAGATTTTTATTTCTTTTAACAAACAGTAAAAGAAGGAAATTAATTTTAAAGCTTAATTCTCTGTTATGTATATCTCTCACATTTATTTTTTGTAAAAGAAATCAGTATGGCAGAAGCAATGTATTTATAAATCAATTTTCCATTTTGGCAGCTTGACAGTAAATGTGTCCTAAATGTGCGTTTGTTGCTTTATCTGTTATATTTTCTGCTAATAAAAATATGAAAGTAAAAATTATCTTTCTTTCCAGATTGCGCTCACAAATCATCATGTGAGTATCCTTTCACAATTATTAAAGCCTGAAAAACGCATGTCTGCAATATTATCGTCATGCGATGATTTGAAGGTACTTTATTTTTTACCACGATATTTTCGATGACGATGTTTTTAAACTGCGAAATTAAAATATACAAGATTATCTAACGACATCTGATGGTTTTGAAAACGAAAAAATAAACATAGATTATATAATAACATTAGTATCTACGTATAACTTTTAAACCGTAAAATTTCATTCCCTTGGGAAAAAAACTATGTTCTTCCCCCTTTTATTCAAATCAACTTTTAAAATTCTTAATTTATTATTTTCTTGCTTTAACGCAGATTTTAATCTGCTAGTTTCGCCGAAGGAAATCGCAAACTAAACACATTTTCTCTTTATTGAATAAATATTCTTTATGATATTAGAGTTTGGAAGGAAAGTTTTGCAACCGATTTTGCCATTTACGTTTCTCAAATTATGTTTTTTATCTTTTAAAATTATGCACATATTTTAAAATCGTAAAAAGATTTGAAATACATGGAAACTTATTTTTGAAATGATACTAAAGCATCATTTCTTCATATTTGGAAGGCTTTAAGTTTTAAAATGAATTCAATCTCTTAAAATACAAATTTACGTCAGGCTGCACGATTTTTACATAAAGCTGTGCTATTAAGACCAGATATTAAGTAGATCTTCGTGGGTTAGTCACTGTTATGATTCCATTAACTTTGTAGTGGCTTGAAAATATTCTAAAATAACTGTCAAAGCATATACATAATCTAATATTAAAACTAGACGCTTTTTGCGAAAACATTTTGCACATGCCCTATACCAAAAGTGGTATACCGGCAATTTTATTCTGACCGAGAGACAAAATCTGCGCCAGTCGTTGGCTTTGGCTTTTTTGGCTTTAGGCATCAAATGCATGACATTATGAAGTTGCCCAGCTCCGCTCCAATTCTGATAGAGAATACCCCGTTTACCCCATTTATCAGCATGTGAGCACACAGCTAACATGCCTCACTAACAGTGCCAAACATCAAAAGCCAAAATGGCGTATCAGACAGGCATAAAAATTAATTGCCTATGGATGCGTCCAAAAACTAATATTACACCAGCAAGTATATGTGCCGAGGTCAAAGTATAATACTAATCTAAGATCTAATACTATTCTAATAACTTAGTAAATAACAATAAATGTACATACAAGCAAACTAAAATGTAACAGAATAAAATGTACTGCAAGAAAATATGTTGAACAATAGGACCTGAACCATGAAACATATGACGCAAGCCGAAACCAGTCAAATGCACAATGCAGAATGTAACAGAAACAGTGCTAACATATTGTGATATTGAAGTAAATGGCATTTGCGTGCACGTGTTTCTTGCGTATGAGGTCATAATGGATTGAATGGACACAAAACCGATGATAGCTTGAAGAAATTTATTTTTCCCTAAATGCGTACTATAAATACTGGAACTTTTTCATGCAAACCTACTAGTACAGCTCTTCTCAGAATAACACAGTCAGTGGTTACCACTTCATGAACTACTAAGAATGTTAAACACAAGCATTACAAAAAAAAAAAAAAAAAAAAAAAAAAAAAAAAAAATCTAGTTTTGATATCATAACTTTAAAATGTAATATCAATTCCGGGGACAGAAAATAAATCCATAACCGTTTAAAAATATTTTAAAAATACAATGCAAAAACTTACTATGTTACCATAACTAAAATTGAGATTAAAATCAGGAAAATAAATAATAATTACTTAAAAAAATATAAAAACCTGAAATCTTTCAGACTTTACAGTACGTCCAAAGGGGCTTTTTTAGCGTTTTCTATGTTACCTTTATTTATTAAATATCATGTTCATCGAACTTAAATCATAAAATTCAGTTGAACAGCAATATTGCAAAAAAATATTTTAAATGAGCGTATCTTTAGAATTTTCGATGCACAGTCTCGCGAGCTGGAGATAGAAATGTTTTTTTTTTTTTTTTTTTTTTTTTTTTTTGTACAGTGTTGCTATTGCTCGCTTTTAAATCGTTGAGTTTGTTATTCAAAAATTCTTTCATGTTTTACAAAATATGAGACAGATAATAAAATGAATTCCAAATTCCAAATTTGGGCTTCCAGATGCCTATATTCGGGTGGAAACGTATGTTATTCAAAATTTGATGGCCCTAGGTACAGTTGTTTTATCACAATGCGAGAAAAATACATACATTTATGCAGATTATTCATTATTTAATTTCTTTAAATATAATGCAGAGCTCTAATATTTGGTGGCAACAATCAACCGACATTTCAGTGCAAAATGCCAAAACAGAATTAAAGTTCTTCGGGGCAAATTGCCCCTTTGGAAAACAAAAAAATGCACCCAAAGGGACATTTTTAACGTTTTGTGTATTACCTTTATCTATTAAATATCATGTTCTTTGCACTTAAAACTACAAAATTCAGTTCCACAGCAGTATCGCAAAATAATTTTAAAATGAGCACGCGCTGAAGATACATTTTTTTTTTCGTACAGTGTTGCCGTTGTTCGCTTTGAAACCACTGAGTTTGTTAATCGGAAATTCATTAAAGTGTTACAAAATATAATATCGAGAATAAAAAAAATCCAAATAAGGGCTTCCATATGCCCATATTCGGTGGAGGATTACGTTATTCAAAATTGGATGGCTCTAGGTACAGTTGTTTTACCACAATGCGAGAAACACACATATATTTATGAAGATTTTTCACGATTTAATTTATTTAAATATAATACAGGGCTCTAATATTTGGTGGCAACAATTTAAAAAGTGAATCGCCGTTTATTGTGAACCAAAAATGCCGAAACGAAATTAATAGTTCTTCTGGGTTAAAAAATCCCTCAAATGTTTAAGCTAGTACATCTTAAAATACTGTCAGCGAAACTCTGAATTGAAAACTGATCCTCTCCTTTGGTCTTGTACAGTTTTGTCCCGACCGTGGAGAAATTGTTCCTTCCTCGAAATTGCTAGAAGGTTACAGTTACAGTTACATAGGGATCGGCGCAGTTATACTTACACAGAGATTGTGCCAAAATGTCATCAAATGGTCATCATGTTTGGTGATTTTGGGTGATTTCGCACCAAATTAGGCGACAAATATTAGTCGCCCAAAACATCGCCAGCTTGGTGCCATCTGTCACTTTCTCGATTTAGCCATTTACGTCAATGTCAAATTGACTTACTCCAGCAACTCTACTTTTCCGGCGATGCATCGCAATCTGGAAACTCTCATGTTATATTATACAAGAAATAATACAATTTACATATACCATTAACATTATTTTCATATGTAATAATATTTGTAACAATATTATAATTTTCGCCTACATTGTGCAGTTACAATTAGAATGCAAGAAAGAAATAGATAATATAAATTAATCATCTTCTGATATTGGAGAATCTCCCCCCCCCCCGGGACGGACACCTATGCATTACAAACACCCATGCATTCTCCGGGATTCAAATCCAAGCTTAAGGCTGCAGCAGCCGATTTCTTTACCATCATGCCAACAGGACGTCTGTGAGATAAACTGAGTAATAGAAGAAAATTAAAATTTAGTTCGCTTTGAGTTAGCTAAAAATTAATTTTAAATGATATTAATACCTTATGAAACTAAATTCATAACGTTCCTCCCATCCCTAAAAAGAGAGATAGATCCCTCACACAAAATACGTATGTATAGCTTAGTGTAAAATACCTGAAACAAATATGCATTTTGGTATTTTAGTGTGCTTTTTAAAAAACATGTCTGATCTTAAATGTAGTAAATAAATAGTGCATCGTTTTGAAAGCTATTCTATAAGGAATAATAAGCTTTTTACAAATTTAAAATGACAGTATTATTTTAAAAACTATGACAAAAGAATAATTCTTCGAGTTACATTAAAATTGCAAGACATTACCCCAAGTTATGTTTGTAATTACAGGTAGACCTAACTGTAGTCTCATTTAAAGTATGATTATGCATATAAAAGCTATTAGGAAGCAAGCTGGGATTTTGCGCAGCCTAATGTTTATATCAGCCATTTTCCAGATGCTTAAAAGGAGGCATTTGCAAACCTCATAAAGACGCTAAAGAACATTCTGGAAACATTTATAGTATAAAAACATAATGTTTTTTAGATGCCAAATGGAAAATATTACTTGTTTATTTTTATTTCCAAGTATGGAATTTTTAAGGTATTCAGCTGTTTGTAGGAAGTTTGCCAATATTATTTTAGGTTTTATTTGAGCTTAATGATCGTAAAAGGAATTTTTCTCTGTTGTTTCGCCATTTCTGATTAAATTAAATTTAAGTCTTCACTAATAATACAAAATAGATTTTTTATTTTAATAAAAATTTAAATAAAGTTCTTTGAAACAATTTAGTTTCAATTTTATTTATCCATTATTATACTCATGTGTAAAACAGCTTCGAAAGTTTCCTAGAATTACTCCCTCTCAAATAAAATACTGATAATTGGCAAAAAATTGCCAAATCAGAATTTGTAAGAAATCGTTGCATCATACCATATTGGGCATAACAACGCCGTTCCCCTTACACTATTCATGGAGATAGGAAAATTATTTCTTACCTTCAATGACATTAGCATACTCTTTTTGATAACTCATTAGTATTTTTAATGATGATACTCAAGGAGCAGCATTTTGACCCTTTGTCTGCAGCGTTACGCACCCGTGGATAATGGATAAGTGATCCACCGGTGGGTCTTAAGCACGTTCATGTTTGCGGCTGTGTGTACCACAGGTGGGCCACCTTTTCTGTAGAATTTATGGGAATACAAATTGCTTTGGTTTTTAAATCACTTTTCTCATATTGACCCTAAATGGAAACGTTTATAATTTCATAAATGTATTTCTTTGTTACTCTTAAAAATGTGCAAAGTTCTAAAATTCTGGAAATAATATTCATTTTGTTTTCTTACAAAATAGTGTTCAAAATATATGAATACGTGCTGCAATATTGTGAAAAGCACAAAGTATTATTCAAAAATAAAACTGATATAAAGTATCAGGTTGCGTTCTGTATATAATAACCTGCAGTTATTATTATTATTTTTTTAAATTTTACTACATCCACTGGAAAAAATCAGTTTGGAAAACTGCGAAGAAAATAAAACCAAGAAATTTTTGGATTCACTTTTTCATAGTTGAATAAAAGTTATTTGGCCCGGTATTTAAACGAAAAATAAAGAAAAATATTTTATTCAAGTAAATATCATATTTTTTGATTTTTTTTCAATTTTTATTTTATTAAGTTTTTTAGGGATACGAAACTAAAACGGTAGTAATGATGTTTTGGCCTCCTCGGTGATTGCGGTGATTTGTGCCCAGAGGGCGCACCGCACAAAAGTTAGTTGCGTTACAGAACGTAAGGGAAGCGGACACGCCAAAATGTCGGGCGTATTACCGCTAATTGAGGTAATTGCATCGTATCTGTCAGGTGGCAGAAAACTAGTATGATGTATCAATTCACATGCCAGGTGGCAGAATATGTCTATCATGTACATGCCAGGAGGCATAACGCTTGTAAACATGCCAGGTGGCATACGACTTGTAAATAAATTGTAAATAAATGTACAGTAAAATATCTTGGTGCAATAGATCAAGGAACAAGCATCAACAACCTTCTGATCATTTGGATACATACATTTTTTCCAATATGAAACAAACATTTAAGTTAATGTTCTTCAAATGTATTAAACAATGTTGGCGCATTTGTGCAGACTACAGTTTCGCTGTAAACTGCTCTATAATAACAAAAACTGAACCAGTTTGATCCGAGTTTTATAACAAACGTGAAACACTTCAAATTTAGAATTTTTATGTCAACTGTCAAAATTCTATTTTGACATAATAAGTTTTCTTTTGAGACATCATCATACGGCAATTGAATACAATGAATTTTTGCAATGAAGCCAAATTTAATTTTAATAAAACGAAACCATAAAATTTTATTTGATATAATTCTTCCTGTCTTATTCATCGATAAACACGAGCAGCTTGAATTACTACTCCATTGCGTATATCCAAAGCGTTCTTTCTGTAGTGCTATAAGTTATTCTTTTAAGTCAGCAAAATTCATAGTAACACACTTTTATTAAACGTATGCACTTAATGTATTCGAATCTAACAAAATGTAAGTAATGTATTAATGCACTTAATGTATTAGAAACGTCAGTGCCATTTTATTAAGCATGCTAGGGAAATGTTGTATATTAAAGTATGAGTATTAATTTAAACAGAAATACAGATCCTATACGATATCAACACTAAATCTTAAACCTAGAAGGAAAAGAAACTTCTAGCTCTCACCTTAATTACAATTATTAAAAATTATTCATGAAGCATCAGTAAAACAGCCCTTGCAGAAGACAAACTTATCCAAGTTTTAGTCAACAACAGCTATTCTGTCTTATTCAAGTATAACAAATATTTCTCATATTGATCAAGAGCGAGAAATAATTCCCCAAGAAAATACTAAACTATCCACCAACACTGACGATTTATTAGTTGAAAAATGATGCATGAGGACTGTTTGTTAACAAAATAAAGTCCATATTTGTATATAAATCGCGGAAGAGGTTATATTTTGGTTACGATGAAGGAAGAAAGATCAATTTTGGATTATGAAGTTATAAGGTATTTCTCCCGCATTCCTAGCGTGCCTTCGTGGTGTAGTGGTTCTGCACGCTGGGCCGGTTTCCAGAAGTCCGTGGTTCGATTCCCGGCGAAGGCGTTTGCTAATTTTTTAATTCTCCTGCTTCCAAAAAATCCTAATGTCTCTACAGTTGCGCCCGAATTAAAAGGGTGAAGGATGATGATTCTCCACACCCAGGAGTTGGCGACTGGGTCCCCTAAAATCCCCAGTCGTCCTTTAAAAGGGGGAGTATATAAAGTATTTCTCCCGCCTTCCTAGCCTGCCTTCGTATTGTACTGGTTCTGCATTTCAGAGGTACTGGTTCTGCATTTCTGCATTTCATTCTGGTATTTCAGAGGTCCGTGGTTCGATTCCCGGCGAAGGCAAGTGCTAATTTTTCATCTTGCCTGCTTCCAAAAAATTCTAATGTCACTACAAAGTATGCATTTTAGTACTATTTCCAATTTAAAGCAGTTTTCTCTACCAGTTTCAGTTTTACCTCAAACCGGCCAACAATTTGGCTTTGCAATCGTAATTTCCCAAAACTCTCATAAGGAAAAAAAATGATTTTCTTGATTATAATACTTAAAATGTAGCTGTTTTTATACTTTCGTCCAAGCAAGTTAGTGGTTAGTGATTCTGACTGCCGTTCCAAAAAGCCCGGTTTGGAATCCTAGAGAAGATTTGTAAGCATACAGCGTCTGTGCTGTAAGCGGGAACTCAAAATGCACGGCGAGCCGAACTTCTCTCGAAAGGTTGAAGAGATTGTTAGTAGGGAAAGAGGAGTGGATGACCTTTGCACCGCACCCCAGAGTATTCTTTCTCGAAATTCAATCCGGGGGGGATTAAGCAGTTAGTCAGGCACGGCGATATCTAGTATACGTGCTTCAATGTACAAGTGGCTGCCTTACTTCAGCCTGTACCTGTTTTAGGTTGAGTTATACCAGGGTTCCTCTCTTTTAACTCAGTTTTAGTTTCCCGGCATATTTCAAGATGCATATATATATATATCCTGCAAATAAATATCCTTTAAATATCCTGCAAAACATATCATAGAACGTATCGGCCAGTTTATCTCTAGGGAAAACTTTTACTGTAATTAGTTACTGGAAGTAGAAATGCAAAAGAAAATTTTCAGTACACAAAATATGATCTCAAAAATTAATTAAAATAATTCTGTTGAGTCAATTAAATTCAAAATATTGAACAAAATGCAAATAAGTGTTTAATAAAGATACATGTATGATTATATTATTCAGATAATTTCCCTGAAATTCGTTGATTCTCTTTTTCGCTGAGAGATAAGTGTTTGAAATTATTATGTAATTCAATAGAAGGCTGATTTTATAGGAAAAAGCAGTTTGTTTGAGTATTTCATCGAACGCAATTTCATCAAACAACTTTCTATACTTACATTTTTTAATAAAAGTTTAACATTGCGTCAGAGAATTTAATTACAATCTCTTTGAAAGAAAAAAAGTTATTCTATGCCTCCCGCTGAGAAAGAGTAATGAGCAATATTAATATTTGAGTTTAATGAAAGAGTGTTCCAATAAACTGCAGCAGACATGTTTACATTTTCATTTAAAGAATTATTAATGCAAAATTTGATTGCAATTTTAATGCTGCATGTGACTGCTTTCTTAATCATGGGCTTTATACATGTGGAAATCGGTATTTAAACAGTTGCTCCAAAAATGGATTAAGAGAACTGAAATAATCACTTAAAATAATTGTTATGAGAAGTAATATAAGTTCATTATGCTAGTAGAAATATAATTACAGATACTGTCTCTCCCTTCTTTCATCTGAACGAAAAGAAGAAATTAAATATAATTTTTTTCTACAATTATTTTTTAAGTTAGAATTTCAATAATTTTATCTCAGATTTAATAAGAAGTTTTTAACATCTCAAATCATTTCAATTTATTAAGAGTTAAGCAATTAAATCGAAAACTAAATAACTTTTATGAATTTGTAATACGAATTGAAACTAAATCCACCACATCTGTTTCTGATAAACGAACGAATTAAAATCGTTGAGTGTCATTTTTTTAAATGCTTCTCCTTATCACCGTGTTAATTCTATTAATTATTATTTTTAAATTAAATGAAACAAGTGGAGATAAATAGATGCTTAGAAATAAATGTAATTGCTAAAAATGGTACAGGTTTTTTTGGTTATGAAAACTACATTGATAATCAGGAGTTATGTTTTATATATTATACATTTTCTATATGTATTTAAAAAATTTCCCCCCTTTTCAGTGCTATTATAAATTTGTTTATTTATTTTGTTAGTGCTATAGCTTAGTTGTGTAAACCTTGTGGCATACTTTGGGGAACACGAGAAGTTGGAATTAGACTTGAGACAAAAATAGATAAATAAATAAGAAAAAAGAATTAATAAATAAAAAAGAGAAAAGAATGTACAGTATTTACTCGCGTAATCCTCCCTCTTTTTCCTACTAATTTTAATGCTTGTAAACCCGGAGAAGAAAATTACTCAGTGTGTGCTATTTATGAAGCGACGACTTAAATAATACACATAGCCCATTAAAAAGCATACATAGAGACACGCAAATTAAAAATATATTATGTATTTGAAAGGACTTATCACTTTTAGTATTGTTTTGACTTACAGAAAATCCTATTTGTGCATACGTTTTACATTGTTACCATCGATTAGAAGCTTCTATATCATATGCTAAACATACTGTAAGGTATTTTATTCCTCCTTCCAGTATTCCATCGTGGTGTAAAGGTAGCACAATCGGCGCGTATTCGAGAGGTCCAAGTTCGAGTCCCGGTGAGGACACTGTGTACTTTTCACATTTCCTGCTTCAAAAAATTCTAATAATTACAATACTGGGGGAAAATTGCGATAAGGGAAGAAATATGTGATGGAATATATATACTGAATTCGAATTATTAGTTAGTCTATCAAAACATTTATAATAAAATATATGATTTATCAAATGCAATGAAATATTTTATGCAGGTGCTATCTTTTAATGTAAAACAAAATCCTCTTAGATAAATATTATTCTACATTAATATCCTTTTAGTACGCATAATTATATAGAAATATTATTCTATATAAGTGTTATTATAGTCATACGTGGAATGAAAAGAAAAAGGTGTTAAATTTTAACCTATAAGAGACAAAGCAAGCTTTCATTTACATTTTATTTTACTTCATTTATAATAACATAAAGAAAAAAAAATTCTTATTACGTTTGCTGCTGCTATTGTCTCCAGAAAACTATTGCGATTTTGGAGATAAAATAAAAGTATCATAAAACACTGTTTGCACTTTTGAATGTAAATTACAAAGAAATGCTAAAGATAACTCGACTAAACACTTTACAACTGAATTATAACGTCTGTGCATTAACTTATCAAGGCATTCTCTTTTTTTTTTAATTCCTCAGGTAGTGGTCATTTGTGTACACGAAATGGCAGAAGTCACCATATATTTTTTCAAGAAAGAAAACTAAAGTATTGTTGGAAAGTCAGAAATTGCACGAAGCGCAAAGACGATGAAGAACAGAATTTAATACTCCACTATAGTAAAAACTACAGTTGACAAGCAAGGTTACTCTTCCCAAAGCTGACGTGACTTATTTACAGAAGTGGCAGAAACGAAGACAGAAAGGGAGTAGTTGCGTTTGAGAAGACAAGGAATCAGTGACATCATACAAGAGCAAATCTTGTTACATAGTAACCTTATTATAACAAGATTTTGCAAGAATTTTGAGCATTAAAGGGTGGTGTAGGATATGAGAAAGTAAGGGGCGGAAGAAAAATAACAGCAAAGAACGAAGGAAAAGGGAGACTGTGTTACAGAATTTCACAAAATCCCAAAGAAAAGCCACGGACACTGGATATGCGACCGAGAATATTTGTATTCACTTCCTTCGAGGTCATATCGAACGATTTCCAGCTAATTATGAGCGAATATCACATATGACATTACTTGATGGTATCCATTTTGAACATTTATAAGTTTAACATATGTACACTGCGAAAAAAAGAAGGGGACAGTTCTATATCTTTCGTTCTACTCGGCCGATTGACGAAATTCAACTTACGTTTTTCATCTCTCGATAGCGCGACTTATATTATGGATATGTATTAGATTTATATATAGCATTGTTCTAATATAGGTATTTTAACACAAAATTGGACTTTTTCTGAAATAACGTACCATTTGATTTCCATATTTTAATTCTAAGACTCAAATTATGCCTACATATTAAATTTCCTAATTTTTGGTGAGAAATTTATGAAGAAAGTTAAAAAGTTATCCTGGTGCAATTTTATCAATCAAATATAGTTTAGACACTTTGCTAAAATTATTTGAAAGTAAGAACAATGTGACCTTTTTTCCGCTCATGCACAATGTAAAAAAGATAGGAAAGAGGTGTCTGTTTTCCGCTCCGGCGTAATGAAAGGGAAAGGAAAATTGGCTGCTATATATAAAGAAGTGCGCCAAGTGAATTATTCCTGGCGCAAATTTAAAACATAAATAAATACTAAAAAATAATATACACAATTTTTTTTAAATTAGTGGAACTAAATTTTCATCATCAACATAGTTATCTACATTTGTTTGTTGAAGAAATCGATATTTAGTCAAATAACCCAAAAATAAATTCCTATTAAGTCTGCAAGGTTTCCGTTTTCGAGAATGCAATTACTATTCAAACTGGCACCAGGAACTTAAAGCCAGCTGTACAATATTATTCCCAACAGTGTACTGAGTTTTATCGAAATTCGATTTTTCTAATATTGTAGCTGTAACTTCTGTGGAATTTTTATCTATTTTGCAAGAAATCGATCATACATTCCTATGAAAGAAAAATTCAAGATCTATTTTGGTTTTACAACTGATAGCATTTGTATTTATTATAAACTACGTATATGTGATTAAGAATAAAATATAAAGCTTTCAGAAATTTATATGAAATTTATTCCAAGAACTTTAAACTGACTTTTTTGGTTTTATTGTTCACAAGGAAAGTATCGATTACAATCAACCGATACGATTTTTGATTCGTTTAAAATTACTGTCTCTTTTCATCATGCGCGTTACATTGTAGCTGCATTAATATTCTAGCGAAACTTACGAGCTCTTTTGCTTAAAAATGGAAAAGGTTATAATTAGTATTTTTTCCCTAAAATGCTTGTCATGTGGCATAGGAATAAATTTGTTATTCAACAGGGGTTTCAATCTTTGCTGTAACGAAGGAACAAATTGCAGTGATTAGTTGCACGTTTCCAAACTGAAACTTTCTTTGAGTAATCAGAAATGCTTATTTGCCATTTTCAACTTAGTAATATATGCTTTGATGTGAAATATATATTATGCTGCTAATTATGAAGGTAGTTTGTTGCCATTATGCAATATGTATTGAGCTGTATATATATATATATATAAGCAAGAAATATTCATTGATGAAAAATACTATATCCACCATTTGAATGTTAGTAGTGTTCTGAACTACCAACTGGGATTTTCGTATCGAAATTATTTTATCGATATTTTATATAATACATGTATCTTAGTTAGATAATAATTAAAAAAAATTTCCGTCCAGACATTATTTCTTTTCGAACGGAATAACATATTATGATCAGAAATTTGACATTAGAAAAATAAGTGGGTAAAAGTAATTTCTATGTACCAAGACTAAAACAAGATTAACTACTCAAAGTATACCCAAAGCTACCAATCAAGATAAAAAATTTTTAAAGCTATAATCAAATTTATCTACTCTGATAAAATCTTTTTACCAAGATAAAACCCAAAACCTAGACTAACTAGCAAGATATAACATATATTTATATTACATAAATACTTAATAATTATTTTAATTTGATACATTGCTCGATATATTAAAAAATTAACTACTTTCTACATAACTTTATAGGCATTCATATAACGATAATTTTATATATGTTTTCCATAACTGCCTAAATAACTTGATATATGCAACTCTATAAATATAAATTCATAAGTTAAATTTTTTCTATTTTATACAGCTATATTTGTATATGTAAATTTATGCGTATGTTCCTCGCATTGCGGAAAAACTGCAGCACGTAAAGTTACCAAGCCAGTCGAAGGCTGAATTTTGAATTTCAAATTTTTATAGATTTATTTCATATATTGCATGCAATTAAGTAAATTTTGTTTAACATAACAGTGGTATAAAAGCTTTACGTTGCCTCTTGACAAATCTTAAGATATTTATGATTTAAATTTCATCAGAAATTCAGCGATATAAAAGACGTGTGTCGCCACTCTGCAAAACGCAATACATTTGCCTTTTGAATTTAACAGAGAAACTCGCATGTTTAAAGAAATGAGTTGCTGCTGCTCCAATTAAAATCTTTTTGACTGTCATGCGGTAGTCATTTAGCAAATGGTAATATATTTATTATTTTTTTTTTTGTCTTTTAAATTTAATCTTATAAAAAGATTTAAAACACAGGTTTGTTTCAATTGTTATTGATTATTTACATGAAATTACATCATCTGGATTCATTAAAATCATTATATACTTTTTCATTTTTATAATAACTGTTTCAGGCAGCTGGCCGCATAAGACCTAGTCTGACTAAATAAGGAATATATCAGTTATAGGTTACAACCGAAAACACCGCGAACGGAAACGTCGTGGAGAAAACAACGCAAGGCGAAAACTTCGTGGTTCAAAACATCGTGGGAGAAAATAAAGCAAAGAGTAAACATCGCAGTTCTGAAACAGGGTGGTACAAAATATCGTCGAAAATAAAGCGGTTCAAAAACTTCGTCATCGAAATTATCGTGGTAAGTACCCACAAATCATCGCATGACGATAATATTGCAGACATGCGTTTATAAGGCTTTAATTATTGTAAATGGAGATTTGCATAATGATTTGTGAGTGCAAGATGGAAAGAAGGATAATTTTTACTTTCATATTTTTTTTACAAATAATAAATTTTTAAGAAAAAAGAAAACGAAATTTAAACAAAACAAGATATAATTTTCACTCTAAGAATATCAGATTAACAAAGGTGAAGAAAATAATCTCATAATTAATTAAGGAATTTTTTATAGATATAGTCATGCAGTTACTTATCTTTCTTTTGATGTTCTTTTTTAGATTATACTTTTCATGAAAAATTACCAGTAAAACTTAAAATTATTAAAGAAAGTTAAAGTAAATATCAAAATCATAATAGCTGGTTAGTTAATATGAAAAATTTACATACTTCTGAATGAATCATACCAGTTATTTATTAGTATAATTTAAAGTTATATTAATATATATTATAATTGATTTAAATATGATTAGTTATGTAGATTCAGACAAAAATCGCAGTTGAGTTTAATCCCGTGCCTGTGCCTCTTCTTAAATCCTTTTGTTTAGTATTTTATTTACAAAACATTTCTGACCTGAGAAGGTAAACATAAGCACGAAATACGTAGAAAAGCATTGCTTTCATTTGAGCTGCATTAAGAAATTTACTACCCGATCAGCTGATGAAATACAGTCAGATATCATGCACTGCTTCTGATACTTCGGTTTACAAATAAAGGTAAGACGCGATTTTCAGCTGAATTCATTTAAGGCATTTAAAAATATTTTTTAATTATTATATATATTTTAATCATTATATTTTAATTACTAACAATATTATAGTTGGAATTTCACATCTTCAAGTAGCTTCTTTATGAATTAAAAAAACTGATGAATAATTAAAAATTTGAATGATTGTTGTTCCATCTGTTTTCTAATTTCGTAAGAAAATCTTCAAAAGAATATTTTGAAAAATTATCAAACAAAATGTGTGTGTGATAGTTTAGTCAGAAAGACACAAATTCATTCCTTTCATTTCATAATAACTTTCTAGGTAAAGTTGACGTGTCGAGAAATATATTAACTTTCTGATTGTAACAACAAAGTATTTTTAAAATTTAAAGATACTGAAAAGTTTTCGTTAGAATTATGTTATTATCTTCTTTGACTTTAACATTTTCAGAATCGTCAAAATTCAGTTCATACATTCCTATCAATCTCTATTATTAAATAATGAAGAACTTGCATGTATGTATACATACTTCTCGCGCTGTGGAAAAATTGTGGCACCTAGAGTCAGCAAATGTTCAATACACATCGTTCTCCTTCAGGACATGTGCACCTTTAAGTCCAGATTTCGAGTGAAGAGTCTGTATATGTATGTGTGTGCTCCTTGCTGTATGGGAAAGCAGTGGTACCTAGAGTCAACGCATTTTGAATACACATGATCCTGCCCCCGAGCATGTGCATCTTGAAGTCTAGATTTTGAATTTCGAAAATGTTTCTGATTTATTTCACATTTTGCATGAATTTAATCAACTTTTGATTAACGAACCCAGCCATTTAAAAGTGAAGAATAGTTACACTACTTGATGGTAAGACTTTTTTATCTCCAGCATACCAGACTTGTCATTCGGCAAAAGGTTAGTTACTTATCTTTCAAGAAATAATTTAATCAACAAACTCGTTTCATGAAAGCGACGTTATACAGTCTGAAATAAAATACTTTAACTTTTGAATGGATTTATTTAAATCAATCAGTTATTTTATGTTAAAAAACTGTATTGTTAGTTCTCCCTTTACGTTTTCCTGACAGAATGCACATTTTAGCTCGCAAGTGAGGGTTTGAGGCTGCTTTAGTCAAAGCGTATTCCGCCTGTTGAAGGCAAGTTACTAGATGAAATTCTACGACAGCATTTCTGTCTACGGCGTTGCTTTTATCTTGAAAATTGTGCTCTTACTCCGGTGTAGATAACTACTGGCTGATTTTGCAAGCACCGGGAGTGACTTCTGTGCAACTGTTTGAGTTCTCAATATAAGAGGGTCTTTCACACCCTTCTATATTTCTATTTGATTAACTGGACATGAGGGTAAATAGCTTAGTTTTATTAAGAGATTTGATTACTGCATATTACCAAAAAGAGTGGGGCTCTGCAACTACTACATGCCAAAGCGTTGCCATTCGATAAAGCGTAATATATTTATTTAACTTTCAAATATAATGTTTCTGTTACTTAGTATCAAACTAAGCGATTTTACAGCAATAAACGCAGTCTTTAGATTTTAATCTGGTTGATTTAAAAATGCATAAGTTCCGGAAAGTTAAATTAGAAATGTTAAATAATTTTATGGAAATGCATTAGCTAATTAAAACCATTATATATTTTATTTCATTATCCAGTACTAGAAGCATAGCGCCGCTGAATAATATGGCAATTTTGGGTAACTGATTGATTTTTTTGTCTATAGGCCAAATATTTATTTACTGCAAAGTAAGTGAGAGAACTTTATCTTTTATTTTATCCTGTTTTATTTCAAGAAAAAAATATATAGTAAAAAAATAATAGAATAAAATTTCTATTAAACTAAATACAAAACGCTCTTATTCCTACAAAACTTAATGATGAAACTACTTTTTATTTGCCTTTACGTACGGCTATTTCTATCTCAAGTCAAATAAAATAACGAAATTAATATTTACTTATTACTAAAACCAAACTCAAAACTTTTTTTTCTGTTTATACAGGCAGAAAATATATGTAACAAAAAATTTTTTCCTAAAAATCTATTAAACTCGAAGTCAGAATGTTTTTAGAACTAAAATACTAGTACTAATTAATGAAATTCTATTCGCATGTTATGGCTCAACAATGATTCAAACAATAAATAAAGTACAGGCTTATATATTATAGCAGATTAGTTCTCTTGGTAATATTTAAAACGTTCTCATTTGTGTGATGTTATGTAGTGACATGTTTTTGAATTAAACAAGCAGAATGTATATTAAGGCAAGCAAAATGTATAAACACATTAACCGAAAGTAAATTTAATAGCTTCTTTAAATAGACTATATTTTAAAGCACTATATTGTTTCATTTTCTTGCATTGTTATTTAAGCCACCGAAAATATTGAAAGTATGTTGTAAATAAATTAAAGTCAAATTTAATTTTAAATGGCTTTGAAAAAGACCGAATAACTGGAGTTTCGGATAATTAACGTTTTTGTGCCGAATCGGTTTTCAATAATACGAAATTATTGAATTAGTTACTTACAAATTATGAGTTTTCACATTAATTATTATTAAAACATTCTATTAAAACTTCAATTTTATTAGTAAATTTCTTTGCTCTTTACTTAATAAAAAGGTTTTGTTACAGAACATGTATTTTTACGTGAAGAAAAATAAATATGATCTAGGGGTTTACGCATTAAATGTTGGACATCCTTGCTGTTCTTTTCATAAAATTAAATGAAAACTACGATTAGAAAATAAGAAAAATCGCCAAATCTGGCGGATGTTCCCTTGAAACTGCGTTTACCGCCATCTATAGGAGAAATTCTAAACCGATCGAACTCACATAAGATATCTGGCAGGTCCGTATCAACGCTGGACCGCCTAACGATGTCCAGAGAGAATCTACGAGAGGGATGATCGGTGGCTGGGGGTGGAGGAATGGCGGGAACATCGTGCGTCGGAACTCCTTGGACTTCGACGGACTTGAAATTTTCAGATAAACTTTGTTGAGGAATGAGAGGCGGCCTGGAGCGATCTTGGGGTTGATAAAGTGATGGAGGATATGCCTGAAAACAAAAAAAGGAAAAACAAAATCAACCAAATTTTGTAGATAAATGGTAGCAAAATGAATTTATTTAACAAATTTCATTTACTTATTTTTAAACGTATTTTAAACACTTTTACACAGAATATTTTTAAGCTATAAAATGTCTTTAAATAAATTTTATTTCTTTATCCTTGAATATGAGCATGAACCTAAAAATGATTAATTTGCACTTAAATAACAAGTGCATAATATGTTTTCAGGAAGTTTCTTACCATTTTCTGCCCTATATATTTGGCAGAAGTATTATAGGACAGAATATGCTCTATTTGTAATTTTTAAACAACAGGAAAAAAATTTTATTATTTTTACTCTTTTCCAACCTTTTCTTTTAATTACATATTATGATACTACAGCGTACATTTTCATTTATTCAATGAGTATTTAATATTGAACCTTCAGCCAATTATTCGCTCTGTCATCAGCCGAGTGGGAAGATTTTTAAGTACTGGTATTTTGATTCAAATTCAAATTCTGGCGATCCCGACTGCATGAGAGGCTTAGTAACGTTTCCAACGCGTAACGTGAACGCAAGCCAGTTTTCCTTAAAATGGCCTCTACGAAGACATCCTTTCCTTAAGCAGATAGCTCTCGTGCAGTTTACTGCAATCTAATTCAATCAGCGAGTTATTCGCTTTGATTTAATTTAATTATCATTTTATACTGGGTTGGTCGGTATCGGGGTTAGCAAAGTCAGCTGCCATATCATTGGAACCAGGTCTGAATCTTGAAGTATCGAGTGCTGCACAGTGTTTTTATAGCATGAGTATATTTAAAATTCGTTGAAACGGAGCTCTGCTTGATTGTAGAACAGAATGGGCACTAGACATTTGGATTCTACCCGCTGGAGTATTCTCGATCAAAATTGGGGTAGAAATGGATGAGAAGTCTCTCTGCCATCTGTAAATTGCTCAAGGTTATGGCCAAATTCAAACCCTATTTATTTCAGTTCCTTTTGGTCGTGAGGAAATTTTGCGAACCTTATCTGATTCAGATCATGAGGGTAAGCATCAATATTTACCATTTTTAGCAATTAAACTCATGGCCGGATTATTTTTAGATCTAAAATACAATAACAACACTCTTACTACTAAGCAAAGCTGTTATCCTAGAATTACGTTTATTACAGCTTTTGCAACTACTTTTGAATATAATAAAACATACATCCGGCACTAAGGCAAAATCATGAATTTTGCATTACATGCATCTCTTTCTTAGGTTGATTTTCGATATTTTACACTGACCTAAAAAGTGGAATAAAAAAAGTTACTCATTCACTATACGCATCTTCTGATTTTATTTTCTTTATCTCTGTTTTTACTATCTTATATTTATATCTTCTATTTATGTTTTTCGATATATATCAGTGCTCTGAAAGATAAAGATCTGATAAATTGTACAAAAGAAGTAATTTGTAAACAGGCGTTCTTCAAAATGCTGAAGTTTTTGTCTCTGTTCTACTGCCGAGCACATAACAAGAAAAGACTATGGGCACACATGGCCATATGAAGATAAGAATATGTGAATCTGATTACATATATAAAAATCAAAATTACAGAAACTTTCAAATTACAAAAGTTTAAATTAAAAATTCTAAATTACAAAAATTTACCTATTTGTGAGATTTATTGTTCTTACAATCAGTCTAAGCTAAGGGCGATAAATCACCTTCGCAACCTATGTAACATCTGAGGGGGAACTTTTAACTAAATTAATCCTTCAAACACAATATACGGTTTTCTCGAGAAATACCTTTATTTATTTGAGCATTCATATATCAAAAATAGAGCCGACGCGGAATCAAACCCGTTTCAGATATTTTTCGAGAGAAAATGCAAGAAAAATTCCGAAATAGAATGCATTGTCTAAAACCAAAATTTCAAATCTGGAATATGTATAATATGGATTTTACAAGAACATGATTTAAAAATTTATTACAACATTGAATTCATAAATTGTAGCTTACTCATATTTATTTATTTCTAATGATAAAAAGGAAAATGTTTTAAAATCTTTAAATTTGGACATTATAAACGTCAGCTTTCTTCAATATTTTAACCTATATAAAACGCGGCAGCGTACATTTTACAACCATAAAAATGGCTTAGAAGGATCGTTTCCTGTACGCCATTAATATCAGAACTATGCTATCAAGGAATACGAATAAATGAAGAAGCTTTGCAATATTTCGTTCGATGATGAATTTCCTCTTGAATTCCTTTTCAAAGGAAATGGACAGTATAAAAAGTAAGAAACTTCTTGAACAATGATGTCTGCAAAGTCTGCAAGTCATTTATAGAAACAATAATCCTAAAGGAATTTATCACTATTTTAAGAGCTGTACCAAGAAATAATGCGATACTCAATGGATTTATTTATAACCAAGGTCTCCCTATAAATGCTTTTTATTCAGGTCGTTATTTCTTAAGAGTATTCAAAGAGACGGAGTAATTGATGTATTTTTTTTTAGACTCGCTTAAATGATCGACTTTAATTTTATTTTTCATGGTTTTCGTCCTATTAAGTTGAAAGCAAAAGACGCACATCTGCTAAGTTCTAAGAAGACATTTAGCAAGTGCTTTGTATGAGTTAAATCTTAAGCAATTCTCTTGGTATAATCTTCAAGGAGGTATTTCTACTTAACCAAAATATTCCAATGAAATATATAAAATGAATATTTATTTTTTTAATGTTAACAATTTTCAGTTAGTATTGCATATTCAAATATAATTATTTTATCTCAGTTAAAAACACAAAATAGAAAATATGAGATATAAATTGAAAATAGTTTAAGTATTGAAATTGTCACCGGTGAATCACCTTTCACTGAATTACTGTATTTACAGTACTGTATTTACAGGAAAGAACAGTGTCCTTTCTTTAGCCATTAGTCCGGAAATTCTGTGGCTCTTTAGCATAACCATAATTCTTGGCTTTGAATTTAGCATATACTGTTAATGGGCTATCACTTACTCCTACGTCTGCACATGCGAGAGAAATTATATTACGCAATTAAAAGACAAATTAGACTTAGGTTATATGTGTTAGACTTAAGTTATATATACTAATATGTGTCAGGTTCTTTTTGAAAATATTTAGGAGTCTAAAAAATCTTTTATTGTGGAATTTCGGAAGTAGGATTTTCAATCTTATATTAGAGACATTTTTTAAAAATTAATTGCATAAAGATGTTTATATTACTGTGTTTATAAATTGTGTGTTAAACTAACTAAGTGGCATTAATAAGCTTTGCACTAGATTCTCTGTTCTACAGTTCGATTTAATTACAGGAGTTGTACATGGAAACACTTAAAATGACAAATAGTGTACGTAATGTGGAGCAAGGTACCTTTATCAGTCTGACGCCTTCTTGGAATGGATGCATGCAACTCGGAATGATGATAATGGATATTTTACATCATTCTTCTATCAGAAAGTATTCCAGCTGTGCCTTAATATTCTGCTTATGTAATTTTCTTCGTATTATATGTGTCAAAACGCAATTCGGTGGACTCAGTAATTCCCTTTACTGCGGCAGATTTTTGTTTTGACTCAGCAATACTCTGTAAGGTCCTTCTTATTGTACAAATTTCAATTTTTATTCACGATTCATATTCACAGATGATATTTTCCGTTTGCATACTGTCATGACTTTAGAATGGTATCTGTCGAAAGCCCCAATAATTTTGCAGAGGTAACAAGTGTACCAAAGACGGAGAACAACAATCTGATTTCTCTGGAACCTATTCGAGTGACTCATTTCCTTTCGCTAAGCTTCAGAAACTACAAATGAAATTTGCTATTTAACAGTCTTGTAAATATATGTGAAATAATCATATAAAAGTACTGCAACTACTTTTACAGTTTTTCGGTCTAAGGTGCAATCGATAGAAACAAAACTTTAAAGCACAGTATTCCCATTAATATCAGAAACATTTGAATTCTACTCAAAGTAAATTTGTATGAGGTTTATTTATGTAAAAGCATTATTCTCTTTAAAGGAATTCTTGATAGCAGTTTCATACAATAAATTCTTTGAATTTTGGAAGCAGTGTAAACATTTCTATTTTGATCAGCAAATGCCGAAGCTAAATTATGAAAACGAGATAAATAATATGGAAAAGATTCAAACACTAAGTCTTTAAGCAACGAAAATCGTTGTTTAAGGTACTCTAATGCATTATCTCAACATATTACGCATTTGTAAAATGTAAACATGATTATCAAACCCTCTAGTAAGTAAAATTAAAACATAGCAGTGAGAATGAAATCAAACGCAAGCATGTACCCATTACATTTTGCATTCATAAATGACATATTGATGTAGGTAATCGGAATGCATCGAAATAAACAATTTAAATAGATAGTAAATGTATAAAATACTAGAAAAATAAAAGAAGTATTTTTTGCCATTCGTATTCGTATTTTTTGAGATTCGTGTATCTATTGCGTTTAAGCAGAGATCAAACTGTTGGAAACTGTGGTATTATCCTACGGATGATATTTAAGACCCATTGCGTGCAATTTGAAATGCGAGGTATGGTAAACTACGAAACCAGCGTAGCTAGTGTATGGTATAGGATGAATGCTTGTAATATGAAATTAATGTTGTGAGGATTTAGAATGACCATAATGATTAATAAGATTCTCTGAATTTATCCATGTTGTTTGATATATGTTATAGTGTAGTAACTGGAATTGATGTAGCGCAATTAGCCACTAATGTGTATCCATCAGACACATTTAATACACTAATGTATTGCCCAAAATGCGAACACTTTCTACGCAATAACACAATATATTAATATGATTCATTACAAATCTAAGAACTACAGATGTTTCGCAAATATTTAACGCTTCGTATCATGTGATTTTGGTAAATTGTTATATGTAAGTAGAAATGCATACTCCGTTCTCATAAATTTCAAAAAATATACTTCTCTGCTTTGAAAATTAAAAGTAAGTGGGAAACAAGTAAATAAAAAGTGTGGCAATCACGAATATAACTTAGAATTATATAAGTAATTGCTCATTTATACTTTTATTGTATACTGTATAATCTATGCACTGTATACTAACATATTATTTATTCATTGCATACTATAGTACTTGGCACTTGCAGAATATTGAAAGATGCACTATATTGCAATTGCTGGTACCAAAGACCTTTTCGTTGTACCAATGCATGTATGATATATAAATGCTGCTGTTCTATAAGAGCAGCTATATTTAGAGAAATATAAATACGAAAACGTGTGAATCATTAAAAAAACTAAAAATATGTTGAAAATATGCGCGGATGGGAACCATAATTCTCATGTTCTTTACTATATTTTCCGAAGCTACCAAGAATATAGCTGCAACTCAGTTATTTCGTTATTGTAATAAGTCTATTGAGTTATTATAGTATAGTATAAAGAGGTCCCTCAAGACGTTATTGTGTATCACACATTCAGAAATCAATCTAATATGTTCCTGTCAGTAAAAGGTGAATGTCTTTCTTTTATATGGAGATTGCTGATTTTGTTTGACAAAAAATATAAAATTATAATTGCCTGAATTCCATTACGAAGTTTCGTAGATTGAAGATCTTTAAAGTATTGTACTTTGTGTGTTTCTAAGAAAATATTTGTATTTTGACTCTTTGTTTTATAAATTATTACGCTGGGAACACTTGAAGGAACTTTATGTAACAAAGAAGGAAGGAAGGTAGGAAGACGCCATTAAAAGTAAAATTTCTGTTAACCCTAGCTTTCATTTGTTTCTTACATATGATTTCTTATTTTTCTTACTTACGATTAAAATGAAATAAAATATAATTATGGGATTAAAATGTGCTTTATTCATGCAAAAGAGGGTAGATAATTATTATAGTTATTATCTCGTAAAATATTCTAAATCAGTTTCAGTTTTTCCTTAGTAAATCCATCAGTTACACATAATCAGCATTGAGTTTAAATATTTTCCTTGTTTTCTGCAAATAAATATCGTTAGGCTAGCAAAATAAGATGTAACCTATGAGAGCCTTTCATTCGTAATTAAAGAAATATCTTCCAAAATCAAGTTTGGGAATTCAAATTTGGGAAAGTATAATTCCTTTTCATCGAAAGTTTTATCGAATCATATGAATATATACTCATATCATATTCATCAAATGGGAAAAGATATATAGCTGCAGGTATTTTAAGGATTATTATGACAGAAAAGTTCTTATGACAAGTATTAGAAAGAAGATATAAAATTAAATAGAACAGACAGTTAGAGAAGACAATATTCAACGTACAACGTAGCCGTTGCATCCAAGTTCTTCGTGTGTAGCCAGCTGCGCTCTCTCTTCTTTATTTCCCGTTACCCAAGCGAAGAGATAAGTCCAGCCGCCGAGCATCCGGCACATACCAATGAGTCCGGCTGTGACCATGACGCTAACTCCGATCAGAATGAGAGCAACTGCCCACTCATCCATTTTATCTTGAGCTTCCTGACCTGCAAATCAATTATTGAGAGTTAATGGCCAAGTAAGATAAACTACGCAAGAAAATCGATAATTCTCTTTATCGGTTATTTCGGAATCCTTTTGCAGTTCTTTGGCCTTTTCTGTTGTTCGGTTAGCAGGTTAAATACTTAAGGCAAAGCACTCAGACCTTATCTACCTAGGGATGCTTTTTTTCATATAAGACAGGTGTGGACAAACTTCAGAATAAACGTGCTAAAATACAAGAAAATTGAACAACCGAAAGTACGTTTGTACAGTTTATGTTATTTAACCCGTTTTATTATGATATGGATTTAAGCTATCACTTTTTCTTTTTGCTAGGTATCACCAAGAGGTAAATGAGTTAAGATTATTTAAAGCGGACATCTTGAAAATTTGATACAGAGCTTTTGGCAACGATGCTTGTAATTTTGTCTCGCCTATATCTGTTACATAAATTAGTCAGTATTAGCCATTTTACTGGCCGACATTAAACCGCACAGTTAGAAATTTCAGCCTACGCTTAGTTAGGGTATTTAGTTTGTAGTCTGCAATTGCGACCTCATTTACATTTGTAATTTCAACGTTATGTTATAGAAATCTCGCAAGTGGCAGAGTTTTAATTTGTATGCACAAGGTGTGCATTTTGGTAGGTTTAAAAGTTAACAAAAAGATTGTTTAAAACCTTTCATGTTACGATTATATTTTCCCAGATGGAGCGATAAATCACTTGCCAGTCTAAGTATGATTTAAAGATTTAAAGTTAATTTATCCAGAGAACAACCATACGTGTTTCCAAGAGCCACTAGTTGAATAGAAAGAAATGTAAACATTAAATGCAAATTTGGTTATCAGGTACATTTTGTGCTTTCAAATGCAAGTTATGACTATGCGGCTGGGGCGCTAGTGAGGCGATTCCCCTATGTAGTGATTGGTGTTGAATGCGTTTGAGTTAGGCTGCGTATTCACTGCATTCTGAACTAAAACGTCATTTAATACAAATCTAAAATAAGCATTATTAACATACCAACACAATTTATAATAAATGTTTCAATGCACAGGAGCTAATTATTTAGAAGTAAGTACAGTTATTGTTCTCACTATCTGAGGATCTTGTTAGCGGAAAGAGTCTCTCTAGGAAATGTTTCTGAGCGGTCTGTCTACTTGCTCTTTCTGGAACACTTTTCAGACTAAATTGGTCGCGCCTTTTTAATTTTTCAGTTATATTGTACGTCTTCTGATTCGCTATAGTTGAAGACGATAACAGAAAAGCTGCAGGATCATTGGTTGGTCAGCTCCCTGAAATCGAGAGGCTTTGATAATTGACACAGTGTAGATAGCTAAAATTTCTTCCGAAGATCGTGAAGTTCCTGAACAAGTTATTGCTACAACAAGTTATTTGTAATGTCAAGTTCATCAACAAGTTATTGCTTCTGTAATGTCAGAAAATGACGTCTTACACCTCGCAACAACTCGAAGATTGCTAATTGTGATGAGACCGCATGTATTAATTTCTTACCTTTGTGTGGTCCGTTGCGCAAATAAACGTTTTCAGAATATCATTCAATAAGATTTGAGATACATGAGCAATGCAGCACATTGCTATTTTATTTATCCTTTATGCTGGCCTGATAGCTAATTCTCACCGTTCTACAACCTAGAACTCATCCCAAGAGAGAGATCTGGGAGAAGCATTAAAATAAAGGCAAGAAGAATGGGATGCAGGTTCTCAAGGTAGAAGTGCCCATGTATTTTACCACCAAGATTTCACTGATAGACTTATCTCCACCCTTTGTAACAATATTTGTAACAGGTAACGGTCCCTTCCCAGAGTGTTTCTGTAAAAGAGGATTAGTCTCATCTAAACTCTATGCGTGCGGCAAGGCTGGTACTTCAGACCATTAAACTATAAATGCATGCCCACTCATAGAAGCGTGGTACAAGCGGCTGCCGGTTGATGATGCACCCTTCATACGCTTCTTCATTGCCTGCTATTCTCAGAAATTTTAAACTCATAATGGAAAAATTGCAGGGTTTGGGACAGGACCTTTGTCATGTTACCTTGTGCACTATTGATTCCTGCCCAGTCTTCAATACTGAGCGCCGCCTGAGTTAACCACTGATCTAACTTTGTTGTAAAAGTCTTAAAGTGTTAATAGTCATCCTGGCAGAAGGGAATATTTCCTCCGTGTAAAAATATAAATATAAATATTACATGGGCATACAAGGTCTTTGTATGAGCATAGATATGTTGATTACAAACATTGTCTTGTACAAGTTACATGTGATAGTTATATAAAGTAATGACAGTTATGTGTACATTTAAACATTATCTGAATTCATATTTACGATACTTTTACTGAGATAATCAAAGTAAACTTGTAATTCATTTACAAATTGACTGGATTTTCAATATCATTTAAACTGCTTTACAATATTTTTTATCAAGTACATACAAACTGGATAGTAATATGCTTACATTACAATAGTTTTGCTCTTACAGTCCTGTTACTATTCTACGGGGTGAGCTTTTTTTCTAATTGCTATTAAAATTATGCTGCGAAGGTACAATTCTCAAGGGAGGGGGAGAATTTCTTAGTACCTTGCTGAGCATACCCTGATTACCTCCTCTTTTTTAGTTTTCGTCTGCTTGTTGCCTCAGGTATTCTCCGCTTATTGCGGCCAGTATTCACTGCTTAGCATTTTTAAATGCAGTTTATCGGTTTGTGGGCAGTTGAAGATCTTGCCCCTAGGTGTCTCGTTATATGGTACTAGTGCTCTTGTGCGGCATGTTAGTGTGTATTTAGTGTGTGCATGATGGTGTGTGGTGTGGTGTATTTAATTATGGCAAAGCACACTAGGGCTATCTGCCTAAGGGGAGGAGTGCCTTCGTGGAGCATTTTCTAAGGGAAACTGGCTCGTATACACGTTACACATGGGGAAAACCACGAAAACGCCCATGCAGCCAGCCCGTTCGCGGGATTCGAACCTCAGACCGAACTACCAGTGTTCAGCGACTTTACCGCTCGGCCGCTGGTGGGCTTAGTATGTGCATAATAGAACCCTGTACATGAACACTGTGAAGAAACAAACGTACGTACAGCAACTATATATGGAAAATGCACTACATCAACTTATGTGTGTGTCTGTGTGATAATATGTATGTAATATTTTGGCAGTCGGGCACATGAATGAAGCTTGGCAGAAATGATGACACAGAAGAAGTTAATTGTTTTTATACCACATCTTTATTTAATTAAAGGGCATATCATCACTCTTTACTAAATACGATTAAATTCAATGCGTCATAATATTCTAACAAAGGGAGGCAGATGAGAGAGTAGCAGCATACATCTTAATAGCAGTGGGAGAAAATGGTCTCTCTGGCGCAAAATGGCGCGAGTTCTCTATTTATAGAAGCGGTTACGTAATAGGCTGAAATGTTAAAAGTAGTGTTCTAGGAGAAAGATCCTGAAATTGCGGAAAGTTAATTAGAGGTTGCTTGTTCGCATAGAGCAAAGCCGTCCTATTTTTTATATTTTACATTTCCCTCCCCCTCAAAAACAAGACGCCAGGCTGGCAAAGCATTAGTACATTAGTGAAGCAAGAAGTATGAGGAAAGACATGCAGAAAAACATCCAGGACATAGCGTACAGGCTTTAACTATGCCCTATCATAAATCATAACCTTTCTCATATAATTACAAAATTTTTGAATTATATAGTGATTTATAAATAAGCATATAATCTATAACTAAATGTAGAACTATAAGACAATATATGGAAGAATAATAATAAATAATAAATTAAATCCTAAAAGTCCTCAATTTTTCTCAAAATGTTCGTTGAAAAGTTTGTAAAGTCCTTTTCATCTAATGAAGATATTGGTTTAAGTCTCTTGATGCCAATAAGTCCACAAGATAAAAATAAGCTCACAAATATTATGCACTTTGTTCAATGCATATGGTTCCATAATAATTTTTGAATAGAAGATGTATAAAA
Source organism: Stegodyphus dumicola (assembly GCF_044657685.1). NCBI lineage: Eukaryota > Metazoa > Arthropoda > Arachnida > Araneae > Eresidae > Stegodyphus > Stegodyphus dumicola. The sequence goes on from NC_140776.1 coordinate 136,076,244, forward strand.
TTTTTACGGGGAACATTTTTTTTTCATATAAAACTTAGAAGGTATACAATTTATGCATAATGCATTCATTCTTCTCATCGTAGGTAATTAACAATACATTGACATATTTTAAAGTAATTTAAAAATTCAATACAAAACATTATGATATAACACCGTAAGAAAACAATTTAATATAAATCTCTAATAATATGATGTAATATTTAATAAGACAATAACACCTTGAATAAATTCTTTGGCATGTCCTCTCCAACAGATCGGCGTAACTAGGTTGCTGATGGTTAGGGGTGCTACGTACAAAATATCAAAAATCCTCTGTTGCTTAATAAAAGGTAACTGGTTTTTGGCATTGTACATTGTATCAAAGTGTTTTTGTAAAAATACAAAATCCTACAAAATTAAAATTTAAAACAAATAACTTGTATAATCAAGTTAAAGTCTTTGCTAGAATTTTGGAAACTAGAAACGAATAGTACTCTACAACAAGAAGAAAGAGAAAAAAATTGTTACAAAATAATGTAAGAAAGAAAATGTTTGGTTTTCTAAAATTATGTGAAAAATATAAAAGGTCAAGATCGGGAAAATAATTTGTCATAGTTAGGGTTTAGATCTAAATCAGGTACTAATCGGTCATAATCAGGAAAAATTTCAATAGAGAATTTTGAAAAATTAAATTAATTTTGGACAGAGATAGGAATTCTGCTAGTTCTAACAGTTAATTTAAATTCACATGCTGGATTAAAAGGTCTTAGTCTAGTTGAATGATCAATTTCTGATCTCGTTTTAGTTAGATTATTAGGTTAATTAATAAGTAACTTCAGAATATTGTTTTAGAATTTTGTCACAGAATGAGGGGTGTTATTATATTTTTCAGTTACTTTGGGTAATAATTTTGTCTACGCAATATTACTTTGATAAGAATTTAGCTTACATTTTAATCTAATTATAATCATTTGATTAACATGTTCAATTTTAACGATAATAGATAAACATTCCAGCTCAGTAATTGCATAATTTTGTTCATAAGATTTTAATTTTCTAGAATGAAAAGCAATTGGATGTAAATTATCATCAGGGTGTTCTTATTTTAAAACAGCACCAACAGCTTCTTTAGAGGCATCAACAAAAACATGACAAGGATATTTAGGATTAAATAAAGTTAAAATAGGCCTAGAAATTAATGCATCATTTAATTTTTGAAAAGCTATTTGACATTAATCATTCATTTTTAGGGGTTATATTTCTTAAGTAAATTTGTTACAGGAGCTCTAATTTTAGCATAATTTGGAATAAATTTATGATATACATTAATACTTCCTAAAAATCTTTGAAACTCTTCGACATTTTTAAGGGGTTGCAATTTCTTAATAACCTCTATATTTGCATTACTGGGCTGGTATTTACCTGCTTGAATTTCATATTCTAGAAAATTCATTTTTCTTTAGCAAAATTACATTTAGATTGTTTTAATTTTATATTTTCTTTTCCACATATATCAAATATTATTTTAAGATAGTTTAAATGTTCATCACAATTTGGAGAGAGTACCTATAATATCAACAAAATAATTTAAAGCAAATTGAATCTGATATTTGTTTAAAATTTGTCTAAGAGCTCTCTGAAAAACAGCTGGGGAATTCTTCCAAACAAAAGGTAATCTAGTAAACTCATAAAGTTCCAAATTTTTAGTAAATGCTAATTTTACAGTATCTTTTTCATTTAATTTTATATGCCAATAGCCAGATGCTAAATCCAACGTAGAGAAAATTTTTGTATTTGTTAATTGATCTAATATAGCATCAATTCTAGGAATGGGCTCAGAATCAGTTTTTATAATTTGATTAAGCTTTCTGTAATCAATGCACAACCTAGTTTTTGCCTGTTCATCATGCTTATAAGCTAAAGTTACAGGAGCAGCATAAGAACTGTAAGAAGGTTTAATTATTCCAGCACTTAACAGCTCATCTATTTGCTTCTTAATTTCACTATTATCTTTAGGAGATGCTCGATATGGTCTATAGGCTATCGGTAATTCAGAAGTTAATACAACTCTGGGGGGGGGGTTCAATATTTATACAACCAACATCATATTTATTTTTAGCAAATATATGATTATAACTATTTAACAATTTTTGTAATTTATTTACAGAATTACAGAATTTATTACAGAATTTTCAAAATAATTACCAGTCTTTTCAGTATTAATATCATTTTTCATATAAAATTATTTTGAAAAAACTTACATAATTTAACATTTTTACTCACCTGTTTCCTACACCGATAAACTTAATAATTATAAAATTTCAATTGTAATTTGATCAGTGAAACACAGGGTGAAGATAATAAACAATTTAAATTAGACTTTACCTCATAAAATATTACATCATTAGTGAGTTTACCTATTTCACATTATGATTTATGATATTATATACATTTATATATACATTTATGATATTATATACATTTATATATACATTTATGATAACTTAAAGAAGGTACTCGTATTCTTTTCCTTTTCAAATGTCCTGAAATCTATCTCGAAGTAAAAAATCCGACATGATTTCAAATAATTAAGAACATTAATATGATAGGCATACATAAACACATACGCACAAATTTGCACAAAAAAGTATCAATTCTTTTTAATTTATTGAATGTTAATTTATGTTTTACTACATCGCTTCACAAAGATACTTACCATTTTACATTTTTAACATTTTTTCTTAAAGTAATTGCTTAGTTTATCTTACTTTTCGGGGGAGAAGGAATTCAGGCACGAAAGGGGCTATATTAATACCGTTTGCTTGCAAAGTTCAATATGATCAGCAATCTATTTTGATATAGGCAATGACTTTTCATTTAACCCTTCAAGAATTAAGATTAGAGCATTAAATACGTACATTAACAAACAGCTGGGGGATGAGAAACTGTGGAGTGAAGGGGTTATTTTTTTAAGAAGATATGACGAAAAACGTGCAATGCCCTCTCTGGGACTCGAACCTGGACCTCTCGAATACACGCCGAGTGTGCTATTGTTTCACCTCGAAGGCATGCTGGAAGGAGCGAGAAAATACCTTATATATTAATCTTCGAGATTTCCTACACGACGACCTTCTCATACGATGACACGGTAGATACGATGATTAGGTATATAGCACGAATTCTCGCATCTAAAATTTTTGGATTTGAAAAATAAAATAAAAAAATAATAAATAAAAATTTAAAAAATAAATAAAAAAATCAGAATGTTGGTTATATCCAGGCTACAATCAATCCTGTATAAATACCTTTTAAAGTTCTGTTATTTAAAATTTTTTAAAGAAAAATATATAATTTAACTTCTAATCCCTTATTCATATAATTCCTTTCAATTTCTATAACTTCTGTCAGTTTTTAGAAAATCACTCAGTAATATTCAAAACATTATCATCTTAAAGCATCTTATATTAAAGTATTTTCCTTTAACTAAACAAATTTCTAAACCTCTGTTTGAGTTCGATTTAACAGCAAATTAATTTCTGCGGGGAAAATGACTGTTTCCATTCAAACTCTTTCAATATATTCTACCGTGCTCCGTTTTAAATGGCAGTTTGCGCTTATAAAATTTAGTCAGTCCATTGCTCAGAAACGCACTGAGTTCTCAAATGATGAGAACTATAAATCACAGTCAAAATGCAAATCACTCATGTTCCCTAGACTGTTAACACTAGAATGACTTAGTTTCCATTCGCGCTGGAATACAAATGCAAATTTTATTGAACCAAACTCAAGGACGAAATCAGGCAACGAAATACTGGCATTTATATTAAGCAGTGAGCTTAACATTTGTAGATGTTATCTAGTCTTTCATTTCATGATTCAAACAATACCGATTTCCCACTGTACTGATTACGATGACTGTTACAGTCCCAGACACCCAAACTGACGCTTATATACTAAAGAAAATAGTTAGATAAAAGGAGCTATGGTGATTAGTAGATCAACAAGTAGGCATTATGTGAGAAGATTAGGAGCTTTATTCTTCCCAGAAAAAGACAGAAGGGAATTAATTTTCTTTCTAAACTGATAAAAGGATTGCCTAATGTTAATAGGAGCAATATCTTATGTTAGGTAATAAATTTAGAAGAAGGGAGCATAGTTGATGCCATTAAAAAGTATTATGCAAAAGAGTCTTAATTAAGAAGGAAGATATGTTAGTCAAGTATTGTAAATGTTTTATAAAATGGCTGAATAATACTAGGAGATAATTTTAGGCAGAATGAACTAGAGAGGTATTCGTTTTTTTTTCTAACACAATGCTTAACTTTTTGTAAAATCATCTTTCTTTGCGTACTGTTGTTTATTCAAATGGATGGACATTTGCAACTTTATGCATTCTTTGAAAATTTCCAAAACTCATCGGGTTTTTTAACAGTCTCATAGCCAAAAATTTTGTCCAGGGTGCGTAACAGGGGAAACTGAATTACACCCGTGAGAAATGGGAAACTCCCGTTCCAAATTTTGTAAAGAAACACTTCTTTTACTCATCTGACAGGACCTTTTATTAGCTTATGAGAGTTTAATCAATGCACCTCACTGATGAATGGATTCCAGGTCCTCCCACTCCTCTTTCATCAAATCTCTTAAGAGGGCTTTAAACAAACTAGCATTTTAAGTATTCTCCTTCAAAACACATTGTACACTTACAAATATGCAACCCTACTCTGGAATTAAGCCCAGGCCAAACATAAGGCAGTGCGCATTGTTAATCACTATATACACTGGTGTGCAAAAATTAAGGACGAAGTCGAAAAATTAGCATATCAGCTGAACGAAGGGGCACAGCGGACAGAAAGACCAATCAGGAGATTAAGTAAGGTGATGTACGGTAGCACATGCGCTGATATGCAGGTAGACGTAATGGGGGAGTGTCTGAGTAGTATAAAGCATGTTGTCGGTGTAAGATCAGTATTTCTGGCAAAGAGATTGCACGCTGTATAGCAGTTAAAATCTCACCGAGTTGCTGCCTCAGAGAGAAATGGCGAATAATCAGTCTGTTAGACGACATCTGGATGCTTTTACCCGAGGTCGAATCATTGGGAAGTTGGAGGAAGGCCGCAGTGTGACAAGTGTGGCTGCAGAGTTCGGAATTGCTCACAGCATCGTTTCACGACTTTGGAGACAATTTCAAACTACAGGAACAGCTATCCGGGGGTTTAGTAGTGGTAGTCCACGAGGAACCACACCCGCAGATGACCGGTATATTGCCTTACATGCTAGAAGAAACAGGCGGCAGACAGCGAGAGAAATCGCTAGACACACGACACAGGCGACTGGACGACCGGTATCGCGTTTTACCGTGGCCAGAAGACTGCACGGTGGTGGTCTGTTTGCACGACGCCCTGTACGGTGTGTACCTTTAACGCCTGCCCATCGGAGAAGGCGTTCTCTGTGGTGCCGGGAACACCGGAATTGGAGAGACAATGAATGGGGACGAGTACTCTTTACAGATGAGAGCAGATTTAGTCTGAGTAGCGATTCTCATCGCATACTCATCTGGAGAGAGCGGGGAAGCCGCAATCATCCCTCGAACATCATTGAAAGAACAGGTATGGAGGTGGCGGTGTTCTCGTTTGGGGAGGCATCATGCTTGGTAGTCGTACAGACCTTCACATCTTCGACGCAGGTTCAGTCAACGAGACCCGTTATTGTAACGAGATTCTTCTTCCATATGTGCGTCTTTTTAGAGGCGGTATGGGTCCGCAGTTCCTTTTCATGGACGACAATGCACCATGTCATCGCACAGTAGCTGCCGAACAGCTCTTAGAGAGTGAGGATATTCAACGTATGGATTGGCCGGCAAGATCTCCGGATCTCAATCCCATCGAGCATGTATGGGATTTTATAGGCAGACGCTTGGCAGCTCGTACCGTACCACCAGTAACGATTCCGGAGCCTCGATTGGCATCGAGCTGCAAGACGAATGGGCAGCATTGCCTCAACAACTCATTGACACCCTCATTCTCAGCATGGGCAGACGCTGTGAAACCTGCCTAGCAGTCAGGGGAGATCATATCCCCTATTAAAGACCGGATGTTTCTTGCTGGACACAGGGATGTTTCGGCCTTCAGTCGCATTGCGCTCCATGCTACTTTTTCAATAAAGCTTCTTTTTATCCCTCTGATTTTTCTTTTAGTAAGTGTTGCTTACATTACTCATGTCTTTACGTATTGGGGATCTTATGGTATTAAATGTGTTGATTTGGAAAGTTTTTGTACAAAGTTATATTGAAAAAACCGTCTCGTCCTTAATTTTTGCAGACCAGTGTAGATCATGGAAGTTATACAGCATTTGTGCATTGTAATGTATTCAAAATCTAAATTGTAGTATATTTTAGTTTCAGTATATATTGCTTCCGAAAGTCCCGGAGAATACGTTATGGGTTATTAAAAGATTTACCTGTAGATGCAGTGTCTTTAATATAATTAATTTAGCGAAAACTGAGTCTGATATTAACAAACATTTTGAGCTTTATCTGCTGAATTATGTGTACAGTTATTTCTTCCACAAGAGAATATGAAAGAAATTTTTCTTTGAAAGAGAAGCTGAAAAAATGTTCTTTATTCTCCCACAAGAAAAGAGATCACTTCCTTGCAAAAGAGGTTTTTCCTAGATGAAAGAGCAAAAAGCTGATCAACAACTTTCTTGGGTCTGTTAAAAATGCTTCTGCCAACAGCCGGAGGTGTTCGGTGATGATCCGGTAAGGATTCTGTTTTTCGGTCCCATTTTTGTTCTCTGCTAGGAAGTACTATTATAAGAACTTTTTTGCGGTTGTATGCTGATTCATAATGACGTAGCATATTATGATTTGATTTTAGGATTCATATAAATATGTTATCATGGGTTCAAAACCAATACTCATGTTCTCAATAAAAGATTCTCGAATGTTTCGAGTGAAAATGAAATAAATGATATTTTTATTTGTCACTGAAATATCTCTCTTTTTCAATTGCAGACAAAATAAGTAGGAACAGCATTTTTTTCTTTCCCAGTCTACTATAAAGGATAAATAAACGCAATTTTGTTAAACTAGCAAGAATCTGAGAAATGGATTTTTGAAAAATGTATGTTTGTATCTCAAAATTAGTAGACAAAATATATGTATTGCATCAATGTTCAGTTTCAGAAATGAATATAGGAATTATAAATAATTAGTGAACAAATTGAATAAGCGATTTATTTCATCAAATGCAATGTACTACGAAACAGTTAACTTTCAAATGAACAGACGTTTCAGAGATTAAATGGAAAAGTATATTCTAAGGATCTTGTGGCTTACCTATTTCAGAATAATATTCTGCAGAAAGGTTGTAATTGAAATTTCTGCAAAAATAATAAAATTTTAATAATTTAGCTTTTTGAAAAAAAAGGCAGTCCCGAAATTTAGAAACATAATATGTTTATTGTTTTTAAAAATATTTATTCGATCAATCAGACGCTAAATTAAAAGAAAAATACCTGATGTGGCCACCATATGACTTCCTTGTATGGCCTATTAAATTTTACGTTAGTTCGTATTCAAATTACATTTGAGTAAAGCATGGATAACCAACTACACAGCCAGTCCTTTTACCTGTAATTGAACTCCCATTATTCAGCCACTCGGTCTCTGGTGAGACCGATATCACAGATATTACAGATTCCGTTCGCACAGTTTTTAGACGATTTGCATTGTATTTACCGAAATAGTTTGCCTAAAATTTTCATTTCTTAGATGTTTTAATTAATAACCCTAATTTTTCACTTTTTCTGCACGATAAGTTTCAAGGCAATAAAGCCTTTTGTAGTATCGGAAGAGATATTTTATCCCATTCCGCTTGAAAAGCTTTCCCAAACCAAGGAGAGTTGTAGGTCGACGTTTGGACAAAAAGCTTTTTAAAAGTCCGAAAGAGCAAAAGTCCACAAGGGATAGATACCAACAGGGGATATTAATAGGATATTTTGTTGAAGGGATATTTGCTCCTTGATACCCTTTTGTTACTCTATTTCTTCTAGAAAATTAACAGCGGATTTTGACGTGTGGCTGCCTTTTTTGTCTTGGTGCAGTTCTACTGGTTGATGGCACTAGTATTTCATATTTGAAGACGGTATTTTATATCTGAAAACTGGGTATAAAATATGTTTCTGAAAACATGAGGAATTGATCTTTACCCTTTTCTCCACTCTTTTTGTTTTTAATTTGCCATTGTATGAAAATTCAGCAACAGCCTATAAATCCCTTTGAAAAATCTCCTTTCGTTTCATTGAACGAAGTTTCAAGATTTTCCCCCCTTTTGTGATAGTAAATGGATATCTTTTTCTTGCAGTCATTTAAATACACCCAAGATTCATCCATTGCGACCACAAACAATTCTGTAACGCATTCTGCTTTCGGCGATGTGTCAAGACAATGCAAATTATGTTTTTCTCCTTTTCAAGATTCAAATCAGCATTAAACACTTTGATTAAAATTGAAACTGAGCAAAGTAAGGATTTTGCAACAGTCCTCTGAACTGGCGGATTCCCTTTTAACATCTTACCTTCGAAATATTTCGTTTTTTCCTTGGATGTGTATTTGGAACAATTTTTCCACTTCTATTGAGAATATTAGATATTGTAGCATAAGATATCTAAAATCCACGGCTTTCACATCGTTTTTTAATAATTAGATACGAATAAGTTTCTTCGAAATGAGTGCAAACATAGACTTTCATCAACTGCTTCTTTAAAAGCGCCATTTTGCGTGAAAACAAAACTAACTGTCCAATAACAGACGATAATTTACTCTTTATAAAATATAGCTTCAGTTTTCCAACAGACGAAGTTTTTTATAGCAAAGCAAAATCGTCAAAAAAATGTGCGAATAGCCTCTAATTTGAGTTATATAACTTGAATTTGGAATCACCTACTATAAAATCGAATTACCATATTGTTTTTTAATTTATTATGCTGTGAATCTGAATATTAAGTAATCGTTCTTCTTATGATCTCTTTAGTATAAAATAATAAGGAAACCAAATTTCCGATACCTAGAGCAAAAACGTTCTTTATATATTCTTGGCTGAATTTTTTTAATCTTATTGGAAGAATTCCAAAAAAAAAAAAAAAAAAAAACTGAACAGGGAGCGAAGAAAAAAATTCAGAAGTAAAAATTTGGTTGTAATTTAATTAATGATTTGCTTAAAGATTTAGATAAAATTTCCAAATGGATAAATGATAACTGAAACTGAAGGGAAAAAAAAAACATATCTAATTCTTATTTTTCTAGCTTTTTAAAATCTGACATTTTGAAAAATGACAAATTTCGATGCAGAAATGGAGGCAATTAGAGTTGCAATTGAACAAATTATTGTTAGAACAACCACTTCACTCTTTCAGCCATTTAAGCAATTTCTGTGCATAAATTAATTGATCATCATAAAAATATTATTGAATTCTGCAGAAGCACGTTCTCTTCTAGCCTCAAAAGGGATGACTGTTGTCTTACAGTGGATCCCGGCTCACATTGGAATTACTCTTAAAGAATGGGCTTATAAACTAGCTAAAAAAAGAACTGAAATTTTGAAATCAAATTATAGTGGAGTACCATTTAAGGAAGGAATGAAAAGAATAGCAAAAAGTAACCTGAGCAGAAATTCGGAATTACTTGAAAAAATTAAATATAAAAAGTAGAGGGATTCGATTTGCAATATCCCAGACTCTCCCAGATTCATCCCAGTTGCGGCCTTTCGTTTGGAGACCGGTGCATATTTGACACTCCCTTGTGCAATATGTGCAACCAGAATTTTGAGATGGACATCATTTGCCAAAATGTTCCTCGTTGAAGGAAGAAAACCTATACAGTCGATACTGGCTGGCTAGGGAGTTGATGCTGTTGAAGAGATTAATTTATTATTATTATTATTGCTTAATGTAGTCATTTGTTTTTTTTTCATTTCCCCGTTTTTATCAGTTATTGTTATTGTAATAAAGTTAATAACTGTTTTATCTTTTCGTATTTCTATTTTGTTGCATGCTCCAATCTCATGCACCTTTGATATTTGGGTGCCAGTAACGTATAATCAATTGTTTTTGCAATTAAAAAAAATTGAAACGTTTTAGATGAAACTTCGATTTTTTAATACTTGCTATTAGACAATAGTTTTACACTTAAAATATTAAAAAAAACTAATGAGTAATTTCTTTTCAAATTATAATTCTTAACCTTTATAATTCAGCATTATTAAAATATAAATGAGTTTAAATCGGTTTGTTAAAATGTATATGAAAAATTCCAGAGGTATCATATATTTTTGAATATTTAAGAATTAACATGAAAACACTGAAACAAAAGTTTCAAAAAATTCCTTTCTTTCTGTTTATTTTTGATTAAATTTAAATCTGTAATCATGCACTTCTTGGTATAAGAACGAAAAGGGAAACCATAATAAGGCTTTTATTTATCACAGGAAATAATAAATGTCACTTTTGTAGAAAAAGTGCAATGAACTCTCAAAGGACCTTTTATTGTCCAGTCGTTAAAAAACATGTTATCCTGCGCTTGACAGTTTTCTTGTGCGTGATTATTTACCCTCTTCCTAAGGCTTCATTCCTTTGGAATCACCTGTTCTTCAGTCGAATTTGTGTCTAGTGTCGGCAAAAAAATAGAATTTTAAACTGCTGATTTTATATTCTTTTCATGAATATATTTTTATAGATTATGACATTCAAACTTGAAAAACATAGTATGAGCTTAGGAATCCAATCAAACATTAGTTTTTGAGAAGTATTCTGCGTATTTTCTTTAGAAAAAGACATAGGAACATATTTTAAGTAGACAAGAAGGTTATATTAATACCAAACATATTCACAGAAAATGTTTTCTAAAATTTTTAGTTTTAGAAAAATGAATAGTTCTATAATAATCTATAATTACACAATGTGACACACAATGAATTTCTATAATAATTCTATAATTACACAATGTGACAATTTATATACTGTAGAAATATAAGCTATAAAGAGCTTTGTTAAGTACACTGAATGTATTGAAACTTAAAATAAAGTCTTCTTTCCCCACATGAAAGGAAAAAAAAAAAGAGTAAGCTTTGTAGAATTTGCCTTAGTTGAATTAAACAATTATTCAAATTTTTGTTATCTTTACTGAACTCCTCAAATTCCACTCGCATTTCCTCGCCAAGGTACAAATTTAAATTTAAGTGAAGTGCGTATTTAAGCGGGTGTATCTTGGAGTGTTTAGAGCGTGTTTTCGCTAGCCAGCGCACGTTGTGAATCTGTCCCTGCTGTTACGCGGAGTTGCTTATATACCTTTTTGACCATTTAAATAATTATCACGCGGAATAGGCTGTTGAGTCAACCTAGTTAGCCTTAACTTGAAGTGTAAGTCTAGCACTACTCTTTAGCTTTTTGGAATTTATTGTGTAGTGATTGTAACATTAAATATTCTTACAAAATTCATTATATGTGTATGCAAAGCAGTCTCTTTTGTAGAGTCATCAATTTTATTTCGGTGCAGGAAACACGAAAAATCAACGATGCCCTCTCCGGGATTCGAACGTAGGACCTTTCTACCGCTAACCAGACCGGTTTCTTGCAGAGGTGTGCGTCTTGCTATCTATTTAACCACTTAGAATCAGTCTTAGTCCACACAGAGCATGGTTGATACCAAGGTTGACAATACAAGTTAGTTCTTCTCAGCGAAGGTCAACCAGCGTGGTGATGTCAATGTCCTACTTCAAAACAAAGTTTTTGTTTTCACTCAATTTTGTGAGTAAATAGACATCAGAGAGCAGATAGATAAATATGTCATTGTCTCGAGTGTCGAAAACAGAAAAGTTGGATTTTGTCTGTTTGTTGGCTTTAATACCGCGACCCATGACTTTGGAATACAGTAAGTCAACATGCAATCTTCATAGAAAAATTTCGGTTTTTCTTCAGCTTCATCAATGGACAAATATATTTATTTCATTTTGAGCAATCTATCAAACTTGTCTCGCACACAGCTGTACCCAACATATCGTGTGATTACATGAATATCCATTTACTACATTAATTGCTCTCCTTTGCTACACAATGATGGAAATTTAACAGCTGTTTCGTATGTTCCCGAAGTTCTATAAATTGTATCCCCACCCTTCGTACTGGTATAAGCAACACTCTAGTCCAGTTTAATAATACACATCCACATTTGACAAACACAAAAATATCTACTTGATATTACCATGATGCCATTGCCTACCAAATACCAAGATTTATTGCTAGTGGAAAATGTCTGAGCTGCCATCAGATGTGATTTACATATCAATCAGAGCTTTTCCAATACATCATAAACGCATTTAAAGATATGTTTAATGATGTGTTACTTGATCTTAATTTAGATACAAAACACCTACTCATGTTCTTGAGGGTATTTCTTGCTTCATATCATTGTAACTGAATGTTCAGTATTCACCTGATCTTTAAATTATTCTACATACGTTGCATTCTAAAAGGTACTTATCTTATTTCAAATTTAATTATTAAAGCATTCTAAAGCTTGAGTTCTTTTATAATATTTAAGAAGTTATTTTAAAATAATCCTTTGTCATTATTAAAATATATTTATTGAAAGATGTTAAAGCTAGAACTACAAAAATAAAATAGTCTTTATACCTTGAAATACCTTCATTCCTCTTTACTATAAACCACAACTGAAAATTTAATTAACTTCTCAAGTATTAATTTAAAATCTGAAGAACTACATTGGTTTAGACAGAAAAACTATGTTTACATTCCCTACCACGACGTAATACGTCTTAATGCTGATAATACTAGTACGTTTAATTGGAATGAAATGCCTTCTGATGCCTAAAATTTTTATTATTATAATAATCAAGCATGTGTTAAAACAAAGTAATAAAAGTGAAATACAAAGATTTAAAAGTACTGGATGATGTTTCTTTGCTATGGAATGCATAATAAAGTTCAGACAGCGTCTTAACATACTTTACAGCTTATTTCAGCTCAGAAAGGCTTACTAAAAATTTACTTTTATAGATTTATGTAAAAAAATATAATAATGTTACGTAATTTCTTTTTCTTTCTGTTCTGACACCAGTTGTTGAGTTATTTCCTTCCTTCACGTTCGTACGGGGTTCGTGCAGATTTGGAGTGAATAACGACGACACTTTATAAAATATCGAAACACACTTTATTTGCCAGTATTGTCAGGACAGCTCCAAAACACGTTTTTACAGTCGTCGAAGATCTGATACGATCAGCGACACAGCCTTCAGGTTATCAGGCTATCACGGTGGACACAGCTTCCTGCAAAGCAGCCGACTCTGCTTTCCGGACTACAGCTTGGTCGTTCTCGGAGCTCCACGTACTCTCGAGACTCTCCACGCTGCAACTCGCGATGCACTCGACGACACACGAGCACAGCTCCCAACTTCTTCGGTTCAGTCGTTCCCGGAGCTCAACACGTTCTCTCGACGATGCACTAACCGCGATAGACTACGAGACTCCTTCGGTGAACTCGACGACTCACTCGGCACTCGTTGTCCGGCTGTCAACTCGATCGACTCCGCACTGCTCGCTAGACGAGGCACACTCTCTGAGACACACTTACACTCTCGATGAGAGACACACTGTCTAACTGCAGACCAGCACGATTTATATAGCTTTCGGTTTGTGTTCGGGAACGTTCTGGACTAAACCGGTAAGGTGCGTTCCAGAAGGTTCTCTTAACGTCCATGATATATCGCCAATTTTGTCGCCAAATGTCGCTAAGTGGGCGATTTCTCGCCAAATGCGGCAACCCTAAAATTGCTTTGAGGGGAAGCTATCTTACCGCGCCTGTACATTTCGTAACAATAATAATGAAAGCTGTAGCAGCAGGCAACTATATTTATTACGTTTTTGGCAATAAATGGTAATTATGTCATTATTCAATTATTTTAAATGAATAGAATTATCATTGATTTAAAATTCTGTAAGAAGAAGAAACTGACAGCTGGACTTAAAAAGCTCTTTAACCTTATCTGTGCAAATTAACTCTTTCGCGTCGGTAGAGGCCAAAATATGTTTCTCTCAAAAATCTGAAACATCAGTAAATGCGAATTTTTGTTGGAATGGATTTCTTTTCCCCATGCCAAATAGAATGCTACAGAGTAAACAATAATCTACTAAGTGATATGATTACTTCTCTCTCGGGGAACTTTGTGCGTTTTCACCCACTATGTGCAGTTTTCCTGTAGGACGGGACTGGAATTGCGAGAGTCAATAGTTAAATATTGACGCTAAACAAAGAAGAGGAAAGTGCATTCAAATAACAGAACTACTTTTAGTCGCTTCAAGAAATGATTAGCATGTCATTTAAAAACTCCCCAAAACAATGAGTCAAACACTAACGTGATTGGGGAAAAGCACCAGGTAAAAAATGGACGCTCGCTTTCGGGCGACTTGCCGATGTCTGAATATTTAAGCGTTTCGGGCGACCTCGCTATAAAAGAATTAAACGGAGCACAGAATCGAATGTGGCACCTTAGAAAACTTAAGGAATAACCTTGATTTTGGTAAAATGAGGTGCAGCAGTGAAACACCTGACATGCCTCAGGTGACCGTAACACTGAGTTCATCGAATTTGATATTCTTGAAACACCTTTTGCATCGAGAAAATGGACTATCGTGCCGAACAATATTATGTGTATGCGTGACATTAAATCTGAATTCAAATTCAATTTAGAGCGATAGAAAACATATAGGAAACTACTACTGACATCTTAAATATATTGGATCAAGAGTGTGTGAATGAAATTGAAATTTAGTTTATGTTATCCTTTCTCTCTTATCTTGATTACGTAGGAAGGTAATCAGAGAAAGCAAAGGTAAAAAATTATTTAGTTGTGTACAGGAGAAAACAGTAGCATTTCTAAAACACATTATCCATATATTTGCTTCTGTCATGTACAAAAAGATGCATAATTTCTAAAATGCATTATTATGATGCTGACATAATTCTTAGTTCAGAAAGGAAAACTACATTATTCCCGAATGTTCACACAATTTCTCATATTTTGAAATCTGGAATGACTAAAATATTTTTAATAAGATTTCTGCAAAGAACGTACTTTGTGTGAAACATTACTTTGCTCACTTTCAGGAAGCAAATGAGCGTGGAAAAGCATTTCCTGCTTCAAAATTTACTTAAAGACGATGAAATTGATTTAACGCAACATTCTTGATTAGATTAAATGGATAATTTAGCAAATGACTGCGGTAATGACATTAGAACTCTGAAATCGTGGTGTACACGCACCGTCTACTAACATCTGTTGCTTTCATAATAAGGATACAGATCCATGAGACAAAACGCATATTTTTACATGGACGCATATTTTTACAGTAATGTGCTAAAAATTCATAGAGTTTACTTTTTTTTGTAACACTAATTTGAGTATTTATCAGTTGTCTTTTTAAGCTAATTATTAAGGGAAACTATTGTTTTTGAAGACAGTAATTGTTGTATATGATTTAAAATATTTTTGAAATTTCATGATAGCTTTCGATTTTAGTTATAACTTCATGAGTAGAATTTTTATTTAAACAGCTTAGAATCTCAAACTGAATACGATTAATAAAATGTACTAAACAATAAATAATGTATTGATGAAATTAATTTATAAAAAAAGATTTTTAAGTTACAGAATTTAATAAAACACATAAAAAATTTAAACAAATTCAGTTAGTTATGACAATAGTTTTGGTCACGTGTGGAAACATTTGTGAAGTTGCTTGTAATGATGGATTTAAAAATCAAAATTTCCAAAGAGAATTTAAACAAATGTTTCAGGATTGATATATTTCCAAATGAAATAAACAAAAGTTTTATTTGTTTATTCTTAATCGTAATCTCTTTGTAGCTGAAAACACTTTTCACGTCTTTAAACGATTGAAATGTAGTCCGAAGGTTATCCTCAAAACGTTCCATAACAGCTTTTTTCATGCCATCATAATCATCAAATCTTCGTTTGTGAAAGTCAGACGCCAGTTTGAAGAATAGATTATAATCACTTGGAGTTAAATCTAAGCGATAAGAGAGATAGTCGAGTTCTCTAAATCCACGTTACTGTTTTTTAATTGCTTTAGAAAGTCGAGGAAATTATCTTGCAGGAACTTGATTCGTCTAAAATGCGCAAAACCAGTTGTTTTAGATAGATTTAAATCTTGCTCCTATTTCATTGACGTTGATTCTTCAGTCACTCAGTATTTCCTCCTGGAAGTGAGCAAGATGTCAATGGACTTCACGAGAATCATCCTACGGGATCCTCGGCCCATGAGATGGCTCATTGGACGAAAAGCACCAATGAGAAGCTTTTGTCATTCTTTACTGTAGAATAGGATGGAGTCAAATTAGTATATACATCATCCAAACCCTATTATTATTAATATCAGCAAGAAATATTTTTGCTTTTGAAGAAGAGGAAACTATATCTGACGGCTATCGAAATCGAAACATTTTTATCCAGTATATGGTTGTACTTGTTCTGCCTAATTTTAAATAATTATATATTCAATTTCCATTGATATTATTTAACTGTTATTTAATTAGCGATCCAGAGAGAAATATTATCAGTGCTGATGTAGATAGTTTGTTATTTAATTTTATTGAGTTAATGGAAACTAGCCGCTTAAGAACTTACGTTTTTTAGTATATCTAAATTCGTGTATCATTTCATTTATTTACTCCGTTTGATTTATCACTTACAAACAGCGGTAAATAACTTTTGTTAAACTTGAGTTTAAATGTCTGTAACATCTACGAATTACGGCAATAAATATTTTAGTTAGTGTACTTATGAGTTATAACATATTCCAAATTATTTATGACGATGATAATTTTTTTTTGAAGCCGATAAAATCGAGACAGTTAGTTAAAAGTTTGTTTAATGAACCTTTGTACGTGACCAAATATATTAATTGCGCAATCATTATAAGGTAATTACGACAAATCTCTCACAAAAGATAGGTGCAGAAATTTTCCTAAATTTATATACTTATAAAATACTTAACCAGCTTCTAAGATTAAAATAAGAGTTATCTATTTCATGTAACGTACACAAAATAGATGCATAAAAATAAGAATATTTATGCATTTTTGTGCATTTTATATCATTTTATGCATTTATATCATTTGTATACTTTAGATAGCTTGTGAAGTTGTATATTAATATTTTCTATGTAATATAAAAATGTTATCTGAAAACTCATCTTTACTTTCTTTAGCCCTCATGTAATGAACGATAATACGTAGGTAATTACATATAAAGTCTTATGTTTCAGTACGAGATATACAGTTGCATGTGTATATATTTTCTTTACTGTTTAGGGACTTTATGCATGTTTTAATTGTATATCTTACATTTTATTGCTTAATATGTAAATAAATTAATGCACGAATTGCAAATTCTGATAATTTCATTTTTAGCATCAGATTGAAAAGAACATATGCACTAATATTTGTTCAAGCCACATTTTAATTAACCACATTATAGCGAATAAGTTGTTGCTAATATTATTGTACAAAGCTACTGCAGAGCTTTGCCGTTAAAACACTAATAGTAAATTTATTTTCAAAACTCAGCTGGTCACATGTTAAATTACTTCATTAACTTAAATAAATTCTTAGACTAAGTGTTTACTACAACCTCATAACTGTCACAAAAAAATGTGTTCGCGTGAAAAAACTGTCATACGATAGCCGTCCTCACAGGCAGTAAGATGGAAAGTTTCACGAATACGAGTTTGCCATTTTATACATCTAGCATGCGGAGCTGCTGAATGTAACACGAATGCCGCTGCGCATCTATATTAGAAGCGCTACCCGACTAGGCAAATCCCGACCCAGCAGACGTTTGGATTGTTACATCAAAGATTATGTAAAACGCGTTCCCGCGAGAGACGGGCCATGAATCGGGAACGAATGGCAAAGACGCCTGAAATCAAAGAGATGATGCAGATAACACTTTCCGTCCCTGTACTCGAGGAGTTTGTGCAGGCCACGATCTTCCCTAAATCACGGCTTAAGAGCATTCTGAACTCGAACCAGTATCGCCCATACCATAAACAACATATAGAGCCTGATGGAACTCAAAGAGTGTTTGCTTTCGCTCAGTGTAATCTGCAGAATAGTAGTTAAGCCACCTTTCACGGCTTCCATTTCATTCACAGAATGAGGCATACTTCACCCAGCCAAGCTTTTATAATGCATATATACTGCGTGTATAGGCTTGGAGAACCTTCATGAAAGAAGAACATGTGTAGCACAACATTTTGCTATCGATGATTGGTTTGTCATTGTCAAGGACTACTTAGCAGGTCCACATCTCTTACCTGTTCATTTGAACGGACGGTGTTATAAGTTTTTTTTTTACAGGAAATCTTGCCAGAAGTATGGAAAGACCAATAGATATAGTAGCAGCTGCGCCACGATTTGTGGTTTTAGCATGATGGTGTCGCAGCCCATTTCAGCTATAACGCGGTCAGGGCGTAGACTTAATCGTGCTCTTTTCAGATTGGAACACTTAAATGCGACATTTGCACAACACTAGATCGGGCCTGGTAGCCGACATTTGCACAACACATAGCCATCCAATGGCGCGCAAAGTCACCTGACTTGTTGTTCCTGTACATTTTTATAGAGTCACATGTATGGTCTTGTGTACGATACGCCCAAAAACATTGAAAAGAATCGCGTTTCACATATCTCCATTACTTTCACGGCCGTGATTTCACTCGGCGCTGATGTCACACTTGCAGTGATGGCCGAAACCTCAAACATATATGGGACCCCCTTTTAATATCGCAATTCTTGCATTTTGATGAATAAGATGATGTTCTTCACTTACATGTGGCCCTTTCATTTCTAGTGATCTCTGCCCATTTACACACGACGACGGTGTTT
Organism: Stegodyphus dumicola; assembly: GCF_044657685.1. NCBI lineage: Eukaryota > Metazoa > Arthropoda > Arachnida > Araneae > Eresidae > Stegodyphus > Stegodyphus dumicola. Next base: position 136,095,202 of record NC_140776.1, read on the forward strand.
CTGACCTCATATTCCCATTTGGTTTCGATTCGTCTTTGAGTTATCTATTCCTTGCAGAAATTTTTATACTAAAGTTTTGAACCCACGGTAGCGAATTATCCTGTATAATGATCAAATCTAGAAATGTATTAAGAATTGTCATTTTTGCATTTTTATTAATATTTTCCTACATTCTTCAGAAATGAAATGCTTGAACTCTTAATATTACAGATCTCCGTCCAAGTAAAATCATTAAATTCCTACGATTAATACGAAAGTCCACAGTCGAAGCCATTCCCTCTGTTTCATCGATCCAAATCGCAAAACAGATCCCTTTGCGGTGATTAGGAAGAATTTGTTGCTCATTATAGTTGAGGGGAGTTTAACAACTTTGCCAGATGGGACGGAGTGGATAATTTTCTTCAAATAAATAGGATGAATTGTACTGAATTATTTCATGAAGCTATTTAATCATTGTTATAAATTACTGAAGACTGCGAAAAACAACTTAATGACCACGTTTGAATTAATAAACGAATAGCAATCTTTTCGAAGAATCTTCCAATATATTTAAAGCATATTTCCATGTATTGCACATTTGTTGCAGTTCACAAGTCTAAAGTGAATATTACAATAAAGTAAATAACGTAAACACTTTAGTTTCTAACGCGTTACAAAAGTTGTGTTTACACTCTACAAAATGTGACAATTTAATTTCTGGAAATCAGGTTTAAGTATATCAGCCTGGAACTATATACTATTAATATTAGTGTACTCCTAGTCTATACCTATATACACTAAGAATAATGTTCTAATTTCTGGAAACAGACTCATTTACCGAAAAAGTTGTTGGGTACTCGTTTTCAAATTCTGTTAGATAACGGCTATATAGAAGAATCTTTTTACATTCATCTCAGCTTTTAATTTGTAAATAACCAGAAATGACTGGGAATTAACTGAGTTGAAAAGCAAGCTAATTGAGTTTTCTGGCCTGTAAGTGGCTCATAAGTAGGACGCTTTAATAGCCTATATGAGGCACAAAATTTGCAGAAATCTTTCTCATGAACGTCTTGGCTATTCTTCAGTTAAAATTACTTTAATAATTTATAATTCTTCATCTTACAATCTCACTCTTAATCACTTTTGTTAGCATTAAAGGTTTTGTCAGTATTGTGTTGGACTGTTTGAGTCTGAAGCTCAAGTATTACATCTTCTTACCTATCTTTGAATATCATATGCCACTTAAGCACATTTTCATGCTATGCTACTTTCAACATATTTTGATATAGCAATTAAGTACATTGTTTTCGTTTTTCAAGTAAAATTTGTGAATATGGTACTCTCAATCGCTTATTTTTTTACGACAAAATTTTCAGAGAGGTGTGTACTTCCTATTGCTATGAACAATCTTCGTGATTAATACAAAATCCAGATTCCCGTCTATAAATTTCTCGTAGCCAAGAAACAAAAAGTTGCACTCTTCATTGGCTAATACCTTGAGCATCTTACAAGTGACAATACGACTTCAACAAACTCCTTCGCAGTCTAAAGCTGCTATCATACGTCGGTTTGTTTCGGAAGAACAACTGTTTGGAACAATTTTCTGCTTTGTCACAACAGCCAATCACCATAGATCGCTTTGGGGTTAACACAAGGGAAACTGGTTCTCTACTACAAACAAGCTGATAGCATTCGAAGCTGATAGCTGAAAACGAACAACTTTGCAAAAAGTCGCACGTCTTTCTTTCAATAGTAAACCAGGCAGAATAATTGTCCGAAACAGTTGTTCGTGTGAAGCAAACGCCGTGTGATATGGGCCTTAATGGAGCCTGCCTTTCCCCCACACCTCAAGACAAATCGGAAGAGCTTTTCATTTACCACCAATTTTTCGATAAAACATTTATCAAAATTATACTTTAAGTGTACCCATGCCTCTCAAAACCATTATACGCTTACAAATATCCATAATTTCTTGGGGGAATTGAACTGCGTCTAGTGATGGGGCAGTCAGCATCGCTAACCGAACAGCTATACCGAACAGGCTGGCTGCTTGTTTTCTTCCTAATAACAAACTAATACCTGTTTCTATCAGATGGAAGTTTGCTCATACATTAATTATATACATTCAAACGAGATTTTGATATATCTCATGGTCGAAGCTACATGTGGGCCATTGTGGAAATTTAAATGTTGTATAGATAATGTAGGCTGTAAATCAAAAATGATTTTTTACCCTCTTATTATTTATGTGGTTTCTATAGGTAGTTCTTTTAATTTCTTTCATTTTTTTTTTTTTTTTTTTTTTTTTTTTTTTTTTTTTTTTGTATTTACCACTTACCTTAATCGCTGATCTACATTTCGACCTAACACACAATTTTACATATCATGCTTACGTATTTATAACTTTTGGTCGAGTTGGTGATTTTTCGATTCGGGTGAATGTATTACACGTATATTATTGCCGTTTCTCTGAAATTCAAAAAAGTTCTCTAAGAAGGCAACCCACTTTTTAGGCAGATAGCCACTGTGTACTTTGCCATATAATTTATCCTCCTCTGAACCTTTCTTTTATGAGAATAAAGTGAGAAGGTTTAATTAAGACATTATGACTTTTTTGTGAGATGTTCGTTTTTATCAATGTTTGATCGCAATTTACGGACTCCATGAGCAGTGGAATTTATGAATTTTATATTGAATGCAACTGCATTTTATTTTTATTTTAATTTTCACTTTCTTGCTGGAAGTAAAGGAAATGTTGTAAGCGCAAAATGCCTTGGATATCACATTTCAAAGGAAACATTCATTTCGACCGTTCGCGAATCCATTTGGACAAATGTTTTTGCATGATGTCTGTACATACGCACAAAATAAAGGGCAGTTTTTTTCGAAAACATATTGTAGAATGAATTTAAAATGGATTCAAGGAGTCGTTTTGGTGACACCACCTGTACTTATGTGTGTATGTATGCATCTCGCATAACTCATAAACTATCAGCCGTAGAAAGTTGAAATTTTGCATATGAGATTGCTATATAATACGTGTTTTTTCTTCTTTTTTAAAATTTGACATTGCCGAAACATGAATAATTTCGTCCTTTAAAACATTTCTGTAATTTCATATGACTACGACTAACGATACCAAAAATAAAGTCCCAGTAAGGATTTTTAAGCTGGGTAATGGGGTTGAATATGTATATATATACGTATGGTCTGTGTAAGGAGTCGTTTTGGTGACACCACCTGTACTTATGTGTGTATGTATGCATCTCGCATAACTCATAAACTATCAGCCGTAGAAAGTTGAAATTTTGCATATGAGATTGCTATATAATACGTGTTTTTTCTTCTTTTTTTAAAATTTGACATTGCCGAAACATGAATAATTTCGTGCTTTAAAACATTTCTGTAATTTCATATGACTACGACTAACGATACTAATTCAGAAGTCAAACAACAAAAATCAGCGTTATACCTACAAAATTTTCACAGTGAAATTTCACTGTGAAAATTTTGTAGGTATAACGCTGATTTTTGTTGTTTGACTTCTGAATTAGTATTTATTCGGCGTGTTAGTGTGTCTTAATTACGACTAACGATACCAAAAATAAAGTCCCAGTAAGGATTTTTAAGCTGGGTAATGGGGTTGAATATGTATATATATACGTATGGTCTGTGTACACTTTTAACAATTCTTGCTATAAAAAAGAGAGGTGCACAACTACATGTTATAGCAGTCTTATACACAAAATTTCGACCTTCTACGGCTAATCATTTTTTTGTTATGCGATATACATACATACATACATGCATTATATGTACGAAAACCTGCCTTTAGAACTTACTTTGGATCATTTCGCAATCCTTTTGGGAAAAAGAGTCCTTTATTCTGTACGCACATACAGACGTCATGCAAGAAACTATTCATAATGTATTCGGCAGCAGTGAAATGGATATTTCCGTTGAAATATGGTACACGGAATTGTTCGTGATAGCGGTACTTCCTTTACTTAGCATAACTAAGTAAAAATAAAAGATTGCAAAACTTTGTTTTCTCAACACTGCTAGAAAAATAGCAAAAATTCTTTTTTTCTGACAGGTTGTACGGGGGAACGCAAACAATGTTGAGGTACATTAATAAACATGCATAACATTAAATCAACAGTATCTCGACATTCTTGTAAGCCTAGTGGATGAAAGCGAATATCAGACAATCATTAATACTGGATAAAGTTGCATTATGGTGGGTTAGTTTTGTCGAGATATTTCTTCAATACTTCGTTTCTAGAAGAAGAGGCCACCATAATGGAAGATGCTTTTGTTCCTTGATCTAGGGATATTTAGGGATTTATCCACACTATTCATCTTATTCGTGGTGCTTACTAGACAAAGGAAAGTTCTATTTTGTTTAAGAAACCAAGATGGGAGTTTTTATATAATGATTTTTCGAAGTCCCTTTTACTGTAGTGGTTCCTATCCAACTTTAACAAGCCTGTAATATTTCTTTAATAACATATTTTTCTTTGTAGTTTTTCCAGATAGTCTTAGTTTGAATCACAAAGCAATTAAGCAGTATAATTTATTTAATATCTATGTGAAGTAACACCTTTTGCGCTTATACGTTCTAGTAGCTTTTAGAGCAAATGTACAAAGATTTACTAAGGTTTTTTATCTTCATACGTAAAGGCAGAATTAAAACTAGAAGTATGAAAAAGCTCATAAAGTTGTTCAAGTGCCCGATGGTATAATTCACGACTTTTTTCAGTTAAACACTGTTTTTAACGCTATGTTAAGTTTTACTACGAAATAAACACAGGTGATAATTCAGTTAATTTATAAATACTCTAGTTCTAAAAATTATTGAAGTTCAGAGAAGCGTTGTAGGAAGCGATTATTTGGTTGTTTCAACTCTTTTTGTTAAGTTATTTTATAAATTTATCTTTGCTTTCAAATGTTGAAGATATTTGCGGCATTTAGTTCATGTAAAATTTCAGTTTGTAAGGTATGTGATCTTTTCTGTATTGTAGCTTGTGACCCACCCTCAATAAGACTTTAATCAAATTATCACTAAGTTTTAAACGTATTACAAAGACTTAAGAAGGGTGTAAATGACTCTTTACTTAAACAAAAATAGATAAACAAACGGCTGATGTGGTGCTTACAAATCAGCCAGCATTTATGGCAAGAACTCAGAGTAAAAACTCAATCTAAATCTAAATCTAGATAACTAATAGTCAAAGGCTACGCGGAGTAAATTAATGGAGAAGCTGGCCCGAAGATTTTTCACCGGCGTGAAATTACTATCGGCAAGTATCACGGCCGAAGACAGGAATGCTTATCTTAGAATAACAATCCTAGTAACGGAGTCTTTAATGGGAAGAATACGATCTGAATAAACAATCTCAAATAAAGATTCAAAACGTAAAATAACAGGTTAAGCAATCTAAATAAACCCTACAAGTTTTTAAATAATTATGCTTCTTTCATTGTGATTATAATCAGTATTATTGTGTGTAAACCCAAAAGTAAATTTCTAATGGTAATAGATTTGTCTAAACAAGTAATAGTCTTAAGCAATTAAGAGTGTCTAAGCGATTGATAGCGTCTAAGTGAATGGTAAATTTGCCTAAACAGGCAGTATGCAGTATCTTAGTTCTGCTTATGGTGACTGAACCAGTTGTTTTGCATATGGTGACTGAACCAGTTTCGTAGTCTGCTTATGGTGACTGAACCAGTTTCGTAGTCTGCTTATGGTGACTGAACCAGTTTCGTAGTTCTACTTATGGTGACTGAATAAGTAGTTCTGCTTATGGTGACTGAACTAGTTGGTTGCTTAAGATTTCAGGGGGTTTCTTCTATGTAGTTTGAACATGAGTTATTTCTTTTTCTTAAGGGGTGTCAGCAACCCCTATACCGACAATGTTAAATTGGCCATTTTCGATGTACCTTTTCTCAAAATCTGCTGTAGATACAAGCTTGAAATTTTTTGTGTAATTAAAGTATACTTTACTGATTATACTGAAATGAGCTTTTGAAACATTTATATTTTAGAGTAATTTACAGAACATTTTGTTAGGCATAATAAACCTTAGCACTTTTCTCACATAAAAATTTTTTAAAATTTTTTCTAAGTTTATCACAAAAAGCTCATTTTAGTAAATATTAGGAAACCTAATAAATAGGTCATAAAAATTTTTAGATACTTCTGAGCAGTAGTTCCCGAGAAAAGGTACATCGAGTATAAAAAATCACGTTTGGAGAAAAACGCGTTTTTATGTAAAAATCCTCTTTGATCAAAGCAGTCGATGACAAATTAAAACTAGATTTTTTACAGTTCTAATTTTCATAGAGATTAAAGAATGGTATTTTTAGAAAGGTAAAAGTCTAGAAAATTTGAAAATGCAAAAATCCGAAATCATAATTTTTTGAAGATTTTTGGGTTCCAACACAAGACGTCTTCCACCAAGGTGTTAATCCTAAGACACGGTTTCCTGGAGTCCATTTCTATGATTAAGAATCTAAATTACGTGAAAAGCCTTCGCGAACTTTACTGGTAGAGATAACAGAGGTAAGCGATACCCTCTTGAACTATTTCTAAGAACCAGTTCACTTTACTGAACCAGCGAGCTGTGATCCGGCTAAACGGAGTGGTAGCTCCTTGAAAGTTCACTCACCGAGAACTTTTGTTGAAAGCCTTCCAGGAAAGATTGATTCTTATTTTAAAGAGGAGAAAGCAATGTTTACTTTTTATCACTTCTATTTTTTTAAACATTTTTAACTCCAGAATTTTATCGTTAATTCTGTGCAGAAAATGGATTTTAAGGAATTTCATGATTTCATGGTCCCACTTCTCGTTCGATTCTTCAAGCTCTTCGCTCCGTTCTCGTGGGCTGTTTTTGTACCACTCTCGGTTCCCGATTTTATTCATTAAGGTTTGTGTTAATGAGCGGTAAGTCATTAAAAATTCGATTCAGTTTAGTGAGCGAACAGTCCTGATTTAATTTCATAAAAAGAACTGTTTCATTTAACTGTAATAGAAAATTAGCCATAACTGGAATAAATCTGGCATTCCAGTTATACTAAATTTATAATAAAACTAACCTACTGTGACAGGAAATTTAAAGTACAGCATTGCATATATGTTCAAAACACAGTGTAAACATGTTAACTGTACTACCAAACTACATTACGAGCATTTGTATTTCCATATTAAACCACAGTTTCCCTGATTTTAATCATTACCTTGCTTCCCTAATGGGGTTTAATACTAGCAAATATGTTTCTGGCATAAAGCAAATAACATTGCTATTAGCGGGAAATCTGAAACGAGAAACTTCTTATGAGACATTTTTCTAACCATGTCAATTCTTAGTCATCTGTGGAAGTTTGATTATCTTCCAAGAATAACAACAGCATCATATTTATGCTGCGTTTAATATGGCAGAATGGCCGCTGGAGGAAACCAATTATAGCGTCTGATAATATGATATCGACGTTTGCGTAATAACCCTGCATTAAGTCGGGAATTGCGTAACATGTGATGGAAGTGATTTCCCATCACAGCTTGAAAGCAATGCAGGAGAATATTAATTACAGGGGAAAGTGGAATTGTGTTAGAGTAACGAGATAGATGACATTCTTTTAATGGACCATCTGTGTGTGAGAAAGTGAAGATACTTGGTGTCAAACGAGTTATAATAGATTTTTACTACTGAACAGTGATTTTGAATTCTTTTTTAAAGAAAAAATATTTTATATATAGGAAAATATGAACCGCAAAACAGGGCTTTGTTTAAACTCCTTTCCTTGCCAATAAAGGCCATATCACTGGCCGAATAGTTAAGACAATTCGACTCGGAACCTAGCCACACAGCCTGCAAGATTGGTTTTTGCAATTTTGCGTATGTGTAATGGGAATATAAGCCAATTTCCCTTTATACCTTAGATAGATAACTCTCCTGTGTTTTGTCATATTCAAATAACCAAATCCACAACCTTGATAATCAAAAATTCGCTAATTCTTTTTGGCAGTTAAAAATCAACTAATGAAGAGGAGAATCATTTACGTAAATTTAAAATTTTTTCAAGTCAAGAAAGGTATAAAATACATATATTAGTATATGCATTTTATACCTTTTTTAACTTGGAGATGGAAAAAAAGAATTGTGCATCTCGGAGCATTTTTTTTTTTTTTCAAAATTCGAATCAGATATTTTTTTATTCCATCTTTTCGATTTTATCGCATCATTTTGAATAGTTTCATTCTTTTAGAAATGTGGTTTTGGCAACAGTTTTTCATTCAATTGTATACTAGACTGCTGCGACTGTTAAAAATCAGCCCTGTTGCCACTTGGAGAAATGAGGGTGATAATTCTGTGCAGTTTTTAAATTTAATGTTTCTCTTAGATACTGGACGTTTGTTGAGAGAAGGCAACGAGATGTTGGTTAATTTATTTAATAGAATAATTAATATTTCTATTAAGGGATATTGCTTATTTTATTGTAATTTGTTTATATGTAATACATTTTTATTTTAAATTTGAAATTTGTGATTTTTTTAGGATGCTGCCATAAATCGCCGTTCCGTATGGGGATTTCGAGTGTATGCACCGCAAAATGAGCACAGAGCTCACCAACATGTATTTTATCTTTCGGACTACGTACATAAAAGGAGCAACTGCTCAGATGATGTCTAGAGTAATTTCCAACTAGCAGTCGCCGAGTAAATGTTTGAACTCATTAACTAGGAGTACATTAACGGTGGTAATGGATCTTGTATTACTTTCGATGGCCGCACTTTCAAGCACCTGTTGTAGAAACTGTATTGTACTGTGTAACGTCAGCTTGAATTAAACGTATTAATGGACATTTGTATGAATTATTTTTTAAAATGAAAAATGTGTGTGTGTGATTATGGCAAAGTCTTGAGGGCTATCTTCCTAAGAGGAGGGATGCCTTCGTGGAGGAATTTCTAAGGGAAACTGGCTCGTATACACGTTACACATGGGGAAAACCACGAAAACGCCCATGCAGCCCGTTCGCGGGATTCGAACCTCGGACCGAACTACCAGTGTTCAGCGACTTTACCGCTCGGCCGCTGGTGAAAATGAAAAATGTAAAACCCCAGTAAAATGTAATGACAAAAAGCAATTTACTGGACTACACAGTTACTGAAGTTACAGAAAAAGAATCTTTGCCGATATTTTGTTTTTAAGAATAATAGTTATACAGCGGGATTTAAACTGAAGTGTATTGAATATACTGAAGATAATGGAAACAGAGCTGCTGAAAGAGAACGGAATGTAAGTGAAAACTTAATAAGGTACTGGAGAAAATCGATACAATCGCTACAAGAAACAAATGCAAATAGGTGAGAATTCTCAGAATCAAAGCATGGAATTTTCCCAAAGACAGAAAATGAAATTCTTTCTTATCTTCGTGCATTACGAAATGATGGATGTGCGGTATCTCTAACGCTTCGGACGGAAGCGAGGATGACATTTTATGAAATGATGGAGATTCTTTAAACACCGATTCATATTACAGCAATGATACTGATACCTTCAGTAAAAGTGAATTATACGTTATGTTATTAGAATTTTTTGTCAAAGTTTTCACAAATTTTATTTGTGAATTTTATATCTAGAAAAATATTACCATAAAAAGAGAAATATTTGTTTCTTGTGTGCAACAGACGAGAGACTATTTAGTAAACAGGACATAATCTGGAAACCATTTGGTAAGTAACTAAATCTTATTATAATATATTTTTATACCAATAATATTTTAGCATTAGTGTGTACAATATTGTGTATTAGATTTCCTCGCATAATAGTCGCACCTAGACTTTCACAGTGAAACATCGGCAAAAAAGTGTGACTATTACGCGAGTAAACATGGTAATCTAAGATCTGATGCACAAGTTGGCTCACCAGTGGCCAAGTGGTTAAGACCGCCAGATACTGACTGGACTATTCTGTCCAGGTTCAAGACCTGGCGAACAGGGCTGGGTGAATTTATATTTTAGTGGTTGTTCCCATGTAGCCATTTTAACTTAGAAAGTCATGCACGAAGGCAATTACCCTCTCGACAAAGCCCTCCCATAAGTTGTCGTAATCAAATACTGCGACCTAATTGGCTGCATGAATCTTTTTATAATATGCTTAGAATTTTTTAACCTTACATTTAGCGTATTTAAAGTAACAGAATTGAAGGAAATTCAACACAATTAGTTACTGAATTAAATTATGCATTTATTGCTCCTAAACACAATTATATCGCTTTAAAAATAATGAATTTTATGGTTAGTTAGCATAGAGAAGCTAATTGTTTTAAAAATAATGTACACTGAGAAGAGCATTATTTTTAAAACATTACATTTAAAATTTCAATGAAAGTACTCTTTTTAGACTGCAGCAAACTTATTGAGTATTTCTTATACGAAAACGTTCTCAAAAACTGGCATTTTAATTTTGAGAAACATGAAATTAAAACTATTTTAAAGCTTCATAATGACAATGACACTGATGGAAAATGAAATCTCAACGTCAAGAAGAAATCAGTTTAGCAAACTGATATGTATGCAAATTATTTGTCTAGGTAACATGTTTATTTGATTAATATTTCAATGTGGTATGTTAACGTACACGCGAGAAGTGCCATTTCAAGTATAAAAATGGTGGTACATTAATAAACTTCACGATGTTGAATGCAAGCATGTTAATGCGTTTGCACTGAGTCGTACAAGTGCCTTATGTCATTCTGTGAGATGAAATTCCATGCCGTTTGCATTTGGTCAAATCAGCAACTATCCGTGCTAGCTATGAATGATGCTGAATTTGTCGTCCAATCAAATCCCGTACGTGCTTGATGGAAGAAAGATCGAGTGATTACGCATACCAAGGCAGCACGTAGGGCACGCTGTGTGATAGTAGCGGCATGGGACGAGCGTTATCTTGTCGGAAAACGCCCCCTTAAATATTGCTCAAATACAACTGACGCATTCACAAATCTGACGTATAAATTCCCTCCCATGGTTTGGGATAACGACAGGAATGCTCCTGCTTCCACAGGACATTGCTGTCCAGATTATAATTCCTGGCGTAGGGTCCCTGTGTCTACGCCACAGATAGCTTGGTTCCATGTGCTTATCTGACCTCTTTCTAATCAACATACGTCTAACACTAGCAACAAGATAGGAATGGTTCTCATCTAAGAACACAACAGATCTCCACTCCGTCCCTCAATGAGCTATAGCTTTACACCACCGAAATCGCAGATAGCGGTGATTTTGAATTAGTGACATGACCGCTTCTCGGGGTCTAGCTTTTCCTCAAATAATCGACTTGCTAGAGTTCGTTGTTCCAATCTCATGCCAACAAAAGCTCAAATGTCTGCTGCAGACGCAGTACGATGCGCTACAGACATGTGTCAAATACAAGGTCTTTCATTTGGCTGGTGGCATGTGTGCATCCTGACCTCGGCTTTTTTGATATTGTACCTTCTCTTGACCAGTGCTGTCAGCACACATGCATAGTGGATATAGCGCTGCCAAGTCTTTCTGTAATATCGCGAAAAGAAAATCCATCTCCTCTTTAACCCTATTACATAGCTTCATTCAAACTCAGTAGGCTGCCTTTTGACTCTCGCTCACAACACCCATTTTGGAAGATAAATAATGCACACGAAGTTCATATCGCTTATATAAAGCAAATGTGATCTGCATGTTTATAGTGCCATTAGTAATGCCAGACTTATTCGTCTAGTACGAAATCTGGAGACGTCATCTTTCAGATATGCAAATACGCTTTCAAATTTTGCTTATCTGGCACAGCTCCTTCTTGGTAATGAGATTTCGTTTTCCATTAAGGGTTGAAATTTTGAAGGGAAGATAGCAAAGTGCTTTTTTGTTGCACCGTTGCATTAAAAGCTAAAATATTTATTTTATATTGCTTTTATGTACTGTTATATCGAAACAAGATGAACAACAATATAAAAATTTATGTTGTTGAAGGTATTGACTTTACCAGCTATTATTTATTTACAAAAGGATGAGTAAAACGTAAACCATATTATAAATGAAATTAGAGGATATTTTCCGAGTGATGAATTGGGAATAAAGTTAACTGAATTTTCTCTTGTATGTCTGAAATGTTTACCAAACCTGAACTGGGAACGAATCGAATCGGCACTATGGCTCATGAACCAACTAACCCGCCTCATTAACGCATCATCTACACTGATTACTTTGTAATCCTGATGGCTATGAAAGATGGATGAAATTGTTTTAGGTAATCATTAAATGTAGGTCAAGAATACAAAAATAAATCATTTTTACATAGAAACATGTAGAACAAACGCCATGTGGTTGTGCCAGACAACATTGTTTACCATGTTTGGTTTAGTTTATTAAATTACAGCAAAGCCTCGAAGGGTTACCTGGTTAAGGGGAGAGATAGCTTCATAGAGGAATTTCTAATGGAAACTGGCTCGCATACAAGTTACACATAAGGAAAAACAACAAAACGCCAGTGCAGCTAGTCCACCAATACTGGTGGACCTTTATTGTTTATCAGGAATTACATCGAGAGAGCACCATTATTATTCGAGGCATTTGTTTTTCTGGGTGGAAAGGCTTTCTTTTCGGTCGACAAGACTACCTGATTTGTTCCCCATTAGGCCTAACGGTGGGTGAATGGATAAGACAGCTGAATACTGATAGTTTTATATGGGTTCGAATCCTGGCTATCAGACGGCTCCGAGGGTGTTTTCTTGTTTTTCCGAATATGGGACACGAATACGAAGGTATAAGGCACTCTTCCTCAGCATATCCTTCACGAAGGTATCCCATCGACTTAGGTAGACAATCCTAAGGTGGTTTGCCCTAATCAAATAATTCAAATCCTAGTTCCATTCTTTTCTGTTGCAACCTCAAAAGCGTTGTCCGCCAGAGCCCTCTACTTTCTAATACTGATTTCATCGCAAGAATCGCTGAGAGCACAGGCATTTTTAAACAGGTTCGTTGATACATGGGTCAACGTCGCGAAGCATGTTTCGCCACAAAAGGCATGAACATTCTGTGAAATCATAAACGTAGGTATGTTTAATAAGTATATAATAATATTATCTTACTTATATCGTTTAATTTTTTATTTCTGTACCATTATAGCACACTCAAGTCACAACTGCTTGTAGCTTTATATTCTTATGAAAGTTTTGTTGTTGTTTCTTAGTTTTTATATTATTGATCTTTCTTTATAAGATCTCACTCTAATTCCCCTTTAACAAGCTAACTAAAAAACTTTAACAAACTAATTATACTGACGGACGCCTTTCTGTGCTATCTTTACTTACAGCTGATAATAATAATGCATACAAAACTATATACGCAACTGATAATGGTAAACTGTACATAACCATCAAACTATCTATTATTACTTCAAGATTGAGGTCTACGAAAGTAGGAGAATAATAAGCTAATCCTCTGCTGCTTGCGGCTTTGCTTATACAATTGTAATGTGTTATTTACTAATCAAGGTATTAAAATCTAAGGACGTAGCTCTAGATAAAACGCGTCTTTTCACATAGCTATAAATAAAATTTCACTCATTACGAAGTAACACATAAACTTAAGAAAGGGAGGGTTCGTCGCCAAATATGGATAGCCAGATCTCTCTCTAAGCTTAAATTCCCGTAATTAATTTAAATTCAGTTTCTTTACATTTTCTCTTGGAAATAATAAAACAGCAGAAATACAGGAAAGATTAAACGTTAAAAATAATGTGCTATTTAAAATAAGCTTTATATACCTTTAAAGCTTGTCAAAGATTTTTCAAATTACCCTGTGTAAGGGAAATGTAAAAATACACGTGAAAAGGTAAAAAAATACAACTCATAATTTATATTACTCTTAATAACTGTGTTATGTTATAAAACACAATTTTCCTGATTTAGTGTTACAAAAATGCAGAAATCAGTTCATTAGAATAACATTTTAAGCAATTATGAAACAAAGCAAATATCTCCTTGTTACTTATTTAACACAAATTGTTTCAAAATTTAAGAAGAAAAAAGAAAGAAGAAAACTTTCTCAAATATTTGTCAGATATTTTGTGCTTTCAAAGTACATAAATTTGCAAATTAATGCCATTAGCGAGAAAATGTTTGAATAAATAATTACTTTTTTAACATGCACTTAAAAGTAAAAAATCAAAAGAACAAAAATTCTTTTACGTGGTTAAGAAATAAAAATCCTTTCCATTATTAATGGACGTTAAAGAAAATAACTTTCAAAATCAGATTTTATGAAAACTCTAAATTTTTATACAACTAGAGAATAAACAATCTACTTCTAGACAAGGCGGAGAAAGAAAGAGCATTTCACTTCTTTTTTATAACTCTTAACATGGAATCAAATTCCATGAATCTCGCTAAAAGCTTTGGTGATTATATTGTAGCACAGAAGATTCTCTATTGGCTTAAAATAAAATTTTCTGCATCGTCCCTTCATAGGGGTACTTCCCTTGTTCTTCTGAACTGCTGTGTGAAATGATTGGTTACCATAGCAACAGAGGCAAATGTCCTTCGACCGAAGTTTTCTTAACGCATTTTTTTTTTTCTTTTCAAGCAAGAAGCTTCAACTTGTAACGATGAAAAGCCCTTAGAAGGTTTCTAACGGAATATTTTTTGACTTGTACATATATCAAAAATCTATATGTTTTTTCTGACCACATATACTACATTTAAAGCATTACATAAGACGTGATTTTTATTTTGCATTTAATAAACACAGTTCTGAAATTAATGCGCTGCATTAGCTACCTGGTTAAAAAGTTTGTAGAGACATTTGGATTTTTTGAAGCAGGCAAGATGAAAAATGAGCAAACGCCTTCGCCGGAAATCGAACCACGGACCTCTGGGATACCGGCCCAGCCTGCAGAACCACTACATCGCTAAAGCACGGTAAGAAAGCGGGAGAAATACCTTATAAGTTTAAAAGTGTCATGCAACGATTTATTAATATTTTGTAAGGCAAAAAAGGGCATTTTAAGTGATATACATATACTGACCAGGCACTACATGAAGTGTTGATGCAGTGTCTTCGAAGCAGTCAAGATGACAGGCATGATTACGTATCAAAGATAATTTGAAGCAGACGATGAAATGTGAGTATGTGTTGTTAGCCGACCAAAAGTCAGAGAAGTGTATCCTGTCTCGTCTGCTGCCTCAAAAAGAATAATGTGGCTGAAACAACCGTAATTATATTAGTCATGGAGCACCCAATGTTTACATGTTCGAAGTGCATTGGACATGGACACATGTCAAGTGAGTCTTTCTGTCAGAGGCCATGGCTAAAGACCTATTTTTGTGCCTTTTCTCACAGCTATAATCTGCTACTTTAAAATACCCAATTCGAGGCCATTGCTAGCACCAAGCCCGTTTGGCACCTAACTCATGCCGTCATCACAGCACAGAATTTCTTTTCCTCTCATCATCTGAGGCTATAATTCAAGTCATCTTTCATTTGCGCGCTTTTCATGAGGCAAATTTGAAATTTGTGTTTTAAAGTAAAAGAAGAACTGTCATAAATAGTTATTATAGGCACTGTCATAAATGATTACTGGATTCAAGTTCTCATTGACAAGGAAAAAATAGTTGCATGCTCAGATGAAGAGCTTCAGAGTATAACAGACTTGTAGGGCTACACTTGATGTGATAATGCTATTTATTCCAATAACCCTATTTGATTAATAGATATTAATATTAATAGATGGGAAGCGAATTATCGCTGTGTTTGAAACAACGACAAAGAACGTTCGAAGGTTTAAAAATAACCAATTTTATTCAAACAGAATTTAGAAGGCACTCTCCTATGCTGTACAAATTCTGGAGATGGAACTAAATAAAATAGTTAAATTTAAATCAAATACTAGAAAATAATCAAAGGTTACACAAATTAATTACTATAGTAAACGCTGGTTCACTACTAAAATTTCGACAGCGGTAAAAAGCAAAACCGAATGATCACAACTATTAGAGCTGACACGAAACTATCACGTAGCGTACACGCGATGTCAGAATCTCGCTCTGTCTTAAAATCTAAGAACCTCAGTAAAACTGGCCTCTCATTTCACCCTGATGAGAAATACGCAAATTTTAGCAAAGGCTGAAATTATAAATAACTTATTAATTAACTAACATAAAATTTCCTACATTTACCCCCACCAGAATTTAAGTAATTGGCAATAAACGTCTTTAACGACCTTGCTAAGATTTTATATTCTAAACCTACCAAATGAGCCAATTTTTACTTATCGTGGAGTTAAATGTCTAAATTAAATTTTTTTTAAGTTTAAGTTTAGTTGTACAAAAGTTCATGTCATTTCAATTTGGTTTGATTTCATCTACTTCCTCCATTTAGTGTGATCTGGAAGAAAACATACTTTAGCAAAATATTTCACGTCATACTTTTTTAGCTCGCCATTCACAAATTTATCACCTTTTCAACTTTCCATTTACTCAATTTCTCACCCCTGCTCTCAAGCATTGTAATGTATGCAAGTTCGTGTGCAAATCTTCTGAGTTTTGAACAACTACCTGTTAATCAAAATCCTACCTACATTGTAAAAACTTACACCTCAATGCCCTGCTATTTCAGGATTGTACATAATGTTATAAGCTTAATTTTCACCAAGTCTTACGTGCTAATTAGAGAGCCTAATTTTCACCTACTTAAATTCACTATGCTAAGTTCTACTTTAATTCGAATCATTATCAAATGCTAGCCTATACTTTAAATCTATCATACTCACAAGTAAACTTTCTCTCCTTTGATACTAGTTTTCCAGAAACCCATACATTTTCTGAAAGCTTATATCACAAGTAATAAAATTGTGAAGTCTTAGAGGCAGACGAAGAAGCATAGTTTAGAAGCTATAGAACCCACAAAGTATCATTGAAGTGTATATAGCTAAACATATTTCTGTAATGGCGTCACTTTTTCTTGTATGTTCATGCATTGTCTGCTTCCAAAGTACCTGATGGTAAAGTCTTACAAAAAGAACTGTTATCTGAAGGATTTACAGGCAAGGTCCAGCCTCTAGATAATAATTTTTTCAGATACTACAAATCTTTTGTTCATTACATACCGGGGCACAATTATTATCGAGACACAGGAGCACATTTGGTATCGCGATAGTTTTCTGGTACTGCATTATACTATACTCCTTTCACGATATCAGTTCAGCGCTCCTCGTTTTAAGAGCTGGATTAAGTATGCTTTTTATAAGGGTGGATACTTGGACGAAGAGCCTGGAATGTGGATTGCGCCAATGGATTACTGCTTCGATTCATTGACAAATAATGAGTGTGCAAAGTGGGAGGCTATCGCTTTTATAAAATGTACCCATTGTCAACTGTCGTTCTGCCTGTCTCACTGTTTATTTGATGAACTGCACATCGATTGTCTCTTGTAATAGATTTTGTTTGAAGTCACATTTTCAACATCATTGAAATCACCACCTTCTTATTATTAGTTCATGTAAACACGTGAAACGAGCATTTTAGCGACTTTTGGTGTCATGTTTCCAACACTTTTCTGATAATTTGTGTCTTCTATAGCTCTTAAAGGCTTGTCTCTCTGCCCCAAGGATTTCACAGTTTTTCTACTTGTGACATAAGCTTTCATAAAATATATGGTTTTCCGGGAAACCGGTATCAAAGGAGAGAAGATTTACGTGTCAGTACCCGAAAACTATGCTTACAAAACAGTAAGTTGCAATTACCTGCTCATTTTGTGTGCAAATCAAATGTGCCAACATTTTCTTAAAACAATCTCTTGGACTAAGATCACAGTATCATGTTTATTCTAAAAGGTAAAAATCCTTCGATATAAACTCTTAGACAAAAAACAAAACAAAACAAAAACAAAAACAAAACAAAAAAAAAAAAAAAAAAAAACCCGACGCACCAAGGAGTTATCCGAATGGGACGAAAATCGGCAGAAGTGATGTACATGTACAGAAAAACAAATGATTAGAGTTTGAGAAAAACTGGATGATTTATTGAAGTGATAGAGCTTCACAAAGTGAAAAAGTCAGTAACGCGTTTATCCACCTCTGGCTCTTATGCAAGCAGTTATTCGGCTTGGCAACATCCCGAGTTGGTTGGAAGGCCCTGCCCATAATGCTCCAAACGTGCTCAATAGGAGAGAGATCCGGCGAACTTCCTGGCCAAGGTAATGTTCTGCAAGCACTAAGGCAAGCAGTAGAAACATGTGCAGTGTGGGGGGCGGAGATTATCTTGTTGAAATGTAAGTCCAGGGGGGCGCGACTTGAGGGGCAACCCAACGGGTCTTAGAACTTCATCGACGTACTGCTGTGCTGTAAGGTTGCGACGGATGACAACCAAAGGGGTCCTACTATGAAATGAAATGGCACTCTATACTCCTGGCTGTCGGCCTGTCTGATGGAAGACAGTCAGGTTGGTATCACACCGCTGTCCGGAGAGTCTCTAGACTCGCCTTCGCTGGTCATCGGGGCTCAGTTCAAAGCGGGACTCATCACTAAAGACTATTCTACTCCAGTCAGTGACATTCCAGTACGAATGAGCCCGAAACCATTGCAAACGGGCTTGACGTTGTACAGAGGTCAATGATAGTCGGCGCAAGGGGCATCGTGACCTCAACCTCCTTTCTGTGAGCCGTCTATGAATAGTCCTTGCGGTCACTGAAGCACTAGTTGCACGTACAATCGATGATAATGGTGCATTTGGGGCTGTGAGTGCCTCTCTGACGATTGCTCGGTCCTCACGTTCTGTCGTTTCTCTAGGCTTACCGCTTCCTTCTTGACGCTGTATGCGGCCATGGGTTGCCCATTTCTGCCAGCATCGTCTAATAGTGGCATCGCTCCTGCTCAAATGTCGAGCTATTCGACGATAAGACCAACCGGCTTCTTTGAGCCCACTACACGACCTCTCTCAAATTCTGACATCTGCGCATATCGTTCGCGCGCCTGTATGCGAGGCATATTTACTGTTAAATTGAAAAGCTACTTGCTGAATAAAAGCTAGGGATCCTCTCTGTTGAGGCAAAACCAAATTTACTCACATATGTGAGGCAAAACTCAGCATACTATTGTACTAAGACACAAAATGTTATAAAATTGGCTGAATATTCAAAGCAAATAATTCAGTTTTCGCTTATCTTTATTATTTTTTTTTTTTGGACTCGCTTATTCTTTTTCGTTAAAATTCCTGCCAGGACTGGAAAGTACTAGTAGATGAATCTATATAGTTTCCTTCTCGGCTGTTGATTTCCTGTGTCATCAACTGGTAGTCTGCGCTTCTGGACCCTGTCTATTATTTGTCTGGATTTCCTCTGGGACTGTAAAAATTCTGGTGTAGCCAGTCGCTTTCTTGCTACTTGATTTGCCTTCGGAAACCTCCTCTGGTTCGCCTGGAACTTCATCGTTGCCTGGCTCGTCATCCATTGGTTGCTAGACGGGTAAACTCTGATATGGTTGCTCGGACTTCTTCGCGTCATTTTAATCTCCCGCTTATAACTGCGCTAACCGCTTATAACTTTGTCCCTTTCGAAGTCCAGTCGCACGTAGCCAAAACATAATGTGATTGGCACCTTATAGTAGTGGTATTTCAGCACTCATACTAGAGCTTAATCTGGTCGACACTAGTTTTGATCGACGTTGGCTTTCCCGGTTAGTCAGACAGTCATTTAGAGTATTCTTCATTTTACTGCTTTTTGTTTAGAAAATTCACTCATACGATTAGTTCCATGAAAAACTCTTATTTCTTACTCTGTTTCCTCTAAGCAGTGAATTTCGAGAATAAAATGATAAAACAATTTGAAAAAAATTAAAACTCTCAGAAAAACTCCTAAACTTCACGCTTAAAAGTGTAAAATTTATTTTTCTTATTACTAGTTTTAATTTCACTAAAAGGATGATTGTCTAAGGAAAACAAATCACCACAAATATTTTTATCCAGCAGATAATATTAATTCGTAAACCCATTTAATGTCATGTGAAGGACTTTACTCTACAGCTCTGAATCTAGTTGCTTTTATTACCCTAAATAGTTATATTTTTATTTTAGTGCTTGTTAATTATAAGGATAATGCCCATTTTATTGCCTTAGTTTAAGAGCCAATCAATTGTTACAAGGAGTTACTTCCAAGCTTATTTTATTTTCATGTAACCATTAATTAACGAGCGCACTAAATAGATAGTAAGAGGCTTTGGCTTTTATTATTCTCTGATTTATCTGTTGGTTTAACAGTATATTCCTTTACGCTATGGAACCTGAATTACGCAAGGGAATGTTTAAACTGTATTTAAATATTTATTGTTTCGTTTCCTTGTTTATTGATATTACATCTTTCTCATTATTCAACTCTGTGTTCTTGATGAAAGAGTGTTTGGATATAAGTTTTTAAAACAGCAAATTGCTTCTGAAGACCATGGAGTTGTTAGAATATGAAATTTCAAAAGGTGTTTACTGTTAGATTTAAATTAATACCAAATGTAAATTATAAGCGATGTAATCATTTTTACAGACTTTTAAAAGCTTTTTAGAAATTTTAATAGTGAGCCTTTTAACTGGGAAAGTGCGAAACTGGAAAGGAATTTTCGCATTCTTCCTCGCATTTTTGGTATAAGTGTTTCATTTCAACTAGCAATTGGAAGATCCATGATTCGAATTCTTGCTAAGTTATAACTGATTTTTTTTCACATGCCTTGCTTCAAGAAGCCTAATATTCTTCACAAAAGTACCAAAATAAAAATGTAGTGAACGATAAATCATCATCACCTGGATCTTGTCTACTGCCTCTTGCGTTTCTTCCCATTTGTATTTTAAGTGGAGAAGAATATAAGGGCTTGTTGTATTTACTTTATGTGTGCTTGCCTAGAGTAAATTCTTAGCACTTGCAGATAGCAAGTTAAAAATCCGTGATTCAAATCCGGACGGCAGCACACTCGGTTTTTCATATTTTTTGCTTCAAAAATCCTAATAACCTCTGTACTATTTTATACATAAAAGAAGGAAAATAGTTGTCCAGAATATTGTTTTGAATTCATAAATCTAAATTTTTAAGTGGTTTATAGAGTTTATTACTATACATTTTTTTTGGTGTCCGAGAGGTTAAGACCATTAAATACTTTCAGTTCGACCTGAATTCGAACTCAGACGAACGGACTGGCTACATGGTCGTCTTTTGTGGTTTTTCCTCTGCATGACGTGAATACGAGAAAGTTACCTTAGAAAGCCCTCCGCTTAAGCATATTTTTCCTCATGTGCTTTCCTATATTCTAGAAACCTAACTTAATCTATTACGCATTTTAAAAGAAGAAAAATAAAATGTTTTCTCCAAACAGTCGATTTAGTCTTGACATCCTCCCCGGGAATTATTCAATTATTTTTTGTTTCTGAAATGACGTGTCTACGATTTTACTACTATTATGTTACTTATAAAAAAGAAGCATTTTCTCGAGTTCTAAATTCTATTTTATTCATCGCTAATAATTAATAAGCATGTTTAGTTTTCCATTTGTTTGCTTTCAGTCTTTTATTTTAATTCGCATCCTGTTATGTTACCAACGGAGTTACGTTGTGATCAACAGTGGAACCATTTCTAGAAATTAGTCTAATTTATTACCCACGCATTATCTAAAATCGCCTGTTTTCAGAAGTTCGCCATTAGACGTGGAATAAGGTCATTAATTATTTTTCAAATTACAATATATATTGCTCAACTAAGTGAGCGATTCAAAAACAATATGCACAATTTTTAACTCATAGCCACTTTGTTCTTTGATTATACATCCGATTTAATTTCAATAGGATTTTTTGTGGCATTAGACAGTCAGCAATTCAAGAATGAAGGATATCAAATAAAGAATAAATAAATAAATAAATAAAAATAAACCTCTTTTTTTCTTTGCGCATATTGTATATAATGGGTATCTTTATTTTTTGCTGCATAATTATATTGTAATTTTGTACGTAGTATGCATAAATTTTGTTATAAATTTCAGCGTAATGGTATTTAATGTTGGAAATTTTGAGGTTTCATATATTAAGGTGTCTCCGCAATTCTCTCGGTCAGGTTAACAGCTGCATTTCATATTATTATTATTATTTCCTATAAAAACAAAATTTCCACGTTCCAGTTACTAAATATTAGTGAAAGAATTTATTATAATAATTAGTTACTAAATATTAGTGAAAGAATTTTATTTTTCATTCACATATACTATTGATCATTTAATTAAGGTCAGTTGTATAAACCAACAAGCGAACATTTAGGGCTATGTATTTAGGATCACAATCCTGCTTGAAAATACTGATGCATATTATTTTTTCTAAAAAAGATTTCCACATTCCAGTTACTAAATATTAGTGAAAGAATTCATTTAGAACAAGATTTACGCAAATAAATTACAAAAATTCAAGTGCTCTAAAACAAATAACTACTGCATAAATTCAGTACTTTTACGGAACTTCTATCAATTATTTAGTAATTTTAACCAAATTTATATTTAAC
The DNA here is from genome assembly GCF_044657685.1 of Stegodyphus dumicola. Taxonomy (NCBI): domain Eukaryota; kingdom Metazoa; phylum Arthropoda; class Arachnida; order Araneae; family Eresidae; genus Stegodyphus; species Stegodyphus dumicola. Next base: position 136,117,736 of record NC_140776.1, read on the forward strand.
ATATTATCGGTCATACGGCTAATGTATTATTTTTTGAGCAGTATGAAAACATTAATACTCATAATTTTATTTTGTGTAATTACTTTGATTAATTCTAAAAATATTTTGGCCTTTTCAGCAATATTTTATTTATTGCATATATTCAAAGACAACAGAATTACAGAAATTATATTCATTTCCTAACAAGCATAGAATGATAAATGTATGAAACGGTTAACAAAATATTTACAATTTCAAATTATTTACATATGTATTCAAGTATCGTCTTGATTATCGCGCATAGCGCGACGTGTCCAGCTTTAAAATGCAATGCTACTAGAGAACATTACGTAAGTAAAAAGTAGTTTTCAAATTTTATCAAAATGTATTCTTAAATACCAGGGTTTCTGGTATTCTCATTGGTACTTAAAACTCCTTTTAACTAGAGAACAGTTCTGTAAATTTTAAATGCAAATGATAAAAAATAAAGATTGTGAATTACTAATAAACGAAAAAGAATTAGGCTTTGCCAAAATGGCAACATCAGAATAATATTTTAAAAGCTGGGTATGCAAATTGTACTAGTAGAATGTTTAAGGTAGAGTAGCTTTATTTTTGTGCTTTTTAAAAGTCTAAATAAAGTTTCTAAATTGCCATAAACGGATTTGCTTTAAAGAATCTAGTTTTGTCTAATTCAAGAATTATTATTAACTAAAACTCAATAACATGACAGAATAGACTTGTTTCAGAATGGGATATGTATTGACGAAAGAAAGTTTACCACTTTTTTACTGTAGGTGAATTTTATTTAAAATTCCTTTTATCCAGATTAATTTTATATACAAGCAGTGAAAAATATTCAATTTCCTGTTCAATTAGGTTTCAGATTTTTACAGAAGCAACTGTTTTTGGTCTCCTTCATCCCACCAAGCAGAATATTATTATTATTTTTCTAAAAAATAAAAATTATTCACTTCAATAAAAATCCCATATTTTTTTTTCATGTGCACCACAACTCATCTTGATGGACGAAAGACACAGAAACTGTTACTGCCAGCACTGAATTCATTCCTCCCCCATAAACAGGCTGCCCTCCCATAAACAGACTTCCAAGCAGTATTTGAAAATTAGTGACAAGTATTAGGCTGAAATTAGTGAACATCAATTGGCCCATCAATCATTTGGCGGTTTCGTCACCGAGAACACTGATCAGGATGCACCACATGGAGTACACTGATATTACATTCAAGGAAAAAAAAAAGATAAATAACTACAGACTTCTCTGAGATTCAAACCCGCGTTAAAAAATGCGTCAGCTGGTGCCACTAACCTCCATACATAACATGGCGAGGCGTTTAAAAGTAAAACGTGATAAAAACTTGTAAGGTATTCTTCCTCCTTACCGCGTATCTTCGTTGTGTAATTGGAAAGTACGTCTTTCGAAACCCGGAGAAGGCATTGCATAATTTTCATGTTCTTGGTTCAGAAGCCTAATGACTCATCAGATTTACCTATAAGATCGTAATGATACTGATTTTAAAATTAGCAAATTTCCTTCGTAAATTACCACCGTCACAATTACTAGCATTTGTAGAGAAAAAGCAAAGATTCGTTTATTAGACGGACTGTATACGGCAAAGATGATATCAGTCCCAGGTCTTGCTGTAGGGAATTGAACGTCATTTCAGCGAACGTCATCAGATCCCTAACTTGTTTTTTTCTCAGTATTAGAAATTAACATGATTATTCTATATGTTTGTGCAAGTTTTTCTTGTCGAAAAATATTGTTGAACAGCTCAGTATTGTGGTTTACATAAGCATTTACACAGCATTAACCTGTACCTGTTCGTGGATTAATGGTAAAATGAATTTTTGTACGCCGATTGATTTAGCATTAAACTATGGTTACATACATACCCATTTGCTTAAGTGAAACTTATATATTATCTGTACATATATATAAAGAAGAAAGTCTGTGTACTTGTTCGTTCGCTGATAACTCAGTCATTACTATAGCTGTCGTCATCAAACTTCCTACAATTCTATTCCGGGTCTTCGAAAAAGTCGACGGACTTCTTTTGGAAGAAAAATTAGTTTTTCCTACAAAAAAGTAGCTAAAATCAGAGGTATTAATTAAAACCTCGGAAAAGCGATAATTTTCGCCCTCATTTTTTCGAGTGGCAACAGTCTCGCAAGCTGGAGATGAAAATCTGCTTTATTTCGAAAGTTGTTGCCACTGCTTGCTTTCAAATTCTCGAGTTTGTTGATTAAAAATTTTTAAGTTTTACGATGAAATAAAAATAGCATTGCCAAGCATTAAATACATTATTCCCGATTCAAAATTTCATTTTGCCATTTCGACTATTCCCATCTTGGTGCGACTTTAATAACCCAAAATATTAATTAAAAACTCTGAAAGCTCTAATTTTCGCACTCATTTTTCCGAGTGACAACATTCTCGTGCGTTGGAGATAAAAATACCTTATTTCGAAAAGTGTCGCTACTGCTCGTTTTCAAATCATACAGTTTGTTAATCAAAATTTGTAAATTTTACAAAATCTATACATAAAAAGAAAATGTTTATTTGTGTGTTTGTTTGTTTGTTCGTGTTATTGATTTATGATCCTTTATGATCAATATTTTGCCACATTTAATCGACTAAAATTGAATATTGGATGCAACTTGAGATTTTGCGACATTTGATTAGAAAGACGAGAATCATTAAAAACTGCTGATATAATGAGAGAGAATTAGCTTATTTTTCTATCGAAATTTCATGTGGATTCATGTTGGTCCGCATCAGATTGAAAAATGTATGACACTGAACCATATTTTTTGAATCGTTATTAGAGAACGATTACAGCGGAATCGTTCTGTCTGTTGCTAGATACCTTACTCTCAATATATTTTAACTGGCATCGGGTACTTCCGCTAGTATTAATATATTTACAGTAGTAGAATGAATATTTATAAATTTGAATGCTTATTGAATGCGCTTATAAATCTGAATAACAGAGAATTATGTCAAGTACATGCAGCACAAACGGATAAGTTTTATTAATTTGTAGAGACATTAGGATCTTTCTGGAAGCAGAAAAGATGAAAAATGAGCAACACCTTCGCCGGGACTCGAACCACGGGTTTCTCGAATGCGTGTCGAGAGTGCTAGCTACTACACTGCGAAGGCTGGAGAAATACCTTATAAATTTATTACCTGATGTTTGTAAAAACTAGGCTTTGCTAACAAATTTTAAGACTGATCGGTTTCCGAAAACTTACAATGGGATTTATATTCTACCATTCATTTAAAAATATCTTTTCTTTTGAATTTAAAAAAAATATATATTTCTTGTAATTCGTAGATTTACTCAATGTAATGTTAGATATATTTATTTAATTTATTTAAACAACAGTGTAATTTAAATGTCACGCACATCAAATTTCTACAATTTGTTCAAAAATTTCAAAATAAACATTAACGGTGAATTGTTTCAAAGGATGGCACCCCTACTCTGCTACAAGCAATATATCACTTGAAATTTCGGTTGCAGATTACGCTGTTAGCTTTAAAAACCATTCCTTTGGTGCAAGATGAAGATAAGCGAAACGAAATTTTAGGATCATTTTCATAGCGGTTAAGACCGCTGAATATTTGTAGATCGACCTGGTTTGGGTTCGAACCGAGGTGAACGGGCTGATTGTATGGTCGAATTTCATGGTTTTTCTACATGTGTAAGATGAATACGATTCAGTCTTCCTCAGAAAATCCTCTAAGAAGGCTTCCATCCTCTTAGGTAAATAGCCTTCTTGGCTTTGCTATATTCAGATAACCTAACCTAACTTTTTTTGTTTAAATAAAAAAGCTGTTTCTTTCCTAATTTCCTAGAAGAATCATACATCATGCTGATTCGAATATAAGCATACTTTTTCTTCCCTTTTAAACCATATCCTCGTTACGCACTTAGGATGTAATTTAATAACATATTATCCCTTATTTCTTAATTTTTATGTTTATTTCCTTACTTTTCCTTAAAACTAGGGTATATAGACTATTCAACGTTTTCGTAGAGCACATTCAAATGCCAGATTCATATGCATAAAGTATGGTATATAGCTGCCCTTTAATTTCGTGTAAGATATGAAAAAAGAATGCCGCTTTATTGGTGAAAATATCTTACCTTTCGGCTAGTATAGCGTTATTTCGCATTCTTTAAGTATTTCAGCTAAAGAAGGTAAATTACAAGAATCCAGGCTCTATATACCGGCAAATTCCTTGCATTCTTGTTGAAATAAGCATGAAAATATTAGATAAGCCTACTCGAGAAGGTTACATATATCTCAGGTTAGAATTCAATATGAGGAGATACCTGGATATCATCTATCATATGGAAAGTTAGGGCAGGCATGGTGGAAGGAGGTGGTGTTGGTGGTGGATGGCGCAGCGACGCGACTTCTTCTTCACATCCCTCCAACACCAAAACGGTCATAAAAGAAAGAGCAAGAAAAGCGAGACATGGCATGAAAAAGGCGATACTGGGAGTGTTGTCATAGCAACCACGTGACGCGGAAATTTCACCTGTGACTCGATTTTCTCATCCGCGATCGATTTGAAATGAAAGAAAAATACAGGTCATTAAAAATCCCTAAAGATAGTTATTACTGGCTATGATTGCGCAATCGTTTCCATTAAAAAAGAATGGGAGAAATTTCAGAAGGCGGAATGCATTTGGTAGACACGCTGTTCAAAGACCTTTCTTTCGTCATATCATCCAGCTGTCTTCTTGCTTGTGGTGTGCCGTCTGAATATTTTATCTTCAACAGATCTTTGCTGTCCAATTTTTTATTCCAAGCACTAAGTTTACTAGAAATTCCGAACTGAAATTCAGAAAGAATAATATGTGATATGGAACTTAAATTTATTTCTTGAAAGGCTTTACGAATGTTTTCTTTGCTGGATGAAACCGTTCGGTAAATTTAAACGGAATTTAGTATGAATAGAGTAGTTTAGAAAATTAAAGTAATGTAATCTTAAGCTAAAAATTGCTAACACTTTATATTTTGAGGACTGAATTTCAGAAAGCACCCTAATAAACTTACCGCAATTCTTATGTGAAAGTTTGGAAATAAGCAAAGAAAGAAGCTAAAAACATTCATTTTATTATAACTCAAACTCTTCAAAGAAAATTCAGGATTAAGAGAAAAATCTCGATATTCATGCCGTAAATATAGCAGCAAAGCTGATGAAAGTATCTAATTTCTTTAATACTGCAAAACATTCCAATAATATTTGCATGTGGAGGTATCGTTAAAGACGTATTTCTTTAAACCAATTCATTTAACTCTGCAAAACATTCTTAATTTAACTCCGCAAAACATTCTTAATTTAACACTGCAAAGCATTCAAGAGATATATGTATGTAGAGTTATCATGAAGGACTTTAATGCATTTAACACTCAAAAGCATTCAAGGGGTATTTGCATATGGAGGTACCGTAGGGAACTTCTCCTTTAACAATGGACATTTCCACTTGCTTTATCGCGCTATATGAGTACAAAAATAGATGATGACTGAAATAAGTAAAAACATTTTCGATGAAATCCATGCTCATAAAAATTTTGATCTTACAGCAATTGGATCATGAAGAAGAACGTAATATGCTATGCTTTCAACTTGTAGAGACTTTAAGTTATTTCGAAGAAAGAAAGATGAAAAATGAGAAATGTCCTCGCCGAGACTCAAACCATGGACCTCTCGAATTCGCGTTGAACATGCTGGCCACTATACCACAAAGGCATGCTAAGGAGGCGGGAGAAATACCTTATACACTCCCCCTTTTAAAGGGCGACTGTGGTTTTAGGTGACCCAATGGCCAAATCCTGGTGGTGAAGAATCATCATTCACCACCGTTTTAGTTCGGGAGTCACTGTAGAGACATAAGGTTATTTCGAAGCAAGAGAGATGAAAAATGAGCAATGCCCTCGTCGGGACGCAAACCACGGAGCTCTCGAATTCGCGTCGAGACAGCTGACCACTACACCACGAAGGTATGCTAAGGAAACGGGAGAAACATCTTATAAACTGATTATAGTTGTACTAAACGTGATACAAGACAAAGAATTTGGACATTAAGTAATAGCATTGAAATTTCTGATGAATTTTCTGATGTTTTCCATTAATGAAAACAAGTCATTAATGGAAAGTTTTTATCATCTAATCCATAACACAGAATTTTGATACATATAGAAGGTAGTTCTTACTTTATGCCAACGATTTTCTCTTTGGCATTTTGAGATAAAGATTTGGCATTTTCAGTATAACCGTCTGCTACTGTTTTATTTTAATTGAAAGGCAAAGTAGTAATTTATGCAGAAAATAGTTACTTAGGGAATGGCTTTTAAAATTGATAGATGGCACGAAGTTTACATAAAGAATACTATCTGTATCAACAAATGGTAAAATGATATAAAAATCAGGGATTTTCATCCAAAAAGTGTATTTTAATATATTTTTTGTAATATTTAAAAGGACAATGAAAGAATGGCGGTAAAAATGCATCCTAAGGTTTATCGAACATGGTTAAATATCAAGAAAGTGACGTCTGTGATCCTGAAAGAAAATCCACCGATTGCAAGTTTAAAGATCTATTGCAGTGGAAAGGAGAATGACTTTTTCGGTAGTGTAAGTAAAATCATTCCTACAGGTATGATGTTAAATAGGATTTTAAACCTACAGTGGTGGCCAAAATTGTGGAAACTTTTGGAAATTTTTATGTTTTTGAACTTTGTATGTTTATAGAAAACGTTACGTTTCACAAAATGCGTTGTTCTTGAACTGACAGAAACCCCAGCATCATTCAGATCACTTCTGATGGCCGCTGATGACATTTTTCTATCTTGGAGACATCGTCTTTTTATTCTTCTGTCATCTATAGATGTGGTGTACCTTTTCCGGCCTTTTCCTTCTTTTTTTTATTGAATTTGTCTCCTGATATCGTAAACAAAACTTTCGGATTCCAGATGTAATCACTGAACCACCCACCTGTCTTGCAATTTCAGCATAGGAAAGACCACTTTCTCGTAACACAATAATATTACATCTCTTTCTAGGTGTCCAATCTACTCTTTTATTTGAAGTCATTGCTTCTTGACTAAATATTAAAAATTTTTACAAAAATTCCTACTTGTAATTGCAGTGTATAAGAAACAGGTCCTCCTTCTACAGAACAAAGCAAAATAATGAATTGTTTCAATTGTAAACATGATGTCAGCTTCTTCTTTCAGTTATTAACATTTGATTGGTTCTCAGAACAAGAACAGTGATTGGCCAGTAAAGCTAGACATTACAAACCCCTTCATAACTGTGTTTTTTATTTATATTAAAGTACATATAACTTTTTTGCATTGCAAATAATTGAATTTTGTGTTTTGTATTGAATTCAGTAATAAATTCTCTTTAAAATGATATATACAAGTTTGCATTTTGAGAAACGTAACATTTTCTATAAGCATGCAAATTTCAAAAACATAAAAATTTCCAACAGTGCCCACAATTTTGGCCACCACTGTAGTTCATCTGATTTTTCTAAAGCATATTGCGGGAAAAACATTATGGAAAACTATATGAAAAACAACAGGCTTCTGATTTATGGAAATCTGTGATAGAAAAATTCTGAATTCGTGATAGTCGCAGGATTTTGTTACAATGGTATATTAAAAACTCAAAAAACCTTCCAAGTAAGGCCAAAGTTAATTCATTGTAGTATCTACAGAATATTTTAGAATCAATTCTTGAAGAATAATTTCCAGCATTATGTAGAAAGGCCATCCATTCATATTCATTAAGTCTCTAGTCAGACGTCTAATATAATTGCTGCTTATTTAACGATGAAAGAAACAGAAACAGGAATTAAATATATCTTATCAAATACCAAGACCTAGCTAATACAGTCCAGAACTGGACAGTGGTTACCATACTCCCATACCAACCTGAATGGTCGAAACTACATTAACTATTCAATGTAGTAGTGCTAGATATGATTATCAAAAGACAGATTAAAAACAAAATATGATGGTCACTCCATCCTGCATAAATACTTTTTCCTGAATAATACCACAAAACTGAAAAAAGAGATTAATCCAATGCAGCTCCAGAGGGCTTAGATAGTGCCACTAAGAAACTCATACATATCATGAACGGTGGCTGTAAACGAGCATATCAAACTAAAACCATACCTCACTGCAACTAGTGGAACACATCTCTAGTAATTCAATCGTCTAAAATTTCAAGCACTCAGAAGGTTTTTTCAATCGTGTCAAGACCCAGAAGAACGTAAGTGATCCAGAAGTGTAAAAGAATGTATCATTTTTTAAAGAAAAAGAGCCATTTTCGATGCAAAAAGTTCCTCATGGATATCCTTTTGTACCAGAATAGTCAAAACGTTTGATATTACCTTTCAGATAGCACACAATAAAGTTTTTAGACCTACTAACCCTTCAGCAGCAGCTTTCCCTACAACAATCACAGCAATAGACACTGTCCGTAATACCCTTGAAAAGATTTTCCCACAGAACATTTCCGAGTTAAACAATCATCAACAAGCTATTACCAGACAAAGAGCAAAAGAAATCGTTGGCAACTTACCTCCTTTCTCCCCCTCAAAAGTCACCTTTTACATTCACTCGCTCCCTAAAGACAAGGCACAGGCATCGATGAAACTGATAATATAATCTTTGCTGAAGTAAACAGAACATTGCCCAACATCGTTTCAAATTTTACAAATTTACAAAGCCACGTCGCCACGCACAGCGCTTTAATTTCCGAATTCAAAATTCTCGTTTCAAAATCTAATCTGCAGTAGTTAAAATATCTTGGCGTTATCTTAAATGACAAAATTTCTTGGTACCCTCATACAAAATACCTCAGTAATAAAATCTTGATAATCAACAATAATCTAATACGCGGCCCCTCAAAGTCTTGGAGAGTCAGCTCCAGTCTCCTAAAGACATGGAATGAGACAGTAATTGAACCTATAATTTGCAATGCAACATCTGCCTGAGGCCTTAATATCAATAACACCATAAAAAAGAAGCTTCTAAAAATCTACAAAAAATTCGGCACTACCGATACTAACCTCTTCAACATTGCCATTTCTCAACCTGGCTGGAATTTTGCCGATCTACACAAATCTCAAAGAAAAGGCAAATAATACTACATTGCTAAGCCCACGGCAAGTTGTAATTCTATTACAAAATCTCTTCATCAGCTCAGACTGTGCGAGTCAATATTCGCAGCATCTATCCAGCTGTACGATTTGAGAGACACATATAAAAATTGTCACGTTTATGCTCACGAATTCACGATTCTATTTTTTACGAGTTGGGAGAGCATCAATTTAATCAAGAATATACTAGTATAATCAAGAGTCAATATACCATTTTCACGTAAAAGACTCAACTTGAAAATAAGAACTTCCAGTTGAAACACAGAAATATTTAATGAAGAGCTTAGGTACATTATTTACATTATTCAAAACACAAAATTTGCATATAATATAAATTTCCCCATCATAGGGCCAAGATTAGGTTATCAAGAACAATTACTATAATTGTTGATTACCGCTTTGCGGCCAAGAACAGATCATTTCACGTCGCACTCAAACTTAACTAAAAAAGTATTACATTCCTTCTCTGCCGCCAGTCACGTGACCTAGTCGGCGACAGACGATAAAAAATAAAAGAAAAACTGAATCCATCGGAGGGAAAAGAAATAATTTCAACAAACTCCCCCCCCGATGAACAATAGGTTCATCATAAATTTAACTATTACAATATTACTATAACAATAAGAAACAAATAAAAATTACTTACATATACAGGTCACATTATATCAATAATTTCTTAACATCAAGAAAATTTTTTCTGAAACTATAGAAAAAACAAAACATTTAAATTAACATTTCTCAAGATCACCACAAATCATTAAACCAAGGAAAATAATAATGAATAAATGAAAACATTATGAAAAAGAACATTTTTTTTTTTTCATCAGTTTATCAGTCATTCAGTCCAATTTTTTAAACCAGTCACTGATTATTGCAATTACTGATATCATCAATTTCTAAATTGTACAATAGCTGCACTGGACGTTTGATTACCGAATTACCAGTTTTCACTTCACACGATCTGATCATTCCATCTCTACCAATAAAGGTTTTGGTTATTCTTCCTAATTTCCACCAACTTCTAGGTAAATTTTCATCATGAAAAAGTACTATATCATTCACGTTGAATGTAGATGGTTTCTTCTGACCGGTATAATGAGCAGATCTCAAGCACAGGAGATATTCTTTTTTCCATCTGTTCCAAAAGTGATTTATTAGATTTTCTCGTGTACGGAAACGTTTTAACATTACTTCTCTGGAACCTGGTAAATTCAAGTCATTCCTCCTTACAGCTGGCAAACTCAAGAGTCGTTTACCAATCAACAGGTGGGCTGGAGTAAGTGCGGAGGGCTCTTCAAGATCAGAAAAGACGTATGTTAATGGACGCGAGTTTATCATCGCTTCTATTTCAAGCAAAAGCGTTTCTAATTCACTTTGAGTCAAAGATGATTTCCCAATGTTCTTTCTTAAACTAGATTTTACACTGCGAACTAAACGTTCATAAAAACCGCCCCACCAGGCAGCACGTTCCACAATGTATTTCCATGTGATTCCATGCGAAGCATAAAATTTTTTAACTTCAGGGTGGTTAATCACTTTCCACATTTGCTTTAATTCAAGTTCGGCTCTTTTAAATGTTCTAGCATTGTCCGAGTACACAGTGGAACACAAACCTCTTCGGGATACGAACCTGCGGAACGCAAGTAAAAATTCTTCAGTGCTCATGCCTTTTACGAGCTCAAGGTGAATAGCTCTTGTAGTAGCGCAAGTAAACAATAAAATGTAGTATTTGTTGTCATTTTCTTTTACATACAAAGGACCTGCAAAATCGAGTCCACAAATTGCGAAAGGTGGAGATTCATTAACTCTATCCGCTGGAAGAGATGCAGTGATTTGTTGTCCAGGACGTACATTATATTTTTTGCATATTAAGCATTTACTCAGGATTGATTTGACGTATTGTTTTCCTCTTAAGAGCCAGAATTTTTCACGTATATGCACTAGAGTATCCGATACACCCGCATGATAAACCTTTTCATGAGCGTCTCGTACTACTAATTCACTTAATTTATGTTTTGAAGGGATTACTATTGGATGTTTGTTGTTAAATAGTAGGTTTGACTTTTGTAACCGACCTCGTACCAAAAGTAGACCTTCATCTGATAATATGGGATTTAATTCGAACAATTTTGAATCTTTTGGAATATGCTTGTTTTCTCTTAGAGACTTTATAACTTCAGGAAAACTATCTTCTTGAGCTTGTTTTAACCAAAAGGTTTCAGATTTACTGATTTCTTCTGCTGAAATTTCCGCAAAATTTCTATTTCCCCTTTTTACTTTTAAATTTGATATAAATCTGAAAATCCAAACAGTCACACGATAAAGTTTTTTCAAGGAACTAAATTTTGTCAAATTCATGAGTGGAACATTTTCAGCTTTGTCTGTTTTGATCAAACACGCTTGGATAGCTTCCGATTTTCGAGATTCTTCTGATACATCATGTAATTTTGACGTCGATAGTTTGGGTTTTGGCCATTGACTTTCAGGTAACGAAAGAAATGCAGGGCCATGCCACCATTTCGAAGAATCTATCAGTTCTTTTGCAGAACAACCCTTTGTTATTAGATCTGCAGGGTTGAGTTTTCCTTCGCAATGTCTCCATGAACAAGGATCTGAAATTTCATGTATTTCTGAAATTCTATTAGCAATGAAAGGTTTCCATCTTTTAGCTGTACCTTTAATCCAATGTAGAACTATTTCCGAATCTGACCATAAAATGACATTTGAAATATGTAGAATATTTTTCAGGTAGTTGGCAACCCTAGCACCCACCAATGCTCCCATCAATTCAAGGCTGGGAAGCGTTAATTTCTTTAATGGTGCAACACGTGATTTTGCCAAAACAAATGTAGTTTCAAATTTATCTTCATCAGTTCTGTATCTCAAGTATGCGACTGAGCCATACGCATTCGGATTAGCGTCACTAAAAATGTGTAACTGAACAGTGTCCCTGTCTAAATTTGGTACATGAAAATAATATCTGGGAATTTTCAACATTTTAAGTTCTTTTATTTCAGAGAGCCATATTTTCCAGTCATTTTCGAGTTCTCCAGAAAAGATCTCATCCCAAGGTACCCCTTGAAGCCATAGCTGTTGCAATAAACATTTAATTCGAATTACAAAGGGTGCGATAAATCCAGATGGGTCAAAAATTTTAGCTGCTATTTTTAATACATTACGTTTGGTACATTCAGTGTTTATAGAGGACAGTAAGGGTGTTAATTCTAGTCCTAAGACATCTTCATCATTGTTCCATATTAAACCTAGTACTTTTAAGGATGTACATGGAGTGTCACTATTGAGAGAGATTAACTTTTCCTCAAGCCATTTCTGCTTAAGCTCTAGGGAATTGGTTTCGAATTTTCTTAGATTTAGACCTCCTTCAGCAAGAATTTTAACAGATTCATTTGATAGATTAAGCGCTTCTTCAACAGTTGTCGCTCCAGAAAATAGGTCATCCACGTAAAGATTTGAGTTAAGCATTTCAAAAGTCTTAAAGTTAGAATTCTTGTACTTATCAATGTGATGTTTTATTGTGCAGGCAAGGATGAAAGGACTACAAGTTACACCAAAGGTTGCTCTTATCATTTTGTAAGAAATTACACTCTTTTTTCTATCAAGGTTTTTAAAATAAAGAAATCTCAGATAATCTCTGTCTTCTTCTGCGATTGATATTTGAAGGAATGCCTTTTCGATATCTGCCGAAAAGGCGATCCTATTTTCGCGGAATTTCAAAATAACGTCCAAAACATTTGGATTTAGATTTGGCCCTGGATGAAGACAATCATTGAGAGAAAGAGCATTATTTGATTTTGAAGAAGCATCGTAAACGATGCGTACCTTTGTTGTTGTTTTGTCGTCTCTAATTACAGGATGGTGAGGCATATAATAAGAATTAAGTGTTGAGCTGTTTTCAGGGCATACTTCTACAATTCCTAAATGTTCTTGTTCCCTGAGAATATTGTTGTATTCTTCAAATAACATTTCATTACACTTAAATTTATTTTCTAGACTAGCAAATCTTCTTTTAGCCACTTCAAGATTATTTCTCAATAAATCGCGAGATTTGCTCCATAGTAACCTTGCCTCATAACGACCATTTTTAAATTTCAAATTATTTTGAAAGTCATTTATGATTTCTAAATCACTAGAATTCTTTTCGTTATTCTCAACAATACCCATGACTTCTAAATCCCAAAATTTCTTCAGTTCATCATTTTCACTCTCAACTGATACACTACAACAATTTATTCTTCTATCTTTTGATTCTATCTGCCCCTGAATAGTATGTCCGAAAATAGTTTCTGCAATGTATAAATGCTTCCCAATTTTTCCCACAATACCTAATTGAATTTGCCATAAAAAGTCTGACCCTAGTAAAATAGTTATTTCCCGTTCATGCCCTGTATCAGCAGGATTAAATCCTCTCATTTTCAAGCGTTGAATCAAACCTTTGTCTGGAATTTTGACTGTAGCGCCAGTTATTTTTTCAACTACCAAGGCTTCAATATTTATGGAATTGTTTGTTTGCGAAACATTTTGTAATTCAAGAGAAACTACGTCAAATGATGATTCTTGTGGTTTTCGTCCGCCAAATGAATATACTAATAAATTTTCTTTTCTAATAGGCTTTAAATTCAGTTTTCTTACTAAATTTTCTTTTATAAAGCATTTTTCTGAACCACTATCACACAAAACCCTTGCATGGATTCTGTTTTCACCACCAGAGACACATACAATACAAGTTTGGAGTAATGTAGAAATAGTTTTATTTTTCTGTTCAGAAACGCAAGATACTAAGGTTGTGGATTTATCTGCGTTAATATTTTCAGGACTTTCATGTTTTTCTGATTTATTACAGAACAGCTCATTGTGAAATTTATTACCACATTTCGAACATGGGGTTAATTTACTTTTACAGTTAGAAGACAGGTGTGATTTTAAGAAACACTTGTAACAGCGTCCTCCCTTCTTCAATTTAAAACGTTTCTCTTGGTCTGTATACCTTTTACAACCCAAGCTTGTATGATCCGAAGAGTCACAAAATACACAAAATATTTTTATAGAAGTGTTCAAGGCAGCAGCCGAAGGAACACTTTTCTTAGAAGAAAAGTTCTGATTATATTTTTGTTTAGAATTAAAATTAGTGTAAGTGTCATGTATTTTATTACTAGAAGAATTATTTACTAATATTGTGGCCTCACGGGCACGTAAATCTTCTCTTATAAATTCCAATAGGTCATTGACCTTATACTCATTTTCTGTATTATTTTTCTTATGAAATTCTAGAACCATGTTTTCTGGTAACAATTTTAACAGTATAGGCAAAAGTAGATGCCCGTATGAACCTGTTGTTACCCCCATTGACTTGAGATTTCTGATATGTATTTCACATTTATCATACAGATTTCTAAGTCCCCTTATATTATTTGATGATTTTACTGGCTCTAAGTTCAAAATTTTATTTATATGACAGTTTATGATTGTATCACGCCTACCATATCTTTCGTTTAACAATTTTAGGCATTCATCATAATTTTCATCAGTGAGATCAAACCCTGATACAACATTATATGCAGTACCTGTCAAAAGAGATTTCAGGTATTGAAATTTACTTATTTTTGACAAAGAGTCATTGTTATCCACAGCATTCTTGAAACAGTTAATAAATTCTAAATAAGTGCTGGGATCACCAGAGAATTTTTCAATATTTAATTTCGGCAACTTAACTGCCGCAACAAATTTACTTTCGATTACAGGAGTTACAGGTACATTTTGAACTACGTTAACTTCGGTATCTGCTTTACATTTTCTTAACCTATTCTTAATTTTGGATTTCATACTCAAAATTTTATGAGAGTATTCTTCAACCGATTTTAATTCTTTTTCATATTCAGCTTTATCTTCAATCAATTTATCTATCTCTTTATCAATTTCATTTAAAGAATTTTCTTTTTCTGACAAAATATCCTGGCACTCTAACAAGGAATCTGTGTCAGTTCTTTCAATCGCTGCTACCAGCAAATCTTCTGCTTTATTTATTTGTTTAGTGATTGCAGATCTGATAGCAGCTCTTTTCGACTTTAATTTGTCTATATTTTCCATATTTCAAGTAATGGAATATAACCTTATAAAATTCAACAAATAATTGTAACAAAATTTAAAGTACAGTATTTCAATATTTTAAGCACTTCCTTTAAAAACAATATATTTATAGTCCACAAATTTCCTTCGATTAAGATAAATTATTTTTTTAAGCATCAATGAAGTATTATTCTTTCAAGTAATATTTCAATAAAACAACATAAATATTCAATACTTTTATTCAACTCAATCATTATTTTTCAAGGTTGAATACTTCAAGAATGAAAGAAAATGGCTTACCTGATATTTTCAGGTATCCTTCCATTATTCCAGCATAGAACTATATTCAACTATATTCAGTTTCGATTTTAAAGTATCTAAAGGTCCGGGAATTTCGGCACCAAAATATGTGTATAAAAATTGTCACGTTTATGCTCACGAATTCACGATTCTATTTTTTACGAGTTGGGAGAGCATCAATTTAATCAAGAATATACTAGTATAATCAAGAGTCAATATACCATTTTCACGTAAAAGACTCAACTTGAAAATAAGAACTTCCAGTTGAAACACAGAAATATTTAATGAAGAGCTTAGGTACATTATTTACATTATTCAAAACACAAAATTTGCATATAATATAAATTTCCCCATCATAGGGCCAAGATTAGGTTATCAAGAACAATTACTATAATTGTTGATTACCGCTTTGCGGCCAAGAACAGATCATTTCACGTCGCACTCAAACTTAACTAAAAAAGTATTACATTCCTTCTCTGCCGCCAGTCACGTGACCTAGTCGGCGACAGACGATAAAAAATAAAAGAAAAACTGAATCCATCGGAGGGAAAAGAAATAATTTCAACAACTCACACCATAAACGGAGGAGTGTCATATCTAACAAATATCTACACAGATGTCTTCAAAATGGACACACGCACAGCCTGTGCATTCTGTTTGATTCTGAATAGAATAATAATTGGTGTGCTAAATTACGTCCTGTTATTTCCGTATTTCAGTCAGAGCTAATGGCTATTAGGCGAGTAGCTAAATTGGCACTAGCACATGGAACACATACCGTAATCAACTCAGATAGTTTCTTTAGCATTTTGGAAATTACAGGCACCCATTGCAGAAACAGAATTGTACATACATGACATTCACCATTTTATTTCTCATAGCATGCAGCAAAGGAAAGATTAAACTGAAATGGGTCAAAGAATCGGAATAGAAGAAAATGAGCTCACGGATAAACTAGAAGAAGCCACAATAGGAGATTTTAGTGCGCATCACATCTAAATTCCAAATTCAGTCTCTCTTCTCAAGAACAAGACTAATGCTCTGACTATACCAAAATGGGAAGAGAATAAGGACAATACGGATGTAGGACGATATATATATTTTCCGAAAGTCTCGATCGAAATAAGACTAACTGCAGTTATGCTGCACAGTTATATACTGGTCATTGTCCCACCCCTGTATATCTACACAAATTGGCAAACGTGAAACCGACATGTGCTGCTGTGGTTTTAAAGGCGACCTCAGACCCTACCTACACGACTGTCACATGACGACAAGGCTACATCTGTCAAAACCATTAACTAGTAATGAACAAAAATGGTACCGGTTGCTCCCATGCAATCTAAATAGAGCGATACAGATAATTAAATGCATAAATGATAACTCTGATGAGTTGTAACGCCTTTCAAGACTGAAAAGGTTGTTAACATTAATGACAGTAAGGACTATAAATACCAATTCTGTAATAACTGTAATACATTTTAATAACTGTAACATCTAATAACACAATGCCAAGTTTTATTCAAAATTCATGTGAAAAGACATGTAGCTTCAAATTTTGTCTTCCGGAAACACAACTTGTTAAAACATCGTTATAAATATTTGTAAAACTCTGTTTCCAAGATTTGTAAAATTCCAGTATCTATATGCTTCAGTTCCACGTAATGTACGCGGGAATGCATTTACAAACTATTATTGTAATTCTACCAACACACAGAAGTAAATGCTCGACATTACTGCCTACCGACCCTACCTTTGGCCTGTGGTTGGCTAGGGAGTAGATAACTTCCCGTGGCTGGATATAATGCATAAAGCAAAATAGCATGTGACTTGTACAATAAGAGGTAAGAGGAAAAACGGAAGCGGTTATTTCGTCTTTCTCTATCGTGGCCAAACCTCAGTAAGACTGTAAGCGACTTGTCGGTAAGTCCTAAAATTACTGCAAAGACTTATGAAGGATGTAAATGACCTTTTATTTTACACTAAAGTAGATGAAGAGAACACGGACTTGGTGCTTACAAATCAGCCAGCATTTATGGGGAAAACTCAAAGTAGAAATACAAATGTAAAACTAAATTTAGATATTTAATAGCCAAAGGCTGCGCACGATGAATTAATTGCGAAATTGGTCCTAAGACTTTCACCGGCGTGAAATTACTAATGGAAAGGATAATGCATGGCCGAAGACAAGAACTCTTATCTTAGAGTAACAGTCCTAGCAACTTGGCCTTCAATAGGAAGAACAGGTCTGTCTTAACAATCTCAAACACTCACTTAACTGCACAATTTGCCTTCTGGCAGGAAAATGGAAAGAGAGAAGTAACAGTAAAGTTCCATAACATAAAATAGCCGGCTAAACAAATTAAAGAAACGCTATAAATTGTCCAAATAAAAAGTTTACCTCAGTGCTTGTAAAAATGACGTGCAGCTTAAAACTGTTCAGATAAAGTGTACATTGCTTTTTTAACTTTGAGTTTTTTACTATTTTATTAAAAGCTTTTATAAAATTCTTAAAAGAACTATACTACCAACATTAAGAAACGAAGTTATAAAACGTATTAATTTAAACAAATAATTTTTTCGCCGTTATACACAGTAGCAAAATCAAATATAATTTAGATCATTTTTACTTCTTTGTACAAAGTAAAAAGGAAGTACTGTAATCGCGAAAATTTTCAGGCATCATATTTCAACGAAAATATCCATTTTGACCGCTATCGAATGCAATTTACCGATGTTTTTGCGTGACATCTGTACGTAAGGACAGAATAAAAGACTCTTTTCCCCCAAAAAAATTATAAAACTGATTTAAAATGAATTCTGAAGAAAATTTTTCGTGGCGTCTGTACGTACGTGTACGTATCTCGCATAACTCAAAAACGAGTAGCCTCAGAATAATTAAAATAATTAATTAAAATAATTATTAATTAATAATTATTAAAAAATAATTATTAATAATAATTAAAATTTTGTATATAGGACTGCTATAACATGTAGATGTGCACCTCGTATTTTGGTTGCAATCGGCCGCACCAAACGTATATATATATCCACTCTGTTAATCGGCTCAGTGATCTCAGTTTCTTTACTCTTATATGTTTGCATGTAGTGCCTTTTTTGATTTAAAAATGATTGTATTATATTGTTCTTATCTTCTTGGTAAGGTTTTTATGCCTTTAGAAAATATGCATGCAGTATTTGTGGAGTTATCAACAATTTAAAAGTTGTTTAAGTGAAGTTACGCCTAATGAGTTTTGCGATAGCGAGCATGTTTGTTTACATTTCAAAATTGGCAAAATAGCGAATTTGTTGCCAGTCTAGAGAAACTAAGCTTCGCAACAACAAAGATAACGCCTTCTTTTATTATTGAGAATTAAATCATATCTAATCCATTCTGGAATTTATTCTAGGAAATAAGTGTTTAAGATTTACTTCGTAATTTTTAATATAGATATTTTAAGTTTTTATGTATTTTTGCCTTGTCTAGAAGTGAGAACTGAATTAATTGAATGAGAAATGCTAAATCGCTTGTAAAAAACCGTTTGTTTTTTGTTTTGTTTGCTTAACTTCTTTTATACATTGTTTCAGATTAATTATAATATTTGAATAGAACATGTGGCAACGATTAGATAATCCTTCAAATGATGTAAATTTATATGCATTCTGATTTATAATATGAGCGAAATGTAGAAGCTAGCACCAAAGTGTCGCTGTGGTAAACAAATATAGTGAATTTTAAAGAGTGCATTTATTCTATTGTGGTTTAGGCGCTATCGACGAATTAGATTTAATTCAATCCGATACGTTTAAATGAAATGCAAGAAAAAGGTGTATAATTTAATTTTAAGTGCAAGGAAGTTATGTGGTGTACACATCAGATTTTTTATTGTTATTTAAGCTCTATGAATTGCAGCTGTAAACACTAATACTCACAGTTTGTCTGTAGTCATTGAAAACAATAGAAAGAATCCGTTAAATATTTTCAGGATATTGCTTTACTGCAGTTATTAGTATTATAAGTACAGTTCCTACCTATTCTAATTTAGAATACGGAACGTTTTATACTATACAAGCAGCACACTTTTCCTCTTTCAAGGCATTAGCAATATGTCAATTCTAATTTAACCCGCATAGAAAAATAGTTTTTCAGTATTCTGTTGATATCTGTTGCCATTGTTACATTACTACAATATGTATAACACTATTTCGGTCTAAGATTATATTCTAAAAATCAATAGAGTATCAAATTTAAGGAATGTTTATCTAGAAACATTGTAATTTCTTACTGCGATTTATGTAAACGTATTACACTTTCATACATAAATTGTTCAGGTTCAGAAATAAAATATTCAGTCAAAACTCTCTCAGTACCCAAGCAAAATACCCCGCAATTTTCTTCAACGAACGGGGGTGGGAGTTCAAAATATAGATAACCCAAGCAAATAACAATGTAATAGTGTGTAACTACTATTATGGACGGCAAATTTATATTGCGCCCTTTTAAATATCCTAATAAATTTTGAATTATGGCATACAGCTTTCTAACGCATGAGTATAAGAAATGACTTGAAACTTTATAAACTCTGTTGTTTTATAAAATCGCTTATTTCGTTTGAAATTTATAGAAATTCAGTACTATATTGGACCTTTGAACTTATTTTAAATAAAAACGAAATTCATATACCAAAATAAATAAACTAGCGTTTTAAAGATAGTGTTAATATTTTTATCCTTTAAGGAATACAGCATTCATGTTATAAATAAGGAAGATTTCAGTAACGGGGAATATGTGAAAATAAATTTTCTTTCACCCGAAGGGGATTATGACATTTTTGGGACTGTCGATGATGCCTAATCACAGAATTTCAAATCACAAAGAAAGATTGTACAATTCTCATAAATAGTTTGCGATTGAATATTCCAATGAAATAAATGTGAATACTTGAGACGTTCTCAGGTTCGAATCGTGGCGGAAAGTTGATTTTATCGCTTTTCAAGTTTTCCTGCGCTAAAAAGCTTAATTATTTTAATATTTTGAATACATATAAATGAATAAACATTTGATTTTTAAGGTGTTTGCTGTTTATGATGTTGATGCGACAATTAAAAAAATTTAGCCCGAATTGCATGACTTTAATAACCACATATGTTTTTATTTTTTCACGTATTGTTTGCTTATATTTGCATTTTTTGTTTTTTGGACTGGATCTGTTACGGATTTTGTATTTAGTTAGCTATTTTTAGTAGAATTGTAATTAAAATTGTTTTATTTCCCCTTGCAACGCAGCGCGTGATGAGTTCTAAAAGAAAGCTACGCCGAAAATGTAAAAATGCAGGAACACGCGCATTTAATAAATAGATATCTCGTAATTTATATTTAAACTGAATAAATGTAATTGACTAGGGTATTAGCTGTGACCATAAATCTACTCTTTTGCTTTCCAGAAATCTCGAGAAAACGGAAATTGCAAGAACGTCTCGTGCACGATTAAAAAGCTTTAAAAAGCCGGGGAAACACATCTCTTCAGTTGTTTACTTAATTATTAGTAGTGAATTTGCGGTGAGAGCGTATTAGCTTTCTCTGCGCTTTGGATTGTGGTCTATATAACGTTTTAGTAGCTTAAAATATAACTACTGTGTGATATTGTACTTCTTCGAGGAAAAATTTCAGCATTTTGTTTTTATTTCTTGTGATACGAATACATTTTATTAACTTTTTTCGGACTTGTGCATTCAGTCTACTACGAACCCGTGTGCACGAAACAATATTATGAAGTTTAAAAAATTTTTTTATCTTTTTTTATGCTATAAGTTTGCAAATTTTACACTCCTTTCTTCGGCCCATTTCTTCGGACTGATAAAGATACAGATAACTTTCATTCTTTTAAGTTTTAAACTTTAATTTCTGAATTTATTGTTCAGAAACAGGTTGATTTATTTACTTCTTTTGTCGTACTAACTCCCAACGAATATGCAGCAAAAAAAAATCTTATTTCATTTTTGTTTTCTGCATATTTTTCCCTCTTTTTCTTACCCTAATATATACCTAATACATATAGAACCAATTTCAAAATTGGGGTGAAAATGAGACACAGAAGTATCATTAAATAATTTTGTAGCGCTCATAGTTACTGCTTTATTAAGGTCGCGCTTCCTCAATGAATGATACAACAAGTTCCCTATACTTTTAGCACCTCTCTGATTTCACTGGAAGGTTACTGCTTTTTTGAGGCTACTATCTCCTCCTCTCCTGAGAAATCTTCCCCACAGCTTCGTGCTGCGGCACAGAATGCAGCTGTATAAGCTTTTCAGTAATCTCCTTCTGGCTGTGCTCTTCATTACCTCATCGATGTCATTGCTATCCACCACTAGCTCTATAATCTTGGATAGAGACATAGTCTCATCGATTACAAGTTCGATACGCACTTGCCCAAATCCCTCGGAATCGCATTCGACAAACCTTATTCCATACAGAATAAGCCATAGCTTATTATATAGCGGCGATAGCTTATTCCATACAGAAATAAGTGCTCTCCTGAAACTCTCTCTCAAGTCTTGTCCATTATCTTGAAGCAGGCAATGATGTGAAAGTGGTCTTTTTAAATTTCTTTGTGAGTGAGACTGATTCCTTCACATACCCCAGAACAAAGCTCGAAGAGTACTTTAGAATAGAGCTTTTTAAAATTTGAAATGACCTGCTGATCCATGGGGTTATGAGATGGTGGTAAAATAGAAGTGTTGAGAAGCAGGAACTCGACCTTAATGAATTTAAATTCTTCAAAGAAGTCATCTCCTAGACCTGGAGAATGTGCAGGAGCGTTTTCCATAAAAAGCAAGGCACGGAGTAGTAAATTCATCTCAAGCAAATATTTTTTATAGACAGACCAAACATCTCACTCATCCAATCTGTAAAACGCCATATGTCGCTCAAACTTTGTTGAACCTCCATATCACATTTAACATGATCTTCTGGACATTATACTTCTTGAAGGCTCCAGATTTGTCCGAATGGTAAAAGAGCAGCGCTATTATTTTTAAATTGTCACTTGTACTTGCACAAAACAGCAGTGCGAGAAGGTCAATCATTGGCTTGTGAGCCAGCAATGCCTTCACCTCTGTTGCAATACAAGTTCTCTTAACTATCTTATTCCAGAAGAGATCCATCTAATCACAATTAAAAACACCGCTGCGGCAGATAACCTTCAGAATTCAGGAGCTTCTTAAATACACTCCTGAAGTTCTCAGCTACATTTATTTTTGAGTTTGCTGTTTCTTCGTACCTCACAATGTTGTAGATGCCAATTCTTCTTTTAAATTATTTCAATCACCCACGGTTTGCCCTGAATGTTCCTTTTTGACCCTTTAGTGATCCTAGTATATGCTTAATGAGATCGATAAAAATTAGTTCCGGCTTCCCACGAATTATGTTTTCGTTAATAGTGTCGTTTTTCATACATTTCTCATTGAGAAGCAATCTTTCAACATCGCTGAGAATACGTGGCCATTGCGTAGAAGTCCTTGTGACACTCTATGTAGCATTAATTTCCTTAATTCTATCTTTGTTTTGAAGGATAGTGCAGATAGTTGATATAGACTGATTATATGCGCTTGCTGGGTCGCGATAATCACACCTCGTCCTCCCTTCTCAACGATTTAGCGTTTGGTTTTCTAAGGTGATTTTTCTTCTTTTACTCTTCTTCTTGCGGCATTTTCTTTTGAAACAATTGTATAAGCATGCTTAAATTTTGCTTTAAAATGCGCAGTATTTTGCCTGAATACAGTTTTCCAAGCGATAGTAAGATGCTACTTGAACGCTCGCTAAACGCAGACTAATATCCGAGATACAGGAAGTGGCACTGTATGTGAAGTCATGATGTCTCCACGTCAATCGTTGTGCAAAACGTCTCTTGTTTAGAGGATTCTTTTCTTTTCTTTTTTAACATTTTATTTTGATAGTTATGCGAATCACTCATTATGGGTGATGCTCGCAAAGATGTAATGGATTGGCAATGATTCTTTGCATTGTAATAACTTGGAGAAGCTTTACTGCATAGTTAGAAAGATGGTACTATTCGTCTCTCCGTAAATTCCACACATAATTTTATTTCTTGATAACTAATTCTTAGGACACATATTCTTTTCTATTGCACAGCATCATTGTGGGTGCGCTATGCACCCCATAATTTAATACAGATTATATTTTTAGAACAATGAGCAATAGCTGGTAAAAGTGTAGTAGCTAATAGCTTAACGGGGTGAAAAGTAGAAGTTAAAGTCCGCTGTTATCCAGTATGGAAGCTTACGGAAGAAAGGTTTCAGTTCTCAAACGTTTGAGTTCATATACCAAATTAGATACGTCATCAACGTTTATGAAAGCCTTATGACATAGATTGTTCTAGAAATAACGCAATTCAGAAACGTTATTACTATTTTTAGGATAGAAAGGGGGAATTAAGGAGTATAACTAGTTTAAAGAATAATTTTGAGATTCATATTTTTTTAATCTTACATCCCCCCTTCAAAGAGAAAACGTCTTGCCGACAGAAAAGTCTTTGGAATCAATTTTATTCGTATTAGAGCCCTTTAGTCTAGTACTTTAAAAGCAAAGAGCAGAAAAAGAAATTAACAGGGTCTTACACTTCCTACTCCATTTTAAGGAGTAAATTTTAGATCTCCATAGTTTACTGAATTTTTTTAGACACATTTAAAGTAGTAAACGTACGAGACATATATATCCCAATCCTCTGGAAAAGGTTAACATGTATCAGCATAATTAAAAGAACTCTAAAGTGTGCCATCAATGAACATGGGCCCTGTGTTCATAAGAGAGAAATAACTAAATCTTATAAACAGATACTATTATAGAACTCCATCAATAGTAACAAGTGACCGCTTAATCGCAGTTTTTACTTTGAAAAAATGACTGACAAAGTTTCGTCAGTTGGTAAACTGGATTTATTTGAAGCTTTTCATAATCAAAAAAATATTTCTGTAATTAATAGCATTAATTCCAATCCATATCTTTCAAACGCTGTCAATATTCTATCTTTTTTTTTAATTACTGTTGTTTTCGAGAGATGGCGTTACGTTATTTTTTTCTTTTTGCTTTGTTTTCCCACCTTTTTAAAAATTATTTGTTGATAAAAAGAATGAATGGTGCAAAAATCACTTTTAAAATCGATGCAGTATTCAGAATTGTCCCGAATCGAAAGTTATTTTTTTATTTTTTGTCTAATTTTAAATTATGCTTTAGCTTAAATACTTATGTATTGATGAATATAAACTTGGTAAAAAAAACTTTCCACTGATATGTAATGTATTTCGTAATCGCTTGTATATTTATTGTAAGAGTTAAATATAAATTTTAAGTACATATAGAAAAATTTTCTAGTGATATGTATCGCATCACATAAATGGAAAACCACATAATGTTTCTTTAAGGAATATCGCAGTGCCGCAGTCGTTTTTTCGCAGTATATAAAACTTATTGGGTCTGACAAGAACAGCGGTTATAAAATGATAAACGAAAATAAAAATTTGATACGTTAACATAATCAGAAGATTTTTCTTTTAAAAGCATGCTGGTATTTTTTGACTGTTGCTAAAACTCTTAATCTTTTGAAATAGCAAAAATGCATGAAAATTGTTATTAGAGGTGGGGAACTAATCTTTTTCAATACAACTGACACCAGCTTTCATTTTCTTAACTCATACCCATTTACCTCGTTTACAGGCACTTTCAATTACTTTTAAATAAAAGAAATTATAATATTACTGCATATAGCGCACATAGCTAACTATGTGTTAGTTCATTTACGGAATAAAGTACATACACGCTTGGCTCGCGTATTGTCAAGAAATGGCGAGTTTATATTCCGAATTTCGTTTTAAGTGCAATGTGCTATTTTTTTACGTATTAGATGAACAAAAAGTTTTGTAATTTTAAAGAATTTTATTTCTGCATTAAAGGTCTTTTATTAGATTGTTACGGATTTGGTATTTAAATAGCTAATGTTAGTTGAATTATAAATTAAATTGTTTTATTCCTCGTGTAGTGCAGCGCGTGACGAATATTAAATTAAAGTTAAGCCAGAAAATTAAAAATACAAGAGCACGTGAATTTAACATTTAATAAATAAATATCGGTGCTACTTTGGTAGACGGTTGCACTGATTTTGGCGATTTCTTGGAGATATTCCTTTGGCGAGTAATACAACTTATGGTAAACCCATTGCTGGATAAGTTATTTATGATAACCGATACTTTGTTGTCATTTTATTTAAAAAATAATGCGTTTTATTGTGCATAAATTCCGTGTTTAAAATATTATTTATGGCTTTTAAATATTAAAAATCAATTTAATTTTGCATTTTTATTTGAAATAAAAATTTTATTGTTTATCATATTCTATGAAATTTTATGTTGTGGATGATGTAATCAATGACTTCACCTTACTTTCAAAGTAATTCGTTTTAATATGTATAAATTTAATCTAATGTTTTAAACATTATTTATGGCTGTTAAATATTAAAATACAATTTAATTTTGCATTTTTTTAAAAATGATTTTATTATAAATGATTATTTAAATAATTTTAATTCTATGCGGGATGTAATCAGCTCCCTGATTGGTTACTGAATATTTGTGCATTACCGCGCCATTTTAAAATTTTAATATTCATCTCTTCGAATTCCTCAGATTTCAAATGGAATGGATACCAAGAATTATTGGTATTGGAATAAAAAAATTGCCCTTTGAGACCTTATTTTGGCCAACCTGTCTTTCCTAATAAAAGATTTATTTATAAATTGTTAATAGCGTCAGTGGAAATTTATTTTAAATTTTTGGAGGATTGCTAATTGCTTCTTCAATGAAGTGCGAGAAATGTGGATCAGCCGATTCAATTATGATTCCGATTTTTTTGTGGTACTTATCAATAAACAACAGGTTAAATTACTCAAAAAATGTAAGTACATATTTTTCTTTTATTTTATAATTGTATACTTCAATTTTTGTTAAAAAAATTAATACACTATTTTCAAAAATTGCTGAGATAATTATTGTCACATATGTTTTAATGTTAATTATATTCTATATAACGTATTTTGAAGTATTTGAATTTAATAATATTCTAATTCTTTTAAATGTTGGTAGGATGGTTTTTAATTCGATATTCAATTTCTGTAATATTTTAATCTAATTAAACGTTGGCATAATGTTTTTATAGCGGTGTTTTTATTCTCCTTTTTGCTATATGAAAGTAATAATAGCCTTACTTCAGTATTTTATACTCATAGTAAATATATTTATTTACACTTGCCTGCCATCTTAAAAAACGACATTTTCAACAAAAAATTAATCCATTACTTTTAACGATATTTATTTTTTTTAAGTTTCGAATACTTTACTATACGTAAAAACAGCGTTTTTCAAGATGGCTGACGATTGTAAAAATCGCGTCAACAATTGCCCCAACGTAAATCGCCAAAAATCCGTGCAACCGTCTACCGAAGTAGCACCTAAATATCTCTTTTTGATTTCGAGAAAGTTCCAGAAAGTTCACGCGCGCGATTTAAAATCTTATAAAAGGAGGAAAACCTCTCAATTCAGTCAGTCAGTGATTAGTTAGTTTGTTGCTGTTTAAAGAGTTTGTTTAGATAACTGCTCTTGTTGACTGTAGCGAGTTCGCGGATTAGCTTTCTCTAGCTGTTTTGAATTAAGTTCTCTTGAACGTTTGAGTAGTTAAAAGATAACTACGGTGAGATATTGTAATACTGCACGAATATTTTAGAAAATTTAAGCATATTTGTTGTGATAATAATAATTTTTTTTTTCCATTTTTCATCGGACTTGTGCATTCATTTCGTAACGAACCCGTACGCATGCAACAATGTTTGGTGTTAGAAGTGGGGTTTGAATGCCAATTACTAGAGCGATGGAAGAACAATTGAGGTAGCTCAATTGTGCTTTTGCTGCATTCCAAGAAAAGATGGAAGCTGGCCAAGAATCATTTAAAGAAGAGATGAAAGACTCTGTTAAAGAGAAGATGAAATCCAGTCAGGAAAAGATTGAAGCAGGACAACAAAAGATTGAAGTAGGACAACAAAAGATTGAAACAGGTCAAGAAGAGATGACAAGAGAAATTACCTGCAGAATAAAAAATAAATATGAAGCTATGGAAGGCAGAATTGACACAGTTGAAAATAAAGTTGGACAAATAGAAGAAAACGTTTCTTCCGTAAAAGATCAAATTGAAGAAAGAGTTTCTTCGGCGAAAGAAGAAATAGAAGAAAGAGTTTCTCCTGTAAAAAAAAAATAGAAGGGAGAGTTTCTGCTGTGGAGGAACGAATTGAAGGAAGAGTTTGTGCCGTCCAACACCAAATCGAACAAATTGATGATAGGGTTTCTGCAGTAGCCAAAGACGTGGATATTTTAAAGAAATTCGAAGTGACGGCAGGGAACAATAGTGATGGTTTTAAATTTTTACCCATGCCTGCTCGTCGCTCTCTGAAGTTTTCTACATATGATGGGAAGACTTCTTGGCAAGTGTATAAAGCACAGTTTTCTATAGTGGTGGAAGCGAATGGATGGGATTCCCAAGCTAAGGCCTGTCATCTCGCCGCTCCTTTGAGAGCAGACACAGCGGATATCCTTCAGACTCTTCCCGAAAACAAAAGGTTAGATTTCGAAGCTCTGTCCGACGCGTTAGAACTACGCTTTGGGGAGAAGTGTTTAAAAGACTGCAGCAGGCTTCAGTTAAAATCCCGCCAATAGAAAACCACGGAAACACTCCAGGAACTCGCCACAGATGTTGAAAGGCTGTTCCATCTCGCCTTTTCGGAGTGCCCGACAGAAACAAGGGAAATCCTGTCCCTGCAATACTTCATCGACGGTATTCGGGATCCTGAAATACAGAAGGCTCTACGAATGGCGGATGTAAAGGACATAAAAAGCGCTCTGTTGTACGCCGTGAAATTCGAGGCAGCGCAGCAAGCTACTCGTAGAGATCGCTACCTAATCAGAGCTGTGCGTGTGTGTGTGATTATGGCAAAGCCTCGAGGACGAAGGTCCACGAGGGGAGGGATGTCCCTAAGGGGAGGGATGTCCTAAGGTCCTCCACGAATGCATCCCTCCCTACCTTCGTGGAGGACTTTCTAAGGGAAACTGGCTCGTATACACGTTACACATGGGGAAAACCACGAAAACAGAGCTGTGCGAGTCCACGAGCCTGTGGATCAATTGATGGCTCGTTTAGATGATTTATCCAGAGAAATCAATGCTTTGATACGGAGTAGGAGTAAGAACAAAGTGGATTTAATGTGTTGGAAATATGGTACTGAAAGGCACATACGACGGCAGCGCGGAACACCCCAGGGCACGGATAATATAACAGATGATTTGATAAGACCAGTGAGTGCCTTGAGACGAAATATTGGTGAGAAGAAACCAATCATAAAGTACTGGAACTGCGGTGTTGAAAGCCACATACGAAGGAACTGCAAAACACCCCAGAGCACGGAAAATAAGAGAGGCGGGTTAAACAGAGAATTAAATGCCATGGGACGGAAAAGGATTGACAAGAAACTAAAGTGCTGGAACTGTGGAGCTGAAGGCCACGTACAAAAGAATTGCAGAATACCCCAGGGTACGAAAATTGAGACCATTTCTCAGCAACGATGCATTTTTCAAGTCTAAATGGATAAATATTTCTATATCGTAACAATGCAACCATTTTATGAATCATGAACAAAAGTGTAATAAAAATACTTACTGTTTTACTGCTTACCATTATACGGCTGAAGGTGATGAATTTTTGATGGACGTACTCATCTGTTAAATATATCTTTCGGAAAATAGTAAATATATATATGGCCTTTAAAGCTTTTTCAAACTATTACATAAATGTATTACATAAAAGTTAACGTCATATAACCAGCATACTATGCGTTGCATAATGAAGTGTACAAATAATAGATTATAAAGATTTCCGTTAACGAAATTCTGTACTAGGTTTCAGCTACCTTTGCTTTAAAAGTCAAGGGCAAAGTTAGAGAGAATCAGCATACTCCCTTTATTTATTAATGTCATTTTGTTATACCCTTTAAAATAATGATGAAATTACACACGTTAGATCTTTTATTTATCACCCCCACGATTCAAACCACATTTCTTTAAGAGTCGTATATTTTAATTGAATTCTATTGAAAACTCAAACAGAATACTCAGATAAATTCGGAGAAAATTCAAAGAATGAGATTCTACATTTTTTCAGATTTTGAAAGAAATAAGCATCCAAACATTTTATTTTATTTAATATAATAATGAAACGTTTCGAACCATTTCCATAAAATTGTTGTGCACTGCTTAACAAGCAGAAATGTAAACCTAGGGAATTTGAAATTTTGCTTAATAAAATATACAGTATTTTACGATTTTTTAAAACAATGTTTTTGGAAATACCCCAAAATTAGATTTAGCATATCGGCGTTTCTTACAAAAGTAAATATTTGAAACTTACAACGTAAAAAAAATTACTTTTAATGAATATTTTCTTTTTCTGCTCATGTTACATATCTGTTATTTCATTAAATGCTCATAAATGGCTGACTATTCCAAAGCTAATGTGTATGAGCAGTTTCAGTCCAGGTTAGGTTGTCTATGACCAAATTGACAGATGGACTAAGCATATAGTAACGTTACCTATGAATAATATCAATTTGAGAGATTTATTTAGAAAAACATTCATATTATAGCATTCTTCAGTAGTCAGAGAATATTCTCATTAAAAATTAGAAGCGATACATGTCATTCTGTTTCTCTTCCATACCTTTATGGCAATCGCTCGGATTCTTTAGAAGTTCAGCATTCAGGTCATTCATTTCTTCACCTAACAGTAAAATTCGTTGTTCGGTTCTTAAGAATCCTAGTCTATCCATTCTTAATTGTGCTATTAAGTTTTTTTTTCAAAAATTATGTCTTATATAATCAATTGCATTATTAAGAGTCTATGTTGAATTGTCAAGAGTAATGTTCAACATAATGTGTTGCATAGAATATATAGCGTATTTGGTGTAGCTATGAGTATTGTATATGTGTCATAAGCACAGCGTAAAGTTTAACATAATGTGTATTATAGAATGTATAATGAGTCAAGCATAGCAACATGTCAATGTGCAATATAACCTGAAGAATGTTTAGTTTTTAGTTATTTTCAGGTATCTTTTCAGCATTTAGCGTAATCTACTCATTAACGAGTTTTGGGCATAATACTATGCATTCGCAAGCAGTGTCCTGTGTTTTTTAGCATATAAAGTTTTAGTATGTACAGAATTTTACGTACTTGATGCAACCCATCCAGTTTAGCATCTAATAAATTTTCCTAGTATGACTATATAATGTCTTGCTTTTGGAGTGTTGCTTTAGATAGTTCCGGGATCCGAACGATACCCGATTAGTGTATGGAAGCCGTCTGGATGTCTTGACCTGTCCGGGTGTCACCTATAAATTCCTCCAGAAATAGTGACATATCTTGTCACCGTGATTTGTCATACATCGACCAAGTTAAAATAGTGTTAAAATTTCGCTTCAAGTAACACAAATCTGAGGTACGAGAAAGGCGGTACAAACAAAATTTACATAGCTAATCATAGTTGGATGCTTGATCATAATTTTGACTTTGGTTTGGCAAATATTGTCGCAAAAACTTCTTCCTTTCCTGTAATGGATTTCCTTGAAATTTTCACATTAAAAAATTTAGTTCTTTCTTTAGTTAGTGACATTTATTCCAATCCACTTCTTCGTAACACCTTTAGAATTCTGATTTCTTAGTTTTTCACGCTTATTATTATCTTCCTTTACAGATAGCGCCCAATATGTGCTCGATTTACTACTTTTATTGCTTTAGGCATATAAAAGGTCGTCATTCTACCCATTTTGCAAAAAAAAAAAAAAATATACTTTGCTTTTGAAGATGAAGAACCTGTGTTTAATCGCCTCCGAAATCGACTATTTCAAAACCTGCACCAAAATAAGTTTGTTTTTTACCTCTCATATTTTATGGTAGTCTTTTTTCAACGTACTGTATCATTAACCGCTATGAAGGAAACAGTTATTATTTTTAAAGGGGATTTTGTAATAAAATTGAAATGAAATAAAATTTTGAAATTTAAATTCCATCTCTCCCTATTATAACAATTAACATACTTCATACTCGGCTCTTATTATTTAAGATAGTTTACATACATTTTTTTCTTTTAGTTTTTCGATCAGAGTGAGCTTAGTTTAAATGAGCTTTCGCATTTAAAACTGATATCGTTACTTACAGAGACGAAGGAATTTCTGCCGTGCTAACTAAAAACTGCGCTTCATTGAAGACAATTATCAATATACTGAAGAAAACATGCACATAACGTATTTATCGAAAGCTACAACAAAGATTATCAAACATTCGTCGAATATTAATTCTATATAACATAAACAAGCATCGGAATACTTTAAGAGACACTGGATTTGCTTTTATCATAATTTATGTTCCCCTAAAGGCGCAGAGCGGAATGCTTTTAGCAAACGAAGCTTCATTCATTTACTATGTAAATACATTAAGTCTTTCATTGTGTGTAATGGCTTTGATTGCTCAGAAGGGAAACTTTGGGCAAAGAGATGTAATAAATCGAGAAACACTAGACGTTATGTAAATAAATCTTGTAATGAGGAAGACTGCGACACGAGTAAAGAGCCAGAAAAGATGAAAAGACTGAAACTGAATAGTACCATTTATTAAAACAATATTACTTCAAATGCTTTAAAAACAAGTGAAGTTTTCAGCTTTGTGCGCTAGGAAAAAAGAAATACATGAACCTTTGCTTTTGAATACCAGTTTATTTTTCCGTCAAGAGTTATTCGTTCTTGCCCATAAAGATGTGAATTTTAGAAATAATAAAATCAGCAGAGTCATTAAATAAAACATCTAAAAAATTGTCGAATATTCTAATTGTTTTAACTCAAGTGCTTTAGAAGTATTAAACCCCTATTCTCTACAGAATCAAGAAGCGAACGCATGAAACTTGCTACGGTAAGAATTCCATGAGAACGAGAACTGAAGAATTAAAAAGTAGAGAACAAATCCGACTTTAAAAGTTCATATATATTTTGAGATTTTGCGATAAAATTAAACGAAGATTAAATAATAGGTAAATAAAATATTAAACAAAGATTAAACGAAGGTGAATCAATTATTTTATAAAATAACTCAAATTTTGCACAAGAATGAGCAATAAAGTTAATAAAATAAATCAACTTATGAAATTAATCAAAAACTTCATCATGCACAATGTTTCGTGTAGTATTAATCTACATAGAACTAACAGTGTTAAACATTAATGAACATATAACACAAATATGCATTACTTTAAACTAAATGTTATCTTCGGAGCAGAAAACTCGCCTTTGCTTTAATTATAATGCAATAAAAAATTTTGATGCGATCAGTGTTAAACAATGAACACTCACTTTTTCCCGCTGTTTGCGGCAGTAGGACCGCAGGCAAGTAGGGAAAAATTCTTCTGTACTTTCATGTTGCCGGAAGAAAGAAATAAAAAAGATAATTCCTTTGACGTTTATCAGCTGAGTGCGTCCATCCCACACAATTTGTTTCTTGCGTTTTTCCAGTATAAAATGAGAGGACCCAATTATGACCCAGATATTCGTAGCATTTTAAATGCAAAGAAAATCATTAGGTATTCGATTGGAAGCTCTGTTTCTTTAAATGCTGGTATTAGACATGTAAGCAGAAGAGAAACACGCCAAGTGAAACATAAAATTTGTAACACTACAATCTTGACTTTGCTGTAGATTTAAGGGGACTCATACACCTTAAAACAAATAAGGTCTTCGAATATGTGACTGTTGCAAGAATTAGGATTACATAATTATTTTAAAAGCAATTACTTCCAACTTTTTACAGCTGACTACATAATATAGTAGCTTTCTAAAATAGTAATCAGAAAGTTTGTGTTGCCACAAATATTTTTATTATTTAATCCGCTTTGTGACAAAACTTTTTGTCATGTTGCCATCTTGCGCTCAAAGTTTAAGGCATTCTGTTGCATAATTAAATTCCATATTTAATATTTAGCTTTTAAAACATTTGGAAACTACTGTGAACGAAAAATTGGAAGAATTTCATGTTAAATTTTTATTTGATTTGGAGTTGAGCTTATAAAATGTATTTTATTTAAAAAAGAAATCTGTTATGTTTTCGTGCATAAATTTTTTTAATATTAAAATATTCATCAGATTTTTGGTTCTGTTAGAAAGTAGTGCCCATATAAAGAATTCCATCAGATTTCAAGCATGTACCATTAGCCATTTTTAAAATATCATGCGCGCAAGGTGGAAACATGACGAAAAATGTTGTCACAAAGCAGATTAAATTTCAAAAATATTTGTGGCAACAAAAACTTTCTGGTTACTTGCTTCCAACGCAGATATATTATGTAGTCAGCTGCAAAAAGTTGGAAGTAATTGCATTTAAAATAAATAAAATATCTCAATTCTTGCAACAGTCACATATTCGAAGATCATAACGGGTTTAAGGTGTATGAGCCCCCTTAAGCCAAGATCTCAATCGATGTCGAGAGCAAACAGATACAGGTCCTTTTTCATCAGGAGCAAAGAAATCTGCAAGACTGGCTAGAAATCGATTGAGATCTCGACTTAAACCTATGCCAGACTAGTTGTGCTACTAATGTTTTAAACCTGTTCTTCCAATAATAGCGTTTTTTTAGGTTGAATTAGATTATGTGATTAAGCCAAAATACGAACTAAGCATAATCAATATTTTATAAGGCTATCTATCTAAAGGAAAAGAGACCTGAATGACGTTAAATGAAAAATCGGTTGATATTCATCTTAAATAAAGAGGACCTCCACCAAATTTCTCAGAATAAGGAAGAGAGTTTTATCACAATAGTTACAGTATTAGGGATATGATTTCAAATCTGAGGAACCAAAAATCTAACTTATTTTTTGCAAAGAAAAAAAAAATCAAATTGTGAAATTTTCATTGCATTTAAGTAAACTTTTGTAAAGAAAATAAAAATAAATCAAAAATAAATAAAAATAATAATAAATATTAAAAAATAAAAATTCAAACTCCTAAATTACTCATTGCATGAGTTAAATATAAAACGCTGAATGCAATGTTTGCAGAACTATGCATAGTTAGTATTTTATAGGATCAGCTCCAAATTTTATAACGAATTGCTTACATTTTTATTAAAGCAAAGAAATTCGAGGGCTATCTGCCTATAAGGAAGGATGCCTTTGTGGAAGACTTGTTAAGAGAACTAACTCATATCCATGTTACAGATGAGAAAAGCCGTGCAGCCTCCCATACGCCAACTCGTTCGCTAGGATTTGAACTCGTGTCCAGTTACCAATATTGAGTGGCTTTACCGCTCGGCTGCTGATGGGGCCCAGCTGTGTTAAGCAAGTATTAATAGTTAAAATGAACAAAAGTAGTTTTGTAGCTGTTTGTTAAAATTGGTAGATAAAGTTCGAATTACCTCGCTTTTTTCTAATAGAAAAAATCTATTTAATTCATGAAATTCGTTCTCTAAAATCTCTGTGAATTCCGCCCGTAAAGAAAAGTAGCATTTTTATGCAACATATTAAAGAAATATAAGTACTGTATTAATTCTACTTTTTAATATTTGAAGATCATATTGGAAAAGGGTGGTTCATATTGGTTTTTACATTAATAAGAATTCTCTATCTTCTCGTGCTTTTTCTCACAATGTGAGTGGTTATCATTCTAGCTAACAACTGGAAAAATCTAAGATTCGAATCCCAAAGACGGAATTGCTATTTTTTACATTTCTTACTCGTAATATTCTTTACATATTTGCTGAAACACCCTTTTTTGAGTAAGTATGGGAAAAACTAATGTTTTCATACCTACCGAAACCTCTCACCTATACAGCGCTGAAAGGTTTTCATAAAAATCTTGTAATTTATTTTCAGAAACTTAGCAACTGCAAGCGCAAACTTAGAGCCAATGTTTAAGGAAATAATGTTTGTAGTCCCTTTCTCTAACGCGCCAGTAATGTATTTGATTTCTGCAAGAAATAATAATTCCCTAATATTTTCCAGTTTAACGCATATTTGGTGCACCATTATTCAACTTCTATTCAAAGTTCCTGTTTAATGCCTTACGCAATAGTATCTAAAAAACAGAAGACACCGTAAAACTGAGAAACAGTGGAAAGTAAGGGAATAAGGAAAAGGAGTAATCCTTGAGTGTAACTTGGTTTTTGTCTGAACATTCATATTCTTGAGGGTAACTTGATATTGCACTTCCCATTTTAAGCTCTGTAATTGCGAACTGAGTACTCTTACATAAAAAAGGAGCTCTTAAAAAGTGAACGGCCAACAAAGAAAAGAAGAGAAAAAGCTGAAAGGCAATTATTTTTCTTATTGCAATGTAATCTCTATAAAATGTTATCTAGCAAAGCTAAGAAATAAAAAAAAAACATTTTTTAAACTATGCCTTCTTTTTTCTTTCAGACACATTTTTTGTCTTTTTTCCCCCGTCGTGTGAAGTTAATTAGTTCTCATCAGTTTTGCTTGAAAGTTTTGACGGTTCAAGAAGAAAACATTTGAGGTTTCTTTTTGTAAGTCTAGATTTTTTTGTTAATTTTTCTTGATATTTTGCCCCCTCCAGATGTAGTGCATTTAACCACTTTCCGAAGGAATTATACCAGTTTAATTTTAATCCAATCTTAAATATTAATTAACATAACTATCTATTGTTATGCAAAAAATATAAATACAGTGTTTCCAGATTGCCTTTTCAAAATCACACTTGAATTTTTTCTTAGAAAATACCCTTTGACTATGGGTAATATATGTTACAAAGTATAATTTATAATGGTTAGAATATTTAACTTTCCATTATATCAAATTTTAATTATTTCAAGATGTTAAGCTAAATAAACTTCTCATTACATTAATTAAAATCTAGAAATAGGAAAATATTTTATAGAGTATAAAAACTGGTATTTACTTCAAAAAGGAAAGGTTAAAACATTTATTAGTAAATTCTTTTTTACTAATACAACTTATTAACAAATAAAAATATTCAGATATTCTTGTGTAAGGGGTAAATAATTTCCATTCAGGCTTATCAAGATAAAGAAAGCGAAAGGCTGCTGTGTAATTTTCAGCTTTATCTGAAACACATGAACTTTTATTTTAGAATTGAAATAAAAAAAACAGTAATTATTTGTAGTTAATTATCATACAACTTCAAAGGTTATTACGTTACGACGTTCATTACAAATCATTCTGTTAATTTCGTTTAATAATGTAAAATAAATTTCCTGCCGTAGGTTTTTTTTGTCTAGGTTAAACTTTGCGATAAAAGCCACTGATTCAAAAGGTTGACAATAACATATCATTTTATTTACTACCAGCATATATATGAATAACAAAATTCATTGAAATAAGAAAATGAGTACTAAAATCAGTTTTATGTTAAGTTTATTGTGAAATTTCGGCAATATTGAAAAATGACTTACCTGGTTTTTAGTAATCCATAACCTACAATTTGTTTTATTACAAAAACCTGAAGTAATTCAAACTGAGAGTCGCGATAATTGCTTTCACCTCTTTAGACTTCCGGCAGAAAGTTTACTAAGAGTAACAAATAATGATTCATTTTCCAATTAACTTTTTCATTATACAAACGTTTTGTCGATTGGTCGAGACGGAAATTACAGTACACATAAAAACGAATTCAACATCACAATCTTGCAATTTTCACATTCGGAATTTCTTAGCTTTTCTAACAAAGCCACTGAATGTGTGGCAGACTGTGATGAAATTGTTTCTGATATCTTACGATCTTATGTTTTTATTCTGTCTTCCGCAATCACATATTGCGTCAAGAATTCGCAGAACCCTGTAGCTTCCAGTGCTCACG
The DNA here is from genome assembly GCF_044657685.1 of Stegodyphus dumicola. Taxonomy (NCBI): domain Eukaryota; kingdom Metazoa; phylum Arthropoda; class Arachnida; order Araneae; family Eresidae; genus Stegodyphus; species Stegodyphus dumicola. The sequence goes on from NC_140776.1 coordinate 136,155,302, forward strand.
ACATAAACATATCCATCAAAGATTTGTTGTTGTTTTTATTTCCATTTTCACATACATTTATGTCATATGCTCTTTTCGATTGAAGCGAAAATTTTAAAATATTTCTCTCTCTATGAAACAAACGTTACCAAGATGTGTAAAATAAGCAATAAAAACACCTTTATTTGAATATTAAAATATACAGACAGGATTGACTATACTTCTATTTCCAAATATAAGCCAATTTTCTAGATTATTCTTATTAGTCTAATTAATAAGTTTTATTTCTTTTTAATTATTTTCGGGAAGTGCGGTTTGTATACTGTTTCTGTAATTAAACAGCACGCGAACCAAACTTCGAAAGTAATTCAATATCAGAAGTTTCAACGGAATTGGAAAAACAATTGATACTCAGTTTACAAATGGTGATAAATAGTGTTGCGTGCGTACAGGTTCGTAATAGATTGAATGCGCACAGGTTCGGATGATAGATTAATAAAATTTATTTTACCAAAAGAAGCATTTCAGAATTCTGGAATTTTCCACAGAAATACTTGTACAGGTTTTCACAGTATCGCAGAGTACAATCAGTAGTTGCACTTCAAATTACTAAGAACGTTAAACACAACGCAATGCAGAGCGCATCTAAAGAGAAACCTAAGCCGGAGATATCTCAGTACTACGAACTCGCGCTGAACTAACTAGGACTTTCTGTTTCTCAAAATAACTGGAAGGCAATATGAGGATCCAATTATGGTTCAGCTAATATAGTGATCATTTACAGGTATTGAAATACCTATTACGGTAATACAGAGACCAAACCCAAATGTTGTCAAACAATCGCCAAATTTAGCTACTTTTTGTGATTTCTCGCCGAATTTGGCGATACAAATTGTTAAAACCGTTGTCAGCTTGGCGATATTATGCCAAATTACCGAGATGCCAATTTACTCAATGTTATATAGACTTGCCCCTGTATTCTTACTTTTCCGGCATAGCTTATCTCTCTAGATTTTTCCTGTTGCATTTACGCAGAAAAATACAACAATTTCACAGATAATTTTACTAAAATCCTAAAATCATCTATCTATGTACAAAATTCGTAACACTATGCAGTATAAGACATGCAATAAGTTAATAATATGCAACATAAGAATGGTATTTAATATGATATGTATACGATGAATACACGATCTGAAAACATTTGGTGTGACAATTTTAAAAAATATAAAATGAAAAATTTTATTAACAAAATGAAAACTATTTTAAATAAATTTTAACTTTCGCTTATTAAATATTTATCTAAACATGCATAAACAATAATAATAATGATAATATCGCAAAAGGAAAAAAATCAAGTATGTATTTATTTCGTATCTGAAATCACCTGCAAGACATTTTTGCAGATTTCACTTTGTTATTCAAATGTACTGATAGCTAAATATTAAGTTTTAATATTGACATTTATTTTAAGTAGTTCTAATACGCGTAATTAATCATGAAATATCTTACTTTTATTTAAACTAAAAATCAACAAATTATGAAATCTTTAAGTTTTAAGAGAAATTTTTTTAAGTGGAACAAAAGATAAGAATGAATAATAACAAGCTTGTTTCTTTTTCATTTTCATAAAACGTTTCTTACGCATAAATAAAAATACAAGAGAAATATTTTTCAAGTGGAACAAAACATAAGAAATAATAGTAACATCCTTATCTCTTTCTCAAGTTCACAAAAATTTTCTTACGCATAAATAAAAAAATACATATTTTAATAATTATAAACTTCTTTTATTTCATATTACAGTTTGATATATTATGGTGTTTCGATTCTGATAAAGGTTTTAATATTGGACAGAAATTACTAGAAATTATTTTTTTCACGAACTGTAGATGCTCACTGGTCAGCTGGGTCTTTAATTATTAATTTTCAACTGTGCGAAAAAAACCGTGATATGAATGTAGTCCCAAACAAACCGATTATTCCTAGTGCAAAAATTCGTAACTGAGCTTATTTATTTTTTGACAAGTACAAATAAGTTTCATGAAATCTGTATCAATTAATCTTCGACTAAGATTTATGTCACATTTCATATTAATTAGCTACGTTTATAGATTTTCTGGTGTCCTGTACTTGTTCGTTTTTAATGGTAATAAACTCTGACTTCAAATAACCAAAATCTCGAAGTCATTGCAACATCGTATTTGCAACAAATACATAATTCAAATGCATTCGCGAGCCACCCAAAATTACTTCGGGGCGGCTTGAGGGCTTCCAGTTTGAGATCATTGAGATATATAATAAGCATCGAAGTAAAAGAAAATTACAGAATGGCGCTTTAGAAAAGATCAAAGATAATGATGTTACGCAAATATGGTTAACATTACACTAATTTTATTCAAAAATAATATACATTCTCTCTGCGAATATTTTAAATTAAATAAAATGGTAAAGTGAACTGCGAAAATACATGATGAAAATTTCATAACGTTAATTATTCTAATGGTGGTATTTTAGATTATGTTAATTGTTTTAAACGTGGTATATTACAAAATTCCCTCGCAACTTAACATTCTAATTATTTAAAACTATAAGCTAATGATGTCTGAAACGAAACTGATAAAGAAATATTGTTCTAAATTGTTTACTAAAAAGTCATAAAATTATGCAAATGGTTTGGCTTAGTGTTATTATATTTAGACACGATCATTATGCTAAATTTATGCTATGGAATTCGTGTATAAAATAAGTAAACATTAGTAAAGAGCTCGTAAACTATTGTGAAATTACTAGAACTAAAACGTAAGTTGATAGTAGCTTCATTAAAACTTATGAAGCAATGCTTGGATAGCAAGATATGGAAAAAAAGTCAGAAATGATGTATGAAGCGATTTATTGAGTAAGTAAGAAATACAAAATGAAACCCAGTCGATTGCTGATCTCTTATTATTGTATATCGAAAGCCTTCAGAAACCACAGTTAGTAAGTAAACTAATACACACACACTGGTCACTGAATTAGAAAACTTTGCGATTTTCATTTGAATGCGTGCTAGGGATGAAGTATGCAATTTTGTTTTTATGTCTTAGGTTACACGTGGCTCGAATGCTAGTATAAGTACTTTTAAGGATGAATGAAGCAAACTGGGAAACAAAACAGATCTTTCACCATTTGAAAAAGGGCTTCTTGTTGATGCCCGTTTAGCAGCGGCCTCGATTTCGACAAACATCAGATCTTACCAAATTCTCAAAAGCAGCCATATAAAAGATTTTTAAAATTTAGAATCAGAACCCATAGTTTTTCTTTAGAAGACCTAACTGCGGTTTGAGCAGTTTTCCAAGAGAGTAATCGGTGTCGTTTCGGAGGAATTGTACGGCAGAACAAGGACTCTACTGTGCTTCAACTGACAATAATCGTCAACCATCGACAGATTTCAGCTCGAACCCTGCGCAGAGAATTGCAGAGGATAGGAATGCATATTCGGGTGCCTGTGAGAAAATCACCCATTTCTTCCCGGCATGCAAGAATTCGTTTGCAGTGGTGTCGGCAAAGTAGACAATGGACATCTGAAGATTGGAAACTGGTATTGTGGTCGCTACACTTTATCCCGCTATACTTTATTTTGCAATAATGAAAGACGTCGATTTTGGCGAGAAACCCATGAAGCCATTTTGCCTTACTCGCACTGTGCAAGGGTCTGGTGGGAGTAGCATGATATGGGGCATGTTCTGCTGGCATGGAAGTTGCGTTCCGGAGCTCCTCGAGGGTAAACAAACAGCCAGGAGAAACTTAGGTATACTAGCAGATCAAGTGCACCCTGCAGTGTTGCATTTTTACCCTGTTGGCGACGGATACTTCATGGGCGATAGTGTAACTATACATCGTGATAGAAGTGCTTCAAAATTGGTTTGCTGAAGACCAGTCTGTCTTCCAACCACTTCCCTGGCTAGCGCATAGCCCGGATTTTAACCCCATAGTAAATGTGTGAGATATGGTGGAAAGACGCATCAGACAGCACTCTCCTCTGCCATCTAATTTTCAAGATCTAAAAAGCTGCATAGCCAATGCGTAGTGTTTTCTGGACGTAAATGCATTCCAGAAGCACGTAGACTCTATGCCCAAACGAATTAGAGAAGTTATCCGTGCAAAAGGTGATCCAATAAAATATTGATCTTGGGTTTCTAATTCATTGTTCAGTGTGTGTATATTGCTACATCGCACACAACGTTTAAATGTTTAATATTTTTTCGTCATCTTTTCCATCCAATAAATTGCGGTGTTAGTTAATCAATATGTTTTTAATTACCAATAGACTTACAAGTATTTCTGCAATACATACATTGTTGAATAAGATAAATGCATCTGATTTAAAATGCATTTGCTGTTTCTAACCTTTTTTTGATCAACATAATCTCGATTTATGTTGAATAATCTACTTCCTTTGAGTTGCTGTTAATAAAATACTGCATATCAGCTGTTATTACCAAGTTTTGTGTAAATTATTACTAATTAATACACTGCATACAAAAATTGTGAGCTATTATTTTTTAATAGCCTAAATCTTTCAGATAAAGTGAATGTTATATAAACCAGAAAATAGTAACACTCGGAAATGAAGATGTGCAATTCTCTCACAAACTGGTTGAAAGAGTCAGTTCAGTTTACTGAGTGAGCGAATGGTGATTCGACAAAACGTAGTGGTAGCTGGTTTGAAAGATCTAGGTGGAAGCGTGCTCGGGGGGTCCAATTCCCATTTTAGGAGTGAAAGGAATGCTTTTTTCTCCCATGTTAAAAGTGAGCTTAATATTTATCATGTCCCAATTTTTTTAATATCTTTTAATTCAAGAATTTTATTATAATTTCCGCGTAAGAAGGATGGTTTATGGAATCTCAAAATCACAGTTTCCAATTTTTCGAATGAATGAGATCTTCCACTGTAGAATAATTAGGTTGATTGGAAGCAGGGAAGATGAAAAATATGCAACCGCCTTCGCCGGGAACCACGGGCCTCTGGAATACCCGGCCCAGCGTTCTACCGTTACACCGCGAAGGCACGCTAGGAAAGTGGGAGAAATACCTTATACCACTTCGCTTCATTATTGCACAGTGCTCTTGGCCCATTTCCCGTTCCCGATCTTACTCATCAAGGTTATTGCTAGTGAGCGATGAAAAAGAATTGATTCAGTTCAGCGAGAGAGATCTCTGATATCTGATTACACAAAAGAGCGATTTTGATAAATCCTACTTCGAAATTACGCCATAAGTGGGACCGAGAAAACGCTCTTAAGTACGGGTCTAACTCTGATATAAATGCGTGTGGAATTAACAGGAGCAAGAGCTAAAACCATTTGTTTAGAAGAAAGGTGTATATTGCAGAGAACAGTTTTCATACATATCAGTCCAAACGGGTATTTAAATATGCTTCATAAAAATAATTATTTGAAGCTAATTGCTTCATAAAATTTAACATATTCTTTTTACTACTAAATTTATAATAACAAATAGGTAAAAACGAGAAGAAATAAAGGCTATCAAACCACATTCTTCTCTTTTTCTGTACCAAAGAATAAAACAATGTTCGTGCTGTGTTTATAAAGGTAGAACAACTGCATTCTTTACGAGAACACTTATACTCGTATAACTTTAATTGCACTTTTCCAAGAGGAGTTTATGGAGCACTGAAGCCTACATTATTATCCTCGGATGCATATTACTTCTTTAAAGCTAGTTCTAATATATAGGCAAAGTAATGTTTTGTTTATCAGTATAATGAATTATTGACAATTTCAAGTGCAAATTAACTAGAAGCATAAATTTATAAAATAAAATAAAGAAACTTGTAATTTCGAGTTCGCGTATGCTTTCATATTTAGCAAATATTTATGTTTATTTTCAAATTTTTATTATTATATCTAGCAAATATTTATGTTTCTCCTCTATCCATAGCGGACTTTCTGCTTATACACAGTTCATCTTCTAATTCGCAAGAACTGTATATCTATGGACAATATCAATGGTTTATGTACAGGGTTTCATGTTAATTAACCAATATTAGGATTTGAACATTAGCTTCTTTTTACCGTAGTCTTCACTGGGATGCAAATTAGTTATCATGTAGTTAAGCCGACAACTGAATGTTTTAGAGCTTCTGGAAGCATCGTATTGTTACTTATTATCTCCAGCTCTGACAAAATTATTTCCGTTTTAGCATATTGTTAGCGGACGTTTAAATGCGCGCCTTTAACTATCTTAAACCAACTTAAGTAGTCTATTTTGTGTGTAGTCTCAGAATATGTTACCTACATTGCAACTTAACTTAATTTTCATTATATTAATTTAAATATCCACAAGAAGGTTCGTCTGTCGCACAAGCAGCGATTTCTGTTTATTTAAACGCTAAACAGAAAGGTTATTTTAACTTTCTTAAGACATGTAATTCCTTCAAACTAAAGCCATAAATCGCTTCCATTCCAGAATTTTTAGAACATTAACGCGAGCTTACAGACCTAACAGATTTGTATATATGTTCTTAACTTGTGAAAGTTACTGTGTTGCGTATTAGCATTTCTATCTATACTAAATTATTAATTAAGAATTTACTTAATAATTCCTATACTAAAATTATTAATTTAATATTTAATATCCATTTAATGACTTCTGTACGTAATTCGACACTGAAATTATTTAATTTAGATTTATCTTCTTGGCAATCTTAGTGAACAACAATAACAGAAAGTATTTTTTGATACTTGAGTACGACCACCAATCTTAAACTCATATTATACCTATAAGATCTATCTTAAGTTTTTATCCGTTTGGGAAGTGAAAGAAATTAACACATTTTTCACACCTCTAATAGTATCTACTGTACCATACTATTTCCGTCATTACCTAAAAGCTCTTGCCAGCATGATCTCAGTTTGTAGATACTATTTTTGAAAAATGTCTTGTTCTTAAAGTAAAGAACTCAAGTAGCTTTTGTCGGAGTGTACTAGGTCTGAGTGGTGTGGTGGATACGACAGCAGCCTAGCTCTGAGATTTTATGACGAGACATCAAAATAATGCGTGGTCTGGCGTTTTCATGATGCTATTACATGCTTCCTTCTGAACATCACCGCCATCTTTACTTGGACTGCTTTACTTATATAGTCCATTTGCTGATAGTATCTCTCTGAACTATGCTTTTCTTTAAATTTCAAAAGCTCATAATACATTAGTTGTTTGATGGCCGGCCATACACACAGCATTCTATTATTGGGATCAAATTCGATTTAGAGGAGGGGGAAGATTGTCCGAGCGTACAGTATGCTCTTCTACTAATGATGTTTCGTAAATAATCCACTTTTCATTCCTAGTTATCATCCGGTCAAAGTGTTCGTTTTTGTTCCAAGCAAATAGAGACATACATAAGACGATCCCATCATGCAAATAATTCTCACTTAACTCCATTGGAATATTATAGACCATCCATTTGGAATATTTATAGACCAATCCTAGATTCTGAATATGGTCCAAAATGGTTTGTTGAGTTGAAATAAACTTTTCCGCAATCTTCGCTATTCTCAAGAAAGGATCTTGCTCTGTCTTAGTCTTGACAATTATTGTCGTCGATAAAAGATGGCCGCCCAAAGTGTTCTTATCATTAAGGTCGAAATCACTTGCTTCAAACTTTTCGAATCGTTTCCTGCACGATATTTCCGAAACTGCATCTCCACTCAAAACGGTTGCTAAATTTCGACACGCTTCTCTAGCATTTCTTCCTTGTTGGAATTCGTAGAAAATACAGTGTCGTAAATGAACTTTGTCGGTAGCCATGTTTACGAATGCCATGAGACACTTTTGATTCAATTAGTTTAGAATAGCAGATGTTTATAAATGCAGTTATATAGAGAGACAGCCGTATATGTCTCTAATGAAAACTTGCATAATTGCTGAAACATGAAATAATAACATTGTCCGACTGAACTGTCTGGTAAACCTTATATAAATAATATTTTGAAATCTTTTGAAGCTATTGAAATATATTTTATTGCACTTATTTGCACAAGGGGCTCAGAAACGGGCGTTTTTGCCAATAAGAATGAGGAGCGAAAATGTAGATGATTGTTTTTGTTTGCTCAGTCTCTAACATTAACAGCTTAAATTTTCATAGAATACCTAATTAATTATTCGTCCGCAGATGGATACCAATTTGAATTCTGAAACAAACAATAATTATACAAATTAATATACAATTTACACATTCGAAAAATTTTCCATCATTCTGAGAAGCACCTCCAAAAATGCAAATTATTTCCCAACGGATTATTTGTTTAATTCTAAGGAATGTTCAAGTAAGATTAACCTTCAACAAAAAGAAATACCTCAATTCAGATGCTGAATAATTGATGATTATTAGACAAAAGCGTTTGTTTTTAACTCTGTAATATTTTAATGGAAAAATATTAATGAATTTATGTTCTTGTTGTCGATTATGAGGAATATCGAACGTAGCTTAGTCAAGATATTGAGGTGATATTAATTATTTACTAAGAAATATTACAATTCCTTTACTAATTAGTAACTAAGATTTTTATGATAGAAACTTTGAGAGCATTATGTTTGAGTAGAGATATACAACGCACATTAATTTGAAATTTATAAAAAATTCAATTTTAGCTCTCAAGTTTGTTAAGGAGATGCATTTTAAGAAAAGCTATAACAGTAAGCTTCCAGCAGCAACTAAAAACTGATTTTATTTTTTGGAGACTGAAAATTTTCTTTTATTTACAAATGTTAAATAAATATTTTATTAATTTTCTTCTTATTTTTATTATTTAAAAATTTTGAGAGCCTCGAGAATATTTTAGAATTTGTATTTGAGGAAATTAAGAATTTGTCCTATGTCTAATGCAAAAGCATAAAAAGAGAGTTGGTTTATTTGATTACGGCTTAGTACACGAGGACTGCCTGCCTAAGGAAAGGGGTGCATTTGTGGAGTATTTAAAGAAAACTGGCTCGTACCGATATTATACTTTTCGAAAACCAATTAAAACCTCTATGCAACCAACCCGTTCGCGTGGAATAAAACCCAGGTTAAACTACATGTATTCGTGGGCCACAGATGGTTTTCTAACTACTATAAATCACTTAATGGCTATCTGCCTAAGGAGAGGGATGTTTTCGTGGAAGACGTTTTAAGGGAAACTGGCTTGTATACACTTTACACATGGAGAAAGCCGCGAAAAAGCTCATTCACTGGAATTCGAACACCAAATTAAACTACCAGTGTTCCACGAATATTCGGCATCTGGTAAGCGGTGGGCCTTAAAATTCCAGTGGATTCCATTGGGCAATTAAGAAAAGATATTGGGAATCATTAAAAGAGAAATAATAATGATCATTATTACAAAGGCGTTTCAAATCTTCAAATGTTTCTTTAAATTTCACAAGTATTTTTTATGTCTGTGTTTTATAGACTATTTTATATTTATTTTATTGAATATAATACATTCAAATACATTCCTAGCTACACGAAATGACACAACTTTCTCAATATAAAAATAAGTAAAATATTTGCAGTGGGATAGTGATCCCAGTATTTCAGTATTTCATTTCAGTATTTAACTGCATTTAATTGGCATCCCTGCTTTAAGAAACATTCTGCCATAAAAGAGATGGAGTACAATATTATTTTCATATTGTGAGAAATACACTCATATCTATATGAGGTGCAAGGTAAAATAGGAATTGTACAACTTCTGAAAGCTAGAAATCTAATTTAAATGAATATGTTACGGATATTTAATTTTAATATTCAAATTTAAAACAAATGAAGATAGTTTTTATTGAAAAATGATAGTGGTTTAAAACATTATAATGATTAAATTTGAATAATAATAGCAGTTGAAAGGAGCTCATATTTTAACGTTAAAAGTTACTAGCATTTTCTATTTCTTGTTTTACAGTCGCTTGATACAGTGTTATTTCCTACTTTTGTTTATTAGATAGTAAGTTCGGCTATAGATAGAAATGAATTAATTTACTCATATTTTACATCTATTTACTTATTCTATATAATAACGTCTCTTTATTTCGTGTATTCAATCTATATAAGCTTTGAATATATCGCATTATTTTCATGGTTTATGATCGAAAATTTGTTTTCATTTCTCATTCTCGAAAGTAATGTTTAAAACATGTTCTTTCCCCCTTTTGTTTTTACAAGAGCTGTTTTACAGTTTAATCAGAAAGTAAGAATATTAAAAATTTTCTGACATCCATTATTCATTAGCTTTTCGAAAGAATAGTAGTACACGAAGTTTTAAAATTTATTTTATGGTTCACTTATTTAAAGCCATCTTGAACAAGATATTGGCACAGAAATAAGCTGACAGAATTTGAGATGCATAACAGTGACATATATTTCCTACAATGATGAAATAATATGCAGTTTCTGTAAAATGAAGAAATGGAAGGAATTTAAACAGATCTCACGTAAACCATTCATTTAAAAAATAATTAAAATTCTAAATTTCTTATTAAGGAAAGGAAACGTTTAAAAATAAAGAAAATCTCAAATGATTTCGAATTTTCTTCTCAGAATGTTTGTTAAAGGTTTGTATGCTCTCGTTGGGCATAGCTGTTTACTAATCTGCTCTCGTACTCACACTTGCTAACACAACTTTTTTTTTTTTTTTTTTTTTTGTCTTTTTAGCTTTAATATTAAGCATCACTTTCAGCAAAATCACGAAATATTAAAAACGGCATATTTTTAGAATTCTTGACATTAAAAGCTAGCCGCTGGAGGAGCCAGCCGCCTAAAAGAAAAAATTATCATAAAAATTAAAAATGTATTTAATAATTTTAATGAGGCCAGCTATAGCCATTTCATAAAAATATTTAGTGTTTCTAATTAGATATATCCTGATTTAAATGAATTTTTTATTTAAAGCAACCAGATCAAAAAGTACAAAATATATTTTTAAGAACTGCGTTTATGGCTTTTCAGTCATTTGGTTTGCTACTCAGTAACAGAAAGATTAAATTTTAAATTCAAATATATTTTTCTTGACTGAATGGCAACACGCATAAGGCATTTAACCATTTAGTTGCCATTCAGTAATCTTACATTTTGCCGAATTGTAACAGTGTGACACGCTGCAGATAAAAATCTTTACTTCGATCAGTGTTCAGTCAGATCGCTGAGTTTGTTAAAAAAATTCATTAAACTTGTATAAAATATGAAGAAAATCAAAAACAAATTAGGAATTCAAATTCCGGGCTTCGAACTTCGGATAAAAGATTACATATATTAAAAATTCAGTGGCTGTAGGTACAGCCGTTTTTCCCCGATGCGAGAAATTCATATATTAAAAAACAGCTATAATGTGGCGACAATTTGAAAAATGATTCAGACTCAAAAGTGATACGGAGAAAAAGTGAGTTTCGAGACTAATAGCAGCTTTTGGAGCTAAAATTAAAGAAATGTTCATCTATCAATAATATATGAAAAAAATATATTGCTCTTCTATTAACTGAGTTCTTTAATTCAAATGTAACTTGGATTGTTGAAAAATTGTAACTTTAGAGAATAAGTATTAGATGAAACTGAAATAAAAAATGCAATGAATCTTTCTGAATACCAACTCAAACATTATTAGTACATTTTTTAAATATGTACCACATTCATTTTATATTTTAGTACAGGAAACCGATTTTTAATATTTAAAAGAAGAAAACGAAATAAAATAGAAATTTTATAAAAAGCGATCTAAAGTGCAAAGCATCCTAAAAATTACGAACTTCTCATATGTCTGTGTTTAGTTTAACATCAAACGATGAAAGCTTTTTTATGATATAGTATTTTTCCGCGTACATAATGTTTTTGAAGGGAGATATTTCTGATTGGAAGTCATTTACTTTGTTGTAATTAGAAATTAATTCATCCGAGAAATTACTAGAAATGAAATAAATTAACGATGGTTTTACTTACATTTTTGCGCCACTGAGCAAAACGATTTAAGAGACTTTTACTGAATTTACATTTCGTTAATTAAGTAATTAATTTACTTTGAATTCCATTTTTTGTTAAACAGAAAAATTCATATTTTTGTCGCAACATGATTAAGATTTATTCATTCTGTACAACATTCATTACATTTATTAAAAATGTTTCATACATAGGAGTTTAAACATAAGAGTTTAGTTCAGTAAATTCAGTGAAAATTTAATTAAAATTTGATTTATTAGAGATTATAATTTAATTTCATGTGTTAAAGCAACTTCTTTCATATTCAGTCCATAACTAAATTACATTTTAAATAGGAAATGCGTAATTTTGAATAGTAATATTAAAGAGCAATTGTACGCAAATGAGAAAGTAATCCCAGAACTAAATTTTGCGAAAGGTGCTAGAAATGGCGGCAGATTTTATTGAAAGGGTACAAGTAAAATAAATTACTGTATAAAGTCATGGAACAGTATTTTTGTCATTTATGTTTTTGTTCTACAACGCAAGTATAATAATTTATTCGTAAGTTTTCATTAAACTTTACTAATTTTGTAAATTTTTACTCAAAGCTTATTTATTATTTGTGTTATAATTAACGTAACTTGAAAGAAAACTTTAATTCATTTCTCAAATTGTAGCCATTCAAGGAATAAATAGCCATCCAGTTATTTCTAGATACTCTGTAAAATCACTACATAATTTAATCCTTCAGTACATAATTTAACACATTGTAACAATAACACATTCTACAAATATTGAATGCAGATTTACTAAAAGCATAAAAGTTTTAACCGGCAGATCAGAACAACATAATTCAATCATTTTTAAAGCAAAATATGCACAATTTACAAACATGTAAGCATGTGATCACTGAGACCAGTAACAAAGTGGATATATATTTACATATTTTTGATGTGGCCGATTGCAACCAAACTAGGAGGTGCATATCTACATGCTATAGCAGTCCTATATACAAAATGTGAATGTTCTGAGGCTATTCATTTTTCAGTTATGCGTTATATATTTATACGTACGTACTTACTTATGCACAGATGCCACGAAAATTTCTCTTCAGATATCATTTTAAATCAGTTTTATAACTATGTTTTGGGGAAAAAGAGTCCTTTATTATGTCCTTACGTAAAGATGTCACGCAAAATCATCGTTAAATTACATTCGGTAGCAGTCAAAATGGATATTTTTGTTGAAATATGATATCCGAAATTTTTCACTATTACAATACTTAATTTTTACTTCGTACAAGAAAGTAAATATTGCAGACTGCAACATTTTCTGTACTATAGTTATTTTTAGCTTTGCAACTGAATATGGAAGAAATATTCTCTAGTAATTATCGATTAGAAAACTGAATAAAATAGGATGCTGTAGTAGTAGGTTTTATGTTGTTTGAAGGGTTCTTGGAATTTTTAAGATATATTACTTTATAATAATTCATTGCGAAATAAGAACAAGTTGTGTTTCGGATGAAGTAGTGTAATTATTTCTTTCTGGTAACTCTGAGCAAACTAATCAATGAGCTAGTGTTACGTCCACTTTGCGGCTGAATGTTTTGCTTGTATCAATAGTGATGATTATCGCAAGCAATTAATAACAGCTTTGATATTAGCAAGGCAATAAATAGTAACTAATGGAATACATAATGAAATAAATTTAAGAAAATTTAATTTTTATGCAATACGAATACGGTATCATCCCAATGAGACAGTCATCGCTCTGGCTATCCACAGGAAATACTGTAAATACCAATTGGATTAGATCGGATTATTCAGTCATGGCAAAGCACACGAAGGCTATCTGCCTAAAGGAAGGGATGCCTTCGTGGAGGACCTTCTAAGGGAAACGGGATCGCATACACGTTACACATGGGGAGAACCACGAAAGTTCCCATGCAGCCAGCCCGTTCGCGGGATTCGAACCTCGGACCGAACTACTAGTGTTCAGCGTCTTTACCGCTCGGGCGCTGGTGGGCTCTGTATTTATAGAGCCGAAATCTGGCGATTTTTAACATTCTTCGAATACATCCTAAGTGAAAATAAAACTTGAAAATTTCGACATATCGCTATGCAAAATACCACAATAAAAATACAGCAATACCAAAAGAATACTGAATTTCAAATTTTTGAATTTCTCAGAAGTATAAAATATTACTTCTACCAGGTTAAAGTCTTCTTTGTTTTTTATTATGATACCTTTCACAACGATATTTTGAACTTCGAAGATTTATTTCCTGTTTAGTTTTCCTATGCCGATTTTTGCATCATCATTCGCTAATATTGTGCAACTTGTGCCCCTGCTATTTTTCTTTCTTCTTCATAGTTTTAAATGCAGTACTTTTCTTCTCACATTTTTCTCAATATAGTTTCATTGGTAATGCTGCCAATATTTTCCTTCACAACTCACTAAAACGTATGCTAGCAAATCTGTAAACATAAAGCGGTCTCAACACTTCCCGTTTTATCTGATTTCTTTTAAAGGCCAGAAAATACAGTTGATTATAAACACTTCGTGTATATAACTTTCGTAGACTGTTGGATCAAAATTATATTTTTCAGATATATTGTCCAGTCAATTGATGTAATACACTACTCAGTTATAGCTTAGGGGAATTAAAATAGGTATTGCAGGGTTTATTATTATTATTTTTCTCAAATGAAAGGTTCTTGCATTTTATGACATAACATTTCTTATTCTTTCTTATGTTTTTCATCTTATTTATCTAGATAGTAGTATATCACATTATATTATTCTTTATTTTAATATACATTCATGGTAGTTTTAATCAGTAGTACATATATTTTCCTCGTCTTCACCTTTAAGGAACTAGCTATGAAATGAAGAAAATATTTAACAGTTTGGATTACATGTTCTTGCTTTTCTACTTGACAAAGAATTTTAATATTTTGTAAGTTTGAAGATTTTGTAGAAAGCTTAATTTATTATTAAAGCAACCTAATACTCTTCTAATTCCAGCTCTTCTGAAAGATAATTCCCCCCCCCCAAAAAAAAAAATTGAAAGAAATAAAAAAAAGAAGAAAAGTTCGTAAATTGCTGTCAAATTAATTTCACCTTGCTTTGTTAAATAAGAATTAATTAGTAGTTAGATTGACAAGCTAGATCAAAATTTTTCAGTTTTACATCCTTTATGAATTTTTCAATGTTGTAGTTGAGGCGGCCAACTCTGTTTGAAAGTTGGCGTTTTCGGTAAAAAACGTGGTAAGTCGTAAATTCATTCATTTATTCATTAAACGTATTTATATTATATGCTTCTGAAGTGAAGTTTCCAGCAGAATATTTAAGTTTAAAGGTTCTGATGTAAAAAAATCTGTTATATACTCTTCGATTTCCGCGTCATTTTAAGCTACGTTTCTTTGCCGTATTAAATCATATACAAGGACTGGAAAATTTCCGATTATGATGGATTTTGCTGATTTTTTGGTAAATCTTCATTTTTCGAGTTATGAAAATATATTGCAAAGACTGTAACAAATAATAAGACTGTAACAAAATTCAACTATTTAAAAACTGCACACGCGTTTTAATAATTTTATGTTCATTCTATTTGTAATAACATATTATAACTAAAACTACTATAAACAAAGACTCACTTGGCCTCTTTAAATAGTTTCAATTAATAAAACGCAATTAAGATAAAACATTACAATTAAGAGCGTTTATAAATACACATTTAAGTTACAAAGTAAATCTCTGGGAACAACATCCTGTTAAAACAGCATGTACTGTCTTGAGTCCAACACATCAACTGACTGCTACAGTCGTTGTTAGCTGGTATTTTGTCCCGGCGGCCGCTAGGCGGCGCTCGTTGGGCCGTGGGGTTATAATATATATTTATTTCAGTTTATAGATTTTATAATTTCAGCTCACAATTTTTTAAACGCTATATATAGGGTAATTAACATAAGGCGACGTATGAAAAGCAGAAACAAGTTCTCTATTTTTATTAATTACCTAAACTCAAATTTCCAGTATGGTAGGATTAATTTTAAACGATGGTTACACGTATGTTTGTGTATTGCATTTAAATGTACTACATAAACTTAAAAATTTAATTTCCTAAAAACATAAATTGTAATTAGATATAACTCCACGAGACTCTTCCTTACGTTGTCCCACGCACTAGGGTTAGTTAACATATTTTACTTTTAAACCTCGCACACATTTATCCTCGCATAACAGTGGGAAAAAAATTTACCAAAAGAGAAAAAAAAATCAAATGTAAAGACTCTGATGCCAAAAATGTAAGATGAAATTCGTATAGTCACGTGTTGTGAGAAGCAATCCGAAATCATACACGAAAACTTCAAAGTTTTCATACGTTTCTTTTCATGTGAGTTGAAATATAAACAATTTACTGAAAACAGTTTTATTCGAGAGGAAAGGAAACGTTAGAAATCTCTTTAAACCTCAAGATTCTATGCTTTTAGATAGATATACACTTCAAAAGAAATCCTCTCTCATCTGAAAATTTTCAAAGAGGAAGTGCATTGCGCAATGAAACAGGGAGTAGCAATATGCCAAAATTCATTGTTTTTTCTTTTCTCATTTTTGAATTTATCATTTCGTGCCTACGTTACCCCGATTTTTGTATGTATGATACCATTTCGAGTAGTTCTTCTAGAGTCTGTTCAATTTACTTTTTCTTTTTCTTTTCTGAGAAATATTGAGCCAAAAATATTTGGCTTGTGATTTCATCATATGAAAACATTTTAAAAATTTAAAACAAAATATGTCTCACAATCTTAAATATGTCCAGTTTTCGTCTCCTCATTATCAATATTGCAACTAGTTGTAGTCAATTATATTTTCAATGCTAGCAGAAAAATCTTGTTTTGTATTTCGATTATTTCTTCATTCCTGTCTCAACAATGAACAGTCCTACGCTTTCAAAAATTTTCAGTATGAGAAAAAATTTAAATGTTTTCAAACTAGAAGACGCACGCGAAATGCACTGGAAGTAAAATGAAGTCGAAGAAAACTATTTTCTCAAATGGGAATTGATTCTGGATGCAGCACTAGTAAGAAGAGCCAAGTAAAGTTAGGAAACCAAATGAGAGAATATTGATCGCAGAAAGAGATTGAAAAGCAAAGTAAAGTCTCATTCTTAAGCGTTACGTAAATGAGTACATATGACACTCGGGAAAACTTTTGTAGATTATACTTATGGTCAAAGTCTTAAAAAAATTATATCACACATTCTAGATTATATGCATTAAATATACTATAAAAATAGTAGAGTCACTAGGTTTTTCTGAAGTACGAGACGTAAAAATGTGCAGTGCCTTCGCCGAGACTCGAATCCTGGACCTCTCGAATATGCGTCGAGTATGCTTCCAATTACACGACGAAGGCATGCGAAAAGGAGGAAGAAAATACCTTATATACTCCCCATTTTAAAGGGCAACTGAGGTTTAGAGACCCAGTTGCTAAATGCTGGTGGTGGCGAATTACCATCCACTTCCTTTTTTTTTTTTTTTTTTTTGTTCGTGCGCCACTTGTATAATCATTAGGGTTTTTGAAGCAGAAGACGTGAACAATATGCAGTTCCCTCGCCCAGACTCGAACCCTGAACCTCTAGAATGCGAACTGAATATAATTACAATAACATCACGAAGGCATACTGAAAGAAGGAAGAAAATACCTTGTTATTGGAAAGCTATTATTATTAAGAAATTCTTATATACCCTTTAAATCACTGCGTTTATTAAGCAATATAACATTTTAATTTGAACGTTTGATTGAAGATCTGAACTGTAGAAAGTCAACTTCTTTAAGAATTAACAAGTTGTCAAGCTGTTTATTCTAACGGCCTGGTAGTGTAAAGTGACAGGGAAAAAAGAGCTACCTAAAAAAAATTCGCCAAAGGGAGAAAATTGATTCATCTAAATAGTAGATCTCTGGTTTGCATCTGGGTTAAACTACATCTACCAAAGCAGTTGCACTGTTTGTGAAAATATTATTATTCAGTTTAAACTTCATGTTTTATTTTAGCAAATGCTTATCTTAGTTTAGTAAATTACTAAGAAATGGAATATTTCTCGATGTAAAATTTGAAAATTATGACGAGAGAAATCGTTTACTGCGTTCAGAGAAAATGTAGTATGCATTTCAAGATAGTTACTGATGCTGCACCTCTGTTTGTAGTCTAATCAGAATTGAAAGCTGTTTGATCATAATCACACCATAAGCTGTTTGCGCACTTCTTTATAAATGTTCCTAAACTGGAGATATATTTAGATTATTTTCATGATATTACGTGTATCTCCTATGTAGGCATCCACGGCAGATAAATATTTACCTTACATGCTTACATAGTTTTATTTTCTGGCACCATTTATTCTGAATTTTTTAGCTAGAATTTTTTTTTCGGAATTTTCTATTATTGAATGCCTACCTATTTTTTCCTATTTCAGGATTACATTGTAGAGATATTAGGCATTTTTGGAAGCAGGAAAGATGAAAAATGAGCAAAGCCTTCGCCGTGAATCGAACCGCGGAATTCTGAAATTCGCGTCCAGCATGCAGACCACTACACCACGAAGGCACGCTAGGATGGCCGGAGAAATACCTTATGTACTTCCCTTTTAAAGGGAGACTGGTGGTTTTAGGGGACACAGTCGCCGAATCCTCAGTGTGAAGAATCATGAACCACCACCCTTTTTAGTTCGGGCGCCAGTGTAGAGATATTAGGTATTTTTGGAAGCAGGAAAGATGAAAAATGAGCAACGCATTCGCCGAGAATCGAACCACGGGCCTCTGAAATATGCGCCCAGCATACAGACCACAACACCACGAAGGCACGATAAGAAGGCAAGAGAAATAAATACCTTATAACACCAGTCTTCAAAATTTTAAATGTCTTGGTAAGCTTATTGCTGACCTCTTCAGTGGCACATTTTACGCCTGATAACGAGTATAACGTTTTTGTTCAATTCATAACTTCTTTGATGCGAAATTTCTACATCTGTATCTTTGAAACATTCCTATCCAGTTTTTTATTGACAATTTTACTTCTGTCATTCTTTTAAATTCTTTTAAAATTCCATTTTTATCTTTGATTAAAAGTATTCTTTATTTTCTATACATTTTAGTTTCAAGTTAGGTTTAAGGAAGAATGTAAGAGCAGAACAGCAGTAAAAAGTAAAACTAAATAAAAAGTAATAATAAAAGCAAAACTCGCTAACCTAATGATACGGATAAGTAGAACTTGTTAACTTAACGATAATTAAATTACAATGCCTTGTTAGCGAACATGGTAGTTTAGTAGAATACATTGTCTGCTCTGGTGTTCCAACAAGATATCTCTTCTCCGATTTATCAGTTTTCCGCAAATCCTGTTAATTTTGAAATGATCATGTTCTTTACCTTTTCCGTAACCCTATTCAGACGTTGAAAACGCTAAGAAATTATGACTGGAGAACTTATTTAAGATGCGAAATGAAAGCATCGATGTTTAACTTGAGGATAAACGATATATAACTGTATTTCTAAAGGCCTCACTAGCGGCGTAGTGGTAAAATCGCTGAACATTGGTATTTCGACTTGGAACCGAATCTCGGCGAAAGAGCTGGCTGCATGGTAGCTTTTCGTGACTTTCCCTATGTATAATGCACATACGAGCCGGATTCCCTTAAAAAGTCCTCAACGAAGGCATCATTTCTCATCGACAGATAACCCTCGAGTTGCTTTCTCTTAATCAGTTAACATAACATCACTATCTCTAAAGTGTTACAGTTGCAAGAAGAATAAATTAATCAAGATCAGAAATGAACATTTTTAGAAAATTCTTTTTGAGATTAAATATTCAGTTCAACGTAATCAGGGAAGTTTCCATGAGCAAATTTTGGAATGTCATGACTGAGCTTATACCTGTAATTAATTAATTTTAGAAAATTACTGTCAGTAATATTCCCTTTTTTTGTTTTCTCCATGTCAATGCAATCTTTGATACAATTAAAATCACTAGTAAATTAAGTTATTTCAAATAAACCTCATTATGCTAAAACTATCCTTTTAATAAATTATTGAAAGTTTCTTTCAGAACTACAATTTTCAAGATCATGTGGACAATTTATTACATTTGATTACAATAAATATAATAGATTGTTCGTTTTGATTTAGAGTTAGATGTCTTAAATGTCTTCCGGTTATCATCATTCTTAAGGTTAGAATTTAGTGAACGAGCTTTTTATTTAAAATACAGTTTAAGTAAAATTTAACTACCTAGGATTCATTATAAAAAAGGAAGTTTAGATTTTAAAAGAAACTTTTTACTAAGAAGACAATACTAAAAGGGTATTTACAAATTTTTAGAATAATTTCGGTGCCTTTAGTTATTGTTTAAAATGTAAATAGCATTTTTTCTAAATGTTCGATCTGTAGCCTTTTATCTACTTTCTAGAGTCTCAATCATGATGGGTTTATGTTTAGAAAGACCACTTTTCAAGAGAACCAAAGGCACAAAAGTCTATAGGTGAAACAATCAGGGGTTTTTGAAAGAATACTTTGAAAAGGTATAAATACGATACCTGTCTCAGTCTTCATATTTTCAAGGATTGCAGTGATACCTTTCGAAATCTGACTTGTTGCGTTGTCTTAATAAAGTTTAGATCTTTGAAAATAATTGTAAATAACGGACTTCTCTTGATAGTATTTAAGATGGTTTTAACATATTGTCCCTCTCCTTTCATTTTAAAATTTCTATTGTTACAAAATCCTGCGATAATCATAAACTCTTTACTGAAACTTCCTTTGTATTGACGGAAAGAGGTTTATACACTTTTACCCTTCATTTTCGATAATAGAACTTTTTTTTTTTTTTTTTTTTTTTTTTTTGTTGTTGCAGGCATTTAGGTAAACCCATAATTCATAAACAGCCACATTGTATTTCCATTTATCTCCTGCTAAATTATTTTCACACAAGGGCTCTACCAATTGTTCTGCATTGAGCCAAATGCCTCGTCAAAAGCTGATGAAAGTTAATTTTTTAAACTCTTTGACTTGAAAATCTTAGTTTAGTTTTTTATTTATTGTTACTACAGCTGTGTTTAAAGATTCTGCAGTTGATTTCTTCGTCGTCGTATCTTCCCTTACCAATGATTTTGCTTTAGAAACATTAGAACAGCACTGAAATTAAAAGTTAGAATTAATTATATTCGTTATTTACGCAAAAAAGTGTGAATATTACGAATAATGATTCATTTCCAATTAACTTGGTTCAACGAGTATTACAATTCATACAACCAATCCAGTACGACAGTCGAGCGATTTCTTTGTTCTGAATCTCTCAACGTTTCTAATGAAGTGACTAGACGTGCCAGATACGAAATGGTGACGAAATTGTCTCTGAAGTCATAAGATCTTATGCTTTTATGTTGTCTTTCACAATGACAAGCAGCGTGATGAATTTGCCGAATGCTATCACTTCGAGTGCTCACGACATGCACATATCCGTCAAAGATTTGGCAATGTTTTTATTTCTATTGTCACATACATCTTTCACTCTTTTCGATTAAAAGTAAAGTAGAGAACCTGCTGCTCAGTAAAATTACTTCCGTTCCAAACGCATTTGAGTTTATAAAGCGTATGAATTTAAATAAAGAGCGATTTGGGTATTGCAAATCGTAATATCAGTTTAAAAGTTTTTCAGGTTGAATTATAATTAACGATTAATCTGTTAATTAATCCTTAATTCGTTTCATATTGTTTAACAACCATTGTTCAATTTTATTCTCAATTTCGTAAACCTGCTGCTAGCCTTTTTGATCAGTACCTTTCAATTCAAGAATTTTTCTTATAATTTGCAATGCCTTTTTAGATTCGATTGATGATGGCATGTCATTGCTTTTTACTGTATCACTTTCGCACTGCAATTCGTTTAGTATTATGTTCCGTACATAGTTAAATTTAATATACATTGTCTCAATACTGTTGCGAATTGGCATATATTCTAAAAATAAACCCTCATAACTTCCTTCACTCATCTTTGAAACATTATTTACAGTTTGCTTATTCCTTTGAGGCTTGTTCTGAATTAAAGCATCATTTTTTAACCGAACTCGTTCAAAAGGCTGATTTCGACTGAAAAACTCATTTTTTAAAAATTTAATATTTTTAAGGCCATCTTCTTATCTATCGAAAACAGCTTTTCTCTTCTTGATATGTTGATTAGAAGTGGAGATATACCCGTTTTTCTGAGATACAACAGACCGGAAGTTTAAGTTTAAAGGACAAATTAAAGGTGCAACTTCCACTTTTTTCTGTGTTATTTATAAATTAAATAATTTTAAGCCTTTCGATATGTTTGGAGAATCTGGCAAAGTATTTTCATTATGTATTTTCTCTTTTACGTTTGAGAACAACGTTTCAAACTTATTGTTTTGTTTACATTGAGCTTTCGGTATTTCGGTTTTGTGTACAAATTTCCGGCGCTAATTTATCACCTAAAGATTCACTTTTCTGCACTCTTTTTATTCTGTTTAAGAATTGAAAGTTCGAGAATGCCAAAATTTATACGTAGTCATTCAAAAAAGCAAAAATTTTACAGAGACTAATACACAAAATATGTGACTCCTGATACTGGTAATCACAATGAAACTGAAACGTCTGTCTGTGAAATTATCTGGAACATTTATTGCAAATGAAAAAAATTATTTTGATGAATTAAAAGGCAATCATAATGTTGAAGTTTCTATTCTTTTAAATATTATACTCTCACTTTGTCACGTATAATGCAGGAGCATTTTTAGTGAATATTTGTGTATATAATGTCATGTAACAATCTGAAAACTTTAAACGTGATTTTTGATTAGTTGTTTTTTTGATGATTTCTGTTCACAGCAACCATGATAACTCTAAACGTTCATTATAGAATCACTTGAAATTTTTCACACACATTTTATACATAATTATGCATAATGTAGACTAGAAGTTAAAAAATTAATCCCACATAATTTAAGTTAGATAATTTTTTCTTCAAAAGCGTGTGTATTTTTTTTAAATTAGTGTTTATTGACATATTATGACCATATTTTGCTAGTTAATCAATATTTTCAAATTATTCTGGTTCAATGCATGTTTCTAAGCAGTATGTATAAAATAAAGCCGAAAATAGAATTTTATCAACAATATTTTCCTGTCAGTGATGATTGATATTTTTATTAATTTTGATATAAAATTTTCAGTTTTTTGCGTACATTTCTCAAAATACTGATGTTTTTACAGCTTTTGCAGTGATTACATTTAAGTTTGAGTACAATTCATTAAAAAATCACTTAAATTCAAAAATATAACAAACATTTTGAAATACGCCCTTCGAAAGAGGTCGGTTACCTTAAAACAGATTTTAAATGATTTTATGAGATTAACTTTTTGCATTGGCTATAATAGGCATAGGTTCTAGCAGAGATCTCGGCTTACTTATCTCCCGCGATATGCTAGCATTTTCACAAAATTCAGTTATGTTCATCACTTAGTGAACATCTTTTCTGTAATGACGTTTGAAAGCCTTTTTTGTAAAACGCTGAATTACGTGAATCCTAGTTACATTGATCTCATAATTTTTTATTGTTGACATCAGCCGTTCTCGTGTGGAATAGAATAATTTTCTGCTGCTTTTGTACACACAACACCTTTTTACATGTTCCGATTCAGGTAGTAAAGTTATTTTTCATTTTTAGTTCACTGTCACGTTTTAAAAAAATCAGTAAAATATAGAGTGTTCACAAAAAGTAAGTAAAATACTGAGTGTTCTTGAAAGACTTTAACAGCTTGTTATTTGAGAACGGAACAACTTATTACTGGCCACTTTTTTCCCAAGGAAGTTTTAAGCTTTTGTGACTAGTGACATACACAACCTCGACATGCGACAAAATGACCTCTAGTTGACATACGCAAACTCGACATGCAATCAAATGACCTACAGCTGACGGTCCTCTAACTCAAGGCAAATTTAATAAATCAGTATATGGAGGTTATTGCTTATCCGTTGAAGAAAAATTGTTCGAAAATTTTGTCATGCAGCATACCCCGCCAAACATTCACTTTCGAGCTGCCCAGGGTCAGTTTCCTTGTGACATGAGAATTTCCAAATTCCTAAATTCTCACATTATGTGTATATTATATCAAACCAAATTGCTGGGAAAAGACTTCTATATACGTATAATAACGCCACAATACTTTACAGCACTGCTTCTTATGGGGTGCTCTCAATAATAGGTTTTTTTCAGAGAACGTAGTGTACTGTTTGTCATCCATGAATTCTTGATGCTATTGCAAGTTAGAAGAAAATACTAATTCAGAAGTCAAACAACAAAGATCAGCGTTATATTTTCAAATTTTCACAGGACTAGTTTCGATGGTTTTACCGAACCGCCATCCTCAGCTGCAAAAGCGCAAAATGCGCTTTTGCAGCTGCAGCTGAGAATGGTGGTTCGGTTCATTTTGGGCTTTTGCAGCTGAGGATGGTCGTTCGGTAAAACCATCGAAACTAGTCCTGTGAAAATTTGAAAATATAACACTGATCTTTGTTATTTGACTTCTGAATTAGTATTTGTTTGGCGTATTATTGTGTCTTAATTTAAGAAGCAAATGTTTGGCGCCTTGCAAATACTGAAATTTTCTGCTTTTTGCCTAAAACTATTATTTTATTTTTAATTGTTGGGGCTATATGACGTGTCAATAACACAGTAAATTATTCCTTCAGTTTTTAAAGCAACTGTTGCTTCACTTTTAAATATTAATGTAGGTTTTAGGAATGTTCCGTAACGGAATCAATTTTCATATGCATTATGTCGTGTGGCTTGTACTCATTTAGCAATCAAAGTAAAATGTCTTTTATCCAATAAATCAACTACATGATGATCCGCTTCTTCTTTCTCACCAAGCAGTTTAAGATGAACAAACGATGTAATGAATGGATTTCTCGTTTTCTATCTTGTGAGTCACATGTCAATTGATGTAAAATTCTGTACTAGCATTTAGCGAATAAGTGGAAAAAGGACTAGAAATGCACGCATCTGTTAGCTTTATAGTCTGAAATCATTCTAGAAAAAAAAATTCAACGTCTCTCGATTTCTATATTTTCTTGAGATATTTGCATTTTTTTATTAGTTTGTCATCATTTATATTTGTTTGTTTAAGTAAATTGCCCGTACGTTTTGGGAAATTCCCAGTTTAAATGTACCTTTTTGGGGGGAGCAGGAAAGGCTGTATTTAACAAGAACATCAAGATCTAAAGGAAGCTTCTGAAAGTGGAATCTTAAAAGATGGCATACAGAAGTTAAACTTCTACTTCCTCATAAGATGATATTCGAGAAGAAATCCTCACGCATTTACCTCTACTCTACATCTCTACACCTCTACTCTGTAAGGTTACTTTTATTAACTTAACGATAAGGAAATTCTGCCTATCTGAAATCCAGTATGGACAAAGAACTCTGTAAAAAATGTCTCACAACTACAGTGAACGGAGGGAGGGAAATTTCGATCAAATCCGTTTTATTGAAGCACTGGCATACTTGGACGCTAAAGTACCTTAAATGGATGAACTACGAAAGCTTTCATAAGTAAAATATCCTGGCACTGAAGATTGAATCTGAATTTAATAATCGGGAGAGATGAGTTTAATAAACGGCGGTTTTCTATTGATGTATATAATATTCTGGCACTGAAGATTCAGTCTGAATTTAATAATCGGGGGAGATGAGTTTAATAAACGTCGGTTTTTCTATTGATGTATATATGGACAGTAGTGCTTATAATAAGTACTTTACAAAAATAAAGTGCATATATAGCCACTTTCCGCGGTCGAAGCCAATTTCCTAGATTACGTAAAAATTTTTCTCCTTTTAATTACTAATTATAATTTCATAAAAATAAAGTAATGTATATATAAACGGAACTCCAAACATAACTCAGAATATGCGAAAACGGTCTTTTCGTGGAGTTAAAACCATTTCAGACTTAGTTAACAAATGGTAATTAATGTGTAACTAACGATATGTAGTTAAGGTAATAAATAGGATATGTTATTCAGGCAATAACATTTAATATAAGAATTTTAACTATCATGCATTAAAAGTTATATAATAAACTTCAAAAACTTACAGAATGATGCTTTGACGCAGTGCAAAGTTTACAATGCTATTAGCAAATATGTGACTGTGACAAATGGGAATGACATTATACTAAGTTCATGCAATATTTGAAATATACCTCTTGCTTTTGATTGGTAATAAAGCTTTTTAATTGTTTTAAACGTGGTTTGCTAGAGTATAGTTACTACAAAAGCTCAGAATAATGAATATATTTTCCATTGTTTAAGGCTATTCAATTGCTAACATTGCTTTCTATTGTTATAAAATGTTACTTCATCATTGTTAATGTTGCTAAAAATGAGACTGATGAAAAATTATATTTTTTATTAAAAAACTTTAAAATTATGAGAAAAGATTGACCTTTTTTCATATATATGTGACTTAAGCATAGAAGTTACTTGTATTCTTATTTTATACTGTTGAATTTATGTCTAGAATTATAAATAGTAGTAAATAGCTTGTGAATTACTAAAATATTGCTAGAAATAATGAGTACTCGATTTTCATTTCAACACAACTTGTGAAGTATATATACAAATATTAAGATATGAAAAAATGAGAGTTGATATACGAAACCATTCATTTCGTAAGAATAAATGTAAAGTTAATTATTACTAAAATATTGCTACATTGATGAACACTAAATTACTAAAGAATTACTAAAATATTGATGAGAATTTCTATTTGATGTTCATTTTAACAAAACTCAAGAAGTAATACATAGAAATGAAGATTCTGAAAATAAAATGAGAATTGTTATACACTTCCATTTACTGAGTAAGCAAAAAACTAAAAGTAAGTATACATGCAAATTATGTGACATTCAGTATTTCTGTTTACCTCTTTTATTATCATTTATGAAAATTGTTGAGAAAACTGTTAGTTTTTCAGAAATTATTCAGAAAGGTGTTTATAAACTAAATTTTGGTTCCGTGGTTCAGGTTTCCATAAAATTATTACTGTTTATAGAAATTGCTATTTCTTTTTTACTTCCTTGTACGAAGAAAAAAGGAAGTATTGTAATCGCGAAAAGTTTAAGGCAGCATATTTCAACGAAAATATCCATTTTGACCGCTATCGAATGCAATTCAACGATGTTTTTGCGTGATATCTGTACATAAAGACATTTTACATAAGGACAGAATAAAATACTCTTTTCCTTCAAAAAAATTATAAAACTGCTTTAAAATTAATTCTGAAGAGAATTTTTCGTGGCGTCTGTACGAACGTATGTACGTACGTATCTCGCATAACTCAAAAACGAGTAGCCTTTGAAATTTTGTATATAGGACTGCTATAAAATGTAGATATGCACCTCGTATTTTGGTTGCAATCGGCCGCACAAAACGTATATAAATATATTTATATATATGTCCACTCTATTACCCGGCTCAGTGATCTCAGTTTCTTCACTCTTATATGCTTGTAAATTGCACATTTTTTGCTTTAAAAATGATTGAATTATGTTGTTTTTATCTTCCGGGTAAGGATTTTATGACTTTAGTAAATCTGTGTGCAATACTTTTAGAATTATCAGTAATTTTAAAGTTGTTTAATTGCCGCTAAGCCTGTTTTTAATAGCGGCCATTGATGTTTACATTTGAAACAGGAGACTAGTGGATTTGTTGCCAATCTAGAGAAACTTAGCTTCGCAACAACAAAGATAACGCATTCATTTATTATTGCCAATTAAATCATGCTTAATTCTTTCTGGAATTTTTTCGAGGAAATAAGCGTTTGAGATTTACTTCGTAATTTTTAATATAGATATTTTGAGTTTTTATGTATTTTTGCCTTCTCGCGAAGTGAGAACTGAATTAATTGAATGAGAAATACTCAATCATCTGTGAAAAACCGTTTATTTTTTGTTTTGTTTGCTTAATTTCTTTTATACATCATTCTAGCTTTATTATAGTATTTGAATAGAACATGTGGCAACGATTAGATAACTCTATTCTTTAAATGATATAAATTTTGTGCATTATGAGTTAAAATATGAACGAAATATAATACTGTTAAGTGAATCTAGCGCCAGAGTGTCGCTATGGTAAGGAAATACTAGCGTGAATTTTAAAGAATGCATTTATTCTATTGTGGTTTATGCGCTGTCGGCGAAGTATATTTAATTCAATCCAATAAGTTTAAATGAAATGCAAGAACAAATGCGTATAATTTAATATTCCAATTTAATATTCCAATACAAGGAAGTCATGTGGTGTACATATCAGATTTTTTATTAAACTACTGCCAATTAATATATTGTTTATATTGTTCCTAATAATATATTATTGTATTATTTTTCCATCGTGTAATAATCTAGTATGCATCAGTTATTCTTATTAGTTGCTACTGAACAGAGTTCTAGCAGTTTCTTTACTTTTGATGAGAATTTTTTTTTCGGGGAGAGGGTTGATAAGTTGAGGGATTTATAAATACTGAAATAAATAACTAATGTTTTTTTTCCATTTCTCAGATGTCCTTCGTGCGTTTACACGGTTTATTTTCTAATTTGCAGGATCATATAGTATGGCCAATATCAATCATATCACATCGCGTATCCAACTAAAAATCTTATAAATAACAACATATTCATAAATTTTGAAAATATTGCATTTATGATGAAACCTTTTTGAGCGTTATCCTACCTCTTAGTATTTCTAACTCTTAGTATTTGAATTCTTTTTAAAAATTTCTCTATTTTGATGATTCTTTTGTCTTATATAGTAGTGAAGACATTTAATTTCATGTTATTTTCTTAACAATCTTTGAAACTAAACACAGAGACAGTTAAATAACAGAAAGCATTCTTTGATACTTCTGCATGGTATTCGCCTTGAAAATTATATTAATCGAGCAAATTATTTTATGAAATCATTCCACATATTGTTTAAGCGATTCTGAAAGGAAAGCGTCAATTTTTCTGTTGCACATAATAATGATGAGAGGAGCTGTAGATGATGCTATTTCGTTTATCTAATCTCCGGAGCATTAACAATTTAAGTATTCGTAAAATACCTGTTTTAATTACTGCTTCGCGGATGGATACGAATGGGAATCCTGCAAAAGACCATAATTATGCCAGTTAATATTCACTTCACGTGTAATCTACGCAGTTTATATAATCATAAGTAAACCATTATTTTTCGGTTCGAAAGTTTTCCAGCATTGCACAGAAGCATCTGAATAAAATGCAAATTATATAGCAACAGATCTTATGCATAAATCTCTGGGCTGCTAAAACAAAATTAGCCATTAAAGGAAACAAAGCTCACAGTTCAGATGCCTAATAATAGACAATTATTAGATTAAATTTTTTTTTTTTTTTACTCTGTACCTTTTCAAAATAAAATTAAAGTTTTAAATTTAAAAGTTTCTGTTTCACTATATATCTTAACAAAGCCGGATAAACCATTTCAGATATGATATTTCTAACTTACAATAACTTTGTTATTCTAAGTTAGAAATAACAAAGTTATTCATTTAGGGATTAATAACAAGAGTATTCTAATAAAAAAAATCAAAGTTATTATTTTCTGCTAGAAATAAAACAAGCATATAAATTTGAAACTGAAAACAAATTAAAATTTAGTTTGAAGTTCAAGTAAAATGCTCTATGCATTTCTTAAAGATATTTGATATTAGGTATCTTTAGCATTGAATTTTTAGCGCTGATATCGAAATCAGTACAAATCTAAGATTTGTGTGCAATTTAAATCTAAACAGTACTACCGATATACAACTGCCGAAGGAAATATACGACATACATGGTAAAATCCTTAAATTAAATGATTGGGGTCGTCTATATTGGTAAACGTATTATTATATTATAGTAGACTCTTGATTAACTGGATTAATAACAGGGTACGACTTCTACGGTTAGTAATCTTGGTTGTAATCGGCCGAAAGAAAAGTATATATATATGTGTGTGCGTGTGTAAGAAAAATGAAGAATATGTAAAAGATTAAATTAGCAGAGAAAATTAATTCCTTCTGTATTCTAAAAATAGCAACCTCTGTTTGCACTGCGTCATTTCGAGAAAACTCTATGTCATATGACTCTTACATAATTCTGACGATGTAAATGAAGCTAACACTCTAAAAGCCAATAGTAATTTTACAGCAATATTAACTGTTCAATTAAAATGCACTGAGAACCAAAACTTAGTCTGAATTAAGATTTCATTCTGAACATAACGCACTTGTTTTCACCGCTTGCTGGACTGCTGTCTGCCTGCTCCTTCCCTTTTACTGCAAATCTATCAGAAATGTAAGCTTTTTGGAATAGACACATTAAATGTGCCAACTTGTTTGTGGTCACAACATATTTACTGAAATTAAAGTTGAATGAAATATACCTTGACTACCAAATTTTTTATTCCTTCTGGATCGGCGTTTCAGCATTCTACGACATCAAAATTCTAGCTGTTCATATTTATTAAGGCTATAACAATAGCCTTAATAAATATAAGATAATTAAAAAACTGTGTTTTTACTTTTATATCAAACATTCACTTTAAATTTTTGTTTAATTAAACACATTTTAAAGTAAAAGTTTTAATTTATTTCTTTTTCTGTATTTTTCTCATATGAAGGATTCGAGAACTTATAATAATTTTAAGACTAGGAATTAAATTTTAGATAAAATAATTTTAAGAATAGGAATTAAATTTTATAAATTTTTTAATTCATCCCACATCTAATATAAAAGAATAAAAAGAGGATAGTAAGGAAGTTGTAAAGAATGACTTTAAATAAATTTCTCAGATGTCTGTGTTTCGTAAGCCATTTTATTTGAATACAGTTTGCATTTCTTTTATATGAATGTAATCCGCATCTATTATTTTAAACTTTCACCCTGTTTTTTATAGAATAATTTAGCTCTGAAAAAGGAACTGCAGATATTTTGAAGGTTTAAAATAGAACGTATTCAGCAATATTAAACACGATAATATTTAATTTCTATTTTTTAAATATTGATAATATTCACTATAGCCACCAAATAAACAGAGATTTTATATTGTAATAAAATTTTTAAAACGTATGAAAAAAAATCTGATGTGTACACCACATGACTTCCTTGTACGGAATAATAAATTATACGCATTTTTTCTTGCATTTCATTTAAACTTATTGGATTGAATTAAATCTACTTCGCCGACAGCGCATAAACTACAATAGAATAAATGCATTCTTTAAAATTCACTCTAGTATTTGTTTACCATAGCGACACTCTAACGCTAGATTCACTTAACAGTATTAATAATTATATAACAGTTAACTTATATAATAATAATATAACGGAAACTAAGTTAACTGTTATATAATCCAATAATTATATAACAGTTAACTTATATATTTCGTTCATATTCTAACTCATAATGCACAAAATTTATATCATTTAAAGAATAGAATTATCTAATCGTTGCCACATGTTCTATTCAAATACTATAATAAAGCTAGAATGATGTATAAAAGAAATTAAGCAAACAAACAAAAAAGAAACAGTTTTTCACAGACGATTGAGTATTTCTCATTCAATTAATTCAGTTCTTACTTCGCGAGAAGGCAAAAATACATAAAAACTGAAAATATCTATATTAAAAATTACAAAGTAAATCTCAAACGCTTATTTCCTCGAAAAAATTCCAGAAAGAATTAAGCAAGATTTAATTGGCAATAATAAATGAATTTGTTATCTTTGTTGTTGCGAAGCTAAGTTTCTCTAGATTGGCAAAAAATCCACTAGTCTCCTGTTTCAAATGTAAACATCAATGGCCGCCATAAAAAAAGGCTTAGCGGCACTTAGACAACTTTAAAATTGTTGATAATTCTAAAAATATTGCATACAGATTTACTAAAGGCATAAAAACCTTAACCGGGGGATAAAACAACATAATACAATCATTTTAAAGCAAAAAGTGTACAATTTACAAACATATAAGAGTAAAGAAACTGAGATCACTGAGCCGGGTAACAGAGTGGATATATATATAAAATATTTATATAAGTTTGGTGCGGCCGATTGTAACCAAAATACGAGGTGAACATTTACATATTATAGCAGTCCTATATACAAAATTTCAACGTTCTGAGGCTACTCGTTTTTGAGTTATGCGAGATACGTACGTACGCACGTACATTAATACGTTCGTACAGACGCCACGAAAAATTCTCTTCAGAATTAATTTTAAAGAAGTTTTATAATTTTTTTGAAGGAAAAGAGTATTTTATTCTGTCCTTACTTACAGATATCACGCAAAATCATCGTTAAATTGCACTCGATAGCGGTCAAAATGGATATTTTCGTTGAAATATGCTGCCTGAAACTTTTCGCGATTACAATACTTCCTTTTTACTTCGTACAAGGAAGTAAAAAGGAATACTTTATGTAGTTATATTTCTGTAATTTACGTATTTATTATATTTATTTAGTCTGGTAACAAAATTTTTCTGTTATCAATTTTAATTTTGATGCAAATGGTATTGAATATGTAGAAGAGAATGAGCGAAAATTCTGAAGCTGAGTTTTGTAATATGAGGCATGTATAAATAATATATACGTTAATAGTAACGTAATTTGTCGGAAAATATAAAAATTTTGTTAAGATACAGAAATTTTTGAAACTATTTATTTTGTTTCACTTATGAACAATTTGGTATTAGAATCTGGAGGATAAAATTTTACAATTTTACGCCACGCAGATTGGCAGCATCTGTTTACTTCGCCAGAAGTGGATTTCTTTCTGGAAATGATAGATAGATTAAAATAATGTCATGGCGAAATATCGATGTAATTTGTTGGGCTTATTACAAATTTTATAGATCAAAGTGTATTAGAATATTTAATTAAAAAGCCATGAATTTGATAAGCGATGGATATAAATTTACACTCTTTGGCCAGATGGATTCTATACACAACTATGCTATATTAAAGCTATTTACGATGCTTCATATGGTGATTTAGTGTTTTTTAAAGAAACCATGTCCAATAAAGTGTTACTTCAATTTTAAATAATTAAAATTTCCATCATCAGTATGCACCAAATTTTAAAAAACTGTTTGTTCTTTTATTTTTCCTTTGAATTTGGATTATCCTTTTTCTCTTCGACTTTCCTATCCTTTTTCTCTTTCTTTTTCTCTCTTTTTATAATGAAAATAAACCCCTTATCATTTTCTTTTTCATAATTTATTATTCCTTTATTGAGCATTACTCGATAATTTTTTAATAATGTTGGTTATATGGATGCAAATCAAAACTCAAGTAAATTGTTTATATTTTTTACCGCTTATCAGTCTATTTATGCTGAATTATTTTATTTGTTACGCCCTTTGTAAATGAAAGTTTCTTTTCATTTCTCATTCAGAAAACTAATATTTCAAATGTGTTCTTCTTATCTTTTCGAAAAAATTTTCTTTTGGTATAAAACAGCCTCCCGCCTTAATAAAAGAATACGAAAATGAAACGTTTTCTGACATCTGTTATTCTGGCAGCGTTTGCGAAAGAATCACAAGTTAGATTTTTTTCGTTTGTTTGAGTTGGCTTATTTTTTAAGTATTCCAGCTGGAATAATATATCGACACTGGAATAAGCTGACAGAATTTCAGATATCTAGTAATGATTAAAAATGGAAAAAAAAAACATTGAGCACATTATGGCTATGTTCCATCAATTTGATCATCCATCCAATAATAAGAAAACCTTATTTAATGCATTAGTATTTTCTGTTAAATATAATGAGTGCAGGTATTTAATATTTTAGTCATATTATAATATTCAAGTAATCAAACGAAACAGAGTATTAAGTTTATTAAAAGTACCATCCTGATCTGTCTTATATTTAGCTACAAGAAAAAAATTCATTTTAATTCTTTTCTGCGTAACGTTTCTAAAATGGGGCAGATTTGAAAAAATAAAAATAAGCTATACTTCCTAAGTTATTTTCTTTGATATAATTGCAAATTAATTCATTAGACAAAAATACTGAAAATGTTAAAAGTTTTTTTATACTTTGTGAAATCATTGTATAATTTAATTATGCAGCAAAAAAGCGTAGTTTTCTCCAGCGAGTTTCAAATTTCTCTGCAGCTTAATTAAAACTATAAAACCAAACAGTAAAGTATTCCCAGGACATTCCGAGGCATGCGCTATCACTGGCGGATTGGAGTTGCGTGCAGCTCGAACATTCTATGAACTTTAAAGTGTGCCTAAGCCACACTGAAACTATATGTGATTAATCAAGCAGAATCGTAACTCATCAAACACTCAATTCTTCATACAGGCTTCCTTAGCTCCTAAAGCTTTCTTTCAAAGTCTCTAACCGAAAGGACGACTAACAGTGACATGATTACCATTAATTTATATTGGAATATGTTCTGATAAATTACAGGTATCTCTTACGCCCCTTCCTGGGGCACCTGGGATATATACAGAGTATATACCCCAGGTGTTCTTATCTGGATTAGGGTCTTTGAGTATGGAAGAGCAAATTTTATTGACAGATGGAAATAGCACTTCTGAAGCCGAAGAATAAAGTTCTAAGTGTTTAAACTTAGAACTACCCCTGCAAATTTACAAATACTGCGCTGATTCTTGTTGCCTTAACATCTCTAATAATTAGAAAGCATTTATAATAAAGCAACGGAAAGCCATTTACGACTTATCGTAACTGGAAATGGAACTAAGATATTATAATATGTTTTGTTTTTTTAATCAAAAACTTTGCTGGTAGTTTTTTATTACGTCTAAACAAAATCTCATGCCCTGTATTAGTTTTTACACTTCATTGAATATAACAAAACATATGAATGCTTTCTGTTTAAGTTAACGAAGGCCTTCTTTAAGACATTTTTAAAGATACTATTTTGCATTTATGGTGCACCTGGGAAAGACCAAGTAAACACCCTTTTAGTATGCCCTTCCACCAGAATTCGAGCCCGATTTCGAAGAAAAGGCTAATTTCATGTACTCGAAATGCCAATATTTGGCAGTCTTATCCCCTGAGCCATTTGTCGCCCTCTCGTACTCTGGAGAAGTGTAAAGTTATTTATTTATTTTTTTTTTACTTATTGCGTGCTTTCGTTTTGGGAATTACTCGGAGAGAGAGGGATGCTCCGTGGAGGTCTTTTCAAGGGAAACTGCTCGTATCCACGTTACACGTTTAGGATTTGCATGAAATAGAATAGGTGAAAGTCGCGTATACTTGCATATGTGAGAAATAAAAATAACACCAGTGCGCCCTTAAAATGGCGTGTACATAATCACGCTTATCTTTCCTAACTATAACTATACTAGCAACCAGCCCGCTGTAGATCTGCGTATATCTAAATCACTTAAGTTCTGTGAGTAAAATAATTTAAAAACCTAAAATACCTTCAAAACTGATTGCAAAATGTTAAATTTATGTTGCGAAAGCCTTGGAACCAAAACTGTTTATTTCTTTGGACCATCAATTGAACACAATGGATTGAATTTGACCTTATAAGAGCTGGTATCTAAAATGAGCTGTTTGTATTTTGCACTAATCCTTTGGACAACTGAGACTCTAGGAAGGAAGTAAAACGCTTTGTTGAGAACTTTCTAATGGAAATTAGATCGTATCCATATTACACATGGGGTAAATAACAAAACCCCATGCAGCCAACCCCCTTGCCTAGAGTGGAAACCAAGTCTAACTTCTAGAATTCAGTCATTTTGCCGCTTGGCCATTGGTGAGCCCTTTGGGAAAGCAGAGATTTATAATCACTGCCTTTCGTTTGAGAAATGGGATGAAATTAGCAATTTTAGACGTCTTATTAAATCATTTGTGCACCTGTTCAACTACTCATTAACAGAACTCTTCTGTTCAAATGTCCATTAAAAAAAGATTTCCACATTCGTCATCCATCACAAATAATTTCAAAATACACAGTCTTCCTTATGAAAAGGAAAAAACACAGAAGAAGCAAACACAGGCACTGAAAATTTATATCATCCCTGATGAAGAACTTTTCCATCTCAAGGAAAACTCGATTGCTTCATCAGCTCTCCCCCATCAAGTCTTTCGCACACATAAAGCGTTTCCAGTTGCAAGATGACATACTGCATCGTCATAAATACAACAGCCTCATATATACTCTGAATTCAAAAACATCTAACGTAACAGAAAACTGCAGTCGAAAGACGGCACCGGTTGACCTCATGGTAAAGCACTGGAGCCCTGGTTTGCAATCAGCTATCAATTATCAATTAACTATCATTTATTTGTGAGTCAAAATATTTTATGCCTTCGTTAACTTTCTGATTATTTATATACGGATTATGTATGCATCGCCTTGCAAAGCATTTCTCAGACTGGCACTTGAAGATGAAAACCTTGTGAATTTAGGATGAAAATCTAGTTTAACACAGCTTTATTTGTTTTTATATTTCGCTGGAAAGGGATCGTCATTGTTAAGGCGGCCACCGTTCTCCTTCGCAAAATTTGGCAAACTTTATCGCCCACCATGGAACACCCCAATCTCAAATTTCGCTAGATGGTTATGCAGTGTGTTGCTGGAAAATATTAGATTTCTGATATCTTAAAATAGGAAGCTGATGGTCTGGCACAAAAATAAACAATAAAAGATCCAAGGTGGATAATTATGAAGTTGATATAGCAATAACTGCCACGGGAATTCCTAGATAAGATGCATAGCTATTTCTGTGGATGAATTAAGTTGAAATTTAATATTATATAGTAGCTTCGCTTTTGCTCTATTTTCACTCAGTAAGGCAGTTTAGGTTAATAGATTAAAACAATTCGGTACTTTTTCTTTTTACCGGCGCAAACGTTAAAGTCGCCAATCCATGGTACAACTGATGACATACGGAATATCTTCGCGGGCAATCTTTTACGCCTCATTTTCAAATTAAGTCGCAGCCATTTCTTACCAGATTGATTGTTTCTTTCAATACTGGCATACAGTTACATTGAATATTTACAAAGCTAATTAAATATTATACCCTAAGACCATTCGCAGTAATTCAGTCAATTAGGATGCAATTACATCGCTTACCTGAAGGAGAAAATATAG
Source organism: Stegodyphus dumicola (assembly GCF_044657685.1). Classification (NCBI taxonomy): domain Eukaryota; kingdom Metazoa; phylum Arthropoda; class Arachnida; order Araneae; family Eresidae; genus Stegodyphus; species Stegodyphus dumicola. Next base: position 136,192,457 of record NC_140776.1, read on the forward strand.
AAAACGCAAAATCAAGGGTTATATTCCTCAATTTTAATGAGAATGCACTAGCGAAGTAAAGCACTGCGGTTTTACATAATTTCTGAGTAAGCTATTCGTACGAATTGAAATAATTCTTGCATTTAAACTTGTATTCCAAATTAAGATTTAACTTGAAATTAATGTATATAATTACTGAGAGAATTATATTTTTGTAGCGTAGTTTACATGAGATCACTTGGGGGTCACGTGATACGAACCGGCGAATCAGGATGTTGAACCATGATAGCATAGTAAATTCTTAAATTAATATCTTTTTACAAATTTATTGGCTTTTTACAAAATTTTAAACCATATTAAAATGTTTATGCCTTCAAAATACAAAATTTTTATAACTAACATTTGTTAACATTTTTTATGTGTATACTGTATATTGTCGCCAACAAAGTCTGCTTGGTGAGATTTGTGTCGGTGAAACGGAAAAGTACCAACAATCCTTAAGCTATCTGCCTATAGGGAAATGATGCCTTCGTGGGAGACCTTTTAAGAGAAATTGGCTCGTATCCAAGCTGCACACGGTGAAAAACACGAAAACCGCTATGTATTCATCTCGTGCATTTGGTTGCGAGCCCGAGTCAAACTGCTAGTTTTTAGAGGCTTTAACGCTTGGCGGCTGGAGATGACCGATTCTATTCTCAAAAATGTATTATAAGATCTATTTTAAGAAGAAATATTATAACGTGACTGCCATTTTATAATTATTTAATTTTGTTTTAGACAATAAGTTGAATATTATTCACTTGAAACACCTTTTTTTATATCAATCTTTTGTGTAATTATTTTTTCAAAGGATTAATCATGTTAGCTGGTTTTTCATGCATAAAACTGATGTATTAAAATCTTTACATAGGAAAATAATGTAAAATTAAAAGAGGAAAAGATATGAAAAAAATTAACAACCTAATCCTCTTTCAGGAAAAATTAATTTTTTTCTTATTCTTTTACAGAATTAAAATTTTTTATTAAGAGCGTAAATTAAGTACAGTTTAATGCATATAAGCAGAGCGAAATTTAATAATCCCGTTATTAAGTATGAATAAGTAATATGGTTTGAGCAGCCTATTTTAATCAATATATTTTTGAGTGCTATTTAAGTACTGACATTAATCTTGTTTGATTTTATTTAATGCTTTGCCTTTCAGATTGTATAAGCCAGACTTTGAAGAAAATTAATTTGTGTTTTCAGAAATGAAGAAATGTTTAATAATAGGTTTAAATAGTATTATTTTATTTTAGGAAATGCAAAGATTTTCAAACAGTTTCTTGCATTATTTATATTTTGTGCAAACATTATCTACTTTGACAGCATTCCAAATGCAGCATAATTAACAGACATAGCTATCCACGTTTTAATATGATCCAGTAAAAAGGTGTAAAGCCTATAGAGAGAGGAAGTTCTTTTTACTCATCTTTAGAATCGATCATTCTTGTCTTACCCATACCTATTAAAAGCTGACGAATTTCAAGTTCCGAAATATCAGTTACTGCTGCTGGGAAGGCATTTTCAACAAGGAGTCTTAAAAAGGAACACAGATCTCAAAATCTCCCAACTATTACATTGCAAAATAAACTTCCACAGTTAATTTCAGTAATTAGGCGACAAATACATAACACACAGTAAATAGAAATTACCTAATAACAAATTTAACAGGTCCATGATCCTAAACCCTACACAGAACAAAAAAACGAATGACTAAAATGTTTTGATTTTTTCATTTTATTTTGCCATAGCTTATTTATAGTTTCTTTTAACCTCTTTGTAAAAAACGAAAGTTATTTCAAAAAATTCCAGTCGGCGTGATCCAAATAAATTCGTTTTTATTTTCATTTCTAGATATTCCATAAATAGCACTTTTGTGCTTTTGGACAACGTATTGTTTGTAAAAATGTTTTGAATAAAAAAATAGCGATAATCACTTCAGCTTACTAACGCATTCCTTCCACTAATGAAAATACCAGAAAAAGTTTTTCTTAATCACTCCTGAGATGCGATGCAAATTATCGAACGGGATTCTGATTACAGTTTTTATTCTAATGTGTACATTTTAACTTCGTCTCCATTCCTTTAAATAATTCTCTAGAATTCCTTCTTAGAATTCGGGAAAACAATAAAGTCATAAAACTGTAGTTAAAAGTGAAATTGTTGAAATCAATTAACAACCTTTCGCATCCAATGATGTCCCTTATTTTAGAAATTTTGCGTTAGTATTAAATAGTTTAATAACATATTGCTCGACTTTGAAACTGATTCATCCAGTAAGAGCGAGATTATAAGTGAGCAACTAAATGATAGTTGTTTGTGATATGTGTTATGTAACCAGTACATCGTGGGCGTTTTAGTACGTGGTTACAACTACGAACGATAAAAGATTCACGATATGGTACAGCAGTGAATCTCAACAGTTCACATAGAAACAATCTTGGGGAATTAAGCACCAAACGCGAGTTAAACGCGTGTTGACTATAAATCAAGCAGTCATATTAGCCATGTCAGTTAGTTTGAACACGCTGTAATCATGGTCTCGAGACGCGGCCCACCAGCGGCCGAGCGGTAAAGTCGCTGAACACTGGTAGTTCGGTCCGAGGTTCGAATCCCGCGAACGGGCTGGCTGCATGGGCGTTTTCGTGGTTTTCCCCGTGTGTAACGTGTATACGAGCCAGTTTCCCTTAGAAAGTCCTCCACGAAGGCATCCCTCCCTTAGGCAGATAGCCCTAGTGTGCTTTGCCATAATTAAATACACACACACACACCATGGTCTCGAGAGCTTAGCTGTGTTAATACGGAGCTGTCTTGTTGGAAAATAAGATTCTCTAAGCCAGGGTTTCTTAAGCTGTGGACTTGCATAAGGGGGTCGCCAAAAAATTTTAGCAGTTTTGATATTTCTTTAACTGATAATAATTTTACAATTACCAAATATTTGTACACAATATATCTGAAAATAAATAAAGATAAGACAATACAGACAAAAAAAAAAAAAAAAAAAAAAAAAAAAAAAAAAAAAAAAAAAACGAAAACATTTCGACGAATTCTTTTTATAATATAAACATTCATTTTCCTTGCTTTTCACGTGATGCTGTCATTTAGTCTGTTACTTATTTAAAATTTTCACATTGTTCTATGTCTTAAATTAGAAACTAAAGTTAATAACCTAAAACTGCAAAAGTATATTAGATTACAAGTGAAAGAATCGTCAATTTCACTCACACGTGTGTGTCGCGACTGAAAAAAAAGTTTAAGAAACCCTGCTCTAAACCATTCGGGAAAGCCAGAAAAATCGAATTCAAAATATTACTAATGTATTGTGAAGCTTTCAATATGCCTACGATGGGGAGAAAAAATGATCTATCTACCTTTGTACACTATAACACCGCTATCGTAAGTCGTGTCTAAAGTGAGGTATGACAATCGTGAATGACAGCAGAATCCATCTTTCTGCAGGATTTCTCCGGGCATATATCAGTCTACTGTCAACATTCAACAGAAAAAAGGGTTCATCACTCACCATAATGAGGGTCTATTTGTGATCCCATTTCACATTAGCAGGTCAATAGGACGATGTGATGATCAAGTAATTCACCTCAGGAAATATGCTGAAATATTCCAATGCCAGTGAAATACATATAAGAAATTTATTATTTCAATTGGGAATAATAATGGGTAACAGGAAATATGCTGAAATATTCAAATGCCAGTTTAATACATGTAAGAAACTCATTATTACTATTGGGAATATTAATGGGTAACAGTTTGTCTACTGCGTTAGACATGGACAGAAATACATGATGTGTAGAGAATAAACCTCTCCCACATCCTGTTATTCTGCCTTAACCACTTGCGCTAAGACTAAACTTCACGGTTGCGGTGCCGTGCGCTACAATATAACAAGCGGTGAAGTGTCTCATTTACGCCGCTCCGCGTCTGCGAGTGCAATCCAGAGCTGTAACTCGAGAAATAAACAATCTCGTTGTTAGGCGACGTGTGCACCACGTTATTTTCATTTTTGCGATAAATGCCTATCGACGTGGTGTTCACGTCGCTCGGGGTTTGAGACAAAAGCATCTCGACGTGCGTGGCACGTCTTTTTAGCGCAAGTGGTTAAAAGCATCGAGATGGCGATAAGCCTCCCGGCGACACGTACCTAACATTTTCTCCAACTTTGTACAATTCCAACAACTACGAAAACTCAAATCACTACATTTTTCAAAAGCGCATTATCATTCCTGTTGCTTCTTTTCCTTTACTCATGTTTTAGCGCATGTCCTTCTCAATGAGAGAATTTCAGTGACGTTTTCTCAGTGTCTTTCAAATTTAATGAAATAACCCGTGGGAGCAAACTGATCATATTTCCAATCGACGAAAGCTAGTATTATATTTCCAGCATTGAAATTTTATGAATTTTCTTCCATAGCACACAGAAGAAATCATCTGCATATTCATATCATATTATTCGAATGTTGCATTTTACTTAATTATAAGATTTTTTTAATAACAAATGTCTAAAGCTATTTATATTCTAAAATAAAATTTAAAGCATATGTTAAATGCCAATGCACGCAAGCAGATTAAATTAGGGACGACACTTTCTTTTCAAATATTGAAGCTTTCATATCGGGCTATACCAGCATCAAATAAAATTAATAGTCTTGGAATGGAGATAAATTAATCTATCATTGATTGATTGAGGAAACTAGATTATGTTATTCCAAGTTCCCAATAAATTTCGTACTTGCTGGATGTATGCAATCTCAGTATCATAACAAACACCAAAAATCTTACGAATGACACTGGGCTAACGAATGCCCACTTAAAGCGAAAATAATTAATATTACTTCCCCACTTTGTTCTCAGTCGCTTCGAAATTCGCCTTTGTCATCATTTTATTCTTTTGCATTAATAGTTCTTATTTACTTTCCATCACAGTAATTGGTTTTTGATATGATCTTTCGATTTGTGTAATTGCTGTCTCTCATTTTAGATTTAAACAGAGCATTTAAAAGCAGGCTTTTAATAGAGCTTATGTATTTTGCTTTGTTAAAAAGGTTTTTGTTCGCATCAACCTCTCAGTCTTAAATAAAACTTTAGTAGTTTTTGCATTTGATTTTTGTTATTAAAAACAAGGTATTGAAACAAATGTTTTAACCATTCACATGGTGTTTTAAATTAAACAGTGTTTAGTGACAACTTCAGGTCTAAAAAAATCGCTGAACATTGGTAGTTCTACCCGGGTTCAAATCTCGGCGAATGGACTGGCTGCATGAAACTTTTTGCAGGTTTTCCTGTGTTTAACATGGATAAGAGCCAGTATTCCTTAAAAAAATCCTCCGCGAATTCCTTCCCTTAGACGAATAACTCTCGTAAACTTTCGAGCAACTCCAATCCAATCCACTCCAGGAATACTTTCAAGTTTAAATAAATATTTCAAGCAAATATTTGAAAATTGTAAAACCTGTTGGTCGTATAGAATTCCAATGGATCAGATGCCGTCAGAAAATTCAAATTATTGACAAAGAATTTTTTTCTTAATGACAACGTTTTAGCAAATGATGTAAAACCTTGAGAACGTACGCCTTCATAATGCTGCCTTGTAAAAGAGTGATGAACTTTACTGCTAGCTGCCATTGTTTTGCAAGACCAAAATCTTCATAAAAGCACTTTGGCATAAAAGTGCGAGCACTTTTATTATTAATAACAGCAGCAACCTTAGTACTATACACTCTTAGCGCCCCGAAACCGGTGAAGAGAGTAAAGTTTGTCTTTTTTCTTCTTGCTAAGGCAGTAAACGACAACCCTTTCTACTTTCCGACAGTTTTGTGAATACTACTTCTTTCAAGTTAAAAGCTAACATTCTAACGGATGCGGTTATCTTTATCCTTTAAACCTTTAAAACCTTTTAGCCTTTTAATTTAAAAACCTCTCTGTGCAGGTTTCTGTCTTTTAAAACAAGGGCCACTCTTTTTAAACAGTTTAGAATTTACATAAAGGTACTGACAACTTTATAATGGGACAACATTATGCCGGTCCCGCTGAGGTTCTGATCTGCTCACGATAGTCATAGAGTTTGAAATTATAATAATAATCTCACATTCTGTGAGACCGTTATGAAGGGACACCGTTATGACGGTCATGCTGAGATTTCCATCTACTATAAGCAACTTAGGGTTTAAAATCAGAACAATCTCACATTCAGTGTAATACACAGCACTGTTTACAAATGATGCCCAAAATAAGCAATTTTCATTTAAGCAATGATACAGATATTATTGTTGAAATGACACTCGTGTCAAATGTTTTGCTTTTTCATGTTTCTGTAAACGCTTACGTGGCGTTTTATAGCAGTCACGAATGCATGTAATCCGTAAGGTGAACTTGGCAAATCATTCTTAAAATCTTCAAGATTATCATTAGCGTCTCTCGGCAGCAATGTAATATATCTGATATCATTATGTGTATGTCAATAAAGGAGCTGCATTATATATTGATGTTGCCTTTTTAATATCAGGTATTAAAGGTTTTCGTTTTGCCGCCCGGACGGTTTAGTGCTTAGGGGAGCCAACTGCGATACCAAAGGGCCCGAGTTCGAATGTCAGAGAAGGCATGGTTGTAACTGTCAGTCCTTTCATAGGAGGCAAACGTGGTCCACCTGTTAGGTGCCTCCATATTAAAGTGACAACCACTTCCGACCTTAAGAGTGGCCAAGCCGAATTCGGCTGAAGACCCGCCATTGGTTAAATAAAGAAATTGTTTTTCTTTGAAACCAACAAAAAGTAAATTGCATAATAATTGAGTCACAAAAGTAATTTGCTCGTAAACAGCATCATCAGAATTTATTTTTTAAATTATATTTTGATTAAAATTGTAATTTTATTTTATTTTTTAAAATAATGATTTTGCGCCAGATACGAGTATGAAAAAGTCAAAAATGAAGTAGAAAAATGAAGAAAGATGAAACGATAGATTATTCGTAAAAGAAAACGAAGATAACTGAATTCCGTTTTCATGGAAGAATAGTTCCATTAAATGCTGGGGAAGTAAGTGAATACAAATATTGAAGAGTAAGTATTCACATTCCTTTCATAGATATTCACTTTTACATCTCATTATTTTACAAAGACTAAGCTACTATTATTTCTTATTAATACTTTTGTCTCCTTTTTTAGCAATTTATCGTCGCAAATAAATTGCTAATTGAGTAAATCTGAGAAAACAGCAAGATATTAATATGATGTGTTCACTTAATTGTTAATTATAACTAAAATGAAAAACGTGAATTTTTAAATAGGTAAAAGAACGTTTGTTATTTGGCATCAATTTTGAATGAAACTCTATTGACTTTCATTCGAAATCGATGGGCGATCTGATATATGTACGTATTAGTCAGAAAGATGCTAATAAAATTTTTAAAAATTTTGTAACAGAACGTTAATTCTGAAGAATGTGGATCAACCTCAGATCGCTTCTGAGATGACAGAGTTTTATACATAATTCCTGCCAATAAAAAGTTGCGTTTCTTAACTATCAGTTAGTATACAATTTAAATTTAACCTCAATATGCTTTGACAAACATATAGTAGCAAAATTTCCAATCCAAAAACTATTTATTTTGCATTATAAAATTATGTGTTTACTAACAGATGCACAGAACTGTATTGTTCAGAAATTCAGAAATATACTCCTCTGTTGCCTGTCACGTTACGTAATTTGCTCTAACTTGATTTGAAATCCGTTCAGTCCAGGCAAATGAGCTGTTAGATCATCTATATTTCTCTTGCAGCCATAAATCATTTTTACAATTCAATACCGTGGATAAAAAAGCAAGGAAATCTTTCACCGTATTAAAATCAGAGTTAAAGTAGTCAGTCAATCAATTATTAATAGCAGTTTTTTTCGATAAGACTGCTCATTTCATCCTTCATTCTTAGCTTTTCATATAATATGTATATTAATATGTATTTATATTTGTTAAAAAAATGAAAACCAATAAGAGAGAACAAATAGAAAGTCAAAATAAAACCCCATTTTGGCTAGTAAAATAAAACACTAAACTGTTTAACAAAATAATAAAATCCTGTTGTTGCACTCTATATTTAATAATTCAAAGAAATGTTATACTTTAATAAATACTTTTAACACTATACTTTAATGTATTTCATCTGCTCACATATACATTAGATTTAAAGCATTGCTTTAATGCAATATTTTCCCGTATCCTATGTAGTACATGCACTCACAAAGAGAAATTGTATTTTCTCTTACAGTAAGCTGCTAATAAATTGATTTATATTCATTTCGACTAAATTTGTTGAACAGAATAGATAATTATTAATTTCAGAATATTTACCTGATAATTTGTTTCTTCTGAGTTTTACCTAAATTAGAGTGAAAAAAGTTTAGTATGCAAGAATTACACGAAATAAAATAAATAATAATTCTATTATCAAATTACTTGTTTTAATAATCTCTAAAATGATATAACTTATTACTTAAGCATAGTCGTTGTCTTAAATATATATGAGACCAAGTATCATTTTTTCATTCGGAAAGCAGCAAATATCTCACGATCTCACATCAAAACTCGATATTTGGAATGGACATCTCAAACAGTAGAATAGTTGTTTACCAAGCCAAAGCTTCAGCGGCTAAACAGCCATCCAATACATGATTAAAATTGCATTAGAAATTTCAATCTACACCCATAGTATATCTGATTTTATTAATGAATCAGAAGCATTCATCCAGCTTATAAGTAAATATCCAATATCTTTTACAATCTGAAACAGAGAAGCTAAATATCCTGAAAAATGCTTCCCACTTAAAAATAATTCTACATGCAAGGACAATACAAAACAACAAAGCGAATGAGATTTATGAGAAACTAGCAGACATACACAGGGTTTTATACCTAAAGTCAAATAACAGACACATAGCCATACCACAACTATTTAATTTTATTACGGTTCATTGCACGTTTCAAGCCTATTTCCTTCGCTTTAACATTTCAAATACAAGTACATGTGACTGGGAGGTAGAAGGTTCACCTCACCATTATGCGTTTTACTGCCTCTCATTTGCGTCAATAAACTTGCAGTGTGGACTCTTAGAATAAATTTATTACCAAAAACAGTGCATCAATTAAGAACATTTGCAATACAATAAGCACTATTTCAGCTATGGGGCAAGATATTCATCACAGAGAATGAAGACGATAATAAAATTCAGAAGTGATAATTGCAACAGAACTAGAACTACCCAAGTAACTTTAAATCAAATTTTAAGAACTAACATAGGTATATAACTCTGAAGCATAGTAATTAAAACTTTACCTTATGTTATACTAATTATAACATGAGTACTTTAAAACATAATTTTAAATATTTATATATAATTTTACTTGTAAATATACAAGTGAAAGACCTGTTTGCATTAAAAATTTATAAGGATTTATATAGTTTAAGTATATATAAGCAGCTTTATCCAGAAGTTAAACCCATGTGAGTCCCTCTTAATATGGTGTCCCAATAAAGATCTCATTTAGGAGAAGATTAACGAATATATTCTTAACTCGACAGTCGAGCTGAAGAACGCATTTCACTTTTCTTTCGAGTGAAGGCGTGTTAGCAAACATTTTCCGAACCAGCCAGCAACATAGCACTAGTCTTCTATTTTTCAACTCCTCATATGAATGGTAAAACAAATAGTCCAATTGTTAGATTTCTTCAGCCATGTATCAAATTATACAGCACTGGAAGGTACAGTAATTAGCGGAGACTGACTGCTAGTCAGAAGCCAAGAGAATGAGTTTATGGGCACGTTAAGACTTGTTTGTTTTGTGTTATTATCATCTTTAAGTGGCAGTGTGAGTGGTCCCCTGTAGGGCAACTTGTAGGGGAACTTGGGCAACTTGTAGGGAAACTTGGGCAACTTGTAGGGGAACTTGGGCAACTTGTAAGGCAACTTGGGCAACTTGTAGGGCAACTTGGGCAACTTATAGGGCAACTTGGGCAACCCTGTAGGGCAACTTGGGTTGACCAAAAGTTTTGCCCATTTTCAGTGTCCTAAAAGACCAAAAGTTTTGTCCATTTTCAATGCTCTAAAAGACCAAATGTTTGGTCCATTTTCAATGAACTGTTTCTAAGCAGGGGTCACGTCATCTGGAAGGCGTAAATGAATCTTTTTTAATTGTATACAATTATTTTCTTTTAAAATCTGGGGTATTTAAATTTCAGTCTTAGTATGTGATAATTACATATTAAAATTCGAAATTATTTTGGTAAAGGGGTATTTCGATAAAGGTAAAGGACGAATTTAATTTTAATAAAGGACGAAGTTATTTTGGTAAAGGTTTACCATATAATGAGGCTTAGACTATGAAAAAAGAGCACTTTTCCGTTATGCACCTACCGAGCATTTCGGCGGTTTTTAATTTTATAAGAATATTTTTTAGATGCAAGCACACACGTAACGCGTGGCAAGAGATGGTCAACACATCATCACAAAAGCATGGCAACGCATAACGGAAGAGTAACAAAAGACGATATTTAGAAGCGTAATGAAAGTTATTAAGTCTTAACAATTAAATATATTCAATATATTCTTTAAAAATACATTTAATTTCAATTCAGCACTGTAGCTAAGATCAATATCATCACCATTGTTTTTCAGTAAAAATAAATAATATTCGATAAAGGAGAAAAACTTCTTTCAAAATTCAATTATGAAGAAAATTTTAGCATTTACGTTTTCGCGTTTATATTCTTACGAAACGTTATTTCCTTAAATATTGATAGGGTAAACGTGTAAATATTTTTGACGGCTGCTTCTGCGAGATTAGAGAAAACGTTCTGAGCACTAAAAATTTAGGATATTAATTTTGGACTTAAGGTATGTTTAGACTTATGTTTTGCTTTTGGACATTAAAATAATTTATTGTTAAAAAAAAAAAAAAAAAGGAAAGACGAAGAACAACTTTTTAAATTTTTTTTTGTTTGTATTTCATAAACATTTCGTTATGCTAACTTGAATTTAGTTATTAAAGAAGTTTCAATTCACTTAAAAGTAAACTGAGTTTTTTCTTCTACTTGGAAAATTAATAAAGGAATTTTACTTTATAGCAATTCTTGGTAATAATCGCAAATTGAAAACATGAATTATTAAGTTTCGCTAAAGATTTTCATAATTGAGGAAAAAAAGTTAAAAAACAATTTATAATACCTTAAAAATACAAATCTCTTTTATATCCTTAGCCATTTAGCCTTTAGCCTGAAATTTAACTTTTGCATTACTATTGTTTCAAATTTTAATTATTTTGTAAATTTAGCACTGAAGAAAAAACTAACTCTTCTGTTAAAGTAAATACGAACGTTTTTCTTATTTTTATAATATTTGCATTATTATTATGAAAGGCATTTTTATATTTTATTTTTCATTTAGATTTAGCTAACTAAAGAAAGCAGATTTTTTCTATTATTAATTTAGGTTATTAATTCCAAAATAACTAATTTAATTTGCATTTTTATTACTGATTTATAATGAATACGAAATTTCTACTATTTTTTCCTATTAATAAATATTTAAAGCATCTTACAATTAATAATATTTAATTTTTCAAATAAAAATATATTTTGTTCTTTTAATATTTTATCTCTTTAGTATTAGTTTTATCTGAAAGGAAACGTTTTGGCTTTTATTAATTTTTTATCTCTTTATTTTTAATTTTCTTTGAAAAGAAACGTTTTGGTTTTTATTAATTTTTATTGTTATTTTTCTCTTTTTTTATTATTGCTTTATAATGAATGCCAACTTATTATAATTTCTTCTTATTTTTAGTTATGTAAAAATATTTCTTATTACTTGTTACTGTTAAGAAAATAGTTCCTTTCGTATTTAATTTTGTTAATATTTTGAAATTTAAATGCTCTTTTTTGAAGCACCTTGTTATTTTTGTAATTAATATGAAATTTTATGAATTTATTACTTTGCCACTCACTCAATTTTTTTGTGCTGTTATCCTTATTTTCTATTAACTGAAGGAGGCTTCTTATTGTTAGTAATAACCCATTATAATTTTTTTTAAACTCTGCTATATTTTTATTACTGCTTTTTTATTATGTATCGATATTATAATTTAATTTTATTGCTTTTTAAGTAAGGGAATATTATTTTTATTTCTCATGTGTAAAATGAAATCTTTTGACATTATATGTATAAATTTTTAATACATTATAATTTAAGTAAGTTTACTTGAACTACTTTATCATTTTTGTAGTTATTAAACAAGTTTCAATTCACTTTTGTATCTTAATATAAAATTTATGTTTTTACTAATTTTCCATTACTGCTAAATTTAATATTATTATTATTTCGCCGTTCTCTAGCTCAAAGAAACCTTTTGCTTTGCCTGTTGTTTTATTATTTTTCTTTTACTCTTTCGAAAATGATTATTTTATACCATTATTATTATTATTATTTCTTACACTTAGTGTACACTGTTCTAGATTTTTAAATGACTTTTTGCAACGGATGCATATTATAATTAATTTTTAAGAATTTTGTGATCGAAAATGTTGCGCACTCTACTTATTGCCTGTAACTAATGTCACGAATAATCTAAACACCTTGTCATGTCACATAATCTAAACACCATGTATGCGTAGTCATAACTAATGCAGATATTTTTTGGAAATAATGTAAACGAAATTATAAATTTCTGCACATTATTAAATATTCTCAAAAATTCTTTAAAATATTATCAAAAAGTAGATAAGGCTGAACAAATTATGACAATAGCTGCGTTATGTGTAAACTACCCATGGCAAATTAAATTCTTGGGATAAGAAACCCCAACTAGTCGCCTCCTATGAATTTTACCAAGCCAATCTCAATATGCCTGTCTCCAATTTGTTATTTTCCCTCAACATTTTCATCATTTTTCTGTTAATAGTAATTAATCATGATGACTTCAATAATCCACACAAATTAGTCTCAGAACTGAGAAGCCTAGCATTAAAAGCTTAAATTATCTAATTAAAGCAATAAATCAACGGTTTTGCCAAGGTCAGTAACAATGGAAATATATTTATCACTACTTCATTAGTTAAAGTGTGTGTGTGTGTATGTGGTTATGGCAAAGCCTCGAGGGCTATCTGCCTAAGAGGAGGGATGCCTTCGTGGAGGACGTTCTAAGGGAAACTGGCTCGTATACACTTTACGCATGGGGAAAACCACGAAACCGCCCATGCAGCCAGCCCGTTCGCGGGATTCGAACCTCGGACCGAACTACCAGTGTTCAGCGACTTTACCGCTCGGCCGCTGGTGGGCCCCAGGAACTTTTGGAGAGCCTCAAAATGACTGCTTGCAACATGAGAATCAAAATGAGAATCAAAAGAACCTGAATCAGATTACAGATTTCCCTTACCGCCCAGACGGTATAGTAGTTAAGAGAGCTGACTGCAATACCCGAGGGCTCGTACTCTACGTACCCGTACTCTACTACTACTCGAATCACGGAGAAGGCATGGCTGTATTTGTGCCTATTACGTGCCTCCATAATAAAGTGACCACCGCTTCTTAAAAAAAGAAAAAAAGAAAGGATTTTTCTTAGTTGGTAAAAATATGAAATGAGAACTTTTTCTTTCATCCGCCCATTAAGAGTGATATATTTAAGACAGTAATGGAAGGTTTATTTGTAACGTGAAGAAGTTCTCAGTATTCTTCATTGTAATTTAATTGCTAGATTCTCGTATAAATCATTAAATAAGTTCTTATTTTTAAACTAAATAATTTAAACTACATGCTGTTGCAAATTTTTAAAATTATATGTATATATATATATATATATATATATATACAGGGTGTCCGGGATAAATTTGGCATATTTATAATTGATTATATTTTTCCGTAGGTTAGAGGTATTGACACACACTACTCGTCATTTAAAAGTTTGGACCCTTCTTTCTTCATATACAAGATGTCAGGAAGGATGGATGACTGGAACTCACCTGAATCATGGAAGAGAATAACTTGAATCATGATGATTCGTGCCGGCCATCAAAATAAGGATATTATGACTGCTGCCCAATGCTCCCTGAACACAGTAAAAACAATCAGGCATGAACTAGAGACTTGCAATGGTGACTACGAGGATGTAGCAAGAAAAAAGATCCCTAGCAGGCGATCTGATTGCGTTCGTACAGCAGAATTCCTCGCAAATCTGCAGGAACAGGTGTTGAAGAACCCTGGCATTGGAATTCGGGTTTTGTCACGTGAAATGAATGTTGCAGCCTCTACTATGAAGCTTTTTTTTTTTGTCAATTCATTAAATTTAATAGATACAAAGCGGATTTTTTTTTTCCTTACGAAACTGTCAAATTTATCCCGGACACCCTGTATATGATTTTAATTAAATGATTAATGAATTTTTATTATTCATTTGAATTCATTTTTACTCAGTTTATACTGCATTATTTAATTTGAGTTAAAAAGATATCAGTTATAATGTATATAAAATTTGCTTGCTATTTTTATTCTTGAAGAATTAGAAGAGTTTTTGATTTCACGCAATATCTCATTTTTGATAATCAGTATTCCGAAGAATTTTAGACTTGCAGAAATAAGTAATTTTACACAAAGAAACACTTCTATAACAAAAGTAATTTAACCCTCTGCACTCGAGGCTTTTTTTCCTCTCTATCATCAAGCAGTCTAATCGTAGACGCAGGTTTGTTTTTCCTCAAAGAAAAAACTGAACTGAACTCATCTTCACTTGAACTGATTTTTTCATCATATTCAATGCTTAATGGGCTTCGTAACTTAAAATAATATTCCTGTTGAAATGAGTTAAAAGGTTCGTAATTAATAAAAGGCAACATATAAAATTAGAAAATGAATCCCTATTTACATTAAGTGCTAAGCGCAAATTTTTCAATATGATATGAACTTTTAATAAAATGATGTTTGCACGCATGTTAGAGTATAAATGGCAATTCATAAAAACAAAACTTCGTCTTAAGATATTATTCCCTCTCAAATTGGTTCATTTTCCCATGCGTTAGCTATGCATGCATATGATAACTCTCTTTTCGACCTCACCCACATTTCTTTAGGCATGACACTTAGAAACAAATATACTAAAAATAGAAAAGCCAAATATGAAGATGTTGATACTGAAAAGAAAAGTAAAAATACATGATTGGACGTGTTCCAAGAAGATATTCGAAAACTTCAATCTTGTCTGGTACCTTTCTTTTCGTTTGAGTTGAAAAATAGATAAGTTACCGTTATTCGATAAAAAAAGGGAAAATTAAAAATTCTGTTCAACCTCAAAATTCTTAAATTATATACATATATATGTTTCGAAAGAATATTCATTCCTTTTTTGACATTTTGAAAGGAAAAATGCAAGTTGGTGCAAGTAATGAGAAAGTGGCAAAATGCCAAAGAAATTGTTTCATTTCGAATTACCGCAATTCTTTTATGACTTTATTATTTCTATATACATTGACAGTAAAATGTGTTATTTTATTTTTAAAATTTAAGCAAAATATTCAAAATATTTGCTTGCATATTTGTATAAACATAATTAACATAAATGAGTCATTAATTAACTGCAATTACTTCAAAAATTCGTCTGAAATTCGCTGCATTTTTAAGATTCACTCACTGTTCCTTTCTCAGACGCAATGCACAGGTACATTTTAATATTCGTATATTTTTGATGGGTCAACGCTAATTAGCTTATTATTTCTCTATAAATTGATATTCAAAAAATGGGATTTTACAGTCTACAGCATAATTTTCTAAAATAGTTTGATGATTTTTATTGTCAGATTAATTGAATGGTATCTCGGTGTGTAGTTTAAAAGAATGAAAACTCAAAGAATGTCCATCTTAATCGAAAGCTTGACACATTCGTTAGAACTGATAAGATGAACGCCATTGTATTTCGTTTCACGGTAGAAAAGTGTAAATTAATCCCAACTGGAGAATGAATTTATATCTATTACTTCATGCAAATGATCGCAAAACCGAAAATATTAAGCTATAATTATTTTTTTTCAAATAATTTTAGACTGGGTATTTGTTCCAAAACTTAATTTGAGATCCTAAATCTTCTAATTATAAAAAAACTCTCTGATTAATTTCAAAGTATAGATAGAGCATGATTAAGATGGCTTTGTTTTCAGGAAAAATAAATTCTTCGGACAATTTTTACTAACGAAATTAATCAAAGCATTTAAAGTCAATTTAATTTTACAAAATTTAAAAACCTGAATTAAAATTCTTCATACAAAGTCCGTAAATATTAGAATTAGAGATACCGCAATTTGTACACGAAGATGCTTTTATATATTTATTTGTTTTATGGATGCTTTCATTAGGAAAGAATGTTACAGAAAACGAACTGAACCTTCAGTACAATATTGATACACTAATCTTTCATTTATTCGTACGATAATTTTTCGGCAATTATTCCGCCAAAATTTTCTCAGATTGGCATTTGAAGAAGATGGAAAACTTAAGACATTTTAAAATAAATTAAGAAACTTGTAAATTTTTTTATGTAGCGGGCTGACGTCTGAAGCTTGGAATGGTTGGCACTAATTCATAGTCGGAGAACGTGATTGTTGACATAATAAAATGCAGATCTGTGCCATTGGAAAAACTGCAGCGTGAATCCTCTTTAAAATTCATACAGATATTCAAACAGTGGAACTCGAAAACAAAGTGCAGGCTTAAAAGGGCTTGAAAATAAAATGAAAGGAATCCAAAATTATTGATGGAGAGAGACAACCTCTTAGAAAGTTTTATTAGCTTATCACAGAAAGCATACATGATACAAATAGTTCAAGTAAAGTCAGTGCATTTCCATTTGGATTTATTAGATCATGCGCTTGGAATTTTGCATTTGGATTTATTAGGTTACGTGCATTCTGTTATTAAGAGAGACAGGCAAGAAAGGATTTTCTGAAAAAAATTTGCTTCTATTTGCATTACGCACGGGCGAAATCCAAGAAAATGCGCATAAAGCCTGCCCCATTTGCCGATGTTAAAACAAGGCTCGGTCTAGTAGTGTATAATATTCAACAGTCTTACGCACTCGTTTACTAGTAGACTCAAATAAAGAGTAATGAAAACAAGAAGGGTAATGAAGATGAAGTAGAAACGTAGTGGCTATGGGGGAGCTCTCTTTTGCGCATACAAGCTATTAGCTGTATAATTATGTATATTAAAATAGATTTCTAATTTAATGATTTATTGCTTTGGGCAATCTGAAAGAATATCAGTATAGCTAGGAGAAAGAATGAAGCAAAAGCTTTTCGGTAGAAATATCGTCAGTTAAATAACACAAATGATTCAGCCTTCAAATTGCATCAGCAAACTACTCTTATTATTAAAATATTTATTTAAGTGTTATATAGCATCTCTTTTCATAAGAATCGCCTCTTTATATTAGTTTTTACCCTCGAATTTTACAAATAAAAGCAAAGACATTAACTTCTTTTTCTGCCTTCGGTCTAACATTTTTATACGAATTTGTCTTTATGCTTTGATTGCTTAAATCAAATAAAAGAAAAGACAGTACGTCTGCGTTTTACTGTTACCGTCTACGATGATAAATTTTATTATTACATTACTATACTATATAACTGCAATCACGTATTAGTCATTACATTTCTGTTAATGTTATAATTAAAGCTTTATTATTGGGATAAATATTACTATTATTATTATTTATTATAACTTGGTGGGTTAGTTGATAAATAAGGTTTTCTCTACATGGTGTCCTAATAGTGTGCATAGACTTTCTTCTGTAATTGCAACAATCAGGTTAAAATGAACTTAGTTTCATTTCAGTGTTTAACTTGAGTAATAACATTCGTTAATCATGACCCTACTACCAACTACCCAAGAGGACTTTCATCTTGCTGTTTATTCTAAATGCCCTCTTGCCGCACAGACACTTAAAACTTATTCCATGCGTTCTCTTCAATTCGATTTCGGGCAGTCAACGCCATTAAGCGTCTGTCATTAACCATTCATATATCGTCTGAACGGTATACAAAGTTTACAAAAAATTAGATTATTATATTAACAAGGAGAAAATGGGGAATTACAGTGATTTTCTAATATGCATATGTCACAAATTACAACCATCTTAGGTCAGTCCTGGCTAGTTAACAACTACAGATGTCTAAGTAACAAACTCATGATGAATATATATATTTTTCTTAAAATTAATATATTGAAAGGAACAACTTATGAAAAGACTTAGCATATTTGCAGCAAAGTTTTTCCCATTCACAGTTTTAATTACAAGATAAATAAATATACTTCTGTTGTGGTACCGGATTTCAAGCAAGCCAGTGATGACCACCGAAAACATTTCAACACATTTGATAAGACGCATTTAATCGAAATACGTGTCGCGAAAATAAACTGTATCCAATTTTTGTTTTCTTATATTTAAAGGATATTCCGAACGATTCTTGTCGATTATTTTTCCAATAACAGAGGAATTATCTTGCTTTATTATTTTGATTATTTCTACATTTTATCTCAGTTTTCTGCTTAGCAGTCCATACGTTTAACAAATCTCAGATGCGACGGAAATTTTATACACTCTCAAACGTGAGGGCGCAAATGAAATGCAATGGAAGTAAATAGAAGTTGAAGGAAACCACTTTCGCGGAAGAAAATTGATTCTGATTCTAGCACTAATAGAAAAATAAAGCTATAAAAAACAGCGAAAAGGACAAGAAAAATATTTAAAATCAAAGACTCACTGAAAAACGGCTTGCAAGCCGTTATAACTGCGTTAGAAGTACCTTTTACTAACTATAACAGTAAAGTAAAACCATTTATTTTGCGAATTATATAAGTTAAATGCAAAATAAATTATGTTAATTGGATGCAATATTAAAATTTTGATAAAGTTGTAGAGACATTAGGTATTTGGGAAGCAAGAGAGATGAAAAACGAGAACGCCTTCGCCGGGAATCGCACCACGGACCTCTGGAATATACGCCCAGCATACAAACCACTACACCGCGAACGCACGGTAAGAAGGCGGGAGAAATACCTTATAAAGTGTAAATTGTAAAGAAGTAGTGAATGTTAACACACGGTGTGGAATTTCAGCAACTTTCAGAGCTGGCAGTTTGCCAACCCTATAGATAGACCCATAAGCATCGTGAAGAAAGGCCTTCGTGGTGTATTCGGCGCGTATTCGAGAGGTCTGTGGTTCAAATCCCGGCGATGGCATTGGAAATTAAATGGAAAAACTACCATACGATTTCGATGTTCCTAGACATAAAATGGGCTCTTGATGTTCATAAATGTAATGAAATGTGCTCAGTTACATAGGAACATCTACCTTACCAAGGACTTTTTTTCGCACTGTAGAACTTTCTCTAGGTAATATTACGAAAGAATATAGTTTGGACAAAGGTTGTCCTTACGAATCAGTCCTTGGATCTTTTTTCTTTTTGTAGAATCTTATAATTAATTATATTTTGCAGGAATTATCTGCTTTTCATAACTGTTTTAAAATCGCTTTTGCGCAAACTTTTGCGTTGTTAAATGCATTAGTTTAGTTGATGCTTGTTTATCGTCTCAAGATTAATGTAATACCGCTTTTCAGTGGTGCAAACTTTATAAATTGAAATTCAACCCGCGCAAAAGTAAAATTATTATGGTACATGAAAAAATGAATGCTGATTGCAAAAACGTTTATCTCTTGGGAATGTTCCCATGGAAGAAGTTGCTCAAATAAAGTCTTTAAGAGTCATCCTGGGTAATAAATTTCAGTAGAAGCATTATATTTCTCATCTCTCAATCAAATCAAAAAGTTATTATAATGGCTATTTAATATTTCTAAGAATACTTATGAAGTCAGATGTTTTTAGATTGATCCATATGCAAGAAATAGTGCTGGTTATTTCCGTTACGTCAAACGCTGGGCATGGTTCTTAACTGAAGAAAGAAAACTGCAAGCTTCTAAGAAAAATTAAAAGTTTTCTTTTAAGAATTACTCATGGCTACAGAACTATTAGCTCGAGAACTTATTATTATTCCTGGTATTCCACAAATTCATACTTAAATTTTGAGTAATATTGTAATAAAACAGAGCATTTGCTGGCATTCTTGGTCAGATTTTCTTGAAGGCAGTTTTACAGTTTCTTCTTTGCCTTATCCTTTTGACAGAAACCATATATCAGTTGCTGTCTATTCCAAAACCATTCTTGAAGAGTACCAATTAATTTGTTTTTACTGATGGAAATAAGATGAATGATGAGGTTTGTCTAGCTTTTGTTGTTTGTGAAAGTAAACAAGAGACTTCAAGCACTACATAATTAGTGATGAGTCCTCTATTTTTCAAGCTAAGCCTTGAACCATGGTATGAAATGGATTCAAAATTCTTGTAGTAGTTTGAGATCAATGCATAGTATTTTTCTTTAAAATTATTTAAGATTATAAGATCGCTTTAGGATTATTAATCTTTAATTATTATTAGGATCTCGAAATGTTTTATGTCGATATTCATTTCGTTTATGTTCGTGGACAGTGGGGAGATTTTGGAAATGAGTGTGCTGATGCTCTAGCAAAGCTAGCGACAACACTTTACACTGATTTAAATCTCCATGTTTCAATTTCTCATTGGAAGTACTTTTTAGAAATAATCAAAGAATATCTTGCATAACCAAAAGCATAATGGGCCGAAAGTTTTTTTTCCTACGGTTTTATACAGAATAAATGTTAATCACTTTTCAACAAACCTACGCAATTTTTGTGAGTAGATGGCAATTTTGAGAGTTATTTAAAAAGATATGGATTTGTTTCAAGTGCTCTGTGCAGCGCTGCAATAGCGTCGATGAAAATGTTGCCATGTTCAACAGAGGGACACAACTTCAGGTTATTTTAAAACACCCGTGTGTATCTTGATCACCAATATTTTCAGAACTTTTAGCGACTAAAGCTTCTGCTTTTCAGAATTTCATTCTCAATTTAAATTATTAAAGTATAATTTTATTGCTTTTTTTTAGCCCAGAAAGATTATTAGTTCCAAAATTCGATTTTGCCCGAATCACTATCAGTGTGTCGTTTTACTTTTCATTCGAGTCTGCTGCCGTTCGGCAAAATGTAAGATTAAGGATCAACATCACCTTTCATACTGAATTTGTTTGTTTGGGAATAACAAACTAAGCTATTTGGAAAATAATACGTGCAGTTCTTAAAAATATTTTTTATTCTTTAATCGGAGAGATTTAAATAATAAAAATTAATTAAATTCATGATCTGTTTAATAAAAAATATTCAATATTTTCACAGAATAGCGTTCCATATATTTTTGATTATTTATTGCATATTTTGTAAAACTTTAACGAAATTTTATTAACAAATTCAACGATTTGAAAGGCAGCTGTGGCATCATTGTATGGAATAAAACTTTTTTTATCTTCCGCGCCGCGAGATTGCCAATCGGAAATTCTAAAGATATGCTATTTTTAAATATTTTGTGATTTAGCCATTGAATTGAGTTTTGTGTTGGCATAAGTCAAAATAAAATAATATTTAATAAATAAATTTAATACAAAAAGCGTTAATAAAAAGAGAAAAACGTTTTTAATCTATCTTAACTAAGAAAATTGAACACTGATGTAAAGAACTGAGAAATAATTGAAAAAAAATAGAAAAACTGTATGCAACAAATAACACTGCATCGGGAATCCTAAACATGTTTTGCTATGCTGCTTGTAAAATTTTTGTGATTTTTCTATTAAAGTAAGTGCGAAGAATACTTTCTGGCGTAAGTGCGAAGAATACGATGCTTTATAAAAAGGTAAAAAGAGGAAAAAAGAAAACGATTAGCAGGAGTGTGAATGCAAGAGCAGGCTGAAACTGCAACCTCAGCCAGAGTGTAAAAAACTTTAACAAACACTTTTGGGCGATCATTAAAATCTGAAACTTTTCAAATTTTTATTTATTTTTCTTTTATTAGTTCAAATGAGCTTCATCTTAGTAGGTCTATAAGTCTCGAAACGGCATTTTGCATCGTATCACTTTAAATGCCCGATTCACTTTTCAAATTATTGCCGCCGGATATTATCTCCCTGTATTATATTTAAATAAACTAAATAATCAAGAATATACATAAGTGTATGCATGTATGCTTCTCGCATAGTGAAATAACAACGGTACCTAGAGTCATCAAATTTTGAATAACACAGTCCTCCGCTCGAGCATAAGCACCTGGCAACCCTAATTTGGAACACGGAATTTGTTTTATTGTCTATTTCATATTTTGTAAAACGTCAACAAATTTTTGATTAAAAAAAACCAGCAATTTCAAAGCGAGCAATGGCAGCAATGCGCAGAAAAAAAAAAAAAAAAAGATTTATCTCCAGCTCGCGATACTATCTATCGGAAATTCTAAATGTATACTGTTTTTAAATATTTTGTGATATTGCTGTTGAATTGAATTAGATATTTTAGCCCAATATGGCGTTATCCTAAATGCTTTTGAAACGTGGATGTGTCCGTAAAGGGCCATTTGGGTTAATAAAGTAATATAAAGTCTGAAAGCTCTCAAATTTATTTTATTTATTTTTTATTAGATAATTTATTTTTAATCTTATAATTTTTTATCTTATATCATTTTAGAGGAATTTTTATTTATTCTTTCCTTAACATTTTCTTTCCCTCTTTGTAGTGCCATTGTACATTTGCTTATATATTTTTAGTGCTATAACTTACTCATGTAAGCCTTGTGGTATAATTTGTGGAATATGAGGAGTTGAAGTTAGAGTTAAATAAATAATCCATGAGTCCCTTAAGAAAAATTCTAATTCAATTCTTTTTTTTTTTTTTTTAATTTTGGTAATATTTTTTTACATTCCCGTAATGAAAAATCTACACAACGCAAGACCTAGACAATGGCAAGACTAAATAATATCTTCCGAACAGATATATTTTTAATGGGAAAATCTGTTTATCTTTTACATCAGTACGACTTCTGAGCCTTCTGAAAAAAAAATGTTTATTCTAAAATCGAGTTTTATTTCATATAAAGTATAGCACAAGAAAGCATACTAAAATATTTTGTAATAAAATAAATATTTTATTACAAAAATGATTCATAAACAGTTGAATAATAAGGAATTTGTATGTATTAAAGGGCATATAAATTCTTCAAAAGATTTAGAAAACTTTAATTTAGTTTAATTTAATTAATTTTAAGACCAATATAAAATATCAACCAAAACACATTTATTCGTAGCTTCAAAAATGCAAGAAGCATGGATTTACAAGATGGTTCTCTTAATTACAATTATTTTTAATTGGAGATCACTAAGACCAGTTACTGAAAAAAATGGTTAAATATTAAAAGCTATTGGGTAAAATATTTTTTAATTAGATTTCTTCTTAAATCTCGCGACCCTAATCAGGCAGGAAAGATTGCTTCATTAGGTAAATTCTCTGAGAACTTCCACTTACAGCGTCTGTACCACTATGAAACTTAAATGAAATAATAATTAATTCATGATGAGAAACTTTCGATAATTTGAGAGTCATAAGAAATGTTAATTAGCGTAAAGCCATCTTTCCGAAGTTTACTTAGGCATTAAATGCATTTATTCGCCTGCAAATCATGCGTAAAGCTTTTTCTTATTTCAATAAACGGATTCATTAGCGAAAACTAATTAATTATATGCTGCTGCATCGTTGATAAACTTTGCTTAGACAATTTGTTAAAAATATTCTTCCACATTTCATTATACCAGATACCTGTCATTATCTGGTACACTAACTTCTCGTTATAACACTAACTTCTCGTTAAAATTATACCTGTCATTATCTAATATAATTTTAACGAGAAGTTAGTGTTATGCCATTTGATTGCACAACTTGTTTCGTGTAAGTTTAGGAACATTTTCTTCACTTCCATTTTGTTCTTATTCCTTCACAGGACGTTAATATTTATGTCGCTATTCATGGGAAATAGTCTTTAACATTTACCATACATGATCAAAGTGCATTAAAACTTCTAAATTCTGGCAAGGAATTTTACATTTTTTAAATGATTTTATTACTTTAAACGTTGTTTGAATGAGTATGATTTTTTCAAAATCACAAATGAAATAAGTATATTTTAAAATTGCAACTTTAAATATTAAAGTGAATTTAAAAGTACATTTTACGATAGTTTTAAAGTTAAACATAATAAAATAACAGAATACTATTGGTTTTTCGTAAAGATGCATTTTGAGAGAATCTACAAGGACAAGGAAGAAAACAAACATTCTCTCTTACTCGAAAAAAAAACTTGCAGAATCTTCTCTTGAGGTAAGCCTATAGTCTTTTACTAAATTTCGAAAAACCAAAAGGCAGCAAGAAAATAGTACAAAAACGTACTGTTTTGATTAAGTGTAACAGCCAAACGACAATAATGGTAAACTAGAGAAAACGATCTTAGTTTGGTTTAGATTTAAAGTAAATCTGCATCGACTCTGGGGACAACCTCAGCTGCTTTTTATTAAAAACCTGAATTCATAACTGTAAATACTTATCCCATATACATGGTACCTATTCTTCAAAACAAGATTTATTAAGTTTTTTGTCTTCTTGATACGAAAAGAAACTTATGTTATTTCACCTTCATAGAGTTATATTCAAAATTTGCTTTAATTGATGACTTTGTTTTGGCTTATTTTACATTTTATATTAGCATGTTTCTCCTCGATAAGCAAACTACTATAAATTAAGCAAGATCCAAAAAAACTATGCTTTGCTTCAGAATCTGTTGATTTTGAGCACAGACAGGAAGAAATTAGTGTTTTTAAACAATTACTATTACGCTAAATCTTATAATTTACATAAATATAATTTGAAATATATACTGATGAAATGAATTCTATCAAATGACAATGATTAAATTTTAACACTGATATGAATTCGTTTGAAGTGTATTCAGCTACAAGACTTATAAGATAAATGACTTGCACTTTGATTCGTTACAACTTCTGTTAAGTCTTCATAGTTTCTACAATGATCCATCTTAACGGATATTGAATTCGCATTAAGATTGTTCACTTCATGGCTATCCATTCAGTCCACGAAGCATGAGGTTTATCGTTTATCTAACCAAGTTAAGACAGTATTATGCTTATCAACATAACAAAATAGGCGACTTAAAAGCAATACTTTAATATTTGAACATTCTTTTGAAATATCAATCTCAATGCTCTAATCATTTGATCGTTTCTTCTGGGCATAATGCGTACAAAAGTTTCATGCCTCAAAAATGCAGATGTTGGACAGGCGATATATAAGAAACAACTTGGAAGAGTACAGAAAATAGAAATCTGATGAGATATTTAAGCCCGTTGCTCACGAAACAAAGCACAAGAAGCTTAAAAATACAGAATACTATTTAGCAGAATGTTTTTTAATAATATTTTGAAATTAGCAGCATAAGAACAACAAATATTGGCAATATAAATATTTGCAAAAATTGACAATAGAAATTTCTGGGGATCAAAGTATACCAAAGTCTAATTTTCCTCACTGGTCTAATGGCCTCAATTTCTGCTATATCGTATGTATTCCAGTACGTATGTAGAATGCATTCCAGTACGAATGTATTACAGAATGTATAGCAAGATTACAAACACTATGCATACGATCACTGATGCCATATTTTTAAGTCAAAGATATCGCGAGCTATGGCAACCACAGAGTTATAACTAAACTTTAATTAATTACATTACAATTACTACTAACATCAAACTAACAAGAATAAGAAAGCCTATAAAAGTCTAAGAGATTTAAATTCTATTAAAGTAAATGTCTTTGAAGTCTTAAACTAGAATCTGAAAGTTAAAATTTATTGTTTATTTTCTAAGTAATTTTGCAAAGATACAATATATTTCTATGATTTGCATGTACTAGAGATAAAACAAATAGATAAAGATAAAGCTTTTTGATTGCTAAAACGTTAATTACTGACTGTAATCAACAATAGCTGTTATATTTATGAAATGTTCTTTGAGAAAACGATCTCCAGATGTTTCTTCTTTTTTAGGGGGGTTAGAATATGATTTAACTGAGATTCTAAAAATAACTTTCACACACAAATTTCATTAAATTTTCTTCCATAACATAAAGTCTAGTTTTTAATATTATGATTGGAAATAGCATATTCTTAAATTTAGTTAGGCTATTATGAAGCACGATTAAAAAAAATCTGTTATGTGAATTAGGAATGATTTCGTATAATACTTTATATTCTTTATCCTTTAATTATAAGAATCATAGTTATAAGTCTTGCATAAAGATATCAATTCATCCAATCTGTATTTAAGATTTTGCAGCTATTGAAGAATATTATTCAAGAAGAATTTAATTTTTTTAGAAGTAATGCTTAGATAAAATAAAAACTTAAATTTTTCAGACTATTGAAAATCAGCATTAAGGACAATATTCAGCCAATTTAATGTTCCTTTGAATCTTCATTAGCCTGTTGTAGTCTACAAAGGTCAGATTACAATCTATATTCAGATATACATCCAATAACAATCTGACTTGAAAAAAGATTTGAAAGATTTGAAAATCTTAGAAGACTTGAAAATCAGTGTCAGAAAATATCATATATATGTAAAAATAGTATAAGAGGAACGTTCAGAAAACTTAATAATAGTATAAAATTGGATCTAGATTTGAAATACCCTAGTTTAATACTTATTGTGAATTTTAATTATTCTTTTCGTTCTATTTTTTCCACCTGATTTTTATTTTTCCAGCCACATCAAATATTTATCAGTAGTAGGAAACGATAGAATGATTGTGAAAAATGGCTTTCGTTACATACCATAGGGATTTCTCTTAACGGATGAAGAAGTGAGTTACATAAATTACGAGTATATTTGTCACTACACCAAACTAATTCTTTACCAATATTATTCACAAGATTAATTCTAAAAGTATGGATTTTTGTAACAGCTGCGTTAAAAGATCACCATCTGGGCATTTTCCCTCAAAGAAAAACTTTTTTAGATAATTATTTAAAAAAATTTTAATGCAGGGGTCCTTGCCTAGTACTTCTCTAAAACAACCAGCCCTGAAAGGGATTGGTATTTCTGAGAATGCAGATAGATATCATAACATCTTTGCTTTACAAAACGACCACTTTTACAGAAAGCAAATCATCCTGTCATGGTACTCGATCCACGTCCACTGTAAACGACAGCTGCCTGAAATCTAAACATAATTTATGCAATCTTATAAGACATTTTCTGAATTTTCATATATTTGCTAAATAAAATACTTTTCATCCTGCTCATTTTGAATTTTACGTCTTATATCTGTCACTCCAAAAAACATCCTAGTTTCCTACTTTAGTTAGAATAAAGGGAAGGAAGCTCGGTTGATCTAATAATAGCAATTAGGCAAGTTTCATTGTAACATTATTCATCAGCTGTTGGTTCCTTTGTAATTTGATTTCGTTTATTTGACTATGGCAAAGCATGCTATGGCTGTCTACCTGAAGGAAGAGATGTTTTCATGAAGGAATTACTAAAGCAAACCGGTTCGTATTTACTTTACATATTAGTTCCTTTGCGAGCAAACTTGTCAGCGAACACGCGTTAAGAAAGTTTCTCCAATACTGTGTGATAACAGAATTATAGCTGGTGTATTGGTGTATTTTAATTACGGCAAAGCACACTAGGGCTATCTGCCTAAGGGGAGTGATGCCTTCGTGGAGGACTTTCTAAGGGAAACTGGCTCGTATACACGTTACACATGGGGAAAACCACGAAAACGCCTATGCAGCCAGCCCGTTCGCGGGATTCGAACCTCGGACCGAACTACCAGTGTTCAGCGACTTTACCGCTCGGGGGCCAGAATTATAGCTACTTTCTAAACTGAAAGCAATAAATTCAGATGAAGGTTTAGCCGTTTACCTAACGATTAAATTACTGTTATCTGGATAACTACCCCAAAAACTAGATATCATTTATGATTGCGAGAAGCAGCTGAATTTTGACAACGTTATTTTGCGTGGTGCTCTTAATGGTGGAACTTATTAAATATTTTCGATGCTGTTGAAAATTAGCTCATTTCTTGCTGCGAAGCATTAAGGCGTGTGATGTCATGTATTTATAAATATTTAAGAAGAACTCATAATATATGAAAGTGCTTACTTTGCCATCGTCTGTTTCCCAAGTAGGTTCTCTATATAGTACTGAGTATATTTCTGTTGTAAATGTTCTCGAGCTGAAATCTCCTGACGTTACTGATTCTAGAAATTTATGTGTTTCCTGGATGGACCGTTCTCATTAATATTCTCTTAGCAGATTTAATGCTATGCGTTACCTATGCCAATGCCGATTTTTCACAGTAATGCGAACCAAAGTGTAAATCTCTAATTAGATAAGCTAGTACCTTTGCGAAGAATATATTCTATTTTTTAACTATATCGCAGATGGGCTTTAACGCGTAGATAGTAAAGTCTCTGCTACTAATGAATAATCACCATGTAAAAATTGTGAGCGTCTTCCATAATTATGTTATAACTTACTAAGCTGGCAAATTTTGTTGGACATGCATATCTTACGAACTTTATAAACTTTTTTCTACAGGCAGTTTCAGACTGTGGAAACTTTATTTATTTCTTACTTTTAAGTAATTTTTATATTCTATTATTTGGAATACTTACTGGTTTAAGTACCTGTAACAATGTAACTTTCTCAGAATATAGATGAACCGAACTTCGAAAAACTGAGAAAAAATTTAGCTATTTTCAAAATAATTATTTATTTATCGTTTAAACTTCTCAGACTGAATAACGCTTACTTCTCTACAGATTTGTACAAAATACTGCGAAACCATATGGGTTTCTTAACTTTATAATAATTTAATTATCGTTTTTTCTTCAACATGCACCTAGTTTTGGGTCTCCGTCGTTTAGATTATTTATTAAAAGTGGGCCATAAAATACCAAAGAAACTGAAATTTTTAATATGTATGAATAATTCATTTAATTTAAAAAATCATTAAATTTCATTGAGTCTTTGAATTATGCGTTCATTACTTTTTGTATTTGTTAATGATAGAAAATAAATTGAAAAGCCGAACTAATTTAAATTCAATCTCCTCTCGTAATAAAGGTAGACCTGAACTTCGATTACTATCTTTTATACTTTAAATGAAGACTAAAGCTTTCTTTAGGGAGTGAAGAATAAATAAATCTTATAAAATTTATTCGCTATGTTTAACGTCCAAAAGGAACTCATATCTGAAGCTTCTAATTTTAACCTCGCTATCCATCTTAAAGAGTTCTTTAACCTTTTTTGATACTTTTGCAGAGCTGAAAAGATAGACTACTTGAAGCTTAATCACATCATAAGGTTAAGTGGCAGCTGCCTTTCCAGAAGTTTCTTTTTGTACCTTCTTAATGTAATTTTCGTTTTTCTCTCCTTGAACTTCTTTCTGATATCAAAATGAACATTACTTTTCGACGTTTTTTAAATTTACAGATCTGAAAGAAGTTCTGTTACAGCATTTTTTTAAAATTTTATTTCACCGTACTCTAGACATTTACTGAATTAGAATAGCTTTTAAAGTCTAATCGTCTTTTGAACAAGTAATATAAAAAAATGTTTTTTAAGTCAATTCTACATAGGTCAACAAAGAAAATTTTATTTTAGTTACATTTTATTAACATTATTAAAACTTTTTCGTTTCTAATATTTGAAGCTGATGGTGGTCTATAATTTCTCATTCTATCCATCTCTTATAATGCCTAATTATTGTAAGGAACCTTTCTAAAGAGGTTTGAGCAGTCCAGTTCTTCAATTAATATTCCATCTAATGATTTCATACGACTTAAGGCGACATATGCTTGACCTGCTGCTGTTTTTCTTTCTCTAATCGTCGCTTGCGTTGTGTTGTAGTTTCTTTTCGCATTCTCCTTTTTTAAAGCAAGGGACATTTTAAAGCTATATAGTTTAAACATATATTATTATCACGTTAACATAGAAATATGGTAAGAATTTTTGCTACATAATGGGACTTTATATCCGCTTCATCCAACTCTATAAAACTACAGTTCTTTAATTCCATATACTTTAAAAATCTTTAGAACTCTGTCTTACTGTTGCCACTTATTTTTGTTAAATATTACAATCCCATTTATCGCAGTCATATACTATTATTTATAAGTTGTTATAAAATAAATTTTACAGCACTTGAGAATTCCTAATAAACGGTCATTATTTGTAAGTTTTATAATATATTTAATAAAAACAGCATATCTTTAATTTCGATAAACAGGAATAAATAAGTAGGAATGGATTTTAATATGTGAAAAAACTGCATTAAGTGTCGTCCACTACAAGTTTAAAAATACAGTTGAACTCGAGTAGATGAATAAAAAGTATTTTATTAATGACTGAAAATTTGAACAAGATATAGGTAGAGAGTGAGCTAATACTCAGAATTTAAAAAAACTATGACTACTACACTATTTCACTAAAATAGATACTGTGCGCTTCTTTAAGCTTAGAAGACTACCAGAAACTATCCTGTGATTGTTCTGTGATTTATACCAGTAATCTTATCATTAAATAATTAATGTCTTCTTCAGTGATATCTTCATCAATGATGATGTCTTCTAAAGTGATTCATCAATTCGCATGCATCAGTTTAATCATGATGACTAAAACTGTTAAATACTGTAAATTCATAGCCAATTGTTTGGTTGCTTAAGAATTTTTATCGTTTCTCTTATGTGTATAATGTAAACAAAGTGTTCCTAGATTTTTTTACTGATACCAAAAAAACAGAACGAATTTTAAAATTCCTTTAAATAAATTAGATCCAAATATCGCAAATTATTTAGAAATCCTTAATTTTAGGAAATGCCACATTTCAAATTCTACGGTTAATTTTAATGCAGAATCCATGTAACAATCGTTATTCGTTTTACACTATATATTTTAAGCACTATAAATTTGAAGTACTGGGTTTTATCGATATATAGACGAGACACAAAAACTACTAGACAATTCACTACCCTGAAATTTGAAAATATTTATCAATTCAGTTCAAAGTAACTTTATAATAGGATTAGGAACGGGGGACGTGGGCACCACCCCTTTACCGTTATGGTTAATTGGTTTAGCGCCAAAGTAACTTTATATTAAAAAACTGAATGTCGACAAATCGACAATCTTTATTTTCATACATATCCAATTATATTGGCAGAAGCAACATGGATGTTGGCCCGGCAGAAGCTAAGGAAAGAAATGACGTACTTTTTTGTGCCAGGAGTATTTATACTAAGTACATGCAGAAAGTACTCTACGCTATGATTGGTTAATTTTAGGTTATATAATTACGGAAGGATCTCGAATTTGGGAGAACACATGAATTTAGGGGGAGAGCACCAAATTTAGAATCGTTAATTTGGAGGTCGCTAATTATTTTTAAAGCAGCTGTCGTATTTTCTTATATTTTACGTATATAAATATAGACATAGCTAGATATAGGATAGATAGATGTTTCAAAATATAAATACGTTTTTGCATAATAAATTTAAGAAAGAATGCAATAACATAATGAAGAAATAGTTTTAACTGAAATATAAACGTTTCCGTCATTTAATAGTCTTTTCTTTAACGTTTTCACATTATTTCTATCAACTAATATTTTAAACTGGAGAAGGAATAAAAGTTTAAAGATGGTATTTTTCATTTGATTAAATAAAGTTCCTAATCTTCATAAATGTTGTTAATATTATTTCCTTATAAAATAGCTGTAAGAAACTTATAAGGTTTTGCTCTCTCTTTACCACGTGACTTTGTGGTGCAATTGGAAAACACTCCTGGCAAGCATCGGAAGGCAAGCATGAATTTCGAATCCCTGCGAGGAATTTTTCGTTGATTTTTCGTGTTTCTTCTTCGGCAAACCTAATTACAATTTAAACTATGGTTTTAATTTTATCAAACAATTCAGATTTTGTGTTAAATATTGAGTTAAACTTTAAGAAATAATCAATTCTTATGCAATCAATATTACGTAAAAATTTTAATGTCGTAAAAATTTTATATGACCTAGGACGTTTTCTTTCTAGGACAAATGAATGGACATTTATGATCTGATTAATTTTTGATCAAACATATCAAAAAAGTAATGAAGTCCATTGTAAATCAATAAGGTATTGCTTGATTCCCTTCCCATTATTTCTCCGCAATTAACTTTTAAGATTACGTACACTATTATCTTAATTCAGTTGGTTTTATTCTTCTAGAATTTCCTTCATAATGTAATATAAAAATTACATTAATTATCATATAATAATATAATAAATTTTAAAACTTCATTAATTACCATATAATAATGTTCTGAAATTTTCAGAATACTATTAAATTTAATGTATTGTAAAAAGAATTATAGGTATAACTTTAAAATATATATTATATTTATAGTTTATTTTTTTACATTATATTATTTGGAATTGTTCTTACAGATATTTCAAACCATAGTTGTGCCCTTGTATGCGCTATTTACAGAAGAGCAGGGTAAAAAAATGCCATTTTATTTCTGAAGAATTTTCGAAGTGAAAATATAACACAGTCTCCAATACAAATACATATGTTCAATATTATTTGCTTCATAAATGACGACTTAAAACACAAGAGTTCTCTTTTCCGACCAGTTAAGAGAGGCAAAAATAGTCACTGTAAAATCTTATGTGAGTTTTTAGTTTAGTGATGAACCTCCATATTTAAGTGACTCATAGCTTGAACCGTCATTGATTTCCATAATTATATAGGAAATAGATAAAGGCTCTTTCTATGTTCGAAAGTACTTATCTCCGTTTTTCTACCGACATTTCTCTGCCGCTTCTAGCATTCTCCCTATTTTTAATAATGTTTCATATAACGAAAATATGGATAATACTAAAATAATTGACTAAAATTGTTACTTTTCATTCTTTCGCTGTAAATAAAATTATTTTTCTCTCTAGCATACAATGGAATATCACTATCATACAGTGCAAAAATCTTCACTTCTTACTCGCCTTTTAGGGTTTAGAGTACAACATCAAAATCTTTCAAATGATATGTAAGATAGGTAAACATGAAGTACATTATGCTGTACTGTTTTAGTAATTAATTATGTGATGTGATGTAATTATGCGAAGTACATTTTATTAGCACTTTATTTAATGCTCACAATATGTCGCAGTGCTTAATGTACCAATTAATCTTCCTCAAATTTATGTTGAAAATATATCAGATTTATGCAGCTCTTTGCATTATCTTGAAACTTACCTACGAATACGAATTGATATTATTTTAATGTAATTAATGATTTTATAAAACTGTTGCTCTATGACTGAAGAATGAAAAATAACTAAATCAAAGAATGAAAGATAAATAAGTACAAATAATTAAAATTAAATTGGAAGAATTAGAAGGAGTAATTCAAATATTAAATGAATTTATCAAATAATTTTCTAAATTTATAACAACAAAATCTTTCTTAAAAAATGCCTTGTGTTATGGTAAATTTAATATCACAGTTCAATTCTGTGTAGAAGTAAAATAACTCAGTTACTTTGAATCTATCCGAAGAATTAGGAAGTTTTGCTAAAAATTCTGTAATTTATTAGGATGTCAAGGAACTCGGAAGTTACTCTCATATCTTGGAAGCAAGGCTTTTCTAAAAGACCCTTTTAGGGCAAAGAACTAGATCCAAATTACAAGTTAGTAAGACACGAAAATCTCCATTGCTTTAAAGACAGAACATGCTGTTAGGTTTTGAACAAGAGTAAATGATATATTTGAATACGAGTTAATGAATATTCAGTGGTATTGCTCATTAAGGTGCTTTCTGGTTCTTTAATCGCTATCAATAAAGCACGCAATGGAATAAAATCGCAGTTTTGGTATTAGCCATTTATGATAATTTAGAGATCTTTGTAGTTGTAACAGATTCCGCTTCATTGCAAAGTTCTTGCGAGTATTAGACATGGAACATCCGAATGATTGAATACCCAAAATCTCGTGAAAGATACCAAACTCGAAACCCAGAAACAAAAGCGAAACTAATATTTTCGTAAATTATTAAATTTACAAATTAAAATCTTTAAATTAATTAAAATCTTTTAAGTACTAAAAACCGTTAAATGTTTAAATTTTAAACTTGAAAAAGAAAGAATTGTTTTGACCAACAGAAGCAGTTCCCCCTCAAAAAAAAAAAAAAAAAAAAAAAAAAAAAGGACAATCTTCCCAATTTAAATTTTTACAAAACATTTTAACCGGCACAGATTTTGGGTGATCTAGATTGCCTCACAACAGCATGATGAAACGCTCTTACTTTTTCTAGAGAGAAAGCTTGTTCCATACTTAGCGTTTACCTCTGCTAAAGGTTTTAAATAGTTATTCCCTTTTACACTTGGCTTGATCAAAAAAAATTACTATCTTTTCAAATAACTTTTTTTCAAAGCATATTGAGAAAATAAAAAATTCAACAGATCCGCGTTTAGAAAAATTTGAATAGTAATTTTCTCACTAGAAAGCTCAAATATTCTTTAATAAAATTTTAGTTTTTATATGATCCCTTACAAACACGTCGATTACAAACAAACTTACAAACACGTACAACAGATTGATACACTTCGATCTTATATATTTGTATGTTGCAGACCAAAGCATGCTAGAGTGTACGCTGACAAATAGCCCCCTCTAACGCGTATAGTAGTGGCCAAATTTTTGGAGGGGGAAAAATGCATTTTTGAGGTTTTCTGGCTTATAATACCATCACGTTTCGAGCAATGCTAAAACATTATATGTTATGAAAAGATAACTTAATCAAAAATGTAATGAATCAAAGTTTATTCGGTCAGCTGTAATCGAAAGCTATGACCAAAAAATGAGCACAACTTGCCCGGTTTGTTCGAAACAGATTTCCTTCATTTCAGTTAATCTAATGAGCACCGGTGCTTAGACATCCAACTAGATGACATCTTGTTTTGAGAATGAACCAATCAGATCCCGACAGCATTCAACTAATGATGTCATTCATTGGGGCTCGAAGGACGATATTTGTCAATATATTATGAGATTATTGTAACGACGGCTGTTTTCTTTTCTCCTTAATTTATTTAATATGCTTTAAAAACGGCATAAAATTAAAGAAATTACGCAAATAACTGATTAATACCTAAAACGCGATAGAAATGGTATTAATAAGGTTGTAATTGTGAAGAAATTTGAAAGAAAGTTGGTAAAAGCTTATCAAACATGGCATTTCTAAATTTTTTAAATGGTATATGGGGAGTTATTCCCTACAGAACCTAACTGATAAAATTAGAAAAAAGTGCGCTAAGCCAAAGGTTGACTGAAGAATTAAAATGTGGTATAAGAAAATCGAATGGAATTTTTCTTTCAAACAAACGATGAGAAAATTAAACTGTGTAAAATCTATGTTAAATGTCTGTTATTTTAAAAAAGGCACTTTGAGGCTATTACCAGCACTCTCCCATTTGGGATTATAACACTTGTCGTCTTCTCAGATTCTTCTCCTTATCTATTTAATGTCATCAGTGCAATCTGTTATTTACTGCGTTGAATACTGCGTTGAAAACACAGTATTTATTATCTCTTCGTCATTTGAGACTGTAGTTCAAGTTAGCCTTCATTCGCTTGGGTTTCGTGAATCGAAACAAGTTTACCGATATGAAGTAGGGGAGGAGGAATTCGTCTAGTCGATTTTTCCCTGCAGCTATTGTTACCATGGCTACTATTCAAATCAGGCGGCAGAAAATAACCTTGTAATTCCTATTTTAAAATAACAGATTGCACTGATGACATTAAATAGATAAGGAGAAGAATCTGAGAAGATTTCCATCCTGAATGCATTACATTTACTGTGAAGCACTAAGTTAGTGCAATCATTTGGAGCTGTACGACATCAAAATATAAGCGCAAATCTGCATGATTGATGGCATATAAATACCCAAAATATGCAAAGAAATACTCAAACATAAACTGAATATGAACAAAACTAAATACTTCAAAAGAATGCTTCCAAGGTGATGAAGTATTTAGATTTAGATTTGACTTCATGTTAATTGCTGATGTGCGCAAAAAAATGGTTTCAAGATGATAATATTTGCTGGAATAGCCTACATTTTAATTTGCCGACTAAAGAAACTTGTTAGGTATAAACAACTCACTATTTAAATCCAATCAACATAATTAATAATTCAATCTTGGTTCCACATTATGATAAATACAGAACTAAACTACTTGGTTCTTACTTCAACTTACTTAACTTCTTACTAAAGTACAGTAAGACCCCGCTTAACGCGGGGGATACGTTCCATCGAAGTAGAGCGTAATGCGAAACAGCGCTAAGCGAGGCTATCTTAACATGTAAATAATAGAGTTAGGGGAAGACGGATAAAAAATGGTTAGGCATTAAATTTAATAATGTTTTTTTAATAAAAAAAATCAAGCATTTATTTCTTACAAAAATAAAAACAATATAAACGCATATACTTTAAAAAACAAATAAAATTCTCAGTCAGATCATTCAGTCTATTCTGGGTTTCCAATTTTCTGCCTTTTTGTCAAGAAGGCATTATGATAGATTGGCTTAATGGCATATTGCGTTCAATTTCGTCGTCAATCCATATAGACAGTCGTTTTGTCATTTCCTCTATAATGTTATTTCTAGAACGGGTAATTCTAGTTGCAGAGCTTGACGTAGTTGCAGTTGCCGATGACAGTATTTTTTCTTTATTCTTAAGAATTGTCCTTATTGTTGAAGTTGCCAAAATCAATGCAGCACTAATTTGAGATTGACGTTCACCAGAATTTAATCTTCTAATCACTTGCATTTGAGTTTCCAGTGAAATGCTTTTTCTGGTTGCTTTCTTTTCTTGTTTTTTATTATCACCCATGATAAAAACTAAAGATCATAATATTTGTCACTGTATTAATGTTATAGTATTATACAAATTTAAACTTACAATAATGTCAACAAATGTTTCAAATGATAAAAATGCGTTCACAAAGCAAGAAACACAATTACACTGTTTCGGATATGTTATTTGGAAACCTAGCGCTGCGCACAATTTCGGAGAATCCCCGGGTTGAAATAGAAGAGCGCTAAACCGAAATAGCACTAAACGAAATAGCGTTAAGCGGAGTCTTACTGTATTTGGTTCTTACTTAAATTTACTTAACATCTTACTAAAGCACTTGGCTCTCTCCGTGCGTAGGCCTGATTAACACTGAGAGTTTACCAAATCAAATATTAATTGACATAGTAAGAATTTTTGTATATTTCATTTTTCTAATTTTTTACAGTCCCAAGGTTTAGTCTTAGACCCGGCTAAATGTTAAGCTATCTCAAAATATTTTTATAATTCATCATGATTCTGTTCTCTCCTCATAACGGTAAAGGAAGTTTGAGAGAACACTTTATTTAGGCTTTCATGTTGACTTTATTATTCCCTGCTGAACGGCAGAAACTACTTTGGCATGATGTGCGATAACGGTAAAAACCATTTTCGCATATAATATTGGAAATTATTAAAATAACAGCTTGGGAATTATTTTAAAACCTGCAAAGCGATGCTAGCATTCAAACTTGTGCGGAACTGAAGTATAAAGACTGTAATTAACCAAACTGTAACAGTATTCTCAGTTGTCCGAGCAACAAAAATATAATTTTTATCCGACAGTGTCGTACAGAATCATAAAAGTTAACATATAAATTAATTTCCATCTATCATCAGAATGAAATATTAGTTTATCTCGAATTAATATTTCAGTTTTAATTAGCCTTTTTGGTATGAAAATGTATTCTCTCTTTAGTTCTTGTTTTAGTACTTCTTACTTGGATCCCTTCACTGTTGCCTTAGAAAGTCACGGCGGTGTGAGAATTGAAGAGCACTTGGTATTCCCTGCCACTCGGAGCAAAAACACTTCAGACACAGTCTTGGTTTTTCTTGTGACAGAGTTGCTATATTCAAACTACTTCAGAAAACTCGATGAGAACTAAGCCCCAGACTGAGAAGCTAGAATGTAAAAGTTTCTGACAAAAACCCAATTCCTTTCAGTTTAGCTTAATAGACACTAACTTGAGAAAGAAAATGTCTCTTTAATTCGTAAAATAATATCTTTGTATTATATATAAAATTTCAAGAATACTGAAATGATAACACATGATGGTGGTATTCGCAATAACTATTCTTATAGTCTGTTATCATTAGTAATGATTAAATAACAGAGGATTAAGTGCATTAAACGCCATTGTTACATTTTCAACATCACCAAGTATTCTCAAAATTTTGCATCAGGAAGATTCTTTTTATCCACCAATCCGTTAAAAGTTTTATTTTAATTTCAACCATCAGGTAAAAATTATAGTTAACCTGCATTACAAGAAGTCTAATTTCTGAGCCAAGATTATTCTGTGAAAAGTATGCAAATGAGTTCGGCATAAAGAAGAATATTTTACTTATAATTAACGAGTAATGGTTCCTGATGTCAATACTACTTTATTAATAGGTTTCATAGCTATGCGACAAACATTTTTTATGTTTTAAACCTGAAAAGTTTGGTGCATAATTTGAAGTCACCGGTAAGTAAATTTTAGTTAAAGTATATTCTGGTTAAAAACAGTGAAATATCATAGTTAGTTAGATGTCTATCCTAAGTTACGGGATTCATGTTGAATAAATACTGTAAAAATGTTTTTAGCAGTTTTTGAATTGTACTTTTTTAAGAATTCCGCAGAAGTTTTGTACTATGTTTTAGTCTGTGTTATTTCCAGGATTTTGGTTATTAACATATTTACTGAAATTTTGTCTCTGTCTTCGTTTTCTCGCTAACGTTTTCTTTTTTTCACTGTTGTCTTCTTGTTGAAGACGCTGCTTATTCTTATATCCGAGAACTTAGCCTCTGAAATGATTTCATGAATAATCATACTACCTGTCGTTAGTAATAGGCCTTGAGCAGTTGTCAGTTGCCATATGCTTCAAACTTGCACAGAAGGACTTTGTACAACGTCTACCCCATATTTATTCAAAAACACCTTGGGGAAAAAAATCCAGGATCTCATCTTTTATTCTCTGTTACCAACTTGTAAACAAAGCATTGAAATATACAGATTTTTAATGCGTTATTGCACCATAACGTTGTTCTACAATCATAAATACCCGTGGCGTTTCTAATATTTTAACCCATCATCATAGCAGATGAACTCCAGCAATCATTGTTATCCTCGACATTGTTCATTAATTCAAAATTTAATCTGACTCTTCCAGTTGTAAAATGTCATTAGTTGCTATTTAGATAAGTGTCCTAAACGTAAGAATGAAATTACGGTTATTCTTTACAGTTTTTCAAGGTATTTCAAGAGAAGTTCACTTTATTTGACTTAGTTTAATTATCTTACATATTCCCAATAGTTATTGCATATTTTTCTTACTTTCCTAACAGCTGACATTTTTATTATTTTTACTTTCAGTTTATGCATGCATTCCAGAAATACTAAATTAGCATGAAATGAAAAGAGTTAAGAAGAATGTCAGGGCATATTAGTCTATTTGTAACTGTTATTTCGCTGTTGCTATTTAAATTTAGTGTTTCTGCACCTGTTCACAATTCGAGCTGAATTGTTAGGTGAATTGAGTTCTGCAACTATCAATGGCCAGAAATAAAGCTTGTTAAACAAAGCGAAGGAAATTTTTAGTGAGGTATTTCTAGGTAGGTGTTTCAGTTAAATTTTATTTTTGCAGTAAAGCTAGTTTAGTTAATCATGCTCTATAAAATCATCAGCAGTTTAAGTAGCAATAAATTAAAATTTTTATGCTTACAATCACAATGCACGTAATAAATTATTAACTTCGATTGAAGAAAATTTAAGTCAACGTAGGTAGAAGTGACTGTACTCTACACGAATATACATTAAGTTTGAATTACTTTGCACATTTACGGAAAATCCATTCAGATATAGTGCAACACTAAACAAGTGAAAAAGCTTTTTGCCTAAGCTTAAAAGAATACTTTTTTTAGTTCTCTTTGTTTTTGGGGGAAAATATATTTCATTTGATAAGCAAAATTTCAAGAAATGAACAAGATGATTAAAGCTATTATAACTTAGTTATATAGCTAGCTAAAAACATTCTTCAGTTCTAAGTTTTAATTTGTAAAGTTATTAGGTTTGCCGAAGCAGAGGACATGAAAAAATGCCAGGACTTTGATTTCCAATAACATTAAGAAAGCACCTGATAAGAAGAGAGAAAATACCTCACATTCTCCCCCATTTAAAGGGAGGTTTGGGAGGAGGTGATTTATTCACCAGATCCTGGTGGGAATGAATTATCATAATTCACATTTTAATCCAGACTCCCCATGTGCAGTCTGAAATATTTTTTGAAGTCAGAAAAACAAAGAAATCTTCGATGTACCCGCCAAGATTCGAAATCCGGACCTCCAGATCCAAAAACCTCTTTTGGAAGGAGGGGGGGTAAGAGTTTTTTTGTTATTATTAATACGATTCGAGCAAAAATATAAACAAGAGGTCATAAACCATGTACATACACTTATACATTTTCTAAGAATCTTCCTGTTTCTCTTTTCTTGAATTACTTATATTAAACATATCACGGTGTCATTTTTTCTCTAAATGCACTTGAAATTATCATTACATTAAAATCGCAAATTATATGTAATTGACGTGGAAGGAAATAAAATAGATCAACAATACATACTTAAGTAAACAGATAAAAATTCGGATAGAGGGCAGGATTTACTATATAAAAAGAGGTAAGACGGATCCAAATGTTCTAGCCCAAATCTTAAAAGGTTCTTTAATTTTCCTAATATTTCTGATTCCGAATCATTCATCTCAAAATCATCAGAAGAAAGGAAAAAACATTTACCTAATATTAAAATTTTTAATTAATAATTAATTTAATATAATTTTAATTAAAGCAAAATTTCATATCTGTTTTTTTAGGAGTATTATTTCAAATGTTAATATGCCTTTACACTATACATGGAACGCTAAATTCTACTCAGAAAATTGAGTATTGCTTTCGTAAAATGGGTTGCTTTTAGGATTCCTAACGAGTCGATAATAGTGATCCGAATCTACTAAAATTACCACAATCGTATTCTTATTCTAGTGATATTATTTCGTAGAGACCAACAAAACTAATCTCTCGAGAATTTCGAGGTAAAACCCTTTAACGATTTCTTAGATTAGGACTTGAAAGATTCCAGTGAAGTGAAAACTGGATATATTTCCAATTTTTAATCTCAGATCTTTTGCACAAATCGGGAATTCAAGGATTGGAATTTCCCATTTCTGCAGTTCAGCTATTTTCGATTACTACGTAGCGATATAAAACCTTCGGCAGTTTATACGATATAGTAACACATCTGCGTCTTTTATAACTTTATGAATTTATTGTTTTATAATAAAATAACGAAAAAATAATAATATATTGTAAAGTCACTAGGTTGTTTTTGAAGAACGAGACGTGAAAACGATACAACACCCTCGCCGGAGATCGAACACGGGACCTCTCGATTATGCGTCACGTACGCTTCCAGTTATACCAGAAAGCATGCAGAAAGGAGAGAGAATATGTCTTACATACTCCCTCTTTTATAGAGCGACTTGAAATGAGGGGATCCAGTCGCCGAATCCTGTGGTGACGAATTATCGTCCCCCGTCTTTTAGTTCAGGCCCCACATGTTGACTCTATAGGTTATTTTGAAGCAAAAGATGTGAAAATTCTGTAATTCCCTCATTGGGACTCGAACCCTGTACCTCTCGAACACGTGTCTAGTATGCTTCCAATTACACTACGAAGGCATACGGAAAGATTGGAGAAAATACCTTATAACATAATTATAATTAAATAACGGAATTCATAAGTATTTTAATGGAAAACCATTTATTATACATCCCGTCAGAATAAAATTGTGCGCTGCTCTGATTAATTTATTCTGAAACGATTCACATTTTTACGTCCAATTAAAGTTGAAAATAAAATGGTAAGAGCTAATGAAAGTACAGGCTTTTTTATAATGCATTTTAATATTTTAAATTCACTACAAATTAAATCTTTAGAATTTTTTTCATATTAATAGACAATTTACTACAATTCCACAGTCAGCTTAGTCTAAAATGTTGGCAGAATGTATAATCTTTTACTGGCTGTTAAAGGCATGAAATTTCTGTTTCGAAGGCACTTATGGGGTATCTTCTATGGATTTCTTATGAATTCAGTTCATTACCTACGGTAAAATTTTTATGAATTCTAAAAATAGTGCTTTATCGCATTCACAGATTCTCAATAAAAAATGCATAACCCAGTTTATTACGTGTTACTGGGCTTAAATTTATTCATAAGCGTTAAAGGGGTTTGAACATAATCCTTTTCCATACATAATATTTCTTTTCTTTTCTTAAATAGCTAATATGATCAGGAATATTAAATACTGCACATTACATTTTATCCTGTCCTAGACAGTTTAATAGTGTAAAGGGTTCAAACTTCCTAGGATATGAGAAATAGTCATTCATTTAAACGCAATATTCCCCACTTCAGGATAATTCAGGATACAAAATGAGCCTCTTTCTGTGATTATACCCAGATATAATTATATTTAATTTTAATTTTGTTAATTTGATTCCAAACGGTCATGAAGATATTTCTGTGAGGATCAAGAATGAATTCAATAATCAAATAATTGTGTTTTCTACATAGATTAAGGTTTAGATTCGTTTAGTTACTACATAGCACTCGAAGGCTATCTCCCTAGGATGGGAATGTATTCGTGGAGAACTTTCTAAGAGGTTTGGTTTGGTTTTGGTTTATTTAATTATGGCAAAGCACAACTAGGGCTATTTTCCTAAGGGCAGGGATGCCTTCGTTACTTTCTAAGAGAAAATTACTCGTATATACGTATTTTCCAGAAAGACGTTTCAAGGACCTGTCGAAGTCCTCAAAAAGAACTGTTTCTGAAAGAATTTTTATTCCAATGGAATTATATCGATTCACCAAGATTTGTAAGTCGTAAATGGAATCATCAAAATTATCTTACTTCACAACGGCTTTAAAAAATCTGGTCACTTTACGTCAGATGCTTTATACCACCGTTTCGTTAGAGTAATAGATATATTCTCGCCAGACCGCGATAAATTGCAAAGACTGGCAAACTTCACGCAGAGAATTCCCGTCTGACATATTTCAAGACCTGACTCTGCAGAGGAGATTGAAATGGACAATATACGGCCTTAGACGTTAATACATATCAACAGGAAGTAGGGTATATCGTGTTGACACGTCGCTAATGGAAAATCAGTTTAGTGGAGAAGCGGTACGATTATATTGACGCATGGATTTTTCAATCGATATCACTACGCGCTTTTATGATACTGAAACAAATTCTATTGACACGTACAGTAACATTCACCACAAATTTCGGTAAATCATTCCTGCGATCATTGTAGAGTAAGGAATGTTGACTACGTTGACTAAGTAAATTTTAACGTTATTAAATCAAGGTATCATATAACAAACAACTGAGAGTCTTAATTATTTGCCTTTCTGATTCGCGGAATTTCAAAATTAGAATTATTCAAGCTAAAAATCCGGTATACAGTGCAGAAAATTCATATGTGATTCTTGTACAAGCCATCTAGATCCAAAGAAACAGCATTTTTAGCAGTAGTACGGTAAGGTAGTAATTTTCTAACGGGACGGAGAAAAAAATCAAAACTTGTGAGCATGCTGCATAGTAAATACTAATTAAATTACCCGAAATTTTCGTTACTTTGAGTTCACATGAAATATTTTGCAGTTAAACGCTTACA
Organism: Stegodyphus dumicola; assembly: GCF_044657685.1. NCBI lineage: Eukaryota > Metazoa > Arthropoda > Arachnida > Araneae > Eresidae > Stegodyphus > Stegodyphus dumicola. The sequence continues at coordinate 136,236,408 of NC_140776.1, forward strand.
ATAAACCAACATGTGCCCGAAAAGAAGCAATAATAATAAATTTCATAATTAATATTTACATTTATAAGCTAGTCAAATTCCGAAAATGCGTTCAACTCTGTTATTTTAGATCAAGATTAATATTTTAAATGAAAGTGCTTTTGTACATTATATTATCCATACAGAGATTTCCTTCTTTAAAGCAGTATTTTTTTAGAAAACTATTCTTTCCACTTTGAAATCATGTATTAGCATTGACAGATAACGGAGGTTAGGTTAGGTTAATCGAATATGACAATTCACACCAGGGTTTTCTGGCTAAGTTGGTAGATTCTTCTTGGAGGACATTATAAGGTCAATTGACACTTATTCATGTTACATATGCAGAAAACCACGAAACCCACACATGCAGCTAGCCCAGTCCTCTTAGCTGTAGACAATTGTTTGGTTTATTTGTTAATGGAAAAGTACTCGAATGCTATCTGCCTAAGGATAGGGATGTCTTCATGGAGAACTGTTTAAGGGAAGCTGGCTCTTATGTAGGTTACATATGGGGAAAGTCACGAAAACGCCTATGCAGTTAGCTCATTCGTTGGGATTCGAAACCAGGACTGAACTACCAATATTCAGCGATTTTATCTCTGGGCAGTGGAAGGAGTCGAAGTAACGGAGTAATCTTGGGAAACGTCTTTATGTAATCTTGGAAATGTTTTTATGTAATCTTGGGAAACGTCTTGTATCTTTTTCGACTTCCTTGTATAATAGAAATCTAGGAAAACTCTTCTGAGAATTCAGTCTTTTAGCTCGTATTTTAGAATAGGATTAATTTCGAGTGTACATTTCCGAAATTTCAAATGGAAAGTAGTTAAAATTATTTAAATATAGAAATAATAACATTTATGACGAAAAAACAATCGAAAAAGTTCGAAATATTTACTTATTTGTTCAAATCTTTTACCAACTGGAAAAATTAGATATTTTGATGATCGAAAGTTTGGAAACTCCCCTAAATAATATGTTGAAAATTCGCAATATCTCGAATATTCTTTCCGTGATAAAATTAGTGCTCTAAAGTTTTATATGCATGTAGAGTATTCGAAAAGTTGGTTAGGGTTTTATTTTATTATGTATTAGTTTTAGATACGCGCTTCTAATTAAAGTCTCTCAAAATAAGTTAGAGAATACTTCTGTGTAAAAAAAAGGTCTCAACATCTATAGCTAGATAAAAATATTTTCATCTATAGCTAGACATTTCTTCAAATAATACAAAAGGTAAATTTATTACAGACTCCATCGAACAAAAAAATTCAATATTTATAATATCCATTACGTATAATAAATTAAATACAAAATAATCCACATCTTTACGTGCAATTCGCCACAGGTACTAGTAATTAATAATTTCTTCAGCTAAGTTACATATTAATAACGGGTTGTGCTTTGCGAAAACTTTTGTGCTTTGTTTTATAGTTTGTTCTTAGCTTGGCTGAATCATGTATAATTTTGATTAGGAATAAGCACTGAAAGGCTAGTAAATTCGCTTTCGAGTATGTCCTTGAAATTTTCAGGCCCTAGTGTTGAAGTTTTCTTTTTGGTTTTCAAAGCACAATGAACATTTTTCTAAGCATTTGTTTTCTCAGACTTATTCATCAACATTCTGGATCAGGTCACCATTAATAACGCACGATCGCCCACTTTGTTTCTAAGCATTACGCTTTACGGTTTCCTCATTATATGCAAAGTTTCTTCACGTTTGAAGAAGTGTGCTGCAAGGAATTAGAACAGAACGTTTAAATTACTTAAATTTATCCTCAGCCTGGGTACCCAAATTGGTTATTACATTAGGCGGTAGATTTCAATGAAACTGGAGTTCAAAAGCTTATTGTATTATACCATAAGTGTTTAATGTTTGAAAAGTAAACGAAGACATTCATTTAAAAATAAACTTCAGACCTTTAATCTTTTCCTTCCGGGTTGGACGGTTAATGGAACACAAACGCTTGGTACTTGGATGTAAACTTCCATATGAAGCCTTCGGTGCGCAGTTTTGACCGATGACATGTGAAGCTGCAGCCATAGTTGTAACAGTAATGTAGGTCGCTCCTCAATTCCTCTTAGTTAGTTCGTCAGTTCCTCTTAGTTACTATAACAATATGCTCTAATCTTTATAAGGTGTGGTGTAATACTTGGGCGACCGGGCACAGGTATCCGGGAGTCATTTGACTTGTTTGGAATTGTTTTCATATTCCAAAAAATTACTGAGTGATCAACGCCAAAGAAAAGACCGATATCTTTGATTGAACGTCTTACTTACATTTCTCCTCCGGCAGCACATGAGCGTTTAGGACCAGCACCGGCCGAGCGGTAAAATCGCTGAACACTGGTAGTTCAGTCTGAGGTTTGAATCCCGCGAACGGGCTGACTGCATGGGCGTTTGGTGGTTTTTCCCATGTGTCACGTGTATGCTAGCCAGTTTTCCTTAGAATTCTCCAAGGAGGTATCCCTCCCCTTAAGAATATAGCCTTTGAGTCTTTGCCGTAACTGAATAAACCAAACAACATGAGCGTTTTATATCTGTCGTTCATTTTCTTTCAGCTACAGAACTATGAATATCATCAAAACTATCCTACAAAAGTTATAAATACTTCGTATCGGTGTTTAAAGCACCTCTTGAAACACTTGCGAATGCTGGCGTCTCCAGCGACAGCTTAGTTAGCATGCGTTTGGACAATCAGTCTGTATCTGAATCAATCTTGCTTTTTAAGCAAGAAGATGAAGACTTTGGCAAACGCCATTTTCTTCACTCCGTGAGGTTGATATTGAAATTAACAACAAACGTTTTTTTTCAACTTTTTATTAAGCATTTACAAACATCCATGCCTTCTCCGGGATTCGAACCCGGACCCTTCGGCACGGCAGTCAGCAACGCTAACCACTATACCGGTTGGGCAGCGGACAATCTGTCGTGATTGGCTGTAACATATTTGCATGCTGCCATATGTATCCACAGAGATTTCCACCGACTAATATTACATTACGCTTTCAAAAATTACTATTTTGCTTTGCTTGTTTAACTTTTGAAAGCCAATGCGATTGAAGAAAATTTTTTTTTGTTTATAAAAAGCCATGAAACTTCTTTACATTTACCTAAATAAATTTATAAAACTTTTGTATTTATTATATATATTAATTGGTAAAACGCTTTCATGTTTACTTTTATAAATTGAAGAAATTTTATATTTATCGATATACATTCCTGAAACATTTTTACTTTTGCCTATATAAACTGACGAATATTTTATATTTTTCTACAAAAATTCTAAAATGTTCCCTTCATTTACATCTATAAATTGATAAAACTTATATATTTATTTCCTTTTTCACTTAAGTTAGTCAAATTTCTAATTTTTAAACTCGAAGCAGTTGTGACTTTTCATTTGGACTGAGTTTCCAGTTTCACTGGTTTTCAGTACTTTCCGGAATAGTATAGGTCTAATAATACTTCGAATAATATACGCGTTTAATAATACTTCAAAGAACATAGGTTTGCCTCAAATAATAATCGTTTAATTATACATCGAATTATAGGCCTTTTAATGTTGAAGATAGAATGTGTAATTCTTCATAAATGTTATTCGTAAAACCGAGTGTAGCCTGAAAAAGTATTCAAACAAGATTTATGTTCAAAGTATTTTTAAAACAGTTCTTAGATTATTCGTTTCTATTCCATGTTCGTTTGCATTTTTATAATAATGCATTGTAGAATCAGTCGCATTCAGTAAAAATAAAGAAAGAAGTACTTTTTTTCCAGTTTCATAATTCTCGTCTCTTTTGCTCGAACACACGTTTTTTAATGTTGTCGCAGTTTATTCCTTTTTCAAACCTCTTTCAGGCAAATTATTCCGAAATCATTAAGTTTTACATATACAGATTAACACAGCTAAATGAATTTAATTAAACGGAACATTCAAGAGCGAATACTTCAAAAGATTTAGATTCACCCAATCGTAGAAAATTCTAGATTTTCATTTGGGTCTTCAGTGCTCATTTCTAGAAGTCTCCGAATATGAAATTAATTCAACCATAAAATCCGAAAGCAGTTACTTCATTATGTCTTCAGTATTTGACGCAGATCTCCATGATTATTCGACTAAATATGTATAGGGATGGAATAAAATTTTCACTTAAGTTTTATTCCATTGTCTTAGCAACCATTATTCGCTTTAAACAGTTATTGCTGCATTTTCTTCGGAACAGCAAGCAAAAGATTAAATATGATAGGTTATCAGTAAACAAGTCAAAACTAGGGAAGATTATTTGAAAATGCCATTCAATAACACGTTTAATTTTGAAACAACTTATTAAATTATTTAATTTGTAAATTAATTAACGAAACATCGAAAGTAATGCTTGATAAATTAATATTAATCATTATTGACTTCTTAAAAATCTCTTAAATACACATAGCTCGTTTATTTATTTTACATGCATAAACCTTTTTTATATTTTCGCTCACTTACCTATTTTTTGTGCAACGTATTTTAAAATAATTTGTCTTCGTTGTTGTTCCTGTTGTTGTTTTTACAGGTATAGTACCACCACTATTTGACTTTTTAAAAATTTTGGCTAAAGTGCAGAATTGCCCACTTATTTGATTGGCGTTTTTTTTATAAGAGTAAGAAGAATTGGATTTTTGTCACTTTTCTTTGACTTTTTAAGTGAAAATAGATCAATGTGTACATGGATAAAGTCAAGAGAGTGCACAATGCCATTTTTGTGCAATTCTGGGATTTCTTTAAGTGAAAATGGGTCGATGTGTACATTGATACCGAGTATGTGCAATTCTTAAAAACGCGCCAAGCAGTGGGCGATTCTGCACTTTCCCAAAATTTTACTAGGTTGTCTTTACCACTTGATCATCTGTATTGCTGTGTCTTTTCTTTCTTTTCATACGAAGACATTTGAAACATTTAAGTAACTGCAGCTTTGATATTTGTAAGTAATAACAGAACGACTGCATCGAAACAAATTCAGAAATTTGATTTGAAAATATTTTACAAATAATCTTATTCTCGGTGAAAAATAAGAAAGCAGCAAATTGGAAGAAAACATGCCATCGGAAAATTTAAATTTAGGAAAAACAGCAACTTTGGTTTGGCATAGATTATAAATAAAACTATTAATTTCGAGGCAAACAGGAAATCATTCCTTTCTTCAAAGAGAGGGGGAAATGCGCAGAATAGGAGGAGCGACGACTATAATTATATCGAAAGAAAGAGACGGAGCAAAATGAACACGATTGTGATGCCATCTGTTGAGAAAATAGTAATAAAAATATGAAAACGTAAGATATTATAGCTCTAAAAGCGTTGGACAGGACTAAATCAAAATTAATGTCACTGAGCATAAACCTTAGATAGTTTAGTTGTTATTAATTGGAACCTTAATCACAATTTAGACTTTAGTTCTACGAAAACTGTCCATGAAGCTTCTTGAGGTGTGGTGAATTGGATTTCTTTAAAGCTTTTCACGTTCACATAAATTTACCTTCTTTTGTTAATGTCATTACAAGAATTTAGCTTAGCGCTTTTAGAATTCCAGTGCCTTTAGTTTTTCATTTTTTATTACTATCATTCAACAAATTGAGCTACGTTCGTTTTCGCTTTGCTTCGCCCAATGCTTTCGATACAGATACGACCATTCTCTCATTTTGCAAACCTTTTCTCTTCTTGAAGAAGAGAAACCTATGTCTCTTCACCCTCGAAATAGATAGAATTTCATTCAAAATCTTCTACAAGCTACGATTACTATTTTGCCTAAATTTAATTGCTTATTCAGTTGAATTCATGAACAATATATTGTTCTAAATTATGCTGAGTAGTCTAAGTGATTCATCGATTATTTTTGCAACTGTTTTAGGGATTGTGTTTTTCGATCACGAAAAAAAAAATATGGTTGTGAATTTAAGCTAAATGTGTAAAGAATTGTTCAGTTACCCGATTCTGCTTTCGCGGTATAAGTGGCAACATATCTGAACAGCAAATCGAGAAATCTGTCTCTCGAATCCCGCTGAAGGCATAGCACATTGTTCCCGTTTCCTATTTTGAATATTTTAAAGCCTCTATAGGGTTCTAATGTAGTTACAATCTCCACAAATGACGCCCGAACTAAACTATGGAAAGACAAAATCTGTCCATCATGTGAATTTGTTCAACTGGGAGTTGTGGCTTTACCCGCTCGACCTTTGAAAGAGAATTATGACATTATGAAGAATTATCACATTCTTCGGTATGTGCTTTCAGGGTGTAACTGGTAGTATGCCCGAATCGGAAGATCTGTGGTTAGAATCCCGGGAAAGGCATAGATAACTTTTTATGTTTTTTAGTTCTGAACATATTAATATTTATAAAAGTGCTTTTAGTCGCCAGAGTAGATATACTATCCAATTATATAAATGTAATATTTTAGTAGTCGGACACATGAATGAAGCTTGGCAGAAATGATGACACAGAAGTTAATTATTTTGATTCCGCATCTTTATTCAATTGCAGGCATATCATCACTCTTTACTAAATAAAAGTAAATTCACTGCGTTATAGTATTTTAACAAAGAAAAGGCAGAAGAGCAGTGGCACAGGTCTTAGCAGCAGAGGGAGAAAGCGGTCTGACGCAAAATGGCGCGAGTTCTCTATTTATGGAAGCGGTTACGCAATAGGCTGGAATGTTCTCGAAAGTACTTGTCTAGGGAGAAGATCTTGAAATTGCGGAAGTTAATTACAGGTTGCTTCTTCGCTTAGAGCAAAGCCGTCCTATTTTTTACATTTTACACACACACACACACACACACACACACACACACATATATATATATACTATATTGTTTACTATAAGTTTTTTTTAAATTGGTGTACACAGTTCTAAGGCAAACAGCTGAGAGCAAAAACTACCCACGATTTTGATTTTGACTCTTGTGGAATGCAATACGAACTTCTGCCTCCAGAAAATCTTCCTATACGTTTGCAGCCGTATAAGAAGTTTCGTATATTGTTCTGTATCCAATAAAACAAACCAGCGATTTAAAAAAATCACGTTAAATCTCCCATTATGCTAAGTAAATACATTTAAACTCTTCACCTGATTAGATAAAGATAAAATCATTGTTAAGCTTCAAATGCAGTCCCATCTCCATTAACAATCTATCGATTCAAAAAGAAAAAAAAGGACAGGAAATCCCAAAGCCCTGTAATTTCAGCCTTAGGTAAGCAAAATTAAACTTGTTGTTCGCTTTCTTGAGATTGTTTGATATTCAAAGTGACTCTCCACTGATTAAGTTTCCTTAAATATTTACTTAACGTTGTGTTTCCAGAGAGGTTCTAGAGACAAACTATCTCGAGCAATGTATTAAATTTTGATAGTTCATCCAGCATATGTTAAGGAATTTAATATGACTGTGGTGAATGTAGGAGTGAGTAACTTTAGTGGATACGACGCTGAGAAGTATAATTTTGGTGAGTGGCATAAATGATAACACACTTGAGGATCGAATGTGACTGCAGTGATGTTACTGCAGTTTTCAATTAACAGATGACAGAGGAAATAGTTCATTCTGTGTCAGACTTAGATATTTCAGTAAAATCTATTACTCTATCGTTATTAATACATGTAATTAATGCTTTATTTAAGAATAAAATTATACATATTTGCAGAGTTTTGGAGGAGGGGTTGTTTTAGTTTTACAAAGGCTTCGCTAATTTTCACGAGTGTTTGCATTTCTGCCTTTCTTTGGTCATACCCGAAGTTTTTCATATTTCTCTTCTGCCATTAGCAGGAAGCAACGTAATAATAAAAGAGAACTATAAAGAGGAGAGGTGATTAAGCAGAGAACAATAAAGAGGAGAGGTGTTAATACAAGACATATTCCACACGTACAAAAATGAGAAGCTTTTCGTTAATTAAACTGCATTAATATACGTTTTTGTGATGACAATTAACGTAAAATATCTACTTTCCTATTACATTAGCGTAAAATAATTAGTTGTTTTTCGTGGGTGTATCTTAAGACAGATTGAAATTTATACAATTCCACTGCAGACATGTTATTAACCATGGTAAACGCGTGTTGCTAAAGAGCATATTTAAGAATACAGCCAACTTTACACAAGCGCAAAAATAGACTAGGATACAACGACTGATGGAAAGCCAAGATGATGCTCATCTAATAATGAAAGCAAACATTGTCATCTTTTAGTGATAATGACAGATCATTTGAGCAATCAGAAAATGTAGAAGAAAACTGAAATCAATCTAACTGCACTTCTTTCATTTAATTGCCTTTTCTTTTATTGAGAGCTTGAAAAGGAAGCAAAATTAACCTTGTCCTAAAAAACTACTTCATTCTTTGTCACGTTTAATTCTGCATAATTCTGTGATTAAAAGATTAGTGAAGCAAAAACGTTTTGTTAATTATTTGCAGATTTCTTCCTATTCATCTGGTCTTTTCAGGCATTTCTCTGCTCCGTCTGTGGAAGAATAGTTAAAACCGCTGAATAATGAAAATTCTATCCAGCTTCGATCCTAGGCAAACAGACTGATTCTATGGTTGGTTCGTCTTCGTGTTTCTTCCCATGTGTAACGTGATTACAAGCCAACTTTTCTTAGGAAGGCATTTTTACCCTTAAGGAGGCTTTGCCATATATTGCAACAATCTAACTTAGCCTTATCTCTGTGTTTCTTCATCTGTAGGCGGCATTCAAAAATTTTAATTTCACTTTTTACTTCCTGATACGAAGTGAAGGAAATATTATAATCGCGAAAAGTTTCGGGTACCATATTTCAACGAAAATATCCATTTTGACAGCTTTCGAATCCATCTGAGTGATGTTTTTGTGGGTTACAGCCGAAAACATCGCGGACGAAAACGTCGAAGAGAAAACAACGCAAGACGAAAACGTCGTGCTACAAAACATCGTGGGAGAAAACATCGCAAAGAGAAAACATCGCATTTCTAAAACATCGTGGTACAAAACATCGTCCTCGAAAATAAAGCGGTTCAAAAACTTCGCAGTTTGAAAACATCGTCGTCGAAAATATCGTGGTAAAAAATAAAGTATCTACAAATCATCGCATGACGATAACATCGCAGACATACTTTTGTCAGACTTTAATAACTGTAAATAGATATTCCCATAATAATTTGTGAGCGCAAGCTGTAAAGAAGGGTAATTTTTACTTTCACATTTTTTTATTAACTAATAAATTTTTGCTGAAAAAGTAAGAAGGAGGCATAAGCATAGAAAATTAAATGCAACTTATAGATTATAATTTTTATGAAAAATTACCAGTGAAAACTTTATAAAAAATGATATATTAATGGTCTTTGTTGGTTAACTATGTCGGTTTAAAATTCTATTAAGTGCTATAAGTTGCATTAATTTCTATGCTTAAGTTTCCTTCTTATTTTCTCAGCAAAAATTTAGTAGTTAATATAAAATATGAAAAACAAATTATCCTTATTTCTGCCTTTCGCTCACAAATTATTATGGGAATATCTATTTACAGTTATTAAAGTCTGAATAGATATTCCCATAATAATTTGTGAGCGCAAATTATTACGGGAATAATTCTGAAAAAGCATGTCTGCATATTATCGTCACGCGATGATTTGTAGATACTTTATTTTTTACCACGATATTTTCGACGACGATGTTTTTAAACTGCGAAGTTTTTGAACCGCTTTATTTTCGACGACGATGTTTTAGAACTGCGATGTTTTCTCTCACGTTGTTTTGTAGCGCGACGTTTTCGCCTTGCGTAGTTTTCTCTGCGACGTTTTCGTCCGCGATGTTTTTGCCGCGATGTTATCGGCGGACACCGTTTTTGTGTGATATCTGTACGTACGAACAGAATAAAAAATTCTCTTACCCAGAACGGATTGTAAAATGGATTTAAAATGGATTCAGAAGAGATATTTTCGTGACGTCTGCACGTACGAATGTATATAAGTATCTCGCAGAACTCAAAAACGAGTAATCTCAGAACGGTGAAACTTTGTGTATGGGACGGCTATAAGATGTAGTTCTGCGCTTCTCTTTTTGGTTTAAATCGGCAGCACCCAAACATATATATATGTGTGTGTGTATACTTACTCTGTTAACTGGCTTGGTGAGGCAGTTATTTTAATTTTTATTTGTTGGTAAATTGTGCATTTTTTCCCTTTAAAAGTGATTGAATTATATTGCTCTAAAGTTCCGGTTAAGGTTTTTATGCATTTAATTAATTTGCATGCAATAGTTGTAGAATTATCAACAGTTTAAAAGTTGTTTAAGTAGAACTAAGCTTAACGAAGCCGTAATTTGTTTACATTTGAAATTCTTAGTAGAGTAGTGTATTCATTCAGTTTGTGCACCAACTTCAGTGTCTTTTTGCCAAGTAAGACCAAACGTAAACTTTCAATTTTGCGCACTGAAAAATCTGTCTTCCTGCCCGCTGGTCGAATTGCTTATTTTTGCCTAAAAACTGTAATTTTAATTCTAAAAAATATTTTTTTTTAAATCTTTTTAACTGTATTTGGTGTTTTCGTTTTTCTGTATTTTACAAGTTTTAATAAAGATGTTTTGAGATTTTATGTATTTTTGTCTTACCGCGAAATGAGAACTGAATTAATTGAATGCGAAATATATCTCTAATGAAATTTTATGAAATAAGGTTATTGAAATGCAGCAAAAAATGTGCATAATTTAATTGGCCTAGGATGTCATGTCGTGTCCGTATCATTTTAGTTTTGTTTCCTTTTCTTTTTATTTTTATTTAATTTTTTTTCAGAAAACAATCGTCTCCCCTTTATTTCTAATGAGTCAGAATCGTCATAAATTAAACTGGGAAAAATGAGGGTTGATTATTATATAAAAATAATTGCCTATTTTTAAAGGTTATTAAATATATGTAGTTGAATGCACACGACATGCAAATAACCTACTACTATTTTTATTAATGAAATAATTTCGTTTAGGTTCTGAGCTTAATTTTAAGATATTCGTAAATGGAATGTAATTTTATTATTTTAGTTAAAATATAATTCCATTATAAATTTAGACAAATACAAAGCGATCTCATTTTTAAATTTATCGAAAGTAAAGTATTTTATATTTTTTAAACAATTAAAATATTTTAATTTTGTAGCTGTTTTTATCTTTATTGAAATAAAATAACTGTAACGAAAAAATAATATTCTTTCATTTCATTGAATCAATTGTTCCTTAGGGAAAGACTAAAATTCAGTTATTCGGATGCTTCAGATATTTGAATATGTCGCATTCAGTTTGCATACTTAAATTTGCCTCCATTGCTAAACGCTTTATTAGATATTAAAATCACTTTCTGTATTTTGATACAAATTTCGATAAGAATTAAATTAATTGAATCATTCTGGAATATAATAGTCTCAAATTTAAAAATGGTAGTAGTGTATTAAAGGTGGTAATGCTTCTCAGAGTGGCACACAAATGAAAACAAAAGAGCCAGACAAACTGATAACAAACTAGTAGTAAGGCTTCATCCCGTGTCTTTAAATTGTACAAATGAATTGGGTTTTCTACATGGATACCGTTGCCAACAACATGCTGCCCTATAGATTGCTATCGTTGGCTTCAATCCAGGAATAAAATCGCATTTCATGCAGACCAGTTTCTTTAATCATGTTAGTAATCGGACCTAATGAATAGCGAATAAGTATGCAGTGTTAGCTAATGCAACAAATTAGAATGAATTTGGCAAATTCTATTCGTTGACTTAATACTTAGATTTTCTTTTCTTGTTTATGCACGCGCGTTAAAAAAAAAAAAAAAATAACGAGTTCCGTGCAACATCTCGTTTACTTACTATTATGGATCTCAGTATTAGTCAAATGGTTCTAAAAATACTTTTTGCAGTTTAAATTTTATGAGCACAATTCAGATGCAATTACTTTTCATAAAAGAAACTCTGCATTTCCAAGTTATTTTTGCCCGGAACATCTTCGACCATTACGTTTTGAGTATATTCATAATATTCAGTTTGTAGTTTAAATGTTGCATAATAGACAATAAGAGTTTGTCCTGCAATGATTCGGAAGTTTGTCTTCCAATGATTCAAAATTTGGTGAGGCGCCGTGCATTGTTTTTGTTATTTCCTTTCCACAAGAAATGCTTTGGACATGCTCCAGATCTTATTACCTAGAGATCAAAAGCATATTGATATATAAGGTATTTCTCCCGCCTTCTTAGCATGCCTTCGTAGTGTAGCGGTCTGCACGCTGGGCGCGCATTCCAGAGGTCCGTGGTTCAATTCCCGGCGAGGGCGTTTATCATTTTTCACATCTCCTACTTCCAAAAAACCCTAATGTCTTTACACATGTGTCAGCATTTTTAGCACAGGATATGCAAATATGTCAAATCTCCAGTGAATTACCTGTTTCATATCCCACCAGGATGAAAACATTCTACATTAGGCCACGACAGAGAGGACTGCACTCGAAAACCAGTTCTTAAAAAAATCTATTGTGTACACCACATGACTTTGTTGTACGGCATTTTAAATTTACATATATTTTGCTGCACTTCATTTAAACGTTTTTTCTCGAGTTGTTCAAACTGAATTAAACGATCCTTCAAGTCAAGTTGAAAATGACATTAAAAATTGCAAATTTTGAAACTAAATACCAATGTTTATTTTTGACGTACTCCAGTTAAACTTCTTATTATTTGTTTTTTTATAACGAGTATAAAACTTTCTCAAATATAAGCATAGAAACCGGGAGACCACATTTTAAAAGTTAGATTTCTTCATTTGTCCAAAGTTATTATAATTACTTTTTAATCTGGCACTGTCAAAATTTGAATATTTTAATCATTTACTGTACTTCTGTACTTGTGAGTACACGACTACGACCAACAATTGCGAAAATAAAGGCCGCCTAAAGAATTTTAACCGGTTATGGAGGGTGGGTATATGTATGAAATATGCACATATAAATGTAATAATTTTAAAATGCGTAGATGAAGGCATTGGAACTTACGATAGCAGCTTACGATAATTAACAGCTTACGATACTGCGTAGATGGTTGAGAAGACCGTAGTGGCTTGAAGTTGGCTGAGTGGAAAGCATGATGACGCATTTAGCACAATGGATCACAATCTTTATTTTTTTACGCATATCAAACCATCCTTTTGCAGACAAGATGCTTCCTAATTATAGTCGAATACAAGTTTCATTTTGAAGCACGACGTCATTTTAAGCAAGTAAGCAGCAGCAGCACGGATGAGAAACGTGTTGCCAGCAGGAGAGCTTACGCGAAAAAGGAGAGTGTCGCAGTATTTCAGAGGAAGAAGGCTGGGAGTCGGAAAAGTTTCAGTTCAGAGTTTTGGTTTACAATTAATTTGATTGGACAAGAGGTATGTGCATTGAAACGTTACATAATAAAAAATCTGGAACCTGGGGAGAAGAGATGAATTTAGGGGCAGATCACGCAATTTAGAATGTTAATTTTGAGGTCGCCAATTATTTTTTTAGTACAGCTATTATATTTTGTTATATCTTACATATAGATGTACTATTTGTACAGTGGATTACAATAAAAATGGAGGTTGCACAAATAAGATGTTTCAGCTGTTCTATATACAAAATTTCGGCGTTCTACGGGTTATCAGTTTTGAGTTATGTGAAATATAGACATATATACATACGTATGTTCAGACGTCATGAGGAAAGCCCTTTTGAATCCGCTTTAAATCCATTTTACAATCCGTTTCGGAAAAAAGAGGCCTTTACGAAAAAACATTTTTAGGAAAAAAGATCGTACGTATAGATGTCACGCAAAACATTCGTCCAAATGGATTAAGGCAGGGTCGAAATGGATATTTCTGTTGAAATACGATACTCGAAATTTTTGAGATTTTAGTACTTTACTTCGTAGATGGAAATAAAAATTTATAACTGAAGTGTATTAGATCTCTTACCCGCCACTCAGTTGCACTTTGTCTTAGGATAGTAATGTGGAAAAGAATATAGAGGTAAAATTTACAATTTAGAATTAAATATAAATACTATTTGAACATTAAAAACTTATGTGCGGTGCAACCTTTCACGGCGAGCACTTGTGAAATTGACCACTATGTCTGACGCATAAATAATGATAGGAAAATTATTTACGGTCATATTTTGTAAGACAGCCACCTCCAGAAACTCCAAATCGACTATAATTATAGTATACATCTTAAAGCGGCTTCACTAAATGTACGAACAGTGTATAAAATTACCAAAATAATATTTGCTTAGAAGTAAGAGGCAGCCTTGAGGAGACCATAATTTTCAATACATAGAGTAAATCTAGTTTTTCTGTAGAAGGTCCTTACTACATTGCATCTGGAAACCGTCCTGAGCTTGTCATTTTCCGCAAGCCGGATTCTTATATTATACTAAATAAACAAACGATGCCTTTTTTCTTTCTCTTACGCTTTGCGGACTGACGTGCTGACACTGAATCTGTTTTTGATTAAGAGCTCGATAATTTAACAGTCGCTGTTATTTAAATTCTTATTTCAAAACAAAGCTATTATGAGAAACGACATTATTTTTGCTCTAGCCAATCGATATCATCTTTTTTTTATTCTTCTTTTAGTCATAATATTGCATGTATTTTATGTCAATTAAACTTTTTCTGGAGAATGTATATAGACTGGACAATACTGGACAATGTATATCATATAAAGTAAACTTTTTTAATCGCCCACAGTTTTTAGTAATATTACATGAAACTCAGATTTTTATACGAGTTTTTAAAAGACGTAAATGTTTCACGTATGCTGGATTTCAATACCCAGAAACTCCTCATATCAGTGTGTTCGAAACTACTGTTCTCGCGCCCTGGCCTGTTGCCATGCCAGATTTAATCCATTCTGTATGATACCTTTTGCGAATTTTTCTGCAGCTGTAACCATAACAACTGGATAGAAGTAAACTTTTCTTTCGCATTCGGTAACTATCATCAAAGTAATCAACTGCAGATAAATATGTAAGTGTTTTTCATTACCCCTCTTATTTCACAGATCTGGCTCAAGTGGAACCACATTATGATCTTTAAATCAGTTTTCATTAAAGTAATAATTCTGAGAAAATTTTAGGAATCTAGGAATCATAATAAGGCAATTAAATTATACTCCAATATTCTAGGAGTTGATTCCAAGAAGGCATCCAGAAGCCAAACGATGAACGTTCCAAAAGCCATTTAGTAAGTGCAGCCAATAGGCAGTCGAATGATTGATGTGGAAAAAATTCCGACCGCTGACACCTGTTGATATTTGTATTAATTAATTATATCATGTGTAATATATCAGATGATCCACCCGGTTCAGCATGCTAATAAGGGAAGTCGGTTATCATAGGACTCAGCCCGTGTTAGTATACCAGAGAAACCATGATAATTTGCAGCAATCTCTCCTCTCTTCTTGTGGGTGTAATATCAATTCTTATAAATGCTTTTAGTATCGGTTGTAATCTTTATGATGAGATGGTTAAATGACCATTGCGTTAGTCCATTGCCGACGGATGTTTCAATAACCGGACGGACGGATGTTGCCGACGGATGTTCAAATAAATGAAGAAAGAAAAATATAGAAATCATATTACAAAGGCAAAATCACAGTATTATTACTAATAAAATTTTACCCTTTAATGTTTTTTTTTCTGCTTTCTTGCTGAATCTGTCTTTATCTGCATGCCTAAGATTCCTTTTTAAAGCTTCGATTTGTTTTTTTATTAGTTCAGCAATAAAACTTTGTTGACGCACTAACTTTAATACATTATTCGTACATGGCATAAATTGAGATAAAGGAAAACGACAGAACAGCAGAAATGTAAAGCGACAAAGAATGGATTAACATAAACTCAACTTTCTGGGTCAGTTCCATCAAAGAAGACACCGCCATCGAACTTGAATATACTTCGACGTCCTTTCTTATTTCCGGAGTGAACAGAAGAACATAGAGGAAAAGGAAAAATGGGAGGTGACTGAAATCTGGCACAGGACCAAGAAAGTACCCCCATCCCGTTATTGGGATTTAGAGCGACACTTGCTCGGCATAACAATCTAAAAGGCCGCCTCCGACACAAATCAATAACATGCCACCTCTATCCCGTTTCTTTCTTGAGCTGGGAAAGAGTGTTGAGAGGTGTTCTCTGTGTGCAAGTTGGCTGTCAGAGCGAAATCCCAGAGGTCCACATGAAATCGGATGGTGCTGTTTGATCGCTGGGAGAAGCTAAAAGCATGTCTGGGTATTTTGTTTTCCTGCGGTACTTCTGTAGTGTGGTGTCATAGAAACATGAAGGTTTAAGGGTCCATTATTCTTTCTTAGCTTTTCTTAGACAATGCTGAAAAAGAAAAATGGCTCTTCTGGGAAAGTAGAGATATTGATGACATAATAGCCAACAAGAATGTGGACACTTACAAGATATATTTCGCTCATATTATTTCAGGTTCTTCGAAATAAGCACTTTGGGTCACTTTTAGATATGCATGGAATTAAAAAAAAATCAAAGGCATTGATTTTTAAATTCTCGTCTATTTTATTAAAGATCTTGACGAGGAAAGATCATTTTACATTAATTAGGAAAGACTTCTTATTTGTTGATTCTGATTTGCGTTCAAAAGGAGACTCTATGTTTATTTTAAAATAATGTTTTGGAGCCTTCCCATGACACTTTTATGCTGTGTTTAATTTCGCTAAACCGAAATGATTCTTTGGAAAAAAATTCAGATTTCGAAAAAAAAGGTTGTATTAAACATTTGAGCTGAAAAGTCAATTACGTAAGTTTCTTAGTCAGTTGACAAGACAAAACTTGTGAATTTCGAATTTTTAAAGAGTTATAATGAAAAAGAGTATTCAAACAAAATCAAACCTGAATAAATCATTAATTCTAAGTATCAAGGATATATCGGAATGTAAGCAATAAAAAAGTGGTCACTATATCGGTTTCTATTAAAATTTCCTTTCTTAGGAAAAAAATATCTGGGGAATATATAACGAGAAAGACACTAAATATGTCACGTCACCGCAAAATCAGCTTTCACTAAACATGAATCAATTCGCAGCATTTTTCGCTGTTTGCTGACTAGTAGTAATGTTCAAAGTTCAATTTCTTTTCTAAATGTAGAATCTATTACAAATATAAATAAAATTAAACTTTAAGAAGTTAAAAAAATATGAGTCTTTAAATACTTATGAAAACAGTTTAATTATTAATGAGATTTATAGACCTGAAATTATCATATTGTCCTGAATATGAATGATCCTCATATATAAAAGCATACGATATTTTTGCAAAATGGAGCAAAAATGAGGATTGTTTCCCACATAAAACAATCTCATGGTATGAACTTTATACGTTAAAAAAGTTTTATAGTTTATTTGTAAGAGTAGCAATTAAGTTATCCAAATGAAAAGAGCTATCCCCCCCCTCCCAAGAATTTCCAGTTGCTCAGAGCAGTTTGCATATCAACAATAGCTGATGACTCCTATTGGGAAACAGATTATATATTGAGAAAAATTATATTGAGAATATATTGAGAAAAGAAAAAGAGATTTATTTTATTACTAGTAATAACGAAAAATTATTATATATATGATCTTGGTCATAACATTTCTACTTAACAAACAAACAAATCTCTCTTCTAATCATTAATTTCAAGTAATATATTACTTTTAATACTATGCGAGTATCATCTATTAAAGAAATTTGCCATTAATATCCCTTTTTAAATTTCCACAATTTTGCAACAATCGCTTTACTCACTTTCTAACTGTTAAGTTGAAAATTATTAAGTTGAAACCTTTCCTTTTAACACCAAATAAATAGCATGATACATGTGAAGAATTTTATTTGTACATTTATTTTTAGTTTATCGTATTTTATTTCAAGAAATTTTCTTTTTCAAAGCAATCTATTTCTAGCTCAAAGCAAGGAAATTATTTTTTGTTTACGTATTTTTTTTCATATTAACTTGTTTTCATTTCTGAATTAAATTTACATAAATCCGAATGTACAACTTTCTGTTTAACTGAATTGAAATTAAGACATTACTTTTTATTGAGGTAAGGTTTCTTAAAAAATTAAAAATTAAAATTACAGTATATATATTGTTAAACTGCTTAATTATATTTTAATTTTAGTTATCATAAATCGTAAATTTATATTAAAATGTAATATAAATTTACAATTTTAACGAAATATTGAAATAAAAGTAAAATTGATAACAAAATATACAGAAGTTAATAACAAGATTTCACTTGCCATAGAAAGAAAAGCAAAAGTTTCGGATAATTGCAATATTGAATGCTAGAATTCAATAATGCAAATAAATTGACAACAAAATTTCACTTAAAGTTTAGAATAATTGGATTTTGGAAACCAGAAGTTCGAATAATTTGAGTATAGCTGTATATACATAAGCAAAACGTTCTTTAAAATCCATTCAAGAGATTTTTTCCCTGTACTTATTTCACAACGTCCGACATGTCGGCTATGTTTAAAAAAATGTATTCCTATAATGTAATCATCAACTCGAATATGGGTACCAGGAAGCTCGAATTTTGAATTTCGAATTTTTTTTAAATTTATTTATTTCACATTTTTTGAAACTTTAAAGAATTTTGATTAACAAACTCAACGATCTCAAAAGCGTGTAATGACATTACTGTACGGAAAAATACATTTTTAATCTCCAGCTCGCGAGACTGTATATTAGAAATTCTAAAGATACATTGTTTTTAAATTGTTTGTGATATTGCTGTTGAGTTTTGTGTAGTTAAAGTGAGAAGAACACGGTATTTAATAAATAAGGTAACATATAAAACGTTTAAAAAAGGGCCCTTTGGGCGTAATATGAAAGCTTTCAGATTTTATTCATTTAATGTTTTTTATTATTTGGGTCACTCTGAAACTTCTTAAGGTGATTCTGGTGCAAATTTCATTGCAAATGTAAATACATTCAAATAATTGTAAAGCCTACGAGTATTTATTCGTGAGCAACATAGAAATGTGCATGTATAAAATGTATCGGCTATCACGGCCTTTTTCCTGTTTCATACGAAGGAAAGAATAAAAGTTGGCATAAACTCAACGAATACTTTCTAATTAATAATAACAGTGTCTTTGTGCCAAATAGCTCATTTATTCGATTTAAATGTTTCGCTTGCATTTCTCTTTCACTCAGAAATTTCATTACCAATTATCATAAATTATGGTACAAAATGCACACTTTCTTTTTTATTATTATCTTATACTTAAATAGAAAATCTATTAATTTAAAAGTGTTCAGCAGTTTCACGAAAGATTTTGATAAAGATTTTGATATTGCTGTTTTCTAGCAGAGTTGTTATAGCTGTATCGTGCACATCAAATCCACTTGTTCCTATCTACTCAAGCCATTTAATACAGGTAAGGAGACACAGTTCATATTTATATTAGTAACGAAAAATGTAAACAAGCAAATTTCCTTTGTTTTCAAATAATTTTTAGCTATTTACCTAGTTATCCATTATACATATGCGGTATAAAATTTGATTATTTATTATTGCATTCTGAACACTTTTAATTTTTCCCTTTTTAATCCATTTATAAACAGCCACTGCCCTCTCTATGTATCAGTTTTTAGTTAGCTACTTGCTGGTTAAATCATATAACGTAAGCCATGAGGCTAATTTAAAATCCATGTTTATTTGTGAATGTAAATGTAAAAGCTAAATTTATACAGTAATATAAAATGTGAAATATTATGGAAACCATTAATGTGAAGGCATAACTTTTGGAAAGAAGTCTGAGACCAGTAAATAATTCAAAATTAATTTCTGCTGCAAATTTTCTGTTTTCTTAGATTTTCTGTAAAGGACTGTCTATACAAAGCAACAAAGTTGCTTGGCGACGCATTGCCTTTCCCTCATAAACTTGTTGCCTAAACAGCAGTTCGTCTACAAGGCGATTTTGCTGTAAAGTTGCTTTGAGCTACTATGTTAGTCAACAAGCCTATAATACGCGACGCGTTTTCTGTCCAGTAGGAAATCTTCCTCGCATCGACAAGCAAACGTAAATTTCGGTGGAAATTCGATGGGAAAGTAAGCATTGTTTGCATAACTGTGCTTTCACTTTGCACCTTCTATTCAACTATAAAGAACGAATATTAGAATATAAAGTAGTTTCATATGATGCTGAACAATTTACCCGTTAATAAGCTAATATTGAATGATAATATCATAAAATTTAAAATATGGAATTTAAATGAAGTAATAAAACAACTGGAATAGCAAAATGAAATTGAGAGTGCTTCGATAACTCGTGATTCTCATAAGCAATTTCATTGGCTGTTGCCAATTTAAATCGCCTACAATTTTATTTTCTTCATACTTACGGTCATTAATATTAGCGCAGGCGCCTGCAACATGTTTCTTTTGTACTGGCAGTGTATTTTTCTGTGTAGACTGACGGAAGCAGGTGTCGCAGACGTCGAAGCCTATAAGCCGTTAGGCTAAACTTACTATATTTAATTTAAAGTTCAATGTTACCTATTTGAGTTAATACAGAAGAGTTGGCTTTTTTTATGCCCAAGTAGGGCCATCTGTTAACTTATATTGAATTAATAAAGGGTTCTTTACTCCCTTTTCTGCAGTTGTCGTATTTAAGACCTGAGCATAATTCCTCATGCAGTCTTCTAGGTCTCGCTAGTTTATGTTACCGAAGAAAACGGAACTCTATAAGCTATCTATTTGACTGAAACTCGATTTTTGCTCACACGAGGAACTTTCTAACACTACATAACACTAGGTCCGTATTGATCCCTTGAGAGTCAGTGATGATCAAGGGGCTGATAGTCAAATATGTACCGGAAATCGATTGGCGTAATCAAAATACCATTCATTACCAAAGAAAAATCATGAATAAAATTGATAATTAATTGTTTAATATTTCTTTTTTATATTTAATGTTTTATGCACTAAATGAGATATAAAAATGTAAAACGTGAAACCACAAAAAACACTGTACAAAAATACGAAGAACAGGAATGGAAAAACAAGAAACATGTTGAACACTTTTTGAACGAGCTGATTTAAAAATAATATTAAATAATTTTGTGCCAAATACTAAAAACATTGCACCAATGCATCAAGCGTAGTCATCACATCAATTAAAATCGAACTTTTTTTCCATTAGAACCTATGATTTTTGTTTCTGAAAATTTGTTTAAATTTGTAAAATTAAAAATAGTAATAAATCAAAAAATAACGAAACGTAAATCTAATTAACCATTTTTTCAAAACTTAGGTTTACATTTTTAATCCAATTGTTACCTTTAATTTATTTTTTTGCAATTCTCATTATGATTATATTGTATACTAGAGTGGTAACAAACTGGCAGCATTTAATCTGTGATTCAGTTTGTGTGTGCAATGAGTGTTTGCAAATTAAATGCGTAAATTTTCTATAACATGTAATTCGTTTATTCAGTTTAAAGATTTAAGGAAGCTTTGACTATTTTGGAGCGGAAGAGAAATCTATATTATTTTTTAAAGTCTTACTACATGAACTGACTCTTACTATATATATTAATTTTCTGATTTGTATACGCTTTCTAAATAAACTTGTCTAGAAATTATTTGCATTCGTTCAAATTCGTCGTTTGGAGCTCCTTTTTCTAACTGGATTAAGTGAGAGACTGCATTATTGAAAGATACTCAGTAACTAAAGTAGCAGTTCACAGTGAGTGTATTGTACTCGAAAAATATTATCGGTTTATTACAGTATTGATATTTAGTCTCCTCGGTAAATAGATTAGATGTAAGAAGGCTGAAACATCAATCCTTGTGGAATTCTCAGCGCTTTATTATTTTGGTTGTGGTAAGTGTATTTGCGACTCATTTCTTTAATACTTAATAGCTGCCTTGGGAAGTAAAACTCTCTGAGCCACCGTAATAATGCATAGTGTATTACCTCTTACGTTATCAAACGCTTTCTCTTTATTTATGAAGATGAGAATCATAACTGCTCTTTTGATAAAGGTTTCGTTCGCTTCTCCAGTTAATCCAGAGTTGCGATTTTTCCCAAATGTAAATTGTGTCGGAGCTAGAAAATTATCAGAAATGATCGCATTTCCCTGTGCGTTTTTTAGTGGTGTAAGTAATTGACAAATAATAATTTAAAGATTCGTTGCTCGAATCTCGGTGAGGCATATTTGATTTTTCATGGTTGCTGGTTTGTAAAACTTACATCACTCTTCAGTGGTGCTCGAATTAGATGCTGACAACTCTACTAGATATTGTTCGGTGTACTAGTTTTTTATGACTATATCTTTTAAATAGCGAAGAATGCAAGAAGTTATCGCATTCCCTGGTGCATGATCTTCCGGTATAATTAGTTAGCATATTTTCTCATAGCATTTGCGAGGTACATGGTTCGAGTTCCGGTCAAGGCGCAGCTAATATTTTATATTTTCGTAAAACCTAGTAGTCAAACTGAGCAGAAACTCACCAATGTAAAACACGATCAGACACAGATCCTGTTTCTTGAGGAGCGAAACGAAAAACATAATTTTGCTTTTTTTTTTCTCAATAAAACTTCATGAGAATAATAATAACATTAATTGTATTTTTAGCAATTGAAAACTTATACATTAGTTGCTTGAAAATATTTTTCGGTAGTTAACAAAATTATGGTTTAAAAGTGTTACTCAACAGTAAATGCTACGAAATATTTGGTTTTAACGAAAGTTTCCCGCCACCACAAATAGTTCACGATGGCGTGTTTAATCCTACTTTGTCAAACGATTTTTGGCATTTGAAAGAAAGAGACTTTAGAAGGATGCGTTGTGAAGTAAAAACATATCATTATCATTAAGGTGTCTGAAATGGAACTATCACGCTTCCAGATTAGAACCACCATGTACTTTCAGTTCATTTACAAAAAGTCAGTTACAGGATATCCACCATATCATGTGTACAGATTTAGGTACTAATGTTGTATCATATGATACCGTGAAGGTTTGTACCGAAAGTTCAAAAACAAGGACTATGAAAATCAAAATACAGAGCGCTCTGGACGGCCTATTGATGATGATGATGATGCCCGCCTGCGAGAACCTTTGGAAGAAGACCAGTATGCAATCACTAGAGAGCTTGCTAAGGAGTTAGATTAAGATAAAATAACACGCAAAACAAGTATGAAGTCAAACAACATTCCTATGTTTTCCGTGTACTTCAAGTTTCCTCCTTCGAATTGGCTCTTGATCAAGAACTAAATTATTTAAAATCAGTAGCTATTGACAGGGGCTTTTCAACCAACATTATTAATCAAGCAGTTAAAAAATTCTCATCTCAGCACACCAAAAAGCACACTCTTGTTTTAGGAGATTATAAGAATTCTGTTGTCCTTTCTTTCTTCCATCAATTAGCTATAACATTGCACGTATTTTACGGAAATTTAACTTTCGATTGTTTATTCTCCAATCAATAATACTTAAGGACTCATTCCGGATATGAATTCCCGGTGTATTTATAGGATTCCTTGCCAGTATGGTTTAATTTACATTGATCAAACTAAGAGAGCCTTAAAATTTCGCGTCAAGGAACATGAGGCATCTGTTAGAAAAAAAGAAACACAGAATTCCTCTGTTGCTCAGCATTATTGGTCCGAAAATCACATTTTCAATTTTGCTGCGGCCAAAATTATTCAAACAACATCTTCCATTGGTGAATTAGATTTTCTAGAGGCGTTTCACAGTCAAAAAATCATTCTCTTCTAGTTAGTCTCTGTTACCCTAATTCCAATCTATCTTTGCGTTCAGTCTTTAAGGAAATTATATTTTAGTTCTCGTTTCATCACTAGATGGCTCCAGTGTCTTACTTCCTGTCCAGATATTCTTATCTTATCTAATCACTACATCTTATCTCGTTCATTTGCACTTTCGCATCTGGGGATGGTGGCTCGGTAAAACCATCGAAACTAGTCCTGTGAAAATTTGCAAATACAACGCTGATTTTTGCTGTTTGATTTCTAAAGTAATTAAGGAGTTAGATTTTAGTGCAATGTCCATTACTTGCGCTGTGCATCGCATAAACCTGACGTACAACTTCAATCGCTGAGTGCCGTATGAGGTGATTCAGGCAGATAAGGACAGTCGCGTTCGGCCTGCACGAATCTGCTCCAGTATCAACGCAAGGACAAACTTCAGGACCGGATCATCCCTTTTGAGGAAAAGTGGGTTTACTGCCACAGCGAAAAGGGGCTCGTCCGCGCCGGTTAAGCCCGTCGGCAGCGTAGCAAAGCGCAATTTCACTAACAAAAAGATCTTGCTTTGTAATCTGGTAGGACTGCCGTGCTATTATCCGGAAAGAGTATCTGGAAAAAAGTAAAACACTCGACAGTAAGGTGTACAGCGAAATGCTAGTCCGTGTTGACGCTACTATCAAAGAAAAACGACGAACGGAGTTCCGGCGGAAAAGATAATGTTTCATCAAGATAATGCAAGACCACATGTGCCTGCATTCACCAGCTGGGCTCTGTACGGACTCGAATGGGGTCTTTTGCCACACCCATTATATAGTCCCAACATCACTCCTTCGGACTTCTACTTCACATTGCAGTTACATCTTGCTGGTACTGCAAGACATTCCATTCTGCATAGGACGTTCAAAATGAGGTTGATCTCTTTTTGGACTCTCGGCGACCAAGTTTTTGGGCCAAACATTTTGAAAAACTATCAAAACGTTGGCTTTTAAGAACGTTTTTCGGCGGAAAACGTTCGTTGCAACCGGATATCATTGAATTGCAATTAATAGAAAAAATAAGTCAAGCTTGAATTATTCTAATTTGCTTATTAAAGCTTTCCGCAACAAATGTCAAAAAAGACGTAAAAAATGTCAAATTTTGAAATTAAATGTGTCGGTCAAATGTTTTGTAATACGAGAATCAAACTTTTTCTGTTATGTATTTTATAATGAATATAAAATGTAAATGCAGTTAGTAATTTTTACAAATTTGATTTAAAATTAAAAAATACAAAACATAAATGTTTGTGTCATTAAAAACATTTTTGTTGCCTGAAGTATGTGTCTGCGGTGAATTGTTGCGAAATAGATGTCCCATAATGACTTCTGTGTATAATCTATCCATAAGGAACAAGCTACAACAACAGACATATATATGTGGTGGGTAGATATACGTAAAGAGAGACAGCGGAAGAACAGAAGTATGATATCTGAAACCAGCTTCCTATAGCACAAAAAGCAAAACTCAGTTTCACTTGCTCGGTACAGAACCAGAACCAAAGCAAATGAATCCAGTAACTGACAAGATAAATAAAAAGTAACTTAATTGGAAAAGAACGTTGTGTAAAGGAAGTGACGTAAGTGCATGTGACACTGAGACGTTCAGGAAATTAGTCGATCAGGAGGTGGATATCTAATTGCCGCAGTTACCGGATCTGACCAATGGGGAACAGTAGGAATTTAATTAAGCAGTGTTAATGGTGAGTGATAGTATTCCTCAGGATAGGAAACTGAATGCTTTATTGAAAGTTTTTTGCATCTGTACCTGTCAAATTGGGTTAAAAAGAATGTACAATAAATGATAAATTTTTTTTTTTATTTTTTTCCAGAAAGTAACTTCATTAAATATTGAACTATCTTATAAGGTTTTTCTAAATGCAAAATTTATCAAAAAGATATAAAATAACTGAGAAAATTTCAAAAATGGCAACTAGATCAGATTTCTTCCAGACTTTTATAGCAGTAAACATTGAGCATTATAGAACAGTTTTCAATATTTTTCCTATTGATTACGCATAATTTTACCATGTTCAAATAACACAATGTTTTTGTTACGCGGCTATAAAAAGTTTTTCTGCTGCTACGTAAAATACATTTTCGAATTATAATTCTGTAGTTGTTAACTTAATGCGCCTCGAAGTAAAGGCAAAAGAATGTTCGTTTTTGCTTACTTCTCATTCCTTTTGTCATTTTTCTGTTTAGAAGACTGATAAAAACATGCAGAGTCATGAGGATAATTATTTTGAAGAAGGAGACGGGAAAAATGTATACACCCTCGAACCCGGACGTCCCGAATATTCGTCGAGAGTGCTACCGTTATACTACTAACGTACGTTGAAAGGAGAGAGAAAATACCTTGTAAACATTATGAATAATCACGAAACGATTCTTACTTCATACTTGTGATTCTGAACGAAAATTTAAATGTCAATAATGAAGACGTATTACTGTACAAACTATCAGTGTATATTCTTGATTATCTGACTACGGATTATCCATATGCTGCGATGCTCACGCACACATTCTCAAACCTATGCAGAAGAGTGCGTTATAAACAAATATGCGCAAGAGCGCAATTGGTCAAAAGTAAGCCAATAACACTGGTTCGATCACGAAGAAGTAATTTTTATAATACAGAATCTGTAGATTTACCTAATAGTGATGAAGTGGAGGCAATAATTGAAGCTGCATGCCAAAAAAATTGAAAACTGAAACCTCTTCGACTATGTCGATCGGAAAAGTATTAAAATATGGTTCAATGATGATTCGACTGAACCGGGTTTTCAGTACTTAAAAGATGCGGATATCATTTCAAATGTCACAAGAACCGAAGACCGATACTGAAAATACAAGGAAAGACGATTCTGCCAATTACATTAATCCCGAGGCAGCAATGACTTCTAATGAAACTCTATTGAACTTCGTCGACCGAATGAGGTCTAGGTATAAGGATGAAATAGCACTTCGAAAAACACCCAATGAAATTCGAAAATATTTAAACAGCAAAATTATTGATTTTTTTTAGAAATAAACGCATATAATATGCATGAATATTGATAGTCTGGCTTATTCGTATTTTTCAACTGTACGTGACCTGCTTCCGCGGTCCGAAAAATCAAGAGATACTGTTCGATATTGTTTAAAGTACAGGAAGATTCTTTCTTCCCTAAAAGTATATTCCTTGAATATTTACTTTTCCTACATGCCCCACCTAATATTTAAAAATTAGACTAGTGACAGATGAAAGTGTAGGGGCACCAGGGCTTCACTATGAGATTTTACAGGTATTATCCCCTACAGCCTTACACTAACCATCTAGAGGAGACATACTTTCGCGGGTCTCACGAGCCAACACCTCCTAAAGAAAGAGAAAGAAGAAGTTACGCACCACTCGCGCACCACTTCCTAACCGCTATTAAGAAGGTGTTGCGCGAGCGCCCTGTGTGGCGAAACCTGAAATCTTGACGTTTTGGGTGTTTAAGCTGGTGATTTACTGGATGAGACGGCATACCGCGCGTCCGCTACTTTTATGGATCGGAAGGCAATTTGAATATATTTGATATTATTCTGAGCTCCTATTTAGAAAACCAGGACCCGCACATATAAGGCTTCTTCTTTTAAATTTATTTATTTCATGACAATATTTTTATTTGTATATGGCTAATCACACGAAATGCTATCTATCTAAGGGATACTTTCATGGAGGGCTTTCCAGGAAAACTGGTTTGTGTTCCCATTACCCACAGAAAAACCAAATATTCAGCCGTCTGTTTCATCTATGTTTGAACCTAGGTAAAGCTACCTGTATTCAACGGTCGTGACCAGTGGTGAGATTCTGTTTCAATGAAATAGCAGTTCATTTTTGTGTATTATATAATGTTTCATATTACAGGAAAAAAATTGCTTCTTGCGGTATAAAATTATCGTTACAGTAGATAATCTAATTTATTTCCTATTTTATATCCGTTTAAATGAAACTAGCCATTGAAAGGGATTTAATATGCAATAGAGAGGACTCCATTCACATTCTTCTTTACATTAAAAACCCATTTAACTCACTGAAAATGATTACCAATGATAGCTTCCTTAGCTATATACTGTGCTCTTCGCCATATCTCTGAAGACCGAGTCTTTATATATGAATGTATGAAAGGCGATAATAATGATAGCGGGAACGTTGAATGAGCTGATAATGAATATGAAGCTATAAATATGCAGGGTTTTCATTATATTACACCAATGCCGAAAGTTTTTCATTCACATTTCACGTGACGTCGTCATTTAAGTCTCAATATCAAGATGAATGATGAGGTTCCACATTATTGATCTGTTTGTGAGCATTCTGTGACAGCTAGTCTCGTAGCTCAACTTTCAAATAGTTTATGAGAGTGTTTTCTTCTTTACTTTACAATGGCAAGGTGGAAAATGCCGCTTTGTTATAAATTCATAGCTTATTGAAGATGGGCATGACTTTCATGTTATGAATTGCTGTGTGTTTTTCTTTCTTGATTTCGATTTTTTTTAATTGATAATTTAAAACCAAATTAACAGAAATGAAAATGTTACAATGTATGTAATAAGTAGGCTTCAGAAACACCCTTCTAATTTGTAAATTAATACTGACATCTTTGTGTATAAACAATTTCAGAACTTTTACTAATTTGTTTTTACAAATTTCTGCATTATTTCATACTTTTGGGTTAGGCTGTACCTTCAAAAATTGGTACAAGTGAAGAAAATATATAATTGCACCATTTTCCCCTCTAAGCTAACATATTTCTTAGGTAAGAAATCAATAAGATTAAGATTTTCGTTCACACTGGGCAATAATTAATTTTTATTTGAAAATCTGGAATTTAGAATTACTGCGTAGTAAATAAAGTCTATAATTTATTTAAATTTCAAAATTTGAATTAAATATAATTTTAATTAATTGAGTTGGAATCACATATAGATTTGATTTTGTCATTATGTTTTTTTAATTGAAAATATTTTTCTGGCAATATATTAATAAAAACGACAAATTCAGTTCGTAAAGCCCGTTGATATGAGCGAATTTTTAGTATAGTATAACTTTCTAGTAGTTTCTGAAAGAAACAAGGGTATACAAATGTTTAAGATCAGGTTAAATACGTACCTATTCATTTTGGAATATTTTCAAAATCACTTTAAATTAATAACATCGTAACCTAAGACAAATTTGAAAATTTATTTAACCTCTCCATTTGTTTTGATGGTACGCATTTATGAACTTTTCAAAGGAAACAATTCTACAGTTTCGTCTAAACATATATTTTGTGTATAAGAATCTATTTTAAAAAGTAAACCCGTTTGCAATAGAACAAAATAATACAATATTGTAAGATCAGTTTAGTAAGGAAGTAAACACATTTGCATATTTAAAATACCAACATTACTTTAAAAATTACGGCAACGATGATGATTTGAAAGATGCAAATAATCACAAGTGTTACGGAATTATTTACTAATGTGCGTTTAGTTAATGAAAGTAAAAATATATATTTAAGTAAAAGATATTAAATTCATTGTTAAAATAAAAATAGTATTATTAAGAAAAGTAGTATACTGTGTGACTTTTTACTCACTACTTTTGCAAGATCTCACGGGAGGCCGAGTGGTTAAGGAAGCTGAATACTGGTACTTCGACCTGGTTTGGGATCGATCTCAGTGTGAACGGGCTGGCTGCATGGTTGGCGTTGGGGTTTTTCCCATGGGAACGCGAGTATGAGCCTGTTTTCCTCAGAAAGCCCCCACGAAAGCATGATTTTTCTTAGGAAGATAGCCCTCATGGTGTTTTCCATATTCATTTAACTTAATCTAATCTCCAACGCTTGCATGCAGATTGATTTAAAAAAATAAAAGTTTCATATTTTGATAAAATCTCTGATTTTCAACATCCATTAATAGGTATTAATATTTTTTAAGAATATGTCTTTGCAAGTCAATGTGATGATATTACGATGAAAATTCAAAAGAACAACCCGATCCAGAACAAACTGTTTTTTTTATTAAAAGGTGTTCTAAATGAGAAAAATATATAGAACATAATTTCAAGCATTTCAGTTTATGTGCTACGATTTTAAAATATCTATAATAGCTAACTCATAATTTAAAAAATCTAAGAATCAATCTTTCTAGTAAATTTTTATAGATTTAATGTAAAACATTCTTCACAATTTTCATTTGATTAAAAAATGATAAAAATGCATTTTTTAATTCTTATTTTTATTGACAATTATTACTTTTTCGTCTATATTCATTTCGATTTTTTTTTAAATTAATAACTCTTACTAAAACCTTACATTGAGTTTTTTTAACCTACTAGTTATCTTAAAAAATTTCGATGTGTATCATGCACGTAATATGTTTACTTCGTACTTCCTAAGATTAAAAATTAGTATAGGCTTTCAAGTCGAAAACTTTGCGCTTGATTCAAGAGAACAAAAGCTGAATATCTGCAGTGGAAAAATTCCGTAATAAATTTTAGCATGCCTATATATGAGGATAATATTACAATATAATCATAAATATTCTAAAAAGGTATGATCATGAAATTTCTGAGCAACATTTATAATTTTGGACATTATACAAAGAATGCTAATTACAGCTGACGTTATAGAATACTGCTTTGTTATTCCATTACGGGATCATGGCAGCTACATCGGCAATGTGCACCGAGGAAGAACAGAGATTAGTGATCCCCTTTTTCTAGTCTGAAGAGATGCCAGCGACTGAAATTCGTTACAGATAACAGAATAATACTAGGGCAACGTTGTACTGCCCAGAATGATATATGTGCGGATCGACATGCTTAAAATGGTGGGACAAAGCATGAAGCACGATCAGATTGCAGTATGTCCATCAGCTCCTAATGACCATCGAGAAACGATTCTGTCTGCCTAATGCCTCTCTAACCTCCAAATGACGTTGCATTTCTTTGCCAATCAGTTACGTTTGTTTGGACTGCTCAAAGATACTTAATAAAGTTATCGATTTGCTTTAGATATAGCAGTGAATTAAGTTGTAAATAACAGAAACTCTTTTAAGGATTTTGTCTAAATGCTCTAAGTCTTCAACTTTCTCGCTATAATATAAGAACTGACAAATCACAGGCAAGCAAGCAAATTGAAGATCTGTAGACACATTCACACATGTGCAAATCTACCTTTCCGGTTTGGTTTATGCGACCAGCAACAAAACTTCTACAATGGAATATGCAACCTCGTGGGCCGCTGAAGTGATTGCTTCGAAAGGCAGAGAGATTGTGTAGAAAAATTATGTACTTGTTCTTCACTTATGTTTTTTCTAATGTATTTCAGGCGGAAGCGAGGGGATGATTTTTCATTTACCTCTATATATAAATACAAGGGGATCATGAAAAATTTTCGGGATTTATGAACCCCCAGTGGCCAGTCTGCTCAACCAATCGAAATTAAAATTCAGATACTGCTAGTAGAAAGTATGCGCACGAGATTGCGCTGATTTAAAACGAAAGAACTCTTACAGTTAGTTACGATGAAATTACTTCGAAATTTTCTAATGGCAATACTCAGTTTTTTCCTGCTCAAATTTATCAGCGTATTGAACAACCTTAAATGACGTTGGAATGATACACATATGACGACGTTTGCCGGAGTAAAACGTTTGCAAAGAAGAGATGATTATCATTTCTAATCAGATATGGTGAAGACAGCAGATTGTCATTTAAGGTACATTATGGGCGGATGAGGTGCATTTCTTTTTAACTGGCAACTTAAACTGCAAGAACTGTGGTCGCTGGGTTGACGAGAAGTCTCACGATGTGGCACCAGCGCCTTTAGACGAATCTAAAGTGACTTTAAGGTGTGGCATCGCAGGTACATTTGTTCTTGGTCCGTACTTCTTCAAAGAGATCGCTTCCACAGATATGAAAACGTGCTCCATCACAAGTTCTCGGAATAAGCAGTGTTGCAGAATTAAATTCCAGAATTGCAGATGCGAAATGTCGTTCATGACCCTGTATGGATGCAAGATGGTGCTTCTCAAAACTTCGCCACATGTGTTTGGCAAGTGCTGAAAAAGCGTTTTGGAGATAGAGTCATCTCCCATAAATTTGCAGTTTCGTGGCCACTGTGATCCACCGACCTCACTGCAATGGATTCCTGGTTTGGGGGCTCCTGAAATATAAGGTGTACGCATCACAAGAGAGATTCCTTCTGAAGTTAGGTTCATCATTATCGTCAAGAATCTCCCGCATGCAATGCGTTATCGTGTGCGAAGGTGGTCAAGTCGAAAACTTGTTTTTCCAATAAAAGCTTTTTTCCCTCTCCTCTCTCATATTGTCATTGGTCCTTTCCAATGCTGCCCCTTGCAAATATTTTACGGCGACATTTTTAGTCATACGTTCAGCTTTCCAACATTATTTATGGTGCGCTGATTATTTTCAATGCGCTAGTCAGTTTCGAAGTGGAAAAAATGAGTGTTGCCGTTCAAAATTTCGAAATTTCTTCACTGTAACCGCACTCGTGAGAGCTCTGTTATTTAAAATAATCACAATCTTGCGCATACCTTTAAATAACGGTATCTGAAATTTCATTTCGATTGGTTCAGCGGATAGCGCGCTAGGGGTCATATAACGGAAAGTTTTTTTAAACCACTCCTTATGTTTACTTTATTCCCCTATGTACGACTTTATTGCTGCATAATACAATAATCCTCTATATTAATAATAGATTAGACTATGAATAATCAAAAATAAAGGCTGAAACATCTAATAACTATTGGTTACTTTAATATTATTTTTGAAATTTCCATTAATCCGACAGCGATCAATTTTATTGAATTTCATTATCATGTAAGTCATGACAAGTACTTATTTATTAACAGGTGAATATACTTAAAACACTTAGGTATCACTTATAACATCTCATTTCTGTTCCCATGAGTCAGCAGTAGCTAAATGAAAAATACCGTTGAACAATGAATTCCTGAAGATCTACCATTGTTCATGAAAGCGGACTAACAGTATTGAGTTTCCAGGAAATTTCTTATAGATGTTACTTCTCTGCGAGCCAGTTTTTTTTCAAGAAATTTCTTGCAAAAGCATTGTGCAATTAAGAGAGCCTTCCCATCCTTCATCCTAATTGATTAAACAACAACACCTTCCTCTTCATTAAATTTCACTTTTTTCTTAGTAAAACATAACGCAGGAAATGCCTTGAGGAACACGTACACGTGATGTTTCTACCTCAGAGTAAATAACATTACGCTCTTTTGGGGATTTTCTTCTTTTAGCGTTCAGGTATTTAAATGCCGGAAGTGCCCTATTTCTTAAGTGAGATCCCGGATATTCCGCGCAAATAACTTTCTTAGAAAGTACACTTTTTCGGTATTTTATCAGTATTCTCTTTTTTTTTTATTTGCTGGATGTTCCTAAAAACATATTTTCATTAACAGGTATGGGGTTATTTCAATATCACCCATGATATCGCTGATAAATTAGTGCTCTTTCGCAGTAAATCTTTGGAGCAGTCTTTTTAATTTTATAACCGAATATTAGCCAAGTCTAACTAGGGAGGTAAGCGTCCGCAGTAGTCAAGTAAAGGCACTGTATAATTGCAATTTATTCCCCTTATTCATCTGGCTGCTACATAGATTACCTTTTTACACCAAATGTTACTTAGATATTATATACATACAGAGGAATGCAGTCACATATCATAGAATACAGTACTGTAAAGAGGAAATAAAACACAATAGCATTCACAGAGTTGAACAAAATTTATTATGTGCCATTACGTACACACAGTTAATACATATATGTATGCGTGAATTAACAAATTCGATTCTTGCTAAATTCGGAGTGCTAAATTAATATGGATCAAATGTAAAAAATTCTCTCAAGACGTGAAACATCAGTTGTGTTCATTAATCACACAAGTCAAATCAGTTCATCTGTCTTTTGTGCTACAGAGATTTTATGATAATACGAATAAAACTTCCATTATCGTATAATACGCTTAGGAACTACAGTTATGCTAAAAAAATAAATGCCGTAATAAACAGTTGTGCTCTGAGTTACTTTATTAAGAAGCACGATTCTTCAGCTGCAGATACTTTAACTTGGTGAGATTTGCTAATTGATCACTTAAAACAACTTAACCTCTTTTAAACTGTTACTCATAATAACCACTTCATACCCTTCTTACGGACTTCAAACTTACAGACTTTAATTGATCACTTAAAACAACTTAACCTCTTTTAAACTGTTACTCATAATAACCACTTCATACCCTTCTTACGGATTTCAAATTTACAGACATTAATTGATCAATAGTAGAGGAGAAATGAGAGTTCTGGCTCGGGAGCTTTAGGGAGCGGGAGTTCAGCGAGCTCCCGAGAAGGAAGGCTGAGTCGTGGAAGGGAGGCTTATCTGAAAATGGGGACAGAGAGCCTTGTCAGGAAGTGGATGCGAGTAGAGTAGTTGCTACGTCATAGAAAAAAGATATGCGCTTAGATTATTTTCTTTTTTAATTTGGTGATTTAGGCATTGAGTAGTTATATGATAATGTGTACTTATTTATATTGAATTCTTGAAAGCATATATCAAGTAGGTGTTTTAAGTGACTGATACAGTTCATTTCCTTAAACAGATATAAAATGAAATGTTTCCTTCACAGTATAACCTCTTCCGAAGATAATTATTTTCTTACTTGTATTTATCCTATGACTGAATATCTGCAAAACTGCTACATGTCATCGCAATTTAATAAGAGATTATATTTTACTGATTTATCGGAGGTGATTTCCCTTCGTTAATAAATTTTTAGCCTTTGTGTTTTTTCTTCGTATTCCAACTGTTTTACTACGTATATGATGATTATCTCCTAGTTTACCCTGAATGAGGATTATTTTTGAATTTAATGATTGAGTGATCCTATACACTCAGAATTTTACCTTATTTCTTAAATCTTCTGTTCATAATATCACATATACTTTCCGTAATCTTCATTACATTACTCATTTTTATTCTTAAATTCATTTTACCCAGAGTTTTTTTTTTCAGACTTGTTAGGCAATACTTTTAACTTATTCGTTATATTTTATGAGTGTAATTACTAGTGCATTTTCGTGTATTATATTATTCAATGTTAGATGTAATTTTTAACTTTTTTTTTCGTTCTTTTCAACGTTAGCGGGCCCACCAGCGGCCGAGCGGTAAAGTCGCTGAACACTGGTAGTTCGGTCCGAGGTTCGAATCCCGCGAACGGGCTGGCTGCATGGGCGTTTTCGTGGTTTTCCCCATGTGTAACGTGTATACGAGCCAGTTTCCCTTAGAAAGTCCTCCACGAAAGGCATCCCTTCCCTTGGGCAGATAGCCCTAGTGTGCTTTGCCATAATTAAATACACCAAATACACCAATTTCAACGTTAGCGATCTTCAACATATTCTGTATTTTAACTTATTTCATACATTTTCTAATCATATAGATGACTTGTATTTAATTTTAGATGTAACATTGCTAGCTTGTTTTGTACATTTTAACCTTCACACTATTTAATATACTTAAATTTTAACCAGTTTATATTTTCACACTGTATACATGACTTTTACTTGATTTCTCTCATACATTTTAATCTCCATGATTTCCAATATAGTCCAAATTTTAACATAATTCCTGCATTTTCGTATCATATACCTGACGTTTATTTAATTTCATGTGTAAATTTTAACTTATTTTCTATTTTTTAACGTTTTTAGTTTCCAACATACTCTGAGTTTTAACTAGTTTGCTATATTTTCACACTACGTACATGACTTTTACTTCATTTCTCTTATACATTTTAACCTTCATAATTTCCAATATATTCCTAATTTTAACATAATTGCTATATTTTCACATGATATGCCTGACTTATTTAATTCTAGATGTAAATTTTAACTTCTTTTCTATATTTTAACGTTTTTAGTTTCCAACATACTCTGAATTTTAACTAATTTGCTATATTTTCACATGACTTTCATTTAATTTGTAACGACTTTCCTACGTTTCAACCTTCCTAATTTCAAACAGGCTCTTAATTTTAACTTAATTCCTCTATTTTCTGACCATATATACGAGCTTTATTTCATTTTAGATGTAATTTTTAACTTGTTTCGTACATTCTGAACCTTCGTAATTTTGAATTTTAAACTTAAATTTTAAACATTTTACTTTAATTTTAAACTCGCTTAATACATTTTTCTACTATATACCTGACTTATTTAATTCTAGATGTAAAATTTAACTCCTTTTCTGTCTTTTTTATTGTTTTTAGTTTCCAACATACTAAGAATTTTAACTAATTTCTTATATTTTCACATGACTTTCATACGTTTTAACACTTCTAATTTCAAACAGGCTCTTAATTTTAGCTTAATTCCTCTATTTTCTTGCCATGTATCTGAGCTTTATTCAATTTTAGATATTATTTTTAACATGTTTCGTACATTTTATACCTTCGTAATATTTAAAGTACTCTAATTTTGAACTTGTTTATTAGATTTTCCTACCACACGTATGAACTTTAGTTAATTTCAGATGTAAGTTTCATACTTTTCTGGCACTGGGTTTCTTTCTAGTTTCCAACATACTCTAAAGTTTAACTCTGTTTTATAATTTTTGATTGTAATTGCGCTTGTGATTTTACTATTTCAGCTAAATTAACACGCTTAAATTTCTTAAACATAGAGATCGATTTCAATTAAGCATTTTATTTTACAACCTTTAACTGTTATTCATATCCAGTTCGTTGAATAGCCCTTACTTAGTCCATACTTTATAGTACTATTTTAATTTGCCAGTTCTATAATTTATCATTCTGTAGTACTCTTACAATGACTTATCCTACTACTTTACTTCATTATTACCTTCATTCGAATTTTCAAACTTTAACATTTCCTGCGTATTCCGGCATTTCCTTTTAATTCTTAATACCCTTTATATCTGAATATATGTTTTTAAGCTCTTCAGTGTTACCAATGTTCAGTTTTGAATCTTGATTATCATTAAGCTAGTTTGATAGATTCCGAATATTTAGAATAAAATCTCAACTTTCATCCATAATTTTAGACCCATATTCATTCTTTCATGTACTCGTACAAAATTCTTTCTTATTATTTTGAACGCTCAGTACCTCTTAATTCAGTAATTAGTACTAATTGAATGCATTCTACATCACTTTAAATGTTTCGACTATGCAAATTTTCATTTTATTACCTTTTCCTACACTAAGTATGGATATTTCTGCCTTCATGAATGATTTTCATGTGAAATTGACGATTATTTAGGTTACATATCCAAAAGGAAGTCCTAATACATTTCCAGTTTTGAATAAGAAATGAAGGAAAATCGATATTACCCATTGACTACAATTTCATCTCTTGAAAGTTTGTTTTATTGGTATACATTTATTTCTAACACATAGTGTTAACACATTTTTTTTTAACTTAGTCCAGTTCCAACTTAATTTCCCTAGACAATATCATATATAGTCTGTTTTTTTAATTTCTTAGACTAAAATGTTCTTTTCGCAAATGTCAGTTTGCATTAATTTATTTACCAATTTATTTTCTTATGAATGAAATCCTGTAAAACACTACCATACCTTTACACAACATATATCATTACCAATATACCTATATTTACAGAAGGAACCAAAGAGAGAAAAAGTAAGAGACATTTTACCCAAATCTCCACTATAATTTCGAATATTTTAACCTTTTTCATCACAAATACAGAACTTTCTTCGTACAATACGTATCATAGCAGTTAAACATGCCTTACTAATACACATTTGATGAGGAATAACGCCTTTTCAATTCAAAATTACACCCAAATAAGTGTTATGTTTTCTTATAATTGTACATATATGTTTGCATTGTAGGAACTTTCTATCCATTTTTGAGAACTGTAATTTGCTAAATATTACCTCTTTCTGAGAGAAAAACTCCAAACACCATATAAATCATTTAACTTTTCCTGTAGTATTACCACACTAGAGAATAACTATCTTAGAACTATTTTCTGAATACTAAGAACTAAATATGAAATAGCATTTTTCACTGTAGAATATTTAAGGTTTTACCTAAATGAGGATATAACCTTTACCGAATTTAAGTTATTTATCCAGAATTCCCAACAAATGTTTAGAAAATGTGTTGATAGAAAGCAATATATTTACCTATATTTACCTAAGGTCATAACTAAGTCTATAACAGATTTGTATCGGCTCCAGATTTACTATCAGTGAGAAAAACCTGAAGTTCACTTTATCTACCCTTGTTAGTATACACAAAAAAGTCATGAATCATTCTGTAGTACAATTAGCATTTTACATACATTTAATACTAAATAATTTTAATTAACTTTCAATTAGGATTTTTAAAAGAAAAGCATATTTATGCGACATATTATTAAATTACTCCCAAGCGTTGTTGAGGAAAATGCAATTAAATATCCACATACACATTAAGAAAATCCTACTCATTAGGAACAGTAAAATCTTACCAATACTTTAAACGAAATGTAAAATATTGTAATGCATTAATATAAAAAATGAGTAACAAATCATTTCCTATATGCTGTATGCGATTAAAAAGACTTTTCTTATAACTTATCAACTTTTAAGAAGTAAGAGTAAGGTAATGAACCAACGTTTTTAGAAATTTTCCTTTATTTTCTAAATCTACCCTTTTGTAGTAACGAGAAAATTCAGTCATACTCCTATTTTATTTTTATGTAGGCATGCGCATTTCTTCTAACAGACAAAAATCTGAAAATATATCACTTTTCCAAAGATTTAGCTTTAGACTTACTTTCATCGGAAAAGGAAAATAATTTTACTTAAAAAACAGCATATCTTCTACTCAAAGAACTTGAAACAATCACGATCACATCTATATGTAGCACTCAGTGATTTAGTTTCAAACCAAATTTTGATATTGTTTAATCATGCAAGCAACAATTTTCATCTTCGAGTTAAATTTTATACGACTGCAACAGATTTTTCAATGGCTTTCATGCTCACATTGTGTAAAAGACTTCTAGTTTTGACTATTTTAATTTCTAATATTGAGAAATACATTGATTATTTTCAGAAAACGTCATTTCACAATCATACTTTACCACTCTGAAACTTTTGAATGGATGCTGTGCTTCGAATATGGAACTTAAAATAGTTTTGTGCAGTATAAAATGTCATTAATTCGTTGTAATAGTTTGCGTGTGAAAAATATAAACTTCTATTTTCGGGGAAAAATACCAGAAATGTGTAAAATCATGTAGTACATTTGGTTGGTCTTCAAGTTCGACTGAATTGATATAACTTCGGATAAAACTTTACATAAGAATATCTAAAATGTTCAATGGGAATTCAAATTTTGAAAATAGTTTTCTATTTTTGATACTGTTTCATTGCACTAAGTCTTCTAGCTCTTATGAAATATTATCGTTATTCACAGATTTTCATGAAAGATGAAAAATATTTGATTTTTTCCTTGAAATTTTTAGTGTCATTCAGTGAGCACCTGCAATTAAACTCGTATGGCACTCTCTAATTAATGTGAAATGATATATATTCTTTGAAAAAGATTGAGCTATGTTATTAGAATCTACGAAATAGTGAAATGTTTGGTATGAAATGATAAAAATTTTGCATGAAGTTCGGTATATGTTCACTCTCATTATTGAAGATCTCTTCCTAAATTCTGAAATAGTGATGTTTTCACTCTTATTATTTTCAAAATTTAGTAGTTCATGAATTAAATAACTGTATAGATGTACTAAACCTTATGGAAAATTCAAATATTTTATGAATTGATTGGTTTTACTTAAATGGTTTAGAAGTAAATGAGAGCTATGTTAGGCAGTTTCTTTCAGAAATATATCCGTATTTGAAAACTCTGTAGATAATTTGTCTTATTGAAATTGTTCTAAATTTTTAAAAATATATGTGTGATATGTTATCATCTAGAGTGTCTTTTCTCTTTGCAAATAGTATATAGAGTTATAATAGGAATTGAATCTTCTTTCTATAGCAGAATTTATTAGTATTTCTAGAAGAGGATTTAGAAAAAAAATATTCATGTTTTTGTAAAAAAATAATGTAGTATCTGGTTGTCGTTATGGTAGAAAGTGTTATTCAAAAGTTTCAGAGTGGTAAGTATGATTGTGAAATGACGTTTTCTGAAAATAATCAATGTATTTCTCAATATTAGAAATTAAAATAGTCAAAACTAGAAGTCTTTTACACAATGTGAGCATGAAAGCCATTGAAAAATCTGTTGCAGTCGTATAAAATTTAACTCGAAGATGAAAATTGTTGCTTGCATGATTAAACAATATCAAAATTTGGTTTGAAACTAAATCACTGAGTGCTACATATAGATGTGATCGTGATTGTTTCAAGTTCTTTGAGTAGAAGATATGCTGTTTTTTAAGTAAAATTATTTTCCTTTTCCGATGAAAGTAAGTCTAAAGCTAAATCTTTGGAAAAGTGATATATTTTCAGATTTTTGTCTGTTAGAAGAAATGCGCATGCCTACATAAAAATAAAATAGGAGTATGACTGAATTTTCTCGTTACTACAAAAGGGTAGATTTAGAAAATAAAGGAAAATTTCTAAAAACGTTGGTTCATTACCTTACTCTTACTTCTTAAAAGTTGATAAGTTATAAGAAAAGTCTTTTTAATCGTATACAGCATATAGGAAATGATTTGTTACTCATTTTTTATATTAATGCATTACAATATTTTACATTTCGTTTAAAGTATTGGTAAGATTTTACTGTTCCTAATGAGTAGGATTTTCTTAATGTGTATGTGGATATTTAATTGCATTTTCCTCAACAACGCTTGGGAGTAATTTAATAATATGTCGCATAAATATGCTTTTCTTTTAAAAATCCTAATTGAAAGTTAATTAAAATTATTTAGTATTAAATGTATGTAAAATGCTAATTGTACTACAGAATGATTCATGACTTTTTTGTGTATACTAACAAGGGTAGATAAAGTGAACTTCAGGTTTTTCTCACTGATAGTAAATCTGGAGCCGATACAAATCTGTTATAGACTTAGTTATGACCTTAGGTAAATATAGGTAAATATATTGCTTTCTATCAACACATTTTCTAAACATTTGTTGGGAATTCTGGATAAATAACTTAAATTCGGTAAAGGTTATATCCTCATTTAGGTAAAACCTTAAATATTCTACAGTGAAAAATGCTATTTCATATTTAGTTCTTAGTATTCAGAAAATAGTTCTAAGATAGTTATTCTCTAGTGTGGTAATACTACAGGAAAAGTTAAATGATTTATATGGTGTTTGGAGTTTTTCTCTCAGAAAGAGGTAATATTTAGCAAATTACAGTTCTCAAAAATGGATAGAAAGTTCCTACAATGCAAACATATATGTACAATTATAAGAAAACATAACACTTATTTGGGTGTAATTTTGAATTGAAAAGGCGTTATTCCTCATCAAATGTGTATTAGTAAGGCATGTTTAACTGCTATGATACGTATTGTACGAAGAAAGTTCTGTATTTGTGATGAAAAAGGTTAAAATATTCGAAATTATAGTGGAGATTTGGGTAAAATGTCTCTTACTTTTTCTCTCTTTGGTTCCTTCTGTAAATATAGGTATATTGGTAATGATATATGTTGTGTAAAGGTATGGTAGTGTTTTACAGGATTTCATTCATAAGAAAATAAATTGGTAAATAAATTAATGCAAACTGACATTTGCGAAAAGAACATTTTAGTCTAAGAAATTAAAAAAACAGACTATATATGATATTGTCTAGGGAAATTAAGTTGGAACTGGACTAAGTTAAAAAAAAATGTGTTAACACTATGTGTTAGAAATAAATGTATACCAATAAAACAAACTTTCAAGAGATGAAATTGTAGTCAATGGGTAATATCGATTTTCCTTCATTTCTTATTCAAAACTGGAAATGTATTAGGACTTCCTTTTGGATATGTAACCTAAATAATCGTCAATTTCACATGAAAATCATTCATGAAGGCAGAAATATCCATACTTAGTGTAGGAAAAGGTAATAAAATGAAAATTTGCATAGTCGAAACATTTAAAGTGATGTAGAATGCATTCAATTAGTACTAATTACTGAATTAAGAGGTACTGAGCGTTCAAAATAATAAGAAAGAATTTTGTACGAGTACATGAAAGAATGAATATGGGTCTAAAATTATGGATGAAAGTTGAGATTTTATTCTAAATATTCGGAATCTATCAAACTAGCTTAATGATAATCAAGATTCAAAACTGAACATTGGTAACACTGAAGAGCTTAAAAACATATATTCAGATATAAAGGGTATTAAGAATTAAAAGGAAATGCCGGAATACGCAGGAAATGTTAAAGTTTGAAAATTCGAATGAAGGTAATAATGAAGTAAAGTAGTAGGATAAGTCATTGTAAGAGTACTACAGAATGATAAATTATAGAACTGGCAAATTAAAATAGTACTATAAAGTATGGACTAAGTAAGGGCTATTCAACGAACTGGATATGAATAACAGTTAAAGGTTGTAAAATAAAATGCTTAATTGAAATCGATCTCTATGTTTAAGAAATTTAAGCGTGTTAATTTAGCTGAAATAGTAAAATCACAAGCGCAATTACAATCAAAAATTATAAAACAGAGTTAAACTTTAGAGTATGTTGGAAACTAGAAAGAAACCCAGTGCCAGAAAAGTATGAAACTTACATCTGAAATTAACTAAAGTTCATACGTGTGGTAGGAAAATCTAATAAACAAGTTCAAAATTAGAGTACTTTAAATATTACGAAGGTATAAAATGTACGAAACATGTTAAAAATAATATCTAAAATTGAATAAAGCTCAGATACATGGCAAGAAAATAGAGGAATTAAGCTAAAATTAAGAGCCTGTTTGAAATTAGAAGTGTTAAAACGTATGAAAGTCATGTGAAAATATAAGAAATTAGTTAAAATTCTTAGTATGTTGGAAACTAAAAACAATAAAAAAGACAGAAAAGGAGTTAAATTTTACATCTAGAATTAAATAAGTCAGGTATATAGTAGAAAAATGTAATAAGCGAGTTTAAAATTAAAGTAAAATGTTTAAAATTAAAGTTTAAAATTCAAAATTACGAAGGTTCAGAATGTACGAAACAAGTTAAAAATTACATCTAAAATGAAATAAAGCTCGTATATATGGTCAGAAAATAGAGGAATTAAGTTAAAATTAAGAGCCTGTTTGAAATTAGGAAGGTTGAAACGTAGGAAAGTCGTTACAAATTAAATGAAAGTCATGTGAAAATATAGCAAATTAGTTAAAATTCAGAGTATGTTGGAAACTAAAAACGTTAAAATATAGAAAAGAAGTTAAAATTTACATCTAGAATTAAATAAGTCAGGTATATCATGTGAAAATATAGCAATTATGTTAAAATTAGGAATATATTGGAAATTATGAAGGTTAAAATGTATAAGAGAAATGAAGTAAAAGTCATGTACGTAGTGTGAAAATATAGCAAACTAGTTAAAACTCAGAGTATGTTGGAAACTAAAAACGTTAAAAAATAGAAAATAAGTTAAAATTTACACATAAAATTAAATAAACGTCAGGTATATGATATGAAAATGCAGGAATTATGTTAAAATTAGGACTATATTGGAAATCATGGAGATTAAAATGTATGAGAGAAATCAAGTAAAAGTCATGTATACAGTGTGAAAATATAAACTGGTTAAAAATTTAAGTATATTAAATAGTGTGAAGGTTAAAATGTACAAAACAAGCTAGAAATGTTA
The DNA here is from genome assembly GCF_044657685.1 of Stegodyphus dumicola. Classification (NCBI taxonomy): domain Eukaryota; kingdom Metazoa; phylum Arthropoda; class Arachnida; order Araneae; family Eresidae; genus Stegodyphus; species Stegodyphus dumicola. Next base: position 136,280,082 of record NC_140776.1, read on the forward strand.
CATCTAAAATTAAATACAAGTCATCTATATGATTAGAAAATGTATGAAATAAGTTAAAATACAGAATATGTTGAAGATCGCTAACGTTGAAAAGAACGAAAAAAGTTAAAAATTACATCTAACATTGAATAATATAATACACGAAAATGCGTATTTTAATAATTACACTCATAAAATATAACGAATAAGTTAAAAGTATTGCCTAACAAGTCTGAAAAAACTCTGGGTAAAATGAATTTAAGAATAAAAATGAGTAATGTAATGAAGATTACGGAAAGTATATGTGATATTATGAACAGAATATTTAAGAAATAAGGTAAAATTCTGAGTGTATAGGATCACTCAATCATTAAATTCAAAAATAATCCTCATTCAGGGTAAACTAGGAGATAATCATCATATACGTAGTAAAACAGTTGGAATACGAAGAAAAAACACAAAGGCTAAAAATTTATTAACGAAGGGAAATCACCTCCGATAAATCAGTAAAATATAATCTCTTATTAAATCGTGATGACATGTAGCAGTTTTGCAGATATTCAGTCATAGGATAAATACAAGTAAGAAAATAATTATCTTCGGAAGAGGTTATACTGTGAAGGAAACATTTCATTTTATATCTGTTTAAGGAAATGAACTGTATCAGTCACTTAAAACACCTACTTGATATATGCTTTCAAGAATTCAATATAAATAAGTACACATTATCATATAACTACTCAATGCCTAAATCACCAAATTAAAAAAGAAAATAATCTAAGCGCATATCTTTTTTCTATGACGTAGCAACTACTCTACTCGCATCCATTTCCTGATAAGGCTCTCTGTCCCCATTTTCAGATAAGCCTCCCTTCCACGACTCAGCCTTCCTTCTCGGGAGCTCGCTCAACTCCCGCTCCCTAAAGCTCCCGAGCCAGAACTCTCATTTTACCTCTACTATCACTTAACTTAACCTCTTTTAAATTGTTACTCATAATAACCACTTCATACCCTTCTTACAGACTTACTTCTTAAGGACTCAAAGACTTCCCATGGACTTTCTCAATGACTTCACCGTTGTAACATGAAGCATTTCATGAATGCTAAGATTACTGTTTTGTATCTAGCCTTCTATTATTAAAAATGAAAGGACGGCTGCCTTTATGATTATACATTGAAATGTTCCCTGAAGGTCATGCGTAGAACCATTACGTGTTTTTGCATTTGTATAAGTAAATAAGCAGGGTGCAAAATTCCATTTAAACACAATACTCCTTCAGTAAGGCCATTACAAGCAGAAATGTTGTGTGAAATACCATTCTGCCTGGCAACAAAGAAAATTTCATTTATGTTACAACTTTTAGCACCAAGTTGTAATTCGTGAAAACATGCATTTTCTAGTGGAGATTCAATTCAGAAATTCAATTCTTTCTCCCTTTAGAAGTTGTCTCGTTTTTAAGCTTATAAAGGGAGAAAGAATTCTGGATCAACTTGTAATTTGTACTAAAATATAAAATAATACACGCAATAATTTTGATAATAATATTAAAAATAAACATAATGCGAAATTTTTATGTTCTACGCACTGTTCCTCTTGCTTGACCAGCCGCTTAAAATAATAATTAAAAAAAAAAAATAAATAAAAAATACTACAGCTAGTGTAGGTTCAAGGATTCGTCTAGTAATTAATAATAACAGAAATGAAGAACTGCATTTATTTCTTTTAAATCGCTTAGCTTGTTAATGAACAACATACAGATTAAATTTGAAAGAAACATATCTTACGATTTACCGAATGGTAACACACTGGCGCGTGGAAGATACTTTTTTTTGAGACAGTGGCAGTACATTGCTTTTAAGTCGCTTAGTTTATGAATGAAATTTTCACTAAATTCGAACAAAACATAAAGCAAATAAAAAAAACCTCATTCGAAGTTTACAATTCGAGCTTCGAGGTACACATTTTCCAGTGGAGCACTATGTGTGCCTAAATTTTAATGGCTCTAGGTGCCATCGTTTTTTACAATCCGTTGAACACACATACATATAGGTTCTTCATTCTATTCCTTAGCCCTTATATAAATTTTATGAGTTGAATAAACCAAAGTAATTTTTTTGTCTTGTAAGTCATTTATCTTTGACGTACGCTCAATATAGTATAAGTATTTTCTTTAACAAATTCTATAGACGAGAAACATGATATTGTCCATGACGCCAGTCAGAGCATGAATGGTTTCAATGGATCGTAAAAAGAAATAAATGGACTAGGAGAAATTTCATTTAACAGTATTGAATTTTCGTGACAGCTGTTCAAGGATAATATTTTAACCTTCTTATCCTCGAACATTACATAACAATATTCAATATTCCAGAATTTTATTTCCGATCCATAGCCCTGGGAAGCTCTTTCATGTTCCACTACTGTGACACATATTTCGGTGAGTAGCATTTTGTTAAATTAATTAGACATTATTTATTTACAAAAAAATGCCTAGAAAACTTACTATAATGTAGCGAAATCCTTTTAAATTACATGTTGCATAACTGCAAAGATATAACACATTATCAGTTAAAGTTTAATTTGGTATTTACAAGAGTTTCACCTACGAAAACATTCTTTCAAAATCAATTATTTAACAGTGGAAAAATAATAAAAATTTATTTCTTGAATTTAGTTTCAAAAGACATTAAATCAAAAATGGTAAATAGTGACTTTATGATAATTATCACAGCTAAAATTTGGTAATATATTTTTCAGTGATTATATTCCCTAAATGGAGTTTGATTCTGACAAAACTAGGTTCGAAATTTTACCATGAGATTTCACGTAATTTTTTAAACCAGAATGCTTGAAATAAACTTTTATCAATGACAAAGTGTCACGTTGATCATTTCCGTTGAGGTGTTTTTCTACTTTTAAGAAATTATATTGTGTGTTAAGCAGAACAACGAAAACAATAAGAGTGTCGTAACTGGAAATATTTTGCATATTTCTCTAAAAACCTTTTAAACTAACTGAGACTGTCAAATATTTAAGACTGGAAAACACTTTGTAGAGACATTAGTTTTTTTTTTTTTTTTTTTTTTTTTTTTTTTAAGGGGAGGAGACGTGGTGAAAAACGTGCAGTGACCTCTCTGGGACTCAAACCCTGGAGCTCTCGAATCCTGGAACCCTGCAATACACATCGACGGTGCTCCCGTTACGCCCCGAAAGAATGCGGAAAGGTGAGAGAAAATACTTTTCATACTTCTCCTTTTAAAGAGTGGCTGGGGATTAGCTGACCCAATCGTCAAATCCTGGTGGGTGACAAATTATCACTCACCATGTTTTAGTCTAATCGCCACTGTAGAGTCAGCAGATTATTTTTAAAGCAGAACATATGAAAAATGGGCAATTGTCGCGCCAAGACACGAACCTAGACCTCTGGAATACGCGCTGAGTGTGCTACCGTTACACTCGAGGGCATGCTGGATGAAAGAAAGAAAATAATGCCTTATAATTTCCATATAGTTATCTGAAACATAAATAAACGTGTATGTTTTGGTAGGGAAAAGACACTGAATTTGCCAAACGAAATAGAAAATATAACAGAAAGTCTATAGAAAGTTCCATTGCATTGCACTCGATCCGGTTATATAAAAGAAACAAATATACTTGTCATGAAGAGCTTACTAAATACGTGATTAGTCTTATTTACGTCTATGGCTACTGGCTAAGCATTATACTCTGATAGTTGCAACTCTGGGGGCATAAAATACGCGGATCTGGTTCTTGCTATCCGAAGAGGCAGCTTGCGCTATTCTGGATGTCCTTTCGTCTTCCAGGTGGAGGCTTGACGACCGGTCTCTCAATTTACTCTTCTCTCCTATCCCTGCCCAAAATAAAGGGACTCCTGTGAGTAAGCCTTGTATTGCAGTCCTCTTATGGCACTCAGTACAAATAGATACTTATTATGGCTCTATTAGCTATCGTAGTTGTCTGAGAATAATCAACAACTGATCGTTTCCAGGGTTGATGGCAAAATGAATCCCTGAAATTACGTGATTTCAGCAGAACGGCGCACTGTCGCATGTTGATTTTCCAAAAACGCTAGAAATTCGGATCATCTTCAGACGTTATACAAAATTTCTACAAATTGCTGCAACATGAGTTGTCAAAATCTCCTTTTCCCATGCTTTCCAAGAAAACCCCATTTCAGTACATCAGGCAATACACTATAGGATGTTGTGAAAGACGAAGTATTCAAACGCAGGTTTGAGCATCTGAATGATGCAGTTTAAAAACAAGCTAAAGTGTAAAAGTATTGTCCCAGATTTACAGATGCAGTTAAGCAGTAGCATACGGAGACGCAAAAAGCTAGGCTATGCCCACCAGGGGGCAATATATACGGGCTTTTATATCTTTAAGGATATAGGCAATAACTTTGTATTTTATACTGTATTGTGTCTTATACTGTATTAAATACAGAAAACAAATTCTAAAATTTAATTTCATCACTTCAAAGTCTGTTTTAAGGAATTGTTTTGCAACCTTGTACTCTAGTTCTTTTTGCTATCAGAAAATTCTAAAACATGGAATAAAATTCTTCAACGCACTTTTTTTTTCTTTTTAAATAAAAACAAGGAACAAAAAGGAAGTCTAGTACATTTTAAAATTATTGGAAGTTTTGGAAGCTAGTTAATTGTATGAATTTTCTATTTTTTCAAATCATATTCTGTTATCAACCGTAATAATGAATATGAGGTATTGTCAGAAATTAACTAGTGAAGATTTGTTTATTTCTGACAAAGCAGACAAGCTTGTTAATTTCTGTAAAACCAAAAAGTAAATTCAACCCAACATTTTATGCTTAAAGCTTATATTTTATGTCATAAATTACTTAGACTACATGGAAAGAGAAATAATTCATTATATCCAGTCAGTTACAGAAATAAAATATTATTTAATGTTTCATTTTATGATTTAAATATCTTCTAATAATCTTCAAAGTTACATCAGATATTGAAATTAGAAATTCATGTTTTTTGAAGAGACGATTTCTTATTTTGGAAGGAAAGCTTTTCTGTTGCCGTATTCTAGCGAGAAGGATATGAATAAATATCTTTAAAAATGCATCATTATATTCAAAAACGAATTCTAAAAAATCTGAATTAATGACGCAACAGGCTTCACTGTGAATGGCTCAATGACTAGTTTGCTTCCGTTTTCAAATTTTTGTATTTAGAAACTTTAACATTCATGACAACTTCAGAAATTGCAGCTAATGATTTTACATACAATTTATCAAACATGCATACTTAAATTGTGGTTCAATCTCGATAATGTTTAGATGTGTAAGAAGGTATTGAGGAATAAGTTCTTGTTTTATAAGATAAGCAGAATGATATGGCTAAAACGTTTTGCATCCAATTAGTGTATTGCATTTGCATGTGTATCATAATCTGTTTAAATTTGTGCAAGTACCATTCTTAATTAAAGTATGTTTATAAGAAAATTAAATTTTTATTTTATAAGCTTTTTATGTACTATACATCGAAATAAAAAATGTTAACTTATTATTTCGATATATAGTAAATAAAAAGTTGTATTTAAAATAACCGGATGTTGGAAACTTAATGCGTTCGTTGCGAGTGGCTAATACCACCGTTCATTTATCCATTTCATCACTGAGAACGTTGCCGGAGGTACACCATAGGGAGCAACCGATTTTAAAACCATGAAAAGGGGGGAAATTGCCTCCCAGTTTTCACGGAGAGCTACTCAAGGTACAAATCAAAGGGTCTTCCATTCCTCTTCCTTTATAACCAAATTTCGAGAAAGAGCTCTCAATTTGGTTGTGCTTTGAATATCTCCATACCGAACAGATATTATACTTTGCCAAACATCCAAGTCTTCTCCGATGCTCTAATAGGAAAGCGTTAACTCTTATATCACTTATGACAGCTTAGGCCGCTGCGCTGAATCAAGCTGTTGCTAAAATGCATGTTCAGTCTGCTTTCTTAATGAGATTTTTATGGCCAACTCGGAATTTCCTGAACAATCATTTCACATTGTGGTTTGTAAATTGCTGACTAAACTCGAACCAAATAAGACTATCCTCATACTTAATTTCATTGCTTTTAATATTATACATTTTATTCTTCAATTTCATTTTGTTGTTTCATATTAATAAAAGGTTTTAAAATTCGATAAAATTAGATAAAAAAAGCATAATACTCAGATACCTTACTTTTAATCTAGAGTTTCAAAATATTGAGGAATTTCTCACATTACTACATTATTTATTACTTATTTATTTACCTATATACGTAGGGTTAAGGTTGCACAAGTTGTAACACCGCGTAACTCTCACTTTTTAAATAAGAGGCGTAATATTATGTTAGCTGACACTCTTCCAGCAAATGTTTCATATCGTGTTCCTCTCCTGCAATATTTATGAGGAAAACGGCGAAGAGAATATGATTCAGTGTCTAAAATGCAAAGGAAGAGTACCTGAGTTATGTGCTGGAGTTGACAAGAAAATGAAAAATTATCTTTCTAAACATTGTTGTAATTGATTGTATAAATAAATTAAATTGAGAAAAAGGAAGCTTTATTATAATTGTCCAATTTTAAACCTAGTACGACTTAAGCTATGGCACTCGGAACTTGGACTTAAAATGCTGGTTGTCTAGGTCGTATTAAGTTCGTGTTCATAAATTTTGTTAATTTTATCCAATAGAGACACTGTAGAATTTTATTGCAATAAATATTGGCAACAACATACAAGATATTACACCCCACTTAATTTTTGCTTTTTCATATATCTTACGATTTATACCTATTTTTTCTTAGGAGTACGACTTAAAAAACCTTACCCTAAATGCTAAATAAGATAACATATAATATAAACAAGAACGTTTCGAAAAACGTAAAACTGACACAAAATTATGTGAGTTTTTTTCTCTGTTAGAAAAATAATTTGATTTAAAGACTATCATTTTGAAAACTTATGATTTCGGAGACTGGGAAGATTTCTTGATGTTTTTAATAACTGTTTTCCAGACCTTACTGAAAATTCACAATACGAGGAAATATATCAGAATTACAGAAGAAGCTCATTAAATTTTTTTATTAACATTAACTTTTTTTTATTAATTAAGATATTTAGGCCACACTTTTTCTTTCGAAGAAGGGAGCTTGGTCTTGCTATTTATTATCTGCCTAAATTGCCATACGTGAATTATTCGAAATTAAACCCTATTAAGTCATTAAATTATGACATTTAATTTATAAAACTCGAAATATCTTCCACTTGATTATTCAGAAATTTTATTGATATCTATATTTGAGATGATTATGCCTAAGTCGGTTGAGTTGCTAAAAGAATTTGAGACAGACTGAACACGTAAACTAAAATTATCCAGCCTATTTATTTAATTTTACGTCCCCAGTGTTCGAGTGGTTAAAATTGCTGCATGCTGGAGTCTTGATCCAGGTCCGATCAGAGGCGAACGGGCTGGCTGTATGGTTGGCTTTCAGGATCTTCCGCATAAGTATCGTGAATGTAAACGAGTTTCCCTTATAACGTCCTCTACGAAATTATCCCTTCCCTTTGTCAGATAGCCCTCTGTGTTTATATTCAACTAATTAACCTAACCATTCTTTAATTTTCCTTTCCACAAGTGTTACTTTTAACATAAACATCCACAGCCTTACATTGTTCTTAGTTCAAAATATAGCCAAGCTTTCGCGTGTTAATTTTTAACCAGTGATGTTGTTTTTAGAGACATAACTGAAGAAGAAAAGGATTATAGGATAATGCATTAAAATTAATGAAGTAAGCTGCGGCTGCCTTTAGCTGACAAATTTAATTAAAATTTGACTAGAAAGCTGTAATTAGCTTCCTTCCAGAGGCATTTTAAATGCAATCATGTCTACACTGTTTTCCGAGTTTAATTTTCATATAAAGTGAAAGGGCTGAAATGGTCGGTCGCGTTATTTTAGTTTCCTCCAGAATATTACATATATATTTCCGATTTGTGTAATAGTCAGCCGACAAAGGTCTGATTCTGTCTGCACGAAGCCAGAGGACTGGTCCACCTGTTTAATAGCTTGGTTGCGTGCTTCTAGCAATAGATGCAACAGCTGCTGCGGCTGCGAACTTCATTATTTGATGTTTGCATTAGTAAGGAAATGCTTCATTAATCTTTAAAAACTGTTGATTGGAGATTTTACGTGTTGTGTTTTGTGTTTAACCTGTAAGAATATCTCAGATACTGAGTTGGCCATTTTACTTTATTTGTTGGAAGGGAAAAAAAAAAGTTGTGAAGTTCTTCAAATTTAAATGTAGTTCTAATTTTGAAAAGAATTACTTTTTGCTTTAAGAAAATTTTTACTTCCAGAAGCAAAAACTCATTATTATTAGTAATATAATGCCGATTAAAATTGTATATTTTTGTAATTTTTTTTTAATTCAAAATCTTAATTGAAACTTTTCTTTTTTTTTTTTTTTTTTTTTTATATATATAATTTGGCAGCTATAGTAGAACAACTTGAGAAACTCTTCTAGGGAAGTATTATTTGAATATCATAAAATAACGTATGCAAACGTATGTTCAGAATGTAATAATTTTGATTTTTTAATTTGAAATTTTTCAAAATAAATTTTAATTTCTTTAAAGAATTAATTAAATCAGTTAAAAAATACTAATTAAATTACATTATAGACATGTTTGCACATATTATTTTGCGACAATATTCTATAGAAGTATTCCTCAAATTACTTTTAAAACTCCCAATTTCAGTTAGATAAAATTTTTTGTCATTTATTCTGCCATATTTTTGTTTTCCCGATACGTTAGTGGAAATATCTTGGGTGTGGAGAATCATCATCCACCATACTTTTAGTTCGGGCGCCACTGTAGAGACATTAGGTATTTTCGAAGCAGAAGAGATGAAAAATGAGCAACGCCTTCACCGAGAATCGAACCACGGACTTCTGGAATACCCACCCAGTGTGCAGACCGCTACACTACGAAGGCACTGCTAAGAAGGAGGGAGAAATACCTTATAATTGAATTTAATTAGAATATTCGTAACATAATATAAAAAATTATACAAGAAATACATATTAGTTATAAAAGTAATCATAGTTATTTAATATCTCATAACGAACAGTATTTTAGGATATTTCGTGAACGTCCAAGTTATTCCCTCATGACTTTCTTCGAGAATTCATACTCTTTACAAACAGTCCTCATTAATTATATCAGCATAAAGTTGAATCAAAATATAATAATTTTCAGTTACTGTTAAAGCGTGATATTTCCAGTTTTTGAGAACTCTTTGTATACTCGTAAGTTTATCCGTCTTCGCACTATGTTTTGTTTAACAACTGTGTAATTCATTTTCCTTTACTTATAATATAAAAGCTTTACTTATAACACTTTTATTTAACTAGTCAACAATAATATTTTCAAGTATATGATTAACAAGCTCAAAATGCATTAAGACAAGATTTACAGTAACAGTCATACAAAAGCTTATAGTGCCGTTAGGTTACATCGATGCAAGAACGTGAAACATGTGCAGTGCCCTCGCGGGGATTCGAAATCCAGACCTCTCGAAAAACGCATCTAGCATGCTTTCAGTTACAACACGAAGGCATGCGAAAAGGAGGAAGAAAATACTTTACATACTCCGCCTTTTAAAGGGCTGCTGGAGATTAGGGTACCCGGTCGCCAAATCCTCGTGGCGATGAATTGTCGTCCACTACCTTTTAGTTCGGGCATTACTTGAAGAGTTATTAGAATTTTTTGATGTCAGGATGTAGAGACATTAGGCATTTTTTGGAAGCAGGCAAGATGAAAAATTAGCAATCCCCTTCGCCGGGAACCGAACCACCGAACTCTGAAATACCGGCTCGGTGTGCTGACCACTACACCACGCAGGCACGCTAGGAAAGCGGGAGAAATGCCTTATAAGGAAACTGGAGAGTTTCACAGTGCCCTCGCCGGGATTCGAACTCTGAACCTCCCGAATACGCGTTGAGCATGCTTCCAGTTACAGTACGGAGGCATGCGGAAAGGAGGGCAAAAATACCCTATAAGCTACATTCCGAATTAACAACAATATTTGCAGTACAAAAACCTTCCTTATCTTTTAATATAGAAGAATATCTGACTTCTTGGTTGCCCTAGAATTTTCCATTCACTGAATGGTTAAAAAAACAGTTCTAACCTCTGAGGTTAAAAAATTGCTGCTCCATTTTAAAGAAGTTATTATTATACTCAAATTTCGTTATTTCCAGATCGTATTGTTGTTATTACAACATGTTTCACATATCTGATGATAGCATCAGAACACGTCAAAACAGAATTTTATAGTGGCGAGGAACTGCGTCATCCATTGCTAACACCAAACTACTCAAAATAATTTGCATCTTTTAAAAAACTAACAGTAGACTTTTAGCGAAGGCAAAGGAAATTTTCAGAGATGTTAGGTATTTGAAAGCGTGAAAGTGTGATAAGTTCATTGTACCTTCATCAAGAATCGAACCTGAATCCTCAGTATATCAGACTGATACGCTAACTATTACGCTATAAGAACGCAGGTAATTTCTTTGATGCCCTCATTAAAAAGGGCAACCCCAAGTTGATTTGTCTAAGCTGGGGCGAATTATCATTTTTAATTCAGGTGCCACTATCAAAACACAATAATTTTGGAGAAGTTTCTTTGAAAGTTTAACTTTCTTGAGATAAACCCTGGGTTTTCACATTACTGCAGTGATATATTAACGATTGCTTCACGAAAACATACGGGAAGGATAACGTTAATCCCATACAAGATTTAGGATACTAATTAAGGCTCTCGCTGTCAGTCTGTAGGTAACATATTCCAAATTGAAGATCTCATGCTATTAGTAAACTCGCAATTAAACGGTCAAATATCATTTAATTATATTACAAGCAGGTTTAAACTTTAAATATATATATATAAAGAGAATTGGAAAATCTAGGGCTGACAAATTAATTAGACACTGATATCGAACAAACAACTTTCGCAGGTTTAGACACATCTTCAACCATAGACTTCTAAGTTATAAATAAACTCCTGTAAGTCCAACGAAAAGGCTTAAACTTAATTGAATATGTCAAAGTACTTTAAACTATTAAGTAGAATTACTTACTCTCTGCATGGATACGTCCAAGACAGGCTTCCGAAACTTTTCTCTTAAATCCAGATATCACGCAATAATACTTCGTTCAAAAATATCTGGCAGTGGCAAATGGCGTGACAGAATCAATCACTAGTTAGTTTTCTTTCTCTGTCAAACTCTCTCTTTTCCAGAAAATTTATTTAGTTCTGACTTTCTTTTATTTCTGCATTTTATTTTCTTCGTCAGATCTGATAATGTGGACAGCAAAAAGAACGAATTAAACCAATTAAAATAATATTACCGTTTATCTAATAGTTTTTCTACGAGTAATGTTTATTGATAGGTTAATAAGTAGTTATAAGTTACTGTGTATTGTATTGTAAAAAAAGTACTTTTTTCCTTTTCTTAATGACAGCCATCTATTTGAAACTATTGCTAGGTACTGATTAAATTAGCAATTAGTTCCGAAAGCTGCAGAAACAACTGAATAAGCAGAAATTAAAGCTTACTTATACAGAACATCTTGGGTTACAAAATAATCTTAAGGACAAACACAAATTAACAATAACTACTAGCAAATTTACAAACACTCGAAACTAAAATTTGCTATCAGTTTGATCTACTATAGAAAAATAACTGAAATGCAACTAATGCTAACAATTAATTTCCAGAACACATTCACTTTACCTAATCTATTCGTTAACAGTATATCGTTGGTACCCGGTTAGAATCCCAAAGAAGACAGGGATCTTTATAAATGTGTGTCTTTGCGGCATAGTGTCGTTTTAAAAGCCGTTAAGCTGAAAGTCGTCCGAAAAATGTTTGTTAAAGGAGATTCATAGTTTCTTCTTCGGAGGTGTTTTTCATCGAAACGGGAACAAAGCTGGGCGAATTATATTGTCTTTCAGATAGGGATTAAGACCATGGCCATTGAAATGCGCAAAATCTAGCTCTCAGATACGACGAATTCGTGGACGTTATCTAAATAAATCAGAAGGATCGGTCACAGCAACAGTCTCTCAGTTAGGTATTCTCGGACTTGAAAGTGTAAAATGTCTTGGCTTACAATAAGCTGAATGTCTGACTCTTGGAAACGACAAATAAGTTAACCTGTTCTGGCTTGTTACAAATAAAGATGAGCAATCGCAACAGCAATCATTCAATCGGACACTCTCGAAACTAGAACGTAATTAAGGCTTTCGTCAATCGCAGGCGCAACATCTGATTCTTAGACACGATGAATATGTAGACCTGATATGGCTTGTGCATAGATCGAGAGGATTAGTCAAAACAACAATCTATCAATCTTACTTTCGGACATAGAAGTTAATTAAAACTTTCGCCAACTACAGGCAAAATTTCTGACTCTTAGAAATGACGAATTTGTGGATCTGATCTGGTGACCGAATAAATCGAGAGGATCAAACAGAACAACAGCCTCTCAATCAGGTACTCTTGGACATATACGTAGAACGTAATTAAGGCTCTATCCAACGATAAGTGCAACATCTGACTCTTAGACGATGCGAATTCATGGACCCTATCTGGTTTACAAACAGATTAGGAGGATCAGTTACAGCATAAGCCTTTTACTCAGGAACTCTCCACAACGCAACTAAGCAGGCACTGGCGAGCTTATGTAATGCGAAAATATGGGTAGCTAGAACAGAACATACTAGTTTAGAAATTATACTAATTCTTAACTCCCGTTTCGCTCGTCATTGAATTTCTATTTTCTTTGTGGTTGAGATAAAAAAAAATCTACTAAAATATAGATAGACAGGACAGAACATTACAGTTTACTAAATCATAATTAGCATTAAACCTCGGATCAAAAATAATTTCGTATACCTAAGCTTACGCAGTATCATACACAGAAACTTTCTTAAATTTTTCACATATAGACTCAGTTCGATTATTTGAATATGACAGTGCATTTGAGGGATATCTGCCTAATACGAGGAATGCCTACGGGGAGGAATTAAGGAAAATTAGCTGTCACATGGAAAAACCACGAAACCAGAAATTAAACCAGGATCTAATACCTGGCTGTCTCTGCTGGGGGCCAGAGGGACTACTGGTATCAGTTGAAGTATTCAGCCGTTTTAAGCACTCGGCCACTGGTAGGACCCAAAAGATGGCAGAGTTGAGAGGGATTTTACGATTTTCCCTACGTATAACGTCCATAAAATCCCTCTAAAGTTCTCCTCGAAGGTAACTCTTTTCTTGAGCATTCGTCTTTGCCTAGCTCCCGATAAATGAACTGCGCAAAGTCTACTTACTGGTTTTGGTATAATTAATTGGTCCAGTCAAATCCAGTATTAAACGGAAAACTTTTTATGCTTATTTTATTTGTAGTTTAATTGTTTATATTTCAAATGAAAAAAAATTGATTAAATGAATATTTATTATAATACTGCACAAATTTTTGTTGGACACAAAAATGAAAAGACGCATAAATTATTCAATTAACATTAAAATTTTGTAGAGCTTGTTATGCTCAGTAATAAATTGGAAATCCGACATTTTTTAATGTTTAATAAGTTTACAGTGTTTTAGAATGCCATTCTTATCTTTAGTACTTTTTAAAGTAAGTAAAAGTCCATTGAACTTCATCAAAGTATCCTTTCCCGTACAGGAAAACCGTGAATGCTTTATTACAGTTGATAACCAACTAGACAATTAAGCATGAAAACTAAGCATAAAACTAAACATGAAAATTTAATTGTTTAGTTAGTATTTATTAACGTAAAGCCCGCATCTTATTAATTTAATGTCCCTTTTACAGCTTTCTCCAAACAAAGCCTGGACATTTTAATGCCGTGATTTGATATACAAAGTGTATTATCTGCTAGAGCAATTCCAATGGGAAAATTCGAGGGAATTTAAGAAACTTCTAAGAAATTACGCTGATTGCGAAATTTTACGACAAACGCTTCATAATTCGCACAAACGCATTCATCTTAAATCAACACTAGATAATAATTCTCTTTCTTCAGGAATCCTAGCTCCTTTTGTAACGCGAAATTTTAATATTAATGATCTTATAACATACACATCCGCTGCGTTAGTTACAAATCAGTGCAAAAATTATTCCGTTGTCCTCACATCGTTATCACCGTAAAAAAAGTTTCAGATCATTTATTGTGTAATCAAAAGTCATGAACCACGAAAGTAAAATGAAAAACAAATCAAAAAGTCATGAATTCCTTAATAAGGAATAAATTAACAGATGTAAAAGTTTTATTGTGTAATCAATATGATGGAAGTGAATCCATTTCCTTGACATCTTTAGTTGCCAAAAACGAGTTGGAATTAATAACATTTCATATAATTTCTTGCAATAAAAAATTTAATAATCAGATATTACTTAATAGCTTCCATTAGTAACACCGCCCTACCAGAAATGTAGTCTTTGTAATAAAAATTTTAAAATTTTCACCTTTAAAACACAGCGAAACCTAACTAATATAACAACTCGTTGTTTCAGTTAATGTTAGACTTTTGTAGAAATGGCACATCAAGGTATTCTGCATAGATACGTATTTATGGTCAATGAAATACTGCTAACTTTTGGAAGCATTCATCTTGAAGTTCTTGCCACTTGAAAGTTTTACTGCAATTGAAAATATTTTTCAAATAAGTCATAACAAATTATTAAACATAATTTTTAGTATAAAAAATCAATAAAGAAATGTGCTGATAAGAAAAAGAAAATATTTTAGTGTGTAGAAATCGAAAAATCTATTTTTGTGGAAAAGCAAAGTCACTCATTGAAATTTTTCCTAAACTAAGAAAAACAAGTGCTAGTGGGGATATAGATTTTTTGTTATCGTTGCTTTCCAACAATGCTCGCTGAATTTTAGAGTTGCATGTTTAAATTGGCAATACTTTTCAATTCTTAAGGATATTGAATTTTTACTAGCTCATCAGCGAATTGAATTCATAACAAACACTGAACTGAATATTATTGCATTTTCACCCTTTTACTTTTTCAGGACTAGATAATCGCAATATAGTTGGTGCCAGGTAAACATATTATTATTTTGAAGCAAAGTAGACTCTAATTTAGCTGTCACTTATGAGAAAAACTTCGCTGTACTCTCAAAATTTAGCTGGCCATCAGCGACTACATATATCGTCTGTATTTAAAGCTGTACCTTGATGTTGATAATTTGTTCCAAGTAGGATTCTTCGTGCCCAAAAACTTGGATGCATTGATATATTATAATGAATGGGTAATATGAATGCGAAACGCATTCCCTCGCAAAGACTTCTCTAAAAGTACTCCTACAAATTCTGAGTGCATTAAAATAGTAAATATCTTTAAAATAACCTAACTGAATAACTGCAAATTAACCAAGGCTAATGTCTCCTGCCTGCATAGTCTTGTCCGATCATTATTTCGGATAAATGAGATAGGCCAGAATAGAATTTAGGTCCTAATCATATTGCTTATCTCACCTGCCTATGAAAGTCTCGTCTGGCGCTTAGTCAGGATAAGTGAAACGGAACAGAGTAGCAGTTCAGTCCTAACCATATGCCTTACATTAATTTCTCAACTCAACGGACATCTTATTTGGAGATTAGTCCGGATAAGTGGCAGGAGGAGCAGAATACTGATTGAGCTAATCTCTCCTGCCTACTGATGTCTAGTCTGATCATTAGTCCGGTTACGTAAAACGGCGCATTGTAGCGATTGAGCTCTTCGCTAAGTTTTACATTAATCGCTCTTGCCTGCGGATGTATCATCTGGCGATTAGTCCGGACCTAATCATATGTCTTACACTGATCTCACCTGCCTACAGACGTCTCATATGGCGATTAGTCCGCATAAGTAATACGGGACAAAGGAGTGGTTGAGTACTAATCATATATATCACGTTAATCTCTCCTGTCTATAAACATCTCATCCGGTGGTTAGTTTGAATGAGACAAAATAGAGTAGCAGTTGAGTCTCAGTCATATGCCTCATGTTAATCTCTCTTGCTTATGGATGTCTTGTCTGGTGATTGATCCGGTTAAAGGAGATAGAACGAAGAAGCAGTTGAGCTCTAGCAGCATGGCTTACATTAATATCTCTTGCCTATGGACTTTTCTTCTGGCGGTTAGTCCGAATAAGTGAGAGGGGAGAGTGTTGCAGCTCTTACATTAAACTCTTCTACTTGTAGATGTCTTGTTATTCCGGATAAGTGAGAAATGACAGAGTAATAGTTGAGCCGTAATCTACGTCTTACGTTAATCTCTCCTGACTACTTAAGTCTCATCTAGTCTACTTAAGTCTCATCTAGTCAGTGAAATGAGAGAGGGTCCGAAGAGTTAAAACCCAATTATTAGGCTTGCATTAATCTCACTTGCCTAAATACATTTCCTATGGCAGTTGGTCCAAATAAGGAAGACGCTGTCAGTTAATGCGTATAAGGGAGATCGCACAGTGAAGAAATTGGGCAATAATCATATGTCCGGCATTTTATTCGCAGTTTCTTATAGTGTTTACTTATATTGACACTTGTAGTTTATGCAGAACACCAAAGGATTTCACGTTTGAACATATTTGAACTTCAAGATTCTGTGAACGATCAGCAAAAGGTCATCCAACGTTTCTAATTCAACATTTCATAAACGTTTCAGATTTATCTTAAATCAACACTAGATAATAATTCTCTGTCTCCAGGAGTTCTAACTTATTTCGAAAAGCGAAATTTTAATATTAATGATCTTATTACATACATTTTCACTGTTTTAGCTACAAAAGAATTCTTTGTCTCATTACAAAGCAACTGTCTTTGTTTCTGTGAATCAGTCTAGAAAGAAAAGGATGGAAAGGAATGAAAATCACGAATGAAATGAACTGAAATTTTCTCCCTTTAAATATATGATAGATATAATGGTTAGCGATGCTGACTGACGTATCGTTAGGCCTAGAATCGAAACACGGAGAGGGCTTGGATGGTTGTAAGCGTATATTATCTATGCAGTATGAGGGGTATTTAAAAGACTGATGAGTAGAAGTTCACTCGAGAGAATCGGAGATAGGAGAACGGAAAATCCTCGGATCCGTCTTAAGGGTTGTTCATTATCAGAAATGGAAGAGAATTTACTCTTTCTTACGAGTATATTTCAGTAGCCCTTTGCCGAATACACTGGGCAATGTTTCCGTTGGTAAGATGGCTAAATGATAAATGAGTATTTCCATTTCAGGCAAACGCATAAAAGTGCCACAGCACGGTGATTTGGAATAACAGCAACACCCAAGTGGCACATGACGTAGCAAAGACGTTATTCCAACCACTTTACATTCAAATTAATTTCAAAGGAGGCTGATATTTCTTCGTTTGCCCAATGCATTGCATTTTCTAATATCATGGATCAGTTCTTTTTTCATCGATAATTTCCCGTCATTAAAGTAACTTAATTCAAGCCATCTGAGCTGCATTAAAAGCCAAAAATTTCTTCCAAATGTTTTTCGTTTTCTTCAAATGCCAGAAATGAAAATAATTTTTCGAATAATCCAATGAGTACCCACAAGAGAATAATTAAAATTTGAGTGTGCCCATCCTTCGTAATAAGTACCTTCGTGATAAAAATATAAAATAACCATAAATATGCCCGTCTAAAACGTGTGGCATCTTAAATTTCAAAATATTTATGGGATTCATGTAAAGGATTTGCATGCAGTTTTTAATATTTTTGGAGAAAAAATATAAACTTATAGTTTGTAGATCTGAGCAACGCCTTCGCCGGGAATCGAAGCGTGGATCTCTGTAATACACGCCCAGCGTGCAGACCACTACACCACGAAGGCATGCTAAGCAGGCGGGAGAAATACTTTATAAGTTAATACTTCATTTAATGTTGTTAGTAGAATTTACTGGAAGCGTTTCTTTTCCCGAAACAAAAATTCATTTTATTCATCTGGATCTAATCATTGAACCTATTCGGGAACATTCTTTATTTAATTAAAAGATTTTGTATGAATTTAAATTTCGTAAAAATTATACTTTCAGAAAAATATTTGAAAAAATAAATAATCATAATTTAGAATTTTCTATTTCGCATTTGCCTGCATGAAGCAATAAATGAAGTTTCATTCTCCAATTAGAATTACTTATATTTTCCAATCAGGATTAGGATATTCCTTCTTCGGTGAAAGAAAATACGATAGCATTTATTCGACTGGTTTTGGAGAACGTCTCTAACTTTTGATAAAAATAGAAATTTGGCGATATGAATTACTCTTGGCACAATAAAAATATACAGAATGTCAAAATGTAATTCTGCATAATGCCTGAGAAAGAGACAGAGCAGCTTTGAGAAATATTAGGAATGTGAGGAGAATTTTGCAACAATTAATGCTAATTAAGGAAGTAGTTATACTACGTATAAACTGATATTAGCTGGAGGTTATATATATAAATATGGAAACAATAATTTGAACTTAGTTTTCACATTCATTTTTTAAAAACAAAATGATTTGAATATTTTCCTGCAAATGTACGCAAAGAATTTGAAGTGATACACGTGTGACAGCATAAAATACAAAACTTAGAAGTGAAAAGAATAGTTACTTTTGGAATATTGCCAACTTCCTGTTTCCTTGCACTTTTTCAAAGAGAAAGTGCACTCTACGTGCACTCTCACTTTCACTTTGAAAATTTTCAGGTGGGAGTGGATATTGTTTCGAAGTGTATCTATCAGCATAAATTTCAGATCAGAAGGGATTTCTAAAATTTCCTTTTTCTCTAGAATGAAGCTACTTTTAAGTAAATTGTTTGTTTTTCACGTTACGTGAAAAGAAATGTATCAAAGGAGATTGAAGGTTTCGTGTCCGATTTCGGATTTCTGCTCGCAGTACGTCAAATTACGAATTTCAATTTACTCTTTTTGGCATCAGTGAAATACTGATGCATAGTTACTGATGCATAGTTTGCTGCCTATTTTAGCAAATGTCGTGTAAAAAAAAATGTGGGCGAGGTCGAAAAGAAAATTATTTTAAGCAGAGTTTTCGAATTTACTATACTTTAAAAATTTCCTCTATATAATTACTAGTATTTATAAGTATATATAGTATTTCGTTAAGGAAGATATGGAAGCACCACAATAATGTTGATATTCAACTTTTACTGAAGATTACTGTAATACTGGAATCGAACCCACGTTGGAACTACCAGTGTTCAGCGATTTTACCTCTCTGCCGCTGGTGGTTCCGTAATACTAATAAAAGCCACTGCATTGTACGTAGCTTTAATCTATTTGAAAAGATGAAGGGAGAAGAAATAAGCCGTAATGCGCCAATGTGGTGCCGAAAATGCGTGGCAAGGCCATAACTACCGAGATTTTTCAACCACCGAATTTGATTTACTTTACTTTTGTAGTTTTTGTGTGCTGGAATTTGTTTTTCTCCATTTACGGAAGTCAAGAAGGAAAATAATAATGATGTAAATATTATAAAATTAATTACCTCTCCTTACAAACTAATTAATATCTTTCAAAAAACACGATCGATATGCATATAAGTCAAAATATAATAACACTATAAGTAAACGTAAAATTTTCTTTGTGGGTTTCATTGGGTATGAGATAAGCATATTTGCAGATTTAAAAAGTTTAGAAATGTAATGTTTACTTAAATGTAAATTATTAATATGAATATCGTATTAAAAGCGCGTAAATGCAAGAAAACTAATGTTTCCTTAAAATTCTGAAAATTAGTTTTTCAACTGAAGGATTTTATTATTTTATTAACTAAAAAAAAAAAAAAAAATCTGAAATGTTTCAGATTTTAAATTACGTCCAAAGGGGCGTTTTTTAACATTTTGTGTGTTACCTTTCTTTATTAAATATCATGTTCCTCGCACTTAAACCATAAGATCCAGTGCAACAGCAATATCGCAAAATAGTTTTAAAACGAGCATATCTTTAGAATTTCCGATACAGAGACTCACACGCTGGAGATAAAAATGTTTTTTCTGCACAACGTTGCCATTGCTCGCTTTGAAATCCTTGAGTTTGTTAATCAAAAATTCGTCAAAGTTTTAAAAAATAGGAAATCGATCATAAAACAAATTCCAAATTTCAAATTTGGGATTCCAGATGCCCATATTCGTAGTAGGATTACGTCATTCAAAATTCGATTGTTCTATGTACCGTTGTTTTATCACAATACGAGAAATATACATACATTTATGCAGATTTTTCATTATTTAATTTCTTCAAATATAATGCAGGACTCTAACATTTTGTGGCAACAGTTTGAAAAGTGAACCGACATTTATGAGTCCGACGCAAAATGCCAAAACGAAAACAATAGTCCTTCAGGGACAAAGCCCCTTTGGACTAATAAACTGTTTTATTTTGCCAGGTAGGTTTCCTTTTAACTCAAATGTTTTATTTTACTTCCCCATTACTTATTTAAATCACCTTCTTCAGAAATATATAAAAGAAAGGTGAAGAGGAAAGATTTGAAAAAAAAATTATGCGAGTAATGATTGATTGACTAGCCTTTTCAATTCTGATTTTAATATAGAGGAAGATTTTCCAGTGTAGTTGACAGTGATGAACTGTGAAAAAGATATGTGGCTGAAAAGAAATAAAAATCACTTAGGAGTTCTTTAAAAATCAAGTGGCTTAGTTCAAATTCCTTTTCGTGATAGCCAAAATAAGGACGTACTTTAATAGTTCACTTCAATCGCATATTACGTTTTTTATTAAATACATCGTATTACCTATAGTACAAAATACGCTGTTTTCACAGACAGCAATTCCTGCACATTTAAACTTATTTTAAGTTTTGAAAATGTGAATTGAGGGTTAAATAATATAAACAGTTAAAACTAAGAAAAAAGTAACATTACATTAGAGGAGATTTTGAATGAACGTTATAATTTCTGGGTCGAACTGATTTAGTCTCTAAGTTCAGGGGGGAAAAAAGTGTAGTAAATCTAATTAAATCTGGGTTTTTATTTAAATATACTCGATTACTTATCCCCTCAGTTATAACTGTAACTTGCTCTTAACAAATTATAACAAAAAATTGCTTAAGGATATATATAGCTTCTGTTTTTTCTTATGAGCAGCTTCAAGATAAAACTTAAATACATGATATCAGCATGCATAAAAGGGCATCGAACTTATAACATTTAGTTTGGAGAAAATGCAGTTGCAGAGTCATTAGGTATTTTTGAAGTAGGAGACGTGAAAAATGTGCAATGCCCGCCCCGGCACTCGAACTTGAACCTCTCGAATACGCTCCGAGTGTGCTACCGTTAAACCACGAAGGCATTGGAAGGAGAAAAGACCTTGTATACTTCCTCCTTGAAAGGGCGACTGGGGATTAGAAGACCCAGTCACTAAATTCTGGTGGTGACAAATTAGTGACCCCCATCTTTTTTTAGTTCGCGCTACTTAGAGATATCAGAGTTTTTTTTTTTTTTTTTGTGTGTGTGTGTGTACGTGTGCTGGAAACGATGCCCTCTCCAGGATTCGAATCTGGACCTCCCGAATACGCGCCGAGTGTGCTATCGTTACACCACGAGGTCATACACGAAGGAGATAGGAAATACCTTATACAGTTAAGTTCAGTTTTCAATAAAAAAAGATTTTTGAAAATGAAATAGTCTTTATGAAGTCTCCTAATCAGTTTTCATCGGATAGATTTATAATTTTAATCACTTATTGCATTCAAATTTTAAAACACACGACACTAAAATTCTCCCGCCCAGAAGACATGCTTGTGCTAAAAACATGCAAATCGCTCGTAGTGGGCAAATGATGGTAATCTGAAGAAGGTGGCTCGTAAGAAAATGTGCAAAGCGATAGAAACGGTAAGGAATTTTCGTCGAAAAAATTCATCAGAAGCTTCAGATTGTTCAAAAGTGTATAGGAAATGCCAGAATGCCAGATTTGTGTTAGAGACAAGATTATGGTCATCTGGATATTTTTTCACAGAAGTTATCACAGGTTTTCCAAACATGGGATGGGTTTTAGCTCTCTTTACGTGTTATGCGCAACTGGATACATAAAAGGGTTGGATGTCCTTTTTTTGTTACTAATTGCAATAAAAATGTTCTTAATGCACCTCAGAGGAAGTGGTGCAATTCAATAAAAGTCAGTATACCTCATAAAGTGTATTCTTTCACATGTTTGATTATTTCGCAAAGAGAACTGTTGATATTCTTTGCGTTGTTCCAACGGCCATGGAACATCGTCACAAAGACTAATCCCCTTTGTTTTGGACGTTGATAATCGACTGACTAATACTTAACAACAACCTGATAAGAGGTAAAATCTCTATTTGGATCACAAATGCTATACCTCCCACAAGGCAAGATTTCTTGATGAGCGGGTTTCTGCATACTACAGCAGATCACACTTTGCCCGCTTCGCAGGCAGAGAAGGTAAGAAACAAAAACACTCCACTTTAGTCGTAACATCCATGGGCAGTGTATACTAGCGAGTTCTTAAGCCATTTATGTGGGAATTTGCGGAGAGAAAAGCACACTAGAGAGTGCACACTAACATATAACTCTTCCCATGCACACTAATACAAGCACGTCGCTATGTTAGACTAACTAAAAACGAATTCGAGCTTCAGAGATGTACAGTAAGTAATCCAAAATTTCATGACAAAATCAAAAATATATTATTAAATATCTTTGGGAACAGAGCCAAGATATTTTTGAGCATTAACTTTTACAAAATAATATTTTTTTTTCATTGTATTTACCCTTATAAATAATGAGTGCATGAAAATATTTCGGAAAGAGAGCAGAAAGTCTATGTGTGATTCTTCACTGGATCAGTTACATCACGGGACAGTACTTGTATCACCATATGGAAAACTTTTGGTGTACTGTATGCTCATTCCTCTCTTGTCATATCTATAGTTATGCTTCACCGCTGTACTATAATAGTTGCCTGTTTTACCGTCCGTGACAATGTAACCAATTACTATCGTCAACTGCTCTCCACTTGCTCGTATTTTAATTCTTCACTCGGAGCAATTAGATTTTTTCTACAAGTACAGAAAAATATCTCACAGATATTTGCGTATTAAAAGATTAGCTCCATGGATAGATAAAAATGAAATCGGGGTAAACACTTATTACTGCTATTTTGCATATTTCTTTTTTTCCTATATTACCCTTCTGGATAAAAAGATTTGGATGTCGAGCAGTGTGTTCCTATACCATATTATAGTTAACTCAAACTTGCTATACAGTGTGAGATTACTGAGTACCAAAGATTACCTTTTTATTATTTTATTGCAGGCTGAGCCATTAGGCACTATAAAGAAAGGGAGAGATGCCCCTTGGAGGATATTTTAAGGGAAATTGGTTCGTATCCAAGTTAATCATGAGCAAAACATCCACGCAGCCAGTCCGTTAGACAGGAAAAGCCCTCCAGCGGCAAAACGGAAAAGTCTTTAAACACTGGTTGTTTGTTACGGGATTCGAATCCTGATGAACGGATTGGCTGCATGGGCGTTTTTGTGGTTTTCCCAAAGTGTAACGTGTATACGATCCAGTTTTCTTAAAACGTTCTTCAGGAAGGCACCCCTGCTCTTATAGCTCTCGAGTGCTTTGCCGTAATTAAATAAAGCAAACCAAACCGTTAACCAGGACTCGAGCCCTGGACTGAACTACCAGTGTTCATCAACTTTTACCGCTCGGTGGGCCTTAGCACAAATCATTAACTAAATGATTCGCTCACATTCACTTTTTAGCTGTAATTTTCATAATTATTTTTATGGCTGCATAAATTGTATGCAATAATCTCAACAAATTAAGTAACAAAATCAAAACGAAGCTAAAAACATGCATATTTAAATAAAAATTGAGGTAACTGAAATAAGGATTATCTTGTTTGAATCTAAGAAATAATAAAATGGAGATTTTCTATTATTTTCATCAGCGAAAGGAATGCATTATTTGATAAAGTGATTATAGCTAATTTTTGTTACAAAGAAAGTATTCATGAATAAAATATTTTTCTAGAAACGTAAAAGTCCTTTTTATGTAATGTTTAGAAATGAAAATACAATGTTTTACTTCATAGTGCTGAATGGAATTTTTCGGAATAACGTTTCTGTTTCGTTTGTTAAAGGGCAACTCCATAATTAAAACAAAATAAAATGAAATAAAAATTCCTTTTCGAGTTACTTTTATATATGATTTGGTTATTGTTTTATTTAGTTTCATAGAGTTTTTAAATATGTTCTTAATAGTTACGTTACATTATCATGTACTGTTTTTTACCTAATTTCTGAAATGAACACAAAACATATGCGTTAACAACGTAGAATTGTACATTATGAGTTCTAAGTTTCCTTTTGAGTAGTATTTTGTAAATTTCTTCCCGCGAATATTTGACATTTTGCTGGGTTCCATAAATGCTCCTCAAATATGAGAAAAATTTACGTCAAATTATTACGGCTTAATTATTAGGTTGCAGATATTTATTTAATTTATTTAACAGTTAATTTTATTTTAAGCAAATTTTCCTATTATTCTCGCTTTCAACCCAGGCTTTCTTGCCAAAATGATATTTTATTTTCTACCGTTATGCAAAGTAGGGTAGAAGGATGCTATTTAAGCTGATGTTTGAGTTGTTTCTTCAGATAGAGCGTGTTGTGCCTTTCGGCCAAGTTGTTTCACTGATATTTAAGCTTGCTATTTTATGGCCATGTATTTTAATTGAACTGTTGATAGTTATAATTGCTGGTTAAGTATCTCTGTGAATCTTCGACTGTATTATTTAACTTAGGTTTAGTTTTAATTTTACATTTCTGTTTCAAGTTATAGCCAAAAGTGTTGGCTTAGTTTGTAAGCACTAGGAGTGCCGACTTTTTTTACTTTTACACTGCTAAGGAGGACTACTGACCGGGAACAAGCCCTTGCAGTATGATGTCCGCCCTGCAGACATTTATTAAGTCTAAATAAAAAAAATAAAAAAAAAAGAGTACAGAGTCACATCTAGATAGGGAATACAATGGACTACCTTGAATACATATGACATTCCTGATAGTATAGGTTACAAAAAAAATAATAAAATAAAAAAAATACTTAGAAGTACAAAGCTGCATTGATACAAAACTGGTAAAGGTAAAACAAAAACAGTAAAATTTAAGACTAACATTGGAATTTCAAGCCTGCAGTTATACATCCCACTGACTTACTATTATACATTTACTATAATTCCGCACATTACAACATATTATGCAATATATTACTATAATACTGAAAAACACACTAACATAGTAAAACTGATACTACAAATAAAACACACTATATACACTGCTCGTATCAAAAAAGTACACACTGACATAGTAAAGTTGATACTATAAAACACAACATATACACTGCTCGTATCAGAAAAGTAGACAGTTCTGTACATGATGCTGTACTGTAACGCTAAAACTAAAGAACACTAGACAATAACCTTTGGAAACAGTCACAGTGAAATTAGGAATATAATATTTTGTAGCAGAGTTAGAATACGAGTCATTTCAAAACATTAAATCCAGCAAAATATTTCAATACATATTTACAAAGTTTTACAACCAAGAAAGTCTGGTTCAATACTACTATTATACATCACACTTACTTATCATTATACGACCCTAAACTATTATACTCCACATTAATAGAAAAAATTATACAAGATACTTAATGGAATACTGTACATACACTGAAATAAAATGGCGAATACTACAAAATAACAATCAATATACAATGTGCTTATCAGAAAGTTGGTTCTGCGGCCACGAATATTTGTTATAAACTGTTGCATTTTGCACAATACTAGAAACTGTTACAAAACATTTGCATACAATATTTCATGGTACTAGCCGAGAGCTCTATATATGTATTTACTATTATACCGCAAACTTAATTTGAAAACATAACACAACGCACTTACTACTTAACAGGTCAATACACTAAGACAATATGTAAATTGAAATACACAGAATACAATACAAAAATTAAGTAAACACAATAAAATTTAAAGATTAATAATGGATAGAAGCGACACTGAAGTACAAATAGACAGACATTGATTGTGGTAATCTGCATCTAGGAGGTAACATGTTCCAGCAAAGTTATTCATGTACTGCACTAAACATGGCTGTCATGCATATACGTAACATATAGGTACAATGGCATGCCATTAGTCTCTGAAATTGTTCTAATTTCAGTAGTTGAATATTATCGTATATAATAAGATACCAAATTTGTAAGGTAAGAATTATGAAAGTTGTTGGTATAGAATTGCCTGCTGTAGCTGCTGTTGACACCGCTTCTGTTCAAAAGAATTCGCGAGCACAAATGTCCATTACTCGATGAATCTGATTAAATGCGAGCTTACTTCTCTTGAGGGTGTCTGACCACCCGGACCAGTGTGGTTCAGAGGGTTTTTTTAAATGAAATGGTATCGTGAGAGAGCATTCGAAAGCAAAGTGATCCGGATCACCTAGTGTTCCACATCTACAACTGTCTGAAGTTAGGAGTGCCGACTGTAAGCACTTTTCTTGAGTAAAACAAACGGGTCTTTTCACCTTTTTCACATGCAATTGATTCAGTTTGAACTTAGCAAATAGTCGCTTCATATTTCAAGTAAACATATAGCCAATAAAGTAATTTCAATCTTGCTAGAATCTTACAAAGTCTTCAGAAGGTTATGTATTTGTTAATAAAAATGCAAGAACCTAAAGTAAATTTGATTTATTTTAAATAATATCCCTCTTAGCTTTTGTATTTTATAATGCATTTAAACTGGAAAATTTTACGACGGTTACATCTGAACGCATATATAAAAAATAAATTTTTAAAATGCTGAAAGATATAACATTACAAACTTGCGAAGTTTCACACAGAAAGCAAATATACGTATAAGCATTCAAAGTTCCCAGCATTTTTCTGAAATAAACTATTGATTATTTAAACCTATTTTTATCATTTCCTTCATTTCAGAAACGTCATAACTACATATTCCCTTTCTTCAAGATTGTGCTTCAGCAATGTGAAGCTCAAAGTTGCAGATGAAATCATTCGAGATTAACGCAAGTAGAAGAAGAAAATTCAGAAGAAAATTAATCGAAAAGGGAAGCGAAAGAATATTATCATTCAAATCTTTGATTAAAACTTTCCTTGTGTTCATGATTAATGCATCAAATATCATTTTGTTTAGACTCTTAGGAACAAATATCTTTGTACTTAAAACGTAGTACCGCAACGAAAAGTTCTCTAATAGGATGAAAAAAGAACAAATGTTCCCTAAAAGAGGATCAGCTGCTATTTTTGTTCATCTCGCTCCCTCTTTTAATCTCGAAGTAATATATTTCCACGTAAAGAATTTTAATGAATAGAATGCCTAGTTATTTATCTTAATATATGTATTAATATCTGGTTAATTAATACATGAGTAACTCAACACACCTTTTCAAAATAAACACATTTCAACACATTTTAACCAAAAGACGCATGAAATTAATTACTAAACGTTTAAGAACTTTAATTAATTTAGCAAAGAAGTTACCAGTGTTAAGTATGAAACACATAAAAAATATCGCTTTTAAACCACCTATAATACAAAGCGGTAAGGACGTGTGTAATCGGTCATTGGTTAAGAGTTGGCCTGCCACTGCAAAGCGCAAGGAATTAATGTTTCAAATTTAATCAGAAATTTCGGCGATTTAAAAGTAATGTGTTGCCATTCTCAATATTTTCTCCTTCGAATTTAATAAACAAACTCAGCTATTTAAAACACATGTATTCGCACTGCCCGTATTAAAATATTTTTATCTTCCACTAGGAGATATTTTAAAATTAAGCAAAGGACAAAAGTTAAAGTATTTCCTTATTCCTTCACATTTATTGTTATTAATTAAAAAATTAAGCTGTTACGCTTCTTAGGTTCACTTTACGTTACCTTTGCTGCATTCCAGCTATCAGTTCTTTCTAAACACTTTAGATAGTGCTACATACTTTCATCCACTTTAACGATCATACCAGGGCCTCCTATTTTGCGTTGTTGACGTTTAAGTAAAGAATCCACACAAACCTCTCGCATGTAGTTATTCCAATCCACAACTGTTCCGTTACTGATTTCCAACTGCTTTTCACACCATTTAACTGAAGTTAATTCTTCGCTCCAACCATAAATGAATCTTAAACACTTCAAGAAACTCAATCTCGATGATTCAAACCATGTGCCTTTCCGTATACTTCTTTTACTGAGGCAAGTTGAAAGGTTGCAACGCCATTGAATTTCGTCTCCGAAATATAATTTCATTTCATGATTATTTTCACAAATAGCAATGTTAGGCAAAACGCCTTTCGCTTCAAAGAATCTGACGGATTCTTTTCTGTCCTGGGCAAATCCCAAATTTTCATTGGTTTTTCATCTATTTTTGACATATTTGTAAAAGACGTTAATTTAAGAATTTAAAGACGTTAAATTAAAGATTTACTGTGCTTTCATGGTATAAACTCTTGATTCGCAGGTTAATATCACATGATCCCTAACGATCTCATCTCACGTAAAATACGCTACAAAAATCTGATTCTCTCAGGAATTATCTACATTAATTTCAAGTTAAATCTCAGTATGGAATACGAGTTTAAATGCAAGAATTATTTCAATATTATAATTAAAACAATTCTATGTAACTGTATGCCAATATTGAAAAAAAAAAAAAAAAAAAAAAAAGGTAAATCTGATAATAAATCTCAGCGACTTGTTTTGAAAATGTGCCGTGAAAGGTTATCAGCGAAGATATTCCCATTTGGCATCAGTTCTACCATTTTCGGCGACTTTATCGCTTTATCGTTTGTTTACTCTTTAAAACAATGTAGACCTTTCCGCTAATAGTCGCCAAATTTGGCGACATTTTGGTTCACTTTCTGTATAACTAATTCGTACTGTAATTGATCCTTGTAAGTAACTGCAACTGTATCCAACCCTTATATGTAACCTTAACCATGCATGTCTTCCAATATGTTTAGTTCAGAGTTCACTTCAATACTGAAATATCTCTGGCAAACTTCTGATCTTTAGATGCGCTTTGCATCGCGTTGTATTTAACTTTCTTAGTAGTTTGAAGTGGTAGCCACTGATTGTGCTCTGTCATACTGAGAAGAACTGAGAAGTATTTTTGTGGAAAGTTCCAGAACTGTAAAGTTTTTCTTTTGGGAAAATACATTTTATCAATCTATCATCAATTCTTTGTGCATTCAATCATCACGAACCACTTTACATGCAATAATATTTATTGCATGTAAGGTGGTTCTTTGGTCTAGACACAACAAGAAGCTATTACTACATAAAATGAAATATTTGAGAACAGGAATAAAGCATGAAGAATCCAAGAAAGCATTTTTTGAAATGTTCTCTATGTATAAAGACAATCATTATCGCTAATGGGGTAAAATCTAAGTTTAATGCACCATATTCAGATAGGATTTCCTGAAATGTAAATTTTTGAATTACAGTTTGAATAACAAAACAATGTGTAGAAATAATTAATTTCATAAACTGTGAGATTATATGAAATTCATACGCTATATAGTTTCCATGTATATTTCATGTTAGAATCAACTTATCTGCTATCGAGTTATAAAGTAAACGAAAAAAAGAATATAGGAAAAAGCAATACAAATAAAAGTCACTTAATTGTATTAAGAAAATATTGCGAAACAGTTTTAATTTATAAAAGAAAGCTAATATTATTAATCATATGTAGCTATATTAATTTTCTGGTACTTACGCATTATCAAAACCACTCTAGTAGAAGTCGTAAAATCAACAAAATGCGCAAAGTCTGGCAACTATGCGCATAAATATTCTTCAGGGAACTATACTCATAACAATCTTTCAGTGAAGTGAAGCCGCCATTTTTGTATTCGTTCTTTTTGTTATATTCCAAGTTCCAAAGATTTTTATAGACAAATTGGGATACTTTGTTCCTTAAATTTAATTTTAAAATATTCGCTTGGAATTTGACATTAATGCAAAAAACAGAGATAAAAATACTCGAAGAATACAATATTTTGCCACAAAATCGCTAAAGAAAACAATGATAGATTTGATAGGTAGCCTGTTAGCAGTGCCAAAGTTGTTCGCGATGTTTTGTTTGTGAAATTCTGTGATATTTTCCTAAGTGAAAACAGATTCCTATGTGCAATGGGAGAAGCATATAACGAAAAACTGCAGAGTAAATTTTTCGAAAAATGCAAGTATTTTATTTATTTATCTTTTTTATCATATAATCTTTACTGAACAATTAAAAATCTGTGCGTTTCCTTTGGATATGCTGATAATATTTGCCAACTTACAACAAATAGAGATAGTTTCAAAGTTTCATAAAAATGTCCCGAAAATCATTAACTTGCACTAAGTAACTTTTACCGGTACTTTTCCGTTTGGCCGGAGCAATTTCCCATTTCGCCGGCGCAAGCGATAAAGTTGCCGAAAATGGTAGAACTGATGCCAAATGGGAATATCTTCGCTGATAACCTTTCACGGCACATTTTTAAAACAAGTCGCTGAGATTTATTATCAGATTTACCTTTTTTTTTTTTTTTTTTTTTTTTTCAATATTGGCATACAGTTACATAGAATTGTTTTAATTATAATATTGAAATAATTCTTGCATTTAAACTCGTATTCCATACTGAGATTTAACTTGAAATTAATGTAGATAATTCCTGAGAGAATCAGATTTTTGTAGCGTATTTTACGTGAGATGAGATCGTTAGGGATCATGTGATATTAACCTGCGAATCAAGAGTTTATACCATGAAAGCACAGTAAATCTTTAATTTAACGTCTTTAAATTCTTAAATTAACGTCTTTTACAAATATGTCAAAAATAGATGAAAAACCAATGAAAATTTGGGATTTGCCCAGGACAGAAAAGAATCCGTCAGATTCTTTGAAGCGAAAGGCGTTTTGCCTAACATTGCTATTTGTGAAAATAATCATGAAATGAAATTATATTTCGGAGACGAAATTCAAAGGCGTTGCAACCTTTCAACTTGCCTCAGTAAAAGAAGTATACGGAAAGGCACATGGTTTGAATCATCGAGATTGAGTTTCTTGAAGTGTTTAAGATTCATTTATGGTTGGAGTGAAGAATTAACTTCAGTTAAATGGTGTGAAAAGCAGTTGGAAATCAGTAACGGAACAGTTGTGGATTGGAATGACTGCATGCGAGAGGTTTGTGTGGATTCTTTACTTAAACGTCAACAACGCAAAATAGGAGGCCCTGGTATGATCGTTAAAGTGGATGAAAGTATGTTCACGAAGCGCAAAAACAACGCGGGACGGATTTTACCACAACAGTGGATCTTTGGTGGATTTGTCGTGAAACAAACGAATATTTCCTTGTGATGGTGCCAAACCGATCCATGAGTATTATATTAGAGGCAATAAATGAAAACATCGAAAAAGGAACTACAATATATTCCGATTCATGGAAATCATATTGCACTGAAAAACTGGAAGAGGAAAGTTTCGAACATTTCAAAGTGAACCATAAATACAATTTTGTAGATCCGGAAACTGGAACGCACACGCAAAAAATTGAAAGACTATGGGGAAGCGCAAAATGGCGGAATAAGAAACACAGAGGAACTGCTCGGCATCATCTAGAAAGTTACCTCGCCGAATTTATGTGGCGAAAGGACACAAAAGACCCATTTGAAAAAATTCTAAACGATATTAAAATATTTATGCCTCCAAAATAAAAAAAAATGTTTAAAATTCTTAGAATTAACATTTCTTAACATTTTTTTATGTGTATACTGTGCGTTGTCGCCAATAAAGTCTGCTTGGCGAGATTTGCGCCAGAGAAAGGGGAAATGGCGAGGTTTGCACCAGCAAAACGGAAAAGTACCCTTTTACCTTTCTACCTATAAAAATCATCAAATTGAGCCAAGGTGGTTGCATGACTACGTAAGCACCAATTTTCTCTTCCAACATCCGACAAGTTATTTCCAAATGCTGATATGATAATTGCAAATGTATAGAATTTTTCTAATTTGAAAGTATAAAATCATTAGTTTGGGTATTTGATTACGGCAAAGAATAGGAAGGCTATCTGATTAAGAGAAAAGATGCCGTTTTGGAAGACTATTTAATGGAAACTGGCTTACATTCACATTTCCCATGGAAAAGCCACGAAAGCAAGCATCCATGCAGCCAATCTAGTCTCCAGCATTTGAATCCATGTCGAACTACAGTATCCGGCGGTTTCCTTTACTCAACTGTTGTTGAACACTTAAAGCTATAAAGAAAGTATAGTAAATTTATTTCTTGCAGTAAGTTCAAAAATGCAAACTTTAAATTCCTCAGATTGCGTATCCCTTACCCTAGCCGAATTGAAGTACAAAATGCATTAAGAAACCTGAATTTAAAAAAAAAATCGGATTTTCATAATCTGCTTGAGACAGAGTATTGAGAAAGAATTCAACAGGCTAAAAAGGAGTTGAAAATACTTCAAAACCAACTTATGTTAAAGAGGTAACTTCAAGTAACAGAACTATCGATGCTGTCAACATTTCCCCAATCAAGTTCAAAATGAAATTTAAGACCTGGCACCATTTTTTTTTTCAGAAATAACATTATACCTATAATAAATAAAACAAAATTTGGAAATACAAAGAATGTACCTTGTAATTTACACAGAGATTAATTACATGGATTTCTTTAATTTAAATACAGAAATTAAATTCATCTTTATGGAATAAATTTAAAATTAGTGGTTTATTCACGAGCTAAAAAGGAACTATAATTAACTCATTTTTATTCATTTTTCCAGTTTTCTCCTCTTTATGAACAGAACGAAATGAACTTCATATTTGCCAAAAAAAAAAAAAAAAAAAAAATAAGAGGAGAAGAAGAACATCAGATTAACTAAGGTAAAAAGGCAGAAATTGAGGTCTGGTAATAAATTAATTAATACTGGAAAAAGGTAATTTGGTTAATTATAGTTCTTATTTTCTACATCAAGGTTTAAACTCTTTCTTTATTTCGTTTTGATCAAATACTAATTAAATGAGCATGGCTTTAGAAATATAAGAAAGACATTTTTAAGTTTTATTAGCAAATGAAATCATATTCTGAACTCATTATTTCAACGAAGCGGAAGAATCTGATTTAGTAAAAAAGCGCTATTTGAGCCTTAAATATTATAATTTAATCGAGGCACACTAGTTGCAATGTCTGTTGTTCCTTTCATATTTAAAAAAATGGAAACTATTTTCAGAATGTTTTGGTATTTGTAAGTATATAAATGAGATGAAAGCAGTTTTAATTAATGAAAAAATTGCACTTTTGAATGTCTATTTCTGTATTTTTGCAAAATAACGTTTTGAAACATGTTTCGATCCAGGCAAATATCACATTTCAGGAATTACTTGTTCTGAAAGGGCTAATCTTTAACTGCAAAATTTTAAATTAAAAATATTGAACTATCTTCGTGCCAGCTTCTAATCTTTGACCTTTGCATTGTGCTTTGTTTAACGTTTTAAAGTTGTTTAAAATGGTAACTACTCAGTGTGCTTTGTCATACTAAGAAGAACTGTACGAGTTTTTTTATCTTAATTTAAATAACTTAAATTTTAATCATTTTCAGCACCCCCCCCCTAATTTGATGCAAATACTACATGAATAAATGCTCTTAATGGCTCAGTTTATACTGACTTGCTGCCATTATTATTAAATAATGAAGCATCTGATTGTATATTACATTTGTATGAATGTAGATTCTTTGCATTGTGGAAACCCAACGCCAAAAGCCAGAACACTTACTGTACGGTCTTCCACCCGAAGATGTGCACTTCGAAATCCGAATTCTGATTTTTTTTTTTTTTTTTTTGTTTATTTTATATTTCGGACGAGCTTTGAAATTTTTATTAACACACTCATCGACTTGAAAGCAATGCACTGCCATTCGACGAAGCACAATATTACAAATTTAATAAGTAAGCTCAGCATTTTAAAAGAAATATATTGCAACTCGGCAAAACGTAAATAATCAACAAACTCAAATATTTAAAAGAAATATATTGCCGATGCCCGAAATAAATTATTTTCATCTTCCATGATCGAGTGTGTTGCCATAGTAAGATATTTAATTTTTCTTTCAAATTTAGTCCCTCTCTTGTTGATTACCAATCTAACTAAGCGATTGAAAATCAATAAACGCAGTTCTCCATGTTTGTTATTAGTAATTACTAGCTGATTCGTGAAATTCATTAAATTCATTGTATATTGTGTCATTTTTATAATAACTCTTTTCAACTATGGATCGCGCAAACGACTAGTAAGCTAAACATATGGAAAACATTCGAAAATATATCTATCCCGTTTAATAACATAGCTTAACAAACCCCATTTAAAATATAAGCAAAAACTTTACAGCTGGGCAAAACCTTTTCATAAAAATCGTTTGTAGTGTAGTTTTGTATGCGTAGTCGAATGCTTTACAGAAGAAATCTCGAAACCGGCAATACTTCAAAATTTTGAAACGTGTAAATCGGAATTTCTGATTCGTTAGAGAATAATATGCACCAAAATATGAAAGTATTCTTATTTTCAAAATAAATACTGCCAATAAAAAATTCTTAAAATATGTTACTCTATTTCACTGCCACACGTTCTATAGTAATGTGAAATTTTTCAAGGCAGGTTTTATTTCCAATAATGTAACATTGTGCACTTAATAAAAAGAAAACAAAGGTTAAATAATAGTATTTATTACCAATAATCCTTTCGTTTCAAACTCTAGATTTTCTTTAGATGTAGATAATACGCAGGCGGAGGGAGTTTTAATAGGTATTTAAAACTCTTCAAAACTCATCATCCAAAATATGTTTAGTGGATTTTAGGGTATGCTAGCTAGCTTTAAGTGATAAACCCGGCTAATATGCACACTAAATAAATAAATGAATAATGTTTACTTCAGTTTTGTAGTCAAATTGTTTGAAAAAGGAATACGACAAAACTATAAATTTCTTTTAAACATTCTGTTCTCATTCTCACCAACGGTCGATATGTAGAATAACAAAAAAATTTCAGCGCAGTTCACTCTATTCCAAACAATGCTAGAATTTGCTAGTAGAATCCATTCCAAACAATGCTAGTAGAATCCATTCTAAACACGATAGCACTGGTAATTCCCTCTTTTTGTCGATCACCGGGGACGTGGTTTGCTACTTTAATTGTCTCAAGTAATCTTTTCTAGTGCTTCTTCTCTAGTGATAAAAAATAAGTATTTGAACATTCTTTTATCATTCATTTTCATTTATTAACAATTTGTAAGACAATTCATGCAGTCGACGTACCAGAATGAATTCCTGTGAAAAGCTGAAGCCAAAATGAAAAGAATTTGTTTTCTTTTAGCTGTACGATGTAAGGTTTATCTTAAGTTTCTAACAGTTAATTTAGTTAAAGCTATTTTCCTGCGCTTCATAATTTTAGCTTACAATTTCCTACCAGAATGTGCTTTTAGAATCGCGTTTAATGCAAATGAGTAAGAGTAATATTTAAGTCGAAGTTCCACTGACTGCGAGAGAGAGCCTCAGAGTTTCTGACTAGCGCGTGTTTGCCTTTTGCCTACAACCCTCTAAGCTACTACTACGCTCGGACGTATTACAGGCCCTTGATAGCTTCGCCAGCTACTTCGATATTTAGGGGTCAACTACTTCGAATTTTGATAGCTTCGGCTAGTTAAGAATTAGTTAAGTTCTTATATATTTTTAGTTCAAGCCCAAGTGGAGGCTTTGCTGTACGCTCTGAGAAAGGGACCATCTGTGAAATTCATATTTTGAGCAGTAAAGGGTAATTAACCCTTCTCGAGTCTACGTCTCTGTTCCTGAACTTAAGCGAATATTCGCTTAGCTTTTGCCTAGGTTCCTCCACATTTAGTTGTTAGATAAAACGATGGAACCCCACAACCTGGTAAACCATAACAGGGAGCAGAAGCTACAATTAAATTACTTATAAGGCATGATTTCCTGACTACTCATATGTGTAACTTTTATATTTTCATCGATGCTGCTTGCCCCTTGGGTGACAAAAACGAACCTATAGAATAACATCACCTGAGTGTCTGCGGAGCTCTCCATTGAAATGTTTGATGCTTCTACATATTGGGAGGCTAAAAGACTCTTGGAAGGATAATCTAAATTATCTTTTGAACTTTTTATGTTGTTTCTGCTACTACGTATGTTTATTTATTTATTGGCTTTTGATTTCTACTACTTATTTTTATTCTTGTACATGTGCCCCAAAATGCAAAGGGAAATAAAAAAATTCTCATACATTAAGAATAGTGTTCTGAATTTTCTCTTGCAATAAGGCTTGTTTTGTTTAATTTCTCTGCATTTCTTTTTTATGTGTTTGTTTTTTTATGAAAGATATATTGAATCAAAATTCATTTCTGATATTACTGCCTATATTTCGTTCTTGTAAGAATTCTCTTTATCATATAACGTTGCGCGCCTCTAACTAGCACGCAACCAAGAGGTGACTGTGAAAGCTTGTATAAACCACAGAGTCTTATAAAGGGTTTAAGTCCCTTTTTATTCAACGTACTAATTTACAATTGCGTTCTCTTGACGCTTACAAACGGTGCCAACTCGGCAGTCAAAATAAAAATAAAAACCTGAAAAGAAATTAAAGACAATATTCTAACTACGAGGCTCTCTCAAATAACTAACTCACCGCGTTTTACAATACGGCTGCTAATTCAGCAGACTTGAAGCTCAATGGAACAATTGCAACTACTTCCCGCCAAGCACATAGGCCGCAACGCGGGGTTTTTCAAATCTCTATAACTACCTCCGCGCTCGCTAAGTAAGAATAACTCTCTCTCACCGAACTTGTTTCCTTCTATTTAAATCATACTACTTCCGCTGATAATTTGAATGCTTGCGCGTTCTACTCAAATTTACATATTCTGGCATTGGCAGTTCCAGGGGAAAGTAAGGATTGACAGGAAAGATAGTTTAAACTTAAAATAAATGTTAGTTAAAATAAATATAAACCCTACATTTGCCGCTGCCAGAATTTGGAAAACTTGGAAGCAGGTCCTACAAACGACCTGTTGTAAGTTTATCTAATTCTGAACTAACTGGCGAAAGCCTCGTTTACACAAAAATAATCTTATGTAACAATTAAAATTCTGTTACTCTTTACAAAGGTTTCTTCTTACAGCAACTTTTCCTGGACTTCATCAATCAATCTTGGTCTTTCCTTCCAGCATCTGGAAGGAATAAGTATCAGTATCTTTCTACATACATTATAATTTACACTTTCTTGACACAATAAATTTTTGTTTTTAACGTTTCG
The DNA here is from genome assembly GCF_044657685.1 of Stegodyphus dumicola. Lineage (NCBI taxonomy): Eukaryota > Metazoa > Arthropoda > Arachnida > Araneae > Eresidae > Stegodyphus > Stegodyphus dumicola. The sequence goes on from NC_140776.1 coordinate 136,317,557, forward strand.
TTTTTCTTAGTTATTGCTTACTTCACATTCATTCAATTTTTCAAGCATTAATTTAACTTTACCCTGGCTCTCCACCGTGTGTGGTGTCAAACGGGAATATTCATGTTTTAGTCTTACAACACTTCCCCTAACCACCATGATTTGTTAGAATTCAACAACCAAATAGACACACCTTACTCGACATTCTACAACTCAATGAGCTACTTTAATATTCTTAAAAATTCAAATGTAGGTGGAGAACCCTACAAAACACATTCATTCTAACTTCCCCCTCATTCATCTTTTAAACATGCAGGCTTTCGCTCTAAAGCATGACTTTACAGTTTAATACTTAAATTTTGACTTCATTGCTTTTAAGCATTCACTTTTAGCATCTACAATTTTATGCTTCTAGACTAAATTCTACTTTTACATAACATGCAAGTATTTACATACATTTACAAAAGTTTAATACATATGCTTTTTACAATTTACCATAAAATGAATAAGAGAAAATAAATTTTTACTTTACTCATCCTTCGCCAAGCTGGCGGCACTGAAACTAAAATTCTTATTAGTACATACAAGAATACGAAGTTATTTTTATCTCCGGCCAAATTTTGGCTTTAACATAACAGAATTAGTCTTTCGACCAACAGAAAATGCTTGTTTTTAGCTTTTACACTTAAAGAAAATAATACTTTTGCCTTAGCTAAATAAAGTCTCAACTAAGTCTCAACCGAGACATATTGACTTTCGTCAAAACATAGAACTTCGTACTTATGCATAACATTTCGGAACAAAAGAGAAAAATATTTATAGAAGGTTTTAACTTATCTTTGAGTTTTCGATGCTTGAAACTCCGTCATCCGTTTTTGACAAAATTGATCCCAAGTTAGAAGTGTCATGGATGTCAATCTTCTCCTTGTTGATCTCCAATTGTCGTCCCCGTTGATCTTTCTTTTGCGTCCTCTACATGCTGGCCTCTTGACGGAGTAATCGTCTGGTTGTTGGCTTTTGCGTTTCTGCCTGGGACGGCTGGTCTTGACGTCCTCCGGTCTGGAGTCCTTGAATTTCTTCTGTTCCTCGTACTTCTGTGCTTCCTGTTGGCGTTTCAGTTTCCGGAACGGCGGCCTTGCTGGCACCTGACTCTGTGGCCGTGTGCGCGTTCTCCTTGATGTGTAATTTCTCCTGCCATCTTTTGTAGGTGGTGTTTTCGTCTTTACCACGGTTTCTTTACCCGGTTCATCTGTATTTTTGTTTTTCTTAAACGCCGGAGTTTGAAACTCATTTTTTCTTTTTGATACCGACGTCCGGGTTGTAGAAGTGCTAGGTCTCTCTTCAGTTCTCCGTTTCTTGGGTGGTGGAATAGTTGTTGCAGTCTCTGGCCCTTCTATTTCGTTTAGACTTGAGTCCTGCAAGAAACTTTTAAGGATTTCAAAATCATTGGGATTATAGTATTTTTTCACCTGGTCGGGACTTGCTTTACAGATTTCCCCTCTCTCGTTTTTAAGATATAAAACTACTCCTTTGATTTCCCGAATTACATAGGGGCCTTCAAACTTTGGAGCTAGCTTTGCCATAAAATTGTCTGGGGCACTTGATAAAGAAAATTTCCGTTTCAATACTTTATCACCAACTTTAAAATCTGCTTCACGGCGTTTTTTATCGTAATAAATTTTCTGCCTATTTCTTGCCGTATCCGAGGTTTTAAGCGCCTGATCAATTAGTTTTTGCACGTCCTTTTGTTTGAATTCCTGCTCTCTTTGTTGCACAAAGAATAATTTATCTAAAGGCGTAATTAACTTTCTGCCTAAAAATAATTCTGCTGGAGTTTTCCCCGTAGTATCATGATGTGCCGTTCTTAAAGCATAAGCTAATTCATTTATGTAGCCATCCCAGCGCTTGTGATGTGTGCTAACGTAACTGCGAATTATTTTTACAATGTTTTTATTAACTCTTTCTGCTATGTTAGCCTGTGGTCTATACGGAACCATTTTGATATGGCGTATATCAAGTCCATTGCATATGTTTTCAAATATTTGACTAATGAATTGTTTTCCGTTATCGCTAATGACTTTTATCGGTGCACCGTATTTTAAAATGTATCTGTGTAAGAATGCATCTGCGACTGTTTTGGCTGACGCGCGTTTAAGTGGAACAATTTCTATCCATTTTGAAAAATGATCTACTATTACTAAAAGAAACCGATTTTTATTTAACTCGCTCTGGGGGAAGGGACCAAGGAGATCTATGCCTAAAATTTCATTCTGAAATGTAGCGCGAATGCTATTTAAGTACCCGGCCGGGCTGTAATTAATATCATTTATTAACTGACATTGATTGCAGGACCTGACATACGCCGTTACTATTTTGTATAATTGCGGGAAATATACCGCCTCGCGTACCCTTTTTAAAGTCTTTCTGACCCCGAGGTGGCCCGCTGTTTTTTTTTTCGTGCAACTCCCTCAAAATGCTTAATCGAAGCGAGGCTGGGATGACTGGCTTATACTCAAGATTTTCGTTCGTTGTTTTCGTATAGAATAATAAATTATCTATTATTTCATAGTTTTTTGCTCTATTTCTTATCGCATCGATATCTGTATGCTCAAAGCTTTCGGGGTCTTTCAAATAAGCATAGATATTTCCAAATTCAGGATCAGCTTTCAGTTCAGTAATAACCGTATCTCTAGAATCTAAAATTTTTGAAGTCAACACAGCGCATTTAAGTTCATTACCTTCCTCGTCCAGTTTTATACGAGAAAGTGCGTCAGCTACATTGTTTTCCTTACCCGGTTTATATTTTATTGTGATATTATATTCTTGGAGTTTTAAAGCCCATCTTATTAACCTGGGCGTTAGGTTTTTTCCCAAGTAAAGTCTACCAACAGCCGCATGATCTGAAAAGACTGTTACTGGCGATTTGCCGAAATAAACTAGAAATTTGTGTACAGCCATTAATACGGCTAATGTTTCTCTTTCTGTAGCTGTATAATTCCTTTGTGTTTGATTCAATGTTTTACTAAAAAATGCCAGCGGATGGTTATTTTGCATAAGAAACGCACCCACCGCATAGTCTGATGCATCTGCCGCAATTTCCAGGTTTTCGTTCCCCTCAGGGAATTTTAAAACAGGGGCATTAATAAGCGCTTCTTTTAATCTTTCAAAAGCCGTGTTAGCTTCCGCTGTCCACGTAAATTTACTCTTTTTTCTTTTGATTACTAAGAGTGGTTCAACAATATTAGCGAAATCTTTTATGAAAGATCGATAGTAAGAACATAGTCCAAGGAAAGACGAAAGTTTCTTGGCGGTGTTGGGCGGTGGGAAATTCTTAATAGCTTTTATTTTTGAATCTTGCGTTTCTATACCCTTTTGCGAAATTTTATAACCGAGATATTTAAGTTCTTTAGTTGCGAACTTGCATTTTGAGGCGTTAATTGTAAGACCGGCCTCTTTTAATAATTTAAAAACTTGTTCGAGGTCATTAATGTGTTGTTCCAACGTACTACTCGTCATAATTATATCATCTAGATAAATTAAAGTTGATTTTCCTAGGACAGGCTTTGGAACAATGTCCATAGCTCTCTGGAATGTTGATGGGGCCCCACACAACCCAAAAGGCATGCGTAAAAATGCATAAGTGCCCGATTTTGTTATAAACGCGGTTTTATGTATATCTTTGGGTCTCATAGCTATTTGATAGTAGCCAGACGTTAAGTCCAAAGTAGACATATATCTCGTCGATTTGATCTGTCTAATGATCTCGTCTATAACCGGCAAAGGGTAAACTGGGAATTTAGTTATGCTATTTAGTTTTCTATAATCGATAGCAAACCTCCAAGCCCTTTTATCCGAAGGAGGAAACTCGTTCTTTTTCCTACATAGTACGACTGGACTCGCGTATTCACTATTTATGGGCGTTATTATTTTATTCTTTAACATCTCCTGAATATGTTCTTCGATGATTACGTCTTTTTGTTTGTCATAGCGGTAAGGTTTAGTCCTACAAGGTTTTTCGGCATTTAATTGAATCTTGTGAGTCACGATCTGACAGTTTCCCGGTTTTTCTGAAAACAAATGAGAAAAATTACTCACCACTTGCTGTATTGCTTTACTTTCCTGGTCATTCAAATGGCTAAGGTCCAATTGCGGTGTCTCCACCGGTTCCACCACCCTCTGGTCCATCTCCAGCACCACGGAACTATCTTGAAAATTTAATTTGGCCCTCGCGGCCCTTAAAAAGTCCATACCTAAAATAAGAGAGTGTTGGAGGTGTTTCACCACAAAAATTAATACTTTGAGATTTTCCTCTTTCACCTGTACGTTTAATGCTACTTTCCCGATGCAGTGACATGTTTTTCCTTGCGCCGCTATAATTTCCGTATTTCTGGTTTTAAAGAGTCGTATCCTATAAAAATTCTTTTTGAAGAACTTTTCACTCATGAAATTGCCTTCTGCCCCTGTATCGATGAGGGCTTCTACTGGTACATCGCCAACCAGGACTTGTATAATTGGTAGCTGTGAGTTTTTTACGATGACTGTATTTAGATGTCTATTTGAGGGTTTTTCTAAAACTTCCGGGGTCTGGACCCTCCCTTTCACAGGCCCCTCTAGTCGTTTAAAGCTTTCCTTTCAATCTGTGTCTTCTGGGTACGCGGATGCTTATTTTCAAATTTTCTTTTTGGGCCTTGCCCTTCAAGTTTCGATGCGTTAGCTTGATAGTTCTTTCCCCCATATGAGCGATTTCCATTTCTTGTTTCCTCCTTCCTTCTGGTACTTTGAGAATATGTTTCCCCTCTCGCTCTTTCCGAGATTCTGCGATTTTGAAACTTACCGCCAATTCGAAAAGTTCCTGCAATGTGGTTGGGTTTCTAATTTCAAAGTAGTCTTGGACAGCGGGTAACAATCTTGGTAATATTATTTCAATAATCTCCGCATCGGGTTTTTTCCCATACAACATATCCGTTAGCTTGATTTTTCGTAAAATAAAGTCCGTCAATTGTGCTGTATCCCGTTGATAGAAACTATATAGCTCGGCTTCCAGCCGTGCGCGATCTTTCACTATGGGGAAGGCCTTTACTAACGATTTTTTGAAATTTTCAAAAGTATACGTCGGGCTTCCAAATTCACCTAGAAGAAATTTGCCTATATTTTTCCACCATAGCGCGGCCTGTCCTCTTAGTGCTGATGTGGCGATAGCAACTTTTTGTCTTTCGGGCACAGGATAGAGCTGAAAGTGGTTTTCTATACCTTCTAAAAATACGGACACCGAATTTTTTCCGTCGAAATAGACGTTTGGCTTGATTGATGCTCTCAAAGTCTGGACCAGGTATCCAAATCCTTCTAACTGCGTTGTCATTTCTTGGTGTTGTCCAGCGGCTTCCATCCAGTTTTCGGCCATTTCAGTTCGATAAGTGTTCGGGCGCCAATATAACGTTGCGCGCCTCTAACTAGCACGCAACCAAGAGGTGACTGTGAAAGCTTGTATAAACCACAGAGTCTTATAAAGGGTTTAAGTCCCTTTTTATTCAACGTACTAATTTACAATTGCGTTCTCTTGACGCTTACAAACGGTGCCAACTCGGCAGTCAAAATAAAAATAAAAACCTGAAAAGAAATTAAAGACAATATTCTAACTACGAGGCTCTCTCAAATAACTAACTCACCGCGTTTTACAATACGGCTGCTAATTCAGCAGACTTGAAGCTCACTGGAACAATTGCAACTACTTCCCGCCAAGCACATAGGCCGCAACGCGGGGTTTTTCAAATCTCTATAACTACCTCCGCGCTCGCTAAGTAAGAATAACTCTCTCTCACCGAACTTGTTTCCTTCTATTTAAATCATACTACTTCCGCTGATAATTTGAATGCTTGCGCGTTCTACTCAAATTTACATATTCTGGCATTGGCAGTTCCAGGGGAAAGTAAGGATTGACAGGAAAGATAGTTTAAACTTAAAATAAATGTTAGTTAAAATAAATATAAACCCTACAATCATATGGAGAGAAACATAAGAAAAAAAATGTTGAGAATTGAAATCTTATAAATAATCTTGTAAATTAATTGAATCTTCTAAATTGAAATCTTATAATCTTATATCTGTGAGTCATATGTTTGCAAGATGATTTAAACCGTGGGTGTTCTAACCGTGGGCCGTATGCCGCCGAAAAAGCGAGCACAAAACAGAAAAGAAATATCAAGGTCTCGCTGTAGTGATATATTTTACTGTTGCTATCGGTGTTCGAGGCTCGCTTTCAACGTGGACGCAAGGGTTGTCTGACGCTTTGAACTGAAGCAAAATAAAATGCGTTGTAAATGCCGAAATAAAGCAAGCTCAAATAAATGCAAGCAATTATTAACAGCTCAGCACATTGGACAAACGTAACCCTAAAAATGAGGGAAAATAGGCAGTTTTACCTTTCGATTTGATTCAAAAATCGGAAAGGGGATTTATAAATAAAATAATCAAAATTTGTGTATTTTTATGACTCCACTTACAATCGATATTGATATTACCAGCAAATTTTCAGATAGAATGCATAGAGTTCTTATCTGACATTTAATCAAAAGAACCATTTGATCACGTCTCTTTGCACTTTATAAATCATGCCTACCCAGAGAAAAATAAGCCTCGCTACATAGTCATGCATTATTCATGTCCTCGTTATAAATTTGTGAACAATTATTTTCAAGAATGAAGCACACTTGGAGTAAAATTAGAACAGAATATCGGATAAACACCTTCATAACATACTTCCTGAGAATTTTAACAACTTCAATCGAACTAGGAATTGATGCATTACTTTTTCAAACTCGAGGTCACATATTACATTAATTTTATGATTTCCTGTAATCTTTGCAATTATACGCATAGTTCATAAATAAATTTGATGTATAAAATGTTAAAATAATTCTACGTCGCTGCTATTATATTAAAAAAATCCTAAACTTAATAAAGGTTAAATTACTTAAATACATTTTTATCTTTTTTATCACATAAGCAGTGTCGGCCAGCCATGTATCAAGTGAATACCTGTTCGCTTAAATGTTTTCTATACGTGTGCTTTCTTATACTTTTAGTAAACTGAAGCAACGAACACACTGAACAAATTTGAAACAAAGCGGTCAAACCCTCACATTTCTCTCCTAGAGATGAAATTCAAAAATTTCCTTTAACAGTCAACCTGAGCAAACGCGAGAATTTTTGATGAAACCTACGTAATTGTGTGACTCGCTTATTTGAGAGATCACGAACTCCCATTGGTTTTAAAAATTACTTTTGTGTTCGAAAATATCTTTTTTTTTTCTTCTATTGCGATCCAGAGAAGCTAAAAAATTGTTACCGCTAATCGAAAATTCTATAAAGTTTTCCAAAATTTTAACAAAATTAAAAAAGCGAAGGATAACAGAATGCAGTTTCTATAGAAATGACACACAGAAGAGGACAAATTTAGTTTCATGGCATAGATATTTACTACTGTTTTTCATCCGTAGATGGCACTGTAGTACAATATCGTCAACAATGATAACAATAGTAAACATAGTACATGTGCAAGAAATATTTTTCACCATGCTGTGAGGCAACAGCAAATGATTCCAGATTATTATGATTTTTTTGGAGGTAAGTATGCTGTACATAATTATCTATGATGTTATGCACAGTTACTTACTTAGATTCTCAGAGAGAAGTGTCGCCTTCTGAGGTGGTCGTCTCAGTGAAAATTGTCACCATCAAACATACTATACACGATGTCCATGTCCTTATACGGCCCTTTTTTTTTTCAGAAACGTTGGACGTGTACATATATATTTATGTTACAAAAATTATTTGAATAACGCAAATATTCATATTTTGGCTTGTTTCCTCTAAAGGCAAATTTTTGCCTCTGAAACTGGTTTCAGAGATATTTCTTTCCCCTTGTCACCAACTATCAAGACTATTTATAAAAGCGTCTACCTAGCACACTCAGGGAAGTTGAATAGCGTCACCCTACCCAAAAGAAGAATTTTGTATGTTCCCAAGTCTCTTATTTGAAAACTAACAAAGACGATCCCTTAAATGGGATCATTGCAATGTCGCCATTGCAGTGATGTTTAGTCTGGGAATTCGAGAAACACAGTTAAATCTAATAACATATTAAAAGGTGTGTGTTACACATTAGTTAATTAAATTCTATTAAGTTGTAAAAACTTAAAACGCGAGATGGCATCAACAACAAAGTGGTCATAAAAGTAGAAAACTTATTAATGAACTTATTAATGGTATACTTATTAATGGTATAAAAAGGTAAGTACAAAGGTTTTACATAAAATAATATTGACTGTTCTATAATATCTTTTGCATGAAATTAGAGTAATCAGCAAAATCGGAAGGTTGCATTTCTGATACTTGGAATAAAAAAATTATAGTTGAAAAGACGAAGCAAGGAAGCTTGTTAAAATTTTATAATTTCCAAAGAGCAGAATTTTAGATTTATTCATTCTAAAACCTATTCGCGGAAACTTAACGGATAATCACAGTGAAAACGGAAATAAGCAAAAACGTATTTTATTTGGAAATAGATAAAAGCAGAGAATCTATAAAAAGATCAATAATAAATAAAAATAATACTGGGAAAAAGACGCATGTGTTGAAAAATTACGCACAGGAAAACTAATATAGGAAAGAATGAGTGAGAAAGATTAACTCGTCGTTGAATTCATCCATTTTGTTTCCTCCGTTTGTTCAGCTTGGAAGATAGTTTGAGCTGTAGCTTGTAAGAAATCAGAGTTGGAGCCTATTATTCTATGTTGTTATTGGATCTTTGAATAGATTTTATTGGAACTCCTGGGAATAATGGAGAGAAGGGAAAGAAAGAAAAAGAGGTAGAAATCTTTATCATCTAGGGTTACACAATGACTTGAAACAAGCCCATTTATTAAAAAAAATAACAAAAGGTGGAATTTTTTGTCGGTACATTACCATTAACGAAATCCTACTTTAAATAACTTTGATACATGGTTCAACTTATCAGTTAACATATATCAAGCAGAAGTTATTCATGTTAAAATGATAATTTTGAAAGCTGCTTTGAGTCATTAGATTTATCGATGTAGGAGACGTAAAAGATGTATAGTGCCCTCGCCGGGATTCGAGCACTAGCCTTTCCGATTCTAGGTGAACAAAGCTGTTCAGTTATACCACGGAGGCACGAGGGAAAAAAAGGAAAAAATTCCTTACATACTCCTCTTTCTAAAGGGCGACTGGAAATGAGGAAATCAGTCGCCAAATCCTGGTGATGACGATTTAAAAACTTTAAGTTACTTCTAAAAGTGCAAATTTCTGCTTAAAAAGTAATTTGTAAAGTTGTAATTTATTTTTCAGCTGCTCATAAATCGGCAACAGCAGCTTACCCTTGTCAGGTACGTGGTATCTGAAGTAGCTGCCGATGTGAAGTCTTCTTCTTTTCTAGATAATTTTCACACTGGATCTCCATCTGGCTTATTCTGTGGTACGTAACTTAATTTCATGGCTCCTTTGTCAACTTTGAGTGGAAGGCAAAATATGCTTTTCTTGGAAGAATGGAGTAGTTTCATTTTCGCTTTAAACTCAAAATATTATAATCACTTTGATTTGGGGAGGAAAGAAGATTTCTTACGAATGGAAAAAAAAAAAAAAAAAAAAAAAAAAAAAAAAAAAAAACGATTTCGAAATTCTTATTATTTTATCGATGATGTCCCACTTCAGCTTTTACCGCTTCAGGCTCTCTGGATGTGGCAAATAAAAATCATGGCATTTCAAGTTTTTTCTTTCCTTCTGCAGTTATTCGAGACAAAAACATCACGAATCGTATCATTTTAGCCTTTCTTTGATATTATAGAGTTTAGTTTGCTTTGGGAGCATAAACTATATCAATACTCTGAACAGATGTTTAGTGAATTATCGCTGAGTCTGATGTAACTACAGAGACTTGAAAATGTTTAAAACTGTCGTTTTTATCAAACCAATAGTTGAATATAAGTGTACGTCTTGTGCTTAACAAAATCAACCACCGCTTGTGGCAATGAAGTTAAAAAAAACCGTCAAATTCAAATTTTAAATGTGGGCCAGTGGTCAAGGATTACACAATTATATTTAAAACTAATCTTGCTCAGAAAACTAACCGGCGAATCAGCTTAAATGTTGGCAGCAAATAATGCAAAGCCTAATAACTACAAATTTATCAGAGATGGTAGAACTTAAATAACGTAGCCTCGAGAGTCAGGAACATGCTCTGCCTTACAATCCGAAAAGCTTAGCTTAAATACTCTTTAACTCATTTACATTTCTAGTAAGAAAACTTGAAGTAGAGGTGATAATAAATATCTAAATCATAACTGTTTAGTTTCAAATAATAACTCTATAATATCGCCGATGAATAATTTTTTATCAAATAATTATTTAAGAAATGCACATCGTAGGTCAAAATTCCATTGAGTGCGTACCAGACTAACTTAATCGCACATACATTAAATTTGTTCGACTTTTGGACCCTCAAATATCTATGAGCAAGAAAAACCTTCTGACTTTTTTCTTTAGAAGGAGTTCTAAAATAAAGTTAACATCTTTTAAATAATCTAAAATAAATTGTGCTTAAAACAAGGGAAACCAAAAAAATTCTTATGTTGAAACGAGTAACTCTTATTTCAGGCGAAAAAGGATAACTTTCTTCTATCTGAACACCATTATACTAGCTCTGTTTGGCAAAATGATTAAAACAAAGTCCACCATTTCTCTACATACGGTTCACAGCCTCTTCTGTTCTGCGACGAAAAGAACATTTTTAAACAATTCGATTTTATTAAAAACTGTGACAGCAATATCACTTATGTTTTCACGAATCTCTCAAGAATTACATTTTTAATTAGATTTTAAGCTAACTCAATCTTCTGATAATTCGCTTTCATTTAGGGTGTAGGATTCTCAAAATATTTGAACCTTAATTATTCATTAAAAACCACTGCAACTATACTTCAAGATAATATCGATTTAAAATCAAACAAAAGATATGTCTATATTTATTATCCCCATTATGTGGCATCAATAATGTATTGAAACTTTGAACAGGGATTTTTAAGATGCGAAGTAAAAATTGTGACATTATTTCATATATATTTCACAGTTTTTGTATCATTCAATCACAAATGAAAATACTGAAATAGGAACTCTTCTAACTTTTTGCCATCGATAACACCTGAAATGGAATGATTTTTGGAAAGGCCTTATCCGGGAAAGCCCGAAATAGAACTTAAAATTTTGGGCATGGTTTGGGGTTTGTTATATAGTTTGGTGATAAACACTGCCAAACTTGGCAATTAATCTCTGGTCGTTGGTAGAATCGACAAGTACTCCATTTTCAAATTTTATTATCCTAGATACTCAGTATTATTCTTGAACTTCCTGAATTCTTTAATATTTAATATAATCCTGAAATCTTTAATAATAATTCAGCTAAGAAGATAACACTGTTACCAAATTTGATTTGAATTATTAACGTTATAACATCATTTATTTATCTGATTGAAAGATAAGAAATATTAAGAAGTCCATAATAACAGCATACTTAATCTGTGATACTGTACCCATATATGAAATAGAAGTTTAGTTATGGCAAAGCACTCGAGGGCTATCTGCCTAAAGGAAGGGAGGGCTTCGTGGAGGGCTTTCTAAGGAAACTGATTCGTATGAACGTTGGATTTGGGGGGGGGAGGAATTACAAAAACATTGTTGCAGTCAGCCCTTTTTTCCGGGATTCGAATCCCGGACCAAGCTACGAATGTTCAGCGACTTTACCGCTCGGCTGCTAGTGGCGAAAATAAAGCAGAGATATAATTTTTCGTAAATTATTGCACTTTCTTTATACAACCTTCTAAGCATTATAACACTATTATTATTATTCATAGAGTATAGAACGTAAATTTTAAATATTAAGCTAGAAATTAAATAAACAAAATTTATTCACTTAGTTAACAAGTAATATAATTCTTTCCATTTTCTTCAAACTGATTTTGATTCTACTCTTTGAGACTTTCTTCAACTAAAGGTATACTTTTTAAAGTTATTTAGTAGATAATGTTTTTAAACTGATCATAACGTTCATTATTTAATAGAAGCTAACGCTTTTCATGCTTTAATTGATAAAGAGCTTTGATTTGAAATCCTGTTGCTTGTTGATACAAACTTTTCTACAAAAAAGAAGGAGACATTTTCGAACTTCCACATTAATGACTGGTTATAATAATGTGAAGATATTACTAAATAATAATTATAATAACGTTACGTTATTATTGTCAGACGTGTATTAATTATAGATATTATATGAAATTTAAGAGATCTGATAACCTATATTTTGGCTTCGAATTCAGATAAGATTTCAAAACCTAAATTGTGTTTACTAAGCTCGGAAACTATCCTAAGTATAAATAATCTATATTCAGACCAAGAGTTGTTAAAAACATTTTGAATCTTTTCAGTCGAAGTTCTAAACACATGCGTAGCAGAGTATAAGCATACCACGAAATTATGTGTCCGGTGTATACCCTGTCCAGAAAAGTCCTTATTTGGCCTCTACTTTAGCAAGCGTTGGCTGTAGATGCATACTTCCAGTTGTGTGTGTGTGTGTGTGTGTGTGTGATTATGGCAAAGCCTCGAGGACTATCTGCCTAAGGGGAGGGATGCCTTCGTGGAGGACTTTCTAAGGGGAACTGGCTCGTATACACGTTACACATGGGGAAAACCACGAAAACGCCCATGCAGCCAGCCCGTTCGCGGGATTCGAACCTCGGACCGAACTACCAGTGTTCAGCGACTTTTACCGCTCAGCCGCTGGTACTTCCAGTTGCATATATTTTTTAATGTTTATGGTTTGACTGATACTTTGCATGCTTTCCCGATCCATACAATTATAATTAGGAAATGTTTATATTCATTCAGAAAATAAAATACAAAATAATTTGACTTCCGAGCGGTATAACTTGAACAAGATTGCTTTAAAGCTTAAGATCTTGTTTGGGGGTTGTATACAAATTGAAGAATAAAATGCTTGCATTTGTGCAAAACTAAAAATGAATGAAATGCAATTTTTGAAAACGTTTTTGAAGTTAATAGACTAGGTGATTCACATTGCTATGCAGATTGTAATGAAAAGTAATAGTCACTATATATATATATATATATATATATATATGTAAAAGGTAAAGGTTACTCACAGAATGTTGCAGAACTGCGTTCCTCAGAAAACAGTTCTAGGTTGCAGAATAATTGTAAACTAAAAAATACTGCATGCTAATGCTAGTAAATCGCAAAAGAATATCGCTAAATAACATCTAAGTAAAATCAACTTCGAATTTTTGTAATTTATTTTTTCACTTATTCCTCGAGAAAAGCCGAAAATAGCGTTAGAAAATCTCAAATTTTTGAATTAAATATCTCTGTTAATTTTTGTCTTACGTCCGTGTCTAGTCAAATATCCGTGTTTTTAGTTCAAAGGGCGTTAGCTTAGAAGGGCTGTTAATTTCATTTTGGCATTTTGCGTTGAATCACTTTCTGCGTTGATTCACTTTTCAAACTGTTGCCACCAAATATTACAGCCTTGCATTTTATTTAAAGAAATTAAAAAATGAAAATCTGCGTGAATATATGTATTTTTCTCGTATTGTGATAAAACAACGGCACCTAGAGCCATCAAAATTTGAATAACGTAATCTTCCATAGAATATGGGCATGTGGAAGCCCTAATTTGAATTTCAAATTTGTTTTATTATCGATTTCCTGTTTTGTAACACTTCAATGAATTTGTGATTAAAAAAATAAACAATTTCAAAGCGAGCGATGGCAACACTGTACGGGAAAAAAAATTTGTCTCCAGCACGCGAGATTGTGTTACGGAAATTCTAAAGGTATGCTTATTTTAAAATTATTTTGCGATATTGCTGTTGAATTGAATTTTATGGTTCAAGTGCGAAGAATATGATATTTAATAAATAAAGGTAACACACAAAACATTAAAAAACGCACCTTTGGGCGTAATGTAAAATCTGAAAGCTTTCAGATTTTTTTTTTTTTTTTTTTTTTTGTTTTTTTTTTTTTTGTTTTTGTTTTTGAATAGTAAGTATATATTTTCTTGTCGATAGAGGAATCCTATAAAAAGGTAGAGTTCGTAGATTCTATACTTTTTGTTATTATTATTTAAAAATGCCAAAACAAAAAATTTTATCACATAAAACATTTTTTTTCGGAAGTACGACCAGTGGTTAAATTAACAGCCTAAGAATGATTTTTTAGGATACAGTATGCAAACGAACGTGTAAGAGAGCGAAAATTCTGAAATTATTACTAGATCATGTCGTCCGTTTAACAGGAAAACACTCTCAGAGTCCGTTTCTATGAAAGAAAGTGATTCATTTATTCTGCTTCCTTTATGTATATTCATGTGGCTTTCTCTGCATACCATTCCCTAATTTACAGTAGGAATCATGACCGATTTCATTTGTTCTTCTCTTTAGGTGTCGCGTAAACAAATAAGTGCTTGTATATCCCTCTCCATAATTTAATTCTTTATTTATTTTTCTCTCTGATTAGTATGCAGCACTATAAAAGGTTTATATTTTATCTTGTCTGTAGGAGTCACTTTATTAAGCACAAAGCGAATGCCAAATAAACCAAACAAAAGAAGCAAAATGTAATATTTTTCCTAATATTTAAAGATGAAATGAGCTGTACTAAACAAGTACTGTTTAGTTGAGAATTGTGAGAATGTAAATTTGACAAAAGATCATTAGCCTCTTTATTTCACACAATTTATAGTTATCTTCATTGATAATTGTATGAATTCAGCAAGGTGAATATAATAGTAATGGTCTCTCCTTTATTTAGGTAAAAAAAACTGTTAGAAAAATTTAGAAATTGATTTCTTATTTTAGATAAATACCTAAGCATCGCAATTTTTTTCAATGCTTTTTCTCCACTTGCACATTCTTATAGATTTATTTATTTTTATTTTTTCGCAAATGGCGTTAACCAAAATGGGCTATTAGTCTCAAAATGGGATCTTGCGTTGAATCACTATAAAAATGCCAATCACTTTTCAAGTTGTTGCCACCAAATATTACAGCCCTGCATTATATTTAAAGAAATTAGATAATAAAGAATCTGCATGAACGTATGTATGTTTCTCGCGTGAAATAACAACGGTATCTAGAGTCATCAAATTTTTGAATAACGTAGCCCTGCACCCGAATATGAGCACCTGGAAGCCAGAATTAGGGATCTAGAATTTGTTTTTGTTGTGTATTTTATATTTTGTAAAATTTAACGAATGTTTGATTAAAAAACTGAATGATTTCAAAGCGAGCGGTGGTAACACTTTAGGGAATAAAACGTTTTTATCTCCAGCGCGCGAGACTGTCTATCGGATATTCTAAAGATAAGCTGTTTTTAAATATTTTCAGCCCAAACTGGCGTCAGCCCAAATGCTCTGAAAGCGTGTTTGTGTCTGTAAATGAAAACAATGTCCATTTGGGCGTAATATAAAATCTGAAAATTTCAGTCATTTTTCTTTTTAATTCAACTTCATTTTATTTTATTTACACTCATGTCCATAAATTAAGGATAATGCAAAATCAGGCAAAGGAAAAGTTAGAAACAAAACAAATTTGACTTATTTGTAAAGCTTATTTATTAAACAAAAGGTAAAGAGCAAAAAAAGATGCTATATGTTTGATATTATTAAAACAATTAGCGATTTTTCTCCCTGGAGCAAATTACAAAAAAAAAAAAAAAAAAAAAAAAAAAAAAAAAAAAAAAAAACCTATTTACAAAAAAAACCAATAAATATTACATGGTTGGTATGATTGTTAATACATTGTATGTCTCCAAGACGATGCAATACAGTCCGTACAACGCCTAGGCATGCTGAGTATCAAATTATCGATCTGATCTTGGGGGATATTACACCACTCAAAAAGCAATGCTCTCCGAAGTTCCGGTAGACAAGTAGGAGGAGGTTAACGAGCTGCAACTCGTCGGCCAAGCATGACACGTGCTCTACTGGATTCAAGTCCGGTGAGAAGGCTGGTCAGTCCATACGGGTGATATCCTCCGATTGAAGGCATTCGCTTGTTTGCACGGTGAGGACGGGCGTTGTCATCCATAAACACAAATTGAGCGCCCATGGCGCCCCGAAACAAACGTACATGTTGTTCCAGAATAACGTCCCGATAGATTTGGCTTGTCATGGTTCCAATTTGAGCATGCAGGTCAGTTCTGGAACCCAGAATAATTCCACCCCAAACGAGTACTCCTGCACCACCGTAACGGTGTCGTTCAATGATGTTTTCTTGGTGGTAACGGGTACCTGGAGCTCTCCATATGTCCGGCGAGAATCAGACTGCGAGCTAAACCTGGACTCGTCGGAAAACATCACAGAAGCCCACTATTGCGGTGTCCACAATGCATGCTCTCTACTCCAGGCTAACCGCAGGCGACAGTGAGTTGCAGTAAGTGGAACGCATCTGACAGGTCTACGAGCATATAGACCAATCAGCCCTAAGCGTCTGTACACGGTCTGCCTTGAAATTGTAGTACCAGTGGCTGAAGAGAGCTGACGAGACAGGTCATAAGGCTGTGCTCCGCCTGTTTCTTTTGGCAGTAACTGCCAAATACCGGTCCTCATTCGGCGTTGTAACTCTGGAACGACCTGTGCTGTAACGTCTACTCACATTACCATCATCTTGGAATCGTTGCCAAAGCCTGGAGATGACACTCTGGGCAATTCCAAGTTGGTCTGATACTTCCAGTTGGGTACGCCCACATTCCAGATGGCCGATAATTCTACCACGTAAAAAATCATCCAAATGCGTCCTTTGTGTCATAACTATTCGGTTATTGCACTGAAATGCTTATAAAGCGCCTGCGAACAATTTTACTTCTTTGCCTGTATTCCTTATATATCACTCTCTTACACTCTCGTCATAGTGACGGACGATCGGTGTCATCTGGTTACTTCCTGAAATTTGCATATGATTCTTGAAGATGTGTGTAGTGATTTTACAGGTGATATATTTATTTTAGAGTTCGATTTCCGCGTGACTCCGAATTATCCTTAATTTATGGACATGAGTATATTTTATTTTGTAGTTGCTGTACAGTTACCGTCAAGTAAAATGTTTTAGGGCCGTATTTCGAACAACTGAATTCTGTCTTAGCAAATGGCAGGTGTTGAGTAGATAAAATTGTAACCGGTATTTACTTATTATTTGTTCTATTTCCTGGTAGTTATAAAATGACGATTATCTCATATTTTATAATTTGCATTCGATGAAGAGTAGTCAAAAAAAAACTGCATTATTTGATTATAAAATCGGACTAAATATGATGGAATAAAACACTTTATTTCTTATTGGAGAAAACTAGTAAAAGTTTTTTTACACTCATATCTTTCACACAATGCATAATAATATTATAAGCAAAATCGTATGTAAACGACAGATATACTTCTTTTAAGCAGACAATGATCCAAACATAGATTTCTGCATACATTTACAAATTAGTTTTTGACGAATATAATATAGCAAAGAAATTTGCTCCAAAATCCAACTATTATTTATTCTTTAAATGGATAGCAAATTACTTGTAATAAAGCAATTAAGCATGACTGACTAATAGTTATATCTAAAACAAAAATAATCATTTAATCATCTGCTTGAAATGATGCAATCTGTCATGACAAAGGTATTTTTATATTGCTAACGTGTGGATCTTTCAATTAACTTTCTTAGAATCGTATTTTCCATTTTCATAAGAGCACTTCAGAAATATGTAAATAAAGAGAGAAATAAAAGGAATTAAGACTGCAGGTGAGTATGATTTGATTATTTCAGGAGTTGAGATATATGACGATATTAGCGGATGCTGGAATTCGAAAGAAATGAAAATATTTTTTAATGCCTTAGTATTAGTTACAGATAATGTATATTATGTTTCTTGCATTAAACTGTTATAATTCAACAGTCGAACTAACCTCAGGCATTTTGATTATATCATATTCTGATCTAATTTTGTCAATTAAATAATTTGAATTAAATTTTCAAATCTCTAACTTTTTGATTTATTAGCTTTCTGGAAAAAATATAAGCAAAAAATAAAATCTGAAAGCTTTCAGATTTTATTTATTGTTATACTACACTTAAAAACAGCATACCATTAGAATTTCCGATAGACAGTCTCGCGCGCTGGAGATAAAAATGTTTTGTTTACAGTGTTGCCACTGCTTGCTTTGAAATTGTTAAGTTTTTTAATCGGAAATTTGTTAAACCTTTACAAAACATGAAACAGACAATAGAAAAAAAATCCCATTTCGGGCTTCCAAGTGCCCATGTTCAAGAGGACATGGATTATGTTACTCAAAATTTGATGACTATAGGTACCGTTGTTTTTTCACAGTGTGAGAAACGTTTATACGTTCACGCAGATGCTTCATTATTTAGTTTCTTTAAGTGCAATACACGGCGATAATATTTGGTGGCAATAATTTGAAAAGTGGTGCATCCCATTTAGGTGATTCGACGCAAAATGCCGTTTATAGACTTGTAGCCTTTCTGGGCTAACGGCCCTTTGAGCTAAAACTAACGAAAAGATAAATTAAGATTATTAAGCTTTAACTTGATATTTTCTGTCAAAAGCAAGCTGAAAAGATACTAATGACAAATACAAAACTCCATAATCGTTGCCTTAAATTAGGACCAACTCGAACGCCACTGCCTCGTAAATGTAAAAAGCTAAGCCTATAAGGTATTTCTCCCGCCTTTCTAGTGTGCTTTCGTGGTGTAGTGGTTCTGCACGCTGGCCGGTATTCCAGAGGTCCGTGGTTTGATTCCCGGCGAAGGCGATTGCTCATTTTTCATCTCGTATGCCTCTAAAAAAATACCTAATGTCTCTACAAGCCTAATATCCAAAAACAGGATGAAAAAAGTCTTGCTGTGCATACTTAACAGCCTGATCTGAAGTCTTGGGCCATTACAATACGCAGGGATTGTTCCTAACGTCAGCAAATTGCTATGCAGCAGTAAAGTTCTCTCTGCGTATGCTTTAATCTCAAATCGAATTATGCACTGTAAACTTTAGAAATGGTTTAACATAGTCTGAATCACGAATGTGTTGAGACTAAGACTGTTTCTCTCTCCTCTAAAACCTGCATTTGCGAAAAAGCATCACGAAGTGATAACAGTCCGTGATTCGCTTCTTTAATGCTTTTTCAAGTGCTGAGGCATGGAGGAGAGATGGATTTCACCTCCATGGCTTAGGACTGCATGCGTGAAATTTGCTTTAGAAGTTAGTAGATAATGATGTGTAGCGTCGAAAGATATATTGAAATATTGTACTTTGCAAAAGATTTCGGACAATTTCAATTTATGAAAATAATACCAAAATTTTAAAAGCTATTAAAACTGAAGCTGTTAAAAATATCTTCTTTGAAGTATACATTTAGCGAGTCTTCATGCAATATTTTCTCCTAAAGATAAAATACTATTCCTGATCATATCGCAAAAGTCTCCTAATTATATTGAGACTGAGATAAACTAAATATTTATGATAAATACCCTAAATAAATAAAACTGTCAATATATTGGGAATTCGGCCAGGGTTCGATCCCATGTAAACATGTTCGTTTCGTGATTTTATCCATGTGCAACGTGAATATGAGTCGGTTTTCTTTAAAGTCCTCTTCAAAGACATCCTTTTCCTTAGGCAGATAACCCCCGTATGTTTATCCATATCCCAGTAACGAAATCTTAACTGCTATATAAATTAACGGTTTTATTTCGAATTGGATCAATTCGTAATTTCACTTCGTCACAAAACAAAATAACCTTGTTATTGAAGAAACAATCATTTTAGCATAAATTGGTATGATCAATAATTTGGCTCCGTAGCTGCATATCTGCTTCTTTGGTTATGTTTTCTCAATATTTTTCACTGCATTATATTATTGTGGCTTATTAAATTAAACGTGATAAGAAAATTTTTAAATATGTTCTCAGTTTGTAAGTAGAAAGATTAAAATGTATTGTAAAAGTGTTTGAAAGAGTTAATTAAAAACCATTTAAAAATTAAAACCATTTAACGGCTTCTTAAACAGTGAAGTATTAATCAGAAATTTATGGAATTCAAAACAGGAGAAAACAGGAATCAAAGATGTTTTGTAGATAACAGCAAACGTTGCCCCCAAAAATTAACAAAACAAAATAAAATAAACTGAACTCACGGACCCGAGTAACAGAGTGGATATATATATATATACATATGCTTATGTGCTTTTGGTGCGGCCAATTGCAGCCAAAATGAGAGGTGCACAACTACGTGTTCTAGAGCCCTATATACAAAATTTTAACGTTCTGAGTCTGCTTATTTTTGAGTTATGCGAGATACATACATACTTACGTACATACGTCACAAAAAAATCGCTTCTAAATCCATTTAAATCCTTTTTTACACCCCCTTTGGGCGGAAAAGTGTCCTTTATTCTGTCCTTACGTACAGGTGTCACACTAAATCACTGTTAAATTGCATTGTATAGCGGTCAAAATCGATATTTGCGTTGAAATATGACACCCGAAAATTTTTGCGATTACAATACTTCCTTTACTTCGAACAAGGAAGTAAAAAAATTGAAAGGATTGAGGTTTCAACATCGCACAAGGATTTGAAAAAGGAAATTTTTATTTTCTCACTGAGTATCACAGATGACCAATTTCCTCTCGGTCTCACTACTGTTAGTACAGTGTTTTATCTACTTAATTTAATTATTAAGCATCGCTTTACTTCCCCTCACGCCGCGTAAAAGATTTGAAAACAGCGTATGGTTATAAATACCTATACAGTGCTAAGTGTTGTCCTATATTTCTTTTATTCACTACATTAAATAATTTTTAACGAGTCCATCTAGTGCTATTTCATAAAAATATTTAATCTTTCTTATTAGACATCTGATGATTTAAGCGCATCTTTCATTTAAATCAATCGCAATAAAAAGTAGAAAAAAATATTTAGAAGAATTACATTTATTGCTTTTCAATCACTCGGTTTGCTGCTCAGGACAGAAAGATTAAATTCGAAACTTAAATAACTTACGCTTTACTGAATGGCAATACCCTGGTGGAGATAATAAGTATTCTATTTGAGTTAGTGTTATCAAATTTCTTTTAAACAACCTAATTTGTGAATTAAAATTGAAATATAAACATCTTACATTTTGCCGAATGGCCACTGTCTGGAGCTCTGATGATAAAAATGTTTTATTTCTAACAGTGTTAGCGATTCTCGCTATCAAATTGCTGAGTATATTATACAAAAATTCGTTAAATTTGCATGAAACTGGAAACGAATCAAAAATAAAATCGAAATTAAATATTCGACTTTCGACGAGCGCATATTCGCGTTGAAGACTACCTGTATGAAACATTCGATGGCTGTAGGTGCCGTTACATTCCCAAAATGTGAGAAACATACATACGCACATATAGATACTTCATTACTTAATTTTTCCTTAGAAATAATACATCGTGATAGCATTTAATGTCGAAAATTTGACTTTTTGTCACAAAAGTGACACGGACAAAAAGTGAGATTTGAAGCTAAGAGCATCTTAATGCTAATAAAAGACTAAGCGACACGAAAACCTGAAGAACTGTGTTAATGATATAAAACATCCTTTAACTGAGAGACTTGAAATAAAAATCCAGTCTACTAAGTATAATTGCTGGATGACAAATTAAAATGTCAAAGAACAAGTAACTTTGGTTTCTTTGCCAAAATCTGTGAAAAATACATATTCTGAATAATGAAATCAGATTAATATTTTAAGACAGAAGTAAATTTAATCATTTGATTAACATAGGCAATTTCTTAACACGCAGAAAAACTTCAAAGCCAGAAAACGGCCGGAAACGATTTATGATATGAGGTGTATAAAAACCTTTGTAATCGTAATTTTAATCGGTTCAAAATGTAGTCTAAAAGGTCTTAACAAATTCCTCCAAAATAATGATCTCCGAGGTACTAAAATGCATATGAATATGGAGTTCTGACTGTTACTTAATTTTCTTAAAACACAACTAGTTCCTCAGGGTCAGACTTAAACCCTATCAGACAAATTTGGCGAGAAACGCGATATAAAATTCAAAGCTTAAATATTCCTTTAAGGTAACTGAAATTAGTAAAACAAGATGACTGGATAAAAATTAGGGTAAAAGCAGATATCTTGTTGAATACATGCCAAAAAATTTAAACCAATTTTTAAGGCTCATAACAAACCAGTAAAATTTTAAATGATTTTCATAACAGCGCATTTTTATACAAAAGAAAAGATATTAATGTTTAAGCGCAATATTTAATTTTTAGGAAAAATATCTAGTCCAAGGAAAACTCTTAGTAAATGCACGCTTCAAAGAAAATCGTATTTTCTAGTTTCAGTTAAATTTTCTTGAGATTATTTTTGGAAACTGAGAGAGCGTGATCAATTTCTTGAAGTACCGTACGTAAAAATGTAATTGGATGAAAAATACAGCGATGCATAAGAGGAAAAAAATACTTGCCAGAAAAAACAATTATTCGAAACAAATTTTCGATTGATTTATTAAAAAGAGCAGAGCTGATCTATTCAGTAAGAATTCAGTAATTTATTGAGAATGTCAACGACATCATTTTAGACAGAAAATTTAATTTTGTTTTAGATGCGACTCATTCCAAAAGCATAATTTTGTCTACGGTGCGTAATACATTTTGCATGTTATCCGAAAATTTTAATTGTTGCCCATTCCTTCTTTAAAGATTAACTTAAATATGGTTATTAATATTCACTTGCGTAGCTTGATATTCTTCGGTGACATCATTAAACAATTAGCTAGCGTTAATGAGTGGCATCACTTCAAAATTACATTAAAATGGGACCTCAGCGTTTTAATCCATCACCATCAAAATGCGAAGCAGGAGATAAAATAAAGTAAACAAATTGTTTTAATTTTCAAAATTTGTTTAATTCTTAGATGACGTTCGATTGAAATTTGAAATAAAAACAAATCTTAATGATTTAATGAAATATGAAAGAAAAGAAATATCTTAATGGTTTAAACACCTAAACTGCTAAAAGTAACGAAAAATGAACGAAATTAAATTAACGATGTTACCGAAATAAAGAAGAATTTGTTAGTAAAGTAATTAATTGAGGGAAAGCAATTAAATGATTGCATATATTTTAAATTCAGCATAGAATCTAATTAGAAATCGTCTGCATTAATAAGTGGCATAATAAAACTATCACTAACATAATTAACGTCGCTAAGGTATCCAGCGTAATTAAACTATTTGTACTGGACCCGAAGCAATATTTATCTGAAAATAAAATAACTAGAACAAAGGTTTTTTTATACAATAAGCTTTGATTTAAAATAGATAATTACTGCAATAAAAGAGAAAAATAATTTATCACGTAATTTAACGAGTATAATAAATCAAATAATTTTATTTCCAGAATTCATCTAGAATTTTATATCGAGAATAATAGAAAAGAGAGGCACCCATAATAAAATTGGCTTATACATTTCACAATGAAATTAAATTAATATATTACATTATTTAGGCTCCCGACGTTTTGATTAACCGCAATATGAAATTGTAGATGAATTCTGTAAAAATATCATTTCATCTATTATTCCCATTAAACTATATGATAAATTATTCCTCTAATTTTTAGTTCATTAATTATCATATCTATTTTAAATAAAAGCTCATTGTATAAGAACTTTTTTCAAATGTATTTTATTTTCGGTTTTTAAGTCTCAATTTATCAATGATGAAAATTTTAGTCATTATTAAAACACAACCAGCAAGAAAATTATGAAGTAAAGTGTGTGTGATTATGGCAAAGCCTCGAGGGCTATCTGCCTAAGAGGAGGGATGCCTTCGTGGAGGACTTTCTAAGGGAAACTGGCTCGTATACACGTTACACATGGGGAAAACCACGAAAACGCCCATGCAGCCAGCCCGTTCGCGGGATTCGAACCTCGGACCGAACTACCAGTGTTCAGCGACTTTTACCGCTCGGCCGCTGGTGGGCCTATGAAGTAAAGAATATATTCAATAGATGAACTAAAACTATCATGGTAACATAAAAAGGAAAGAAAGAAAGAAAAACCTGAAAGAATTCAGATTTTCAGAGAATTTGTTAAGTTTTTTTATGCTCTCGCTACGTATCGCAGGTTACTAATTTCCTTTTGGACTCACTCCTGCTAACACAATTGTTTTATCTTTTTAGCTTTATTATTAAGCATCGCTTTTTCCCACTTGCGCCACATAAAAATAAAGAGTAGAATCTTAAATTAATTAAAAACAGCATATCTTTAGAATTCAAGATAGATTTTTAGAGATTCTCATGCATTCATTTTTTATATTCGTAATATTATATTTCATATATAAAGTAGAAAAAATATTTTTAAAAAATGTTTTTTTTTTTTTTTTTTTTTTTTTTTTTTTTTTTTTTTTTTTTTCAGTCACTTGCTTGCTAATTAGTACAGTTGCTAAGTTGTAGTGAAGATTAAATTTAAAAATAAAATATCTTACGCTTTACTTGTTTTGGGTTATATAAGAAAGTGTTTTGAGTTCTTATATATTTTTGCCTTGCTGTAAAGTGAGAACTGAACTGGAATGAGAAATATATCTCTCGTATATCTTCATAGTCGGTACACATCATATTTGTTTAAATAATACGTCGCAATAACATTTGAGACAACAATTTTAAAAGTGATTCCGACACAAAAATGATACGGAAAAAAATGAGTTCCGAGACAAACAGCAATTATGGTGCTGATAATTACTCTACAGATATTTAGAAACATCTTTTATTAGTAACACTAATACTGCAAATACTCATGGATATTTTTTGTTTATCATATCCACAAAATATATAATAAACTGAATATTCAAATAATTATGAAATGCGTTTACTTTCAAATCACTTTATTTCTTAGTCAAGATGTGAAAGGCAATTTAGATATATTATGTCCCATCAATACCAACACTCTGTGAATTGGCTGCTTCGGAGAGCGTAAAAACGAAGTCTTACATCTAGTTCAATAGCAATACAGTGTGATAAATTTTATCATAGAGGAATGCAATGTAACGTAAAGTAATATTCTAAAATTCTGGAAACACTCCTCTCTCTTCAAACGTTTCTAACATCAAAATTCGAATTATCATTCAACGATAACGCAGCTCCTCTACTCAGATAACAACTAATATTTGACTTCTGTGCAACCACATCATTTTGAAGTTCACAAAGACATTTGTAAACTGCTAAGTTGTAGTCAATTGCAGCAAAAATGCTGCAAAATGTGAATTTGAGTTAGATTAGATTATCTGAATATGAGAAAGCTCATCTAAGAGAAATGGATAAGTATATTTTACATGTTCCTCCAACTTAATGCAACTACACGGACTGGTGTGCAAGCTGAAAGGGATGGCAAGAGATGGTAGTCCAGCTAAAAATCCATCTTAGAGATGAACGAATTGAGCTTGCTCGGTATCGGGTCTCACACCAAATGCCTATAAGGTCTCAAAAATTTCACCTGAAGGCCCACTGCCGATCCCTGCCGAAGGGTCACCACCCCTT
This sequence comes from Stegodyphus dumicola, assembly GCF_044657685.1. Lineage (NCBI taxonomy): Eukaryota > Metazoa > Arthropoda > Arachnida > Araneae > Eresidae > Stegodyphus > Stegodyphus dumicola. The sequence continues at coordinate 136,343,220 of NC_140776.1, forward strand.
GCTCTCGGATTTTTGGGCTGGATGTAGCCTTATTCGCCTGGAAATTTGACTGGCTGTGCTGGCCTACCAGCACTATTCCCGCCGCCAGCTCTGGTGATTTACAAAGAATACGACTTTGCGCTACTGATATCAGATTCTGGTCTTACAGCCACTAGACCTACGAAAAGTTGCAATAATGCCCTTCTACCACAGGCCCTCGGGAAAGCCAGGCGCGAAATTGTTATCCTCCATTGCCGAGACTAGCGAACGTAATGATCTTAGCAGTACAAAAAACGATTGCCAGGGAAATTGCCTAAAGGAAGGAATGCAGCTAGCCCATTCGCCTGAGCTCGAATCCAGCTCAAATTACCAATATTCAGCGGTACTAAGCCCCGAACGATTGAAGGGACTATGATCTATAGATGAGCATCTTGCTGTGAAATGCGGCTTTTTTTAATTATATTTCGGCTACTTCACTCCTTTTCCAGCCTTCCTCTGTCTATTTAGCTAGTCACTGTCATAGTCACAGAAATTAATTCAAACGTATCACTAAGACAGAGGATAGAAACTAATTAAAAATAATAATTTAAGTTTAATTGACCTTCAGATCTCAAAAATTTAAAGATTATGCAAATTCTGAAATTTTCATGCAATAAACAAATTATGTATTCACAATAATAAAAAAATTGGCTAGACTTTAAAAGATATAAAAGATATTTATTGGCCTCTTACCTTTTAAAAGAAAATTTAAAAGGAAAAGAAATACACTATTGTGAAATTTAAAATTAAGCAAAAGAAGAGAAACTTTAGTTTGGCGCAGATTTTGCTTTGGATGGGTGATTGCACCATCCAGCCACAGTAAGATAGGCTGTCAACTGTTACAAACGATGAAAGTGCATCAGTCATTGAGAAATAATCATAATCATCCAAAATCATTTTGATGTATTTCCGAGAAAAGGGTCATGGAGCACACAGGTACTGCAAAGGAATCTGTGTTAATGCTAATCCAGCTACCAGGATGTAGAAAAATTTGATCTTGCTGGATTATGCTGCTCTTATTATGGGAGATGATGAAAATCAAAAAGAACGTTAGGTGCAATCTCTTGCAAAGTTTCTCTTGGTATTGTCCAGAACGTTTTATGGACTCATCACACTTCCCGTGTGATCAAATCTGGCTATTTCATTTCAATGTTGAGAGCAAAAGGCAGTCGATGGAATGGACATGCACCCGTGTCATGAAAACAAAGGTGGTTTAGTGAAGTAAAGCAAATGGGGCATACACTGAGTGACATTTGTCGAAATGCCAATGCTTGTGGCTACAAAATTTCAGCCGCCCAACCGGGATAATGGTTAGTGTCGTAATGCCGTACCGAAGGACACGGGCTAGAATCCCGGAGAAGGCATGGACATGTTTGTAAAAGCATAGTGTTTGTGCGACATGGGAGTACTCTAAATATGCTGCGAGCCAAAAGTCTTTCCGAGAGATTGACGGTAAAGGACGCTCGGGTCCGTCGCCTCGGGTGCTCTCCATCAAAATTGGAGGCGGAACTAAGCAAAGTCGTACTGTCGCCTGTATGGTGCTCAAGGCTGTTACAAACAACAGGCGCAATCTTGCACTCCTTGCCACGATAAATTTCGTGGGTTTGTTCTGATGTTACTGTCAGACAGGTGAGATAAGTCACAACAACAACAACACAAAATTTCATTTCTCTAGATCTTACCACTTCTGTTAGCAATAGATTGTGCGTCACGTTTAGTCCAGCGTTTGTAGTAAAACATACGAGGATGATCTATCTAAGGGAACTGATGCTTACTAAAAAGTCTTTCTACAAAAAAGTTGTTCGTATGGATAGCAGTATTATAAAATATTAGAAAAATGGCAGGAATGTTGGGCTACAGCGAATGCAAGAAAGAGAACATTTCGCCTGATTCCGAAAATTATAACAGAGTTGAATGTTACTAACTTGACCCTAACTCACTTCTTAACTGATCATGACCCATTTTCTAGCTATATATAGCTTAAAAATCGGGGCGGATCACTATTCTTTAAATGTTCCTTGACTGAAAAGTGGTGAATTACTAAACAGCGGACGTCAACTGGCTATCATGGACTGTTAATGCACCATGCCCAATTATAACACAAGGACAAAAAGAATGCATATGGATTACCGTTTGCTCTGGACTCCAATAGGGCCATGACGTTTTCCAATGGGCGTAGTGCATCTGTATCTATTTGTATTCAAAACAAAATTATCCATGTAATCTGTATCTGTACAGAGCATTTAATGTTTAATGCATCACACAGTACTGTTTACTGATTTGTTTCCTATATCAATGGCATGGAAGAAGATATTTGTGTTATATATTTCTTTCCCTTCTTGTATGCTAATTGTAACTGCACTATCTTTAGCTATCTGTATAATATGTCTCTGCCATTTACTTCAATATCAAAATGTATTAGCACTGTCTCTATTTTATTTGCATTGCACATTTAATTGGTTTTCCGCTTACTTCAGTTAAATTACTTGGTTCAGACCCCATTATCAAAGATTATTTTCTTATTATATAGTTATTTGGCTTGTATGTCCATTCATTTTGCTTGTTAAATTGTTAGGTATCTTAGAAGAGTATTACTTCTTGACCTGTGCACATATAGTTACTGTGTAATATTAGTTTTTGGACACATGTATAGACCACTCTTATGCCTGTCAGATTTGCCATTTTATCTTTTGCCCGAGGTTTTATATTATATTTATGAAACTCCTTTATTAGTGTGACATGTTAGCTGTATACTCAGACGCTGCTAAGCTGCTTTGCCAATGGAGTGAACAGGATAATAGTATTCGAGTTACCGTATGGGTAAAACCACAAGAACACCCATGTAACCAGACCGTTCACCGAATTTCAAACACGAGTCAAACTATCAATGTTTAGCGGTTATTGCACTTAAACTCTCGATCTCTGGTGAAATTCCCAGTTCAACATTTAGTCTGCTTTTAGACAGTAATTTGTTATGATTAAGGAATAATTTGTAGAACAAGCGAAGTATATGACTTAACAAGTTCGTAATTGCTTTTCAGTCAATGATTTCAAATGACACATGATTACATGTTATAAATAAGTTGTGATACGTTACTGAAATAAAACAAATGAATGTTAATAGGATGTTTACAATACATTGCTTTTTGACAAACCAATAAATATGTTAAACATATTTATAAAAATAAATAAAACAAAATAAATTAAGAACATTAATTATAAATGGACTGGAATGAAGAACAAATGATCCGGATAGTCAGAGGCCGGATAAGTGAAATTATATAGCAGTATTAAAAGTGCAGTGAACCCTTTTGCGAAGATCTCTTTAAGACGGCCAGTTCTGAAAATAACCAGTGTATCGAATATAAATACTGGTATTGAACGTTATCTGTATAAGATCACCATCTCTCAGAAGATCTGGAACCATCTTATTACCATAAAGAGGGTTCATTACATTTTACGCAGTTACTGCATGTGATAAACAAGACAAGTATAAGCGCTATAGGAAACTGGAAGCACTCTAGAAGAGCACCTGCGATACTTCTCTTACAATAATGAAAAACTGCACATGTTTATGATTTTTGGCTGCCCTGACAGGTATAGTGCTTAGTGCTGCTGATTGCCGTTTATAAATGTATAGTGTCTGTTAATGTTAAGCAAAATTTAAAAAACAAATCAAATTGAATGCCAGACTATTTAGTCCTACATTACTCGATCTTAAATCTTCAAATATAGAAAGGCTATACAGAAAATTCAGAAAGGCCTGCAGAAAAGAAATAAACTACCTGAGTATTCGCTTGGCAAACACTACTCGGAATATGATCTTAACTGGCTTTTCCTTTAATAGAACTTTTATCTCCAAACATTCTCTCGTGCATATAGAGAAGATGTTATACACCAGTACCCAAAATAAAACCTATTCACAGCATTACTTTGTAAAAACCTTAGTTTCGGGTGAAATATAATGCTTTCCGCAAGAAGACTTTACCGAGAAAAAACAGGTCTATTCAGGAGGAAAGCTACAAAATAAAATGTGGTTTTCAGTAGACGAAAAAAGAAGTTCCCTTTAAGGTCACAAATGTTTAGAGCTCTTAATTTCACTTCAAGGTGCGATGGTAATTGCATATGTAAATCACTTTTGGTTTAGGAAAGCGGTTACAAAAGAATGAAGGAAAACACTGAATTTCAATTTCAGTACCGCGTTTCCTTCATAGTTAGAATTTTAAGTGCAAGACTTTCTAAACTTTCATATATATTGCCATAAAAATAACATATAATGCGGAATTTTAAAAATTACTTAGAAACGAAATTGTCATATTGTTATTTAGGGGTAAATTACTAAGACTCTTAAAGTATAACAATGTTATATTCTTTTTTATTGTAGATATTTCAATTGCCATGTCTTTTTGTCGGTATAATTTCAATGCATATGTTTATGATTTATGGCTGCCCTGACAGGTACAGTGCTTAGTGCTACTGATTGTCGTATCGAAGACTGGAATTCAAATCCGAAGAAAGCTTGGGTTTTTATAAATGTATAGTGTCTGTGCGGCATGTCTTTAAAATATAGGCGGGGCGAAAGTCCTCTCGAGAAGCTTGGTGATAGCTGAAGAAAGGTGGAAAACTCTCGGATTCGTCCCTCTGGGTGTTTTCCATCAAAACTGGGATGCAATTTCCCTGCTTTCGAGGGTGTAAAATCCAGATGCACTACCCACTGTGGTGTACCTAGACAGCTAAATGACCGATAGATGTCAGACATTTTCGACGAATGAATTAAATTGCAGTTGTCGGATAATTTGAAATAACAACAACATACTATTTTATGATTGTGAAATGTTTATGTTTATTAAAATGTATAGTTTTAAAGGACTGATTTAAGGTCAAATTAACTTTTGAAAAATTAATTTTGTAATTTCACGCAAAAAGGATTTACTTCATGGTTTTAATTTGAATGAATTTTTCTTAGTGAAGAAATGTCACTAATGCACGTAAAAAATGAAATTGAAAACTTCGTAATTTTCAAGTAACTTTTAAATTATGCATAGTTTCGAAAAAATAATCAATTTTTTATTTAATGACAGAGACTGAATTAAAGCGGTCCAAGTCCAAAATGAATTTCTTTAACATGAGGTAAAATCGCAAACATGCAAAATTCTCGAACCTCTTCTATTGTTTACATATTTTTTTTAATAAATAGACATTTTTATTATTTATAACACAAAACATTCTTCCTTCGTAATCGATAACGCAGAAAATGTATAATTTTCATAGCTACAATTAATTCCCAATTTTCAGTTAATTCCGTTAATTAAGAGAACGTGCACAAAATACTACCTCGTACGTAATTAAGTAACTGGCAACTAAATTAAAAACATTTCTAACTAAATTAAAAATTATTGCTAACTAAATTTAAAAAAAAATTTAAAAATTTCTAACTAAATTAAAAAAATTTCATATATTAAATTTATTATAAATCTCAACCAGCGAAATATTTAATAACAAACAATTTCCCAATATTAAAGTTCACTGAATATAGGTAAAGATCTATTAGTGAAAGCACTAAGACTTTCATGAAGCTTTTCACGCACCAATACATATGCCCTGACATTATTTTTGTCTCATTTGTGTTATTCTAGATCGAAAGCTGCTCACTTAGTTAAAAAGAAACTGCGATAAAATAATACGAAGATTTTCAACACAATTTAACATTTCAAAATGAAAAGTATTTTTAAAAATAATATATTTTTTTATTAATAAACCCTTCTCTATCTTTAATAAACCTTTATCTCTAATGTTTATACATACTACAATAAAACTTATTTTCATTTCAAGTAACTAAGAAATTCTGCTAAAAGTTTATAAAAGAAAAGATTAGCTAAAATAAAAATAAAGCTTTCTTTCCTGTTCTTTAAATTTCTTAAATGAAAAATAAATAGTCGTTACTTTCTTCTTCTCCTTAATTCTAATGTTAAATAAACAAATAAATAAATATTTTAGGCATTTGTTGAGAAACCAAATAAACAACTAGGGTAAATAAATCATACGAACAAATATGCCGTTTTTGGAAAATTTTTCGAGTTGAAAAGTACTTACGTATACCTAGCAGAAATTTCTTGAAATTATCATTTAAATAGATTTTTGATGGAAAATAAATATTACGTGGCAAAAGAATAAAAACTGTTTTCCTTAATTTAATTGTTGTCAAGGAGATTGAATAATTTTTGCATACTTTAGTAAGTGCAGATATATAAAAACAAAAAATGAAACAATTTATGGGAAATTACACATCGGAGAATAGATTAGTTTTACAGCTGTGAATATTAAGGAAGCAAAATATATGAAAAGAGAAATATAAGAATATTAATTTTATTAATTTAATTCCATCCATCGCAAAAAAATAGAAAAAAGAAACTTTAAAGGAGGACTGATAATGAAAAAATAAATAAATAAATAAATAAATTAGAATAAGAAGCTATACATATTTTACAAAATACAGATTTGCACATATATTGTATATATGTAGTATTAAAACGTTTCATTATCGCAATTCCTAATGGACTGTTTCTTATGTAATAAGTTTATTACTTCTGCAGTAGTTCGGCATAGAGCAATAATTTCAGTTGCCATGTTAGCGAAAGAATTAATTTTAATTTTTCCCAGTTCGATTTAACTTCTACGTAAGGTATTATCTTAATTAACTAGTTATTATGTTTTCGACCTTCACTACAATTTCTTTCTTCAGTATTCCTCACCAAAATGTAAATTAGCTTTAACTGTATTTATGCTGAGGAATAGAAGAACAGAGCTTCTGGCACTCAAGTCTCCTGTTCGTTTTTCACCAACTCTTTAAAAGTGGTATTTTGGCTTTGACATTCTCGCTAGCCGATGCTTTAAACTTATGCGCTTGTAAGAGAATTGAATCTTTAATCTAGTGAATGTGCGGTCTTAGCCTACGTTTTAATTTAATTGTCTGTTATTGCTTAGTTTGAGTAGCTTCAAGTGGTGGTTCATCTGTAGAATCCCGCCTTCTTGGCACGCCTTCGTGGTGTGGTGGTCTGCACGCTGGGCGCGTATTACAAAGGTCCGTGGTTCGATTTCCGGTGAAAGCGGTTGCTCATTTTTCATCTTTCTGGCTTTTCCAGTTAATTTAATGTCTCTACAGTAGCGCTCGAACTACAAAGGTTGTGGATGATGATTCTCTTACCCAGGTTTTGGCGATTGGGTCCTCAAGAAACCCTAGTCGTCCTTTAAAAGGGGGATATATAAGGTATTTCTCCCGCCTTCTTGGCATGCCTTCGTGGTATGGTGGTCTGTACATTGAGCGCGTATTCCAGAGATCTGCGGTTCGAGAGATCTGCGGACGAAGGCGTTGCTAATATTTCAGAACTTCTGCTTCCAAATATATTTCTAATGTCTCTACAGAATGAGTTGTTCCTTTATGTTCAATTTTCGATTAAAATAAAAAGATTATTTTAAAATCTTCTGTGTTTGTGAGTTATTGAGACGTAACGATAACTCTCTGTTTAGTAGAGTCCGCAGGACATTAACCTTTAGCTTGTGCATTGGTCCGCAGAACATTGACCTTTACCTTGTGACTTACAACTGTAACGTTGTCAAAATTTAGTCACTTTGGAATTTTATTATGGAATTAGTTGTCCTTTCTTTCTTTAAGCTGAAGTAAAAAGATTTCAAGCTCGAGAGAAAAGAAAGAATTATCTTTGATTTTTTTAGATCAGAATTATCACCTATCTAGGTAGAAAGCTTCAATTTCTACAAGAAAATTACATGGAATTTTCTAAAAATACTTTTCTTTTAATAAAAATTTCTATACCTCAGTTTCATATTCTAAGTTGATTCCTTACAATTTCGTTACAGTCATAACCGAAGCAGTTACAGCCATTTGGCATAGTATTTGTTGCAAATGGACATAATATTGTATGAAATTAACACCAGTGATGTTAGAGATGCATAAAGAAGAGCATAATTATGGGCATAATAATGGCTAACCAAAAATTGCTATTGCAGACGAAATTTTAAGCCTACCTTTCCATTCCATCGGCCAGAGAATATGCAATTTTCGAAAACTTCAAAAATTGCTCGAATTCAATGGTTCTCATGTTGCGCATGTTGTATTGTAAAATGATTACCTTCTACCAGGTGATAATAGAAAATTTAATGAAAAGATTAAAAAAAATATTAATTTTTTTAAATCTTATTATTAAATTTGCTTGAAAGAATAATTCAAATGCGTTTTTTTTTTTTTTTTTTTTTTTTTTCCTCCTTGAATATTCTGTAATATCTGCAAAATTTCTTTTGTTTTTGAAGAAAATCGACCGACATCAGATCAGCCTCGAAATAATTAAAGTTTTATTCCAATTCTACTGCAATATAGCATTTTAGTCTAATTTTAATTTTTTGTTTTGGCATGTTTATCTTCCAATTATAGAAATGTGTGTTGGATATAAAAATGCACATGAAAGAAAAAGGGGGAATCTTAATAAATCTTGTTTTGAAGTTCTGCGGTTCTTTTGTGCGAGAGTTGAGGCGAATGCGAAAAATTCACAAAAATAATGTTCATTATAAATACTGTTGAACTACGAAAGTGCATTATGTGTATAGCTTTCTCAAGCCAGAAGTAGAGTTATACAGATATTAAGACTGTCTTTTACCTTATCGAAATCGATTAACTGAGGAAAGATCTTTTCGATTATACCAAGCTGAGTTCCCCCCCCTTTATCATAAGAAAAATGAGAAAACTTTAGGAATAATAGTTAAGGTATTTTGGGGCTTTCAAACAATGGCGCCGTAGATTATGAGAATTGAATTTTAATTTACAGTTAGTTCATATAACTTACAGAATAATGCAGAAACTCTGCATGTGAGCTCTTGTGATAGAGAGGTAAACAAGGCTTAATGGATATTTAAGGTAATAGGAAATTAATACGGAAATAGCAGAGATTTCGTCGTAGAATTAGTACCATTCCAATGATTGTGAGAATAACCGAGATAAGTTAATCTATTAGTAGGAAAATATCTAAATATTCTCCGTAAAACTATACTAAAATATTCTCCGTAATATTTATAATCTGTTTAATCGATTTCAAGAGAAGTTAATTTAGATCGGAATTCTATAATTATTACCAAGATCTCATCTATACAGTTAATTTCATTAATTTCACAACGAAGAGATCGCTTCATTATATTGAAATGATTAATTTAAGGGGAAATGCTCGACAGTATCCGTTATGAAACCTTTGTGTATTGCTTTCATTTTAAAACCTTTGTGTATTGCCTGCTTTTTCAAAAGCTGAAGGGAAAATGAGCCATTTTCCCTTCAGCTTTTGAAAAAGCTTAAGATTTAGTGAACAGCATTTCGTGAAAACGTAAATTCTGAAAACTTCTTAAAGCTGTCATTCACTTTACATAATACCATCCAAGAAAAAGGTAAAACAAAAATTAAAAGTCAAAATAGGATATTCACAGGCATTTGACAATATGTTTGGGAGAAGCCTGACTGATTTTTCATTTTGAGCAGATCGAATATGTTCTGCGATCATTGTCAAATTTGAAACACTCCGCTGTAGATACTAGTTGGAAATTTATAAATCTGTCAAAGCCAAAATTAATCGCTGGTAATAGTATCTATTAAGAGACTGCTGAAATAAGTTTTCATATGGTTTTCTTTACAGATGGCAGCAAGATGAACAACAAGGTTGGCCTTGCATTTGTTCTTTTTGAAGGCCATTCCGAGATTTGTTTTCTTAGACACCGTATACGGAATGAATGTACAGTTTTTCAAGCAGAACTTCTGTGCATTTATCTTGCCGTCAAATGGATCCAGGATCATGGGACAACATCCTCAAAGTACCTTATTTGTTCTGATTCTCTTTCTTCTCTTCAACTTTTGAACAGTATTACCAGCTGCGATAAATTAGTTATCGAAACCCTAGTAACTGTTAGTTCACTTAGAATTAGAGGTATTGATATCTGCTTTGCTTATGTGCGTGCTCATCATGGTTTCTACGGAAATGAAAGAGCTGATTTCTTAGCTAAAGATGCCTTAAATTTACCCATTGATATCAACATTAGCATTCCAAAGAGTTATTGGAAGTCCTTTCATTATAAAAAGCTTTTAGCTATGTGGAATGAGGAATACATTTCATCTTGTAATGCGGAAGTCACCAAAAAGTTCCTTCCTTCTATTTACCATAGACTGAATTCCGAGTCTTTCCTCTCGTTAAATTTTAAAGTGTCTCAGTTTTTATCTGGTCACGGTAAATTTGCAAGTTATCTGTTTCGTTTTAATCTACGATCAAACAATTTATGTGAATGTTCAAAAAGAGTTCCTCAGGATGTGGAACATTTGATTTTCTCGTGCCCTACATTTGATGGCCCTAGATTATGCTTACAGAACGATTTGGAAATGTACGGAGTGACTTGGCCAGTGAACTTATCTGTTTTCGTGAAGTCCAGACTGCTGTTCTCTGCTTTTGTTCGCTTTATTTATGCATGTAATTTTTAATGTTTATTTATACATGTAACCTTTAATGTTCTAGTTAACTTACTTCTGTAAGCCCCGTGTTGTACATATGTGGTGCACGGAGAGTCTGTATGTTTTCAAAGGAAAAAAAATAGTATCTGTTACTGGTACAATAAGAGTGATTCAGTTTCGGGATTATTCCTCCTGTTCACCACTGTGTAAAAGCAACCTGTCACTTAGATGGAATAATCGTCATCGCTTAGCGCGAAAGCATAAAGTCTGACCGAACCGGTTTTGTGATACACATTCCACCGAGAGTGGCCATTTTTTGCCTCGTCCCCTGCGCCAATTTTGTTTTTCCGCAAGTCGAAAGTAGGGAAGGTCTAGTGGATACCTTCTTCAAATTCCAGTTTTTCTACAAAAGCATCATGTGTATTTAAGCAAAAGCATATACCGAACTACAAATGATTCTCCAAAGCTTCATTTCCATGAAAATGAGGTGATTTACTAACGACATATTCGGCCAACTTCATCTATTGTTCACCACATGCTGTAGATAATCAACTTTTTTTGTAATGTCTAAATAATTCTTCGTGCTTTCTAAAAATACTGCTAGGGATTTTAAAATATATATTTTTGTGTTAATTGATTAATGGAGATGATTCTAGGTATGGGAATTTGCACGTCTAGACTTGTGCGTCGGGGACATGAACACGAACAAGATGTGTGCGTGTGTTCTTTTGCTTACAAGCGATATTCTCTGGGTAATGATAAAATGATATATATGATAAGCAAGAAATTTGTAAATTGAAAAAGCAACTGCTAATAAATAAAATTAACAAAATATGCAAAAGTATGCTTCTTGTGTATTCTTAAGCAAAGAAATGGCACTATTACAGGTAAGGTAACATGTTTTAATATTATTGAATGTTATAGTCGATAATTCTGGTATTTTAACAATTGAGTTATTGCCTTCACAACACATTTGCTATTTATTTTGGTTGGAACACGTCTGCTGATTGGGCACATTCCATACACTTTAAGTAATTATTCGTGGAGGCGATCTTGTATGCTAAGTAATTATTCTTGTATGCTAAAATTAACATTTTGCCATAACATTTGGCCACCGTCTCCACGACCCACAAGTACCAAAATGATCCTTGTAGTTTTCACGCACTTTGCTTTGGCAGGCTTATACATTTTCAGCTAACTTCTATAGCCGATACCTAAGCCTGTCAAAACCAAAGATAAGTATACAACTAGAGCAATCTTTTTGATACCAGTGGTGAGCAGGTGGAATAACATCAAAATTGAATCATTCCACCTGTTCACCACTGATACGGAGGAATTATCTCACTTCTTAAGAATTTTCTTATAGGCACTATGTGGATAGTTTCATGGAAGGCCAAGGGAGAAGACGTAAGAGTTCCGTGAGCACCTTTCTTTCGCCAAATTATCTACTATATCGTTTCCGAAGTAGTAAACGTGGGGAAAAACTATTGCAAATGCACTTCCTACTGCACAGGGCGAAGATAGATCTATTATGCTTAAAATGACTACTCGGGTTTTATTTTCCAAGTTGAAGCAGTTAGACTAATAGGAGCTGTAGCTGTCTGCAAGAATCCAATTGGAGTATGAATCTGTAATTTGAAGAATTGAGCTGAGATCCTCTTCGTCGAATATGATTTGGCTTCTAAAGACGGAACAACATCCCTAATTTCTTTTCTTAATTTTAAATAGTGCCATTTTTGCCTTCTCGCGATTGACAAGGCTTAAGGACAAGGCCTTGTTCTCGCGATTGACAAGGCTTAAGATAGGACAAAAGCGCAGTTTTTACAATCATTTTACCGTCATCATATTAAAAAACCTGATGTGTACACCACGTGACTTCCTTGTACGGAATATTAAATTATACGCATTTTTTCTTGCATTTCATTTAAACTTATTGGATTGAATTAAATCTAATTCGCCGACAGCGCATTAACCACAATAGAATAAATGCATTCTTGAAAGTTCACTCTAGTATTTGTTTACCATAGCGACACTCTGGCGCTAGATTCACTTAACAGTATTATATTTCGTTCTGATTATAACTCATAATGCACAAAATTTATATCATTTAAAGAATATAATTATCTAATCGTTTCCACATGTTCTATTCAAATACTATATTTTTGCCACATGTTCTATTCAAATACTATATTCAAATACTAGCTTTATTAAAGCTAGAATGATGTATAAAAGAAATTAAGCAAACAAAACAAAAAAGAAGCAGTTTTTCACAGACGATTGTGCATTTCTCATTTAATTAATTCAGTTCTCACTTCGCGAGAAGGCAAAAATACATAAAAACTCAAAATATCTATATTAAAAATTACTTAAATTAAATTAAAATAAATCTTAAACACTTATTTCCTCGAAAAAGTTCCAGAAAGGATAAAGCATGATTTAATTGGCAATAATAAATAAAGGCGTTATCTTTGTTGTTGCGAAGCTACGTTTCTCTAGATTGGCAACAAATCCACTAGTCTGCTGTTTCAAATGTAAACAATCAATGGCCGCCATAAAAAAAGGCTTAGCGGCACTTAAACAACTTTAAAATTGTTGATAATTCTAAAAATATTGCATACAGATTTAGTAAAGGCATAAAAACAACATAATTCAATCATTTTTAAAGCAAAAAAATGTACAATTTACAAGCATATAAAAGTAAAGAAACTGTGATCACTGAGCCGGGTAACAGAGTGGATATATATATAAATATATTTATATACGTTTGGTGCGGCCGATTGCAAACAAAATACGAGGTGCACATCTACATGTTATAGCAGTCCTATATACAAAATTTCAACGTTCTGAGGCTACTCGTTTTTGAGTTATGCGAGATACGTACGTACGTACATACGTTCGTACAGACGCCACGAAAAATTCTCTTCAGAATTAATTTTAAACTTTTTTGGTGTAAACGAGTTTTATAATTTTTTTGGTGAAAACGAGTCTTTTATACTGTCCTTACGTACAGATATCACGCAAAAATATCGTTAAATTGCATTCGATAGCGGTCAAAATGGATATTTTCGTTGAAATATGCTGAATGAAACTTTTCGCGATTACAATACTTCCTTTTTACTTCGTACAAGGAAGTAATAAGAGAAGCATCCTTAGAAATGCTATTATTAAGTTGCAGGCTTATTATCTGAAGTAAGTAGATAAAAACTGAATTCTTGCGGATGCAATATAGATTGCTTAATTTGGTTATTTGATTAATTCCTTAATCAAATAATTCTAGGGTTATATGCCTTAACGAAGGGATGACATCCAGAGGAATTTATAAGGAAAACGGACTCTTATCGACGTGATACATGAAGAAAACAACGAAAGTTCCCTGGAAGCGAGCTCCTGTCGAGCTACCAGTGTTCAGCGTTTTAACCGTTCGACCACTGGTGTACCGCACGAAACGGAAAAGACCTCTTCGGAAATATACACGAGGCATGCCTTCAGATGGGTCAGTGAGTATTGTTTTATATTTTTGGAGACGAAATTTGAAAAGTCTACAGATTTTACCATTTTGTTGGTGCATCTGAATTTCTTAATTCTTCCTATATGTCCGTAACAACGCTGATGGAACGAGACGGCTCCCGACCTAATGCGATCTTATAGGCGCCAAATGGGATTCAGTGCCGCCCCGCCCTTGATCAATCAACCATGTTGCGACCCCACAGAGCAAGGGCAAACGAGGTAGTACCAGTAAGGTGATTGATTGCTTGCTCAATAAAAAAGACTATAAAAGGAAAAATATTATAAATTAATTACAATATTGGATATTTCAAATTTTCACAAACTTTATTTTCGAACAAACACAATAATAAGATCAGAAAGAAGGCTAAAATTAGACATTACAATTTTATTCTAATATTTGTAATGTTGGACAGACCTTTGAATATTTTTTAATGTTTATTTCAGAAATTGGGCTATGAAATAAGGCTTTCAGTATGTTAAATGTGTTTATCTAAATGAATGCTAGTGTTTGTTAATATTTAATAATTATATTTCATTAATAATTTTTATTAATAAATAAATTTCAGATCGATACTAACATTTCTAAAGTTTTAGCTGCATTAGAAGTTATTTTTTAATCCGGATATAGAACTCCAGATTTTTAAATCCGATCAAACTCCATAGACCGTAGACCAACTGTTTTACTTGGATAAACCTGATTTAAAATGTGATATTTCACAGAATTCCTATTTTCTATACTATGTTTGTAAGCCACCACATATTTGTACTGGCCAGCAAGAACACCTGCCCTGATCGATATTATGCGACTCTTTCTTCACTGTGGAGGTATGTTCGTCTAAATGATATAAATGGTATGTGACAAGTGGGGAATGTAATTCAAGACTGCCGAGACGTTGAGGCCTCAGATGAACGACGAATTCGGATAATGTGAAAGCTGCTGACTTCAGTGATTTGAGGCCTATATGGCGACGTTCCAAAGCCTAGGAACGAGTATCTCCGAAGTGGAACAGATTCTTATGGCATTGCCTGAAACGAACGCTAGAGAATTGTACCGAAGAAAAATGTTACTATCTTGTTAGTACCTAAGAAAAATTGAAGGATAATAAAACTGATACTAAACATCAAGACGTGGGACGTTCACTCCTGAATGAACAAATATGGAGGTCAAAAATTAACCTACCTGATAAAGGCATATAGGCGGCTGCCGGTAGTTGAATCTCTGCATGTATGAATATAATGCATGTCTAGGAATAAAGTGGATCTGGACAAACTTTATCGCATCTTGCCCCTGATGCATCCTGCATCCATCACACTCGGATGGCTCCCTGGCAGATCCTCCCTTCACGTGCCTGTGCTAACCCAACGTCATCGACCTTCACCACTGTAGTGGAGCTGTGAACACCGTGAATGGATCACAGAACGATGAAAAAGTGTTACCTGGTCGGATATATCACGATTTCATTTACAACACATGGATGCCCGTGTTAAGGTGCGTCATTATCCAGGTCAACATTTAATAAATACTTATACTGAGGTGCATTGATAAGCCAATGGGAGGTATTATGCTTTGGGGCCTTTGTGGAAGTCTCTAAGCAATTGGTTTTTGCATGACCCACAGTAATAACAACGGATTAAGCGCACATCATTGTTGACAAGTTAACTCTTTCATAGTTTCTTCGTCCCCGCTGTTAATAGACACTTCCAGCAAGACAATGCTTCTTATAAAAATCTGGTACTATTCTACAGTAGTTTGGAAACATGCTAATATCTCCTAATTTTTCGACATTAATTCTTTTGAGCAAGCCATGGAGCTCATCAACCAGTTCCTCGCAATGTAAGTCAATTGATTGAATTCTGCTTTCAAATCTTATAAAAATCATCCTCTGAACGCTAACGAAGGAATAGAATCCATGGCGCAACGGATTGCAACTATTTTGCCTGCCAAATGTGGAGCAATATGGTATGAGGCTGGTCGTAATGTTTCCACTGATCAGGGCATCAGCGAATATAGGCAAATAAATATAAAAGCATGAAAAGAATAAAATTTAACTGTGATTCATTTCTTCTCGGAAGCATTAAAATTCTAAAAATAGCAAACTTTGCTTTTAAGCCTTTGCGGTAAAATCTCACCATCAAGTATAGAATTTCAAACCTATGAAACCAAAATATTTCTTTTACACCTTTTTAAAATCACCATTTATCCAAAGGTTATGTTATCTGCTAAATATAGAAACGCAATTAATCTAGCTATTTAAAAGAATTCCAGTTACAACAAGTACTTCTCTTGTTACTACCCAGCCTCTTGATTCTTTCATAAAACCTTTACTTAAAATGAAATTCGAGATGCAGCTTTTGTATTGCTCACCTTGGCAGTTATAAACATGGATGCATGAGTGTGGAGATTAAAAGCTTTGTACTGAACATTCTCGTATGTCAAGAGAGATTAAATTGTCCCAGCATGCTCTTTGTTAACCGTCTTTCCTCCTGGGGCATGCTAAGTCTTTTAATGATGATGCGACCGTCGTTCACTGGAAGTGTCTCAAATTAAGCAACTGGGAAATAAGAATGGTTAAGATATTTTTCTGAGATAAAGCGTGGATTTGCTTTCTAAAAGAAAAGTAAAATATGGAAGTTATTAAATATTTTGAATGAGGAAACTGGTATCGTATTTCTTTATCAATTTTAAACAATTTCGCTATTTTCTATGATGATTTGTTTTTTTATTCTGTTTATTTTATTCTGTTTTTCTTTATTCCTATTTCTTTCATTTTATTCTATTTATTTTTAAGTTATAAAGTATTTCTCCCGCTTTCCTAGCGTGCCTTCGTGGTGTAGTGGTTCTGCACGCTGGGCCAGGATTCCAGAGGGCCGTGGTTCGAAGGCGTTTGCTAATTTTTCATCTCCCCGGCTTCCAAAAAAAATCTTAACATCTCTACAGTGGCGCCCGAACTAAAAGGATGATGGATGATGATTCTCCTCACTCAGGATTTGGCGACTAGGTCCCCTAAAAACCCCATTCGCCCTTTAAAAGGAGGTTTTATATCTCTTTAAAAGGAGGTTTTATATCATAATCTGAATTCAGTACTCCCGCCTTCCTAGCGTGCCTTCATGGTGTAGTGGTTCTGCACGCTGGTTCGGTATTCCAGAGGTCCGTGGTTCGGCTCCCTGTGAAGGCGTTTGCTAAGTTCTCATCTATCCGGCTTCCAAAAAAATCCTAATGTCTCTACAAAGTTACAATGCAGGTGAATGAATCCGGAGTGTCTAGGTATCGCATAGACATTTGCTAATTTGGAAGCAGAAAACACTTTCCCTTTTTTAAAATTCCCTTATTGGTTATGGGTTATGTATTTAAGAAATAGGTTACAATATGAGTTATGATAAAGCATAAAACGGCTACCCGCAAAAGTTTTTTTGTAAGGAACTGCATTGGATTCGCGTTACTCATAGGAGGAAACTACGAAAACGCCCATGCAGGCAGCTCTTTTTCCTTGATTTTTCCTTGATAGTCACCATAAAACATTTCTTAATTGTAATCTGAATTCAGTACTCATCAATATATCAATAAATTATACTCTGCTATCTGAGTTTATGAATTCACTGTTCATATTTTATTTTTGATGATAAACGCTCTGATTTGGCAACTCAACGCAAAGGCAAAAAATTTCATATCTCAAATCTTGATTCTAGTAAGCATTATTACTATATTATCGAAATTAGATAAAAAAAGGCCCTTTTTAATGTGGTTTCATCAGCATTCACAGTTAAATTAAACAGTACCATCCATCTAGGATGTGGTTTACAATTTATTAAGTGCATTAAACAAATTTTTCGAGTACATTGCAAAATCAACCAATTGTACAAATCTGATAGCTTTTTAAATAACAGATCGTTAACAACAAAAGTGCATCAAGAGCAGTTAAAAAAATCACTTCCTGCAAAGTTTTTATCGTAAATGGTTATTGGGCATTTCTTACTCTGTTCATAAGAATACAAAAATTTGAGCACCTGCTTTTCATCTTACATAACATTACTCTTTCCTGGTAATGCCCTTCCCTGTATTATTCCTCCAATATGCAGTGTCTGTTTACTATGTTGTGCAGTGTTATCTTTTCCAGAATGAGATTTTTTCCTCCCCCTTTCTTATTCTTCATCTTAACGCACATGTGTCGTTAACTGAAAAGCTAAAAGAGAGATTTGTGATTTGTACAATTACTTGCAATCTGTACACGGCAGTACATGAATTTGAACAATAACTCGGACCATTGGTTTTATTTAACTGGAAACAAATTTAAACGATGACTGACTTTTTAACATAGCATTCAAACACGAGACAAGAACCATCAACAGCAATATGAGTTCATTATATTGGTGTTATTATGGTAGAAAGTTTATCGATCCTGCAAATAGTTTTGCAGGATCATTTGTGGTAATGATAAAATTTTGACCTTCTACCTGTCTGACTTCTGTGACATTCAGACAGAAAAATTTGCTTATGCGAGCTTATTAACATGAAAGAAAACGTGATCATAATGAAAAATGTTTAGAATGTCCCATGGGAAGAGATGTCGGCAAAAAGAAATATTAAGAAATACGTCTCAGTTCTGAATCGTATATGTTACAATATGATATAAGTATGGAAATCCCCAAATTATAAAAATGGTATTCGTATCATTAAATCATGATACACGAAAAGGCTACACGTAGCTTTTTTCAATCTATTTTAGGTAAGATTTTTATGTAAACATATAAAGTGTTACATTTTCAAGTGTTCTAAATTACAGTTCACACTAATGTCTGAAAGGTAAGAAAAAATAGTTTCTCCTCTAAGACATTCGAGTAAAAGAGGAAATAATATAAAATAAATTAATGATAAGATCAATAAGACTGAGAACAAACTTAAGATTCCCATTACTATTTTAATAGGTACTTAATTTTAAGGCACTGTATCATTGGTAACGTTCATGTGCATAAATCCTTTCATTTGGTAAAAGCCTCAGCAAATACTGAAGCTTCGCTTTTAATATATTGTAAAAGATGTCCTACAGAAATTTCGAATCATTGATTCGCTAAGATACTGAACGCTTGGTGAATGGAAACGTTTTTTCATAGGATGAAATGGCAAGTTGTCATAAAAGTGGCCGTGAAATTAATTCTTTAACGAATCTACAGTTTCAACGAAGCACACCTCGTTTATCCACCTTCTTGATGATCTTCAGGTAACTTCTTGAGGATCGTATTATGTCCCTTATTAAACTCAGTAGCGCATTTAACTTATTGTTAATCACTTAGTAACACCAAGTAACCGAATACGTGCTTCAAGAAGGTTCCACGAACCACTAACCTTGAAAAAGACCTACCTGCCAGTGACCTTTATTGTGCGTCTTCTCGTCGATTTATTTACGCTATGCAGCTTGATTACACTTAGAACAGCTTGTCTACATCGTGCAAGAAAACATGTCACATTAAGCAGACAACATATCAGCTCTGCAATATTCATAGGTGAACCGCGTCTTCTTTGTATCATGACTTTACATTGTGGCCTGGAGGAAGAAAGGAACGTAACATCAGCTGTTAACATTCTCGAAAGTGACACTTAACAGGAAAACAAATATTCTGTTTTAGGGTATCTCTTTGGCTGCAAGATTTAGTCACAATCGGAGGCTTCGAAATCAGTTTTTAGTTAGTCTACCATTTCAATACAAGCAATTTCGGATCAACGTCCACAACTTAAAATCTCTTTCAGGTGATTAGTTTCTGGTTCTGCTAGTCAGAAAGGTCACTAAATAAGAAAACTGACTGACGTTCATTCGGCGTAACCACGTTATTTTTAGCCAGTCGTGATAGTTTCCTGTATTTTTTGCTTGCCTTTATTTTTATCATAGCACGCTGTTATTTATTCAGTCGATATCAAACAGAAATTTTGCGATTATTAAATGGTATTAAAATGTCCACTCAGTTTGCCATAATTACCATAAAGAATCTTCTTAGCTTACAGTTACTGCTAAAATAGTATTTAAATATATAAAAATATTTTCAATTTCCTGGATTTTTCTGGAACGCGAAATAAATTATTCCAGTTTGCGCTTGATATTATTAATGTAGATTCACTGATGTAACGATATAACTTTGAAATGACTTGGGGTTTGCTGTAATTGAATTAGTACAGCGCTGAATAACCAGGTAATTACTTATGAAGGATAAAAATCGAATGTGGTTACACAAGGGACTCTATCTGACCGATGTTAGCGATTTAACTAATCTGCATTCTTCACAACATATCTATCAAATTTTTTGTAATGAAATTTGCATAGAACTTAAAACTTAACTATACTATTCTTTTAAAATATGTAGAAACTAAATTTTCGATCTTTAAGATCTGAAACTTGATATCATAGTAATTGAAAAAACACATTTCTCATTTTGATTCTTTCTTAAAATTAACTACGTTTAAGTCATTTTCACAACCGTTTTAATTTTTTTAATTATAAATACGCTTTGAATCAAAAACACGAAAATTACGTAGCAATCTCGCAACTATGAAAGGATAGGTGAGAAAATGTATCGTTAATGGTATTTTCTGAAAAGTCCGAAAAGTTTCCATTATGCATCTTCAGTATTACTTGAATGCCAGAATAAAGAGCTGAGCCCTTTCTAAGCAAAACCCTAGAAAAATAATAAAACAAAATCGTATTTTCTTCTAGGCATTTCATTTCTTCTCTTACGCCGTCTTCAAAGTAAAAGTAAAATCCTTCAGATGGGGTGAGGAAGTATTTTTTAAGATTAGAAAGAGAAAAATGAGAGCATATATTTGGGAAAGAATTTCTTTTTGTATTTTCAGAATATTTATTTTATTTTAAACTCGCGTAACCTTAAAGATGTCACCAAAGAAATATCTTTCTTCTCATTTGAAAAGCAATTTCCTCATCACAGCAGAGAGATGTTTAAACTGTGGTACTGAAAATCGGAGGCTGCTTATTGTGGCAATAGTATACTTTTTACTGTCCGCTGTTTTTGGTTTTGAGTATAGCAGAAAAGAATTTGCAGTGACACACATGAAAATTCAATCATTACAAAAGTAATATTTCCTTTTCTTTCTTTCTTTCTTTTTTTAAACTTTCTGATAAATTTTGCATCGTGGTTTTATCAAATACCAAGCTTTTCATTTTCGAGGAAACATAGAAGTAAAACGATGAAAGACTTAACTCTATTATTAATACGCTTTGTTTAAAACGATTACTAGTAGATCTAGATGCGACGATTTAATTTCGAATTCACATTTTGGCTTATATAACATGCAACTTGGCTAAATTCGCAACTATATTATGGGGGCAAAAGCCGCAACATTCCAACTGATACCTACCAATAAGAAATGAAGACTCTGTAAATAATTTCTAATTTCTTCGAATTGTACTTAAACAATAGCCACCCAATCGATACGGAGGTTAGTGAGCTGACTGCCGTATCGATGAACCCGGGTTGGCCGAAAAGGCATGGATTTTGGTAAATGTATAGTGTCTGTGCGGCAAAAGCGCATTTAAAATACACAGCGAAAGTCTGTGTGTGCAGTCACCTCTCGTGTGGCTGGTGTGGTCCGAGGACCACACCAGCCACACGAGAGGTGAAAGATCCTCGGACCAGAAGAATACCAGAAGGGTGAAAGATCCTCGGACCAGAAGAATACCAGAAGGATGAAAGATCCTCGGACCATCCCCTGGGTATTCTCTATTAAAATTGAAGCGGAGCTGCATTTGTGGAAACCTATAGTGAAATTCTGGTGTTCTCCCAATTGTACTTCTACCTCTATCAAGCAATGTTCATTGTTTATTTTCCATTAAATAGATTTGAAAGATAATCTAAGTGCACCCACATTACCAAACAGGAGGCTGGGCCCAATTTCTGGTATAGAGAAACAATTCTCTTAGTGAATCGAGTAGCTGATATACGGATACCGTTGAAGTTTCTTAATTATACAGGAAAGTATTAGATCAATATGTAAAGAGTTACAAGAGAGATGATAAGTGACGGAGGAAGCGAGCACTACCCCTCTACATAATGGTTAATCGGTATAGCACCGCGTTTCCCTTGTCTAGAGCACCCCAAGATGGTATGGGAAAGGGTGAGGGGCCACACGAACCTCTCACACCAGTCGTAGATTTAAAATACAGTGTCATAAAAGAGCCAGTTACAATAGAAGGTGAACATCCAAATTAAAATTTGGAGAATGATAAAAAATAACTTATCATCTCTGAATTGAATCTAGCTGTAAGACTATCTCATTATAAGGCTATCTAGCTGTAAGGCTAGATCACTAGGCTGTAAGGCAATCTAGCTGTGTTGCTATATCGGGCCACGGCCCATTTCTACTCTACTTCTACAACAGACACAAAGCCACCTCTTACAGATGTATTTGCGGAAGCAACGGAGACTCAGAGCACTACATCTTCAACTGTCCAATGACGTCTGTTTACCATATCCGTCATCCAAGAAACCATGGTCTAGAATTCAGGCAGTTTCTAATTAAGCATCGAAAAACATTCAGTCAGATAAAGAACCTCATCGACTACCTCTACAGACATAGACTCAATATGTGCCATCCTTAATCTTCAATCCCCTCATTCTGCAATAATTTCAGAATGCCATTATTATCTCCATCAAACACACACTTCTAACGTACCTTCAGTCTTCATTCATATCTGCACCTTACCTCCATACCATGTAACAGAGCTTATTCCAATCGAGTGCGATGCACTGAACTGTATGATTGCATGTCATCTTGTTTAATTCTCAATAAATACGGAAAGGTAGTACACCGGGCCAGTATCATTTTTGCTCAGGGCGATGATATGGTGCCCCCTGTACTTCTTCTTTTCCTGTAAGGCTATCTAGGATGGCACATAGTGTGGGACCAAACAATCCACTTTAGACATATATGTTGCGATATCACTCACACCAACGTCAAAGTGACAGCTCATTATCCTCAGATTTCAACATCGAGGTTGGTAGAAATGTGCCAGAGAACAGCATTTCTCGGATTTATTTTATGGTGGCGAAGAAATCTGACATTCGTGAAATCTTATAAATTTTCTTAAAATTCGCGAAAAATAATCGCGAAAATTCGCTTTGAAAAAAATTATTTCTTTGATGATGATAATAGTTGTCAATTTCCATTCCACGTGATTCAATTAGCATAGAGTGAAAGATCCTATATTAAAAAATCCAGGCACTGCTTACTGGAGACGCTTGTCTAATAATGCTTCTACGTCAACATCATAGAACTAAGTAACAATATGATTTAGACTAATCTCTCCGCTAATAATTAGAAAAATACCATTACAGTGCGAGACGAGTGCACCCCAAAAGAGCAGAAATAAAACTTAACGTAATCGAAAGAGGTACTTGGTCTCAATTTACATATTCGATCTATGCCGTTCTGATCCTTATAGTGGTTAGCATTGCTGTTTACCGCGTCTTTGGGTTCGGGTTCCACTTGAATACTCGTAAGTTTGTAGTGTCTGTGCAGAGTGGGAGGCGCTTAAAATACTGGAGAAGCGAAAGTCATTTGGAGAGTTTTGGTAGTAGGGGACAATACAGAAGACCCTCGTTTCCATCCTCTGGTATGTTCCAAGGTATGTTCCAAGGCATTCCTCCAAGGTATGTTCTCCATCAAAATTGGAATAGAACTTCCCTGTTCTTACGGATGTAAAACTGGTTGCTCCGTGTGGTGCAACTTGGGCAACATTCTCGGTCATGAAATAAGTAAATGGCCGAAGAGTATTCACCATTCCAATGAATCCATTAATCGGTAAGTATACGGTCATTTGAAAACACACAAACCTTTAAACACATTCTATATTTTTGCGACGAATATGCCCACAGAAGATATAGCTGAAGTTTTTCAGAATTCTGGGTTATTTTAACAAAGCAAGAACATTTAATTAACTTCCTTAGATACGGAATGATAATTTAGGTATGGTGCGTATGGATGCCTCAAATTTAACGCCTATATGCATTTTCAAATCCAATTTCCAAGTAACACGGATGTCTACCGGGGCCTACGTTTGCCGATTTGCTGCCCAAAGCAATTTCTACCTTCCAGAATTTGCGCCCAATAAGCGCGGAATAATAATTTGCAGATTTTATATGCGAATAATGTGTATATCATATGCTTGTGAAAATGAAATTATGTGACCGAAAAAGGCATTGGGTTATAGACCTACTTTCAAATAGTAGGTGTGGAGGTTGTAATCAGTAAAACACTATTACCCACAGGTTTCAGGAAACAGAAGACATATATCTCCTGGAAATAAACGCTAATACGGAATTAGAAAGAGCTTACCAACGGCCGAATGTTAAAGTCGATAAACACTGATTGTTTAAATCTCAGAGAAAGGGTTGGCAGCATGGGCCTTTTCGTAATTTTCCCATGTGTAATGTGAATACAAGACAGTTTCCTTTCGAAAGTTTTCTAAGAAGATACTCCATTCATTAGGCAAATAATCCTCGTATGGTTTGCCATTAATTATGGCAAACCATACGAGGATTATTCAAATCAAAGGACTTAGAAAGGTAATGTAAACGAAGTTAATTTGTTTAAATAATTCTATTTTTCATGCTTAATCAGAAATGTACTTTACATCCATGCTTTGAAAATTTAAACTTGTAGAGACATTAGCTATTTTTTGGAAGCAGGAGAAGGGAAAAATGAGCCACGCCTTCGCCGGGAATCGAACCACGGACTTCTGGAATACACGCCTAGCGTGCTGACCACTACACTACGAAGGCATGCTAAGAAGGTGGGAGAAACACCTTATAAAATAAATGTGAAAGTTACAGGAATTAAGATTATTGTTCAGAATGAATAAAAGTATTTGTCGAACATAGTAATTTTACGCAAGAAAAATATGCATGAGAAAAAGAAAGAAAGATGGAACATGTGAAAAGTAGAAAAATTAATTTTGATCTGATATCCGCACTAGAATAAAAATTTTTAAAAATTAGAAATTCTCTTACATTTAAGGAAAGCAATAAGTGTAAAATATTAAATGACTATAGAAAACAGTCTATTAATTTTTAATTTCGTCTAGGGATGTGAATTTTCTGAATCACGTTTTTTAAGTCCCTTTTTTTACCAATGCATTTGTAGTGTAAAATATTGAGCCACAGCAGAAAAAAGCCCGCTAATTATGTGAAGGAGAAGAACAATTTTCGAAATCACCATTTTCCCTTTTAACAGTGCACTTTTTAATACTGAAGAATTTAAAATCCCCTTCTTTCGAAAAATTTCTCTTCAAATTTAAATTGATTTTTCACAGAAAATTAATTCTTTAATATAAAGTTCTGTCTCTCACACGTCAAGACCGAATCTACGGCATTAAAATTTCACTCGAGTTTCGTTGAAATGTGGGCATTCTGACTAAATTAAATTTAAAATGTGGCTTAAATGTCTTCTCACTTTAAGTGCTGATAAAAGGGTTCATTAATTCTTCCCTTGGAGAATTATTTAAAAATCGCTAAGAGTAATAAACGGTTGTTATGGTTGTCTTCAATTATTATACTTTATTGAAGTATTTATTTATTACTTTTAGGCTGCTGAGAGACTTTTGCTTTTTCCCTTACTTTTGATAGGACTATAAATACGTCAAGAAAACTCTGTCGCTTTAGTTAATCACATCAAATTTTAACCAATTAATTAAATTATATTGCTAGAGTTACTGAAGTCTCACGATGATTACCCCTGAAAGTGACCAGTGTTTCTGAGATTATAAACAATCACCGTTAATGATAATTATAATCCGAGTTAAAATAACACGTCGAATAGCGGTTATTGGAGCTGCTAAGAAAACAATAATTAAAGTAATAAAGATAAATTTGTAAAACTAGTTTCTAAGGTTTAAATCTCAAGTTTAATATGAAAGTTTAAATATGAAGAAGAAGGTTCTGTATTTAAACCTTCGAAACTAGTCCTACAAATTTTGAAAATTACGCTGATTCTTGTTACTTTAGCTCCTAAAATAATGATAATTGTAATACTGATTCGTGCTATGGATTTATAGATGCCTCTTCCAAAATCAATTCAGAAGCGCAGTAAGTAATTGATAATTTATTGTAATCAATAATAACTTGAAAAAAATAACTGTGGATTACAGAAGAAAAACGCAGGTATTATGCATATCCTTCTTAACAAGTGAGAAACTATGTAATCTGCCGATATTACTCACAGGGTAAACTCTAAAACGCAGTTCAGTTTTGAACAGTCCGCACTCGTTCTGAAATTTCTATTTAAACCGCACTCTTTCTGAAATCACTCAGAATTGACTACTAACTGACTGACTGCTAGTTGTCAAAGCATTGTTTATATAGTGTTGTAGAAGTTCCGGAAGCTTCGAGAAAAATCGCTCTTAGAGCCTCGAAAATGCTGTGAGTCGCCAAATTGGCGCTAAATCGTCAAATGTAGTCAATCAGACGACAAATATTGTCGTTAGGCCAGGTAAAAGCATTTCTACGTATACTGAAAATTCTAAATGAGCTATTTTTACAACTTAAACATTGTTAAATTCTTTATTATCTAATCTTCAATTCTACGAAATACAAATGTGCAGTATACAAAATAAAGGGCAACAAATTCAATCATACGAAAATACACCCTGCCACTCTAAATACAAAAGTGAAGCAAATAAACAAAACAGTACACAATATTATAACAAAATACGCGCTCAAAAAATAGTGTAATCAAATCGATATTAACATTTGCAAAAAATTATAACATGATTATGCTGTAAGACGAAATGCTTTCTAATGTCATTGAGACCATGAAATATATTTAATGAAAGGACCACTGAAATTTTTAATTTCAACATCCAGTTAAGCCTTTCAAGTTCAATATAAGACTATAAATTAGTTTTTGTTTCCTTTTACAAGAAAATTATTTTTATCTAAAAGGGGAATGGTAACTAATCATTTCTGAATGTTAATCGTATACGTATTTCAGCACGATGTAATTTCTTACCAAAGATAGATATTTTTGTGACACAATAGTCTTTAAATCTATCGTCAAATTTCTAAACTGATTATAGTGATTTTTTTATTTCCTACCTTCTTAGTTCATGACGTACACAAAGCAGTGTTCAAGGGGAACCAGAAACTGTTGAAAATATCTAATACTTGCAGTAATTTTATAATTCTAAGGAGCCAAATAATTTCTGTGGAAGGAAGAATATTAACAAATCGTGCTCACACTTAACTGATTTCTCTGTAAACAAATTGAAACAATCAGGTCGTTACGAAATAAAGACATGTTTGCTTTATTTTACTTCCAAATTTAAAAAATATTATTTCAAATTTCGAAAAATAACCTATGAGATAAATTTTAATTGAATTTTTTTAATTACTACATTATTCAATAATTCAAATTTATTAATAAATCCAAACTTTATACTCAGTAATTTTCTTCAACTGGAAACGCCGTTAATTTAAGAAAACTTAACATTTACCTGACATAATATAGTATTTTACATGATGATAAATGTGCTGAGTACAGACTGAATTTAGAAGCACAGATGAGGTGTAATAAAATAATGATCAGAGCAGAAATGTGTTTTCCATCAGCTACTATCAACGAAATGAATCGAATTAAAGGTTTTGAAATTTAAGTTCCTCACCCGGCAAAGGACACAAAACACAAGGAATTTCATCCAAGTTCAAATCCCAGCGAACGAGATGAGAATTTTTCCCGCCCCACGTGTAAATAAATATCAGAGTGTTCCCTTTAAAAAATCTTTCTTTTCTTTTAATTCTCTCTTCGAGCACCGGATTTTTCAACTTTTTATTTCAATAATTAATGAATTCATTTTCAGATCTGTTATCTGATTTTTTCTCAATGCCAGTTTTATCAGTTGATGAGACGAGGATTTCTTTAAATTCTTCAGCAGTAGTTGTCCTTAAATTTCGTAGTTTCTTAAATATAAGAAATCACATTTTTGAATTCAGTATCTTTTTGCGTAAAGTCTGCTTATTTCTAATAACTGGCTATATAGTCTAGAAATAGTATTCAGACCTTATTGCATGTATTTATACCAGCATATAAAGGTGTAGTTCGGAAATAAAAGTCTTCCTAATTTCTAAAATTTACAATAAATTTCTCAATTTAACAATAAACTAAGAAAACGTTACTTGCAGCTTGTAAATAAATAAATAAATGTTTACAAAAACTGCCTGCATTTAAGTGAGTATGTAAAGAAATTTAAATAAAAGACAGAGAACTTGATTATAATTAATTAAGGGCAGGCTACAATGCTTTGAAAAACGAAACTTAGACAAATGTTTTCTTGACCTCAGCCTATCCAAAGAAAAGAATTTTTAAAGCCTTCCAAATCCTGAGAAAAAGTTGCCTTTTAATGACCCTTTTTTCTTTTTTGTTTCATGGACAGAAATTTACCAACGTGTTTTTTAACTTAATATTTTTTTTTTCTGAGTAAACAGATCAACTGTATTTTTTTCTCTCTGTTATTTAAGGATCAAATAAATGGTGATTGCAGTTTTGTTGGAAGATTTTTCGATAAATCCTGAAATTATTGGAAAGAAGGTAATATATAGTGTATTCAAAATACGTTTTCTCATTTAAAAGCGTATAATAGTAACAAAATTTACTGCTAAATCTATATAAATGTAAAAATTGAAAATGCATAACCTAATTATATTGCATCTCTATTATAGAGATTTTATAAAATTTTAATTTTATGTCAAATTTATCTGACGATCAAAAGCTTCGTATTTAAAAATCTTTGATTATTTATATTAGTAGAATTTTTCTATTACGTATTTCTAGACGAGTAGATTCTCATATAAATACAGAGAAAGAGAAATTGAAAGCTAAATTTAGAAAGCTAAATTTTTTATAACAGAACCCAAAAGAATCTCTTCTTCTTCTTACTAATCCCACTGTTCTGAATCAGACCAGATTCATAAGTATTTATATAATTAGTTCGCCTAAATCTTCTCACAAAAAAGCAACACAATTAAGAAGTTCCGCAGTGACTTGTAGTGGTTATAACATTTGGCGCAAGTTGAAAACGCTTTAGTAGCACAGGAATATGTGAGGGACCTTAAATGGCCTAAGTCAACGGAGCCAGAACCATTTTGTCCTCCCTGTCAACCTTAAAACCAATAGCAGTACGAAGACTTACACTACGCTACCATAAGTGTGTCGGTATTTGTCTCCAAGAATTGCTAATTAGAGCTTTTCTTTTTGAGTACAATTCAAGGGTAGGTCAAATGTTCACCATAAACCTGTGTCATGGAAGTACCCTCCTCTGCTAGTCTATCATCTATATTATTATATTTCATATTTACATGATATGGTATCCACCGTAGATGGAGGACAAAAGGATGGAACAAAGTCTTGAATTTTTTAATAACTTTAATTTCTCTCCGGTCTCTAATAATTCTGCACTTTATAAGGTACTTCTCCCGCCTTCTTAGCATGCCTTCGTGGTGTAATGGTCAGCACGCTCGGTCGTATTCGAGAGGTCCAAGGTTCGAGTCCCAGCGAGGGGATTGCTTATTTTTTTACGCCTCTCAGCATCAAAAATCCTAATGTCTCTAGAGTGGCCCCGAACTAAAAAAGGTGGTCAATGATGATTCTCCACCACTAGGATTTGACGATTGAGTCCCCTAATCCCCAGTCTCCCTTTAAAAGGATGAGTATATAAGGCATTTCTCCCGCCTTCTTAGCACTGCTTCTTAGAACTTTTTCTTATCCTTCGTGGTGTAATGGCTAGCACATTCGGTGTGTATTCGAGAGGACCGAGGTTCGAGTTCCGGAGAAGGCACTGCTCATTTTTTATGTCTCCAGCGTCAAAATAACCTAATGTTTCTACAAGTTTTCTAAGTACTGAATTACACTTCGACTGCCCCCCCCCAGTTCTGCCTTGCAGCTTCATTGTGGCGGGGGTAGCAATTAGCGGAATGGAGGAAGTACTTTGGGAGTTTTCACTCCTGCTAGGGCCACCCTACGCGTTATGCTCAGCTAATGATTGGCAGGCACTGGGGCAAAGTCAGTCTTCTGTCTTCAGGTGATCGGAGTACTTGGTACTAACAGAAGGTGTTCATTCTTTCTTCTTGACCACGATTAGTTGGCCTTGACCTAGAAAAATTTAAAGATAGAAATTCAAAAAGAATTAAAGTTTCCTATTTTCTAGATCATAGTTATAGCATCGAGGATTGTATTAGCTGCTTTTAAAAATAGCAGTCCGTTAGTTATTAAGAAATATAAAGAAATCACACACACACGCAAAAACATTGTTTCCTTTACTGGCGTTGTTTATTTTGACTTGCCTAATAATCAAGTTCAAAGACCCATCCTCGATTTTGAGATTTTGTGAACAGATCATAATATTGAGTCTGCATCACCAATAATGGCTGATGTTATCTGAATTTAATTTTTTTCACTAGTGTGTTCTAATAGTCACTGATTAATTCACCAAACCCAAACAGCCTTTTATTCTTCATTCAGCACACAGGGAGCAAATAACACGCAGGAATTTCGCGTGCATACGTTTCGCGTTCGTTCAGAATACATTATTTACCATCTACAAAGACATATTTATAGTTTCTTGAGACAAAGTGAATTGGCGGTTTTTACCCGGTACCTGATTGATAGTGCAACAATTTCAAAGGCTGTGATGATACTTCAACTAGCTGGATAACCGTAGTCTTATACGTTGAAATCCCCCCCCTCAGAGTGATTGTACTATTTTACTACAGTTCTAGTGAGAGCCATCTTTCGTTAAATAAAGTTTCACTTATTGGTAGCTAAATTTCCTAGAAAGCTAATGAAGAAAATTGTCAAAGAATTCGAAAATTTTTTAAAAGAAAATCCTTTAACAGTATGTTCCTTTATTCTAGAAACTGTTAACATAGAGATATTATCTGATGAAAAATTTTGAACTTCTACCTTTTTATTTAGATAGCGAATTGCAAGAAATACCAAGTGATGAACATAATGGATCTAGTATATTTATATTTAAATTTACGTGTATATTAACAACTGTGAAGTTTTCTATTCATCGTTTTTCAGAAATTCTAAGTCTTATTTCGATAAACAATTACGCATATTCTCATATCCAATGAACCACAACTTGATTTGCACTTTTAACATTCAGATACGTGTTATTATAGCAACAACCAAGTAAAGTAACATAATAACTGCGACTCAAAGGATAACCGACATTGCTAAACCCTTTACTTCATAATAAACAAAGGCTTTTTAACAAATCACTGTTAAAGCCCAAACAACTTCCATCTTAGACACGTAATCTCTTTAACCAGCCAATTCGAGTTTTAACAGAAAAAGAAATAAATCGTTGCTAAGCAACATCCGATAGGAATTAAGGAATGCCTACAGTTTGAGCTAAAAATAAATTCCGCTTTCTCTTCATGCCAACGCTTATCTAATAACTTCCGTAATATTCTAATAATCGCGATAAAGAATAAATACGGGATGATCATAATTAAAGCAGACTTGTTTAGATTACTTTGGAGCTGCAACTAAATATTAAGTGAATTGACAGAAAATTTTATACGAAGATTCGGAGAGGTATTCTGACCGTTAGAAAATAATTAAAGAATGTTTTCATCGGGGTGTTTTGATGTATAGAATATATATCGGGGTGTTTTGATGTATAGAATATAATATAAGACAGTAGAAAATATAGTGGAATTTAATATAAGACAGTAAAATGAACTTACTAAGTAACTGCAACAATAGAGAATACCGCCAATGGCGATGCCAATGAAAAATGACAATTCTCCCCTGCCCAAAGAAATAAGAGAATCAGCTTAAATTACACAAACAATATTAGTTATAGTCACACAGGATAATTTGAAGAAGTAATAAGTAAACGCAATGCATTAAACTTCCGAAATTACACGCTGAAATATTTCATGAAAAATTTTAATTCTTTCTTGGATTTCTGTAATTTATGTGACGTAGTTTATCTTAATAACAGTTGTTTAATTAAGATTCAGAAATTTGAAATTTTTGTATTTGAAAACGTATTTAGGTATGTTCTAAAAACATAAAAAATGCCTGTTAAAATCTCCGTGGTACAACTGAAATTCGATCCCTAAAATCTTTAGGTGCTTCAACAGGTATTGACAATAGCTGATATTTAAACAAACATTATCGTAATATTTAAATTTTAACATGAATCATTAGTGAGTTGAATTATTTGATATAGAACAATTAGTTGAAATACATATATTTCATCTGTCTATATTTGATATAGAAAAATTATTTTCAGAAAGTAAATCGAAAAGAGAAAGGCGTTTTCTTTGTTCGCAGAATTAAAATCCTTTGAGAGAAATTAAACTTCAGCCAGTAATAAAGAAATTGGACTAAATCTACGTAATAAGAATTGGAGCCTCAAAACAAAACATTTCAAATCACATCCATGTCACCAAAAGTGCGTCAATCATTATGGGTCATTGTGTCATTTTTTCAGATGTGTACTGCGTGAGATTTTATTTTTACTATCACAAACATATGCATAGTGGAATTTAATATAAGACAGTAGACGAAAATAATGTTGGACCAATACATACGAACATCTTTCATTGCGGTTCTAATAGTTTTCTTCCGAGACCAGCTGGAAGTTTAAAAAAAACGATTATCCTCTAGAGATTTTAAGCGGAACCACTGCTTAGTGTGTTATTCGTTTTGAATTTGCACAAACCTATTAATAGTATGCTCAGTACCTGCTTGCAGCTTTACGACATGCAGTGATATGCAGTCTTTCACGTCTATCACCGTTGCAACACGGCTTTTGAAATAACGATGGTTCGTGCTATGTATTTTACGACTCTCAACCGCAACCCTACCGCAACCCTACCGCAATAAATGAACTGTTCAAGTGATCCGACTATTAGAAATTACAGAGATTAAGGTCAGCTAAAAGTAGGTGCCAAACACAAGAAGCGAATGACCATGAAAAGCTGATTTGTGAAATGTACGTTCAAGAATTACCAAAAGCTCTCAAGCTGACATTTCTCTTGATTTTATTTGCAAGTGTGTGGAAACGGTATATGTGGCTAGTACTACGTCTGTTAGTAATAACTTTAATTTTTTCGTTAGATTTAATCATGAAACACCTTACAGGTAGCATTTCATTTACTTTTTTTCTGCAAAATCCCTTTCCATAATCTTTCCAATAGTATATATGCAAATTTTGATGTCAATCCACATACGTTTATCGTTACAAAATGCTCTGAATAATATAGATATAATTATAAAAAATGCACAACTTTAATTTTACTGTTGTACAAATAACATTATAATTTCTGAATAAAATGAGCTACATATCAGAAAAACAAATCTTGGAAGTTATAATAACAATAACAAGGCTTACGATTTGCTTTTAGTGTCAAAGATAATTATATATAATTCTTTTCCCTACATTTGAATAAAATTAACTCTATAATTTGGAAATTCTGTAAATAAAAAGTTCGTTAACTAAAACCGAGCGAAAGAATTTTAAATAAAGCCTTTGTTTTCGTCTAATTTCTAATCTGTCTTATTTGCTGATAAAACAGACAGTACGTTGACAACCAAAGTGTCTTTATTAAGTATTTTATGTGTTATAGAAATGAGCTATATTTCTAGTTTTTATCTATAAGCAGTTTTCTTAAGGAAAAAAAAAGACTCATGAAGTTTTGTTTGCTCGTTCGTTTAATTAAAGGACATGAGCCTATTTATTTAGCGATTTGCAATTTTTTGCATAGATATTACGAAACATATTTCGAAATAACCTTCATTATATGATGTATTATATTTCTGCCTGTTGCGCAGCTAGTGATGTGAATCTATGGCTGAAATGGCATTTAAAGCAGTTCATTTTCATTTTGATCTTACTACAATCAGTATCGTTTAATTCAAAGTTGGGAGCTCAACGTATTATATGCATATCGCCTTAAATTTAGAAAAACGACTAAAAGTTATTGAAAATACTGTTGGTGGTCTGTCTCAAAACAGATCGGCAGATTTCGTTGGATAACTACTATAATAAAACATCAGTATTTTTTAAACTACTAAGTAGAGTTTACAATAAAAAATGTTTTTAATTTTATGCTTGTTTCACTAAAAAAAGATAGCTTTATTTATATAAAACTTTGTATACTTAAGTTATTTTAAACACTGAATATGAAGTAATTTGTTATATATTTATTTCTAGAGTAAAGTCTTCTTAATTGCTTCATAATTTCATGAATATAACGGTGTAAATATGTCGGCACATCATCCTTCAGTATTTGTCTTTGGCATGCTTTAAAATCTTGAAGAGGATAAATCCATTTTGAAAGTCAGTAATTTGTTAATTTACAAACAATCAGTAATTGATTATTGGTTACTCTAAGGGGACGACTCCCACAGAGCGGAACTTCCCCAGAGCGAATTATACGGAAATGCATGAGCTGATGGTTAACCATATTTATAATTTAGCATTAAAAACATAAAAAAATAGTAATAAGTCATTTAAAATCCAGGGAAATGAATGTTCTTCGGGTTTATCGTTTCAGTCTTGTTTTACCACATTTCGCTACTCGATTAGGATGGTTTTTAGTGTAGTTTGAAATGACTTTGATTCAAATCTACTCTATTGGAAAAATTAAAGAAATAACTTAAAAGATATCTTATTTTAACTTTAATATGGGAAGGCTAATAATAAGTAACTGGTTGGTTGCTCAAGATTATTACCTAGTCCAATGTAATTCACCTCCGCTACATAGAACTATACCAATTTTTTCCCCGTTCTTTCGTTGGGTATGGAAATGAGTGTAAGATGTTGCTTGAAATTCTAATTTCAAGGATTACATGAGAAGCAGAATAAATTGTTTTATAAATGAGGTGGAATATGTTGTTGAGAAGGAATTTAATGTATTAGTTGATTGGGAGAATGGGAACATCGAATTGACTCAGATTAAAAACACAGACCTAAAAGTAGCCAAAGGCATCATATCAAAAATCTGAAATCGGTTTAAAGACACTGGAGATATATATACAGACAAAATCCAGATTAAAGTCGAAAGCATATCACAACAAACCTCATTTGGTAACGACTGCTAAAAGAAATAAATAAAAGATGTCAGTCCAGATTTCAAGAGAATTTACTTCTTCATAAGAATTCGGCTATCAAGATAATAAATATACCATGAGTGAAAGCTATATAAAAGAGGGCTGTATGCAAGAAACCCATGACTTGTTTCACACTAACCTGGGCTGCGAAATACACCCGATTGCAATGACGCAGAGGTCATCGCGATTGGAGTGGTATGTATTGGAGAAGTGTTCTTTTTATTAATGCGCCTTGTTTATTGTTTAAAGAGGGATTCCAGAGGAGTTACAATCAACACAATATACTTGAAAACATACGTAAACAGTTCGATTACAAAGCTGCTAGAATCATAGGCTTGGAAGAGCATCATTTTGAGTAGCCGCACCCAGTTACATATTTTTGTCAGTGCAACTATCAATACTATAATAACCACATACAGAAATTAGATGCTTTAATTCTGTTTAGAAGGGCAACCGGAAATAACAACATCCTAATGGATAATAATTAACAGCCCCATCGTGCTACCACTAGTGGCCACGTACCTTGAAGAAGAAAGAATTCAGCAGACGAAGTGACCGGATAATCTTCGGTTTTAAATTATAGAACATGCGGGGGGTTGACTTAGATCACTGCAATCTCCACCTAGCTTTTCCCGCTTTCTACACGCATTATTCATTGCTGATACACTTTGGTACTGTAGGAAATCCTGGACAATCTAATACATAGCATGGAAAGTCGCTGTTAAGCTTGCATTTCAGTCACAGTTGACCATCCACCTTATAATTAATTTTATTCAATGTATCTCTAAAACGTTGTAACACCAAATTTTCCTTACCTCATTTCACTTCACATTTCCTATAGTTACACATAAACGTACTTTTTGCTGAAATAAGCTATCCTCCATATTGAAGAGATGCTAAGTATGACAAAAATCTTTTGCCAGTTCCATGTTTTTAGCTAGAAAAATTTAAAAATTACATGAGTTTCTATAGATGTTCCTTAAATTTTCCTGCCAGTGTAAATATCAACAATTGAATTATTAGCGTTTTATACTTGTGAAGCTCTATTTATGCTTTCAGGACCAATTCGCCATCTATTATAATACATACGAAAAAAATATGTTTTAGTATAAATTTTGTGATATAACGTTATTTCCCCTTGTGTGTGGCTCCTATGTACAAGACGCACCTTGCTTTTGGGACCCAAAAATTGAAAAAAATAAATAATTATTCATTTGATGGACTGGTTATTATTAGCCTGTTGGGATTACAATTTAAAACGAAAAACACATTACATATAAAGTTATGGAAATAAACAGTTATTCAATATACAACTCGTCATCATTGTCAAAACTTCCATCCATTAGTTAGCAAATATGCAACAGCCTAAGGTGCCAGTTCCCCAAATATATTGTATCAGTTATCTTGTAGGGTTTATATTTATTTTAACTAACATTTATTTTAAGTTTAAACTATCTTTCCTGTCAAGCCTTACTTTCCCCTGGATCTGCCAATGCCAGAATATGTAAATTTGAGTAGAACGCGCAAGCATTCAAATTATCAGCGGAAGTAGTATGATTTAAATAGAAGGAAACAAGTTCGGTGAGAGAGAGTTATTCTTACTTAGCGAGCGCGGAGGAAGTTATCGAGAATTGAAGAACCCGCGTTGCGGCCTATGTACTTGGCGGGAATTAGTGGAAATTGTTCCAGTGAGCTTCAAGTCTGCTGAATTAGCAGCCGTATTGTAAAACGCGGGGAGTTAGTTATTTTAGAGAGCCTCGTAGTTAGAATCTTGTCTTTATTTTCTTTTCAGGTTATTATTTTTATTTTGACTGCCTAGTTGGCACAGTTTGTAAGCGTCAAGAGGACGCAATTGTAATTTAGTACTTTGAATAAAAAGGGACTTAAACCCTTTAAAAGACTCTGTGGTTTATACAAGCTTTCACAGTCACCTCTTGGTTGCGTGCTAGTTAGAGGCGCGCAACGTTATATTGGCGCCCGAACACTTATCGAACTGAAATGGCCGAAAACTGGATGGAAGCCGCTGGACAACACCAAGAAATGACAACTCAGTTAGAAGGATTTGGATACCTGGTCCAGACTTTGAGAGCATCAATCAAGCCAAACGTCTATTTCGACGGAAAAAATTCGGTGTCCGTATTTTTAGAAGGTATAGAAAACCACTTTCAGCTCTACCCTGTGCCTGAAAGACAAAAAGTTGCCATCGCCACATCAGCACTAAGAGGACAGGCCGCGCTATGGTGGAAAAATATAGGCAAATTTCTTCTAGGTGAATTTGGAAGCCCGACGTATACATTTGAAAATTTCAAAAAATCGTTAGTAAAGGCCTTCCCCATAGTGAAAGATCGCGCACGGCTGGAAGCTGAGCTATATAGTTTCTATCAACGGGATACAGCACAATTGACGGACTTTATTTTACGAAAAATCAAGCTAACGGATATGCTGTATGGCAAGAAACCCGATGCGGAGATTATTGAAATAATATTACCAAGATTGTTACCCGCTGTTCAAGACTACTTTGAAATTAGAAACCTACCACATTGCAGGAACTTTTCGAATTGGCGGTGAAATTTCAAAATCGCAGAATAGCGGAAAGAGCGAGAGGGGAAACATATTCTCAAAGTACCAGAAGGAAGGAGGAAACCAGAAATGGAAATCGTTCGTATGGGGGAAAGAAATATCAAGCTAACGCATCGAAACTCGAAGGTCAAGGCCCAAAAAAAAAATTTGAAAATAAGCATCCGCGTACCCAGAAGACACAGATTGAAAGGAAAGCTTTAAACGACTAGAGGGGCCTGTGAAAGGGAGGGTCCAGACCCCGGAAGTTTTAAAAAAACCCTCAAATAGACATTTAAATACAGTCATCGTAAAAAACTCACAGCTACCAATTATACAAGTCCTGGTTGGCGATGTACCAGTAGAAGCCCTCATCGATATAGGAGCAGAAGGAAATTTCATGAGTGAAAAGTTCTTCAAAAAGAATTTTTATAGGATACGACTCTTTAAAACCAGAAATACGGAAATTATAGCGGCGCAAGGAAAAACATGTCACTGCATCGGGAAAGTATCATTAAACATACAGGTAAAAGAGGAAAATCTCAAAGTATTAATTTTTGTGGTGAAACACCTCCAACACTCTTATTTTAGGTATGGACTTTTTAAGGGCCGCGAGGGCCAAATTAAATTTTCAAGATAGTTCCGTGGTGCTGGAGATGGACCAGAGGGTGGTGGAACCGGTGGAGACACCGCAATTGGACCTTAGCCATTTGAATGACCAGGAAAGTAAAGCAATACAGCAAGTGGTGAGTAATTTTTCTCATTTGTTTTCAGAAAAACCGGGAAACTGTCAGATCGTGACTCAAAAGATTCAATTAAATGCCGAAAAACCTTGTAGGACTAAACCTTACCGCTATGACAAACAAAAAGACGTAATCATCGAAGAACATATTCAGGAGATGTTAAAGAATAAAATAATAACGCCCATAAATAGTGAATACGCGAGTCCAGTCGTACTATGTAGGAAAAAGAACGAGTTTCCTCCTTCGGATAAAAGGGCTTGGAGGTTTGCTATCGATTATAGAAAACTAAATAGCATAACTAAATTCCCAGTTTACCCTTTGCCGGTTATAGACGAGATCATTAGACAGATCAAATCGACGAGATATATGTCTACTTTGGACTTAACGTCTGGCTACTATCAAATAGCTATGAGACCCGAAGATATACATAAAACCGCGTTTATAACAAAATCGGGCACTTATGCATTTTTACGCATGCCTTTTGGGTTGTGTTGGGCCCCATCAACATTCCAGAGAGCTATGGACATTGTTCTAAAGCCTGTCCTAGGAAAATCAACTTTAATTTATCTAGATGATATAATTATAACGAGTAGTACGTTGGAACAACACATTAATGACCTCGAACAAGTTTTTAAATTATTAAAAGAGGCCGGTCTTACAATTAACGCCTCAAAATGCAAGTTCGCAACTAAAGAATTTAAATATCTCGGTTATAAAATTTCGCAAAAGGGTATAGAAACGCAAGATTCAAAAATAAAAGCTATTAAGAATTTCCCACCGCCCAACACCGCCAAGAAACTTTCGTCTTTCCTTGGACTATGTTCTTACTATCGATCTTTCATAAAAGATTTCGCTAATATTGTTGAACCACTCTTAGTAATCAAAAGAAAAAAGAGTAAATTTACGTGGACAGCGGAAGCGAACACAGCTTTTGAAAGATTAAAAGAAGCGCTTATTAATGCCCCTGTTTTAAAATTCCCTGAGGGGGACGAAAACCTGGAAATTGCGGCAGATGCATCAGACTATGCGGTGGGTGCGGTTCTTATGCAAAATAACCATCCGCTGACATTTTTTAGTAAAACATTGAATCAAACACAAAGGAATTATACAGCTACAGAAAGAGAAACATTAGCCGTATTAATGGCTGTACACAAATTTCTAGTTTATTTCGGCAAATCGCCAGTAACAGTCTTTTCGGATCATGCGGCTGTTGGTAGACTTTACTCGGGAAAAAACCTAACGCCCAGGTTAATAAGATGGGCTTTAAAACTCCAAGAATATAATATCACAATAAAATATAAACCGGGTAAGGAAAACAATGTAGCTGACGCACTTTCTCGTATAAAACTGGACGATGAAGGTAATGAACTTAAATGCGCTGTGTTGACTTCAAAAATTTTAGATTCTAGAGATACGGTTATTACTGAACTGAAAGCTGATCCTGAATTTGGAAATATCTATGCTTATTTGAAAGACCCCGAAAGCTTTGAGCATACAGATATCGA
Source organism: Stegodyphus dumicola (assembly GCF_044657685.1). Lineage (NCBI taxonomy): Eukaryota > Metazoa > Arthropoda > Arachnida > Araneae > Eresidae > Stegodyphus > Stegodyphus dumicola. Next base: position 136,383,165 of record NC_140776.1, read on the forward strand.
TGCGATAAGAAATAGAGCAAAAAACTATGAAATAATAGATAATTTATTATTCTATACGAAAACAACAAACGAAAATCTTGAGTATAAGCCAGTCATCCCAGCCTCGCTTCGATTAAGCATTTTGAGGGAGTTGCACGAAAAAAAAACAGCGGGCCACCTCGGGGTCAGGAAGACTATAAAAAGGGTACGCGAGGCGGTATATTTCCCGCAATTATACAAAATAGTAACGGCGTATGTCAGGTCCTGCAATCAATGTCAGTTAATAAATGATATTAATTACAGCCCGGCCGGGTACTTAAATAGCATTCGCGCTACATTTCCGAATGAAATTTTAGGCATAGATCTCCTTGGTCCCTTCCCCCAGAGCGAGTTAAATAAAAATCGTTTTCTTTTAGTAATAGTAGATCATTTTTCAAAATGGATAGAAATTGTTCCACTTAAACGCGCGTCAGCCAAAACAGTCGCAGATGCATTCTTACACAGATACATTTTAAAATACGGTGCACCGATAAAAGTCATTAGCGATAACGGAAAACAATTCATTAGTCAAATATTTGAAAACATATGCAATGGACTTGATATACGCCATATCAAAATGGTTCCGTATAGACCACAGGCTAACATAGCAGAAAGAGTTAATAAAAACATTGTAAAAATAATTCGCAGTTACGTTAGCACACATCACAAGCGCTGGGATGGCTACATAAATGAATTAGCTTATGCTTTAAGAACGGCACATCATGATACTACGGGAAAAACTCCAGAAGAATTATTTTTAGGCAGAAAGTTAATTACGCCTTTAGATAAATTATTCTTTGTGCAACAAAGAGAGCAGGAATTTAGACAAAAGGACGTGCAAAAGCTAATTGATCAGGCGCTTAAAACCTCGGATACGGCAAGAAATAGGCAGAAAATTTATTATGATAAAAAACGCCGTGAAGCAGATTTTAAAGTTGGGGATAAAGTATTGAAACGGAATTTTTCTTTATCAAGTGCCCCAGACAATTTTATGGCAAAGCTAGCTCCAAAGTTTGAAGGCCCCTATGTAATTCAGGAAATCAAAGGAGTAGTCTTATATCTTAAAAACGAGAGAAGGGAAATCTGTAAAGCAAGTCCCGACCAGGTGAAAAAATACTATAATCCAAGTGATTTTGAAATCCTTAAAAGTTTCTTGCAGGACTCAAGTCTAAACGAAATAGAACGGCCAGAGACTGCAACAACTATTCCACCACCCAAGAAACGGAGAACTGAAGAGAGACCTAGCACTTCTACAACCCGGACGTCGGTATCAAAAAGAAAAAATGAGTTTCAAACTCCGGCGTTTAAGAAAAACAAAAATACAGGTGAACCGGGTAAAGAAACCGTGGTAAAGACGAAAACACCACCTACAAAAGATGGCAGGAGAAATTACACATCAAGGAGAACGCGCACACGGCCACAGAGTCAGGTGCCAGCAAGGCCGCCGTTCCGGAAACTGAAACGCCAACAGGAGGCACAGAAGTACGAGGAACAGAAGAAATTCAAGGACTCCAGACCGGAGGACGTCAAGACCAGCCGTCCCAGGCAGAAACGCAAAGGCCAACAACCAGACGATTACTCCGTCAAGAGGCCAGCATGTAGAGGACGCAAAAGAAAGATCAACGGGGACGACACGCGGAGATCAACAAGGAGAAGATTGACATCCATGACACCTCTAACTTGGGATCAATTTTGTCAAAAACGGATGATGGAGTTTCAAGCATCGAAAACTCAAAGATAAGTTAAAACCTTCTATAAATTTTTTTTCTCTTTTGTTCCGAAATGTTATGCATAAGTACGAAGCTCTATGTTTTGACGAAAGTCAATATGTCTCGGTTGAGACTTAGTTTTGTTCTACTTTATTTAGCTAAGGCAAAAGTATTATTTTCTTTAAGTGTAAAAGCTAAAAACAAGCATTTTCTGTTGGTCGAAAGACTAATTCTGTTATGTTAAAGCCAAAATTTGGCCGGAGATAAAAATAACTTCGTATTCTTGTACTAATAAGAATTTTAGTTCCAGTACCGCCAGCTTGGCGAACAATGAGTAAAGTAAAAATTTATTTTCTCTTATTCATTTTATGGTAAATTGTAAAAAGCATATGTATTAAACTTTTGTAAATGTATGTAAATACTTGCATGTTATGTAAAAGTAGAATTTAGTCTAGAAGCATAAAATTGTAGATGCTAAAAGTGAATGCTTAAAAGCAATGAAGTCAAAATTTAAGTATTAAATTGTAAAGTCATGCTTTAGAGCGAAAGCCTGCATGTTTAAAGATGAATGAGGGGGAAGCTAGAATGAATGTGTTTTGTAGGGTTCTCCACCTACATTTGAATTTTTAAGACTGTTAAAGTAGCTCATTGAGTTGTAGAATGTCGAGTAAGGTGTGTCTATTTGGTTGTTGAATTCTAACAAATCATGGTGGTTAGGGGAAGTGTTGTAAGACTAAAACACGAATATTCCCGTTTGACACCACACACGGTGGAGAGCCAGGGTAAAGTTAAATTAATGCTTGAAAAATTGAATGAATGTGAAGTAAGCAATAACAAAGAAAAACGAAACGTTAAAAACAAAAATTTATTGTGTCAAGAAAGTGTAAATTATAGCTGGAAGGAAAGACCAAGATTGATTGATGAAGTCCAGGAAAAGTTGCTGTAAGAAGAAAGCTTTGTAACGACTAACAGAATTTTAATTGTTACATAAGATTTTTTTTGTGTAAACGAGGCTTTCGCCAGTTAGTTCAGAATTAGATAAACTTACAACAGGTCGTTTGTAGGACCTGCTTCCAAGTTTTCCAAATTCTGGCAGCGGCAAATGTAGGGTTTATATTTATTTTAACTAACATTTATTTTAAGTTTAAACTATCTTTCCTGTCAAGCCTTACTATCCCCTGGAACTGCCAATGCCAGAATATGTAAATTTGAGTAGAACGCGCAAGCATTCAAATTATCAGCGGAAGTAGTATGATTTAAATAGAAGGAAACAAGTTCGGTGAGAGAGAGTTATTCTTACTTAGCGAGCGCGGAGGTAGTTATCGAGAATTGAAGAACCCGCGTTGCGGCCTATGTACTTGGCGGGAATTAGTGGAAATTGTTCCAGTGAGCTTCAAGTCTGCTGAATTAGCAGCCGTATTGTAAAACGCGGGGAGTTAGTTATTTTAGAGAGCCTCGTAGTTAGAATCTTGTCTTTATTTTCTTTTCAGGTTATTATTTTTATTTTGACTGCCTAGTTGGCACAGTTTGTAAGCGTCAAGAGGACGCAATTGTAATTTAGTACGTTGAATAAAAAGGGACTTAAACCCTTTACAAGACTCTGTGGTTTATACAAGCTTTCACAGTCACCTCTTGGTTGCGTGCTAGTTAGAGGCGCGCAACGTTATAATCTTTAGTGTAGACAGTCTTTTTCTAAAAGAATTCTTTTTTGATTTTTTATCTTTAGGATAAAGGTGACTTAGTATACTTACTAATCGGGGGAAGCTGCTTTGTTAGGAACTAGAAACAATCTCATTTGAAACGTTCCCACCTCTTTGTTCATTAATGAACGGGACGGAGAGAGAAATTGTTGTGAATCTCAAATGGAATTTCAGACGTTTAGGCTTTTTAAAGAAACGAGTAAGTGAAAGGCTTGGTAATCTAAGGGTTAACATGTACGCCACGTATGTGTCGTCGAAAATCTTTCACCCTTGGTTTCGTTATCCACAACGCCACAGTCGGCGTTCCCGTTGGAGTCGCTTCGCCATTTATAAGATGCACCCAATTTTTAGACAGTAAAATTTTAAAGAAAAAGTACTAATTATATAGCGGGAAGTATAATACATATATGTTTGCTGAAATGTGCAGTTTGTTGACTGTAAATATGTTCTCACATATTTTCGTTACGAAAAATAATTACATTAAATATATTTCACGATAACTCTTTTAAGATTTCAACAGAATATGTCTGCAGAATGCTAACAAATATTTGCTGTCTCTTTTCATTAAAATAACTCATCCATCATTCCTAAGTCCTTTTTGTCTCCAACATAATCACATTTTAATTAACAAGTCCTTTTTCATTCTTGCCAGCGAGAGATCTCGTATCCTTTTTAATGCGCCAGAAAACTAAACAATTAATTTTAAAACATATTTCTTCCATTATAATCCCAAACATGCATTTCATAATTTTCAAAATGAAACTAATTAACTTTTGACCTTCCATCTCCGAAAGTATATGTATAAGAGCTTTTACTTTGTGAAAAAGAAACTTTCAAAATTCTCTTTTCGAGAATGCAGAAAGCTTTCAGACTTTTAGAACTGTTTTTGACTTAGTAAATTCTATGTTGAAATTTAAAATTCACACTTCTGAAGTTCAATTCGAATTTAATAAATCTCAAGCAAATCTTGATAGATTGGAGTGTTTTAAATACTTGTAATTATGTATTTAATTCTTTACAATACACTGATAAGCAAAAAGAATTTTCAGCCTATGAAGCTAGTAACAAAAACCTAAAATCCTTTTAGAATATTCCTTTAAAAAGTATATGAAAAGAAAGAAACGTTGAAACTGTGTATTATCTCACAGAAACAAATGTTTTCACAATGTTAAACAACAACAAGTACGGACAGAAGGTTTGTAAGGTTTATGTTCATTAACCCATTGTTTTATTTTTAATCTATACTATAACTCCTGTCTGCGTCATGTCTTATCAAGATGCAAATTAACTATATGTATTTAAGGTAGGAATTTTCAACCTTTGGAGATACAGAGCTTTGGCAGCGGCTCTGAGTATTGTGAAATTTCCTCCTTCTGCTTTAGAATGCCATTCGTCTTTTTTAGATGAAATTGTTCCGCTATTGAACCAATGCTTGACAGCCAATGCAATTTCTTTTGATTTAAACTTAACAAAATAGATTAGCCGCCGTCAGTCTTATGAAGGATAATGTTTAGTTAAATAAGTGAGTAGTTCCCTATAAATTAAGGCGTAACTTTTCATTTCAGTTTTACAAATAGTTAAGATTTATGTTGATTTTTTTCCTTTATACCTCTTTTTATCACTTACTCTGAGAGTCCAGAAAGTTAAGTACATCTCAGACAGAAGAGAAGTATCGTAAACTGGCCTGATGTGGAGCACAGATTTAGTTGTTAAAGTTGCTGGTTGCCTCTAAAAGCTCGACACTGAAGGTGATTGCCTGATATTGTCAGGGTTTGGTAAGTGTTGAACATTAGTTGAGCTTTTTTATACTTCCCAATTGATCTAGTTATTTAACTGCGTAGAATCAATGGAGTTGTACCAGTTAAGATATTATGGAAGTTTCACGGAACTGCTGTAATTACGGAGCCTTAGATTCAGTGTCGTACTATTTTAAGCTAATCTTACAGTGGTAAGGAATTAAAGTGTTAAGTTAACATTTGCACTTTGTAGTATCTTGTTTCCACAGTCAGGTAATGAAAGAAGATAAAGTCGAAGGTACACAGGTAACGTCTAAGAGTGAACAGGTAGCGAAAGTAATTAGTTAGGTTATAAGGTATTTCTCCCGCCTTCTTATCATGCCTTCGTGGTGTAATGGTCAGCATGCTCGACGCGAATTCAAGAAGTCCATAGTTCGAGTCCCAGCGAGGGCATTGCTCATTTTTCCTCTCTCCTGCTTCGCAATAACCTAATGTCTCTACAAGGTAGTTAGATAACCTTATAATATTAAAAAAAAAAAAAAAAAAAAAAAAACAATCTACGAGCAGTTCTTTGATTTTAGGAAGGTATTTGAATAAATAAGTGTGTTAGAGCTGGTGAAGCAGCGGACCTGAAAAATTAGTAATGCCTTCACTGGGATTCAAATCCAGACCTCCAGATCGCGAACCTAATGTACTTTCCAATTCCACCACGAAGACTTGCGATAAATAAAGAGAAAACTCCTTACATTCGCTTTCACTAAAAGGATGACTGGGGAGAAGGCAATTCAAACTCAAGTGGTGACGATTTAGCATTCACCATAATTTAATTCGTTCGCTACTTGTAAAGTCATTTTTGTTTTTAAAACTAGGACACATGAAAAATCAGCAATGCCTTTTTTAGCAATTTAATCCCGATCCTCCAGATTTCAAGCCAGGGTGGCTTCCAAATACATCACAAAGGCGCACCGTAGTGATGGAGAAAATTCCTTACACCCTGAGTTCTTCCAGTATTGTTGATAATAGGAATACATTCGAAAATTATACAATCCTTATCATATCCAAAAATGAAGAAATATCACACAACGTTAGATTAGGAGGGCTAGAAGTCCTTGCTGCAAAATATGGACTGAACTCGACTACAACTTGCATATATTCAGTAGGTTAGGTTAGGTTAGGTTATTTAATTACGGCAAAGCCTCGAGGGCTATCTGCCTAAGGGGAGGGATGCCTTCGTGGAGGACTTTCTAAGGGAAACTGGCTCATATACACGTTACACATGGGGAAAACCACGAAAACACCCATGCAGCCAGCCCGTTCGCGGGATTCGAACCTCGGACCGAACTACCAGTGTTCAGCGACTTTACCGCTCGGCTGCTGGTGGGCCATATGTTCATTAGGAAAAGCACCTAACACGTATAAAAACGCTTCTAAATTACATTATAAAAATGGCACCTATTTAATCTTTCAATATTTATTAAAGTAATTGTCAATATTATTATTGAATATGTTTGCAAAAGAAGTACCTGAACTTAAGATCCAACTTTTGAATGACACTGATTTTAAAGCACAGCTTTTGAAAAATATTTGATTTTAGTATATGAGATTCATTCTGAATCTTCATTCGTTATCAGCAATTTCGTTTAATTGTACTCTAACTCGTTTAATAACGTTAACTAATTCGTTTAATTGTACTGAACGAGTCTAACAATTTATAAAATCCCATCTTCTATATAGGTTATAAAATATATTACTCCTGCCTTCTTAGCGTGCCTTCGTGGTGTAGTGGTCTGCACCTTGGACGCGTATTTCAGAGGTCCATGGTTCGATTCTCGACGAGGGCGTTGGTCAGTTTTCACCTCTAAATTCCAAAATACCTAATGTCTTTAAAAGGCCATTGAGGAAAGAACATATGTCGATGCTTGTTACATTTGTCACACTGTATAAAAAGTCCATCCAGTACAAAAAAGAACTTCATATACAAACTATGGTGAGCAACCGCTGTTCAAATATATACCTTTTGCGTGTTATTATGCAAAATATTATTTCCATAAAGTCCATACATTTCTCCCCTTCATTCTGGGAAAATATGCTAATGACCATAAAGAATTACATAAATTCAGTAGCATTTGTTTTACAGTTTTACAGAATTACTCTCTAAAATATTGTTTCTAGCTACGGATTCATGGCTATCTCTTCAACTATTCATTTCGGATGAGCAAGAACAAATTGACAATCTATTATTACAAATAGTAATTATAAATAGCTGCAAATAGCTCAAGGGTAACGTGAATACTAAGCGTTTACTCTTTAGTCCACGAAAAGCATCGTAAATTCCCCAAATCACTCACAAAGTAAATTGGGAAACGCAACTAAGTAAAATAAGTTGTAAGTCGAATCTTTTAACCACTAACTCTCACTGCTAATTAACAATTGACTAGTCTTTGCTGTCGAAGCCGTACTTCCATCGCAAGCGCTCACTTCGGAAATATTCCTCCTAGAGCTTTAAACTGCTGTTACTCGAATGTTTCAGTAAATCTTCGAGTTGCGAGAAATTGCTGAGTGTCACCGAAGCCAGTCAGGAGCATTTTTGCCCATATCTCGTACTCTAATTGAGCTGTTTATACTATCTAAATACCTTTAGACTCAGAATTTAAAGACCTACAATTCCATATAAGAAATAAGCAATTATATGCAATCTACTTGGCCATAGATCTGATTAAATACAAAATAAACCTAAAACTTATATCTTAAGAGCAACAAATAAATAAAAAAATAATGCAGTGAAGTGAATTTAAATATATACAAAAATTTAAGACAATATACGAGGGTTGGAACTTTAATAGTGGCAACTATTTATTTACAAGGAATACAAAAGTGATTCATGTCACCATGTTTTACAGTCCCTCAATGTAGTCGCCAGCATTGTGTACAACCCGTTTCCAACGATGTGGAAGTCGCAGAATACCTGTAGCAGCGCCTGTTTTGTTGATAGTTTGAATGGACCGGTCTACTGGCGCAAGAATCTCAGGAATAATTTGGAAGCGAGTGCCACGAAGTGGTTCCTTCATCTTAGGAATTAAGTCATGGTCACAAGGGCTTAGATCTGGGGAGTATGGTGGATGGTAAAGCACTTCTCAGCCACATCGGTTGAACAAATCAGTCACAGCTTGCGCTGCATGCGGCCGAGCATTCTCATGCAAAACAAGAGGAGCGTTCTGCAGAAAGTGTCGCCGTTTTTTCTCAAAGCTGGTCGGAGATTGTGCTCCAAAAATGAGCAGTGACGATCTGCTGTGGGGGAACGGTATGCGTTAGGATGACACCATCACAGTCGCACACGAGAATCACCATAACTTTCACATTGCTGGGATTCTGACGAAATTTTGAACGTCGTGGTGACTCCTGATGACGCCATTCGTTTGATTGGCGTTTCAGTTCTGGCTGGTACGATCGGGCCCAAGTCTCATCCAGCGCAATGATACGGCGTAAAAAAGCATCTCCTTTGCGCTCATAGCGCTCCAGGTGAGTTCGGGCAGCATCGTATCGTAGCCATTTCTGCATTTTCGTCAATTGATGTCGAACCCATCGTGAAGCAATTTTTCTCATGGACAGGCGTTCCTTCAGAATGTGCAGCACAGTCGTATGCGCTAATCCTGTTTGTCCGGCAAGCTGACGAATCGTTTGGCGACGATGACTGTCCATTAGTGCGGCAACAGCTTGCACGTCTGCATCGCTGACACTCGGACGACCTGGCCGCAGCATGTCTGCCACGTTTTGGAGTCCTTCCTTGAATGCTTTCACCCATCTTGCTACGGTTCTGTAAGACAATGCAGATTCCCCGCAAGCCTCTTGAAGCCCTTGATGACACTGTCGTGCTGTACGACCTCTGGCACATTCAATTTTTATCCAACATCGTTGTATTTGTTTTGAAAACATCCTGACAACACTTACTTTAGACCGCGAGCTAATACAAGGATTCGTTCTTCGCGTCACTCCGCATGCGCGTGACGTAGGCAAGACGAGTCTTTTTGCTGAGATGTTAAGTAGGTATGTAGTTCACGCGTGTGGTATACGCGATATTCTTTGGTTTTATTGCGTAGCGTTTTTTCAGCTGTGTTGCCACTCTTAAAGTTCCAACCCTCGTAATTACAAAAAATTTGCATATTTAGTGTTATCATTAAAAATCTTTTCATCGAAAAAAAAAAAACTTAAAAATAGAAGCTACTTAATACATCTAATTGTTAAAATTACTTATTGTTAAAAATAATTAAATTAATTGTGATGATTACAAAATTAATGTTCAATCAATGATGGAGAAATTATTCTTAATCTTTAGATGTATTCTGCTTCTCAATTTATACGCAGTTCCTCAAGAACGATAGTAAGTATCTGAATTCTTGTATTCTGTCCGTAAATTTTATATTCTTTTCATGCTATTATCGCCTGAAATATCAAACCCAGATTTCTTTTATCGTCAAAACCAACTCTTATTCCAACATTAAAACAATTTTGGATAAACGTTGATATGTGAAAAGGACATCTGCCAACATTCCGTGCCCATTCTACTACACATAACATAGTTTCCGCATTACATTTATTAAATAAATGCACTCAAGTAGTACTTAAGTAAGATTAAGAAAACGTTGCCAAAATTTCTTTGGGCTTCTGTGCATAAATATGTATATTATACATAAGCATACTTTCACTTGCTGTATTCTTTCCATTTCTTTTCTCTGCGGTAAATTCGGAAATAAATCCTCCATACTTTTCACACTAGCTCTATATCGATGTCATTTCGCTTTAAGTTTTTTTGTAGATCTTGACTTATTATCTATCGTCGTAAAATTTTAACGTTATAACAGCAGCATCATTTTGAAATGCATAGCTACTGTAAAGGATTCATCGGCTTTCAAATCTGCTATAATTTCCATTTCGAAAGCCATCATAATGAAATAAGCCATGCATTTATTTATACAATATTTAAAGCAATTAATGTTGCTAATTATTAAATACATTTCAAAAGAAGCCCTATAACTTGACTTTTAATTTGAGTTATCTTTTGAACGGCACAAATTTTATCATAATAAACTCATTCTGAAATGCAAATCTATGCATTTTGAAAGATTCTTTTACAAGCGTTAGATTTTCCTGGGGAATAATAGCCTCAAAGTTTAGTTAAATTATTTGACTACTACGGCGCAAACAATAGTTATGTGATGGAAAGGTTGCCTACGTAAAAGGGAGTTTCTGCGGAAGACTGGCTTATATTCACGTAAAGGAGGGAGGACTGATGAAAATACTCTCGCTACTAGTCCCTTTTCCCGAAGTTGGATCCCGAGTCGAGCTAATATTGCTCAGCAACCTTAACCACTCTGCCACTAGTGTGCTGTCTCGAGTTGAGTAAAACATTTCCTGCTTCCGAAGATTCTTATTAGATAAAAATTGCTTTCTGTGAAGGAAGGCTCCAAGTATAAGCAACATAAGTAGCCCTCTAGGGGCAGATTTTGGAAGGCGACAGCTATTTTGTTCTTACAAGTGATAAATAAATCAAAGTACATTTACTTTGAAATAAAAAAGTGCTTAATTTAGACGGCGAAGTAATATGCATTTAATCGCCTAGAACCCCGAAAATATTGAAGCTGGGTCTATGTCAATATTTTTAGGACCTGGAATTAAAATCGTCGTCTTCATGTGGTTGTTACCGTGAAAGACCGAAATTGGAGAATGTCGACTTTCACCGGAGAATGTCAACATTCACCAAATACGTCGGTGAAAGATCGAATATTGCATTACATTCTTGAACATTCGGACTCTCACCGGTGTATGTAGACAATCACAGATATACTGTGGTGCAGGTCGAAAAGAGAGCAGTATATGTACACGCTGTTATTGCAAAAGGAAGTGTTCCACAAATAAACGCAGTTTCAAAAGCAAGGGCCTCTTGTGCAATTCAAAGTGTCGTAATAGTTTAAGTTGTTGCAATAAATAAGATTTGAAACACATAATCTATTAAGTTTTTTAACTTCTATTATTTTCCTTTCTCATTTTAAATGTACTGTGTGTTTTAAGTTCTTATATTCTTAAGTTCTTATTTAAGTCTCAAGTGCGTTTTTTCGCGACTGAATGATGGAGAGGAAAATACAATATTCTTATATGTTCAACATTTACCATTAGCACATGGTGAATGTCGACATTTACCGGTGTAAGTCAGAAATAAAAGTATTTGGAAACTATTTCGGACATACACCAAGCGACTATGTGAATGTTGACATTCACCGGTGAAAGTCGACATTCTCCAGATTTCGGTGTTTCACCGCAACATAGTCAGAAAAAAATTTATCATTTGCGATCCAACGAACGATACTTCATCTGTTCTTGCGCATTGATGCACAAGTCTTCACAAGTTCTTGCAAAAATCTCCTGCTCGATTCGGCATCCACGATTTTTTCGTAACTTCTTTCCCTAATAATCCTGTCAGGTACATTTAAGGAAATATCTATATTAGGTAAAATACTAAAAAGGTTTTCGCGCTTTAAAACACAAAAGAAGGCAACTTTAAATACCTCTTGCTACTATAGCAGAAAATAAAAATTCTGCTTTTCTGAAATAATATATTAATTCACCTGTAATTAAATATATGAAAGAATTTTAGTTATCAGAACATTCTGCACAATTCCTTAAAAATTCCTAAAAGAAATAGTTAAAGAAAAGATTTGAAACAGCGAATCAGATTTTACTATGTAATTATGAGATATTTGTCTAATTATGTTAGCTAGTTTAGTTAGCTGTTAAATAAACTGCTAACTTAGGTTGTCTGATTTCCGGAATACAAAAGTATATGTAAAAACTCGCAAGTTAACTGGTGAGTATTTACGCGAAGAGAAATCACATTATCACGTTCATGCAGTTTTCGATTTCGTTATCGACTTTTAAGAAAATTAATTTATTGGAGCTAATGAAGCGTAAAGGCATATTTTTCTGCAGGTAAATAATTAATGAGTTGGATTACAGTGCTTCAGTTTGAAAATCGGTTAGAGACATATCTCATAATGCAACAGCGGCATTTCGTAAATATCCATTAAGGTAAGTGCTTTTAAATAAATTAGGAATTCAAGCATTTAATCGGAAAACGTTAATGACAATTACCGATTATTTGAAATCAGATTTCTCTTACAAAGGCTTTATTTATACAATATTTAAAGCAATGTAAAATAATCTTATTTATTTTATTATTTACGTTTCTAAAGAAAGGAGGCAGAATTTAGCAAAAACAGAATGTGATCTAGAATGATAGCGTAGTTTATATCTCTATTTAATGTTATTAATTTATTTGCTATGCCTCTTCAATTCTTTGGTGCTATAAAAATGAAGTTCTAATTTTTATAGTATCTTCAAAATTGTCATCTGGGGCTGATAATTATATATTCAAAACGGTTAAACGTTGAACAACAATTGTCTAACTATGTCTCCAAATAGAAGGAAAATGATATATTAAAGAAAAATGAAATCAGGCATTAAGCAGTTAGCTTTTACATTGTATAAACCAGCGTTTCTCAATCTCTTGACTAACGCGTACCATCTAAGCAAAAATTGAAAACCTTTAGTACCACCACTACAAAGTTCTACTACCACCACCTCTCTTGAACAAAGCTCAGATCGCAAAAATTTACGAGTGTTGAAGGAAAACTTAATCAGGATGTTGAAGTTTTAATTTTTGAATTTATTAGTTAAAAATACTTCGCTTCTTTGCGTACCACCTACTTTTCTCTTGACCCCGGTTGGGAACCCCTGATATAAACATAATCACCATGTTCATCTAAACGTTTAATGAAAAAAAAAATAGTATGTGCGTGATTATGGCAAAGTCTCGAGGGCTATCTGCCTAAGGGGAGGAATGCTTTCGTAGAGGACTTTCTAAGGAAAACTGGCTTGTATACACGTTACACATGGGGAAATCCACGAAAACGCACATGCAGCCAGGCCGTTCGCGGGATTCAAACCTCGGACCGAACTACCAGTGTTCAACGACTTTACCGCTCGGCCGCTGGTGGGCTGTAAAAGAAATAAATAAATAATAAATAAATAAATAAATAAATATTTTATGAAAACTATTATGAAGATGAATGAAAGAATTGTTACATTTAGATGAAAATAAATAAGCCTAATCTAATTCAGCGTAATTTTTCTTTAAAAATTTACAGCTTTTGTTTTAAATAATGTAAAAGAACGAAGTAAGGGTTAAATATGCAATTTTTTAAGAAACAAATAGCAAAAATGCATATATTATCAACTTTTATTTTAAGAAAAATTTTAACTTTTTTCTCACGTTTGAAGGAGTTTTCTGTTTACAAGGTTTTAATTGCACCGTGTGACTTTGTGGTACTTTCGAAACAGATTGAGCTGGCAGTAAAAAGCCCCGAAGTTCGAATCCCAGGAAAGGCATAGCTGATTTTCTTTTTAAATTGGAATCGGAATGTTCAGAATTCGAATCCCAACGAAGACTCTGAAGACTTTTCGTATGACCTTCCTCAAAATAAACCTAATAGCTCTACATGCTTGTAAATTTTAAGACATTAAAATAATTGAGAACTTCTTGTCCTTATATTTAATGGCTGATCTTAAAAAGTTATGTCTAATGAGTAACTAACGATCGACTCTGTTACTGTTAACAATTAAGATATCAGACTCAAATTTAATACGAAACTTTATTAGCCACTAAATCATAATTCATTGTGATTAAATATAATAAATAACTAAAATAAAACGAAAATTTCATAATAAAACAAAAATTAGGAAAAAAATCAAAATATATGACTTCTCGTCGACTTCTGTAACAGCTACTGGATGGTATACTAAAGTTAAAGATGCGATTACAACAACCAAAACTTACTAAGATCTCCATTTATTTACAAATTTATCATTACATCATTAAGAAAATAATAAATCATGGCATATCCAATTGATGTAATCCATTTTTGCAGGGAGAGAAAGACAAGTCTAATTAGCATCATCAAATAAAAAGTGATCACTGCTCTTGATATCACAAATCAAGGCGTTACATCATTTAAAGATGAATCGTGTGCTTCACCAAAGCGAATATCTGAGTGAATTTCTGCCAAATAGATTTTGATTTTAGAATGTAAAGAGTCAAAACGGTTTATAATGGCTCCAAACCAGCATCTGGAAGAATCTGTGAAGTGCCAATCATCGGCCGCTTAGAAACAGGGCAGACAAACATAGAAGCAGTTAGACGTGGGAATATTTCAAGACAGACAGTCTTTGTACCATGAAACAATGTCAGTACTCTGGAGCTTTGTAAGAAAGCCTAAGGTCGTAAACAAATAACAACTGCTTTCAAGATTTATGTTTGGCAATAATTGCCAGTGGTTATAGAAATGTACAACTCGGCAGTTAAGTTTAGAGCTTGAAGCCCCCACTGAAACTGATCTATCACGGCAAAAACTGTATGCAAAAGGCTTTGCGAAACACACCTTTATACCAGAAGGTTTCAATGTGTTCCCAATAAAAGAGGGATCGCCTCCATTGGTGCAAGGAACACCAGAACTGGAGTGAACACCAATGGATCAATGTTCCCTGCGCTGATCAGTTGAGATTTAATTTAACATCTGATTCTTAACGTGTTTACATCCAGAGGAAGTTAGGAACTAGAAAATCTTCTTTCGAACAGTATGAGCACGTGACCGACAGACGACAGGAATAATGATCGACAGACGAACGTCCCACATGTTTTCAACAGCGGATCTGTGACCTGTCAGAGATACCGGGTTGAGATTTTTGAACCTTAAGTGGGACTTTTGAGAAGTGCATATAGATAGGGCCTTATTTATGGATAATAATGCTCGTCCACATCGAGCTCCCTCGACATAAAAGACATTGAGCAAATATAGTGGCCAGCGAAATCTCCCGAATCTGATAGAGAATTTATGGGCTTACCTTAGAAAAGCAGTTACACGGAAACATCCTCCTCATAGCGATATAAATACCCTGAAGACGGAATTGCTGTAAGAATGGAGCTTAATTCCCAGACCTGTGGTTAACAACGTTATTGCCACCATGAAAGCACATTATGATAAGTGTTTATAAGTCAGAGAGGATCACGTTCCGTATTAAATTCATAAGTCTTAATTATTTTCTGAATTGTCCTTTTTTCCCTGAATTCTTCTTGTAATCTATTTTTGCCATTTTTATTTTTCGTGCTGCAGTCCAATAAAATCATGTGTTCAAAGTATTCAAGACAACAGAGTTATCTACTGCTGTAAAATGCAGTCTGCTATCCGTTTCTGGCATATAAACCGTGGGGAAATGACAGGCATTAAACATCAAATTTATGAAGTAGAATATAAAAGTGATGCAATGGTTTTAGAATTTATGAATGAAGAGCTCCCGAAAATACTTCACTAAGAATTTCCTATGTAGTACGGCTCAAAACCAAGTGATTTTGAAATTTTTTGTTCACCTCAAATTCTCTCATTCAATGAAATAAAACCTTAGCATATCTTGTGTTTCTTTAACAATATCAAAAATGGTGAAAAAGGTGCTTTCTTTTATCAGAATTAAATGACGCTCTGTATAACCTTATTATTAAATAATATTTAGAGATGGGACTCTCGAATCTTCTAAACTCACGAATCTTAAAGAAGATTCGAGATTCAAGAAATCGAATCTGTACGAATTTTCTCATTTAAACTTTTTGAACCTTAGGAAATCATTAAGCGTTTTATACTAAAACTTCCTTTTGCTGGGCGTAAATGAAACATAAGTTTTATTTACGACCAGCAAAAGGGTAAGTAAAGGGATACGCCCAGCAAACGAGTAAGTCCAGCAAAGTTTTACATTGAAAAAAACATAATCTTAGCAATTTCATTTGATATAAATCACCAATATCATCTCGTCATGATCTTGAGTATCGTATGATTTCAGGAAAGAATTTAACGTTCTGTGCTTAATGCTTTTAAAATAATGCTAATTTATTTAAATAATCTACCCATTCGTTTTTGCTTCGATTCAAAAAATTTCTGCAGGATGTATTCAAACATTCTTCCTCAAAGTTTCTTCCTCAAAACATTTTCCTCATAATGAAAATGAATGAAACTGAAGTTATATTTTATATTGTTTATTATGTACTTTATATTATTAAATTTCTTCTGTGTTTTCTTAATAATTATAGATTCATTTTTAAAATCTGTATCTTTAAATTGGGTAAGAAAACCGAATTTAATTCTTTAACAATTAAAGCAAATCATGAATTCTTCGTTTAAAAAAACGAAGAATTCAGGATTTGCTTTAATTAAATTTTTTTATATTAACTTAAAGTCTTATTTGTGCCTTCGTATTGATTTTGTTTGACGCATTCACGAAAGTTAAGAACGTTGTAAGATTCAGACTCGAAAAAATTTAGGATTTATCTCATATCTAATAACATTATTCATACTGAAGTGAACCGCTTTCAGAATTTAAAGAAACTCGTTTTTAATAATGCAAAAGTAATATTTTCTATCATTAAGTAATTTTTCTATAACAGGTAATTAATTTATTTTGCAGTAATGCTTAATATAAATATTGGAAAGAAGCTCTGTTACCTTGTCTTATTAATATTCAAATTTACAGGTTAAGTGAAGCGAATACCTGAAATAAATAACTTTAGTTTAATTGTGTAAAGTCAAACAAAGATTTCAAAACAAAGATTTTAAAATAACACTCTTTTTTTATGTTTTAATAAGTATATTTGAGTCAAGAAATAATTTACTCATTTTAATTTTACCAATACCAAAAAAAAAAAAAAAAAAAAAAAAAAAAAAAAAAAAAAAAAAAAAGTGAAATTATTCTGAAAATAATCTTTTGCGTTTAAAGATAAATGTTCAATTTAAATTCAGATAAGGAAAAATTGTGTTTAAATCGGACCAAATGCATTTACTTAGTTCGCGCTTAATGTTTTAACAGACATTTTTTTGAATTAACAGATTTAATGTCTTTAAACGATTTGCATTCATTTCCTTTCTGATTTAATTTCAACGTGAGTTCAAAGGAAAGAGTAATAAAAATAATTAAATCATTAAATTTGTATAAAGAAAGAACTTAAAAATGGTAATTAAAATAAGTACGGAATAAGATTTAGATTCATATTTGATGAGTTCGTTTTACTGCTCAAAAATAAAATCGTATTTAAGATTTCTGAAATCTATGAATAGTTTTAAATTATTTATATTCAACTTTGAAAGCTGTAATGAGAATTACTGATTTTATATAAATATTTCAGTCTCAAAGTACATATAAATGAGACACTGCGTTACTGCGAATTAACGTATTTTGACTTGTGTATTTCCTGTCCTGATCATTTTGCATTTCCTGTCCTGATCGATATAGTGGTTAACGCTGCTAACCGTTTTATCTTTTTGGGTTCGGGTTAAATCCCGGAGAAGGCTTGGCTATTTGTAAGTACATGATGTCTGTAAGGCATGGGAGCACTTAAAATATTGGCGAGTCAAAAGTCCTCGCCAGAGGTTTGGTTGTAAGGGACGAAGAACGGGAGACTTTCAGATCCATCTGCTCATGTCTATAGTGGTGCTCACCATAAAAAATCGGACTCTTTCCCCTCTCTTGAGGATGTCAGATCGGTCGTCTCCAGACATACGCAGTTTCAGAGATGAGACTGCTAAATGGTCGACAGTTATTGGCCATTCCCGATGACTGCATTAAAGTGCAAGTGTCCGGTTATTTGAAACAACTTTTCCACTTTAGTTTTTTAGTTTTCAAAACTTCCCTTGAAAGGTTTAATTACTATACAAACTACACTGATGCCGCAAATTTAAAAAAAAAAAAAAAAAAAAAAAAAATCTGCAGTTTATTAGAAGTTCTGTACCGCCAGGTCTTACAACCGGAAACAAGTCACAGTTGAATAACCTAAATGCTGTTTATTCCTTTCACATTAGTGCTTAATTTATTTCTATTTTGATGTTCATCATTCCTGTTGTGTAACACGCGTGTCTCATTCGACTCATCCTGAATGCAGCTTTGTTTGTCAGTATAGCAAAGTTATAACATTACTGACGAATTGTACTTAATGTCGACTACAGATTGAAATTAATAGAATAATTTTCCTCCTTCAAAAATAGGGGATCTTCTATTAGAAAAGGCGAAGAGAAAAAAATAGGCGTAGCGTGCGCGCACTCAGCTGATCAAGGTCAAAGAGTTACACCTTTTAACTGCTTTCCTCATGTTTCCTTCCTCAACATTGAAAAGCATATATTTTTCCCCCCTGCCTGCCTTTACTCCTTCGATTGTATGCAGTGGGAAAACCGGTGTCGTTATTTAGCCCTGATTGTATAGCAATTTATTATTACGCTTTAGTTAAAGCAAATCCGAGTTTTTAACTCCGAAGTACATTTAGTTTAAAGTACTGTACTTGTGTCTTATATGTATATTAATTGTTAAGTGTTTTTACCCAAAACTTTGCGTATAGTGAAGTTTTTGAGTAATATCATGAGTTGATTCACTTTGTTAACTTCGCTGCTCACTGTTGGGCAAATTTTGAATATTTTGGGAAATAAAACAATAAAATAATGTATCCATATTCGTTCAATGGTAGTTCAATATTGTTTATTTACTATTTTATTTCGTTTAATCTTATCGCCAAGTCTCGAAGTGTATATAAAACTTTATAATGTTTTATTTATTCTCTACTTTTTAATACATTCCCATGAAAATCATACCGCAACGAGTTTCACGGGTTCTCTTATTCTTTTCATTAGAGAGACATTAGGTACATTTTAGGAAGCAGAAGTGATGAAACATGAGCAATGCCATCGCAGGGAATCGAACCACGGACCTCTGGAATACGCGCCCCGCATGCTAACCACTACACTACGAAGGCATGCTAAGAAGGGAGGAGAAATACCTTATAAGAGAATTGGGGCTTACATGTCGTCTCAGAATCCTCGAAATGCATAAACCTCAAATGTATAAAACCAACCCCAATTTATTTTTATTTATTTTTAAAATAACAAATTGCTCTACGATATAGAAAGATTTTCGCTTAATAATCTCTGCACTAAAGAACATTTTTCGAAGTACTTAATATACCGTATGTGAGTTATAACTAAAGCATATGAATAACTAAAGCAAATGCATGAAATGATATTGTTTCGAATTTCTTATATATATCCTTGCCGCCAGCGCAAAAGATTAAAATTCTATATTCATGTACAAGAATAAGAAAAGTCTTTCTCTGACATTGCGTCTGTATTAGATAAGTTTTATTCGATCACTAGAGTTTTTGAAATAGAGTATTTAAATACGTGAATTTATGTCGGATTTATATTTCAGTGATTCAGAAGTGAAATCATTTAAATCAAACATTTTTAAATATAAATATTAATTACAAGCAGGGAATCTCATTTTAAACAATAAAACTTACAGAAGCGCCTCTATATTTCCTATATTTCCATGCGTATCCTGTCAGAACACACGTGTTTACATGTAGCATACTTACATCCATGGAGAACTAGATGTCGGGTAATAAGTAATACATTTTAGGATAATTGGCTGATGGCTAATGAAGTTGTAGGTTGCAGCAATGGAAAGCTTTCATTAGAACACGCTTTGTTACAGACATTCAGTGGTCATTACGAATTAATCGCGTACATCGGCATAACTATGGGCAACACAATTAGAGTATTCAGTATGGTTCCAAAAGGATGGCACCGCAGTAAGCACAAGTATAGTTGTGTTTTAAACACTATTCCACAGGACATTTTGAGATGCATCATAGAAATCTTCCCGCGTCGTCTCGAATAGTGGATCCAACAGAAGGAGATCTTTAAGAGTATATTATTAGCTAGGAATCAGGAAGTTAGCATCCATAGCTTATTGGCCAGTAAAGATGCAGGTTGAAGCAGTCAAGGCTTAATTGGAACATAGTCTGTTACAGACGCTCACTGAGCATTTCGGTGGATCGGCATAGTTGTTGACAGGACGCCTGGAACATGCAGACAAGAAAGTTCTAACAAGACAGCACCGCGGAAAGCACAAGTATGTTTGTACTCCGTTGCTATCCCATAGGATATGTTAAGACGCGTTATGAAAGCCTTCCTGTATCTCCTCAAACAGTACATCCAAACAGAAGGAAGACATTTCGCAATAAGATATTAATGAACACAGTTCCCTATGTTCATTAATAGTATACTTCTCGTACGCAATAAATGTCCATGTATACACAGCTATTTGACAATCACATAAAGTTAAGACAAATACTTATCGTCTGTTGGTATAGCTACAGTAATACTGTTGTTAGATATAATATTAAGTTGGTACATGCAATACGCGTCCCTTTTATTTTTATAGCTTATTGAAAAAAATAATATAATGGAATATTCTAGAATATTTTCTTTCACTTTTTTAATATAAAATACTAATGAAAATGATATTTTTCATAAATAATTTTCTGTTTGTATAATAAGCAGTCGAACTGGAAAAGTAAAAATATTCCTCAAGACTTGCTGTTTGTTTGCCTTTTGAGTTATTTTTTAGTAACTCAAGAAGAAAAATTGGAAACTAATTTAATTTCCCAGTTTCATTACGAAAAGTAAGTTCAGGCACAAAAATAAGCTGAATTTCTGGAAGCTAGTATATTATTCATGAAACTCGTTGGAAAATATTGGATTTTGTTCCGGCATATCATAAGAATTTCATAAATTGTATTTTCAATATCCTGACAATAGTATAGTGATTTCTTTCCGTCAGAAATTGAAATCAAAATATTTTCTCTGTTCTTTATCCTTAAATCTCATTTATTTTATATTTAATTTCTTTCAGATGTATTACGGTAGTAATGGATTTCAAAGCAGACTTAGTATTTGTTCTGTTTGAAATTTATTTAACCAGTCTGACGGTTTGACATACAAGGACAAATGACTTTCATAGATAAATGCTTTAGAATTTTAGGAGCTTCTTCCAGAAAATTCAAGAAATTTTTTATTAAAATCTGAAATAGGATGTCAACCAAGATTAAATTTTGAGCGATGTATAGTTTTTGGTGTTTTGCATTTTTGTTATTTAATGCTTAAAGAAGCTAGAAGCGGATTTAAATTGCAAAGCATACAAACTGTCTGTTAAGATGCCTGATTGTCACATTTTCTTGTGAGTGCTTTTGTGGTGTTTTGCTCGAATTCTTAGAAGGTTACAATTAATTATTCATGCTTTCCGCAGCGAAATGTCTATGAAATTTAAAATGTCACCAGAAATAAAGTTATTGTGGCGGTTAACACATCACAAATGGATTTGGTCAACTGTGTCAACTGCCCTTTAAGTGAAGAAGAATGTAAAGAATTATCGCCTTCCCTCATACATGCTCTTGTGATGAGAAATGATAGCCCATCCTGTAAGCAGTTTGGAAGATTTGGGGTTTGAACACGAGTTAGAGTACAGCTGAATTTTTGGATTTCCTGCGCCAGAATAATTTATGGTTTCTGCAGTTAGAACTTAAGTTTATAAACATCTATGTGGCTGAGATTTAAACCCAAACACTCTTAAATTATCACCAGCTACAAAAGTCGACAACCAACTTCTGATAATTTCTGCTTATAATAAAATTCCATTAATTTTTTGCTTCTTTTTAGAGTTTATCAATTTGGAATAAACCTTCAAAATGTTCATAAAAATTTTTATAAACATTTTTATAACCCCATAATTTAACCCGAAATTTGTAATAAATGGTGTCTGAAATTATTTATTTTTCTCAGATTCAGTATGAAAGCTAACTTTTAATAAAGCTTACTTGCCCCAGTTGTATCATTAGTGCCATAGATTTTAAAATAGCACAGATCTTACACTATTGATCTTCGTACTGTAAATTTTGAAGTAATGTTTGTTATTGTCTTAAGAGTTTTTGATGTATGCAACAAGGATTGCAAGCATAAGAAGAAATTTATTCGCATTAGAAAAGTAAAACCAGCTTTTTCGAATAAATCAATGAAAAGACTTCAGTTCTTCAAGTTGTATGACTGACTGAGATCTATCTGACAAGCTTGACTGCAATATGTTCATTGATAATTAGTAAACTTCGTTTTTTTTATTCCATATAGATCCCACATTTTTTTAATCCGTCCGGACACGTGCTGCTTGGGCAATCGTTCCCAATGGGTGCCTTCACCAAGTACATGATTCATGGTACACCAAAAGCGATACGTGTTACTGAATTCCTAAGATTGGTATTAAACAAACGAAACATCCTTGCTTCTTCAAGGATTCGAACGCGAGCCCATCGATATGTCAGACGGTTTCACTAAACAACGTGCCCAGTAAGGTAACTAGAGACTGTATTTTATGGACTTCTACATAGTGCATTCAAATTCTCAAGACTTCTAATTTACTTTCCCATTGGGAAAGGAGGCATATAGAAATATAAGAATTGTCTTGAAAAATGTGGCCATTCGTTAATTTTGGGTTACTTAGATGACAGAAATCTCTCACGACGGAAGTATTTTGTATACTAATGTTTACTTTCGAAGAACAACCTATTATTATTCTTTCTTTGTTTAGAATGGAATTCATCGAACTTCATCCTGCGTCATGAATGTGGAAACTACGTGCTCGTGAATGTGATAGTTCAATAAAGGTTGAACTTCGAGAGAAAGCAAAATAAAGTATACTTGCTCGTGCGAGAGTGAAATATATGTATATGTGGCACCACAGGTAGGGAGTAGTCTATGAAGTTGTATAGAGAAATTAGGATTTTTTGAAAGCCGAAGAGATGAAAAATTAGCAACCGCCTTCGCCGGGAATCGAACCACGGACCTCTGGAATACCGATTTAGCGGGCAGAACTACTACACCACGAAGGAAAGCTAGGAAAGTGGGAGAAATATCTCATATACTCCCCTTTTTAAAGGGCGATTGGGGTTTTCAGGAAACCCAATCGCCAAATCCTGTGTGTGGAGAAACCTCATCCAACACCCTTTTATTTCGGATGTCACTGTAAAGACATTGGGATTTTTTGGAAGTGAAGAGATGAAAAATTAGCTACTGCCTTCACCGGGAATCGAACACAGACCTCTGGAATACCGGCCCAGCGGGCAGAACCACTGCACCACGAAGACACGCTAGGAAAGTGGAAGAAATACCTTAGAGTTGTTTTGGAAGCAAAGTTCCCTCCATCACTGAAACTGAAAAACAAATTAACCTATTTCATCAAGATAGTGACACTCCTACTCATAATCAGGTAACGTTCAATGACAATACAAATTTGAAGTTTCTCTCATACTATGTCCTAATTTGACCTCGCACCTAAGCATTTTCAGCTTTATCCAACGTACTATGTGATCTCTCTACTTGCTCGCAATTTTTTAATTTTTATTACTCTTGTATCGGCGATTTTCTTGTAGTCAAAACAGGCCTCTAAAAAAGAATTTGCTATAACCATGCAAAGCGACTACCATCATTAAAGCAAGTATGTACCTATTTACTTGGAGAAATGCACAGTGTCTGCGTTAAGAGTGAAAAGCAGTTTCATATTTTAAGGCGAAAATATTTTTAAAAATAATTAGCAGATATTAGCACTTGAAAGCATTTGTTTTTATTACCTAACTATAGACACAGATTTTGAACAGGCTTAGCATTGAAAAACTTACTTCGACCTATTCCCCGGCTTTCCAACTCTGGTTGAATTACTGTTCTCAGCGGTCTTAACTTCTTGATTTCTAGTGATCTTGGAATTAAGATTAACAGTTTTAAACTAGCATGCAGGTGCAAGCTTACTTGGCGAGACAGTACTGGAAGTGTTTGAGAGCTGCGTTTCACTATGCTAAGTACCACTGTCACTTGGCAAACATGCCGAAACTTCGCTTTTTTCTTTGTTTTTGATGATTGTGTTCCGCATCTGACAACCGAGGTATAACTGGAACCCATCCTATATCAGTGAATATGGAAAAAGGACTTGATGATAACATATGCAGTCATACTCAAAATTTTCTGTTATAAACTTCAGTTGGTATATTTACAGTAGTAAATGACTAGCAGTTCCATTGCATAAAACTGCTTTAATATAAATGCAATTACTTCAGAATGTTTGCAGTGTTTTAGTCTAATGGAACCAAAAGCTTTTACTTTGATGCATTGAGAACCAACCATCTTTAACTTTTTAATAAGAATTTTTAAGTGTTTAAAGATCGAAAAATTATAAAAGAAGTAACGATTTTCGTTCTCGTAACGTAACTTTCATGAAGAATGCGATTTTTAGTTGAGTTTATATGCAGTTTGGGAGATATTCGGTAAATTGTTCGATTACTAAGGCTGTTTCTGAGATTTCTTTTCCGTGTGATCTCGCATTCAAAATTCATTTTAGATCCTATAATTCGACTTATTCAAGAAATATTTTACTACGTAGATAATATTTCCTGATAGTGTTGAAACGATTTCCATCTTATATTTGATTAGTAAGTCGAGTTATAGGCTCCAATATGAAATTTCGAGTAAACGATTTCATGGAAAAATATCTTCAGCCTCGTTTATAGCATCAGTAATGGAACAATTTACCAAAAATATTCCAAACTGCTTTTGAAGTCAGAACTAAAAATGCTTAGAGAAGACCAATTCTTTACAAAGTTTCATTGCTTGCAATAAATTAATTCCAATAAATATTTGTTGTAAAGGTGATATATCCATGTATAATTTGAAATACAAAATGTCTAATTACTGAATATTAAAAACAATATCTGAGCAGCAATCGATCAGTTTAATGTTTCTTAATTTACTTTAAGCATAAATTGTATATAAATGTGTTATCTGTAGGCTTCAGAAAGTAGCTTCTTAAGCTTTAAATTATAAAATAAGCCTGAATTTCCTTTGTTTGCCTAATTCGGAAAATTTATAATAAAATGATGAGTTCGCAACTTTAAACTAAGAATTTCTTAGAAGCAAAGCTCTCCGAAAAACTGATATGCATACGAATATTCTTTGCATAAAAGCGTTTTCTGTAAATTTCTACCGGCACGTTCCATGTCAAAAAACAGAGAAACATGTCAAAAAACTGTGTTTTTTAGATATTCAGAGAAAACAGTGCAAAATTGACATCTCAGACTTTCTTGCTTTTCTGAGAACTTGAATTCTGTCTGACATTTCATTCACAGTATAAATTCAAATTCAGGATATTAATAAAATCCGTCTGCATCTTTGAATGAAAGTAACTTAGGATGTTCTCATGATAGAAATGAATTGTGAACTGCGCATGAAAGCTTTATTTGTGCAGCTTTATATTCATGAGAAGACTTCTATTATGATATAGTATTTGAATGCTGTCCTTACAGCTAAGTGCATTTTTGGAGAGGATAGTATGCTTAGTGAAGCGGATTTACTTGAGTGTATTGATTTGATAAGTTTATTTTTCAGCAACAGAAGACTTCTGTGTTTCCTTTTTTCTAACATATGCCTCATGTTCTTTGACGCGAAATTTTAAGGCTCTCTTAGTTTGGCCAATGTAAATTAAACTGCACTGGCAAGGAATCCTATAAATACCCCAGGAATTCATATCCGGAATGGGGTCCTTGAGTATAGAAGTTGGAATTTTATTGATGGGAGAGTAAACAACCCGAAAGTTAAATTTCTGCAAAATATGTGCAAAATATGATAAGTTTATTTTTCATCCATTTTTAAAGTTCTTGAGGATTTATTTATTTACTTTGACTAATAGCTAATTTTTAGTTAAAGTAACTTTCCTTTTTCCCCACGCTTTCCTGCCAGAATGTTAATCCTCTATAATCTAATAATAATAATAATTCCTCTACAGTCTATAGTTGAGACACAATAACACGCCGAATAAATACTAATTCAAACAACAAAACAACAAACAACAAATTCAATAGAGTTTGTAAAAAAGGTTAAAAACATTTCTCCTCGTAATTTACTCATGGTTTCTTTTGATGTAAAATCATTATTCACCAGTGTCCCAGTGGAGGGTGCATTAAGATGTCTAGAAACCAGACTTCGCGAATTTCATTTCTCTTGCATCGAAATTGATGAGCTAATTTCTCTCACTCAACTCTGTTTGAAACAAACACATTTTGTTTTCCAAAATAAATATTACAAGCAAACTGAGGGATTAGCCATGGGAAGCCCCCTCAGTCCCATCCTGGCTGATATCTACATGCATTATTATGAATCAAAATTGTTTGAAACTTTAAACTTCCCGGCATGGTTCCGCTACGTAGACGATACTTTTACCCTGTTTGAAGGTAATAAAGATGATTTAAATAGAGTTCTTTCAACAATGAATTCTATTGATCCTGCTATTCAGTTCACTTTTGAACTTGAGACTTGCAATTCTCTTCCGTTTCTCGACATTCTGGTCACACGTAACACATCCAACTTCAATACTACAGTTTACCGTAAACCTTCATCGGTTTGCCTTCCACCACACTTTAAATCATGTCATCCGACTAAACAAAAGTTAGCTTCATTTTATTCCTATGTTTTCCGTGCTCTTCAAGTTTGCTCCTCCAAACTAGCCCTTGATGAAGAACTAAATTATTTAAAAGCAATAGCCATTGACAGGGGCTTTTCACCCAACATTCTTAATCAAGCAGTTAAAAAATTCTCATCTCAACACACTAAAAGCCACACTCTTATTTTAGGAGATTATAAAAATTCTGTTGTCATTCCCTTCTTTCCATCAATTAACTATAAAGTTGCACATATTTTGCAGAAATTTAACTTTCGGGTTGTTTACTCTCCCATCAATAAAATTCCAACTTCTATACTCAAGGACCCCATTCCGGATATGAATTCCTGGGGTATTTATAGGATTCCTTGCCAGTGCAGTTTAATTTACATTGGCCAAACTAAGAGAGCCTTAAAATTTCGCGTCAAAGAACATGAGGCATATGTTAGAAAAAAGGAAACACAGAAGTCTTCTGTTGCTCAACATTGTTGGTCCGAAAATCACACTTTCAATTTTTCTGCTGCCAAAATTATTCAAAAAACATCTTCCATTGGAGAACTGGATTTTCTAGAGGCATTTCACATTCATAAAAATCTTTCTGTTCTAGTTAACGATCCTAATTCCAATCCAAATTTGCCTTCGGCTTTTAGAGAAATTATGTTTTAGTTCTGGTTTCGCCAACAGATGGCGCCACTTGCTTATTCTTGTCCAGGCTTTCTTATCTTATCTAAACATTATTTCCTATCTTGTTCATTTGCGGTTTTGCAGCTGAAGATGATGGTTCGGTAAAACCATCGAAACTAGTCCTGTGAAAATTTTGTAAATTAACGCTGATTTTTGTTGTTTGACTTCTGAATTAGTCTATAGTTGGTCTAATAATTCCTCTACACTTTTTCTAGAGCTCGTTAGTTTATGTTCCCAAAGAATACGAGGCTCTGTAAGTTTACGCAAATAACCAGTAATTTTTTTTAGTAATTTCTATATTTTCGTCGATTTTCAGCAGAGCACCGATTTGATTCAAATAATGAACGCAGCTAATATTTGGAAGAATCTGGTTTGACGAAACCAGAACTCTTTTGGCACAGTGATTCAGCAACCTTTTAAACCATGCATTAACTGCTACGTTTTTGAGAGATTAAAAGAGCTTAATTAAAATCACATTCGGTAGATGGTGAATGGTTTGCTTTTCATGTTAGAAATTACTCTTAAAGGGAGAAGAGAGATATAGTACTTGAATTTACATGCATGAAATAAATTCATCCTACGCCTTAAATGCTTGCGTTAATTTAAATCCTACAAATAACAGTGGGCAAGTTTTATTCATCTGGAATTTTATTATAAGAATAATAATTAACTTTAAGGATAATAAATAAGGATGATAATGAATTTTATTGTAGGATATAAGTATTAGTATAAGGAGTAGAAAATAAAATTTTACTTGGTTTTTAAATTTCAGAATGAAAAACATGGCGATTAATCTGAGAAAGGTAATGCAGGTAATATAAGGGAAGCTGAGTTAAGTCAAATAATTATAAAAAAAATTGTCAGCTCATAAAACTAAATTTTTTAAATGAATTAAGGTCTAGAATCACAGAAGCAAGGCCTGAAAATGGGTTATAGCAATTAGAGAAGGTTTGTACCAAGCTAAAAAAATCGATTTGTGTCACAAAAGAGAACGATGAACATAAAAAATTTAAGCTTTCTTGAAGGAAAATTTTAGAAATGTCGACTTTACTGTTTATGTCTATATCTAAAATTACCAATGTTTAAAGTTATACAAGGGCTTTATAAATATGTTATACATTGATACTTGGCCCATGATCAATATAACGATATAGTGTTGTTGACTGTCACATCATTCGGCCCAGGTTCGAATCCTAGGCTTGATATTTGCAAGCGTAGGATGTCTTTGTGGCATGAGGGCACTTAAAGTACACAGCCAGCCGTATGTTTTCTCGAGTGGTTTAGTAATAGAGGAAGAGCGGTAGGAAACGTTTGGATATCTCTCGAGAAATTTTCCTTTTAACCCTTTTCCTTTTAACAGAAATCAGAAAAATTCTTATGTTACTTATTAGCAGTTTAAGGCGAATGGCTAGTGACAGATGTAATCCTGCGCTCTTGACTATGATGAAATTCGTTGACCTGTTCTGATGCAACTGTGAGACAAGTACGATGAGTCGCAACAACAACGGTACTGACACTATAGACCTCGATTAATTTTACGAAATTTTCAAAAATCTGACTTATAATATAACTATGTGTTTGAAACTAGCAGGTAGATAAATTATGCAGATACATGCAACATACTTTAAAAGAGATTCCATTCCCTTTTTTTAACTTATCTGTTTTATAATAACTCTATGTAAAATAGTTGTTGGATGGTTGATTTGTTATCCTTCTGAAAGTAAGTTTTCTTTCTCAAGCCCTGGTCGTTATAATCATATATATATTTTTTTACTACAAACAGTATTATGCATAAAAGGCTAGTAATTTGTTATGAAAAGTTCGCCTTCGGTACTTCAGTTTGTCTACTATATGAATATGATGATGTTTTACAATTTAGTCTAACATGTCGATAATTTTCTTCTTAATATTGAAAGAAAAAATTTTTAATATTTCTCAAGAGCCTTATAAATTGTTTCGCCCCATGAGTTTTACTTCAGATTCAAAATATTTCAATGGAACTATCATCATGAAAAGTGTTTCACAATCATTCTACAAAACATTTTTCACAAGTGACAAATATGAATTCTAAAAAATCATGAATATTATTTCAAGTACAATTTATATTTTTTTTTAATTTTGTAAAATTCATAGAATAATTCATAGCTTCAGATATTCGTAAAATTCATAGAATTTTTATAAAAGTATACGTACAAATATATTTTTTGAGGGCAGAATTTCCCTTAAGCCAGTTTTTCGAATATGATGAGCATCAATTTTAGAATAATGCATTTGTGCCTTACGTGCCTGCTTAAAAGAGAATAAATTTAAAAAATCTTACCACACAGTTATCACTTACAGTTATCATTGTGTCTACGCTAAACATACCAAAGAACGAGATAAAAAAGGAGTAACTTGTAGCATAACAGTTTACTGTTATTACGCGAGAATAGAAAAATATCTCAAAGTGTTGGTTTAAGGATATATTTAACCGCGTCAGGCACTGTGACCTACCTTATTTATAAAATAATTAATATTAATTTTGCAAATAATCCGACTCCTTCTGATATTATTTCTCCTTTTCTATGTATGAAATCATTTTTCATCCGATGTGGAAACGAATATTCGACACGGAGGATTATTAAAGCAGGAATGCCCAAAGGCTCACAGTTAAATCCTTTATTTTGTAATATGTACATTTACGACATTTCACAATACATTGAAATTCAAGAAGGACACTTCGCTGGTGACAAATACATTCTAACATAGTCCGAAACACTAATAAATATTTGCATTTAACTTCAATATTATCCTGAATTTCTAGAACTACGGCTTACGAATTGGAATTATTAACAAATCAAATGCATCAAATGCACTTCTCTTCCACAACGGTTATTTACCATCTGCTGCAAGACGCTAGGGACAAGAAGTTAATAGCTATGCATTCTATTTGATAATAAATTCACTTTTAACTTACTGTTTCCCCAAACTCAAAAACAAATTTAATATTTCCGTAAATGAATATTAATTTCTGAGAAGTCTTAAGGAATTAAGGCTTCTCGAAAAATAGTTTAATAGTTGATCAAAAAGTAAGTCCTTCTCTTAATATTAAAGCAATATTACTGTATTTTCGCGTGTATAAGATGCGCCCTTCATTATTACCTCTAAAAAAAAGAAAAAAAATCTGAAAGTTTTCAGACTTTAACGGTCACCCGAAAGGGTTTGTTTAGGCTAAGAGGGCGGGAGAAATATCTTATAACTTTACTTTCGAACATTCAACATTCGCACACATTTTCAAGAACCAATTATGTACAAAATTCGACGACCGCTTGTACGTAAAGAAAAACAATTATTTTATTTTTACATGGAAGCCTGGGTCTTAATCAATTTTGAATATTATTTTTCCTACATTACGGTATTTACTTTAGCTGCTATTTTTATAACCATTTTTGTTACCCAGGGTCAGAGCAATTTCCGGTAATTTAAGCTTTCTGTCATAATTTCTTATAGAATACGTCTTAAAACACGAGAAAACTTCTTACATAATGATGAAATCGTAAAGTGTGATGATGAAGCATGAACCGTCCATCATTCATAATGACCTGGTGCTGAAAGTAAATAACAATACTTGAGAAAATAATGCGATTTATGATTTTATCATTCCTTAAGGAAGTTTCCTCAAGTTTTAAGAAATGTTGTATCTGAAAATTGTGACCAAAACGCTTAAATTTCATCAGAAGTACTCACGCTTGGTAACAGAAATGGTTATCAAATGAGGCAGCAGATTTATAGAATAAACTTGTCGTAGGATGCAATAAATGGATTGTAGGCTTAAGTTATGTTAAAAAATAGAAGACCCAGATTTTCACGTAAAAATAAAATTTACAAGATTGCTCTTGTGTTTATGCAGTATGAAAATGGAATTTACATTAAAAAAATATGGTTTGTAGTCAAAAGTTATCAGGTTCAATGTTCCATCTTACTTTCTTTGGGAACATGCAAGGACCTGACTCGGAACAGAGAGCTTACTAAAGCTATGTTCAATAACTGTGGGAAGTAGACATACACAAGAAGGGTATACAAAACCCTTTATTTTTCTCTCTTTACAATAATTTCCGTACTTCGGAATACAAAGACCCACTACTTATGGTCTAAACGTAAGAATATAAAAATATAACTAAACTCAACTTGACTTTGAAATAATAAACGTGGAAGATTGGCCTTATATTAACAGGAAGCCGTATGTAGTACAGAGAACTGTTAACACTACAATACGTTTAAAAATTATCACGAGGATTAAACCTCTGGCCTGGAAGGCAACCAGCAACTGAGTAAACTTCTAAGGTAAGCGGTCTGCTTCGACTAACTCCTTCCTCTCTCTCGCTTGGCTTAACTTAAGTACTTGGCGTTCGCCAGACAAATTTTGCATAAATAAGTTAACGCTTTTAATTCTGGCCGGAAGTAGAAAATAAGAAGTGATAGTAAAGATTTAAAATAAAATAAACGTTAGTAAAACTTATGATCCTTACAAAGTTACACATGGATTTTAATCTGTGCTTTTATATTAGTACTCTAACGCCCGTTCAATTCAAGGGTCAACTGTATCACTATCGGATATTTGTTCACTTGTAAAGTTACTGTAAATGACTTAAAATGGCACATATCTTGAAAATATAATGTTAATGCTCGCTCGCAAATTGTTTTATTTGCGCAACTAACTAGATGTAAAAATATACAGGAAAACTGTAAATTCAAGTTCAGACGTTTATTTGATTATATATTTTAGGAATTAAAACTCTTATTCGTTTTCACATTTTAGTTAATATGAATCAGTTCATTAGTTAAGAAGTCTATCAACCAAACAATTGGCCATACCATAAAACGTAGTAATCATTGCTTTAGATATAATCATTTCAAGATCACTGATTCAACCCCGAATTCAGTACGATTTTCGTGCAATTATAACAGGTATCTTGCCAACAGAATTGTAGAAGTACATATCTAAGTAAGCAATATATTTACAAATTCAGTGAATTAAAAATTAGTTTCAGTGAATTACAAATTACAATACATTTATAAACTCAATTTCATAGAAACGAAATAGCAAAGATCAAAGAAAAAATTTCGAAAAGGAAGTAAATAGATGGTCATAAAAAGACTTCCTCGACTTATGAACACCTGGCGGCCTATCCGCTCAGGCAATCGAAATGAAATTTCAGATATTGTTGTTCGAAGGTATGTACGCTGGATTGTGATAATTTAAAACAATCCAATACTCAAGGTTACGGTTATAGTGAAAACATTTGAAAATTTTCAAATATCAGCACCCAGGTTTTTCCTGCGAATATTGATCAACGCAATACAAAACCATAAATGGCGTTGGAGCGAAACACATATGTCAAAATTGCAGACGTAAAACAGTTGTAATGAATAGTATTGTAAAGGACCAGTAGCACCACAAGATAGGAGAGAGGAAAATTAGCACCACAAGATAGGAGAGAAGAAAAACATTTTCCTCTCTCCTATCTTGTGGTGTTGGAATTACAAGTTGCCAACGTATACAATGTTTCAATATAGAGTCATCTTCCATAAATTTGCAGTTTCATGGCAACCTCGATCCTCTGACCTCTCTCCAATGGAGATATGGTTCTGGTGTTATCCGAAATCTAAAGTACACACATCAAATCCACGATATTTGTCAGAAATGAAAGATACCATAAAACGTGAAGTTGGACAGATTACTCCTACACTGTTTTACGTTCGTCATTGTTATCAACAATCTCCCGCATTCAATGCATTATCGTTTTAAAATAATGCTAAATTTAAATGTTCGAAACCAATAGGAATACCTCTGGAAAGAAGAGATATGTTTCCAGTTTTGTTTTTCAGAGATATGTTTTCAGTTTTGTGTGCGAAGGCGGGCAAATTGACTACTTAAAATTACAAAAAACGTTTTTCCTCTCTCCTTGTGTTGTCATTGGTCTTTTGCAAAGCTTTTCTTTTCAAATGTTTTACGTCGGCAGTTTACCTCATACGTGTACCATTTCAACGTCATTTATGGCTTTTTAAAAAGCTGATGAATTTTTTCATGAAAAAAAATTAGTTGCTGTCATTTGAAATTTTCAAAATTTTATCTTTGTAACCATAATCGTGAAAGCTCTGTTGTTTTAAAATCGCAATCTATTGCGCACACCTTCAGATAACAATATTTCAAATTTTGTTTCGATTGGCTGAGCGGATAGGCCGCTAGGGGTTCATATATCGGAGTAGTTTTTTATGTCTATTCTGTATAACGTTTAATTACTCAGCTTTCTAAACTGAATAGCATGATTAGTATTTAGTGATAGTGAATGCAAGTAATGTGAAAGGTTAGTACACTGATCAGTCACATTACTTGACAAACAGTAATTATGCATAGAAATGTTTTCGCTTCAACGTGTACTTATATTTTAATATAACAATTCACAAGGGCTCATGAAAAGCAAAAATATATGCTGAGAATAATACTCTAAAACTTTAAATAAGAAAAAGGAATGATCACTTAGCCCATTTTTCTTAAAATCTTGATAACTATTTTAATAATTAAATAATATATTGAAAGCAGGTTATTGTTTTCACTTTAGCAGTTAAATTTCTGTTGTAAATCAAGATCATAATATGAGAGAACTTTTTTCCCAGCCGACGAAATATAAAATCGTACTGGTTATTTTTCGCATTATGAAAGTGCGCATGTAATCAGTGTAACAAAGTCAATTATTCAGATTTAATCTTCGCTTAAAATTATAAAATTTAGCATCAAGAATTATGATACCTTTAGGCATAATTAAAATACATTTTTAATAACCCCACCTCCAAATTTTTAACCTTTTTTTCTTTATATATAATCCTGTTTCCCTGTATTAAAAGTAAAATTTAAGAGTAATGGCGAAATTTTATAGTAATAAACAAATCACAAAATTTTATGTACACATATTTCTTTTCTAATTTTATTTCAACGCTAATATATAACTTTTAAATAATTTCATATTTTCTTGTTTAAATTATTTTACATTTAAAAACAATAAAAAGGGGCTCTTGAATTGAATTTAGTTTCATTTAATAGTAAAGATTTAATTTTATCAAATAGAAATTCTAGACGCATATGAAAAGCAAAATATTTATAAAAATATTTATACTTTTTATTTTAAATGCATTGTATAATTTTTTATTTTCGGTTTTAGACTGTGATCTGAAGTTTCCTTCTCTAAAATTAAACCTTTTTAATGCTACACGTGAAGTTTTCTTGTCCTGAGAAAGTAATAAATAAGTGTATTGGGAATTTTGTCTTTATTCGGGAATAAGATTTTTTCCCTTCATTCTTATCTAAGACGCGACAATAAAATTTTGTGTTTAATCTTTTAAAATGCTGTATTTCAGACGTAGCATTTATGCTTTTTAAATGTTTTAAACCAAGAGGAATACCTCTGGAAAGAAGAGATATATTTTCAATTTTGCTTTTTAAACCACAGGTTAGTTGATTTATAAAAAGGACCCGAGGGCTATCTGCCAACAGGCAAGCATTCGAAGCTGTTTCGTATTCATTTTACCTTTGGAAAATGCATGAAAATCCCATGTACCCAAACCGTTTTTACCGTTCTAATCCAGATTGAATTACCAGTGTTCAGCGATCTTAGCTAGTGATTCTTTTTAAAATACAGAAGCGGATATTTAAAATTTAAATAAAAAGCAACCTTAGAATGAATTAAATTTATCCAAAATGTATACTTATCTTTTTGTCTAACTTTAAAGAATACCAACTATCAGTAGTGTTTCTCAACCAATTATCAGTAGACATATTACACTTTCTTTTTAGTCTGTTTCACTGCAGTACATTAATGTGAGTTTGTTAAATACGTACAAATAATAGTTTTCCATTTTTAATCTTATCTCGTTACAATAAGTGGTTTTTATTACTAGTATTTAACGAAAACGAAATTAAGTACTTTTTTACTTTGCGTTTTGTCAATAAATATTGCAGATGTTTTCTAGTAACGACACTTAACCGTAACGGGAAAACAGAATAGTTCAAAAAATTCAAATTGTGAAATTTTACTTATAGTATTCATACATTATTTTACCAATGCTTCAAAATTAACACTTTTTAAAATTTCAAAACAATATACAAAAAAAATGTGTCGTGTCGAATGATGTTATTATATAATAGCTAGAAATTCATAATTTTCACGTAATTAAAACTCATATTGATGAATTAGAGTACTTAAAATTAGGCAGACAAGAAACCTTTAGTTTGGCTTAGATTTTCAATATATGTCCCTCTTCTTCAAAAACACAGAACCGTCTTGTCCGGAGGAGCGATCTTTTTTGCTTCTGAAAAAGATGCAACTGTGTCTGACTGACCTCACAATGGAAGGAATTCATTTTCAATATCTACAGTAACGGTCATGTTTAGATGCCGGTGAATAGGCTGTCTTTAGGATGTTTTCGTGGTTTTCCCAATATATATCTAGTTTCCTTTACAAAATGATTTATGACAATATCTTTTAAGCCGATAACTTTTTTGTTTTGCTATTTAATTGGACAACGAACTTAAAAACAGCATTCAGATAACCAAAATATATTAATCGACGCAAATACGGTTTATTCCTTTGCCTATGAATAATGGATCATATATTGCCCAGGAAATATTTAAAAAATTCTAACGGGATAAAATTAGCTTTATATTTAAATTATGATTTATAGCACTATAAGCCCTTATGAAAAAAATCACAGGGAAAAATTAAATTGGTATTAAAAGGACTAATTCATACTAACACTATTATTTACGAATAAAAAATTGATATATAAAAATAAAGGAAAACAATTTGCAAATTGTTGCAAAAATAAAATATTAAAATATTTCTATGCAATTAATTTCATTCTGTTTCATTTAAAATATGTTCTGTAAAAGTATTCTTAAGTCTGGCGTCTTAATTATCTCATAAATCTATTTAATTGCTAGTAAATTAGGGAACTAAACATACAGCATTTCACTCAGTGGAGAAATTTTAGCCTTTATTCTTGTGCAAATGATCTATGATACGAAAAATAAAAATTAAAAGACAAAGTAAAAGCCATTTTTCCCGGAAATTCTTACTACTCCAAAGCAGGTTTTTATAACCGTTGAAAAATTCCAAAAATAGAACAGCAGTAAAATGTGCGTCAGCCTTGAAGAACAAAGAAATAACACTCAGGGCAATCTTGAATTTTAAGCAAAGAAACACGGGAAACCAAAATGGAATAAATCTCCAAAAGCTTTAAATAAAATAACAAATCGTGAAAGAACTATAAAAACCAAGAATGGCAACAATTTATCTCGTGGAAGTGTAGTTGTAAAACGAAGAAAAAGATGGTAGAATAAAAAATGACTCAATACTTTATTTTCTAACCTTTCTAGATAGCTTTAAAATCCCCGCATCCTCTGAAAATCAATAAAATCTTTCAGAACATAAATTCAGATCGCTGAAACATTCATCAACACATACTTTGCAAAGATAATGCAACTAGCGTACAAGTGGGCTATCTGCCTAGATTATAAACATATTTCCCTGTAAGAATGGGTATAAAAGTAATTAAATTCTGAATTGCTTCCTAAATGTGACTAAATTTATTTAGGACTGGTTGAGTTATACGACTATGGTAAAGCACACCAGAGCTGTCTAGCTAGATTTATTTGGTTTAGACCAGCGGCTCTCAACCGGTGGTACGCTTACCACTGGCGGTACTCAAGAGAAAAATGGGTGGTACTCAAAGAAACGAAGCATTTTTAACTATTAAATTCAAAAATTTCATGTAACAAAACAAAAAATGGACACAAATTTCCTGTGATCGAACTTTAACTGAAGGTTTCAAAAATAACACACTTGTTAACTTTTGACTGAAAAAAGTATTTAAAAGCGTTTCGAATAAAGCTGTTAAATTCTTGTTGCCTTTTTCTGCAACTTGTTTGTGTGAATAAGTATTTTCTTCTACGTTTTATTTCAAAAATAAATACAGAAAAAAATTAAAATTGGTTTCTAATTTACGGTTAACGTTGCGTGAAATAAAACCAGATATAAAGAAATTCATCTCTATTAAACAGGCTCAAATTTCGCACTAAATTTTAGAATTAAAGAATTATAACTTAATTTTGATAATTAAAATAGTAAAAGATTTTTAATTTAATATATTTTTATAAGTGCACATTTAATATAGCCAATAGTTTGTGCAAATGGCATAACATATTTTGTTTTAATATTTCTATTGAGAAAGTGAAAAATAGTCATTGTTAAATGTAGTGGTGGTACTAAAGTTTCTCAGTTTTTGCTTAGATGGTACGCGTTAGTCAAAAGGTTGAGAACCGATAATTTAGACAATTAATCTGAACTGGCGGAAAGAATTTTAAATATATATATATATATATATATAAAGGTGCTTTGTACTTAATTTATTAACTAAAGTCTAAATAAAGGTTAGTTAGTTAGCAGCTTAAGTTAACATAATCGTGTAATCCAATAGTATTCACATTCGCTACACAGAAATATGCCATTTTTTTTGTGCCTGTTCTTTTGGCTGTTATGGGAGAAAGAGCAAGAAGATGCTTCATTTCTAATTTAAGTGACTGTACTAGTAGTTGAGTAAATCATTTCAGCTCTGAAGATGGGATATATTATTGAAAAGGTATATGATTCACTCTATGAAATGGCTTCCGATTGGGAGAATGCAAGCAAGACTGACAAAGACACAAGTCTCCAAAAACCTAAAAGAAGCCAAAAGCCTCATAGCAAGTATTTTAGAAGTATTGGTAATACATATAGACAATCAGATTAAGGCCTTAAAGTGCCGCAACTGACTCTAAAGTTTGTTATTCGGCAAAAATTGCTAAATTTAAAAAAAGGCAACTGAGGTTAGCTAAGATTGTAAGGAAGTTTGCTACAATACGGCAACTCGACTATCCATATACACCGTGTGTGGCGAGGTATATGAAAAAGGGCTGTTGGCGGGAGAAAACTTATGATTTGTTACTCACTAACTTGGGTTATGGGATCAACGGTAAAGTCGCTAAACAGTGTTAGTTCTACCTTGGAATTGAATCCAGGCGAACGGATTCGCTGAATTACGGCGTTCCAGTGAACAAACGATTTTATGGTTTTTCCCATGTGTAATTTGAATACGAAGTTTCCCTAACAAAGTTCTCTCCGAAGGCAATCCTCCCTTTAGGCAGATAGGCATCGCGTACTTTGCCGTAATCAAATAAATCAAACCAAATTAGCACAGGTTGAAAACTGCAAGTGGTTTCAGGTGGTGCAAAGATCATCGTTTCGGCGTACCACGGCCTGGAACCGAATTATCTTTACTGTGGATTCTGTTTTTGTCTGAGAACTGATTTCAGTCTTATTACAGTCTGTATGGAACAAAACTACGCAATACGTGAAAGCATCCGTGAAAGACATCGACACAAAAGTTGGTGAAAATCAATGGTATGAGCAAGTATCATTCTGAATGGCCCCAGCGCAACTATTTTGAATTATGAGGTTCTTCATCTTTAAGTCAATTTCTCTATGGGATCTATGCGCAATAATTTCTTCCTAATGGACGATAAATTTCGACAGCAGCGTGTTCTATCCTAATAATCGTTTGTATCGAGAGAGAAGGAATCCAACGAATGGAGTAACCTTTATGTTCTGCGGATTTAATTCTAATGGAACCTGTGTTGGATGCACTAGCACGCTGACTTGTATCATTACAGTCCTCACCTACCACTCTTCAAGAGGTTGAAATCCCTAGACATCATGAATGCACTTTGTAGTCATAGGAACTGATGGATAATCTAAGCACGGCACGGAAAATCACTATATGCTTCCATTTCCGTCAGGGGTAATCACTATTTCATTAATGTTCTACATGCATTTAATTTTTTTACACCAATTTTCCTTATACCTCTTCATATCACATACCCTATATTCTTTGTAACACAAATGGGCTTTAGCGCGAATGAGCTATTAGTCTCGAAATGGAATTTTACGTTGTCTACTATAAACGGCGAATCACTTTTCACATTGTTCCTACCAAATATTATCGCCCTGTATTATATTTAAAGAAATTAAATAATGAAGAATCTGCATGAATATATATATGTATGTTCCTCGCAGTGTGAAAAAAAACAATGATACCTAGAGCCATCAAATTTTGAATAACATAATCCTCTACCCAAATATGGACACCTGAAAGCCCGAATCTTTATTTCGAATTTGTTTTATTATCTATTTCATATTTTTTTAACTTTAACGAATTTTTGATTAACAAACTCAACAATTTCAAAGCGAGCAATGGCAAACACACTGTACGGAATAAAATATTTTTATCGCCAGAGCGCTAGACTATCAAACGAAAATTCTAAAGATACGCTGTTTTTAAATATTTTAGCTGAAAGAGGAGTTAGCCCAAATGCTCTCGAAAAGTGTATGTATGTGTAAATGAAAAAAGGTCTCTTTGGGCGTAATGCAAAATCTGAAAGCTTTCAAATTTTTTTTTTTAATTTACTTTTGCAGAACTGTACAATTCTGCATTTTTAAGGTATGTCGTTCAAGTTACATGATAAGAATATTTTCCTCTTTACCACGTGTCTCCAAAGGGTAACATTGGCAGGTTCGAAGAGGTGAGGGCATTGTACATATTTTACGTCTCCTATTTCGAAATACCTAATGATTGTATAACATGAATTTTTATATTTTTCTCTTTATTTTTTCCCACCGATGCATTTCATTAGAAGAATAACTATAAAAATAAATACACTTTGAAAGCGGAATATTTATATTATTCAAAAATATAAATGTTAAATATTTTCCAAAATGTAACTCTAGTTGTTTGCTTTGGGACAGATATTATTAAGGAAAAGATTAGCTTGGTCTGTTTCCA
The DNA here is from genome assembly GCF_044657685.1 of Stegodyphus dumicola. NCBI lineage: Eukaryota > Metazoa > Arthropoda > Arachnida > Araneae > Eresidae > Stegodyphus > Stegodyphus dumicola. The sequence continues at coordinate 136,423,368 of NC_140776.1, forward strand.
CGTGGCATAATAATTAAATAATTTGGATCCGTGTAAATAATATAGTGGCTCTTTTTTCTGCAGGAAAGAGTGACTAGCTTGTGGTTCGTATTTACCTCGATATATCATGCATCGAAAAATTGAAAAAAAAAAAAAAAAAAAAAAGGATGAGCATACAGAAATCTGAAAATGAGAACTAACTGGGTAATTTTTAGCGAACACGAATGCTCATTTAAAATAAATTACCTTTAAAGCCTGATAAATCATACTTCAAAGAATGACATCATTCAGAACTACACTGAAATTGTGGTGATTTCACATTAAAAGGAAGACTTTAAATCACTCGAGTAAACGGTTAAAATATACGGCATCGATCATAATTTAATCAAAAGAGCTCGAGAATAAATTTCAGAAAATAGCAGCAGTTCAGTTCATTTGCTGCTTCATTCTGAAATAATATTAAATTAAGTAAACTCTCAGTAACATTAATGTAAAGAGTTGTAATCAAATAAGCATTGTACTGATAATTGTTTAAGTCTATCTCAGTTTCGAAACGATAACAAGATTAAATATCTTTTGAATGGTACGTCAATCATAGGCTCATAAACCTAAGAAACGAATTAAGAGGCAGTTTATAGCTATGATTTAAGAAATTAATTAACTGTGGGTGGTTTTAAGAATACTCCCATTTATTTACTTGATACCTTTTATTATGACAAAGATACAGAACACGCATTTTTGCCAGGGCCTTTTACAAGTAAAGACATAATTAGTACGCTTTTATTTGTTGTAATAAAGACCTGAATTTATATTTCGTTTTAAGTAAACAGCTCAGTTATACGTAAAATTGAATCTAAAAACAGACTATCAAAGTTGTAGGAATTGAGCTACTGATAAATAACTGATAGAAAAGTACTAATTTTAGGGGTCATGTGAAACTGAATTTCGTTAGATATCGAATTTCCAGTTTGTTATTCTACAATTAGAAATGTTACTCCCATGCGCCTTATACTAATACTTTTCTGGCATAAAAGCTATCTTTTAGAAATCTGCCTTTGAAAGCTTCCGATGTGTATAAGAAGTTTAATCAATTTATCTTAGGTATAAAAATGGATTTTATTTCATTTATTTACTGCTTAAGACAAATTTGGTGAGCGAAGTGTTCGGCAGTGATTAAAGTTCAGAATGCAAAGCTAGGGTTACTAAAATGCAGATGTTTATTGGATACTGGAAATAAAAGGTGATTTATTATTAGAGAGTGCACAGAATGTTTGGATATGAGCTTGAAAAGTAGTTCAATTTCAGTTCCAACTTTGGGAACTTGTAGCATTGTGAGTAACGGAAACTTTTAATTTATTGTTTATTCCCCATTTTATAGTGACTTTAAATTTTTATCAACTGCTTTCGTTATAGAAAATATTAGTGGAAATCACCCTTCTGTGTTGTCTTTACCTTGAGATATTGGTAATAATTTTAGTGATTTGATTTTAGCTGATCCATCACTTTATAAATCAAGCATTGCACTAAAAGTATTAACTAATGGAAAAATAATGGTTAATTTTTAACTAATGGAAAAATTATTAAGCTTGGTGACAATTTACTTTTGCCGTGAGTTCAAAACTAGGTTGGATTATTGCAGGAGCAGAAGCATTTGAGATCCTTAAACAGAGTAATCCAGTTTCAGTAAACCACTTAAGGGTAAATACTGAAAAGACTGAAGAATTAGTGAAGTCATTTTGGAAATTAAAGAGTATCCCAGAGTCACGGCCTCTTACAACAGAAGAAAGTTTATGTGAGGTTCATTTTCAAAATACGCATATCCGTGATGAATTTGGAAGATAACTTCAACTGTGATGCATCACAGTACTAGTTAGTGAAGTACTGTGATGCATCGAGCTGCGTCTGCGCCATACTTGGCAACAAGAGCATTGAAGCAATTATCAATTGATAAAAGTGAGAATTTTCTTAAAATCGCCAGCATAGTACTAAGAAATGATTTTTTATGTGAATGATACATTGATGTATGCCTATAGTGTTCAAGAGGGTTCTGAGCTGGTAGCTAAAATGAGCCAAACGCTAGAAGAGGTGTGTTCGAACTCCACAAGTAGTCTACCAATGAAAGATCTGTACCTGAAAACGCAAACACAGAGAATCAGTTTAAGGATAAAAGATATGATTGTGGAAAATAGAGATACAAAAGCTCTTTTCCTACAGTGGGAAGTAATATAAATTAATTTTTCTGCACTTTTGTGATCTTGAACTGTCAAGACATTCAAACAAGACCAACTATATTATCATCAATGGCAAAGTTTTCGATCCTTTGGGTTGATTTGAACCTTTTGTCGTATCAGTCAAATTCTTCTTCATGAACTTTGGAAATTTAAACTTGTCTGGGATAATCCACTTCCAAAAGAGATTAGAAAAACATAGAGGAGTATGTGTAAAGAAATTCGATACTTAAATTCATTTCGTATTCCAAGAAATGTTCTGTTACGTGAACCTATTCAACTGAATAGTTTCTGTGATCCATCGGAGAAAGGTTATAGTGCAATAATTTATGATAGCTCATCTAATAACTCACCTTTTTGTGTAAAAATGTTGATGGCAAAAGCTCGAGATGCTCCAATGAAACCAATTCCGATTCCACGATTGGAACTCTGTGCTGCTGTTTTGTAATGCACTTAACGTGCGCAGTTAGAAGTGCATTAAAAGTAGAAGTTCATTTTATGTATGCATGGAATGATTTAAGTATTGTATTATCTTGGCTAATGTCTGAACCTAACTGATAACAAAATTTTTTAAGACATAGTGTGTCAGAGATACAGGCTACTGTTCTAGCTAAAATTTGAGTTGCATTAAAGCGAAGGAGAAGCCATCTGATTGTATGTTATAGGAACTGAGTCGATTATTAGTTCGACTATCTTTGGTGGAATGGCTCAGAGTGGTTAAGTTAACAGAAATTTCATTTTGCCAGAAAATTTCAAACTGTAAGGTAGCATTGAAAGAAAAGCATCGATAGTCTTTTTGTCGTGTTGGAGCAGGCATAGAGAGTTACTAGTGATTTAAAAATATCGCCTTTCGTAAAACTGCATTTCGTTAAAATTTCCATTGACAAGAATAAATTTGCTTTCTAACTACGAAGGAGTTGGAATCTGTAAGTGTTTCTTCTGAGCTTCTCGCATTATTAACTTGTACTATTTTCTATATAATGTTGGTGTTTAGAGAGATGATAGTAGGTTGCAAAATTCCAACTGAAAATTTTGCCAGAAGCATCCACCAATTTCATCGGATAAATACATATTCTAACAAAACGCACTCTGTAAAGTATTTCCATAATTCCAGGATATATTTGCATGTTGAAGCTCAGTCATTGCTATATCATGTTAGGCAAGTCTTATGGCCATTAAATCGTAAATTATTTTGTACAAAGGTGGAGCACGATTGTATTTCTTGTTTCAAAAATCAACTTTTAAGCAACATACTTCGAGATCGATTGAATCAAAATTATTCGTCTAGCTATACAGTTCTGATTTTCGCGATCCTTTCTTTATCAGATACAAACGTCAGGGAAAATTGTTTTATAACAAAATTTACATTTTGTGTTTTCCTTTATTACGAAACTCGTACTGTACATTTAGTGCCATTTAGAGTTAGTTACAGATCTTACATCTGGACTCATTATTGATACTTTAAAATGATTCATTTCTTTAGACGTGGTAAAAGTAACAAAATAGTTAGTGATAATGCTAAAACGTTTATTGGAGCTCACAATGGAATAAAGAGGCTTTACAGTATTATTAAGAAGACAGATGAGATATTAATGGGATATCTAGCTACGAAAACTATTGAATACAATTGTATTCCTCCCCGATCTTCCTTTTTTGTAAGACTGTGTGAAGCGAGGGATGAAAGCTTTCAAGTACCATTTAAACCGTTGTACAGGTAATGCAAAATTAACCTTAGAAAAATATCTAATTGCAACAAACCAGATTGAAGGAATACTTAATAGTGGCTTTTTTCCCCCTCTCAACAGTTCCAGATGATCTCGAAGTGTTAACACAGTAACCTTTTTTGATAGATCATACAATAACATAGAAAGATTTCAGTACTTTGCAAGATAATGAACTTCTCCTTTGGCAGCGAGTAACGAATTGCTTCCACTCATTTGGAAAATATTGTTACATACATACTTAATCACTTTGTAACAAAAGAGTTAGCTAATGCTCTCGAAGAATAACGTGAAAGTAAGGACTTTAACTATCATTAAGGAAGATAATATGTCAGTTTGTTGCTGGTTTCTGGGCAGAGAGGTAGATGTTTTTTCCAGGAGGGTACAACAAAATACGAGTTGTAAATGTGAAGATAAAATGTGGAATATTTAAAAGAGGTATTCCAAAGATTTCTATTTTGCCATTAGAGAATAACGTTGGAACATCTCAGCTATAACTGTTAAACATTTATGCTTACGTGGAGTTATAAACTGTGTGAGTTCTTATAATTAACTGACCTTTTTTACATTTTATTGAACCTAGTAAGTTCGAGGGGGGGGGAGTATATGGCGTCATTATGTTACATATGGTTTCAAAGAAGCACTGCGGTGTGTGGTAGGAAGAGCTTGCAGTGAAGGAGGAGAATGAAGGAAAGGCCCGGTAAGAACACGGCTTGTTTGGAGAATTGGAGTGAGATGCTTATCATACTATGGTAAATAGCTGTTACAAGAAATGTAAAGATGAGAAACAGATCCCATGTTATTTGGAGTATTCTAGCAGACAGAAAAAGGTTATAGCTCATGGCAACATGAAATAATTTATTTTTTCGAACCACCACCTACAACGAGCCATCAGGCGCAAACCCCTAACGATTTATGAACTCCGGAAAGCAGTGAAAGAGGGATGTGAATTGATACTTCTAGAAATTTTACGAAAACCCTTCTATCATGGAAACGATGCAGAATTATAGCCCAGTAAGAAAAAGCTTTAAATTGAATGTTTAAAAAAATACTGCTTACGTTCCAAACATTAAGTAAACGGGTCCGAAATCATTCTAAAAAATGTTTACAGAGGGTGCTTTGCAGTGGAAGTTCTTCCTTTTTATCTATCCCATATAAATGTCTGCCTGATTAATTGAGAGCTCTGTTTACCAACAAAATCAAAAGGCGTGTGTTCTCAAATAGGAACTGTAATACCATGTCTAATATAGCTAAATTTTTTGTCCCAAATAAAAGTCTGACTTATTAATCGGTAACTGTACTTACCAACAAAACCAAAATTTATATATAAGGAAATTCGAAGAGCACTTTCTAACACCATGTATATAATACGTAGTTGTTGTTGTCTTGTCCATGTATTTCATGGAAGAATGGTCGCCAGAGCCTTTTATTTTCACTCCAAATTTGAGAGAACTATACATGGCATTGTATAGAGAAAGACCCCGGGGTGATCCGAGCGTTTCCCACAGCTCTTCCACCAAACTACTCGAGAGGACTTTCGGCTCATTATATATTTAGAGGGCTCCCATGCCTCAATGTCATGTATAGCAAATACGGTGTACATTTACAAACATGCATGCCTTCTCTGGATTTCGAACTCAGGCCCTTCGGTATTGCAGTAGGTTCTCCTATCCACTATACCGTCTGCGCGGTTATAATACATAGAATTCTCTTTAATTAATGCAAAATCGGATTATTTGAGATTTTGTTTGATATCAAATCAGAAGCTGAAATACTGAAATTCTTAAGAAGAATAAATTCTGAAATGCATACGATTGCTCAAACTCTTGAAACTTTAAATCGTTTTATTACCAGTTCTCTACCAATTTCAATTAGCAATGGTTTTCTGATTGTGCAATATACTTAGATATATATTTTATTCTCAAACACACAAAAGAGATAGAGAAAGAATATGCAAAAAATAGAACTTCGTAATAAAATTCTCTTACAGCAAATCTCTCGCAACCGTCTATATGCTTTCTTTTCGTTTTGTTTAAGCGATAAAAATTTAACTTTGTCATATAGCAACAAAGTATATTATTTTTAGTTAAGAAGGAAAGGGAAATTCATATTTACGTGATTTTTCCTGCTTATTTAAGATTTCAGTAAAACTTTTTTCCGAAATATAGAAATCCTTACAATTCCTAAAGGAGTGAGTTTCTCTTTCTTTCAGAAAGGCATCCCTTAGGCAAATAAAACTTGTGTGCTTTGCTGCATTACATTAAGCAAACAAAACAAAGCAAAGAACTCTTTGGAAATCATATTTATATTTGCATCACTTCACATTCATGTCATATTAATCGATGTATATCTATCTCTCTCTAAATAATGTATAAAAATCTGATTTTTATTTTTTAGTGAATTTTAAAGATAACAATTTGTAATAAGTTCCGGATATGAATCTGAAATCTGAAAAATTAAATTCATTTTCCTTTCTGAATTTAATATTGTTTCCAGCGATTATATTATCTATTTCTATTTACTTTAGTCTTTGCTATCGTTATACGATATTATTTATTTTTTATTCTGTTACGAGAACTGTATATTTCATTAAAATTTCCAACACTTTTCATGACTAAAGCAGTTTCATATTCGTTTTAACTCCCCCACGTATATAATAAATAATAGCAAAAGCAACTATAAGGGATTTTGCTATTATTTATTAAAATGTAACTTTTTTTCTTAAAAAGATTACTGTTGGAGTTTTGCATATAAACTGCAGTTTGTTTTACAGGAATAGTAGTTGTTTGATACGAATATACACCGCACCCACAAATTCCTCACTCTGCTTTTGTTTTAGTAACCTTTAGTTGAAGACACATACTCTCAATTTTAGAAATTGTTTTAATGGTACAAATATTCATGTTCCAATTTTAGAAATTGTTTTAATGGTACAAATATTCATGTTCCAATTTTAGAAATTGTTTCAACGGTACAAATATCCATGTTTTAACCATTAAACTTAAAAAATCAATTTTGGACAAATTACGAAATCGAATATTTTATACCTTTTCCGGATTCCAATATTTATAAATATGAGAATTTTATACTTGTTTTAAAAATAAAATTTAAAACGTTTGCATCTCGTACAACAGAAATTAACCGATAAATTTAATTTTAAAATTGCAGATTGTATTCAGGAGTCTCCCACAAATTGAAGAACGAAATGTTTATGTTTGTTTGTAACTAAAACTAAAATATCAATTTAGAAAAATGCAGCTGTTGTTAACAGAATAAGTGACCAGCATTTCTGAGAATATTGATGTGATAATGTTAATCACTATAATTTTTCGTTTCAAAAAAGAGATCTTATTCAAAGACATTTATGGAATTTTCTAAAAAAAACCTGTCAAGCACTTAGCCGACTATCGGTATGTAGTACTGGCACATAGAACTCTCGGTAATGGCAGGTAAACAACCTGTAATATTATTTACATAAATTGAGAATAAAAGTATTTCTAATTTAATGAATTTTTTTGCATATTTATTAGATCTGCTTCTAAAGGGATCATGCATGAGAATATTAATTACGTATTTTTAGCGTTTCAAATTCTTAAAAATTATTTGTGTGAAAATCCTTCCGTTGTTACTAGGGAGATCGAAACAGTAACGTGGAAGGGCAATCCTTTTGAGCATTAGCAGTTCATTTTTAAATACAATCTCCAGAACAAAAATCCAAATATTGTAATACCAGTGCGAACTTTCATAATTGCTGTAAATGTTATTAATTGTGAAAAATGTTTTCTAAATAAAATCGAAAAGTATATTTTTTTTTATTTAAAAGATCTTTTTCTACCGTATACATAACAGCAAAAGCAGTCAAATATACCTTTACAATGTCATGAATGGGTTCATGAACAAAACTAATATAATTTGAAGATTTTTTTCCGAGTGGTGGATTCTAGCCGTTTGCCACTGGACCAAAAGCAGTGTCTCTTTACTATGGAGCCACCTAACTGGTGGGCCATCTTTGTCTCCTATGAAAGGACAAACGAATTACATCCATGAAACCCAGCCCGGCATTCGAACCTGAACCCTTCCGTAGGGTGCCCACCGAAAACATTAGGGCAAAAATATCGCGGACGAAATCATCGCCGAGAAAACAACGCAAGGCGAAAACGTCGTGGGAGAAAAGAAAGCAAAGAGAAAACATCGCAGTTCTAAAACATCGTGGTACAAAATATCGTCGTCGAAAATAAAGCGGTTCAAAAACTTCTCAGTTTAAAAAACATCGTCGTAGAAAATATCGTGGTAAAAAATTAAGTAAAAATCATCGCATGACGATGACATCACACACATGCGTTTTCCAGATTTTAAAAGCTGTAAATGCATTTTCGCGTAATGATTTAGAAGCGCAAGAATGAAAGAGGGATATATTTACTTTTATATTTCATACTTTTGAATGAACTAATAAATTTTTACCAAAAAAGAAAGAAATGAAACTTAAGCATTTAAAAGTTGAAAATGAGTAGAAAATTAATGCAACTTACAGCACTTAATAGAATTTAAAATTTACGTAGTTACTTTAAAAAGATCGTTAATGAATTAATCTTTTTATAAAGTTTTACTCATAATTTTTCATGAAAAGTACAGTCTAAAAAATGTTTATAAAAAGGAAGATAAATAACGGCACGAAATTACTTCTGTAATAATTGCTTAGTTAATCATCAAATTACTTTCTTTCACGTTTGTTAATCTGATATTGTTTTGGTGAAAATTATAGCTTGTTTTGTTTCCGTTAAGTTTGTCTTCAAAAGTAAATGTATAGTTTACTTTCGTACATTCCGTTATGACATTATTTATAATTATTTGGTTATATTATCAAGAGGGGCGGTAAACTTAGGAACAGCCCAGGGCTGCAAAAGTATACCACTGATGACCGGGGTAACATATAAAGATCTCGATGTAGTTATTCTTATAAAATTACATATTTAAATTTTAAAAATGCTAAAATACAAATACTTGCGCCATTTAAAACATTTTTGTAATTGCAAGTATATAAAGTCTGGGTATGGATTTTTGTGGACACGTCGTCATTTGAGAGGATCTGGGATATACTAATCAATATCTGAAAGGACACTAGTATATTACAACAACACTATTACAAAACAGGTATTTGAAAACATCGATATGATTTAAATTTGTCAGCGGTTTTCTAGTCCGGAAGGGAAGAAGAATAAAAATAGGACTCCCTTTTCTTTAATATATAGGGTTACTTGTATTGACCCACTCTACTGAAAATAATATCCTTAATATTTATTGTAAAACCGATATCAAAATTATTGGTAGGAAACTGATTGTAAAATTGGAATATTTGACTTCCCATTTTTATTCTGCTTGTTGCGTAGGAAAAACAATTTTCGATATTTTGATACCATGGTTAAACTCAGGAAGATCATTTGAATCAATAATATTGAAAAAAGACCAAAAAGACCAAAAAAATAAATGGTCTTATTAATGGAAAATTTTACTTCCATTGCGACCTCATAAATTAAAGGAAAACTTTTAGATTCTTATTATCTATAATTATTACATTTATTATATTCTTCCAAAGGGTAAATTTTCACTGCAACATCAAAAAATATCTCACAGAAATTAAAGCAATACCATTAGCTCTATCATGTGACGTGTATATAGAGAATAAAGACAGTTATTTTCAATTTCCTCACGTGCTGTTGCCAATAGCGAAGCCTAAGTTTTATTATGGCTAAACAAAACAGTGTAGAAGACGCTTTTATTCTTAATGAAAATAATTACAGTTTTCATAAACGTTGAAGATATTTCGAAATATTGCAAGTATTCGATTTTATAATAATGTTTGATAAAAAAAAAAACAAGTACGTAAATAAACCATGTGTTTTCCAAATCAGAATTTCTTCCAAACTAAATGAATAAACTGTGATCATAATGGCTAACTCGCGTGTGTTTTAGAGAGAAAAATAAAGACAATCTAATTTTATGCTTAAATTAAAGCAATTTTAAGGAATGATTGCGCTCAAAATTGCAGTGGAGATGGGTGATTAAGCCTGGATTTCAAGTCTGTAGAATTTTGCTCTTTTTTTGTTTTCCGTTTGTGAGAGGTGTTTTTCATTTTACATTTAATAACCTCATTTCCAGAAATTTTATTTACCGCATCAGTAAATTTTTTCTCTTTTGTAAACTTCAAACATTATACAAAAATAAACAGAAACTGCAATTTGAAAACTTTTAATCTAAGTTCACCATTAGGTTTACCATTTTAGTTTACCATTAAACTTCGAAATGTTAAAAAATGTTTTTAAACTAAAAATTCAAAAATTAGCTTTAAGAATAGAAAAATGAATTTTCTAAAAATAGTAATAACTTTTCGTAAAGTGCGACTTTGAAAATTAACTCGTTTATGTAATCACTGCAATGCGGAATAGCTCTCAGCCAATTAGATTAAAGGAAATGTTTACTCTAAATACCACTGATACTAATTGCGCAACCTCTTTTCCATTTTTTCCCTGCTTGGCCTTCTGCTTGTACATGCAGCATCCATAATAATTATATGTGAACCTGTTTCAATTACGAAATGAAACTATCTATGAATCAACGCTACTTTTGCTAAAGTTTTTCTTCTCCATTATTGTGTCAACAGATGTACCTTCTAATCCTCAAAATATCTATATGGCTCTGTCATTATATGTGAGAACTTGGGAATCAACAAATCATCTACACATAATCATTATATATATATATATATAACAAATACGTTATTACGTTTATATATGCAGTATTTGTTGTGGAAGAAAAATAAGGCTTTATGAAAATTAAGCAATGAAAAAACAGCCATTAACTCCTTAACAACGACTGTACAATTTGGTTTTGTACATTTATACAAAAGCAGAAACAGAAGCGCATAATCTTCAGAAATATAAATTTTATGCTATTCATAAATGAATGGAATATAATTTTTACGAATTTTCATCACTTTAGACAATATGTCTGTTGAAGATGTTAAAAGACGAGAAATAATGCTCTTTTTCGTCGTTAGAGATGTCGATTTCGTCGTTAGAGATATCTTACCTTTTCCAATATCAAATCAAATGGCTTTCGTGTAATAGTCTTCGACCATGCAAAGTTCAAGAAAACTTATATTTAATTAAATATGAAAAAGAAAAAAGATATCATAATTATCAATAAATCATCATACTAATGACACTAAAATATAGCATACATATTATTTAAAAAATCAACATTCTATTTTCTATCATTTAACTAGGTTATAGTCAAGCAAATCAATTTTTTTTATTCCGAATCTAACAAATATTTCCCTCTTAAATATTGTCTCAGAGATTGCCTGAATTTATATCAAATAACCCTTGAGCTTCGTAGCTGGATAAATTACAAGATAAATTACAAGCGAGTACGAAGTAATCAAAAGAAACAGCATTCTACGATATCCATCAATAAAGAGTATATAAATTAATTACTGCGAGTGGTAGACAGTCAGACGCAACCCAATTGCATCGAAATCATATTAATTATAGCAAAGAAAAACAGTTCGCCCCTTTTTGGGGCAACTGGCGGGATTGGATTTTTCCCCCCAGCTCAACTAAAGTTGCAATATAAAAATGGAACTTCAAATTTTTCTAGGTTTATAGAAGAGAAATGTTATTAAATGAAGCATTTTAATTGCTGCTTTTTATTATATTTATTAGATCTTTATTAATGAGAAAAATTTTAATTTTTAATAGAGGGAAAACTTTTTTAATTTTTGAAAAAAATCTATTATTAATTATTATTATTGTTGTTTCCTTCCAGACTATTAAAGTTATTGCCGGTTGTTCCCTATTGGAGGGCAAGTAGAGAGAGGCACGATGATGAAATGATGACAAAATATCATACACCATGTCGTAACATAAATATTATGCAGCATATCATAAATTAAATATCATGCACCATTTTGGACATGCCAGTAAAACTATTCAGGTTTTTCGGAGCAAAAAACATAAAAATTAACTACATACTTCCTGGTATTAAATCCGCAGATGTTGTAGTTTCTAGCTAAATGTGCTAGCAATTTACATTACGAAAGCACGCATGGGGATGATAATTTCTTTCATACTGAAAAATGATAATTGGTGCTGGCTTCGGTCTTTGCATGTGAATAGACAGTTATGTAGAATTTTCAAAATCGCTTACACGTATAACGTTATCACGAGACAGTTTCTTTTAGAAAATCCTTCATGAATATATTTATTATATAGTACCTTTTAAGTCTTTATTGTGATAACTAACTTATAGTTGAAAAATTTTGATCTTAATATTGTATGGAACTAAAGCATTGCTCTCATACAGTAATCTTCTAATGTGTCATAACTGAACTTGAGGGAAGATAATCCATTGCGAATTCGGGAGAATTGAAATTCCGGAAGGACGATTGAAATTCCTACCTTCCGGATACTCTTTAAGTAGAAAGGAACGTAAATAATTTCATATGCTATAGTTTTTAGCATATCTGTACACCCGGATCGATTCCCGTTAAAAAAAGCAATGCAATTTTCATGGAATCCCTCGTCAAACCTTTTAATATGTTTATAGTGCACTCCGTGATAACATGGTTTTTGATTACTTTTGATTACATCGCGGCGAACCATCAAGGTAAAAAAATACGTATTTACGGTCCCCTTAGTCGCAGTGTTCGAGCTGTAACGAGGTGTGAGACGACATACGATGACACTGCAAGAGTAATAACTTTTCCACCAGTAAAATTTCAGCTCTTCTAATCTCTTCTACGACTATAGCTAGTCAGACAACTTAAAATATAGCCTAAAAATTATAAGGGAATGACTAAATCTGCAAATTGTTTTCAGACAAAGCAAAAAAGCAGAACTTTCTAAAATTCTGAACTAGAGAGACTCATTGGACTAGAGATACATGAAAAATGTGGTTTTATTTCTATATGCAGTAACTAATATACAAAACAAAACGTAACCAACATCAGTCACCATATGGAGTCATACTACTAGCGCACAAAGGCTTCACTCCAACATGATACCATGGTTACGCGGTGCAAACCTGAAAGGGTTTTCTGAGATGGGGATCAAAAAAATAAGTACTTCCTTTACATTCTTCTCTTTTTCCTCCCATTCATTTGCTCTCATTTTCTTGAACGTAATCAACACCAGTCACCAGTTTCATTAAGAAGGCAGTTTCATTTCCGTACGTGCTTCTCTTTCTTGAATAAGACATATTTTAAATTTCTCTAAAGGAACAGAATATGATTAGAAATGGGAAGGAAATAAAGCATACTTATATAAATTTTAAAAAATTTATTATTTTCTTGTTTCGACAAATGTAAACAAATTTTATCGCATTCCGAAAGCATGTGTTTCTTCTCAATGCATTTCATCTCATTTCTAAAATTTTAGCCATTAGTCTTGTATTCCATTTGGACGATGCTACGAACAATCAATAGAATTTCTTAAAGCGCTTCCCAAAGATATTCGTTATAATTTCCGCTCGTAAAAATCCAAATTTAATGAGTTAATTTTAAAATGGTTTTTGTATCGAGCCCTAGACTATTGCCAACCACAGACGTAATCTTGCACTCCTTGCCACGATGAATTTCGTGGGCTTGTACTGATGTTACTCTAAGCCAAGTGAGATAAGTCATAATAATAACAAAGAATTTTTCACGGTGGGAAACTGCAGCCTGCAGACTGTATAGAAATGTCTCAAAATGTCCATTCTTTTAAATTATACTCACAGCATAAAACTGATATTAACCCATTCAGATTTTCAGCAAAGGCAGTTGTTGAAAGTTCAGCTTTAAAAAGGCAACCTTCAATTGTCAACAAAGGCAGTTTTTATTTCTTCTTAATGTACAAGTGAAGAATTTTTGAATGATCTTAATATGATCATCATAATCAGATGTTTGTTTTGCAATACGTATAGAAGCTTATATTTGAAATATATGCACTATATTGTAAGGTGTACTTTCTTCCTTTCATAAGGTAAGATACTTTCTTCCTTCCTTTTTTCATTTTCTTCCTTCCTTTTCATACCTTCTTGGTGTAATTGGAAGCTCACCCGACGCATGTTCGAGAGGTCCAGGGTTTGAATCCCGGCAACGGCATTGCATTATTTTTCACGTCTCCTGCTTCAAAATATCCTAATGACTCTAAAGGTGGAGCCGGAACTAAAATGGTGGTGGCTCATATATAATTCGTCACCACCATGATTTGGCAACTGGGTCTCCTTGTCTCCAGTCGAAAATGAGAGGTACGTAACATATTTTCTTCCTCCTTTCCGCATATCTTCGTAGTATAAGTGCGAGCATACTCGAAGCTTATTCTGGATGTCCAGGGCTCGAGTCCCAGCGAGGGTACTGCATATTTTTCATTTCTCTTGCTTCAAAATATCCTAATGACACTGCAGCGTACAAAATTTATGTATAGAAGTTTTTATACATTTTTCGAAGAAAATTCAGAATTTTTTTAAATAAGCAAAGGGGGACTGAAAGGTCATTTCTTTCTTTCTTCCACACTGGTACTTCAAACAGTTAATAGAACCTTTTTATTATTGGGAATGAACACTGTATTTTATTAATTATCAAACTGAAATTGATTCCAAATTGTGATATTCTGATCACGTAACAATAAATTTCTCAAATTTAATGCTGGTAAAAATATTTTACAGGTTTATTCTCATTCGCAATCATTATTGTATTGGGTATTTCTACAAGGAATATTTAATACCAGCCCCCGCAGCAGTGGCCTATATAAGTAGACCATATCTCACCAATGAGCCAAGTGAGCCTAATATAATAATATTTAATACATTATCCCGAGTAGGCCGAGTCATTAAGGCCGCATAATACTGGTAGTTCGACTCCAGGTTTGAACCCAGATTAAGGAACTGGCTGCATGTTTGATTTCTGTGGTTTTTCTTGTACCTAACGCGAATACGAATCAGTTTATCTTAGAAAAATCCCCCACGAATACATCCTTCCCTTGTAATTTATAGTCCTTGTGTGCTTCGTCGTAATCAAATAGCCGTTCTTATTATAATACAATTACGGGAATTTGGGGTTCAAAAATACCAGAATTGTGAAATAATGTGCGGTAAATGAAATAAAGCAAAAATATAAAATTGGCGTTTAAAGGGATAATACTTTGAATATAAGCGAATTTCAAAAGTATGTAACTTCTATGAGTAGAACAACTTGTTACTTATTTTTAGGGCATCAACTTTGACCAAAGAGAAGTCCTCCTTTCTCTCTCTCACTCTCTCCCCCTTTTTTTTTAGCTATTTAAAAGCTAAAAAAGATGCTGTTCTTAAGAATATTTTTTAAACTTTTGAATCTGATTTAATTAAATAAAGACGTATTAATTCATGACATATCTAATTAAAAACATTAAACACTTTTACAGAATTATGTTATATATTTTTTCACTTTCCAAATATAGAGAAGATACATAATATTCCCCTATTAGTCTAAATGTATATTTATCTAGTATCTAATAAAATATTTTACTGTTCCACCCAGACCGTCTCCATGGATAACCTCTACCGATAAAACATTTTTGTTTCTAAAATGGCCTTTCGAGCGAATGTTGATATCTAAACCCTTTCAGATTTTTAAATTTTTTTAAAGAGGCTACATTATTTAAATTATAAATAACTACTAAAATATTATAATGCCTTTCTAAATTAGAGTGAGTTTTAAAATAGAATTTCGAATGACTGGGGTAGACCAAACGGTTACAATCCAAAACTTTCCTTCGGAATGAGCTGTAATTAAGTAGGGTTTAGCAAATATTTAACTCCTTTATTTTTAAATGCAGTAAATTTATTAATTACTTACTAAAACATCAAGTGTAGAGTAATCAGAACGGCAAAATGAAAGTGTGGGAGTTATATTTTTTTAATGAAATGAAGTATTTTACTAATATTAAAATTATAAATTAAAATATATATAAATTTATATATGCCAAGTCAATTTTTCTCCATTTAAACATTACTTAAATTAAATGCAGATTAAATATTAAACTAATGTTTTATTATTAACTGCTGATTTGATAAATCTAAACTATTTTTCGCAGCTTTACTGTGAAACGAGAGTGCCGATTTGTATTAAATAATAATTACACTAATGGATTGACAAGAATAAGTTTTAAATGATATTTGAAACACAGTAATTTTCTATGGATAAATAAGATCAATAAAAGTTAATTAAAGCCTTAATCATTGCTTAACAACAATCATCATTATCTATCCAATACCATTCAATTATCTAACCGCAAAATTCTTATAAAGCATGTATTCTTAAGCAATTACGAAAATTTCCCTGAAGACGGCAGCATTTTTTTCTGTATTTCTACGCTGAAGACATTTCGCTGCTGAAATTATTGGTTATCCCAGAACTGACAACATGCTATTATTAAATCTGGTCAGGTCCCTTGTTGATAGGAAAAAAAGAAAAAACAAGAACGCCACTGTAATTTAAAATGCATACTACAAATTAAAGTGTCTACAAATAAGGGAAAGAAACATTTGACGATATTCGAAATAGTAAAGTCTGTTGCGATAAACTAAGTTTTAAAACTAGAAAAATTCAAGATTATATTTAATTTTATGGAAAAATACGGCTTTTACTAAAGAATCTGATAAATGTTTCTACTCATTAAAATATTTAAATAGAAGAATATTAATTTTAAAAGTTAAGGCACGTGTGTAAAACTCTCTTCAAATTTCTGTAGGAGAAGGAAAAATGTGAAAATATTATTTTCAGTAAGTGGAAGGATTTTCTTCTTGACGTAGTACGGTTACTATTGTAACTGGAAACTAAAGTCCTGCGGACCTGCTTTACGAGATAGTGCGTTATCTATAGGTCTTAAATACTTACAAAGTACTTTTCTTTCTTTTCAGCATCAACGGAACAGCTGGCCCACTTAGGTGTTTTTCAGCTTGTTGGATCCCGTCGATGGAATTTAAAATAAATGCATGAATTAATATAAATAAAGAGCTTAGTACTGTGTTCTCCGGGGATTGGCCGCGAAATGAGGAACATTTAAATAAGAACCAGAACATGGAAAGAAGGTGCATGGTGGGGACTGCTGAGATTAAGCGGAACACTTTTCGCTATTATCGTAGATATTAGGCATACAGTTATATTAAGGATGTGCTATAATAATCAGGTATAGATGTAAAGATCAAATACATTAAATGAGTTCTGGATTAATCATAATATTAAATATAATTAAAAACAGCAAAAACAAAGCAAAAACAAACAAAAAACACAAGACATTAAATAAATTAATATACGGGGGCTGTAAATTAAATAGTGGCAACTTAACCTTGAAACTTGCAGAAGGGCAGGGAACGCGCAAATAGTATATGGGAGCGGTGATGTGGCGCTGTTGTCGATATGTAGAGTGCAAGAAACAGTCGATCTGCTTAGAAGGGTAGTTGTTGTGTGGCGTTAAAGTGAGGAGTTTCGTTTCCATCGCTCTAAAGCATGTTTTCAAAAGGTGATCAGCGTCGTGGCTTAAAATCGAAGTTGCCCGTGGCAAAAATGCAACAGAATGCTATCTAGGATTAGTGGAAGCCTGTGGCACAAATGCTTTACTGTATAGGACAGCAACACGATAGATTCAAGCATTTCGTTCGGGTCGGAATCAGACTGAGGTTGATTTGAGTCATTAAAAGGTGTGGCGCATAATGAAGAAATTTCTCAACATGAGAAAAATTGCTTCCCGCTGGGTTCCACATCGACTAACCGAAGTACAGAAATGGCACCGGTATGCAATGGCTGGCACTCACTTGGAGAGATACCGCAATGAAGGAGACGCATTTCTGCAGCGTATTGTCGCCATTGATGAGACATGGGCACGAGCCTATGAGCCTGAATTAAAGCGTCAATCAAATGAATGGCATCGCCACGTCTACAGAAATTACTGTCAACGCATATTACTATTGCCGATTTCTACAGCACCATCTGCGTCCGGCTATGCGGCGCAAACGTCCACGTTTGCGTGGACGTCCACACTCACGTGGGGTTTATTGCACAACAATCTCCCTATCGTATTGCATAACAACGCTCGTTGCCATGTCGCAAACAATGTCACTCTCCTTTTGCGACGGTGGCAGTGGGAAATCCTGGAACACTTTTCCTACTTACCCGACATGAGTCCTTGTGACTTCGATCTGTTTCCGGAGTTCAATAAACTCCTCCGAGGTCACCGATTTCATGACGTTTCATCTGTACTCCACGCAGTAAGGCGCTCAGTCGCTCACATCAACAATCAACACCTTGATACTGGCCTACAACGGCTTCCTGACATTTGGCAAAAAGTTATAAGCTTTGCTAATGATTACATAGAAGGAATGTAATGCAATTGTACTTGTAAGTTCATTAAAAATTGATTTATACCTATGTTGCCATTACTTAATTTACAGCCCTCGTATGTACGGAACGGGGTGCTGACGACACGGTGTCGAAGGAAAAAAGTCACTGTCTCATAGACAAAATCTGTGAAGATAGGACATATATGGACCATGCCCTGTCGGATACTGTATGAGGTGCTAAGAGCTGCCATTTCAATTGTGGTTAACTTTTGTTTGGAAATCATACAGTCTTCTTCCTGTGGTGCTTGTCTCCCAGTAGTTTTGCCACTGCTTCATTAGTTCACATTTGAGAGTAGTTTTCACATATGAGTGCGGAAGGGGCACACCAATGCTACTCACGTGGGATTCATTGCCTGCGCCTTTCGCAATCATATCCGCTGCTTCATTTCCTTTAATCCCCGTATGGGCTGGAGCCTCAGACTTGCAGGAATCGAAATTAATAGTTTTTGTATGTCTCTGACAATAGTAACTCACAAAGTACTGAGGAAGTCTAAAATAACCTTTTTATTTTAGTCTCAAAATGAACACAAAGGCACAAATTGTGCTACAGACGAAACCACAACTGTAACTAGTTAATTTATTCTGGTGAGGAATACAGAAAGACGAAGTTATAGTAAATACCGACATCATAGTAACAGGCAATTCAAACACTATTAACGTAGTCTGCGACCACACATGCAATAGAATAAGCTGGCACAAGATGTATTTCACTAGCGCGCAATTTAATTCATCAGCTACCGAGAATGCTAAAGCCGGAATATCGCTTTTAAGAAGAGCTGGCGAGGAATACTCACAGCGAGAAGTGATTGCAATAAACTCTCTCAACTAAGATTCAAAACCCTTAGCTGAAATACACTCAAATATAGTTTACATTCTGTTAAGGAATACGGACAGGAGAAGTTGTAGTAAAGACCAAAATCATAGAAACTGGTAAATTAACGGAAGCTGCTCGACAAAGTTAGAACAGTTTGCATAGTAGTAGAATTAGTATAAAAATTATGATTCACTAGCTGATCGAATGCTAGTAATTCCTATGAAAATTCCTTGGCATTTATTATGTTTAAACCGTCCAATCTATCCTACATCTTATGATATTATCGTTAAGCTCCTGTCTTGGTCTGTTTCGATATTATTGATAAGATTTTCCAGGTTTGTTACAGAAAAGAGAGGAATTTTACTAAAGAAATAATATGTATGATGATTATGTAGAACGACTGTTGTGTTACCTATCATAGAATTCTTCAATAAAAAGGAAAAAAAGAAAATTCTAAAATTATTGATAGTTTAACAAGAGATTTTTTTTTATGCTTCCACTGCGCTTCAGTGTGCTTATTCCTGCTCATGTGCGTTTTTTATCATTATTATTAAACATCGTTTTCCTCCATCATACGTCACATCAAATTCAAGAGTATAATCACAAAATTTTTAAAAGCGATATATTTTTAGAATTCGGAATAAAGTGTTTAGTATTATTGTTCTTTTTTTTTTTTTTTTTTTCAATATTCTCTCAATTCATGATATCAATGTTCAGTTTTTTAACAAGATGATCTATACAAATTCTTTTTGTCTTTTTAACGTTATTATTAAGCATCGTTTTCTTCGCGTTTAATCCACATAAAATTTAACACAAAATATTTAAAAACATATATTTAAAATTCTCGATAGAATTTTAAGTTTTACAATACATTTTTAATTGCTATATATTTCTTTAAGAATAATGCATGGAGATTATATTTGGTGGCAACATCCTTTTATTTGAAAAAGAGTAGGGATAAAATAATGGGGATTGAGATTAATAGGTACTTTATTAATAGGTATTTATATTTAGAAACGGGGGGATAATATTTGAACTTGGAAAATAGAAGAGGAAACCAAAAATAATATAAATATAGTTGAGAAGATCTGAAGGAAAGAAATAAGCTGATTCATAATTCAATTTCGCATTTAATTTTTAAACAACAGGCTTGGAGATTTATTTAGAAATCTTTGGAGACCAATAATTTGTCAATCGTTTCCTTTTAAGGGCTTATATGTCGGACAAAATTATTTTTCGATCTCCACAGGTGAGGAAAACTTAATTTACAGAAAATTTCCATACATTAATAATAAGATTTGTGGAACGTATTAAAAGTGAAAAAATGCTTTTTAAAACCAAATTATATGTATGTGATCATGTCTAAAATAAATATCGGCTGTTGCCAGTTTAAATTAATGGTCTATAGAGGCATTTTCTTGGATTTTTAAATATTCCATATTTCGTAGCAATATTTTTTACTCAAACAGAATTTTGTAATGTTATTTTTTACTACGGCTACGATAAACAAAATAGACTAATAACATTCTGTAGCTTGTCAACTACAAAATTTCTGTTTCTTTATGTACATTTACGTCTACATCTAAAATAAATCTAAATTTGTTGTGATATTTTAGCAACAACATAAAAAACAACTATCTACACTTATTTATTTATTTTTTTTTTATTTTATTCAAAAAGGTACATTTTGCACTTTGATGTTTTTCTGTTTGCACTAGTTTACGAACAAAAAAAGGAATTAAAAAAAAAGCATAAGCTTTTAAAATTGAAGCTCTTTTTAAGTTAAATTTTGGTCATATTCACCGGTAAAGAAGTTAATGGTAATAAGTATTTTTTCATTTTAAAAAAGGAACAAAATATTTTGCTTAAGTTTTAATATTTTTAACATTCAATGATGGTTTTTATAATTATATTAGAATTCTTTACATTGGTAATAATTCTTATATAGGTGCTACTTTTTATATTATAAATTATCGAAATTTTGATAAGAGCTCCTCAAATTTTGTTAAAAGGATGATGATTTCCTCTTAATAGTAATAAATTCCAGTCACATCTTATTCATTTATATTCCTTCTTTATGCAAAGAATTTTAACTCAGACTATAATTTTTGAGATATTCGTGTGATCTGAAGTTTCCAAATTGCAAATTCGTTTTCCCCGAGAAAAAGGAGAGAGAGAGAGAGATAAGTATTTTTTCAACTCTTCTCTTTCGGAGTATTTTTTAACAACAAAATTATATTGATCAATTTCAAGGAGAAACGGTTATTTTTTTCCTTTACAAAATAATTCTGGAAATCATATTTGAAGACGGTGGTAAAGTAAAGAAATAAATACGATTAAGTGTACTTTTTAAAATCCCCATGGTAATCTTCGTTCGTCTCTGTCAACATTTCATGTCTTGCCCAAGAATTTACTTTCAGAGTTTCTGATTACAACATTTAAACATCTTCGCTTATTTGCTTGGTGATAAAATTCGTGATACTTAAAATTTTCTATGGTACATCTTGTCGAATTGTTTCAGTTAATTATCTGTACTCAATAATGCTTTAGTGATAATTATTCAAATTTATTTGCTACGGTTACCAAGTTATTATAATGAACAGCATTTCCTAAGTATATATACACATCTTTCAGTGTAACTGGTCATCACATCCTTGAAATATAGTTTTTGGAACACGTAGATCTCACACTACTTGATTTTTTTCTGTCAGAGCACTTGAAACTAATAATATACTGATAAATTGTACAGAATCCCTGAAGGATAGCTTAAGATGGTATATTCGAAATCACATTTTGTGAGTAATACTAGGTAAGTTAAAATAAGGGTACAGTAAACGAAAGGTACAATTCGATGTTTACGGTCATATACAGAATAACATGTCAGAAACTTTGCATGTCAGAAAACTGCGATCGTCTTCCCTTCCTTAACTGCTTCTCCCCTAAAGAGATATACTCTATAATCGTCTTTTATTGTTGTTTCTGAAGTTTTTTTCACTTCTTTGTCATTCACCTCAGTTCATCTCTAGTAGCGCCTTCGCATCTTCATTGTTAAATCCAAGTCCATAGGTTTTTTTTTTTTTTTTTTTTTTTTTTTTTTTTTTTTTTTTTTTTTGTAGGTTACAATGTCCTAATGACCAAAGTTCTTAATGCCTTTTCCTGCAACAAAAACTGGTCATAATTTCCTTCCGATCTAATTCATGGTCCTGTAATTCACTTACTGCCAGGCTTTGCCATTGATGTCCGCCGAAAATATTGATGCAAAAACATCGCGGACGAAAACATCGTGGATAAAACAACTCAAGGTGAAAACTTCGTCGAACAAAACATCGTGAGAGAAAGAAAGGAAGAAGAAACCATCGACCATCCCCATCGGACGTGAAGCGAATAATCGTTCTTTTAAGTAACTACAGGGTGCGGCATCGCTCATAGCGTAATTTGACTTGCGTAGTACAATGACGTACTTCGTGAATGCGCGCCAGCTCGTACCGCATTCGTGTACTAATGAGCTGCCATTTCGAGTGTGACAGTGATATGGATCGGTGGCGTGCACAGCATCGTGCCTTTGCTGTTGAAAGTTATTTCAAGAATAACTACTCTGTTGTTGCTACCCAGCGTCTATTTCGGCAACATTTCAACTTGGGACGTCATGGGAAAGTTCCAGATGGATGGACCACTGCAACAGACATTTCCAGGTAGAGTAATTTCTCGTTTTGGTGACATTTCCTGGCCGCCTCGCTCACCTAATCTTTCATGTGCAGACTTTTTCCTTTGGGGCCATCTGAAGCAAGAAGTTTTCCAAACACGTTGTGCCATCATTCCTGAGTTGAAGGATTGCATCAGAAGTGCCTTCGGCAATGTCCCAGGGAATACGTTACGCCGAGTTATGGCAAGCTTCCAACGCCACCTAGATGAATGTGTTGTGCAGAGGGGGCATCATTTGACTGGCATCATATTCAAAAAGTAATCCACGCAATGAACAATGACTTAAACATTAGTAAATGGCATACCTTTAACTATTAATTGACATTAGAGGTAATAAATAAATTACAGTTGCTGCCTTGTGGTGTGTTTTTAATAGCCTATTATGAAGGCTGCCGAACCCTGTACAAGCCATGGAAAGACTTGTTCACGGGCCCTTCGGTAACGTAGTAAGCTCCCGTAACCACTAAACCGTCTGGCCGGAAAGATTTTAATAACCTTTTTCTATTAAACAGAAATAAGATCATTAGTGCACATTCTTCTGCTAATTATATCAACCGCAACTCGTGTTGATGCAACTAAAGGAAATTGAATTTCAATTTAAAACATAGGCTAGTAGTCATGGACTATAAAATTAAATTTAAATCAAAGCTGGCTCTAACCCGCGTATCAAATTCAAATGTCAGCAGCAGCAACGCAAAGCCGAATAATTGCAACTTATCAGAGCTGGCAGGAACTAACGCAGGTAGAAGAACGCTTTGTTTTACGATCCAAAAACCTGAGCTTAAAGGCTATATAATTGACGACGTGCATTCTGGTGAGAGTTAAAAGTTATGACAAAGACTGAAATCATAAATAACAGTTTAGTTTAAATAATAATAACAATACAACTTTTTTTGTTACCATGCGCATTTGAGATTTTCGCTGTCGATACTTTGCATAGAAACTGTATAACTTTCCCCCATTTAAAAGAAATTATTCAGCTGACTGGGGATGATTTAAAATATAATAGCAAAAAATATGTGAATTAGTTTTTAACCTCCTTTTTCTATCACCATTCGAACCTCATTATTTGAATAGCCCCTGAGAGTCCCTTCTTAATTGCAATATTATTGTCCGATATTTGAATCCTGGCGAACGTGAATCCTGGTTGCATAGACGTTTTCGTGGTTTTTCTCATGTGTAACGTGAATACGAGCCACTTTTCTTTAGAAAGTCCTCTACGAATGATAATACAATAAGATAATTGAATTTTCAATTTTAATCTTCCTTTTTATCTGTGTTATACAATGAAATCTGTAGAAAGCGAAGTTTCGTTTTCAGTTCCCTAAGTCTAGTGGTGTTGCTTCTGAATTTTGTTGACAACTTCGTGCACAGTAAGAACTTTGAACGTTTGGAATTTTTAACAAATCTGGCTATTATTTTCTATAAGCATGCATTATCATTATTTTACTTTCAAGTGCTCGAACGCGTTTTCGAAAGCAATTCATTAATAGTGGCTCCGACTTTTAGCCTATCTTGCCAAGGATCGTTGCCTAGGATGTATCAACAGGATTAGACTGATGTTACATCCAGAAGAAAAGCAGAAGTCGAATACATGTAACTCAACCTTACTCGCAAGTTAAAATTACGTCATTGCATTTTGACTAGCAAACAGCCTCCATTAATAATTATGCCGTCCAAGGCGGTTCAAGGATTTAATATTAATAAAACAATTTCTTAAAAAAGCGAATTTCTTTAACTTAAAAAATACCGGATATTGCCCAGATTTTTTTCTGTTCTTTTATTTCCTCTGGATAAAATCAAAAAAAGCCCCATAACCATGGAAACCGCAACCTTACTTCATTTGTAATATTCTTAAATGTAACGTAATACGTATTCCGGTGAAATTTTTTATCGTTTGATAAACCCTACAAAAACTTCACTCTGGTTTCTGTACACATTTAAAAATGCCGTATAAAATATCGCAATTGATTTTTCAAATGTAGTTGTGCTTTTTTAGGTTAAACTCAGTTTTTGGCGTTATGAGTTGTTTGAAATCATACATTTTTATTTTATGTTTCAAAACATATAATGCGTTTTCTTTAAGAAAGCGAAGTATCTTTTAAACATTGCCTTTTCTTTGATTAGTTGCATTCATGTTTTTATGTAATATTTCAACTGTTTAAAAGAAAAGGAAAGTTAAAGGTACTGGAGCACATCGGTGGCTATGATTATGCAAAATAATCTTTCTTCTTGATGTACGAATTTGATTGTTCCAAAGAATATTCAAAACTGAATTCGAAACCACATGCTTAGGAACCTCGAACATAGCTAAGGAACGTGTCACGGTCAAGAGTTGAGTGTGTCGGTGCGTTGGCCCTACAAGCGCCTGAATGGTCAAAACTGCTGAATACTGAGATCATTAAGCATTCGATCGCAGACTAGTTGGCTACCTGCATGCAGATTTTCGCTGTGTTCACCATGTATAGCGTGAATACGAACAGTTTCTTTAAAAAGTTCTCCAAAGATATCCCTTCCCTCAGACAGAGAGCTTTTGTATGCTTTTCCATATTCAGATAGCCTAATCTGATAGTGCTGGTACATTGCCATCTAGGAGGAATAAGATTTCACGTTCTGACGAAGTGTCGCTTCACACACTGAACCAACAGAAGTTTCCCAACAGAAGTTACAAACTAATTTCACCACAATTTTGTTAGACTGGTTATTTGATGGCCATTTGCTTCTTGAAAATGTCCAAGTAATGGATCCTTAATGTCTTAAGTTCCCTCTCGAAACACACAATTCCTGGGTTGGATATTATCCAATAAACAGTTTGGTCATTTTGTAGATTTCATTTGATAAATTGCCTAATATGCAGGAAAACTTGACTTTTCTGTTTTACGTGGAAGTCCATGACAACGGAAAGCAGGAAGCTTAATCATAACCGACTTTTAGAACAGAACATGTTTGCACTTGCTTAAATATTTACATGCTGGGCAAGACAGGAAGAACGCCGTTATAATTTGACACATATAACATATTTTTATCGTTAGGGTTTTATAGAACAACAAAGTAAGAGACAGTCTTATGATTAATATAATACAATAACTAGTAGTTTCAGAACTTCATGGTCACTAATGCTGCAATACTATCATAAGCAATTTTATTTTAAACCTCAGTATGTATTATCTATGTAACACAACATAAACTGAAAATGTGAATGTAAATTTTTCCCTTTTAAGATAAAATTAAATTCACCGAGCTATGAAAGACGAGCTGAAAGGCTACAATATACTAAGCATCGAAATAGAGTTTTTCATATTCGTAATATTTTATATCAAATGGCTGCAGTCTTCTTTTTTTCCCATATAGTTTCAATCGACATTAATTCGAATAATGGAGCTCTACTCACTTATTGAAATTTGCTTTTCATTATTTATGCATTTTAGTGGTTATTTCGATAATATAAATGTAACATTTCAATAATGTAAATGCTGGAGCAGAATAAAATTCCTTTTAAAATAGAAATATCCACATTTACGAAAAATGGACTCAATTTTAGATCTTTAGAGAATAAAGATAATATTTAAATACTAGATGCATATAATATATTACCCTACAAACATTGGGAATTTAACTATGAAAGAAATATATCTTCCCAGATACATATATTGCAAATTCCAAAAAGCTTTTTACTTAAGTTAGAAATGATTTCACTAAAAATGGTAATGCAAAATGCATGAAGATCCTAGGAAAAAGAAACTATACACTTAAATTTCGAACTATTGCATGGAAATACTGTTTCGTATCAGGAATGAATGAATTAATAAAACATATTTTTTGCATCTATAATATATGTTGAACAGATATCTGAAATTTAATGCATCCTTAAGGAATGGCCAGTACCTATCGGTCATCTATCTTATCGTTAAAGGGCCGTTCAGACTGAGGTGTTTATCTGAGTCAGTTCCGTATGTCGACTAGCTCCGCTATGCGTGCAGTTCAGATTTTTCAATTCGCTGCGCTATGGGTAAAAACTGGTTTTGAAGATGAGTCGGCTCAGTTGTCTCTGTCAGCTCAGAAAAACCCCAATCTGAACGGTCCTTAAAAGGGCTGTTCCCACTGGGGTTTATCTGAGCTAACGAACACAATTAACGTAGTCGACCCATCTCCAAAACCAGTTTTTCCCCATAGGGCAGCAAGTTGAAAATCTGAACTGCAGGCACAGCGGAGCTAGTCGACACATGGAACTGACTCCGTTAGCTCAGATAAACCCCAGTGGGAACGGCGCTTAAAGCTGCGTTCCCACTGGGGTTTATCTGAGCTAACGAACACAATTGACGTAGCCGACCCATCTCCAAAACCAGTTTTTTTCCCATAGGGCGGCAAGTTGAAAAATCTGAACTGCAAGCACAGCGGAGCTAGTCGACACATGGAACTGACTCCGTTAGCTCAGATAAACTCGAGTGGGAACGGGCCTTTTGAGGGACACCAGAGCGATCAGTTTTACACCAAAGAGAACGGGGAATTTCAGTCTCAGTTTTGATGGTGAGTAGATCAGGGAGTTTCCCGTCCATCTTTCATTAACACTAAAACTCTCCAGAAAACTTTCGGGTCGCCATTATTTTAAGTACCGCCATGCCTCACAGACACCTTGTGCTTACACATCCAAACCTTCTACGCGATTGGAGCCCAGGCCCGAAGATACGACAGGCACCAGCGTTAACCACTATACCGAACATAATGACTCATCAGAAATTTGAATACCTAATTTCTTAATTTTAATTATATTTACACACTTTTTACTGATCATAGTTAATCGTTGATGCACAATCTGACTTCGCTATGTGCTTTGTTATCATGTGTAAATTTGCGTAAAACTGTAACTGCTTTTCTTATGTAATTTACAAAAACAGTCTCGTAAATTCAAATTTTCGATTAATCGATATTTTTTTCTGCGTCTTTCAATCGAAGTTTGCCTGTGAAAGAGAGTGGTTTGCCTGAGAATGAAATAAAAAAGTTAATAAAAGTAAAACATTTTGTAATGTATTTTATCGCGCTGAACTTTCTGTAAAATATCTTTTAGAGTTTCTTTTCTTTTCTTTTTTTTTTTTTTTTTTTTCTTTTTCTTTTTAACGATTCCTCGCATCTTTTCTGAAATAGTCCGCAGTCGACTCAGCGTCAAAATATCGATAAATGGCAGTAGCGTCTTCTTGCTATACAATATGTGAAAAATAAATAGATGGCATTTGGATTATCTCTATAAAAAGAACTTTTGTAGATTTTACGTAAGCTCGGTAGAGCATTAATATCATAACGTTCATGATTTATGCGAAAAACAGCGTAATGGACATACAGGTTCTCCTCTGATAATATGGGTACTCAGTTAATTGGGATTCAAATAATCGAGGCACTTCTGCAGTAGCAAATTTAAGAAAACGAATCGAATGAAAGTAAGATGCGTCACGAAATGCGGCATTATGGAATTTAAATATTTCATTCATGGATATGCTAATATATAATGCCTTTCCTTCACAGTACTACATAAACATTGTTTTTTATCTAGAGTAAGTTTAATGCTGAGTTGAAGAAACAAAAATCGTATTAGTAGCTTCGTACATTTCATATTCCTTAGGAAATATTCAAATGAATAAAACACATTTCTTATTTCATTCTTCAGTTGTAGAGTCACTAGGTTAATTGGAAGCAGAAAAGATGAAAAATATGCAACCGCCTTCGCCGAGAATCGAACCACGGACCTTTGGAATACCGGCCCAGCGTGCTACCGTTACACCACGAAGGCACGCTAGGGAAGTGGAAGAAATACCTTATATACTTCCCCTTTTTAAAGGGCGACTAGGGTTTTAGGGGACCTAGTCGCCAAATCCTGAGTGCGGAGAATCATCATCCACAACCCTTTTAGTTCAGGCGCCACTGTAGAGATATTAGGATTTTTTGGAAGCCAGAGAGATGAAAAATATGCAACCGCCTCCGCCGGGAATCGAACCAGGGACCTCTGGAAATACCGGTCCAGCATGCTACCGTTACACCACAAAGGCGCGCTATGGAAGTAGGAGAAATACCTTATACAGTTTAAAACTCATTATTTTTGCATCTAGTGTGTATAGATGGATGAACGAATACATATATACATATATGTGTGTATGTACGGTTAGAGAATATTTTTTATGTTTTTACTGCTTAGCTAATAACTTAGCAAGAAATAATTTTATTTTCGTTACATTATGTTTTCCATTAAGAATACTAAATTTTTCGGTTATATACCGAATTGTATATTATTGGGTTGAAACTTTAAATAATTCTTCAAAATTATCTAATTATGAAAACGGTAAGCTTAGTCTTGTTTTCTCTAATACTTATTTTTTTTTACCTTATCCCAAAATTTAGGGTTAATTGTTTGGAAATGAGAGAACTATTTATGTTGTTTAGAATTCATTTTATATATTAATTTACCTTCTGCAGGTAAAAACAAAACGCCCAGAATATGTACCTCTTTGCATACTTTTGTATTCTCCGAATATGATTTGAACATCCGTTTCCAAGTAGTGAGATGTCTTAGGCAGTTACATTGGTCTTAGGCATGCTTGGAATTATATCACTACCTGACTCCTAATTTACAATATATTCCAGTTCTTCAAAAAATTGCTAAATTTACAAATGCGTCCCATTTCCCATTTTATTTGCATTAATTAGAGTTATTATGAATGCAGAAAATCTAATTGTATTTAATTTAACACATAATAGGTGTTCCGCAGCAGTTTTTCATCATCGATTTGTTGCTTGAATTAAAGAATAAACCACATTAATTTATTTATACAAGGGAGTAAAACTTATTTTATTCTTTTAGACAATTAGGAAACAGATTTGCTTTGATTAAAATACTCGTATGTTTAATTAATTATACCAGACTATATTTAAATAACCGTAATCATTTCGAGTTGAGATTCTTTTTAACCAGACTTGTGTAATATATTCGTTAAAAATACTTCCGAGTGAATTTAATAAATTCCTAACGCTTTTTAATTGGAAACGATATTCGTATTCAATTTTTAAGACGCATGAGGTATTGTATCAAGCATTAACTAGGTACTGATTTCTTATTGAAACAAACAAAGCATAACTGTGTAGTGAGGCTGTACTACTTTAATGAATTCTTCTGCTTACTAATTATGGAATTAAAGACTTCCTGAAAAATGTAATATTTTGCTCTTTCTCTCATAGATTGCAAAGCATAAAAACAATAGAAATTGATCATGTGAGAAAAAATTATGCTATAAGCGGACGATATAATAATATAACATATATTATATATATATAATAATATAATATATATAAATATAATACGATATAATAATATAATATATAATATAAATATTTAATAAGCGGAATAAATAAAATTATGCTATAAGAAATCATATAGCAATTTAATATAAAATAATAAATCATATGCAGTATAATATTATATAATAAGAGTTATATAATAATTTAATATAAAAAATTTAATAAGCGGACGATACCTCGGTGTACGTTGGTTTTGAAATACGTCTAATTTGATATATGTCGTGATTGCAGACGAAACTTTTTCTTTGCTAAACAACATCTGTTTAATATACGACTCGAGTTCGATGAGTCTCGACTGCCTGCACTACACTTATTTACCTCTTTTGGCTACGACAGCGCATGAGCGTCAGTACTCCTGTTGCTATTATTCAGTAAACAACCTGTGCTACATTGAATTTTCAAGCTTTTTCGTGTAAATGTTTTGTTAATTCATTAAAAATGAGTTTTAGGAAAGTTAATGAAAAGCATCAAGCAACGAAGAAGACTGTTAGAATCAACATGAAAGTGAGATAAGAGATTTTTGAAAAGTATGAAGAAGGCATGCTTATCCGGGACTTGGTAGTGTCGTATTTGCTTAGTACGATGGTGTCTACGATTGTGAAAGCAAAAACATTATTAAATCAACTAACGATGCGAAAGAGATGAAATCGATTAACAAATAAAGATCATAGACATCAGACCATATTAAAAATTTATTTTGTTCTGTATACCAGAAAAACATTAATGTGCAACTTCATGGGCAGCGCTTTATTCATGTACAGCATATGTTTCCCCCTTTGCATTTGCATTTTAGTATTAAATAGTGTTATAATAAAAACAATAGGGGTTTTGTGTAAGAACAGATTATATTTTCCCTTTTATTTTTTTAGGAAAAGTTAGACTGCCACTCGTCCAGTTTGGTATATGTTCAAGGACATGGAATATATACCGTTGTACCACTGCATAAAGTAAAAATTGCTCCCTCAACAATGGAAAGTAATTTACCTTGCCAACAATAGCAGAGCGGTTAGGACCGCAAAATACTAATAGTTCGACCTAACTTTGAACCCAAGCCAGAAAACTAGCCGATTTGTTACAGTAGGTAATTAAAAATAAAAAGAGTGTAAAGTAATAATATCTGCTCAACGTACTAGCAAAAGAGGGTTCTACTTCCGATAGTTTCAGAAGAAATTCCATTCTTTATCTCAATATTTAAAAAATCAGACATTATCAAGACAAAGCAACAAGTAATACTTCGAAAAGTGCCACTGCATTCTTTGAAGAAATGAAGACTGATACAGGTATTGCGCATATCCTTTTCAACGTATTCCTGCTAAGTACCCTGATGCTTCACCTATGGAGTATTGTTCAACTGGTTTCGTGAACAAAATTATTAATCGACTCTCGAAAGTAATGGAAGAGAAATGGAAATCAGTAAACCTGGAAATTTTACAAAAAGCCTTTCTATCATGGAGACCACGATTTATAGTCGCGATGAAACGGTTATTAGGTTAAACATTAAAAAAAATGCTCTACATTTTAAACAATACTTAAACGGCCCGAAACTGTTCTAAAAATATGTAAATATTCTCTGTAGTTTTGCTCTGTTACGTAAGTGTTTTATAGATATGACATGTCTGAAAATTTGAAAGTTTCCGGTTTAAACTCTAAATAAAATTTTTAAATTAAGAAAATTCAACTTATTCTGATTCAGCCTTAGATTTAGAATTTTCGAGAAACCCACTACGCATTTCGAGATAATATAACACTTTGTTACTTGAGGAAGAGATATCAATCAAATACAATGTGTCAAGTTCTTTCGAAATGAAAAAAATATTTCTGTAAAATTAAAACCAGTCAAAGTCTGAATTTTTCTAAATTTAAATTTTAATTAATATGTAACGTAATCTTCCACATAATATGGGGATGTGGAAGCCCTAATTTGAATTTGAAATTTGTTTTATTATCGATTTCAGATTTTGTAACGGATTTTTGATTAAAAAAACTAAAGATTTCTTCAAAACGTGCAATGGCAACAGTGTATGAAAAAAAAAAAAAAAAAAAAAAAAAAAAAAAAAAATTTCTATCTTCAGCTCGAGAATCTGTATCGGAAATTCTAAAGATATTCTCATTTTAAAATTATGTTGCGATATTTCTGTTGAACTGAATTTTATGATTTGAGTTCGAAGTACATGATATTTAATAAATAAAGGTAACACCCAAACCGTTAGAAAAAACGCTCCTTTGGACGTAATTTAAAATCTGAAACCTTTCAATTTTTTTCTATTATTATTTTTGGTTTTTTAATAGAAACAAGTTTTCAGGCATAAGATTACAGACTCTAATTGCCCAAAAGTTCGATTTGAATAAATGGGATGGACGCGCTTGATGCCTGGGTGCAATTTTTTGAATATTTGGCATAAAAGTGCTGAACCTAATTATAAAATGACCTTACTCAGAAATATTCAGACTGTTTCTCGTTTCCTGTAGTAAGTTATCGACTTGATTAAAGCTTACTTCCACCAGGTAAAAAGAAGGAAAATTCGATAATGTTGGTTCGTTAGGCAAGCTTAAGTTTGAGATATTTCTCTCGGATGGATTTTATTTCTAAAATTTAGCGTGCGCATATGTTTTCAATAAGACTTGACTTATTTGTCTGACAAAGTAATATGAGAATAAACAGTTTTCCGAATTTTATTAATTCCGAATTTTATTAATACATTTTTATTAATAATTTTTAGTAATCATTGGGATCCTGATTATTTCGCATTCATGCATCGACTGCCAGTTCCCCCCTTGACAATCAAATGGTCTCTTTAAAATTTCATCGACCAAACTGGCAACCTCTGCTTTTATATACATTTAAGGAAAACTAGTATAAACTCTAGTGTGATGTAAAGGGGCAAACAAAAATACATCTTTGAAATTCAAATTTTGTATAATTATGAGCTTATGATATAAAAAATGTATGCTTCATTTTGAAACATTTAAATTATTTAAATATTTAAATAATTTTGAATCGGCTGTCTACTTTAAAAATTTAAATAAATTATATTATGGAAATTGCTGCTGTGTTAAAATAAGTTAATACAATTTAAAATAAGTATACTGCAAAAAATTTTAGAGGAAATTTTAGAATAAATTTTAGAACCAAACCCTATTTTTAGACACAGTAAGACAAAATTCCATTTTTATTTTTTAGAATGGGATTATTATAAAAAACCCTGAGTGTTTCTTCCAAATAGATTTACGTAACAGCAAAAGCATGTTAATAGAGAATAAGCTCTATGATATTATACGCAAGCTCAAATAGAAAATACGCTCAGAACAAAGCTTATATATGAAGCTCAAAATATCAGTAATCAGGTTTCTATAAATAGCTACATGAATTACAATGGACCACTATATAAAAACCCGAATAAAAGAAAGGTCAATCTGTAAGCAAAAGATCTCTTGCCCTCTCCGAATTTTTCTTTAATAGTCTATAACTTGAAGTATATATTTGTTTTTGTGCAAGATATTCATACGTCAGCCAAAAATAAATGTAGTTTAAGAAGAAAACTGAAGATACTGCAGAAATATTAGATTATATTATCACTTCAATTATATTGTCAGTGTGATAATTTATTATCATTCTCATATCGACATTCAGAATGGCAATAAATCTTATAAGCTTGATTACAACAAACAGCCCAACAAAAGTTGGAACATACTTTGAACATACTTTAGTATCTTAGTATTTAGTATTTAGTAGTTTTAGGAAAAGTGAACATACTTTGTTCAGGAAAACGGAGTTTTTGTCCATAATTCTTCAAATATTCACCAGGAAACGCATTTTAACAAACAAAAGGGAAAACAACAATTTCTTTTATTCCATAAAAACATGTTTTCCTACTAAAACCATTTCATAGTTTATTTTGAAACATTAGAATTTTTTCCCTTGGTAAAATCAAATTATAATATTTAATGATATCACGATAATATTTCGATATTTATCGTGATATCATTAAATATTATAATAAATATTTCGATAAATATTTCGATATTTATCGACAACATATCAGCTAATTCAAATGTGCATTCTTTCAGATTTCATTTCAAAAGTTCGAGCTTTAAAAAGCAGCAGCTTAAAATTTTATTGAACATATCCAATCTCAAGCTTTAATATTCTGTAATAAATAAAAAGTTACATATGATAATTAGCAACATTTAAATATAAAAATAACTGAAAAAGAAAAATTATCCTTTTAACAGAATACTAACTCAGGAATTTATTTAAAGTCCTGGCCGTAAGTTTCTTACTATACTTAAAAATTTTATTTGCCCAGGTATTTTTGGCAACGTGCCTTATTACGGAACATTTAAATTGTTGGTATGTATATAATATAAAGCATTTTTCTTAATAAAATAGCTAACACTTACCAAATGCTACTCTAAGAGATGTCTTGAAGACGGGACAGCGGGTACTTTCCAACTCTTTTAATTGTAGCGAAACAATTCAGAGATGCTAGTGTCGAACTCTTTGGAGTGTTTGTTGTTGAATATTTGAGAAAGATCTACTGTTTCTCGGTGCTCTTCTGTAAGGATCGATATTTCGTGTTGGCGACAGGGTTGCCACAATCCTAAGATCCCTTTCCCGCCAAAATGATATCGGAGGCTTGCTGGAATTAAAAAATCAGTCGATCGAATGACGACCAGCAACAGGTGTCAAAATACTATCATATTGATTTGGCGAAAAAAAATTGAAATGTTTTGCTGCTTATGGTGCAGAAATTGTTTCCCATTTTTAGTGTGTACAGTTTAAGGCAGAAACTAAAGCTCGCGTGTCAAGTTTCAATCTTGCTGTAGAACACTTAGCCAAGTAATCGTGACTTGTTAGTATAGTAAAACGTTGCTTGAAGGAAAATAACTCAGAAATTAAAAAGTTAAAAAGGAGGTTCTCTGAATTGTTTAAACCAAACTTTTCTTTTGTTTTTAATTCTTTAGAAGATAATATACTTTTGCGTGAAGTGATTTCGATCGATAAGATACAAAAATAACGAAATGTGTTTAACCCTTACAAAAATGTTTTAAAGAATTCTATAAATCATCCAATGCTGAAATTCCTTTAGAATTATGGCCGTATTTTATATAAAATACCTTCTATATAATTGCGCCCCAGTCGGTCTAGTGGTCAGGAAAGCTGACTGCGATACCGAAGGGCCTGCGCTCGAATCCCGGAGAAGGCATGGTTGTAACTGTCCGTCCCTTCATAGGAAAGGCGATGGTGGCCCACATATTAGGTGCCTCCATAATAAAGAGACCACCACATCTGGCCTTGTAGAGATTAATGGACTGCGTTACATTTGTAATTGTTCGCAGTCTACCATTGGGAAAAAAATCCTTCTATATAATTCTGTAAAATTTTAGATTTAGATCATATAGAGTTATTCATAGAGATTCTAAATATTTCCTCCTGCCAACGACTAGCTGTTTATACACTTTGACCACTACTACTACGGCCGGAAGTGGTAATCACTTTATTATGGAGGCACCTAATAGATAGGCCACTGTTGCCTCCTATGAAGGGATGGACAAAATTACATCTATGCCTTCTTTTCGGGATTCGAATCCGGACCCTTTGGTAAGGCAGTCAGAGTCACTAACCATTTTCCGTATGGGGCGCAATTTCAATAGAGATACTATATGTAGATATTCTATAGAGATTTGCATAGAAATTCTGCAAATATTTGTGCAGTTTGTGAAGTTCCACGTATAGATTCTTGTTATATATTACGTGTATAATGTGCAAATTTTCCTGCTTTAATTTTCCATAAAATGTACTGTAAAAGCTCTGATATTTAAAAGATTTATAAAATCAAAAAAATAAGATTAAGAATAATGAATTAAACTTTCATTTTCGAATTGAATTTTTAACCTAAATTCGGAAATTATCCATGGTATAGTGAAAAGAATTAAAAACTTTCAGAAGATCGTTTTAATTTTAAAAAAAAATTTTAATTAAAATTAAATACATTTTAAATAATAATTAATTATAATTAAAATTAAGGAAGCCATTTCATCTGTCAGCGCTATATATAAATAATTAAAAACATTAATTTTAGGAATTTGAATTTTGTAATTATGGCATAAATTTAATTTCCAAGCTAATTTAATTGTAAATGATTTTACGCTTTTACAAGTTTTAACATTTGTATTATGTAAGCAAATAATAAACAAAAAAAAACTGCACAACATATTACCAAATTTTGAAGCTAAGGAACAATAAGCTAGAGAAAAAAAAGGCAAAAGTTTCCATTAAAAAAACTATCCAAAACTTTTAAATTAATATTTTTATTTGTGCTTTTCCATTTGTTTTGATTGTAGTTGGAAACCTTCGCAGAGTTCTAAAGGATATTATTCTATAAAAGTTTTATAAAATTTCTGTATTAACAAAGCAATACGTCTATAGAATTATATTCTATAAAAGTATCAGAATATTTCTGTAGAAATTTATAGAGAAGTATCTGTAGAGGATACCTATAAAGTACTGTAGAAATTTTTGTAGAGTTATGTCAACACTTATAAATATTTTCGCAAAAGAAATCTTTGTTTATATTACGTAGATACGGTTATTTTTTGTTTATTTATATCAATAAAAATAGGGTTATAAGATAAGTATTAATAAGATGTTTCTAGCTTATTCAAAACTCGAATTTCAAACTTGTGATAGCTTTATAAAGGCATCCGAAATGAGTTTTCATCATTCTGAGAAGATATTATCTATGATTAACTACTGTTCTGGGTAGTACTTCAAAACAGGTTTTAGAAACTGGAAACGTGTATCCCTGTTTATTATACTAAATGTGAGATATTTTACTGTAGTTCAATGAATACAAGTTGAAATAGTTGTTTTAACTAATTTTAATCTCACTGAAGAGTGACATGAATCAACCTCTTGTCCACTATTGTCTTTACCCGCGCTTTTTTTTTCACAACCGTCACAAATATATATTTTCAACTACAAAATTGTTTTAATTGAGGCAAATATTTATATTCTGATGATTTCGGTTTTTTAAAAAATCAGTTTTGGACAAATAACAAAATTTAACTCTGCATGGGATCCTTCGGTCCCTGTACTAATATTTAGAAAAATTTTATATCCATTATAAAAAAATTAAATATAAATGTTAAATTAGTGACTCCATACTACAAAAATTAGCGAAGATATTTAACTACAAAACTTGCGATTTTAGACGTCATTTTCAACTTTCCTTGAGGAGGTTCAGTTGATAGATAAATTAAAATAATTGTAAATCGGTTTTTTAAGCCATTCATTAATATTCTTTTGTGGTTAATAATGTTTAACATTCTTTAATTTATAATTTTGTTACAA
Source organism: Stegodyphus dumicola (assembly GCF_044657685.1). NCBI lineage: Eukaryota > Metazoa > Arthropoda > Arachnida > Araneae > Eresidae > Stegodyphus > Stegodyphus dumicola. The sequence continues at coordinate 136,460,922 of NC_140776.1, forward strand.
TTTGCACTTATGATGCGTTAAGTAAATAAAAGGTAAATATAAATCCTCGTAAGAGATTACTGCTGTGTAGTTTAGCACATCTGAACGTTTTTACTTCTACAAAACATTTGAGATTGTTTTCATGCGTCAGGTTATCCTGTATTATAAATTTTCTTGCTTATCATTACTTTTTAGCCTATTAATGGTTATTATTTATAATGCTATTCATTATTATTCATTAACCCATTCATCGCTTGGCCATAATCTTAGCTATCTCTCGTAGAATATTATAGAAAGCCCCAGCTTAGAAGCGATGATATACAGGCACATTCCCGTTAATATGCATAATTCAGTTAAGCATCTGAAATCTGAAAATTTAAAATCTTGATGCTGCAAAATCAGAAACTTTTCATAACGGGAAGAAAGCCGCAAGTAAAAAGTAGCATATTTGACATCATCCTGAATGTTATTTTTTTCCATTTAATTAATGGTGTAGTGAATTTGTCTGTGAATTAGAAACTGTTTGCTACTCAATATTTTTCAATAAATTTGACTGCAAGAAAATGAAATGAATGATTATAAAAATAGCACTGAATAGCAATGAACTGTTTGCTAATTCTTTCCTGTTTCAAAAGCCATGCTTTTTAAAGCGAGAATTTATAGCTCTCATATTTTGATGATGTATTAAACTTCACGGCAAAATATTTTTCGTTTTGTTATTTATCTTTTATAATTTTTCTTATTCACCTTTTAAGCAGCATTCTTCCGTTAAGAACAGTCACGATAATGTTTTGCATATTACAATCCAATCTATTTTGTAATTTCCGAAACTGTCCCTAATTTACACTTTCATCCTCTTTACATCTTACTGAAAATAAGATGTAGATATTTGTTATGTGTAGGTTTTCGTATATAACGACTTGTTATATGAGGTTTTCGTACGGTCGTATTAAATAAAACTATCTAGAAATGAAGCGTGGGTTAGCATTAAATTGCAGGCCTTCGTAACGTACAGCTAGAAAATAAGCATGCTCCAAACCCGAGCTCTAATTATTCTCTGCGAAAAAGCATGATTGTTATAAATGTTCTGTTCTTACCTTTCTGTATATTCTTTCTTCTTTCCATTTGATTTCAGAATAATTTATAAAAATTCTTAACAGTATATTTAAACAAGCCTTTTTAAAACTAAATGACTTTAAGATTTTCCATTAAAGAATACGAATCTTATGTAACAAAAAAATTATTATAATCTTCCAAAGATAGGCATTTCATTTTATCATTCAGTTAATATTTCCTTCCGTTGAAATTATCCAGATTTTTTTTATATATTTTAACTGTTTTTTCCTTTAATACTTCCGCATGCATAAAAGCCATCATCTTTAATTAACATTTAACGTAACAATCTGTCTCGGCATATATCAAAATCTATTATCTTAAATTAATTAATTCTTATCCTATTCGTCCTACAGTGGTTAAAATGTTTTACTCATATTTGTTTTATCTTTATTTCTTTTCATTTTGATGTCACTGAAATGAGGGTATTTCAATTACTATGGTTTCTTTTACTTTATTTACTTGCTTTCAATTTATATGATAGTCATGAAAGACTCACCAATACCAGTCTTACGAAGACTAGAGACTCTGTAATTTTGTTACTGCTCACAGACACCTTTTGTAAGGCTTCACGCTGCTTTTGCGTGTAACTTCAGTTAATATTGTATAAGAGAGCTATTTGTATGTCAAGATTCACTTTAGAAATTGTCAAAAAGCGTTTTGTAGCTGATACTCACAGAAATTCTCACATTATTAAAGTATCTAAATGTAACTAGCATGAAGAAGCATTATGCAAATGAACTTCGATAGCTTGAAGTTTAAATGAGAAAAAAAAGTAATTCAAATAATGGAAAATTTAAGTTAACAAGATCTTTCTCCAAACTAAAACTGCGCTGCGTGTGTGTGACATTGGTATAAGTAAATGATTACAAAACCAAAAAAAGGGCTGATTTGTTACAAGAAAAACTACTAAATGAATGAAGTTTCTAGTACCTTGGTGGGACATCTCTAGAGTCATATATGAGTGGAATCTTGTATTATGTCCTGCGTTATGTCTTTCCATACTTGCAGTAAGTCCGCCTCTGGTTCGACTAAACTCCGAGGCTATCCAACTTGCCGCCCCGAAGTGATCCGAGATATGCTCTATTGGTGATAAATCTGGACATCGGGAACGTCAGGAAAGGGTGGTATGTGCCGCACTCATTCCTGTGCCACCCTTTCTTTGTGTGCAGTGTCCTGTAAAAAATGTTCTTGGTAGTCCTGCGATGAATGGCAGTACATATGGCTGAAGGACGACGAACTTACCGCTGGGCTGTCATAGTGCTGAAGATCTATATTATGAGTCACCGGGTGTCTTATTCAACTGCACCCCATACCATCGTACCAACTGTGGCAAAAGTGTGCCGCTTTAAAGCGATGGTATGATGGTATGGTTGGTACGATGGTATGGGCAGAAATAAGACATATACCACGGGGCCACGACTCACGTACACGATTGTAATCACTGCCTAAATTAAATTTTGATAGGTCGTGAAGACAACCTGGTTCCATTCAGTTGGGTCCTTATCCTGTTGAGCGCAACACCACTTTAAATGAAGGTGACGGTGGGTGGGTGACAATGACGCAGTAATAGGAACGGAAATAACTTGGTTTCCTCCACCCAGGCGCTTCACGATGGTACGGACACGGATCCATGTTCAAATTGCAGCCTTAGTCTAAATGACAGGAGATGATGCAGTTGAGACTGTGTCGGATGTTGGGCTGCTGATGACGTCCTAAGCCTTGGCCACCATATATACGATCTCTCTCACGTCCCCTCGTCTGAACACCTTTTCACAATAAAGAGAGAACAACCTAGGTATTGGGCTACTCGCCGAGCTGACCACACGGCTTCCAACAGCCTGATGATTTTTCCCATCTCGAATTCAGACAGCTGATCATATTGTTTTTGATGACTGTTTTTGACAGCCCTAGTGAAAAAGCACCCATGGACAACACATTTAATTCAGGCAAAATGCGTCGCGTGCCCCTTTTATGTGTCAGGGGGACGAAGATCAGTGCCTTGCGGTATCATTACGTAATGGGCAATCGCGCTGCATTTTTAATCAGTTGCTTATATTGCCTGACACGTGTCTTCATGCATTAGTTTAGTAACACATTTCGACATTTACTTCTTAGTGCTCAAAATTTTATGACAACGAGTCTATATTTAACAAAGTAGGAAAAAAAATTTTATACCACTGGTAAAAATTGTTTCGCTATTTAAAAAGTTAGAATTTATTTTTCTTCTGTATTCCGATTTGCTCTTGAAGTAATTAATGCAAGAAGTTAGATAAAAACAATATCTTAGTGACTTATCATTTAATTTCATAAAGAAAAATATCTTAAACGTTTTTATGCATAGAATAATAAAAATGCAATGTCAAATAGCCAATTTAACTTTCTTCAGATAAAAATATATTATTTATAACATTTCCAAAAGAAACTTTTCAGTTTTACGGACTTGGGAATGCAAATTATTTCGCATTTATAAATTCTGAAATTGAGGTTTGAAATATGAACTCGATGATTCTGGAATAATATCTTATTTGACTGTATCGAAAAACAGATTTAAATAAAATAATTCCAGCATAACTGTAAAATATGTTCGACTCAATGTTTTTAGTTCATATTTAAATGATCGAAAAAATTGTTATTAATTTTTAACAAATTTTGTCTCTGAGCAGTATTAAGTTTATTAAATTTATTTATTACGTGCTTACCCATTAGGTACTACAGGGAAAGGCAGAGATTCTCTTTGGAGGGATTTTTAAGGGAAACTGGCTCTTATCTACATTATACATGAGGTAAACCTCGAAAAGGCCCAAGTAGCCAGTCCGTTCGCCGGGATTCGAACCCAGGACCGAACTATTAGCAGCTTTTACCTCGCAGCCGCTTGTGCGCCAAAGCATTAAGTTTGACTTAGCAAACATTTCAAACTAGTATCTTAATTCAAGTAATCTATGTTCTACCATACTCTATTGCTGGAGCAAGGAGATTTGGATCAATATGTTCGGAAATACAAATAGCATTTCTTTAAAATTATCAAAAAATAAATTCCAGTTTTGCCCAATTTCTAAACAATATTTATCATCCATTTAGTTTATTAGCATAATCTTTAGAATACATAATTTCTTTCTGAGAAAGATATGGATTCGCGCTTTGATTTGAACCAATTTTAGTAAGGCTATAAACAGAGATACGCCTGTGTTAATATCCGATTTTACAGTCTTCTTTCGCCTGTAATTTGCATTGTTTTTGTGACTGTAAATACTACATCTAAAGGTAATTTTTTATTGAAGGTATTAATAGCAATTTAATTACATGTACTAATAAATACTAATAATTAATAAAATAAAATTTAAATAAATTCTTAAATTAAATTATTTATTTGTGACCTTGATTAAACTCATGGAATATTGAAACTATTTTCATCAGTATTGAAGTTTTTTTCATTCAATTATTAGACGTTATTGCCAAATTTTAAAATTTTTATTTTATTTTAAAATTGTCTTTTACTTAGTGGGAACCCCAAGCATTTTTCTATTTTTCAAAAGGGCTATAAAGATACGGTTGGCATAAATTATCTTCGCATAAGTTAATTTAAATGGAAAATACTTTAAGGTAGAATTAGAATAAAAGCAGTTAAATATTGTGTCAAGTTTTTGTTTAATTAATAGTACAATCAGGGAAAATTGAACTAATTTTTATTTGAACTGAAAATACAACATATCTGTTTATTTGGCCTTAGAAGTCAAAAGCGACTGATAATAAAAAGATTTAATTAGTTTTCTTCCGATATGAGATAATGGACTACTTAATTAAATATATTAATTAAGTATGTGTTAATTAAGGTCTGAAGCTACGATATATCGAAGACAGTAACGAAAGGAAGTTAGTATTGAAAGCAAATAACCGTTAACAACGCCACCGATTTCTTATTTATTAGTTTGTGCGAAATGAACCCATTCCTCAGAAAGTCATGTACAAAGGTGTCATTCTCTTTGGACAAGCAATGCACTGCCTCTTAACTATAGTCGATTAAACTAAGCATGTGTTAGCTGATTTTGTTTGTTTATTTACTTGTACCCTTCAACATTATTTGTTATTTTGTTCTGTATTTATAAATTACGATTTTATGCATGAACGCAACAAAAATATTATAATCATGCTAGAATACAGATTTTTAAAAATATCTTCTCTTTGTAAGTAATGTACACAGTTCTCTAGAAAAATTAAACTGTATTAGATCCTCGATTTTTATCGAGGTAACTGGAAACGTAACGACCTTATATAATTGAAAACTCTTTCAATAGAGATTAAATTTAAATCCAGCCGACAAGATTTATTTTTTAATTTATTTATTTGAAGTTCTAAAAATCTTTGCCACAAGGATCACTACTAACATTTTAACAAGCTCTTTTATTACTATATATATTTTAATTAAACAAATAATCCATACAGCGTTTTACTTCGTGATAAAAAACACTGTCATTCAAAAAACTGTAATAAACACACTTCCTCAAAATTTAAGCAAACTGTATAATTTTCCCTAATTTTTTGCATAGCGCGTAAACTTATCAACATAAGACACAAACTTTTTTAAGCTTCTTAACCTTTATATATTTATGTACAGATACACAATTTTGAAACTTAGCCGCGGGATCATGCCAGCTTTTGATCAAAAAATATCCATAGCAGAAGCATCAGAAAATTGCTCTAAATATATTTAATAGCTTTGCCCAAGGCTTTAGCGTTTATTAGTTTCCCAAAAGCAAAAAATGCTGGGCGTTAATAGCTCCACCAAACACCAGCGAACGAGGTAGCTGGGAATATGAGCTTTCACAATTTCCCATTTATATAATGTGAATAAGAGCCAGTCTTTAAAAATCTTCCAGGAGGTCACCCACCCTTTAAGCATATAATCCTTATATCCTTTGCCGTAATCAAAATAAACCAAGACTTCAGCATTAGCTGATTATCATACTGTCCGTTTCCATTTCATCGTCATACTCAGTATTACTGTATCGCATCAGCGCCCGAGTGGCAAAATCGCTGAATACTGATAGTTCCGACCTGGGTTCGAATACAGGTGAACTCTCTGGCTGCATGAACATTTTCGTGGTTTTCCCCACGTGTAACATGTATATGAGCCAGTTTCTCTCAGAAAATCCTCTACGAAGCATTCCTCCCCTTAGGCAGATAGCACTAGTGTGCTTTGCCATAATAATAATAACAATAATCTTGGCTGCCCCGCCCTGTGAACTAAATCGCACTACGGGTCCACTCCCCCTTTGGGCACTTCGTGGAGGCTCAACCTCCACTATTACCCTTCCAAGGGAGCAGCGAACCACCTGGATACGACACCAGGCAGCACTGGTCTTCAATAGTTCCTGCCAGTCGAATGGGCGAGCCCGTCGCAGTGGGCCGTTACCCAGCAAACCGAGGGAAAGTAGCCCTCCGGCTACGGTTCCACACCTCTCAGGACATGCCAGACCTCGAGGCTGACCAATAAGTGATCTTTCCCAGGGCCTTCAGAACCACAAGTTCATAAATTTTATACCCCCGTGGCTGAGACTGCCTAGGTACAGATCCTAGCCAGTAGCTTCGCAGAATTCTCTACGTCGACCCCCGGGGGGGGGGCATAATAATAAACTAAACCAAACCAAACCAGTATCAATACAATTTTTATATTAGCAAATTAATCCGAATCAACTGACAAGCAGGTGCAGGCTGATTGTAGTTTGTTACCTGTTGTGTTGCGGGCGGACTAACTTTTTTGATTAAAAGGTATATTATCCTTTCTTTCTTTATGTTTTCGTAGTGTAATGGTAACACACTCGGCGGGATTCTAGAGCTCCAGGTTCGAGTCCCGGCGAGGACATTGCTTATTTTCATGTCTTCCAAATAAAAGAAAACCTAATGACTCTACAGTGGTGCCCGGACTAAAAAAAAGTGGTGGATGATAGTTCTTCACCAGCATAATTTGATGATTAGGTTCCCTAATCCCCACTCGCCCTTTAATAGAGGGAGTATATAAGGTATTTTCTCCCTCCTTCCAGTGAAACGGTTAGCACGATTTACGCGTATTCGAGAGGTCCAGGTTCGAGCCCCAGGGAGGGTATTTCCCATTTTTCACATCTCCTGCTTCAAAGTAACCTAATGACTCTACAAGATCATTGAGACTCTTGCTGTGTCCATACGGTCTGTAACTTCCAGTGTTTTCCCAACCATTCGGATGAATTTATTTCTTTTGAATTTTTCTGAGAGAGCTCTGATTATTATCGAACTTAAGTATTCAGTTATTATCTGTTTTGTTATTCCGTTAACCAATTTTAAACGGAATATTAGAGTTCAAATTAAGTGTTGGTGTTTGTAAAAAGAGATTCCTGAGGAATTATACTATATAGATTAATACAAGAATCTAGCACATTAAAAAATTATCCCAATACATTTTTAAAGTTATTATTATCAAAACTGGAAGACATTTTCACTCCAAATGTTGTCATATTGAAGTGTCAATACTACTAAGTGATGGTATGATCGATATCATCAGTACTAGTTGATCGATTTTTGTCTAAAATGAAGAACTTGATGACTACCTTGAAACACTTTTAGAAGTTCTGAACTTTCTGCACAGTTTAAAGTGCGTAATGTATGTGATGAATGATTATCGATAATCAATAACTAATTAATTATTTACAGTTATGACGGACGTCTAAGCCAAATGAATTGCTGCGTACCTATTTTTCTCAGCCTACTTATTTTTCCTGAAAATAAAACTCCTGTCACCAGGTTTCTTTCGATATCTTTCTAGTAACTTTAAAATACTTTTTTGGGAAATTTAATTTTAAATCTGAATTTCTGAGGAATTTGTGGTAATAAATTTTCAGTAATGAATTTTTCAATTAAAAATATATTCAAGTTTCGTATCGAAAAATATGAAATGAGAGTTCTGAAAAAAAAAAAAAAAAAAAGACATGCAAGAGACACACCGCTCCATGTGTTTTTAACACTGGTTTAGTGAATTCTCAGAGGTACAGACAGGAGATCCTACAGAACTATCTGCGAATTTTCAGGGATACTATTTTCCCTGAGTTCATTTCTATGGACGACAATGCACGACCACATAGGGAAAGTGCTATTAATGACTACCTGGAAAGCAAGAACATTCACCTTATGGATTTTCCAATCAAATATCCTGACCTTAATCCTATTGAACATGCTTGGGATGCTCCTGGGAGGGTTATTTTTGTCAATAAATTCATATTATTATTTTTTCTTGCCTTTTTACTCTTTTAATCTTGTCCATGAGAGGTTGGGTAAAAAAGGCTATCATATATACTAAAAGAATACGAATTTTCCAGATAGGCACATTTTAGGAATTTTAGGGTCTGTAATGAAATCTGAAGATGAAATAATTTCATTTATTTTAAGAACTTGGAAATCCTTTCAATTAACTTACAAGGGCAATAACTAAATTACAATCACTATGAAAAAAATTTAAAAAATTAATATTTAAACCATATTTAGAAAAGCACTTATACTAACTGAAGTAGAAAATATCACATCACATTATTAAATTGACAGAAGTATACAGTGTAAAAAATGATTATTCTGACAAAGCAATTATTGACGTAATTTGAGTATTTTGAGATTTTTATTATTTCGAAAGCCAAGCTGAGCTACAGCATTAAGAACGAAAAATTGTGTATCCAGTAAATTATGAAATCAAATAAATTATGAAGTATGAAATGCAATACATTACGAAAATCATAAAATATAATAACTCAATCAAAAATATTGTATAATTTAATTACGAGGCTGTTGAGTACGTTTCGTTGTTCGTGGTTCATTAGTTTGTTGTTAAACTTACGATGCATAACTTCAAAGGTCAACATGCTCCCGTTGTTTGTGAAGAAAGATTGACAAAACCTGACGAAGCTTCACATCAGAAACTTGGATCTTTTGCTGGATAACTAAATTTTAATTGTTTACATGTTTTTTACTTACTGCGCAATTGAAATTAGTAAGTAGTAATTTGTTAAATAAATTTTATTAAGCTAATGAATAAGTTATGTCTTTTTACTAATGAACTTGATGTTTTAACTTTTCGAAATGTAATTACTTTAAATATGAATAATATTCTCAAATATATTTAGTAAAAATCATTTTTCTCTGAACAGACTTTTAAACTGTAGTTTTAATGTGTATTTCTCCACATGCCATTGATGAAGAGATCTAATTTCTTTTAGAACTTGTAAGGTATTTCTCCCGTCTTCCTAGCGTGCCTACGTGGTGTAGTGGTAAGCCCACTGAGCCGGTATTTCAGAGGTCCGTGGTTCGATTCCCGGTTGCTAATTTTTCGATTCTCCTGCTTCAAAAAAAAAAAAAAAAAAAAAAAAAAAAAAAAAAATCCTAATGTCTCCACAGTGGCGCCCGAACTAAAAAAAGGGTTGTGGATGATGACTCTCCACACCCAGGATTTGGCGATGGTCCCCTAAAAACCCCAGTCGCCCTTTAAAAGGGGGAGTATGTAAGATATTTCTCCCGCCTTCCTAGCGTGCTTTCGTGGTGTAGTGTTGAGCACACTGAGCTGGTATTTCAGAGGTCCGTGGTTCGATTCCCGGCGAAGGCGGTTGCTACTTTTTCAATGCTCCTGCTTCCCAAAAAAAAAAAAAAAAAAAAAAAAAAAAAAAATTCCTAATGTCTTTACAAACTGCATTGTTTATATTAAGAATCTTATTTATGTTTAAGAATAAAGATATTTAATAACATTTATATTCTTAAATATTAGTGATCGTGTTCTTATTAATTTCGCTTGATGTTGTTCAGTTTGGAAAATGTTGCTGCTAAACATTTGACGCTGCTTATTTCTTAGGTAGTTTTATTTATTTAAGCTTATTCTAAGAGAATATATATTGCCATCAATGAATAATTAAAGATAATAATCATCATTAGTTAAATGAAAATGATTTTTTTTCCTTTCACTTGTTTCTTCTTAGAAGCTCTTATTTTAAGACATATTTTTAGTGTAAGGACTAAGATTAAACTTAATTGATATCAAATTATACCTTGTTAAATCTTTTTGCCAAGTTCTCCCTTTTTCTCCTTTTCACCTTTAATTAGAAGTCAAGAACTAAAAGAAGGCAGGTAATAATTAAAAAAAAAAAAAAAAAACTACGTTAGTTTTGTTTGATTACAGCAAACTATTCGAGAACTCTCTGCCTAAGAGGAACGGAATGCCTTCATGAAGGATTTTCGAAGGCAAACTGGGGCCGTATCTATATATCTATATATATATATATATAGATATAGATATAGATATTACCCAGGGAAAACCAAGAAATCACCCATTCAGCTGGCCGGTTTGACGGTATTCGAGCTTCGAACCGAATTATCAATGTTCAGCGACTTTACCGCTCTGCCGCTGGTGGGCACCTCTGTATGTAAAACCTATGTGGGAATTTGAAGGGGATTCATTTCGAGCTAATTCTGGTTTCATGGTTAGTTTTCACGGTTTCCCAAACTGAAACGTAAATATGACTCAGTTTTCCTTAGAAAATCCTCCAAGAAGGCATCTCTTCGAATATCGAAATATCCATTACTTGCTATGCATTATCAAATAACCTGATATGACCTAAAGAGTAAGTTTTATTAGCACTTCGTTTTGTAGATGCAAATGAAGTTTAAGATATTTTATCTTCCTTTCCTTGCGAAGACAAACACGTGCACTTATGTACGTACAATTCAACAAATATCTTTATGGCCTAAACACTCCGTCTACTAAAACTGCGATTTCTAAGCCTAAGCGCTAAGAGATTTTAAAAAAATTACTCACAAATTTAGCCTAACCGGTATTCTGGTAATAGCTAAAGAAACAATAGAAGCTACAGGAGAGAATTAACGTTAAAAGAGAGTGTTGCAAAAATAAAACTTTACAATTGTGTACAATTGTGAGAATACACTTGACTTCATTTAAGCTATATCTGATTATGATAGCGCACAAAAGGGTTGTTTATCATAGCAGGAATCCCATCGTCGAAGACTATATCATATTCACCTTATTTCTTGGATAATGCATAAAAGTCTTTCATACTTAGCACCGAAACCAAGCTACAAGTGCTCAGTAGTTTCTCTCAACTCGGCCACCAGTGAACATACTTGAAATGCTAATGGATTTACTGCAAATAACATTAAACATGAAAAAGTAGTGAAAGATTTATCGAGAACTAATATTTATTCGTTAAATATTTTGCCCAAGAAACAGGTTTTATGGCAAACATTCGTAAATTTACATTCAGAATAGTTAATGAGGAATGGAAGGTTAAAAATATATTTTTCTGTTTCATAAGCAAACAACATTTGTCTCCTGTGTTTTTTTCTTTTCCTAATATCACATTCCTAAAAAGCAAAACCTAAATAAAAATGAACGCGACGTTTTGTAACCGGAACAAAACATTAGACATACATTGCGACTACTTTAGAGTTTAATTTTCTTTTTGCGAAAGCAAAAATCTGTCTGGACAAAGGAAAAACGAATGTAACTGTCGAAATTAAATAAGGATTTCTATGAATCCATGATAAAATTCGAGCGTGGAAAAAACTGTAACTAAAAAATATATCGAATGATTTTAGAAGCATTTTAGGGCTTATCGAAGCATTCTTAACGCTCATGGAAATTTTTGTTTGCTGCAAACATTTCTTAAAATTTCGACTGCATATTTGCACATTTAAATAATATTTCCTGCTTAAGCATATGAAAAACAAACTTTTTTCCTTTCATGCTCAAATTTCCTCAACGAAATAAAAGACAAACTTAAATTTTCAATTGGTAATCGTCAAAAAGGGACGTGACTTCCGAATGGGATATTCGTATCAAAAAGGCTTTCTGTGTTGAATTACTGTAAGCGGCATATCACCTTTGAAATTGCTGCCATCAACTATTATCGCCCTGTATTAAATTTAAAGAAATTAGATAATGAAAAATCTGTATGAACGTAAGCGTATTTTTCGCACTGTGAAAAATCAACGGTACCTAGAGCCCTCAAATTCTGAATATTGTAGTCCTCCACCCAAACATGGGCACCTGGAAGCCCAAATGTTGGATTTCGAATTTGTTTTATTATTTATTTCAGATTTTGTAAATCTTTAACGAATTTCAATTAACAAACTCAAAGATTTCAATGCGAGCAGTGGCAACACTGTGAAAAAAAATCATCTTCAGGGCATGAGAATGTCTGTCGAAAATTCTAAAGATATACTGTTTTTAAATAGATTGTGATTTTACTGTTAAATCGCATTTAATGTGACGCAAGGTGATATTAGATACGGCTTCCATAGCCTTAGATCCGTATTTGAATTTCGGAGAAAGCGTAAGTGTTTATTGGTGCATAGTATCTGTGAAGCCTATGGACACTTAAAACGTTGTCGAAAGTCTTCTAACCGAAATTCCTATGGTAAGATTAAGGGTAGAATAAAAGGAAGTAAGAGACTTTAAGATCCGTTCTTCAAGGAATTCTCCTTCACAAATGGGACGGAGCTGGACCAATTCATACAGTCACCAATAAGGACCCCATATCAAAATACCCATACCAAAGACAAGGGATAAGGACCCCATACTCATATCAATAAGTACCCCATACCAAAGACAAGCACAAGCCTTGGCTTTGAGCATGAGAAAATTCATGAACATGATCTGGTGTTACTGTCAGGTTATTACCATTGCCATGGGGCAAACAGTCATCTGATAAAATGATTTTGTTGTTGCGACTCATCTCAGTTACCTGAAAATAATATTAGAACTTGTCCACGAATTTCATAGTGACGAGGAGCTTAAGATTGCATCTGTCGTTATCATTGGGCACCTTATAAGTGACTTATAAGTGACGGGCAGAATAAAGGTCTCTTTTGTTACGACTCTGCCAATTCTGTCCGAATTCTGAGAAAGGATCTCCTGAGGGAATGGGTCTAATGGTCTCTTGAGCTTGGACCCAACGATACAGCAGCCAGGAGTGCTAACCACTGTAATAATCAGAGTGACATTTAGGCGCATTTTGTTGCTTTAATTCATTTTAAGAACATCCCCTTTATCTAAATAAGATTATTTATTAACAAACAAAACAAAGATTATTTGAGGTTTTGTTTTTTTTTAAAGGTCAAAGGGATACACAGTCTTTCAACTTCTGTCATTCTTCCCTTCACTTATTTTTGGATTGTTACTACTAACTTATAAACTACCAAAGTAACCATTTGGAGAGAATGAAACAACCAGAAATTTTGCTTAAATTAAAACACGCAAGGAACATCTATTCCTGCTCTGTTTCGTTTAACCTAATTGCTTATTTTGTTTTTCCTCGCTGTTAATTAAATGCCAAAGTAATCTTCTCGATTATTTCAGGTTAGATAAAAAGCAGCTTCTGGAAACATGGTTCAACTTAAGCGTAAAATAGATGAGCGCTTAAAGTGGTGTCTGTTGAATTTTATGTTAGTTTTCAAAATAAACTTTGATTATAGTCTGAAAGATTAGTGTTCAATTACCATTGGATTAAACTTTCAAATCACGTATTTAGTTCGTGTGCTTAGGATATCTTCCAAGATATTTATCGTGACAACTTTTACAACATTAGTTGACGATTTATAACATTTATAATTGTACTTATTACTGTCATGCCAGAGAAAATGTGACTAAAATAGAAAGTTTTTCTCTATTCTGAATCATTATTCATTTACTCATTTTTCATCAATGCTTTCCTCTTATGTAAGCTATAGTTATTCAAACTCGGTGTGTGCAATACATAGTGAATACCAATCAGAAAACCCTAAATATTTTCATCTTCATTGTTTGCCTCGTCACTGCTATTCTTCCTATACTTTTCATTATTTGTAATCTAACTAATAATCAGTTTGACCTTAAGGTGTCTTTGACCCTCTCAAGCACAAATAAAAGGTCCATTTAAAGCTTAAAAATCAGTCGAAATCATTGGCTGTAAAATAGCAATAACTAATGCGATCACTCAGTTTAGTAGAACGATGATTTCTACAATGTAGGTCTTTGTATTAAAATTTTGTACTTGTTCACCACTGACTTGAAGAAAAGCTTTCAATTCAGAAGTTGTAACATCCTTTTGTTTTATGCATCTCTTAAGATTTATTAATAACATTTTAATTCTTCCTAATATATGTACGAAATCGCAAAACATTTTCTGAAAGCTTTTAAAGTTAGAAGGAACTATCTCTTTTTCATTAACGCGTGCTTTAGTGGTGTAATTAGAAACACGTCTGCTGAAAACTGGCAGGTTCGGGGTTCAAATTCTGGCAAGAGCATAGCTTGTTTTTTCAAGTTTCCAGTTTTAAAAGTTCTGGAGGTTTTACAAATGGTGCCCGAACTAAAATGTGGGGGACAATAATTCTACGTTACCTCGATTTGGCATCTGGTTGCCTCTCCCTACGCCTTTAAGTGGGCAGAATATAAGGAATACTCTTCCTGCTCACCGCTTGCCTTTATGCTGTAATTGAAGCACGTCCAGCTAGAAAGCTAGCATAGGAAGGTCCAGAGTGAATCCCGACGAGAATTCTTCTTTTTCTTGCATCAATAAGTACCCAGTCACTCTACAGGGTTTAAGCCCCGCCAGTGGCTGAGTAATTAAGACCACCGAAAACTGGTAGTTCGACGCAAACCATCTGACTAACTGCATAGTTGGTTTTCTTGGATTTCCCATGTGTAATATGAATACGAACTAATTACCCTTAGAACGACATCCACGAAAAAATTCCCTTTACTTAGACAAGCCTCACGCCTTTGCCATATTCAACAACATTTTATAACCTGCAAAATGTTATTTATGTAACCATTTACTCTCATGCTAAAATCTGTCATATGTTCCTGTTTCGTATACTCCACCAGAATAGGTAAATGAAAGACGTTTTCACTAGAGTTCGTTTAAAACGGTTCCTCTGCATTTGAGGTGAGCGGTATTTTCCTTCAAGTCAATGAACTCCTCTTTTGTCGCCGAATATTAAGAATTACGTCATTCAATTTACCAAGCCAGTGCTAGGATAAAAATAAGACTGCGAAATAAACACAATTTGAATTTCTGTGACGTCTGTTACTCCTTTGAGAAGCAGAAGTAAGTTCGTATTATGTTTGTTTTGGACTTCAACACAAATTTAAAATAAATTTTAGCTGTTTTTGGTGTATTCATTTAGCATTCTGGTAACGTAGCAAAAACTGAGAAAAAATTCGCCCTTCAAACTTAAAGTTTATACTAATTTTAGTTTTACCAAAATTGCGTCGAAACTTTTAATCTGTGCAAAAGGTGAAGCAAAAATTAAATTATGAGGAGAGGTAATTCGAATTAAAAAAACTTCAGATTACAGGCTAGCCTCCTAAAGGAAGGTTTAGCATTAAAGTTTTAAAATACTAAATGTGTATACATGATAAAGAGTTTGTGAATTAAAACACTAACTTTATTTTGCAGTGGTTCCTTAAGTCTGCTATTCTAATTAGGTTATTTCCCTTTATGTGTTAAAAATAGTAAGTTTTTATAATAAAATTCTTTAAATGCATTGTTTCAAAATTAATCGCTGTCATAGGTAATGACACAGATATTAACATAGCGCTTCAGGCAATCAATGATTTCAAATTTCGGAACTGAATCTTTTAACAATTATAGAGGTTATTTTGAACTAAAGACCGATTCACTCTGAACAGGGATTTTATCTTGGATATGCCATATACCCTCTTTGCTTTTCTCTCTAACTAGATGGTGTCTCTGTTTCCCTGCTTACTGCAACGTTCTTACTTATTCAAGAATGGGGGGGGCGCTTACTGCCAGTTTATCAGTGTTGCAACAGAAGTGTTCGTTCATGAATGTAAAGAAATATTAATTCGGATATTAGGAGCTGCAATTACTTTTTAATGTATCTTCAACAAACAAATTATTTCAACACATGTATTTTTTAATTAAAAAATGATAATTATTTTCAAAGTTTCTAAAAAATTATTCTATGGCAGTTACACAATAGCGCTATAAATATATTATATTAACCAAAACAAGACTGCAAATGCTGATAATATTCAACAGATAAATATGCCGTGGATTAAATGCATTTTAATTTATATCAATTAGATATCTTGTAGAAACATCAGGTTATTTCGAAGAGGAGATATGAAAAATGTGCAGTGCACCGTCGAGACTCGAACCTCGGACCTCTCGAATAGGCATCGAGTGTGATGGCCGTTACACCACGAAGGCATGCTAAGAAGGCGGGAGAAATACTTTATATACTCCGCCTTTTAAAGGGCGACTGGATTAGGGGACCCAATCGCCAAATCCTGGTGATGGAGAATCATCATCCACTACCTTTTTATAGTTCGGGAGCCACTGTAGAGACATTAGGTCTTTTTGATGCTGAGAGACGTGATAAATAAGCAGTGACCTCGCCGGGACTCAATCCTTGGACTTTACGAATACGAGCCGAGCGTGCTGGCCACCACGAAGGCGTGCTAATAAGGCGAGAGAAATACCTTATAACCTTATTAAAACACTAAGTTGAAGGTTCAAGTTACTAAGAAATGCGTTTACTTTTTCTATAGCACCCAATTTTTTACCCAATAAATGTTAACCCTAAAACCACTGAAAACTGGTTCGGCACGGTTTGCAGTTAAAGTATGGAGAATTTTAAGGTTTCCAATTGTGCCGATAAATGCATGTCAGTTTTCTTTAGAAAGTTCTCCACGGAAGCATCTCTCCTTTTAAGTAGGCTCTACCAACGGCCGAGCAGTTATTGACGAATGCTGATAATTCGGTTGATCTGGGTTCGATCACAGGCAAACGGGTTGTAGAAACGTGGTTCCACAGCAACGCAGTTTTCCCTAAGTGTAACATGAATACGAGTCAGTTCGCGGACCACACAAAAATATGAAATTAATGTGCACAATTCTTTTTCAAGTTGCAGTTTTTGAGGTGTTACGAGGTGTGAGACGAGATGCTCTGTCATTGCACGAGCAATAACTTGTTCAAAAATGCCTCCAACTAACATTACAAAAGCCACAATTTCTTTGCCGGTGTCAAGAGATTTTAGCGATCTTCACTGCGTTTGTCATCAAAGACTTTCGAATTCAGGCGCCTGACAGTCCAATGATCTTGCTACTTTTCTGATATCGTTTCAGCTATAACGAATCACAGGACGTTATACAACAGAAAAATCAAAGGGGTGTGGCTTTTTCAGTCTGCAATCTGTTTCAGACGGAGCAAGATCACAGAACGCTCAAAGACTCACAGGTAGAAAGGCTACTGTCACTAGCAAGATCCTCACATAATGAGTCCAATACGCATCTTATAGTAGATTATTTGTTCCTATGCATTCAATATTATTAATTGTCAGTTGTCATTATTATATTGTTAATAGAGCTTTTTATGAATATATAATAAATATTCTTTGGACCTACACGAAGTACACAATCTAATAAAATGGACTAATATCAGTTATTACATGGAGTGGCCCTATGAGTTCACCAGTTAAACTTAGAAAGTCCTCCCATGCTCCTACATCTTAGACAGATAGTCTTTGTATGCTTTGCCGTATTCAAGTAACATAGCCTCTAAATGAGATATTTAGAGAATCAGTCATTATTTTAAAGTATAAAATTTTCAGTAGAAAAGTTATTTTAAAGCTGTCAAATCTCAGGAAATTTTGACTATGACTTAGTAAGCTGTTTCGAAACATTTCTGTCTACTACTGGTCATGTAGTAAAACAATCATGATTGTTTCCTTGGAAGTACTGTGACAAATAATCATTACTTTCATTTATGAGGAACATCATTATATTTTATCGTTGCTTTGCTTAATTTATCATAGCTCTCCAGTACAAGATTTCAGTGCCATAATTAGACCTTTCATGGAAATTAAGCTAAGGATCTACTTTATACTGCAAATCGTGAAGTATTCTATTTTTGAACGAAATATTATACAAGCATGTAAACATATTCATTCGTAAAGCATAGGAAAGAGAAATAAATTTCGGCAAAATTATTCCCTACACGATCGCCAGATATGGAGCAGATCTTAAAGTACCATCATACGTATGCAACACAAGCTAGTATTTTATAGAGCGAAAACCATGTGCTTGGGAAACGAATTTTTTGAAAATAGATTGTAGAGTGCCTGTTTACGAGACAGCATATGTATCAAGTTGTCTCATATCTGTGGTATGATGTGGAGCGTAAGAACGTTGACTTTCCGATTTAATAACCTTTAAAGCGGAATTTTAATTTATCATATTCACTTAGTTTTACTGCATTTTGTTTCAAACTTTAGAAAGTTTATATATATTAGCAATAAAAGCTAAACGAAAATGAAATTTAACTATATTTGTCTTGTTTTTCAATATCTACCTCTCTTTATCCCCCAGTAATGGTCAAATGGTAAAATGTTATGAATACTGTAGTACGATCGAATTCGAACCCAATCGAACGGACTAACTAAATGGATCGTTTTTATAGTTTATATATATTAGTTTATATATATATATTAGTTTATATATATATATTAGTTTATATATAGAAAGTTTATATATATTAGTTTATATATATATATTAGTTTATATATAGAAAGTTTATATATATTAGCAATAAAAGCTAAACGAAAATGAAATTTAACTATATTTGTCTTGTTTTTCAATATCTACCTCTCTTTATCCCCCAGTAATGGTCAAATGGTAAAATTTTATGAATACTGTAGTACGATCGAATTCGAACCCAATCGAACGGACTAACTAAATGGATCGTTTTTATAGTTTTCCCCATAACGCGAATACTTGTAATTTTCCCTTAGAAAATCCTTCCCGATTATGTCCTTCTCCTTACGCAGATAGTCCTTATGTACTTTGGCAAATTCAAATAACGTAATCTAGCCCATAGCTTTCTAAGCTGACTTAATTAGCCTTAAATTATACGTGCAAACTGAACGTCATCACAAAAACTAATCAATCGTATTATTGATGCAAATAATCATATTATTTGCATCAGTAGTCGAATAAAATTATCAGTCGTAATACCTGATGGTCGGATAAAGTAGTCGATCATATTAACTGAGGAAAATAGAGTGGACGGATAAAATAATCAGTTGTAATAACGGATGCGAATTAAATGACGAATAATACAAATCGTGTGGGCGGATAAAGTAATCAGTTGTGCCACTTAATACAATTTGAGTGATCAGATAAAATAATAAGTTATATTACACTGAAAGGAAGTACCTCATTCCCCAAACTAAGTTATCGTAATAAAATGGGGTTATCACCTTTAACGACGTGTGATACTAGAAGAAACTTCTTCGAGAAAGGTGCTTCTCCTTCTACCATTGGAGGCCTCCGAGCTGAAGCATGTTTCGCTAAAAACGATGTTCCGACTACCTACGAGGGACATTTTACAACTGAGGTGAAAATGTTTAATTTGAAGCTGGGTACCTCGTGGCTTTTCCCAAAAGAGCTGGTTTTCACAACCAAACATATATCCTGAAAATGAAAATATTACCTTCGCGTAGTAGATGTGATACCGGTTTAAGTGGATAACATATTCAGTTAGAAACTGAAAATATGCGGCTTAACACCTGGCAAAGGGACAATTAATTTTCCGGTCCGGTCTCTTTAACGGAAAATCCTGATAGTTTCTACACTGGCTCTCCGTTCAGAAAACATAACGGTATTTATATTGGCGCCAGAGATAGAGGTTTGGTAAACTTAACTCATCATTAACTGACATGAGTCTACTGGATCTCATCTCTCCTGAGCCTCCGTTTAAGTGGAGGAGAATGTACGGAATTGTCGCATGACGCACACTGTTGTATTGCAAGAGATGAGCACAACGAGCTAAACTGGAAGGACGATAGTTCGATTGCCAGAAAGCGCTCAGTCGAATTTTTAACCTTTCCCGTGCCGAAAAGCCTAGTAATCTCCACAACCTGATGAAAACTGCAGTTTAAATGCAAAGTAACTATAGCATTTCACACTTCTCTGAAGAAGTTTAAAAGCATATCGCATTAGTAAGTTATAAGAGGTGAAAAGGTCGAATGCTTTTGTTATACTTCCAGTATCTCCTGTCTCCTGGAAGTTACAGTTCTTTGCCACTGTTTCAAAACTCAAAACACGAAATAGTTGAGCAGATTTTTAGAAAATTTTAAAAGAGTCAATTAAATTGTTTGTGGTTCAGATACAAGTAAAGATGCATTTTGTCCAGAAAATAATTTTGAAGCTTTTTTAAATTGAAAATAACTTTTCTGTTCTAAAGCCTTGCACTTTAGAATTGCGAGTCGCTAACGCGTGTTCGAAATCTAACAGAATTACTTAGAGGGGGGGAGTTATTTTTGAAAGGGACAGCAACAGTTGTACAATTAAACTGTTACTTGGACTGAACTAATACAAGTACAAGATAATATAAAAGTGTATATCTTTTGATTATACAGATTTTTGACTTTGTTGATATTCCTACAACAGTCGACATTCTGATATAAGTCTCCTTTAGGATCAATCTAAAAACAAGCTATAGATCATCTTGTAGTGGATCGCGGTCATTTTTAAACGGATTCGAGGCAGTAAAATGGGCTACTGCTTGCTCAGATGTACTCAACAATCGTTCAAATATCCATTGATGAGATCACATACAAAGCTATAAATTTCTAGAGGGAAAAAAGAAGATGAAAATGAACTCTTACAGTTTTCTTGAGAAAATTCCCAGAAAATATGGTGGAGCCGAAAAGAATATTATATGCGAAATTACTTCTTACAGAGGTTATGATTGTTTTTCTAAACATCTTCATGGCATATCTGTATTACTATTAACATCTGACATCAGTATTACTCTTAACATCTTCCGCAAGATCTGTATATCCAAGGGGAAATATACTTGGCTCAAATTGGCCATTTCGCTTTCTTCAATGATATTGTTCGTACTGAGGTGCTGATAAGCAAAATTCCGGTTGAGTTTAAAGATATCATTCTACTGTTGCCAATATTTAAGTTATATATATTTTTGTTATTGTTTTATATTCTGTAACCTCAACTGGTGTCCAGGTTATAATAATTTTTAGTAGTTCAGAAAGGCAGGAAAAAAGAAGAAAAAAACATTTAAAATAAAATGTGTTATTGAAGTTCTTTTTTCTATTCTTTCCTTTTATTAAATAAGAAAGTATGTAATTATTATTTTCGACTCACACCAGCTGCAGGTACACGCCCTCGCCACACACATTTTTTTCTCTTCACCTTTTTTGCAAGTCGTAGTCATACACTTTCAATTACAGAAGTGTTTTAAAATGACGAAAATATTCATGTTTGGGCCATGTGAAATTTATTAAAAAACCTGTTTCCTACAAATAGTGAAATCTAACATTTCATGTGGTCTGTCGTTTCTTATACTTTTATTTGGGAAAATTTTACGCTCGTTATGAAAAAATAAAATTATAAGAAGCAAAATATGTATAATTTAACAGGCCATTGACGAAATTCGTGTGGTGTTCACATCAGATTTTTCCCGGAACATCCTCTGTACAGTCTTAAATAAATAGCAAAGAATGCGTAACAAGTTCCAACTTCAGGCCGAAGAAATTTATAAGTCCGGAGGTTTTAACCTCTCATCCATCTCGCTGTAACAGTTACTGATTTAAACTGGCTTGGCAACTCATAGTTCCTGTGAATGTTATTAATCACTCATGTTTGATACTTGATTCATCCCTTCCTCAAACATGCTGAGTAATTCTTACGAGGGTGCATCTTCAGGATAATTGCTGACTGCGCTATCTGACGCACGTTGCCTCTCCTTAATATTAATTAAATTTGCATACTTCTGGCGTAGTTAAATTGGAAACAAGAAAGAAGTGATAAAGGTTACCTAGAAACTGAATTGATTAGAGGGATGTCAAGTCCTTATACTCTAATGATCTAGTCTAAAAGAGCTTTTCTGAAAATTGAATTGCCAAAATTAATAGCAGCAAGACCACTTATATGATTTAAAATGACTGCATTTGATGCTACATAACTTGAAATAGTTAAGAAAAATTGAAATGAAGAATGCATTTAAAAAGATAATTTGAAAATGTAAGATCAAAACATTTCAGGGGTTAAAAAGCATGGAAAAGAGCCCCGGACAATGAAGGTGACCAAATAGGACCAACGAAAGGCCATCTTTATAAACAGTCAAAGCGTAATCATTTTTATCTACGCCAATGAATTCTGATTACCTATGAAGGGACATCACTACATCTATTCTATACCAATGAATGGTCAGTGAAAGTGCATCTCTGCGTCAATTTATATCAATGAACAATCGCTGAAAGGTTTTATCTATCTCTGGGTATACTAATGGAAAGTCATTCTGTTTAAGAAAAAGAATGGAAATGATACACAGTATCCTGATTTAACATTAGAGGCTGTAAAGTCTATGGCGTTTTGTTAACATAAACTTTTAAAAGGTTTCTTAAAGAATTATCTTCTTGCCTTTGTGAAACTAAAACGGAAATCAGAAGACGGGTGTATAAGACCCTTTTATTCAAATATAAAATTAACAGATGACCCAATTTGGGTTACAGGGAGTCAACACTTCTGGCTTAACAGAAATACGTAACAAATAATAATTTCAGGGTGTGGTAGGTTAGCCTAACGGCTCATAGAATGCTTCAACGCGCAGGAAGAGCTCTGGTCTATAGTAACCGGCGATACAAGCTTAAAAGAGAGAACACATCAACGCCGCTAACGCAAGTTTCTAATAATCACAGCACAACGTGGCCTGGAATACGCAGACACGCTCTAAAACTAACTTCCGAAACTCTTGCATAAATAGCACTTCATTCTACCTTAATCTAAATAAACTCTCGCTATCTAGTTTACATTCTGGCATGAAAAGCGTGAGTGAAAAGAGAGTGACAGAAAGGCTTTTTAACTTAAAATAAGCTATTAGTTAAAAATAAATAGATAAACCTCACAACGCAAACAATCTTAGTTTGGCGTAGATTTTGAGGGCTTGGTTTACGGTTGAGCGTTTGAGATTAAGAGATTCTGAGATTACTTTTCATGCTTAATATTAAATTTTATATTGGCGTGCTTCTGTTTCATTTGGTTTGATAGTTGGTTAATATGTAAAAGCACACGAGGATTATCTGCGTAGAGGTAGGGATATCTTCATGGAGAACTTTCCAAGGGAAACTGCTTCCTCTTCATGTTACTCATGAGAATACCGTGAAATACAGTCCTTTTGCCTAGGTTCGAATCCGAGACGAACAGTATTCAGTATTTTTTAACCACTCGCCCACTGATGGGCCTTCATTTGATCAGTAACCTGATATTAACGATACCGATTCAAAATAGTTTTTGCTTCTAAAAATGAGCTGTTGTTTAAAATTAATCAATTTTTACCTTAGGCTGATTTTTTTAACAGGAAACTATGCACTTCAGGAACCCCAGTCATGAGACCACCTTCTTCAGACGCTAAAAATATTCCAGTCAATGGTGATTCTTAAAACACTGTATGAAACATTTATAACAGTGGTCTCAAATTCAAACTACAGGCTGAATGCGCAATCTGAAAGAAAAAAAAAAAAGAAATATTCTTATTAACGAAATGAAAAAAATTTTTAAGAAAAGGTATTTTTTAACTAAATTTAAACACTATTTTGGCTAAATATTTATTAAAACATACATAAACGGGAATAATAGCGTTGCAAAGGAAAAAAATTCCATTTTATACTTACCTCCTCTTTTAAATCTAAAGTAACTGCTGGTAACTGTAAAAAAATTCTTTTAGTCACACTTTGAACTCAAACGTATTGACAGCTAAATATTAAATTTTCAGAATTAATTTCAGAATGGTTTGGTTTGGTTTGGTTTATTTAATTATGGCAAAGCACACTAGGGCTATCTGCCTAAGGGGAGGGATGCCTTCGTGGAGGACTTTCTAAGGGAAACTGACTCGTATACACGTTACACATGGGGAAAACCACGAAAACGCCCATGCAGCCAGCCCGTTCGCAGGATTTGAACCTCGGACCGAACTACCAGTGTTCAGCGACTTTAACGATTGGCCGCTGGTGGGCCTAATTTCAGAATGAATTAATATCTAAGAATTTATTTCATATAATTCTTAGATATTAAATTAATCATTAAATAACTGAACTTAAAATAAGCAAATAACGAAAACTTGCCAAATGGGACAGAACTTGAGAATAAATAATAATAATCTGTCCTTTTTCATTGATCTATTAAATTTTTCTTTGACGCATATAGAAAAGAAACGACGTATATTTATTTATCTGAAAATAATTAAAAGATTCTTAATTTCTTACAGCTATACCACCTCATAGCGTTTTCATTTTGATGAAATTTGTAAATTTGGGGGAAAATAATTTGAAACTATGCTCATCCAGAATTGCAGATCCACATCCGTCAATCTGTTTTCTTTTTCCTTAGGCAAATTTATTTTCACCTTCGCAAACAAGACGTTTATTCTTCTTATTGCAAAAATTTATAGCTGAGGGTCTTTAAAGTGTGAAAAAAAGTTAATCAAATCTGTATTTATAAATCTTCGTGAAAGATTTAAATTACAGAAGAGATTAATTAGCTTCATTTGTAGGTTTTTCTGGGTCTTTACTCATATTTGTTTTTAATGGTTATGAAAATAATGTAAAATTGGATTCAAATTATTAAAACTTAAAATTTTTTTCTTAAAATACTTATAACAATTCATAATAAAAATATGATAATAAATTCTCATGATATTTAACACCATAATAATGCTAATTAATTTACGGGAAACGTATTCGTGGATAGCACAATATTTATCACTAATTTAAATTTAGCTTAAAGAATTTCAAAACAGCAGGAAGGAAAAAGTATAAAATCTGAAAGATTTCAAATTTTATATTATGATCAAAGGGGCGTTTCTAACGATTTGTGTGTTACCTTTAATTATTAAATATCATGTTCTTCGCACTTAAACCATAAAATTCAGTTCAACAGCAATATCACAAAATATTTTAAAACAGCATACCTTTAGAATTTCGGATATGCAGTTTCGCGGTCTGGAGATAACAGGGCTTTTTATCTGTACAATGTTGCCGCTGCTCGCTTTGAAATCGTTGAGTTTGTTGATCAAAAATTAAGGTTTTACAAAATGTAAAATATATAATAAAGCAAATTCGAAATTCGGACTTCCAAGTGCCCATGTTTGTGTGGAGGATTACGTTCTGCAAAATTTGATGGCTTTAGGTACCGTCGTTTTTTCACAATGCGAAAAACATGCATACATTCATGCAAATTCTTTATTATTTGTTTTTAATGGTACTTTGTTATTACTTACTTATACAAAGTAAAAAGGAAGTATTGTAATTGCGAAATATTCCTGGTAGCATATTTCAACGAAAATATCCATTTTGACTACCATCGAATGCAGATTAACGATGTTTTTGCGTGACATCTGTACGTAAGGACAAAATAAAAGACTCTATTTCCTCAAACGAATTTTAAAACTGATTTAAAATGCATTCAGAATAGATTTTTTGTGGTGTCTGTAAGTACGTCCGTTCGTACGTATGTACGTATGTATGTATCTCGCATAACTAAAAACGAATAGTCTCAGAACGATGAAATTTTTTATGTGGTACTGCTATACTATGTAGATGTACACCTCCTTTTTTGGTAGCAATCAGTCGCACCAAATGTATATATATAACTTGTTTTCGCACTAAACGAATTTAAGATTATATATATATATATATATATGTCATAATAAAATCACAAGGAAAACCGGAGCAGTGTCGATGCGCGCTTAGATCCATATTAAAGAAGAATTTTGATTGCGTAGTATTTAAAGAACTTGGCAGTCGAGGCAGTTTTAATTCCATTTTTATTTCCAATTGACATTTGTGGCCACAATCACTTGGCACTCTAGTCGTGCCTTTCCACAGAAGATTTACATTTTTGATATTGTTGAGATAGAAAGCAAGCCAGCGAAATTACATTTTAGCACGGTAGAGAGCAAAAGCTGAAGTGCGTAGTTATGAAAGATGGAAGCACGCGAAGAGAAAAGTTTTGGTTTACAATTCGGTGATTGGTCGTCAAGAGGCATCTGGTATTAACGGTTACATAAGATCGCATGATTAATTTGAATGACGAAATGCAGATAAGTTATTACGATTTTAGAATAGAGAGGAAGAATTAATGTTTATAGTTATATTATAATTCTGATTCATACATTTTTATCTTACATATATATACCCACTGTGTTTCTCGGCTCAATGAGCTCAGTTTTTTCTTTTTTTATTCTTATATGTTGGTAAGTTGTGAAATTTTTGCTTTACAAATGATCGAGTTATGTTGTTCTTATCTTCCGGTTAAGATTCTTAAGCCTTTAGCAAATCTGCATGTAATATTTGTAGAATTATCAACAATATGAAAGTTGTTTAAGTGCGGCTAATTATTTTTACCATAGCAGCCATGTTTGTTTACATTTGAAACTTAGTAGTATAGTGGATTTGTTGACAATCTAAAGAAATTATTCTTCGCAACAACAAAGTAACGTCTTCTTTTATTACTGCGAATAAAATTATGCTTAATCCATTCTGAAATTAGGATTTTAGTCATTAAATTATCCCATATATTGACTCAGCATCCATAACAAATTAAGTTTTACGCCTTCAGTGTCGTGTCTTTTTGCCGAGTGAGACCAAAAGTAAATTTTCATTTTTGTGCACCAAAAATTCGGCCTTTTGGGGGCTGGCCGAATTGCTTGTTTTTGTGTAGAAACTATAATTTTAATTGTAAAAAATCTGATGTGTACACCACATGACTTCCTTGTACGGAATATTAAATTATACACATTTTTTCTTGCATTTCATTTAAACTTATTGGATTGAATTAAATCTACTTCGCCGACAGCGCATAAACCACAATAAAACAAATGCATTCTTTAAAATTCACTCTAGTATTTGTTTACCATAGCGACACTCTGGCGCTATATTCACTTAACATTATATTTCGTTTATATTTTATCGTTTATATCGTATTATATTTCGTTTATATTATAACTCATAATGCACAAAATTTATATCATTTAAAGAATAGAATTATCTAATCGTTGCCACATGTTCTATTCAAATACTACACTCATGTCCAAAATTATCTTTACATACCCAAAAATGATGATATTCAATGAAATATCGAATCAATGTGATCCGTATTTGCAGGGAATGTGTGAAAACCAAGCCTAATTAGCATTATCCAATCAAAAGTAATCAAACGGTTTGTGATATGCAAATCTAGGCGTTACGTCATCCAAGGGTGAATCAAGCGCTTTGCGCAAACTGAATATTTGAGTGAATTTCTGAAACATAGCGTTTGATTTCAGTGTGTAGGGACTCAAAGCGGTTTTTTATGGCTTCGAAGTATCATTTGGAAGAATCTGTAAAGTGGCGAATTATCGGCCGTTTAAAAGCAGGGCAGTCAATCATGGAAACAGCCACATGTCTGAATATTTCAAGACAGACAGTCTCTAAGCTATGGAAACAGTTTCAAAATGATGGAAGTGTTGTAAGGAGGCCTGGACAAGGTCGGAAACGAATGACAACTGCTTCTGAAGATCGGTATCTGGCATTAACTGCCCGTCGTAACAGAAAGGCTACTGCTCGCCAGTTAAGTTCAGAGCTTGCAGCCGCCACTGGAACTGTTGCATCACGGCAAACAATATACAGAAGGCTTAATGAAAAGGGCCTTTATGCCAGAAAGCCAAGGGTATATGTTTTACTGTCTTCACAGAAAAAGAGGGATCGCTTTAATTGGTGTAAAGAACATCAAAACTGGACTGAACATCAATGGTCCCATGTTCTCTTTACTGATGAGTCGCGGTTTAGTTTAACTGGTGATTCTAAACGTGTTTACATCTGGTGGGAGTCAGGAACACGAAATGATCCCTCGAACATTGTGGAACGTGACCGTTTCGGTAGTGGAGGTGTGATGGTATGGGGTGGAATAATGATCGATGGACGTACGCCCTTACACGTGTTCAGCAGCGGATCTGTGACAGGCCAGATATATCGAGATGAGGTCTTAGATTCTTATGTAAGACTTTTCAGGGGTGCATATGGACCTGACGTTTTATTTATGGATGATAATGCCCGTCCACATCGAGCAAACCTCGTTGATGAGTTCCTTGAAAGTGAAGACATTAAACGAATACCTTGGCCACCAAACTCTCCTGACCTTAACCCGATAGAGAACTTATGGGACTACCTTGGAAGAGCAATTGCGCGTATACATCCTCCTCCTAGAGATGTAAATGCTCTGAAGACGGCATTGCTGGAAGAGTGGAGATTAATTCCCCAAACTGTGGTTAACAACGTTATTTCCAGCCTTAAAACATGTTGTGATATGTGTGTACAAGTCAGGGGAGATCGTATTCCATATTAAATTCGTAAGAATTAATTCTTTTTCTGAATCATTCTTTTTTTTTTCTTAACTCTCTTTGTCACACTTTATTACCATTTTTATTGTTTCATGCTACAATTTTATATCATATGAGGTGATCTTCAATTTTTTCTTTTGCATTTTTTGTCATCATGTTATGTATGATTCCACGAAAATTCATTAAATTATAAGTCATAGTCTCTGAGAAATCCGTGAATTTATGCATGTAAACATAATTTTGGACATGAGTGTATAATAAAGCTAGAACGATGTATAAAAGAAATTAAGCAAACAAAACAAAAAAGAAACAGTTTTTCACAGACGATTGAGTATTTCTCATTCAATTAATTCAGTTCTCATTTCGCAAGAAGGCAAAAATACATAAAAACTCAAAACATCTATATTAAAAATTACGAAGTAAATCTTAAACACTTATTTCCTCAAAAAATTCCAGAAAGGATTAAGCATGATTTAAT
The DNA here is from genome assembly GCF_044657685.1 of Stegodyphus dumicola. NCBI lineage: Eukaryota > Metazoa > Arthropoda > Arachnida > Araneae > Eresidae > Stegodyphus > Stegodyphus dumicola. The sequence goes on from NC_140776.1 coordinate 136,489,917, forward strand.
TGGCAATAATAAATGAAGGCGTTATCTTTGTTGTTGCGAAGCTACGTTTCTCTAGATTGGCAACAAATCCACTAGTCTGCTGTTTCAAATGTAAACAAACAATGGCCGCCATCAAAAACATTATTAGGCTTAGCGGCACTTTAAAATTGTTGATTAATTCTGAAAATATTGCATAGAGATTACTATTACTTTATTCTATCCTTACGTACAGATACCACGCAAAAACATCGTTAAATTGCATTCGACAGAGGTCAAAATGGATATTTTCGTTGAAATATGCTGGCTGAAACTTTTCGCGATTACAATACTTCCTTTTTACTTCCTACAAGGAAGTAAAAAAAAAAAAAAAAAAAAAAAAAAAAATTTAAATTGTTTTAATTGTATTTGGTGTTTTGTTTTTCTATATATTTCAATTTTTAATATTCCAGCACGCGCGTATGCGCAAAATTGACGACAGGTTCAGTTTTTAATGAACATTTTTCTCATATCGAAGCTGAGACATCTGAATGTCATTTCTATTCCTCCTTTCTACCCTTCCTCACATCATGGAATGTACCAACAGGAAGTCATTTGACTTTTTTTTTACTGAGCATTTGTGCTACGTGGCTGCTTTTTCGTAAAATTTACGACACGCACGTGTTCGTGGGTGAAAATTCGGATAAATTATTTTTTCTCAAATATTTTGTAATTTTTGTTATTAATTGCCGTGTATTATTTTAATTTGAATACATTTGGCTCTGTAAATTTTATAACAGTTTTCATGGCCAAAAAAATATGTTCAACCAGCTGATTTTGCTTGCATTCTTCAAGAATTATCTGATGAAAAAAAGGAAGACAAGGAAACCTTTGGATGAAAGAACAATAGTGATTTCCATTAATTATTTTCTTTTATTTCTATTTTTTATAAATAAATAAAAATGTTAAAAGTTAGTTTAAAGAGCGTTTTTGTAACCAGTAAGAAGTACATTTCCTTGCAGAAGTAAGTAATGCTAAACTTGCTTTTTTTCCTACCAAATTGTTTTCCTTTTTTATTTGTCTAAACTTGCCTTTGATGAATATTAAAATTAGCTTCGATTTTAAAATATAATTATTAAATAATAAATTCAAAATGTTCTATAATGAAATACATCATTGCATTTCCATCTCACTAACATAAGAACTTAAAAATAATTTACTTATATTTGAATGTGATATCATTTGTATTTTGCAATAATACGTCCCGGAGTTTGCTAACAAGACAGCATAACATACCTATTCATATATATAAAGCGAAATAACATTTTTCAGAAGCCCATGCCCCAAAAACCGATTAAAAAAGACATTTTTTCAGTTTCATTCTATCTGTTGCAAAAAAGCAATTTTTTATTATTGTTATCAGATCGGGCATAAAATAGATATGCACATAAAAAGAGTCAGCAAAATGTTAAAATTGGGTATGATGTTACCTTTCGAGATAAATTTCAGAGATATAAAAAAATGCTAAGGCAAAGATACTTAAACATAAAATATTCATAAAAGCAAAATAGAAAAACAGAATTGCTGGAGGAAAATTCCACATCTTATGATAGAAGAACGTATTGCATAAGAAAATCAAATGTAGCAGCAGAAACAAAAACAGTGTAAGGTAAATATCAAAACGATAGCAGAAAACTGGAAGCAATCGTTCAAAATATTTTAAATCTTGTTTCCTAATTTCTGTTAAGGAAGAGTTAGGAAAGGAATTTAAGCAAGGGCCTTTCAAATTGTAGAATTTCTGAATAGCGCTAATAATAATAAAATAAAAGACGTCAGAAGTATTCTGTACGATATATTTAAAATAAACAATAAAAAAATTCTGAAAGCTTTCAGATTTTATATTACGCCCAAAGGCGCGTTGTTTTAATGTTTTGTGTGTTACCTTTATTTATTTACTATCATGTTTTTCGCACTATAAAATTCAAATCAACAGCAATTTCACAAAATATTTAAAAGAGCATATCTTCAGAATTTCCGATACACAGTCTCGCGCACTGGAGATAATTTTTTCCCGTGCAATGTTGCCATTGCTCGCTTTGAAATCTTTGAGTTTCTTAACCAAAAACTCATAAATGCTTTACAGAATATAAAACAGACAATAAAACAAATTCCAAATCCCAGATTTGGGCTTCCAGATGCCCATATTCGGGTGGAGACGTACGTTATTCAAAAATTTTATGGCGCTAGGTACCGTTGTTATATCACAGTGCGAGAAGCATACATACACTTATGCAGGTTCTTCATTATTTAATTTCTTTAAATATAATACAGGAGTCTACTATTTGGTTGCAACAATTTAAAAAGTGATTCGCCATTTATAGTGAATCAACGTAAAATGCCAAGACAAGATTAAGAGCCCTTCTGGGCAAATTACCCCTTTGGGATAATAAATATTTAAATTGTTGATAAATATTCCTGCTATCTTTCTACTTTAAAAACGCATCAGAATTAGATATCTTGCGCATTTTTATGAAAGGAAAAATGTCACTGCAGCAGCCTTGAAGAATCTAATCGTAGAACATTCTTTTAATATTGAAAAATAAATATTTAGTCGAAGATCTGCAGTACATGCTTTTTCTTTTCTTTTTTTATGTAGCTATTTAAAGTTTAAGCGCATAGAATTAACCAGATTTATAACCAAATGCATGATAACATGTCAATGGTTTTTATGCGTTTCGTTATTAAAGATTCACTTTTGACGATTTAGCTATACTGTCTCGCAAAAATCGTCAGACACAACAATATTTTTACTTTTTTAAGTAATAGGAGAAAAGCTTTGCAATAAAATAATAAAGAATATTTTCTCTTGGAATACGTATTTTCTTAGCTCTCTCTTTGTACTAAATAAATGTGAAAAAACGATACAGTAAATTTAAAAAATAGCGTTTTAGGCTAAAATGGAAAAAAAAAGGTACCATAAAATTAATAGAACATATTCGTAATTTCTAATTAAAATCTTCTGCAATAAATACAAAAAGAAATTTCATGGAATTAGTTTGTATGAAGAAGCTAGGCAAAAATATAAAAATCGTTTGCTTTTATAATTCGGAAACATCGTTAGCAGATTAGTTGTTGATTTGCTACAAAAGAAAGGGAAATCTATGAGAAAAATTGCCTATTTACTTAATTTAAGTGATTCTACAGTTTTTGATATTATTAAGCGTTATAAGAAACAGAATCGTATTAAAAAAAATCTGATGTGTACACCACATGACTTCCTTGTACGGAATATTAAATTGTACGCATTTTTTCTTGAATTTCATTTAAATTGATTGGATTGAATTAAATCTACGTCGTCGACAGCGCATAAACCACAATAGAATAAATGCACTCTTTAAAATTCACTATATTTGTTTACTATAACGACACTCTCAATGCACAAAATTTATATCATTTGAAGAATTATCTTATCGTTGCCACACTTTTTGTTAACTGCCATGTAGTATTCCGTTTCTAGAAACGTATGAACATTCGAAAATGAATTGGAATAAAATGTAGCTTTTATTTACTTTGTAAGATAAATTATTTAATTTACGAAGCAGTTTTTGCTCTCAAAACAAAATGAAGCTCTTACGAATAAATTTTAAAATTAAATAAATGGAAACAATTAAAATTAGGCAAAACGAAACCTTTAAATTGCTTCTGGAGTTCCGGTAAAGACATATATTGATTGTTCATGTTTCTTGCTTCGAAACAATTATTTTTGTAACGATGCCCGAACTATAAGGTGTGGTTGATAATAACTCGTCACTGCTTGGATTTGATCGATTGAGTCTTGTGCACTTTTTCAATCGCTTTTATGACTCTCTACGCTATAGAGGGTTTGAATTATGGTATTCTCCCCTTCATGTTCTAATAGTGAGTGAGTGAGTGAGTGCACCGCTATGAAGGCCTCCGACCACGGACATGAACCAAACGGAATTATATACCATCACGGTGGGGAAGACTCCAGAGTAACAAGGTTGAATATTATATACTAATAGCAGTTTTACATATTGATAACTGCAAGGCACAAGCGTTATTCTGGTTATCTGCTTTAAGTTCTGAACATTTGAAACATTATAATATTATCCACGGTAGTTTCTGCTTAGGCAGTGTCTTGAGATTTTCTCTATTTTATCAAGGGCTATTCTGTTTTTGAGTGTGTTAGTCGTCCACATCGCCCAGGCACAGTCTGCTGGTTTCTTCAAGTGCCAGGTTCTTGTATGTACACAATGGAAGTAATAATGGTCCGTGTCGCCTTCTTCTCCGCATTCGCAGAAAAGAGTATCCCGAAGTCTGAATCTGTTCAAGTATACTGGGAATGGTCCATGACCTGTCAAGAACTGTGTTAGGCTAGCACAGTGGGTCTTTATTTCATGTTAACTTTTGGCAGTAAGCGAAATGTCCTTCGTCCGACCTCTGCCTCTGTCCATCTACTTTGCCAATTTTGTAACAGACTTGTCAAAGTTTTTCGTTTAATGTGAGACAAAGGAAGTTTAGTTGGTCTTCTAATATATCCGTGCAGTTGGCTGCCTGGCTGCCAGACGGCCGTTTTGGTTCCTACAGTTACACCCAAGATATGTTTGAGTTTGGTCTACTGGTTTCATGCCTTTCTACAATCGCTCTTTATGGTCTAGAAAATCTGGAATTATTGCATTCTCCTGTGGGTATTGTAGTAATATAAGTGGCTAATACGTCCGTCTAAGCAGTTAGAAGGTCAGTTGTTCGAACCCTTTCTATAACAGACTTTTTATGCTTCCTTCTTCAAAAACCCTAATAGGCTATGTATAAATGAAGGTGTAAATGTATTTCCATATAATTCATCTAAATTTTCGTTTCGACTCCTAGCTCTTTGGTTCTGATATGTTTTCTTCGGTAACATTGTGCATCTAACAATTATACGGAATTCAGAGGAATTATACGGTGAGTGCATTTTACTATTTTCTTACAAGGCTTGAAGAATGAAACTGAAACACTTGACGGATACAAAATTTCTAATTTTAAAGCCAAGGAGGAATTTCTAGTTGGTTGTGCTCAGTGCTCTAAATTTTATCAAAATTACTACAATATGAAAGTGAATTTACAGCAGTTTTAGTGTTACTAACTTCAAATATTGAGAAATTATAAGAACAAATGAGAGATATATTAGAATCCAAAACAGAACAAATTGTTGGTGTTCATCTAGCTGTTATATCCGTTACCAACACAGCAAGTTTTCTGGATATTTGTTAAGTTAAAGTAATTGATAGCACAAAAGAGAAAGTTTTGATGAGAATGTTGGAATTTTAAACATAATTATAGCCAAAATAATAAAAAAGAATAATTACTCAAATTGACAGTACGACAATTACAAAATGACAGTATTCTCCTGAACTCAAGTATACCTACAAAATATGCATGTGGGGAGATTCATATCGTTAACAATCCAATTGCGCAACTATAGCAAAACCTTCAACCCACTATAGCAAAGCTACAGCTCGCAACAGTACAGAGTTGGCATACGCATTGCTTGACTACTGTTAAAAGAGAGTTAAGCAGTGCCTGTGCTACACGCTGGCTTAAGTGATGTTAAGAAAGCAAAACTTGAGTAGATTCCGATGCAAAACATGATTTGTTCAGCTGGATTATTGAATGCCTTTGGATAATTTTCCGAAGTCATAAAAACCTATATGACTGACTGCATCAATTACACGTAAAAATTTAGTAGGGTTTATTAATAATGCTATTTAAGTAGGAAATGCAAAATATCTCCCCAAGAAATAACTTTTTTTCTGCATTCTAGATGACATAATTGAACAAATGTGAGAAAATAACTAAATTTCACAACCTTTAATTAGCAGCAAAGGTAAATTTAACATTGCTTTCTTTATCAAGATGACGTGTAGCAATAAAGATGACGTGTAGCAATCTTTATCAAGATGACGTGTAGCAATAAAGCCAGAGTAGATGCTCTCCTATTGATCTATTCCATGGCAAAATGTATTCTAGGTATGTGATGGTATGGAAGGGCAACTAAGTTTTTAAATGCTTTATTTTTATCTGACCACCGCATTTCAAACCAAGGCCTGTAAATCTAGGATTTGAACTTAGAAGTACTTACCTACGTAGACAGATGATTATACTGCTCAGCTACCGAAGCTGACAAACAGTATCAGATAATTCCTACTTAAAGATGACACTTTATTGAATCTACTTTACTGATATAACATGACGAATCTGCATGCTCTAGTTATGTAGTCTGAGGAAATACGCCGTTCACAGTCATTATGATGAAATTTCATTACAAAGACAGTGAAATTATAAAAAACATATGTTTATTAATGGAAGTAAATAAATAAATATCGTAAAAATGAATTCAAATAAGCTTAAGGAATAAATAAAATATTTACATTTACAGTGCTTTTCTACATTTTTTCCATTATTTTATTAATTATTGATTGTAAGATGTAGCTAGATTTAAACCCCATGCTATTAAAAGTAATTAGTAGGAAATCTATAAGCCACCACTTGCAGCTTAATAAATACATGTTTTCATGCAATGTGATATCTCAAAATAAAAAACTTTAAATGTATATAAAGTTGAAGGCGTGTAAGTTGGCATTTTCACTGGAAATTAAGCTTTACGTATTTACTTGATCGCGTTGCTATTAGAAAAAATAATCTTTTAATTTCCAATTGCTGTATTGTTCAACTCTTGCTAATTTTATACGTTTATTAGTAATTAGATTTTGAACTCTTCTACCTGCTTACTGAAACAGCTACCAATATCAGTGCAATAAACATGATACCATCTTATATTAAATTTCCCATAATACTAATAATAATAATACATATCATGAAGTCCTGCTCTTCTATGCACTGACTTATTTGCTAATCTTATCTGACTAATCTGCAGCTCCGCTTGCCAGTTTAATCACAATAAATATAAAATTTCCCATAATACTAATAATAATAATACATATCATGAAGTCCTGCTCTTCTATGCACTGACTTATTTGCTAATCTTATCTGACTAATCTGCAGCTCCGCTTGCCAGTTTAATCACAATAAATATAAAATTAAGGAAATAAACGATTTATGTGTTACAAAATACATTCTAGGCAATAAAAGAATAAACTTAAATACTTTCATTCGACAGCAGTATTACATATATCAAAATATATTTATTTTCCTTTGAAAGAACGAAAAGAAAAATAATTTGCATGCTTTTTAGCTATATCATAACAGAAAGGAAAAAAATAATGCCAGACGAAGAGAAGAAAATTATAAACTTTTGATGTTTGCTCACACAGCAGAGTCGTCACCTTTTACATTTGATGAAATTTTATCTGTAAATTACTTTCTTTCGAAACAGCCGTAACAAAGTGAAATACAGCAGTAAAACTATCCCATTTCTCTCTTCTCATGCAATTCCTATAAGAAATTCTGTTGTCACTTATAGCTGTTATACTTTTAATTCTACATATATTTGGTACCTTTATGTTAAAACCTTAACATTATAAATTAAGCGTGGTTGACAGTGTGCTATTTCATCGACCATACTGATTTTTATAACTGTTTTTTTTAATTTGAATAGAAACTCATGCACGAAAATATTTTTTAAAGTAATGCAAAAAATAGATAATGCGAAAGTTAATTTAAAAATATTTTAAATTACATTTTCATATTAATTTATTGATAACTGATAAGATAATAATTACAATGAAATTAATTTAAAAAGATAAACTGAAAAATTTCACATTTAACATAGTGTTAAACTGTCTTTAAGCAAAAATATGCATAAGTAGTTTGGGCAGATGTTTTACTGCTTACTGAATCTTTTGACGAAAAATGTAATAATTTTTATTGTTTCATCATTCATTGAAATTTTACATTATACCGTACAATTCAAATAACAGCAGTTTCTCTTTGCTGTACCATATGCCTAGGATAAGGCATTAAAATCCCTTGCTACAGAATGTGAAAATATACTGTACAATACAAAGTACAACAAGCTTTATTAATATTTTGTTTAATGTGGTACCTTAATGAACACAGCCTGTTAGTGAATTCTAGTGTATTTACATACACTGCATGAATATCTTATTATGCGAAACATTTAATATTACTTACGCTTTCATTTAACAATGGCCCTTTTAGAAATATATACGAGTAAACCGCTGATACTAAGGCACTATTTAACTGACATAAAGTTGGCAAACATCAGCTTTAAACTTCCTATGTTATTTACGGTTATGTTAAACACAAACGCTAGAGTTCTGTTGCATTAATATGAAGCTGACAAATATTAATTTTAAAAATTCATAGCAGCATTATTTTAGTTCAAAAGTAAAAAGTTGTTTCAAATCATAAATATTGTCTGGAGAAAAGTTCCATAAATCTGGAAGCATTTAAAAATTCACATGTAAATCGTGACATGTAAAATCACCAAGCCGGTGTATCAGAATGCGGTTTACACTTACGGACTTACTACAGAAAGCGTTTCTCCAGTAGGAGAGTTATAGTTCAAGTTTTCATCAATAGATGGCACAGCTCAATTGATTTCGGTAATGTACACATTTAAATTTTTTAAAAGAAGATTACGTAAGTGATAGCTCATGACGGATTATTATATTATTGGTTGTAATGTAATATGCTGGCAAATGTAAATAAACAAATGCTTTATACTCTTAATTTTCTCATCATTTGAAAATTCTGCCTCTGTTGTCAGGCCTCAGGAGCAGACTGCACTCTGATATACCATTTTTTTATTTATATGACCTTTTTAAAATGTCTCTAGATTTATGGAACACTTTGTATAAACTATAAGAAAATGAATTTATTATTCCCAGTAGTAGTTTTCAAGTACACTTACTGTTTCAAGTTAACGTTTACTGTAAAATTGGACAAAGAATTATGATTTTTTTCGTTTATATATTTTGTCAACAAACATTTAGATTATATGTACCGAAAATATCTGAGGTTCTAAATGACTCTCAAACATTATTTTCCCTTCAAGTCATTTTTCAATTATGGGATCTATGAAAAACCTGTACAGAGCATGTCTCGAATCTCTACTATCAAATCAGTATATATTCCCCAAGATGGTCCTCAAGATAGGATCGTTCAAATCAAAGGGATGACCCAGCTCTTCTTTTTCTTTCTTCGAGCTGGAAATCAGTTTAAAGACATCATTTTGATAATCTAGTAATAAAAAAGCACAGTTAAAAATCAATAATATTCTCCAATTCTCTTACCTCTGATTAATCTATTGCCCTCTCCTATCAATGGTGAATAGCTTTCTTCTGTGCTTTACAGTGAAAAATATGATTTGCATATGTTAACTGACAATGATTGTGTAGAAATCAAAGGATGAAACGTTGTCGTTTCGGAATGGATAAATATCACAAACACAGAGTTTTTTTCAAGTTATGAAAAAAAGGGGAAAAAAACATTCAGGGCGTATATTCGGAGAACAACAGAAACTGCATTGATGCTGAGGATGATATGGAATGGAAACGAGCATTGTGAAAATGAGCTGATAAGAGAATGAGCTCTTCTTGATTATGGCAACGCATACGATGGTTCTTTGCCTAAATTGATGGAAACTTTCGTGTAGAATTTTTAAAGGAAATTGGCCCGTTCATGTTATATATAAGAAATACTGGAAATATTCCTTTACAGCCAACTTATTTGACAGGATTTGAACTCGGGTCTAACTATCAGCATTTCCGGCTTTATCGCTGGGCCATTAATAGGGGCTGAAGCCTGTAATATCGGAGCAACTTACATCAACATATATCTCCAGTGGATATTACACTGGTGATCATTAATTAAGGAAAAATCACAAAAATAACATATACTTAATGCATGTTACATGCAGAATTTAATGCAATTGATTCACATTATGGAACGCATAGTAAGATATAAGTTAACATAAAAAGAAATTTCTGGACAATTATGGTATTATAGAAATTAGCATGTGTATAAAATGAGCAAATCGGATATGTTCACTTTGGTACAGGAAAATTCAACATGAAGTATGATCTCTCCTAGAAGTAATACAGCATATACAGAGATGTGTGATGCTGTTAATTATGTGGTCTGTCAGTTCCGTAGGAAGTGAAAGCCATTGCTCTTGAAAAGCAGTTGCAGGCGTGGCAAGTGTCTTAAGAGGAAAACTTGAGAATAGCTATGCGTCTTCCTAAAGCATTCCAAACATGCTAGATAGTATTCAGATCAGGTGATCGAGCTGGTCACTACATTCACTGAACTGTTTGCTGTTAAAGATAATCATCCACGGTTACAGCCGAAAATATCGCAGCAAAAACATCGCGGACGAAAATTTCGCGGAGAAAACAACGCAAAACGAAAACGTCGTGCTACAATACATCGTGAGAGAAAATATCGCAAAACAACGCAGTTCTAAAAAATCGTGGTACAAAATATCGTGTTAAAAAATAAAGTATCTACAAATCATCGCATCACGATAACATCGCAGGAGTGTGCTTTGGCATACTCTAATAAATCCAAACCCTACTGAAATATTATATAGCTGACTTTCGTCATAACTAATAAATCGACATTCAAGTAACTGACTGCACGCTGTGCATGAAAATTTTAATAACACTTTAAGAATAAACTGAAACAAAACAAGAAATAATGTTCGCTATAAGAGATAACTATAGATTAACAAAAGTGAAGAAAATAACCTCATAATTAAGTTAGCAATTTTTTTTTATAGATAAGGTCATGTAGTTACTTACCTTCCTTTTTCTAATCTTTTTTTAGATTATACTTTTCATGAAAAAGTACCAGTAAAAACTTTATAAAAAATAATTTATTAATGACCTTTGTTAGTTAACTATGTCGGTTTAAAATTCTGTTAATGCTATAAGTTGCATTAATTTTCTATGCTTAAGTTTTCTTCTTACTTTATCAGCAAAATTTTATTAGTTAACAAATAATATGAAAGTAAAAATTATCCTTTCTTTTATCTTGCGCTTACAAATCATTATGGAAATATCCAATTAAAGCCTGAACAAAAGCGTGTCTGCGATGTTATTGTCATGCGATGATTTGTAGATACTCTATTTTTTACGACGATATTTTCGACGACGATGTTTTTAAACTGCGAAGTTTTTGAACCGCTTTATTTTCGATGACGATATTTTGTAATACGATGATTTAGAACTGCGATGTTTTCTCTTTGCGATGTTTTTTCCGACGATGTTTTGTAGCACAACGTTTTCGTCTTGAGTTGTTTTCTCCGCGACGTTTTTCGTCCGCGATGTTATCGGCGAACACCTCATCCAAGATGCGAGCCATATGCGATTTAGTATTGTCGCCCTGTAGCAGGAAATCAACACCTATTGTCCCAGAATAAAGGCGCACATATGCATCAAGGATGTCGTTTCTATAGGCCTGATCATTCACAGTTCCATGTGGAAAGACAGGGAGATCTTCGAGTCCATCCAAAGGAATACCACCGTAAACACTGATACTGCCTCCTTCACATGCATCTTTCACTGATGTTTGATAGATGATAACGGATTCCAAGTTCTTTTCAAAAAACTCCTACTATCTCTTTGGAGGCTAATCCTGGACTCATCCGTAAAGAGAAAAGCCCTCCATTGATCAGCCGTCCAGTGGATATGTTTACGTGACCGCCTCAAACGTACTTTTGTATGATGTGACGTGAACGGTACGCATATGACTGGTCGCCTCGCGTACGGACCTCCTTCATGAAGCCATCGGCTCGGTTGACGTCGACACCAACCTACTGGTGGTTGCAACAAGGGAAGGTCTGAGTTGAGTCGTAGTTGTGGTTCTATTCCTTCGTGCGCATAACAACAAATATCGGTCATTGGCGCTCATTGTACCGGCTGGCCGTCCTTAAGTGCATCTCCTGGAGACCGAATCTGTGATTAGAAATTGTTGACGAAGTCTATGAACCACAGAAAGGCTAACATTTAGCCATCAGGCCACTTCTGCGTGACTTTTTCCTGTCTCTAGTCTCCAAACAGCTCTCCATTGCAGTCATTCGAGCAAATGATGCTGGAGGCCATTGTAACGTATTGACTATACCAGATTTCTTATTTCAGTATCCCAGCAAAATTAGAAGGCTTCCTCTCCAATATGCAATTTTGATGCTCCTCAAAACAGACGTATTTCGATTTCAGCACCACTAATTTCCATACTGGAGTTTTACTCCGCAGTTCGTATTTGGAAACATTGAAATTTTTTACGGATTGGCTTATTTTTGAACGAATTATGGCTGTTTTTGTCATTATTCCTTAATTTTTCGAAACCAGTGTGTATTAATTAAAAACTGGCATAATTGTTCACTCTTGATAGAAGTACAGTGCTATTACAAAAAACGGGGTAAAAGATTTTTCAAAAAAAAAAAAAAAAATATCACATAAAAATGCAAGTAAGGAATTTAATAAAATTTCACAATTTTAATGAGGTTTGTTTATTCCAGTTTTTTTATGAATATTTTTTTCACGAAATAAAGTATTGTAAGTATTGTTTTTTAACTGAAGGAAATCCATTTTATCTAGTAATAAAATAATTTATTGAAGCGTTATTAGTAATCCTTGTAGACTTATTTTTAGAATTTCACTTGAAAAATTTCAGGTAATCTTGTCGCAAGAAAACTGGTGGGATCTAAAATTTAATTGCTGTTAATCGAGTTTTCAATTTTATCGAGATGGTTACGATCACAGTTACCTGAATAATCGAGGTTCTTATATATGCATTTAATCGCCACTATAAAAATGATCATAATTCATCATGTTCAGCATCATTATTTTCATCAAAACAATTCTTTTTGCAGTTTTGATTTCTTCCCCTTTCTAAAAAACTTCGCTTTGCAGATAGTTGAATTGACAATTAAAATGTTCAAAACAACATTTATACTTTTCTCGCAGCCTGTAGATTTATTTTTCTTTTATGTATTTCATCTAATGCAGCAAATAAAAAAGAGCAACAACAGATATCTCTACGAAGAAAATAAAGGAGCAGTTCTGATATCTGGAATGTTCTTTATACGTCTGTTATACAAAAGGCAAAAAGTATCGCCTTGCATGCATCTCAAGAAATGACATTTCCTTTCTTATTTATTATACATACCTGTGACATGAAAGGTTTGCTTCTTTTCCTGGTAGCATTCCAAAAGAATGCCTAGTTTCTAAGCGTAAGAAAATGGCTTCTTGGTCTTTTGTATTCTAGTATTTACCGTCTACTTCGAATGGTATATCAAAAAGTATCCCATATTATTCATCTGAGTAGTAATCGATTTCAGAAAATTCCATTGTTGAAAATCTCTAATGCATGGAATGCATTTTTCGACTGAAAATAAGCTGCAAAAAAAATTGTGATACTACCAGTTCAAGCATTTTTGGAATTTTATTTACTCCATTAAACTGATATGAATTAAAATTTCATCATAAATGTTTCTTGGTCTTCCTAAACAGATATTTAAAGATTATGGCACGAACAACACAGTAGACTCATTCATATGTGAAGCCGTTATCGTAAAAATGGCCTTCCTATGATTTATGATTGGTAAAAACGGCCATTTTGTCACTTCTGATAATGCTATAAAAATAGCTTACAAAAAAAATAAATAAATGAAAGGGAGGACAATTTTTTTTTTTTTAATGTTAAAAAAAATCTTTAAAAATATCGTATTTTGCTTTAATCGTGTATATGTGTACATATATTACATACATACGTATATATATATATATATATATATATATATATATATATATATATATATATATATATATATATATATATATATATGTATATATATATATATATATATGTATATATATATATATATAATGTTGTGTGATCTTAAATTCATTTAGTGCGAAATCGAATTATTCTACATTTTTCGAAATTGAACTTACTAAGTATGGATTCACTCTTTTAAGATAATTCTACTAAAATTAATCTTGGGAGATAATATAATCAATATTCTTTAGTAAATATATATAAGATTAAAAAAATATATAAGCAAACTTCTAATTTTAATTGGCTGTAACCTTTTTTGTTTTTTATTTAATTTGGGGACTTCCTTTCCCTTTGTCTTAAAAATAGCGTTATAAGTCTAAACTTCGTCATTCAAATTAATCATGCTATCCTACGTAATGCTTAATGTGGATACCTCCTACCCAATCAAATAATTGTAAACCAAAACTTGTTAACTCGGAACTAAGACTTTTGACTCCCTCCTTTCTCCCTCTGAATTGCCTACGTCATTTTCGATTTTGCTTTCCTCCTAGCAAGACGCTCCTCATTCACGCTGCGGCTTGCTCGCCTAAGATGACGTCGTGCTTTAAAACAATTGTACATGGAAATTATTGTATTCAACTATGATTGAAAAATATCTTATCAGCAGAAAGATGATCTGATGGTAATTATCCTGAAATAAAATTGTGTTGCGAAACGGTCATATCTGGAAGTTCTCGGTTTTTACATTCACCCTTCCAACTATGCAATAAACTGTCTTCGGAGGCCAGTAATTATGCAATAAGTACCGGGATCCTTCATCTACGCATTAAAACATGACATATATATATATATGTATTCATTGTTTACTTCACCCCACTCATAAATAATTTACATCTATATGTTTCCCTGCCTTAGAAACACCTTCCCTTCAAGTTGTCTTCGGTCGCCAGAATGTAGCTGACTTATAGCTGTTTTAATACATATTTGTGATTGAACTACATTATATGATGTTTAAGTATGGATATTTAATCATCGTATGTTTACAATCTGATTTGTATAAACTGGGATTAGTTGAATTTATTAAAGAAATATATATAAAAAAATGAAATTTCTCATTTAACTTGGCGCTATTTGATTAACGGCCAATAAACTTTGTTTAGATTTTCTCCTAGAAAATAAAACTAAACTAAACTAAAATTCAGCAGCACAAACAGCTCTTAGAGAGTCGTGTCCGGCAGTGACTTGATATCTGCTTTCCAGACCGTGGGCTCCGACCTTGGTACTCATTTTATCGACCCACTCAAGTGATGAAAGGCTGAGTCAACTTTGCCCAGCCCGGGGATCGAATTCGGACCTGTGATGTTGCTGCACGAAGAGCTAGCTCCTAAAAAATGTGACTAAAAATTTGATTAGTAATAGTGTACTATTTGAATTTGTAATTAATTTGCAATCTGTATTTTAGAAATCCTAAATTAATAAAAGTAAATTTAAACGAAGAAAAAAATTAAACTGCTTTTGATTCCATAGAAGGATCCCACTTTTAAAAGGGGAATTAGAATCACTCTATACAGTCATCAACAATTCATAAGGATCGTGTTTCGTCGTTTAGTTTTTTTATTGTTTAAATTTCCTTTTATTAATTTAGCATTTATAAAATACAAATGCAGTTTAATTAATTACAGATTCTCATTTTTGATTTCCACAGTAGTACGCGTTTACTAATTAAATCTTCCTTCGCATTTCCTAGGAGATAATCTAATAATTGATATATTCTCTCTTAAGATACGCTTTAATATGAGCATCGATAGCGCAGGATTTTACTTTTCAAGCCGTTTTAAAAAAAATTTGTGAAATTCCTTATTTTGTAAGGTTTTTCTCCTTGTACTTCTTTACAAATTTTATATGTATATCACCTATATATTAAACAAATAAATTAACTACTTATACTAATAAAAAAGAATGACTTTTGAATATCAAAAAATCATAAACGTTTGCAATAGGACTACAAGATAACTAGTGAAAACATTTTAGATGAACACCCCCCTGATGAGTCTAATCTAAAGATGTTCAATTGGCTACTTCAATAACTTGTCCAATTTTGTAATTTTTATTTTCATATGTTTCCTTTTAAACCATCATTAACCATCACCGACGTTAACTTTTAGCCATAAGGTTCTCTATGGCTAAACCCTGTGGTTTCCAATACGGCTCTAAAACCCTATGGTTTCTAGAAATGACAACTTCTATTTTTTTCACATTTTAAATATTTCTAGCATGTTTTCAAAAATTCATCCTGGGTAGTTTTATTTAATTTGTTGATTACTTTAATTCTCAGCTGCATTATCACTGGATTTAGATTTTGAAAGTTCATTTTAACACTTATTTCATCATCTACATATTATATAGCATTATAAGCGATACAAGTTATCGAAAGCAGCTATTAGACAGAATGATGTTAAGTGTTAAAATGTTCCATGCATTATTTGAAAATGATACCCGCAAAAATGATTAAACTCAAAAGGGCAGTTAAGGGTTATATGCATAGTCAAAATATCTTATTTAAAGAAACTAGTCTTATGCTGAAATCAAAATTTACTTTTTGTTCAATTTTCCCTCAATATTATATCTTTTGGAGAAAATCTTAAAATTTCCTTGAAATGATAGATTTCAGATGCATGATCACACTTAAATAAACATAGAAAATTTTCTTATTCATAAAATCATCTTAAATTTACATTGACAGTTACAAATTTATTCAACTATTTAAGTGAATTTTTTTATTCTAAAATATAGAGCTAATAATCTGATTTTTTTTAATCTAGAAAGTTCATACTCTTAACAAATGTAGAATATTTTTAAACAAAATCAGTACCTCAATAATTCACTTCTTCTCGAAAAAAAATTTAAATACATTCACTTAATATATGTAAATGTAAATAACATTATAAACAAAATATAAAGCTTGTTTGATGGATAGAATTTTATCAAAATGGGCGTAAAATGTACTTTAAAAAAAGCCCATTTTGTGAAAAACGTGCAAAACATAGAAAGTCGTTTTATCAGCTACATTTTAAAATTTTTTTATTTCGTGTACCATTATCATGTTATGATGACATCTTCATATGTCCTTTTATTTTTTTCTTTTAATGGTTTTTCTTTCCTGGATGGCTTTATAAATGATTGTTTCAACTTTTAAGAATGAAATGAGTAACTATAAATTGAATTCTTCGAAGCCCCTTATATGCACTATTCTACATCTCTATTAATCTTTGAAATTTTTCAAGTCAACAGAAAATAACTTCTTTAAATCATATAACTATATCCCCTCTACAAAGCTTTAGTCCGTACATGGATATGCTTAAGAAAATGCTACTAAGTATTTTTATTGATAACAGACGGGATTCTGAAAAGAAATTATCATGTATAATAAACACTACTGGCATAAACACTGTGTATTAATTAGGAAAAATAATCTCAGTTAAAAGCTATTTAGAAGACACCTCTTGAAAACTGGCTCTTTAGAAAAAGGGAGTCTCAGTCTTAATTAGCATCTTTTATCTTAATTTATTAGCATTTGATACTTCATTCTAAACATGTTACATACTTCTTAGAATCAGCAAAGTTCACTTTCTTTTTTAAAATCAAAATTAAAAAATCAATTTTGGAAGGTTAATTTGGTCTTTACTCCTCTTAAACAAATGAAAAATTATAATATGAATAACTGGGCCAAGGCTGCAATCACAAATATTCGAAGAGATAAAAGCCATTTATATAATTGAAATAGGCATTATAATTTCTTCATGATAAATTATCTCTTCGAACTTTTTTCATTAATTAATATGAAACCATAAACGCAAAAACATTTAATTTTTATTGAATGAAATGTATTTCATTCTATGGAAAAAGAATTTGAAAAATCGAGTTTATCGAAGCTACCTTATAATGTTATTCAGAAAATAATCAAATCCTTTTAGAAAGATTTCCACAAAACTCATTTAAGGAAAGACGGTTAAACTATATGTAATCTACCTGTGTTTGGGAACTACTTTGTGTGTCTTCAAGAATTTCAATTCCAATAATTTACTTATTTCCAAATTTGTCATTTTGTTCTCTTTTTAGATGATATATTTTTAGAGAAACATGCATAACGTTCAAATATTCACAGAGGATATTATACATTTTATGAGGTAATCTAGCTCTTTTAGTAAATGTAGACTTTGTTTATTTCTGTTACATGTCCCGTCAGTTCGAGTTTAGAGTTAAATAATAAATGTTATAAAATATGCATATTTATAACGATAATATATTCTTAACTTGAATTCACGATGGTTTATATGTCAAATGCAAAATTATTTTTATAACTATTCTTGCTTTTTCTTGAAACCGCAAAACATGGTTACATTCCTTTCCGAAATGTTGAAATAATTCTCACAAAACACACATTTATGTCAAAAAATCCAATTCTATCGTTTGGAAAGCTTAAAGTAATTCTTGTGCATGGGAATTATCTTAAAATAAAAAGAACTGGGTGGCGTTTGTTAAATATTTTGTTATCATCGACATTATCTTTGATAGTGTAAATTAAAAATTTGTTAGAACTTAAGCATAATGCATTAAGGATAAAAAAAAATAACATAAGATACATATTGAAGCACGAGAAAAAATGAACTTGAATAGTTTACAGGATCGTAAATTTGCCAGCATGCTTTAACAATCAAGTAGACAGAAGACACTTAAATATTTAAGTGACTTAGACAAGAACTTTAGGTCTCTTAGATAATTAATTCTTTATTACCTTGAGGACCTGCTTAAAGATCAAACCAATTAAGACATGGTGTGGAAATTCGCAGCTACAATTCTGAATTTCTAGGAATGAGAGGTTTTCTGGCGTGAAGCAATGAAAAAACTTGCGATTCAAAGCAAAGATCACAAATCAAGCTACAAGGTAATTCAAAAAGAATCAGCCAGTTTCTAACTTTTATAATTTAAAGAATTAACAACATAGAATAATAAATTTCGCATGAATATAGAAAGAAAAATATGTAAGTTTTATTTGCAACTATTGAATAGTTGCAAATAAAACTTACATATTTATTGAATAGAATTTCCTTTAGTTATAATGTCAAGATGGCAATATGAGTATTCCTGATAAACATATTTCAATGTATTGCACTGGTAACTGTTTTTGAAGCAGCCTAAATACATTTTTTTGTTTTTTGTATTCCTTTAAGTTTGTGGTCTCTGGTAAGCCCAGACACTTGTTTTTCAGATACCCCCAAAACTAGAAGTTGTAATTGGCGATCCTAGGAAGCCACCTGTTTAAAAGCAAATTATTTCTTCCTCATGTCTATCTAATGTCCGTCTGACATCTTTTAAATGACAATACGCAAAATGTTTTAGAAAATGCTCGTATTTTGACACCGCTTTCATTACTTTACAAAAAGATCCTTTAAACGACAGATGAGTGGCTTTTATTCCTTATATTGTTATAAATATTTGCAATATTTGAGTTTATTTGATTGTACTTAAGTTTTATCTACTTTTATTTACTTTTATTATTTCCTTATTTAGTGCAGTTTATGAAATAATTTTACTGTGTATTTTGGTTGAATGGAATTTTTGCTCCTTCATTGTGTTCGTAAATATTTGTGTTCTTGATTTGTTTCATGTATTAATTCTGATTCCATTGGTTATAAATACTTCTTTCAGATGTTAATCCTGAATTGATCTACATGTGAATTGTAAAGATGGCCTAATTTGAACCTGATATATAAGCAGATAACCCTTCCTAAGAACTTGACGACCATTTTTATTATCAAGTTATCAGGTTCAATATTCCTTCTCCCCTTCTTCGGGAACATACAAGGACCTGACTCGGAACAGAGAGCTTACTAAAGCTATGTTCACTAATTATGGTAAGTAGACAGGATACAGACGAAGGGTATACAAAACCCTTTATTTTTCTTTATATACAATAACTTCCGTACTTCGGAATACACTGACCCTCCACTCGGGGTCTAACGTAAGAAAAGTATATAAATAAAACTAAACTCTAATTTAACTTTAGAATAATACACGTGGAAGATTGGCCTTATAATAACAGGAAGCGTATGTAGCACAGAGACTGTGAACACTACAATACGTTAATTTATCAAGAGGATTAAAACCTCTGGCCTGGAAGGCGAACAGCAACTGCGTAACTTCTAAGGTAAGCGGCCTGCGTTGACTTACTGCTTCCTCTCTTTCGCTTGGCAAAAAGGCCACACTTAAATACTTGGCGTTCGCCAGACAAACTTTGCATAAAAACCTTCACGCTCATAATTCTGGCCGGAAGTAGAAAATAAGAAGTGATAGTAAAGATTTAAAATAAAATAAACGTTAGTAAAACTTAAGATCCTTACATACTTCCCGCCAGAGTTAATTAGTTTGAAACTGAGGTCTAAAACGACCTTGTTGAAAACTTTTAGCTCTAGAATCTAACGCGAGGCCAACCTTTTACAAACACAACTTCCCTAGAAACTACAAATTTAAAAGAAAGAAATTTGTTACAATAGCAGCTCCCAGGATATACAACAATCTTTTTTTTCTCATCTGTACTGCATCTAAACAGGAGCTTTATTCAATTCTGGTTCCTTCCAGAGATCTGGAAGGAAAACTAGTTTAATGAAATGTTACACAATGACATTGCAAATAACATATAGAATACACTTCTCTTAACATTCTTATTTCATTCATGACTATTTTAATTATCTCTCCCCGTGCTCTCTGACATGTGTTGTAAAAAACACCAAACACGAATGTGTTTCTGTCTACGTGTGCCACACTTCCTCCTACAATCAAAACACTAACGTGTTAAAATTCAACATAACGAGACCTCTTAACACACTCTACTTTCAACTCTAAACCCTGAGGTACTATTCTAAAAGTGGCTAACTCTAAAGTGTAGCGTCAGAGAGCCTAACTACATCATTCAACCTTTACCACATATTCGCCATGATTTAATCTTTACAGTCACACGAATAACAAATTTTTAACATTACTTTCATTTTTACCATATCACGGTATTTCTTAACATTTAAAATAACAGTTCACATGTATATAAGAACATATCAACATGCCGTTAATTTTACACATTTGAAAACATACATTAGTAGTACATTGTTAACTTCTATTCTTTTCAAAACAAGTGCCAATTCTTTCTACATTGAAATAATACTACATTTCAAAAAGTCTTTCAGACTAAAACTTCTTTCTTGCTAGAATGTTTTAAATAAAATTTATACAATAACTTTTTACAATATTTAAGTCTTTACACAACGCTATTATACATCAACTTTAGTTTTACGCACGAGTAATTGAAAAACATAATAAGAAAATCGGTCACAACTCATTTCTCGCCCTTTTGGCGATAAAGGTAGACCTCGCATGAGGTAAAACTTCTTGAAATCTGCCACTTGCAGTAAGAATGAAAGATTAACTTAAGTTTGCAAAGTAACATAAAATTTTACTTATCTTTGTAATATTCGGACATCCTTTTCTGGGCCCAGTCTTTAAAGGTAGTGCATATAGTAGCTTGATTTATCCTCCTTCTTGTACGGGCTCGCCCTTCAGTGCTTTCCTCTGGAAGCTTCCTTTTTTCACCAGTACGGCCACCCTTGAATACTTTCCTTTTCTCCTCTGCTTGTGGTCTTTGCCGTTTGATGGCAGCTGGTCTTGGCGGAACCGGGAAACTTCTGTCGTGATCCTGCTTGGACCTCGTTGCTGGCCGTTCAAATTTTCCTTGTACTTTTTCCTCCGCCGCTGATGGCCCTTCCGCAGTTCGGCGACTTTTGCTGCGGAGAGTTCTGTCGGATGAGTCGATCTTCCGTTTTAAAGCCGGGTTATAGTTGCCGTCATTTCTCCTGGTCCTCTTCACATACGTCGTCCTTCTCCCTTCTTCATTCTGGGGGTGTTCGTCAACTCTCTTCTCTGGACGGTGGAACGGCTTCTTTTTCTTGCTCCCTTCAATTTTTCCGCGGGGAAATTTTCTTTTCACTTGCTCCTGCCTCTTACTGGCTTGCCCTTGTACTTGTCGTTTTTCCACCTCTGGAGCTTGTGCCTGCGGTGTCTGCCGTGCCGGATCCTGCAAAAGATCTGAAAATATTTGCATTTTATTACGATCGAAGTAGGGTTTGATTTGATCAATGTTTGCGGAACAGGTTTCACCATTTCTGGCTTTTAACACTACAACAGCGTGAGTTATTTTTTCTATAACATATGGTCCTTCAAATCGTGGAAAAAATTTGGCAGTTTTATCTTCTGGTGCTGAAGAAAGTGAATGCTTAATTTTTAAAACTTCATCCCCTACTTTATAAGTTACTCCCCGTCGTTTAAAATCATAATATAATTTCTGTTTTCTTTGTGCTACTTCCGTATTCTTTTTTGCTTCTTTTATTAGTTTTCCTATATCACCCATTTTAAATTCTGGGGCTCTTTGTTGCACATAAAATAGTTTATCTAACGGTGTTATAATCTTTCTGCCTAGAAATAACTCAGCAGGAGTTTTGCCCGTTGTATCATGTTTTGCGGTCCTAAGGGCGAAAGCAAATTCATTGACATAGTTATCCCAGCTTTTATGAAAATTTTTAACATAACTACGGATAATTTTCACTATATTTCTGTTGACCCGTTCCGCTATATTTGATTGCGGCCGATACGGGAGCATTTTTAAATGACGTATGCCCAGTTTTTGGCACATGTCTTCAAATATATTACTTACAAATTGAGGACCATTATCCGATATAACTTTTAGGGGCGCCCCGTATTTTAAAATATATTTATTTAAAATAGAATCGGTAACCAATTTCGCGGAGGCTCGTTTTAAGGGAACAATTTCGGTCCATTTACTAAAATGATCAACCATAACAAGGAGATAGCGACTTCTATTTAACTGACTTTTTGGGAAAGGGCCCAATAAATCGATGCCAATTATTTCATTTGGAAATTCGGATTTAATACTATTTAGAAACCCGGCCGGGCGGAAATTAATATAATTAACGGCTTGACATGTTGGGCAGGACTGGACATACGCCCTTGTTAACTTTTGCAGTTCAGGAAAGTAGACTGCCTCGCGTACGCGTTGGATCGTTTTTCGAATACCAGCATGAGAAGCTAAAGGGCTGTCATGGAGCTCATGCAGGATATTTAATCTATGACTAGCTGGGATAACAGGTCGAAATTCGTTGTTGGAATTCGTAGTTTTTGTGTAGAATAATAGACCATCTATTAGTTCGTAATGGGCCGCCCTATTTCTTATCGCCACAATATCTTGGTGGCTAAAATTTTCAGGATCCTTCAAATACTCATAAATACTTCCAAACTCAGGATCCTTACCCAGTTCTGTTATTACAGTTTCTCGGGAATTTATTGTACACGCTGTAAGCATTGCAACTTTTACGGTATTACCCTGTTCGTCTAATTTAATTCGTGATAGGGCATCTGCTACGATATTTTCCTTTCCGGGGGTATGCTTGATTACCAGATTATATTCTTGCAGCTTGAGTGCCCATCTTATTAACCTTGGGGATAAATTTTTTCCTGAGTACAATCTAGTTACCGCCGCATGATCAGAGTATACTGTTATCGGCGCCTTTCCAAAATAGACTCGGAACTTTTGCACTGCTAACGGAACTGCAAGTGCCTCTCTCTCGGTCGCGGAATAGTTTCTTTGTGTTTGATTTAAAGTTCGGCTAAAAAATGCCACGGGCTGCTGATTTTGCGAAAGTACCGCTCCTACCGCATAATCCGAAGCATCTGCTGAAATTTCTAAATTTTCATCCTTTTCAGGAAATTTTAACACAGGGGCTTGCGTTAATGCTTGTTTTAATTTTTCGAAAGCACTATTGGCTTCGGCCGTCCACGAGAATCTTGCCTTTTTCCTTTTTAATTTTAACAATGGCTCAGCGATAGCCGCAAAATCTTTTATAAAGGACCTATAATATGAACAAAGTCCTAGAAAAGAAGAGAGCTTCTTCGCCGTGTTTGGCGGCGGATACTTTCGTACAGCGATTATTTTTGATTCATCTGTCTCGATCCCTTTTTGCGATATTTTGTAACCTAAATATTTTAATTCAGGGGCTGCAAATTTGCACTTTTCGACAGTAACTTTTAGACCGGCCTCATTTAATAAAGAAAACACCTGTCTTAAATCCTGTACATGTTGGTCTAGATTATCACTAGTAATAATGATATCGTCTAAATAGATAAATGTGGACTTTCCAAGAACAGGTCTTAACACAATGTCCATGCATCCCTGAAATGTTGCTGGGGCCCCTGAAAGGCCAAACGGCATACGCAAAAATGCATAAGTGCCAGACTTGGTTATAAAAGCAGTCTTAGGCACGTCCTCAGGCCTCACCCCTATTTGAAAATAACCAGTCGTTAAGTCTAAAGTCGTCATAAATTTGGTTGATTTTATGTTCCTTAAAATTTCTTCTATGATCGGCAACGGATATACCGGATATTTCGTTATGGAATTTAATTTACGGTAATCAATAGCGAATCTCCACCTTTTTGGATGCTCCAAAGGATAATCATTATTTTTCTTACATAAAACCACCGGGCTAGCATAACTACTTGAGATGGGCGTTATGATCTTTTTACGTAGCATATCGGTAATATGCCATTCTATAATTTTTTCCTTATTCTTATCATATCGGTATGGTTTTTGACGAACTGGCAATGCATCTCCGGTGTCAATACTATGGTTAGTAACCTGAGTAAATCCTGGAATATCACTAAATAACGAAGCAAATTCACTTACCACTTGTCGGATTCTATCTTGCTCGTCATTAGGCAGGTGGTCAAGATTTAACCTTGGTGGTTCAACCTTTTCTACACGCACTGGCTTCATTGTCAGCTTAAGGGACGCTTCATTAAAATCCAGTGTAGCTTGTGCGCCTGAAAGAAAGTCTATTCGTAAGATCAAATGTGCTTGCAAATTCTTTACTATAAAAAACATCACCTTTACTTGTTCGTCCTTGATACGGATATACAAAGGTACTTTACCTACGCACTTACATTGTTCTCCTTGCGCCGCTAATACTGTCGTATTATCCGCATTATATATGCGGTATTTGCGAAAATACTTTCTAAAAAAGACTTCTGCCACACAGGAACACTGCGCGCCGGTATCCAGGAGTGCGGTGGCCGGGATATTATTCACCAAGACTTCAATCTTCGGAAGAGTCAAATTTTTTACCATTACTGTATTTAACTTGTAGGAAGAGGGGTTTTCGTGGCCTTCGGATTTCCGCAC
The DNA here is from genome assembly GCF_044657685.1 of Stegodyphus dumicola. Taxonomy (NCBI): domain Eukaryota; kingdom Metazoa; phylum Arthropoda; class Arachnida; order Araneae; family Eresidae; genus Stegodyphus; species Stegodyphus dumicola. The sequence continues at coordinate 136,514,935 of NC_140776.1, forward strand.
CCTCTCGTCCGCAGAAATCCGTTTTAGTTTAAATTATTTTTCCTTTCCGTGCTTTCCTTCTTTTTCCCCTGGCCTTGAGACTTTTTTCCTGGGTTGCTATTGAACTGTCGACTTTCGCCAGCTGTTTTTGAATGCTCGGGTTTCCTTGCCCACTGATTCGCTTTTTCTCCGTAGCCATGTGCTTGAGTTTGCTGTAGTCTTGGCGTACCAAATTGGTTTCGCTGTTGATATTGGCCTCTTCTTTCGACGTCCGCCGTTCTTCTACTTTCAAACTGGATTGCTAGCTCAAATAACTTTTCCAGTGTAGTCGGATTTCTTAATTCAATAAAGTCTTGCACTTGGGGTAGTAACCTCGGCAAAATCACTTGAATTATTTCAGGATCCGGACGGTTTCCATACAAGAGCTTGAAAACGTGAATTTTTCTTAAAATAAAGCTCGAGAGGTTTTCGATTCTTTGTTGATATATACTAAAAAGTTCCGTTTCTAATTTCGCACGATTCCTTACAACAGGGAAGGCTTTTAGTAGGGCAGTCTTGAAATTTTCGTAAGTATAGGTGGGACTTCCTGCTTGACCCAAGAGACTTCTGCCGATACATTTGAACCAGTTAAGCGCTTGGCCCCTCAAAGCGCTGGTAGCTAAGGTAACTTTTTGAAACTCGTGCACGGGGTAGAGCATGAAGTGGTCATCCAATTTTTCCAAAAAACTGGTTACCGGTGAGTTTCCGTTAAACGTTGCTTCTGGTTTCATCGAAGCGCGCATGGTCTGGACGATGTAACCGAATCCTTCCAGGGCGGCAGCTGGCATTTCTGGATTCTGAGCCGTTTCTGCAGGCAGCACAGGTTCTTCTTGAAACTCGGCCATGGTTATTCTTCTTCGTCGGGCGCCACTATCAGGTTCAATATTCCTTCTCCCCTTCTTCGGGAACATACAAGGACCTGACTCGGAACAGAGAGCTTACTAAAGCTATGTTCACTAATTATGGTAAGTAGACAGGATACAGACGAAGGGTATACAAAACCCTTTATTTTTATTTATATACAATAACTTCCGTACTTCGGAATACACTGACCCTCCACTCGGGGTCTAACGTAAGAAAAGTATAAAAATAAAACTAAACTCTAATTTAACTTTAGAATAATACACGTGGAAGATTGGCCTTATAATAACGGGAAGCGTATGTAGCACAGAGACTGTGAACACTACAATACGTTTAATTTATCAAGAGGATTAAAACCTCTGGCCTGGAAGGCGAACAGCAACTGCGTAACTTCTAAGGTAAGCGGCCTGCGTTGACTTACTGCTTCCTCTCTTTCGCTTGGCAAAAAGGCCACACTTAAATACTTGGCGTTCGCCAGACAAACTTTGCATAAAAACCTTCACGCTCATAATTCTGGCCGGAAGTAGAAAATAAGAAGTGATAGTAAAGATTTAAAATAAAATAAACGTTAGTAAAACTTAAGATCCTTACAAAGTTACCGACATTTAGCTGTTTTTAGTCGATTGGTGACATTCTAGAAAACTTCGAAAAACGCATTTTCGAAGCCATTGGGAAGAGTTTTCTTGAAGCTTCCAAAAATGACTGGGAACCCTTATATATATGTAGGAAATCATCAAACACCCAGAGGTCCAGAGGTGGGACGTCATCTGCCGCCAGCCCAGCGCAGAGCAGTCCAAGACCTTTATTTAAGTCAATTTCATCGATCACCAGCTATATATTAATTTCATCTTTTCATTCCATCTTATTAATATTATAAAACTTAGTTTAGTTATGTTTAACTCGTGCTCTATACGTGATCTTCGTGTCTGGTAATCTTGCATATATATATATATGAATGTCTACGTTATATATATATATATATATATATATGAATATATATATATATATGAATATATGATATATATATATATATATATATGAATATATATATATATATGAATATATGATATATATATATATATATGAATATATGTATATGCATATATATATATATATGAATATATATATATATATATATGAATATATGATATATATATATGAATATATGTATATGCATATATATATATATATATATGAATGTACGTCTACGTTAGAAATAAGCATGTTTAGTTCAATTAGCTGAATAATTCAATTTAGAGGACTTCGAATGTACTGAGTTCTGCTCCATTACTACTGCTTTAGACGGGATTTCCTACTTAATAGGGGCCCATCAGCGGCTGAGCGGTAAAGTCGCTGAACACTGGTAGTTCGGTCCGAGGTTCGAATCTCGCGAACGGGCTGGCTGCATGGATGTTTTCGTGGTTTTCCCCATGTGTAACGTGTATACGAGCCAGTTTCCCTTAGAAAGTCCACCACGAAGGCATCCGTCCCCTTAGACAGATAGCTCTCGAGGCTTTGCCGAAATTAAATAACCTAACCTAAGTTAACCTAACCTACTTAATAGCGTCTACTACTAGTCGTCAAAACTGGCGAATTTAATCAGTTTAATTACTTCTCATATGAAAATTCCAGATGTCGCCAATGATTAATGAGTTGACGACTCATAAATCATTGGCTATCTCTCATAATAAAAGTGATAGTACGTACTCTTTAGAATTTTCTGTTTGAGTAAGCTTGTTTATCTGCGGTATTATTCACATGTTAAAGAGGACTTACTTGCGTTTTTCTCCAATTTATAACTGCTTACTTGCTGTGCGAGATGTTATTTCTTTCAGTAAGTTGTCAATATCTTCCTTTTGATCTGATATAGTGATAAAAGAGATCTCTACAAACCCATAGTACGCAACAATAGATTAAAATTTAGAATTTTTCTTTTACCTTTATGTAATACTTTGCAATCTATATTGTTTATGCTTTAAAACTATTAAAATTTGGAATTGGATGATTCTTTCTGAGTTACGACATACACTACAATTCTTTGTGAAGCAAGTGATCTGAAATACCGTTTTCAGAACTGGAATTCAACATTAGTTGTATATATAATATAATATAACTATTCCTTAAACTAAGTAAGGCTGTAACTTTTTCACTTATATAATTTCAAATGAATTTCAAGTGCCACATCATCTGACGATAATGATATTTATATCATACTATATTCATATTTTCATCATATGAAATATTCATGAAATGTTAAAATTAAGATCAACAGACCAACTATGCTTAGTATCGAAGATTTGCTTATGTCTTCTTTTCGAAATACTTTTCTTTTTTAAATTGCAATTAAAAATCAATTGTAGATATAAAAAATATAACTATTCCTTAAATTATATAAGGTTGTAACTGTTTTCATTTATGTAACTTCAAATGAATTTCAACCTGGCATTCCCTCTGATGGTAATGATCCCATTATCATGTATTCATAATTTATCATCTGAAATGTTCACTAAAAAATTAAAATTGTGCTCAAAAGTCTATTATTATTATCGGAGATTTGTTTATTTCTTCTTTTTCAGCAAAAAATTCGCTTTTCCTGACACGAAAGTTTAGTGCTGTTTTAGGATGGTATACCTCGGAATTGTAAAGATAGTCCAATTTGAACCTGAGATATCAGCAGAAACCGTTCTAAGAACTTGAAGGCCATTTTATCATCAAGTTATTGAGTTTTATCACCACACTAACATGATATTCTCTAAATTTTCCAAAAATCAAAATCAGCAACAGAATCTTTAAAAACGAATAAATCTTGAACAGCTAATCATAGCTGAAGCTTTAATCACAATTCTGATTTTAGGAAATCAACCTTAGGTTAAGCACTTAATTCTGCGAAATTTGTCTGTTAAGTCTTTTTCTATTGGCGAACTGCATCTTCTTAAATTCATGACATTAATTTCAATCTAGTCCATCCTAATGCTTTCAAAATTCTTGTACCTTAATTTTTTACATTTCGTTAGCATTTTCATCGATAAATGACGCTGCATCCAGATTAACTTTGTTTCCTCCTTTGCTTTTGCTGTAAAATCGGTTGTCGCTTCTCCTGAAGCACGGCAACTCTATTTCGGAAGAGACTCCTGCTAACGCAGGGTCAACTATTGGCCCAATATTGTATCTACTATTCCACGTTGCAGAATTCCCCAAGCTTATTCCCAGCTCCATTTCTGTGTTTATCAGGCTGACGCCACAGTCCTGGCTGCAAAACCGGCTAACGTTAATCATGCCATCAGAAAGTTTCAAGAAAACATCCCGCTGACTGATGAATAGTGCCGATGGTTTAAATTCTGTATAAATGATCAGACATCCCAACTTCTCCTCATCAGGCGAAAAAAGAGAAAAGCTGATATTAAGAAAAATATTCATCTCTTTGACGAATCTACCCTGATTATAAAACAGGTATCTGAAAATAATCCTCAACGAGCAACTCACCTTGATAATTCATGTTGATTTTGTGAAGTATAAAGCCCTCTATGTCCGAAATTGCTTCTATCCCATCTTTGACAAACTTTCTAGACTTAGCCAAAAAGAGATTTCGCTGTATTTCTACTATAAGATCCATCCTGACTTATGCCTCTCCTTCATCGGTCATCGCAACTAAGAAGGATCTACAAAATCTACAGATGCAATCAAAAATTTTCGGGATCATGACTAATGCGCATTATTATATGCAAAACTAGAGGCTCCATGAAGACCTCAAAATTTAATTCCTCGCGAAATAGTTAAGAAAACCTTATTCAAAAATATGAGTGAACTGTTTTAAAAAATATCTGACGACTGTACTAGCTTTGTAAAGAAGACCGTTATCAAGGTCATTCGCTGCCACATATTGGACCAAACCTTCCCTACCTAACTTCAACTGTCTGTAGAAAATAAAACTTTTAACTCTTTTAATATTAATTCAATTTTCTTAATATAATTTATGCGTACTTTAACCTAGTTTGAATATTGCGAAGTGAAAACACTTCTACTGCATAAATATAATGAACTGCACGGAGACTGCGCAAATACTGTAAACAGTTTGCTTTTGTCTTTAAAATATTACTTGAGAGAACCGGAACACGTAACGCAAGCCCAGCACGGTAACCATAGCATAAAGTGGAACCAAGAACTCGTTTTGCACCTTTCGATCCTGATCCTTCGTGGGACTAGCTGAGCAAAATTACTTCACTTAAAGCGCTCATAGGGCATGTACACTGCTGGCCACCGTAAATGCAGCACCCTGAAGGAAGCATGCAAATAACATGAAATTTATAACATGCATTAGTGGAGGTGAGATATGCAAATGATTAGAATTTCAGCGCAGACGCACATCACGCGCGCCTGTGGCGCCACTTCAAAGCCCTATTTAAGGCTTGGAGGTTTCGACAATTTCAAGTTCGGCAATTGTGTTTTTCTTGTGGTTTTTTTTTTCAAAAAAACAATCAATTATACCTCGTAGTAAACAGCAATCATCGTTTGATAGAGTATCCGAGTTCGACAGAGGAAGGATAGTGGCCTACCGAGAGTGTGCATTACCTTTCATGGAAATCGGTAGTCGTGTTGGACAAAACAAAACAACTGTAATGCGGATATGTGACAGTTGGATGCAAGAGGGTACGACGGACTGACGTGTTTGATAGCATCCACCTCAGTGCACCACTTCACGTAATGACAGGAACATTGTGCGCATGGCAGTGACGGATCACTCAGTCACATCACGAACCATAGCACAGCACATTCAGTCTATAACGCATCATCCAGTGTCTGCGCGTACCATTCGACGCCGTTTACAGCAGAGTGGTCTGTCCGCAAGACGTCCATTGCTTCGTCTACCCTTGACGCAGAACAACAGACGTTTCCACCGCCAATGGTGCGATGAAAGAAGGATGTGGACGGTAGAATGAAATGAAATTGTCTTTACTGACGAGTCACGCTTCTGTCTGCAACACCACAATGGTCGGATTCGAGTCTGGAAACACCGTGGAGAGAGGGCTGAACAGCTGCGTTATGCACTGCCACACTGGTCCTGCACCGGGTATTATGGCATGGGGCGGTATTGGGTATCACTCTCGCACTCCTCTAGTACGCATTGCCGGTTCTTTAAACAGCCAGCGCTACACCTCCGAGGTATTGGAGCCAGTTGTCCTTCCTTACCTTCAGGGCTTGCCCACAGCCATATTTCAACAGGATAATGCGCGACCACACGTGGCACGCATTGTCCAAGGGTTCTTCGTCAATCGCCAGATTGAATTGCTTCCCTGGCCGGCTCGCCATCCGGATCTTTCGCCGATAGAAAACATGTAGTCCATGGCTGCTGAACGTGTGACCCAGATTACATCCCAAGCTGCCACACCAGATCACGTGTGGAAGATGCTTGGTCTGTTGTACCCCAAGAACACATCCAAAGTCTCTTTGAATCAATGCCCAAGCGTGTGGCAGCGGTGATCTCCTACAATAGCGGCTACTCTGGCTAATTATTCTGGAAGGAACCACACTTCACAAAAGTCTATAAATTTAATCATTTGATGCTTGGTCAACATGTTATCTACTAAATAAATTTTGTTGTGATATCTCTTGTCTTTCTTGGCGTTGCAATTTGGGTGGCCAGCAGTGTATTTGCAAGGACTGGATTTCATCGGATAAAATCTTGATAGTGGCGGCATATAGAGGAAGTTGAAGTTGTAACCTATTCTGCCAAAAAAAGAAAGAAAAGATGAAATTTTATCTAACCTCCCTCGAAATTGCTAGATTGCTTTTTTGACTAATTTTAAACTTTACATTTGCGTACTCCTCTTCCATTTCAACAGTCTAAATGTATGTCCTACAAATACCTCAAATCGGAACTTACATAACTAATTTATTAACCACTTCATCAAAAATGTTCGTTGCCTCTAGATGTCTTTTTCACAATTGCCTCAAGCAACTTACGCAAGCAAGACGGAAACAGTATGTTAGTACAATTTCCACTAAACTCAAGGTTAAGATTACATCCTACATTTGAACTCTGTTTCTTGCCATCTAATTTACATAAATATCTGTTCTACACGAATATCGTAATTAACCATAAAGAAAAATTTTACATCAATTTCTTAAACGTCGTAAAATCTGCTTTTTATAAGCAAGCATACAACGCGGAATGAAACCCCAAGGAATGGAAACAGTAGTGTGCTGGCAAATTAGTTAGAAAAAGCAAAATATGAGTGAACATATTTAGAAACTTTGATAAAAAATATGAGTGACAAACTTATAATATTAACCAATTAATATTTAAATAGGCAAGGCAAAATAGATAGCTAGAGTTAGTATATGTTGAAGATAAAGCTGTAGAGTTTAAAATGTTTGAGTGTAATCCAAAGCCACTAAACTCTTGCTAGACGTTAAGAGACTTATCTCTAAATCTAAAAGTAACAACTGAAACTTGGGAAGTGTGTAAAAGACCCTTTATTTAAAACTAAATAAGATAAATAGAAGGCACTACTGGTGCTTAAATCTCCGCCAACATTTATGAAGAGAAACTTAAGAACAGTAAGTCAAATATAAAGCATAAATTTAAATAAACTAATAGCCAAAGGCTACACATAGCAATTTAACATGAAATTGGCTTAGAACTTCACCGGCGGGGATTTCACCTATTGGCAATCATGATGCAAGGCTGAAGGCAAGAACACTTATCTAAAGTAAAAACTTAGCAACTTGGCTACGAGGAGGAGAACTCGCTCTGTCTTATAATCTCAAAATCCTAATTTTAAATACAAGCCAACTAATTTGCATTCTGGAGAGAAAAAGGAGAGGGAGAAGTGACAGTATAGTTCGAAAACATAAAGTAACTGGTTAATCAAATTAAATAAGCCTCACAAAGCAATGAAAATAGAACACAATAAATCTGCAGATGAACAAACACTAAACTGCGTAAAACAACGAATAATAAGCATACAAAAACATTGTAAATGAATCATAAAGAATTAGTAATGATTAAGATGTATCTTTGCTATCAGTAGGGAAGAGGCGCGGTTAGTTAACTTAAAGTTTGTGAACCAATAAACCGAATCTGGTTTTCGAGCTCACAATATGAACAATAGAAATGAAGAATAATTCCATTCGAAATCAAAAGAAAAATCCCCACTGCTCAACTGCTTACCTAGCCATTACATTGAAAGAAAACAAACTTTGAACTCTTTTAATATTAATTTAATAATAACAACATTATTTAAATATATTAAAATCTAATTCATCTGTGCTAAGGAGGGCCGATGCCACTTCGGATATAAAAGTCCGTCGAGAAGAATTCTGGATGAAAATTCCGAATTTAGGAATTTTCACTGATCATTTTTTCCTAGAGTGAGGGAACACTTTAATCCTCCTTACACATCTTTATTTAATTTAAGGATAAATTTTAAGTAGAGGCGAATTAAATTTTTGCTCCCCCCACCCCCACCATACACACATCCTATTCCATGAAAAACAAGAACAGGAAAAATAAAATGTCTTCACTTTTACAGCTGAAAAACAAACCTAATGTAGAAAGAGTATAAACCTTAAATAACAAATTAAAATAAAATAACCTGCGTGCTGTTGCTTATTTATTTACCTCTTATTTGTAACTTTAATTAAGGTTTTGCGCTGCATTTACTTTTTTTCTCTCTTACAAAAAGGAAAATACGTACATAATTGTTTTTCATATTTCTGCTGCTTGCGGAGGGGGGAAACAAGGATTTAATTTTCTCTTGTTTAAATTTTAACTTTGCATTGTATCATTATTAATTACAACAACTATAATTATGAATTTAATAGGAGCGTTTAATACAGATGATTTTACTCTAGAGACTCAAGCTACGGCACCTTAAGCCACCAAATTTTTAATACACGTACCACCGGAACATGGGAATCTCCATGCTCGAATTTTGAATTTCGAATTTGTTTTTTATTTATTTCATATTTTGCACAAATTCAATGAATTTTTACTTAACAAAATCAGCATTTTAAAAGGAGAAGAATTTAGCATTTTAAAAGGAAGAGAAGTGGCAACACTCTTCGAAATAAAGCATTTTTCACCTCAGAGCCTAAACACCTCATAAGAAAGATTTGCATCCAAACTAAGTGGGCACCCGTTTTATAGGGTGAAGTCTGTTACATTCCAGATAGTGCTCCAAAAGAGATGGGAAATTTCAGCATCCATGTCATGAATAAAACGTTACAAAATTTCTACTTTTCCTTCAGTTCAATTCGTTTCCTCTTTGATGCCAACCATTTAAAAATAAAAGAATAAGCCTTTTCTCACCCCTAAATTCTCCCTTCGGAAATTGTAAGAGTACCCATTAAATCACCTGCAAAATTCCCAACTTTGAACCTTAAATCCACTTAATCGTAAATAATTTCTCAACTAATTAACCTAGCCTAAATTAATAAATAAAAGCTCACAAGAAACGCAAAATTTTTCTATACACTGTGTATAAATTTCAAATAAATAAATCAATAATTTGTATTTTTAAATTCAAGTAATATCCAAAGATTACTAAAGACGTCTGTCTCTTTCAAACAAGAAGGAGGGGGGAACACTAGAAGCTGAAACTGAAAGCTGGGCAACTTAATTTTTCGAAATAAAGGAAACTAAGCTTAATTAAATTAATTAACAGAAATTAAACCATAACTTGTAATAATAGATTCAGCGCGTCAATAAGCTCTTAAAAAACTAATTATCCCCTTAATTAAAATAAAATTACTGTTGAATGTGTGTAGATGAAATTTGGAATATGATTTAATTAATTAATTTGACTGCACTACACAATGCTTCTTTATTAATATTAAGAGAATAATGTGCATTTATAGCCTTTTATAAGTAATTGCATTTTTAAAACATTCATAAATGTCAATAAATTAAATTTTTTCAAAATCACAATTTTCTGCTTGCGCAAATGATTTCTCCTAAACCATCGGGGGCCCACCAGCGGCCGAGCGGTAAAGTCGCTGAACACTGGTAGTTCGGTCCGAGGTTCGAATCCCGCGAACGGGCTGGCTGCATGGGCGTTTTCGTAGTTTTCCCCATGTGTAACGTGTATACGAGCCAGTTTCCCTTAGAAAGTCCTCCACGAAGGCATCCCTCCTCTTAGGCAGATAGCCCTCGAGGCTTTGCCATACTCACACACACACACACACGCATACCTAAACCATCGGTCAGAATTTCGAAAACTTTTGCCCGATTGTATAAAACCTAAGTACAAAATAACTACTTTATATGTTTGTCGCGTTAAAATTTTACAAATTACCTGTGACATGTTAACAAATAGTCGGCTTTGCGGTCTCGAAAATATAAAAATTTTATTTTCGAGTTTTTTTTTTTTTTTTTTTTTTTTTTTTTGAGTCATTCCTAAAGCAGGTATTATTCTTAGGTCTATAATGCCATATTTTTTTAATTGGAAAAAAAATCAGTTAAAAAGGTAATTATTTATTTATACTGCTGCCACTGTACATATTGCAATTGTATGTAGGCGACGAAATTACCAAATTATTTTAGTTTCATATCTGGAATTAAATTAAAAGAACAAGTATCGAATAAAGTAAAGATATCGAAATAAGTATTCAAAATTTCCCAATCATAAACCAGCTAGCCATAATAGTTAGTTTTAAAATGTGTTATATATTTGGCATATTTTTGACATTCCAGAGAAACCCGATCCATGCCTTAATAATTATACTAAAAAAGCAAAAGAAGTGGGAATTTTATTGAAATCAGTAACAGCTCGCAAAGAAGTAAACAGACATACATAGCTCAAGATAAACAAGAGAGATGAGAAAAATTCTTAAAACGTGTGACGATTACCACAAAACACCAAAACCACTCACAGAGCAAACTCTAATGTTACAGTTACTAAAACCATCTCACAATACTTAACTTATTCACACAGCTCATTTTTTTTTTTTATTTGAACCGACTCTCACAACTCTACTCAGTCGTATATATAGGGTTACCCATTTTTCTGGATCCTTCGAGAAAAATCGCTTCTAAGGATTTTAAAATGCGTTTTCAGAAAGCTGCTAGAATGTCTCCAAATTGGTGACCAATCCTTTTTGCCAAATCCGCGAAAGTCGAGTTTCTGCCTATATGCTTAACTCAGCTATTTTCACTATTTAAATGTCGACTGATTCAGAATTACAAAATCTACAACATTATACGCGAAATCATTACTTATTAATTCAATTAAATAAAAATATATGATAAAATTATCACTTAAATTGCACTAATAAACAAATAAATAAATTAAAAATATGCATATATTAAATGAAAAGTACAATCAAATACACAAATACTTTTATGTATTTACAATACTGTCAAAAGACTACTTCACAGTATACAGGGCTGTAAAAAACAGTACTTTACTGTATACAGTACATCACTAAACAGTACTGCGTACTGTAAAGTGAAATTTGTTTTGAAATGTAAGAAAAGCAGCATTATCATATTTACAAATTTGGTCTCAGAAAATATAAAACTTCAATCAGCTTTGATATTTTCCTACTGTTTTACGATATTTGAATTTTAATGTAGGCAACAAGTATTTGAAATAATTTTTGTGCCTGATAGTAAAACTTACAGCATTTGGAAATCATACTTCAATGAACCGAAACTAAAGGGACAGATGGAAAAGAACCGATTAGTCTAAAATGTGGCTTATCTAGGAAGTTTAATATTAATTTCGAATTCTATATTTCAAAATTCATTTCGAATAATAGAAGAATTCCAGATATATTTTGTTCCGTAATATTTGATAGCAGATATTCTTGTTGCATTTTATGTAAAGTAGTTTTAATAAGCTGCTTTTACAATATTTTACAGTTAGTAATAATATTTCGATAATGTTCAGCAACAGTGAACTGGCGCCGCTTTTAAGTGCTTCTTCTTTTTCCTTCACTACCCGCAAACGGATTGAAGTTCAGCAGTGTTAAAAGAAACATGTTTAAATAGTGTTACTTATTAGTAACGTTTAATTATTTAACATTAATTTTTCTGTCATTCAAAAATCAATTAATTCTATAAAACGAACCGTTCTTGAATTTCTATTAAAACTTGTTTACAAAGACAGCATTTGCTTCATTGATATTTTAATCACGTATAAAAAACACATTTTTGCGTTTGTTTACAAGTTCGCTCATGAGAAACACAGCTTTTTTTTTTTTATCGTTTTTTGCACCTTTTTCTGTTTTTTGTATTCGTACAGTGAATTGAAAATACGATAAACAAAGCAATTCATTCTTGTTTGTTAGATAATCATACTTTTTTACTCATGTCTGGCATTCTTGAATGTGTTTTCGTGAAAGATCGTAAATACACATGACTGCTGTGCAGAACTCGTACTCGTCATTCAAAAAGACTCAGATTATATCTTACGTATTTCAACAATTTCTCCAAAAAAAAGAAACAGCATCCCATGCGAATGATTAGAATTTTGCAGAAGTTGTAGCGCCAAAAAGCATACCGTTCTGCGTTTAAATAAATAAATAATCTTAGTCATCCGAAAATCATTTACTTCACTTAAGATTAAACTTAAAAATTATTATTTAATTTAGAAAACGGTATCAGTTTTGATTATTTCAATAATTGTTTTTATTGTTTTGTTTTTATGTTTTTATCACAAATCGTAAGATCTGCTGATAAGCCATTGAAACCGCCAAATATTAGTAGCTACACAAATTCTTGAACCTGATGGAACTAAACACATAGGCCCTTTTGTTATTTTTTCCTGTAGATAAGGTAAATACATGCCAGTTTTCTTTAGAAAATCCTCCATTACGATACCCCTTCCTTTGAGCAGACCTGAGGCCATATTCTTAAACCTATGAAATCTAGCCATTATAACTCTATCTGTTTCTTTCAGTCATACCTAATGAGACTGCTAAGCATCATCAAATATTCAAACGCCAGTTCATGTTCAAATTCTGGAAACCAGTGAGACTGCTAAACATCATCAAATGTTCAAACGCCAGTTCATGTTCAAATTCTGGCAAACGGTCTTGCTGCTGGACGTTTTCATTATTTTACTCATGTGTAATATGAAAAGAATCAATTTTCTTTAAAAAATCATCCATTGAGACATCCCTTTCTTTAAGCAGGTAACCCTGATACCATATTTTTAATCTTATTATGAAATATGCACATTAACTGCACATTTTTCAGCGTTGGTTTATTAATAAGCTAAACACTGGTGTTCCATCGGTTTACGTTCAAATTCCGGCGGAAAAGCTTGCTGCATAGACAGATGGGTGTTTTCATGATTTCTTCTTCTTCAATGTGAATACGCTTCTTTATTTCCCATAGAACGTTTGCCATGAAAACATCCGTCCTCTTAGACAGCACTAGTGTGCATTGCCATAATCCTAATGAAGCCTCCTTTCAGCACCTAATTGTTATTAATGAAGCATCCGCAAGACGACGAAGTGGCATAAGCAACAAACAAACCTTGCAAACAAACCCGACGAAGCAAACAAACCTTGCTACGTCACAGAAACTGGTTTAATGGTTTTGTCTAAATGTTCTAACTGTTCATTTCCATACCAGCGTCGTATAACAGCCAATCAATTAAAGCGAAAGAAGCACGAACTGCCATTCAGTCAACGATTTCGCTGAATCAGCTGCATTTTCGCTCACTCCAAGTTTAACCTTCCCTGATTAACTAAGGCTTAAACCCTCTTCCACAGGTGTGGATGGAGTTGATAAATTTATGCCTTACGACCATGACGATAATGGCATATAGACAATCGTGCTTAAACTCCCTAATATTCCGAAAGTTCATTCAAAACATATGCAAATCCTAGAATAAGGAGTGTTTAAATACTGAATTAATATTATTTAATACTGAATAACTTTGAACAATTGCCAGCTATTGAATAAACCGAAAGGAGAAGTCAAATGATAAATTGAATGCAGAATTCGAATGAATTAATAGAATGTCGTACACAATCTCTTCAATGAAACAACTACCCTCCACCCTCTATTTTTTAAAATTTTGCATGGACTAAAAATATATTTATAGCTGTGAAGTAGCAATGAAATTTTTAGAAACTCGTTTAAAAGTCACTATAACAGATTAATCGTTCTCTTAAAGAGACCGTTCGAAAGAAGAACCATTCTCTTAAAAAATTTTATTCAATCACGTTGAAAGGTTTTAATTATTTTGCATAACAAATTATTTTAAGTTTGATACCTTTCCTGAACTCCTCAACTTATCAGGTTCAATGTTTCTTCTAACCTTCTTCGGAAACATACAATGACCTGACTAGGAACAGAGAGCTTACTAAAGCTATGTTCACTAATTGTAGTAAGTAGACAGGATACAGACGAAGGGTATACAAAACCCTTTATTTTTCTTTATATACAATGACTTCCGTACTTCGGAATACAATGACCCTCCACTCGGGGTCTAACGTAAAAGGTATAAAAAATAAAACTAAACTCTAATTTAACTTTAGAATAACACACGTGGAAGATTGGCCTTATAATAACAGGAAGCGTATGTAGCACAGAGACTGTGAACAAACACTACAATACGTTTAATTTATTAAGAGGATTAAAACCTCTGGCCTGGAAGGCAAATAGCAACTGCGTAACTTCTAAGGTAAGCGGCCTGCTTCGAACTCACTGCTTCCTCTCTTTCGCTTGGCAAAAAGGCCACACTTAAATACTTGGCGTTCGCCAGACAAACTTTGCATAAAAACCTTCACGCTTATAATTCTGGCCGGAAGTAGAAAATAAGAAGTGATAGTAAAGATTTAAAATAAAATAAACGTTAGTAAAACTTAAGATCCTTACAAACTTCCTCTCGCATTTCCTCCCTAGGATGTACATTTAAAGTTAAGTGAAGTGAGTATTTAAATGGGGGAATCTCTGAGTTTATTCAGAGCGTGTTTTCGTTAGCCATCGCACGTTTCGTTGCTATCTCCCTGTTACGGTAGTACGCCCTTTGGCCATTTCGGATAATTGTCACACCTGTTAGGTTTTGTTGAGTCAACCTAAGTTAGTCATATTATTCTAATTAACTTTCAATTGATTTATATTCTACGTTCGTTTCACAGCAAGTTGACGGTGTTATTGTAAAGCACAAAGATCGTGCCTTTCTGCTATTAGTTGAAATTAATAAAGGGTTGTAGAGTTCCTCACTTTGTAATTCTAAGTTATTGTTGGAAGTGAAAAATCTTAAGAACTGATAAGCGAATAATCGCTTGAGTTCGTACGGCAAGAAACAACAATATAGAAGGGTAAACTAACCCTTTATTATTCCAACTAAAGTTAACAAAACTTCGTCTTGGAGTGTACAATAAAGCCGACACTTGAGCTTGAACTTAAGAGACTAAGAATTAAACTAAAATAATCTTAACTAAAGAGATATAGCTGAAGCTATCAAGATTCTAACAGAGTTGGCCACTTAACGTTAATAGACTGCGAAGCTATCAAGGGCCTAAAGTACGGCCGATCGTAATAATAGCTTAGGAGAGAGTAGCCAAAAAAGGCAAACGCGTGCAGCCAGAATACCTGGTATCTCTCTCACTAAGACCAAAGAACTTGGCGATTAAATACCGCTCTTCCTCATCACGTATTCAGACGTGATTTTGAAATTACGTTCTGGCCAGAAGTAGTAAGTTGAAGTTAAGAATCGACAGGAAAGGAAATTTAACTCAAAATTTAACTGTTAATAAAATTAACATAATCCTTACAGTGTTATTATCAACCTTCTTCTGTTCTGGTATTTCATTCACGCCTGTGCGAGAATTCGCCAGGTTCATTGTAGGATCTAGTTTAGTTTATGTGAAATAGAAGAGACAGATCTTACAACGTTAACCGGGTATTGCGCATGATGACTTCATGTTAAACGAAGTTTTCATGTATGCAGCAAGCGTCTTCATGTTTTAACACGTATTTCCATCTAATGCTGATAATACTTGTACGCATTTGTGGAGAACACAGCATTCGGTTTCTCTGCTGTCTTATCTCGTGGTGACATTTCTGTGTGACAGGTCATAATTGCGGTGCCACTGCTGATTCAGGGTTCTTTAGGATTTCTAAGTAATCCTGAAATTCAAACTGAGGTCTGCGAGACAGAAACGAAACATCGTGCCACAAAGGGTAAAATGCACTTTTATCTGAGCTGCGGACACTTGATCTGTTTTTTGATGTAGGTGCTGGTTGGTCACCAAGGCTCTAAACATGTGCAATCAGTATCTTTCAGATAGGCTACAGGTTGTTGATATTATTATTATTATTACTATTACGATTATTATTATTAATATTATTATCACCTAAAAGTAGGTGTTATTATTTTCTCTTTGAAAAGAGAATCGGTTTTAAGAGAGGAAGTTTTGCCAACCCAAGAGTCATAATCTTCAATTTCATTTCTTTCTTTTTTTAATTTTGCATAAAAATCCTCTGGCTTAATATTATACAGTCATGAATCTGGAGGCATAAAATACACGGACTCGGTTCTTACTGCCAGAAAGGGCTGCCTATGCTGCTCCGAACGGTAGTAGTTTCGGCTATCCCATTGGGTAAAGCGACATCCAGAATAGATCGAATCTGTAGAAGAGACTATCTTCAACAGTATTTTTCTCCTTCGTAATCTATGTGCAACCGGGAGTGGTGAGCCTGATTTGCCACTTCATAGATAGGATGGCAAAGAGAGAGCTATTTTAAAATCCGTAATGTCCTGGTCTGGGATCGAGGGGTGCGGCAGGTTTAGTTTGTATAATCGTCTCTCTTTGGAAATGCTTTTGATTTACTTCCGACACTCCCGGCTAATGCGGAATATAAGGAGTCATTTCGTGTATAGCCTTTATTTATGGCAGAACACGTAAATATTTAGATTGATGTATGCATTAGAGAGTAATTATTTCTCATTATAAAAAATCCCTTTTAATTTTTTTTAATCTCATGCTTTACCTCTGTAACCTTAGAAACTTGATTACAAGCTTTTTTTTTTTTTTTTTTTTTTTTTTTTTTTTTTTTTTTTTTATTAATTTTTATACATAAATTTAGTTTAAAGATATTAATGTCAGCCATGACATATTTCTATCATATGTTACGAATGCTTCCGTATTATAGCCTATAATACCGCTAATCCCACTGCTAAGCTAGCTAAGTCACTATGCAAATTAGAAACAAAGAACTATATAATTTTTGTAGCTAGTAGTTTATTGTTACATGACTAAAAGTAATGACAACTATAACATTACGTTTAATTAGAAGAAGAAAGAGAATTGATGGACATTTGTGTGCCGTTTCGAAGTCCGACTGTTATTCCTTTTCAGCTATTTTCTTTCCATTTATCTCTAACTAAACAACATTTCTGTTCATGAAAACATGCTTAGAGATATGATTTCTAAGAACGGTTCTGCCCAGGGGCGTAGCTAGAGGGGGGCAAGGGGGGCATCTGTCCCCGGGCGCAGAATCCAAGGGGCGCCAAACAGATGTTACGACATTTTAGAATTAAATGTTTTCCATCCTTAGCAAGCAGTAGGGGGCGCGAAATCTTCAGTTGTCCCTGAGCGCTGAAAACCCTAGCTACGACTCTGGTTCTGCCATATGCAAATGCTATTTATATCTCTTCATGGTTTCTTGCCATTAGAGCTTAAAATATTATTTGATTGGTAGATAGACAGACACACAAATAAACAAATAGACAGATAGCTAGACAGACCGATGCATAGGTAAATAAATAGGTAGAGAAAGAGAGATAGATAGAGATATAGATAGAAAGACATGGGTACAGATGGACGAGTATAGACGAGTAAGTGTGTCGCCAGAGAAAGAAAGAGAAGGAGAGGCAGATTAACAGAAAGACTGTTTAAACGTCAAGAAAGCATTGTTAACGTACCGGTAAGAATTTTGTATACATTTATGTAATTTAAGTGAAATTATATGTAAATTGTAACATTTCCTGTATAATGTAACATGAAAGGTATCAGAAAGAAAAGCATCGCCGGAAAAATAAGGACGCAGCGATAAGTCTACTTAACATTGAGATAAATGGCTATCTTGCCAAACTAGTGAGATAGCGCCAAGCTGGCGATAGTTTTAGCGACTAATATTTTTCGCCAGAGAGGAATCGCCAAAGGTAGCGAAGCTTGGAGACCATTTGGCGATTTTTTAGTCAGAACCTGTGTAACTGTAACTGGACCAGTCCCTATGTAACTGTAACTGTGTATGCCTTCTAACAATTTGGAGAAATTAAAGGTACTGGAAATTTCTCGGAAGACGGGGGGAAACTACATATGACCCAAGAAAACATCAGTTGTGAATTTAGCTCATAGTGTTGAGAGATCACCGTGCAAGAGTACCCATTTGAGGCTCTTTGTATTGCCTTGTGTTTAACGTTCTTAGTAGTTTGAAATGGTAACTATTGATTGTACTTTGTCATACTGAGAAGATCTGTACGAAAACTTTTGTGTGAAAAGCTCTAGAACAATGAAGTGTTTTGGGAAAATAAATTTCCTGAAGCTTTCATCTGTCCTGTGTGCATTTAATTCATTACAAAACTGTAACAATACATTTAATACACATAACAATACACGCAATAATACCTTAAGATACAATAATACAATTCCTTAAGATATTGAAGCAATTCGTTTAAAATTATTTATTTTCAAATACTCAAATTTAATCTTCATAAAGACGAAATTTATATATCTTGTATATTTTTCGATTGATGTTTGATCCTTACTCCTATTAAATAAAACGAAAAAAAAAATTAATTACTTGTGAAGTTTATAAAACTGTTATCTGACAACAAGTCATCCGATACATTTAATCTCAGGAATTATTGTGGGAGAAATCTGTGCGATGTGAAAATCTGATCGGCAGAAGAAATCTAGAAGAAATCTCATGAATTAGACAGCGCCTCCAAATCACGTTTGATTCTTCTTCTATCCATTTTTCTTTGTTTCTTCTTTGTTAACTGTAACTTTATTTCGTCCTCTGGTGGTTCGGCAATTCGGGATTAGAGTGATCGGAATATATGAGTGCTCAGGCAACACATTCTCAACAATAATATGAGAAAGGACAAGGAATTGGGCGACAGAAGGGTTCACATTATTAGGATATGTGGCCCAGAATTGGAGTTTTGCTCCGGAAGACATGTAAGTAGGTTTATGTGAGATTAGCGTACAATTCGGCTTAATAGACGAAGATTCAGCAAGAATATTTTTTGTCTATCACACGAAATTCGCAGCAAGTAAAAGGAAAAAAAAAAAGCATATAATAAAGCAATACACAATGAAATTAGTTATTCACTCACGTTTATCCTATATAATTTTTATCAGCACGTGATTACGGTCCATATTCTAATAACAACTAGTAAGTAACAACTAGTAAGTAACAACTAGTAACCCTCGATTCGTACCTGTGTCCTGTCCAATGTTCAACACTTGTTTTCAATCTTCAATGATCTTTCGTGAACAGTATTTTTGATGTGTTAATACTGGTATTAACTCTCGTCGAGCGCACAGAGAGAACTAAAAATTTTTTGACCGTTCAATGTCATGTTCAATGCGTCGAGCACATAGAGAGAACAAAAGATTTTCACTCCTCAGTGATCTCTCTTAGACTGCTTTTGATTGATTACTCTTATTTTTTGAAAACATTACTTGTTAACGCTGATCAGCTGCATGCGTCCACGCCACACACATTTTTCTCTTTCTTTTCCCTTCTCTGAATCCTACTAACCAGAATGCTGATGTGACTGCATTCTGCAAAAATAGAACCAATAATTAAAGTAATAATAGATAATGTTACGAAATTGGGGGTACAGGCGCGGTGAGATAGCTTCCTCGCAAAGAAGGTTTAGGGCTGCCATAAAATGGCAAGGGAAGGCAGTGTTACCACATTTGGTGAGAACTCGCCATTTAGCGATATTTGGCGGAAAAATTGGCGATATACCATGGACGGATAGAGAACCTTCTGGAACGAATTCTTACCGGTTTAGCCCAGAATGTTCTCGAACCCAAGCCGAAAGCTATATAAACCCTGCTGGCTTGCAGTCAGTTATTGTGCCTCGTCTAGCGAGCTGATAGTCAGTCATTAAGCGAGTGTTTCGAAGTCTAGCGCCGAGTTGGTCGTCGAGTGCATCGACAGAGTCTTTTCGTCCATCGCGAGTTAGTGCATCGTCGAGTTTTGTCTTAGACTGTGCTGATTCGAGAGCTATACTCGTCGAGTGCATCGCGAGTTGTAGCGTGGAGAGTCTCAAGAGTACGTGGAGTTCCGAGAACGGCAAAGCAGAGTCGGGAGCTGTACTTTGATGCTTTGTAGCGAAGCCGTCTCGACCGTTATAGCCTGATACTATGAAGGCTGTGTCGCTGATTGTATCAGCGTGTTTATAGTTGTTCTTCTACGACTGTAAAAGTGTTTTGGAGCTTTAATGATTAATATTGGTAAATAAAGTGTGTTTCGAAATTCCATGAAGTGCTCTCTTCGTTATTCACTCCAAATACACACGAACCCCGTACGAACGTGAAAGAAGGAAATAACGTTAACAATAGGTGTCAGAAAAAAAAAAGTAACGATAATAACCGAAGTAAAAAATAATTGAAAGAAGGAAATAACGTTAATAACTGGTGTCAGAAAAAAAAAGTAACGATAATAAACGAAGTAAAAAATAATTGAAAGAAGGAAATAACGTTAACAACAGGTGTCAGAAAAAAAAAGTAACGATAATAACCGAAGTAAAAAATAATTGAAGTAAGTAATTTGTGCCTTAAAGTTTACAGTGTCTCACTCTCTTTGGTAGCATTACAAGGTTTATCCTACGTTATCTAACAGTTATCCTTGATAGCTTCGCCATTATTTGGCCAACTCTGTTAGAATCTTGATAGCTTTGGCTATATCTTTGTAGTTTAATTAAGTTTTATTTCTTAGAATTCCTGAGTTCAAGCGGAAATGGAGGCTTCATTGTAAACTCCAAGAAGAAGTCGTCTGTTAAATTTATTTTGAATAATAAAGGGTCATTAATCCTTCGTACGTTTACGTTTCTATCTCGCTGAACTAAGCGATTATTCGCTTACCAGTTCTTAAGGTTCTTCATTCTTAGTTGTAACTCAAAGGCAGAAATCTTACAGCATTAATTGGTGAGCTCTAGAAAGTCTGTAGAGGAATAATTCTCCTGTAGACAGACAAGGTCAGAAAAAAGGTGTAAATAGCCCTTTTATTTTAGCACAAAGAAATAACAAGGACTCAGCTTGGGTTTATACAAGCCAATATTTCTGGCTTAATTTAAAAACATAATTTAGAATTAATTCAAATGTACTAGATTAACCTAACGGCTCAGGAGATAATTTAAATGCTCAGGAAAGGCTCTGGTTTGTAGAAAACCGGCGAGAGGAAGCGAAAAGGCTAGAAACACTCAACGCCACAGAATCAAATCGCTAATAGCCACAGTACATCGTGGTTTTGGAATAAGCAGAACACGTTCTAAAAATAACTTGCATAACCTTCGCTAATAGCACTTCTTTCTCCCTCAATCTGAATAAATGATCACTATCTCATTTACATTTTGGCGTGAAAAGCGTAGGTGGAAAGAGTGACAGAATTAAACTCTAAAACTTAATATTAGTTAAAAATAAATAGATAAAAACTCAGACGTTCATTCATCTCATTATCTTAAAAGGAACATCAAAACAGTTCGCAGAATGCAAATCATAAAATTAGATCATATTAATAAGGATTATAAAATCTTTAAAATGTGAATCTTAAAATTCACAGTTCTATTTTTTAAAAAAATCTTGCATGTTTTCCAAATTAAACTTTCTAAAAACCTAAGGTTCCTTTTCAAATTTCCTTTGAAATTATTTTACAGATCGTTGCCTTCGACACCTTCGAAGCAAAAATATGATTAAGGCCTTCTGATATTTTCCAATATTTTCAGATACTGAATCAATATTTTCGCGTGTTAACAGTTCGTATAAACTTTGTGAATAAAGATGCCAGAAGAGTAACGAAATTAACCAAAGATTTAGAACCTTCTTTACAACTCCAAGCGGTAACAATTTTTGCAAGGGATGATATACGGAGCAAATCATTCATGTACTTTCATCAGTTTACATCTCAAATAT
Source organism: Stegodyphus dumicola (assembly GCF_044657685.1). NCBI lineage: Eukaryota > Metazoa > Arthropoda > Arachnida > Araneae > Eresidae > Stegodyphus > Stegodyphus dumicola. Next base: position 136,536,931 of record NC_140776.1, read on the forward strand.
AAATAGTATAGCGAATATAAGAAAACTTGAGGCAGTACTTAACATTCTGTACACGTGGACACTGATCGTCTGATTGGTATCCGCAGCACACACATTTCGCCTTTTCTACTAAAAGATTATAAATGTTTTTGAGCAATAGAACTCTCTCGCATTCTATAAAAGTAATTACCTTTTGATGTCTGAAGTTTAAAGTATATGCAAAATTTTAAGCTGGTAGAGCCATTTTTTTTTCCTTGCCAGAAAATAAAATTGTTTAAATTCTACAGTAACTCTAACGATAATTATGTTTCAAAAAGTAAGATTTTTATTAACTCCTCTGTCTGGACTATTTCGTTCAATATATTCATATTTTCCTTTCGAAAGAGATGAATTAAGTGCGTATTTCATAGCTTTCAGAAGGAAACCTAGATAGTAATACATTTCAAAACATTTCAAATTAAAAGAAAAAAAAAATCAGGGCATGTTTCTTGTTTTATTCCAAGAATAAAGTAGTTATATTTTTTAATTTAACGCACTAGTTGCCTAAAATATTCTCTAATATTAAATAACGAAGAATCTGTATGTATGTATGTATGAGCATATGTATATATGTATAAAATGAATAAATACAAAGTAAAAATGAGTTCAAAATCTGATCCAATTTCAAGAGCTCGCCGAGCCGAATAAGTGGGTGGATATATATAAATATTTCCGTTTGGTGCTCCCGATTGCAACAAAAAAAAAGGGAGGTGCGCAATTAGATGTTATAGCAGTCCCATATACAAGATCTCAACGTTCTGAGGTCAGTCGTTTTTGATATGCGAGATACATAAATAACTACGTATGTACAAACGTCACGAACAAATCCCTTCTGAATCTATTTTAAATTCATTTTACAATGCGTTTTGGAAAAACGAATATTTTATTCTGTCCGTATTTGCAGTTGTCAAGCAATGAAATCCTTCAAATGAATTCGGGAGTGATCAGAATGGATATTTTCATTAAAATATGACATAAAATATGATAATATTTTTTTGCGATTTCAATACTTCCTTTACTTCGTTATTCTTCGTTCGTAGTAAAAAACTTTAACAAATCATTTTAGGCGACCGTTAAATGATGAAAACTTCCAGATTTTTTTTAACTTTATTTATATAAATGAGTCAAATTCCATTGCTGATTTGAAGAGTATTTTTCCTTATCGTTTAATATTATCATTCGGTCAGTGTTATCAAAATAACCGTGGACAATGTGACCACATTAAGCACCGCCCGTGTTGTATCTGTCATTTCGTATGGCTTTCGCGTTCGGTAACATATTCTTACGAAGAAGGTTATAAAAATGATTCCGGGAAAGACTCAGATGAAAAAGACTCAATTTCAGTCTGAGAGGGATTCAGTTTCTTCATATAATCAGTGGTGATAGAACTCTAAGTTACGAAGCTATCTTTTGTTCTTGCCGGAGTTCCGCTTATTGATTTGGAAACTGAATATAGGAATATCATTCTCGAGGCAGTATCGAATGAAAATGAAATCTGGAAATGGAATGAAAATCTGGAAGACTGCATAAAGAGAAATTTATTTTTTTGCAATATTTCTCATCCATCTGCTTTAAAATCCCACAAATTTTTGGGATTATTTATTGAAATATTTTTCATACTATTTGTTTTTCGAATGGCAGTAAAATGAATAATAAGGTTTGTCTGGTATTTGTTCTGTTTGATGACTAGTCTGAGATTTGCTATTTTAAATGATTGTACGATTTTTCAAACAGAACTTTTCTATATTTAACTTCTGTTCAAGTGGATCAAGGACAATGGGACTGCATTCTCGAAGTACCTCATTTGTTCTGATTATCTTTCCTCTCTTCAGCTTTTGAACGGTATTACTAGCACAGACAAACTGGCAATCAAAACTCTTTTAGCTGTCATTTAGAGATAAGAGAAATAATATTGGTCTTGCTTATGCGCGTTGTCATCACGATATTTATGGAAATAAAAGAACTGTTTTTTTTAGCTAAAAGTGCTTTAAATTTACTAATCGACACCAATATTAGTATTCCAAAATGTTACAAGAAGTCATTTTATTAGAACATGTTTTTATCTAAGTGGGATGAAAAACAGACTTCATCTTGAAATGCTGGTCACACCGAAAAACTCTTTCCTTTCTGACTACATTCCGAGTCTTCTTTATACAGTTTTTATCTGGTCACGATAACCTATTTGTGAAATATTTAACTTCTTACTGTACTGTATGTTTTGTTTCTACATTATGCTTGCAGAATGATTTTAAAAAGTTATGTGTGACTTCGTCAGAGAACGTACCTATTTTTATTTTTATTTCTTTTATTAGTGCATATAATTTTTAATTAACTTAACTTCTGTAAACGCCGTGGGCCGCCCAACCAGTATTTTGGTTAGCGTCGTTGACAGCCGTGCCGAAGGGCCTGGGTTAGAATCCCGGAGAAGGAATGGATGTTTGTAAATTTATAGTGTTCGTGTGGCATGAGGGTATTGTAAATATGCGGTGAGTCGAAAGTCCTCTTGTGTGGTTTTGTGGAAGGCGAGAGGGGTGGGAGACCCTCGGACTCGTCCTCTTGGGGTGCTCCCCATCAAAATTGGGGACGGAACTGTGCTAAATCGCACTGTCACCTGAATGGTACTCAACGCTGTTGCCAACGGCAGGAGTAATCTAGCGCTCCTTGCGACGAGGAATTTTGTGGGCTTTGGCTATTTTCATCAGACAAGTGAGCATAAGCAACAAGAACAACAACAAACCCCGTGTTTTGCATTTGTAGTGCACGGGGAATTTGTGGGAGTTCAAAATTTAAGAAAAATCAAAATACTTTTATTAGCTTTCTTTCTAGAATACTTCGTCATAGCAAAGCCACTGAAAGCGTCTGGAGATTTTCAGTGGAAAGAAAAGTATTACATTTTCAGTGGAATTATTACTACAGTCAAAAGTCTTTAATCCGGACTTCAGTGATTCCGGATTATCGATTTTTCCGGATTATAGATTATCAGTTTAAATCTGGTAAGATATATGCAGAAATTATAAAATTAAAAATATGAAACCGTAATTTATAAAGTAATGAGAAATTATGATCTAAAGGGTATCAAAATTTACAAAAAAAAGAGCTTAATATTTATTTGTTTACTTTATTAAACATTTCTTTCAACGCGCGCATGCGTAAAGCATACATTATGCATAGCCGAAATTAGAAAATTGCAACCAGAAAACTATTTGATTTGTATTCGTGATATTTATAATGACGAGGAATTTGATTTAAATCATATCAAAGACGAAGTACATCGAGATGAAATACTACATTTAATAAGGAATTATAAGCCGAATAAAATTAAAACATCTGCCCTGAAGATAACGATAGTGTTGACAAATCAACTTCCAGTTCATTGCGCGCCGCCACGTTCCCCCCCCCCCCGCGCAGAGCAGCGTGAAATTGATAAACAGATTTCGGAACGGTTAGATAAACAAAGGATATGCCTTTATCCATTTTTTGGAGCAATTCCACTTTTTGTTTGATGGACATCGAAACATACTTTCGTTTTCGTAGATCCTTTGGGAGCTCCAGCATCGGAAATTCTATTTGACATAATCGAAAGTCTGCAAAAAATAAAAAGCCGGATCCAATTCTAAGATTAAGGAACAACGCAATCATCAACATTAACTGAAATAGACAATTAGATAATTTTAGCTTATACCGTCCGTTATACATTAAACGCGCAGCGAAAACGTATTCTTCGCTTGTGCACACGCAAATGCGCAGTCGTAAAGGTATTACGCACACGCTTAAAAGCCTATGCGCATGCGTCAAAGCGGCGCATGCGCAGAAAGTTTTTAGCTTTGAGGTCCGGATTATAGATCATTCCGGATTATGGGTGTCCGAATTAACGACTTCTGACTGTATTATATTAGAAGTGGAATATTACTATTAGAAGTATTACTTCAAAGTATTTCTATTTTATGATCTACAGCAGATAGTGAAAATGTGATTATTCTGCTATTGTAAACAACGTGAAGTAGTTTACAATAGCAGAATAAGCAGAATTTACAATAGTAGTAAATATATTATTGGAATTGACAGAAAGGTCATACTGAGGGCATTCTTGGATATCTTCTTTGCTAACCTCTTCCTTTCGAATAGAGAGAATACCAAGGCCTACTACCACAGTAGAGATGGTTCCTAAAGGTGTTAATTCTTTATAGTAATGCTATTGTGAATAACATGAAGTGGTTTGTAGTAAATATATTACTGGACTTGACAAAAATGTCATACTGAGGGCATTCTTGGATATCTTCTTTGCTAACCTTTTCCTTTGGAATAGAGAAGAATACCAAGGCCTGCTACCACAGGAGAGATGGTTCCTAAAGGTGTTAATTCCTTATCGGTTTCGCTTTGTCCAGGTGGAGTCCCTAGTACTTTCCTAGAAAAAACTGACGCTACTGCCGCACATCAGAGTAGGCTTAATGAGACACTTCAAAGTCAAAAATTCCCATGGGGCATTCCTACAGTTTCAATTCAGATTTAGGAAAAACTGCTGTTTCTTCTGTTAGAATGGAGTGTCCCAGCCGGTTTAGTGGTTAGCGATCCTGACTGCCGTGCCGATGGGCTCAGGTTCAAATCTCGGAAAAGGTATGGATGTTTGTAAGCGTGTATTGTCCATGCGGCAAAAGAACACTCGAAATAGACGGTGAGATGACAGATCTCTCAAGAAGCTGGTACTAGGGAAATAGGAGTGGAAAGCCTTCAGACTGGTCCCAGGAGCGCTCTCCCTCTTTGAAAGAGAGGCAGCAATAGCTTAAGTTATTAGACGCCGGAAGAACAGGGCTTTGAGGGGAAATAACATCATAAAATGAATTTAAAGACCATTAATCTACTCCAGTAGGTCATCCAGCACAAATAAACCTTGCAGAGAATATTAGAATGGAATTTACTCTCTCACAATTGCAACATCTATTTTTACAGACGGATCCGAGATTGAAATGGGCATGAGCATTCTGCGTCGTAAAGGATAAAACTGTTTGTCATATTGTAGAGACATTAAGTTAATTTTTTTGGAAGCAGGCAAGATGAAAAATGAACAATTGCCTTCGCCGGGAATCGAACCACAGACCTATGGAATACCGGCGCAGCGTGCAGAACCACTACACCACGAAGGCACGCTAGGAAGGCGGGAGAAATACCTTATATACTCCTCCTTTTAAAGGGCGACTGGGGTTTTTAGGGCACCCAATCGCCAAATCTTGGATGAGGAGAATCTTCATCCAACACCCTTTTAGTTCGGGCGCCACTGTAGAGACATTAGGTATTTTTTGGAAACAGGCAAGATGAAAAATTAGCAAACGCCTTCGCCGGGAATCGAATCACGGACCTCTGGAATACCGGCTCAGTGTGCAAACCACTACACCACGAAGGCACACTAGGCAAGTGGAAAAAATACCTTATAATACTTGGACATGAAGATTAACTGACAACAATACGGTATTCTAGGCAGAGATAGCAGCTATTAAAGCATCTATACTTTATAGTAAAATACATCTTCCTTCAAGCTCGATGATTTTTAGTGACTCATCATCAAGTCTGCAAGCTATCAAACGTAGAAATGCATCCGTAAATGAGGTAGGGGAATTTCTCCTAAGTATCTCTAACATTGAAAGAACTTTTTTCTGTTCAGTCCCTGCCCATATGGGAGTTCAAGGCAATAACACAGCGGATGTGGTAGCAGAACAAGGGCCAATAAGGTTAATAGTATCTTGGAAACAGGTGAAAAGCTACCCGTTTCCTACCTAAAGAGTCAAATAAGGAAAAAACTAACGGACATGACAAAAAAGATAGGAAGATTCTCACACAGAAAGAAGAACGTTTAATTTCTTTCCAAAAGTTAATCAGAATTTTACTTGGTATCACGAAGCATTCCCCAGTTATTTAAAGTACTTCAGACTCTGGAGCTCAGATAGTTGCAAATGTGGGCAACAGAGGATCCAGATCCCGTTTCATTCCATTGTTCTGTCACATCAAAACATCATCTAAAGAAACTTAACACTGGTAAACAACAACTGATAGGCGTTGGCAATTGTTATAATTAAAAATAGACACACAAGAAACAAACTTTGTCATATTATGAGTCTCTGTGCAAAAGAATTCGCAAACCAATAATTAGACATAGGTTTAGCTTTATAATTTTATCCCGGTCCATCTTACGAACTTTGTTACAGTTCTGGCTTCTGCATCACACAGTGTCTGTACCGAACTGTAAATACTGTAAACTTTAAACAGCAAATTTAATTTGCACAAGTACAATCAACAACATCATACTGTGCATTACTTCTTGCGAAAGTCATACGAAATGAATGTGAACATGAAAGAGTTCGAGTGAAAAACTAACAGTGATTCGGTGAAAACAATTTTGGGCAAAATCAATAAGTGCTATTTGATCTGCTACGACTGTCCTACGGCGAGGAGAAACGGATAGCAAAAGGTTGATGCAGAGATGACAATAATGCTGTAATTTTTTTTTTTTTTTTTTTTTTTTTTTTTTTTTTTTTCCAGCCAACAGGATCGACAGCCATCGTTTGCAGAGTTTCAGGAGAACACTTTCAAAACTGGGGCGGAATTACACAGTTGGTATGGCGTGAATATATGTGTGCGACCTAATGGCGAAAATCTGGTGTGCCGCTCACTTCTGCTTGTACCCATACTAGAAAGGAATAACGTAATACCTATACTAGAAAGGAATAACGTTTACTCACGACTTTCTGAGATAGCCTGGATGTTATGAAGATGGAGAGGGGAAAGAGATTTCGAATTCTGGTAATATAGGAAATCTTCTATTCTCATTATTTCATTAGTGCAATTTGAAGATATTAAGCATTGTAAATGGATTACTGTAGTGTATTCTATTTGTAAGATAATACTTTACTTATAATGAAATAGAGCCTTTGCCGAGTCCATATGTGCTAATCCACCGATTTGGAACCAATGAAAGGAACCCTCTAGTAACTACAGTAATAACTCCCGTGTCAGCGGATTTTGTATCCGCCGTTTTAGTTGTAAGCGATTCACAAAGGATAGAAAATGTTCTTGGAAGTTTCAAAATGTACCCCCAAGCAATAAACAGCCACAGCTTGTGGCCAAATGTGAAACACAGCCATTGGTACAAGCTAAGCACTATATTCCCAAGTTAATCACCACTATACTAATGTGCATCTAATTTCCTAAAGTCCCTATCACATATGCTTGCGCTACGCAGGACTGGACGTCGAAAGGACATTTCTCAGAACTCGTACATTTCCACGAAACCTAAGTAGCTGGGTTACCATTTTCATTTACTAAATAGACTTGAAAGCCAAGCAGTAATCGATTATCGATCAGATCTCGTGATCCTTCAGAAGCAGAACTTTCATCTGATTGGTTGATCTCTACCCTGGACAGAGCTGCAGACGGAATATTTTTGGCGACGTTTCAAAATATTTGGTGTAGCCGGGACATTGTTTTTTCTAGGAATGCTCCTGTTTAAATAAGCGCTACCAGAATCTCATTTCTCAAAATAGTCCCGTCTAGCGGGGACCGTCACTACATGTGTTAACCCCTTAAAGGATGTAACTAAATGCAAGTAGGAATGAAAATGGTCATCTTCGGACCTTTTGCACGTTCTTAGGTTAAAAACTCGCTCTCCAGAACTGCGTTTAACTGATCTTTTCCCTGTAATCGCTATAAAAGTGTCAGCAGGGAACCACGGCTCCTATCAGTAATCTAAACAACTTTTCTCCCTCATCTTCGTATATTTTTTCTTCAAATTTCTGTCAGCTCTGCTTTTAAAACCTCATTGTTTCCATCGGAAATATTTTAATGCAGCTTTCGCACCCAAAACGTTACGTTGCAGTAGCTTCAAAGTGTAAAAGTGCTGATGGTACCGTAATTCTGCACTTCAGAAAAACCGTCATGTGTTATCTACCAGTGAGAAAGCAAAAATTTTAGGGAGCAAATTTTCATATTTGAATTAACAGTACAGTATCTAAAGTGATATAGTGTACAATGTATTTTATTATTATTTATTACTATAGATAACATCTTACAGCCCAGATTTAAGAATTAAACTTTATTGAATTTATGTACATTCCATAGATATCCTTGTAATGCAGCTTTGGCTGTGTCGTAGAATGTCGCAAAGAGAATTGCCGGCCTAAATAACGTTACTACATCATTAGCCTTTTTTTAAACATTGAAAGAGTTTTTTCCTTTACGACTACCTGATTCCTTTCGCTTTAATTTCAATGTTTGATTTACATCATAAATTTGCCTACTTATTACATTTAAATATGCTTAAGATTTTAAATTATCTGAGCTAAATTAACAAGAATAATTTAAAAAAAAATAAAGGTAGATTAAAAAAATCTGAGACTGGTCATATTTTAACGATCGCCCAAAAGGGCTCTTTCAAAGTTTATTATGTTATCAACAGAAATTCTCAGCTGAAATGGAATAACGAAACATTTTATAGAATGCTAAATAAATATATCTTTAGATCAAGATAAGAAACTTCCGCATCTTTTAAATGAGGAAAAATCTATAACATAAAAATATAAATATATCAAATTTAAATAAATATATGTAAATAAAATAAAAATATATATATCAGGTTTTTAATTAAATGCGTTGTGAATTAAATGCATTTTTGCTAAAATCTAATCGATTCAAATGTAAAAATTATTACGAACAACATCTAATACTTTAAAATAGCTTAGTTTGTTAAGTAATAACAGACAGATTAAATCAGAAAGATAAAGATTTCACATTTTGCTAAATTACAGCGGACTCAAATGAAAAGTGAAACAACGCATTTATAGTGGATAACGAGAAATCGAGTTTCCAGACCAATAGCTCTTTTTAAGCTAATAACTATTTAACACAAGGTTAATTTTTCAGTGCATTTTATGGGATAATTATTGCTGGTCTTATTAGTTACTTTCATAACACATTTTCCAATAAAATTACTAAATGCATAATTTTTATTATATTTTTTCTTTTTCATTGCTTAATAATTTTGGACCAATACGCCATCTTCTTTTTAACCCTTAACTGCACTTCCACAATTATGAATATTAAGTAAAAATCTTGCATGTTAAGGTATACTGTTAATTATATTTTAATCTCTTATCTGATTATATTTGACAGTTCTACCTTGTGTTTGTGATAAACGAAAATTGCCGCCTCATACGTATTTGTGCTAAAAATTATTTAATCATTCGAACTCATATTAAAAAAAAAAGGTTTAAAGCCATTTTTTATTTGAAATTTAGAAAAACATATTTTAGCTGTCAGAGAAATTTCTTTGAAGAAACTTTATGAGTTTCCAATATATCTATATGTCTCTCAAATGTCACTACAAGCTGTTTCTCTAAATAAACTTCGATAAGCAAATAAACGCGGATAAAAGAGTTATAAAATGACTTTTGTAGGTGACATACTTCCTGGCAGGCAATATAAGTGACAAAAATCGCAGAAATAATCGAATTTTGACCCATAAAATCCATTCGCAGTGGTATACACGTAAAGGTTTGTGGCGCCATCTGTCCATTGAATATGATAATAAAAATGAAATCATTTTTTTCCTTCAGATATTTTAAAATTTCAAAATCATTACTGTGCGAAGATAAAAATGTATGCATTTTGCGCTCATGGAAAGAAAAAGAAATATTTCGGCTATAAAAGAATTATTTTATTTACTAGTTCATCCTGTTTAATAATTTATTTTGCAAAACTTGGTATTTTAGTTTATATTTTACAGAATTCTGAAATCATAACCTTCGCAATCGCTTCTTCTCAAAGACAGCCAGCAAAAGTAATAAAATAAACATCCCTGATTTTTATTTTTTTAAGTTCTAATTAATAAAAAAATTGAATTTTACTTTTTTTTTTTCAACCGTTTAAAGAAATGTGGTTAAATATAAAATTAAGAGAAAAAAAAAGAGATTAGATTTTTTTCTCTTAATTTTGTATTTAGAGAAAAAAATCCTTAGATTTTTTAGATTGGCAGAAATTTTAAATAGAATTCTGTGTAGATTTTAAGGGTAAAATGATAACATTCTATCACTTCTACAGGAGAAAAAAAATCAAATTTACACCACATGACTTCCTTGTACGGAATATTAAATTATACTCAATTTTTCTTGCATTTCATTTAAACTTTTTGGATTGAATTAAATTTATTTCGCGATAGCGCATAAACCACAATAAAATAAATGCACTCTTTAAAATTCACTATATCTGTTTATCATAGCGACACTGTGGACCTAGGTTCACTTAACAGCGTTAAATTTCATTAACTCAGCATGCACAAAATTTATATCATCTTAAGAATTATCTAACCGTTGCCACATATTCTATTCAAATACTATAACCATGTATATAAACGATGTATAAGCACACAACAACAACAGCAGCAAAAAGAAACAGTTTTTCACAGACGATTCAGTATTTCTCATTCAATAAATTTAGTTTTCACTTCGCGATAAGGCAAAAATACATAAAAACTCAAAATATCTGTATTGAAATTTACGAAATAAATCTTAAACACTTATTTCCTCGAATAAATACCAGAATGGATTAAGCATGATTTAATTCACAATAATAAAAGAAGCGTTGTCTTTGTTTTTGCAATTGTTTTAGCTTCTTTTCTCTAGATTGGCAACAAATCTACTGTTTTGCTGTTTCAAATGTAAAAAAAACATTGCCGCCGTTGCAAAAATAATTAGGCTTAGTGTCACTTAGACAACTTTTAAATTGTTAATAATTCTAAAAATATCGCATGCAGATTTACTAAAGGCATAAAAACCTTAACCGGACGATAAGAACAACATAATTCAATCATTTTTAAAGCAACACGTGCACAATTTACAAACGTATAAGAGTAAAGAAACTGAGATTACTGAGCCGAGTAACAGAGTGGATATATACACATATATTTATATTCTTTTAGTGCGGCCGATTGCAACCAAAATACGAGGTGCACATCTACATGCTATATCAATCCTATACAAAATTTCAACTTTCTGAAGCTACTCGTTTTTGAGATATACGAGATATGTACAGACGTGGCACAGACGCCACGAAAATTTCTCTTCAGAATTCATTTTAAATCAGTTTTATAATTTTTTTGGGGGAAAAGAGTCCTTTATTCTGTACTTACGTACAGATGTCACGCAAAAATATAGTTAAATTGCATTCGATAGCGGTCCAAATGGATATTTTCGTTAAAAAATGATGCCTGAAGTTTTTCGCGATTACAATACTTCCTTTTCACTTCGTACAAGGAAGTAAAAATATCAGTAAACTTTCTGGATGCAATAACTCATATAAAAGTATTGATTGATCGTCCACTAACTTAATGCAAATTTTCTGCGTTATAAATACTCATAGATAGATTAAAATCACAATATTACAACCTTCTTGAAAATTAGAGGACATTCACTTGGATTGGAAGTTTAGGTTATGTTATCAGAACATGGAAAAGCCAGCATTGATTCTCTAGCTAAAAGGATAGATGATTTCATTGTCGACTTTCTAAGGGTAACTATATTCGCGTACATATGGAAAAAACCAAAAAAAGCAAAGATGCAGTCAGCTCATTTGCTTCGGATCGAGCCCAGGTCGAATCTCCATCATTTTTCAGAGGTCTTAAACACTCGGCCGCAGGTAGGACAGGATTGGAAGGGAGAGGCTTATTCTAAGAAACAGGTAATCCATCTTAATTCATTTCTTCCAAGGACCAAGAGAAAATTTAACACGTAGGCGCTTTTCAACGGAATATAAATATTTTCTGTTCTTTATACTAGAATATCTCAAAAGCCAAATCACTTTGGGTTAAGCCATTGCCTGAAATCTAAAGCAAATATAAACTTCGACAATATGTTAAGTCTTTAAAATCCATTAACTGCCCCGTTTTTCAACTTTTTCTTCAAGTATAGTTCCCCCCCCCCTTTTTTTTTTTTTTTTTTTTTTTTTTTTGTACGTAAACAAACATAGTGCACTCAGTTTTACAGTATTGGAAATAAATAAATGATTTTTATTGATTTAAATATGTCTCCATTTGCGGATAACGGCACGTCCAAGTGCCGCTGATATGCCGCGAATATCATACAATTTGTATGACGTGTTCCGGCTCTTTGAAATAAGTGCCCTGTGGAGTTTTCCTGGTGTGTGATGCTTGGAAATGAGGCTTTAATGGTGAGAAGGGAAGACGGCAAGACAGGTCTGGGAAATAACAGTACGTCCTGCAGTGGAAATGGATAACGTTACGTCACATGTAAATAACTGTACACGAGTAATTTTTTACATGTTCCATGGTGGTAACGCATTCTACATGTAATCCAACATCACACTTTACACCTTGTTTCCGAACACGATTTTTCTTACAAAAAGCACTTTTCTCTGTTTTTCTATCTAATGTTCTTTCTAAGTGATATCCTTCAGAATTTTTTCTCAAGTTTTCTGTTCCTCGTTTCTGTGAACTCACACTGTAGGATGGTCTTCCACTATTTTTTCGAGTTAGATAGAGAATGGTAAATTCAAACAGATCCTTGCAACAGTTCTTCTGAAATTTAATAAAGGCATTTTTTCATTATCAATATAGTAAATTGTCTGATATTAACTGGGGCTGTATACACTGCATTAATAAATATAGGAAAGTACCATTTCTTGACCTCTAAATTTTACTCTATACTTTTGTATATTCAATCAAGCTAGTCAACACCACCAGTATTATTATTGTAATTATCAGTAGCATTAGGCTGCGTTATTATCAGTCGTTTTTTCTGAGTTCTCGACCATCTATGCACATGTCCCAAAGGCAAAACTTTTAAATGATTTGATTTCATCCTAAGATAGCTTTCCATACAAGGCCAAATATTCCATTTATTTCATCATATTTATAACCAAAAGCCCCGCGAAATTCTTTCTTCATTTCCTTATCTGTTTGCTTTTATAGGGCATTTATTCATCTATGTCTTAGACTCCTATCGAGGGTATACTTTTCTCTTAGAATTTTCATCAAATCAAAACTTATGAAAAAAGTATCGAAATAAAAGCAGTGTTCTTTTGGGTTGTCTGTAATTGCCAACTTATTCAATATTACCAATGTACCTAATCCATATGTATGTTTTTCTGAAGTACTGCTTAGTTGACCTTCCTATATTTCACACTGTAGCAATATCCAGTGACACTACAGCACATTACTTATTGCTTGAAACCAAAGCGAATGGGGTTGCGTCTAATAAATATCTTCAGAAAATGACCATAATAACGCATCATTTTCTCATCGATACTCAAATTAAACGAAAATACTCCAAACTGCAAAAATATTTTATTTAGCTCTTACAAAATTGGTTGTATTTTGAATAACCTGTCTTTGTTCTCATTTATTAATTGCATATTTGCGTTGCCAACAAAATGCAGGTTTCGCTTTATTTCAATATAACTACTCCGTGTCATAAATTTTTGTTCAGTTCCAATATTTATGTTGTCTTCTTCTTCTTATCAATACATCCGCTTCTGAGATAGAGAATGATATGTAGTTAACAGTAAAAATCCCACAATGTTTTTGGAACAGTCTTCAGGAAGCATAAACTAGTAGCGATTATTTTGAGTTGCATAAGATACACTTTGCTGTACGATATGGTTTAGTAGATCATCCGTGAAGAACATGTCAGAAACTTCTACTGATGTTTTATCTGTTGCTCTTTCTATCGTGTTTATTTTACATTGGATACATTCACCTTCTCTATGATTACTTGTGTCGAATGATGTATGCTTGCTATTCCCCTTCGATATAGGCTTTTCCATTTTTATATTTCTTTTTCTTTGGTTTTGTAACCTCTTCATAAAACGTCCCTCCGTGAATTTCTAATGAACCGGAAACGTCGTTTCGAATGGTATCTTCCACTACGTTGTCGTCTGTATCTTGCAAATCAGAAACATCATTAGTTGTATCTGGTGGTAATTCAACTATGTCAGCAGCACCTTCAAGGTCTTCATCATCTGCTAAATCAAGGTCATGGTCCCAATATTCTTCAAGTACTGTTAGCGTTCGAAATTTATTTCGACTTATGATTATCCAACATGAGTAAATCAAAATATATATATATATATTTATAAGAACTTATAATAGTAAAGTCATTTATGAAAATCCAATCAGGTTGCTTCAGATTCATCCAGAGATCAAAGAAGATCTCTGAAACAACTTCTCAGCACAGAATTCATGACTATTTGCCCTTAAAAGTGTTAAAATTCTTTTGCTCAATGAGTGAAAAGGATGAGGGACACCACTATAATAGTTAGGAGCAGGTGTGTTTCGCAATCACTGCTTGAAATATCTGATTGCACTAGATAACTGGAATGAAAACGGAAATCCTATTTATAGCGTAAATGGTAAACCATTTTACATTAGAATACCTGTGAGCCCCAAATGGGTATCATTGTGTTGTGCAGGTGATCAAGTTATAAAGTAAACATTCTACTCAATTTCGATACTGAGATATTCAGAACACATATGCATATAAAATCTGTAAGAAAAAGCATTTCATTTCAATATCGATTATCAGATATTCACTTAGCAAAAAGGCGGATGTTAAAAAGCATAATTTCCAAGCAAGCTTTTGAAACAAATTTTATTTATTCATAATTTTTTAAACCGAACTAAAAATTTTAACTATATGCATTAAGCTTAGAGTATGTTTAAGCACTTAATTTTAAAAATAAACGAAAATCAGAATTAGGAAGAGAGTAGCATTTAAAACACTTTTGATCCCCAAATGGGAACGACGGTAGGGAATGGATTAAAAAGGTTGCAAAATCTGAAGCAAAAAATGAAATCAAAGAAAAGAAATTTTCTCTCCTTCATTGATAACTAGAATGAAAAATATCGGGTTAAAAATTGAAATTCTATGGAAAATCAATTTCTTCCACCAAATTTTAGATTAGTTTTACAACCCATAAGTTAAGACGTAATCCATAGTTTTTACAATAATATTGCAAAAATTTTAGTTGGATAAAATTTTAATTGGATTAGGGACTGTTAGCAGGAGTGAATTCAAGAACAGATTGGTAATTTGCGATGCTCAGCGAGAACATAAAAAAAATTAACAAATGCTCATAAATTTTGGTGCAATAGTAAAATCTAAATCCCTTCAGATTTTCTTTCTTTCCTTTGAAAGACGTACGAACAGTGTTGACATATTTGCTCAAAAATTCCTAGTAGTCAAAAAAGCAAAAGGTTCGGACAATGATTATTTTATCTATTTGCTGGTCTTATAAGTAGCAATTTATGCACCGTGTTCCCAAAAGTACACACGCGGCCTTTATTTTCGCAGCCATTGATCGAAGACATATATTTCCACTAGAAAAATATTTTAAATTTTAAAAATACTTGTAGATACATTAGGTATTTTTTTCGAAGCAGGCAAGAGGAAAAATATGCAACGCTTTCGCCGGCACTCGAACCGCGGACCTCTGGAATACCGGACTAGTGTGCAGGCCACCACACCATAAAGAAGGTTAAGGCTCGCCAAGAAGGTGGGAGAAATACCTTATATACTCCCTTATATATTAAAGAGAGGGTATTGGGGTTTTTAAGGGACCCAATCGCCAAATCCTGGGTGAGGAGAATCATCACCCAACACCCTTTTGGTTCGGGGGACACTGTAAAGACATTAGGTAGTTTTGGAAGCAGGCAAGAGAGATTGAAAAATTAGCAACCGCCTTCCCCGGGAATCGAACCGCTGACCTCTGGAATACTGGCCCAGAGTGCAAACCACTACACCACAAAGGCTTGTCAAGAAGGCGGGAGAATTATCTTATATACTTCCCCTTTTTAAAGGGTTACTAGGGATTTTAGGGGACCCAATCGCCAAATCCTGGTTGAAGAGAATCATCATCCAACACGCTTTTAGTTCAGGCTCCACTGTAGATACATTAGGTATTTTTTTTCGAAGCAGGCGAGATGAAAAATATGCACCGCTTTCGCCGGGAATCGAACCGCGGACCTCTCAAACGCGCTGAGCGTGCAGACCTCTACACCACGAAGGTCGCTAACAAGGCGGGAGAAATACCTTATATACTTACGGTACTTTACAAAATCTAACTTTGTATATGTTCCCTGGGTCTATGTACGTTAATTTAGGAAAATATTATGATCATTATGAAAAGTAAAATATAAAAAGAGAGAATTCCAGTACAACAAAAACTGACAAATATTTCCCTATAAAGCTTGAAATAATATTCGAGGCCCGAACACAAACTGAGCAATGACATTTTTAAGCAGACTATTGTGAAAATATTGATTTATATGTTTTTCACAAAGGAGATCTTATTCACAGAACCTTATAAAATTATGTTTTAGAAAATACTGGCAGGCTTCAGTATTGGCATATATCCAACTGTAACATATTATTTACATTAATTAAAAAAATTCTCTCTTGTATGTTGAATTTTTGTATAAAATTATTAGATTATAATTGCAAAGTAATAAAACTGCACGAGAATAATAATAGCACATTTTTAGCATTTGAAAACTTCAAAACTAATTATGTAAAAATTTTTTCAGCATATCATTTGTAACAAAATATAAATTTTGAAAAAAATTCAAAAGTAAATTACATAAGAATGTCAATGAATGACATTTAAGGGTGAAAAAATTTACCTTTAAATGTCATTCATTGACCTCGAATAATTTTAATTTCTTTATTAAACAACCCTCGTGACCAATCGATGTCAAAAATTCGTAATTTTGGAATTAAATATCTCTGCTCATTTTTATCGTACGGGACTCAAACATTTTGTATTTTATTCTTTTCATTCAATTAGAATATAATCCATTTATAAATATAAGCATTGCGACCGAGGAACCGCATAAAGAGTTAAATTTCGTAATTAGTCCAAATTTTCTTTTGATTTAAAATTGGCAAAACTTGAATATCGCAACATTTAATATATTTTTGTAATTAGAAGTACATGTCAGAGATTAATGTCTGCTAAAATAAAGGCGGGGTAAGGACTTTTATGGACAGAATGTATATACATATTTTTTTCAAAAAATCAGTAAATGAAACATCCATTTTTCATGATCAGTGAGAAAGTCATTTTGAACCTTTCTGATCTTCATATTCAAAATCTATGTTTAATTTTAACAGTTTTTACGAATAAGAATACTATCAGTTACTTCAAGAAGTTTCTCACTTGCTTTTTATTCACTTTTTAGTCAATGGATGACACTAGAAATAAAATTTTCTATCATTTAGCTAGAACATTATGGAATTTTTCATTATTGTTCTCAAAAAAGTATATGTCATTCATTGAAGAATGGAAATTGACATTGGCATTCTTCATTCTATTGCTTACAAAGAAAATATTTCTGCTTCTGCTGTCTCTCAGTATGATTGTATTTTACCTCCATCTGATCTCCCTCATCCTTCAGAAAGAAATGCTGTTAATTTTATTCAGTTTAGCAATAAAATCGTAGATCATTCGCCTGTAACGTGTTATACTGATGGCAGCAAAATTGATGGCAGGGTTGGTCTCGCATTTGTTGTCTTCAAAAATGGTCTTGAATTTGAGCACTTTCAATTTAGAATTAGAGATGAATGTACCGTTTTATAGCTGAACTTTTGCGCTTAAACTTCGCCATCAAATGGGTCTCTGAACAAAATAGTGCTGTTTCAGACTATCTCATTTGTACTGATTCCCTTTCATCCTTGGAGATCTTGAAATGTATTTCTTCTAATAATAATATCATTATCGAGATTCAAAAAGAATTTTAAAACCTAAAAGATAAAAATATTTCGGTTGCATTTTCATTTGCTCGTGGTCATACAGGTGTTGTTGGAAACGAACAAGACGATTTCCTTGCTAAGACTGCGACTAAGCGGGAAATTGACACTTTTGTCAATATCCCTAATTCCTTTTATAAGAAGGTCTTTTATGAAAGTATTGTGGAGTCGTGGAACCACGAATTCATTAATTCAAATAAGGGGAGCTTAACTAAAAGATTTTTCCCTTCTATCAAAATGAGATTGTCATGTCATCACTTGTTCACAAACCATAAATTAACCCAATTTCTTAACTGGCCATGGAAATTTCAAAAGTTATTTGAACAGATTTAAGTTGAGCCCCGAGTCTGTCTGTGATTGTAGCCTCGGTGGCGAAGAGAATGTTGAACATGTGCTTCTTCTATGTCCTAAATATGAGAGCGAAAGAAAAGTCTTGAAACTCTGACTCAAAAATTTTAATATTAACTGGCCTCCAGAATTTTACTAATTTATTTCCGAGAGAAGTGCTTTTAACACTTTTTGGCAATTCATTGTAAAACTTTGTAATCATCCTTAATTTTATTTCAATATTTTCTTCTGTTTATTTTGCATTGTGTTTCAAACTTACTTCTGTAAGCTCCATGTGATACTATGTGGTACAAGGGGAACTTACTGTGTTTCTTTAATAAACAAATTTAAAAAAAAAACCGCATGATTCATGTGAGTCATTTTTATTCTCCCAAATGAAGAAGAAGGTCCTGTTTAAATGTCGAAGCCGTAATCCTGCAAATTTACTCAATTTAAGCCGATTTCTGTTGCTTATTACTAGTTGCTTTAACATTTAGTTCTTCGGGGTGTTCTTTTATTACTATAGCTACAACTTACAACCTAAACAATTTTTAACTAAAAAAGCAATATTTTACATCGCATTTATTATGCATTTTAAAAGAGACTTTTATACTGTTAAGTTTTTATATTGTTGCATTTTGTTTCTGTTCACGTACGTTCGGTACAGGTTCGTGGATTTGGAGTGAATAATGGTGACACTTGATGAAGTACCAAAACACACTTTATTGGCCAGTATTATTCAAGACAGCTCCAAAAGCACGTTTACAGTCGTTGAAGAACTACTATAAGCACGCTAAAACAATTAGCTACACAGCCTACAGGCTATCCGGCTATAACGGTGGAGACAGCCTCACGGCAAAACATCAGAGTATAACTCCCGACTCTGCTCGGTCGTTCTCGGAACTCCACGTACTCTCGAGACTATCCACGCTACAACTCTCGATTCACTCGACGATACGCTAGGGTACTCCCCTCCTCCGTTCAGTCGTTTCCTGAGCTCTAAGATCAAACTCGATACACTAAGACTAACTCGCGATACAGTAAAAGACTCTTTCGGTGCACGACGACCAACTCGGCATTCATTGACTATTAACTCGATGGACTCTCACTGACTCCACACGGAACTAACTATCAACTCGCTAGACGAGACACTATCTCTCCGTATACCAGTAGGGTTTACATAGCTTTTGCCTAGCGTTCGAGAACATTCTTGGTTAAACCAGTAAGAATTCGTTCCAGAAGGTTCTCCATTTGTCCATGGCATATCGCCAGTTTTGTCACCAAATGGACGATTTCTCGCCAAATGTGGCAACTGTGTCTTCTTTTTAGCATTTTCTGGCAACCCTAAACCTGCTTTGAGGGGAAGCTATCTTACCGTGGCTGGACATTTCGTAAAAATATTAATAATTACTGTAGTAAAAAATTTGAATAAAAAAGGGTAGTACAATCATTCCTTTTTCTCTTAATACACATTTCGAATAAAATATTTTTACTTTTCCTTCTGTGCTAGTAATAATTTGTATTTGAAAACCAAGATATGCCTTAATTACTCATAAATGCTCAGCGTAAAATTTGTTCTCATCAGCTTGATTTCAGTTTAAAAAGTAAATATATATTATGCAAAAACTCACGTTCGTCTCAGATGCAATACAAATAGCTTAATTAAATACCAAAGATCGTTTAAACTTAAACCAATCATTCAATTCAGTTTAGGAAAATGAAAGTAAAATTTTCAATTAGAAAGGGGAAGAAATTAAAAATATAGTAATCTCCTTAAGTGGCTTAAATTAGTCAACAACTCCAGTAGCAATACTACGGAAATATTAATTATTATTTCTTAAACCAGAAAACGTATGCAAGCTTGGAGTTAATTACTAAACTCGAGACGCAAAACATAATAACAGGTAGTTGGTACCTAATGAGAGTTAGTTTAATTAACTTTTAAGATAAGATACTCACGCTTAGAGCATTAAACAATTTCTTTAATTTTCTCTTTTAATGGATTATGCAGTACTGATGGCAAAGAATCGTTTTGTTTCCTAAATCTTGACGGGATCTAAAATTGCTGAAAGGGAAAGGAAAGTTCATGCCTCAAATCAAAACTAATTATAATCAAATAAGTCGTTTATGAAATTCTGGGATCATCCACAAATCGTTGCATTTTTTGTACTTAATATTTTCAATTTTCTTGGTAATTACAGTGTTTTTTTTTTAATTTTCCTCAATTGAATTTGAATTTCTGTTACTTCCATACAGCAAACACGCTATCAAGCAGGCAGTTTGAAATAAGGAGATAAATTAGAAAGATTAGAAACGCAAAATGGAAGGACATTCACCTTCATGCATAGCTCTTTAAGAAAACTGAATCACATTTATACTACCTGAGCAACATACACCTCGAAAAAACACCAACATCGAGAAAAATGAGCAAGATTAAAGCATTAACCACTGAAATTTATTTATTTAGTGGAATATTAATGGAAATCTGCCTAAAAAACATTGGGGCAAACTCTAAAATGTGGTAGACTTCGATAAAACAATTATTCTTTGTCAGAAAATGCATGACCGAAATTGAAACATGAACGCCCTTGATGGTGAAACCAAAGAGGTGAGATGTAAAACCATGAATGACACAGAAAATCTAAAAAACAACCTAAAGCACAAATGATTAGAGTAATTACCCGAAAGAGCAATTCCTAACCGACAATGGTATTGGAACTGCAGGTGAATCCGTCGCTCACAGCTGCAGTACTGATGAAAGTTTTGGCAACGAGTATTTGAGGAAAATCTCATGGAAGAAGAAGAGTTTGAGATTTCTCATTTAACGAAATTAAGACACGGCAGATCGGGCGATCGTGGAAGCTCAGACAGCTATCCTGACTCCTACGTCTGGAAAGCTGACATCTTATCGGACCTCTCGACGAGAAACGAAATAAGATTTTTTTCCAATGAACGCGTTTCTCTCAGTGCTTGTTTCAACTGCAGCTTTGTAGTCATAATCTTTTGAGCAACAGGTTGAATTCAGCGATCTGTTTCGCGTAAATAAAAGCAATATTACACGAACCTCGGAAAACTGCGTTGACAGTTCTGTTTGGCGTTGGAGAGAAAGCGGAAGAACCAATCAGATATTTTGCTTCTGTATAGTATTTTGGGAGGTCTTTCTATTTCTGAGAGAACTGTGTTTTTTTGGAAAAGGTTCTTATTGGGTTTCACTTCAGTAGATCTCATGAACTAAATATTTTCTTACACCATGTCAAAAACGCGTTGGTACTTCATCGCACTGGAAAATCCTCCAATTAATTAGGCAAGACTAAGGTGGACAAATAAAATCAGGCTTTTCTCAACGTTGAAGTCAGCTACTTACATTAATGGAAGAAAGAAGACACAAAGAGAACAGGGAAGAAGCTGCTTTTGAACAGTGCAGGAATCAGTGAAGTGATACAATATTTTGCAACCTCGGGTCAAAACCTCCTGCATGTAAAATACTATTCTTTCCTCATAGATTCGGAAAGTGCGTATTGTCTTTCTCGCCAATTATAAATTGATCCACAGTCTGAATTTGAAGCTGAGACGCATTTATTGCTTGTGGAAAAGATATTAAGTGTTGCTGGCATGCAAGAGCTCTCTAACGCCTTTATGCTTCATTTTCAACAATGTATAGTATGTCAATAGATGAAGAATGTTATAAAATATGATTATTTTGGTGAGTTTTACCACCTCCTCAAGATTCTTTTACTTTTTCTGAACATCTTATGTTACAGATCCTATTAGAGGCAACACAAATGTTAATTCTTTTCGAAACAAACATTTAGAAGTTTCTTTTTCTTTTTTCTTTTCTTTTTTTTTTTCTTTTTTTTTTTTTTTTTTTTTTTGTTCGGATCTTTCAAATAAGAATAAGAAGAAAGGGGGAGAAGTTTTATTTAATGTTACAAGTTTTTAATTAAATTAAAATTTCATAACTGCTTTCAATATAAAACAAATTTTAAACGTATTTTTAAAAATACGTCTATATTTATCATGAATATTCGAACGAACACTTAGTAAATGAAGCGCACAATTAAAACTCTTTAATCTTGAAGTTCATTTTCTAAATGAAATTTGACTGAGGAAAAAGCAGTTCAATTTTTTTATGTTTCTTTAAAATTCCTTTTAAATTAAAGCCTGAAGCCGGTAAGGAAGAAAGAGTTATTTTTAAAATTAGCAGAGATGGAAATTAAACGCGGATCTTTAAATTATCCTCAGAAAATTAAAAGAGTATCAGGTACCCCACAATAATCGCGGAAATGAAGTTTGGCTGTTAATAACTGATAACTGAAAGACAATAAATCCGCATCTTTTTCTATAATCTTCAAATCGCGCGTCTTTCTTTCTGTGATAAATCTAGAAATTGTTCTAAGCTTGTTTGTTCCACCAGAGGTGGTATGTGATAGTGTTTTGTGATTTTTCTTCTAATAAGAAGGACCTAATGAACATGTCGTGTGTAAGTTCAGCAATGATGGGATCACCCTTTAGCCGCAAGTTAAATTTTCAGTCTAACGATTTTGAAAAAATACCGTAGTGAGTCAAAAAGGGAAAGAACTCAATCTCGTTTGCACAATCGAATTGCTATTACGTACTGAGATATTATTATACTGTGAATTATTTACATCAGTGACTTAAGTGGATTATTTACATCAGTGAACTATTTACTTTCATCAACGAGGCTCAAATAATTTAACCTGATTTATTGTTCTTATCTTCTATATGATTAGAATAATTTGACCGGACTCTCTGTTTTGACTTTGCAATTAACTCGAATGAGTTTTCATTTAAGAGTTTGGATTTTGTTTTAAGCATGGAATTTGGTTGACATTATTTTATCTTAAATTTCACTCAAATAAATTTTTGACATTTGAGTACAGATTTTTGAAGAAACTCAATACTTAAATGAGTTTACACTTTGCAATTTTCCTTTGTCTGAGTTTTATACCTGCAGTGAGTTAGAGTTTGACTCCGATAATTTCATCAGTCTGATTATTTTCAGCTAGGACTAGGGGTTCGCAAATAGTGGCCCGCTAAGAGTTTTTTGATGCCTTCCAAAACATTCCATTCGGGAAAATCCGCCTTAAATCCTTATCGCATGCGACCGGAGATTTCGTCTCATAAAATATTTTCCACTAGGATGGCCACGTCAATACGTATGTGCAGTGTAGATAAACAGTGCTTTTTCAATTGATCCGGTTGATTTTTTGTCTTTGCAGCAGTACGAGTAAATACATAAGTTTCTAACTCCTTCGAAAAAACTTCAGTGATGAATGTCATGTATTAAATGAAGAACGGATAAATAAATATCTTACTGGTAATACAAGGAATAAAGTAGTGTGTTTATTGTGTCATGAAGCAATAGTCGTATTTAAGGGGTAAAATCACAAACGAAACCACAAAACAAAACATAGTGAATTTGGCTGCAGACTTTCCAAGAAGGAACTCAAAATAAAAGCTGCGGAATGTTTGAAACTACTGAAGCAGCAAAAACATTATTTAGAAAGCAAATCAACGGCTCAAAATAGCACTACAGAAACAACATCCATTCACGTCAATACGAGCTAGTTTCCCTTAGAAAGCTCTGCAGGAAGACATCCCTTCCCTTAGCAGACAACCCTCGTGTGCTCTGTCATATTCAAATATGCCTCGCCGGCTTCATACGGAAATCGCTAAATGCCAGCGATTAATAAAATGTTACTAGAAATAAATGAATTAAATTCGGACGCTTTGTCGATAGAAAATATGAACGCTATTAATATTAATAAATCATTCATTAATATTTACTTCTGCTTAATATGAAATGCATATTAACATTATTTTAATAATTAATTTTATATAATATTCTTTAGGATTTTTACAAAATAATAGTGCATTTAATTTTTTAAGTTCCAAATTTTTCTGTCATACACAAGAAAAGGACAATTAAATAATAATAGTATTAATAATTTTACACTGAGATTATGTTATAGTACCTTAAAACAATACAGCTGCTTCAAATCACTGAATTTCTTTCTCAGACACCTAGAAATATTAAGTAGCCCAAGACAGATTGACAATGAAATAAATAAAAATTTTACTAAAAATTATGGGATAAATATTATTTAATATCGCGATCTAACTTTCTTTCACTTATACTATCAGCTCTTCATTCCTTGCCGTAGGTCTGACTCATGCATGCGAAGAAATCACGTGAACCGAATGTAAATAGGTATTATAAGCAGTCATTATTTTACATGACGGATTGGCAACAGGCATGAGGCAGCAAAATAGAATTTCTTTCCCCTTGCAATTCGAATCGATTATTAATGATGAGTGTCGAGAAAATGAGAGCATTTGGCAAAAAAAATAGTTTCTCTTCTCTCAGTTTATTGCATAAAAAGATTTATAGTTTAAACCTGATAGTTTTTTCCATCTTGACATTGTGTATGATGCATGTAAATATAAATATGTCTGTATTTATCTTTTAAACAACGTCTATAAATAACAGGAACTAGAAACAATACATACTGTCTCAAAAATGTCGAATTCATCAATAACACGTAATTACTTTTGAATTTTTTTGTATGAATTACTAACCCTGAAGCTAAAGGAGTTTTTTAATCCCAATCACCAGTTATATTACCAGTTTTTTAGACCGTAAGCCCCCGAGATATGTAAGAAAGACTCGAGTCGAATTTGTAAATTATTTAAGCATAACTTGGTAAGAAATTGCTATAGATACTATTATAAATGAAGAATCCATATGTATGCATGTTCCTCGCATTATTTCTCTTATTAAATAATGAGGAATCTGAATACATCATACCTACACTGCGAAAAAAAAAAAAAAAGGGGGGGGAAAGCTATCGTTCTATTGGGCCGATTGACGAAATTCAACTTGCGTTTTTCATGTCTCAAAAGCGCGACTCAGGATATGTATTAGATTTATATATAGCACCGCTCTAATATAGGTGTTTTGACACAAAATAGGACTTTTTCTGAAATAACATACCAATTTTTTTCAATATTTCAATTCTACGACTCAAATTACGCTAAACTACCCAGCTTTGTAAAAATCGCACGAGTAGTTTTTAAAAAATTAGCTCTCAAAATTTTAGCTCCTCAATGTTAATTGAGAGTAGTATATATTTATTAATCTCTTTCTTCTTATTAAACTTATTTGATTCTTTCTTCCACATTTCGAAATTTAGGTTCATTCCAAATAAAAGTCACCTAATTTTTATAATTTACTTTTAAAATTCGAATTTTTAAATAATTTTTAAAAATTTCTCAATAATAATCTATACAAATTTAACATCATCTTAAAGTAGACGTATTTCTAAGCATACCTGCAAAAAATTACAGTTTTTTATTCAAAATTTCCAAAGATATACGTGAATTTATATATTGGCCCGTTTTGAAATTTGGCGTATTTGTTGAAAGCATAAAACATTAAATGTGGTTTAGATACTTTGCTAAAATTATTTGGAAGTAGAAACGAAGTGACTTTTTTTCCACTCATGCACAATGTAAAAAGGTAGGAACGAGGTGCCTTTTTTTCCACTCATGCACAATGTAAAAAGGTAGGAACGAGGTGCCTTTTTTTCCGTCCGCCATCATGGAAGGAAAAGGAAAATTGTTTGCCACATATTAAGAATTTCGCCAAGTGAATTATTCTTGGCACAAACTGAAAAAATTTCGCCAAGATAAAATTTCGAATTTCTCCGTAAATTTCGCACCAAATTTTACAAAATTTAATATCTAGGCATATTTGAGTCGTAGAATCGAAATATGAAAAAAAAAATGGTGTGTTATTTCAGAAAAAAATCCTATTTTGTGTTAAAATACCTATGTTAGAACAATGCTATATATTAATCTAATATATATCCTAAGTTTTGTTTTTATTTTATTATATTTTTTTTTATTGGGCAGTGTACATATGCATTATGGAAAAAGGTGACGCCACGTAGAATTCCAACATGTGCACCTCGAAGCCGAAATTTCGAATTTTTTTTTTTTTTTTATTTTTGGTTTTCGGCGAACTTAAAAGAAATACTGAATAACAAACCAAGCAGTTTTAAAGGTAAAAGTGTTACCAATCGCCAGTGCCCACGATATTTTGTCTTACAAATTTAATCAACAAATCGGGGATTTAAAAGAAATGCTTTGCCGCAACCCGAAATAAAAAATTTTTATCTTCTACGCGTTAGCGTATTGCCATTGTGCGAAGAATATACTTAAATTTTTCTTTCAGATTTAAGCTCTCTGTTACTTACTAATAAACTAAGTAATTTAAAAGTAATAAACTCACTTTTTCATCTTTATTAATTACTAGTTGGACTTGTAAACTGACATTAGTTGAACTCATTAAAAATCATTATATATATATTTTAGGTGATTGATCACTTAAGTAGCTATTTTATAATTATAATTATAGCTATTATATAAATATTATTATATAATTTTATCAAATAAGAAGAATGATTTTTACCATAAAGATTTTACTATCCTGGGAAGTTTGATAAACATTTCAATAATAAATTTAGATAAAGAAAATAGTTAGGAACTAATTATGCATTTTGAACTAGATATTAAGGATTTTTAACTAATACTAATTTCATTAAAAAATGCAAAAAAAAAATTAAATTATTAAAAATCTTCTAAAAACTTACGAAAATCTGCAATTGACATCTGCATATTGTTACGAAATGTCCAGGCGCGGTAAGATAACTTCCCCGCAAAGCAGGTTTAGGGTTTAAATAAAATAGCAAGGGAAGGTAGGGTTGCCATATTTGGCAGGAAATCGCCCATTTGGCGACAAAATCCTCGATATGCCACAGACGGATGGAGAACCTACTGGAACTAATTCTTACCGGTTTAGCTCAGAAAGTTCTCTAACACAAGCCAAAAGCTATATAAACCCTGCTGGTACGCGGAAAGTTAGTCATTGCGATGTTAGTGAGAGTCCATCGAGTTGATAGTCAGTCAGTGAGCGCCGAGTTGGTCGTCGACTGAACCGAAAGAGTCTCTGATTAGTGTATCGCGATTAGTGCATCATCGAGAGAGTTTGTTGAGCTCCGGCAACGACTGAACCGAGGAGTCGAGAGCTGTACTCTATTGTCGAGTGCATCGCGAGTTGTAGCATGGAGAGTCTCGAGAGTACGTGGAGTTCTGACAACGACCGAGCAGAGTCGGGAGCTGTACTCTGGTACTTTGCAGTGAAGGAGTCTATACCGTTATAGCCTGATAACCTGAAGGGTGTGTCTCTGATCGTTTCAGCATGTTTATAATACTTCTTCAACGACTGTAAAACATGATTTTGGAGCTGTCTTGAGAATAATGGCCAATAAAGTGTGTTTTGATACTTCATTAAGTGCTGCTCTTGTTATTCACTTCAAATCCGCACGAACCAGTACTTACGAACGTGAAGTAAGAATATTAAATATTTATAGCTCAATGCTTAAAATTGGCCCCTCAGGGGTACCCGCTGACAGATCTGCTTGAAGAAAACGAATCTATAATAGGGTGTCTATCAGGGTGAAGGGGGATCTATCCGTCTCCTAACGAGTCTATTTGAAGCAATAAACTGTAATTAATATGCAGATTTTCATAAGTTTTCGCAAAATTTTTTACATTTTTAAAGGAATCTTTAACAAGTTCAATATGCTTATTTAATTGCTAAATGTTTTCTTTATCTAAATTTACAATTAAAATGTTTATTAAACTCTCCAGGATAATGTAATCCGTATGGTCAAAAATATTTTATTTGCTGAAAATAAATTTTTCGATCGTAAGCAGTTTAAAAGCTTAATTTTATTATATTTTAGTCCTTTTTATTCCTTATTTTATTGCTTTCAATATACATATACATGTAAGGAAAATAAAGAATATGCAAAAGATTAAATTAGCAGAGAAAATTAATTCCCTTCTGTATTCTAAAAATAATAATCTCTGTCTGCACTGCGTCATTTCTAGATTAATCCATGTCATATGACTCTTACATAATTCTGGTGATGTAAATGGAACTAAAACTTAAGCAGCCAATAGCAATTTTACAGCAATGTTAATTATCCAATCAAAGTGCATTGAGAATCAAAACTAAGTCCAGTCCACCCTGAACATAACGCACTTGCTTCCTAGCTTTGGCTTAGCTGGATTGTTGTCTGCTTCTTTCTTACTGCAAATTTATCTAAAATGTAAAATCTCTTGGAAAAGGCGCAATTACTGTGCCAACTTGGTTGTGGCCGCAACATGTTTGCTGAAATAAAAAATGAAGATTTAAATCTGCCTTCGCCTCCAATCTCCTGTTCATTACGGATCAACACTTCTACGCCATGAAAATTTCTGGTTTTCTACGTCTCAGTGCTCCCAAATGTGTGCTATTATTACATACATATATTTGTTCTGCCGTTTAATTTTTGTATATCATGTATACATTTCATTATTATTCTAAGGTAGCGGCCCTCCTTACCGCCCTCTTCTTAGCATCGTCTCTCCCGCCCTCGAGCGATTTCTTAAGTGGTAATATGGATGTTGTAGAGACATATTGATGGCATAGTTTTAACGCTAACTGCCGATGCATAAAAACGTAGTTACAGTCAAGGCGGGTTTTAATATTTTTCTATTCTCGCTGACAAGCATTTTTTATGCATGACTGATAAACTGGCGCTAAGCGCATTCATTGTTGAATAAATTTTACATTTTGTAAGCCGTTGCAGTGAGAAAAGCAGCGACAATCATCTAGCTAAATACAGAAGCAGAGAAAGAATGCGACATGTTCAAGATGAAAGCTTGGTTCGGAATGGTTTAGTTTACATTGAGATTTGTTTCCATTAAGCGCATTTCTAAGTGTCGATTCTCAAGTTGGAAATCGTTGTTGGCTGAAGATTTATGTAAGCATCTGCGTCATGAATTTTATGCAAGAATCATACGAGGTGGATTAATTTTGAAATGGCATAGCAAGTTATTTTAGGCAGTTACTTTATTTGTGATAAAAAGGAGATAACCATATTAAAACAAAGGGTTAAGGTATTATTACAAATTTAAATTAGAATTTTGATTTACATACCTTTTACCACTCTATAAATTTAGCAATTAATACAGAAAAACAATTGTTCAAAAAACATTTCTTTTTTAATTTTTTAAAAGATTATCTCATCTGAGAAAAAATTTTGTAGGCAGTAAAATTGTTCTATGGGCAGTGGAAAAAAATTTTAAAAGGGCAATGAAACTGAGGAAAAAAATTTTATCAATTGTGGTAACAAATAAAAACTATTAATCTTCCTATGCTTAATGCTTCAAATAGAACTTTTCAAGGGGGTTAATATCAACAGATATTATTTGAATCATAACTGGTGGGCAACTATCTAATAGGAAGGATACAAATAAAAATTGAAACAAAAACAAACAACCATTAAAAATGCAAATATAATAAAATAATGTCGCAAAAAGTTTAAAATTCTTTGGTAGTTTTCGAGAGGGAGCCCAAAAATCTTCAACAGAGCTGCCTTTCTGAATTATAGCTGGATGTTTGTAAAAACAAAGTAATTAATAATCCAAAAGTAACTGCAAAGATAAACAATGTAACTTAAATTAAATGCAAGGACATTAAAATTGTAATTTTTCCTTTGTGTAACATGAATAGAGCTAGTTACCTAAGAAAGTCCTCTACGAAGGCGCCCTTCCCTTATGCAGACTTATGTGTTTTGCCATACTCAAAAAACCAGACCTGCTGGTACTCCTTCTGCCAGGTGCTTTAAGTTATTTGGTGGAATTTCAGCCACAGATTCGTCGCTGTGGTCAAACACTGATGTCTTTCTGTTTTTTAAAAAGCAAAATCTTCTGCTTAGCTTGCATTAATACCACTGTTATAAAACATCATTTATTTATTTAAACATCCAGGACTTACCGCATGCTGGGTAAAATACTCGGGGTTTCATGCATCCTGAACTCTGCACAAAGCACAATATATCATATTCATACATCCAGGTCGAATAATATGAAAATTCTGATAATAAAGGCTAATGCACTGTTGTTCGAAATATCTCATGAAAAATCTGATAATCAGCCAAGAAATATCCCACTAAAACTCAAGTTAGACAACAGCCAGCTACAGATTTATCGGACCAATAATATTGAGACATCCACGCACGATTAACTCAAACTTTGCATGGTTAATTCAAAATCATGATTAGCTCAAGAAAGTTTTAAAAAAGAGGAGAAGAAAAATAATTCATACTATAATTAACAAGAAAATATTATTAACAAATCTGCTGTATTTTTCAAGATGTTTACTCTAGAGAATAAATATAGTTGGTTACGTAAATTAACTCAATGTTCACACAAAAAGAGCACAAGGTAAATGACGAAAGCATAAATACTATACGAAATGAAGAAGCTATATCATAAATGGCAATACAGAACAATATTCACTTAGAACTAAAAAATATCATTGATTTCAAAATCGGTGATAGAATTATTGTACAGCTGTAGGTGAGGCAAACTTTCAAATATTGCTGAAACTCTTAATTAGATAATAACCCTAGTTTAAGTAAGAGACACTTATACTGTTAAAAGTTCACTTTGAAATATATCACTTTGAAATTTTGTTTGATGTTTATGCTATTAGCTCTAAAATCTGATTCCTTTGTATATGATAGAGATTATTTTTTCAAGGAATTTTTATGATTGAGCATTATTTTGCAACGTAAAATTTGATTGCGATGCCATCTTTCTCACATTTTTTCGTTAGTGATTCCGAGATTTTTGCCTGACTTCATGCATTTTATCCAAACTCATGAAAGACGGGCGGCTATCTCGTTTCTTACGATTGAACGCTTCCAGTTTCTGGCTATCAGATTATCAAGTGCAAAATAATTTTCTTGCTAGGTTCAGGCACATTTGGAAAGATTTCTTTGAACGCTTCACTATTTTTGTTTGAATGTATTGCGAAGTAAAGCTCAATCATAAAATTCGTCTGCATCTTTTATCAAACAAATCGTTTTCAAGCTAACAGCTTAAACGATAACTGAAATTTCAAGTGATATATTACTTGTAAAAATATAGGGGTATTATCCACTGAAACAATTTGCCCTTAATGTCCTTTATGGAATTTCCATATTTTTAAGGGGTACTCAAAATACACAGCGAGCCGAAAGTTCTTTAGAGAGATTGATGGCAGACAAAGGAGGATAGGAGATTCTCGGACCGCTCTTTCCTGGGGGTGATATCCCTCAAAACTGGGGAGAACCTGACAGTTGCTTAGGCGGAACTATACCTATACGACCAACCGTGAAATTCTGATGTCGCGCTTTCTTCTACCTGTGCCTCTGTCGTTGTAATTTTAGTATTTCGAGAAACTAATTTCGTCGTTAGTCATGATTACAAATAAATTAGTTAAATTTATAATAATGACCTATTCAGTGTTTTTTCGATCGGGGAATTACTGACAAAACGAAACCAAATTCTCGAAGTAACAAATGCTTTAAATGAGTGATTAAAAAGAAACATTTTCTTTCGTTTTGCTTCACGGTAGGTAGAACTGTTCGCTTCGATAGTTGTTAATTGGAATTGTCAGACGATGGTTGCTTTAGTTTTTAAGTGATACGTTAATAATTGTGTTCATCTGAAATTGAAAAACGACCGGCTTTTAGTAAAATTATATTCCTTGACGCTAAGTAGCAAGGTTCAAAAAACACTTTTTTATATCTTTTTTAACTGTCTGGAATCAAGATTCCAAGCACTTTTTGGAATGAGTTGAGGCTTGTTCTCAAAAAAGCAACACAGTAATTATTCCCGTAGACCAGCTCATCACTTTTCTTCTTGTTTTTCTTTGGCTTCTTATCAGCGCTTGTCACGAATTCTTACCCATTTTTGTTATTTGGCCTTTCTTGGAATGACTGTGATTACGGGGATTTGTTACGCCTATTTATTACAAGCTTTTTAGTTTATTTCGTCATTTTAAATGACAGATAATGTAGTTTCTTCGTTACTTCCATTAATGTCAATCATGGATGATACATTAGAAGTTGCTTTGTTGTATTTGTAGCCGGAACGTAAATGTGTATGTAGCTCACGGTGTACGTATTTGTTTTTTAGAAGGATATTCACTCGTAGGTACTCACTATCGGAATCACGGGCATTAAGTGTCTTCTGTATTTAGGAACGAAGCATTGTTGTGTACTTAGAAACGCTTATGCGCATATGCGTAGGTATACTTGCGCGTTTATGCGCTCAAATTGACGTTACTTTTTATTTTGTGATAATGGTGGTGTATTTAATTATGGCAAAGCACACTAGGGCTATCTGCCTAAGAGGAGGGATGCCTTTCGTGGAGGACTTTCTAAGGGAAACTGGCTCGTATACACGTTACACATGGGGAAAACCACGAAAACACCCATGCAGCCAGCCCGTTCGCGGGATTCGAACCTCGGACCGAACTACCAGTGTTCAGCGACCTTACCGCTCGGCCGCTGGTGGGCTTATTTTGTGATAAAGTTGGAGAAGTTAATCAATTGTATATATGATGATTTCATAAGGAATTTTCTCCTTTCCCAGTGCGTGTTTTAGTAATCCTCTAGCTTGCTAGCTCGGGAGACCAGTGGCTCGAATCCCGGCAAGGGCATAGCTGAATTCACACTTTTCTTACTCCAAATAATTTTAAGTGTCTTTAAAGTGGCGCCTGATTAAAATGTGGTGGACGGTAATTCGTTACTACCTAGATTCGGCAAGTGAGTCTTCTCCCTCCTTAATTGGATTAATCGGGGGAAGGGGGAGAATACAAGGAATTTTCGCCTTCCGTACTGCGCGCTCTCGTAGTATATCGATGCTCAACCTGTTTGCCTCATGCACCCTTTTCACCATTGTCAGAAGATCACTCTCTCCCTCTCGTTCCCAAAACTCGAAAAATTTATACGCATGTTGTAAGATTTAATATTAATTAACTAGTTATTATAATATTAATTTTGCTTCAACTTTCTTTCCGTAATCCTCATGAGAATGCTAATTAATTGTTGTATATTTAATCCAAGGGCTGGAATGTTTTAGAATTACAGTTTTTGGCGGCTTTACCTGAAAACTAAGTACTTTGACCAGCTCTGCCAAAGTTATTCTACTCGTAGCTTTAATATCTTGCTAGCCGACGTTTAAAATACGCGTAGTCAAGTACCTTGAGCCAGCTTTAAGCAATGTATTGCATGCATAGGGATCAGGTTACGTTACCTAGATTTGAATTTATCTTATGTTGATTTAAATATCCGCAAGTAGTGGAGGTTCTTCTGTAACCTCAGGTAGTGCCTTTTGTTCATTTAAGCGTCTAGTAGGGTCTTCAGGACATTGAAGTAAGCCTGTAGATTAACAGAACGTTACAATTTGTTTAGATTTAGAATATTTGAATTTGTTTATAAACTAAAAAAAAGATAGAGAGGGAAATGTTGATAAACACGAAAACCTTGATGAAAATAGTAGTTTTTTTTTTTTTTTTTTTTTTTTTTTTTTTTTTTATGAACTAAATCTGAATATTTAACAGCGAAATAAAAGGTTGACCGCATTCCCATCTTGGACTATCGGGAGGGCAATTTTCGCTTGGTTGAGAATCCCTGTAACCGCATATTTTTCTGTCAATCTGAAGATCCGCAACTCGAATCCCTGCTTAGTTGATATTTCGTATTAAGGAAGTTAGTATAAATGGAGTAAGCCTCCTCCATATGTCCCAATAGGAAAATCACTAGGATTTAAATATGTGTTTCAAATTTAACAAAATCTCTCTATATAAAAATGTGTAAATGATAACTATGAGACAAATGTATATATGGTAAAACCTATAAGACCAGTGAAAATTTCAATGGTATTTTACGCAAATTATGCCTAAAACACTTTTCTGAGTTTGCGAAAGAGAACTCCAATTGCTTAATAAAATTAAATTGGCTTTAAGAGACGTTGATATTTGCTCTTAAAGTCAGTTTAATTTTATTTATCAGTATGTTTCGTAGTCTGCGTAGTAGTACGCTGTATGCGGCCATGATAAATCGTGAAGTTATGTTGTTGACATTTCTTTGGATTCGCTTTTTGTGAACTCATGCTTACTTAATCTATTGTAACTTGATTATTTCATACATCCTGCTTTGGAAAAAAACCTAATGACTCTACATTTTAACCCTGTGAATTTTGTTTTGTCATAACAGCTGCTTAAAAATTATGTAAGAAAGTAGTAAGTTACGTAATAATTAATTTGAAAGATAAAGGGGATTTTTCTACTGGCGCGAGCACAAAATATTCATGGTGGCCCGAACAGAGTACTTTTACGCGCAACTGTACAGGGTCATCAAAAAGATGAAGCTGATTTTTAATCACAATCCTGTACTTTATCAGTCAACCTTCGTAAATTTTATATTAAATAATTAGTTACAATCAAACCAGATATCATCGAAAGGAAACGATCGAATCAAACCAGTACACAGATGAGAACAGAATACGACATGTGAAAGTGGTTTATTTCATGTGCTATGTGAATATGAAAAATTTCCTTTAGAAACACCTTTCACAAAGAAATCGCTGTTCTTAACAAGACAGTGCTCACATGTGTTGGCATACCTAAATAATCCTATCCAATCAAAGTATGAACTATCATGTTTATTTTGTTATAAAAATTAATAACCTCTTCAAAATACTTTTACTATACCTAAATAATCCTATCCAATCAAGTATGAACTATCATGTTTATTTTGTTATAAAAATTAATAACCTCCTCAAAATACTTTTACTAATAAAACTGCATTAAACCAGGTCCATCCTTTTAAATGATCCTATGTTTCTACAGTAATAATTTGCATGTGTCTCTTAAAAAAATGAAAGACAGCTTCGACTAACTAATATTCATACAATCGAAACAAATTCTTCTTACCGTAAAGTAAATATAAAAGCCCAAATGTGAGTAGTCAAGAAACGTAATGGATTTTCTGAAGGTACAAAATATGATCAATACGTTTTAATAAACCACACCATGAAAAAAGTGGATTTGAAAAACGTGCACTATAGCTGTTTTGAACTATGAATTCGATTCTCTCTTAATGACAGTTCGCTACAAATAAATCTAATTTTGTAACTTGCGTCACTTCTGTCATAAAAAAACCTTACATAGCCGTCTAGGTGTGCTATTAAAACGTTCTGGCTATAATGACCAAAACGTTGCTGATCATTGATTAGCTAACAGACACTGGAGAATGGGACTGGTGTGTCAGTAGTCTGTTACGTCAAATTTGTTGCGACTGGCTAATAACATAGACTTGACAACGATTTTTCGGGCAGATGAATCGAAATGGTAAGCACGTTTTTTTTTAATTTTTATTTATTATTAAAGACAATCCGAATAATAATGCTTGCAAAGTATTGGTATACGTTAGCTAAACAAATGAGCGCCTACATTAAAGGTTTAAAGTATGGAAAATAGTATATTTCTTCTTCAAAATTAAACGAATAATTTCTTTTAGTTAGACATTCACATTTTAAATACCTCTAAATTTCATCTATGAGAATATTTTTCCCTTCCTTCCTTACTTTATGCAATCATGGTAACGTGGATACAAAAAAGTTTCCCTTTAAAAGTTTTCCACGGAGATATCCTTCCTCTCAGGCAGGTAACCCTCCTGAGTTTTGTTTTAATCAAACCGAACTACATCAACTGTGGAGTACTTGGAACCATAACGTGTTGGAAATCGGGGATCCAGAGTTCGAATGCTGGAGAAGATGTAACTGATTTTTTTATGTTTCTTTGCTTTGAGAAGCTTACTATAAGTGGAACTCAAACTAAAATTTAACGGACGATAATGCTTCTCCACGTGGATTTGTCGATCGTGTACGCCTCCTTTGCAGTCGCCTTTTAAATATACGAGAATGTAAAGAATTGTCTCCTTCCTTCAGTGTATCTTCGTAACGTTATTGGAAAATTAGAAAGAAAATTAAATTAATATAAATTGACATACTGTTACGTAATCAGAATGCAGTAACGGGTGAATATTAAGCCTTGTTTGAAAAGTTAATGAATTTTTCCAGACACACTTGCACCGTTGATCCTCCAAGATTATTGCAATAGTTATTTATGCTGCATCACATGTATATTTATAGCCTTACCGAATGCTTGTTTAAGATATCTAAGATTCCTGTCTGGGCCGTTTTGACTAAAGACTCAAAAAAGAATTTTGCCGAAGAAGCTAACAGAATTCCAAGAAAAGACTTGCGTTGAATTTTGCAGACATTATTTAAAAAAAAAAAAAAAAAAAAAAAAAAAAAAAAAAACGTGCGTCGAAATTATAATATCGTATCATGACTGATGATGCATGTTATCTTAACGTGTGAAATATAATGAGCATTGCTCAGAGATTCCTGTGAATGTAAGAATACGAATTTGCGCAAATTTATTGTTATTCTTGAAAGAGTTGGCGTAGGTAAGACCTCAGTAAGTTACCGAAGCCTGCGTTGCCCATGAATTTGATTGAATGACCTAAGAACCAAATGTAAGAAGAATGCATGATGAAAATTTCTGAGGTCGCCCTAAAAAAAATAGCGTTATCTGAAATCGCGTTCGAAGATAATATTAATTTATTTTTACGACTGAAAAGACATCATTCGTCATGAATTCAGTCCGGAAGGTGAAACTGTCACCGGACAGTATTATTTACATCCTGTTGAGATTTTGTGGTAAATGTTAGAGATAAGCTTTAATGATTGTTCTCAAAGTGTGATCATTAAAATCTTGGCGGTTTGTTTTTGCATTGCTTCTTATACCGTTATATGAACTTGTCATTTATATTTATTAATTAATCCTTAATAGTTACGGCCTGCATTTATTTACTATATTAATTATATAACATTCTTCTAAAGTACTTTTGTTCCGCCTTCTTAGCATGCCTTCGTGGTATAATGGTCGCCACGCTCGGCGCGTATTCCACGCCCGCGCGTAGGTTTGCGGTTCGAATCCCGGAGAGGGCATTGCTTATTTTCAATCTCTCCTGCCTCGAAATAACTTAATGTCTCTACAAATCTTTCATCCTCTTAAGTGGCCGAGTGGTTAACACTGCTGAATACTGGTAGTTCGATCTAGTTCAAACACAGGTGAATGGGATTAGCTGCATGACAGGTTTTCGTGGTATTCTCCATGCGCAATGGGAATAAGAACCAGTTGCCCTTAGAAATCGTTTGCCGTTAGATTCCGTTAACCTTAGGGAATCCTCCAGAAGGCATCATTTTCGCAGATAGGTCTCGTGTGCTTTGCCATATGCAAAAAAACCTAACCTAAACCCTCCTCAATCTTTCTTCTCCAGAGCAATTATATTTATGCAATTAAACTCCAGTTATGTGAAGGTGAGGCATTATATTAAAATGTTTGGGAAAATTAAGGGTCAAGAAAACTGTTCTCCGTATATGTCAAGTTACACCTATAAAAATACCATCGCGTTAAACAATACCCCTGTACTCAAAATAGAGAAAAACTTATATCATTTAAACATTCAACATATTCTCCAGATTTATCATCATGTATCTATTTTCTGCTTCTTAAAACAAAACAGTGGTGAGAGGCCTTATAGGAATTGCCTTAATGAGGGCCATCCTACAGACAGACTTGCAGAAATCTATATATATGTATATTGGTTCTGCAAACCTGGCATATGTATTGTTGCCAAAAAATGTCTTTTTGTTAAGTAGCATACAGTATTACTGTTTCTGTTTAACAATTTTATTTTCCTTTTAAACGCTAAATCTCTTTCTGTCTTTGAATTTGTTTTTGATTTATTTAATATTCTTTATAAATTTATCAAATTTCTATTTAACAAACTCAACGATAGATGAAAGCGAGAAATGGCACAAATGTTCGAAATAAAACATTTTTATCCCTGGCGCGAATGACTGTTGCCATTCGACAAAATGTAAGATATTAGTCTTTGAGTTTTGATCCACAAATTCGTCTGTTTGAAAGAAATGTGTTGCCACTGCCTGAAATAGAAAAGTATTATACCCAGGCAAAAATTACTAATGCCATTCAGTTAAGCGTCAGATATTTAACTTTCAATTTAATCATCTTTCTGTTACTCAGTAGCAAACCAAGTAACTAAAACAAATAAGCGTAGTTCTTAAAAATATTTATTCGACTTTTTAATCTGAATGGTTTAAATAAAAATGCATATAAAATGTATCTAATTAGAAATATTTTTATCAAGTCACAATGCTTGGCCTCGTTAAAATCCTCATATACATTTTCTATTTCATGATAACTATTTCCGGCAGCTGGACGTTCGAGTGGCTAGTTTCCAAAGAAATAATTTAGGGAATATATATAAAATAGAAAGTATGGCAACTCAAAAATCTACCGGTTTTGGCTGTTTTTAAATATTTTGTGACTTTGATCTTGTGCTTTATGTGGTGTTAGTGCGAAGAAAGCAATGCTTAATAATAATGCTAAAAGGATTTTTTAAAAAAATTTAGCAGACTAGTAACCTTCGATGCTCAGCGACAGCATAAAAAACCATAACAACTTTCTTTGGTGTAGTGTTAAAATTTAAATCCTATCAGAGTTTCTCTTTTTTTTTTCTTTTTACTGATCTTGTTTCCTGTTTCACTCTGGCTAAATGTAGTTTTATCACATCTTACGTATTTAAATTATTTGGAGCATTTAAAATTTTCTTTTTTGTTTCATTAAGGTCATGATCATGCTCTTTTCATGCTGCGAATAGATGCGAACAAAACCTTTCTTTTATAGGATCGGATCAGGACCATTCACTCACTGAAATGAATGTGTTCTTTTTTATAATTCATCGTTCACTAGCAATAACTTTGATCAAAAAGAGAGGAATAGAGGGATGAATCAAGAGCGGTTAACAAGGATGAAGCCAAGAGCGGACAGAATCGAACGAGCAGTAGTATTAGAATCAATTAATAAGGTTCTAGCGAAGAGCGAAAATAATCGAATAAACAGGGGGATTGGAAGCCTCGAATTCAATCAAATGCTAACTCCCTAAACTGATTTCTTTCAACTGCAGTTTTTAAATTTCCTATAAGCTTCCTCTCTGTATAGAACTAACAGTAAAATTATACAATAAAAATTTTTAGAAAAGTTGGAAAATGATAAAAAATTAAACCCACTTTTAACCGGGGAGTATAAACATTTCTTTAAAATGGGAATCGAGTTATCTTTACGAGCTTCCGTAAGAGCTCCGCTCCTTTATTCGCTAATCAAGATGTCGATCACTTAATAAAGTGAATGAGTTTGTGAAAGTATAGCAGATTTGTATTCCTGGCACGCTTCCAACAAGACCTGTGCGCAAACTGCAAACGAGTTACAACTCCGGTTTGTGGAATCGCTCAATAAAATGAGTCGTACTAAGGAATACATTCGCTCAATAAAATGAGTCGGTTCTTTGAATCAGTTCTGGAGCGGATCGCTCAATTCTAATTGCAAGCAATTAGTGAAAGAACAGCTCGAAATAGTTTTTCTAAATTATTTCGTAATTCTTTGTTTTAAAATTATTTCGTCATTCTACTTGATTAGCATTCTGGCTTTCCTGATTTTTCAAATATCAGCAGCATGCTTCTCAAATTCTGTTGAACAACTTCTTTTACTTTTAAGGGAGTGTGGTATAAAAGCTTTTTTTTTTTTTTTTTTTTTTTTTTTTTTTTTTTTTTTAATTGCTTCTCTTTTCCTCTTTCTTCTTTTTTTAATACAGTTTATTCCATTTTTTACAATTATTACTCTGATTTTTTTCCTATTTGGCATCTTTGACTTTATAAATTTTATAGTGTCTTTTAGTGAATTTTTGGCAATTTGTTTATTTATCCTTTTGTCTTCTTCAAAAATGCTGAAGATCAATTGGAGTCTTAGATAATTTTCATTCTCAATCCCTTACTCGCTGAAGTTATAATTCAGTACAACTGCTGTTAGACAGAAAATCAAAAACTGAACAATATATCACAGGACTAAGGCGTCTTATAAATTATACTCAAAACAAATTATTCCTGCAGCATTATTAAGACTTTCAATATAAATTAGAAACGCCTTAGCCATTTTGACCAATGGATAGAATTAATAAGGAATAGTTTATATATTTATTTTTATTTGCGTATTCAACCTTGTTGACGATGTATCTATTATTACTTAATATATAAGGTTTTTATCTCCTTCCTCCGCGTACCTTTGTGATGTAAATTGGATAGTATCGTATGTCTGATGTTCGAATCTCGACATTGCGGATTTCTTCATTTTCCTGTCATCGAATTAAATTATAAAAAATTATAAAAAAATTATAAAAAATTATAAAAAAGAAAAATTATAAAAAAGAAAGACTCTTTGAGTGACCTTACATTCAAAGTAAGTTCAAAAAATTTTCATGAAATTCTTCTAAGCATTACGATACATTAAAAAATCTTTGAATGAGAAAGAAATGGTAATTGGTAACACGGGATGGTGGACTCTTCTCTTTTTGTTTTCATAGCTACAGGTCATCAATTAAAATTTTCTCCATGTTCTCTTGCTGTTTATAACATTCTGTCTATTTTCATTAGTGAGGCTTTAACCGTTTTAACGTTTTTCATTGGTGTGCTGAAAAAAGAATGGTCTTTTATTTTTATCATGCCTTGAAATAGTGCATTTTATTCAGAGCTTAAATTAAGCCAAAGACCATTTGAGATATTTCCTATTTTTTATTATTTTAATTCCTGTCGAAACCCCAAGTCAAGCTCCACTACCTTATTTTAATATTTAATTATTTACTATTCATTTGATAACTTATTAAATTTTTATATATATCTTAACATTTTATTAAATCTTAGTTTTAATTATTTAATCATACTAATCATTAATTATTTCATTTTAATCAGTAATTATTTAATTGTTTAATTATTAATTATTTTACTAGTCATTTTATTTATTTTTCTTCTTCTTTCCTGACAGTCTTCCATAGGTCTCCGCCACTTCTAATTTTTGAAATTAAGTTCTGTTATGGCAACAAATCAATGCTTAAGAATGATATGTCATCTTGTAAAGTTGCGCGCTTCCAACCTGCACGCAACAAAGTGGTGACTGCTGAAAACTGGAAATTAGACAGAGTCTTGAGAAGGGTTTAAATCCCTTTTTATTCAACTTTAGAAGTTACAAATGCGTGCTCTTGACGCTGACAAACTACGCCGACCCGGCGGTAAAATAAAAATAAGAAACTAAAAAGATAATAACGAGTGACTAACTACGAGGCTCTCTAAACGTAACTAACCTCACCGCGTTCTAAAATACCGCTGATAATTCAGTAAACTCTGAATATTACGTTGAAAGATTAACAATTTGCCGAGGCAAGCAAACAGGCCGAAACGCGTGGTTCTTCAATTTCTGACTAACTACCTCCGCGCTCGTGAAGTAAAAAAAGCACACTTCTAACTCGTTTCCTTTCTATTTAACTCAGAATACTTCCGCTGATAATTTGAATCCTTGCGCGTTCTACTAAAATTTACATACTCTGGCATTGGCAGTTCCAGGGGAAAGTAAGGCTTGACAGGTAAGTTAGTTTAAACTTAAAATAAATGTTAGTTAAAATAAATATAAACCCTACAATCTACTATCTGTTTTTATTTAACTGAGTTTAATAACAAGAAAGGAGGCATTCCATCTTTATCAACGTAATGTAAGTATTCATACTTGTACTTTTATTCTCAGTTTGCATGTGATTTTCATTATTGATCAATATGTTGAGTCAAGTCTTACTTTCGTCATCATACTTGATGTTTACTAATATATCAATAGAGTAATCAATAGAGATCTCTTTAAGATTAAAATGAAAGGAAAAAATCATAAATTTCTGCAGAATTCGGTTTCCACCACAGAGTTGTTTTTCCAGTTTTCTATCCATAAGCATTTTTTCGTAGAACACTTTTTGACAAATTTTTCTGAGTAACTCATTAATTGTGTTCTACAAATTGATTTGAACTTAGAATGACATTCGGGCGGTAAATTTTTCAGAACGTAAGCACAGTTCTGGAAGTTTTAAAAAATAAACCTAGATAAGCTACTGAATTCCACAGTTATTGTTAATATTACAGACATATATTTCTCAGACATTTATTACTTCAAACAGAAAAACAGTTATCTCTCACCTACGCTACACATAACTTTCATTTTATAGCTTCTTTTTACTCAAGTCTTTTTATGTCATTTTCCTCTCCACACCTTCACCTCTCCGGGAAAAAAAAAAAAAAAAATTCTGCTTTACTTTTTTTTTTGGGATGGTTTTTCAGAAAATATTTGTAATCTTCTCATGTGTATATGGCTAAGAAGATAGTAAAAGATAATTTTACTTCGTTATCATGAATTAAGCAAAATTTTATTTAATCCGGTACGATACCCTATATTTAAGTGTTAAACTATGGGTGTCATATTTATCAATCATTAATCTCCCCGTTTTAATTTTACTGCTATTTTAATTTTCTTCGGTTCCCACTAAGATGCAAATTATTTAATGCATATAAGAACATATATATTGAAATTTGGTGAAATCTGTTGCCAATGATCGCTAACCATCTGCCATATTATTCTCACCCAGCTTTCAAAATTTATTTAAATCGGCTTTAGCTTTTGCTAGCCGTATTTACTGGGGTGAGTCGAAGGTCTCAACGAAAACTTATAGACGTACTTTGTTTTGTGAATATCATATTAAGTTTTAACCCCTGTATTTTGTGAACCCAGCAAGCAGCGAAGATCTTTTGTTTTTACACCAGCTGCTTATACTTCTTAATTTGGTGTGGTGTGGTGGTGTATTTAATTATGGCAAAGCACACTAGGGCTATCTGCCTAAGGGGAGGGATGCCTTTTGTGGAGGACTTTCTAAGGAACACTGGCTCGTATACACGTTACACATGGGGAAAACCATGAAAACGCCCATGCAGCCAGCCCGTTCGCGGGATTCGAACCTCGGACCGAACTACCAGTGTTCAGCGTCTTTACCGCTCGGCCGCTGGTGGGCCCTTCTTAATTTGGAGAAATAATAAAAAGGTTTGTTTGAAGCTTTTTTCTGCATCCGATGTCATTTCATAAGGACACAAAACGGGATGATGTGTCACCTGACTCTCTAACGAAGTCGGGTACTAATTTTTTAAATAAACAGGCTGTGTACGATAAACTAAGGAGTAATATTCTTTAAAACCATGTTTTAGCCATTATTTCAGTCCTATATATGTAATTGGGAAAAATCCTCTGTTAAATGCAAATTAAGGGAGAAAAAGCAATCTGAAATTGGCGTAGATATTAAGTAAAGTTTATTTATTTCATGGGTGGTTTGATATAAATCTCTCTTCTTCAAAATCAGGTCTCGCAGCTTCAGAAGCAAAATCATTCTTTCCTGAAGGAAAAAACATATTTCAGGTGGCTCTTAAATCAATGAGCTTGTTTAAAAATCTCCGTCAATCTGAAGCTGTGTTTAAGCTTTATTTAACACTTTTTGTTTTCGGAGGAAGAAAGTCTTATGTCAGATTGGTCTCGAAACCAATGAGTTTTATTTAAAATGAACTCCAATCTTATATCGTTTATTCAATTCTATATTCTTTAAATTTCCATTACCTACAAGCATTATTTACTTTCTGTACGCGTAAAATGTACGATATCTTATTCTGTGAAGGACATAATTTTGAATACTTTTTACGTTAAAAATGAGAACAGAATATTAAAAAGACCTTGCAAAAAGTGAATCACCAAATAACATCCCTTTTTGATAAACGAGATTTTTTATTTACTGCATCTCCTCCTTCTAAATGTTTAATTAACACTTTTCAAATGCAATTTTTTTTTTTCGCACGGAAACCATTACGACCTAAAGAGAGCATAACACACTAATGGAGAGATGGACTTCCAATTGCAATATTTAATGCAGTCCAACTCCGCTATAACGAACTTTAAAAGGCAAGAAGTTTGGTTCGCTATATCCGGTACTTTGCTATATTCAACCTGAGGAAGGAAAAAAGGATCATCCCACAAAATGATCTAAAGGTGACTGAATTTTAATTATACCTTTCAAAAATTATTAGGGGTAAAATATGAAAAACACAAATTTCAAAAATGTCCCCTCAGACGGTATAGTGGTTAGGGAAGTCGACTGCGATACCAGAGGGCCGGGATCTATTCCCGAAAAAAACATGGTTGTATACCCGTCCCTTCCATGGAGGTAAGAAAGGAAGGAGTGGCCAACCGGCACTAGAAGTGAAGCACTGCTTCGAAGCTTCGGTCACCAGATGGGGAGTTCTTTGTTTACATCCAGAAGCTCGCTTGGCAGTGTTCTGATAGTATTTCGACACACGACAGTTCCATACAAATCGAAAAAGGGACACTTTCACATGAAAGAAACATTCATAGTGTGATAGATAAATAGCAATTTGTATAGTTTAGTGACATTTGCGCAAAAATCACATCTTGGTTATTTTTCGATAACTAACAACAGCGATTTTGATTATGAATTTGTTTTATAAAATTCTAAGCTGTTGAACTACAAAAATATAAATTTTAACAAAAATGTTATGCTTAAAGAATGAAAAATACCTTACGGTACCTTTAAAATTATATACGTCTTTCGATACCCTTGATAGAGTACTCGCTACTTTTATTTTATGTTCCAAACGCCAAAATGTTTTAAATAAAAT
The DNA here is from genome assembly GCF_044657685.1 of Stegodyphus dumicola. NCBI lineage: Eukaryota > Metazoa > Arthropoda > Arachnida > Araneae > Eresidae > Stegodyphus > Stegodyphus dumicola. Next base: position 136,581,738 of record NC_140776.1, read on the forward strand.
AATTTTTTTCACATCCATATATTATTGTAACATGTACCTTTTAAAAATTTTTAGAGGAGAGGCTTTACTGTTGCTCATTTTAAACTCATCATTTTAATTTTATATATCTGAAAAATAATCCCTTTGGGCTTACACGTTTTACTAATTTGGGTTGATTAAAAATAAAATATAGTGAATGCACAGTAATTAAAGATTTGCACATGTCGGAAATGAAAAATATGAAATATGTATGGGTATTTATGCATGTGCTTGCAAAAAGCATGTATCTGCCTTTAACAAAATACGTAAATATTCATTAAATTATTTATAAATGTATTTGAAATGAAGAATTTATTCATTTATGAACAACTGTGACGAAATCTAATTATTAAATGTATCTAATTTATAATGATTATAAATGTTATCTAAATATATAATAACCTTAATACTGAATTGTAAACATAAATTGAAATCCTGTTCACAAATACGTTATAAAACTATTTAAGCAAGAATTGTTCGCACTGGAAAGCAATCTGCTAAAAGGCATTGTAAAGCAAATGCTATGAGATGCGCACTTAAGAAAGTAACAAAGAGTTTGGGAATATGTATTGTTGAAATTAATGGTAAAAAAATCTGATAAGTACAATTAAAAGAATTATTCCCCTTACATTTTATAATAACTCAGTTACAAGTTTTGAATAATACTTTAAAAAAATCCTTATTTTATTCCCTTTCAGAAATGTTCAGAGAAAGTTAAGTACTATTTAAAGTACTTCGCTAATTTCTAATAATTCTCTAATTTAAAATGAACCGAATAGAGCATTAATTATAAATTGACTTATATTTTTCGATTTAAAAGATGTCTCAGAAGCCAAAAAATCATGTCATATTTAAGAAAGTATTTTAGGAAGAAGCTCTATAAATAGAAAAGAAATAATGCATAATTTTAATATTAATAATACAATAAACTTTGATCTTAATTTTTGCACCTTAACCGAATAAATCCGAATTACCTTAATTTTTTTTTCCTAATGTAATTAACAAAAACGTGTGAAAATATTTCATTCAAATTAAACCATTCTGAGAAAACTGTTCTGCGAAAAGTATAGCATTTAATTCCGTTCAGAATGAAATGTTGTTTAAAAATATGTTGTTTTTATATACTTAGGACTCTGGAGTGTTGTAGAAAAGAAAATATAAACATTTATATGTATATTTACTACGTAATTACAAAATATTTACATCCGATCGCGTCAAAACCTATTGAACTTAATGGTAAATGACCCAATGTTTTGGTCACCACGTAGGGATCGCCGAAGCTTCAGAGCAGGGTACGGGAGAAACCTGTTTAGGGCTACTCCATCTTACTTTTCCTACCTCCATGGTCCCTTCATAGGCAGCATAAGAGGCCCACTTATTAGGTGGTTCCATGATAAAGTGACCATCGCTTCTAGCTTTGGCAGTGGCCAACATCTGTGGCCCGCCATTGGGGAAAGAAAGGGAAAAAAAATTCAAAAATAACAGGTGACAAAATGTAAAGTAAGTCAAAGATATTAATTAAAATTCGCTACATCCAACTTTCATACATCTGAAGGTTCACGGTAGCCGTAAAAAGTATTATTAAATGTCTAAAACATTTGACTGGATTAAAGAGTTCATTAACCAATCTTGTCTGTAAACTCATACTGGTTTTCAAAAAAAAAAAAAAAAAAAATTCTCATTCTGATGAAATACAATATACGTATGCATATTTGCGTTTAAAGAACGTAATTGTTATACGGTAACTAATGCAATAAATTACTTTTTTAAATTTTTAACAGATCATCCAAAAACTTTTTCATTTTGCAAGTTTCTTAAGAAGTATTCCTGCCAATCATAATTTAACCCTCGGCCTATGTTTGTTTCTAACTGCCCTAGAATATAATCAAAACATTAAAAAAATATGGATCTCGTTTTCCTCATACATTCTTTTGTTTAATTTAATGACAGCGTAAAAAGAAAATACTTCCTTCTCATTTCAAAATATTACTGCTTTGTAAGATGGCAAATGCTTACCTCCTTTCTAAAAAGCAAACAAGAACTTTAAATATCCATTCAAAGGGATGTAAATCTTCAACAATAACTAACAATTTAAGCAACCACAAAACATAAAAAGCAGATGTACATATAGATACTCAAATCAGCCTTCTTCTTCTCACCCTCAAATACATGGAAGAAACCACTTTAAAGCAACACCAAATTGTTATATGGTAACTACGCTCGAGAAAAGGGGATGTACCCTCAGAAACCGAACACGGTTAATTTGATAATGGCAGCGCACCCCATGGTGCCATTTTGGTATGGTAATGCCTACATTAATGTCCTGTAATCGCATCGCTCATATGTTGGCACGTTGCAATAACGTGCAAAGCACAGCTAGAGAAAAAGGCATTGTAATAATTTCCAAGCACTGTGGTAATGACACAGGGGTAATTTTCTTCTACGGAAACATGTTATCATTTAAGTGCAGTTTGAACGAATCGGTTGGCCAAACTGCTGTAGCATCATGAGCGTGATTATGCTAAATGAGGCATTAGTCTATTGGTTTTCGTAACATAGTTTTTTGTTTCCTCGTCTCAGCAAGATTTTGTTTTAATATGTCTTCGATTATTGGGGTTTAGGTTACGTGTCTGTAACCAAGGGCGGATCATGAAAGAGAAAAGAGAGTAATAGCATGAAAGAAAAGACTGAAGACATCATTACATGGAATTCTTCTGTTATGAAGAAAGTGTTTTGAAATTTCCAACAGACAATATATATCGAGGGTGTTTACGCATTTTTAGTACAAATTTGGAGCCATTTAATTAATGTTTAAAAATGTAAAGAATATTTTTTTAATATTCGATCTGATAGGCTTTTTTATGGACTATAAATCTGCGTAGTAATCTCCATTATAGAAGGGTTCTTCGTCAAATTTCCAGAGATATTGATTTCCTTTCCTCATCTAATACTTTCCGGAGTCCATCAATCTTGGTCGATTTGCGGTTAGACTGACCTCTTTTCAAGACACCAAAGACACAATAGTGCATATGTGAAACGTCAGAGGACTTGGCAGGAATAAGTTGAAAAGGTATACATGCAATACCTGCATCAGTCTTCACTTTTCAAGGAATGTGATGGTCCTTTTCGAAATTTCATTCTTTATAAGTCATTGGAATAAAGAAATAGAAATTCTTCTGCAAATAGTGAACGTAAAATTTTCTTTTGGTAATACTCTGAATTAATTTTAGAATTTTACTAGTCCAAAGGGGCAATTTCTCCAGAAGGACTATTAATTTCGTTCTGGCATTTTGCGTTGATTCACTTTTCAAATTGTTGCCATTAAATATTAGAGCCCTGTATTATATTTAAAGAAATTAAATAATGAAAAGTCTGCATAATTATATATAAGTTTCTCGCATTGTAATAAAAAAAAGGTACCTAGAGCTATCAAATTTTGAATATTGTACATTTCCACCCGAATATGGGCATCTGGAAGCCGAAATTTGGAATTTAGAATTTGTTTTATTATCTATTTCATATTTTGTGAAACTTTAATGAATTTTGGATTAATAAACTCAACGATTTCAAAACGAGCAATGGCAACACTGTACGAAAAAAAAATTATCTCCAGCACGCGAGACTCTGTATCGGAAATTCTAAAGATATGCTCATTTTAAAATTATTTCACGATATTCCTGTTGAGCTGAGTTATGTAGTTTAAGTGCGAAGAACATGATATTTAATAAATAAAGGTTACGCACAAAACGCTAGAAAACGCCCCTTTGGGCGTAATGTAAAATCAGAAAGATTTCAGATTTTCATATATTTTTTTTCTTTTTTGGGGGGAGGGGCGGCACTTTTTCTTTAATTTCCCATTGTAAAAGAATTTTATGACAATCAAAACTCAATACTGAAACATTCTTTGCTTTGACGAAACCAACCTTGTACATATTTTCTCTTCGTTCTTGACAGTAAATATACCTTTTTTGTTGTTGCTGTCGGGGTCATTTATGTAAACCCCTGCTTAATCAATGATCACAATATAATTCCATTTACCTTGGAAACTATGAAATACTATGACAGATGAAAACTGTTTACATTAAACTATTTAACTCTGATGAAAGCTAAATAGTTTTCATCAGAGCTCAACAAATTGTTCTACTGTGAGTCATGTGCCGCGGCAAGAGATGGTGAACATTATGTCTTTTTTTTTTGCTATTTCAGGCTGTTAATCTTAGTTTATAGGTTTACTTATTTTGTTGCTACAGGCGTATTTAAAGACTTTTTAATTGATTTCTGCATCGGCGGATTTTATCTTGTTTCTAGAGATTTAACTTTAGAAGCATTAGAAAAGTAGGTACCTTTGTGGGGTATTCGTTTGCAGTCTTCTTTCGGTGTAGAAGAAACGACTGATTGTTTTTCCCTTACTTTGCGTACAAAGGCAATTAGTAGCATCTTAAATTATTATTACTGCTATTAGAATTTTCTACGCTAGAAATTATTTTAAAGCTTCCAGAAGCTAAAAGACTATAACTAACAGAATATACCTTCTCAAAATTCTCACATTCGGTACATAGAAAGACATTAGTAGCATTTTAAATTGTTGTTATTGCTATTAGAATTTTTTATTTTAGAGTTATAAAAGATAAAAGAATATGCCTTCTCAAATTCTCACGTTCAGCGCATAGCAAATGTTAGTAGCATTTTTATATTACTATTTTGCTATTATAATTTTCTACTCTAAAACTTCTAAAAGCTAAAAGACAATAACTACCGGAATATACATTCTCATATTCTCACAGTCATACTTACAAACACATCGGTAGCATTTTAAATAATTATTATTACAATTAGAATTTTTTTCTCAGACTTATGTATTTTCATCAGATTGCCTAATTAAATGTTAGACGAATATCATTCTGAATTATTTCGACTTATCAGAAATGTGCATTTCCAAGAGCTTCTAAAAGAACAATTTATAACACTAAGCATTTTTTTAAACTTTTTATTCTTTTGAGATATTTTTTTCAGAAACCATGTACAGTTAAATGTTTAAAGTACTCAAAATAATATAAATAAAAAGTGTTCTTCTTTAAATGTTGAAAGAAGGAAATAACTATTTTGTAAGTTCTTAGGTTTTCAGGTTGTAAAGTTTTATGCTTATTAATTAATTGTCTTATTTTCCTTTAATGTCACTTCTCTTTTCGTCGGCTTCATCTAAATGCAAATTACTTAATGCCCTTTAAAGCGCAGAATTCTTAAGATCAAGAAAGCGCTTATGCTAGTTATCCTGACCGTCTCGTTACTATTTCTCCCACTGTTTGAGTTACTGGAGTCGGCTTTAGCCTTCCAAGAAAAAATTACTCTCGTAACTTGGAAGTCTGAGCGAAAACTTGCGTGTTTTGTATTGTTAATCTCGTATTTTAATATTTCAAATTAAACTTTAAGCTTTGTTTCTGTTATTATTAGCTGCGAAGTTTAATTTCTCTTAATATGTCATTATAACATTTATACGGGTTGTGAAACAACGATAATAAGAAGGTTTATTTTCAACCTTCTTCTGTTATGAAAGATTAAGTTCTGTTAAGAAAGATTTTAGTGAGAGATTAAAATTAGGCACAAGTAGCTTGATTGTTTTCACGAAACCAGAGATTAACGTTTAAAGCAATTAGGTTTGGAATAAGTCTTTCAAACTAAACACTTAAAAGTGGTCATCATAAAAATTTCTTAATTGAAATATAATAATTTTAAAATGATATATTAATAATCCATGAATTTCATTCTTTGAGATCCAGATTCAGACGTCCCTTTCAAAATCTTATGACTGACGCTTTAATAGCTGAGTTGTACCTTGCATTAGCTTACATTTGCTGTGTAAGATTCTTACTGAATTGAAGTTACTTCGTTGGCTAACTCTTTACTTGAAGTGTGAAGTGACTATTCGCTAAATTTCATTGTATGAGTAACAACACATAGGAAGGGTAAAAAAACTATTTTATTCAACTCAAGAACATTAAGTACAGTTGGCCCTCCTCGTACTTGCATGGTCACTCCTTTTGGCGTTTATTCAAAGAAAAAAAAAAAAAAAGACTAAGTTCAATACTCAGCCGAAGCTGCTCAGACGTATTTTACCGCGTAGTTGGCTCTTGGCTCTACCACCAGCGTAGACGTAACCGGCAATTAATATGCATGGCCATATAATAGGAAGCTTAAGTAGCAGAGAAACGACGTAAGCGAAAAACAGAATACGCTCTGTCTGAAGCAACTCAGACACAAGCTTAAATAGTAGCTTTGCATAACTCGCGAAATTGAAATCACATACTGGCAACAAAGCGTGGGTTGAAAAAAATAATTATAGGAAAGGTTGCTTCCAAAGTAAAGTTGTAGAGACATTAGGTTATTTCGAGGCCAGAGAGATGACAAATGTGCAACGCCTTCGCCGGGAATCAAACCGCGGATCTCTGGAATACACGCCCAGCTTGCAGACCACCACACCACGAAGGCATACAAGGAAGACGGGAGAAATACCTTATATACTTTCCCTTTTAAAGGGCGACTGGGGTTTTTTGGGAACCCAATCGCGAAATTCTGGGTGTGCAAAGTCATTATCCACTACTCTTTTAGTTCGAGCGCCACTTGTAGACTTTAGGTTATTTCGACACCAGAGGGATGACAAATGTGGAACGCCTTCGCCGGGAATCGAACCATAAACCTCTGGAATACGCTCCTAGCTTGCAGACCACCATACCACGAAGGCGGGAGAAATACCTTATAAAGTTAACTGTTAATAAAATTAAATAAAATCTCACAAGCGTTAATGCGGCACAACCACACCTCTCCAGTGCAACCACTTAAGTTTAAAATAACACGCCTAACAAATATTAATTCAGGAGTCAAACAACAAAAAGCAGCGGTGTATTTTCAAATACAACTTTCACAGGACTAGTTTCGATGGTTACACTGACCATCATCTTCAGCTATGTTGTGCAAATGTTGTTTGACTTCTAAATTAGTAAGCACTTTGTTTGAGAACACAGATAAACATTTGTAATCAGCTTTTTCCCCTATGACACTCATCACTAGAAAGGACCAGAATTAAGGGGAACTATGAGGCATTTTCTCCCTCCTTTCTGCATGCCTTCGGGGTGTAACGGTAACACACTCGCTGCGCATTCGAGAGGTCCAGGTCCGAGGCCAGGCGAGGGCATTGCTAATTTTTCATGTCTCCTGCTTCAAAAATCGAAATGACTCTACAAAACCAGTGTTTATTATCTTGTAGTATACGTAATGCATTTTCTTATTTTTTTATTTTTTTAGATCACAAATACACTTATTTTAATAAAAGTGTTTGTTTAATTCTTTCAAAACCTTTAGCAATTTTTAATTTTTAAATATACATCAGAGTTATAATCAGGCTCTTTTTCTAGAACTCTCGAAAGGAAAGAGCATTAGTTATAATATAGCAATTTATATTGAATGTAATCACGTTCTGCAATAGTAATAAAGAAAATTTTATAAATTATTAGAAAAATATTTTAAAATCTTTGTATCTTTATCACCAGATGAGCTTAAATGTTTTTTAACTATTTCTCTTTCCTAAATAAATTTTATTTCTACAATTTTGCTTCTGATTTTGCTCTCGTATTTTATTATAACATTTTAATAATTAAAGTAACATGGATTGGAAAATAACAGTAATTTTTATCTTACTACTTTGTAAGTTCTTAGGAAATATTGCATTCCTTTTTAGTAACTCAAAACATTTTAACTGATTATTGCATTAATCGAAACAACTGAAATCAGCAGCGCATATTTACATAATGTAAGTATTTGTCAGGCAAGCTTAAAATTTTTTAAATATTCTCAAATTCTTCAGTACTAATATTCTGACAATTCTTATTACTAAATTCCTTTCCCTCTCCCGAATTAGCCTCTTTTGGAGAAAATGTTTTTGCCATTAATTTATTATTAGTATACAAATATTATGCAGTATCTATGGAAAATCATTAATAGGAATTATTAAGAATTTATTTGTATAGGAAATGATTGTCGGATATAATTTGAAATGCTTTGGTAGTAGAAAAAAATTACAATGCATAATGCGCATCAGCTTAATATAGTTTAACATCTCAAATGGAAATTCAATTAGACGGTGTATTTAATTATGCCAAAGCACACTAGGGCTATCTGCCTAAGGGGAGGGATGCATTTCGTGGAGGACTTTCTAAGGGAAACTGGCTCGTATACACGTTACACATGTGGAAAACCACGAAAACGCCCATGCAGCCAGCCCGTTCGCGGGATTCGAACCTCGGACCGAACTACCCGTGTTCAGCGACTTTACCGCTCGGCCGCTGGTGGGCTCAATTAGACGGATTTTGAAAAAATATAGCTAGAAATCTACGTTAGAAACAAGTTTATATCCCAGCACAAATCCATATTGAGAAAATCAATGCATTATTTTCTGTAAACAAGTTATTGCATATTTTTTAAATTCTTGTAATATTTCTTTTGATTTAAATATGTCTATGAAGCATAAATATTTCTAGAGATTTATGAAAAGGAAATACTCGTAATAACTGTTGCAGTTTAAAAAATATATCATCTTGATTTGCTTCAAAACTTTAAAATTTTTATAACTCAGCTAAGAGATCCAAATTCCTTAAGTTCTTTTCATGAAAAAAGACCGCTCAAATTTATAAAAAAAAATCAGTTGATAACAGGTTTATTCGACAGGAGTCGTGATATAAAATCAAGTAAAAAATAAGATTTTAAGTGGCATTAGTTTAGCTTCCTTATCTGGCCTCCTGTATCACTAATGATGTAAGTAATGAGTTTTATTATTGATACGTAGTTTGCACTCAACTGTGGCGAAATGTTTTTAACCAGATTAAGATAAAGGTTAAAATTTCTGCGTAAAAATGAAGGATTAATTTCAGTAATGACATTCTAAAGCAGGGATTTCTAACGCTGTTGATATCCAGTCTTTGAAGCGCCGAAGTATTATATTACTAGCAAGGAATCGATAAGCGAAAAATTGAATTTTTCATTAGGATACGTTTCTCCTCTGTCATTACCTAATTCTATGCGATTACATATTTTCGTATTAAGCTCACCTGTGTTTCTGAAATTCTTAAAGCTAAAACTATTTTTCAGTTATTATTTGATAAATTTATTAAGTTAACATTTATTTATCTGGTTTATTTTAAATTTAATGATGTTAAATACTTCTAGGTGATGACATATTTTCGTATTAAGCTGACTCGTATTTCTGAAGCTCTTAAAGCTAAAACTTTTTCTCAGTTATCATTTAATAAATTTATTAAATTAACATTTATTTATCTGGTTTATTTGAAATTTAATGATGTTAAACTTTGAATACAAGAAAAAATGGAAATATTAAACACGTTCAAACCAATAATTCCTTTGCAAAAAGTATATTAATGTCAAAAGATGTTTTAGCTATCTCTCTGCATATTCTAGTTTACTTATAGAAATTACGTAATTTCGAAGAAAGTTGAACAAAATTTTATTATTATTCTAAGCAAGACAGAAAAAAAGAATTACATTCCTTCATTCTAGGAATTTTTCAATGTAGAAAAGCTCATAAGATAAATTTTCAACTTATAATAGAGCTCGTAATCATCTTTTTAGTTTGGTTATTTCCCGAGGCAACATTTTATTCCTGACTTCGTCTATTTTGTCTTACCTCAGGAGAAGCAGGCGACTACTTCATTTCTTATGGCAACTGCTTCCATTTCACTGAAATCAAGTTACCATTATTGTGACCGTTATTCTGAGTTAGGCATGCAGTTAGATTTACTACAGAAAAACTTATAAATACACAAACATCTCGTGATTCGTAGGTTTTAAAATGCTATATTTTGTATTATATTGCAAATAAAAAATGAGAAGTACATGAAATGAAGTAAAAGTATTCCAAATTTGAATAATAGGACTACAAAGGCTCAGTGTGTTTTCCTCTCACTACACAATACATTTTCACGCAGTATTGTCGTCTTCATAATCTGAAATTAACATAAATTCTGTTAGGTTCGTAATTTACAAGCTAGCATGCTTATATATCCTTGGCAATATTTCAGTTTTTATCATTCTGATATTGCTAGTCTGTGTCACTGATTTCCTGTCTAAAAGTCTGGAAAAGAGGTACGGCTTTTGAAAGTTTTAAATTAATGTCTCAATATAAACAACTACGAAAGGAATAGTAGTAGTAACAGAGCAGGTTGACTAATTGCGAAATCTTTTATAATTGTATCATCTCACACACGCCTAACATATATCATCTTGGATACATCAAGCATTATTTTAGTACCAATACCTTCCCACGGTTTTACACGCAATGCCCATTAGAATCAAAGCAATAATTACTTCTTCTAGTTCATAACTTTGTTTCGTCCTTATTTATAGCTTTGGTTTCTGACCTCAAACTTTTTTTCTTGAACACTTAAATCATAACTCTTCTTTTCTTCTTCTAATTCTATCATACTTCTATTATATACTTCTATTACATTTTGAAGATCTATCTTTGGATGAAAGAACTCGCTCATGATTTTCATTTTATTGCTTCCTACCCAGCTGTTTTGCTTCTTGATGTTTAATATCTGACAAGAAACAGAAAAAGTGTATGTGTATGTGCTTATGTGTATAGAAAAACTTAAATAAAATAAGAAAAATTCAGTTCAAAAACCTGAAGTCAAATCACACGCTATAAGCTGCAGTTATTCGACGTTAATAATTAAAATCAAAATAGCATCGAATTCAAATATCATATTCAATTTGTCAAAGTCTGAAATGTATCTGTATATAAACTGAAAAATTATAAAAAGAGTAAAAATTTACTGCATCGTTTGATATACCAGAAAAACACTTTAAAAATTAAAATTCCATAGAAGATTTACATTCTAATTTTAAAAGAGAAACAGAACGAAGAAGGCTCCAAAGTAAACAGTAAAATAAGCCAAAGCAAGTAAAAATGAAATTTGAATAAAAAATAACTTCAGAAACACGAAAAACGGGAGAAAATTTTAATATGTATTAAAAACATAGCAAATGGACTTTGCATTTTTTAGGGCTTTACTTTATTTGGAGGTTGTTGCATAGAGAAATGTAAAAGAAAATAGCCTGTTAATGAATTAACAAATGCACACTTCAGAAATTTTAATAAACTATGATCAGAAAAAATTAAAACAAATTAAATTAAATTATGAATACAATAACAGTCTAGAATCGAAGAAGCACTTTACTTAAATTTCATTAGATAATAAAAATGTCAAACATAGAAAAAAAGAATGCATTATGAAGAATATCAAAATATTTTTTTTAATTTCACTAATTTTGAAATCTATTTGAAAGCAAAAAGCTGCAGACTGGAATAATGCAAATCCAACTTCATGTTTACATATTGTATCATATATCGGTTTTTATATATTATATATATACACTGTTTCTTTTTATATATTTTGATACGCCAAGTATGTCAACTTTTCCTTGTTTAATTAAAATTTACAGTGATAATTTTAATTAATTATAATTCAACGATCTCCATCAAATACGATCTGCTCAACATTTTCAGTTCTTGGGAAGGTACCGTATTAAAAGAATTTTTTCTAAGAAGTTTGTAGTTACTCATGCGTACTCGAGCAAAAATAATCTTCTCACTGCAATTACGTATCACTCCAAATTGTACCCAATTGCCATTACCAATAACGATGCGCTGCAAGAAATGCTTCATTATCAACGTCATACTGATGCAGATGTCTTACTTTCCGTTCAAATGCCAAGTACCTTGTTCATATTTGCTTATACTTGCAATCTTGCTCATAATAAACAGAAATGTAGCTCGTCCTATTTGACATAAGGGCTAAAGAAACATTAAATATCAAGCAATGATGCTATCTTTTTTAATACGATGCACCGATTTCACTGAACCACATTCTTCATGGTTGGTGTGTAGCCTTTCATGAATACTGGATGCGACCAAGGAGAATCCTTCGCACTAGTAACCCCTGCTAGTTTAGGTTAGGTTCACTGAATAAGACAAAACCCATGAGGGCTATCTTACTAAGGAGAGGGTTATCTTCGTGTAGGACTTCCTAAGAAGAACTGGTTCGTATTCAAGTCATACATACAGAAAAGCGTAAAACCCAACCATCTAGTCAGCCCTTTCACCTGGCATCAGACTCAGGTCGAACTCTAGAACTCAGACTCGGATTTTGCGCTTTTCTCTATGTATGACTTGAATACGAGCCAGTTCCCGAACTAAGTGGCGCCCCTTAGTGGCGCCCGAACTAAAAGGTGGGGAATGATGATTCTCCACCACCAGGATTTGGCGATTGGGTCCCTTAAACCCCAGTTGCCCTTCAAAAGGGGGAGTATATAAGGTATTTCTCCAGCCTTCTTACCATGCCTTCGTAGTGTAGTGATATGTAATTTGAGAGGCCCATGGTTCGAGTACCGGCAAAGGCGTTGCTCAATTTTCATCTCCCCTGCTTTCAAAATAACCTAATGTCTCTACAAATTAATTAAAATCGCAAAATACATCCACAATAAAATATTTAACTTTCTATTTTCTTGGTCCGTGTGCACACTGACTTGTTTTAAGTTAAAAAAAAAAAAAAAAAAAAAAAAAAATCCGAGAATTGCATAATTCTTGCAGAGTAAACTGGCACTGCTCTCCATGTACACATCTATCTGTTTTAACTTTAAAAAATATCCTAGAATTGTTTTTATTAGAAAAAACAATTTTTTGACATTTTTCTTTTCCTATACTAGCCTTGCATACTTCTCGCAGATAATTGTAACAATTGTTTCTGGTGTTAAGAGATTAAATGCTATACAGATCATTGTGAAAAATATTGATTAATATATTTAATATTGATTAATGTATTTAATATTAATTAATATATCAATTATTATTATTAAAATACTGAAATATGCATATATATATAATTAATACATATATATGATTAATATATTTTATTAATATATTTTATTAATATATTTAATTATTTAAGAGGAGATCTTATTCACAGAATCTTACAGAATTCGTGTTTCAGAAAACATTGGCAGGAGTCAATATTAGCACAAATCAACTCATAATGTTATTTGCATTAAATAAAAATGAAAATATTTGTAATTCAGTGAATTTTTTGTACGATTACCGGATTATGACTCCAAAGTCATAAAACTTCATGAAAATATTAATAATATACGTATTTACAGACCTTGAAACCTTATAAGCTAGTTGTATGAAAATTCTTCCAGCACACTAAATGTAATAAAATTATATATTAATAACACTAGTATATCACAAAAAATATCTTTGATTGGTATTTATGGAGAAAAAATGAGCTTTATATAATTATAATACATTTATTAACCGATCTATCAATGCAAACTAAAAATGATGTCAAAGTTCGCAAATTCTGAAATTTAATATCTGAGTCAGTTTGGATCGTACGTTAGTCAATTTATAGTTATAAAATTCATGTACTGGTTTTATTCAGAAAATAAAGCTAATTTAGTTAGTAAGTTGTTTAGCTATCTGAGTTTCATTATTTCGATAGTCGACACGAACCTTAAAAAATATCATAAATTCGTACGGAACCATTTACGCATCACTTTGAAATAATGAACTAAAATTTGTTAAACTGCGTTAATGTATTCATTCATTCTTTCCCGTTAAAATGAAAAACTCATCACGTTCAACAAATTTTACTCGTGAAGGTGAAGAAAGTAATTTTATACAACTAGAAGATGATTGTTCATTAATACGATTAACATTCGTTCTAGTCTTTTTAAGAAGAATTATTTCAAGGTTAAATCGAAATAAGAAATTTCACTCAATCTCATAAATTATTTTTAACAAGAAAACTTAAATATTTTCACAGATACCTAGAGAACTATGCAGTATTTTAATGCATAACTGCGTATACAATGCATACAGAATTAAACGTTGTTTCAATGCATATATGTAAATAAAGTAAAATTCGTTAAAGTATGTTCTGAGAAAACTTCTGAGAAATGAAAAAATCCACCAAAACGGAAAATTTCTAGAAAGTTCAGTGATGCAATGGCCAAAACTTCATGATCATCAAATATCATTTTTATCATAGGTAAAAAAGTAAGAGACATAAAACGAATTTTTATTACATGACAAATTTCTCATGAGAATTCTCTTAATAAAAAAATCCATTTTTGTCTCTAATATATGTGCAGTTACCGCACACCAACCTACATAAAGTGCTAAAGGCCACTGTAATAATAAATTGCTCACTTTTACTTCTAATTTAACATTTGCAAAAAAGCTGTAAAATTTAAGTTTCTTTTCTTAGTTTATTTCTCTTAGAAGTTTTTTTATTTTTTCCTCCAGGACAAAATTTCTCTTAATTTTAAAACACCTCCGGCGTTCATGGCCGATATCTTGCATTTAGTTAGATATTTGAAGAATTATATTTGTAAAAAGGAGATGAAGCCTTGGGTAGACGTAGACCATTCCGTTCCCATCACACTTTCTCAAGAACACGACGAAATAATTGGACATGAACTGGTAAAGGAGAAAGATGATAATAAGGAGAGGAAGGATGAAGATAACAACGCATTGAGCAAGGAACTTGTGTGGAAGAGAGCTGACGAAGGACAGCAAACTTTCATAAGATTTGCCAAGAAATGTTCATCTATGACATTTATGTCAATACATGATATTATGGAGCTTCATTGTATATATAGCGAATATTTCAAACTGCGGCGACAATCTTTTTAATAGACAGATATTTGAAATTATACAAAATCACACAAAGAAATTTTTGACTTCATTATCAACGTCATACTGATGCAGACGTCTTACTTTCTGTTCAAATGCCAAGTACCTTGTTCATATTTGCTTATACTTGCAATCTTGCTCATAATAAACAGAAATATAACTCGTCCTAATTGATAGATAATTATTGATTATTCATAATTATTAATTGATAGATAATTATGAATTGATATAAGGGCTAAAGAAACGTTAAATGTCAAACAATGATGCTATCTTTTTTTAATGCGATGCACCGATTTCACAGAACCACATTCCCCATGGTTGGTGTGCAGTCTTCCATGAATATTGGATGCGACCAAAGAGAATTCTTCGCACTACTAACCCCTGCTAGTTTAGGTTAGGTTCACTGAATAAGACAAAACCCATGAGGGCTATCTTACTAAGGAGAGGGTTATCTTCGTGTAGGACTTCCTAAGGAGAACTGGCTCGTATTCAAGTCATACATAGAGAAAAGCGTAAAACCCAACCATCTAGTCAGCCCGTTCACCTGGCATCAGACTCGGGTAGAATATAATAATATAGTACAGTGTACAAATTAATTGGGATAAAGTGATGTTTTCACAAAATTTTAAGTTGGTTGCCAGCTGGCGCCAGAAAGTCCTTCAGAGCAGTTTTATCATCCTTAATGTTACTTGTATGTCTGCTTTTGACAGAAGAGGAAGATACTCTCGCATATTTCTTAAATGCGTTTTGTATTCGTTCATTTTAATGCACTAAAAATATATGTAACTCCTAACACGAGAAAAAGATTATCTCACTTAACACTCTCGCATCCATAACTGTAAGAAATATTGCTTCTGCGGGTGGTGTTGGAAAATCGAGTGTTTCTCGAATTCTGAGGCGACACAATGAAACTTGATCATTTTCTCCGGAAAGGAAAGGCACATTTGGAAGGGAAAGGGAAACAACCCAAAATCTGATCGATTTCTATTCAGAAATGGCATTATTAATCCAACAAAAACGAGAAAAGGCCTATTTGTTGTTGTTGGAAGGCGAGAAAGCCTATTAAAAAACAACCTTTGACACGTTAAATGAAACAAAGCGATTAATGTAGGCTAACCAAAAATGAGTGAGAAAATGTTATTTTCAGCGATTAGACTAATTGATTTGTTCATGGTATAAAATCTCACGTGTTTTGGTAACATACACTAAGACTCTTATTTAGACTTATCGCTATGTCTAGATAAGCAAACAGAAAAGCAATAAGTGCGTAAAAGACCGTTTTATTTAAAACTACGTAAGCTAAACAGAAGGCACACTTGGTGCTTACCAATCAGCCAGCATTTATGGCGTGAACCTAGAGGTAGAATTTTCAATTAAAACTGAATCTAACTCTTTATTAGCCAAAGGCTACGCAGAGATATTTAAACAAGCAAGTTGGCCCTTAACTTACACTAGCATGACAGCACTATCGGCAAAAATAAAGCAGTGCTTATTGCCATAGGAATGCTTATCGTAAAATAACAACTAGTAACGTGGCCTTCAGCAAGCAGAACACGTTTTGACTAAAATAATCTCGAACCCTCACTTAAATACGCGTGAGCTAATTCGCATTCTATCAGGAAAACGGGAAAAGAGACGTGGCAGTATAGATTCTTAACATAAAATAATTGGTCAGCTAACATAAATATATCTTGCAATGGTTATGTTACGGTGAAACACCGAAATCTGGAGAATGCCGAGTTTCACCGGTGAATGTCAACATTCACATAGTCTCTTGGTATATGTCCGAAATATTTTCCAAATACTCTTATTTCTGACTTACACCGGTCAATGTCGACATTCACCATGTACTAATGATGAATGTTGAACATATAACAATATTATATTTTCTTCTTCGTAATTCAGTCGCGAATATACGCACTTGAGACTTGAAATAAGAACTTAAGAACATGAGAACCTAAAACACATAATACATTCAAAATGAGAAAGGAAAATAATAGAAGTTAAAACTTACTTAATTATACAGTACGTTCTAAATGAGAAAATAAAATAACAGTAATAAAAAACTTACTAAATTATGTGATTCAAATCTTATTTATTGCAACAACTTAAACTATTATGGCACTATATGACCTCTCTTTTCGACTTTCACCAGAGCATATCTGTGATTGTCGACATACACCGGTGAGGGTCCGAATATACAAGAATGTAGTGAAATATTCGGTCTTTCACCGACGTATTTGGTGAATGTTGATATTCTCCAGTGAAAGTCGACATTCTCCAATTTCGGTCTTTCACGGTAACAGTTATACATCTAACGTTGTTAGATGAAGCAAGGGCGAATGAATAAGAATGCCCTGCAAACCATAAAATACCCTCAACACCAAATGTTTTGCTTTCTCACTCCAAATGGCACTGGAAATCTTAGTTCTTATTAATGGAACTATAAATTCATTGAAGTAAATAGAAATTTTCAAGCATAGGATTGTGGCATTTTTGAAAATTTTTGGACGGACATTTCAGCATGACTTGGCTCCATGTCATAATTCAAAATCACTCAGAAGGTTCATGTCTGAAAATAAAATTATTGTGGTCGATTGGCCTGGAAATTCATAAGACTTAAATCCGATCGAAGACTTGTTACAGACTCTTAAAGAACATCTTAGCAAAAGGGTTTGTACGACAAAAGAGTGCGTGATTAAAAATGCTATAAAAGTGTGGTTCCATGACAAAGAAGTAAAAAATGTAATACGGACAAGGACATTATAGAGGTCATTTGTGTTAAAGTGATAAGTGATAAGTGACGGTGGACGTGGGCACTGTCCCTTTGCCGTAAAGATTAATCAGTACAGCACCACGTCCACCCTTATCTAAAGTTGGCTAGAGATTGCATATAGGTACATATAGAACATAATAATTATTCCTGTAATTAAGCAAATGAACTTGGGAGAGCTTTCATGCAGGGCTAGTACATAGGCACTATATGTGTGCAGAAGGCGGTTGCAACTAAATTACTTCAGTGCACGTATAAATAGTGCTGTGCATATACATATTTACATAATTATGACATTGCATGTCTTATATAGACACTATGCGATACGGCATTGACATTATATATGAGGTATGAGATAATAGTGGTATTACATTACCATTATTGACATTACATTTACGAATTACATTATGCAGATTCAACTCCGTAAATACATTGTCAGGAGCAACATTGCATATAGAACACATTTATAACACTATATCTGCTCTTGCTTTTATGTGATTGAGCTTCAGGATGGCGTACAGGCAGAACTGATATATAGACATTATAGGTGCTCAAGGCAGAGGTCCTGCTGTACCTGTGAGATTTTTGTACAGGCACATAGATACTTATTTATGACAGTGTTTGCATATAATGCGGTACTGTAAGTATTTTCTATATTATGTTACGTAATTCAATACAACATTGCATATGACTTTACATTACTATTCAGAAATGACGTTACACTTGCGTTACGTGGTATTACATTTACAGTTTGTGCAGCGTTCGGATTCAGCAGTGTTTTTATTATGTCCAACGTGACATTAGGTTTTGATACATATTGAGCAATATAATTGCTCTGGCAGTTATGCAAATGAGGTTAGGATGTCTGACATGGCGGGGCATGTGAGTATACATTTCTACTGTTCATAGGAGCATCTTGCTTTGTCACTGCGGTATGCGCAGACTGTACTGTACATATGCTTTTGCATACATATTCTAAGATATTGTCCTTTGACTGTTCAGTACATCCGATGCGACATTTACATTTAAATACACGTATTTAAAGCAGTTAGGTTGTGCAGCCACTTATGGGGATGGGCATTGAGTAGCATTACACTTGCAATTCAGGTCTAGGCAGAGCCTGAAGTCAGCTGGGTACTTTCTTTGTCTGACACGTCATCCATATTAATATTCACTGTTAAATTAGTGGAGATGTCCGCGCATACTTGCTGATGTGCATGAACTATTTTATATAATGGTTTTTAAGTTATTTACATTGCTTGAATTTTGATTAGTACTGCTGAGATGTTGCGGTACGCTTCGGATAAACAGTACATGTACACATACGCGGTATACTTAGCCTTGCGTATACGTGGTATATGTGGCCTTGCACTAATTATTCGACTGCGCAAAGGTCAGTTCCGTGTCTGGCAAATAAATTCATAATTTTAATGATCTGTCGACAAAGGTGCTTTTGCTTAATCATGAATTTACAGAAGGCCTGCGTATTGACAGTTGGAATACGTATGTGCAGTTCGCTGGTAAGTGGGCAGGTTGCGACATAATGCTCCGGAGTACCCAGGTGGCCATAACTGCACTGATCTGTGTCAGTCACGCCATGCCTGGCAAAGTTCTCCGGGAAAGGCCCATGGCCCGTGATATAGCGCACCAAGTGCGTATTAGAACATAGCCGGGCAGGGTTTACGTACATTAGATGGTAGTGTGTACGCCTGCCTGTTTGTGCAGTGTCCCATTCTTCCTGCCACTTAGCGAGAGCCTGCAGATGGAGATGTCGTTTCAAAGAAGAGTGTGGCCATGGAATTTCCAATTCCTCTTCTTCTATGTTGAGGGCTGCGTCTTTCGCGAGGAGGTCGGCTGCCTCGTTACAGGTGTTTCCTGCGTGGGCTTTCGTCCATGCCAGGCTAACATGCAGATGCTCTGTCTGCCTTAGATGGTATTGAATTTCTTTGATAATTGTGGACGTGTGTGCCGGATTTTGGATGGCTTGTAGGGCTGACATGCTGTCGGAAACTATTGCTGCATTCCTGATGTTATGGTAAGCAATATGTTGTACTGCCTTTTGAATTGCCAGTGCCTCCCCTTGAAAGACGCTGTTGTTTTTGTTCAGATGGCCCTTCCATTGCGCGACCTGTTCTTTGCCTTGAAACAGTACGTACGCACATCCGACGTTGTCATCCATTTTTGACCCATCAGTAAAGATATGGGTATTGTACCTGTTCATATCTTCAGGTCGCCCTTTTGAGGTTGATTCGTACTCCTACGCTCTGCTGTGCTGGGTGAAACTCAAGTGGATTGGCTGGAATTTCATAATCTCTGGGCCAGTAAGTTTCTTCATATAAAGTGGCTGGTTGCCGCAGTTGCTTAACTTGTTGCAGGACTGCCTCCCTTTCGGCGCTGATGTGAAGTGGAACGAGACCTGCTAAAATGTTCAGTGCGCTAGTAGCTGTCGTGCGGTAGGCCCTCGTGATGTTTAACATAAATTGCCTTTGTATACTTGAAAGATGCCGCACTTTACGGCTTTGCATCGGCTGGGCCCATACAGCCGCCGCATACGTTACAATCTTTTCTGCAACTGTCTGATAGATGATCTTATGAATATGCGGATTGAGGCCCCAACTGTGACCCTGCATTAACCGCATGTTCTTAGCAATGGTCGCGGTACGTTTTTTGAGATCAATTACATGTGGGATCCAGTTCAATTTATTATCAAACAGTAGACCCAGATATTTTAATTGCTTAACTATTTTTATCCGCTGGCCATTGATGGTAATGCGAGGCTGTCTGACCAGCGTTCCTCCTTTTTTGGGGAAAAGCAGAATTTGTGACTTGCTTTCCGCTATTATTAATTTTATCTTCTGGCATCTTTCGCTGAACAGGGAGCAGGTCTGATTGCTGTTCGCTTGTAGTTCCTCTCTCGTTCGACCTTTTACTATAAAGGCCGCGTCGTCCGCGTAAGCTATAAGCCTTGTATGCTCCGGCCACTTGCAGAAAGAATACTGTTGAAAGTTAAGTTCCAGAGTTGGGGGCCCGCGCATGAGCTTTGTGGGCATCCGCGGGATTGCCTCCTCTGGAGTATACCTCCGTTGTGGACGACTATGACGCTTCGGTCTGACAGGTAGTGCTGAATTGTTCTGTACATGTTCGATGGGCATTTGGCTTCTGCCAGCGCATTGAGTATGGCTGGCCACCACAGAGTGTCGAAGGCGCTTTTTAGATCGAGGCTGATAAACGCCGTGTGGTGACCGTTCCCTTGATTTTTATAAATTTCGTTTTTGATTTCTGTGCGTGAACCGTTGATGTACCGGTTCTGAAGCCATACTGATTAGGGCTTAAGTAATTAGTGAGGTGCAAGTGATGCCTCAGCCGATTCATAATGATCTTTTCGTACACCTTCCCCAACGCAGACAAGAGGCAGATGGGTCTGTACGAGTCTGGATTGGAGGGGTCTCTATTTTTCTTTAGAAAGAACACTGCTTGCCCTACTTTGAAACACCGCGGGAATGTACCCGTGTTATAAAGCCTGCTCAGGAGTGAAGTGAAGAATTCAATGTTTGCACTTAAGACGGCCTTCACGATGTTATAATTTACTCCATCCGGCCCCGGAGCTTTTTTCTTGGGAAGGCAGCGTAGTATTTGTATCAATTCCTGTGCTGTGATATCTTTGTCATCTGGGATGGAAGTATCTGTTGCCGTAGTCCTTTGTTGTTGTTGCTCAGCTGTATCTCCTGTCATATCATCCTGCGGGAACACTGCATCTAGTATCGCATTCAGTGTGCTGACCGTGGGAGCTTATGAAACTTAGTAGGTGCATACATCTTCCCGGTCGCCAGCTTGTGATGTATGCCAAAGGGAGCTGTGTTCTCTGTGCAGAAAGCCCTCCAGGAGGTGAGTTTTGCTTGTAGGACCATCCTTTTATAATGGGCTCTTTCTCGCTGGAAAGCTATCAAGAGAGTTGAGTCAGCGGTGTCGTTCCTTTGGCGATCTCACTTAAGCCGGCGTCGCAGTGCACGGCACTTTTTTTGCTGTACTTTAAGGTCGCTTGTCCACCAGCTCAGACTTTGCGGCTTTTTGGTGGTTCTGACCGGCAGAATTGCTTCGCAGGCTTCTTGTATGACCGTGACGACTTTTTCAGTAAGTTCTTCGAGCTCTGCTTGTGTTGCTGCTAGCTCTATCCTGGGGCGCAACTCGCCTAGATGGTGTTGACAGCGCTGGACGAATCGCTTCAGCTTGTTGGCAGGCAGATTATACCTTCTTATAATAGAAGTAGTTGTCCGGTGCGCAATTTTGAATGTCACATAATTGTGATCGGACAGACTTATTCCCTCTATTACTTCCCAGTCCTGTAACATGGGGGCAATACTAGGGGTGGATATTGTTAAGTCATTTGCGTTAAAGGAGGGCATATGTCCTATCAATTTTATGATTATTCACTATATATGAAGGTATGCACTACTTAAATTATTAAAAAGAATCGCTTTGGCTCAGTTAATTTGCACGCTATGTGATAATTCTAAAATGTTGTTTAATTTTGTTTTCCCAAAGTGCAAAATCATGTGTACGTGTTTTAATTTTAAATAATCTGCTAGATTTTCGGTATTATTTATTTAATTGTGTTCGATAGACATAAAAACACAACCAACAGTTGCTTCCATTTCTACAGGTGTCGTCACGAAACATGAACAAATAAATTCTAAAAGTACATATTCAGTTATTCAAGAAAATATCTTATTCGGAATAGGCAAGATCCCGTCGTTGCTGTTAAAGGAAGATTCTGCTGCAATTTCGTTACAATTTTTTAATTAGTTTTTAATTTAGTTTTGGTTAAGATAAAGTAGGCACTACACATTTTCAATTAATATTTTTTAAGTATTTCTTTTAAGATCTTGAATTTCTTTGATTACAGTCAAAATGATAGCTCACCGAAATCTAATTAAATGTGATTAAGAAATTAATTTAAATAATAAAGATCAGATGTGATAAAATCGTTAAAAGATAAGATCAATGTCATTTTTTTCGGGGGGGGGGGGAAGATGCTCAAAGATAAGATATATCTGTGATTAAGAATCTTTTAAATGCTTTTACATTCATTGCGGTATTTCAGAATTCTAATGTTAAAATATGAAAGTTTAAATGTGTTACAAAGTAAACAATTACAGTATATAAAAAGTTTTGTTTTAGAAACGGTATTTTTTCTTATGTAATTGTTCATTTAATACATCTATCTCCACAACAACACAACAAATTTGAAATAGACTTTTGTATTTTGTACTTAAGTTAAATAATTGTCTGCAATTTTAACATTATTTCAGTAAATGGTTGTAATTTAATTCTCGAATTGTGAAAATAGGGCGTGTAACTGCCATTTGTCTTGTAAGGTTCTTTCGCATCTAAAAGCTTGTGTCAAAGTGTTCAAACCCCACTAGACTGACAGCGAGTTATCGCCTTGTCTGAAACAAATCGCAGAGTTGCGAGAAAGTTAAAAATAACCGTTTTCATTTAACTCTTAAATGAACAAAAAAGCATTTATCACTTGTGACAAACTTCTTTGATCTGCGGAATTTAAATTAGCATAATAGGAAGTTGAATTTCATTGTAGCTAATGCAGACAGAGACTACTCTCAAGCTTGCTCAAATAAAATAGCCTACTCAGAAACTTACTCAGATATTTAACGGCGGGTTATTATAAAACTTTGCTTAACAAGATCCTAAAGACGGAACACAGTTTAGGCAGAAGTGGCGAGAACAAATAAGAGCAAGACGCGGCTGCCAGAAGCTATCATCTAAACATTCAAAACATTCAGCTTAAATAAGCAAAAAAAAAATAATTTGCATTCTGATGAGCAATACGGAAAGAAGTTGGCTTAAATTATTATAATAGGTTAATTAAGACAAAATACTTAATAATTTCATTGGAAATACGAAGCCCCATTTGCACAAATAATATGAAACTCCATTTTCAAAAAGTACATATAAAATGTGTTTAAGTGTATGTAATTTAAAAATAAATAAGGTTAATCTTCGGATTATGATAACTTGGCGATTTTTTGGCGAAAATTTGGTAACCAACCCTGCTACAGCAACCTGCTAGTTTTTTGGGGGGACGCCATTTTGTTTTCAAGAAGTAAAGGCAGGTTTTTTTTTTTTTTTTTTTTTTCTTTCCCCTCTCAACATTTTTTTCCAACAATCTGCTAGCCGAATTACGCTTATGCTAGAAATTTTATGCAACAAAAGTGCTTAATCATGACGAAGATTAGGTGCGAAATTGGGAGAAAGTGCAGAATCGCCCACTGCTTGCCGCGTTTTTAAGAATTCCACATACACAGTATCCATGTACACGTCGACCTATTTTCACTTAAAAAAACATCCCAGAAATGTACAAAAATGGCATTGCACACACTCTTGACTTTATCCATGTACACTGCTAAAGTCCTGGCTAGTAACCTTTATCGCGTTACCAAAATGTCGCAAAACTACATGTTACCATATTCCAAATATTAGCCACAAATAAATATAAGTAATAAATGATTTGATTTTTTTTATTAAAAAACACGTTACTTTTTTAATTAAATTTACCATCAAATGTTTTACCTAAATAATTTTATTCTAAATTAATTTTTGTTTTTTTAAATCAATTATACAAATTTATTTTTCTTCACTTATTAATAATTTATGTACTTAAAATTTAATTAATACTAATAACGAATTGGACTTTTAAAATGAAGCACCTTAATCATCGCTGACCTTCGAAACAATCTCGTGCATATAACTAAAAATTCCTTGCCATTTTTTAAGCAACATACTTGCGATAATAATTGAACTCTCTGTTGCTTTAAAAAAGAAGCGCAAGAGAAATATTTTTTCCACTTTTATACTATGACAAATGGCAATATGACAAGCGCTTCCTAGATGAGAAGCAGAAAATGCCGACCAAACCGTAAAACAATTAATCAGACGTCATAATTAATCAATTAACAACGACATCGTTAATGAATAGGTTTCAGTGCATGCCAAGAACTCCGATTTTTTTTTTCTTGTTTGTTTGTTTTTATTCTATATAATTACTTCGTGCAGAGAGGATTGTAGCTTCTGAATAATAAATAAATAAATAAGTAACATATGAGCCTGCGTTAAAGGTCATTATGCACTATATTTATTTTTTATATCTAAAATATTGGCATGAAACAGAGATTTTTTAATTCAGTGAGGAATTAATTCATGACAAATTTATAATTTATCAATTCTTCTTCTTCAGATTCTAAAGATTCAATGATAAGCATTATTATATCTTAATAGCAAAAAGGCCGTATCTGTAATCTCATATCCTTTACTGCGAACGACATATGATTGCTTACCATTGAAAAAGATCACGAATAGTAAAATATACCTTTAAAAAATCTTCTTAAGTTACATGACTTTAATCAAAAAAAAAAGTTTTTTTTTACTTATCATTACGTTCTTGAGGATAAATAACTAAAACTTAAACCGTGGAGCTGTAGATTATGCCGGATTCTAGATAAAAAGACTCAAAGGAAAACTGAAGTGAATTAAATGAAAGCGGTATTATATGTGTTACTTCCATACTAATATGCCTACTGTTCTTTTAAAGTCTGATGTTCTAATATAAAATGATTTTATTTTTAAAAGTTTATAAAAAATAAGAAAAAGGATTTTATATCATTTACATACTATATGAAGTCAAAAAAATCTTCCAAATAAATACCAAAAAAGTTCATAAAATTATTAATTAAACTTATTATTTAAACTCCTTTCTATTCAAATCGATCCGATTAAAAAATAAAAAGTTACCATTCTTAAGAACTGCATCAATTGCATTTAAATAGCTTAGTTTGTTAACCCGTAACAGACAGATTAAATCTAAAAGGTAAACATTTTACATATTGCAGAATGGCAACCGACTCGAATGAAAAGCGATTACCAATATTCCTTTGAGCTGTTTCGAAATTCAAAATTCGGGTTTCGAAGTACACATGATGAGGCGCACATGGAGGAGGATTATGTGTGTTCAAAATTTGGTACTTCTAGGTGCCAGCGTTTTTTTACATAGCGAGTAACAAACATGCTTTCAAATTTTTCATTATTTAATAAAATAAGTTAAAAAAATCCAATTTCATTATCTGTGAAATTTCTGTTTTTAATTTTAAAAAAATCCATCATTGTCAGCAGCTGCAGGTTAGCTAAAAAACTGGAATAATAAAAAAGATCGGCAATTTAAATTCAAAATAAAAAAATTAAAAAATAATAATATGAATAAATAACACATCTATATTTCAAAAATTATTTATTGGTCTATCCGATGATGTAAAGATCAAAATGATACGATGTTTCATTTGACAGGTAAATATGGATTTTTGACGATAATTCAACTCTAAAAAAACACGTATATCAAATATCAAAGAAATTCCTGTAGGGTATTTTGTTGTTATCACTAATATGTGCCGGTACATGTATAATATTTTGAAAAATTCGAATTAATAAAAGGAAACTAAAAATTAATTTTAAAATTTTACTAAAGCAAACAAATATACCAAGTTAACTTAGCTTCTTTACATTTAAAAGTTTTCTTTTTTTTTTTTTTTTTTTTTTTTTTTTTTTAATGTTTAAGTAAAAACATAAAAAAACGTAAAATACGTAAAAACGTATTGCAAAAACTTCGAAAATTAATAGGCCAAAAATGGAAATAATAAAAAATTGTTCTGAAATCTGAAAATAAGGAGCGAATATTAATTTCAGGTATTGTTACATTTTGCAATTTTCAAGTTATGTTTATGTTTTGTACATTTGGATATTGTGCTTTGCTTGTCTGATTTCATGCATTTTGCTTACAAACATTTTGTTTTCTATTCATTTCAGTGAGGGATTTTTCTGCTATTTTGTGTGTACTTTATTATTGCTCAGTTAATTTAGTTTGATTTTCTGCATTGTTTATCATGCCTTCATCCGTTAATCGTTTCACTAAATTACGCCTGAAACGGCAAAAATTCCTGAATCATCTTGACTTTTTACTTAAATGTAAATGTAAAAAATTGATCCCCAATTTTATTCAAATCAAATCTAATCAAAAACCTTCGAGTCGCGTTTCAAGAATTCTGTTAAATTGCAAACTTGCCTTACTTCGGTCCGTGATAAGGGATACACGTCAACAATTGTCCAAAATTGAACATGAACTCTATAAGCTTCATCTGGAACTCGCTAAAACATATCCAAAATTCACTGCCCTTGAACAAAAGTCTTGGTCTAGAACGGAGAATGCAGTTAACCGTCATAAAAACACCCTTGCAGTTAAATTCGAAAAACTTCTTTTACAGTCTTCCAGTTCAAGTAGTTCAAAAAATCTTCCCATTGTAAACATCAAGCCAATAGTTAATATTT
This sequence comes from Stegodyphus dumicola, assembly GCF_044657685.1. NCBI lineage: Eukaryota > Metazoa > Arthropoda > Arachnida > Araneae > Eresidae > Stegodyphus > Stegodyphus dumicola. Next base: position 136,608,683 of record NC_140776.1, read on the forward strand.
CTAATGTTAGTCTTTCAGAAGAACAAGAGAGAATTCTAAAATATAATTTTAACTTCTCACAAACCTGTAAACCCTCGATTCCAAAGATTTTGGCTCCTATCGAAAAAGCTTTCAAGTTCAGTAAAGTTTCAGATTCACAGAAAGAAATGATTAGGCATCTTATCGCTCATAATGTGAAATTCAATAATAAACCTTTGAAACCAAATCTAACTGCGAGAGAAAGAGCTACAATGCGCGAGATTCATTCTAACCCGGATATTGTCGTTTCAAAGGCCGACAAAGGTGGCCAGATAGTCGTCATGGATAAGAACACTTAAATCGATGGTGTCACTAAACTCTTAAACGAAGGACCATATAATCCGATTCCTAAAGATCCTTCCCTTTCGGACTTCTCCAAAATAAAAACTGCGATCAAATCTTCGCAAATCATTTCAAGCAACTTAAAGCATTCGCTTATCCCATCTGTTGCGAATTGTGCCAGATTATATGCTCTTCCCAAAATTCATAAAAGTAGTATTCCTTTCCGCCCTATTGTATCAAATTTAGGTACTGCCTCGTATCCATTAGCTAAATATTTAGTTTCTAGATTTTCCACTCTATTAGACACTAACATTTACACCATAAAAAATTCAATAGAGTTTGTAAAAAGGGTTAAAAACATTTCTCCTCGTAATTTACTCATGGTTTCTTTTGATGTAAAATCATTATTTACCAATGTCCCAGTGGAGGGTGCATTAAGATGTCTAGAAACCAGACTTCGCGAATTTCATTTCTCTTGCATCGAAATTGATGAGCTAATTTCTCTCACTCAACTCTGTTTGAAACAAACACATTTTGTTTTCCAAAATAAATATTACAAGCAAACTGAGGGATTAGCCATGGGAAGCCCCCTCAGTCCCATCCTGGCTGATATCTACATGCATTATTATGAATCAAAATTGTTTGAAACTTTAAACTTCCCGGCATGGTTCCGCTACGTAGACGATACTTTTACCCTGTTTGAAGGTAATAAAGATGATTTAAATAGAGTTCTTGCAACAATGAATTCTATTGATCCTGCTATTCAGCTCACTTTTGAACTTGAGACTTGCAATTCTCTTCCGTTTCTCGACATTCTGGTCACATGTAACACATCCAACTTCAGTACTACAGTTTACCGTAAACCTTCATCGGTTTGCCTTCCACAACACTTTAAATCATGTCATCCGACTAAACAAAAGTTAGCTTCATTTTATTCCTATGTTTTCCGTGCTCTTCAAGTTTGCTCCTCCAAACTAGCCCTTGATGAAGAACTAAATTATTTAAAAGCAATAGCTATTGACAGGGGCTTTTCACCCAACATTATTAATCAAGCAGTTAAAAAATTCTCATCTCAACACACTAAAAGCCACACTCTTATTTTAGGAGATTATAAAAATTCTGTTGTCATTCCCTTCTTTTCATCAATTAGCTATAAAGTTGCACATATTTTGCAGAAATTTAACTTTCGGGTTGTTTACTCTCCCATCAATAAAATTCCAACTTCTATACTCAAGGACCCCATTCCGGATATGAATTCCTGGGGTATTTATAGGATTCCTTGCCAGTGCGGTTTAATTTACATTGGCCAAACTAAGAGAGCCTTAAAATTTCGCGTCAAAGAACATGAGGCATATGTTAGAAAAAAGGAAACACAGAAGTCTTCTGTTGCTCAACATTGTTGGTCCGAAAATCACACTTTCAATTTTTCTGCTGCCAAAATTATTCAAAAAACATCTTCCATTGGAGAATTGGATTTTCTAGAGGCATTTTACATTCATAAAAATCTTTCTGTTCTAGTTAACGATCCTAATTCCAATCCAAATTTGCCTTCGGCTTTTAGAGAAATTATGTTTTAGTTCTGGTTTCGCCAACAGATGGCGCCACTTGCTTATTCTTGTCCATGCTTTCTTATCTTATCTAAACATTATTTCCTATCTTGTTCATTTGCGGTTTTGCAGCTGAAGATGATGGTTCGGTAAAACCATCGAAACTAGTCCTGTGAAAATTTTGTAAATTAACGCTGATTTTTGTTGTTTGACTTCTGAATTAGTATTTATTCGGCGTGTTATTGTGTCTTAATTATAGAAGCCCCAAACAGGCTTACATTTTGCTTTCTTTTTTGCACGTGGTGTGGCCGCCATTTTGTGATTGTAGGAGTTTCGGTGAGTACATTTTTGCAATTTTCAAGTTATGTTTATGTTTTGTACATTTGGATATTTTGCTTTGCTTGTCTGATTTCATGCATTTTGCTTACAAACATTTTGTTTTCTATTCATTTCAGTGAGGGATTTTTCTGCTATTTTGTGTGTACTTTATTATTGCTCAGTTAATTTAGTTTGATTTTCTGCATTGTTTATCATGCCTTCATCCGTTAATCGTTTCACTAAATTACGCCTGAAACGGCAAAAATTCCTGAATCATCTTGACTTTTTACTTAAATGTAAATGTAAAAAATTGATCCCCAATTTTATTCAAATCAAATCTAATCAAAAACCTTCGAGTCGCGTTTCAAGAATTCTGTTAAATTGCAAACTTGCCTTACTTCGGTCCGTGATAAGGGATACACGTCAACAATTGTCCAAAATTGAACATGAACTCTATAAGCTTCATCTGGAACTCGCTAAAACATATCCAAAATTCACTGCCCTTGAACAAAAGTCTTGGTCTAGAACGGAGAATGCAGTTAACCGTCATAAAAACACCCTTGCAGTTAAATTCGAAAAACTTCTTTTACAGTCTTCCAGTTCAAGTAGTTCAAAAAATCTTCCCATTGTAAACATCAAGCCAATAGTTAATATTTCTAATGTTAGTCTTTCAGAAGAACAAGAGAGAATTCTAAAATATAATTTTAACTTCTCACAAACCTGTAAACCCTCGATTCCAAAGATTTTGGCTCCTATCGAAAAAGCTTTCAAGTTCAGTAAAGTTTCAGATTCACAGAAAGAAATGATTAGGCATCTTATCGCTCATAATGTGAAATTCAATAATAAACCTTTGAAACCAAATCTAACTGCGAGAGAAAGAGCTACAATGCGCGAGATTCATTCTAACCCGGATATTGTCGTTTCAAAGGCCGACAAAGGTGGCCAGATAGTCGTCATGGATAAGAACACTTAAATCGATGGTGTCACTAAACTCTTAAACGAAGGACCATATAATCCGATTCCTAAAGATCCTTCCCTTTCGGACTTCTCCAAAATAAAAACTGCGATCAAATCTTCGCAAATCATTTCAAGCAACTTAAAGCATTCGCTTATCCCATCTGTTGCGAATTGTGCCAGATTATATGCTCTTCCCAAAATTCATAAAAGTAGTATTCCTTTCCGCCCTATTGTATCAAATTTAGGTACTGCCTCGTATCCATTAGCTAAATATTTAGTTTCTAGATTTTCCACTCTATTAGACACTAACATTTACACCATAAAAAATTCAATAGAGTTTGTAAAAAGGGTTAAAAACATTTCTCCTCGTAATTTACTCATGGTTTCTTTTGATGTAAAATCATTATTTACCAATGTCCCAGTGGAGGGTGCATTAAGATGTCTAGAAACCAGACTTCGCGAATTTCATTTCTCTTGCATCGAAATTGATGAGCTAATTTCTCTCACTCAACTCTGTTTGAAACAAACACATTTTGTTTTCCAAAATAAATATTACAAGCAAACTGAGGGATTAGCCATGGGAAGCCCCCTCAGTCCCATCCTGGCTGATATCTACATGCATTATTATGAATCAAAATTGTTTGAAACTTTAAACTTCCCGGCATGGTTCCGCTACGTAGACGATACTTTTACCCTGTTTGAAGGTAATAAAGATGATTTAAATAGAGTTCTTGCAACAATGAATTCTATTGATCCTGCTATTCAGCTCACTTTTGAACTTGAGACTTGCAATTCTCTTCCGTTTCTCGACATTCTGGTCACACGTAACACATCCAACTTCAGTACTACAGTTTACCGTAAACCTTCATCGGTTTGCCTTCCACCACACTTTAAATCATGTCATCCGACTAAACAAAAGTTAGCTTCATTTTATTCCTATGTTTTCCGTGCTCTTCAAGTTTGCTCCTCCAAACTAGCCCTTGATGAAGAACTAAATTATTTAAAAGCAATAGCTATTGACAGGGGCTTTTCACCCAACATTATTAATCAAGCAGTTAAAAAATTCTCATCTCAACACACTAAAAGCCACACTCTTATTTTAGGAGATTATAAAAATTCTGTTGTCATTCCCTTCTTTTCATCAATTAGCTATAAAGTTGCACATATTTTGCAGAAATTTAACTTTCGGGTTGTTTACTCTCCCATCAATAAAATTCCAACTTCTATACTCAAGGACCCCATTCCGGATATGAATTCCTGGGGTATTTATAGGATTCCTTGCCAGTGCGGTTTAATTTACATTGGCCAAACTAAGAGAGCCTTAAAATTTCGCGTCAAAGAACATGAGGCATATGTTAGAAAAAAGGAAACACAGAAGTCTTCTGTTGCTCAACATTGTTGGTCCGAAAATCACACTTTCAATTTTTCTGCTGCCAAAATTATTCAAAAAACATCTTCCATTGGAGAACTGGATTTTCTAGAGGCATTTCACATTCATAAAAATCTTTCTGTTCTAGTTAACGATCCTAATTCCAATCCAAATTTGCCTTCGGCTTTTAGAGAAATTATGTTTTAGTTCTGGTTTCGCCAACAGATGGCGCCACTTGCTTATTCTTGTCCATGCTTTCTTATCTTATCTAAACATTATTTCCTATCTTGTTCATTTGCGGTTTTGCAGCTGAAGATGATGGTTCGGTAAAACCATCGAAACTAGTCCTGTGAAAATTTTGTAAATTAACGCTGATTTTTGTTGTTTGACTTCTGAATTAGTATTTATTCGGCGTGTTATTGTGTCTTAATTATAGAAGCCCCAAACAGGCTTACATTTTGCTTTCTTTTTTGCACGTGGTGTGGCCGCCATTTTGTGATTGTAGGAGTTTCGGTGAGTACATTTTTGCAATTTTCAAGTTATGTTTATGTTTTGTACATTTGGATATTTTGCTTTGCTTGTCTGATTTCATGCATTTTGCTTACAAACATTTTGTTTTCTATTCATTTCAGTGAGGGATTTTTCTGCTATTTTGTGTGTACTTTATTATTGCTCAGTTAATTTAGTTTGATTTTCTGCATTGTTTATCATGCCTTCATCCGTTAATCGTTTCACTAAATTACGCCTGAAACGGCAAAAATTCCTGAATCATCTTGACTTTTTACTTAAATGTAAATGTAAAAAATTGATCCCCAATTTTATTCAAATCAAATCTAATCAAAAACCTTCGAGTCGCGTTTCAAGAATTCTGTTAAATTGCAAACTTGCCTTACTTCGGTCCGTGATAAGGGATACACGTCAACAATTGTCCAAAATTGAACATGAACTCTATAAGCTTCATCTGGAACTCGCTAAAACATATCCAAAATTCACTGCCCTTGAACAAAAGTCTTGGTCTAGAACGGAGAATGCAGTTAACCGTCATAAAAACACCCTTGCAGTTAAATTCGAAAAACTTCTTTTACAGTCTTCCAGTTCAAGTAGTTCAAAAAATCTTCCCATTGTAAACATCAAGCCAATAGTTAATATTTCTAATGTTAGTCTTTCAGAAGAACAAGAGAGAATTCTAAAATATAATTTTAACTTCTCACAAACCTGTAAACCCTCGATTCCAAAGATTTTGGCTCCTATCGAAAAAGCTTTCAAGTTCAGTAAAGTTTCAGATTCACAGAAAGAAATGATTAGGCATCTTATCGCTCATAATGTGAAATTCAATAATAAACCTTTGAAACCAAATCTAACTGCGAGAGAAAGAGCTACAATGCGCGAGATTCATTCTAACCCGGATATTGTCGTTTCAAAGGCCGACAAAGGTGGCCAGATAGTCGTCATGGATAAGAATACTTACATCGATGGTGTCACTAAACTCTTAAACGAAGGACCATAAAATCCGATTCCTAAAGATCCTTCCCTTTCGGACTTATCCAAAATAAAAACTGCGATCAAATCTTCGCAAATCATTTCAAGCAACTTAAAACATTCGCTTATCCCATCTGTTGCGAATTGTGCCAGATTATATGCTCTTCCCAAAATTCATAAAAGTAGTATTCCTTTCCGCCCTATTGTATCAAATTTAGGTACTGCCTCGTATCCATTAGCTAAATATTTAGTTTCTAGATTTTCCACTCTATTAGACAATAACATTTACACCATAAAAAATTCAATAGAGTTTGTAAAAAAGGTTAAAAACATTTCTCCTCGTAATTTACTCATGGTTTCTTTTGATGTAAAATCATTATTTACCAATGTCCCAGTGGAGGGTGCATTAAGATGTCTAGAAACCAGACTTCGCGAATTTCATTTCTCTTGCATCGAAATTGATGAGCTAATTTCTCTCACTCAACTCTGTTTGAAACAAACACATTTTGTTTTCCAAAATAAATATTACAAGCAAACTGAGGGATTAGCCATGGGAAGCCCCCTCAGTCCCATCCTGGCTGATATCTACATGCATTATTATGAATCAAAATTGTTTGAAACTTTAAACTTCCCGGCATGGTTCCGCTACGTAGACGATACTTTTACCCTGTTTGAAGGTAATAAAGATGATTTAAATAGAGTTCTTGCAACAATGAATTCTATTGATCCTGCTATTCAGCTCACTTTTGAACTTGAGACTTGCAATTCTCTTCCGTTTCTCGACATTCTGGTCACACGTAACACATCCAACTTCAGTACTACAGTTTACCGTAAACCTTCATCGGTTTGCCTTCCACCACACTTTAAATCATGTCATCCGACTAAACAAAAGTTAGCTTCATTTTATTCCTATGTTTTCCGTGCTCTTCAAGTTTGCTCCTCCAAACTAGCCCTTGATGAAGAACTAAATTATTTAAAAGCAATAGCTATTGACAGGGGCTTTTCACCCAACATTATTAATCAAGCAGTTAAAAAATTCTCATCTCAACACACTAAAAGCCACACTCTTATTTTAGGAGATTATAAAAATTCTGTTGTCATTCCCTTCTTTCCATCAATTAGCTATAAAGTTGCACATATTTTGCAGAAATTTAACTTTCGGGTTGTTTACTCTCCCATCAATAAAATTCCAACTTCTATACTCAAGGACCCCATTCCGGATATGAATTCCTGGGGTATTTATAGGATTCCTTGCCAGTGCGGTTTAATTTACATTGGCCAAACTAAGAGAGCCTTAAAATTTCGCGTCAAAGAACATGAGGCATATGTTAGAAAAAAGGAAACACAGAAGTCTTCTGTTGCTCAACATTGTTGGTCCAAAAATCACACTTTCAATTTTTCTGCTGCCAAAATTATTCAAAAAACATCTTCCATTGGAGAACTGGATTTTCTAGAGGCATTTCACATTCATAAAAATCTTTCTGTTCTAGTTAACGATCCTAATTCCAATCCAAATTTGCCTTCGGCTTTTAGAGAAATTATGTTTTAGTTTTGGTTTCGCCAACAGATGGCGCCACTTGATTATTGTTGTCCAGGTTTTCTTATCTTATCTAAACATTATTTCCTATCTTGTTCATTTGCGGTTTTGCAGCTGAAGATGATGGTTCGGTAAAACCATCGAAACTAGTCCTGTGAAAATTTTGTAAATTAACGCTGATTTTTGTTGTTTGACTTCTGAATTAGTATTTATTCGGCGTGTTATTGTGTCTTAATTGTTAGATGTGTCAATAATTAAATACAATCATTTATTTAAAACTGCATCTTTCGAACCATTCGCAAATATTAATATGATTAAAATCTTGCAGTGTTGTTAGTGATAACTGGAAGTAAAGCTGCAGACCCTATTAGACAAATGGCAATTTATCGCTGAGGCTCAACAACTCATAAACGAAAGAGAAGGTTTAAAAGAGGGTTCCCGTTCGTCGCATGCAAACCAAAAGCGAGCGCGAAGAGCGAAGGAAATATCAAGACTCGACCCTGATGATATATTTAACTGTTACGATCGGGCTTCGAGGCTGGCTTTCATCATGGACAAACTTTGATGATCCGAATTTTGCCAATTAAAATTTGATGATCTGAGTTGCAGCAAAATGAAATGCATTTTGAGCTGTGTTGGCGGTTTCAAATCTTCTTTATTATCTTCCTTTTGATATATTGCTTGTGTTTGTACGTATCGCCAAGTTGGGGTATCAATGTTAGTACTTTCAGAGTTTTCTCATCTGTTTGACTGCTCATTTAAATGACTTCTTCGCGTCTTTAATTTAATAATTAATCCGTCTGTTATTAATATTTAATCTGTTAATTAATATTTAATCCGTCTGTTATTAATTACGAAACTAAACTATTTAAAAGCAACAAATGCAGTTCTATTTTTTTTTTCTTTTGAATCTGATTCATTTAAATTAAAATGCATTTAAGTCACGGCATATCTGATTAAAAACAAGTATTTTTATCATTTTTTTATTCTGATTGATTTTTTAAAAAAATGCAATTAATTCATTGATGCATCTAATTAAAACATTAAATATTTTTTTAACTTTTTTAAATCTGATTTATCTAAATAAAAATGGATATAATTTAATGATATATCTATTTAAAAATATTAAATATTTTCATACAATTATATTACATTTTTTCACTTTTTAAATATGCAGAAAATACATAACAATTCCATGTTAGTCTAAATACATATTCAACTAATATCCGATAAAATGTTTCGCTAATCCATCTGTGTCTATCGATAATCTCTACTGATAAGCCATATTAAAATTTTAAAAGATACCGTTTGTGCGGTCATTAAATCTGAATCCTTTCAAATTTCGATTTTTAATTTTTTTTTAAAAAAATCTTTATAATTTTGTTACAACTGGTAAGTTGAAAGAATTTTCGTATAATTAATTTTGTACAAGTTTTCAAACGCTAAAAATACCTTATTAATATTCTCACGAAGTTGTATGACTTTAAAGTCATCATCTACGAATCATAAAAAAATAATTTAGTAAAATAGAAATATCGGGTTTTAAAGTTTCCCACCCCCACAAATATCGTTTACGCAAACAGTTCACGTTGGGGTGTTTAATCATATTTTGTCAAACGAGTTTTCGCATTTGAAAGAGACTTGCTTTAGAATACTGTATTGTGAAGTTTGTAAAATCATATCGTTATCATTAAGTGCAAGGTGTCCGAAATGGAACTATCACCCTACTAAATTAGATTCTGCAAAATATGAGCTACAGAATGTCACCAAATCATATGTACAGCTTTAGGTACTAATGTTGTATCACATGACACTGTGAAGGTTTAGTACCGAAAGTTCAAAAACAAGGACTGTAACATTCAAGAAGCAAAGAGCTCTGGCGGCCTATTGATGTTGATGTGGCCCGTCTGCGAGATCTTGTGGAAGTAGATCAGAAGGCAACCACTATAGAGCTTGCTAAGAAATTAAACGTTAGTACCATGTCCATTAGTCGCGTATATAGTACTTGACGTTCGAGTTCAATCCCTGGATTCCGCATGTGTCAGGACAGATGTGTTCAGGCCTGCATTAATCTGCTCGATGCAATGACAAAATTCTGGGATGGGTCATCACTTGTAATTAAAAGTGGATTTACTTCAATAACACAGGCAGAAAAGCGGGGATGGTTTGTGGCCGGTGTGCCCGTCGGCAGTGTCGCAAAGCGCAATTTGACTAATAAAAAAATCCTGCTTTGTATTTGGTGGGATTGCCGTATATTATCCACAAAGAGCATCTGGAAAAAGGTAAAACCCTCGACAGTAAGGTGCACATTGAGATGCTAGTCCGTGTTGACGCTGCTATCGAGGAAAAACGTCGAACTGAGTTCCGGAGCGAAAGGTAATGTTCCATCAAGTAACGCAAGACTGCGTGTGTCTGCATTCACCGGCTGGACTCTGTATGGACTCGAATGAGATCATTTGCTACAACCATCATATAGCCCGACCTCGCTTCTTCGACTTCTACCTGCAGCTACATCTTGCAGCTGCTATCTTCCATTCTGCACAGGACGTCCGAAATGACATTGATCTGTCTTTTGGACTCGCGGCCAACCAAGTTCTGGGCCGAAGACATTGAAAAACTACCAAAACATTGGCAGAAAATCATAGATTTGGGTGCTGATTACTACCCGCAGTAGGTACAGCTTATCATGTTTTTTTTTTTTTTTTTATTTATTTATTTATTTATTTATTTTTTATAATTTTATTTTTATTAAGAACTTTTTTTAGCGGAAAACCAAATAGTTTTCTTTTTTAATTTATGTAAAAAATATTACAATCTTCTGGAGTGCAGCATTCAAGCCTGCCAATGTCTGTTAGGACACGAATTTTATTAGGTTCTGTGAACAAGAAAATTTATATTCATCAATCGTTTTAAAAAAAGCACATAAAAATGTTCGTCGTTTAATCTATTAATATTAAAAATCTTTTTAATAAACTGATATTTTATTCTTACTTACGACATGCCTTCTTCAGTTTGCGACGTCTTTATAGATGCAAATATGTTGCACTTCAATTTGTTTACGGCTCCAGCTTAAAATGAAATATTTCGGTCAATTTTTGTAGTATAGGATACACATTTTTCAAATTTTATTTTATATCATAAGGATAAAATTTGCTTAAATAAATGTTTAAATATCACGGAGAGCATATAAAATGCTATATTTCGAAATTTTTACAAAATTTATGTTTTAAATCTTAAAACGGCGAAACATAAATATCTGTATCATTTAAAACACTTTTGTGACTAGAAATATAATCCTACGGCCAACGGTATTGAAAATAAACGCCGGTTAAGGAATTTTGTAGACGCTGAGAATATAAGCATAATTAAAGAGGCATGTTAATTTTATAAATAAATAATTTTCAAATGGTGATTCGAATCAGTTCTTTTAATGTCCTTCTAAATTTTACTTTAGACGAATATTCGAAGCATTTTGGGGAAAATTATTTGTAGAAAATACAAAATTAAATTAGATCGGATTAGATTACACCAAGCTTAAGCCCCCAGTTCTCTAACTAATCGAATAATGCTTTTAAAGTAAAATTACCAATCAACGTACCTGTATTCTGTCCATCACTTAACCCTTGTTTTCAGTCTACAACGATCTGCCTCGAATAATTTTTTTAATGTGATAATATTCATCTTAACTCTCCCAGCGCACTAACAGAACTAAACTTGACTGATGACTGATCTTTCTCAAGCTTCACAAATGAAAAAGTCAGTAACGCGTTTGTCCACCTCTGGCCCTTATGCAAGCAGTTATTCGGCTTGACATCGATTGATAGAGGTTGCGGATGTCCTTCTGAGGGATATCGCGCCAAATTCTTCCCAACTGGCGCGTTAGATCGTCAACATCCCGAGCTGGTTGCAGGGCCCTGTCCCTGATGCTCCAAACGTGCTCAATAGAAGAGAGATACGGCGACCTTGCCGATCAAGGTAATGTTCGGCAAGCATTAAGGCAAGCAAGTGACAAGTGACGGAGGACATGACCACCACCCCTTTACTATTAAGTTAATTAGCATAGTGTCACGCCCGCCCTAATCTTGAGTGTAGAAACATGTGCAGTGTGGGGGCGGGTATTATCTTGCTGAAATGTAAGCCCAGGGTGGCGTAACATGAAGGACAACACAACCGGCCTTAGAACTTCGTCGACGTACCGCTGTGCTGTAAGGTTGCAACGGATGACAACCAAAGGGGTCCTATTATGAAATGAAATGGCACCCCAGACCATCACTCCTGGTTGTCGGCCTGTCTGCCGGAAGACAGTCAGGTTGGTATCACACCCGCTGTACGGGGCGTCTCCAGACTCGCCTTCGCTGGTCATTGGGGCTCAGTTCAAAGCGAGATTCATCACTGAAGACTATTCTACTCCAATCAGTGAAATTCCAGCGCGAATGAGCCCGACACCACTGCAAACGGGCTTAACGTTGTACAGAGGTCAATGGTAGTTGGCACAAGGGACGCCGTGACCTCAGCCCCCTTTCTGTGAGCCGTCTATGAATGGTCCTTGCGGTCACTGAAGCACTAGTTGCACGTACAATCGATGATAATGATGCATCTGGACCTGTGAGTGCCGCTCTGACGATTGCTCGGTCTTCACGTTCTGTCGTTTCTCTAGGCCTACCTCTTCCTTCTTGACGCTGTGTGTGGCCATGGTTCACCCATTCCTTCCAACATCGTCTAATAGTGGCATCGCTCCTGCTCAAATGTCGAGTTATTCGCCGATAAGACCAACCGGCTTCTTTGAGTCCAACTACACAACCTCTCTCAAATTCTCACATCTGCGCATATCGTTCACGCACCTGTATGCGAGGCATAGTTACTGTCTACCAGAGTACACAGAATGAAATTCGTGAAGAATTTCAATGGATCTTGGATCTTGGATCATATCTTTACTGCTGGCTTTAGCTACTAGAAGCTCTTACCAGTATATTATCATTATACCATAGGCTATAAAGTTAAAAATTTAACGCGCCCGAAGACGAGATCAATAAATGAGAGAAGTCATAAAATAAGTTTTGCTAAATTGCATATCATGGCATATCATGGTTGATTATATCAATGGCGGCGAGAGGCGGAATGGAAGTCTAAACTTCTTGGTGAGTCTAGAAGAGCAGAAACACGTTATCAGCGTCTGGCATTATGATTGGTCGAGGAGTCAGAGTTCGAAAAATGAAGTTTTTTGTAGTTTTTGGAAATAAATAAAGTTCGAACATAGTAAAAGCAACATCTATCTGTGAATTTAAGAGTCCTATGTCTTTTGAAACACTTGAAAATCATCTAAACTTGCGATATAATCATTAAATGACTAGAAAACTGTAAAAGGCGAAAATGAGGTCATGTGGCTCACTAGGGCTAATGAGTGAGAGTAAGCACTTGGTGTTGACCACGAACTTTGATTTTAAAACAGACGATACGAAATAGTAAAAATAAAAAGTAAAAAATCTTGGTTAAATAAGTAGTACAACGAAGAATTCATCGATGAAAAATAAAGTCCTAACTTTGCAAAATTCATCTTTCTTGAATAGTAACTGAATAGTAAAATAAAAATTTCGTACAATATATACACTACCGCCACTTAGAACTGTGGTGAATCGTTCGAGGTCTTTTCACTACGTGCTCAGCAGTAGGGTCATAGTCTGTAAGCGATTTAATAGGTTCATAGGGAGAATTTCTCATATCTTTAAAGAAGTTGTGTGCAGAAATTAGGATTTGGTCGTGAATTGGGTAGATATTTGTCAACCCAATCTTTGTGAATTTGGGAATTTCGCACGAACCCGGGTGCGTTCACTATGCTACGTAAGATTTTGTTTTGAAAAATATTTAATTTTTGTCTGTCTATTTTTCGGGCAGTAGCCCAGGCTCAAACTGCATAGAGGATTATTGGGCGAATAAGTGAGATGTAGATATTTTTCTTGGTACGGAGGTTTAACTTAGAGTTTTTTCCAATTAATGAGTAGAGAGCAATGAAAGCAGCGTTAGCCTTATTTGTAACATATTGAATATGACCTTTGAAATTTAGGGTTTTGTCAATATAGACACCTAAGTATTTATAGGAGTTGACAACAGGAATATCTTGGTTATTGAGTCGGATATTTATATTCCTTGGGATATTTTTCCTGTATCTGCGGAAGAGAACTACGCAGCATTTATCAGTATTTAGTCTGATTTTCCAGTCTTGACAAAATTTGTTAATAATATTGACTTGAAGCTGAAGTTTCTCTACAGCATTATTTGGACTTCATGAACTGGTGAGGATGACTGTCTCAGCGCACTTGAAAAGTACGATGTTTAAAATCAGAATGCATAAGTTTGACAAAGCTGTTTGGTAAAAGGAAGTTAGATAGCTTATGAAGTAAGCCAGCATGCCACACTCGATGGAAAGCTTTTTCGAAATCGAGAAAGCATGCCGCTACTCCGTTCTTTTTTGTAAATTCTTGGGCAATAAATTCAACGAAATTTAGTACAGTAGAAGTCCGATAATCCGGCACGTTCGGGACCGGCTCGGTGCCAGACTACCGAAAATTCCGGTCTATCAGGCCGTAATTATAAGAACAATTAGGTTAATAATTAAACTAAAAATACAGTATGCAAATACATACAACAAAGTTTATTTTACATTTCATATAATGTATGTACACGTACTGTAAAACATATTTCACTTAGATTTAAAAAAGTCACGAATGTCTTTTTGTTTTCTTGACTTTTGGCGTTTGGTATAAAATTTATTTCTAATGACATGGAAATCAATAATTTCTGAAGCACTGTAGCTAGTACTAGCCTCGGGAAAAGAGATAAAGTTATTTAGTGATTCTGCAGCTTCTGCCCAGCTGATTTTTTCCTTTTCTTCCGTTTCGGCATCTGAGTCATTTTCTTCAAGATTTTGAGTAGGCTGAGGGTTTACTACAATGTTAATAACGTTGATTTGTTTTTTAATGTCATAAATAGTTAATGAGCCAATATTAAACTCCTTCATTAAAACATTTCTATTCTCGCCTTTTTCTAGCCGTTTGATGATTTCTAGTTTCTGATTGAGAGTCAGTGTTACGTGTTTTCGTTTCTCTCCTTTTGAACTCGAAGGCTTAGGTTTTGAAAACATGGTCACTGTACAGTTAGAACGAAAATCACTTTTTTTATAAACAGTTTCAAAAGTTACGTTTACTGCGATGTGAAAGGACACAAAACAACAACGCACAAAAAAATGGCGAAGACGCTTCGTGATTGATTAACGGAGCTGCACTGCACCTGAATTTGTTGTGACAGCTGAGACTAGCCGGCCGCTAATTGTTTCCGAACAATACCGAGCGCTTCCGGATGATCTCGAACTACCCCGAAAACTTCCGAATAGCTCTCGAGCGGTTTTATTTGCTTTAAAGACACACTTTTGGAGAAAACCAAAATTTTTACAATTTTCCAGAGCGATGCCGGACTATCAGGCATTCCGGACTGTTGGATGCCGGACTAATGGACTTCTACTGTATTTGATGTGTGGTGCTGTGGCCTTTGCGGAATCCAAATTGATGCTTGCCTATTAGATTAAGGCTTTCTAGATAATTGGTGAGCCGAGCACTATGTACTCGTTCGAAAACTTTTCCAAGCGCTGGCGAAAGACTGATGGGTCTGTAATTTTTTGCTAGCTTTGGATCTTTTCCTAGTTTCGGGATGATACCAATGATCGAGTGTTTCCACTGCGATGGAAAGTAGCTGAGTCTAATACAAGCATTAAAAATATTTGTAATTAAGACTATGCATCTTCTAGGTAAAGCTTGCAACGCTTCATTAGAAATCATGTCATATCCCTTAGCTTTGCGCTTCTTTAATTTTTTAATAATTTGCTGAACTTCATTTGGAAATGCAGGCGTAAAAAACTTAATGCTGGGACTGTTGACTGAGGATGCTATTGACAGAGTAATTAATATCTTTTTCGTGATCAGAATTATTATTTCCATGTTGTTTAAAAATATTTTCTGATTCTCTTGCATGAATTTCAGCAATGGAGTCTTCGGAGTAGTGAAATTTGCCCATGTAATACAGGGGGTGAATTTGATTGGGTGAAACATTTCTGAGTGATTTAGCTACTTTCCAAACAGAGTTTGGGTAAAGATCCATGTTTTCTAGGAAATTATCCCACGAATTTGATCGATAGGTGGCGATGTCTTTTATTTTTCTGTTTAAATAATTAATATGACGTTTTACAGTAGGATTGCGAGTAATATGCCATCTTTTTTTAAGTTTATTTCTTTCTTGTATAAGGGATTTAATTTTTTCTTGGAATGCCATAGGGATTTTTATTCTTGACTGTATAGGTAGCATTATTCACAGCGTTTTGAATTTTGGAGTTTAATCTGGGGATTTCCAGCTCAATATCGCAGTCATAACGAAGTGTGGCTCTGCTGTTTACAGAATTTAGCTGTTCGGTAACCATATACCAATTAACTTTTGTATGTGCTTTAGGGAGAGGGGGATAAAATCCATAGAAGTTGAAGACTATAGGGAGATGGTCAGACGAAAGTTCTGGGAGAACATCAAGATTAGGAATATTAGGAAGGTTTTTCATCAAAACTACACCTAAAATATCTTCGAGTCCGTTGTACGTATAGTGCGTTGGGTGACTGGGAGCAATGAGATTGATGTTACGATTGTGGATGAAGTTGTTTAAATTTTCTCCATTTCTATTTGTGACTCTACATTTCCAAGAGGAATGTTTAGCATTTAAATCACCTGCTATTAAGATGGGGTAGTTATTTTCAGTAAGTAGTTTCAGATTATTGAGATCAAGAGTGCTTGAGGGGGGGATTGTAGACGGAGATAAAAGAAAAGTTTCTCTAAAACTACTCTATAGATAAGAACTGCAGCATTTTCTATAGTACAAGCAGGGTTTAAATCATATTTGGCTGCTTTGATATGGTTTTTAATGAGAATTGCGTTTCTTCCTCCTCTATCTCCTCCTCTATTATGTCTTCTGTCTTTTCTGTAGATGCGGTAGCCTTGTATTTTAAATTTGTCGCAAGAGCGGAGATGCGTTTCATTTACTAGCATAACATCAATGTTATGTCTAGTAAGAAAATTTGAAATTTCCACTTGTTGGTATCTGATGCCGTTTGCATTATAGTAACAAATCTTTAAGAAGCTATTTGTAGCTGAGATAAAATTTATTTGACTATGAGTTTGATTAAAATTCATAGTTTAGATTTGAGAAATATTCGAAGGCCGCGATACCGACCTCTAGTTTGTCAAATATTGTTTTTGCTATTTTAAATTTCTGGAAGAATTCTTTAACTTGAGTGAATTGGATTTTCATCCAGTTAAAAAAGCCAAGTGTGTTTGAGTCTGTGTCTTCTGTTTTATTATTGTTTGCATTTTCCTTTGAAGTATTCCATGCATTTTTTGGTTTGTTCTCAGAGAGCGAAGGAAAATCGTTTTTGTTAAATTTAAATTGTTCTTTTTTTTTCTTCTTTTAAAGCTTTAAATTCTTCGATTTGCTTCTGAAAATTATAAGGATGTTTACTGCAACCTTTGAAGGAAGAAACGTGATTTGGCCCACAGAGGGCACAGACAGGGGGGTTTGTTGTCATTTTTTGTTTGTTTTCAAGTGAATGTTTCATGAGGCTCTGCACATGTTAAACAGGTTTATAGTGACATTTGACCCGTGTGTGCCCGTACCTTTGGCACTTATGGCACTGCATGGGTCCAGGGCGAGCTTTAAAAGGCTCGATAAAGTCATCCAGACCTCTGAGTTTCTTTAGATTATATGTTCTTGTACCTTCTTTATTTCTAGTACATTCTGGTATAAAAATAGAAAGATGAACTTGCTTTCCTTCAATAGTGTGAATTACTTGTCGAATTTTTTGAATTGGAATACCTTCTTGGGCAATTTCGTTTTTGATTAGTTCCATATTAGCTGTTTTTTTTTTTTTTTAAGTTTTTTAATTATTGCCTTGATAGGCTTTTCACTTTTGAGTTTAAAAGTAGGAAAAGGAATATGTAGTTTAATTAGGTATTCAGTAACTGCGCGGTAGTGGTCTGAGTCATAAACTCTTATGGTCAGTGTACCTCCACTTAGATTTCCACGACATTTTTTGATATGTAATTGCTCTTCAAAATCTTCTTTCATCTTATCCCAATCCCCCGTGAAGTCTGCTAAGACTATAGGGGGGATGTGTCCTGCTTTTTTGTTGGGTGTAATAAATTCACCTTCCTCTGCTTCCATATTGTCTTCAGGGTTTAGTTCCTCGAATTTATTTTTTTGAGCTGGTTCTTCGATTTCGGAATTTGATAGAGTTCTCTTACGAGTTATTCTAGGGGTTATGTATCCTTCTTTATCTATTGTGGTTTTCTTTTTGATTCTAGATTTTTTACTAGCAGTAATATCAGATTGACTTGTTTCCTGTGCTGGATTATTTAGGGTTTCTTTTTGTTTCATTTCATTAATGTATAATTCTAAGATTTGTATGTCCTTTTCCATAGCACTGACGTCAGCTAAGTGAACTTCAGTCGAATTATTTGGATTAAATGAATTTTGATAAGCATGAAACTTAGAAAGCATAAGTTGCTTAAGTTTTTCTAAGTTATCGCTGGTAACTTCCAGATTTCTGTGATTACACGCAGATTTGATACGGTTTTCGATCGCCTTCTTGTCCATGATATGCATGAATCCTAACTTTTAACTTAATGGCGAAAAGAATAATGAAAACAGACTTATCGTGAACATCAAGAAGAGACGACAGCAACTCAGGATCAGAGTCAGCTGTGGGAGCAATGTCTTTTTCCCTTTCTTCACAAAATCGCAGGAATAAAGCAACGCCGTAGACAGAAAGAACAATTTCTCTAATAATCAACAGCAACACAAAAGGTTAATGGCGGAATCGTCTGCGTGAATCAATTTCAATGGAATCGTAATTTCTCCTCTTAAATATCCTGCCAGTTGCGCAGATCAGATGCGCTGTAGCGACTACCGTTCATTCATTGGCAGCCAAAATGTAAAACTTTGCATTTTCCGTCGAAACCTGTATGCAAACAGTTTGTTTATTGCTATAGGTTGTATGCGCATTTATGAATTAAATTAAATATATATTATATAGCCTACAGCAGCAATGATGTTGCATTATTTGCAAATATATGCCTCATTGTATGCTGTAGCGACAGAAAAATGTATGCTGTAGCGTAGGAGAAAATACCTTACAAAATTCTTTTTTCAAATGTTTCTCTTTACTAAATACGAAAGCATGTAATCGTTATTTTTATAATATTGCCAGCTGCAGCTGCACGTCCACGCCATACATATGTATGTGACAATTTCGAGAAGCATAGAAGAGGAATCAGCTTGCAATCGTCGAGGCTGAAGGTGAAGGCTTACTGATGAAAATAACGAAACATGAACTTGCCGAACTTCCAGTCTTTATTTCCACGCATATAAAAATCATCTCAGTAGGTATTTATCCAATCATAATGAAATCTGAGACATATCTGTGAGTCAATCATAATGAAACACGATAAAGTGCTATGTACATTGATTCTTAAAATTCAGACGCAGGCGTTTTAGACGAAAAAGCAAAGCAAGGAGCTATTAGCAAGGTAAAAGCTGACAGAAGAAGTGACGTAATTAGTCACCAGGGGTATTTTATACCAAGTTTGATGTACAAGTACAGCTAATCTATAATTGGTTAGTTAGTAGCGTTGCATAACGTAGAAAAATCTCGAATCTGAGGAACATATGAATTTAGGGGGAGAGCACCACATTTAAAATGTTAATTTTGAGATAGCCAATTATTTTTTAAAGCAGCCATCGTAGAGAGAGAAGAAAAAGACGAAGGACCAAACCATTTAAAATAAAATGTATTATTGAATTTGCAGAGTCATTAGGTTATAGCTATGCAGGAAACGTAAAATATGCAATGTCTTCGCCGGGATTCGAGTTCCGGAACTTCCGATTACGCGTCGGACGTGCTTCCAGTTATATAAACAAGGCACAGGGAAATGAAAGAGAAAATACCTTACAAAATTCTTTTTTCAAATGTCTCTTTACTAAATACGAAAGCATGCAATCGTTATTTTTATACTGCCAGCTGCAGCTGCACGTCCACGCCGTACATATTTTTTTCTCTTCGCCTTTCTTTTTTCTTTGCCATTTATTTTTTCTCTTTGCCTTTCGGATTTATATATTAACCATAATACTGATGTCACTGCTAAAGCTGAGAATAGTAACTAAAGTAACAATAAATAAGTAAATAATAACTAAAGTAGGTAACTCATGCCTTAAAGCTCATTCACCTCCTAATACCTTAAAGCTAACAAACTAACATCAAAACAGATCACATAATGCAAATCATAAAATTAGATAGTAATAAAAAGGTTTATAATATATTATGGATAGCAGTACTGGAATCTTAAAATCCCCAATTTTATTATTATTATCTTAAGCTATGAATCTTAAAATTCCCAGTTTGATATATAATTTTTTTTTTTTTTTTTTTTTTTTTTTTTTTCAGATTCCTTTTGAAATTGTTTTACAGATCGTTGCCATCCGCACCTTCGAAGCAAATTAATTAATTAATTAATTAATTAATAGTAATAATAATTAAATTAAACCTTTTGATATTTTCCACTGTTTTCAGATACTAAACTGGTATTTTTGTTTGTTAAAAGTTCGTATAAGCATTGAATAAACATGCCAGAAGAGCAAAAACTTAAACAAAAATTTGGAATCTTTTTTACAACTGCAAGCAGTATATTTACAGATGAAGATATGTGGAAAAATCATTCGGATACTTCCATCAATTTAAATGATAAATATAAATAGTATATCGAATATAAAAAAAATAAATAAATAAGGCATCACTTAAACATTGCGTCCACGTCACCACATAACACATTTGCTTTTCCTAGTATAATTAGGGCTGTTCCTGGCGGGGGGGTGCAGAGCTTAAAAGTACGCAGGCGGCGAAAATCAGGGGCGGCCGGACTTTTGGGATGCCACGCCTAAATATTTTTAACTCATTTTAAGTACTTGTCGTACGTAAGTACTTTTTAGACAGTTTTTCGTATATAAGTATTTAGTGAGAATGAAATAAAAATTTTATTAATCATTGAATTTTTTTTTTTTTTTTTTAATTTGGAAGCGGCCATGTTAGGAAAGTACCCGAGCAATCAATGGCCTAAGAACGGCTCTGAATTTAAGATTACTTGGATTCCTTTTGCTTAAATCCCACGAGTTCTATCTGGAAGTATTTTATAAAATAACTGACCGGTATTCGCGTTAAATAAGGAGAATATTACGAATACACCTTACAGCCAGTCCGTTCGCTAGGATACTAATATTTGAAATTTTTCATTTAATAAATTTCACTTTCTTACGACCGTTATATTTGCTTTGATTTCTTCTTATGAAAGTGATTTAAATTAATTAATTTTTTTCCAATTTATTTTACCAACGTCAGTTTTTCATCTCGTCAACTAGATATTTTTTAAGATCTTCAACCAAAACCTCCCATTAATTCGAACTTTCTTCGTAGAGAAGCAGTGTGAAAACTTAAAATTTGTATACTTTTATAAAAAAACTATCAAAGGACAAAAATTCTCATAGCTAGAAATCCGGTTTTACTTGTTTCAATTCTTAAATTAGATTAATGGATTTACGACTAATCTAATTAATAGATCTTCAACAGGACTTTTAAGTTTTAATTTTTGGAATTATTTTTTATTTTTATTATTTTTTTTATATTATTTTTTATTTTTATTATTTTTTTATATTATTTTTTTATTTGTTTTTACAAAGTTTGCATTATTTATCTTATTTTGTAATCTTCTATGTTTATTTCAACTATATATATATATACATATAAAGAGAGAGACAGCTTATAATATTTCGTAATTTTCATTGCAAATTCTCATGAGAACCATACCTTAAGCGTTTAAAATGTTCTGTCTTTAAAGTCTTTATCCTTAACTATACGTCTGCGTCAAATTTTCTAAGACTTTCTGTAGACTGTAAAAAGTTTGTATGCAGGTCATATAAAGGTCAGTTTTAGACTGTGCTGATAAAATTGTTTTCAAATTCCACTAATATTGTGAGTCTTTATTTCCTCATAGGATTCTTTAACGTACAAAAAAAACGAAACCGTAAGACAGACATTATAAGATTCAAAGGATAGTGCCTAAATGGATTAACATCAGTTTTATTTTCTTTTTCCAACTTCACTAAAAGCAGGGCCGTTGACCGTAATATGTCACTGGAGGCCTTTTCACAGGGAAGGCAAACATTACTTTGATCACCCCATACACTGCTGATATATCATGAGGAAA
Source organism: Stegodyphus dumicola (assembly GCF_044657685.1). Lineage (NCBI taxonomy): Eukaryota > Metazoa > Arthropoda > Arachnida > Araneae > Eresidae > Stegodyphus > Stegodyphus dumicola. Next base: position 136,630,530 of record NC_140776.1, read on the forward strand.
TACTATCTCGACGACATTAGGCTGAAAATAAGTAGAAATGACTTTTGTTCTTAGACCCATTTTTCTAAGTGAAATATCTAAACCTTTGTACAACCATAATCCCTGTGAAGAAACTTTTGGGTTTTTGCCGAAACTTCTTTTGAACGTTTTAATCTTTTCTTGGTGTATGAGATGGGGAAAAAAAGTGTTCTTTTTCAATGACAGTTTTATAAACAAAGCCATGCTTCATGGAAGCATGTGAGCATTTTTTATTTCACTTTATCTTGAAATCTGTGAGCACCACTTTTGGAAGTGTAAAAGTAAGTAAAAAGTGAAGATTTTAAAATGTAAAATTTTATCAATTGTGAAACGGGACTGACTAAATATCTCTTTTTTAAAAAGAGAAGAATCTTTTCAGTAGAGTCAAGCGGAACAGATGAATAAATATGAAACTATATCCTTACATTGACTTTAGTTCCGTAAAATTATATACAAGATTTCTTCAGTGGTGAATGTTTCTTTGAAGTCTGCTACCTTCGCAACTACTTCGATTAATATCATTAATTCTAGTGCAAAGTTTTCTCTAAACTTTTAATAATTTGGATGTCTTAGCTTTCATTTTTCTTTCTGATTTTTCTCTTCCCCGATATATGTCAGAATACTGTGACTCCATCAAAACAATTTTTTGCTGGAATCAACAAATGACATATGATCCTTTCCATCCTACGATGAGGAGTAGCGGAAGGTAGAAGGTTGCTGCAGGGATGATAATAATGCTGTAAAGCTTTTTATAAGTCAATTAGGGTCGGCAGCCATCCCTTGCAGAGTTCCAGATATTTTTCCTCATAATTCGGGCGATAGCTTAACAGTTAGCTAGGCTCAGCTATACCTCAATTATCTGTGGTACTACAGAGCTGCTATCCTAGCTTCTACCAATACATCTACCTGCTTGACCGTTTGAAAATAATAACGACTTCCTTTGAATTTACTTGGCTGAGATATTTATGAAAAATTTACCATATGTCTCGAAGCTAGACTCTTTTCTTTGGCTGTCATTTGGTGAATTTTTTCGATGGTTACCATTCAACTTATTTTTTGCATATTAGTCTGATTCTGTATTTCCTTTCGATGGAGTTTTCGGACTGCAAAATCTTTAAATATGGCTTATCCTAATTTGCTTAGTTTTCATTTTAGAATACACTCCGAACGTAAACGTGATTCTAGCGTTTGATTTCCAAGCCTTTATTGAATCAGAATATTAGCACTCCTCTTAAAAGATATTGTTCCCAATCAAAAAAGTTTGAAAATTAACACATTAAACGACGGTAATATTAAAGAAGTTATTGACATTTGATAAGGAACACTCATTTAAAATACTGATACTACTGGATTTATTAAGGTAATGGTAATCATCTTCAGTCAGCTATGAATAGTATTGTTATATACATGTGTACGGGTTTGTAACGGATTGAATGCTCACAGAACCGATAAAAAGCTTGATGAAATTTATTCCCCCTCTCCCTCCAAAAAAATAAATAACACTTCACAGGTATGGAACTTTACACACAAAGTACAGAACACAGTACAGAACTTTTCACTCTCTTCTCAGTATGACAGAGCACAATCAGTAGTTACCACCTCAAACTACCAAGAAGGTTGAACACAATACACTACAAAACACATCGAAAAGCAAAAACTCGCCCGGAAAGCTAAAGTTCGCAAGTAGCTCCATACTCTGAGCTAAACTAAAACTGATGCTCTCTTTGATATTGATGCGAAATGCCCATCTGCGGTAAGATAGCATCCTCGCAAACCGTCCTTGCCAGAAAATAGCAAGTAACGACAGGGTTGCCAGATTTGGCGTAAAATCGCCCATTTGGCGACATTTGGTGACAAAATTGGCGATATGCCATAGATGGAGCGATAACATTCTGGAACGCATCCTTAGTGGGTTTCCTCGGAAATATTCTCGATGGTAGGTTAAAGCTATATATACCCTGAATGTACGCGTAATAGTAGTATGTTGAGTTCAGTAGTAGTGTCTTAAGTTCAGAGATTAGATCAAGTACGATCGACCAAGTCGCTAGCTGTACTTTAGGGCTTTGCCGAAAGCTGCCTTCAGCCTGATAGCCTGAAGGTTGTGTTGCTGATGGTTTCAAGTGTTTGACGTAGTCTTTTCGACGACTGTAAACGTATTTCTGGAACTGTCCTGAGTAATACTGGCGAATAAATTGTATTTTGATTCTTCATCAAATGTTGTCATCAATCACTCCAAATCCACGAACCCGTAGAATGTTACACAGTTTTACCCCGTCCGCCGAGAAATTTCTATTACATCATTTCTCGAAATTTCTGGAAGGCAAGCAGTTAGAGTTATATAAGGATCAGATCAGTTAAAGTTACACAGAGATCAGACCAAAATGCAGCCAAATAGTCGCTATGCTTGGCGATTTTTCTTAAAATTTGACTAAAAAATTAGTCACTAAGACAAGCATCAGCTTGGCGCTCTCTCGCCGCCATTTGCCTCAACGTTAAAGGAGTTAGTTACCCCGTATAGCCCTATTTTTTCGGCGATGAAACCATTTTAAAACCTTTCATGTTACATCGTACAAGAGATATCACAATTTACATATAATTTCACTAAAATTATTTACATGTATACAAAATTTGTAACAGTATGAAGGACATCTCACAATTAAAAAAAAAAGAGTGGCTAATAAATAGGCCATCCCGTCTTCAGTATGTTAAAATGTTAACATTATATTTAAAACGAAAGTTTGATGTTTCTTTAATACAGCAGAAAATGTCGATAAGCATCAAATTGCTTTTCAGATAAGGAAAATCTACGATTAAATTCATTATTGTCTATGCATTGACCTGCTTCATCACAACATAGATAAGCAATATGATTTTAAAACAAATTCACTGCTGATGAGTCGGATGATAATTCCCTCAAGGTCAACAGATTTGCTTTGGTTTAGTTATATAAAACTATAACGATGAAAGATAGTTTCCTCAACCGCGCGTGACCAGAGTTAAGGAGCTGAAAGCAAGAGTTTTGTCAGTTACGAATAGATAAGTAGAAAATAGAATTGATTATAATACATTAGTTTTTAGTTTTAAGAGTAAGTTATTTCAACAACTTTGCATAAAATAATCGAAATATAAAACAAATGTTAAGCGTATAAGTACCACTTTTTTTAATAAATGAGAATGTATATTTTAAAGATAATATACTTTTCTAATGGGAATACATTGTTTTATAGACCTGTCCGCTGAAAACTAGGGTCATGCCCGAAGATCTGTGGTTTCCAAATCGTAAAGCATTTTTTTTCATAATTATTTTGTTGCTACTGACATGGAATGATCTTGACTGAAGCGGATGTTAATTATGGTCTTTTCAGCTTCCACTATATAATTCTAACATGTGATGTGGCATAGTTTTAGCTTCAGTGAAGTACTAAGAATGGAGAACCCAAAAGTTCATTTTCGTCATATTATACTCTTTTTTTTTTTTTTTTTTTTTTTTTTTTTTTAAAAAAAAAAGGAGAAAAACTGCTAGTCAGACTCCTCTTAAAATCTGAGCTATGTGTGCAAAGAAGGCCTGTTACTGACGACACACTTCAACAGTAGTTTCAGAAGCGTGGAAATTTCATACTGGAGGATGATGCCGTGCTCTGAACACGTTATCTTCGTATAAACAAGGCCGATTAAAAGAAACTATCAGAATTCACGCTATACAGGTCAGGAATTATCACGTGGACTAAATATTCCAATAAATACAGTATAATATCGTTTCAAGAATATTAGGTATGGATACGGTACATATGGGTACCTCGTACTTTAACTTAGCAGAATAAGCTTGCTGGAGTTTTGGCATGCAATTCTTTGCTCAGTAATAATAATAATAATAATAATGATAACAAATAAATAAATAAATAAATAAATAAATAAACTCCTTTTTCGAAACGACTCAGTACCGAATATAAGAAGTGGGTACTGTACAATATTGTTACAAGGAAATGATCAATTTGTTATAACTAATCTCAATTGTCTACTCTCACTAGTCAGCACAAGCTCACGAAATTTATCTTAGCAAGGAGTATAAGACTGAGCCTATTGTTGTAAGAGCCTTGAGCACCATGCAGGTAACGACTTTGCTCAGTTCCATTCCAGTTTTGAGAGAAAGCACCCCGGGGGGGACGTGTCCGAGGGTTTCCAAGCCCTTGTTTTGAATGTCCCATGTCATACAGACACTAGACATTTACAAATACCCATGCCTTTTCCGATTTTGCGTCGAATCACCCTGAATGTCCGTTTCACTTTTCAAACTGTTAGCATCAAATATTGTCTCCCTGTATTATATTTGAAGAAATTAAATAATAAAGAATCTGCATAAATGTATGTATGTTTCTTGCATTGTGATAAAACATTGGTACCTAGAACCATCAACTTTTGAATGACGTAATCCTACTGTGAATATGGGCATCCGGAAAATTTAGAATTTGTTTTATTACCTATTTCATGTTTTGTAAAACTTTAAAGAATTTTTAATTAACAAACTCAAGGATTTCAAAGCGAGCAATTTCAACGTTGTACAGAAAAAGCATTTTTATCTCCAGCGCGCGAGACTGTGTATCGGAAATTCTAAAGATACACTCAATTTAAAATTATTTTGCTATATTGCTCTTGAACTGAATTTTATGGTTTAAATGCAAATAACGTGATATTTAATAAATAAAAGTAACACACAAAATGTTAAAGAAACGCCCCTTTTGATGTAATTTTAAATCCAAATACTTTCAGATTTCTTTTTTTTTTTTTTTTTTTTTTTTTTTCTTTTTTTTCTTTTTTGCGTTGAACTTTTTTTAGAATATTATAATTGCAAGACGGCCGAAATGGCAAAATTTAGACACAAGTAGAAATGAATGATATTCAGTATTGGAATATCTGTATATTTCTGAAAAAAAGGAAATGCCTCAAATATCCTGTTGGAGTATCGATGTATCCTTCTGGAAAAAAAAAAAAATAAATAAATGAGAACGGAACTAAGATTAAGAGATGGGATTGAAAAACGTAAAACTGGCAGACGAGAATTTGGCGCACAGAATGATAGAATAAAAATAACTTCCAATACTATAAAAAGCTGCGAAAATTGCTATTAACGCTATTAGAAGTGTGATAATCTTTTTGAACAAAGGTAAACTTAACAGATGTTACCCTGCTTTCCACGTAAAAAAAAAGTTAAAAATAGCACACTGCTTCCTTCTCAATGTTGTTAGGTATTAAAGTTATGAAGAAATGCACAGCGGAAACTCTTGACAGCATGGATGAAAATAAGATCAGCTGATTATAGTGAAGTTCTTCAGACAAAGGGAAAAAATTCAAAAGCCAATACTTAAAGGAGGCAATAAAAAAATGCTGTAAAATGCTACCGTAGAAATGTATTATTTATTCTTAAAAACTAGACGATGAATAGATATTTTCTATGATTGTATCATTATTGAAAAAATACTAAGAGTAAAAAGTTTTCATTTCCGGGAAAGGTGTGACATTATAATTTACTTCTGTGACTTTATAAAAGCTTTTAATACGTTGCTTCATTAAAAGCGACTTCATGATAAAGCTGCCATCTAAATATAGACGTGAAAAATAAACTGCAAATGAATACATATTCATACACGTAGTAAACCTAAAGATTTCTGATAAATATAAAAAGGTTAAAGAGATTGCATATGTAAGCTTATGCATATAGACTTTATACTTCTACTTCGGAAATTTAAATAACTTAACCTACATATGTTTGAAGTAAAAGCTTCATATAATATGTAAAGAGGTCAGAATGCGGCAAATTTCGAATAGGAAGTGGCGATTTCCGAAGTCAGCAAAATACTCTTAATGTAATTTTTTGCTTTATCTACAGATCTTATTCACATTACTTATTTCATAATCGAATAATATAGTTGTTTCAAATTCGTAAAACTCAGTGTAAAAGTAAATACAATTTTAATTCTAAAATAAATCAAATTGAGTAAGTTCTTTTGTTGCAATATTTGTAAATACTGGAGATTCGAAATTTTGTAAAAGTTATAAATACCTACGTAAGTTTTTTTTCTGCAATATTTTTATAATGAAAAATTGGTAATTAATATTTTAAAATTTCTTTAATCTTTAGACTAAAAGCAGCATGTCCATCTTATGGGACATTTTATCTTTTTGATGAGTTGCTGAACATAAAGAATGGGAAATTCTGAAATAAATAATGAATGACTTTTGTACTACATGACCCAAAAGTCGTGCTCATCAAATTTTCAAAAATTCCGGATATTCTAAAATGGACATTGATGAAAAACTTTTTCCGTGGTCACAGCCCTCTATGTTTGTTACATGTAATATATCGCTTGAACTTTCAGTTGTATTTTCTGCTGTTACCTTTAAAAACAGTTTGTTTTATGCGAGGTGGAGATGAATCTCCTGTCCCAAGCAGAACGAATTTTTAAGATTTAAAGTTGTTGAAGCATTTAAAGAGATCTTATCAAATGTTTACAGAAAGTGATTTTCCTCTTAGTAATATAATTTTGAGAAAATGAAATCGATTACAATAAAAAAAGAAGTGATCGCCCATCTCTTCTAAATGCGGACAAAAGGACGAAATCAGGAATAAAATATTGCAACCACCAACAAAGAGCGTTGGGAAGTTTGTATTGCAATCAAATTTATGCTTGGCGAAGAAATGCTCGATCATAAAATTCGTTCTGCTAGGAAAAAAATTATCTCCATCTTACCCAAACCCAAAACAAATGGTTTTTAAAGTTAGCATAAACTGCAGCTAAAATTATAATACGTTATTTTCACAAGTATAGGAATGCCAACCTTTGAAACAATTTGCCTTTAATATACGTTTTGGAATTTCCACGATTTTTGAAAGTTTGATGTTCACGACTTTTCTATCAGCCTGTATATAATATAAAAATATATTGAAAGTAGTTGTTTGCATATTATTTCCATATATAAATTGCAGTGAAATGTTAATTATAGGTAAGTAATTTTATATAAGTACCTTTCTGAAAACATTAAATACATAAATTGCTATTTTTCCATATAATACATTAATTGCAATTTTTTCAACTCCTATTTTTCCAAAGAATACTCTCAGTTCAACGAATTTCACCTTAAATTATTTATACATACACCAATAAAAAAATTAACATATAAAGGTATGAATCTTTCATAATGGGTTTTCATAATGGGTTTTCATAATGGGTTCATAATGGGTTTCATTATGGGTTTTTTGCTTCGAAACTTAAGAATTTGATTTCACAACAAGCTTTTCAGGTAGGCTCCCTGCGTTACATCCGTCAGCTTCTTCCATCGTCCAATGAAATCATATACACCGAAGAGCCATTACATTATGACCGCCCTGTTAATAAGATATAGTAATACCTTCAGCCCTCAAACATGCCAGCACCCGTCGTGGCATTAACTCCACAAGGTGCTGATACGTAATCTGGGGTATCTGGTACCAAGCGCTCACCAACTGGTCATGCAATTCCCGCACATTACGAGGGGGTAGCGTGGCAGCACGAATTTGGTTTTCCAGGTTGGACCACAAATGCTCTATTCGATTAATGTCAGGTGAATTTGGAGGCAAAGTCATGACTTGAAAGTCACTGGAATGTTCCTTGAACCACTCCCTAACGATTCGACATTTATGACATGGTGCCTTATCCTGCTTGTAAACACCATTTCCCGCCGGAAATATTGTTGTCATGAATGGGTAAACCTGGTCTGCAACGATATTCAAGTAACGCCCAGACGTCAGGGATTGTTGTGTAGTGATTATGGGTCCTAAAGTGCTCCATGAAAACATTGCCCATACTATAATATCCCCGCTATCGGTTTGTCTCCATTCAAATGAGCATCCGGGAGCTAGGGTTCCGTTTGAAAATCGGCGTATTAGTACACGATGTTATGGACCATAAAACGTGATTCCTCGGACCATGCAACTTTCTTCCATTCTTCTAATGTCCAATTCCGATGTTTCTTGGCCCACTGCAGACGCAGTTGGCGATGACGTGCTGTCCAGTGCAAATACATGCTTCGGCCTCCGGCTGCATAGGCTCATGCGCAGCAATGTACGATGCACAGTGTGTTGAGCAACGCTTTCTGGGTCGCCACTGTTGTAGGTGGTGGTAATTTCGGATATTGTAGCTCTCTCCCGCCAAACAATGCATAGCAATCTCCTCTCTCCTCTGGAATCAAGGCGCCATCGACGACACACTGCTAGCCGACCGACTTGTCGTTTCACCATCTCTACACCACTTTCGATATGTGCTCACAGCAACTGCACGTGAATAGATCAGTAAACGCACCGTTTTATGGCATTGATGTTCCCAATCGCCGAGCCATAACGATTTGACCTTTATCGAAGTCTGATAAATCTGCTCTTCCAATCGCTATGTTTGGACAATGCATAACCGCTTTATATACTCCAAAATCAGCCGCGCACACGTAGTGGTTTTGCTTCTGGGCGATTACATTTTTATAGATAGACGGTGGTTATAATACAATGACTCTTCGGTGTATGCTTTTTCTGCAACAATAAAACAGGTTAATTGCAAAGCATGAAGGCATCGCATTCCATAATTTGAAATTAAATTACCAAATCTCGGAAGACATTATAATCTTTTCTAGAAATATCAAGCGAATATTTCAATTTGTGATTGTCTGTCGGGGGATTTGTATCATGTGAGGGCAAGCATTGTCCACGAATAGAAGATTTCTGTTTCCTTTTCAAGAGATATGGTTGCTTTGCTACCATATCTCTTGAATTCTCTACCATATCTCTTTTGCTATGTATTTGATGTTCATTCTATGTACCACCGGCTAGATTGCAGTCGTATTTTTCCGCATTCATTGAAGTCATATTCGTTTGCTCTGCAGTCGTATTCGTGGTCCTGGTTTAAAGTCAAAACTAGATCATATATGCTTTCTATGCTAAGTCATTTCTTCGGTTGAGTGGTGATACTAGATTGTAGCATGGTGACTTATCTGGAGATATAAAGTAGCGTCAGGTAGCACATGAACCATTTTTATCACAATTCGAACTTTTGAAGTAATGAAAAACTCTGAAACAAGACATCTTGGCTTCAGAAAAATTTTGCGGAAATACCGTTATCAAATGTCTGAACTTTCTTAATGTATGGCAAGGTGTCATCAACAACTGTTTCACTCTGAAATGAACCTAGACTCTTCTGATCAGGTTACAAGCAAATTGCTTGCAATCGTGACGTATCATCCACCAGAAGTAGTGAGCCACTTACTTAAATTTCTCATTTCCAGCGCAAAATCCCCCCTAATGATCAATAAATTCGTGCACTCTGAAGAATTAATGTACATTACGGACTGTCTCCGTCACTTTTCTGCCAGCTTAGTTGGTTACAGTAATGCACACCGAATTTCCACTTTATCCGACATCCTATTTCACGCCCTTTACTCTATGACTTATTGTCCACTATATGGTTTGTTGCACCAGTGGTCAAGCACAGCAGATTGCTCAAACTGTTGATAGCACTCGCGTGGCTCTGAGAGAGTTCTACTAACGTGCACACAACAGCGAAACCAGACAGGCGAAAAGAATAACTTTCTGCGGTACCCAGTATTTGAATTTATATTGTATCAAACATTCGCTTCTGATATTTTCAACAAATAAAAATATGGATAAATGCCAAATCTTTCAGGATGAAATGTTAAGTTTATAGTTAAAGATACACACGTATGAAAATATTCGTTTATTTTTATAAATAGCTTAACAATTTCCTCAAATTTTCAAAAAATAATTAATCTAATTAATTGTTTAGGAAGCAATTTAACATACATCAGAGATAATTATTTAAAAAAATTAAAAACACTTTAGATTTTTTTCTAATGTATTTTCAATAAGATATTCTAAAATTATGCTATACTTGAGAGTTCGTAGGATAAGGTAATTAATTATCCGATAGGACCCGTAGGCAGAGGAATGACTACTCGAAATGAATTACGCTTTATATCAACATCAGTGTTCTAAAATCTGGCAAGTATTAAACTGAATTAAAAATTAGGGATATAATTCACATCGTAACGATTTGCCATTTTCGAAATAGTATTTGTGTTCAGTCTATGTGCAATTCACAAAATGCGTGTTTAGTGCCTTTCAAAATAGCTTGAAAATTTTAAACATTATGATTTTCTATTTAACTAATATAATGATTAATGACATATACTTAAATGCATATAAAATGCTGTAAATATTTTTAAGTATGAAGACTAGAGCGCGTTCTAATTACTACTCGTCATTTCAGTTCTCGTTCTTATGGTCATTATACTTATTATAAAAATGTTGAAAACTTAAAAATCTGTAATCCCAGCTTGCACGTTTTGAAATTTTGTAATGTTTGCTGACCATATTTCGTCATCTACACATGGTCTAGACGGAAGGAGATTACTTTTAGCCCTCTTAGTCGCGTTTTAATGACAAATCACTGATACATTCTTTAGCCCACCTTTTTGCTGTTGTAAGTTAACGCATCTCATTTCATCTTGATACATTCTTTACCCTCCTTTTTCTTCCCTATAAGTTTAATTTTTGCTTTCTTTTTGTATATTTTGAAATAAATATTTCACTGGAAATTCATATAGTGTAGTTTAATTTCCTCTGTATAAAACAATTAGTGGAATTTCTGACACTGATCTATTAGAATTCAAAGAAAACTTTGCAAACACTTTTATCTAATTGAAAATGGAAAAAAAAAATGTTAATAGTTTTAGCCCAAAGGGGCAATTTTCCCAGAAAGGCTATTAATTTCGTTTTGGCATTTTGTGTTAATTCATTATTAACACTATTAAATTGATGACCCCAAATATTAGAGCCCTATATTATATTTAAAGAAATTAAATAATGAAGAATTTGCATAATGTATGTATGTTTCTCGTATTGTGTTAAAATAGTGGTACCTAAAGCAATCAAATTTTGAATAACATACGTCTCCACCCGAATATGGCCATCTGGAAGTCCAAATTTGGAATTCGGAATTTGTTTTATTACCTATTTCATATTTTGTAAATCATTTATGAGTTTTTGATTAAGAAACACAATGGTTTCAAAGTGAGCGGTGGCAACACTCTACGGAAAATAAAAACATTTTTTCTCCAGTTGGAGACTGTATCGGAAACTATAAAGATATGCTCTTTTAAATATTTTGTTTTGTGATATTGCTGTTGAACTGAATTTTACGGTTTAAGTGCGAAGAAAATTATATTTAATAAATAAAAGTAACACACAAAACTCTGAAAGCTTTCAGATTTTTTTTTTTTAATTGAACTCAACAAAGGTCACGAGAGCCATTTGCTAATGGAAAGAATACCTTCTTAGTGAATACGCGCATGCTGTACGAATGTGACAAACGTTGTATAGACTTGAAAGAACGAATAGTGAAGGTTAAAATCAAGAACTGTTTTCTTCAACTTTTGATTTTGTACGAACTTGGTCTTTGTTTAAATTTCTTGTATTCAAAACACTTTTACCGCAGATTTTGTTAGTTGGTGATGAAGAGACGAGCGCGCGATGTGTCATACCATTCAATCACCCCATAAAAATTTTGGTATTACATACCGAATGTTAAAAACCATATCTAGGTGTTTTTTATCATGGAAAATTTAGCCGATATTAGATGTTAAGTCGTACTCTACGTAGCGAAAGCAGCAGTTTGCATGATGGTGGATAACGGCTAGCTGAAGGTTTAACATAAGGTGACAGATAGAAATTTCTTTGAAGAAACAAAGTGTTTGCTGGCGATATAAAGATGCTTTCTCGCACACTTTGATAGTGATAGTGACGCAGGACGTGGCCACCACCCCTTTACTATTAAGTTAATTAGCATATAGGGCCACGTCCGCCCTTATACTGAGTAAAGCCAGAGATGCCACATGGGAGGCTTGCACAAGGCGCCCAAACCCAACGCCTGGACCATCCGGTTGGCAGTTCCGCGAACCAAATGCCACCGGGTAGACACCCGTCCAAAGTGCCCGGATCCAGTGCGCACACTTTGATACAACATGGGCTTCTTGTAACCAGATCATTTGCGGATTGTGTCAACAACTAAGCCACTGGCTGTGTGTTGGAGAAGAACCGACGGCGTTTATCAAATGTCCACATTCTTGAAAATGACAACAGGTCTCCTTTTCCCCACTTAGTGGTTCATGCATAACGGAGACCATCTACGCACTGCAGATATTATTCTTGATTTCCACTGGAAGATATTTAATGAGCATATGGTGGCATATCAATTTCCTGAACATTACGAATGCAGGAGACAGTTGCCCTCCGCATGCCCAGGCATTAAATCCATATGATTTCTTTTAAAGAGTTTTTTTTTTTTTTTTTTTTTTTTTAAATATAAGGTATTCATAAGGAAATCTGTAGCGGAACTCAAAGCTTTTATGCAGTTCTTCAGTGCAGTTTCGGAAGTAGTGTACTGGAGGGTTTTGAAAAAGGCAAAGGTTCGCTTGCGAGATGTTGTGAAACAAAATGGTGGACTATCAAGCACATTTCACAGTAAACTCATTTTTTAAGTTAGTTATAGTTAGTGTCCGGCGACGAACCTCCTGGGTATTAAATACTTTCACGGGCTCGGTTGTGGAGCGGCAGAGGGTTTGGCTACAGCTCTGACTCCAAAGCAGATGTAACGGATTCTTTCGTGCTCTCCAGAGCTCTTCAGTGGCGAGGTGCATTCGTTTCCTCTCGTAGCCTGGCTTTTACAAATGGCATCCACCCCACGATATGAATTTTAATTGCAGGGAAATTACTCTGGTATACAATTAGGGACATGAATGAACTCCGACAGTGCTATAAACGTGTCCTAATGAACGCTACGAACCAGAATACTCAATTTGAATCACGCGCTTAAAGACAAACGCGCGCAATAGGCTCAGAGACTTTGCATAGTAATTCTGCTTCATGATAATGTCAAACCACATATTGCAAACCGAGTGACGGAAGCCTTGAAGGGCCGATGACTTGTGAATATACGGTGTGACTTGATGACTTGTGAATATATTTAAATATCATTTCTTTCGGTCTATCTAGCGTGACCGTGAGAAAAATGTGCATTGCCATCGTTGGGAGTCGAGCCAAGTGTGCTACGTTACACCACAAAGGCGTGCTGGAAAGTGCGGGGAAAATACCTTATATTCTCCCCCTTTTAAAGAGAGCTTGGGAATTAGGGGACCCAGTCGCCAAATCCTGGTGGTGTCGAATAATTGTTCACCATCTTTTAGTTCGTGCGCCACTGTAGAATCTTATGTTTTTTTTTTTTTTTTTTAAAAAAAGCAGGAGATGTCCTCGTCAAGACTCGATCCTAGACCTCTCGAATACGCGTCGAATAGACTAACGTTACACCATGAAAACATGCAGAAAGGACGAAGTAAATACGTTATATACACCCCCTTTTAAAGGGCGACTGGGGATAAGGGGACCCAATCGACACATCCTGGTGGTGAAGAATTGTTGTCCACCACCTTTTTGTTCGGGCGCCACTAAATTATTTTGGTTATTATTATTTTGTCCAGGAGACGTGAAAAATGTGCAATGCCCGCACCGAGACTCGAACACTGGACCTCTCGAATACGCGACGATTGCTCTACCATTACACCACAAAGGCATATAGAAAGGAGGGAGAAAATGCCTTATATAGCCCTTCATATCTTTTAACGATCTCGAAGAGTGGTCCCATGAGTGGATCACATCAAAAGAACCTGAAATTTAATATCCGGGAACCCATCTGTTATCCGAAAATTGGGAAAGGTTGTAGCTGCCGCAGGACACTACTTTCAGTAAATTATCTTATACCATTCAATTAAAATGAACACGTGTTTTCTGTAAAAAAAAAAAAAAAAAAAGCTAGAATTAATTCAACTATGCGTTTACTCTGTAATATTTGGCTGATATATAAATGTGTAATAAACAAAACAAACGGTACGAAATTGCGTGCTCTAATCTCCATGTTTTCTAGCTACGCTTGCGCATATATGTTTATGCAGAAAATTAGATTCCTGTTCCTGAAAAGACGGTAGAGTTTCTTAATTGAATATAGATGAACGAATAAATGGATAATAGTTATAATAAATCAATAAACAGCTATTAAATTTATTAAATATTACGTTTTAAGCGATTAAAGTATTTTTGAATGAAAAATTCTCTTCTTTTCTTATTTCGAATGCTAGAACGTGTTAGAATATTAAAACTAATCAGAAGTTTCAATAATGCTTATTGTTTAACAGAATATTTCAGAATTTTCAACAAATATTTATTCTTTTTACATTGTGAATGTGCATAAATTTAAGCTAAAAATTGCTGTTGATAGGAATCTGCTGTACAAAAACTTCCACTTGGATAGGGCGGATTTGTTGATCTTAATCTAAACGGAATAGTTTAGATTACGGCTTTATAAAAGCAGCTTTGCTGAAGTGAATTAATATTCTAAATTCTCAGATCTTTAAAAAAAAAAGAGTTAATTTATACTTTTATCAAATTTAAACACTCTTAATTAATATTCAAAATTGGCTTACTTTTACTACATAAATACTCACACATTCAGTTGGGGAAAAAAAAAAAATATGCTCTTTAAAAAAATCAGTTTTTTGTCTTTTGAAAGAGCAAAAGTAAAATAAATAAACGAAATTTAAAAAAAAAAGAAAAAAAAAATTATTTACTTAATACCTGAGTTTGAATAATTCAATTAATAAGATTTTGATAAATTTAAGCTAAAAATTGCTGCTTGAAGTTTTTGTGAAAGGAATTTCAAAATCAGAAATTAAATTTATCTTATAGTATTCCAACGTTATACACAATTATCATAAGTGAAAATCTTTGGTGATTATGTACAAAAATTTGTTTATATTCTTCCTTAAATAACATACTTAAAAATATTTATCACTCAAATAAAATATATCAGTACTTTTTTTAATGCACCCATACATTTGGAATGCGGAAATGCTGAACAAAATGATGCAAAATTTATTGTTTGGCTCACATGTTATAGCGGACACTGTTCTGAATTATAAATTATATCGTCTACTTTCAATCCCTAGAGTTATGTTCTTGTTTTCTTAAGTCTAGAAAGCTTATCTGAGTTACCATGTGGACATATTCCTAGGTTATGATATCTTTCCCAAAAATATAAAGTATATAAAGTATAGATGACAGAATTCTTTTAATTGGAAAATGTTACCAGTTTTATTTCTTTCTTTGCCATTTTCTTCAAGTTTACTGGAACCGCCAAGTCAATATCCCCATAAAGATCAACCATTTTTCCTTACATTTCGCAATATTTAAAGATACATTTTTTTTTAGGTTTCGGCCTTTCGTCATCATTCGACCTCTTGTTAGTCGAAGTTCGGCAAGCTTATCGTCTGCGTGATCTTATCCGACGATACTCGTGCCAAAAGAATAGATTTCTATCCTACATGCCTCCTCGCATTCTTTTAGCTGTGGCGCAAGAAGTATCGGATGCTTCAATCAGCCTCCGCGTGGCGGCACTGCGATCGCCCGGGGCATTTCCCCTTTCTTCACGCGTACTCCATACACTCAGAACATCAAACCTACTTACTTCGCCCGGAGGCGTCCCCCCCCTTTTTTTTTCCTTTCCACTTCGGTTAAGGAGAGGCAAACGGCATTCCTCAGAAATCGAAGCAAGGTTTCGATTCACTAGTGTTTATTCCCGATGATGTTACTCAGAAAAGAAGAAGTATAATCACAACTCATTTAGAAATCCATAAAAACGAAGTACAGTAGTCCAAAAGAAATTCGAAGGGAACTTCTAAGAAGTTCTTTAGTAGTTCACTCGTATCCATGAACAATGCGTTCCAAGACTTAATGCGAATTATAATGAACTATATATATAACAGGTGTCCATGTACATATATTAATGTATGTAACACACACACTTATATATATGGTAAAGTATAATCAATAAATAATGGACTAGACTGTAGAGTCTTTAGATTTTTTTTTTTTTTTTTTTTTTTTTTTTTTTTTAAAGCAGGAGACATGAAAATGAGCAATGCCCTCGTCGGGATTCGAACCTGATCTCTCGGAGGATTTAGTTACGCATAGGGAAAACTATGGAAATTGCCATAAAGCTGGATGCAAGAGCCATTAATATGCAAGAATTAATATGCATATAAGAAGTAACATAAAATTATAAGGTAGAGTTTCGTATTTTGGTCATGTTTTTCATCTTGAATGATTATATAAAGCGTTTGAGCTAAAAGTATAGCTTACAATTAACAAATGTGTGCTTATTTCACAACAGTCTTCTTTGCGTTTTATAAGAGATTTCCCTTTCCCGTTTATTGAGATCTTTGCCAAAAATATCAGCTATTTTGGAATAGGAATTTGCTGTACAAAAACTTCTATTTGGATAGGGCGAATTTGTTGATCTTAATCTAAACGGAATAGTTTAGATTACGGCTTTATAAAAGCAGCTTTGCTGAAGTGAATTAATATTCTAAATTCTCAGATCTTTCAAAAAAAAAAGAGTTAATTTATACTTTTATCAAAATTAAACACTCTCAATTAATATTCAAAATTGGCTTACTTTTACTACATAAACACTCACGCATTCAGTTGGGAAAAAAAAATATGCTCTTTAAAAAAATCAGTTTTCTGTCTTCTGAAAGAGCAAAAGTAAAATAAATAAACAAAACTTTAAAAAAAAATCTTTACTTAATACCTGAGTTTGAATAATTAATACTAAGATATTGATAAATTTAAGCTAAAAATTGCTGCCTGAAGCTTTTGTGAGAGGAATTTCAAAATTAGAAATTAAATTTAAATCAGGAAAAGCAATTTACCTAAAAGTACTGCTAAAATTTGTTCCTATAAATCAAATTTATTTATTAACACTGTTTACAAAGAGCAACATTTCGAGCAGTTTGAATATTCATGTTTGTACGTTTAATATTTTGTAGGGTTCGAAGTTTTCACATTTATCCAAAATTCGTGAAATGAACCATTAGAACATTTAGAAATTTTGATAATACTTTTGGTAGAAGATTATTACAATCAGTAATATATAAAGAATCAGATGAAAGTGTGTGTGTGTGAGTATGGCAAAGCCTCGAGGGCTATCTGCCTAAGAGGAGGGATGCCTTCGTGGAGGACTTTCTAAGGGAAACTGGCTCGTATACACGTTACACATGGGGATAACCACGAAAACGCCCATGCAGACAGCCCGTTCGCGGGATTCGAACCTCAGACCGAACTACCAGTGTTCAGCGACTTTACCGCTCGGCCGCTGGTGGGCCCCAGATGAAAGTGAAACACGAAAGTATTTTTTATTTTTATTTTATTTTTTATTGAAGAAAGGGGTTTGTGTCTAATCGTTCTTGAACCGATGAAGTTTTATTCAAAATATACGTCAAATTATGGTTTCCTTCTTGCCTAAATCGATTATAAGTTTACCAAAATTGATAAAATTCCAAATATAGTAAAAGTCTTATGATTGGCAGTTTCGGCACATCTCATGACCGGCACGCATATCAGCGACATGAGTGCCCTTTTGACGATGGCATGGGGAAGCTTAGCGCGTCCCGATTCGTCCTCTACTCGGATTAATGCCGAATTCGTCCGCCGCCATTCCCTATTGATTTCCTTTTCTCCAATTAATTCTCTTTTCAAAAAATTACATTCTGAGACTGCTAACATCCGCTTTCATGAGTTAAAATGGCTAGGCCAAGGAAATAGGAAACATGATAGTTGCTGATAAAGTATGGAAGATAGCAAAGAATGAATCGGCACAATTTTGCTCACAGAATGAAGAGAGGAAAAATCAATCGGGATATTATATATTAATGCATCACTTAATAATATGTCAAAGCAGTTTCGTATTTTTGCCTTTGTGACTGCGTATTATGAAAAAAAGAAGTCTTACTGAAGAAAATAAAACTATTGGTGATCCTATGTTTACAATCATTTATATGATGAATGCAATTCAAGGGTTCCTTAGAATAATCCACCAGTCACACTGTCAAAACATAAAATTATTGAATAGACTGAAAGGGTTATGGATGTGGAAAGTCCGTAGGAGGTAAAAGTAACAGAAAGTAGCGAAGAAGAAAGATTAGTTAACTGTAACTGACGAAGCGTTAAATAGTTTTGAGAAATCTGCGAACTATAACATGCAACCAAGGGTGGCCTTAATGTGTTTGGCGCCCTGGGCGAAAATATTTTTAGTTTTCTCTGCTGGAAGCCAAAAGTAGCTAAATCAAGATAGAATGTTTAGCAAAGGATGCTTTTTGGTGTTAGGAGAAAATCTTAATTATTCCGCATGGTACCCATGGTACCCCTCTACATGCGGCGCCCCGAGCGCTCACCCAACCTCGCTCTTTCCTTAAAGCCACGATGTTGTACTATTCCTTGGCACTTGGAACAAATTGAAAAGAAGGAACATGTGCTCAAGAGACACATTGATTACTGGGCGGGTAAAATAGTATTTTCTCCCTCCTTTCCGCATGCCACCGTGGTGTAACGGTAGCACACTCGACGCGTATTCAAGAGCAAGAGGAGCAGGTTTGAGACCTGGCGAGGGCGTTGCTCAATTTTTCATGTCTTCTACTTAAAATAACCTAATGACCCTACAATAATAGTTTATATAATTTAGTGGCAATATCGCACAAAACCGTAACACCTTGGTTACCTTTCAATAACTCGGAACAGTGACCAATCAGCGGAAATGTATTTGATATCTTTTTTATGTGTTCTAAATATTAAAACATTTTAAACAGAATAATTTTTTGTCATCTACATAATAATGTAACATGTACTTATTGCGCACAGCATCATGCAAACAATTCAGTACTTTTAGCTGTTGTTTTTCTTTTTTTTTTCCCAAAAAAAAAAAAAAAAAAAAAAAAAATCTGAAATGTTTCAGATTTTAAATTACGTCCAAAGGGGGTTTTTTAACATTTTGTGTGTTACCTTTCTTTATTAAATATCATGTTCCTCGCACTTAAACCATAAGATCCAGTGCAACAGCAATATCGCAAAATAGTTTTAAAACGAGCATATCTTTAGAATTTCCGATACAGAGACTCACGCGCTGGAGATAAAAATGTTTTTTCTGCACAACGTTGCCATTGCTCGCTTTGAAATCCTTGAGTTTGTTAATCAAAAATTCGTCAAAGTTTTAAAAAATAGGAAATCGATCATAAAACAAATTTCAAATTTCAAATTTGGTCTTCCACATGCTCATATTCGTTGGAGGATTACGTTATTCAAAATTCGATGACTCTATGTACCGTTATTTTATGACAATGTGAGAAATATACATACATTTACGCAGATTTTCATTATTTAATTTCTTCAAATATAATGCAGGATTCTAACATTTTGTGGCAACAGTTTGAAAAGTGAACCGACATTTATGAGTCCGACGCAAAATGCCAAAACGAAACTAATAGTCCTTCGGAATTCAAATCCCTTTGGACTAAAAAAATACAATTAAAGAAGACCTTCGTTAAAAATAATAGAATTATATTTTGCTTTAAAACAACACTTTTATTTTGTTTAATTTCATTCTTTAAAAATCGATTTATTTTTCAAGCATTTTTCGGCGAGAGGCATAGTAGCTAATTTTAAATTCGGTTAGGATTATAAAGCTGGTCAAATTTTTCTGAAATTGTGACCAATAGTTTCGGAGAAATCGTGCACACAAAGTCTTGTAATTCTGTAAATAATTCTCAAGGATTCGTACATTACACTTACTCTCAAATGTCTAATATCCGTTCATAATCATTTTTACCAACAATATTATGCATCGCTTTTGTCTTTGCCTGGTTATAGTATAAAATATTTTTTTCCCTAGATTCTGCATGCCTTCGTGGTGTAACGGTAGCACAGTCGGCGTATATTCGAGAGACCCAGGATCAAGTCCCGGTGAGGGCATTCTCATTTTTCACGTCTCATACTTCAAAATAACCTAATGACTCTAAACTGGCTCCCGAACTAAAAGGTGGTGGGTGATGATCCTTCACCACCAGGATTTGACGACTGGGTCCCCTAATTCCCAATCGTCCTTTAAAAGGGAGAGTGATATAAGGTATTTTCTCTCCCCTTTCTGCATACCTTCTTTGAGTAACAATACCATACTCGCGCGTATTCGAAAGATCCAGGTTCGAGTCCCGGTCAGGGCGTTGCACTTATCTCCTGTTTCCTACTTAAAAAATTCTAATCACTCAACAATATATTAAATCTAAACTCAGCAATGTCGAAGATATTCTGTGTTATATTTCCTATTAATTTGAAAAGAAAAAGAAGAACCTGAAACTTCTTAATGTTGTCGTAAAAATCCTGGCTGTTCTCTAAACTCTTCAATGTAACTTCAGACAAAATATTAATTTTACCTCTGGCAAAACTTATATTATAGCAGGAGTTCTTAATCAAGGTGGGATTCTGCACAAGGGAAGGAGGGGAAATTTGGTAGTTTCAGGGAGGGAACGCGGTTAGCCATTTATTTAATCGTTAAATATTGAATTTTGGTTTATATATGTGTAAAAAAACTGCTCAACTTTTGATATTTATCAACATTATTTATACATTTTGTTGCTTATATTTATAAAACACTTTAAAAATTATATAAATCTAAAATATACATATATATTTTTGGAGCTCTGGAAAACGGGGGGGGGGGCGGTTGAGAACATGAGTAAGACAAAAGAGCTTGAAAACCACCGTTCTACTATAGACTCTACTCCAGCTTTAGTTCATCACTAATAATGATAGCGATGATATTATAACTGGAACTTTTTATGTCAGAATGTAGGGTTTATATTTATTTTAACTAACATTTATTTTAAGTTTAAACTATCTTTCCTGTCAAGCCTTACTTTCCCCTGGAACTGCCAATGCCAGAATATGTAAATTTGAGTAGAACGCGCAAGGATTCAAATTATCAGCGGAAGTATTCTGATTTAAATAGAAGGAAACGAGTTCGGTGTGATATTCTTACTTCACGAGCGCGGAGGTAGTTAGCGAGAAATTGAAGAACCCCGTGTTTCGGCCTATGTGCTTGGCGGGAAGTAGTGTTAATCGTTCAAGTGAGCTTCAAGTCTGCTGAATTAGCAGCGGTGTTGTAAAACGCGGTGAGTTAGTTATTTTAGAGAGCCTCGTAGTTAGAATCTTGTCTTTAGTTTCTTTTCAGGTTATTATTTTTATTTGACCGCCAAGTAAGCGCAGTCTGTGAGCGTCAAGAGCACGCAATTGTAATTTATTACGTTGAATAAAAAGGGACTTAAACCCTTCACAAGATTCTGTATTTTATCCAGTTGTCACAGTCACCTCTTGGTTGCGTGCAAGTTGGAGGCGCGCAACGTTACATTGGCGCCCGAACACTTATCGAACTGAAATGGCCGAAAATTGGATGGAAGCCGCTGGACAACACCAAGAAATGACAAGCCAGTTAGAAGGATTTGGATACCTGGTCCAGACTTTGAGAGCATCAATCAAGCCAAACGTCCATTTCGACGGAAAAAATTCGGTGGCGGTATTTCTAGAAGGTCTAGAAAACCACTTTCAGCTCTACCCTGTGCCTGAAAGACAAAAAGTTGCCATCGCCACATCAGCACTAAGAGGACAGGCCGCGCTATGGTGGAAAAACATAGGCAAATTTTTACTAGGTGAATTTGGAAGCCAGACATATACATTTGAAAATTTCAAAAAATCGTTAGTAAAGGCCTTCCCCATAGTGAAAGATCGCGCACGGCTGGAAGCCGAGCTATATAGTTTCTATCAACGGGATATAGCAGAATTGACGGACTTTATTCTACGAAAAATCAAGCTAACGGATATGCTGTATGGGAAGAAACCCGATGCGGAGATTATTGAAATAATATTACCAAGATTGTTACCCGCTGTTCAAGACTACTTTGAAATTAGATACCCAAGAACATTGCAGGAACTCTTCGAATTGGCGGTGAAGTTTCAAAATCGCAGAATAGCGCAAAAAGCGAGAGGGGAAACATGTTCTCAAAGTACCCGAAGGAAATCTTCAAAGGAGGAAACCAGAAATGGAAATCGCTCTTATGGGGGAAAAAGCTATCAAGCTAACGCATCGAAACTCGAAGGTCAAAGCCCAAAAAGAAAATTTGAAAATAAACATCCGCGTACCCAGAAGACACAGATTGAAAGGAAAGCTTTAAACGAATAGAGGGGCCTGTGAAAGGGAGGGTCCAGACCCCGGAAGTTTTAAAAAAACCCTCAAATACACATTTAAATACGGTCATCGTAAAAAACTCACAGCTACCAATTATACAAGTCCTGGTT
This sequence comes from Stegodyphus dumicola, assembly GCF_044657685.1. Lineage (NCBI taxonomy): Eukaryota > Metazoa > Arthropoda > Arachnida > Araneae > Eresidae > Stegodyphus > Stegodyphus dumicola. The sequence goes on from NC_140776.1 coordinate 136,652,869, forward strand.
GGCGATGTACCAGTAGAAGCCCTCATCGATACAGGAGCAGAAGGAAATTTTATGAGTGAAAATTTCTTCAAAAAGAATTTTTATAGGGTACGACTATTTAAAACCAAAAATACGGAAATTATAGCGGCGCAAGGAAAAACATGTCACTGCATCGGGAAATTATCATTAAACTTACAGGTAAAAGAGGAAAGTCTCAAAGTATTAATTTTTGTGGTGAAACACCTCCAACACTCTCTTATTTTAGGTATGGACTTTTTAAGGGCCGCGAGGGCCAAATTAAATTTTCAAGATAGTTCCGTGGTGTTGGAGATGGACCAGAGGGTGGTGGAACCTGTGGAGACACCGCAATTGGACCTTAGCCATCTGAATGACCATGAAAGGAAAGCAATACAGCAAGTGGTGAGTAATTTTTCTCATTTATTTTCAGAAAAACCAGGAAACTGCCAAATAGTGACGCACAAGATTCAATTAAATGCCGAAAAACCTTGTAGGACTAAACCTTACCGCTATGACAAACAAAAAGACGTAATCATCGAAGAACATATTCAGGAGATGTTAAAGAATAAAATAATAACGCCCATAAATAGTGAGTACGCGAGTCCAGTCGTACTATGTAGGAAAAAGAACGAGTTTCCTCCTTCGGATAAAAGGGCTTGGAGGTTTGTTATTGATTACAGAAAACTAAATAGTATTACCAAATTTCCAGTTTACCCTTTGCCGGTTATAGACGAGATCATTAGACAGATCAAATCGACAAGATATATGTCTACTTTGGACTTAACGTCTGGCTACTATCAAATAGCTATGAGACCCGAAGGTATACATAAAACCGCGTTTATAACAAAATCGGGCACTTATGCATTTTTACGCATGCCCTTTGGGTTGTGTGGGGCCCCATCAACATTCCAGAGAGCTATGGACATTGTTCTAAAGCCTGTCCTAGGAAAATCAACTTTAATTTATCTAGATGATATAATTATAACGAGTAGTACGTTGGAACAACACATTAATGATCTAGAACAAGTTTTTAAATTATTAAAAGTGGCCGGTCTTACAATTAACGCCTCAAAATGCAAGTTCGCAACTAAAGAACTTAAATATCTCGGTTATAAAATTTCGCAAAAGGGTATAGAAACGCAAGATTCAAAAATAAAAGCTATTAAGAATTTCCCACCGCCCAACACCGCCAAGAAACTTTCTTCTTTCCTTGGATTATGTTCTTACTATCGATCTTTCATAAAAGATTTCGCTAATATTGTTGAACCACTCTTAGTAATCAAAAGAAAAAGGGCTAAATTTACGTGGACAGCGGAAGCTAACACAGCTTTTGAAAGATTAAAAGAAGCGCTCATTAATGCCCCTGTTTTAAAATTCCCGGAGGGGGACGAAAACCTGGAAATTGCGGCAGATGCGTCAGACTATGCGGTGGGTGCGGTTCTTATGCAAAATAACCATCCGCTGGCATTTTTTAGTAAAACGTTGAATCAGACACAAAGGAATTATATAGCTACAGAAAGAGAAACATTAGCCGTATTAATGGCTGTACACAAATTTCGAGTTTATTTCGGCAAATCGCCAGTAACAGTCTTTTCGGATCATGCGGCTGTGGGTAGACTTTACTCGGGAAAAAACCTAACGCCCAGGTTAATAAGATGAGCTTTAAAACTCCAAGAATATAATATCACAATAAAATATAAACCGGGTAAGGAAAACAATGTAGCTGACGCACTTTCTCGTATAAAACTGGACGATGAAAGAAATGAACTTAAATGCGCTGTGTTGACTTCAAAAATTTTAGATTCTAGAGATACGGTTATTACTGATTTGAAAGCTGATCCTGAATTTGGAAATATCTATGCTTATTTGAAAGACCCCGAAAGCTTCGAGCACACAGATATCAATGCGATAAGAAATAGAGCAAAAAACTATGAAATAATAGATAATTTATTATTTTATACGAAAATAACAAACGAAAATCTTGAGTATAAGCCAGTCATCCCAGCCTCGCTTCGATTAAGCATTTTGAAGGAGTTGCACGAAGAAAAAACAGCGGGCCACCTAGGGGTCAGAAAGACTATAAAAAGGGTACGCGAGGCGGTATATTTCCCGCAATTATACAAAATAGTAACTTCGTATGTCAGGTCCTGCAATCAATGTCAGTTAATAAATGATATTAATTACAGCCCGGCCGGGTACTTAAATAGCATTCGCGCTACATTTCCGAATGAAATTTTAGGCATAGATCTTCTTGGTCCCTTCTCCCAGAGCGAGTTAAATAAAAATCGTTTTCTTTTAGTAATAGTAGATCATTTTTCAAAATGGACAGAAATTGTTCCACTTAAACGCGCGTCAGCCAAAACAGTCGCAGATGCATTCTTACACAGGTTCATTTTAAAATACGGTGCACCGATAAAAGTCATTAGCGATAACGGAAAACAATTCATTAGTCAAGTATTTGAAAACATATGCAATGGACTTGGCATACGCCATATCAAAATGGTTCCGTATAGACCACAGGCTAACATATCAGAAAGAGTTAATAAAAACATAGTAAAAATAATTCGCAGTTACGTCAGCACACATCACAAGCGCTGGGATGGCTACATAAATGAATTAGCTTATGCTTTAAGAACGGCACATCATGATACTACGGGAAAAACTCCAGCAGAATTATATTTAGGCAGAAAGTTAATTACGCCTTTAGATAAATTATTCTTTGTGCAACAAAGAGAGCAGGAGTTTAAACAAAAAGATGTGAAAAGTTGATTGATCAGGCGCTTAAAACCTCGGATACGGCAAGAAATAGGCAGAAACTATATTACGATAGAAAACGCCGTGAAGCAGATTTTAAAGTTGGGGATAAAGTATTGAAGCGGAAATTTTCTTTATCAAGTGCCCCAGACAATTTTATGGCAAAGCTAGCTCCAAAGTTTGAAGGCCCCTATGTAATTCAGGAAATCAAAGGAGTAGTCTTATATCTTAAGAACGAGAGAGGGGAAATCTGTAAAGCAAGTCCCGATCAGGTGAAAAAATACTATAATCAAAATGATTTTGAAATCCTTAAAAGTTTCTTGCAGGACTCAAGTCTAAACGAAATAGAAGGTCCAGAGACAACAACTATTCCACCACCCAAGAAACAGAGAACTGAAGAGAGACCTAGCACTTCTACAACCCGGACGTCGGTATCAAAAAGAAAAAATAATTTTCAAACTCCAGCGTTTAAGAAAAACAAAAATACAGATGCACCGTGTAAAGAAACCGTGGTAAAGAGAAAAACACCACCTACAAAGGATGGCAGGAGAAATTTCACATCAAGGAGAACGCCGCGCACACGACCACAGAGTCAGGTGCCAGCAAGGCCGCCGTTCCGGAAACTGAAACGCCAACAGGAGGCACAAAAATACGAGGAACAGAAGAAATTCAAGAAGGACTCCAGACCGGAGGACGTCAAGACCAGCCGTCCCAGGGAGAAACGGAAATGCCAACAACCAGACGATTACTCCGCCAAGAGGCCAGCATGTAGAGGACGCAAAAAAAAAAGTCAGGTGGACGACACTCGGAGGGCAGTAAGGAGAAGATTAACATCCATGAAACCTCTAACTTGGGACCAATTCTGCCAAAAACGAATGACGGAGTTTCAAGCATCGAAAACTCAAAGATAAGTTAAAACCTTCTATAATTTTTTTTTTCTCTTTTGTTCCGAAATGTTATGCATAAGTACGAAGTTCTATGTTTTGACGAAAGTCAATATGTCTCGGTTGAGACTTAGTTTTGTTTTACTTTATTTAGCTAAGGCAAAAGTATTATTTTTTTAAGTGTAAAAGCTAAAAACAAGCATTTTCTGTTGGTCGAAAGACTAATTCTATTATGTTAAAGCCAAAATTTGGCCGAAGATAAAAATAACTTCGTATTCTTGTACTAATAATAATTTTAGTTTCAGTGCCGCCAGCTTGGCGAAGAATGAGTAAAGTAAAAATTTATTTTCTCTTATTCATTTTATGGTAAATTGTAAAAAGCATATGTATTAAAATTTTGTACATGTACGTAAATACTTGAATGTTATGTAAAAGTAGAATTTAGTCTAGAAGCATAAAATTGTAGATGCTAAAAGTGAATGCTTAAAAGCAATGAAGTCAAAATTTAAGTATTAAATTGCAGATAAAGTCATGCTTTAGAGCGAAAGCCTGCATGTTTAAAGATGAATGAGGGGGAAGTTAGAATGAATGTGTTTTGTAGGGTTCTCCACCTACATTTGAATTTTTAAGACTATTAAAGTAGCTCATTGAGTTGTAGAATGTCGAGTAAGGTGTGTCTATTTGGTCGTTGAATTCTAACAAATCATGGTGGTTAGGGGAAGTGTTGTAAGACTAAAACACGAATATTCCCGTTTGACACCACACACGGTGGAGAGCCAGGGTAAAGTTAAATTAATGCTTGAAAAATTGAATGAATGTGAAGTAAGCAATAACTAAGAAAAACGAATCGTTTAAAAACAAAAATTTATTGTGTCAAGAAAGTGTAAATTATAATGTATGTAGAAAGATACTGATACTTATTCCTTCCAGATGCTGGAAGGAAAGACCAAGATTGATTGATGAAGTCCAGGAAAAGTTGCTGTAAGAAGAGAGAGTTAAAACGAGCAACAGAATACAATTTGTTACATAAGATTTTTTTGTGTAAACGAGGTTCTCGCCAGTTAGTTCAGAATTAGAGAAACTTACAACAGGTCGTTTGTAGGACCTGCTTCCAAGTTTTCCAAATTCTGGCAGCGGCAAATGTAGGGTTTATATTTATTTTAACTAACATTTATTTTAAGTTTAAACTATCTTTCCTGTCAAGCCTTACTTTCCCCTGGAACTGCCAATGCCAGAATATGTAAATTTGAGTAGAACGCGCAAGGATTCAAATTATCAGCGGAAGTATTCTGATTTAAATAGAAGGAAACGAGTTCGGTGTGATATTCTTACTTCACGAGCGCGGAGGTAGTTAGCGAGAAATTGAAGAACCCCGTGTTTCGGCCTATGTGCTTGGCGGGAAGTAGTGTTAATCGTTCAAGTGAGCTTCAAGTCTGCTGAATTAGCAGCGGTGTTGTAAAACGCGGTGAGTTAGTTATTTTAGAGAGCTTCGTAGTTAGAATCTTGTCTTTAGTTTCTTTTCAGGTTATTATTTTTATTTGACCGCCAAGTAGGCGCAGTCTGTGAGCGTCAAGAGCACGCAAATGTAATTTATTACGTTGAATAAAAAGGGACTTAAACCCTTCACAAGATTCTGTATTTTGTCCAGTTGTCACAGTCACCTCTTGGTTGCGTGCAAGTTGGAGGCGCGCAACGTTACAAGGAGACTATAAAATGCGTACTTAAATTAATTGGTAGATATTTATTGGGATATTTTAGCTTTATGTTAAAATGTTACTCCAATATGAAATCATTGACAAATTATAATAATTCATTAATGAATCAAGAGGATTCGTCATGAAAGTAATCATAAAATCGTTAACGAGTGAAGTTTTTAATATTCGTTTGCATTCAAATTCCTTTAAATGTTCTATAGTGCCATCAGATGTATTTTCATTCGGCTAGTAACAATATTATTAATATTTTTTGGTTATAATTCATTTCAAAGTTATTATCATAATTCATAAACTAATCTTTAACAGAAATTCCACCCAAGTTTATTATGCTGGGGTAATGTTATATTACTACGTATTATTTAACGATTTCTTCCGCGCATATTACCTGAGGATTATTCAACACGACATATTTAATCACCCTGAATTAATATAAATACTTTTAATAATTTGGATAATTGGTTCCCTTCACAGTTAATTAATTTTACTACTTTGTTATCGCCGCTACACTGATTTGGAATTCTGCTATGTTTTTGACAACTACTACTGCTTATTATGGAATAATATTATGGAATAATGCAAAAGAAATTTTCAGTAAATATTAGATAATCTTCAATACTCAACAGTTCCAAATAAAACAGATCTAAAGCATTTTTTAGCAATTACTCAGTCCTCATAACTACGCTTATTAGCTAATTTAAAGATGATTCTTGTTAATAAACTCTCATGTTGTAGGAATAAACTAAGTTTATTCTTTTACTTCCTTTCTATCTCTGCGATCCTCAGAACATAAAGAATAAAGGGTAGTAAACATATGAACAGACTCAAAAACGTTACCTAAATGGACATAAGCAATATTTTTTATTAATTCCAAGCATTAATAAAAATCTGAAGGCCTTCAGATTTTATATTACGCTCAAAGAGACGTTTCTTTAACGTTTTGTTTGTTATAGTTATTTATTAAACATCATTAAGACACAATAACACGCCGAATAAATACTAATTCAGAAGTCAAACAACAAAAATCAGCGTTAATTTACAAAACTTTCACAGGACTAGTTTCGATGGTTTTACCGAACCATCATCTTCAGCTGCAAAACCGCAAATGAACAAGATAGGAAATAATGTTTAGATAAGATAAGAAAGCATGGACAAGAATAAGCAAGTGGCGCCATCTGTTGGCGAAACCAGAACCAGTTCAACAGTAATATCACAAAATATTTAAAAAGAGCATATCTCTAGAATTTCCGGGACACAGTCTCGCGCGCTGGAGATATTTATTCTTTTTTTTTTTTTTTTTTTTTTTTTTTTTTTTCATACAGTTTTGCCATTGCTCGCTTTGAAATTGTGTAGTTTTTAAATAAAAAATTCGTTTAAGTTTTACACAAATATAAAATAGATAATAAAACAAATTCGAAATTCAAAATTCCGGTTTCCTGCTGCCCATGTTCGGATGGAGGATTACGTAGTTCAAAATTTGATGGCTCTAGGTAGCGTTGATTTTTCACAATGAGAAAAGCATACAAACATTCATGCAAACTCTGCATTATTTAATTTCTTTAAATATAATGCAGGGTGATAATATTTGATGGCGACATTTTGAAAAGTGATTCAAAGCAAAATGGCAATTTTAGACTAAACGCCCTTCTGGGCTGTTCCTTCTTTGCCCTAAAAAACGGAAGAAGAAAACAGATTCTTTTAAAATTGGAGCATTCTTAAACACCGTTATAATTGCTTTATTTTCATTTTTATTAGAATGGGTTTTGTGTATCAAGCTATTAAGCTATACTATTAATTCCTATACTATTCGATTCTCTAACGAACCGAATAAGCGAATACATGAATCTCTCTACTGTATGAAATGCACGGGAATGAGATTGGGAGAATAAAAAAGTAGGGAATAAATCCAGCTTTTAAAGTTGTATTACACTGAGATTTGGCGATAAGATTAAATGAAATTAAATAATAAATAATTATAATTAAATGAAGGTTAAATTAAAACGGATCAATTTAAGTATAATTCTGCGTAAAAATGAGTAGTAAAATTAGCAAAACTAATCAGCTAATGAAATTAATCAAAAAGCCAAAATTTGACTACCATGAATGTTATATTTGACAAAAAGGGCAAGTACCATAGTCAAAAATTAATGAAAAATGTTTATTTACTATTGTTAATCCCACTAAACGGAAGTGAACTAAGCAAATTTTCTGTAACAGGATTTTCCATTGTTTCAAATGACTCTTATGGAACGATGGAAAATTTACTGTCACAAACTATTAGTGTGAAACGAAATTCTATTGGAAAATTACAAAAAAAAAAAAAAAAAAAAAAAAAAAAAAAAAAAAAGCATGAGATAACATCACTGGTAGCGTGTGGTTACTGATAGATGAATTCTGACAGAGAACGAAAATTCTAATAAAGACTTTTTTACTTGGGTTTGAAGTCACTGACCCTGTTTAGTTTTCTGTTGTCAAAATTGCTGCTTAATGAGAGTCTGAACTTAATTTTTTCAATCCTAATTATTATTATTATTCTGTTATTTTGTTGTATAAGCAGTGGCCGAGTGGTTAAGACCGGAGTACTTGTAGTTCGACTCGGGCTCGTACCCGACAAACAGTCGAGGTTTTCCTCATGTAGATACGACCTAGTTTGTTTTAGAAAGTCCGCCTGTTACACAGATAGTCCTCGTGTGTTTTGAATAATGTAAGTAATCCAACCTATCCTAATATCTTTAGTTTTCTCAATGTCTTCTTTTGGTTTAGTAAACTGTACACTGGTGTCTATTTTTAGTTATTATTTCCTTTTCTGTTTGGATACTGAAAAAAATTATATTTTCTAGTTTAAAATGTATTAAAAAATATAAATAGTTAATATTATTTTTTGATTGTAATATGGGTAATTCCTTTCTCCCGAGTTATTTTTTAACTGCCCTCGGGTTTGATTGTGGACATTCCCAGTTTTATCCGGTTAATCGGGTATTGATTGTATATATCAGATTACACTGATTTGTTACCCCAATAATAAAGAAAATAAAAGAAAATATTGGTTTATTTAACTATTTGCTGGAATTGTTGAGCCATATTCCTTCCTCTGTGTGAATCACGTTATGAATAATAATCTTATCAGACCTAATATCTCTGATTAAATTTCTTTTTATCAGCCAGAAAATAAGCATCTTTTAAAATTTTTTATTAAAGCTTTGAATTTTTTTTTCACTCAATTGGTTATTGAAAATTAAGCTTGACTTTAAAAAAATGCTATTAACTTCTATTGAGATTTTGAATGTTAGTCTTCTGAACCATAACATAAATTACCTAATAATTAAATCCTTAGAACAGACCTATATTACATTTAAACATTTGCTTCATCTTAAAGATTGATGACTTCTGCCCTCGTAAAAAAATTCTTAATGATGGCAAATACATTTTTATTTAACTTTCCACGTTATGTTTTCAAGAATGCTTGCAACATTATTTCAGTCTGAGTTTGAACTTACGCCTCCACTGACCTTGCGGATAGATACCTTAACCAGACAGATAGTGATTAAGATGCTCATCTTTTCTTATTTAACCATAATGGACAGATGACTCTTGACATGATTCGTTACACAGTCTACAAATTACTTAAGGATGTGGGTTCAGAAATTTCTAATAAAAGACTAACATTTTGACCCTCATCAAGCTTAAATCAACAGTAGACAGAAGAGAATAATAAATAAAGATTAGAAATTGAAAAAGAGATAGTTAAAGCTATTCAACTTCTATCTGTAAAAGTCATTAAGTTAGTTTCTTGTTAATAAAGTTTCTGAGAACACTAAATTAGACCTTTCTGAATAATTTGTATTGAAAATATGTCTGAGTTAAGTCATTTCTTATCTGAAATCTAATCAGTACACCTCACTTACTGAAGTACTTACTGACCCTTAAAGCCTACTGACCCTGAAATCAAAACAGTATACTTTACTTACCAAGTCTGTTGACATAGAAATCCAAATCAGTATACATAACTTATTAAAGCCTTCTAACCCTGATTGGTATGGTTTATTTGATTACGGCAAAGTACACGAAGGCTATCTGTCTAAGAGGAGGAATGACTTCATGGAAGACTTTCTAAGGGAAACTGGTTCGTATACACATTACACATGGGGAAAACTACGGAAACGCCTGTGCAAACCGAGCTACCAGTGTTAAGCTCGACTGTACCGCTCGGTGGCTTCTGGCCTTCTAATACTGAAATCATCAAAATACCTTTTACAATGAAAAATTTCATTATATTAATTAGAGTTATTGACTATATGCAGTTATAAATTGTAATACTGGAATAATTTGTTCCGTTTATAGTTACTATAGTTATGTCAAATTACGAAAGGGCTATCTGCCTAAAAGTAGAGATGCCTTCCTGGAGAAATTTCTAAGGTAATTTGGCTCTTATCTACGTGATACATTGGAAAAACCATGAAAACTCCTATCCAGTCAGCCTGTCTATCCGTATTTGAACTGAATCCCGAGAATCGAACTACTAGTATTCAGCAATTTTACCGTTCTCCTGTTGGTAAGCATATCGTTACTATATTAAAGTTATTTAAAAATTTTGAAGACAGCATTTCGTAATTTCTGTTTACAGCCAACGGAAAAACATGTGCATGAGTTGCTTAGAAACATATTTTGTATCCTTGGAAGAATATTTTCTTTTGTAAATATTACAAAACCAAATGCCCTTTTGTATATTAAAAGTTTAAAAATTAGGAGCACGTATATAATTATCTGCTCTTAATTTGTATAACATAATTAAAAACAGGTATATACATACTTGAGCTTAATTTTTAAATAGTGATTTGTGCATACTAACTGTAAAAGGACTCTGCCATTAAATAATAATAGTAATAATAAAATATTTTAAGTTAACTCAAGCTTCTGACATTTTCTATTAGTTATTTCTTACTTCGTGCTTCGTTCGTAGGTACTTACTACTTACTAATTATTATTGGTATTTCTTACTACTGGTATTTATTTCTTACTAATTATCTTACTAATTACTAATTTCAGGAATCAGTGTTCAGGAAATCAATAAATATTGAAATTAATTGATATATTTTTTATTTTTAAGGTAAAAAACTTGATGTTTTCTCTTTAGTATTAATATTGAAAGTACATACGAATAATAGTTTCCTAGGTTTTAAAAATATCGTATTTTACCTCAAGGCGTACAGTGAGTTATTCCTTTAGGAACCTCATTATCCACTTTCTATACGTTTATGACAGAAAAACAGGATTATGAGAACCTAATGGATGACCTCAGAAAAACTAAATCCTTCGCCTAGTATTCCTAGTGCTCCTTCTCTCTATCTATTTTGTTAGAAGGACCTGAATTATAATTTTTGAGCTTCAGCAATTCACGTTTAAATGATAGATTACTAAAGCTTGTGGCTACATTTTTAACTAGATTGTTTATAGCGTCATTGCCTTTTGTGACTGAGATGGTAGGTAGCCAGCATAAATTTGATGCTATCGGGGGAATGCCTTTGCAGCTCAATAGTAAAGTTCGTACTGCGCATTTATATATTGCAACCAAGCTAAAGACTGAGTTGCTTTAAACTAGGACAGCAGAGGTTGCTGTACTCTGTTAATTCTGGGGTACACCATACACATGTCGTGTTCCTAATTGCCATCTGTCTGGGCAGGTAGGTTTCTGGTCTAGTTTTTCAAACACCATTTCTTGTATCTTCTCTGCTTAGTGAGTTAAAAATGTCTACCTCTGTTAAACTGGAAGCGTCGGCAAGCCCCTTTTCTTGGGCACCCCTTTTGCCGACGAGGGCTTGCCCACGTCGCCAAGAGAGTTCAAACTGAAACACTGCGTTTTTTTAGTCCAAAGAGGCTTTGTCTCTGAAAGACTATTGTTTTCGTTTTGCGATTTTGCGTTCAATCATTATAAATGCCCGTTGCCCTTTTCAAATGTTAGAGTCCTGCATTATATTTGAAAAAATTAAATAATGAAAAGTCTGCATAAATGTATGTATATTTCTCGCATTGTGATAAAACAACGGTACATAGACCCACCAAATTTTTGAGGTAATCCTATTGCGAATATGGGCAATGGAAGCCCAAATTTGAAATTTGGATTTGTTTTATTATCGATTTCATATTTTGTAAAACTTTAACGAATTTTTTATTAACAAACTCAAGGATTTCAAAGCGACAATAGCAACACTCTATGGGGGGAAGAACCTTTTTATCTCCAGTGCGCGGAACTGAGCATCGGAAAATCTAAGGATAGGCTCATTTTAAAATTATTTTGCGACATTGCTATTGAACTGAATTTTATGGTGTAAGTGCAAAGAATATGATATTTCATAAATAAAAGTAACACTCAAAACGTTAAAAAAACGTCATTTTGGAAGTAATTTAAAATATGAGACCTTTCAGATTTTTTTTCTTTTCTTTTTTCCTTTTTTGAAAGCATTCATTGTGTGCTACAGGACACAAGAAATCAAAACAAGTACCAGTTTCACATTTTAATTCAGACGTATTAATGGAAATTTCTATTCGCTTTTATAAAGAGTGATGAAATGTTGCAGAGACATTAGGATTTTTTGGAAGCAGGCAAGATGAAAAATTAACAAGCCTTCCCCAGGAATCGAACCACGGACATCTGGAATACGCGCCCAGCGTGCAGACCACCACACCACGAAGGTATGCCAAGAAGGAGAAAGAAATACCTTATAATGTGAGTGAAAGCCCACTGACCTTTTCCTTTGGCCCAAAGGGGAATTAGACCCAAAGAGCTATTAGTCTCTCAAAACGGCATTTTACGTCGTTTCGCTTTCTGGCTTGGTTAATTTTTCAAACTTTTGCCACCAAATATTATCGCTATGTATTATATTTAAAGAAACTAAATAATGAAATTGTGTATGAATGGATGCATATTTCTCGCATTGCGAAAAAACAACGGTACCTAGAGCAATCAAATTTTGAATAACGTAGTCCTCCAAACGAACTTGAGTACTTGGAAGCCCGAATTTTGAATTTCGAATTTGTTTTAATATCTATTTCATATTTTGTAAAACTTCAACGAATTTTTGATCAAAAAACTCAACGATTTCAAAGTAAGCAATGGCAACAATGTACGGGAGGGGGAACACATTTAACTCCAGTGCGTGAGACTGTGTGTCGGAAATTCGAAAGGTATGCTGTTTTTAAGTATTTTGGGATTTTTTTAATTTTTTTCACATGCTTCGCCCTTAGGCACTACACGGAAGGGAGCGAGACCTTTGTGGAAGACTTTCTAAGGAATACTGGCTCGTATACACGTTACACATGGTTAAAACCACGAAAATGCACATGCAGACATTCGAGGATTTAAACCTCGAACGGAGGATTCGCGGGATTCGAACCTCGAACCGAACTAGTAGTGTTCAGTGACTTTACCGCTCGGCCGTTGGTGGAGCATTTTGTAATATTGCTATTGAATTGAATTTTTTGTGGTTTAAATGCGAAGAATATGATATTTAATAAACAAAGCTAACAGACAAAACGTTAGAAAAAATCCCTTTCGGACGTAATATAAAATCTGAAAGCTTTCAGATTTTCTTCCCCACCACGTTTTCTTTAACAAGCAAAATATCTAGAATTTTCCAGTTGTCTTAAAGGTAGGGGAAAAGAATTTGCAATAAATTCTGGCAAATGAAGCCCTAGGAAGTAAAATGTATGGTCAATGTGTTAAGATCATCAGCGAAAAATTGCCAGCTGACGAAGAAAAAAGTAGAGAAGCTTAAGCAGAAATTACACAAAGTTCTTTGAAATCTAATCCAAATTTGCAGCAGGTTTACAAAAGAAACATCAACTACCTAAATAAAAAGTAAGCTTAACAGCTAAAGATTAGACTGCAGCTGTAAGCTTAACAGCCCATCAAAGAGCTTAACAGCTAAAGCTTGCTCAAACAAATCAGTAACCTCAAGCTTAAACTCCTTGCTGCTGGTATACAAATAGCCCTCGCGTGCTTTGTCACAATTAATTATCTAACAGGGAGTTCCATGAAGAATTTGTTTCAAGGATTTTAAAAGATTATCGGACGAAAACAATCTTCAAGGCAACCTTCATTCTGGACAATGCCTTAGCTCATCCCGATAACAGTGAGAGATATAACTAGGAAAACTATTCTGCTTTTTTCTTAGTCCGTGTAATACTTCTCACCTAGTATTTGGTCGACATTAAATGGAATACTATGCATAATTGCTGGCCATGATTTTTTAAAATTTTAGAAGATGAAATCAGCACTTTAGTTCGCAATGAAAATACTTTAACAATCATATTTTGCTATTTGATAGATTGTTGGACTGTGTTAAGGAAAGAGACTTGCTTAGAAATGGGTTGCTATATCTGTCAAACAATAGAAATTAATGAAATTGAGATAGCTGATTTGAGGAGTCTGTCTTCCAACTTGAAACTATCTATTAATTATCGAAGATCTAATAGGAAAGACAATTGAAGAGTGGCTTAATGATGATAGGTAGAATGAAATGACTGATGACAATATCTTTAATCTAGTGCTGCAACAAAGAGATGACAGTGATGACGAAGATAATGAGGATTTCATTAGAAATCCACCGAAGATTCTCACTTACTTAGTGTGCCATCACAGCAGCTCATTGTATGTATATCAAACAGCTCTAGACTTTGCAACCGCTAGTATTTTTATGCTAAATTTTTTGGTGGAATTGAAGCGACGAGTCATTATAAAAATAAAAACTCTGAAGGACCCTAAAATTTAAATTTAATAAGAAAATAGTGCTTCACAAAAATAATCCAATATTTTTAATTTTCAAAATATAACTGACCCCACTGTAATGAACCCGACTTATAACGAGCCCCCACACATAACAAAAGAACCTTTTTTTTTCGCCCAGTTTGCTCTAACATTGTTTTATACTGCTATAAGGAACATTTAAGTATATGAAAATCGGATATAATGGACTACGTGAATATCTTCGTATGAAATTTTTCACATTTTTTCAAGAATTTTCCAGAAAGTTTCATTAAAAATTATTAACTGCTAAAATCACTCACATTTAAGAGATTAGAATTCCACATTTCACCCGAAAAAAAAAAAAGCACTTTTATTTATTTACTTTTTTTCCTTCATTCTCACTTTTCTCTGTACCATAAGGAAAGGGTACTCGAGATAGGTGCGACACTCAACTTTAGGAAAATGAGGATACGACTAGCATATTTTAGGACAGAATATCAATACATTCTCCGAGTCATTCAAATTCTTTGACTGAGCTGTCATACATAAGCTGAAATTATCATAATTGATTTTCATATTCTGTCTTCTGAATAAAGATTTTGTATTCTATAGGTCTTTTGCAAGGTACGGTTCATAAAGGCTATTGAAGCTTTGCTTTTCAGCCATATTTATTTTGATAAGAAATGGTTGTATTCGCACCGGACATTGAATACTACACGTAAGTGATGAAATTATCCTCCTTCTTCATCTTTTCAACATGAACGTAACACTGCCATATTCTTTGACCAAACTGTCTGCACTCTGTTGCTGTGTCAAAAATTCATCCGCATAGCGAACTGTAAACATAAAGATAAGAAAAGGTGAATATTACTTGAAAAATACAAAACGTGAACGTATGTTAATAAAACTGCCTGTAATAATTTTTTAGAAAAGTACTTAATTTTATTCACAAGTACATTACACAGATTTTCACGGACTTTTCTTCTTTCTATATATTAATAACTCTTCGTCAACTTTTATTATCATTCATATAAAACATAATTTCGTACACAATAATGAATAAGCCTACGCAGATCAATCCCAAACATCTGGTGCCCTATAAGAAAGGATATATTGGGAATAAATATATCCTTAATATAAGATAAAATAATAAAGATAAAAAGAATATAAAGATAAAAAGGATAAGAATATAAAGATAAAAAGGATAAGAATATAAAGATAAAAAGGATAAGAATATAAAGATAAAAAGGATAAGAATATAAAGATAAAAAGGATAAGAATATAAAGATAAAAAGAATATAAAGATAAAAAGAATATAAACATAAAAAGGATATATTGGGAACTAAACTTTGCAAAAAGATGAATCCTTTTAATGCAAACGCTAGGAGATAAAGCTGCTGAATGGCATGCTCGCCATCGATTCCAATATAAAACCAAATGGCGTTATAACCAACTCGTGCGCGCGCATTTGTGACGTCATCAAAATTGTGAATTTTTTCCTAACTTTGAGACTGTACTGTGGCTCAACCAAGATCCCAATTTCCAAAATTTTTCTTTGTATTTTGTAATGGTCTCCTTTAGCTATCAAATAAGCCATAAATGAAAACTACACCTTTTGGGTTTATTGATATATAAGCGTTATACTAAGACATACATTGCGTCTTAAGATTTTTTTTGCCTCTGAGCTCATCATTCAGGAATCCAATCCTACGTCAAACTGACTACAAGCCCATGCCTACAGCTATATCAAGTACAAGCAAATGGCAATATACGTGCAGGCGTTATGACAGCAAGTTTTTTAGGTGTCATACAGTGAGAATGCTTTGAAAAACCTACAGTTATTGTCATTCTGTGATAAATACCATAAAATTTCAATACATATACTCGCTAAGTACTTACAGATTACATTCCAAGAACGTCTAATATAGTGTTAAATTTGCAATTAAAGGGGGCGCTGAAAAAATCGAAAGAGTATGCTGAGCAAAATGTCCTTGAGAAAAAGACCACCATGCAAGAAAGGGTGTGGAAAATTATACTTTAAAGGGTGGTAATGAATAGCACGTAGGAGGTCACGGTAACGCTAACTCTTATGATGCTCTCTTTGCAATCAGTGAAAACAACCACATGGTAGCGATAAAAGACTGGCGGCAAAAACTCTTCGTCAAATAAATGATAGATTGCGTGTTTTCAGTATCTAGGTTTCATTTATTTATTTTAATAGAATTCTATCATATTGTTTACGGGAAGCACATGAGGGATATCTGCCTAAGGAAAACTACTGCACATGAGAAAACCACGAAAACTCTCTTGAAGCCAGCCCGTTGGTGGGGATTTGAACTTTGGTTAACAGATGTTTAATGATTTCACCGCTTAGTAACTAGAGATATTAGTTGTGACTACAGATGCAACTTAACTCAAGCTTTATCAGAAGAGATTTTACTATATAAATAATAACATGGGTTTACTGTGATAGTTCCAAATGTTTTATAATTTTTTAGAAATTAAAGGAAATTTTCTACCTCTTGGAATAAAACATTGCAGCTAAATTTAAAATAATAATAAAATCTGAAAGCTTTCAGATTTTACGTGACGCCCAAAGGGACTTTTTTCAAGGTTTTGTGTACTAACTTTATTTATTACATAATTTGTTCTTCTCACTTGAACTCAACAACAATATCGCATGAGTATATCTTTAGAAATTTCGATATATACTCTCGCACGATGGAGATAATTTTTTTTCGCAACAATATCGCATGAGTATATCTTTAGAATTTCCGATATATACTCTCGCACGCTGGAGATAATTTTTTTTCTCCCTACAATATTGCTGTTGCTCGCTTTGAAAGCGTTGAGTTTGTTAATCAAAACTTCGTTAAAGGGTTACACCATACAGGTTACAAAATATGAAATCGATAATAAAATAAATTTAAAATTTGTGCTTCCAGATGCCCATATTCAGTGGAAAATTACATCATTCAAAATATGATGGCTCTAGGTACCGTTGTTTTATCACAATACGAGAAACATACATATTTTCATGCAGATTCTTCATTATTTAATTTCTTTAAATATAACACAAGGCTCTAATATTTGGTGGCAAAAATTTGAAAAGTGAACCGACATTTATACTGAACCAACGCAAAACGCCAAAATGAAATTAAAAGCCCTTCTGGGCTAACTCCCTTTGGGCTAATAATAGTAATATTTTCTTTCAAGCTGCAAAGGTTTTTTATACATTGTACGCTATAAAAATTTGGGTATCTTATTTGTTAATGTACGCATTACAGTATACAGTGTCATCGAAAAAGAATATCGGAATTTCGCAACCGTACCATATACTGAAATTTTAAACTTAAAGAAATAATTGTGTTTAAATTGTATACAAGAAATCCCGTCCAATCCAGGGACGCTGCCCGTCCAATCCAGGAATTCTTCAACTCATGGATTTTACAGGGCAACCAAATCCCACAGCACCCTGAAACACAAATCTTACAGCTTTGCACAATGAAAATATTACCAATAGCAGCCACCTAAAACGTCGAATAGCAACTGCACTTGAAACTCCGCAGATGGCTACAAAAGACAAGGGACTGAAATTAAATAACGTTGTCGAATATATGTCGAAATATTTAACAAAACATCTATCGAGCAGCTAATGGTGCAAGTAACGAAACCGACTAAAATGTACGTTGTTGTGACTTGTCTGACAGTAATATCTGAAAAAGCCCACGAAATTCATTTTGTCAAGATTTGATGGAGAACAACCCCGTGTGTTTTTATTTATTTTACTTGTAGGCTCTTATAAGCTGTTGTAACATGTTATTTCTGTTTGTATTATTATTTGTACTTTATTATTTGGAACAAGGCTGTAGTTTTCTGTGCTCTGGTGCTTTCCTTATTTTCAGCCAAAAGCTAAGCTTTCGTCTGCCATTCGTTAAACCTTCAATCACGTGCACCATTTGATCCATCTCATTGCTCCCACTTCTCCATCTATGCTTTTTGTACAAGCTCGACATCGACGGACATGTTTCATTTCGTATAGGCTTTATACTTTTTGCCATCTTTTTTTCCACCCTAAAAGGACTTGCTTCAAGGACTATTCTGCTTATTATACGTTATTATATTATTTATACGTTACGTTTTCATGCTACATTTATCACATATCTTGTTAGCCTGAGATAGGGCTTTCGTGGCCTGCGGCCACCTAAGAAGGGTACGGGTCCGAAGGTACCTAAGAAGGGTACGGATCCTAAGAGAATTTTCTAGCCCCTCTTCCTCTACCACCAACCTCTCGAGAGGACTTATATGGGATCGCCGCATATTTAGAGTGCCCCCATGCCTTACAGACATTATACATTTACAAACATCCAGGCCTTCTCCGGGATTCGAACCAGGGATTTTCGGTGAGACAGTCAGCGTCACTAACCACTGCACCGGTTATGCGGCACTGAAATATATACGAAACGTTATAAGTTTTTGAATATAGTAATAAAATATTCCCGTGCATTTATTTATTTATTTATTTTGTGTGTGTAATACAATTTCGTAATCCTGCCATTATTTTTTGATGACCCTGTATATTGCGAAAAGAATTAGTTTTTTCTGTTATAAATTCGAATAAAGTAACTTACATAAATAATTGTAACAAAAACTGTTTTAGTATTGCTGGTACTAACAATAATAGCAATAACAAGAACATCAATAACTTGCGTTTTATTCTTCGATTAAATATTAACGCCTTGAAATGAAGACAGAAGGTATTCTCGAAGTATGAGGAGTAAGAATCTATTAAAATATCTAGTAGATCTATTAAGTATTTGGTATAAATTATTTACATATATATGTTTGTAAAACTGTATTGAAATTGAAAAATAGATAAGTAAATCAATAAACAATATAAAACAAAGTAAGTATATAAATAAAAAAAGAATTTTTTAATAAAAAAAGGGAATTTTAAATAAAAAAGAACTTTGTAATCAGGAAAATTTCTCTAGAAATACATTTTTGCTTAAGTTGGTATCACAGTACAGATTCTAAACGCGCCCCATAATTTCTATATAACTAATTTGATAGAGATTAGAGAAAGGAGAAAAATTGAGAAAAGAGGCAAATCGAGAGACGCGTTTTCATTCATGCAACAGCAGGCGAGAAAAAGGTAATGCGTTCCAAATTCCAAGTTCCGCTGTTATGCCGCGAATATTGTGCAATATGCAGGACGTTTTCTGGCTCTCTAAGTTTAGAATACATTACTTTGTAGAATTCTCACGGGGGGCTAGGACGGGCAAGGACTGGAAGATGCCAGGAGAGGGATATGGTCAAGTGTCACGTGTGTTTCAGCACGCAAGTAGATAAGCAGAAAATTCCATGTATGTCCTGTGGTCATGCGTACTTACTGTGGTCGTATTTATAGCCGAAAAGTCTTTGTATTTTCCTACCCAGCGGCTGGAGAGATTTCTGGATAGATTCGGCTGGAGAAACTGCAAGGAAAATGTGACGTAGTATGCTGCAGAATGAAGCAGCAAAGTGTATCCTTTGAAACAAGCATACGTTTAATTAAAATTTATAAATTTGATGGTCTATTACCAAATGGTTCCAATTAAATTTGATAAGTTTGTTTCATATTTTATATTTTACACGCATACATATATAAGAAAAAAGAAAGACATGTATAGGGGCTGCAAACTGTATGATATTCCAAAAATTCATGAAACCATTAGATTTTACTTTGATGCAGACGATAGTAGATACAAAATAGAAATTCTGCAGTCGACCTTGTGGGCCTTTGAAACATATTTCATTTCATTTCGAAGTTCATGTATAAAATAATACTTGTTTAAAGAAGTCATTGAAAAATTTAAGTAAAAGAACCTTTTTTTAAATTGCTAACTTAAGCTGTTGTGACCAAAGCATGATGCTAAGAATGAAAGAAAGATCTTACCGTTGATTGGTAACGATGTTTATTTATAATAGAGGAGATTTTATTGAAACAGAAAAGAACAAAATTTTAAGGTGGTTTTTCGTCAACGTGTTAGATCGACGCAGTGAATTTTAGTTCAATATATAGTTCTTCGCCCATGATGTATAAATTATAAAATAGAAGTTATAAAAACAGCAATTTCCTCGAATCGATCTTTTACGAAATGCAAAGAGTTCAGTTGTCTCTATTCTTTTTTTAAGTATAAATACGCCATTGTTGACTTTTAATAAAATACAAACAACAGGAGGAAATTTGGTTTAAAAAACATAAAAAACTTTAATATGTATTTTGCAAAAGGATTTTATTTATTAGGCATGATGCAGACGAAATATTGTAAAATGTCTTTTATTAATTATACTAAGCACATAAATTTTAATAATCATTCCTCCTAACCGGTGAATATCAAAATGCTTTTAAAAATGTATATATTATTTTTAAATGGCTCACATTTGTACGCTGGTAATTAAAACTCTGATTATCAATATACACTGTTTTCAAATATTAATAAAAATTGAGAATATAACAAAATAATTTTTTTTAAATAAAAAGACAAAAGAAGAATCAGTGCTAGACAACCAGCACAATTAAAAATGCATCCTATATATAACAAGAAAATCGACAAAAGGTATAATTATACCGAGTTCGAATTCTCTCAGTCCCGAAATGGCGTGCAAAAAAAGATCACTTTGCCGGAAGGGTAACACCGGGTTGTTAAGTCAACGGCGCAGGTGATTGGCGCAAATCTACTTTGAAAGAATTTGCGACCGCTTCGGCGCGCTTTTTCGGCTAGGTACACAAAACCATTTGCGCGCGTTCATATGACAATAGATGGATAAACTGGCAGCATCAACGGAGTGAGTAGCTATTTATGATTATGGATAGCTTGATTATAAATAACTCGCGGTATCTGGCAGAATACTGAGCTGCGTGTTATTTATCCGATCAGGATTTTTTTCCCTTCTTGCTTGATTCATAAAATATTGTGCTTTGTCCAAAAGGATATATGGTGTATGAAATAAATTAATTCTTACGAAAAACAAATTATGCGATGAAAAGTATAGTGAGAAGAAAATAGCGGATAAATTTTCTTGTGTTTAGAAATTTCTACAGCATAAATTATCATACCATTTGGATTTCCGGATTAGGAATAGACTATTTTTTGGTTTTCTGGAAAGAAAAATGAATCATACAAGACAGTTTTCCTAACAAGGTATTATTGTACTGGAAATATTTCTTTAGATATAAAAAGTTTCGCATTTAAAATTCCGAAATGAAATTCGTTTTTCTTAAGTGGAAATGGAAAAGTAAACTTGGGTTTATAAATAATTATCTTTTGGTTTAATAACAAATTGATTGTTTGCTTTTAACTGAAGCATTTCTTAAATCTTCTCAATAAGACTGTTTTCACTGAAGAGACAAAAAATAGTTTCTGGAATTGAATTTAAAAGACAAGGAATTTTCTTTCAAGTTCAAAAAGACTAGAAAAAAAGAAAGAAATCATCCGTCACTTTTAAAAAGCTGCACGAAAATAAAGACTGGTCTCGAAAAGTTTTAGAAAAGTAAAAAAGTAAAGATAAAGAATGAATATTGAACTAAAAAAAATATAGAGTTCAGCAAGAAAAAGAGTGTTTTCCGATCTTTTGGATCTAGGATTCTAGATGCGCCTAAAATATAAATAGTCAATTTATTAGAAATTAATATATTGGAAGAGAAAGAAAGCAGTCTTTTGGCAGATATTAAACTGGCGTTCTTAGAAGTCGTTCTTAGACGGATCGTCTGTGAAGCAAAAATTTCCTTCAAGCTATCAGAAGTACATTTTATGAAATTTAGTAAGCATTCATATATTATTTCAATGATTGTTTTAAGTTCGGATCAATAAATTCTTTTGCTGCAATACCTTCGAATTGTGTACGGAAATTTGCGGAAGGACATACACGAGGAAGTGGTTGGACAAACTTGAGCACGCTTCAGAACTCTTTAAAACCATCTTTAATAAAGAAAAGCGAGGAAAATCCTTTAAAATAAAGAAGAGAAATTCCAAAAAGCAAACACCTTCCACCTTCTGATAGCAGAAAAACGTGCGAGACTTCAACTTGCATACTTCAGAATTACCCATTCGAGAAATTGACTCTATGCATGGTGCGGAAAACAACACGGCTTAGCAAATCCTACCGATGAAAATTGCCGATTATATATACCAGCGCCATCCTTTTCTCTTCCCCCACCTCTCCGCTACTACGACTCCCTTCCTCCGAGATTCCACATACTCAAAACGTAGCTTCATTTTTCTCAAACAAACCCAAAATTGATTGAATGGTTGGGGTACCACTTCAATTCGGATAGCTTTTGCTGCAAGAGTTGGATTGTTCTGGACTAATCTTGAGTGATCTGTTGCGCAACTGCAACAAAGAAAACACAGAAGATTTCTTAACAAATGTTCGGATTTTATTCAGCAACTTGGAAGTAAGTTAATTACGACTCGGTTGTGATTTTTTTTCTCTCGGACGTTTTTTTTTTTTTAACTGCGGAAGGTTCTAAAGTTGTTAACATCGTTTTGTGTAAATACGATTTTAATGCTCCAGAAGTTTGGTGATTATTATATAAGCTTTGGTGTCACTGAGGAAGTTTTCATCATAATTAACAAATATAGCTCATGGATTACTTTGTTGATGTTTAGTTTAACAAGCTGGAGAGAAATCTGGTAAGTTATTTAGAAGCAAAACAAATGCTAACTGTGTTCTCAAGTAAATGATTGCAGATTCTTTTAACTAACTGCCTAACTAAAACATATTTGGGAAACTGAAGTCAGTATTTTCAAGTACTGTCCTTGAAATCTACCAATAATATATGATCCTTTTCTTTGCGAAGTGAAAAGCCGTTTCGACGAATCACAGAATGACAAATCCAATTAAGGAAAGCATAATAGAACGATTTTTAAGAACTCTGTAGGGAGAAAATTCTGAAAGTAGACCCTAGCAGTGGGGTCGAGAGACTTTACCAGTCCGCTAAAGAGTGTGAGTGACCTCTGGCGGTGAAATTTCAGATCACACAGTGACCCACCAAGTTGAGCTCTACACCGGAAGGAATTTTTTATTTCTCAGCCACCACGGACCGCTGGACTTTTGTTTTCTTGATTGCGTAGTTCCTCCTGGCAAATAAGAGCGCATGATGAACAACAGCATGGTAAGTCACAACCGCTTAATTTTTTATTATAAATTTAATTATTTTCAAGGATGAGGATATCTTTTATCCGTTTAGATTTTAACAAATGTAAATAACTTTGGTACAACGCATCTTCTTTTGTTAAATGTCTATTAAAATTACAATTTTATGGTAATTTCCAGCTTTAAATAATATTTTAACATTGCATTTCCTTGAGTGTATTTGGAATATTTTCGAAGCAGAATTTTTTCCAGAATTTTTTTTTTATTTTATTTATTTATTTATTTATTTATTTTTTTCCCAGATGATTGTGTTTTCCGAACTCTAATTTTTTATTACATTTCATGAATTATGTATATTATCAGTTACTTTTTTTTAAACCTTTATTTTCTTTTACTGCCGAAATTTAAAAAGACATGTTGATTGACTGAAATATTTTTCTGTTGGAAATAAAAATTTCAGTTTTAATTTTATAATGAATATAAAAGATTAAATATCGGAGCATTAAAAAAACGAAGAATTTTTTTTGGGGGGAGGGGGATAATTAAAGCAAAGCTGTCATATTGCTAGTTGAGAAAGTAGAAAAATAGATAAATAAATGAATAATAATTTGCGACGTCCAGTAGTTTTAGATTTGACCGTTTTTTTTCAGTTTATATAGTTTTATCTTTATTACCTAGCTTCTCTAATTTATTTAATGTTAAATTGTATCAATTTCTTTTTAATCTCAAAAAACACACTGGGTGCCTATTAAACTCAATTTATTTTGATTTTATTTTACTAAAAATGCTCTTTAAATGGAAAACAGCTATTTGTGTACATTTTATTATTTTTATTAATTTATTTATTTTAAACGAAAAAACTCTTTTTCGAATGGAGAATCATAAATCTGCCTGTATATTCTAATGGAATTTAAAGCTTTTTATATTATGTTTAATTAGCTTTGATAAATATTTTATTACGCATCTATAAATCATAAAGATTCAAATTCAGCTTATACTGGAATATTTTTTGCACATATCTATTTTCCGTTACATCAATAATTTTACAAATTAATAACCTGGTCTTAAAAGGTAACCACTTTTTTACACACAGTCGTTTATTTAAATGGTGTTTTTTCTAAAAGCAATTAGAGAAAATGTCACATCATGTTTAATGAATGCTACTTTAATAACTACGTTTCGGATGTTAAAAAGATCAATTGTATTTTAGCACTTTATGATATTCGAATAATGCATCGCTAGATATTATGTAAATTTACGGCGTAATTCCATAAGAAATTATATCTTTTGTGTAGTATTGTATATTTAGTGTTCGTACACATATAATCGCCAACTATTATTACAAGAGTATCGTTATTCCAATAGAGTACCGTAATCGTCATTAGATAAATCGTATTGTAAATTGCAAACTTGTATTACAAAATAGATTATTCATGTTATATCTTGGGTCAAAATGAAATGCCATTTGAGTGGCAAACCATAACTAAACAATTTGCATCTGTTGGCTATTATTATATTTATATTCATATCGATATTTGCTGTCTGCAGAGAAAGATAATTTTCATCGTGCCATTAATGACGCAACAAGTCTTTATTATACTTGCAATGAACATTAATACACTGTCAATGTGTTCAATATTCAACACTTGCAAGTTGCATATTCTTTACCAGAATCTTGATAAAATCCCGTGATATGTCTATGTATATATAAAAACATACATACTTTATATATATATATCACTTTTGGTTAATTCAATATTATATATATATTAAAATTATTAAATTACTAAACTACTGTTTATACCAATGATCCTGCATATGATTTCTGCATAGTTTAAAACAAGAAATTGAATTCTGTGGTTTTAATATCTGATTAAAAATAACCGATTACTATCGAAATTAAAATGAACTATAAGCAGAAAAAACCTAAGGAAAAAGAAGCAGAATTTTTTTTTACAACTTTGGGATTTTCATAGATTAATATAGCTAAAAGTTTGCAATAATTGTTAAAATAAAGATGTGCAAAAGCCAAGCAATTCGGCAATATTCATTCTCAGTTTTGGACAATCGATATTAAAATCTCTTTGCTATAATGTCGACTACTTTCGACTAAGATTCCTTCTCTTGAATTCCTTTCCAAACTGATCTTGAGTCTTTTTTGTTGATTTATCAATGATCAGATTAATAAAGACATTAAACGCTAGGCTTTGATAACTTATAGCAGACAATAAATACTTTCGTAGATTTTTGGCCCACGATTCTGTGCAAATGAAATTCAAGCAATAAATTTACGTTTTAAACTCTTCGGTATCAAAAATTCTAATTTGCATAGTGATTGACACTGAATACGGGAGCATAAAGACAAAATTACTATGACTATTACATTTCATTTTATTTTATTTATTAGTTTTGATGATGGAATTGTGTTTGCATAACTTATGCTGTCAAATTAATTTCAACCAATTATAATGCTGCTTTATGTTGACAGTATGTAGTAATATTATAGCGATATGAATCAACATAATTCATTTCTGACTGCTCGTAATGACTACTGATGTACTTCAACCGGTGGTAATGCTGATTTTACAGTTGATGCCTTTCAGTCCATGACTGAGAATGGATCATCGTTAAGATTCATTCTCATTTAATGATTAGCATCACAGTATCAGTTCGTTGTTCTTATAAATATTAGGAATTTATATGTTAATAAGTGATGAGTTTCCTGGTTATTTCTTCCTCCACTGGCACTATTTCATTTTCCTCGATTAATGACTAACATCCAGAATGACAACCAAATTTTCATGTTCTTTTTTTCACCTATAAAACCGATTGCTGTCATATGAAATCATTCTGCTTATAATTACAACTGGTTTTAATGAATACTGCTTTTCGTGTATGTTAAATTGTACCCATAAATTTGTACGAAAAATTACACATAAATTTAATAAATAGAAGTTGGTTTAATAACGATTATTTATATACATCAGTTTATTGATAATGATTCATGACAGTATGATCTTAAAGTAAAAGAGCAAAGTACAGCTATACTAAGGACTCGCTGTCCATGTTTTCTATTATTGAGGGGGAACGATATTTTAGGATTAGTCTTAAGTTTTCAGTCGCGGCGCTGGAGAATTTGCCAACTCAAATATCTAATAAATGATGAATGGTTTTAGCAGATAACCGTAAAAAATTTGATAAATTGTTTCTAAGTAATAAGAAAAGTATAAAAGATTTTAATTTTTTGTATTTTAAAAGAAATATAGAGTTTAAAACAAAAAATTGATCTGTGATCACTTCCATACATTAATAAATTTAAAAAATCGAAACAGACGCGGGAAAAATTTGTAAAATTAAGTAGTAAATAAATATATTAAATAAATATTTTATATAAATATTTATTATATTATATTATTTGCAAAATATTTATAAATATTTATTACCCAGCATCTTACTTTATATCGAAGATAATGTACGCGTGAACAATAGTAATTTATTTTAAAATACAAATTTGTTTGAAAACTTCATAAAAAAGTCATGTACTACATTTAATTTTGGAATTATTTAATTTTTTTTTTATTAAGATAAGATAATGCATTATAGTTTTAAGACTGCGAATCGTTTGTTTAACAGCTCTAGTAAAAAAAAAAAAAATCTATTATGTTACCTATCAATTAAGAAGTTACTTTAAAACTAAGAAATTCTTTTCGTTTGTATAGAACTAATTTTCCAACAGCAAATTAGTTCAGTGAAAACTTGGCTGCTAACGGATTATGTTATGTTTTCTGGAATAGTAACATTAAAGTCGACATTTGCGGAAGATCAGTATGAAACATTGCAATATTACCTGAAAGTCAGTTCATTGATGTAACAGAGATAATCTTTTATGTAATATTTCCATGGCTTGCAGCGAAATAGCATCCCAAACAAGAAACAGGACAACTGATGTCCTTGAACATAATGAATTGTGAAAGGATGACAAACGCCTTATAAGATGTCGCAATTTTCGTTCTGTGTACAACACCACTGTGTTTCACGAAAACAGTAAAAATAAATAAATAAATGAAAAAGTTTCCCACTTACAGAAAGTACAAATTTATTTTGTTTAGATGTTCATACATCAAACTTTCGTTGAAAGAGGACAGATGTAGTTGTTTATTTTCTTATTATTTTCGGATCTTTTATTTATTTATTTACTTTCTTTTATTTAAAAATTTCATTTATATCACTTACTTTTTTATTATTTTCTTTAATTTCGTTTATTTTCTGGCCACTATCTTTAGTGTATATATGCTACACTACCAAAAAATACCGCTTCACATTCAGTTTCTATGTATCTAGCACTGAACTCGGCATCAACAGGTTTCTTATTTATCTTTTGTTTGTTTGCTGGCTCTCTATAAATGAGGAGTATAAATTTTTAGTAAGTCGCGATAGTGGAGCTATTACGAAGCAAAACACGAGATTAGAAAATTTCTACGATGTTACTATTCCATGCGTTTTTGCCTTGACATTCACAGCGAGAGAACTTGTTTGTGCAGCCAATAACCGCGGAATTCTCGCAACACTTTATAAGTAAAAGAGTTGTTTGAGAGATAACAACCGAGCGTAACTGAGTAAAAAATACTTCCATGCGTGCAGCGAATATGAAATGAACGCATATTTGAGAAGTGAGAGGGGAAAAGGAAAAAAATCACAATAATTCTTTGTCGAGAAAACATGCTCAAAAATTGTCTTCGCGCTTTCTTATTTATTCTTCGTGCATAGACAGTAAATGGAATGACCTTGGTTATAGTAAGTCACATGTCCTAAAAGGAGAACAACCCGATCACAATACGCAACACACAGTAATTTTGATTTCCCCATCAGTATATACATATTGGACAAATTAATATATTAATTTCTTAAAATAAATGGGTTAAGATCACAAGTAGCAATTAAATTATCCAATATTGACTACAGCATTTTAAAATAAGGACTTCTATCTCGATCTAAGATTTTTTTTTTTTTTTTAAACAACAAAAGTTAAAAAATGCAAATGTAAACTGGTTCTGTTAAGTCTGCTAACAATGAATAATCAAATAATGAAAAACTTGCCATTTACTACAACACTGCGTCTCAGTCAGAATATTAAAGTACAGGATATTAGTATGTTAATTCATTAAGTATTGCTGTTTAGAATACTAAGTAGGTAGATTAGATTTGAAAATTGTTGTCGAAACTTTCACAAACGTTTAGGCCTTAAATCTGATAATGCGTTGTATGTATTTTATGTTTACTTCACCTCCCCCTCCTCCAAGAAAAAGGAATGAGTTTGACGAAAATTAGTTTTCATATGAAAATGCAATATTTCAAAAATATTTTCTAAAGTTTCCTACTATCTCTAGATTGTGCTCATCCTTTTATAAATATCCCTTATTAAAAACGGAATTAACTAAGTTAATCAATCCATTAAAAAAAAAGCCGTCAAACTTTTCAAAATCTACCTTTTTTCAAAATCTACCTTCATTCGATCTTTAAAACTTAGATACACATTCTAAAAAAAAAAAAAAAAAAAAAAATTTCTCATTCTGTACAAAAACTGTAAACTATGAAATCTGTACTTAAATGCTATTCCGCCAGTGGCCGAGAAGTGAAGTCGTAGAACACTGCTAGTTCCTCCTACGTTCAACTCCAGGCGAACGGGCTGTTTGCATAAGCATTTTCGCAGTTTGGTACGAGCCATTTGCCTTTAGAAAGTTTACAACAAAGGTATCCTTAACCTTAGGCATATAACCATCGTAACTTTTGCCATATTCTGTTAATCTAACCTAGCCGCCACCAAGAGTGTGAAGGATTCTTCTCGATTTCATCCAATGCTTGTGAAAGACTTCTCAGCAACTATGGTAGACATTATATTGGGAAATTGGTGCATCATATGATGGCAACAAAATACATTTAAATGGCTTAGTTTATTCATCATAATTTCATTAAGTTTCCATAGATCATAAAGTAAATAAATTCAAAATTAGGGCTTAGAGGGTTCGGATGAAGGACTATATGGTAGCTCAAGTTGCTGCCGCTTTTCCACAATGCGAGGAACAAACCTACTTACGTAACGATACATCCAGAGACAGACAATTAGACAGATTCTTTATTATTTAATAGCAGAGACAGGGCCAGAGATAGTCTTTTTGCTAACCGGTGAAAACTCCGCAAAAACACAAAATACTGCCATCCGGTACCTTCCTAAATTAAAAAAAATTTGCAGCTTCTAAATTCTGCGCTGGCACCAGGTGCACACCCTCTGGCGCCTATCTTGAACAGAATGGTCATGTCCAAGAGGTATTTAGCAAATGTCTTTTACTGTTATGCTATTTCAATTACAATTTCCTGCTGCATAAAGCAGAATTCGTTGAAATAACATTACGATCAAAAGGTAGAAGTACATTTATCAAAGATCTGAATAAATTTTTAAGACATTTAAGTAATCCTAAGCAACAATATTACATATCCTAAGTAAATTAATTGGATTGTATAAGGAAATTTGACGTTAGACTATTAATGATATGAAAAATCCAGTAGAAGAAAATTTGGAACTATGTATTTTGGATTATTAGTCCAAAGGGATTTGAATCCTGAAGGACTATTAGTTTCGTTTTGGCATTTTGCGTCGGACTCACAAATGTCGGTTCACTTTTCAAACTGTTGCCACAAAATGTTAGAGTTCTGCATTATATTTGAAGAAATTAAATAATGAAAAATCTGCATAAATGTATGTATATTTCTCGTATTGTGATAAAACAACGGTACATAGAGTCATCGAATTTTGAATAACGTAATCCTCCAACGAATATGAGCATGTGGAAGACCAAATTTGAAATTTGAAATTTGTTTTATGATCGATTTCCTATTTTTTAAAACTTTGACGAATTTTTGATTAACAAACTCAAGGATTTCAAAGCGAGCAATGGCAACGTTGTGCAGAAAAAACATTTTTTATCTCCAGCGCGTGAGTCTCTGTATCGGAAATTCTAAAGATATGCTCGTTTTAAAACTATTTTGCGATGTTGCTGTTGCACTGGATCTTATGGTTTAAGTGCGAGGAATATGATATTTAATAAAGAAAGGTAACACACAAAATGTTAAAAAACGCCCCTTTGGACGTAATTTAAAATCTGAAACTTTTCAGATTTTGTTTTTTTTATTTATTTATTTTTAAATTTACTAGGTTAATGTTTTTCGTAAGTTTTATCTCTTCTTGGTAAATATCCATGTGCTTATTTTTATATTTTTCCGTATTTGGAAATGCCAGTTACTTTCCTTACATAGTTAAAAAAAAAAAAAAAAAAAAAAAAAAAAAAACTGGAAAAATTATTGTTTTTATCATGCTGAATATATAGATAATATCATTGTCTAAATTAGTTAGCGCAAAAATGAGTTATTTATATTCAGTACAAAATTAAGTAAACTCCCCCAGGGTTTTTAAAATAATATTTTAATGTAATTTTGATAAAATCTTTAGATACTGATATGAGTTCGAAATTAATAGTTACGTTCGCATTATTGTTCAGTAAAGTATTATTTAGCAGTAGTTATCCAGCATTAGCATTTTGCTAGCCGCAGTAAATCGCGAATTTAATAATTTGAACTAACGTTTGGTTAGGCTGAGCGTTTCATAATCTCCTGCATCGAGTTTAATTTTAATTTTAAGTTTAGTTTTCTTTAAACTAATATTCTACAAATAGCGAAGATTTAATTTGTAGACACAAGTCGTGCATTTGTTCATATCTAAGCTTTTAATAATAATGTTTCTTTAAACTTTCTTAAGAGTTCAGACTTCAAACTTTCGAAGACGGAGCGATAACTCGCTAGCTTGTCTTGGTAAGGTTGAAGAACTTTAGTTAATTTACAGAGAGTAAACCTACAAATTTTAAGCTCATTGACAGGGCATCATCTATCATACAGATCGACAGAAATGCATTTTATTCATAAGCCATATTAAGCAACTTAAATACTTGCATTTTTAAGCCTGAAAGATGATGCATCTCTACTCTAAAACTTGTTCAATAGGGCATTTGAGCTGCTGCATCAGTAGCGGTTCTAAAAACTGGTAAATCAATAACAAATAACTGGTGAGCATTCTGACATGACCCTCCTAACGCATTTTTCAAATACTGGCCTCAAGTGGATAGCTTATCTAATATTTTATCGATTCCTTTTTTTCTTCCAGAATCTTTTTTATGTGGCCCGAAAGAATTGAACAAGATACTCCATTACCCTGTAACCTCTGCAAAATGTATTTACTATAATCATTCTAACGTATGATGTTCGCTTTTTTCGAGACACTTCTTCCGGATACGTTAGCATCATCTACAAATGACACTAAATATGTTTGGCTTTCAAGCTTGCTCTTATCAATACCATTTACATAAATAACAAACAAGAAGTATTCAAAGTCAAAGCAGTCAAAAGAAATAGGTAAGCAATAAATATAAATGCGTCACTGAGCCGTTTAAAGTAATACTTCATGAAAGCAACTTAAAACGCCATGAATTATGCATCAAAAAAATTCTGCAGCAACTGCGATATGTCCGAAATTGTCACGTTTTTTGCTATTACAAAGTCTTTAATTTCTATGTTGATTACATAATACTCAGCTTTTGACAATTTCTATTAATAATGTCATGTACAGTGATAGATATTTTTAAGGGCGAAGGTTAAATATGAAATCCTTTCGCGAAGTTTAAAAGACTGCTCAGTGAAAAAAGCATTAAACAGGTACGGACTAGCAATATTTACCGCACATTCCTGCATTTAACCGCACATTTAATACAAAAAAAATACAATCGAAATTTACGGGCTTCACGCAAAATTACGCGCAAGATATAAAAACGATAGATTAAAAAAAAAAAGGAAAAAATCAGCATACAAAAATTTACATATATCTAAATAGTGTTTATTTAAAAGAAATGACATACGTTACGAAATTAAAAATTTTCATTGTCGGATAACATTAAATGTTCGTCTTCCGTTGTATCTTTAAGCATATAATCGAATTATGTTTTATCTTCACCATCAAAATGTTCTAAATTCTGTGTTCTAAAAAGTTGTAAATTCAATGTCCCTTAAAAAAAAAAAAAAAAAAAAAAGCTTTCTGATTTTATATTACGCCCAAAGGGACTTTTTTTCCGTTTACACACACATATACGTTTCGAGAGCATTTGGGCTAAACAATTAGCATGTCTTTTGAATTTCCGATAGACAATCTCGCGCGCTGGAGATTTTTTTTTTTTTTTTTTTTTCGTACAATGTTGCTATTGCTCGTTTTTGAAATCATTGAGTTTTTGGGTCAAAAATGCGTTAAAGCTTTACAAAATATGAAATATCCGTAAGAAATAAAACAAATTCAAAATTCCAAATTCGGTATTCCGGATGCCCATATTCGGGTAGACGACTACGTGTCATGCAGATTTTTCTTTTTTTTTATTTTCTTTAAATATTATACAGGACGGTAATTTTTGGTGGCAACAATTTGAAAAGTTAGACGGACATTTATAGTGAACCGGGCAAAATGCCGCTTCCAGACTAATAGCCCTTCTGGGCTAACGCCCCTTTGGGTTAAAAAGATAGAGGGAAAACCTAGTAATGTATAAAAGACGTTTAGAACAACCGTTAGCAGAAATGGGCAATACGAAAAAAAAAATCAGATTAATAATCATGGACTGATTGATTGTTTTAACAGACTGTGTTACTTTTTGCTTATTTTTGGTTGCACCAATCAGAAAATCTCTTTCCCCAGGGGTGATGTGCTAAATGTAATTTGTACAGAAATGTCACATCATCCTAAAACACCAACGAAAATATTAATAGAGAAAAAAATAGCCCTTTTTAGTTAGCATTTTAACTCCTATTTTGATAGAAAAGTTTACGTTTTTATGCTCTTTTACCACAATAAATAATTAACTAGGTTACGCGATGTTCAAGATATTTCAAGACACTTTTGGTTAGTTGCTAAAGAGAAACAATCATTTTGTATTTATATAATGATTTAGACTTTCTTTAAAAGTGCCTAGTACATATTTCTCAACGTAATTTGCTCATTTATATTTTCGAAATTATGCTCGGGAAAAAAATATTGAAGACTAAGAATACTAAGATAAAACTAAGAATGTAACTCTTGTATTTTCCTTTTACGTGGGGAAACTGCAAAACTAGATACTTTAGAGGATCCTTTAAATGCAAATACAGGAGCAAAGATGGTTGGCAAAGAAGGCCAGATAATTATAGGTATGATTCCTAAGGACTTCATAAAAATTTGATAATTCAGTCAATAGCCTTTTTGAAGATGTAATTTTAATTTCATCTGTTTAAGTGACGTATTTATGGCAAAATCGTCAGAACAGGCTCTTACCAATGAAATCCATAGAATTTTTCTATATATGCAACTTAATTCTGAGAATAAATTTTGCTTGAATTTTAACTGGCATGCTTCTTTTCCATAAACTGTGTACGCTTTCGTAGCCGCCAAAATTTACATCCGCTAGTACCTTTTGACTTGCAAATTTGGCATCAGTAGCACTGCCCTCGGCCATGCTGTACCTTGGATTGCGTCGCAGCTCTAATCCAGCCATGCTTTGAATAAAGCAAAAAATTAAAGTCATGTCAGGTCAATGAGAACAACGAGGCCTTTCTGTTCGTCCTAAGATCTATATCGACAAGTCGACTTACATCTGTAATTCTTTCGTTAAGTTAACAATGCCCACCCTTTCCCTGAGATGATTAACAGTTTGAAACGCGTCTGTAGACCTGTTTTTCTCTGCTTTTCGAAGGTATTATATTTTTATTTTGTCTTGATCTTTTCCGACAGTGTTCCTCAGTTTTCTTGTCACACTTCTGTTTATATTATTTAGAAATGCAATTATATATCATACCAAAGGTGCAACATTTCCAGCTTCGTGAATTGTTGCGTTTCATTGCATCATGACTCTGCTGTGAAAAAAAAAAGTACTCCTCGACTAGCAGAGGAGGGATCTAAGTTCCTTGATTGTCTTTGTATGTACAAACCGCAGTTCAAATGTTTTATTAATGATTTGTTTGAAATAAATGAAAATGGTATTCAGAAATTCATTGTTTTCAAATGGTTATCTTTTGTGCGTTGATAAGCGTTGTGACAGATCAGGTTAGAAAATAATTAAAAAAACTCTTTACGTCGGAGGATTTAGCAACAGCTCATTTATTTAATCAGACATGGCTTTACACTTGTTACAAAAACAATATCTTAATCAAACGTTAAAAAAACACAGATTTTAATGTTATGGTGGTCAAAGAAGGAAATATTTTACTTAAGTTTATAATATACTTAATTTTGTAACTTTGATATACATTTAAATCTGGGAAATAACGATGAAAGTTATTCTCAGAGTTGATCGTATGCAAGAAATCATATAATAATGCTTTTCGGATATGGTTTCTTCTACACTTCAAATTTATGTTCAGTAATATGTCGTTTCAAAAGGCCGGACACTTGCAGAGTCATTAATGCATTTGTCGAAAACGGCCAATATCCATCGGATATTTAGCTCTCTCATCATCGATAATATTGCCCTAGATGCACCACAGCGACTTCCAATTTTATACCCGTACCACCAAACCTCTCAAGAGGACTTTCAACTAGCCAATATTTTAGGTGAACCCTTGCCACAGATACACTGTACATTTACTTGTACAAACGTCCAAGATTTATCTGGTTCTCGAACTCGGGTTCAGCAAAGCAGGAGGCAGCACCGCTAACCACTATACCACTCAGGGGGGGCTCTGTTCAGTAATATTGTAAATACTTTTCATAATTTAAGTATTTAAAAAAATATGTCTGCAGGTGTTAGAAATATAATATAATTATTAACAAGATGTAATATTATTAAACATAATATCATCCATTTTTTCGAAAATGTCTCCTTTTCGCGTATTCTCCCCACTTAGTTTTATAGAAAGTTATTTAAAACAAATCCTGATTACTAGTAGCAACTTTTAAAATTAGCCACTCAGGCGGTATAGTAGTTAGGGACGCCTACTGGGTTCGAATCCCGGAGAAGGCATGGATGTTTTTAGATGTATTATGTCTTTGCGGCATGAGGGCACTCTAAATATATGTCGAGCCGAAAGTCCTCTCGAGAGCTTGATAGTAGAAAAAGAGGGGAGGGAGACCCTCGGACCCGTCCCCACGGGGTGCTGTCCATCAAAATTGTGGGGGGGGCGGAACTACGCGAAGTATGGTTCTCAGGGGTGTATGGTGCTCAAGGCTCTTTCCAACGACAGGCGCAACTTTGCTCTCTTTGCCACGATGAATTTCGTGGGCTTTTCGTCAGACAATTGAGATAAGTCACAATACAACAGCAAGTTGTAGAATGGAAAAGCAAAGTTCATTTTGTAAGTTAGTGAAAAAAAATATTTACAATAATTAACGTTTAAGAAATATTTTTCTTCAAACTCGGAAAGCCTGTAGACGAAAAAGTGGCCTTGGGCAGAAGTAAAGAGGAAGGCATACAAGCAAAAAATAGGATATAGTACCAAATTCAAATACAAAATACCGAAAACAGGAACGAGTTAGAAAAGAGCTTCAAAAGTTCATTCAGCAGCCTCACGTCTTCCAGTACAAAGAGTAAAGAGTAACGCCAGACAAAAGTAATAGGAGGGCGTTTGTGGATGAGTCTCCGCAAAGAGGGATGGACGAGCTAGAAGCAATTCCAAACCGAAAGCTATGGGCCGAAGGGCATTCATGTCCGGTGGTCAAGCGAAACGCGTCAGCTTCTTATCTGCAGGATGGTCTGGCACGTTGTGAAGTTGAGTAACTCATTACTTTTCTAAACCCTCTTTTGGAGAGATGGGCTTGTAATTACTCAGCAGTACTTGATGTGAAATGAACAAAGTAAATCGGAAAGTATCACTACCAGATCCAGTTGTCAGAACACATGTGCCTTTCTTGGCAAGCGTATCCGTAGCTCGTTACCAGGCATTCCGAGAGCAAAATATATTAGTATGTCTTTTCTTATGAGCATTTTAATCCGTCAGATTCTTCCTTTAAATCATATCCTCAGACTATGTAATTTTCCCTCTATATTTCTAAAGACAAAGTAAGTATAAAGCAAGGGGGTATGAGAGTAAAGGCAATATATTTTCCTAGATCCCTCAAGTGTAAAATTGAGTTCCATTTGTATAGTAGCTTTTTGTTTTCATTCCTTTTTTTTCGTTTTTTCATATAAGTGTCTGATTATTTAATTTTATATGAAGCAGTCCATTTTTCTCCCTAAAGTTTTGTTCAGTATGACAGAATTTACGTTTCCTACATCTCTTCTTATGAAATAAATCGCCTAACTATAAAAATAAGAATAATAAGAAGCATTGTCAGTTGCATACTTGAGGCAACTCTTGAGAAGTTACATATTTGCATTATTACAATTACTCATTGTTACATCCTTATCAAAACTCTTTTTTTTTATAATGATGATAATAATCTTAATTTTTGATAATCTTCTTTATTATCAAAATTCTTTTCTATATCGTATCGGTCATGTGCTGGTGTCGATCCTACGCCATATATATCTATATCTATATAATATAATATCTTTTATTAAGTTACATTTGGAAACGTGTAAGAGGAACAGAAGGAATTTGCAAAAAATTTTCTTTTCGTTTCTAAAAACGAGTTATATTCTATTTCTGGAGAGGTGTATAATTGTAGTTAATGCCGCGATTATTATGAATTTATTATTGCTTATGATGTCTATGAAAAAAAATTATGCCAAAAATAGGTAATTATTGTATTTAGGAATCTGTATAGTTAGGATTAAGAATAATATTAAAAAACTCTTTTCTAAAACGACTTTCGAGAAAAGTTCGATTTCCCTTTCCTTTCATAATAAGCCTGACATAATGAAGGTTAATAATAAAGTGACATAATAAAATGGCATAAACTGTTCCTCGAACTGTATTATACATTATTACTTTGTTAAAAAGTTTACTTTAAACAAATTCAAGTAATTTAATTTTCTCATCCAGTTCCTAAAATACACAAGCCCACCCAGTAGCTGAATAATTGTCTCAGGTTAGGTAGTGTACAACTGAGACGTTTGGCTGCGTGATGTTTCCATAGCTTTAAAATATGCGTAATAAAAGAATGAGTCAGTTTTCTTGTGTAACGTGACAAATCTGAAACACATGCAGTAATTGGAAAGGCATACAATACTACAAAAAAATCATATTTAAGAAACTTCCCGCTAAGTTCGTATCGTGTGAAAGGAAGCGAACATTAACAGAACATCTGTAAAATGGGTTTGCTAAATACTTCCTTAGTCAATGGGCAACACCTCATGTAGAGATTTCCCTTCTATGCAACAGCAGGGCGTCGTCATGATCCTCTTCCCACTTGCTACTTTTTTACCGCGAGAAAGAGAAGTTTCCTCACGTGCCTTTCATTTAGACGGGCCACACGCCTTGACAGGACAGTAATGAAACTTCTCCTTTCTGTGACCCTCAAAAAATGATTTTCACCTCATAAAGTAGACCTTTCTGTTTTGAACTAAAATTCTTTGTTTGTTATTATTTCGCAATCATCTGGATAGCTTCAAAAATATTTCATTATCGGGGTTTTATGGCAGGGGAAAGCTGCACACACTCGTGCTGGCAGCGGAAGAGAAAGCATTTAGGAGTACAGGAAAGGTAAAGATACAAGAAATATATCTTTAAAATTTATATAAATAAGAGTAGCTTTTGATGAATAAATATTTACTTTATATCCCTTCCCTTAATAATAATAAAGCAAGTGTCATTATGACCTCGTTCTCCCCAGTGGGAATCCAGTTTGTTACTGAAACAAAAGACAGGCCACTGCAGAATTAAAATGCCATGATTTTTTCTAGCAAGTTACATTCATAGAATCACATTGCGTAAATTCGATGTGCTGTAGAATTAATTGATACCGGCATATGACCGATACGATAATAAAAAGAGTTTCGGTAATGATATAACAATAACTAACTGGAATAATGCCTATCACTTGCAAACAGTTGCCTCAAGTATACAACTGATAACGGCATACCATCTGAAAAGTGATCACAGTCGACAATTGCTTATTATAAATCTCTCTAAACTGCGTCACTTCCAAATTAATCTATGTCATATTGTAGAGTCATTAGGTGTTTTGGAAGCAGAAGAGATGTGAAAAATGAGCGATGCCCTCGCCAGGACTCGAACATCGGACCTGTCGAATACGTGCCGAGTGTGCTGACCATTACACCACGAAGGCTTGCTAAGAAGGCGGAAGAAATACCTTACATACCGCTGCTGATACAGATATATAAACGGACCCACTAATCGAGTCGAGCGGTAAAAAGCGCTGAACACTGTAGTTCGGTCCGTGGTTCGAGTACTGTAAAACGGGCTGGTTGCATGGGCGTTTTCGTGGTTTCCTCACGAGTAACGTGGATACGAGCGAGTTTTCTTTAAAACGTCATGCACGGGCATCTCTCCCTTGCAATGTAGTACCTAATGAGGGAGCACGACTGCAGAATCAAAATGCCATGATTTGTTCTAGCAAGCAATTACAAGCAAAGCAGAAGAGATGTGAAAAATACTATCGATCGATACTGTATAGATTGCTATTGTATCAACTGCTGAACCGGGATACGATTGAGACACCATTGTCAATTCTACATATTGTAGATCCTGTACCTCATTCCTGCTCTAGCTTGGACTTCCAGTAACCACAACCCATTTAAGTTGCAAATGTTAAATAGAGTTTACAACATTTGGTACGCATACTTTACAAAAAAAGTAGCTTACGAAGTCTTTGCACTTATTGATAACGTTATCTAAATTTACGCATACAAATGTTCCCCAAACTACACAGTAAACGCCATTGAAAATTACAATGCGATAATCTCCCGGCCGTATTTACACTCTCACACCATATTCTGCATTATAAAATTGTGAACGCAGTTTCGCTTCTTAGCCGTTGCAGCGCATCTTAATTCCTTATAATTCCAAGCCCAAAGGGGTGCGAGAAAGTTATCCAAGTCAAGGTTCTTGGGATGATAACTAGCAAAATGAACTGATTTAAAATATAAATTACTAGGAGAAGGTGAATTTCCCTCACGTCCTAATTTTGCATTAAATTCCCATTTAATTCAAAATTATGCACGTGAGGAAAATGCACAGTAGAGGTAATTTAAATATTCTTACTGTTAGACAAATACTCGTATTAGCGTGTGACTCCGGCTTTGATAAACCGGAGGGCATTAAGTGGGCTGTTAGATAAAACACTTAGTAGTGATGAAAGGGCTGGAGAATGATAATATCATCTTCAGTTGAATAATCAGGCTCGAGGTCTTTAATAATTTTGCTCATTGCCTGTATCATATTATATTATGAGCAATCTTATTGATATCTAAATGTGAGGAATTTGAACTCACATTGAAGAAATTGACTGAAGAATTTTTTTATTGTTGAAATTAATATGTAGGTTTAAATGAATTATGTAATTGCATAGAAACTAGAGAGAAATAGTAAATTTTCACTTTCACACACACACACACACACACAAAAAAAAACAAAAAAAAAAAAAAAGAGAACATTTCTTCTTTGACTTGCTTGCTGTAGCCTTTTTATTGAGGTAACACGTATTAATATCAAATGAACTTGCAAGACAAGGTACATCTACT
Organism: Stegodyphus dumicola; assembly: GCF_044657685.1. Classification (NCBI taxonomy): domain Eukaryota; kingdom Metazoa; phylum Arthropoda; class Arachnida; order Araneae; family Eresidae; genus Stegodyphus; species Stegodyphus dumicola. The sequence continues at coordinate 136,692,797 of NC_140776.1, forward strand.
TTCGCTCACAATAAATTTATAATAGATTAGCAAATAAATGAATAATAGCTATCACCATTTTTCGTTGCCGTCTAAGCACCTGTTTTACCTAACAGCTTAAGACACAGCTAATTAAATGCATGAAAGGTTGCATTCTTTTTTTTCTTTCTTTCGTAAATACGTCCTTCTATTCCGTTTGGAAATGGTAATTGTAAGTTAGCATAAAGAAATTAAAGCAGAAATGATATTTTGTCAGTTCATAACTAGTAAAGCGAGTAGCATTTTAAGTGTTACTGTCATTTTATTAGTTCTAATATTTTACATCAATAATGAAGAAAAATATCAGGTTTTCAATAATGATTATTTGCTTCAATTTCCTAATTGTTCCACTGCACATGTATCATATACAATAATCTGCTCTGAAAGTACTGAATTCATTTAAAAAATGCGTCTTTAATGCAAACTGAATATTTGCTAACTGTTAGTAGATAACGATATTTTGCTATGCCTGAGCTTGGTTATCGATATTTTAGTTATCGCACAATACTAATTCTAATTCTTATACTATCCTTTCAATTTATTTCCTTGTTTCTTAAAAAATAATTGTATAAGAATAATTACATAATAATTACGAATTTTTATTAAAGATGATCGAAATTATCTAAGAATTATCATCAATTAATAAAATTATTTAAACTTATTTAATGTTCTGAAATAAATCATTTTGAATCATTAATTATCAATCTAATTAGTTTTTGAGCTTGATTCAGAGTCATGCAGCCAAACACTTTTTTTTTTTTTTAACTAGCATTTTTGTCATTTTTTTTCTTTTGGATTTTTTCAAAAATATTTTCTTTAAATTTCATTCCTGTTGATGTCTTGTATAACCTTAAAAATTTATAAAGAATTTTCCCCTCATCGGTACGTGCCTTTATGGTGTAACTGGAAGCATGTCCGGGAAGCAATCAGTAGGGAGCAGAAATTACTGTGAGGGTATCATTTATTTTTCGTGTTTCCTGCTTTGAACACCTAATGACTCTATATTGGCGTCCTACAAAAATGTAATGAATATTCCGGTCAATACCTAGATTTGGCGATACCTAGATTACCCATCCTTCATTGTTTCTCTTTAAGTGGGTACATAAATAAAAACTTGTATTTATTTCTTTAATTCTCTACTTACACATTTGTGTACAAAAACATGCACTGAAAATATTAAATAGATCTCTACCTCCTGTAGAGATAACTAATAAATTTTAATAACTACTAATAATTGTAAATAACTATAAATTTCTAGGATATGATACGCAATGAAAACTCGGAGTATATAGCCGCGCATAGATGTAATGAATGCTTTGCGGAATATATGTAAATACCTTATTTTATGAAATACTTTTACTTCTTACTTCCAATTAATTTAAATTCCAATTAATCCATTTTTTTAAACTTTTGCATAAATCATCCTTAGAAATTCTCCATATAGCCATCTCATCCCTTAGGTAGATATCCCCCCCCCCACGTACTTTGCCATAATAGTCTAAATAATAAACAGTTCTAATTTTTAAATCTTCCATAAATTTGACTTTTAGAAAAGTAAATAAAACATCAGATCATTGAGCAGTAAATAAATCGTTGAATTGTAATGGAAGGAGTTAATCATCAGATCTTCATATACATCTGATACAAGAGCTTTAATAGATAATTAACAACAAGAGCTTTAATAGATCATGTTTTTAAACAACAGTCTTATATCATAGAACTCATTCCCTGTGTCCATTCTCTAAATAGTAAAAAGTGTTTGACCGAGTATAAAACCCAGGATTTATCGACCTGCAGATAAACAGTATCAGGGAAATGCTGTGAAAGAAATCTACTTTTCTTTACAGTGAGTCGGCTGAGTTAGTTCTTCCCTCTCTAATTTGGAGGCAGGATATGTCTACGCCCATCACATTGTGTGGTCTGACTTAGGAGTCTAAAGATTCCATTTGGGGATTTAAGGAGTCTAGCCATTCCAAAGATTTGTTACGATGGGGAATCGAGGCCATGATTTGTCGATCTCAATCTCGGTCAGTACCAGACGAATGCGATGCCAGCTAATCAATTGATACTGCTCAGCGTCTTCCATCTGATATCTCTACAGTGTTCTTTCAAGACATCCACTTTTCCATATAATGAGTTGCCTGTGTGCATTGTTTCCTGTCAAATACGGAAGTAAAGTGCATCCATGTCCATCATATCAAGTGGTTTGATTTAGGCTGAAATAATTCTAGTCAGAGCTGCAAGGAATCTAGCTATTGCAAAAACGTTTTTCAATAGAGAATCGAGGATAAGATTTCTCGATCTCAATCAGTAAGAAGCAGACGAAGGATATGATCACTAATGCTTTTAAGTGATCCTCCTTTAAAACAAAATCTCCCATCTGATGGATCAAGTACTTTTGCAAAAATTTGAATAGTAATGAATTGGTAGAGTATTTTATGGTAATTAACCCATTATCTTTTTAGTGAAACTGCACTATTACTTTTACTTTTTGTTAGCTTTTCCCAGGACTTATGTGAGATAATAAGAAGCAAGTTCTTAAAAATTAGACAGACAGTTTTTTAGTGGCGTTAACACTTGTAATATTTCCTAAGACTTGTGTATTCCAGATTTAGCTTTCTGCCAGCCGAGTTCCTTGCGGCTTTAGTTAAAACTGAGCCAATGGTTGTTAGGCTTTTACAAACTGGATCTCTAGAATTAATTTTGCTTTGAATTTGAATTTACTTTCTGTGTTATCTGAAATATCTCAAGTTGCTGAGGTTAAATTGCGAGTACAAGACGTAAGTTCAAATAGAAAAGGTTGTTTAAACCTCTTGAACCTGCAGTTATTTTCCCAAAAGTGGGGCAATAAACAGCACGAACTGTCTTAGTAGGATTCAAGAAATTAAGTTAATTAATGAATGAAATCCTACAAGTTGTTCTATCATCGAAATTCTTATTTTTTACTATTTTTCATTAAATATTGTATCCATTGCATTTAACTTTTCAAATTTTGATGCCATTTTCGATGTCGGGAAACTGAAGAAATCTGCACTGCCCTCGCCAGCATTCGAACTCCGGACATCCCGGATACGTGTCGAGAGGACTTCCAATTATACCCCGAAGGCATGCGGAAATGAGGAAGAAAATACCCTTACAGTTTTGTTACACTTTCAAATAACTACACCTAAACCTTTGTGTTTCTGTTTCTTGAACTACCCTTAGCTTCGCTAACTTCAAAGAGCAGTAACAAAGCATTTCTACTTCTAAATCTTTTTTTTTTTTTTTTTTTTCGTTCGAGAGGACTTTTAAACCTTTCAGTTTATTTTCTATTTGTTAATCCCTTATCATCTTTCACTTAAAAATGAAATAAACTAGGGCAAAATTTCTAATTTCTAATCTTACGCTCATATCGTTAAACTTAAACCTTTGTTTAACTCTTTAACTTATAATTTTCTTCAAATCCTAAAGCATTTTTAGGCTTTCATGGTTGCTTGATCTTGAATCCCTTAAGATAGCATTACCTCTTGCTCCCAAAACCAGTCTTCTGAATCCAGTATACAGATTTTGTTCTTTAGGAACACTTTTTTCTGAGCTTGATTTATCGCTTCTTCAATTACGTTATCAGTTCCTTAAATAACTACGTAATATAATATTCGACCTAAAGCCTCGTAGACATCTTCTACTTTTTGAGGCATGCCGAAGAATATTCTTATTTTTATGGAACACGCAGTGATTTTTTCATTTTAGAAATTTTCGTCTTATCAATTTCGCAATGCAGAATACTCAATTTTACTTAAAAATTTCTATATCCTATGTACTCTTTTTATGCTGACTCTGAGGTGAAGACAAAAAGTGGAATTTATAAAACCCCGAGATTTACTATACATCAACTTAAAAATATTCATCACGAGTAGCCAAAATGTTCAGCTACCTTCTCAAAACATACTGTGATTTATCACCACATTTGAGCTTGTAAAGACAGATATCATTAATTATATTTGCAGTGAAATATTTGTTTTTCAGTTATAAATTTTAAAAAATTTAATTAGAGAAGAAATATTTAAGTAAAACGATATAAACCCATAATATCAGTTGAGTTATAACCTTCTCCTCAAAATTAAAAATATGTCTGTATTATCTTAAAAGAAAGTATAATTGAGAGGAATTTAGGTTTTGAGTTATCAGCAAATTATAAGCTGTGCATAAAACATTTCAAAACAAAAATCTTAAACTCTGAGCGATGTGGCAATCCTATATTTCTTGGCATTTGAAAAAGATATCTTGATTACGTTATAAGGTATTTCTCCCGCCTTCTTAGTATGCCTTCGGGGTGTAGTGGTCAGCGCGCTCGACGCGTATTCGAGAGGTCCGTGGTTCGAGACCGGGGTAGGGCATTCCTCATTTTTCATTTTTCCTGCTTCGAAATAACCTAATGTCTCTACAATGTAATTCTATCACAGTAAAGCTGAGTATAATACAAAAAATAAGTATTTGTATTTTTATTGTTGTATCTCAGCTGTCAATAAAATTCAATTGGTTCGTTTTTATTAGTAGCATAAAATAAGCTATTTTTTAATTAACTTCACAAGAATTAAAAACAGAAATTATCATATCTGGTTTATCTGGCTTCAGTAGGATGGTTTCTTTTTATTGCAGCCTGATAACTAGTATGCAAGGCAAACACTTCTCCGCATAGCGGAAGAGGGATTGCCAGAAAATGGCAGGGTTGACAGATTTGGGGCGAAATCGCTGATTTTGAGATATTTGGTGTCAGAATGGGCGATATACCATAGACGGGGCGAGAACATTCTAGAACGCATTCTTAGCGATTTTCCGAAAATATTCTTAAAGGTAGGTTAAAGCTATATATACCCTGCCTGTACTGGGAAAAAAGTAGTGTAGTAGCGTCTTGAGTTCAGAGTTTGACTTGAGAGGGATTGACCGAGTTTGGGCGCTTTGCCGTGAAGCAGTCTTCACCGTTATAGCCTGAAGACTGTGTTGCTGATTGGTTTCAGCGTGTTTATCGTAGTTTTTCGATGACTGTAACGCGTCTTTGGAACTGTCCTGTGTAATACTGACGAATAAATTGTGTTTTGATTCTTCATCAAGTGTTATCATCAATAATTCCAAATCCACGAATCCGTAGAATGCAACAATATGGCTCTAATAGAAATAGGTTTTTCTATGAAAAAGAAAAAGTTGTCTTTAAATTTTTTGGAGGAGGATTCTCTTGTATTAGTTTTTGCATTTTATAAAATCAAAGAAAATGATTTCTCTGATTAAAACGGGACAAACAGTTTTACTAAAGCATAATTTAAATAGTACGTCATCTTTGCTTTGATTCATTCACATTACAAATATTCGCTCAAACCAGAAGACAGAAGTTTTGTAGCTTATGGCTTGTAAAATAAGAAGCTGGCTTGCTGTTTGTAAGAGCTAGCTGTAATCTGTTTGAAATAGCATTGGGCAAATCCGGCATCAAATTTTGCTGTCGTTCGAGAATGGAAAGTGCCTCCTTACGTAATGATTAAAGGATAAATTCAGGGGTCTTCTTTGAAAGGATTTGAATTTAATGATAGTAAATTTCAAGATATTTCGCCATAAGTGTTTAGTGTCAGTGATAAGAGACAGACTGTTTAGGTTGTAAACTCTCGCTTTAGATGTAACTGACTAGGAGAGGACAAACAGATTTTGTTGAATTTTAAATCTGTGCTGTTGTTGAGTTAAAGTTGATATTACTCAAGGCGATAATTCGTAGACATTTTGGGAAATAACTCATAGTGAAGTACCATTAGGTAAACATATTTGTACAAGAATATTAAAGTATTCAAAGCACATATTTTAGATGCAGATATTCAGTCAAGTCATTTTATTATTTTAGGATTATTATCAGTTATTTAAGCAATACTCAAAACTAATAATTTAATTTAGCTACACTAAATTTAAATAATTAATTAATTACCTCAATTAATTTTAAAAGTGATAATTTTACTAATTAATTTAATTAATTAAATTTAAATAAGTAACAACGCTGATATTTTAATTTAATTCACAGAAATTGTGAATTAAATCTAAATAAGTAATTTTAAATTAATTACAATAAATTTAAATAAATAAACTAAATTAAAAAAAAATTACCTGAATTTAAAAAAGATTTCGACTACAAAAACAGACTAGAAAAGAGAAAGGAGGTGAAAGCGTCCTCTAATACTTCAGTCATTGAGAGTATTGATATTTCCAACAGGATTTAGTTTCTATTATTTAGTTCTAATATTTTTCTCTATGTGCAAATCAGTATAAGTCTAATTTCCCCCAGATCTGACCTACTAGCAGAGACGGGTCTAGGCATTTTGCCACCTTGCGCAATCTTTGCAAGTCCTAAATTCTTTTGCCTGGTGCTGAATATGGAGAGTTGACCCGGGCTGAGATCCCGATGAATGTGTTGGTTATATGGAGGGTCTTTCCCACGTGTCACTTAAATGTGAATCAATTTTTATTAGAAAATATTCCACAAAGGCACCTGTACCTCTTAGGCAAATAAGCATGGCTGGCTTTGCCATAGCCCGCGAAATAAACAATCAGTTTCGCGGGAAAGCCTTATAGCAAAAAAATTTCGCTTAATACTATCAACCAACTTCATCATTAAATTAGTATAATTTTAATATCTTATTATTTTAACATATGAATACACAATTCTATTCAACCATTTTTAATAACATTTATAAAATATATGTTAAAAAAATTTTGTTATTAAATATCTTTTGATTATAGCTCCATGATTTCAGTCTAAAAAATAAAATTAAATGATGTAACCTTCAAGTTCTCGGAAACAGTTAACTATTGCGGAAGCTGAGATGAATTTATCTTATTTATATTTTAAAGCATTGACAGAGGATTATTACGATTTAGAAAAATTTCAGAGCGCTCTCACTGAAGAAAATAATGTAATTATAACAGACAGGATGGAAAGGGAAAGAAAGAAAAGAAAAAGAAGCAAATTTAAGTTTTTCCTTACACCGAGAGAAAAGAAAAGGCAATCCCTTGCCTTTAAAGTTATTCGAGTTCAAATTAGAGAGCATTAACATTCATACGCAAGCACCATTAGATTTATATAAAGCTTTTATGTGAACTTTTCCTCCAAAAGGAAGCAAATTTAAAGATTCAGCAAATGTCTGTCCATAAAATTATGTGGATGTGCTTGTTGAATGAGGTTAATGCAAATTCATAAAGAGTAGATTATTCAGGGCTATGCGGTCTAAAAAAAAATTATGAAAAAATTCCGTTTCACTCAAACCATTGCACGCATCTGAACCGTACCGAGTGGTATGCCAGAAGCAAGAAGGCGCTCTAATAACCCTCACCTACCTGTTTCAGAACGACTGGCCTTCGAGTTGTCCAATGAAAGGTTAAGAAAGAGGGCATTCCCCGTCTTTTCCGAATTATACCATCTCCCGCCTGCGGGCCAAATTCTTCTGCGACCAGCATACAGAACACAACACAGACGCAGTTTTAAGAATGCGGTTAATTCCATGGCATAGACTTTTTGCTTCTCTTGATGCAGTTGTGCCTTTCGTCCCAATAGTAATTTTGTCATTACGTTCTCCTTCGATGTCGCTCCAAACTCTTGTAGAATCCTACTGTACAAGGGAATCATCTCAAACAATAATGTTTTCGTCTTCGGATTTTTTTTTTTTTTTTTCTTTTTAAATGAAAATGAAGGTTGTGTTCTTATAACGATGTCTTAGCCAAAGGCTTGAAGTGACTTTTCACTTAAATCGTTTGCGTCAGATTTTCATAACCTTGCTATATGTAGTATATGGCTTAAAAAATATAAGTACTTAAGGCTTCTTAACAGCAAATAACAATAAAAACTTAACGTCTTAACAACAAATAACAATAAAAACTTAACTTCTTAACAGAAAATAACTTTCACCGCATAATTTCCTCTTCCAATAGGATTTTTATTTTCTAAATATAGGTTACTTTCTTGAGTCGAGTTATCCATAAGGATTAACTTTCTCCTCTTCCTGAAATCGAAAATAAAGGTGAAGTTTATAGGAACTTCCATCTAAAAATTTAACGGTTTAAAAACTTATTATAAATAATAACAAATGCTCAATTCCTATGTCATTATTGAGAACGATTCTAAAATTTATGCAACGTGATTTTAAATGCATACATTTTCAGTTCTAGAGGAAATTATATTCGCATTTATTTTACTTTCGTAAGCTCCAGCAATAGAAGCATGATTAAAACAGTAAACACTATCAATTTTTTGCTGGTTTACTTTCTATTACAGATACTATTTGTAACATGCTTAATTTCGTGTATTTTTCCATGGGTAATGAAAATATGAAACACCTCCCACAAAATTGTCCTCAACGAAGTCATCCATCCTAGAGAGACAGCTCTCACGTTATTAGATATAATCTTTTTATTGAAAAAAAATAAGATTTCATCAAAGTATTAACAAGCCGCATTTAATGTAGGCAGAAGTTTTATAGGAATTAACTACAAGTTAAATTATGCGAAAATACGATAAATGAAAAGAGAATAAAGTTTAGCTTAAATTAAATTATGTAATTAATTTTATGCTTTGAAAAAAACTTGCGTTTGAGAAGAATACAATCAGAAGTTAAAAAAAAAAAAAAAAAAAAAAAAAAAAAAAAATGCTTTAAAAGCTACAAGTTCCTCATTTTATTTAACGTGTTATGTCTCTTTTATATGTTAAATTTCGTATTAACTTGTATTCAAATGCTCCTAAAACACTATTCAATATTCTATATTTAGTTACTTTTCATATAATATATGTCAATGATAGGACCCGATTAATCCAATCTGGGGCCCAAGAGAGATTTTACCAGGGGCTCTTAATCCCTTCTTTCACTGTTTTCACGGTGAAGAACGGGGTTATGAAAAGCTATGAAAGGATTTGAGACTTTCTAGGGCCGCCTTTTGGACTTAGCAGTCAATTCCTTTTTGACTGTTAAGGCCTAAATAGTGTTCAGATTCTTGTCGGTGGATTTGAACTAACACTGAGTTCCTCTGTACGATATCTGCAGCAAACCTTTATGTGCATTAGTTACAATGTAACATTATAATAGAATTTCATTACATTTTTAGTAGCTTGTTACGAAAAAAAAATGTTTTTAGTTCTGCGCTACACAGAGATAGACTGTTACAGGCAAACAGAAGCAAGAGGAAAGATAAATTCCCCTAAAAAATGTAATTTTGTGATGTAAAATGAGATTTATAAAGAATATCTATTGCTCATTTTATCTATTATTATATATCCATTATTTATTCACGACGCAGCAGTATTCCATTTCCTCACGTGAGTGTGACATATCACATAACAAGTTAAATGATATCTTGCCATAAGTTGAAGTCTACGTTCATAAAGAGCCCCGAATCTTCTTGATAAATCGCCGTTTTGAGGTATCCCCTGAGGTAAAAGTTGAAAGATATAAGTTCTAATAACATCGGAGCAGACATAAGTGTGCTGCATCCAACCTGGGGGACAAATGCAACTTAATGGAGAATATTGTTCTGCAGTACGGTGATGCTACCTCGTGTAATCTTCACGAAGTTAGATTCTCTTAATTCATTGGACAAGATGATATCTCTCACTCTGGAAACACTTTAAAAATTATTTATCAAAAAACAACCACTGTTTGTTTATGTGGAGATATTTTCCTCTGCTTGTGATTTTAGAGTATGTAACTTGCTCTATGTAAAGATTTTTCTTTAGCAAATTTGGTTTTTTGAAAGAAAAATTGAATTTTGTTAGTTGTCATTTCAGTATTTAAAGTCTTCAACAGAAGTTGTTAAACTGAATTGTTTGAAAGTTATCCAATAAGATTTAATGAATTTCTTTGTTCGAAAATTTGCTTATTACAGCGGAAGCGTTTAGAAAATATGAAAACTTATTTCTTTTTAATGTAAGCACGAAGAGAATAGTCAGTTCAGTTTCATGGTCAAAGCATTATCATTCAGTGAAAAAGAAGTAAATAGAGGAACTGAGAAGTTCAGGGCACTTTTTAGTAGAAATATTTCTGCCGCTTAAAAAGAGCATTTCGAGTCTGACTTGAAACACATGTTTTTCTATTCTTCTCTAAGAAAAACATGTCAGGTTTACCTAGGATCATATATGGCTTACTTGAATGAACTTAATAATACAGACAATACCCGTGACCCATCTACATAAAAAGTTCATGCATTTTTCTTAATAAATGCTAGTAGATGTTTACTAATTACTTTGAGTGACGGCGTTTAAGATATTATTAAGTTAATTTCCCATCATGTGACGAATAGTTTCTTCCAGAGATTACTGGTCTTTGTTAGTAAGCAATCTTTCTTGCAAAATTTTTTCTTAACAACAATTTAACATCGTTTGATTAATTGATTTATGAAATATGTTGTTAAATAGAAAACGTGAATGTTGTATTAATGTGATTAAAAAATAATATATTGATTCATTTAATTTTGAAACTGTAACTGATCTGGTAAAATTCATCTTTGTCGTTTAACTGGTAAAGAATCGTACTACGTATTGTTGCATTTATAAAATAGGAGACTATAAATATAAATTTTTATACTTTTACGGTAAGAAAGGAAAAGGGAATAATTTCATTTAATGAATGAAAGGAGTGATACGTCTGAAATGTCTCCTGATGTATTTAATGAATGAAAAGATAAGTTCTGTTACTAATAGTTAATAAGCTGATCTACTAAACTGTTGCATATCCTTAAATTTTTTAATTGTTAATAAAAAAAATTGATACATACAAGTTGTAATCCTGTCTATGAAGAAACCTTATGAAATAGTGTCATGGGTGAATATGGACAACCTTGGCTGTCTGCATAATTATATCATAGGGAATCGTTCTTGTAAACAAGACAGTTTTTAATAATTCGAAAAGGATGGCCGGACAATCAAAAATGTGTGCAGTTGTTCTGTGTTCAGGCAGTTATTACAGTTCCTGATTTTTCCAAGGTTTTCCTACCCTCTCTGTTAATTTTCAATCTTCTGTGATGGCAAGTTCTAAGCTTGACTTGGGTTATAAGTCCATCTCCATTGACGTTTTCGAGCTAGTGCTTTGTTGGAATTGAATGTCCCTTCAACCTGTATTTGGCCACAGGATTTGTGTCCGAGAGGACGTTATTATTATTGTTGAGGTTTCGAGTCTGTTTTTCCAGCTTATCTGCGTTCTCGTTACCAGTGATGTTGACATGCTGTAGCAACTATTAAAGAAAACAAACCTTGTCCAACTTATATACCTCGTTTAATTGAAAGTGGATTATGTTGGTAATCAGAGAGCTTCCATCTAGGATTGCTTATAGAGTCAGAGAAGACAACGAGTCCTTTTGCTTTCTCAGAAATAGGACGGAATCGATACATGTCGAATACCTCCACTATTGCCAGAAGCTCGTAAGTGAAGTTAGAGACTATGATAATTAGTATCGTCTCAGATATTCAGAAATACTCCAGAACCTCATTAAATGATTAGTTTACCAGATGAACCTTCTGTATAAGAATGTACAAAGTCCTTTTTGGATACTATTCAACGGTCCTGATTCCCCGAAAAATACCTATGCCTACAAGTATTTTATGAAAAGTATTATTTGTTTTAAAGAATAATACATGAATGTCTGTATTAATAAGTTCGTTTAAAGCGTTTATCAAGCTTCCCCAAGAGATACATACAAGTATTTTATATTATAAAATAAATTTTGCGTAAGAAATAATTAACTACCTGCAATTTTTAGGTAAGGGGCTCATTAAAGTCGAAAGAATTTAGGATAATTTTTAGAAAAATGTGAAATGTGAATGGGATAGAATCTATAGAAAAGGAAGGGATGAATCGACAGAGAAGGTTGCTGGAAATTTGTTTGCAAGGAATTTAGATATAACCAAGGATCGAATTTAAATTAATCGCATTGTCATGTTTGAAAACCTGTTATTAATAAGACAGTTTTTATTTTAATATCATTCTAATAACCAATGAGCGATATCAAACACGACATTTTTAATATGATTATTACTGTAGCCAATGAAAATTTATGACTATTATTGTCATTTAATAGGTAATTATCAAGCATATTTATGTTTTTATAAGAAAAATACTTGTCATCAGATCCTCTAAAGGTAAAACCCACTATGTAAAATCAGTATTAAAATAGCAAATGGAAAGAGACACGTGATCTACAGTCTTGAAAATTGTTCGATTAGTAACAGAAACGGCATCAGTATGCATCGATAATTATAATCATATTTTCTGGTTCATATAACTATAAAAGTAGCTCTGTTGTTTATAACATTTATAACATAGGGTAGAAAATAAGCATGTGTCCGACTGCCGTATTACATAATTTTTGCCTTTATCGTCTAAAATAATATCCTCCATTTGAATAATTACGTTAACTGAGAGTTAATTACAAAGTTACCTATCTCGGATACATAAACATTCGATCAGTAGGCATCCTCACGCACACTTCAATTTTTGTTAATTGTTTAATATGAAATCATGTTTTGTAGGACAGGTTTACCGTAAATCTTTTGTGTTTTTATTACTTCTCTGTGTATTTCTTTTTTTTTTTTTTTTTTTTTTTTTTTTTTTAGTCCAAAGGGATTTGAATCCCGAAGGACTATTAGTTTCGTTTTGGCATTTTGCGTCGGACTCACAAATGTCGGTTCACTTTTCAAACTGTTGCCACAAAATGTTAGAGTTCTGCATTATATTTGAAGAAATTAAATAATGAAAAATCTGCATAAATGTATGTATATTTCTCGTATTGTGATAAAACAACGGTACATAGAGTCATCGAATTTTGAATAACGTAATCCTCCAACGAATATGAGCATGTGGAAGACCAAATTTGAAATTTGAAATTTGTTTTATGATCGATTTCCTATTTTTTAAAACTTTGACGAATTTTTGATTAACAAACTCAAGGATTTCAAAGCGAGCAATGGCAACGTTGTGCAGAAAAAACATTTTTATCTGCAGTGCGTGAGTCTCTGTTGCGATATTGCTGTTGCACTGGATCTTATGGTTTAAGTGCGAGGAACATGATATTTAATAAAGAAAGGTAACACACAAAATGTTAAAAAACGCCCCTTTGGACGTAATTTAAAATCTGAAACATTTCAGATTTTTTTTTTTTTTTTTTTTTTTAATTTGTGGATCTTTGAAATACTGGTTCATATACAAGAGCAAATTTTTTTCGTTATTAAAAAAATTTCCTTCAATAATTTTTTTAACTAATCGTTTGTAGAATTTGTAGAACTCAGTATAATTTAGTAGAATTCATTTGTAGAATTTAGAATATATTTTTCTATTTTTCTCATTACAAAAACAAAAACAACAACAAAAAAAAAAAAAAAAAAAAAAAGGGGAAAGAAAAAAAACGAATTTAAGTTAATATTTTTCGTGTATTAAATTGGAAATTAAAAGATCAGAATGCGCTTTTTTATTTTGTTGTTTTAGGTTTTTGAGTACATAATAAATGTTTAGCAATTTTTTAGTTTATTTTTAAATGCATAAGAATTTTTCACGTAATAGATTTTAGCAATTTTTTTGTTTGTTTCTTAATACTCAATAATTTACATTTCTTATATTTGAGTTATTATTTCTTATATTTGAGTTATATTCTCTTATTTGAGTTAAATTTGAAACTAAAAGACCGGTATTTAATTTTTACTTTATAGATTTTTTTTTAGAAAATTTTTAGTCTGTCTTTTGCCACATTATAGTTAACATTTTTCGTGCGTTAAATTAAAACCTAAAAGACCAGAATACAGTTTTTTACTTTGTATTGCAATGAAAAATTGAATAAACTGAAACAAGCCGGATGTTACATTAGCTATGATCGGCTTAACAAATCGAGCTGAAACTGATTGCATCTTTTATTCCAAAACTTAGATAAAAATATTTATGTGGCATTAAACATCTGGATAAATGTACAATTTACATGATATAAGCTGATTTGTAATATAAACATTCAGCCGTCTGCAATTTCATTTTTTTTTTAAGCCTCCATTTTTAACTCCTATCCAAACACTGATGTTTCCAAAGAAGAAACCAAAATTTCTGTTCGTGAGCATTCTTTGCAGAGTTCAAGCAAACACGTACATTTTCTTTACTTTTATTAACCTTATCCGTGTGGATAGCAACACAAACAGGGAAACTGCTCCACATGCGAAACACGCTTTCGTAGATAATAGATCAAAGTGTTTGAACTGAATAATGGAAGTTCTCCGAGTAAATAGAACAGAGACTTCTATAACATTCATTCGTTCTCCAAATGACAGTATTCACACGTTGTGTAAAAGCTTTCCCATTTAGGGAGCTTAATGGAGGGAATCCGAAATGATCCCGTCTAAAGCTGTCTTAGCTTATATTATTATTATATACGGTCATTGTTGTCGCTGTTGTTATTGTTATTATTATTATTATTACGTAGGGTACGAGTGGAGATTACTGAAGCCACTGTCGATGAACTGCTAATGACTGGAGAAAAGAGAGTGGCTTTATTCTCTTATCTAAGCCTTTTAAATTTAAGAGCCTGGTCTTCGTTGTAATTTATGGGAAATTTTCTGATGCATTCGTCCAGTAAGTGCTGTTTAACTGTCGGGTGTATTACTAGATGCTGAACGTGTTTAGGTAATAAAATTGTCTTCAAATTACAGGTCTTCGACCTGTAAGCTATTACATTCCTTTGGAAATTTTCGTCGTGTTTTGAAATATCAGTTTTATTATTCAATGTAATTAATTTAATCAAGCATAAATTTAGAAAAAAAAAATAAGAGAGACTTGAGATTTTTAAGTCGCACCGGAAGGTTTTAGCGACCATTTGGCAATAACATATTTTTGAGCGTTACAAGCGTCCGTGCGTTATTTGGTGAGTGATATATCGAAAATGACTTTGGACGGAAAATTTAGGATAAGTTATGAGCATTACATGCCTTATAAGCTTTATTAACATTTTACGGTGTCGTCTGAAGAGCAGACATTCCACAACATTACTGTTTTTAGCGTTCTAAGCCTCCATGCATTATAAACGTTATGAAAATAATTTATAAACATTATAATAACAAATTATAAACCCCAGAAGAGAGGGTAAATTATAAGCATTATATGCATCATCAGCGATATATGTTATCGTCCAAAAGCAAACATTCAGTAGTATGGCCGTTTTGAGCATCATGAGCATTCCATGAATAATAACAATTATAAAAATAAGTTACACAGGTCCTCGATAGAATTTAAATGTTTACCCAAATGCTTACCGAAGCACATCATTATTATATTCCGTGTCTGCTGCTTGCTGTGAGTGTTTAAAGGAAACTAATGAGTGGTGCATATGCACGGAGAAAGGTTCGTCAAAAAATTAAAAGCTTCTCTGGCTATGCTAGTAACGATTATAAAATGGATATAATATAATATAATAATAATTTTAAATAATAGTCTTATCATGACCTTTTTTCATACTTTAAGTAGCATTTGTCATTGTGTACAATGCCAAGATATTCTATGCAATGTCTAGAGAAAGTACATAGTAATTCTCATGTTTCATACTTTGCCTGAAAACTCCAAGCATTCTATAAAAAGGCCGGCATTTCATACATTGCCAGTAACATACATATGACCGACTTTTCATTTGATAAAGCGACACAACAAAAATAAAAGACTAAGATTAATCGCCCCGCTAGTGCTAATGAAAATTTACATAGGATTTAGTTGTAAACTTGGATTTGATGGAGAATGAATGGAAATAGTCTTTTCATATAGTGGCTGTGTTTATGAAAAAATACAAATCAAAAGAATCTGATTTTCTTTATTATTTTGAATTCTTAAATGTGAGCAAGAGCATAAATAATTATAGATCATCTTCTCTACTCTTTCCCAAATCTATCGAGCGAATTTTATGACTGTAAAAGAAAGGCCTTCTATTTCTCATAGACTGCACTAAGGTTATTATACTATCTATATATATATTCCATACTATATTATACTATATTCATACCTGCCTGTTGCCTTTGGGACTGCTCAATAAGGAAAGTTGATAACTTCCCCGGAACTCCAATCTCGGCCCTTCGAGATGCCCCAAACCACCACTGATTATTACCTGTAGCAAAAGCATTGGAAATAATGTTCATTTTTACAATTTTTGTATCTATCATTAGACTGAAAATTAAGGGGAATAGAAAAGTAGAAAAAAGGGAAAACATCATGCATTCTACAACATTTTTAAGATGGAGATTTTCTGTTTAGCGGCAAGGCTAGAAAATAAATCTTAGCATCACTAATATTTCTGGTTGCATTGTACTGACATTTTCATGTCCACATAAGACAGAGAAAGAAGGTTGTTTGACAATGACCGAATGGTTAAAATCATGGATTATTGGTCATCGCCCCTAGCGCAGAGCTTTTCAGACATTTTCTCGAAAGCAAATCGTCGGGAACAGATCAATCAACCCATTGAACTTTTAACTATTTGAACACCAAAACCTTTTAGCTCTCTGAAAACTACAAGAAAAGCAGACCAATATTGCATCAGGAACACAAGCAATCAAGCCTTAAATGTCAAACCCGTACTCATCCTCTGGATTTCGAGCCCGTATGCTGTATTTCAGACTAGTAATCAAACACCATCTTCAAGGAAGGAACAATTCCAATCCCTATGGTCTCCACTAACCACTATAAAGCCCAGGACCACATCCGTTTTGAAATTAGTTCAACTAAATATTTACTATTTAGGAATAATATTTGTAATTAAATGATTCGTTTTCATTCAGAAGGTATCAATAAAAGTCTATTCGCATACACATATTTACACGTTATTCTGCTGTTTGGAATAATATAATGAATGGTAAATTACAAAAAAAGCATTCCATTTGGAAGGAAGGAGGTAAAAACGGCTGCAAGGAACACCAATTTAAATATAAAGTATTAGGCATATTTATAATCTGCATGGTCAGCTGCGAATTTCGTGGATAGGATTTTAGTCAGTACATTTTAGGATTATAATAAATCTGGAACTATGATTTCCAATCATTTAGAAACAATCTTTTGGCTGTTTCTTCATTTCACCAAACATCTAAATTTATAAATTTCTGTCTTTTCGACAACAAACATAGCCTTACTTTCAAATATTTTTGGACGTTATGTTACCATGCGTATATGATCTTCCAAGGATCCATGTGTAAATAATGTTCTGCGATTCATACCATCACGCGAAGTATAAAGTCTTTATTTTGCAAGCGGGCTCACACATTCCCAGCTTTCAGAGTGTTGCACTGAACAAAACTCAAGATTTTTTAATGTTAATTGGTGAGCAAAATTTATTTAATAATGAAGAATCTTGACTTAATAATGCATGCATATATGTTTGTTCCTTGTATACCTAGTATACCTATAATTTGAACACGGATGTCCTTCACCCGAAGACGAGCTTTCGAAGCCGGTGCGAACTCCATGAAATTTTGATTAATAAACATAGAGATGTAAAAGCGATATGCTGCTGCCACTCTGTAAAGCGTAATATATTTATATTTCAAAATTAATCAATAAACTCAGCTATTTAAAAGAAATATGATACCACTACCAAAAATAAAATATTTTTACCTTCTGCTTTCCAATGTGTTGCCAGTGAGCAAAGTATAAAATATTTAATTTTTCTTTCAAAAAGCATAAAATATTTAATTTTTCTTTCAATTTAATCTATCTGTCATTTGATGAGCAAACTAAGTAACAAACATAGTTCTTCATCTCTAGAATTATTAATTGCTCAATGTTTGCGTGAAATTAGAATAGCAGAACTCATTAAAATCATTGAATTTTTCTGTTTTATACTAATTGTTTTGAATAGCTGGCTTCCCAAGCAGCTAGTTGTATTAAATATTAAAAAATCTACAAAAAAAATTGCTTCTAGTTTAAAAAATGATTTAAAATAAAATTCAAATCCTTATTAAATTTTTATAACCTCACTAATTGGCACAATTTTAAAGACTCTTAATGCACAATGCATCCAATTTCTTTCAACAGCTTCGATTTTAGTGCATTAAATCCAAATATGAAAATTTCCGTGGCTTCTACCGATTTAGCGAAAGTTAACAGCAAATGTTTTTGTGAGGAACCAGTTTACAGCTGCAGGTGCCATGAACAATTCACTTTTCACCTTGCGACAGAGTTATACCTTTATAGCACCCATTAACTTCAAGTGAAATTGTCTGATGATATATGACCTGAGACATTTCTCCCTGCAGTGGTTGTTCAAATAATTACACCTCTGGGACAAATTGTGGTTTTAAGCATTCTTTACAAATTTCAAGTCAAGATTTTTCTGAGAAGTTGTACCCAACGAGGTATAAAGTCAACAAAAGTGAAATGTTGACATAATCGTTTGCTCCTGTTCTCATTTACACTTTGAAGTTAATGGTTGATGAAAGCAAGATTTCTGCTAATAAGAAGGTAGCTAAAAAAGATAACAATTCTGATTTTTGAGCTCAGTCAAGCTTATCAGTGTAATGATACAAGACTGAATGATTGTTTGGAAATCAAAATATTGGGCTTTATATAAGGATGCTAACTTATTTCTTAATAAGCCGGATATATGAAATGGAACAGCTAGCCATTTAGTTCCATAAAACCATTTAGCCATTTAGTTCCATTAGCCATCCATAAAAATTTTCTCACGACGATAAAATAAAAATATACATAAAAAATATTTTTAAAAACAATTTAAATTTATTATGAATGAATGTACTTAAAAAACTTTTTTTTATATGGGCAGCAAATTTATTTGTAATTAAAGTTAGAGGCATAACACTTCTTAACAAAATGTTGAACTAACATAATAATGCGGAACAGTTGTAACCATCGGTACGAATACTTTTCACTGATTAACTTACGGACTGAAGTTGCAGAAATATTTCTTATAACCAAAATGCATATAAAAGAAGAAAATTGTAGGCTTTATATTAAGTAGTAAA
The DNA here is from genome assembly GCF_044657685.1 of Stegodyphus dumicola. Taxonomy (NCBI): domain Eukaryota; kingdom Metazoa; phylum Arthropoda; class Arachnida; order Araneae; family Eresidae; genus Stegodyphus; species Stegodyphus dumicola. The sequence goes on from NC_140776.1 coordinate 136,711,794, forward strand.
CTTCTTAAATTATTGCAATTAAAAACACGTAAATTAAAAATATAAATAAAAATCTTTAGTTATTAAAAAATGTTGTGTGCTTTAAACTGTCCTCCACAAAGGCAGATAGCCTCGCGTTACGTTTAAAAAAAAGAAGCTTTATATTTTTCAGCAAATAATTACCTGCCGAAACTCGAGCAAGCATATTCTGCTCGTTTAAAATAGAGGGAACTCGTACACTTATGCAGCTTAGATACGAAATGCCTTTCAAATGCTTATGTTCTGTATTTTCTTTAAATATTTAGTTTGTCTGATAGTTCCTGATAGCTAAATTTTCAGTTACTTTTAATAGGTCCTTGTTTATATAGGTTGGTCGCCCAAAGCGGGCATCATCTTCGAGGCTGAAAGGTCCATGACTAATATTTTACGCCCCTCTCTCCCAACGAATATGACGAAAATGAACTTTTGGCTCCTGCATTCTTAGCATTACATTGAAACAAAAATTATGCTACAATACATGCTAGAATTACGCAACGTCAGCAGAAAAGACTATATTTAAACATTTGCTTCTGTCAAGGTCACTCCTTATCAGAAGTAATAAAATAATTAGAAAAAAACGCATTTTGATTTGAAAAACCGCAGAAGTTTCCGGATGACCTATTATAATGATTTAATGAGTCTAGGTAGAGTCTAGCTTGTTTAGCTAGTAATTAATAATAACGGGGATGGAGAACCCCGCTTACTACTTTTAAATAATTTAGTTCGTTAATCAGTTAACAGAGACTAAATATGAAAGAAAAATTAACTATCTTCCACTTTGCCGAAGGACTAACAATGATGCATCGAAAATAAAAATATTTTATTTTGGGTAGTGGCAACACATTTTTTTTAAATCTTTGAATTTGTTCATCAGATTTGGGAGGCAAATACATTACGCTTTGGGAACTGGAAACACGATTTTTTTAATGCCCATATTTATTAATCATAAATACATTAATTTCGCACAAAATAAGAAATTCGAAATTCAAAATTCGAGCTTCGAAGGTACACATAAAAGGACTATGTGTACCACTCGGGTAAAGGACTATGTGTGTTCAAAACTATGTAGCTCTAAATGTCCGACAGTGCGAGGAACATGCATACATACAGACTCTTCATTATTTCATAACACAAATAATTTTTATTATTATTGTTATTTCATAAAGGAGTCGAGAAATTAAAGATTGAAAAAATTTCAAAAATCTTTTTTAAGATTCGAATTCGAGAAAAATATATGGATTCTTCCCATTTCTTTCAAAATTCTGAGAGATTCAGAATGCTCATATACCGTAAAGGAAACTATAACTTCCGTTATGCTCTTTTTTATAGCTTCAAAGCATTTAATAAATGCAATAAAATTTTCCCTAAAAGTCCAGCAGACGACTTCTTTAGCAAACAGAAAATGCTAATTTTACTTACCTTTTTCTGTTTTATTTACAAAATTCACCATCAGCAGAGAAGAAATGTTATAGGAAGGATTTCCAGTCTTTCGAAACATAGTTTTCCTTTTATCTTTACTTTTCCTAGAATTAGACAAAAGCCCTCAGAGTGCATTTTACAACTCCCTGCAGGCGACGGCATCTTATTCAGGTGCAGGTAGCACAGCTAAGAGACCAGGTAAGAAATAATACCCTTCGAAATTGTTGCTGTGCCTTTTAGTTCTCTGATTACTTCACATTAAGGTGCTTTGAATTTATTGCATTTAGACTATAAAAGCTCATTCCATACCTACCACCCTCAATGGCCAAGTACCATTCATCCTAGATATTGCCCCATGTGCCGACAAACTTCAAAAGCCGTGACAAACTGCAAAGTAAATGACAATCCATCATCAGGGACTTCTACCACCGTAAATGGCTGTAAACAAGTTGTCACGCCTTGAGATCTCTACCGTACCTTTCAGGTACCTCATTGTCCCAATCCGAGGGCAAGCAAAGTCACCTTTTATTACCTTCAGTAGCGACAATGTTTGACAAAGTACGAGGGAGATGAGTTTTATACAGGGACAAGTAAGAAAAGAAAGATAAAATATTCTTGGCATCTAAAAATTATGGAGGAGGAGCACGAAAGAAAAGCAAACTTGGAGGATGGGAAATTACGCTAATTTTATTAGTTTTTAACAAAAGGTAAGCCATAAAAGAAACCTCCGTAATTGAATTTTGCTATTACAATATATGTGTAAACTAAGCGGAAAAGTTTCTCTTTTATTGCGAAGATTTTGTTTCATCCTGGAACACTCCATGGCACAGAATTGTTATTACAACTTGTTAACGTGACCTTATTATTGCAAAAATTAAATGAGTATTAAAAATTTGTTAGAGTTTTAGTTTAAAACGAAATACTTGTTTTTCCTTTTGGTGCTATGAAGTGTTTTATTTTTTATGTTTTTTTTTTCCAAGCGTTATATTAAGGTTATGAATGCATGAAGTTATGTCTTTATTAGGCTTAATATTACTTTATATCTCTTTATGTACGTAACTAGATATACAAGATAAAATTATAATTAATAAATAGGTTTAAAAAAAGGTATTATTTCAATATTTCAAGAATTCAGAAAACTAAGACTTAAGGATTATTTCTGCTGCCAAGTAACATATCTAAGCTGCTGAGAAGATAGACAAAAGGAATCCTAGAAAAATTTAATGTATTTAAAATGATTTCAATTGTTTATTTTCGTTCTTTTGGATAGCAATTTCATTTCTGACTGCTTAGATATTTCCTTAGGTACTGTTCCGAAGATTTGCTTTCGATGCAGATTTCGAACTATATAGTGTCCTTATTATGTAACTCGAATAATCCAAGGACGATCAACCAATCATCACATTGCAGTAAGCAGGAGTATGAATTCCATTCAATGAGTGGAGTTCTTTAAAAATTATAACCATTGTTAGCAATATGCAATGTACACAGACTTCTTAATGAATTCTTCAATTGTAACGACTCTTCTGCTATGTTTTCCAAAATGTAACTTATCTGTGGAGCTTAGGATTCTAGGCAGAGTAGAAAACGGGAAAAACAAGCTGTCCTTTCTCCGAGATTCGAAGGCGATAATTCCTTATCTTCTCTCCTACTTAAAAACCAACTGCGGAAAGAGTAAGACCTACTCTGCTAAATTCAAGTTGCGCTGAATTATCGTTCACTCGTTTTAGGCGGGGAGTCATTATAGTTGTTATGCTTTTGTGTCGGAGCAGTAAATGCAAGAGAATCAGCTGTGCCTTCGCCCGGGATTGGAACATGGATCTTCCGATTGATAGACTTGTTACGCGTTATACCTCATTATCACGCACAGGAAAAGCGATAATTTCTGATCAATTTAAGTGAAAAAATTAATTTATTTCTGCAGTTAAAGTTTCCGTTCATTAAGAAAATACATTTTTAAACTATATTTAAATACTTTAATTAAAAAGTAGCTAAACTAGAATTAAAAATTTAGTTTCGGTCAAGCTCTATCCTTATTGACTAATAAAAGGGCCCACCAGCGGCCGAGCGGTAAAGTCGCTGAACACTGGTAGTTCGGTCCGAGGTTCGAATCCCGCGAACGGGCTGGCTGCCTGGGTGTTTTCGTGGTTTTCCCCATGTGTAATTTGTATACGAGCCAGTTTCCCTTAGAAAGTCCTCCACGAAGGCATCCCTCCCCTTAGGCAGATAGCCCTCGAAGCTTTGCCATAATCACACACACACACACCTTATTGACTAATAAAAAGTTTTGGTTCCCAAATATGAAATTACTGTTGGATGAAGCATTATATAATTATCAGCGTCATTAGCATCAGGTCAAAATCATATATAAAAAACCTGCTGAATAACTCTGAAATGACTCAGTTTAGAGAGATTTGTTATAAACATTTATAATTTTTAGGTCAGGAAGGAGAAATAACTGAATTAAAGTACAGAGTTTTAAATAGAAGATTATAATTTTTAAATAGAGAATTGAAATGCAGAGTTAACTAATTTAACGAATCTGAATATAAAGAAAAGAATGGGTTAAAAAACACATGCTAAAAGAATAATAATTAGCAAGAATTTATAAAGTATTTCTCCCGCCTTCTTACAACATTATCGAATTTTTCAGGCGCAATTTTACTTGCAACTTCAGTTTGCATATATAAATATTTTTTATTGCGTTATGAATATTCTTTAATCGACTCGCTATACAACGGTGATTTCCTTACACTCAAATAAATAATTTACAAAAAAAGTTATTAAAAATGCAACTACATAACAGAAAAAGAGAAAGTTAGCCATGAGATAAGAAACTAAAATTTTATATGGTGGTGGTAGCAGTGGATTTTATGGCGCACAACAAATATTTTGAGAAAAATTGTTGTTTTATGCCAAGAATAAAACAGTTCTTTTAAGCAGCTGAAGGTGCAGGGATATTGTTACGAGAGTTATTTTAGAAAAATTAGTGGCATTGTTATTATTTACATTACCAGCAACCAAATGTGGAGAAAATACTGGATGTTGAGGAAAATAAAAATTATGATTGTAGATATTTCTGAATATTAAGGAAAATAAAGTTGCGAACGTTATCAAAACTTTGCATATGTAAAATATCTACTGTTATTGTTAAAGCCTGTTTTTTTACAAAATACCTTATTTTAAACATTGCGGAGAAAAAAAAAGGAAAAGAAAATTATAGGACATTTAGATACCACCTTTTCCTCGAAAATGTGCAGGAGAAAAAGCTCTGCCGACAACATTAAAATAAATGGACAGTCTCTCTTTTCTCAAGTGATCCTTTTTCTTTTAACTTTTCTCTTCTTTATTTTATTATCATCATAATCATTATTTTGATTACGATGCTGAAACTATCTAGTACTGATGCCCATACGTTAAATACCTGGATCACGTGACCGAAGGTCAACGGAACCAGGAAGAAACGAATGCCATTATAGAAGCTCTCAAGTCTCTTTCTCTCCACAGAACTGTTTATTTTGTTTTCAATCCTCCTTATCTTCATTGCTACTAGGAATACACAGTTTTTTGTTATTATTATTATTATTATTTTAATTTCTGCAAAGTTTTTTTTTTTTTTTTCTTTTTTAGCATTTCTTTTATTCGTATTCCTTTACTTGTGCGTGACTGCGGCTCATTTGGTATATAGTGTATGAATGATGAAACGATTACGATTATTGTAATTATTACGAATCTACATCGCTAGGTAATTTGATTCGTAGTTTTCGTCTGAAAGTTGACCTCTGGATTAAAGGGCTTCGAGAAGGCAAGCTTGTAAGGGGAGAGAGAAAGGAGGCTTTGGTTTCATTCACTTATGCAAATATAGTTTTTTATGCTTCTTCGAATGAAACGGAGATTATGTATGCAACTTTTTTAATTCTTTTTTATTTTGTTGCTTTATATTTGCTCTTCAAGTCGTGAAACACGAGATGTGATTCTTTCCATATTAATTGTGATATGTTGTTTTAGAAAAATGTTGCTTCTGTTTTCGTTTTGTAGCCATTTAAAATTGCGAATATTGAGTCTGTGCAACAGTGTTAGGAAAGATGGAGAAAATTTGATTGGTTGTATTTAAGAGAAAAAGTTAGAATAAGGTCTGAATGGGGCTACCCCAGACGCTGGTGGACATAGTTCACTTTGCCGGCGGATATCGATGTTTAAAATCTGTTGAAACATTAATCGTAATTATAAGATTCATGTAACAAAAAACAATTAATTCACTAAAAGAAAAAAAATATTTGATGACCCTTAAAAAAAGAAAAAATAATCTAAAGCTACTCTAATGGTAAGCATATTAAAGACATCATCTTAATCCCGAACTCATTAGCGCGTTGCTAATTGCATATTTGCTAGATCTAATTCTTTATTGCATTTTCTTAAAGCAAGAATTTTCAATTTCCACCATCCTGGTGATTTCTTAACAATGCCGGCACATTTACACAAGTTCGTGCCTATTCGCTTAGGTGAAAATATTTACATATGTATCCCGGCTATTCGCTAATACAAAGTCGACGGCTATTCGCTTATATAAAAATTATCACATGAGCGTCCCGGCATCTTGATTGGATAAACTGGTGCATACATTCAAGTGGCCAACTTGAAAAGCGAGCGCGAACTGACTTGCAGGTCAGATTATCAAAATTGGCCGGGCCTTAAATTCTACTCTCCGTGCCTCCTTAAATTCTAACAATTGTGTTGTTCCTAAATTCTACTGCCCTGAAGTCTGAAAATTTTGTTGCGAGGTGTTTCTTTAAATTATAAAAATTTTACCACTCCTAAACTCTGTCCCCCTGGTCCGCACTGGTTACAGGATCGTCTTTAACGCATATAACCACTTACCCGGGGTCTTCATGCTAAACTATACACACCTTAATGCAGGGTTCCGCTTGCCCGGGGGCCCCATGTTAATCAATACACATTTTAATTTACACTGAAATTCCGTGAATGGCTCTCGTAGAGCGCCTCAGCACATTCGTTTGCCCGGGGGCCCATAATGCTGTTAAGACGGCACTGACTGGTTTCACTGGCTATGTTTACATCACACATGAGGTAAACCATGTGCATCGTACTCATGCAGCTACTCTTTTTTATGTCAGGAAAATAAATGAGGAAAATTTACTACCAATTCTGGCTTTAAACTGCTGGGCTACTTGTAGCATGTTTATAAAGTACAAGTATTTTATGAATGGCATAATACTGCTTCAAAATATTGCGTTCTGCATGTGTTATTTCTATTTTACTCTGATAATGGAAAACTTTCTTTATAGTTTCAATTATAATTAAAATATATATAAACAACAATTTGAAAAGTTTTGCAGGGATTTAAACTTCCTTTTACGAAATTTTATTATGTAAATTTGGGGGAAGGGGGCTTACTCAAAATATGAATCGATATATTTAACAGTTACGTCTTCAGATTCAGTTTTATCCCACAGAAGAAGCTATAGCAACATTGCAATTCTGTAACGCACTTATGTAATGCGTAAAACGTGAATAAAAATTAGAAATAAAATACATGATTGTTAGCATGTGTAGAATAATTTAAGAACCAAAAACCACTCCATAGCGAAACCATTCCAGGCGAAAAATATTCTATTGATTTCGCCTGTCATCAAATGTTTATAATACTGGGATGCATTATGCAATTATTTTACGATATAGTTTGTTTAATAATTTGGAATAGATGACTTCAGGATTAGAAGATAGTCATTAACGATAAGATGGTATCTTTAATTATTTAAAAAAGCTTTAACGCCTAGATTCACACGATGACATAACGGAGTTGATGAAAACAACACTTTAATTTATTCGTGGACAGTCCTGGTAAGCATATAATTCTGGGTGCTTATCTCACTCTTCATACTTTTATATATCGGATTACATTTCCAAAACAATAGACAAAGCAGAGCGATGAGAGCACATATGTTGCCAGGAGTAAGTGATGCAAGGAAAAGGAAAAAAGCTGTGCACTACAGTAGCAGTGGTATTTAAAATAAAAAGTTCCTTTAATCCGATGAGACAAGAGCTTCCTCATTGCAAGATGATTACATAAACACAAAACGGATTACTTTTTCACATGACGCAATTTAGATTCCAAAAAAGGAACTTAGCCAAATTAAAATCAGGAAATTAGTAATTTTTAGTTTAAATATCTGTGCAAAAGTATCAGTGGTATTTATAGTAAAAGTTTCTTTAATCCGATTGGACAACAGCTGTCTCACTGCAGTATGACTACATAATCATGAAACGGATTACTTTTCAGATAATGCATTTTAGATTCCGGGAGCCGCCCAAACGGTATAAGGATTAGCGTCGCTGACTGCCGTGCCGAAGGACCCAGGTTCGAATCCCTGAGAAGGCATGGATGTTTGTAAATGTATAGTGAGTGTCGGTACGGCATGGCTGCATTCTAAATATGCGGCGATCCGAAAGTCCTCTCGCGTGGTTTGGTGGAAGGGAAGAGGGGGGAGACCATCGGACCGGGCCCCCCCTGGGTGCTCTCCATCAAAATTGGGGGCGTAACTATGCCAAATCGCACTGTCACCTGTTAGGTACTCAAGGCTGTTGCCAACGGCATGCGTAATCTTGCGCTCCTTGCCACGAGGAATTTCGTGGGCTTGGGCTGACTAAGTCAGACAAGTGTGCATAAGCAACAGCAATAACAGATTCCAGAGAAGGGATGTAATCAAATTAATATCAGGAATTAAAATTAGCAATTTTGAGTTTCTATATATTAAGTAACTTATTATTTTATCTTTCTTAATATTTTAGTGCTTTTCTTCACACGCAATGTGAATGCAAGCCAGTTTCCATCAGAAAGTTCCCACGAAGAAATCTCTTTCTTATGCAGATTCTTGTATGCTTTACTATAATGTATTAACCAGCCAACCAGCTCTATTATTTTAAAGAGTTTGGTTACAAAATTTTTTTGAAGATTGGTAATTTTTTAAAAGTGTAAATTTTTGTCCAAGTAAAACTATTAAATTTGTTATGGGCAATTTCTTTCGTGGTTTTTTCATATGAACTATAAACACTGCGATTTATGGATTATAGCCTAAACTCTGCTATACTTTTGCTAAATTCTGAACATAGGTTTAAAGATTTTCTCTTAGGAAATAAATGTACCCTAATGTTCACAGATAAATCAGAATTACCTCCGCTGGAAACAGTGATAAATAGGCTAATTATATGCACATGCCTTTCAGTGATTTTTATATTCAGTTATATATTTATGATTTCCAATGTAACTAATTTACCTTGATTTATTAAACTTTACCGTTACCGTAATTTACTTTGATTTACTAAACTTTGCTAAATGCAGCTATTTTCTACTAATGAATTTTAACTAATAAGTGTAATTTTACTAAATTAGCGTAATTCATCTTGATTTTTCAATTTGTATTTCTAACTTTTGATAATTTCTCAATAATATTGCATAAAATACTGGTTATTTACGTATATGCCTCTGAGTTTTTAAATATGAGAGGGGAGTAAAATTTACTTGACAAGTGGGATTATGAAATTTTTTGAATGTTTTATATGTAATCAGAAAACTTTTTAATTTAATTGGTATCAATCTGCAAGACGCATCAAATTCAGAAACAGCTGAATCAGGAATCAGTTGTAATTTTCCCTAGAATTTTGCTCACCAGTAAGTCGTACACCAAGCAGAAATGTATAATCGCTCGTATTCATGAAAAAGTGTTTGATTTGGCTTTGGTTTATTTGATTGGCAAAGTACACGAGGGCTCTTTGTGGAGGAATTTTTAAAGAAAACTCGTTACACATGGGGAAAATCACATAAACGTCCATGCACACAGCCCGTTCGCCGAGATTCGAATCCCAGTCCGAAAGACCACTGTTCAACGATTTTAACTTTCCATCCATTGGAGGGCCCGTGAGAAAGGGTTTCAGTTATTCCCTAACTTTTTTTTACCTCGTAATTTTTTAACCTTTTTTTATTTCCTTCCTTATTATTGTTGCAATTCTGTATGTCTTTTGGTTTGCTTTATGTGGTTACGGCAAAGCCTAAAAGGCACTTTGCCTAAAGGGAGCGATGCCTTCGTGGAGGACTTACTGAGGAAAACTGGCTGGTATACACGTTACACATGGCGAAAACCACAAAAACGCCCATGCAACCAGTCCATTCGCGAGATTCGAACCTTGGACCGGATTACCAGCGTTCCGCTCGGCTGCTGGTAGGCCAGAATACCATTTATACTAGATTGTGACATATTAGGGAAGGGTCATCTAAAACCGAATGTTTGTTGACACTTTATTTCATTGGTTATAAAATTAATTTAACATCTAAAAAACATATTTTTAATGTAAAACCACAGTGGAGCCCTAAAAGTCTCCATAGTGTCATCAAGTGACACACTCACAGGTGTATGTACACTCGCGTATCACATTTTAGCAGAGCAGGAAGGCATATTATATGGCCCTGGCATTGCAGATTAAGCTTTTATAAAGATTAAACTTTTTTTTACTTAATCATTACTTTTTCCTATCGAAAACTTTTTTTTTAACTATCGAACTAAAACTATCGAACTATCGAACTCCTTTTTTTTTTTTTTTTTTTTTTTTTTTTTTTTTTTTTTTTTTCCCGCACACCAAAAACTTATAGACCAGTCGACTTCAAATTTCACATATATATTCTTATTTATTGACCATATCTTGAAACTAAACTAAACATTAAAAACCAACAATAAACATTGCTCATTACAAATTATTTGTAAAAAAAATAAATCCATTTTTTAACTGTTCTGAACTTTTAGTTTTCGTTTATGTTCGCTTAAATTTAGGATTAAGGTCATATTTTAATGAAATTTTTTTGGATTTTTTAGTTTGGATATATAGGATGATCTACAGTCGCACTGCAGAGGCAGGGAGGAAGGGATCAACTTCGAGCAGCCGCTATTTTGAATTTAATGACGCACAAAAGAATTTTCTCGTAGCATTTATTATCAATGTTACAATGTTGTTTACAAAAATTTAATAAACCTTTTAATTTCTTACAAATAAATTTCTCCCCCCCAAATCTGTTTACATGATCCCCCCCCCTTAAAATACATAAAAATTTTCAGACATTTATTTATGCAGTACGGAAGACAGTGGTAACAATTAAATATTTCTCAAAACATTTACAGTAATGAACTTACTAAGCACGCAAGTATTCCAATCACAGCATGCCCAGTGATATATACTGAAAATATATACTGCTTAGGGGCATTAAAATCACTGCAAACACATATTAGTTACAATGGTTTTAGAATACTAGACCAACAGTAAATCCCGATCTTTGTAATAATAAAATTAAATTTGGATTAGTTTATGTAAAATTCGTTTCCTTCATATTTGTAAAATTAAGTGAACATGTAAATTTGAGTTTAAAAAATACTTAAGGAACCTCATTTTACAATTGTGTTTTCATTAATCATTTGTTTTCCCACGTCTTCTTACTGAACCTCGAAACAGTAAAGCCCGACTCCTACATCTCCTCAACGCCCACATTGAGAAACTAAATTTTAAATTGACTGAGCTTCCACAACACATTATTAGGAGAAACATTTGTATCTGCGAATAAAATACTGAGGAGAAGTCAACCTTTCAAAGCACTCCTACAAAAAGACGATCTAGGAAATGCGCTTTTGTAGTACGGAAATACGCAAATGTTACGGCTGTTGTTTCCAAATCTAATAAAATTCCATAGATAAGAGACCATGAAGGAAGATTTTTAATCACTCAGGTAGTAAAAGAGTCTTAGGAATATATTAATTCTTTTTTATATGCATTATTTCGAGTTTAAGAATTCTAATTAATTTTAGTTATAAGCCGCTACAGTAGCCTTTGGCAAAAATTGACTTAAATCTAAAAAGAATACAAAATCTTATAGTCAAATAGTTATAATTCGTCAGGTAAAATTTTAAAGAAGTTAAAGATTACTTCACTTCAAACGAAGAACAAAAATTACAAAGGTAATTTTTCCTGAATGAAAAAGCCTAGTTCAATGTACGGTAAATTCAATGCATCAGCTTCTAATAAAGGGATACTTACTCTGCAAATGAACTCAGTTTAAAAAAAAAAAAAAAAATTGGCACTCTTTTACGTCTTCCCCCCGTTTTTTCCTCCAACTTTGACCTTTGAAACGCTATAAAGTTTCATAAAAAATTTATCAGACAGAAATTTCTCTATCATATGCTTTAGCTCGTAATTAATCAAAAATTTAAGGTGTTTTATAACGAATTAATCTTTCTTTTATACTCTTTGTGTACATTTAATCAGACTGGTATCAGTATTTTATTTCAGTGCCTTGAGACGACAGGATAAAGAAGAAAAGTTCCATCACTATGATTAATGGTAGATAAAAAATTTCATTGCAATCAATCTGTTACCAACTTAAAAAATAACACTGCTATCTAAAAATCTAAAGCTTAATGTTAAAATCATGGATATAAAGAACTAAATTAAGAGAAAAAGGATGATGTAAAAATGAAGGAAAGGATTTGCTTAATGAATTTATTTAATGTGTGGGAGTGGGGAGTGCTTTTATTTCATTTAAAACTACATAAAAGTTTCGTTTATGTATGGATATTCTACTCCTATATTTTACAAAAGATTTTTTTAATTGTCATTTAGTTAAAAGAAAAAATCTGAAAGCTTTCAGATGAATTACGTATTTTTAACGATTTGTGTGTTACTTATTAAATATCATATTCTTTACACTTAAACCATAATATTAAATTCAACAGCAATATCACGAAATAATTCAAAAAGAACATATCTTTAGAATTTCCGATAACACTGTCTCGTGCACTGGAGATAATTTTTTTCCGTATTGTGCAGCCATGCTCATCTTGAAATCGTTGGGTTTGTTAATCAAAAATTCGTTAATATGTTACAAAATATGAAACAGATAATAAAACAAATTCTATATTCCAAATTTCGGCTTCCAAGTGCCCATACTTGGTTTGAATATTATGTTATTCAAAATTTGATGGCTCTAGGTGCCGTTGTTTTTTCACAATGAGAGAAAAATTCATGCATTTATGCAAATTTTTCATTATTTTAGTTTCTTTAAATATCATTTGATTTATTTCGGTAATATTGGTTGGCAACAATTTGAAAAGTGAAATGCCGTTTAGAGTGAACCAAAGCAAAATTCCAAAACGAAATTAAATAGCCCTTCTGGGCAAATGGCCCATTTGGGCTAAAAAAAGGAAAAAGAGAGAGAACCAAATTTTTATTTATTTATTTCAATATATTTCTAGATATTAGGTAAAAAGATTTAAAAATTCATAAAAAATTGCACCAGATTTACCGCTTTTATCACCGTAGCAGAACATTTGTACTAGTATCCCGTATTTCTATTTGAAAAATTTTTGGTGGGGAAATTATACATTGCAGTTCTTTTAGCATTTTTATACCCTATTAAGGCGTTTAGCTTATTATTACTGTGCTATTTATACATGTATTATTTTTAGGCTTTTGTATATGCATGTTTATCTTTTTTTCGCCGCTTTAACATGAATTTCGGAAATAGGTATTAATTTCTTTGTCATTCAACAAAAAATATAACAGATCGAATTACTATTGCCATATTCATTTCTAAGATTTTGATACTTAAACCATATACAAATATTCCTTAATTTTCTATACTGAATTACGCACGCGTCTCTTTTAGCATAACATAAAATATCAGAAAACAGCCCAGACAGAAAACATCTAGTGGCGTGGTACCAAGATATATATGTACTGACAAAAACTATCACTTGTAAAAGGTTTGAGGTTACACATTTAATAAAACTTTACAGCAATTAGGATATTTTAAAATTTATTATTAATTTCGTCATAAAATTTATATGCTTCGGCACAAAAGATTTTTACTTTATTATATTATAGCTTATTTATTCTATATTTCTTTAGTAGTCTCTTCGCTTTTCACGTGATCATAAGTATATTTCCTTCCACCCCCTTTTTTTTCTTTTGTTTTCTTTCGCCCCTTTTATTTTATTTATTTATTTATTTTTTTATTTCTGTAGTTTGTTTTTGGAGACAGAAAGAGTGGCAAGGGATTAAATGTGAAATTAATGTCATAAATTTATTTTAGTTAAGTATGTGTCTAGAATTAACATAACAAGATGAGAAAACATTCGAAAAGAAAAATACCAAAACTTAGTTAAAAATGCATTTTAACGAAAACGGATATTTTGAGCATTAGCAAAGTATTCATTCATTCGATTACTTTTATGTTCCAATCCATATAGAGATATTTTCTGTGTACTTTATAATTTGGCTATTTTTTTACTTACATGTACGTACTGTCGGCATTAAAGAAAAAAAATTCAGTTTCTAAATCTGGCAGATTCCGATATAAAACATTTAAAAAGGCATTACTTAAAAAAAAAAAAAAAGTACGAAAGAAATCCTATCATAAAACTCTGATTTATTCTTCATGAGTATTAGAATTATTTGCTTGAGTAATTGTGCAGAAAATAGATAAGCAGTAAGTATCTTGAATTACATCATCGCTAAATTGAAGTGAAAGTTCTAAGATGAAGAGATTTTAGGAGGAGAAAAAGAAGTATGATAAGAATAAAACTTTGCGGAAGAATGCAGCATTTCAGTATTTATATACATATATATATATATATATATTTTCAAAATTAAGAAAATAAAACACAAATTAAAGACAGTAAATTAAAGGCATGTACAGTTTGAAGATTTTACCATTGAAGATTTCACTTCATTTTGAAAAATAATCTTATTTTCAAGGCTATCAGTTTTCCTCAAATATTTCTAAAAAAATTGCAAATGTCGTATGTTTTTCCTATAGCCCGTCTCTGATTATATATCGCACTAAACTAGTATATATTATTTTTTTTTTCTTAAAAGCCTTTTTAAATTACTAGAACTCATTATTTAAAACACATCGCGATAATTACATGAATTCGAGATAAATACATTTTAAATTTAAAGCTCAACCCCCCTTCCCCCCCAAGCCTGTAGCTTCTCAGTCATGAAGTTATTCTTTCAACAAGATTAGGGCGTTTAAAATACCATTTTTACTTTAAGATTTGCTGATGTTAAACCATTTTAAACTTTTCTAACAAGCATATTTCAAAGTATTTCAAGCAAAAGAAGTTACTGAGTAATGCTTCATGGTTATGAGTCTTGAAACGTCTTTAAAAGAAGAAAGATTTAGATTAATATAGATTGCTACACTAAAATGACAGTGATTTTTTTTTAAAGAATGGTCTGATATGGTATATATATCATAGTACAGAATGCTTTTCTTAACATGAACGCTATAAAAGGGCTAACTGATAAACGATAGCCACATGAAGCTGTCAAATCAAATCACTCATCCACCAGGTACAAATTACACAAAATGCTGTAATAGTCAATTTTTAGTTGAGCGATTTAGAACATCTATCCTCTGCGAACAACGTATCCTGAATTTAATCCTCATCGAGAAGAGAAGCTTTCAATAATGCTTTATCATTAAGTTTTTATGAGGGACATTTGTGCCTGACTCGTAAATAATTTCACTGCAGGTGAAATCTTTCTAACGATGTCTTGGCATGAAGATGATGACCATTTTAAAGAACAATTTAGCTTAAAAAAGGCAGTCTTTATAAAAGTTCCGCCTTATAAATCCTGGCTAGTACGCTAGTAGTGCTCTGCTTGATATACTTATTAGCAGAGTTAATTAGAATACATAGCGGTGCTATCAAGATTAAAAGTTGCCTGTACTTTTGTAAAAATTACCTTTTAAAAGAAACAATTATACCTTTATAAATGTAATATACCTTTATAAATGTTTATAAATGTGCCGGACGTTTATAGAGAACATCGGGACGTAATATTTTGCCTAAACACTTGCCCGCTTCCAGAAAGGTGTCGGAACAATGATGCTGATAAAGGAGCCCAGTCTGCTTTAGCAAAGAAAGTTCAACTCGGCCTTAAGGCCATCAACCACTTGAAGACAGTCTGAAGTCTAATCGTTTTGTTATGTGTATGTAAAACACATCATGTTTTATGCATTTCATCTTCCTTTCTGCCATATCATAGCTTATCATCTTGTCACCTTGCTTGGACAGTTATTTTCATTGTCAATTGCTTCGACCGCTAGATGAAAGTTGCGCTTATCTGCACCTACTACCAATGACCCTAGTGTCCTGCCAGATACAAGTTAAAACCTTAGAAGTTGCAAATACCTGAAGTATCATCACGATCTACGATCTACAAACTGCCTGGGGCCTTCCTGGGCGGATCTCAGGTAAAGTCAATGAAGAAGCCAAACTAGAGTCAAGAAGAAGCAGCTTCTGTTAGCATGATGTTGGATATTTGTGTAAAGGATTTTGAATAATTTATTAAAGAAAAGCTTTATTGAAAAGTCGGAAGAATAACAGAACAGAAAGTCAATTCTTTCAATTTATTAACATTATTAAACACAACTTTTATCGTTGATCCCTTCCCTAGGCAAATAGTCCTTGCGTACTTTTCCGTAATCAACCAAACCAAAACAAAATTTTCGCTGTTTTATCTCATTGAATTCCGTCATTCTAAATTCATCGCTGCTTTATCTCAAATCTACATGTATTTACCTATAATTTAAAACATCGCAGATTACATATTCCTCTTTCACAGATTAGGTGTGGGTCAAATTATTTGTCAGTTAAAACACTTCTCTATATCAGATCATAACTAAAAATTCAAAGAAATGTGATTCTAAAGTGTGAAAATCGTAAAATTCAATGGCATCTATAAAAATAAAAATGCAAGCAAGAATGTGCGCTCTTCGTAAATTACAACTGCATATTAATTACTCAAACTGGGAGGATTTCCTCGTATGTGGCTCCCAAAAACATTACTGTCTTCGATAATGAAGTTTAATTTGGCTAGTAGCACAATAATTAGTTAAATAGTGTTAAAGCTATGTAAATAATAGCATCCATTAAGTTACTACTCATATGATTACAAATGGTTTCAAATGAAGCAGACAGGACTATAAAATTCGTTCAATTGGCAATTACGTGTGTCGTTTAATTGTACATGGTGCCAAAAAAAGGATGTTCACAGACATATCTCTAAACTAGTTTCATGAAAAGCTATGGGCTTATAGATTTTTCCTCTTAATTATGCGCTAATAAGTCATTTGCTCAATAGTTTTATTAACCCTTTTTTAAAAAGATCAGTTACGAAAGGATTTTGAATAAAATCTATAAAAGACAATTATGGCAGCAACTGAATAATAGGTCTGAAAAAGTCTTGAGATTTTCCTGCATTTTAGTTCAAGATCTTCATTATCTATTTCATGTACTGTTGTTGGGTCATTAATTTTTTAATTATTATGACAAATTTGGCTTTCGAGAGATACTTTGGCACAGAATTCTTTAAGAAAATAGGCTACATACGAACTACATTCATGCTACATACGAGGAAAATGAATGTATGAGTCTAATTTATTCGGTTTTGTGTAATCTTAAATATAATTATTTACATATTTTCCTACTGCTGGGGAAAAAAAAAGACTTGAAATGTTGCTTTGAAATGGCTTGAGATTCATTTAATTGAGATTAATATCAAATAAGCATCGAATTTTTCGAATTGTTTCTACTGTTCATTCAGACATAACAGTGTCAACGATTTAATTTGTCATACGTATTATTCCATTTAATTATTATTCATCCCACATATTTAATATTATTCCACATAAGTTAAGACAACATTCAGGAGTTGAATACTATTACGATCCTAAATAATCTTACCTTCATTCTAACTAATTTCACGCTTCAGCAAGGTATTTATATTTTACTGCAAAATTTCTTACACTTTTCTTTCTTACGTACAACACGATGATGTTTGGCAAATTTATATTTTAGACAGATGCAGCTTTGAATTATTACTTATTTAATTGAATTATCAAACCCCTCCTCCGCCCAGACTGGACTCAGTGTTGTGGTTGCCAGAAAAAAAAAAAAGAGGAAAATATTTAGCTAATCATCGACAGATTTATTTATGATAAAAATAAGAATAAATGAAACAGCAAATCGTCTGCCATCTACAGCATCATTATGATCATCATTATAAGAGTAATGGATATGTCATACGCAACGACATACAAATTTTTGTCAATTTTTTTCGGCTGTCATATTTGAATTTTAGATATGTATTTTAATTAGCGATTTACTTCTTTTGATGAAGGCATTTCTGAATAGTCACTGACATGTCATTAATTTATATTATTTTCTGACTTATTTAGTAGGTTATTGCATATTACATGCATATATTCTTGCAATCCTTTCTAAATTTGTTACGGAGTGCCTATTAAGGCTGTCAGATCGTTGTGCCGGCTGTTACGTAGAGCACACTAAGGTATTCATTACAAATTGTAAGTTCATGTAATCAAATAATATCTTTCTGTAACATGTTACAAGAGATTTAGGTTTTAACAAATATCAAAAGCAAGGTCTCAAATTGAAAAATTTTAAAAAAGTATTGATTGATGCTTTGAGAATTATTATTTTCCAATCCTCAAAATAATCATTTATATTAAGATAAAGAGAAAAAATTGCATACTAAATATATATTGGCATTTTTAATACATTAATTGCCAAAGTAAGAACTTCACGTAAATTGACTTATTAAATAAAAAAAATGTAATATATATATATATATAAATTTAATTTAATTTAATTATGCTCTTGCGCCATTGCTGCAGAGAATGAAATTTGAATTTAACAAACATTCCCTAATCGTATAAAGCAAATTTAAAGTTAATTAAAATTTAAATTTAAAATTATGAAATTTTAATTGCATACAAATAAATGATTAATTATTGCTGCGAACTAATTTACAATATCATTTAAATTCTGAGAGCATATGTAAATTAAGTGCAAGTATCTAAAACCATGAATAAATATATCATATTTCAAAAAATCAATCCTAAAAATTTTTTTAATAAATTTCCAAGACTAAATTAATTTTTATAAGTGAATAATTGTTGAGCAGGCAGGAGACATATTTTATCAAGGAGAAGTTGCCTCCAAACCTAACTCTTCAATTACTCAATTCGTCTTTCGTGATCCTTATAGGCATGGGTATAGTAATATTGAAAACCAAAAGTAAATTAAATGTAGTGAATTACTAAAAAATTTAAGTAAAAGGAATTTTGAGAAATTTAGAAAGCAAATTGACTAAGAATCAAAATAATTAAACGTAAATTGCCAATGTAAAAAGAGTAGAAATCCAAAATAATTTAGAAACCTTTGCCTATTTGAAAACTTCCCCGACACGAATTATGCATGTAAATCAAAAATAAACTGTATACAATCTATAAAAAATACATAAATAATACTAAAATAATACTAAAAAGGCAAGTAAATAGTAGGTTTCAATTTAACTTAACGTTCCATACATTTGTATTTCGGAGAGTGGAGTAGCATTTGCTAAACTAAGTGAGGTTGAGTAGTATGTTTCTGCTAATTGTATAAATAGAGGACGCTAATATAAGGTAAAGTTGAGTGTTAAGCTGCTACCTGTGAAATCTACTGTATAAACCTATTCTGTAAACTCTTAAGTAATGTAAAATGTAGAATGTGTGTATTTATATACATGCTTTATGCGAAATTACTTTTTATGCTTCAAAACGTGAAAGCACAGTGATTTCCAAGACACCCAGAAACTGCTTAGTATGCTACTTATACCATCAGTGATCTGTTAAGGGGGGATTATTAAATTAAAAGACTATTAGATATAAATTAAGATAAAAGTTAACCTTAAACTGGCTTCAGCCTCACACACATAAACTCTATATGCTTTTCAGGGCAGATTGATTGATGAAAATAGCTAATCATCAGGGTGCAAAACTATTTTAACTATTTTCCAGTACAAACAGAAAATATATCGTCCAGATAAGTGACTGGAAAAAGAAATTGAGAAAAAGAAAATAAAAGGAAACATAAACTGTTGAGCCATCGAACGAAGAAATAAAGAAAAAAAAAAAAAATCAAAATTATAAGAAACAACTTTAGGAGAAAAATTTACAATTTTGGGGGAAACATTCCTAGTGAACTTATAAATTTAATTTGGCAGATTTTGGAGAATGCGGGAGAAATCTATTCACTAGCTCAAGAAGTCTTCCAATTTAATTTAGCCACATTTATATTAATGTCCTCCAATCCAGTTTTTATCATATAAAAGCGTTTCAGTGTTGATTCTAGAACTACTTACATGATAAATGCAAGACTTTTGAGAACAAATTTTATGTACAGCTGCAAAGCGTACGAAAAAACGGCATTTAACGTGGGTTATAAAACTGCGATTTATAGTATTATAATTTACGTGGCGTGTTTCTTTTTGATCCAAACAGCTGGATGTGTAAAGTTTAAATTATGCTTCAGAAATTTGCCTTTTCCGAAAATTTTAACTTTACATAGCAATTTTAGCAGTATTTTTTATATCGTCCTCCAGAATTTTATTAATCATAATTCGAGTCATTTTAAAAATATGCCGATAGATACATTTTTTTTTTAAATATTCTTTGACTATGAAAAGTATTTTACTTGTTCCTAGTTTTTTCCTAGGTTTCTGTACAAAAACTTTAATATGTAAATCTTTATAAAAAATCTGCTCAAACGGGATAAGTGGTTAGTGACTTTGACACCTTACCGGAAATTCGGGGTTCGAATCCCAGAAATGGTGTGGATGTTGTAAATGTGTAGTGTCCATAGGGCATGGAGGTATTGTAAATACATGGCGAGATGGAAATCCTCTCGTGTGGATTATGGGTAGGGGAAGAGGGGTGGAAGATTCTCAGACCCCCCCCCACAGGATGTCTCCCTCAAAATTGGGGTGGAAATGGGCAAAATCGTACAGCCACCTATATGGTGCTCAAGGCTTTTGCTAACCAAAGGCGTAATCTTGTACTCCTTTACCACGAGGAATTTAGTTGGTTTGTTCCGATATCAAAGAAGCGAGATAAGTCCCAACAACAACCCTTCTTGAACACCCTATATACTCCTTTCATATTATCATTCAAAAAATCTATTTAACTTTATTTTTACACTGCATAGGATTATTTCGTCGGTTAAGAATTATTCGGCAAAGCAATTTAAAGGTGCTTTAGAAAACACTTTAAAAATGCGTTTACATTTAACTGAGATTAGACTTGGCATTAACTATACCTTATTTCTTTATAAGAAAATTCTTTCACATGAAATAAGAAACTCATTATTAGCTGCTATTTTAAGAATAGTTTTTTTTTTTTTTTTTTTTTTTTTTTTTTTTTTTTTTTTTTCTTAATATTAAATTTATTCAACTTCTAAGAAAATTCTAATAAATATCAGCAGCACAGAACATTTTATTGGGTAGGTAATAATAGGTAGGTTGAACAACTTTATTAAAAAATTCCTTCTTCCTCTGTCGGGGACAATCAAAGTTAATCCAAAACAAAACACGTATTTCTTTAATGTAAACAAGAAGTAAATTACAGTATATTAATGAGTAGCCTTATTTCAGCATCATTCTTCTAAAGGAATATTTTTAAAAAATTATCACCGATCTATAAATTATAAGAATAATAAGCTACTCAAGAGATATGAATGGTTTGAAACTTATAAGAAGAGAAAATATGGTATTTGTTTACTACAGAGATTACTGTTTTTTTAAACATACCCGGAATTTCCTGTTCAACGCAAAAAGAAATGCAAAATGTTAGTAATTGTAGTAATTTTCTCTGTTTGTTTCTGTATTATTTTTAAGTATATAAACATGTATTTAAACAAGCATAACAAAATCCAGTACCGGAACTGCTTTGAGAAAGCAAGCGTATTAATAAATACAACGTCCAAACAATGCTGAGGACACACACTTTAAGTGGCGTGTTTTGTTTTTCTGACGTAAGATACCAGTTTTCTTATATGATGAAAATAATATAGTGAAACGGTTTCGTGACATAAGCATCTCCATTTCTTTATAAAACTGTTTACTTCAGATAATAATGGATCACATTTACTTCAAATATTATGTACCTTAGGTTACTGCCTGGTTAATCTGTCGAGAACTCGGATTCAGGTCCAGAATGCATCCTGGACGTTTGGAATGGTAAGACGTTCTCATAACTGTAACCTCCTTAAAAAGGCGTTGAAAATTTTATGCTGGTTGGCCTGATGTTCAGAAATTTTCTCAGCGGCGCTTCCCTCGCATAGAGTGCCTGTACTTTTATGCAATCGTCCTGATTGGTACAGAGGATAGCAATGCTGGCTGCTGTACAGATGGACCCGGGTTCGAATATCGGAGAAAGCATTGATTTGTGTAAGTGTATAGCATCTGTGCAATACGGAGGTACTCAAAATGGAGAGCTGAAATGTCTTCTCGAGTTGTTTACTGGTAGCAAAAGATGGGTAGTATACCCTCGAACCACTTCCGAGGTGCTGTTCATCAAAATTCGGGCGGAGATGCACAGTTCGTACAATGGGACTATACCTGTACAATCTATGGTGAAATTTTGGTGTGCTGCTACTTATGCCAGTATCTATACATTTATGCAATTTAATTTCTAGCTGTATTACAAAGGTTTGGTTTTTAACCTTCTTAAAGATACCGGGATCTGCATGAAATGGCCCTTCTATGCAAGTAGGTTTTAACTAAACAGGCAAACGAAATTCCTATTTGCTTAGCGATACTCATATAATAATAATATTGAAGGTACTTTTACATAATATTGAATAATAATAATATTATAATAATACATAATATTGAATATATTAATAATAGTAATATTAATAATAATACTGACGGTACTTTGACAACAGTTGCTTTCTCCTAGTTAAAGGCCAATATTCACAAATGTGCTTCCATCTTTATATATGGGCATCTTTGGAAAAATTTTCAGCTTGATGAAAAATGCTAATCGTATAAAGATGGCAGAATCTTTTTGATGGGTTTACATTAACCAATGGCATTTTTTTTTTAGTTAAAAACTAATATTTATTGATGATGCCTCTACCTAATGTAAGAGGAAGGTATCTTTGGGAAAAATTCCAGCACAATGAACTCTGCCGACCTATATAAAAGCCCCAGCATCTTTCTAGTGGGATAATCTTACGCAGAGGTGACATTATAGTAATATCTGCAAAGAATATAGAGTTTCATTTAAGTGATTTAATTTTATTCGCTAATAAAGAGAAGCGAAATCAGGCTCGCAATTTATGTAAATGCAATCATATTTCATTAACTGCAATAATGATGTAGTTAAGTATAATAAATTGCATTGAAAAATTATTGACAATTAAAATTAAAAATTAGGTTATCTGGGATTTAATATTTCCATATTGACGACAGAGTAAATTACTAGGAAATGTTTTTGCTGTTCTTAATTGATTTAGTTTGTTAAGCAAATGCAGTTATAATTTTGGACAGTCTTTCTGCCACATCGCAGTACTTGAAAACTAGCTATGAGTCATGCCGTATGAAAGATAAATTAAATATATTACGTTTCGCGTAATAGACAAACAAATATGTCAACTCAGGCACGTGTAGATGACACGGGAGTGTAAAGTAACGGAAACATTACGTAAAGAGCCCAAAATTTGGAACGACTCCGCTTCTTGGTCAAATCAGTATAGATCAAAATCTTCTAGACAGGAAAATGTATGATAAGGTCTGGATTGAACTTTCAATCAAAGTTGAGATAAAGTCATATCATATTATCATATCACAGATGCTCCAAAACGTTTTGTCTAATCTGCCCACTCTTTGATCCATCCAACAATAGCTGTTGATACCTTCTGAGCTTTTAATAGCTCTCTTGAAGTATTTTTCAAAAATAATTTCAGTATTTTCACGCTTTTTAGTAAATTTTGTTTTCAATTAGTATTTTGTTATCGGTTTATATCTTAACATTCGCATAGAAATATAGCTTAAAGTAATAACATAAACTCACATAAAATAATAACATAATCACGTAAAGTAATGACGTAAACTAATCATAAAGTTTACCTGTTGTTATAAGCTCAGCTGAAGATCTGTGGTTGGAATCTCAAAAAAGGCTTAGTTGATTTTTTGATATTTCTTAATCCGAACAATCTAATAATGTCTATAAATACAAGTAATCTCGAGGATGCTATTCTCCAAACTGTTAAAAAAATTCTTAATGTATTATAAAACAGATATTTAACGCTCTTTTTTTTTTTTTTTTTAAAGTGAAAAGGGAATTTAGAAAATGGACACATTCTTTAATATCTAAACTCTTGTATTTCTAATGTTCACTTTCCAGCGAATCACATCTCTGAGCAATACTTTACTCATTAAATTTTTTTAAATCTCATCTTTAAGCTTTTGTAGATAACGCATCTTCTATTTATGCATTTTATGGAAGTTTTGTTAGAAGTAAGTATATAATGTTTTTTTATTTGTATGTCTGTTTTAGTATCTCCAAACGTAAAGAAAAATTTCAGTCTTATAATTTTCATCGCTGTCCTTTGCCAATTCATTATATTAAGCTTCAACTGTATTTACTTGTTCCAAGTTTCTCTAAATTTTACTTTAGTTTTCAACGTATAGAGAAAAAACAAAATTCACGTTATTAATATTACTAAGCTGTAATTAATATTTAAAATCTCTTTTTCGTTTCTTTTCAAGTATAACAGAACAAATGACAGCTGTTTCTTTGATCGCTCAAGAATGCATGCGTTAACGCCAACATCTTGTGGTAATGCAAAAGTAAGTTATCTTTCCATATCATGCATGTGAAATCCGTTGGTTGAGAAATTCTAATTTGGAATCCCTCACAGCTATGTTGACAGTGTTTTCTGTTTTACTGATACGCTTAGTTTGTATTTTAATTTGCAGCATACGTAAAGCCCTAAGTTATGCACCCAAATGTTTAGCTAATGCATCATATAATTATAAAAAGGAAAATATGTTCTTTATACAGAAAGAAGGTATACCTAAGTAATGTGTTTGAAATAAGCTTTACATGGTACTTTTCCATTCGACTCTCACTCTAAGAAAAGCATGAAAATTTCGTGACAAATACTTCAGTGGGCAATTATTGTATTTCTGACTTCTGTAAATTAATGTTTATAATTGTTCATAGGTTTATGTAAAAAAAAAACTCCAAGCTTTCAGATTTTATATTATGCCCAAAGAAACGTTTTTCTCATTTACACATACGTACCGGTTTCAAGAGCATTTTGGCTAACGCTTCTTTGGGCTAAAAATATTTAAAAACAGCATATCAGAATTTCTGATAGACAATCTCGCGCCTGGAGATAAAAATATTTTATTCCGCACAGTCTATTGCTACTGCTCGCTTTGAAATCGTTGAGTTTTATAATTAAAAATTCCCTAAAGTTTAAAAAGTACGAAACAGATAATAAAATAAATTCCAAATTTTAATTTTGAGCTGCTTCTAAGTACTCATATTTGGGTGGAAGGC
This sequence comes from Stegodyphus dumicola, assembly GCF_044657685.1. Classification (NCBI taxonomy): domain Eukaryota; kingdom Metazoa; phylum Arthropoda; class Arachnida; order Araneae; family Eresidae; genus Stegodyphus; species Stegodyphus dumicola. The sequence goes on from NC_140776.1 coordinate 136,736,716, forward strand.
TACGTTATTCAAAATTTGATGACTCTAGATATCGTTGGTTTTTTTTTTTTTTTTTTTTTTTTTTTTTTTTCAGTGCGAGAAATATTCATACATTCATACAGATTATTCATTATTTAATTTATTTAAACATAATACAGGGCGATAATATTTGGTGCAACAATTTGAAAAGTTATACAGCCGTTTATAGTGAAACGCAAAATGTCGTTTCGAGACTAGCAGTCCTTTTGGGATAACGCCCTTTAGGGTTAAAAACGTAAACGTAAAATTTGTATAATTACTTTCATTGTTCCTGTATGCATTAACTAGCTAATAATCCTTGGTTAAATCCTTTAATTTGCATTTAAAACTTGAAACTTTATAAAATAAAAAAGTTGCATAATCATATTTATTACATTCAGTACGTATTAGTCGTACAACCTTTAAATCCTGATAAAATATTCCTCAGCAAATAAGCATTTAACTTTTAAAGGGAAGTCTTCAAATCGCTTTACTTGTTAAATATAACTTTATGAACTATCTTATTCATACTCATATATTTAAGTATTAGTCTGTCGTGCTTCAAAATGTGTTCATTGAATAGGTGTAATATTTTGTTCTTTAACTTTTTGATAGTCATCAACGAGCTCAGCTCGCATTCCAGTTAAGTACAGTGGGCGCAAAGGGACTCAGCCAACACCTCCTAGAACTAACTAGTTCTAGGAGGTGTTGACTCAGCACGCATTGCAAATTTACCACTAACAGGAACCGCGCGTATTTGGGAAGAATTGCTTAATCTTAAAACCGCCTAAGGAATAGAGTTATTAATTCATTTGTTCATTTAATTATTCTAATTAGTTACATTATTGCAACTGAAAAGGAAACAAATCCAGCTACTGTCCGCTGTATTGAAAACCTTCAAGATGATATCAACTAACATTTTCTTTTCATTGTTAACAATATTTCGATTCATTTATTTTCGGCCAATAAAACCTTTCTTAGAAGCTGCTTTTAATAAGCTTTTTCTAATAAGTAATTTCTTTAATCAATAAGCCAATCAACGTGCTTACATCATACCGGAACTTGTAAATATTTTTAAGTAACATCAATTTAGGTAGTTTAAGCAATTTACTGATGTGTATGACTACACCTTTAATAAGTATATCTAATAAGCTGGAACTCGCTTTCTACAATTAATATTTAATTTATAGAATCCAACATTTTACTCAAGCCAACGAGTTGTTGTTGCTAATGCTCACCTGTCTGACCTTTAGGTCAGCCCAAATCCACGAAATTCCTCGTGGCAAGGAGCGTAAGTTTACGTCTGTTGTTGGCAACAGCTTTGAGCACCTAACAGGTGACAGAGCAATTTAGCTCAGTTCCGACCCCAATATTGATGGAGAGCGTAGGGGGGACGGATCCAAGTTTCTCCCACCCCTCGAGAGGACTTTTGGCTGGCCGCATATTTAGAGTGCCCCGCATGCCGCACGGATACTATACACACATTTACAAACATCCATGCCTTCTCCGGGATGCGAGAGTCAGCGAGTTATTTCCATTTTTTTTCTTTCCGTCTATGCACGTCAAACTGCGCAACATCGCATTTTTGGAGGATACTTAATAATTTTACGAAATTTTCATTACTATTATTTTAAACTATTATTTCGATTATTATTTACGAAATACTTATGAAACATAATAACTACATATGTTCACTTTGATGATTCATCTCAGAAGTATTACATCATTACATCTTTCATTTAAGACCATTTTATTCTCCCTTCCGTCTTTTCATCTATATACATCAAATTGCATATTGCCCAACATAGCATTTTTGGAGGATACTTAATATTTTTCTTCGGCACAGATCTAAAAGTTTCTTTAAAAAATCGAAAAAAACATAATGTAATCACTTAGCCTTTTCGATCATGCGCATAGCATGATTTTCTGTTCGTGTTGCGAGTTCTTCGACCCCTAAATACTGTTTTAGCTTCAAATAGCAGCTTCTTCAATATTTTCAATGTGGAGAACGATGTTTGGGTGGATGGCGTGCTTTGTGGAGCGTGCACTCCAGATCACTTTTCCGAAGAGGAACCCAAGAATGCCTCAGTTTCGCCTCGGGGGACTGTCGCCAAATGTCTGCATTTTGTCGGGTCGAGTGACACGCTAATGTCCCATCTTGGGAATAAACGATTCGTGAAGATGACAGTGTCCGGGCCGCAGAACATGTGCAGGAAATTGCCGCTATGCTTAATGGCGGTGTCAATTATCCAATCCATAATGCTAATTGGTGGATTAATTTATCCACTTACGAATAAAAACAGTTCTGAGGTTTCTGGTGTTTGAAAAAATTCATCCTGGTGTAATTGGTGCAGCTATAAGGGGGCGGAGGAGGTGGTCCTCAAAGGATGGCTCATTTTTGGTGAGCGGCATCTTATATAATACATTGTTTTAGGGGATTATTCATGTGAATCATCAAAGTAGGTAAAGAATAACGAAATCCTGAATTACAATATGGTATTAAATTAAGAACAAAAATTGTTTTTACATTAAAGTAATTCATCGGGACTCAGCACTTTTTGAATTTAATGCACTTTTTAAAGTTCTTGCTTCTTTTGTTCAATGCATAGCTTTCAGATGCGATCAAAGTACATTATTCTAAGCCATTAAAATTAAAAGGCATCTGCATCTTGTTAAAACATCATTTCGATATTTTTAGCTATTAAATGTTAAAAAAAAAGGAAGAAGAAGAGAGAGAATGGAGAATGGCTATTTACAGATATCAATATTAAGATTTAAAAAAATAATTTCAGAAATTTTGTTTCTTTACTAAGAATTAAAAAAAGATAATTTTTACAGCTTGGAAAATAGAAGAAGAAATCGGAATGGTATCATTTATTATACACGTTTTTTCAAATTTAAATATCATATATTATTATGTTTCTCCTTAAAATAATACCTCTGGTAGTTGCATTCTTTATTAACATGTTTTAATATTAAAATTTTACTTTAAAAAGTGCAGGGAAATGAAATCATTGATGCTCTGAATATGCCTTTTTCTTTTAATATTTATATATTTGTTATTTTTATTTTTGAAATAATTAAATTAAAATTTTTTTGCCATTACTTTACTTTTAGATCTAAATTATGCAATTGTTAAAAAAAAAGAAATATGAAATACCTTAAGAAAGTTTTCAAATTTATCATTAAAATTATGCTGCATATTTGGCAAGAAATTACTACCAACGACTGAATGTTACTATTACGGCCTGTTTTAAAATCTACTTATCTTACAAATAAAAATCTTACTAAAAAGAAATATATGAATAAAAGTAAATTATCTGATTAATATGTTTGTCAAGATTCTTTGAAGCATCGAATACAATTTCCCTCTCCCCCTCCATGCTGAAAGCATCCTGATTATTCCGAAGCTATTCCTATTAAACTCCATAACTGCCATTTTTAAATTTTAGTTATTACCGTCAAATTTATTCTCAAACTCTGGACTAATACTTATGCGGCACCAATGGCCGAGGCTTAAAACCGCTGAATGCTGGTAATTTTACTCGGTCTCGGTTTCAGGCGGATGAGATGGCTGTGTAATTGGTTTTTGTGGTTCTCCTTATGTGTAACGTGATTACGAGTCAAGCTTACTTCAGAATATCCTCCACAAAGGCATCTCGCCTCTTAAACAGATAGCCTTAGGTGCTCTACGGTGTTCAAATAATCTAACTTGGATTAAGACTCTGCTAGAATCAAATAACATAAATTCTCGCATATTATAACAGACTTCAACAGTAGAATAATTTACATCTATAAGTCTTTTACTCCAAAAATAAATTTAAAAAATACATAAAACAGATAAATAATTATTTTTTTTTCCGCTCAATGGTATAACAAAAAAGTATAAAAATTATTCTGCATAATTAGGAGACTATTCAATGATGACAGAATCAAAAATCATTCACATAACTAAATATTTTTTAAAATTATGTTGCAATAAAATAATTATTTCTAACACTTCTTGAGTAGTAAGCATATTTTTATATTAATAAATGTTTCCGAAAAGGATTTCTTTATAGCAGAGGTTCTAAAATTTTTCAAAATTCTTAACAACATAAATAAGAATAAAAAATATATTCATTATCGTGTACGTACCAAAAGCGGTGCAATTTTACATTCATTTAAATTGTTTGTGCAACAGTTGTATCACCAGTATAATGTAATGTATATTAGTGGTACATGTACCGTAAGCTGAGAAACCTTGCTTTGATATAGTCAATAATCAAGTCACAATAAAAATGATTATCTCAGTTTTAGTTTCAATACTTTTTAGGTTGCTAAGTGTGACAAAGCAACCTAGCTTAAAAAAAAAAAAATAAATAAATAAAAAAAAATAAATCTGAAATGTTTCAGATTTTAAATTACGTACAAAGGGGCGTTTTTTAACATTTTGTGTGTTACCTTTCTTTATTAAATATCATGTTCCTCGCACTTAAACCATAAGATCCAGTGCAACAGCAATATCGCAAAATAGTTTTAAAACGAGCATATCTTTAGAATTTCCGATACAGAGACTCACGCGCTGGAGATAAAAATGTTTTTTCTGCACAACGTTGCCATTGCTCGCTTTGAAATCCTTGAGTTTGTTAATCAAAAATTCGTCAAAGTTTTAAAAAATAGGAAATCGATCATAAAACAAATTTCAAATTTGGTCTTCCACATGCTCATATTCGTTGGAGGATTACGTTATTCAAAATTCGATGACTCTATGTACCGTTGTTTTATCACAATACGAGAAATATACATACATTTATGCAGATTTTTCATTATTTAATTTCTTCAAATATAATGCAGGACTCTAACATTTTGTGGCAACAGTTTGAAAAGTGAACCGACATTTATGAGTCCGACGCAAAATGCCAAAACGAAACTAATAGTCCTTCGGGATTCAAATCCCTTTGGACTAAAAAAAAAAAAAAAAAAAAAAAAAAAAAAAAAAAAAAGTTCACTTATCCGTCTTAACCTGATATACAAAAGTCACAAGCTCAATTCCAGACCTTTTTTTACTACATCTCACTATACGGTTGCCCCCCACTGCAAAAATTGCGATACTTACACATCAAATCAAACAGTGTAGCAGCGTGAGGCAGGTAATGGGTCGCCGGGAACGACGACACCCTAAGTATTTTGTAATTTGTGACCACCTATACACACTCGGTCACGGCGTCGTGACTGTGTCCTTGTGTGAGTAGGGAGAGAGGTGGTGGAAAGGACGACAAATGTGCAGAGAAGTCAGCAGTCCGTTGCGATGTTAAACCTTGCGTATAAGCAATTCAGATTGTTTGCCTCCTCCTCCTCCGCTTTTTTATCACCTGTTATCAGTCGATTTTCGTTTTTATACGGCAACACTACTCAGCCCAAGAGGTGAATAGTCGATGGCAAGAGTGCTTTGAAGATTTTCATAAAACAGTTTAGGCTCGTATATGGTTTGTACAGAGTCTAAATGACGGGTTATGAGATGATTTTATTTTGGCATTTGAATCACCCTTATTGGAAACATTCAAAAACTTTTGTAATGTAAGTTATTTACAATATACTAATGGGCATTTAGGATTTATTATTGAGTCTGGACGACAAAAGCAACAATCAAGACACTTAATTAAATCTTTATTCTCTTTTTTCAATAATACAGCTAACAGATAAATTTTCTGAACATTCGTAGTACTTTTTTTTTTTTTTCAAATAAAACACGCTTCTATCATCATGTGATATGTAACTCGTGTCAGAATATTTTGGGCTGTCCTTCTAGGAGGAAAAAAAATTAAAGTTAAATGGTAAGTTTTATTTAATTTAATTAGTATTAAAATATTACTTCTGTCACATAAAGAGTGAACGTTGTCCGGAACTTTATTTAACGTTTGGAAAATTTTTATAACATCCAAGCCCTCGTCTCAGACTAAAACGTGGAATCACCTTTAGGCGCGAGTGGATTGATAATTCTACTTATAAATTATCTATCAAATTTGCAGTTACCTTCCTGTAATCTTCTATAATGTAACTATACCATTTATTGGTACCCGTAACGGATTTATTTGAGGCGATATATATCCCGGTCGCGTAATGGCAGACCGCACATTGAGTTGATAGTGTTAAGCGAATTTCGCTTACTGCGCATGCTTGATGGTGTACATTTGGCGAGGGGAGAAATATTGGCGAGTAAGCAACCCTACATTAGCTTATTCGTGATGTCCGTTGCTGTCCAGTCTGGTTCAGTGATGTTTACAATTGCAATATTATGGAACTATGTTTACTCGTTATTTTAACGTCCTTACTGTTGAATTTGCTTTTTTTATTAATATATGTTTCATTTTAATTTAGGTAATTTGCTGAATTTGCATTTAATATTTGTTAACATATGTTCGTAATAATTCATTATTTAGATTTAATTTGTTTACATGTTATAACTCAGTAATGTAAACTGGATTTTCTCTCCTAGTTTGGTAATGTATGTTGGCGGTTTTTTTTTTTTTTTTTTTTTTTTTTTTCTTATTTCAAAGAATTAAGTAAACAGCATTAAGTAACTGTAAAATTCTTCAGTGTTATTTACAAACACTTGCTATATTCCTCTGAAGGAAACAAATCATTCCTTAAAACTTTTTTCTTAATGTTACAATATATAGAAATTTAGGAAATGTTAGAAAAAAAAAAAAAAAAAGCTACTGAACTGTATGTGTATTAAGAAAGATGATACTGTGACATAGTACATAAACATACTTGCATTTATAACATATCAAATTTACTGAAATGGGAAAATACATACCTGAAAGCAGTCTTGCAATAGCATTTGGTTTGCAGTTTTTGCGCAGGGCATTTGTATTTATGGTGATTTCCGTTACCCATTTTTTGCACTCTTCAATCGAATTCATACTTGATCGTATCATTCAGCTTTCCAGTTGTTCGAGCAGTACAGGAAAAAATCGTATTTTAATACAGTAATTACTTTACATTTACATTATACTCTATGAAGATTTAAACGCTAGATTTGTTTACAATCAGATGGCGGTACATTTACCATATACCGTATTTATCTTCTTTTCAAATCGCGCCAACATAATAATTACGCCAACTTTTTTTCTGGGCATGCGCAGTATGCGACATTCGTTTAACACTGTTCAACTCAATGTGCGGTCTGCCATTACGCATCCCGGTCTTGTATAACATCAAGGAAGCGTTCCCATACTTTTCAAATTACTATATAAACATATCTTTAACTGTTGAAATATGTCCCACCATATGAAGCATCAAGCGAGGTATATATGGCACAAGCGTATAGAAGTCGAAAAAGAGGCTGTAAAAAAGGCCTTCCAAATTTGATATTTGATTGAGATTCGAAATCTATAAACGCGTAAGCGTCAAAGAAGGAATTCCATACAATAAAGTTCATGTGAAGTCTTTACCTTTGACTGGGACTCTAAATCAGGACCTTTACTAGGTGCCAACAGGTAGCAGCCAAAGAAGTTCCTTGATGTATAAGCAAGGTAAAAATTTTACCTTTAACTGTGACTTTATTTCACTAAATGTATTATCTCCAAAGAAAAAATTCCGTATTGTAGCCTCACTGTAAATGATATTTGATAGGTCTTTGATTTCCTATCAAAACCAGGATCTTCAATGGGCATAAGATACAGGCTCAATGAAAATGTTCCATACTATAAAGCCACATAGAAATCAGCTTCAAAACCCTGCATTCGATTCCAATTCATTGTCACTGAGTTTCCATTTTTTACAATGCAAATAATAAAGCAATATATGCGAAATGAACTATCCAAATAAAAATGGCATATATAAGAATAATAACGCTTGACGTGCTTAAATTTCTATATAACGATTTTGTCCGTGACATTATTTTTAATCGCACAGGACCTAGAATATTATGATAGTTTAATATATATATATATATATATATATTTAATTTCAGTGTATTTAATTAAACTTATATAAATTAAAAAAGGCTTTTTTTTATATGTATGTTTTGGTGTCATTCTGAGCAGATGAAAAATATTTATGCGCGTAGATTGGAAATATTGAATTATTTTGACGTTGACTTATTGCCGTAACAGTGAAACTAAAATTTGCCAACGACTTTGTAAACAGTTCCTTTTTTCCGGTCTCGTACATCTTGCATTCAAACAATATCCAGACGGTTAATGTATAAATAAGAACTGTGCAAAACATACACACACACACATATATATATGTGCATAATAATAATTATGTAAACAATAGGGGAACAGAAAGAAGCTATAAAGATGTTTAGCTTTAATTACCTGGAAATGCTTTAATGCGCGGAAACATTTGATGAAACGATGGAGAAGAAGCGCTTAGCGAGACAACAAGACACAATTTATTTCTCAACACTTAATTCTTGCAGTACATTTCCTTAATTACACATCTTTTTTAGGTGCGTGATGCACCCCACAGTTTGTATATCTTACATATCTTGAAATAACAGCTAAAGCAAAGTGAGAAGCACACGCTGCCCGAAACAAGCGCAGTGTGGAAAAGGTGCTGCGCATTAGTAGGAATAATATTTATGGACATGATTTCTTTCTTTAAATGCTGGATCTGCGATTAAATAAGAGCTATCGCAATGCTTAGGATTAGGTAAACAAGTATAAAATTGAAAGATGAAGTCCAGAAAGTCAATAAAGCAACTGATATTTTTAGAACAGAAACGGGAAATAGCCGAATTAAAAGGACTGTTTAAAGTTAGCTTTCTTTTATATTTTACCCCCTGTATTACCAGAATACTTTCCTCCTTGTAATTATATTCTTTTCAAACAAAATGTAGCTATATATATGTAATGAAACTGTGGTTGGATGACACGACATGAATGATTTGATTGTGAATGCGGCACAAACTTGCATTAAAATTTCCGATGAAACAGAACTTTTCCCATGATTCATTGTGAACAGAGCTTAACAAACTCGTGTAGAATTTTTCATAATTAGAAATGGCCAAAGAATGTAATGACAGAACACTTTTTGAGGCACTGAAATAAGAACACTGCGACGTAGATGCGTAGAAATACTAATTGCGTAGATACTTGATGCTTAGAGAGTCTATCCATTTTAAAGAAGAAGAAGCAGTTGAGCCGGATTAAATTCCTTTTTATTTAAATTCTCATTTTGTGGCCACAATTAACTTGGCACTCTACTCGTGCGTATTAAAGAACATTTACAATTTTTATTTTATTGCCATAGAAGCGAATGTAGCAGCACAGACATGATTGGAGAAATGAGTCTGGCCAAGAGGAAAGCACAAGCAAAAGTGATGCATCAGTTCATAGAAAGAAGGGAGGGGGTCAAAATTTCAGTTTTTAGTTTTGGTTTACAATTTTGTGATCGGTCAAGAGGCATCTGCATTAAAGGTTACGTAAGATCGCATGATTAATAACGCAGTTTAGATTTACAGCGCTATTTTTAAGACAGAGCGATGAAGTTTCCAAATGAAATAAAAAAATAAAAGAGATTATAGTGAATTAAATTTAGAAGTTTGCTTTCATATTTTTTTAGCCATGGCCGAAAAAACTGCTGCGTAGATAGTTGGGAATTATGGCGTAATGGATGATCGGAAGAATTTTAAGAAGCACGACCAGCTTGATAGTTAAATATCATTTATTCCTGAATGACGAATTTTTTAATACATAACTGCAGAATATTAGGGGGCGATAAACGCACCCCATAATTTTAGATATGCAATTACATTTTAAATAATGACCAATAGCTAGCAGAGGCAGAGCGACAAGCTGTCAGCACGCAGGTGGAGAGGCGAAAGAGAGAAAACTACGCAGTTATTAGCTATTTATATAAGATAGGTGCACAAAGTACAGCTAATCTCTGATTGGTTAAATTTTGATTTTCAGCTCCATTTACTTCATCAGAATTAGATTTTTCTGGAAATGACGAAGTGCAAATAGAGATTACTATTTTTAGAATACAGAAGGGAAATTCACTTTTAAGCTGCTAATTTAATCTTTTACGTATTCTCTATTTTTTTTTTTACATGTATATATATATATATAGAGAGAGAGAGAGAGAGAGAGAGAGAAATACAGATATAATAAAATAAATAAGTATTCTGAAATTAAATTTGTAATTAAAAACAACGAAATATTATTAAAAAAATTCTAATCACAGCTAGTCACGATTATTTCCAAATAGTTCAGAATGAAATCTCTTCTATTCCAGATGAAAGCTTGTTCTGCGGGGTTAAAAGGAAAAAAAAATAATAATTTAAGCAACTTATATAGTTGCCATTTCACTAACGCTGGTATGAATACTGCATTAGTGATTTCATCTAAAACTTGACACCGTGAGCTCCTTTTTCTTACTTTCACCTATCTCGATATCCATCGCCCAAGTCCAAACATCAAAATGAATGTAAAATGCAGCCTTCATTGTATCCTTGACCTCTAGAATCTAGATAAGCAAATAGAATAATCCTAGAAGAGCAACCGAAGCACACAGAAAAGATTGTGTGACGTCAAATGGCAGCCACTAAGTATCCATTCCAGTAGTCAAAGTGCCGTAGTATATCTATTCAAAAAGTAAACAAGCAACATCAACAAACGCCTGGCTTCATCATCATTACGATGATCAGAAACAGCAAGATCTCGGGCCGCCATCTTTCTTTGAAATACTCCTCTCTCTACCTTTGCCAAGTTCTGCATAATGAAGCTTAATAACAGGGGTGTCTTTTTCGCGCATTCGACTTCTCCTAATGTATAAGGATGGATCTAGAAAAAAGAGATTTCTAAAATTTTTGCTACGTAAAAAATAAAAAACAAACTTTAAAAAAAATAAAATTCAAGTTGCTCTTTATTTAGGGAAGAAGGGTTTAAGAGACCAAAAAAAGAAAAAAAAAAGTTATATTTTTGAAAATGGCATGTTAAAGATCCCTTGGAAAGAGAAGAGAAAAAGTAAAGGTAACTTAGGAGAAGAAAACACATCAAGATTGAAATTTTTCTGGTCACGAAAAACCGCTTCAACGTTTTATTTATTTCTTTGCAGCTTAAACATACAATAATATTTTTTAAATTAACCCTTTAAGTAAATCTAAATTTTATGATATTTTAGATTATAATTCTGGTATAAATGTAAAATGCATATTTACTTTAGATTGAAACTATTCGTAACTAGAATAAAAAGAACACACTTTAATGTCACAAAATTTAAAGTAGTACATAAACAAGCTCAAAATTTTAGTGTCTTAAAATTCTTCACAATAACTAATCATCAAATTTTCTTCCTACCAGACGATCTTTTTCAGGTTTCCCATTCTTTCTTTTAGCAAATTAATTCTTAAACTCATTGTTGCCACAAATACCACACAAATAGATTGTTAATAATTGTCTAAGCCGAGCTCATGTTTTGAGATGGTTTCTACCAAAAATACTTATAACTTTTTTTTTTTTTTTTATAATTTTCTAACCTGATCTAATTTCGATCATAAATGCTTGTAAGCTTTATCACAATTTCCTAACTAGTTACTTTTACTTTCTTCGATCTTTTCTGATTTTATTTATTTAAAATACTCACACTAAAGTATGATAAAATTAGCTAACGGAAAGAAACACAGATATAAATAGAACATTTTAATTGTAACTTATAACTGCATGATTTAACTAACTAAAGTGAACTATTGCCGTAATTACTTTCTTCCGCACCTTTGATATTAAGTTATAAGGTATTTCTCCCGCCTCCTTAGCGTGCCTTCGTAGTGTGGTGGTCTGCACGCTGGGCGCGTATTCCAGAGGTCCGCGGTTCGATTCCCGGTGGAGGCGTTGCTCATTTTTCATCTTTCCTGCTTTCAAAAAATACCTATTGTCTCTGCAAAGTGAGTTTTAAAAAATTCTTCTACGAATCGTAATTTTTAAGTCGTAGTTTCTAAGTACAAATAGCTTTATTGTAAGTGGAGAATTACAGGGAAGTCACGTTAATTTGTAATATTAGAATTTTATTTGTGTTCCATATTTAACCTGAAACCTTCAAGTGTCTTAAACTGTCTTAAATTCTTTTAATTTTGAAACCTACGACAAAGGGTAATAAAAGTTTACTTTATTAACTTCAACTTTAATTAATTACTAGTAATTTTGACAGATAGTCTCGGATTTTTAGGCATTTAAGTTATTTAACAAGTAATCAAATAAGTCTCATTGCATTTCGGAAGACAAACAAGAAATCTTCCTCATGCTCAGTATCATGTGTATAATATTCAAGTTGAAAAATTCAGAAAATTCTCTTCGTATTCGACATTTTGAAATAATAGAGCCAAAGAATTACCGCTTAATACATGGATATCGTCCTGTAGCTAGAGATTATTTGGATTTATTTTAAATATTTTATTTTGCTGCTCATATTGATAAGCAAGCTAAGAAACTATAACGAGCTATAAGTAATGTTTAATTCCAGAATTGACTTTAATCCGTATTGAATCATGTAATGTGCTAAAAGTAAATATTTATTACTTATTTTTTTCTGGTGATGGTGGTGAAAGGAATTATTATCTCTTTATTCACGTATGCATCATGAGGGCGATCCCGAGAATGATGATAATCAAAGTTCCACTTTAAAGAACCCACAACATCAGTAAATCATAAAAGTTACTCCTGAGTTATTACCCCAGAGACCAACCACTTCGTAGCGGCGTTGTAAATTGATTCATAGCATTGTAAAAGTTCTGACACATTTGTTGAAGGAACCATTCGGTTTTTCTGTCGATAAATATGCTGGCACTTTTATATTTGAAAATACATATAACTCCATAAAAATGCCCCGAAATAAGGAGCACGCAACTTTCTGTAGAAAAACTTCTAATTTAAAAAAAAGCAACTTTCACAAAGCTATCGGCACCTTTCTGACACCAATGTTCTGTCACTGAATGTACCAGCACCTTTACGCAAGTAAGTTTCTGTTCGAAAAGATAGAAACATTAATCAGGATGCCGGTACATTAATTGAGAGCACACCTGAACCGCTTCACAAGGTGCTGACACCTTTGTGCAAGCCAACCTCGGTTCGAAAAGACAGAAAACTTCATAAAGATGCCCCGACATAAAGGTGCAAGCAACTTTATGAAGATAAGCTAAGTTGAAAAAAGCCAACTTTCACAAAAGTATCGGAACTTTTGTGACATCAATATTCTGTCAAGAAATATACCACCACCTTTATGCAAAACAATTTCTATTCGAAAAGACAAAAACATTAACCAGGATGCTTCGAGAAAAATAGAAATATTAATCAGGATACCCCTATATAGAGCTGCCAGTCCATTAATTGACAGCACACCGAAACCAAACGCTTCGCAAAGATACCGGCACCTTTATGCAAGGTAATTTCTATTCGAAAAGACATACCTAATTAGGATGCCCCGGCATAGATGTGCCAGTATATTAACTGACAACAGATCGGAACAAAACATGTCGCAAAGATGCCGGCACCTTTATGCAGGTAATTTCTGTTCGAAAAGATGGAAGGAAGAATCCAAAGGGTTGTCCCAGAATAGAGATGCCGATATATTAATTGATCACACGGGAACCATGTCAGAAAGGTACCGACAACTTTATGCAAATCAGCCTCTGTTAGAAAAGAGAAAGGGAAGAATTCTCAAGGATGTGCCGGCATAAAAGTGCATTCAACCTTATGAAGGTAGGTTTCTAAGTTGAAAAAAAGGACTTTTTTCGTAAAGGTGCCGGTACATTTACTGACATCACCGCTATGCCGTGTCACAAATGAGACGCAATCTTTAAACCATGGCATCCTGTTCGAAGAGAGGTTGACTGATATAACACTGAATGCAAGTTTACGAAGATAAATTTCTAATTGGGAGGGAGAAGACCCACCAGGGATGAAGGTGCAAGTAACCTTTATATGACAGCAACTTTATGCTGTCAGTGAAGGTGCAGGTGCTTTTATGCAAGTCACCATCTGTTCAAAAAGACAGAAACATTCGTAAAAATTCATAGCGTAAAGGTATGTTCACTCTTATGAAGATAAGTTTCTAAGTTGAAAAAAAAAAAAAGTATTCTTAAAGGCGTAGGCATTTTTATGCCAAAGTATCCTTATGAAGTTTTCTATCTTTAGAACAGTAACCGATTTGCTGAAAAGGGCAGGAAAGGCATTACGATAAAGTACCGTTAAGAACGCGTGCGTCATAATCTGCATCGAGGTTCGTACAATTAGTAACTAGGAGCATTTTGCTGTAATTACAGCAATAATGCAAATATTCATAAGAATTATTAGATGCGTTTTGAGATATAAAATACCCTCTCAATTCATATAATCTTAAAATCGTTATTTAACACTTTTCGAACTACGCGAGTAGTGGCTGGAATGAACTTCACTGGAATGAGAGATTTCACCACTAATGAAATAACGGAAACTGCCAGTCATAATTTTCATCATAACATTTTGTTTACTGTACGGGCTTAGCATAAAATGAAAGATTTCGGCACTTTCCAATTTAATTTAAGCAGCTGTGTTCACAATAAATTCCCCAGCATCTTTATACGAAGCTTAATTTTCAACTCACTTCCTCATCCATATAACTCCTCCCCCCTCGCCCCTCTCCACATCATTTCAATGCGCACACAGCTGCGGTCAAAGTTAGACCATCTTAATACATTTCCTTATTCCCCTAATAAAGTAGTCAGCATTCTTCCTCACACAACATTCCTTTCTTCATTACAAAAACCTCCTGGCCACGTTCATACAAAAAATAAAAATTCTGGCATTGAATCAAGAGCTGCTCTTGAACTCTCTTTAAGGTTATAGCTCCTCTGCTTGAATTTACAGTTTAAAACAGAGAATTCAGAATATATAAATAGAAAAATAAATAAATAATAAAAATCAAGCTTTTGTATCTCTTTATAAGCCGAAGCCGGTGTAAAAAGGTTAACGCTGAGAAATGTATATTTTGTAATCATAAATTACTTTTTATGTAAAGTATCTTTTTTTTAATTTTTATGTGCATGCAATGCTCTGCCTCTTAAAAACCCTCCGGCATTGTTACGTGCCCGACGTGCATTGTTTTTCGGATAGCATTTTAAGAGTGCATGTGTAATCTCATCTTAGAAATTTCCGAAGAAAATCCTGGCTTTTACGTGAAGGTGAAAGAGATGATTTTCGGTTTATTATTTTTATATCAGCACGCACGCAAACATGTAAAATATATCTGAAGATAAAAATGCCTGGCATTTTACTAGATGATTTACAGCTTGGTTCCGTGGTTATTAAAAGTCAGACGATGTGCACAGAGCAGGGTTTATTTCCTTTTTTTCTTAAGATTATGAAAGTTAAGCAACCTTCTAGTGATGCACCAGATGACGTAAATACATTAATCAAAACCGGATTCGTGAAAGAGATACAAAATATTTTTTTTGTATCATAAAGTATTATTGTTTTGACGAGGAATTAAAAAAACAGTTTTGTAGTTATCATCCCTTAGTAAAATAAAAAATCTCGAAACTAAAAAACATATACATTCGCCGCTCATTAACCTCATTTGTTAGTAAAAATGACCCTCATAAAAATACACTAAACACTTCAAAAGTAAAATTTTGTAGCTAGAAGAATAGGTTTTTTAGTTGTTTGTAAGTGTCATTCAGTACATGATCCATTTGCTTTACTGCACTGCAGCCGTTTTTGTTTACATAAGAAGAATGCATGTCCGTTTGCTTTCAGGATCGCAATGAAACAGTCAAGTTCCATCACATGTGATGGCTCAATAAAAGCATTCTGGACGATCCCAGAGAAACTTTGCCGAAGATCATCATATACCATTTTCCTGAGTTGCATCAAATTCACGAGTTAAGGTTCATTGAACCCAACCAGCACAAATATTTCTACATCCCAATCATTTAGATTAGTACATCAGTATTTTTGATATATTTGTGTACTCCATAATCTGCCAGTTTGGATGAGTTCATCAAAGGCTGATGCATTTTCATCAGTTGTAACGGTTAACGATCTACCTGACCGTCGTTGGTCTTGGGTGTTGCAATCACCATTTCTAAAGCTATCCATGCACCCCCCACCATTACTTAGATTCATTGTGTTGCCCCTATAGATTGGTAACAGCTTATGGTAATTCGATGTTATTGAATTATATTTCGATATTGTACACGAATTTGATTACCGAATGTTGGGAAATAGTAGGATTATACATGGTGGTTTGCTTGCAGATACAGCAAATACAAATCAGGTATAGGTTAAATGGATAAAACTATTTCTTCCATCTATAAAATCTCATTTATCATTTACCAACCTACAGTACGTTACTTTTTGACCAACATATGTAAAATTAACCGCATATTCACATGGCCAGGAGCCAAAACCAAGTGTTTTAGTGGACAAAACGTAACAGCAAATATTGTTGCCAATGATGACAGACATAAAATCGAAGGTAGCAGCAGAACGGAAGGTTACATGAGCACGTGATGCAGAGAATTTTTTCCATGACCATTGTTTAAGCGCAAACATTTAAGCCTCAAAAAGAAGGATAAATTATTAGCAGATTATTACACTCTTAGTTATTGCATCCAAAGACAGGTTTTATTTAAACTCCGAATATGCCAAGCAACATTTTGGGGTTCACTTAAGCTAAGAACTAAAATAGATCAAGAACCAATAAAAAAACAAACTTCTCAAGGAAGCGTAAAATACATGGAATATTGAAACTGTTCTTCTAGAATAATTTTAGTGTGCCAAATTAAAAGGTATTCCTAAAGAACATTCTTGTTTCATACAGTTTTTAGTCTTCAAGACTAAAAGGTATTCCTACTTTCCTATTTAATTATATTCGTCGACAAAAAGGTGTTCATATTTCTAAAAGACTAAGACCTATTTAGAGGCAACTCTTTTGGCCATGAATGTTGAGGAATTTGCTAAAACGTTGGGAGGAACTATTAATCCAAATGACTGATTGATGGTTCAAATAACATTTTACATTCGAAAAACATGATGAGAAGAATGGCGCGTATCGTCATTACGCTGATAACTAGATAAAAGACATTTTGCTTGAATTAATAAAGGAATAAAAGCCACAAATAATTTGTGATATAGACGAAACTGGCCTGTTTCATTCAGTGTTACCAGAATGCTGATTAATGTTTACAACTACAGCTTCTTTTGCGAAATTGAAGACATGAATTTCTATGCTCGGATATTAAAGTTATTTAGAATTTTCTCCTTGTTTATCGCACACCTTCGAAGTGTATATGAAAGCACGTCTTGCTCGGATCAGAAGGTCCGGAGTTCGAATACCAACAAGAGCATAGCTGATTTTCTCATGCTAAAATTTCCAAAAATGCTCTACAGCGGCGGCGAACTAAATTGTCATATAAGATAATTAGTCCATGTCCTGGATTTCGCCATTAGATCCGCCTTTACCCATTCATCATTTAGGTGTGGAAAAATATAAACGATTTTCACCTTCCCCGCCACATGTATTCTGTGCGTAGCTGGAAGCCCTTTCGGCTGGGATCGAGAAGTCTGAAGTTCGAATCTCAGTGGCGGCGTAACGGCTTTTCGAGGTTTCTCGTTTCAATAAAATGCATAATCGCTCTAAATATATCAAAGGGTACAACAAATAAAAAATATCATTGGCTATTGAAAAAAAAAGGGCTTGAAAGTAGTATAAAATTTAAAGAATTCATAAACGACAATTAATATCTTTCACAGATCTTCTTTTGAAATGGGATAGTGAAGTGAAAAATGAAAACATACTCACCTAGCAATTAGATACTGTTGGATAATTGCGATGTGTATTCCTCTAAGGTCGTTCTCAAAAACATTAAATTCTTTATTCTTATAAGCACTACTTCCGTAAACACCTTTATATGAAGCTATAAAAACTCTCAGCTATCATTAGAGAAAAGAAACCGCTCGAAACGTGATAAACAAAATTAAATTTTGTGGAAATGCAATCATTCTGAAAGACAGCTATAAACTGGATTTCTTTACTAGGTGCCATGCATATTATAATCTCAGCATAAAAGGGGAGCCAGATATTTTAAATACAATTAAAAATTGCTTTAAAAATGTAGCTCACTTAGAATAATCTTCAATGAAATTTGTATCTGTAGCTTGATGTTAAGGATATCGGTAAAGGAAGCTACTAATTTTAATTTCTAAAATATATTGCAGACGATACTATTAAGATAACCCAAAATTATGGGGAAAATATTTATGATATTATAAAAAGATTTTATACCAGCTGAAATTAGTAGTAAAAATGATACAGCCAGCCGTTATCAAATCTAGAAGAGATTTTTTTCTGGATAATTTTCTCCTAATTTCTATTTTATATTTAAAAATGGTGATCAGAAAAATTACCAGCAGTTTTACGAGCTTCAAAATGCGATTGAAAAACTATTACTAAATAATACCAAATAAACATTGACTGTTTATTTTAACTCTAAACTCGTATCTGGAATTCTGAATTTCAAATTTTTTTTTAATTTTATGTTCTGCGCGAGCTTAATGAAATTCTGATTAACTAAGTACAGCGATCTGAAAGCAGTATGTTGCCATATCGCAAAACGTAAGGTACTTCGAATTTAAACAGTAAACTCAGCGATTTAAAAGAAATGTGTTATCTCTCGAATTTGAGATATTTGTCTTTCCAATTTAATGTACAGAGTCAGCAATTTGAAAGAAATGCGTTTCCCTTGCCCGGAATAAAATAATTGTATCTTCCATGCGTCAATCTGCTACCATTCGGCAAACACGACAACATTAGTTTTTTCCTTTAAAATTTAATCTAGTCTACTGATTAGCAAACTAAGCGATTTAAAAGCAATAAACACAGTACTTCAACTTCATTATTATTAATTAGTAGCTAGATCCGAGGACTTATGCACTCATTAAAACCCTTATATATTTTTACTTCCTTAAACGAAGTAAATGAAGAATTCTAATCAAGAAAAACTTCGGTTATCAGATTTTAACGGAAGTATCCATTCTGACCGTTCCCAAGTCCATTTTGACTTTTTTTTTTTTTTTTTTTTTCCCGTTATGTCTCTATGTGAGAATAGAATAAAAGACTCTTTATTCCAAAATGGATTCAAAAATTTATTTTGTGACATAGGTACATACTTTACGTATGTATCTCATATAACTCGAAAACAATTAGCCGAGCCGTAGAATGTTGAAATTTTGTATACGGAACTGCTAGATCATCTAATTGTGCTCTTCCCATTTTTACTGCAATCGGAAGTACTAAACGTATATACATACATATATATATCCACCCATCCTTACCCGGTTTAAAAGTCCTTATTCTGCCTTTATTTTCGCAATCTTTGGTCATAGTGAGACCTTCCAATCACAGAAGTGTTTTAAATGACGGAAATATTAATGTTTCGGTGATGCCAAATTTTAAATCTAAATTGTATAAATAATGAAATCTAACTTTTAATGTATTTCCGTGGTTCCTATAGATAAACTTGGCAAAGTTTTAGACTCGTTATGAAAAAATAGAAATCTAAGAAGTTTGAAGCCCATACGACAAAAATTAACCGTTATATTTGAATCTACTTCAATTATATAAAATTGCATTTAACTCATGCTATGTCAAAGTAAAAACATTAATATTTTTATAGAATGACGTTACATATTTTTCCCTTTTCAAATATATTTTTTCACTTTAATATATTGTTTCATTTTTCGTACGAGTCGGTTGCCATTCGAAAAAACATAAGATATTATTCTTTTATATTTAACATCTCTGCTATTAATTAATAAACTAAACTATTTAAAAGCAAAAGATGCAGTTCTTTAAAATATTATTATTCTTTTTAATCTCACTGATTTCTAATTAAAAAAATCTGAATGCTTTCAGATTTTATATCACGCCCAAAGAGGTGTGTTACCTTTATTTATTAAATATCATGTTCTTCGCACTTAAACCACAAAGTTCAATTCAACAGCAATATCACAAAATTCTTTTTAATTTATATTTTTTTCCTCTTAATTGTTTTACTTCCTGGTAAAATTCTAGGCATGTATTCCTTACTGAAAATAAATTTCCTCTTAAAATAGTATTTCTTTTCCATCGCTTTCTCTAGTAAATTTTTGCAAACGTTTATCTTCTATGACTGTAAAAGTTCTCCGTAGCAGTCTTTTCATCTTGAAAAATTACTTCTTTTAGTTTTCACAACTGTGTTAGCTTGTCTAGAAACCTCTTTCCTGGTCACTATGTAGCAGTCTATTGTAAAAAATAACACTCCTGCTTAATTCAGAAATTAATCTTAAGCCTACGTACTATTTAAAAGATGACCTTACTATATATTACTTTTCTATTAAGCAGTGACATGGAATTTGCATCAAAATGAGCCTCTGTTTAATCAGGTAAGTTAAAGATAAATAAGAAATGATAATGAAACAAATATTTCATCTAGGTTTGCTTTTGATTTTTGTAACAAACTGTAAGAAGTGCCGGAGTTAATTATAAGAAGCTTGTTTTACGAAAAGAAAAGTTATAATGCTTGTTCATTTGTCAAGTTTCAGCTTCTCCGAATTAAAAGGAACTAAAAAATACCATATTTATAATAAAAGGATTTATTACAATGTTGATAAGTTGATCATATTTTTATAAATAAAGCTAAATGGATTATAAATCAATTATTAGCACTAAGTTTTGTAAAAATTGCTTTGAAATTATAATGTAATTTTTGTCGTTTGATGAAATTAAATAGACATAAAACTTTGAATTTTAAAGGCAAGATATTTTCGCGGAGAACTTTTTAAGAGAAACTAGATTTCGAATGCTTTGTCATATTCAAATAAGCTAAGCTAACTTAATCGAACAATAAGCCAATCAGTATTCGGGGGAAAAAAAAACCCTAGATGATACTCATATGTTTGTACTTGTTCATGGCAAAAGTACAGCACGACAGCTTTCTGCAGAATAGGAGGGGATGGCCTTCGTGGAGGACTTTCTAAGAAAAAATTATTCATATTTACTTTATACATGGAGAAAACTATGACAAGAGCGACGGTGAGCAATTAACGTTAAGCCAGCAGGTCATTTATGGATCCATATAAAATTTTGAAATGCTAGACAATACCCTCGCCCCCAATGAAATTTTACTCAATAAGAGAAATGTTTCATTTGCATTCTAGTTTACAGTTCATTAGTTAATTTATTATAATTTAAAAAATACTCTTTTTCATTTTTGGCCTATCAAAAGACTTGTGCACTCGGCTGAGATTTGAACCCGGTATTTACCCCTTTCTCACAGATGAAATGTTTAACCTAAAAATTAAAGTCGAAACTGCGATCTTAATGACAAGGTTTTCCAGCGTCTATCTTCAGACTCGTTCTAAACTGACTGGTTGCACACTTTATGATTGTGACATTGAATAACTGAAATTATATTGTATAAAACTACTGCAATTTTATTGTAAGTCTCTTACGGGGTTAGTAGTTTATATTCTAGATTCTATATATATTTTTTAATTCTACTGGATTACTTTTTTTCTTTGAAAATTAAAGATCAATTAAATGATAATTAAATGATCAATAAAGCGATTTTTGCCTGATATTTTGGAATAATTGAAGTAGTTAGACTAATTCAAGTACACTACGATTATTTTTTTGTTAAAATGATTTTAGTGTATTTGAGAGTATCTGAAAGCTATAATAATGCCATATATAATAACAATTTTTGAACGTTTTATAACTAATAAATAACTTAGTTGTAATAGCTTCAATTTAATGAAATAGCTATGTATTTCGTTTTTGTAAACTGACATTCCATTTTCATTTTAGAACAGTTATTATTTTT
This sequence comes from Stegodyphus dumicola, assembly GCF_044657685.1. Taxonomy (NCBI): domain Eukaryota; kingdom Metazoa; phylum Arthropoda; class Arachnida; order Araneae; family Eresidae; genus Stegodyphus; species Stegodyphus dumicola. The sequence goes on from NC_140776.1 coordinate 136,758,545, forward strand.
CTTCCTCATATGTTCCTTTCAGCATAGCTAGAAGATCATCCCCTCCCATTCTTTCTAAAACTCGGAAAATGCATATACTTTTCTATTTAGATTTAGATTTTCTAGCATATTTTATATATTAAACAAGAAAATGTTGGTAAATAGCAGAACTTGAATAAAAGTAGGTTTTTTTAAATTCTTAAACTAAAAATAAATATTTAGCAGCTAAAAAATTGGTTAAAAAATATTTTTTTACTTAATTTAATAAATATTTTTTATTTATTTAATTATTAAAAGTTTATATCATTTTTTTATTTAGGACTTAACGTATTGTGTGTTACCTCATTTATTAAATATCATGTTCTTCGCACTCAAACTACACAAAATTCAATTCAACAGCAATATCAAAAATATTTAAAAACAGCATATCTTTAGAATTTCCGATACACAGTCTCCTGAGCTGGAGATATTTTTTCCCTTTCCCCCTCCGTACAGTGTTGCAGTTGCTCGCCTTGAAATCGTTGAGTTTCTTAAGGTTTTACAAAATATGAAATAGATAATAAAACAAATTTCAGATTCAAAATTTGGGCTTCCAGATGCCCATATTCGAGTGAAGGATTGCGTTATTCTACATTTGATGTCTCTAAGTATTGTTGTTGTTTCACAGTGCGAGAAACATACATACATTCATGCAGATTCTTCATTATTTAATTTCTTTAAATATAATACAAGGCTCTAATATTTGTTGGCAACAATTTGAAAAATGAAAAGCCTTTTGTATTAAACCAACGTAATACGCCAAAACGAAATAAACAGCTCTTCTGGGCAAATTGCCCCTTTGGGCTAAAACCTGTGACGCATATATTATGCAGGAAGTGTTTAACATCAGTTTCAACAGACGTAATTTTCAGTCTAAACCCTAGCATTATTCTACCAAAAAATGTACAAGTTTCTTTGTTTTCATGCAGTGTTAATTTACCAAATAACCTTTTAATTATTTTACACATGTCGTTAGCATATGTATTTGTGAAAGCAAAACAAGTAATGATAATGAAATCTTGAACGAGAGTTCCTTGAAAAAAATCCGACAGTCTCACATTAAGAAACTGATTGTCAAATCCAGCCGAATTAATTATCTCCCAAAAGCTCATGCTAATGATTTTTCATGTCTTCCCTTGTCCTATCATATCATAAGCGTATTAATAATAAAGTCCACACACACAATTTAACGACTGTTGAAGCTCATTAGCCTAAAACCTAAAACTTCAGTTCGTTCATATTCCGGTTAATTCGGTTCGACTTTGGGTTCGCGTAGCCAGTTTCTGGTTGGGGGATCATGAGGGGCCCGTTTTTGCTTACTTATTTCTGCCTTCGTTCATTAATTCGGGGCCAAACAATGCTAAGTATTATTATTTATGAGTTGTCCGTCAACGTGCGTGAGAGGTTCTCGCGTGATAACACGTGACCGAGCGGTCACGTATTTAGCGCGGGATTCTTCAGCTACCGCTCGTTCGCCCCCCCTTTCTATGGATCGCCCTTTTTTTGTTGTTGTTTTGTTTTGTTTTATTGCATACGCGGAGGCCACCTACCTCGATTTAGTGCTGTTTTTCCCACTTCAGTTAGAGAAGTTATTACTTTTCTCGGCAGTGATTCGTATTGTATGTGTGGAAGGGTGAATCAAAGCGAAAGTTTTGAAGGGTTCATAATGGATGTTAATTATATCAGAAATTAGCATACATTATGCAAATAACGTATTGTCATGCAGATTTTAACAGAATGAAATACGTATCATGTAAGTCGAGTTGATCCACCAGGAAAGTTTTATATGTGTTTCTCTCTCATTTCACATACGGAATGGTTTAAAAATTTTATTTACATTTTAAAGAGATTTTTTACTTATTCATTTAAAAATTAACCTTTTTATTGCTTTATTTTCGATAAAAATTTATCATTTCGGTGTTTAAGTCCTTCAGTGTACTCAATCACATTGTAGGCTTGATTATGCGGAATTGCGTTTCTAGCAGAAAATTCCCAGTTATTTAATATATTATACAATTATTATTATTGTTGTTGTTCTTGTTATTTTTCTTCTTTTGAAAAGAAAATTCAGATATTATTTAACACTTGGAATTTTTACCAATTCTGCTGCAGTCCACCCACCTACGGCACAGCTCGTGATGGGAGTGTGCCAGGAAATGTCGATTCCCATTTTAGAGAGAATGGCTCACCAGCGGCCGAGCGGTAAAGTCGCTGAACACTGGCAGTTCGGTCCGAGGTTTGAATCCCGCGAACGGGCATGGCTGCATGGGAGTTTTCGTGATTTTCCCCATGTGTAACGTGTATACGAGCCAGTTTCCCTTAGAAAGTCCTCCACGAAGGCATTCCTCCCCTTAGTCAGATAGCCCTAGTGTGCTTTGCCATAATTAAGTACACCACAGCGCCCATTTTAGAGAAGAAATTTCTAAGATTTCCCTTCTCATGTTTAACGCTACCATTCTTCTTTTATTATTTACTGGATACATTCTGAGCCTTTGTTCTTATTTTTTCATTTATTTATTTTTTTGCTTGTGAGCTGGGTAGTATTACAAAAACGGGAGAAAGATTTTGCCAAGACATGAAATAAACCAGCGCATCTCGACAAAACTGACTACGCTTATTTTACAAATGGACTGACTTCCTTCGCCAATATACAGAAGAATCTCGGGGATCAGTTTGACATGTGTAAGCCCCTAATTTGTTTAAAATAATTATTTCTTATTTTAGTTTTTAACCCTGAAGATTACTGTATTTGAATTTCTTATTCACATTTAAGTCGAGGTTATAAAAATGATGCCAGACGATCTATGTTGCTAGAAAACTCATTTATTAACTATAATAACATTCCTTATGTTGATAAACAATACCATTTTTTATGTATTATGAATATGCTTTAATTTGTATTAATTAGAAATATTATTAAAATAAAAGAATTTCATCGCATTTATTTTTTAATTTTATTAACTTTTTAACTTTATTTATTAAACTCGATTTAAAAAAATAATGTTACGTATAACTAAGAAATATGTTTATTGCTTTTAAATTGCACTTTTGATTAAATAAGTACAGATTTATCAAATTGGGAAAGTAATTATATATTTGTATTTTGTCAGATGGCTAAGAACTGGGTACACAGGAGACCTAGCGGAGACAGGTTAAGATTTAACACTTCGCGTAAATTTGAAAATCTGATTTAATTTCCAATAATTTTGTATTTAAGCTTTCTGCTTTCATGTAAAGAGTTGTTAGAGTTTCGATAAAATTAAGCAACCGAAAGTGGTATTACACTTCGAAGCCTTTAGCAATTTGTAATGAAAAACTATATTAAAATATAATTCATAACTTTTCAATTTTTTTCATTCAAGACTTTATTATCAATGGGAATAACATGTGAGATTTGGGATAAAATTGATAAGTAAAACCGGAAGTGATACTTTACTTACCAGCTTTGAACAGATTTTAATAGAAAAAAGGATATTATTTTTACGCGTAATAAAAATTTCTCAGATTTAGTATTAAAAGCTAGTAAAAACAAATCAGATTTTGATTATATATGATACTTTACTTCGAATTCTTCGGAGATTTTCGTGGGAAAATATAGAATCATTATAAGATTTTAATCTTAAAAAAGTATTGAGCATACATTAAGGCTATTTCTATTAAATCTAGATATGACATTTATTTATTCCTAGTCGTAGACGAGAATGATTTTTGTTACAGCGTTTCATTTACAGAACTTCAAAACTCTTGTAATGCTAGCATATTATTAAAAAATGCACTTATTATTCTCTTCTGTTGCTGATGACGAGGCACGACAGCAAATAGCAAATTCAAAAATTTCAATTGCTTTACTTCTTACAAATCCAAGCCCACCAGTGGCCGAGCGGTAAAAGTCGCTGAACACTGGTAGTTCGGTCCGAGGTTCGAATCCCGCGAACGGACTGGCTGCACGGGCGTTTTCGTGGTTTTCCCATGTGTAACGTGTATACGAGCCAGTTTCCCTTAGAAAGTCCTCCACGAAGGCATCCCTACCCTTAGGCAGATAGCCCTCGTGTGCTTTGCCCTAACTCAACACACCACCACCATCTTACAAATCCCAGAAAGCACAGTATTCAGCTGCTTTACGTAAATCATCAATATTCTGCTATTCCGAAAACTGAACAGTATTGCTTACTGATACTTAAATACCTCAAAGATACACATGCAGATCAAAAATAATACAGAAGCAAATTAAATAATAGTACTGGTTTCAAAGTAATTATTTTAAATATATCATAAACACATATTTTACAAGTAATTAAAATGCAATTTTTAATGAAAGAAATATAGGAGTAAACATTTGATTATGATGGTATAAATTTATAAAAAACGTTTTTATACAACGACCAATTATACCTAATAAAATATAATTCCTAAATTTGTATTACAGACCTTTCTGTTTATTGGAACAACAAATCGGATTTCATGTGCTGGCAACATCAGATTTTTAAATTTTTTTATAAATTTAACAAAAATTTTTAGCCCAAAGCGGCAATTTACTCAGAACAGCTATTAGTTTCGTTTCGCCATTTTGCGTCGTCCACGGCGTTCCACTTTTCAAATTGTTACCACCAACTATTAGAATCTTGCATTATATTTAAAGGAATTAAATAATGAAGAATCTGCATGAATGTATGCATATTTCTTGCACTGTGAAAAAAAAGGTACCTAGAGACATCAAATTTTGAATAATCTAGTCCTCCACTCAAATACGGGCATCTAGAATCCCGAATTTGGAATTTTTTTTATTATCTACTAGCGGAAGTACTCGATGCCACTTAAGTTAGATTCAGAGTAACGTATCTAACAACCGAGAGGACGATACCGCTGTAATCCTTCTCTAATAAAGATGCAAAAAATACGACTCACAGTCACATATTTTTCAGTCTTATGCTGTATAGAGCCCACAAAAAAATAATCGTAAAAGCTCAAGTTCTATCCAATATTTCACCTATATTTAATTTTAGTCGATTAAATTTGCCAAAAAACTTATCATAATTGATCAGAAATCAATAATGCGAACAAATAATCATTCTTCTTTATATATATAGATTTTGTAAAAATTAGAAATTTTTTATTAACAAAGTCTACGATTTGAAAACGAGAAGTAGCAACACTTTTCGAAATAAAGCATTTTTATCTCCAACTCGCCAGGCTGTTGCCATTCGTGAAAATGAGTGAGAAAATTAGTGTTTTCAGCGTTAATTAATGTTTCGACTGATTGAAGTCGTACGAAGATGGAAACAGTCGAAATGGCTTTACAAGAATTTTTGGAATCGGGAACAATGTATTTAATTTTTGGCAATGCTATTTTTATTTCATTGTAAAACTTGGAAGATTTTTTATCAACAAGCTCTACGATTTGAAAGCGAGCAGTGGCAACACATCTAGAAATAAGGCAGATTTTTATCTTCACCTTGCGAGACTGTTGCCACTCGGAAAAAATGAGGGCGAAAATTAGCATTTTTAGAGTTTTTAATTAATATCTCTGAATTAAGCATTTTTTTAAATCAAAGGGGTGTTATTCCTGAAAGACTATTGTTTTCGTTTTGCGATTTTGCGTTGGTTCACTATAAATGTCCGTTTCACTTTTCAAACTGTTGCCACCAAATGTTTATTCCTGCATTATATTTGAAGAAATTAAATAATGAAAAATGTGCATAAACATATGTATATTTCTCGCATTGTGATAAAACAATGGTACATAGAGCCACCGCATTTTGAATGACATACTCCTCCTACGAAAATGGGCAAGCCCAAATTTGAAATTTGTATTTTGTTTTATGATCGATTTTATATTTTGTAAAATTTTAACGAATTTTTAATTAACAAACTAAAGGATTTCAAAGCAAGCAATGGCAACGTTGTACAGAGAAAACATTTTTATCTCCAACGCGCGAGACTGTGTATCGGAAATTCTAAAGATATGCTCAATTTAAAACTATTTTTCGATATTGCTTTTGAACTGAATTTTATGGTTTACGTCCGAAAAACGTGATATTTAATAAATAAAGGTAACAAGCAAACACGCCCCTTTAAAAGTAATTTAAAAATCTGATTTATTTTTTATTTTTTATTTTATTTTTTTATTTATTTATTTTTTATTTATTTATTTTTTTTTAAGTGAACATTGACCTTTTTTAGAACCCAGAAATGAATTGTAGAAAGTTTGACGACGATAGCTATAGTAGTGATTGAGCTAATTGCGAACAAACACACGAACACCTAGACATTCTTCTTTATATATATGTAGATTTCACATTTTGTAAAACTTTAACGAATTTTTGATTAACAAACCTAATAATTTCATGGCAGGCAATGGCAACAGTGTACGGGGAAAAATTTATCTACAGCTCGCAAGAGTGTGTATGCCAAATTCTTAAGATATGCTGTTTTTAAATATTTTGCGATATTGCTGTTGAATTGAATTTTACGTGGTTTAAGTGCAAAAACGTGATATTTGATAAATAAAGGTTACACATAATACACTGAAAAAATACCCCTTTGGGCGAAATATAACATTCAGTGTTTTTTTTTTTTTTTTTTTTTTTTTTTTTTTTTTAAAGCAATAAATTTTAATTAGAAGATTTCGGATTGTCCTTTCCTCTCTTTAATTTACTCAAAGTCACTAAAGGATTTTTAATTTTATAAATTAAATGCAAGATATATAAAGGCTTTAAACAATTGGTGATTTAGAGAAAAAGCTAAACACAGCATGAGTACATTTCAGATAAATCCAATATACGGCATAATAAAAACAGGAAAAGCGCAGACTAGGATCTCTGTTACTTTTCCTGTACAAGAGGTTCTGCAGCAAGCGAGTTCAGAAAGCAGGAAAGCACGTCATTCTAACTCTGCCTTATTGCTGAACGGCAGAAATGGGAATATTTCTTTATAACCATAGAACAAATGGTTTTTATTTAAAAAAAAGCTAAATTATATTAAGAGCAGATAAGATTTTTTTTTCAATTTTAATTGAATGAATCTCGGTACATTTTCTAGATATTATATGAAGAACTAAATATTTCAACTATCTGATATCACAAGCATTCAGGATACTCGATAACCTAGATAATTGGAATAATAATATTCTAGATAATCTAGAATACGATTTTTATTGTAGTTCAAATGTTGGAATTTTATTTTCTTCGCTTGACTGTTTTATTTCAACAAGATTACTCAATTAAAAAGAAATGTTTAACTTTCGTAAAATGAAGTACAAAATACATAAACACACAACTCATTTCAGTTAAATTAAAGCAATGAAATTAATTTTTATTTAAATGTGCTTTAAATCTAAAAACATAATCTTCTTTTACTATTAAAATTATAAAGAATATATTATTAATATGTGTAAAACAAAATACATAGCCTAAATTCATTCAACTAAAATTCAATAAAAGCACGCACACACATTTTATACGTAGTACGTAATTGTATATGTGTTAATATTTCTAGGTTTCGGATTTGTACTGTAGGTCAATCTACGATAATACACATCAAAACAGATTAATTCAATGACTTAAAATATCTTTATTATCCATCATTTTATTCTATTTAAACGTTTAAAAAACGTCAAACATGCAGGTAAATTAACAGAAGATTTACTGTTTTCTTGCATTGAGGAAAATGAAGAATTTAACTTGCCAGTCTGAATGCTTAAGATTACAGTCTAATATCTCGAAGAAACTGCCAAGAAAGTTTCAAAAAGTTAAAGAAGTGTTTAAAAATCTTAAAAATATGATAATCATAGAATTCTGTGAAACTGCAATTTAATCTTCGTATGTTGATTCCAGTAATACCTAAACACTTACGATTAGCCTTAAAAATTAATCAAGTAATTGAACATATTAGAACATAAAGTGATACATTTAACACGAGGTGGTCATCAGCAGACGAATCGTAATGTGCTGAAGAAGAATGGCTCCTGTCGGTTTCGGATCCGGACGAACGGGCTGGCGTCATGAATGTCTTCGAGATTTTTCCTGTGTGTAACACTAAGAGCAAATTCCCTTCGAAAATCTTGCACGAAGGCATCCCTTCCCTTAGGCAGATACCCTCCGTGCGCTTTACCATAATCTAAAATATCAAATCAACATTATAACTTCCTTTAACCGAGTTATTGCTCTGTATGACATGCTGATCTATATAGATTCTAGGCAGGGTATAAGCTTATAAAATATCTCGGCAGATAGCTTTGTCGTGCTTTCCCATAATTATAGAAACTAAATAGAAACTGTTAGAAATAGCTGTACCAGGAAATAGGGGAAATAGGTTTGTTTTGGTCTGGTTTATTTGATCATGGCAACACAAGCTAGGACTATTTGCCAAAGAGTAAGGATGCCTTCGAGAAGGACTTTCTAAAGCTTGATAGCTTTGTCGTCCTTTCCCATAATCAGAGAAACTAAATAGGAACTGTTAGAAATAGCTGTACCAGGAAATAGGGGAGATAGGTTTGTTTTGGTCTGGTTTATTTGATCATGGCAACACAAGCTAGGACTATTTGCCTAAGAGTAAGGATGCCTTCGAGAAGGACTTTCTAAAGGAAACTGGCTCGTATCCACTTTACACGTGAGGAAACCCGTTCTTCTGGAATCGAACCCAACTATCAGTGTTCAATGATTTTACCGCTTACCCGCTGGTGGGCAATAAAGGTCACTAAAAACATTTCAAAAAAACAGTTCTTTAGAACATTTTTTTTTTTTGTTTTGTTTTGTTTTGTTTTGTTTGTTTTGTTTTGTTGTTGTTTTGCCACATGATGACGGTTGATTATGGGGAATTCGATGCTGATAGTTAATTGGTTGTTGAAAGCGAACATCTTATAACTTTTCGCAAAAGGAAGGAAAAAATCATGCATCTTTCTTTCCTTGGTAAAGCAGATAGAGAAATTGGTTGAAACAGTTGTTTGTCCGAAGCAAAATGATCTGTAATACGAGCCTAACAAGGTAGAAAAGAAAAACTTGTAATCATTTCATTGTAAATTATAGCCACGTGGAAAGTTTTATTTGTTAGAGAAAGACTTCAATACCAAATTATGCATTCATTTCATTAGCTCGTTTGTGTATGAGGCTTGCAAGTAATATTTCTTTCAAATGGCTGCCCTTTCCATTTTGTCAAGATGGTAATTCAACGTGCAGAATAATAACATAAAATAGAATAGGTCTCCTTCAGGTGTTTGACAAGCGATTCAGATATATAGATACCGGGATACCTGCAGTCCAGATAACCAGAGTTCATGATGTGTTCTCACGTACACGAGAATCAGCGGGGTACACAATCTGGACACAGTAACAATGGCATTTGCTATCAAAACTGTTGCAAGCAAATAAAGACTAGATTCTAATACGTTTCTTCTTGATATAACAGAAACGTTTTTAATTTGTTAAGGATCCCTTACTTTGGTTACAAGCACACGGAAATCCAAGTGACATGATGGCGCAGAGGGCAAGGGAAATGTATAGCTTTTAATTATCTCTGTTTAATTAGTCAGTGACTGAAGGAAATTTCTCCTTCGCCAGGGCAAAGAGGTGAGGGATCGTTGAGGGGAAATTAGGAAGAAATCACTTAAAGAATGAATCGCTCAGCCCTGACAGTGCGCGTTTTTTTAATTTGAACCTTTCCATGCAGAAAGGAGAAATGTAGTTTATGTACTAAAATAGCCTTAAATCTCGTTATAAAAATTTCTTAATATAAATTGATTATTGGATTATTAATTGATTATTAATTTATTATTGGACTGGTATTAAAGGGATGCACGTTTATATAGTTGGAAATAATTTCAAGTATCGTATTTCACCGAGAATATCCATTTTTAGTATTTTTTTCCATGACGTTTATACGTATGGATAGAATAAGGAATTCTTTTTTCCAAAACGGATTGTAAAATAGATTCAAAATGCACCTTTTCGTTACGTCTGTAAGTACGTACGCAAGTATGTATCTCGCATAACTCAAAAACGATCAGGCATAGAACGTTGAAGTTTTGTATGTGAGACTGCTATAGTACCTAGTTGCCTCATCTTCCCTTTTTATTGCAATATGCAGTACCAAAAGTTTACACGTATAAAGACCGAGTAAGGGCTTTTATAAACAGGCTGGGTTACCCATACCACCTACCTGGTTTAAAAGCCCTTCCTCGGCCTTTATTTTCGCAATCGTTAGTCGTAGTCATAAACTTCGAATTACAGAAGTGTTTTAATTGACGAAAATGTTCATAATTTGACAATTATAATTTTTAATAAAATTACTTTTTGGCAAACAACTAATTTTTAATGCGATCTCCCTACTCCTATACTTTGAGAAAGTTTCGTTCTCATTATGAAAAAACAAAATTATAAGTTGACAAAATTTGGCAGGAATATTTAATTTCAAAAGCTACAGATTTTGATGTCATTTTTCATTTTTCCTTGAGAGGTAGGTTAATTAATTTAGAATAATTCGAGAAAATAAGTTTAAATAAAGTAGAGCAAAAAAAAAAAAAAAGTGCATAATTGAATAGGTCGTAACAAAAATGCCATGGTGTGCCCACAACAGATTTTTTTTTTTTCCCCTAACGTATGTCCTCAATAACCAAAGTCCTAACCTTTATCATATTTTACCTGAACATTCAAGAGAGTTCTCTTTATCGCTAATCATATGTGGAAATCGTATTAAAAATTTTCATTAATGTCAAAATGCAAATTAAAAAGTTCTTAAACTTTCTAATGAAATCTTTCCAAAATTTTGAGAGTGGTGTTAAAGCTACTGCACATTTGTCATCTCTTGCCCTTGGCAACACACTGTCGAGTGAAAGATAAAAGTATTTTATATCGGGCAGTGGTAACACATTTCTCTTAAATCGCCTAATTTGTTGATCAAATTGGTTACCAAAATATTTTATGTTTGGCGGAATGGCAGCATATTCCTTCTAAATTGCTGAGTTTTGTGATTAAATTTGAAATGTAAAAGTCTTACGCTCGGCTGAGTGGCAACACCGGGCTTTCAAATTGTTGAGTCTGTTAATCAACAATTGAACAAAAAATAAATAAATAAATAAATAAAAGAACTAAAACAAAAGGATTTCGATATTCAAAACTCAAGCTTCATTTACACATGCTTGGGTGGAGTACTATGGGTGTTCAAAATTTGTTATCTCTAGTATTCACAGATTTTCCACAATGCGAAGAAAAATCATACATGCATACAAGTTTTTTCATTATTGAATAAGAGAGATAATTTAGTGTTATTTCAGTTCAAACAAATTATTTTATTATTATTATTTTTATTATTATTAAAAATTATTTCGACATGGTAGTTTAGTTTCAATAATTAATAATAATATATTACTCTTTAATTGCAAAAACGCAATATCGCTCTCTCAGCTGATACAGAAAAGGCAATTCTCATGATATACATTGTAATGATATCTTATGATATTGATAATCAGAAGTATTTCATGTTTCTTTGGTTCTAGAATGATAATTGTGAATCGCTCAAAATTAATAACACGAGGTTTTAACCAACCGTTTGAAATTACTTCTAGTCTCCTTCCTCGCCCCCTCAAAAAAAAAAAAAAAAAAACATGAAATTGCAATATGATGTAAAGGGCTCTTTTTCCCAAAACGGATTGTGAAATGGATTTTATTATATGTATTTATCAAAAGTGATTGAATTACATTGTTGTTATGTTCCGGTTAAGGTTTGTATCCCTTTAGTTAATGTGCATGCAATAGTTGAAGAATTATCAACAATTTAATGTTGTTTAAGTTCCACTAAGCCTAACGACTCCGCTCCAGCATAGTGAATTAAGTCAATTTTTGTACGAACTTCGGTGTCTTTGCCGAGTGGACAGAAGTTTTGTGTGCCGAAGAATCTTTCTGCCTAATTTTAATTAATTTAAACTCTAATTTTAATTGCAAAAATTGTTTTTTTAACGGTTTTGAACTCTATTTGATGTTTTAGGTTTTTCTGTATGTTACAATTTTTAATGAAAATGTTTCGATTTTTTCGTATTTTATCCTTGCTGCGAAGTGAGATCTGAATTGATTAAATGAGAAATACAGGGTTATCCAAATTAAACTTCGTCAACTCAGAGGCTTGTGCAGAGTGTTGTATGAGTCATAATGTGATGAAATTTTAAAAACAGACACTTCAGATCATGCGCTCGAGATTTATTAAATAAAAAATATTAGTACAAGAAGTTGCCGATAGGCGGCGCTGCAGATCAACAAGACATTCTACAGATGTTCTATATGTGTGCCGTGGTTCTCCACAACTCTTTCCATTCGCAAAACAATGTGTTCCACAGCGGAACGCAGTAAGCCCACATTAATTCCACGAAGATGTCGAATAATTGCGTCTTTCAGATGTGCCAAGGTTGCTGGGTGTTCTCGGTAGACACTATCCTTTAAGAATCCCCATAACCAAAAGTCGCATGGCGTGAGATCAGGCGAGCTGAGGGAAGCTGTAGGGAAACAGCGGCTGGCCACACTTGCATCGGTAACACCTGTTGAACGCCACCAAGAATATGGGGAGGTGCACCATCCTGCATAAATATCGTGTCCTGGAGGCGGCCACATTGTTGCAGTTCAGGGATCACAAACGTTGTCAACATGTCCTGATACCGTTCTCCTGTTATAGAGCAGATTTTGAGCCCTGTTGGGGTCGCCTCTTCAAAAAAATATGGCCCAATGACGAATGTTGCAGTGAAACCGCACCATACAGTAACCTTTGGAGGGTTAAAGGGCATCTCATGGATTGCGCGCGGGTTTTCACTTGCCCAAATGCGGCAGTTGTGCGTATTCACTTGACCATTCAGGTAAAAATGGGCCTCATCCGTCTAAAGGATGTTCCACGGCCAAGCAGCATCGACTTCCATTCTGGCAAGGAACTGCAACGCAAATGTTTACCGAACTACAGGATCCCCTGTCTTCCACTTTTGTAGGGCTCGTCTTTTGGATACGTTGCGCAGAAGCTTTATTTCTGCAAATCACGTTGCTGCAATATGCACATTAATAGTGTTACAGCGCTACCTATCGGCAACTTCTTGTACTTTTTTTTTTTTTTTTTTTTTTAATAAATCTCGAGCGCATGATCTGAAGTGTCTGTTTTTAAAATTTCATCACATTATGACCCATACAACACTCTGCAAAGGCCTCTGAGTTGGGGAAGTTTAATTTGGATAACCCTGTATATCTCTAATAAAATTCGAGGAAATAAGTTTAAATGAAATGCAGGAAAAAATATGCATAATTTAATAGGCCCTACAAGAAAGCCATGTAGTTTCCAAATCAGACTTTTTTTTATTTTGATATATAATTTTGACAATATAAGACATTATCTTCTTGAACATTTGATTTCTATGTGGGCACATATGTTTTGAAAACACTCGTAGGGTTTCTGTAATTATGGAAACTAAAGTTAAGTCCTGTATAGAAGAAGGTTTTAAATAACCTTTTTATGTAACCTGAACTTTGAACATAAAATTCACAATTTTTACTACAGACAAACTACGACTTGTAGTTATGTAAATTAAGCAATGGCAGTCAGCGAAATTCAAACGCGGGTATAGTCTAAGATTACACATTCAACAAAATAAGCTATAAACTGGCTCAATATTTTACCAGTGCGTGAGTCTAAAACATCAGCTAATCCGAGAGAATACAAAACCCAAAATAATCCCAATTAGATATAGCTGACGAAGTTCTAACTGCGGATTTCGAGTGCGAGAAGCTTATGACTGCAGATTTATATACTGTTATATACTTAGCTTGTATACTTATTCTTATATACCTCAGCTTATGTACTCTTAAATTTAATTTGCATTCTGGAGAGGAATACAGAAGGAAGAAACTCTAATAAAGATCAAAATCAAAATAATTGGTTGTTTAAGGTAAGAATCTTACATACTTGATTCTGGAAAAATAAGAATGTGAAATAAACACACAGACTGTATAAGAGATGTGGATATGAACTGTAGTTATTTCTATGAATTGTCTCCGAAATCATTACAAATGTAACTATGCTTAGATGAAATCCTTTACGTTACAAGGAAACTGAAACTAAATCTGGTTATTAAATGTTAAAAGAATGTTTTGACATTTCTAAACGAGGTATCTAAAAGCTTATAAATAATATTCATAAGCGTTTACATGCGCTTCGTACGGACATTTAATTTTCACATTACAATGCAGGACATTAAAATTAAACATTTGCCTTGCTAACTCCGACCGTAACCTTGCACTGCCACTCCTGTCCCTAGGAGTACCAATTACGAGCTTAAACATTTGATACACTGTATATGCTGCATACGTTGCCATTCGCAAATAAATAATCTTTTTTACTGTGCTGTCTGACAGATGCCTGTTTTATAATTAAAGGAGGTTTAGAGATACAAAGAGTTCAGACGGGGGGAGGGTCAGAGTACTTAAGGGTTAACGCAAATGTATAAATAAATAATACGCAGCGTGAGGAAACTTGCGGGGGGGGGGACGTAGGGAAGAAGCTAAGTAGTTTCGCGTACGCCGCTGTCGCATTAAAAACCAACTCTGAACACGCCGTCATTTTATTTTATTAGCGACATTATCATTATTGTTGTTCTTTTTATCGTGTCAAGATGGCAACGTTCGGCATTCCGTCACGTGACTCCCGACACGCCCATTTTCTTGCCGTCGACTTCATTCCTAAATTCAGGTGTTGCCTGACGGGGCAGGATGATCTCTGTTTATTTTCCCCCACTTGAATTGAGGCTGTTGTAAAGAGGAGGCTGTTACGTAATTCTGAGTTCCAAAAACTGTTGGAAAAACAACTTCGCTTTTTACGTCTGAACCTCTAAATGTACTAAATTCGTTCATCATGTCGTCATAAGAACACAATTCATAATAATTCGAAATCAATGTTAATTGCATACAGAGTAAACATCCCCGGCCTAAAAGGGGCCAAAAAAAGGGGGCCACTTGACGAACAAACCAAAAAAAGTTATCCCTTCCTCCCCCCCGAAGTCACATTAGAACCATATTAAAAAAGTTCTAAATGAGAAGCCCGCTACATCACAATTCGCTAAAATCACTTAATTAAAAAAAAACTCTAAAACCACTTAATTAAACCATTCGCTATAATCCTCATAATTATAGCATGTTAAAATCAGAATTAATTTTTTTAGTATTTTATAGTGAAATAATTTAATTCTGATTTTAACATGTTATAATTATGAGAACTTTTGTTTTCCAAACTAATCTTTTTACGGATCGTTTCCGTCCTCCGCGAAAGCATCCCTTCCCTTAGATAGATAGCCCTTGTGTGATTTACTACTATAATCCAATCCAATCCAATCCAAGCCTTCACATTACCGAACAAAAATCGCCAAGCGATTTTCTATGGTAAGTAATACACAGCAACTTGTTTATTGCTTTCTGCGAGAAAACAAGTTTTCATTCTCAGCTCATTTCGAGTGTGGTAAAATTTTGCTTCCCCCCACCCGATCTGTATAGTGGTTAACGACGTTGTGCCGTACCAACAGACCCGGGTTTGAATCCTGGAAGAGGTATGGGTGTTTTATAAGTATTAAATGTCTGTATGGCATGTGGGCACTTAAAATACTAGAGAGCCTAAAGTCCTGTCGAGTGATAGGATGGTAGGAGAAGAGGAGTGGGAAACTGTCTCCGCAGTGTGTTCTTCACCACATTCAGAAAGAGTTGCACATTAGTGGAACGAGTCTGTACTTATACGACTAATGGGGAAATTCTGGTTCCCCGACCGCTTATGTACTTATGGTAATTTTTTTTAAAAATTACTAAAGGCATCACTAATAGCTTATTGCTTTAAAATAGGTATACCAAGGACTTCATGATCCTCTCTCTCATTTACGATCATAACGTGAGTCATCATAGTCACATAGCATTTATTGCCTAATCCTTTATTTTAAGTTGTAGTTTAAGTGGGCCTTCATTCGTGCGCTTTTCACGAAGGGTTGGTTTGGTTTTATTAGATTACGGCAAAGCACTCGAGGGCTATCTGCCTTAAGGGAGGGATGCCTTCGTGGAGGACTTTCTAAGGGAACTGGCTCGTATACACGTTACACATGGGGAAAACCACGAAAACACCCATGCAGCCAGCCCGTTCGCGGAATTCGAACCTCGAACCGAACTACCAGTATTCAGCGACGTTACCGCTCGGCCCCTGGTGGGCCTTTCACGATGGGAAACACGTTAAAAGAATATGAAGTAAGATAAAACGTTAAGGAAACAACATCTTCCGCTGCTGTTGTTATAGCATGGTAACGAAGCCCACCCGCAGGTTGAAAATAACATTGGAGAATTTAGTCTAAATTTACAGATCATAGGCTTAGCTATTTCGGTAATCAAATAATGAACTAAAATGTCACACTTTAAAATTTTTTTATTGGTTATACTTCTTTTGAAATCAAGAAAACACTCTTATAAGAGGAATAACGCATATAATTTAACAACAACTACTAAGCACCGTTAGCGCATATATATTTCTGAAGAAAATTGATTCGCGCATGTTATGATGAAAAAAATCTTGTTTTTAAATTTTTCATCATTTCTTGAGTAAGCTCCTTCTTTGAATTTTTTTTTTTCCGAAAAAGTCTCGTTGCATAATTTAATTGGAAGTATTTTGCCCTGCGGTGTGTGTCTAATGCACGGATCTTGGAAGTTTCCATTTTGCTTTATTTCTTTACGGAAAAACTTACGAAGCACTCAAGGAAATGGATGCTGTCGAGAAGGACTCTCCAGGGGAAACTAATGTAAGTCTGCGTTACACAAGCAAAATATCACAAAAATACTAACGTTGCCAGTGGCGTTTGGTTAGATTTGAACATGCGAAAATCGCAAGCCGGGAGGAAATGCTACATGGAAAAGTAATATAAATAAGATAAAATGTGTGAAAATGTTCAGAATTACTGTTGCTAGATTTTTTTATATAGTTTTTAATTAATAAGCATATTGCTCAGTAACAAGAAATGATGTATGAATTAAGACGAAAGTCTTTATTGCTTTTGGAAATCCTGCTAAAAATGCGAAATGAGCGTTATTATACTTTTATTAACGTTGTTATGTTTTTTTCACTAATACAGGATAATTCGAAAGTAACCTCCATTAATTTTCAAAATCTTTGGAAATTCCCAAATGGATATTAATGGTACATTGTTATATAATGGAAGACTTACAATATAACGTAATGTATTATTCAAAATTTATGCTGTTGACGCCTTTAAAAATTTTGATTCAAGATGGAAATGAGTTTAAATGATTAAATTCTTATGAATGAGCATTACTTCACAGCACATTCTTTCGGAAAAAATTGCTACGTACGAAGAAGAGCAACTAACTGCCTTTCGCTTCCGAGTTCGGACAAAAGAGATGAAGTCAGGAATAAAGTATTGCCGTCGTCCTGGCTTCTCATCAAGAAATGGTGTGATAAAAATTGCATTACAATCATAATAGCATAAACTGGAAGAAATTTCAAATGATATAATACTGGTAACAATATAGAAGTGTCATCATCTCATACTAAAATTACCAAATTTTTTTAAATTTTGATTCTCTACTTTTGAATCACCGTACATGTATTGTTCAGTTTATACACTGTTATTTTTAACAATGTACATTAACTTCTGAAGTGCCCCCAAAATTAAAAATCAATAACAAAATTATTATTATTATTATTTTACTTGCGCGCGTACATGAGTGTGTCGGAATCCTTTAACTGGGTTATCATTAAAAACGGCATTAATGTGAGATCAATTTTATACTTTTATTACATTTTTATATGTGGAATCAGTCAACCTTGCTTATTCTGCATACACTCTTCCTTATTACACATCCAAATATGTGTATTGGTTTTCTTTATCATAATAAAATCCCATCCTGGCAAAATAAAAACTGAAGCTCAATCAAACCTCGCAAACTGCGTGACTTGCGTAAAAAAACGGCGAGTAGAAGCAGCGCTTTTTGGAAGTGTTGCCATTGTGCTAAACATAATATCTATAATTTATGTTTAAGTTTTTTTAATAGTAGCTCTGGAGGAATCTGGTTTCAATTGGAAGCATCCCAAGCATATATATCCTTATTTAAAAATTTTCGTTTTCCTTTAACAAGAGTCTGTTATTCTTTCTTGAGAATTATATTTGAAGGCACTTCCAAAATAGGTCAAGGCCAATCCCGTCATGCTTCAGTGCTATCCCTAAGGTGAAAGCACATTGACTCCGAATTTATTTTTGTCAAAGTAAGGACTTGTCTAATAATGGCATTAAAATGGCAGCACCTTAAAACGCAGGCATTAAAACGCGCAGGATGAAATAATTTACCGCTGAATTATTTATTATAAAAACATTGATAATAAATGAAGACTGCATCACATAAGGTTACCTTTCATTGCCGCTTAATGACATGGGGAAAAGAACTCTTAGTTCATAAAATTAATTCTTTTCTGAGTTTGGTAATTATTTAGTTGCAAAAGGGGTTTACAATAATATTCTTGGTCTTGATTTATGTTTTATTGCATGAAAAGTAAATTAAAGATGTTGTTACTTATTACTATGTGGTGAATTCTTGTTTTAAGGGACCTGTAGTTTACAATTTCCTCAAACTATATTTTGAGAATGGAAAATGTACAAAGTATAATTTGATCCCAAAAAGTATCCCCAGTTATTTATAAGCACTAGTTATTATAACCCCATTGGTTCGACCTGAAGTCGAATATCCACGAACGGGATAGCTGCATGGTCGTTTTTGTAGTTTGCCTCGTGTAACCTAGATACAAGCCAATTTCCTTAGAAAGTCGTTCACAAAAGCATCCTTTTCCTTTAGACAAAAGTCTTGTGGGCGTTTCCTACCCAAATAAACTAAAACCAAACAAAAGAAAGTATAAAAAAACACTAAGCAGAAATATATATATATATATATATATATATATATATATAAACATTTAAAAGTATGTTTCTAAGAAATAACACATATTGCTCTTTTTTTTTTTTTTTTTTTGGGGGGGGGGGAGTATTTTCGAAAGTGCATTTCAGTTTATTATTATTTTCAACATTTAAAAGAATTCGGGTCTCTTATAAGTAACACAATTCGTACTCATTAATGGAATAACTTATCTAAGATGGGTATAAAAAAATACTAACTTTTATGCGTTAACTTTATTCATTAACTATCACGATCTTTGTACTAACGCCGCGTAAATTTCAATTCAACAGCAAAATCACAAAATATTTAAAAACAACATATTTTTAAAATACCCGATGTAGTGTTTGAATATGTGTTTATATATTCGTTATATTATTTCTTTAAAAACTAGGCCGCCTAAAATATTTATCATAAAAAAGAAAAAGTACGAAATATATATAATGATTTTAATTTATCCAGCTCGTGTAATTTCTAAAAATATTGAATATTTCTAATTAGACATTTCATCATTTTAATACATGTTTATTTAGATCATCGTATTAAAAAGAAGAAAAGTATTTTTAACTGTTTTTATTGCTTTAAATCGCTTAGTTTATTACTCAGTAACTTTCCAGACTGAAAGTATCGCAGACTTTATTGAATGGCAACACACTGCTTTCTTAGAGTTTGTTAATTAAAATTAAGAGATAAATAACTTACATTTTTTCGAATGGCAACACTCTTGCTCTGGAAATAAAAATGTTTTATTCCGAACAGTGTTGCCATTTCTCGCTTTCAGATCTCTGAATTTGTTAAAGAAAACTTCGTTAAATTTTTACAAAATATGAAAAAATCAAAAGGATATTCGGATTCAATATTCAGGGTTCAAGCTTCCGGTCATGTATTATAAATTCAGTAGCTCTAGCTGCGTCATTTTTCCACTACATACATATACATGCATACAGATTCTTCATTATTAATTTATTTATTTTTAAATGATATATAGCGGGGACATTTGATGCTAAACATTTCTATTAAATACTTACTGATAGTTGTTATAATTAGCAACAGCATAGTGCAAAGTTAAAACTAAAACTAAAACAAAACAAACAAAAAAAAAAAATAATAATACCTTTCTCCCAAAGGCAGCAAAAATGTGAAAAATAATTGTATGTCTTTACTTTTGAAGGAGAGAAAAATAATAAACACAGCATAAAACATTAATTAAAGTTACAAATAAAATGAAACATATTTAATGAAATAAGAAGGCTAATAAAAGGTTTCGAACAGTGTTTCCACTGCTCACTTTTAGAGTGTTGAATTTGTTAATCAAAAATACACTTAAGTTTTACATAATATGAGACAAATAAAAAAATAAATTCGAAATTCAAAATTCGGGCCTCCAGTGCACATGTTCGGGTGCAGGACTACACGCTGTTCAAAATTTGATTGCTCTAGGTATCATTTTAGTCCAAAGGGGCTTTGTTCCTGAAGGACTATTGTTTTCGTTTTGCGATTTTGCGTTGAATCACTATAAACGGCAAATCACTTTACAAACTGTTGCCACCAAATGCTAAAGTTCTGCATTATGTGTGAAAAGATTCAATAATGAAAAATCTGCGTAAATGTATGTCTGTTTCTCGCATTGCGATAAAACAACGGTACATAGAAACATCGAGTTCTGAATGTCGTAATCTTCCTACAAATATGGGCATGTGGAAGACCAAATTTGAAATTTGGAAATTGTTTTACTATCTATTTCATATTTTGTAAAACTTTAACGAATTTTTGAGTAACAAACTCAATGATTTAAAAGCGAGCAATGGCAACACTCTACGGAAGGGAAAAAAAAAAAAAAAAAACTTTTATCTCCAGCGTGCGAAACTGTGCATCGGGAATTCTAAAGATATGCTTATTTTAAAATTATTTTCCGATATTGCTGTTGAACTGAATTTTATGGACTAAGAGCGAAGAACATGATTTTTAATAAATAAAAGTAACATACAGAACGTTAAAAAAATGCCCCTTTGGACGTAATTTAAAATCTGAAAACTCATTTTTTTAAAAAATTTTTTATACAATACTAGGAACAGATATACATATATGCAGATTCTTCATTATTTAATTAGGCATACCAATGTCTCTTTTCAGTTTTCTGCCGGGAATTCTAATAATCTTCCCTATATAAGCATTCTATATCAGCATTTAAGGATTATCTTCTCTTAATCCTTGAATGCTTTTTTGTATCCACTCTCAGGAAGAATAGTGTAATCACCAGATACTCGAACTCTGGTTACAAACTCTGTCGAAACTGATTTGAATTTTGAATTCTAAAATGGTCCGAAATTAAATTTATAATATAAGGAGATTTCTTAGTAAATAACAAAATTCAAGATATGAACACAACTTAAGATGTAAAAAAGCGGAACGAGCGCTGGCAACGAGTGTAAATGAGAGCCTAGAGACGGTGAGATATCACATTCTAAAAGTTCTTAAGTAGAGTTCACAAGATGTATTCACAAAATTAAAATCAAAATGGTCTTAACACGTGATACACAAGCATATAGAACAAGTGGATAATTACAGGCAATGTTGATACAGAGAGATATATTAGGATACAATTGCATACGAAAGACAAAACAATAAGTTCAGAATGTCAGTTGCGAGTGATTCGCATACTAGTGCTTAATATGGTCACTGACCGTTTGGCATTAGGTGGCAAGCCGTAATCATAATTGTAAATTGGGATGATTATAGATTTTTAAAAGTTGTGCCCTGTTCGGTGACAGCGCATAGCTGAGGAACAGCCACTTCATGGATTTTAATTGTTTACGTAATCCTTATTTTTAATTGTCAAGTGTCAGTTTGAACGTTCCAGCTTTTGCGCACTCACGTATAAATCCGAATTAACGCAAGCTGCGCATTACGTAAATCGAAGAAGGGGAGTTATTGTATAATAGTGTAATAGGTTGGTTTGGTTGATTAGATTACGGCAAAGCACTCGAGGGCTATCTGCCTTAAGGGAGAAATGCCTTCGTGGAGAACTTTTGAAGTGTAATAGGTTATGTGACACGTATAATAGGTTATGTGTTATTGTATAATAAGTTATGTGACACTTGTTCACATGACAGTTGTGTACAATAGTATAATAGGCTATGTGTTATTGTATAATAGGTTATGTGACACGTGCTCATGTGACAGTTGTATACAATAGTATAATATGTTATATATTATTGCATAATAGGTTACGTGAGACTTGCTCACGTAACAGTTATGTGTTATTGTATAACAGGTTATGTGACACTTGTTCATGTGACACTTGGGTACAGCTGGCATTTATGTGCATCATCCCTGCGGGAACATGAAATTTTCAAATGTATGTAACTAGTTACGGAAAATCGGCTACACTTCCGCACTACTTGTAACTACTTGTCAAAGAGAATTTTTGATTAACAAACTCAAGGATTTTAAAGCGAGCAATGGCAACGTTGTACAGAAAAAACATTTTTATCTCCAGTGCGTGAGTCTCTGTATCGGAAATTCTAAAGATACGCTCATTTTAAAACTATTTTGCGATATTGCTGTTGAACTGAATTTTATGGTTTAAGTTCGAAGAACGTGATATTTAATAAATAAATGTAACATACAAAATGTTAAAAAAACACCCCTTTGGACGCAATTTAAAGTCTGAGTTGTTTGTAATGTATGTAAGTTGTTTGTAAATGTATTATTAGCCCAAAAGGGTCTATGCCTCGAAATGAGATTTTGAGTCCAGTCACTATTATAAAAGCCTTGTCTCATTTTTTATCCGAGCCAGTTAACATTCGGCAAAATGTAATCTTTCAAATTGAATTTGTTTGTTGGGAATTAACACATGCATCGGTTTCTCTTCATCAAACAAGTTAATCTTTCTCTTTTTCTGTTGGTGGTTGAGAAACTAAACTATTAAGTATATCCGTTTTTTTACTTTTGAATTAGATTGACTTAAATAATAATAATAGCATAACAAAAAGAATTCTGAAAGGTTTCAGATTTTACGTTATGCCCAAAGGGGTGTTTTTTTTTTCAGCGTTTTGTGTGTTACCTTTACTTATTAAATATCACGTTCTTCGCACTCAAACCATAAAATTTAACTCAACAGCAATATCGCACAATAATTTTAAAATGAGCATATCTTTTAGAGTTTCCGATACACAGTCTCCCGCGCTGGAGATAACAATGTTTTTTCTTCCTACAGTGTTGCCATTGCTCGCTTTGAAATCATTGAGAAAAGAAAAGAAGCCATTTTTTTTTTTTTTTTTTTTTTTTTTTTTTTTTTTTTTTTTTTAAGAAAATATAATTCTATTATTTTGAACGACGTCTCTAATCATTTTTCCATTTTGGGGAGAGGGGAAGAAAAAAAGCTGAAAATAGTGATTTTATACATAATAATGCGAATATTATCTGCATGACAAAAAAGGCAATTAATTTAAAATATTTTAATATTTGGAATATTAAATAAAAAGTAGCAAATACATTATCAAGGATATCAAAATAAGTATACAAAATTTCACGCTTTTAAGCCAACTGTAAAAATATTGAGCTTTAAAATGCGTTACTTTTGGCTGATATTTTAACATTTTAAAAGTCTTGACTCCTTAAGGTATTTATCATGCTTTACACCTTTACACCTAGATAATATAAGTATTTCGTTAAATCAATATTTGTGCAATCCAATAGTTTAAAATTTTGTAAACAAATTAATAATTTAAGTCACTGTTCCAAATTATCAAAAGATAATGAAAGTAAATATGGTTTTGTGCGGAAATGCCCACTAAATTATGAAAACTGTACTACTGTCCATCTAGTAATGAATGCTTTTTGCGCGTAAGTGTTCGCTGCTTTTCGACTTGTGCGGAAGTGTCGTATACGCAAGTGTCACTAAACCGTAAAATAAGATAGATAGATTATCCGGATTCCAGATATCCGAATCGCCTTCTTCACAGTGTAATAAAATTAAGCATATTGCTGAAATTTTTCACTGGCTTAATTAATCAACAAAAATAATACATCTTTTTAAGAAACTAGTTAATAATTTTAGATAAAAGTTTGAGGCATCTAAAGCGTTCGGAAAATGTGTAGCGTGTAAGCAATAATAGAAAAGCAGTCATATTGTAATATAGACTTGCTGTCCTTTATTCATCATAAGGGAACAGGGAATTATTCCTTTGTTCTTTATTACGAGTATTTTAGGATAATTAAGTAATACTATATTTAATTCTTGCTGAATAGAAATAGGTTACTAGCTTGTTTTAGTACAGAAAGAATAAAAACCAGATTATTTGTAAATATAAACGTAAATTTAGTTTTGACTTGTATACAAATGAAAAATAAATTTCATAATTTTATTTTAAATTCAGTTTTTATGTGTTTAGGGTAGTAAAAATGATTTCATTGTTTAATGTTGTTGAGAAGAGTGTTTTATTTATTTATTTTATTTTTTTTTATGGAAATACAAACTATTCTATTCCTGTCGTGTAATTCCTATTGAGATAAAATACAAACAATGAAATATTAAATTAATTCCCTTTCAGTATGTACACGCACAGGGCCATGTTAACACATGGATCCACTGGGCACTTGTCCGGGGCTCTCACGAGCATAGGAACCCCACGTTAATTCATTTACATTTCATTTCTGGGAGGGGTTGCCGTAGGAATCCCTACACACTCATATGTCCAACCGCTCATAGCGCTGCTAAAGTTTCTACTCTTCATTGTATGCACATTAAATGCAAATGCAATGTCTACTCTTTCTGGATTTTCGGTTTGCTGTAAAATATTAGTGACACATTTAATCCGGATATTGGGAGTTCTAGTGAAGCATTATCGCATTTTGATTCTTACCATTTTACAATCCAAAAACTCTAAATATTTTTATAAACATAATTTACGTCTTAAATAAAATACACAGAAAAATTTTTTTAATTATGGGATTTTACTAAAGTACAACAAAATTTTAAATTTTATAGTACATACTATTTTATACAAAGATGGAAAAAAAATGTAAGAAAATTATTCCTTCCGACTTTAACAACAATGAAATACTTTTCCGCAGAGTCTTCCGATCTATCCAGTTGTGTAAGATTACATTAAGCTCCTTTCCGCTTCAATTTGAGAATTTGAAGCTCACAATCACTTAAAAACTAATAATAATGGATTAAACATTTTCTCTCAGAATCCCTTACTAATCCTCGATAGCCTAAAAAAGAAACCGAGATAAAATTTGGTAAATTCTATTAAATATCTCGAAAAAATCAAATTTCAATCTGAAGATTGGCATTTTGCGATGATTGGTTGTAATAGATAAATAAGAACATGTGAGGAAAATGAAGCATAACAAAGAATGTGGGTTTAAAGGTTTAAAATTTTGAAAAAAAAATCGAAGGTTTAAAATTTTGAAAAAAATTCGCTTTGCAATGTATATTGTCACCTCAAATACATATGTATGCAGAATATAAAAAAAAAAAATAAAATAAAATAAAAAAAATCAGTTTTGTGGAAGAAAATCGAAAATTAATTTCAAAATTTAACTATAACGAACAGTCAGCGAAGCCAAGCTTTAAAAACTAATTTAAATAAGATAAAAACTCAAATTAAATTTGCTTTACAATGTATTCATAATTTAATAAAAAAAACTGTGCATATGTATATGTTGAGAAACAGCTCACGTACTTTTGCCGAAAATAATTTTAATACACATCAGTTAAGTATTAAGTTTTCAACTGAAACTCGCATTCTTTTATGTTTAAAAATTTGACAGAGTTATTTGCACTTATGACCGCTCATGCAAAATATAATAGAAGTGAAATTCCATTTCTTTTTTGCCACAAGTCAATGACCAAATCAAAACTCTATTATGATATTATGTAATTAAAAAAGTTAATTAAAAAAACCGCGGAAATCACGTTTCTTCTTATTAAAAAGCATCGATTAGTTGCTTTACATTAAACAGAAACAAAAAATACTAAAAAAAAAAAACTTAACCTCTACAACCCCAGGAATTCAAAACGCTTTTCTTTTTAAAAAATTTTCTAAAACGGGGCTATTTGTATTGTCAGCAAACCTTTTCCACGACATTAATAATCCCAAATGCAGTGGGAATAAATTTCTCCTCTTTTTCCCTTAGTTAAATCTAACAGTCCATCAATCATTGTCACATCTGAGTAGGCGTGGCGAGCGGCGAGATATTGCGCGTACAAGAACCCGACCGGCGAGGCGTGGCAACCTCAAACCAATCGCTAATCACTACCTGACAAATATGTCATTGGATTGGTGGAAAATTGTCACGTGCACAGTTCTAAACTGCTGTCTTTGTAAGCATTTCTTGTTTTAGTTTTTTCAAGTTCCGTTTTGGCTTCTTTTTGGGAACGAATCCTCCTCAGTTTCCGGTTATTTCTGATCGCATTCTGGTTTAACCTATTTTTGGCTGTTTTGTCTTTTTTTCTTAGCGGTTGTGAGGCAGGAAACGCAGTAGCAGACATCCGCTTCGGATTTTCTTTATTTCTCTAAAGCGTTTTAATACAATGAAGTGTGGACCTCTCTAAGAATTCCTGCTAACTTATTTCTTGCATATCTGAATATATGAAATTCTAATGAGGACCGATGAACTATGCAGTGTGGCTATGGCAATGATAAGCTGTTACGACCTCTTTGACTTAATGCTAATTTTGGACTTTCTTGATTTAATATATATCCTTTAACGTATGTCCAACGTCAACAACGTTTGCCCGAAACTAATACCATATAAAACTACAAATGACAGCAACATTTGCAGGTCATAAAAATCATGTGGTAGGGTCATGTGCCAAATCAAATATCATTCCCTTTCTAATGGAGAGAAATATTGTATCCTGTTCTATAACATACGAAGTTAGAAACAATTATTATTGATAACGACTGGTACATAAAATGTATTTTTAAATTATATCAATTAGATTTATCATTATTAAAATTTTCATAATGATACAAATTATCAAAAGTGTGTTTATTGCCTTTGACTTGCTCAATTTGTTATACTAGATTTAAAATGTGAAAGATTCCAACTAAAGATCTTACGTTACGGCGAAGGGCAACATAGCTCGTTATTTGCCAACCTGCATGAAATATAAGCTTTTTTATTATTATTATTGTTTTTGTTTTATGCAAAAGCATCACATAAAAAATTGCGCGGGCAGTACTTATTGCGTGATTATGAGTGCTACCTTAACATGCCGTTAAAGCCAACAAAAAAAATGTTTGGAATATCGTTAAAGTAAAATAAATGTATCGTTCATTTTAATCGAATTTTTTTGATTAAAATGATTCGAAGGTCAATGCATTTTTGATACTTCAAATATTAATGTATTTTTAATACTCTAAATGAGTAAATTATGATTATCCAAATTTTTATAGCAAATAAAAAATTAAATTTTTAGAATACAGGTAAATTAATAAAAATAACATAAAAATTATGAAATAATGCAATATTAAAAAATCTAAATTTTTATAATAAAGTTGCAGGACCTTTGAAAGTATTCCACGGAAATATATATGTATTTCCGCAATTCTAAAATTATTATATATATTTCCGTGATATAATTATTTTATATGTATATAAGGTGTGACACACACACACACAAAAAGAGACTGTGTAGCCTGAAAACAGAGAGGATTGGCAACAACTGTTTGGGTGACGTCATGCCACACACCTCCTCTATCCATGCGGTCGACCACGCCGGTGGGGAGTACTGCTTCATTGAGCGAACACGTGCAACTGCATTCTGCCGGAAAAATGTCTAATGTAAAAACCGAACAGCGAATCAACATCAAGTTTCTTGTGAAACTTAAGAAATCAGCCACGGAGGAAACATTTCAAATATTAACCGAGGCTTATAGAGATAAAGCTTCGCCTCATGCACGTGTGTTTGAATAGTATAAGCGGTTTTCAGGGGAAAGGGACAGTGTGGAAGATGATGAACATGCTGGGCGCCCCCTGAATGAGTTCCCAGTGGTCAGACTGTTAATCAATACTACTACATTGAAGAACTAAAAAGACGAAAAAAAGGCCACAGTTGTGGAGTGAAGGATGGCTATTGCACCAAGACAATGCACCCGCTCACATGGCCCTATCTGTCAAGCAGTTTCTGACCAGCAGAAGCATTACTGTGATGGGGCATCCTCCTTATTTACCTGATTTGGCTCCATGCGATTTTTTTTTTTTTTTTTTTTTTTTTTCCTAAAGTTAAATCTTACTTGAAGGGAAGGAAACCATTTTACTTCGGCTGAAGAGATTCAGGCAAAAACGGAGAATCTCCTGAAGGATCTTCTGAAAACCTCATTCCAGAACTGTTACCAGCAATGGCAGCGCCCCGAATACAGAAGTGTGTGAATGCTGAAAGGAACTACTTTGAAGGTAACAATGTCACGGAGAATTGATTCTGTAAGTACAATGATTTATTGGACCAGTCTCGGGTTTTTTTTTTTTTTTTTTTTTTTTGTTACACCTTGTATGTGTGTGGTGTTATAATTTAGAGGTTCGCAGTCGTGGTGCGTCTCACTTTTTAGTCATGGTCGAAGTGGTAATAGATGTGATGCACAATGCAGACGGCGTAATAAATATCGAGAACGCTTAGAAGAACCATAAAATCCTTGGATAAACACAATATATCTTTATTACTTCACGAATACGCTATTCAAACATCGTATTGAAAGCAGAGCATAATGGGGTAAATCTGCTTCCCAAATTTCTAAATACATATTCCCCTCCCCCACCTTTTTTTTTTTTTTTTCTTTTTGTTTGTAAACGCTAAAGAAAGAAGGTAAAGCGGGAGATGTGGTTTCAAGTGGCAGCAGGCAAGGAAAAAATAATGCGTATTAACTGCCGTCGTATTTATAAGCCTGATAGTCTTTCAATCCTGAGCAGCGATGCGGCAAAATTTACAGCAATGAGGATACTGCAGGGAAACAGTCACGTAACATGCGGCAGTGACCAAAAATACTGCAAAGCGTGTATAGCTGACTCGGGATATGTTTAATTAAAATTTATCAATTCGAAGATCTATCGCCAATTGGTTCCAATTAGGTTGTGTGTTTATTATATATATATTACGCAATAATTCCATAGATTACCTTTATTAATTGTAATAAATTAAGGATGCGTGGGAGACACCAATTATTTTTTAGTCATGGCCGACATGGTTACAAATGTGGCTTGCATACAAATGAAATGCGTAGGAGAAGAAACTTGAAGATGTTGATGTAGGTAACAAGATACATAATTTTATTTCTTGACACTTCATTTTTGGGTGGGTGATGGATCCTTCAATTTTGTATATCTCCATTCAAACGAAAGTGATTCAAAGTCTATACTGTAGGAAATTCGATGAATTTTGACATAAGATTCAATTCTTCACTTTTAGTAAATTCCTACTGAAGCATGGATTTACAATCATGGATTATGGATTCTGCTAGAATGTGGGCGGTGCTTCATCGTACCAGGACCCATCATATATCAATAACACCCAATTAAACTAGTGCTTTTCTGGAACATTTAAAGCCCATTTTCCTCCGTTTATTCAGATAGGGTATTATAACAGAATGTATAGAATGACTTAGCGGCTCCTAAAATTCTGAGGCTCTAGTCTCAGATACTGTAGGCCTAGGGCCTGAATGCAGGAACCCTTAGGCAGATTGACCATTGTTCACCATTTAAAAAGTCTTAATAAGAGTCGAGCGCTATAAAGGAGCCAAGTCATTTACAAAGATATACTTCTAACCTTAAAAAAAAAAAAAAAAAAATGCATAACAGCTTTTTCTGGGTGTAAGCATAACAGCATGCAATTTAACACGTGAAATGTTTATAGGAATTGTTACATAATTAATAGCCTATCTAAAGCTGTGTTATCATAACTAATAGATTATTTCCAAATAAGAAGTTCTTAATTGCTTGAATAAAGACATCTACGCGTTTAATTTTCTGCTAAATGGATCAAAATCTAACAAGCACTAATATTATCGCGTACAGGTAATTTCATTTTACAATTTAGAAAGATATTATATACTGGCTGTGGTAACCTTCCTTCCTTACTCCTCTAGAATTACAAATAAGCAAACAATCAAAAACAGATAAAGAAATAGCATCACGTTTCTGATTTTCTTTCATAAGGGGACGATGAGTTTAATGCTCACTCCAAACCGTGCTTCAAAAGATATAACAGAAAAAAAAGAAAAAAGAAATAGTCCAATTATAATCGGGGTAACAAAGACTACAATGTCTCTTACTTGGAATAAAAGAATTCAAATGGTAACTTTTACTTCATCATCATTTTTCAATGTCAGATAGGATTGGGAAGATTTTCTGTTTTTTATTTTATTTTATTTTATTTATTTATTTATTCATTTATTTCTGGTCTTTCCCCGTGTAGAGAAAGAGGCTTGGGAATAAAATAACAGACACATGCGCAGTTGGAATAAAAAATGAAACTTGCTTGTTCCGGTGAGCTAATTGCGGCCGTCAAGATGTGTAATAAGGTAATAACACAGTCCTTGAAGGGTGTGGGAAAATAATAGGTTACGGTTATGGGTGACTTTTCCCCTCGTTCTGACAAGAAGTGGGAGGGTTGGTGACGAATTTGGCGATGAAGGGGGCGGAAGGTTGAAGCTGTTTGCGACAAAGTCTTCTGATAAATCATTGCAAGAACTGCTAAAGATGGTAGTTTGCAGTTTATTCAAAAGAAAATTGGTGGTTACCGTTATCTAGCACTAAACAGCTAAACACTCATAGCTTTCTTTTGGATCATAGCTTTGTGGTCATTTTTTACATAACTCTTCAATGAGACGCCGATTTACAGCAACCTTGGCTAAAAATTCTTGTGGAGGACAACGCACTTTGGTGATTTGTCAACCCTATGGCATTCGAATTTTAAATAATGCAGACCATACAGCTATTGTTCTTATTCAATATAAATGTGAATAATTATCACAACTAAATATTGTTTGCATAGCGTTTAGTTGCTTTTTATTATCAAACTGGCATTGGAAGCTAAGTTAAAATCCTGAATCTGAGAAAACAATTTAAAAATAAAAGTTAATTTTTTTATGTAAAGGATCAACGGCAAATAAGGCTTTAAAAACTCTTAAATGCATTGAAATTATTCCAGTGTTAATACGCATGGAAGCAATATAAGTTTTGTGGCATATGAGGTAAAGTTCTGAACGAGAAGCTCTCCATTATGTAATGTAATTGCATTTTCTGACACGACATAACTATCCTTTCATGATGTAACACATTGATTTTAACATTCCTTCCGAATATGAGAAAGCGCAAGTGAAATCGGTGATGCTTCAAGGCAATGATCTTCAAACTTTGGTAACTCATGAAACCCTTAGAACTATAAGATTTTTAATAAGAAGCTATAAAAACCCCGTCTTCCCTTAGAAAAATGTATCTTAAAATAATATTAAGTAAATCAATGTTATAAGTACTTTAATTACAGAGAATTAAAGAAATTAATATAAAATTAATGTAACTTACGTATTAATGGCAATTACTTGTGCTCCAGGTGTCATCTACCCATGCATCATATTTAATGACCGAGGTGTGGTTTCATTTTTAAAATAAACTGTCGAAGTCTTGCTCTATTAACATTATTTGTAGTCACATTTTATTTGTTTCCGTATTTTGTTTTTGTTGACACATGCGTTCAGAAAGATTTTTTTTTTTTTTTTTTAAATTTAAATACGTTTTTCCTATTGGTATTAAAATGTTTATAGCTGTGTCAGAAACTTCTAGGCTCCTAAATTTAGATTTTAATATCGAAACTGTTTATATGTCGATAAGTCGTTCCTTATTCTTCATCGGCCAGGCTTCTGATTGACTGCAGTACTATTTTATCCAATCAAACTTAGTTTTCTTCTCTGTAAAATATTCTCTTACAACTCTCTTCAATTGAAAAAGGTTCTCTTACAAAAGATGTCCCCAAAACACTAACCTCGGCTTTTATTCCTTAAATATGATTGTAGACATGTAATATAAATTACAAAGCTACGTAAAATAGGGTACAGAATTTTATGAAATGAATTAAAATTTTCAGGGAATTAAATTAGAAATACAAAATTTACATTTTTAAATGGCCCACGTACAGAAAAATTCTCAGTTAGCAAAATGCCTCCCAAACAACGATAACGACATAAACAAAATTTCAGTATTTTATCATAAAAATTTCCAGAGATATGTTTATAGTTGGTGAGGAGTTGATCATAAATTAAAATGTAAATGCTTACAGCTAGATTGCAGATGACGAGATGCAGAAATGCATCATAAGCATATAAAATATGATTCTTTAGTTTTATTTACTAATTTAACAAGCTATGCTTTTCAAACTTATATCTAGGCATAGAAAAGTGGTTTAAGTCAGCATTTGTGTAATTTCATATCTCTGCGGATTTTTGTGATAAAATGCTGAAATTTTGTAAATGACCTTATTAGTGTATGGGTCACATTTTGCTAACTGAGAATTTTTCTGTACGGGGGGCATGTAAAAAAGTAAATTTTGTATTTTTTTAAATTCAATTTCTTGAAAATTTTAATTTGTTTCATAAATTTTTTTACCATTTTTACGTAATTTGTAATTTATATTCTATGTCTACGATCATATTTAAGGAATAAAAGCCGAAGTCTATGTTTTTGGGACACTCTGTATAATTTTTAACACTATTTTCTAAATGCAGTTCATTTTCCATTAGAAAACTTTACTTTTGCCATGTCTTGCACGCTATTCTATTTGACATGTGTCATATGTTGAAATTTCATTTTGATTCGAGTGTAGAGGTATTAGGTATTTTTTTTTTTTAAAGCAGGAGAGAAAAAAAAAATGAGCGATGCCCTCACCGGGACTCGAACTACGGACCTCTCGAATACGCGCCGAATATGTTGGCCATTACCCCACGTAGGCACGCTAAGAAGGCGGGAGAAATACTCTATACGCAGAACCCGGGATTTAACTCACAGAAACCCTCGGTTCTACGGAACGCAGTTTGAAGACCACTGCTTCATACTTCATTTTGCCATTTCTTATTCATCTGTTATTTTTCTTCATACTTCCTTCTGATTAACTATTTTTTTCTCTCTGCATCCTTCTGTGACTATTTTAAAAAATAGTCACAAAGTGAAATATTTCTTACCAAACATCTAGGAAATTTTTCAAAATTCTTTAGTCGATTGAATGCTACGCAATTGCGAAAAGTATCAACGTACATCAATTTCGAATGGCTCGCTGCATTTCGATACGTGTTTCTTCAAAGAAATGTATCAATCATTTTTAGTTTCTAATGTTCGCTTGTTTTGGAATAAGAGAACTCTCTTCCGCCAACAGCATACCAGGGAAGAGGGGACAGGGGATTGCTACTTGTAAATCCTACCTTCTTCCTTCTCTCTTCTCACTGACCCTCCGGGAACATCTAGTCAACAAGAAATGGCGAGAAAATCCTCTTTCACATAAAGCAAAAGAAAAAAAAAAAAAAAAATCCTTCAACAAAGTCTGGGTTTGGGGCACGTGCAGACCGTGCCTTGGGGGTAGAGGCCCCGTGGGCACTTTTTATTAACCTCTTGTGCATTCTTTTACCCTCTCCCCCTCCAGAGGTTTTATAGTTCCAGGAAAAGTTTCGAGTTCCCTTCCATGTTAATTCTCTCTCTTTTCAGGTAAATACTCCGACCCCCACTCAGGTAGGGAACAGGGTTGCCACGCTGCTTGGCGAAATTTGGCTTGCGAAGACTATCAGTGGGTGTTGGGCTTCTTCAATGCATAGATAACTGTTTTCAACTTTAGTTACCTGAACAGCTTAGGAAAGAAATAACGCTTGTTCCTTGTTGATGCCCAGAGGTAAAACTGAAAACGAATGATTATTGTAACTGTACGTTCTTTATATAAAACGTAAATAAGTTAGTTATAATCACGTATATAATTTTCGCACCGGTCGTTATAATTAGAAATCGACTGAATTTTAAGTTTAGTGATTAATTGGAGGGAGGGGGGTATCGTCTTAAGCAATTATTTAAATAGTTCCTCGTTTATTTAACTAATCAGAAATGTAAATCGGCTCTTCTATTTCCATAAAAGAAAGTAAAGTTCTGGATTTGTTTAATATATAAAATACAAAAACTGTTCTAATAATGGCTCTAATAAACTAATAATGGTAAAACTCTTCTAATAATGGTTCTAATAAACTAATAGTTGTAAAAATGTTCTAATAATGGTTCTAATAAACTAATAATGGTAAAACTGTTCTAATAATGGTAACTATTGATTAACTTACAAATTCAGGAAACATTCAAACCTGCTTCATGTAATATATGGAGTTCGGATTTATTTTAATGGATATTATCTTGTCCTAAGTATTAGAATTATCTTCAGCAAACATAAATTGGTGACATTAACTTGCATAATTACGCAGTAATTCATATTTTTATTCAGATTTATATATATATAGAGAGAGAGGGAGTAGGAGAGCTTTGCAATCAGATTTTAAAGCAGGAATATTTGTTTGATCTATTATAAAGAATAATATTTGTTTAATTGATTATGCAGCGTGCGGAAAGGTCATCTCCGAAAGGGGTAAAGTCGCTGAACACTGGCAGTTCGACATGCGACTGAATTCCTGCCAACGGACTGGCTGCATGATTGGTTTCCGTGGTTTTCCTCCCATGTGAGACATAGATAAGAGCCGGTTTACTTTAAAGGGTCCTCCACGAAGGCATCCCTCCCTATAGGCATATAGCCCTCGAGTTGCTTTTTAAACAATTCGAGAGCTATATCCCTATAGGGAAAATATTAATCAATAAACCTAACCTTTAAACATGGGTTATATGTGCATGCGGTTTTTGTGCTGTAGGGTTTATATTTTACTATAATTTAGGGTTTCTTTTAAATATACATATGTAGATCAAAATGCAAAAAGATAACTACAGCGCATGTTTCGATACATTTAATATTTGCCTCTTTTGAAATGGAAAATAAACAACTGCATGTCTGAATATCTTGAACTGCATAAAAAATTAGCGGAATCCATCACTGCAAAGTTTAATTACGCAAAACATTAGCAAAGCGAAAAAAAAAAGAGACAAATTACAATCCGTCAACTTTATCCTACAGATCTAACGCGAAGATCATCTTTTCTAGGAATGAAAGTGATTTGGTAGCAGTTCGCAAACGGTGCCACCATTGTTATATAGTGACAATCTGTCTGAGGAAAAATTGTTGTATAGCGATCATTCTGAGCGAGAATTGTCATTTAACGATTATCTTGAGAAAAAATTAGCCCATGTTTTCCATTTCCAAATAACAACAAATATTCCAAGGAAAAACTGTCATATAACGATTATCCTCAGAAAAAAATGTCATACAGTAACAATCGTTCTGAGGAAATATTGTCATATAGCGAGTATCCCGAGGAAAATTCTTATACCGAACACTGTCAAATAGCGATATTCATTCTGGGGAAAATTGTTATGTATTAACTATTGTCATACAAAAATCATGCTGATGAAAAATTATCATATAGCGATGACCATTTTACGAGAAATAGTCATAACGATTTTTTGAGGAAAAATTTCAAAATAATTTTTAATAAAATCCAATAAATGAAGCCTGAAAACAAACTAAGGTGAAATCTGAAATTCTTTCAGATTTTAGAAAGAATTTGTTCAGCGTACCTGCTAAATTTTTATAAACTTTTTATGCGGCTTTAGGTTAATTTTAAACCACTTCTTTGATTTATGAGATTTTAGAAAATTACGAAATGGCTTATTTAACCTAAGTTAGATATTTTTTATACTATTTTCTGCGGAACGTGTCTGCTATATACTGATTTCCAGATGATCGCAGAGAAAACTGGTTAAGAAAACTAAATGTTTGGAAGGAAAAGATCAAGCAAAGAAAGTGTCCTGAGAGACAATTACCACTTTCTTCCCTGATGGTCCTTCAAATGACAAAATAAGAAAGAGAAGTCGGGAGCCCTAATTCTTGGAATATTTCTTTCAGTGGGAAGGATGAAGGCGCTTGTGTATGCGACCTTCTTAATGTGACATTGTATTCACTCACACTGGGAAGGATATCTGCAAAGAAGATTTCGTAGCAAAAAAACTAATCCGTATCCACGTTACGACGAGAAAAACACAACATCTCTGCACAAGGAACAAAATCGAGAATAAACTACCAAAATTTAAAAATCTGCTCATTTTATACCATTGAACATTTATCTCGAGTTTCGGTTTCAGTGAATATTGGCAACCTGTTCTTGGTTTACCCTTAGGTGTCATAGTGGTTGATCCCTAGCCCAAAAGGCTCTATTCTCGCGTGAGGCTAATGTGTATAACAAAGAAAGTTGTGAATAGGAAGAAACATCTTTGATAATATCGTTCGACCCCCTGTGATGCACCCTTGGCGAACTTTGGTACTGAGAGGACTAAATAATCAATAGGTTTGGCCATTTCCCACAAGTATTTTTCGGTCCGTTGGGGCGAAGCGAAGTGTTTTGGTTCACATTAGCGAAGTAAAGCAGCGAAGAAAAGGTCTATGAAGCAGAAATCAACAGCATGTTAAACAAACGCATGTATCAGTTGCAAATAAGAAAGGTGTGTAACAAGTTAAAATGGCTCTAGTTAAAAAATGTTAAAATGGTTTAACAGTATATCTGTTAGCGAAATACCAGTCATTGTGTTATATCAATTAAGTCATCTTTCTAAAAAAATATTCAATTTTTCTTATACTTCGTATATTTTGCAGCGACAATAAAGAGGGACAGAGAGTAATTGTAAAGTTTAAACTTATCATCAGAATTTTTTTAAAAAATTGCTTTTTTAATGTTTTTTACTTTATTTTTGAAATTTATTTAGTATTATTGGGTTTATAAATAAAAACTTTTAATCATAATGGATTATTTATTACATTAACCAGTATATTCAGTATCCAGCTTCTGATTTGTTTCTTCCTTCATAAACTCACTTTGGCGTCAAAAAGTTAAATTTTTTAAAATTACAGAATTTTCGATTAAACTAAAAATATTTTCTATTTTTAAACTGCAGAGTCTTAAAGCAATTAATAACAAATCATAATACTAAATTCAAATGCTATAAAATTAAGTTAATAATAAAAAAACACACACGTATAACGAACTCCAGAAGTTAAAAAAAAAATATTGCCACTTATGAGAAGTCTGCTGAGGACGAAGATTATCACTGAAGAAAATATCATCATCATTATTATTATTGTAGAAAAATATATCCTCACTTCAGGCAATAACGGCCAAATCAATTGCCGATTTCTAATACCGCTAAATGCTAATAATTCGCACCTAGGCAAACGGGCTGGCTTATGTTGTTTTTTCGCATGTGTACCGTCAATATGAGCCAGTTAGTTCTCCATGAAGATATATTCCTTTTAAGCAGATAGTCCTCATGCACTTTGCCTTAGTCAAATAACCTAACCAGCCAACATGCTCAAATGGGGCTTCAAGTGCTTTTAGATATTAGAATGTAATTATTTTGAGGCATTATTAACACTTATAAAAATGTGTTATTGTTTTAACGTGAGCAAAATCACCTCTTGTCATAATAAAGGCCCTATTATTGGCCGAGTGGTCAATGCCTCTGAATGCTCAGGGAATCGAGCCCAAGGAACCATCTGGCTACATGGTAAGTTTTCATAATTTTTTTCACATACAACATGAATGCAAACCAGTTCACTTTTAGAAAGTCCTCCACGAAGGCATGTCTACCTTTAGACAGATAGAACTTTTCCATAACCAAATAACCTAGCCTAACCTAACACTGTCAAAACAGGAAGTGTTGCGAACGCTTACACCATAATATTTATTAACGGGAACTTTTTAACTAATAAATCAGAAATTAGTACATATCTGATGTCAACAGATGGGGCCCATAAATAGTAAGTGTAGCTAATTCATATGTTCAGTGATGTTCGATTAAAGTTTATGTATAAATTATATAGGTATGTACGAATAAATATTTTTTCAGAAAAATCGATTTCGTTCGCAAGGTTCTCCTCCTGATACAAGTTTATGTCAGCTTTTAATTTAATTCCTGATTCCGGCTGAACAACTGAAATATGCAGATTGTTACGCATGCATTTAATATAATGAATGCCCACTTTGGTCATCATAGTTCAGAATACCTGAACATTTACTTCTGTTTCTGTAACTTCCTAGAAATGAAGTACTTGACATTCCATTTTTATTCAGTTATGAATGCTACTGTTAGACATTTACATCTCATTAGTTTCCCAATATTGCTTTTCTGTCGACCCTTTTTCAACAACCCACGCCAAATGTCTACGTACGTTACATTAGAACCCCCACTTCGAAAGAGGAAGTGCTGAGTGGTAATATCGCTAATTTGCATTTTCATTCAACATAAAGAACTTTTGTGCTGCGTCTCAATCCATGTTCGTATCTTCGCCAGCTGAAGAACATCCGTTTTCTGACTGGCCGTTCTCTTATAAAAATAAAAAAATAGGAAAGGAAAGAAAGCATTTATAATCTTTTCATGCCATAAAACTTCAAAATTTGCAGTGATTTCAGAAGACGGAACCCCACTGCAACATCAGTTTACTTTATATGAACGAAGTGTAATAAAAGAAGTACAATAATATATTTAAAGTAAACCGTGAGAAAGATGTTACGTCGATTAAGATAGAATTTATTGCCGAGCTTGAAGGTTCTTACATATGTATGAACGCTACGACTTCCATGTTGGAGACTTTTTATATAAAAAAGAACGTGTTACAAATATATAAACTGTAATTCTTTCTTATCTTTCCGCATTGCAATAAATTTAGTGACTTCAGGCAGTTTTGTCGGTTCTTTATTGTTTCGAAGGGAGTTCAAGCACGTAATTTTGTGACAAAAACAATTTTATTATTCATATAGCAATTCCAAATATAGGAAAATATCCATAAGAAACATTTTGCTCAAACAGAAGCAAGTGTAAGTTCAAAAGATTTTAAAGAACTGCGACTTTATTCGTTGAAGTCAAGACCAAAATAGATAAATCTAAATTTCCTGATCATTTCTGAGTCACTGTATTATTTTTACCCATAGAAAATACGACCGAGTGTGTTAAAAAATTTTTAGAACGATATCGATAACTTCGGGGAAAAAAAAAAAAAAAAAAAAAAAAGCAGTGTTTTTGTATAAAAATGTCTGGCAACAACTTGTTATTTGAAATGAGAAATATCGTCTGCCACTTTCAAATTTACTCTTCTTCCAGAATGTCGCATTTAAACAAGCTGTGGATTGAAAGATATGTTTTTGCGCTTTCTGAACAGAAATATTCCTATTCCACAATTAAAAAAAGTTGAGAAATGCACGGTATTAAAATTCCCTGTGCAAAATAAGCAAAATTATTAATCGGAAAGGGAAAAATCATTAATCATTACTTTTACATGGAAAGAAAACGAATACCCGATAAAAATGTGTACTGTTTTTAAAATTAAATTGTTAGTAACGAGAGAAAATCCGACAAAGCAGAAACACTTGCAACCTTTAAATGTAACTATAGCAACAATAAATAATAATAATAATAATAATAATAATAATAATAATAATAATAAACCAAGATTCTCAATTTAATGTTCAGCTTTTGCCGAGGCATGTGGTTCAACGCAGAACAACTTGTAGAACCCTGTGTGGGAACAGGAGATAAATGGAAATACATTCGGACACTTGATCAAAGAATATGTACGTTGTTCATAGACATTCTTTGACTTGATGAAGCGTGGGTTTATTTAAATGACTGCAACAAAAATAGGTCTATTTGATTATCGAAAAAGACGACGGGGGAAAGGAGGGGTATAAACCTGGTTTCATCAACGAAAAGAAAGTTTCAGCAAAGGGTTTATGATTGTCGCAAGATTTTCTTACAATGGGAAAGTGAAAATAAGAAGCGTGATCAAAAAAAGTTCAAATCAATACAACAATACTATGAAAAAAATATTTTACGTCTGATTTATAAAAAAATTCTATTTCTTTATCATATTGACTTTCAAACAGTGAAACTTCATCAAGACAAAGCGTACTTCGGAAAGTACCACTGCATTCCTTAGAAAAATGAAGACTGATATAGATATTGCATATATAACTGTTCAAAATCAATACCCTGGGAATTTTACGAAAAGTCCATCTTGGAAATCACAATGTAGATTATTGTTAAAAAAAACTATCAGAGCGAACATTTGAAAAAATAGTCTTTGCATTTTAAACATTAATTAAACAATCCCGAAATCGTTCTGAAAATGTTAAACACTCTCCGTATTATTGTGACAACATTCTCAGTTATTAATATATCAAAACTGGATAGCACTTATAACCCTGATTTATATGTAGCATATGAATACAAGTTGTCTTTGTTTTTGAAATACTGCTACTGTATGTACTGTCTGATTTTGTTAAAAAATATGTACAGCCCTACCCCAGTAGTGGCGACTGCTAGATTGTACTACTTGATCTCCTGCTGAGCAGGCACTATTCTGTTTGGTATAAACCTTAGGTCAGAAGCCTGCTCAGTGGTGATAAATAAATAAAATTCATTTATTGGTACCTCACTAATTAAGTCATGTCAATCCATAAAGTTGTAAAAGTCTAGCAACATTTAAGAAAAATGAGTTTTACCAAACTTTGTTTTTAGGAAGTTAGAGAAACGGAAGAACCTGTTCAGATGCTTTAAACTATAATGACCAAATCATTTGCTTTTGAGTTAGTTACAATTACTGAGTTAATTACAGTTACTGACGCCTTTAGTTTCTTGAATTCCTAAAGCAATGAAGATATTTCCGAATTTCTTTTTTTCTAAAAATAACTTTTATATTCGAGGTATTTACTATAATTATTTTCTTATCGAAATCTAATGATGGTATTATTATTATTATTATTATTATTTTTTAATTTCATACAATGATCTACTATTTTATTCTTTTAATGTTAAAGTCAAATCTACAGTAGGAATTAATTATTTACGTATTAATTAGCCTTAGTGGATCAAAAAATAGGTTACAATAATAAAAAGTATATTACAATATTAAAAAAATCTGATAGGGCTGAGATTACAGCAGTCGCCCAAAAGACTTCGTTAAGTTTTTTCTACACTCTCTAATTAGATAACCTTTTTCTACACTCTCTAACTAGATAAGCTTTATCTACACTCTCACTAAGCTAGCATTCTAATAGTCTGCTGATGCAATCATTCTTGCTAACCCATTTGTTTTTGTCCTTTTAGCTTTATTATTAAGCATCATTTTCTTCGCACTTACGCCATGTACACTTCAACAGCAAAATTACAAAAATTTAAAAAGCAGCATGTGTTTAGAATTCCTGATGAAATGTTTTATGTTGACATGCATTTTTTTTTTTTTTTTTTTTTTTTTTTTTTCTTAGTTTATCACATCAATGTACAGTTTTCTTAGTAAGATGGCTTGTAAAACCTTTTTTGACTTTTTATTATTAACGTTTTGTATGTTAAATTCATTAATAAATATCACGTTCTTCGTACTTAACGCCACATCAAATTGAGTTGGATAGCAAAATATTTAAAAACAAGATATGTTTAGAATTTCCGATATACAGTCTCGCACGCTGGAGATACAATGTTACTACTGCTTGCTTTCAGATCGTTGAGTTTGTTAAAAATTTATTGAAGTTTTATATAATATGAAACATAAGATTCAAAATTCAAAATTCGGGTTTCCAGGTTCTCCTGTTCGGGTTGGAGGAATATTGGTTAGAGGTTTATTGAAAATTTGATGACCCTAGGTACCGTTGTTTTTTCGCAGTACGTGAAAGCTTCTTCATTATTTAATTTCTTTAAAAGTAGTACAGGGCGATAATATTTGGTGGCAACAATTGGAAAAGTGACTCAGACACTTAAAGTGATACGCTGCCAAATCCTGTTTCGAGACTAAATAATCTTTAAGTATTAAAAAACGTAAAATTATTTATTTTTACGAACAAGCGTAAAATTATTTATTTATTAAAAGTAGTAAATGCAAACTATTTATTTATTTAACGTAGTAAATGTAATTTACTTATTTATTTCATTAAACGTATAGTTATTTATTTATTTCTAATGAGTATAATAATTGGTTTAATTATCTTTCATAATAGCCACTGGAATCTAGAAAATGAAACAAATTGAATATAAGCTAATAATAATAATAAAAGTAATTTCTATTGTCCGTTAAAGAAGTATATCAACATAAATTAATCTAAAGACAAGAACATGAATTGTTGATGTATACTTTTTTGACTTTCAGAAGCAAAACCCTGCCACATAATTACATTTTTTTTATCGTCTTTCCTCGTCATTAATTTAGAATTCCTGTTCATGAAATTCCATTCCAGGAATACCTTTAAGTAATATTTATTAATCCTCAAATTAATAAGATTAGAGACTGGTAATTTATATGGTAAACGGTTGCTCTTAATCAAGGTAGAATTGATTGTCACCAATTACAGGTAAATGACATACCTTAGGCGAGGTTTGGAGTACGATTATTTATACAACAAACCTTAGGCAGCGAACCCAGAGGGAAAGTGTAGCCAAGGGTACCGGAGAGGGCCTCTCTGAAAATTGA
Organism: Stegodyphus dumicola; assembly: GCF_044657685.1. Lineage (NCBI taxonomy): Eukaryota > Metazoa > Arthropoda > Arachnida > Araneae > Eresidae > Stegodyphus > Stegodyphus dumicola. Next base: position 136,801,145 of record NC_140776.1, read on the forward strand.
CGAGCTTGACGAGAAATGTGAACATGTGAAAGATAAACTGTCAACGAAAGGGGCCGCCTAAACATACAATTGATTGTTAGTTTCTGGTTCAGTTTCATTGCTGAAGCAGACTAATGGATTACAGGTCAAAGAATTTCCCATAATCCACATTGAATGATGTGAAATTCCCTGTGGTGTGCCTAGGGCAGAGTTTTACAAGGAAGTGAACTATGGGGCAACATTAAGAAAGTTTTGTTGGTTCTTGAAAATTCTCAACCATAGTGTGTCTCGTAGTTATCCTTTTGGGTAACCACACTATATTCGAATTTATTTGTTTGGCAATGCAAGTGAGAAATATTTATGCAGAGTTCAGGGTGTATGTTACCAAAGAATACACTTAGAGTGCATAAAGTTAATTTTGGTAATGGTCTACTAGTTTATTTGTTTATGTTAAAGCACTTGAAGTGCCGTCTGTTGAAGACGAGGGATGCCTTCCTGGCAAATGTTCTAAAGAAAGTTTGCTTATATTTACGCTGCCCATGGTTTGCTTCGGTATATTTGTATTTGTTTACGGCAAAGCAGTCTAGGGTTATATGCCTAAGGGGAGGAATGCCATCTGGAGGACTACCTAAGAGAAAATGACTCGAATATATGTTATACATAGGGAAAACCGCGAAAACGCCCATGTAGACAGTCCGTTCGCGGGATTCGACTCTCGGACCGACTTGCCTGTGTTTAGCGACTTTACCGCTTGGCCGCTGTGAATCCCTCAGTCCATAGGTAAGCACGAAACTCCTGTCCAGCCGGACATTTACCAATATTGAAGCATTCGTAATCTATTTCACAACTGGTAGACCTACTTTTATAATATGAAAGTACCTTTAGATTAATACATACAGCTAGCAAAATTTTAGTTATTTGATTAATTACTATATTCCAAAATTCGTACAAAGCAAAAAAGAAGCAACTGTGTGAGAAGTAAAAAGGTTAAGAACGGATAATTTCCATTTACTTTTGTGGATTGACTTTATTGTCTTGGCTTGAGGAGATCGAGATTGGATATAAATTATTGGTTTACAGAAAAGACCACAATGACTATTTGCCTAAGTGTGTGTGGGGGGGGGGAAGGAATGCCTTCGTGGAGACATTTTAAGAGAACTTTTTAAGTTGCACCTCGGGAAAATCACGAAAACAGCTGCGCAGCTAGCCCATTTGCTAGTCTTCAATTGACTCGAACTTTCAGCGTTTAGCGATTTTACGACTCATGTGCTGTTTGTTTTGGTGTCATTGAGATTTAATTTGTTTCTTAGTGTTTCGTATATTTACTGCAGTTATCGAGAAATGCTGTCCAATCTTCTATCTGTTAAGTTCACTAAGTTCAAGCTGGCGTAGTTAACAGTTTCATTTTAAATCTGAATTTTCATGGAAATCCATTGTTTATTAAACGTTTCATAGCACACATACTGAGCTGAATTCTTTTCTTTTCGTACTAATTCGTAATTGTGATTTTATTCCCACTGATTGCATTTACCAAAATCACAAATTTGCAGAATTTTCGTACAGTTTCGAAAAACGAAAGCGCAGGGAAATCCAGATGTCCAGACATATCAAAGAAAATCGGTCAAGAGGAAGGACACATTCAAGTAAGCGTTTCGTGGCCATGCTTGGTTGAATCTAAACGATGTAAATGGATCCGTTAAATTGGACAATAGAAGTGACCACAAAGGGAGCGTACATGGCAGGTGAAAGGGCGGGAAGGTTAAATGACGCCTTTTGAAAGTATGGCCCCTGCTGTGACTTTAGAAAAGAAAAAAAGGTATTGATAGACAGAAACACAGATTTTTCATGTGGTTCGTCTCTGTCAAAGAATATGTATGTACATAGATATTCTTTAGTCTCAGTATACTACATAAGCACAATACTTCACAACTTCTCTAGAGACTTTCCCAATCCTATTGCACTTATTTCTGCAACTCCGAGTGATTTTTAACTGAAGGAAGATCACTGCAGGTGACAGGTTGTAATAGCAAAGATAATCTGTCACGTTTGTTCCTAAGAAATTGTTTGCTTTTTTATTCTACCAAGTTTTTTGTATTTATGAAATGGATTTGAGAAGGAATTCGGAAACTTACTAGCTCAGTACCTTTTTTTTGGGGGGGGGAATTAATTTTTTTTTTTTTAATTAGAAATTTAAATTTTAAAAACTTTTTTGGGGGAAAAATTTTCTTTAAAATAAATTTGAGAAGCATAGTTGCGAATAGTATTTACTTGGATATAAAATGTAATTTCTTAGTCATTGGATTAAAGAAAAGGGAAAGAAATAAGCTCTAATTTTCAGCTCCAAAATACATTGAGAAGCACCCTTTTAAGTTATGTATTTAAATAATAAAATACGATTTACGAACTACTCTTTTATAAAACTATTTATAATCATTTTAAAACATTACATTCTTGACAGCGCGTTCCATTTTCAGTTTTATTTAGATTATCATCTTTCTTGTGTTAATTAACCCTAGTCAGTAAATAGTGATCTTTCTACTAGTAATCTTCTGTTGTAGTGCCCACCAATGGTCGAGCGGTAAAGTGGTAGTTCTGTCCAGAGTTCATATCCTAGCGAACGGGCTGCCTGCTTGAGTATTTTCGTAGTTTCTCCCATGTACAACATGTATTGGAGCAGTTTCCCTTAGAAAGTCTTTCACGAAGGCATCCCACCCCTTAGGTAGATAACCCTCGAGTGCTTTGCTGTAATCAAATAAACGAAACGGAACTTCTGTCGTAGTTATCTATTCGGCCAATTTAGTGCCTTTTTGTTTATGTTTCATCAGCTTAGTTTCACCAATATAAAGGAATTAAAAGAAATTATGAATTCATAACCCACCCCAGGCAAAATGCAAGCAACAAAATTAACGGCACCAGTCCATTTTCAAAAATATTACGTTTCATTGTTAAAATGTGGCATATCCAAAAATTTCTAGCACTAAAATTGATTATTAGAAGTAATTCATTGATTCACGTTTATGATAACTAACTGCATGAACGGAACATGCCTTGAAAATAACGCCTATAGTAACGAATGACTCCGGGTTATAGGAGAAAAAAAAAATATTTGGGAATATGCTTTAAAACTCCTTTCGTTAGCTTGTTATGTGTATTGTATTTTAATTACGGCAAAGCACACTAGGGCTATCTGCCTAAGGGGAGGGATGCCTTTCGTGGAGGACTTTCTAAGGGAAACTGGCTCGTATACACGTTACACATGGGGAAAACCACGAAAACAAACATGCAGCCAGCCCGTTCGCGGGATTCGAACCTCGGACCGAACTACCAGTGTTCAGCGACTTTACCGCTCGGCCGCTGGTGGGCCCGTTAGCTTGTTATGAGAATATCTTCTGCGCAATCGTTTCATGTTATGTTTTAATGAGAATCAAATATAGGGCCGTTTTACATCCCCAGCTAAAATTCAGGACAGAAGAAGATAGTCCATGTTTCCATAATCGTTATCGAGTAAAGATCTGAATTCATTAACTTACTGGCTGCAATAGAAAAATGTTCAATGAAATAATATTTAACTACAATAAAATGTCTAAATTAAAATGCATATTAGTACTTTCTGTATTATTATTACTTGCTCCTCCATTTGACACACAACATGATAACATGATAAGGGAGGGATGCCCCATGGAGGACTTTTTATGATAAACTGGCTCTTATCACCCATGCATCCAACCGTTCTCTAGGACTCGAGGCCTGGACAAAACTACTAGTGTTCAGCGGCTTTTACCGCTCGGCCGACGGTGGACCTGCTTAATGGTATAGTATTCATCACATGACGGTGAAGTTTTACTTTTTTTCGTAAGAATAAATAATTCAGTTTGATACTACACATTTCCCCCACCCCCAAAATACATACCGTGTTTACTCGGGTAACAGTCGCACCCCCGTTTTGAAGAGCAAAAAAATCGTCAAAAGTGTTCGAGATCGTGTAGTAGATTTCCCCGTAACAGTTGTACCTAGACCTTTGCCATAAAAATTGGTAAAAAGAGTGCAACAATTACGCTAGTAAACACGGCATTATTTAATTTTTAAGCAATTCGTATAATTGTAACTGATTTTTCTATAGTAAACATGCCGTGTAAATTAATATGCTTATGACATTTTAATCTTAATTTTTATGTCAAAATATTTCTATAGTCAATGCCTATAAAAAGATGATGGAGTGATTAAGAAGGTTCAATACTTATAGTTCAATCCGAATTCGAATTTATGCGAACAGGTTGATCTTGTAGACTTTTCTTCATGAAATATGAATATGAACCAATTCCCTTAGAAAGTTCTTTACGAAAGCATCCCTCCCTTATGCAAACAGCTTTCATATGCTCATGTGGCCCTAACCTAATCTTCCATAAGCAATTATTTTAATAAATATAATTAAACATTTAGAAACGATCCTCTAAGTGATCTCGGGGACACTGCTTGAGTAATAGTCTCTTACTTTTAGCCAACGCAGATAAGCATTGCAGCTTCCGACCATACCAAATATTATCTTTTATCTTATGGCAGGGAAAAAAGAACTCTTCCAAGAAAAGAATGAAATAATTCTAACAGCATCAAACTGAGAATAAATGGTGTCCGTCCTATGCTTAGGCTGCCTGTTTAACTTCTTTGTATGCTATCTTTAAACTGATCTGAATTTTGATGACAGAACTGGTTGCAGAATGAACTTCAGTCGTGGTCCACAGTAATTCACAAATCTACTTTACATTTGATTCATAATTTTTCAAAAGATACTAGCACACAGAATAACAATTCCATAGTAACTTCGTGGATGGCGCATTACTTATACATTCACTCAGGTATTCTCAATTTATTTGCTGTGTCATGCCTAAACGGAATATAAATACCAGGTTATTAAACTTTGTTGTTGAAAAATCCGAACACGTTCGAGAAGATAAGCATTTTTTTTTTTCTTACTTTTAATTCTGAAATATCCAGCTTTCCTTATGGATGCAATCACTTTCCCAGAATTCTTAGTACCCCTTTCCGACAAGCTCTTCCATTTCATAACCCTGCCCGAAATCAGTTACTTACGAAACCAAATTTCGGAACAGAAGATAAAGAAGAAAAGAAAAGTAGCTTTTGAAAGGCAATCGTTTGACAACCTTAATAATAACTCCATAAAAAATTAAAAATAAAAGTTTGAGAGCCTCAATGCTACTTGGCAATTAGAGACCGACCCCAAGCGGGCGCTCAAAGTATGCCGTTGGCGCCGCTCTTGGAAGGGGGGCAGATGATGGTAGAAGGAATTGCTATCTGACCATTCTTTCCCCCTTGTCTTGAGTGGGGAAGTTCTTTCTACCCCCGTTCCAGTGCAACCCATCAATTGGCAAGTGTGTCTTCCTACCACAGAGATCTCTACTTGAGGACCAACACACCTCTCCTCTTCCCCCATTTCCTAACAACCCCCCTTGCTCAGGTGAGAGTCCCCCCAACCCTCCATCAACGATCTTCTGCTCTGACAAAAGTTGTCTCGACAGGTATCTCCGGCGTTGCCACCTCGTATAGGTGAAACTCTCTGCTAGCCCCCGTCATTCACAGGGTTACTGGAGCGGAGATCTTGCGAACGTATTCCGTCGCCAAGCTGATTCGTTTAAATTTGAACAGCTCTTGTTTAGATTGAGAAAAATATAATTGGAGTGCATTTAGTGCACCAAATTTTAAAATGTGGCTCAGCTGAATAGGTTGAACTAGTAAGTCTATAGCTTTTATAAAATAATATTTCCTTATTTGACTAGACAATCGTTTCCAGTTACACAGTACTTTTAAAGAAATGTATTCAAAGAGCCACAAAAAGCAAAATGATGACAAAAATGGAAATTCCTAAAGAATTCGCAAAAAAGAGGCAAAAATAATTATTCTCATCATTAGGGATTAGCAAAGTTAAAATTTTATTGGATATTCGCTTCTTTCCATTTGTACGCATCCTAGTATTTACTTTTTATATTATTTAATAAGAATTCGAATATTCTATTTTCTTTTTGTCTTTATTTTAAATAAGCAAAATAGAATACAAGGACATCTACAGAACATATCCTTAAGGGTATAAGATTTTTTTTTCTATTTATCTATTTACTTGGCCATGGCACATCGGCGGCCGAGCGGTGAAATCGCTAAACAGTAGTTCGTTTCGGGACTGGATCCCGGGGAAAGGACTGGCAGCTTTGATTCTTTTGCAACATTCTAGTCCACAGCAGATTTCTTTTCCTGTTCTTACCAGTTCCTTAATGAGTCTCGAACGGGCCTGGCGGAGGTGAGAAACATCAACGATGTTTTCTCGGGGGATGGCAGAAATAGATAGAGCAAAAGAGTATGAAGCACCTTACTTCTTTTAGAGGAGATGCCTAATTGGAGTGCCAGGGGTAGAGAGGTCTAGAAAGCAGTCTGCTAGTCATGTGAGGAGGAGTGACGAATCCGCAACATTTGATCACAAAATTACATGGGATCACAAAATTGATGGGACTGGGAGCATGAGTTTTTTTTTTTTTTTTTTTTTTTTTTTTTTTTTTCCATGGTTCTTACCTTGTGTAACGTATATGCAAGCCAGTTCCCTCAGAAAATCCTCCACGAAGGCATCCCTCCTCTTAGGCACATAACCTTCGATTGCTTAGTTTTAATGTTTTTGGTTTTTGAAAAGCTTCGAGGGCTAGCTGCCAAAGAGGAGGGATACCTTCGTGCAGGACTTTCTAATGGAAATTGACTATTATACGCGTTATACATGGGGAAAGCCACGAAAACGCTCATGCAGCCAGCCCGTCCGCAGGATTCGAACCTCGGACCGAGCTATCAGTATTCAGTGGTGGGCCGCTTAGTTTTAATGAAAAAAACCAATCCTACTTTGTTACCACTGCGAAATCTCCCTATTTTATGAGGAGACTCAGCTTTTTCCTCATATCTCTCGATAGATATCGAATCTCCCGGTTTTTAAATTTAGCTTTTGTTAAGAAAATTGCTTCCCAGCAAAAAATGAATTGTATGGAAATAATAAAATTAAAACTGTACAAATTCTATTCCCTCCCTTTTAGTGATTTCAGCATGAATTTATATCAAATTTTATTTGGTCTGTTTAATGTTTATTTATTATAAACGTTTATATAACGTTTTTTGAAATTTCAACTACTGTTTAAGAGTTACTATTGTATTTTATTTTGCTTTCATCACTAAAGATAGACTACAAAATTTATCCACATACAAAAAGTATGTACATTATTTATTAGTTTAATTTCCATACTAAATAATGCATTTCGATAAACAGAGTTTTCCTGTTCTATTCAGGACTTTCTCAATTTAGATGTGTAAGGTTTGGTTTGGTTTATTTGATTGTAGCAAAGCAGTTGAGGACTATCTGCTTAGAGAAGAGATGCCTTTGTGAAGGGCTTTCTAAGTGAAACTGGCTCGTATCCACGTTAAACATTCCCGAAACCTATCCCATTCGTCTGAAATCGAATGCAGGTCGAACTATCACTGCTCAACGATTCTACCGCTTAGACGCTGATGGGCCTCCGTTCTCTGGAATCGAGCCCAGGTCGAATTGCCAGTATTCAGACACTTTACCGCTCTTTCATTGAAAGACTTTTTAAAAGTGTAAAAAATTACAAAATAAAACTAGCAAAGTACTTAATTTAGAATCTCTAATTAAATACTAACATCAGATTCAGGTTATCAATAAAGTTTCATATATTATAAAGTGAATTTAAGTCACTTTGGAGTTTTGGGGAATAGAGGCGAGTGTGAAAACCTTCCGAGGTTCGAATCCCGCGAACGGGCTCTGCATGGACGTTTTCGTGGTTTTTCCCATGTGTAACGTGTATACGAGCCAGCTTCCCTTAGAAAGTCCTCCACGAAGGCATCCCTTCCCTTAGGCAGATAGCCCTAGTGTGCTTTGCTGTAATCTCAATAAATCAAACCTTCCGTCAAGCAACACCGCCATTTTCGTGTTTTATTAGTCTAAACGGGCTTCGTCCCTGAAGGACTATTGTTTTCGTTTTGCGATTTTGAGTCTGAACCCTATAAACGGCGTATCACTTTTCAAATCGTTGCCACCAAATACTATCGTCCTGTATTATATTTGAAGAAATTAAGCAATGAAGAATATGCATAAATGTATGTAGCCCACCAGCGACCGAGCGGTAAAGACGCTGAACACTGGTAGTTGGTCCAAGGTTCGAATCCCGCGAACGGGCTGGTTGCATGGGCGTTTTCGTGATTTTCCCCATGTGTAACGTATATACGAGCCAGTTTCCCTTAGAAAGTCCTCCACAAAGCCATCCCTACCTTTAGGCAGATAGCCCTCGTGTGCTTTGCCGTAATTAAATAATCCAATCCATAAATATATGTATGGCAACAATCTACGGGCAGGGGAACCTTTGTATCTGCAGTGCGCGGAAATGTGTATCGGAAATTCTAATGATATGCTCATTTTAAAAAATTATTTTGCGACATTTCTGTTAAACTGAATTTTATGGTTTGCGTGCAAAGAACATGATATTTAATAAATAAAAGTAACATACAAAACGGTAAAAAAAAAAACGCCCCTTTGAACGTAATTTAATAATAATAAAAGTAATAATACAAAAATAAAATAATAATAATAAAAATAATAATATAAAATAATAATAATAATAATAATAATAAAAAATATAATAATAATAATAAAAATAAAAAAATCTGAAAACTTTAATATATTTTATTATTATTTTTTTTTTATTTTATTCCAAGTTTCAACGGTTCTTGTAAACAAATCGTGATATTTTTTTTTTTTTTTTTTTTTTTGCCGTGAATCGTGAAATTTAGAAACAAATCTTGATATTTTTTGCCTTAAACTTATGTTTTTAAAATATAAGCTTGTGAAATTTGCCAGCAATAGAAGAAACTGCAGTTTGCTGAAACATTTTTAAAGAGAACAACAATAAATGCGTTTTCTCGATAGTTCGCTGTTGCCGAGGATTGCACGAAGCCGAATCTCTGCAATTCTCTGATCCTTTTTTTTAAGCAAAAACAAATTACTGTGTATTCGGGAGAAGAAAATTACAAAAAAGATTTGAAGAAGAATATAAATGTTTTATCTATTTATTTATTTATTTTTAATGTATCACGTCAAATTTGTATTTTATGTTCCCAAATTATGTTTTCTTTTCATATCTTGACGTTTACTGACTGAAGATAAATATCGATATTTTGGGAATTTTTCTTAAAAAATGGCTGAAAAGCCAACAATTAGCACGTGATAAATAATTTTTTTACCTTTATATCTGTAAAAAATCGCCAAATTGCGCCCAGATGCATTAATTTGCGTTAATACGTAAGTAACCTATTTTTTTTCATTCATGACGTAATGGCCTTTGAGATTGCGCGATATAAGGCCTCCACAAAGCCTTATATCGTGTACATTTTATGCTGTCATCCGAAGCGGATGAGTAGCAAGATTCTGACCACGACCGTTTTATTGCATTTGTCTTCAACGTATTTCTTGTCTATTTGTCCATTTTGTAAATTAAGCTTTAGAAGTGAGGTTTTGGGAATGACGCTTGTTGGTTTACAGGCAAGAGACTTAAATACCCGCTTTATTCAAAAGATTCCCGGAAAAATCATTGAATTTGATTTTTAAGAGCTGTTAGAGTATTTCCTGCTGAAAAAGATATACACTGAAGTGACAAAGCAAATATACAGATGGCAGTAGTATCGCGTAGAAAATGTATAAATGCGAAGTGCTTTGGCAGGGCTTTCATTTGTGTTCAAGTTATTCATGTGAAGAGGCTTTGACGTGATTATGGCCTCACGACGAGAATTAACAGACTTTGAACACGGAATGGTAGTTGGAGCTAGACGCATGGGTCATTCCATTTCGGATATCGTTAGGAAATTCAACATTCCGAGATCCACAGTGTCAAGAGTGTGTCGAGAGTATGTAATTTCAGGCATAACATCCCATCATGGACAGCGCAGTGGCCGACCACCTGCACTTAACGACCGAGACCAGCGACGTCTGCTTAGAGTTGTCAATGTTCACAAACAAGCAACACTGCGTGAAATAACCGCAGAAATCAATGTGGGACGTACGAGGGACGTGTCCGATAGGACAGTGCGGCGAAATTTGTCTTCCTTGGGCTATGCCAGCAGAAGACCGACTCGAGTGCCTTTACTGACAGCACGACATCGCCTGCAGCGACTCTCGTGGGCTCGTGAGCATATCGGTTGGTCCCTAAACGAATGGAAAACCGTGGCTTGGTCAGATGAGTCACGATTTCAGTTGGTAAGAGCTGATGGTAGGGTTCGAGTGTGGCGCAGACCCCACGAAGCCATGGACCCAAGTTGTCAACAAGGCCACTGTTCAAGCTGGTGGTGATTCCATAATGGTCTGGGCTGTTTTTACATGGCATGGACTCCGTCCTCTGGTGCAACTGAACCGATCATTGACTGGAAATGGATACCTTCAGCTACTTGGAGATCACTTACTGCCATTCATGGACTTCACGTACTCAAACAACGATGGGATTTTTATGGATGACAAAGCGCCATGTCACCGGGCCACAATTGTTCGCGATTGGTTAGAACATTCTGGACAATCCCAGCGAATGATCTGGCCACCTAGATTGCCCGACATGAATCCCATCGAACATTTATGGGACATCATCGAGAGGTCAGTTCGTGCCCAAAACCCTGCACCGTCAACACTTTCACAATTATGGACGTTTATAGAGGCAGCATGGCTCAATATTCCTGCAGGGGACTTCCAACGACTTGTTGAGTCCATGCCACGTCGAGTTGCTGCACTTCGCCATGCAAAAGGAGGACCGACAAAATATTAGGAGGTATCCCATGACTTTTGTCACTTCAGTGTACAAATGGCATTATATGGAATACTGTAGTTCATTTTGCACTGCAAAGAGAATTTAAGCATATATCGCCATTTAGTGGGAAATTGCATTCTGGACAAAGATGGAAAATGTTTAATAAGCTTTTTTTTTTTTTTTTAATTTTTTTAATTTTTTTATTTTTGCCGCTGTATTCCACTAAGGATCTCTCACCAGCCCCGCCATAGGCCGGTTAATTGAGATCGCTGAATACTGATAGTTCTACCGTTCAATTACAGGCGAACGGATTTGTGCCAAACGAATTAATTTTCGTGCTCTTCGCATTATGTAATGTGAATACGGACCAATTTCCTTTAAAATGTCTTCTTCGAAGACATCCTTTCTCTTGGACAAATAACTCTCGTGTGCTACGCCGTATTCCAATAACCTAACCTTATTTTCGTCAGCTAGGGTCCTCATGCTTTGCCATAATCACCACGAAAATGCCCGTGCATCCAGCCAGCTCGCGGGATTCGAACCTCGGACTGAACTACCAGTGTTCAGAGACTTTACCGCCCCGCCGCTAATGGGCCGATTTTTTTAAATGATTACAGCAAAACACGCGAGATCTTTGTTGCAATCAATCGTCATACTATGTAATATATGGCATAATTATTTATAAATAATTTTTCTTTAAGTGACCCAGAATTTACCTGAGAGCCAAAGTTCGCAGTCGAGATAAGCTTACAAATCCATAAATTCTTGTGGCTTACCTATTGTACGTATATAAAAATATATGGTAAAAATGTAGAGACAAGTAGAGAGGGCCGAAATAAACAGATCTGGTCCTGGAATGTGCGTGCAGAAATGCCGCATTTAAAGTGGATGCTAATGACGTTACTGAGCGGTTCATAAAAGCGTTCTGTTTGCGTAAATCGTCCCAATATTTGCTGGTTAAGCGTTCGTTATGAACGGCGAAACTGATCTTCGGAGAATAATCAAATAAAATGATGTGGAATCATCGATCTCTTTGCTGTCTCTTCACCAAGAATGTTGCCCGCATTTTATCATCGATGGTACATCCGCAGCGGCAATAAGGTAGATAGACAACTAGAAACACATATGCTCGCAACCGGACCATTGTACCGTTAAAGGTAATTAAGGCAACTACAAACACCCATGCTTTCACCGCAATTCGAACCTGGAAAAGCAAAAATGAGGTAGCCGGTTACTCGAATCAGCCTATCGAAATGGGCGGCAAAACCAAACATTTGAGAACGATAAAACTAAAACTTGTACATTGCTAAACAATCCTCGCTCTTCAGAATGCACTAAGTGGCATCCAGCATGGATTAAATATTGCATTTATCATTAAAAAATATTTGCAGTTAAGGTTTAGAACGAGTTATTATGACAATAATTTTTGGATTACAACGTCAGGCATGAGTAGGGTAAAAGAATACTGACCAAAAACTACCATGTGACCAAGTAATTACCCGATAAATGTGCTGTGACAAACTGTTAAGCATTTTTAATACATTAAAAAAAAATCTTATACTCACTTTTAGCAAATGAGATAATTTGTAGTAAAACTATTAATAAAATTAATGAAACTTGATAAATGGCATATGTCTGAAAAATGTGTAAAAATCAAAGGCATTGTGTTTTGCAAAAAAATAATTAAAAAGTTAAAAAGAAGGTATTTTCCCCTTAAGACTCAGTTACTTATTAATATTGAATTATTTATTAATAATTCACTCTTAATAAATCACTGAGTCAGGTGTTGCAGAGTAAGTAGTTTGAAGGGCATTTATAAGCATTCACAATTTGATGTAGTACTTTTTTTTTAATTAAAAAAAATATAGCCAAGAATTACTCAACTCATCCTAACATTTTTTTAACCTCTGAAAAGCAATTGATTAAAAGTGCTTTTTATTTCGTTGTAAGAAGTAAAAGTATGAATTCCTTGTACGAATTTCGGTTGTCAGATTTCAACGGAAACACCCATATTGACCGTTTTCCGAACCTATTTTGACTACTTTTTTGCATGACATCTGTATAGGATATAGAATAAATGACTTTTTTACACCAAAATAAATGACTTTTTATGCTAAAGCGGATTCTAAAATGGACTTTCTGTGACGACTGTACATATGTATGTACAGTTTCATGGTTCTCGAAGAGAGATGGCGAGTTGAAATTGTCCTCTTAGGAGCATCTCAGACATGTTCTATAAGTCAGGAGATCTGTCTGGCCAATCCATGCGGCGAATATCCTTACGTTCTAGGTAAACATTGATCAGCGGAGCTCTATGTGGACGAGCGTTATCGTCCGTTAAAGGAAATCAGGACCAATTGCGCCTTTGGAAAGTTAAAAATAAGGCTATAAGATCTCTTCTCTATATTTCATAGCAGTCAGACAGTCTTTGTCAAACACATGTAGGGGTGTGCGTCCGTTGAACATACTGCCTGCCTAAACCTTTCAGCTCCACTAACGTAAAAATCCTTTTCCTTGATGAGGAAAGGACGGCATCGTGTTCCAGGCTCTTTCCAGATAAAGGCACACCGAGAATTAGTGTCCATGCTGAATCGTGATACCATCCGGGTGAAAAGTAACCTGCTTCGCTGAAGCAAAGAATTTGTAACAAATTCCCTTACAAATTCTTTGGCTGAAGTCTCGTCCAAAGCGCATATTGTCTGCACCATTTAGACTTGCGGCAACTATAGACTCGGATTGCAGTGGCACCAGCATTTTTAATTTTTGTGCAAATTTTTAATTATTTCTCCGGAGATTAGGCAGTGAAAAATTAATCTGTTAAAAATCAATTTATTATACAACTATTATAAAATAATGCAGTTCATTCTTTTGATAATATATGTTTTACTTGAAAAAAAGGAGGCAAAAATGTTGACTAAAAATAAATGATGGATAAGATCAGTTATTATTTTATTCTTCCAGTATCAATATATGCTACCTCTCGTAGAACTGTCAGGACAATGAATTGCACAGTATTAATATCTATAAAAGAAACATATTCTTAAAATGGAAATTATTGATGTTTAATATTGTTAAAACTTAAATATCATTACTATTGCTTTACAAATGTGTGATCAAATAAATCAAACTAAAAAAAAACAAGAGGAGTGAATACTTAGTGAAATTTAGAACGTAGATGGGAAAACTGAAAAGTCAATTTTTATTTTTTAAAAAAGCCCTTTTGCGAAAAAAAAAAAAAAATATTTGAAAAAATTGTAATTTTAAACTTCAAACTGTTTTAGAATTTCTTTCACTTTCAAAATTCTTGCGGCATCACTTTTTTAATAACAATTAGAAAACTAGTAAATCCTTTAAAAAAATAATAATAATAAGTATTTTTAGTTTAAAGCAAATTTTCTCACACTGCAGCGATATTTTCAAAAGCGGTAAATAGTTTAAAGATATTTGCTCAGAATATTAATGTTTAGATATAAAATTAAAGCCTAAGCATTTTGTTTTTGCTTGAAAATTGTTAATATTTAAGTAAGTATATTAATGCCTAGGCATAATATTAATGTTCAGAAATATAAATACAAAATAGAGATTTAACTTAATTAACTTCAAGTCTGATCGCCTTCAAAATGAGTGTATCACCAATTTTAAATTAGATTCTGTGTCTCGTAACTTTTCCATAGTGAGAAATAGGCTAAGACGTTGTCTAAAATAAACGTTTGTGTAAAGTTACCTTTCTCGTAATTTTATATCATTAATTTCTTCTTGGTTAGAGTGTTGAGAAGTTTTTCCAGTTCCAAATAATTATTATTAGACGAAAGGGATGATTTCAGATGCGATACCCTCAGGCACCGGCTTACACACAGAAACGAGAGGCGATTTTGTCCCCAAAGACGCCAAGAGGAAGGATACTTCGCCAAGATCAGGCGTAGATATCTTACCTGTTGGCTACGTAAGGCCGAAAAACCTCGCAGGCATATGTGACGCACCACATCGCTCGCAGGTGCTTCAGTTCGGACCCCATCAGAAAAGCGCGAAGATGGTTCCGCTAGGCCTAATCTGATGTCTTGTTGAAATCTCCACAACTAGCCCTGAGGGGCCTTCTCTGTTTTCGTTTGTTTATGGTCTTCTCTCCACTTACTCAACTTTTTCTACCGTTTTATGTATTCGATGTCATAACTTGTGAATTTCGTCGGATCAGTATAGTGTTGGACTTATTCATTCCGAAACTGACCACGAATGATGGCACAGATGAGTCCGTTGCCCGCCCACGACAGCCCCGTGGGCCAAAAGCGCAAGGGGACCCCCGACGACGACGTGAGTTCTGTGGAGGTCAGCGGACAATTGTCCCCTGCACAATCTGTAAAAAGTTCTGACATCCAGTCAGCCTTTGCTCTCATCGATACCGGAGAGGTCAGTGTATTTTAATTCTCTTGTTCTGTATTTTTACACTAGACGTTACCACGTGGGTTTGAGAGGGAAATAATTCTTGTCATAAAAACGAGCGCACAATACTTATCGCGAGCAATAGCTATTTCAATATCCTTAGTCATTCATTCATGTTAATTAGTCATGTAAATATTAGCATGTTCGTAAATATTTTTCAAGATTAAATGTTTCCACTTTCATCAGGATAAGGTTTTGAATACAGGTATAAGCGATTATATTTTCAGATGCGTAATATTTAATATATTAGGGAAGATGTTGATTTTTTTATGATCATTACTTCATGTCAAGCATTTGTAAAGATATTACACAGTTAAATTTCAAAAATTAACTTGCTTTTGCAAGCTTTTTTCTTTTAGATTCCTTTTAGAAATAGGCACTCAAGTAAGAGATATTTAACATCATCTTCTGACTGCCATAAATAAATCAGTGAGAATAATTGTTCATTAATTTAACAAATTGTTTACAAGAAATCTTGTGAAAATGCAATCAGATCAGAGCTTATAAAAACATTTAAATAATAATAGCAATAAAGGTCATTCCAATAGTTAAGTTTTTACACAGATAACATAGAAAATCTTTAAAATAAGCAACAAATCTATTTTTAAATGTTATGATAGTTATTAGTTTTAAAATGAGGAAATTTTAATCCATCCGTTACCTATGTTTTCCGAGGAGTATGTATAACATGATGTCTAATAATTCAAATATGCAAATGTTTAAAACATGTCTCAGACAAAGTCTTCATTAGTCCAAAGGGGCTTTGTCCCTGAAGGACTATTCTTTTCGTTTTGCGAATTTGCTTTCAATCACTATAAATGTCCGTTTCACTTTTCAAACTGTTGCCACCAAATGTTAGAGTGCTCCATTATATTTGAAGAAATGAAATAAGGAAAAATCTGCATAAATGTATATTTCCCGCATTGTGATAAAACAACGGTACACAGAGCCATCGAATTTTGAATGACGTAATCCTCCTACAAATATAGGCATGTGGAAGCCCAAATTTGAAATTTATAATTTGTTTTATGATCGATTTCATATTTTGTAAAACTTTAACGAATTTTTGATTAACAAACTCAAGGATTTCAAAGCGAGCCATGGCAACGTTGCAAGGAGAAAACTTTTTTATCTCTGGCGAGCGAGACTCTGAGTCGGAATTCTAAAAATATGCTCAATTTAAAACTATTTTGCTATATTGCTCTTGAACTGAATTTTTTGGTTAAGTGCGAAGAAGGTGATATTTAATAAATAAAGGTAATGGACAAAATGTTTAAAATATGCCCCTTTGGACGTAATTTAAAATGTGAAAAACCTTTCAGATTTTCTTCTTCTTCTTCTTTTTTTTTTTTTTTTTTTTTCCACATTAAGTGTGTCTGAAATGCTCACAATTATTATTTTTGTTTACATGTAAATGTCATAAAAATTAAAATCTCTAACTATTCGAGGAAAAAGTATTGTGTATATCTAAAAAAAGGTTTGAGAGGCTGCTAAAGGATCTTAAGATTGAGATCTGAAGTTCATTAAATTAATGATTTTTTCCTACCTTTATCTAACCCTTTCTCCGAAAATGCAGTCGTAATATTTACTTTCTTACTTTGGTTTCCTGAAGTTAAAATTTTAGTAATAACGGGCAGTTGTTTCCCATAGAATCAACTTTATAAAAAATCTTTATAAAAATTTCTAAGATTATCTTGTTGATAAAGACTAAATGCACCAAACTGCAAAACAGATTTTAAATACGTTTATATCATTAAACGGTTCATCTAGTTATAAGTATTATAATGCTTAACGAATAAAGTTCAGCTAGTTATAATTATTATAATGCTTAAAAAATAAAGTTCAGCTAGTTTAATTGAAGTACTTAACAAAGTTCACCTAATCTAATTGCAACGTAGAGCAAATAAAGCCCAGCATTTAGTCTTTATCAACAAGACTTTAGTGGTGCATTTAGTATTTATCAACAAGATAATCTTAGAAATTTTTATAAAGTTTTTATAAATGGCTTGTTTCTTTTAATGAGTAGTCTCTAAAACAAGCAGCTATAGTTTGATTAACAGCGCAGGGCGATTGCTATGAAACTTGTACTAGAGGATTCAAATAGTTGATTGATTGGGTCTCTCATTTGAAAGTAAAAATTAGCAAGCTTAGATATATTCGTAGAAATTTCATCTGCTAGTTTGGAAAGTTCAGTAGCTTACTATACTATGCGAATGACTGAAAGAGCAAAATGTGGGATTTTTTGTTAGAAATTCGGTTGTAGGGGTTGGTTTAGGATAGCTGAAGTTTTCGTAATTTTCAGGATGTGTAGCTTTTTTTTTAAGCCCCTACAAATTTCACACTAATTATCGTCAACAAAACATTGTTGTGTATAAACGTAGTTAAAGATTTTAGGATTCTGCTCGTACACATTGCTTTTGTCATCACCTGATCTTGCGATTAGCCAACGAGCTTAATTTTTTCAGGCTTTAGGCTCGGTTTCCTATGCTAAATTAGAGTTTCAAATCCGGAGGTATCGCTGTACAAAAAGAGTTAAAAAAGTGCACGAGGACTAATATTTTAAAAGATTCCATTTCAAGACTTAGAAGTCTTGAAATGGAAGAAGAAGAAGTCTTTAAAGTCTTAAAGGGATTTAGTTCGTATTTGTCATATCTTGGGGAAATCCTGTAAGAAATTGAGAATTCGTAAAAAAAACTATTTGTCTTTGGAGGCATTGTCGATCTAGCTACGATACCGAATAAGATCAGAAATGATCAGTCAGTTTAACATGCGGTTCTCATGATTTCCATGAACCAGTTTCCCTTAGAAAGTGCTCCATTAAGGCATGCTGCACGGAAGCAGATAACTGTCGATTTGGTTTGTTTTCGATTATAGGATAAGTCTTTGTGAATAAATCAAATAAAAGCGTTTCAACACGCTTTACAATATCATACTTTTGAATTCCAATTAATGTCATATAATAAATAATTTTACATTTTGGCTCAATTTTATCATTTTTTTCTTCTCCAATCCCTTCACTTAAAAGCATTTTGTGCTTTCATTTATAGCAGGGTGGAAAAAATAAATATATCTTTTCATTCACTAAATTGCATAACATCTAAATATTAACTCGACACCATGATATCGATTAATCGATTAAAACATTGTTTAAATTCTAATTTTTTATGTCGTATTAATCAAGTACTTCAACGAAACTCTGTTTTAAGAAGTATATTTCAAATCATATAATTTCTCTAGAAGCAATATTTATTCTTGAAGAAAGTAGTGCGGATGCTATAAAATATAACAAAGCCTATTCCTTTTTAAAATTTTCATTCGAACGTATCTTGTTTTTATTAAGCTTCTGCAAATACAGCCCTGTTTTATTTATTGAAGGAATTCTAAATAGAGAGCTTTCTACTGTGAAAGTGGAAATGCTTTCATTGTAGGTACAGTTTCTTTAAATAAAAAAATTGAATCGAACTTTATTTCATTGAATTTCTGTTAATAGAATATTAGTATCATCGAAGAAATTTCTAATGCGAACATGGGAATGCTTTCATTTCATGTTGAGTATCAGTCAGCCTATTTGTGAAAGAGTACTAATTTTAAAGAATAGTGTAAAGTAGCTGTAATTATACAAGCTTTAATTATGGTTAAAGCAGCGGTGAACTTTGTGCAGTGAGTAATTAATAGAAGTATTTCTGCTATCTAAACAGATTTGCCTAGTTTTTACGCCAGTAGGGTAAATGATAGGGTTTGTGGTATTTAACATACTTGGCTAGCTTTTAAATATCCAATAGTCCGGTTTTTATGAGTACTTTACAAAAGATTTAAAAAGAAGACTGGATGAAATTCTAAAAACACATAAACGTGTTATCAGTGGTGCTAGTAAGTTCTTTTGATAGGAAGTGGAGAGGGAAAATTAATGATTTCTGGAAGGAGTTGGTACGCTTCTAAAAAACTTCTAATATTCTTAACAAGGAAGGACTCAAAATGTTTATTTCTACTTTGTAATTATATTCATGGCATTACTTTAATCATCGAATTATATCAACGTATTCATTAAACTAATATGTTTACTTTTACTAATGAATAGAATAATCATGAAAAATCCTTTTTTTTATTAAAGTATGACGTATTAATAATCAATTCAATCAGTTAATAGGAAATTTAACGTAAAAAAAATTCATATAGTTTAAAAAAAAAGTAAGTTCACTTTTTCACAATTTGCAATCAATTTGTGTTGATAACTTAAATTTACTGATGTTTTTCATTATAAGACGGTACGCTAATTTTGGTAAAAGTATATTTACGGGTACCCCTTGGCGAAAATTGGTGATTTTTGGCGGTGTATAGATACCGAGTTTGTACAATTCTTTGTCTTGTTATTTTGGCTTTGTGTAGAGCGATTTTAGCGCCAAAAATCGCCTCTACACAAAGAAAAAATAACAAGTCAAAGAATTGCATAAACTCGGTATCTATGTACACACTGACCGATTTTCACTAAAAAAATCACAGAATTGCACAAACTAGGCATTGCGCACTCCCTTGACTTTGTCCATGTACACTGCGACCTATTTTCACTTAAAAAGTCAGAGGAGCATTTTCACTTAAAAGTCCCGTTCTACAAACGAAAAATACATAAAAAACTACAAACAAAAAATACATAATATAATAATAATAAGAGCCAACCAGCGGCCGAGCGGTAAAGATGCTGAACACTAGTACTTTGGTTCGAGGTTCGAATCCCGCGAACGGGCTGGCTGCATGGGCGTTTTCGTGGTTTTCCCCACGTGTAACTTGTATACGAGCCAGTTTCCCTTAGAAAATCCTCCACGAAGGCATCACTCCCTTTAGGGAGATAACCCTCGTGTGCTTTGCCATAATTGAATAATCCAATCCAATCCATAATATCAATAAATTACATTTTAAACAAAACAATAAAATAACATAAGGAAAAACCTCTTAAGCGTCTAAGCACTACACGAAGCAAATATCCACTTACCTCATTTAGAAATTTCTTAGTCTTCAGTCTGTGGCACACAAAATTCCTTAACAGCATCCAAAAACTTATTAAATTATCTGAACTCAAATCCTTATATCGGCGTCGCCACATAAACCACAAAAATAAGAGTCAAAAATATCCTCCGTAGTTCCGGACTGTCCGGAAAATGGCTACTAATTAAACCTTCATTTACACACCAGTCAATTCATGCTCTTTTCCCCCTTACGTTCCAAATCGTACAGAAACTTCAAATTAATCGGTACTTACGTATTAACGCAACCAGGCCAAAATTCGCATAAATTGCGAGATTTGGCGGCCCTAGTTACGACAACCCTACGTGTTATACGTAGTTTTGTAAAAAGAGCATGTGGAGATTCACAAAATTTTCCTGCATTTTCGTGCAAATTTTTGTAATTTATGAGAAAATAGCAGTGTACATGGATAAAGTGAAGAGTGTGCGCAATGCCATTTTTGTGCAATTTCTGGGATGTTTTTTTAAGTAAAAATAAGTCGACGTGGACATGGTTATGGCGAATACGGTTTTTAATCAGTGCTAAAAGCAATAGCCAAAAGATTTCCGCCGAAAAAATAATTCTGCAACTTATTCAAATTCGAAACCGGAAGGGTTTAATTGCTATTTTATACTTTAAAAGAAAATAATATAAAAAAACTGTATTAAAAATTATCTGTAATTAATAAATGTACATTTTCTTTCTATTCATACTTTTTTTACTCAAACTTACAAATAGCGTCAAAACTTATGAATAGCGTCAACCTGGTTGCGATAATACGTAAGTACCAATTAATCTTACTACATTCAGCCATTCTACCGTCTAAACAACAAAACAAGCAATGTACTTCCTAACCAGCACACACCGCAAGCCTTTACAAAACATCCCAGAATTCAAAATTTACCACAATCAAGCAAACAATTACGTCATAATAATGTTTCCGTAACATTCAACTATTCAGGTTACCATAAATAAAACAACTTAGCGATAATACAAGGGGTACCACTTAGTGTACTTTAATTTTTGCTTCCTCCAAGAAAAATAGGTACTTACGTATTATCGCACCCATCTTAGTAGAGATCGCCAAAGCTTCGAATATACCAGACTTTGGTAACCCTGCAATAACAGTTATTCAGGCAACCGTACGTAAGACAAATATTCAGTCTCCAACGTATTTGCGTATGCGCTCTTTTTGTTGTATTCAAAGTTCGAACGGCTTTTATGGAAAAATTCTTATTATTTTTTGTTTTAAACTCTACTTTAAAATTTGTACTCATAGGATTTTCTTATAATAGAACAAAGAGAGGTGAAATATCTGCAGGAATACATTATTTTATTGCAAAATCGCTAAAGGAACAATTCTTCGAATTCTTTATCAAAGCGATACAAAGTTTCTACCACCACAACAAAACAAAACAATAAAATTTACAATTTTTTACAATAAAAATAATTGTAAATATATGTACGCGCGAACTTACTGTTTCCAACAAGGAAACACTTTTGTAATCAGCTCATTTCGGCTATGATAAAAATTTTCTGAATTATCTTTGTTATATTCGTTATTTTATCAATAAAGAACGAAATACAATATGATACATTAAAAAAAATATTGGCAATGCAGTATTCTCCGCTTATTAAATTCTCTTGCGTTTCAAACACATTTATGTTTATTAAGTGGCTGATTTAATTGGTTGTGATTATTGCATTGCAAACCGTCATCTTAGTTTTAAACATTTCAAATAATATAATAACTAATAAGTAATTCCAAATTCAGTTAATTCTAAAATAATAATTAAAAATTAATGTTAAAATTAAAAATTTACACAGGTTAGAAATTCCTTTTTAGTTAATAAAAACATTTTTTTATAATTATGTTCTTAATAAAAATTTTATCGCTTTAAAAATGTATGTTATCTGTGTGTGCTGCATATTGCTCAGCAACAGTTTCTTAATTATCTTCTCAATTTCGTAAAACTGCTGCTACCTTTTTTTGATCAGTACTTTACACTTCAACAGAATCTAAAGGGCTTTTCTAGATTTGATTGATGCTGGTATGTCAGGACTTTTTCTGTATCACTTGCGGTGCCAGCTTTTTTCAGTTCTTTTAACACTTTCATAGTCAATTTTTATACACGTTGGCTCAGTATAATATCCTTGAGTTCTTGTTGCCATTTTAAGTTAAACTCTTGACTCCTATCAAATCTCGAGGCCCACCAGCGGCCTAGCGGTGATGTCGATGAACACTGGTAGTTCGGTCTGAGGTTCGTGGTTTCGTGAGGAGTTGTTTCGTGGTTTACCTCATGTGTAATGTGTATACGAGCAAGTTTCCCGTACGAAAGCATCCCTTCCTATAGGCAGCTAGCTCTCGAGGCTTTGCTATAATTGCATAAACCAAACCTTTTAAATCTTGAGGTTTTTAGCCTTTGTCAATAACTAGTGCTATCTTCTTAATTGTTGGGTGCATATTACACGTTATTGCCACAGTCATTCATTGTTCAATTTCTTAAACCAGTTACTGCTTCTCATTTAGATATTAATATGTCCTCTGTTTATAATTTTTGTGGGGCTCGTATTCATTTAGTAGTCCAAGTAAAACATTTTATCCAGTTATGAGCCGCATGATGATCTGCTCTTCATTCTCACCATGCAATTTCTGGTGACTGAATTTCTCTTTGTGCATCTTGTCAGCCATTTGTCAGTTTGCATAAAATTCTCTTTGCATTTAGTGAAAAAGTTCTAGAAATAGAAAGATTTTTTTTTTTTTTTTTTTTTTTTTTGTTGTTGTTTTATAGCTTGAAAACATTCTGGAAAACCAAATTCATTGTCCTTTGACATTTTTTCCTCGCTTCCTTCAGCTATTCTCGTTTTTTACCAGTTCTTCATTAATAAAATTACTTCTTTAAGTAAATAGCATAGTGCTGGGAAATTCCGAGTTTAAATGTAATTTTCCTCTGACTTGAATTTTTCCACAGCAGAAAAATTGCCCTTTGTTTAGTTTATCTGCTACATCGTGAATACAAGCAGGGACCAATGCTTTCTTTGTTTTTTCTTCAGCTTGTAGTTGCCACTTCCTATCCATTCAAAGACTGTTAATACACTGTAATGCTAAGAATTACTTTTTTGTAACTCTTTGTTAACATTTTTGATTGTGAAAACCTTAAAAGGTAGAATGCAGAAGTTGCATTTCCACTCCTGTCAGCTGGAATTCCAGAAGAAACCCTCATTCATTTACAATGAGAATTGTTTTTGTTGAGAAAATCCTGCTCCTCTGAAGCCCAGTGCAGACAAAGAATTTTGAAAACAGTGTCTCACAGGCACAGAGACCAGGGGGATAAGAAAATTTCAGTCAAACCCATTTTTATGATACACTACATACCTAAAACATAAAGCCACGGCGCATAATGTTTTAAAATAAGGCACACCTTTGATAAGTACAAGTAGGATATTCTTTCTGTCATTAAAGATTCAGTTTTCTCCCATTCTGAGTTTTAATAAGCAGCGGAAATGAGGGCTAATCTTTGGAATATGGTAACAGGTAGTTTGGCGACATTTTGGTAAGGCGATAACGGTTACTAGCTAGGACTTTAGCAGTGTACATGGATAAAGTCAAGAGTGTGTGCAATGCCATTTTTGTGCAATTCTGGGATGTTTTTATAAGTGAAAATAGGTCGACGTGTACATGGATACTGTGTATGTGCAATTCTTAAAAACGCGGCAAGCAGTGGACGATTCTGCACTTTCTCCCAATTTCGCACCTAATCTTCGTCATGATTAAGCACTTTTGTTCCATAAAAGTTCTAGTATAAGCGTAATTCGGCTAGCAGATTGTTTGAAAAAATGTTGAGTTTAAAAAAAAAAAAAGAAAAAAGGCCTTTACTTTGTGAAAACAAAATGGTATCCAAAAAAAAAAAAAAAAAACTAGCAGGTTGCTGTAGCAGGGTTAATCGCCAAATTTTCGGCAAAAAATCGCCAAGTTACCATAATCTAAAGATTAACCGAAATGAGTTTATTATAAGCGTTTTTTTTTTATTGATTTGTATGTATTTTTTGGGGGGGGGTGTTCCAGAAAATCTGAACACAATAAGCTTTATTAAGTGTAATTTAATAAGCAACAGGTACTATACCTACTTTGGAAATAAGAATATTATCTGAAACAACACTTTTAATTTAATTACGGCCTAAATTGGCAGTGTTGGCGCATATCTTTGTGTAGCATATTGTTTGCTGCGTATTGTTCTGCAACGAAATGTATCCAAGTACAGACGTATTTCTGTAATTCTATTCAGTGCATTTGTAAATATAAATATTCAACATTAAAATTTTATCTAGCTAAAATGTTAATTTACCCAGTAGTCTCAGTATTCATTTTAATAACCTAACAAATTCAGTAATCGGTAATACGATTTAATAAGCGAACAATTTTTTTTGGCTCAAGATTTTTTTTTATTAGTACTTTAATCTTCAGCTGAATGTGTTTAAACAGTACTTTAATAAGCTGAAAAAGATCTTTCTGCTGACGAGTTTTTTTTTTAACTGATATTTTATTTATCAACCAACCCGTGTTTATTGTGATCTTAGATATCTTTAAGAGTTGTTAAATCTTGATTTTTACCTGCATGTCTAAAATAGCACTTAGGATCACATATCACACATCATCATCAAAAACTTTAATTTATGTACATAGCATTAACTTTCCGTATATTACGCAGTCTGGTTACTTTTCAAAACCCTTTATGGAGCCAAATATACCTCCTTAAAAGTAACTGAAAACAAAAGTAGTACTTAAAGTAACTGAATATGTTTCATCTTAGCTAAAACGAAAATGATTAAAATTCATATTATTTATGCTTTATAAATGGTGAAGTATCATAAAACTTTAATTATTCTGTCCTGCAGATTATTGCTTCAGTTTTGATAACAGGGCCTCCTTAGAAAATATATTTTTTGTAGGGACCTTCAAAGCCCATTTTCTCTCTTTTGTTAAAGAAATTTAGAATTACAATGAAAAATAGTCTCATTCTGAGACCCTCTTTTACCTGGGATCTTGTGCCTTCACCTTGCAGGCACCTAGGTAAACAGGAACTGTTTACAAATACTTAGCATTGAGTTTAAAGTAATAAATACATAAACCTTTTCACTCAAAATAAACAGTTTTGCATTTTGTAGTAATGACTTTCTTTTGAAATTTATATCCTGAAATTGGATTGCGTCGTAGATTCTTTCATAAGCCATTGAATTATTTTAAGTTTATATTAAAAAAGTTGGTTACATCATTGTAAGAATGTTTCCGATTAGCCTAATTGTATAAAAATAGCGTTGAATTGTACATTATAAAATTCAGTTATTCTGAATTATTATTCTGAAATACACTAATAATTAAAACCCAAAGTATAATTTTGAATTCATTTCCGTAATCACTTCCCATTTAAGATGCTTTCAATGTGAGGATAGGATTTACAAAAAATTTTGTGATTTTCCCATGCAGCCTTTAGCTGAATCTGGATGGTTCTTAGCAAGAACTGGCTGAATGTTCAATATTTTCACCCAAAGAAGGAGGTATTACAGCTGTATATAGATTTTTCTTGCTCTTTATTTTTTAATTCATCAGTTCAAATTCACTGTTTTCAAATTTTTCGAAAACGTGGAAAAATAATCAACATATATTTTTTCAAATACGAAGATACTTTTCAAAATATTTTTTTATCCATAAAGAAATTGACAGTAGGTAACATTTTCATGAAAGCCATACCATGCAGGCCACCAGCGGCCGAATGGTAAATTCGCTGAACACTAATAGATCGATCTGGGTTCGATTTCAAATGAACGGGCTGGCTGCATATGCGTTTTTGTGGTTTCACTCGTGTGTATACGTGCCAGTTTCTTTTAGAAAGACTTCCACGCAGATAGCCCTAGAATGCTTTGCTATAATCGGACAAGCCAAAGCTAAGCCATAAACGCATTTTTGACGCGTTATTAAAGGGTGTTTGTTTTTGTGAGAGGAAAACGCAACCTTTGTTATTATTTCCCCCTAATAAATAAGCTTTCATCAGTTTCCGCAATTGTGCCGCATCCATCTATTTCAATGTAAGGACGAAATAGCAAAGAATTAACACATAACCACTCCTATATAATAATTCAATTCGATACCATAGTACGCTTTATCGTAACCACCTTGACGCAGTTTGGCATATTTTTCAAAGAAGAAAATTACTTGTATGGTAAAAGAATTACATACATACGTATTTTACGTTTCAACTGTATATTTATCGCTTCCCCTCGAAAAAAGACTGTTGGTAAACCTAGTTACAAACGCGTTTTTGTTTCCGTTGTGGAAATTTCGTAGCGACCGCTTTTAGGAAAGATTCGAACCATTACTCCTTTAGTGATTTTGCGTTTGAATACTATATTCTCGCAGAAATTTCGCGATCATGCGAGTGGTTAACAGAGTTTGGCGTAATCTGAAACTTCAACGACTTCTACTAAGGGGATTGCGATAATATTTAAGTACCTTGGATTCAACTGTTGTGTTGCCATTCATTTAAAGTAAGCTTCGCAGAACTTAATAGCCGTTAACTCTTAAATAATTTAATCCTGATATAAATAATTAAATGAATCGGTAGTAATGAAAGTAATGTAATAATATATGAAACCCTAGCTGCCAATCCACTCAACCAATCGGAATGAAGTTTCAGATATTGTTATTTGAAAGTATGCGCTCGAGACTGCGATTTCGATTGGTTGAGCGGATAGGTTGTTAGAGGTTCACAATATTGGAGAAGATTTTATGATCACTCTGCTTAAGCGTTCAAACTTTGTTCAACGTACTGAGCGTTTCAATGGATAAGTAAAGATTGTGTTTGGAAATTATGACTCATATCATGTGCAGAAACCCTTTCTTTTGGAGACGTTTCGTCTAACTGGATGAAAAATTGAAGTACCGCATTCCTAGAAAAAAAAAAGTCCTTTGCGTCGTTACTTCCGGAAACTGAATTTATATAAATCAAGTTTTTCTTTTGGTAGCATACATGATTTGATGAGAGAATCTGTGAAGTTGTAATTCGTTCTGGTGTTTTTAACTTTTGCGTAAAAACATGGTATGTTATGCTTATTAATCTAATCTATTTGGTCACTGATTCTTAAATATGAGGAAACTGTTCTCAAATACGTTTAATGCTGTAATTATTTATCTTTTGGATTAATGAAAGTTAGGTTTAATTCATGTGAACGATAACTAACCAATGGTCGATTGCTTAACACTGCTGACCATTGACAGACAGTATGTTTTCTTTGGTGTTCTCAACTTTTGCGTAAAACATGGTATGTTATGCTTATTAATCTAATCTATTTGGTCACTGGAAGTTGAACATGAGGAAACTGTTCTCAGATAAATTTAATGTTGTAATTATTTATCTTTTGAATTAATGAAAGTTAGGTTTAATTCACGAGAACGATAACTAACCAATGATCGATTGCTTAACACTTGTGACCATTGACAAACAGTATGTTTTCTTTGCTTATACCGTACTGATCTTATTTCGGCAGCTAAATTTTTTAGAAATTAAGGTAATTTATCTCTCATTCCGATTAAAGACATTTAATTTTATATCGAAGTGAGGTGTTTAAGATTTATTCAACTTCTTCTGGAAAACTTTAACATGTGAAGCCAGCTTGCATACAGATCTGTTTACTTTCAGTTAAACACCATAAAAGTGCAGGCTCGTCGTGTATTTAGGACAGCTTTAAATTCGGGTCAGTATGTATAAAACCCAAAATATAATAACGTTAATAAGGTGGCTTAAAATATGTTTGTGGCTTTGAGTAAATATTTCATTTATATGGCCTTCAACAGTACTGCCCGACCTTTAAGAAAACATGTGGCTTCTGGCTAAGGATTGCTCGTTTAAATAATCCAGGAATTGCTTCAATTTTTTGAGCTGATATGTGTATCAAACTTGGAAAATATTTATAAAAGCACCGCTCGTTTCTCGCTTCCAATTTTTTAATTTTAGGTGTTAAGTCTTTTCGCCAAATTTTTGTTTTGACAAAATAAAATGTGGACAGTTTGTAAATAAAAAGTAAGTGTTCGAA
Organism: Stegodyphus dumicola; assembly: GCF_044657685.1. Taxonomy (NCBI): domain Eukaryota; kingdom Metazoa; phylum Arthropoda; class Arachnida; order Araneae; family Eresidae; genus Stegodyphus; species Stegodyphus dumicola. The sequence goes on from NC_140776.1 coordinate 136,829,491, forward strand.
AAGTAAACGCGTTTTGTTCAGTGCTATTCCTCCTTCGGCAAATCATTAACACGTCATTAAATGTTCATTAGCACAAGTTTATTTCTAATTTTTTCTTTTCGAAAACCGCCAGTTATTTTTCCTGAACCCTATATTTTATGCTACCTTACCACTGTATGTTTGGGAGGTGAGACATTGTTTGTGTCAATAAATTATTGTTATTAACTTTTATTAACAGTTTATCTATAGCAACCAAATTGCGAAAAACCCCTTATTGATTTTTCGCAATCAAAAGCCAGAGTCTTTCTTTTTAGGGGCTTTTGATCGAAGAATGTTGACTTTCGATGGTTAATGTCTAAAGCCTTTTTCATATCGTTGCATCTTAAAATCCCATCCGATTTCGGTCTATGCATGCTTGGTTTTTGGATCTTTTTCAACTTTGAAAAAGTCATAATTTCTGGTTGGTTAATTTGCTGGTTTCGGCTGAATGGAATTTCTTTTACGAGTCTCGGGAAGCAGTTCCTGGATTCTCTATCTAACCTTAATGAGTTACTTTTATTTTTGTTTTTATGATTCTTTTTTTTTTTTCTTTGAGGGTGTGTTTTGCGGTAGAACAGTACAGAGCATTGACGATTGAGACAATGGCGGAAGATGAGATTTTTGCTTTACTTTTGGCGATGTGTGTTTCTGAATTTGAGCTTCCCTGAGATCCGAGAAAGGGTGACGAATAACAGCCAAATCACCTTATTACCTGTTTTTGATTTTTCTCCTTACATCAAAATTTACAGACTGCTGCTTATGCTTTTCTGTTCGTAATGAAGTAGTTGACCTGAAGTTAGGCAATAAATTCGATGACTGCTGTCGCTCAACTCCGTAAATAAAATAAAGAACTCCTGAATTATTTAAAACTAAATATTTTGGGAAAAAATGCTCAAAACTAAAGCATTTTTTGTAATAAATAAAAGTTCACGTAGTCTATTGTTATAGGTGTTCTCGAATTTGTTAAGAGTACCTAGAATTAGTATAGAGGTACAATACAATGAAGCCTTCCTAAGACGGCATCCACAATCCCAGATAATTTTGAATTTTTGTAGAGGTATTCGTCCGTCACGAGCCATATGACTATCGTTAACGTTCGAAACCGTTATTTAATTATAAGCCTTGGAAATATTGACCGCTGTCAGATCTACGAGGTTTCACTTATTTAAATTACTTGTCTCATAAATGAATCTAAATTAGCATTCGGTTTTCAAAGCTCAGCAATGGCCGAGTGAACAAGGCGACCGCCGGTAAAATCCTAGTGAGTGGACGTTTTCATGGTTTTCCCATGTGTAACGAAGGCCCATCAGCGGCCGAGTTTTAAAATCGCTGAACACTGTTAGTTCGAATTCCGGCGAAATGGATAGGCTGCATGGGCGCTTTCGTGGTTTTCTCCAATGTGTAACGAGTATACGAGCCAGATCTCTTCGCAAGTGATCGTAATGTGATCTATAATTTATATTTTAATACTATTAATATTTTACAAAAAATTATATTCAGAAAGGCATACTGAACTTTTTACATTTGTTACCTTATTAGTTTTGGTGTCATTTTTCTTGCAAAGTTAATGGGCATTGTTAACTAACGTAGCTCTTTGAAGTAATCTAAAATTGATATTAACGATGAGAAGTATCTGGAAATAGCTCGTCTATATTATCGCATGATGCCTTATTTTTTACTGTCTTAACAATATTTTTTCCAATCTACTAACGTTAAACGTAAACTATTTAATATTGGCTAAAAAAGGCATGTCTCTGCAACTTGCAACTTCAAGGCACAACATCCAACTTCTGAATCATAAAATCATCTTCGATTAGAATCAAATGCATTCTGAACACATTTCAAATGTCATTGTTCTCATAAAAGTCATTATAAATTATATAGCTCATATAAAAAGCAAATAATAATTACCACAATCGGAAAATATCTTTATGTTCGACTTTTGAAATGGAATGTTCAAAACCAGTTAGACTGTTAAAAGCATAACTCGATTACTTTTGTAAGAAAGATGTAAAAGATGTGACCCACATAATTTTCCAGAAGCATCCATCCGAGGATTATTATTGTTTCCATATAAAACTAAGTATAATCAACGGTACCTTATGTATTTTGTATGCACTGGGCAGAATGCTTCATTAGGTACCACAAAGCATGCATTAGTAATTGCAATAGTTGGGAATAAGCTTTCATTCGGTTCGAAACGGCAGTAGCTGCAAAGATAATACACTACCTATCAAATAATAATAAAATAAATCTGCCTAGGGCTGTTTTCAAAAAGCCTCCCTAGCAGAACGGCGTTCTTCCCCAAGGTCTTCTTTAATTGCCTTTCTTTTCCTACGACTTAGCTGGCTCAAGTTCTCATTGCAAGTGTCATGGCGGCTGCCCCGGAGCATTGTGGGATAGCCCTCCATTAGTAAATAAAACTGTCTTGGGAGTTTCCTCCTTTTGCGGTATGGCTGCCGATTTGGGTAGAGGTGTTTCGTTTTCTTGTTGGTTTTTATTTATTATTATTTCTATTATTCAAGAATTGTTACGGCAGTTGTATATTTAATTGGCTCGTTGCGGTGTTTGTAAATGAATTCGTTTGTTTGTTATTGAATAATGAACTGGACTATTGAGAGAATTTCGCTTTCATTTTGTTTGGAATAATTAACAGAGTGGGGTAGCGTGTTTGCTGTGAGTAAATTTTAAAAGCAATGATGATTAAGCGAAGCTAAACGAACTTCCTGAAGAATAAACATTTCTGTGTGTGCTGAAGTGATTATGAGAGATATGTCTTATCGAAACGAATTTCCAAGTTTTTCCATGTTTTTAAGGTTTTTAACCTCTCATTAGTGAAATGGCATTTCTTACTCTATCCTGCAAAATTTACCTCAATGTTATTTTGCATTGCTATTTTTTGTCCTTTAGCTGGATAGACGATCTTTTTTCTATGTTTTACAAGCCTCAGCCTGTCGTGAAATCTTATAAATTGTTATAAAATTTGGGATAAGCAATTTTAATTTATTATGGTAATTTCACGGATTTCTTGGACCAAAATTATGAATTTATTTCCATTTATACTTAGTTTGTGGTCTGATTATCTACAGCTAGGGACACAGAATACATGGAAATATTGTTCTAGACTGTGTCAATTTATGTGTTTCGTGTATGTAACGGACAAATTTCGTCTGACTTTCCTGCTGACCATTTTAAATTTAATAAATAATTCATTGTAAATAATATATATATATAATGTTTCACCCTTTCTTTATATATATAAAGAGGTATGTAAAGCAAACTTTTAATTTTAATTTGCAATAGCCCTTTAACACTTGATTTTTATTTGGTTATTTCCTCTTTCGGTCTTAAAAATAGTAACTGCTTATAATAAATCTCTCTGAATTGCGCCCCAAGTAACATGTCTCCCCTCATATCTCTCCTTCATCGGTTGTAATGTTATAATTAATATATATATATATTAATATAATAATAAATGCTATAATCGTATTGCAAAAAGGCTGGAATGTGACGAGGAGAGGGTGCAGTGTACCCATTATCGTGTACAAGTCAAAGTAGGAATGTGCTTTTCAAGAGCTGTTTTGTCCAGAAATAAAATTTGCTAAATATTTATGAGCCACTTTTGACTGAAACTACTATGCATTATACACGTCATCTGAGTTTGCAGCGTCGACCATGATTAATTTATATAATATAAATAAAGCAATCAAGTGCTTACATGTGTGCATATAGTGTGTCGATCTGTAGTCACTTTTGTAGTGCTTGGGATAATTTCTGAGACAACTAATTACTATTAATTAAGTACTTGGATATCACTTGGCAAATACCATCTATTTGAAAAAAAAAACCTAATATTTAACTCTTGTTTCAGTTCATTAAAAAGGCCTTGTAATAATTTTGAAAGGGATAAGAATTTTCAAAAAGGAATTCTGTGGCAAAGCAAAAGCACTGTCATGAATTGATTGAAAAACGCAAGGCAATTTTAATTGAGAAACATTTGAGCTTGCGATCTTCATTCATGTTCTGAACTTCTTTATTAGTTTCCATCGTTATATATAACTGTTTAAGGTTTTCATTCGATCAGAGGGCAAACGATCACATAGCTTAATGCCTTATTAATCACTAACTTTATTAATTATACAAACATTTTTTAGTGTATTAATAAAATCGATAATTCATACAACTGCTTTGGGATTCTGTAGCAATTAAAACAACCGTAATAATCATTAATTATCTTGCTACAATGTAGGTGTTTTGTTTAAATTTATTAAGTTGATTTTATTATGGAAGCAACCTTTCCTATAGCTTTTGTTTTCAATCCACGCTTTCTTGCCAGAATGAGATTCAGTTTCGCCGCAATCGGCAAAAGTAGGGTAGAAATCTTTCTACCCTAACTTAATTACTTCAGACACAGCGTGTTCTGCCTTTCGGCTACGTTGTTTCTGTGCTGCTTAAGCTTCCTATTTTACGGCTGTGCGTAATAATTGCCGGTGAGTCTACGTCGGCCGTCGGGCCAACAGCCAACCGCACGTTAAAATATCTTTGCAGCTTCGGCTGATTATTCAACTTAGGTTTAGCTTTTAATTTTACATTTCTATTTTGAGTTGCCGCCAAAAGTATTGGCAAAGATCTGTAAGCACCAGGAGTGCCAACCGTACATACTGTTCTTGAGTTGAATAAAAGGATCTTTTTACACGTTCGTACGCGTTGTTACCGATACAGTTGATCTTGGCGATTAGCCGCTTCACAGTTCAAGTAAAAGCCCACCAGCGGCCCGGGCGGTAAAGTCGCTGAACGCTGGTAGTTCGATCCGAGGTTCGATACCCGAGAACGGGCTGGCTTCATGGGCGTTTTCGTGGTTTTCCCCATGTGTAACGTCTATACGAGCCAGTTTCCCTTAGAAAGTCCTCCACGTCCTTCCCTTAGTCAGATAGCCCTAGCGTGCTTTGCCATAATTAAATAAACCAAACCAACCACAGTTCAAGTAAAGATCTAGCCAACGAAAACTTTAGCTAGAACATTACAACATCACATTTCCAGAATAAATATGAACTTGACTGATTTAATTATGGCAGCACGCGAGGGGAAAGATGATTTCGTTTATACTAATTATGAATATCTAAAAGAAAATGGTTCTTATTCCCAATCCACAGCGGATGATTCCGAAAATGACCATGCAGCCAGGATATGAATCTATGCCTAGAGCAGTCTTCCCCATTTGGCTACTGTTGGATCTTTCATAATGGAAACTGTCATCCGAATGAATATTTACCAACGACTGAAATAAAATACCAAAATAGAGAGCAATTTTTCAAATATTTCTAATACCCTCATAAAATAATAACCGCTTCTGATCAACATTATAGTTTCCAGTAAAATTCCTTAAAAATTTGGCGAACGCAGACGTTTAAATTTGAATTTTAGAACTAGAAAAATTCAGATTAGTTTCGTAGACACACTGTAGGCATTTCAAGGTCATTTTCATTTTCAGTAGGTTCCATTTTGGGGACCGTTTTGAAACGGTCCATAACATTAAACAGCCAATCATAAGGGTGCTCGCACTCTTATACATATCGACCGCTGTTGGCTGACTCTTCGTTAGGACTCTGGGACCATTATGTAGGCCGGCCGCTGTTCAAAAAAATAAACTTCCTAAGGCTAGGCGAACTCTTATGAAGATCATTTTCTAATTTGAAAACAGTAATAACTCTGATAAGGGTGGAGTCCTTACATGAGTCCGGTTTCCGTTTGCATTACTAATTAATGTATGCAGTGGATAAAATATTTTATAAAAGCTCTTTTCGAGAAGTGGCGCTTATGTAATTGTACAAACACTCTGACATGACGGGGCACCATTATATTATAAAGGCTTGCAGAATTTTTAAAGCATCAAAACACAGCAATTTATTATACGAACAGTAAAAAGTGTAAATAGTGATCTAATTTTATTGCTCCTTACAAAATAAATTCTTCTGCAATCCCTCAAATTCTAGGGCAAGATGGAATATAGTAAGCGAAAACCATTTAATGCCATAACGCGGAAATCGTGTGGGGTCTTTGTTGCAGTCCGTTCACATATTTACAAAGTTCCAAATTGTTCATCACTGTTCGCCACTCACTTCTGTCCAGCTATTTTAATGAAGTTCACGCTTCAGTGCGAAAGAACTCCTCAGAACCATTACCATATTCTCACGAGGAGGGGATTGCAAGAAATAAAAAAATATAAAATAAAAATAATAATAAAAAAAAAAAGGCAAAGGGAAGCAAATTCCAGAAAAAAAGAATACACTGAAACGCCTCTGTTTGAATGAATGAAACTAGCCTCTTAAAACTTTTTACAATGTTTTGACGACCCAGAGGAAGAGTGGCTTGAGTCAATACTGGCAAGGGATGTTGGGAAATTTTAAAAAATGCTAATTCTGGAAGGTCGTTATGTATCATGGGATTAAATATTAACGTGAAATGCTTCGTTTTTATTAAAGTGTATAAATAATCCCTCTTTTACGCTACAAACTGTTTCAATTGACTAAATAATATACGCGTGCTGTTTGTTAGCCATTTCGGAAAAGGACAGTTATCCACATTAAAAGTGCTGCAACAGTTGAGCTTCAAGTTTCACATGGAAGCTGGGCAATGTGTTACTGCTCTGCGCATGTTGCATCTTTCTGCAATGCAATTTCGATACATTTTACTTTATTCATCATTATTTATGATTCTTATGGTTAAAAGCTGGACTAATGCTTATAATGTCTCCTCAGTTTAAAGCTTTTTGGTTTTACGTTTCTGGCATAGTTTGCTTATTATGTTCACATTAAATTGAAGGGCATTGAATAAATCTCTGCGAAACATGTATTCTCGTTCATGATATTTATGCGAAGCCTGCATGAGAAATGATAGGAAATAAAGGCTTTTTGAAGGGGTCAGCAATTAAATCTTATCAGAGTTATATTAATGAGGATCAAAATTATCACTTACTTGACAAATGTCCTAAAAATGCTTTCCTGATGTCAGTAATTTATTATTTTAATATCTTTGTTTTGACAGATACTGGAAAAAATACGAGAAGTTTTATAAATTTTGTTTCTATTAATGAAATATGAATCTTCAGATATCTAGAGTCTGTTATGTTAGAATAGGTACTTCAAGGCCAATTCTTCGCTCCGTAACCATGACTCAGAACCATAGCAACGACTGCTGTGAAAGAAAGGGTCAAATCCCCCAAATTGTTAAATCCTCTAATTCGCGCTGTAGGGTGATGACGGCACACGTAATAATATAAAATGAGGGGAGGGTCCCTACGATCTTGATGTGCTTAATTTTAAAGTAACAGACTATAAAAAAAAATCCAATAGCTCAACCTTGCTTGAAAGAATCTAATTTTAGAGCACTTATGTCATTACGATAATTTTACTCCTAATATTGTCATTTAATACGTTGAATGCCTCCTAAAAGACAACAGATTTCTGCAAAGAAAGTATGTTTATTTACTCAAAAAATAGCAGTTTTTGTATCAAATTCAGCAACAGAAACAGCAGCTAATATAATTTTTATATAACACGGTAAGTTATTTTTTGAGGTAGCAAAAATACCAGCGATCTCTTTCTCAATGTGTTCAAAAGCATGTGGAATATATGTGTAAAGAATAGGTACTACCTCGCAGCTTGACAGATTCTCAATGAAAGCTCAGAATCAAATTTCTTGATACACTGCGATGATCCAAATATTATACGTCTTACCTAATTATGATGCTGAATAATTTCTTAATCTTAAAAATGTTCCCAAATCCTTAAATATAATACTTTTTTCATAAGTCTTGTCGCTGTAACTTGGCAAAATAGACCAAAAATTTACTAAAAGACATACAGTTATGCAAATATTTTCATAATAAATAGTTCAAGGTATTTATATCTCATTTGCATAATGTTTAGATTAAAATTAGATTGTTTAGATATGACAAACCACTGCCTAAGGGGGGTGACGATTTTGTAGAGGGCTTGCTAAGAGAAACTGGCTCGTATACCCATTACTCATGACAAAAATCCTCCATACAGGCAGCTTGTTCGCTTGGATTCGAACCCAGTCGCATCTCTAGTATTCAGCACATTTTGACCACTGGTTAGGTTGCATAAGTTTTTAACTGATAGCTCGACATATTTTATTCATTCTTATATTCCATTTCATAGTTATTATCTGTTGATGGATAGTATTATATCATGTTTTTTTTTTTAATAACTGTTATTTGCAACCAAAATGTAGAATTCTACCATGATTATATATAAGCATGCTACAAGTTTCGTATTTGATTATATATTTTAGTATAATTGTAATTTTTAGTTGTATCATGATTACGAAAAGCTATAATCTAATTTTATTTTCGATTAATTAAAACATATTTTGACGGCTTACTTAGATGCCACACGTAATACAAACAAAATGAGAGCTTTCATGTTAGGTAAGTTGACCTATTTAAATGTGACGTTTTAACAAAGAATGTAAAATCTTTGTAGGGCACAAGCTTTCAAAAACTATTAAATAAGTGAAATACCAATTAAATATTTTAATTCTCCTCGCAAAATTAAAAAAAATTGGTAACCACGATTAATAGGCTATTTCAAAAGAATGATTGGTTTGGTTTATTTAACTACGGACAAGCACTCGAGGGCTATCTACCCAAAGGAAGGGATGCCCTCGTGGAGGACTTTCTAAGAAAAATTAGCTTTATACACGTTACACATGGGGAAAACCACAAAAACACTCATTCAACCAGTCCGTTCGCAGGGATTCGAATGCCGGACCGAATTACCAGTGTTGAGAGATTTTGGCGCTTGCGCCACTGGTGAGTACATATCAAAGGAATGGAAGTGCGTCGTAGTACAATTATTTTTTCAAACGAACAAAGAGGAAATGAATTTTTGCTATGGCCGTCTGGTGTATAATAAACTGCTCTTCTTTACTGTTTTGATTGGACAACAGTAATAGTTTCTTTGTATAAAAGCCTAGAAAAACCAAAAAGCTGAATACGGTTTTTCTTAACTTAAATACTCTTTCTTAGCTTATAAGGATAAGTACATTAACTAATCAAATTAAATGCAATCAAATGAGTTAGGATATTGCACATTGCTGGAATGTATTATTTACGATGGTGGTGTATTTAATTATGGCAAAGCACACTAGGGCTATCTGCCTAAGGGGAGGGATGCCTTCGTGGAGGACTTTCTAAGGGAAAGTGGATCGTATACACGTTATACATGGGGAAAACCACGAAAACGGCCATGCAGCCAGCCCGTTCGCGGGATTGGAACCTCGAACCGAACTACCAGTGTTCAGCGACTTTAGGCCGCTGGTGGGCCATTATTTACGATGATTTTCTACTTTTGATTCATGTGACATATGCTATCTTGATGCGTCTTGACTTATTATGTATCTGATTATTTTATGCATTACAAAGTTCAAATAATTAGTAAAATTGAAATAATTTATTATTAGATTTTTAGAACAATATTTCACACAGCGTTATGCAATAATCTGATGGATTTTCATCAATTTAATAACATTAATAATAATATAATTTAATATTTGTCGTTCTCATTTTCATACACAACACTGAAACTGCGTAATTCGTGTTTTCATCGCAATGCAATGTAATTGGATCTTCTCATTTCGCGTATAATTTCTAACTGATTAGATAATTTCAAAGTTAAAAACAACACTGAAAACAGGATCTTGCAAAAGTTATAATTGGAGATACAGAGAACAAAGAGTAATTTAATAAAAATGATGCTAGATATATTTTCGAAATTTCTAATATAGTATGAATTTGACATGCTTAATTTAAGGAGTGTTATAATAAGTAAAATGGTTTGCACAATTTTTTTTATTTACAAGAGCTGGTGCTTTAGATCAGCAGCACTTCAGCGAATTCAGTTCAAATCTGCAGTACTTCAGTTTTGAATTGTACTTCGTCTTATTATTGATAATTCCCAAAGTAAATCCTCCTACGTTGTTGAAACTCATATATAGTCAGACTTAAGTTCTCCACGTTTGATGGGCCCACCAGCGGCCGAGCGGTAAAGTCGCTGAACACTGGTAGTTCGGTCCGAGGTTTGAATCCCGCGAACGGGCTGGCTGCATGGGCGTTTTCGTGGTTTTCCCCATGTGTAACGTGTATACGAGCTAGTTTCCCTTAGAAACTCCTCCACGAAAGGCATCCCTCCCCTTAGGCAGATAGTCCTCGTGTGCTTTGCCATAATTAAATACACCAACATCTCCACGTTTGATGATATGGTTAAGGGAGGTTTTTCCTTTTGTATAATGTAATCACTAGCCAGTTTCGCTTAGGGGCTTCCGGAAATGCCTCGACTTAGCTTTACGCTTAAGCAAAATAAGTAAAATATATGCAGCCAAGCTTTTTTAGTCACAGACATTCAAGGCTGGGACGAAACATTTTTCCATTTGCTAGACAACAATCCTCGCATGCTCTTTTTAGAATGCAGTATAACCTAACAACATTCCTATTCAGGCAGAAACGCTTTGAAAGTTTTATCCATTTAGAATTTTCCCATATTTGAAATTCTGTTAAAATTTTATGTTTTACCATGTTAGTGCGACTGCAACAATATATTAGTTCTTCTCTAGTTTAAACAACCTTTCTGCCCTCTACATTTTAAAACTTTCCCACAACCCTTTCGAACTTGGCGGCGGACCGCAACTTATACCGCTAGAGCCCTCAATGCTGAATGCGTGGGCGTCTCTTCTTCCTCAAATGCCCTCCCTCTTTCTACCCCTTCATCGGACTTCTAATGGTGCGGCGGCGTGACCAATGGCAAAAGCCGGAAGAAAATGAATATGTAAAACACTTTTGAGATTTCACTCGAATACGAGGGGGGATCGTCGGAGAGAGAGGGAGAGAGAGAGAGTAATGCATAGTTAAACAGACAAGTCGAGAGAGGTGTGCCTGCGGAGAGAAAGGTGTCTGACCTTCCAAGACGCAAAGCCGACATTTTCCCACAGTCTGAGTTCGAGGTTGGGCAACCCCCTTCTGAACATACATTCATCGTCTGCCACAGCCATGGCTTGAGGGGCCTCGGGTTACTCGGTACACCAGAGATGTCTGCTGCACGCGCATACGACTTTCTTTAATTAGCTTGTCGGACATCATCTACAGCATTGAATTAGCAGGAGTCCTAGTCAGAAGAAAACTAGCAACAAAAATTCTAACGACGCTCCGGCGCTTTTTTGCTTGCTCTACGTGGTTTTTATTTGTTTTAACAGATATAGACTGTCTTGTGTGAGACAATGGCCCTACATCTGGAATTTCTCGTGTCTCTACATAATGTTTTCAGTTTGTTGATTGTCTTTATGTTCAGCTCTTCACAAGTCTGATTTGCCTCATTTAGCATCCAACCCGATTTCGAGTTTCTCCATACATATTGATTCCAAAAGTTATCCTACCTAAGCTTTTCTTTAAAGGATCGAATTAAAAGTTGTTATATTCCTTTAATTCACATCCATTTCCGGAGGCCCGGGTTCACACCCTGGAGAAGGCAGGGTTATTTGTCAGTGTATAATGTCTTTGCAACACGAGGGACAGAGGCACTTAAGTACTGTTGAGGCTAAAGTCATCTCCAGAGAAAAGGAAGACCTTCGCATTCGTCGCCAAAGGATTCTGCTTCAGAATTAAGTTGGACAAATTCATCTTGTCAAATGCCAAAGACTTAAGCCAACGACAGGCCCAACCCTTGCGTTGTTAGGCACGAAAGAATTTTGGATTGGATTGGATTTGAAACACAAAAAAAGAAAACTTAATATTCATTTTACATCTTTTCATTAAATAATATCCAAATCTCAGCTATTATTATACCAGTTGTACTTATCGATCTGCATGGTAAGATGAAGTGACTGTGAACTGACTCTGAATCTTGATGATTAGAGGAATGTAATTTATTCTTTTTTCAGCATTTTAAAGCTAAATTTTAAATCGGTTTTAGAAAATGTAGGCGGAGATAAGAGACGCAGGAGAATATCTTGATGTCTCAGATTTCTTCACACGTTGATTCACGAAGGACTGTCACTGCAGCTGATGGAAGTGACAAATATGATACAGTAAATTAATTGCCGATTTCCTTTAATAATAATGTTCCAAAAATATCTTTGGCCTTTTTTAATGAAAGAATCATTCAGAAGAAGGAGCGAAGGGTCCCGTGTTATTGAGCTCTCTCTATATATATCTCGTAAGCAACTTTCTGAGACCAAAATACTTAAGTATTGAATTCAAATGGGAGAGATATACAAGACGTTGAGATTAATTAAACTAACTACAAACTTCAGAAATTTTGCATTGCTGTTATTTTTAAATGAGTGTTTTTCTCTTGCGCCTATTCTAGATACAAATGGTAACAAAATTTTAATCAAATATAATGCTAATTGAAGTTTTGGCTTAAATTTGAAATAATTAAGAGAAAAGGAATATGAATAAGAAAAGGAAAATGAAGTAATTAAGAGAAAAAGGAATAAGAAAAGGAATACGAAGGAGATAAAATTTACGTTTCTACTTATTTGTCTATTACTATAAGTGGTTAAGTTATAAGGTATTTCTCCCGCCTTCTTGGCATGCCATCGTAGTGTGGTGATCTGCACGCTGGGCGCGTATTCCAGAGGTCTGTGTTTCAATTCCCGGCGAAGGCGTTGCTCATTTTTCATCTCTCCAGTCTCGAAATACCTAATGTCTCTACAGTGGCACCCGAACTAAAAGGGTGGTGGATGATTCTTCACACCCAGAATTTGGCGAATGGGTCTAATAAAACCCCAGTCGTCCTTTAAAAAAGGGGGAGTATATAATGTATTTCTTCCGCCTTCTTACTGTGCCTAATGTCTCTACAAAATTACTTATTTGAATACGGCAAAGCACATGACAGCTATTCGTTTAAAGAAATAGATGCCGTCTTGGAAAATTTCCTAAGGAAAACTAGCTTGTATTCACGTTACACATACACACCCTGAGTACACTAAGCTTGTACACGTTACACACTGAGACATTTCTGCAGCTTTATTTTATCATATCAAAATAAGCAAATAATTAAAACCAATAAAAAAAGATGCGTATTTTGTCGATTTTCGTCAATAAATTTTCATCATCTATCCTAAACTTCCTTATTTTAAATATTAACAATTTTTCATTCGCTGATTTCATAAAATAAACATTTCTTGAGGTATTTTGTGTTAAATCTTAAAAAATTTAATATATTATATGCACTTACTTCCCGATTATATATATATTCTCTGTGCAGTCTTGCTTCAACGTACACTTCATATTATGCCTTATTTTTTCAAGAATCATACTTGAAAAATTCAAAATTTAAATCCCATACTTTTAATGCAAATATTGATTTTTGTTTAACACTCTATGTCAAGTTAGGCTAGGTTATTCGAACATGGCAAAGTATACGAGATTTATCTGCGTGAGAGAAGAAATGTCTTGGTGGAGAACTTTCTAATGGAAATTAGGGTGGGAAACCACAAAAATTAACCATGCAACTAGCCCATTCATCTGGGGTCGAGATCCCAGTACTAAGCAATTTTAACCACTCAGACACTGGTGCAGTGCATTTAATACTTTAAATGGCACCATGTTAAATTTACTAACTTCATAATAAATTTGTTGTGTCAGTAATGAAATAAAAGATAAAGACTTTAAACAGGGATTTTAAATTGTGCAATTTAAACATCCAAATACCATAGAATTTCTTTTATCCGCATCGTTTCCTTCGTTTTAAGAAAGTGTAAATTAATTTTTTTTTTTTTTTAAATTTACTTACGTGTTTTTTACATCTTCTTTTGCTGATTTTAAGAGATAATGAGTTGAGTACGTGTTCTTATTAACTGTTAAATTAATTCAGATGAATGAGTGTGACATGTTTATTGGCTTAAAAGAAAACAATTTATTGTAAACTAATAAGCAAGTCTTACAGATTCATCATCTTTTATTAAATAATATATCACACAGTAACGACATGACTGCGCATATCATTCGGCAAATATGTAGATTGGAAATGTAAATAGGAAAGAGTTTTGTTTGGTTCGGTTTGATTATGGCAAAGCACACTGAGGCTATCTGCCTAAAGGGAGGATGCCTTCGTGGAGGACTTTCTAAGAGGAACTGGCTCGTATACACGTTACACACGTGGAAAACCACAAAAACGCCGATCCAGGCATACGGTTATTTTAATTAAAAGATATTAATATCTTAAGCAAATAAAGTTAATTTTTTACTTTATTTTAGCGTAGTAAATGTTAAAACAAGTCTGAGCTCAGTGGGCTAAGATTTCTGTAAATTACTTTCATTGCTTTATTTTTATTTAAGTTAGAAGTGTGTTATGTGTTTAGGCAAGTAGAAAAATATAGCTTATTTTCTGTTCAATTTATTTTTATTATTTATTTAATTATTATATAATCTATTATTTTCTGTTCAAAGTAATTTAGTTTTACCAGACATTTACGATAAATATCAATATTTTAACCCCATCATGGTGCACATCATTAATTTGGGCATTTGTCAGTCTCTGCTAACGTCATATTTCTGCATACAAAACTCCACTTTCAAATGCTTTTTCAAAATACTTTAAAATGATTTTTAGATTTGCATCAGCTAATGCAGGGGGAAAAAATATTAAAATTCGTGTTTAGAACCTATAAATTAAATTTTTTGTAATTGTATTTCCATGAAGCCTTTTTTATATCAAAATTTGTCGTATAATAATACCTCTTTTCAGCAATGTAGGAAGAAGCTTCTTAAGAAGATTTAAATCAACAAATAAATAAATAAATAAACTTTTTTCCGTGTAGAATACAAAGCACTTTATATAATCCCTTTCTGTGAGAAAGAAAATGAAAAAGCAAATTTTTAGCTATTTTGGGACACAAAGTGTAGATCTTTTTTCTGGAGATCCGAAATTGCATGTGTAGGTCAAAAGTTCCAGACCCACACCCCCAGTTAGCTGCGAATGTCATACACGTTATCTTGACAATTCAAAAGAGCGTAGTCATGTGTAAATATGTTGCATTTTTGTGTAGGTTGCTTAGAAACCTGATCTGAGATCGAGGATTTTTTTTTTTTAACTTAGAACATACTATCCTTCGTATGTGAAGGACAGACAAGATTTTAGTACTGCGGAATATTTGGATTTAGAAGATTCTCGCCAGTCTGACCTTCCAGTCTGCTGACTTTAAATTTATAAGCAATCTTTTAGTGTTGCGAGTCGCAAATACATATTCTAACGAAAGATAAGCCTTTGTTTCTAGATTTTAGATCATAAAAAATAATAAAAAAAAGCTCTTACAATAAAAATATGACAGTTTACTTTCTTAATTTTTATTTAAAAACATTTTCAAAATGGTAACACTTCAATTCAAAAGTGTTGAGTTGCGCTTGTCAAGTGGCATTCTACAATTAAAAATCCTTTTCTCTTTAAGATTTTTTTCGGGCATACTATATTTTATACAAACAAAACAGGTATTTTTGTATATATTACTTTTTAAATTTTTAATATAGTTTCTATACTATCAAATACAAATTTTAGGAATTTAAAGAATACCTACCAGAGCATAATTTAATGAACTGATGTGTAAAGTATGTTCTAAAAAATGTAACAAATGTCCATTTTGCTGATCTGTGGAAAAATCTAATGCCCCCCCCCCCAGTTTGATTGTATGAATGTGAATTAGTTTAGTATAGGAAGAAACTGTTAAGAAATATAATTGTTGAGGAGTATAAAGCTTACGTTTAATGATTAAATTGCCTATCAATTAAAAAAAAACATTTCCGCTTCGCTTTTTATTACGTAAACTTTGGTATGATTTTGGCCCAACTTCAGCTGTAATCTGGTTTATCTTTGGTTTTGACCACGTCAGCTTCAATGTGATTCAGATCCAGCTTCGACAATGACCTGGTTCACCTTCGGATTCGACCACATCATCTTCGGTATTATCATATGTTGGAGTTAAATCAAACTTTGCGAGAAATATAATGCCCACAAACTGATCAAAGAAACTTTAATAAACAAAACTGTTGACTGTAAAAATTACATATCCCTGGATGGATAAGCAGTCCAAAAATTAGCGAAATTTAAAGAATGCACATTATCTAGTTTCAAATGGAAGAAGTGAAGGAATTTAGTCCATCTTCCTTTTTCTTTTAGTGTTCTCTTTAATGTGATTCTGGCCCAGCTTCAACTGTGACTTGCTCCAGTTTCATTTTTGCCATATAAGCTTTAGTTTCATTCAGCTGATACTAGATCAAATTGTAAATTTATCATCAACTACTAACAGAAATATAGCCTTTCACGATAATGAGCTTTTTATCCAGAATAAAGAATGAAAGAAATACAGGAATAATTCTTTAGGCATTAAAGCATTTCTTAAAACAATTACATTTCTTAAGAGAATTTCTGAAGACAGTGTAATCAAATTCAATTCTAGCTTAACAAAGCAAATTGTTTATTGACTTTATTAAAATCTTTCATTATGAATTAGATGGTAGCAATTGTGGAAAATTATTATATTAACTGGAAAGTTTTTAAAAAAAAATTACAACCTGCTATTTATAACCTTGATTATTTAATTTTGACCTGTTCCTATATTTTTTTCACTGTTGTCTATCATAATTCAACAGCTGGACCTTTTGTAATATTGAAAAGGAATTTTTCAACAATTAGACTAAAATAGTTCGTTTCCTTTTTACAGGATAGAAGAGAGTTAGTGGTCAGCCATGGAGGCAACTTGACGTCTATCGCTAGTATTGTGCCTACCGGAACAACGTTCAGCACAGGAGGCCGCCTTACACATACTCCTAATGAATTTCAACCGCCTTATTTCCCTCCTCCTTATAGTCTGCCACAGACGCAGCTTGATTTCCAGTCAGATCCTTACGCACATTTGAATAGCATCAATGCCACTACTCCTCAGAATTACCATCATCAACTGCATACAAGCCCACGCAGTCTTTTCAAAAGGGAGGATGAAGCATCTTTGCATTTGCAGACGAACATGCTGCCAGTATCGTACGCCGACACGACCCGCCGGACGGATGTTTCATCGTACGCTAGGCGGCCGGATATATTGGTGCATTCAGGGCATACCCTTACAGAACAGGACCTCATCACTCTTCAGAATACAGGAGCCTTACCCGTGCTGGACGACGGACAGGTAGGTTAAAAAAGCCTTCTTCAGTCATTGCTGGCTTAATAATCGTGATCATTAATAATTTAATAACTATTTAAATCACTTCAAATTTAGTATTTTTGGTTAAGATTTCAGTCTTAATCGAAATTTTCCGTGCAGCATTAGAATTGTTGCATCATTTGGATCTTTTTATTCTATTTATTTGCTGATGCTGTAGCGGATGTTAATATCTATAAATTGTAGAGTACAGTGGTACTCTACAATTAGTAGATGTAGCGGATGTTAATATCTATAAAGTACAGTGGAACCTGGAGATGCGAGTTTCATTCGTTCCAGCATTGAGCTCGTATAGCGAATTTCTCGTATCTAGAAACAATCTTCCCCATTGAAAATAATGGAAATCTATTTAATTCGTTCCGCACCCCCAAAAGTATCAACATAAAAATCAATTTTTCTAATAAATGACACTGGTAACTAATATAAGCGTAGTTTACCTTTATGATAGCTTCCGACACCGACTTTATCTGTTTTTCGTTAATCCACACCAACAACAGCTTTTAAAAGTTTTGGACGGTGGTTGGAAGTAACGATAACTCCTTTGCCTACATCAAATTTCTTAATTTCTTCCTTCGTCAGAATAGTGAAGATCGTCGATGTCGAAAAGGCCGTAAGTCTTCGCCAATTACATCATCTTACACCACGCTTATATTTATCTACGATTTCTTTCTTAATTTCAACGGCCATGGCTTCCTTATTTTTCTTTGCAGCACTATCGGAGGCAAAAATCTTCTTGGGAGGCATCGTGAAGTAATTATTTTCACGTTAAATGTAATAAACAATTAACTCACAAGCTCACACACACGTAGATCGAAGAAAACTGAGTGATCTGACGAGGCGATTCCCTGAGTCGAGCCGGATCGAGAAATGGCGTCACGCATATCAACAGCCTGGCTCATGTTCGTTACTCGAGACAATGCTCGTATTCAGGGACACATTTTTCACTCATACTTTCCTCGTATTTCGAATTTCTCGTATATAGAGGTGCTCGTATTTCAAGGTTCCATTGTAGTGTACATAACAGAATTTGCTACAGGAAGGATAGCAAAAGGATGCACAACAGATTTTGGGATTTTTGGTGCAATTTTTTTGTATATGAACAGCCTGACTAATCATTGCTAAGATAATGTTATAAAATCATTAAAACCTACGAATATTATTATTCCCAGCTGCTTACCAAATGTAGCTTTGTTTTTCCAAAGCATATCAGTAACAACGAGACTTAAGTTTTGAACATGAATGTCATCAAGTAATTAGATCATTTTTCTCAGAATCGAAAACAAGATGCGGTTAGACATCTAAATACAAACAGATATAGCGAGGTTATTTGTCAAAATGCCAATGAGGCAAAACCTAGAACATAAATCACGTAATGACCTTGTGTGTGGTAAACAAACTTCACGGATAGCAAATACGCTATAAAATGGTTAAATTATCGACGGTATTTTTTTAATAGTTAGGGCATAAAAAACGATAGCATTTTGAGCTAACTCAATTTGCTATTGAAATACTGCTAATAATCCCAAGCATTTACGTAAAACATTTGATGCTATTATAAAACCGAAATATCTACAGTTCGCTTGCGCAATCAGGAGGCAAACGTAAGAGTCACATTTTTAAGCATTAAGTTTAAGTTAGAAACTCAGCAATTTAGAAAAAAGAATAATGCGTTTTCTATTTTTATTTTTTTATTTAATACACGCAGAAAACTTTCAAAACTGCAGTATGTTTCATGTATGGTTGTTGTATTCAAATCTAACCAAACTTTAAAAAATTATTTTTTCTGATAGTTCTACTAAGTTAGAGGTTGCAGAAAACAAGACAAGCAGCAGTGAACCTAATTTTAGATTGGGAAAAGGAGCTAGAACATCAGGGATCTTCTAGGCGTGTAATCAGCAAATATGAAAGGAATTCAAGTTATTTGGATTAACTAAAAGGAATGTTTTCTATTTTACCATTTTTGACAATAGGGAGGAAATCACTCTGAAGTGGCGAAGAAGGTGTTGTCCTTCGTTATTCAATCAAGGTCATTATTTCCTTTGAAAGTGCTAAAATTTCTGAAATATTTTTGGCTACATCAAGCAAAAAAAAAAAAAATAAAAAATAAAAAATAAAAAAAAAATAAAAATAAATATATATATATATATTATTTTAAGATTTGAAAAGGACTTAAAGATAGAAACTTCATTAGTTAAAGACTTAAAGAAATGAAGACTTTATAATGTCTTTCAATTAACAAATTTTGCGGCCTCACGATTGTTACCCGAGATGCACGAAAGTAAGGACGAGACTTCAGTCCATCAGAAATTCTAACATCACGAGGACATCCGTATTCAGTCTACATCACTATATAGATGTGGGTTCATTGTTTGACCACAGTTGTGAAACCTTGATTAGACAGTTTGCCCAAAGACATTCGACTTTTTCAGAAGGGTTTAGTTAGAAAGTCTCGCCGGAGAGAAAATAACTTGACAACGTCGAGAATATTCACTCCCTCAAGAATCGAAGTCTCAGTAAGTGGCGAAGTCACGCTTCCAGGTTCCAAGGCATCGCCCTCCTACCCTGTGTGTAGCATAGTGAAATAAATTTTAAGTATAACTCTTCTTTCGCTAGCATAGCATGGTACGAATCGTTGTTGTCTACCCTATTTAGCAAATAAATTGGTCCCAATGGCGCATGCGTATTTGTTGTCTAGATCACGTCTCTCGTGATCGAATTGTAATCGGTGAATCCAACTCGGTTGTGATCAATGATACACAAACTCGGCTCTATGAAACATTTTAGGAGTTCCGTAATTCTTTATTTGTAAAAATGTACTTTTATTGATTTTTATATCATTTTTAAAAGTTTCTGAAAATTTATTATTTAAAAATTTCCATATTCATGTTTTAAATCAATAAAACAACTAAAAGTAACCAAATTATTAGTTTTAAATGACACATGGTACTGCAGATAACGATTCGTGCAATTATAACACTGATAAACATTTACGAATCCATTTATTGAATCTAGTCGTAAAAATAATCTTTTATAAAAATTTGCTTTTCCTCGAAGAGTGGCTAACTGGAGATAATGTGTAGAGATGGAGATAACTGGAGATCTGTGTTATAATCAGTTAACTCATCTCACTCGTGACTGATGATACTACGATCTTTTAAACAAACGGGAAAATGTAGGAAAAGGGTAAGTTAGATATGTTAAGAATTCCCCTCCCCCAAAGAAATGCTTTAGTCAAAATAGTATTATTGATGATGATTAGTATAACAATACAGTTTACCAAACAGTTCAATGTACTGTTAGTTACATAGTTTTGATAAAAGTTCAAAATGATTTAAAGAGTATTTTATGGCTCTCGCCAAGTCAAACAGTTTAGAAAAATAGGTCAACAATTTTTATCCATTAGAGATTAAAGTTCAATGGCTACTAAATCCTTAGAAGTTTTTAAATATGTGTATAATCACATAATAATGTTGATTATTTATCTGAAAAAGATAACTTGCTAAATCATTTATGTTATAGTTAAGTTAACTGATTAAAGGAAGGCAACTCGAGGGCTGCCTGTCTATGCGAAGAGGTGCCTTCGTGGAGGACATTTTAAGGCAAGTTGGTTCATACCCACGTTATATATAGGCAAAAACCACTACTAAAATCGACCATGCAGCCAGTTCGTTCGCCAAAATTTGATCCCAGGTCGAACTACCAGTGTTCAGTCGCTTTACCGCTCGGCCGCTGATGGTCCTAATTTTACTACGAAATTCTTCTTTCAAATAACACGTTGCCAATATGACATCATGTATGCAGTCGACAGTAGATAGTGTTTGTCTGGCCTACAAAGACCAATTGCCATAAATGGAGCAGCACTTTTTTTTTTCCTAGTTGGCTACAGCTCGTCAAAACACAAAGATTAAGGTAAAAAAAGTGCCGATAGACTTGAGAAGTTCAGTATCACGAAGAAAGAAACTCTCATTAAGACTGCCTGAGCGCCTTTGTGAAGGCCCTTACCTAGTAATTGCCGACTTTCATAAAGGTGTCGGCACTTTTATAACATTTTATGGAATCATCCGAGTGACGGGACATAAAATTCCTTGCTTTTTGGACATAAAAATCCATTGCTTGGACATAAAAATCCATTGGAGTTAAAAATTAGATCTAACCGTTATGAAATTGTATCGAGCTAATGACGACGGGGTTAAGACGTTGAGTCTTATGCAATTACCATGAAGCTACCTTTCTATTTTTTTATCAAGTTTTCCAAATGTTTTTCTTCCTAACAGTTTATTTTTGCCCCCGTATGAATAAATAATATTTCATCCTTCTTAAACCATCCATATCATATAAAACAAAGTCAGGCGCCTCGGGAAGTTTCCCGAATTTTTCACAGCTTCATCCTGCTTCGTATATACTTCACTGATCAACCTGATATTTTGCGTGATATAACCTGATAAGGCTTTTATATAAGGGGTCCATGAAGTTTAGAAAATATTTCAAAGAGCCTTTCTTTTTTATCTGGAAAACTTAGGACTATTTATCTGCTCCAAGCGAATGCAAGTTGTTATGAAATACGGTTTTTCATATTGAATAAGCAAACATTTTATTTCATTTTACATACTTCAAATCTCTATGTTGCTGGCTGGCTCACATATATTTTAAAAATTAAATGGTTTTCTTAATGAACAGCAAAACATCTTAATGGGTGAACGGCTGCAAAATAGACATTTTCATGTTTGCTGTGTTAGTAAATAATTTTCTAATTAGCGAACCTTCTATTGACAGCACGTTCAATATATTCTATGAGCACGGTGAAATTTGTTCTGCGATGGGACTTACAGAGCTTAATTTCTTCCAAAAGAGTTTTGCTTGTCCAAGTGATTACCATTCCATCTTTTATTCATTTTGAGCTTCCCAGAATATCCAATATTCCAGCACCGATCATGTCAAAAATCCAGCAAGAATAAAAACATTGTAACATTTTTTGGAACAAGCTGCTGACTTAAAATGCGTTGGCCTCTGGGTATGAAATACTCCTTCCCCGTCTTCCCCCTTCGAATTCTGTTGGGTAATTTTTGTGTGGAAACATGAACACGCACAAAGATAGTTGGGCAATAATGAGAAGCTCAATAGCTAGACGGACGAAGCGAATGGCCTCTTTTGATTGACCTCCATCAATTTTTTTTTCTTCCTTTCCTTCTCTCTTTTCTTCCATCTCACAACTTGTGTCGGCCAGTGCTGGAGATATTTCTTTCGGCCCCCCTCCCTGTCCCTCCCATCTTGTACCTGTTCCCTGGTTACTACTCCTCTGCATCCCAGACGAGTTTTGAGGAGTGACATTAGTGGACGTTTAACCACATTTGGCGAAATATTGCCCTCTTTGCTATTTAACAGTTAACCAAAATGTTTAGTACCGCAGATACGAGACAGAAATCATAGAAAAATATTTGCAAAAATTATCAAGATTATCTTATTGGCTCAAATAAGATATGTTTCCTCCCCTTGCAAGATAAACAATTGGAAAACCACACCCATCTTATAATCGCATCATTTCGATACTATGCTAAGGTAACTTAAATAATATTATTTCAAGATATGGTATTTATCAACCTTAGTGAACATGCCAGTCTCGTACATGTGGTGTTTTTTCATTGCAAGTTCTTATTCCTCATAAACATTTTAAAAATTACATTATCATTTTATATATAAGGGTCAGTGCTTTTTCTTAAATCAGAAGTGCGGAAGCCTCGTTTGAGATACGAGAAAAAGTTGAAATAATGAAAAAAATATTGAAAAGATTCAGATTTTAACGACTCTTTAAAGGGCTTGTTAACAATTTTTATGATACCAGTCTTTTCTTGGATTCATTCCTCCTAACAAAACTTTTTGTCTTTTAACTTGACTTTTGTCTAAATTATCTTGTAACTCTAACTAAACTTTTTATCTTTAAACTTTATTATTAAATATCGCTTATAAAATTCAATAGCAAAACCACAATAAGTTTAAAAGCAGCATATGTTTAGAATTCCCAATATAGTGTTAAGTGTTGCTGTTAACTTTTTACAGTCTTTCCTCAGTTCACGATATTAATGTTGAATTTTCTAAGTAAGATGATTTACGAAATTGTTGTCTTTATAATTATTAATGTTTTGTGTCTTTAACTTTAAATATCACTTTTTTCGTATTTATGCCACATAAAATTTAACAGCATTGTGATAATATTTGGTGGCAACATTCTTTTATTTGTTAAAATATACGGACAAAAAAGTGAAGATTGAGACGAATATAATTTCTAGGGCTAATAATACCTAAATAAAATGTAAAAGTGAGATTAATAAACCGTAAAGATATTCTATGTCAATCTAAGATTTCATCCTATGTCAATCTAAGATTTATTTTGGTTTAATTGGGATTTTTTAAAACGAGTTGCTTCTCTAATCTATCAAGTCAGTCTCTTTTTTTTTTTTTCCCCTTTTAATATATCCCTTTGTTTTCTTGTCTTTCTCAAGGTTCTAGTAACAAACATATGATCTCAAGCAAATTAAACAGTTTTGTTGTAAAACTCCGAATGTGAATAGGTTTCTTTCACGAACATGATATTCTTGAAATAAATTCTTTACGTAATTATAGATTGTCTTTGACTGACTACTCGCTTTTAGAACGGTCGAAAATTAAGATTCAAAATCCTGTAATATATGTGTGCATAGATGGGCCAATCTAGATTCTCTTAATTTTAGACTGGCGTAAAACGTAGATTTTATTATTGGCGTAGATTTGAATTTGAAAAAATTAAGTTAAATTAATGACAATTAAACAAATAAATTAAAATATCCAAAGTAACATTTACTTAGGGCTCCTGCGGGAATTGCAGTTTCTCCATTGGACTTTATTACAATTATTGTTTAACAGCAACATTTTTATTAATTTTTAATGAGTATAATTTCATACAGCTAAGATTTTAGACAAAACTGGTACGAATCAAGAAATGCAGCTATACTAAGTAGTGATAACTGGTAGATGGTAAACCATAGTGATCTAATTTGTTTCCGTTAGGAAAAATTTATTTACCTATTCATTAGTGAATCATGAATACGAATTCTTTATGTCCATTTCGTTTTTACGTGATAGATACGTATGTTCCTGAAGAATGCGTGTGAAAAAAATTCTTGTCATTGTCTAGGAAAAGTCATTGTATTTACGGAAAATACGAAGATTGATTCCGGATATAGATCAGCAAAGATAATTTTTAAAAATAAATCTGAAATTATTTAGTTAAAGCTTATTATTTTATTTCAACAAAATGTGCATATAATAATATGAATTAAAAATGCATTAAAATAAGTTTGCATTTGAAATAAAAACATTCTTCATGAACAAATAACGAAAGGAAAACTGTTTTACACATAACAAGATTTTCATTTTGTGGCAATAGACGACGCATGCATTTGCGTATGATTGGAATATCACTGCTATTAATAAATATGTTGAGGATATAGTCTTCCGCTATGAATGAATTCAGCATCAGTCTCCTCTAATGATATTTCATTGGCTTTACGAATGATATTAGTTCTTAACCGCTTTGTTCGTATTTTGGCTAGGTCATTTTATTATTCTTTGCAATAGATTGTCAACAACTTCCGTTTGCGTTAAAACTTCCGAGCGCATTCCTCATGGGAGTCATGTTTGATAAAAAGATTATCTAATTGTCTGTCTAATTCCAGGACCATGAGCGGCCAGGTTTGTGAACACTAATAGTTCGGTTCGTTCCTAACAACCTAATCCTAAACAGCGAACTAGCTGAATGGACTACTTCGTGGTCTTTTCCTATGTGGACGAGTCAGTTTCCCTTAAACAGTCCTCCCCGAAGGCATCCCTTCCCTAAGAAAATAGCCTTCAAGTACTCTAGCATAAACAAATAAGCCAAACTATCTGGCTAGTTACGGCCATTTTTTTAAATTAAATATGCTTTTAGATTTGGATCATTTTCTTCATTCTCTCTATGTTCTGTGGGATTAGGAGTTTCTAATATTTCATCTTAGCTTAGGACATAGCCGACTAGCAATTAATCAGTATCTTCAAATGATAGATCATTGAATCTTCTCCACACTTGGGCGTGCTACTGTAATCATGCCGAGAAACTCTGTCTTATTAGGGTTGATGGCACCTTTGCCTTTTACAGCTTATGATCAAACCGCTTTCCAACCGGCATTCAAAGTTGCAGGTTTTAATTCAGTTTAAAGTACTCCAACTTGATTTTTTTCCCTCGGGGGGGGGGAATAAGGGGAAAAAATTCTTAGCAAATTTGTTTGGTCTACTTATGTTAAATCAAAATAAAACGTGTCAAAAGCGAATGAAGTGCTTATTTTGAATTAGTCTTAAATCAAATTCTTTTAAAAGCATGACTAGGTGTACATAGATATTATCCAAGAAATTTCGCAGAATTCGAAGTATATGCCTGAGAGAATAAACTTTCTTGGAAGAGATGCGTCAGGTATTCCAAGGAAGTGCAGGTGTCAACGCCTGGGAAGACAAACCTGCTGAGAATACATATTTACTCATCACACTGTGCTGAAGAAGTTTACTATGTATATAAAAGTCTAGAGATTTACAAGCATGAATCTGTTTTTTACGGCATTCCTCTCATAAAACAGAATTATATTTGTTGGATTATCTAGCCTACGATTCTTGAAGAAGAGCATAATCTTACATGAATCGTGATTTAAATTCCCGAAACGTCAACCAATGACTTAATCTCTGCATTGGCCAACCAGGACAAATGACTTCAGCTACTGGCTGAAGCATATGCTTATTTCCTTAAGTCTGAACTAGCTGGCTTCGTGAGGTTTTTGTGGTTTTTCCTATACATTATGTAATACGAGCCAGTTTCTTTTACATAGTGCTCAATGAAGGTATCTCGTCTGGGCCCTATCTGTCTAAGTCTGGACTAAACAGTAGATGTGCTTGAAGTGCTTAATTCTAAATTAACCGGACAACAAGTCCCTTTTACATTAATATGTACCCTAATATTTCAGTTAGTTTTTCTTTAATTAGTATACAGGGTGTCCGAAAAGACGAGATGGAAATAACGACGCATATATCTAAAATCAAAGTGTTTATTGCATAATGGTTTTATATAGCTGGAGAAAAGGAATCAAAAATTTTTGTTCGCCGGGAAAGACTGCGCGGAGTGGACCTTTAGATTCCTTTCGCTGTTCGCGTTATCCCATCGGCCGTGAAAGTTACCATCGAACCATGAAAGTTAAAGAAGATCCCGCCAAAGTTGCACAATCGTTCCTGCAGAATTCTGAAGGAACTAACAACTTTTCGTTTAATAAATAGTCAGTATTCGACCTGCTTCGTTTTTGCGCCTCTTGAAAAGGTTTTCGTCGATTACTGCTATTCTTTTAAAGCCGCCCAATTTTACCGAAAGTTCTGTTTAGAACGTTGCATGTGTATTAATTTCCCGCAAGCAATTGTTCCACTCTATTACTGTTTTGTCGGCCATGTTCAGCTGATTATACCATAGCCATTAATACGCACACTTTTTTTTTTTTTTTTAATTTTACAGTAGGCTCCCATAGACTTGAAAAAAACCCAATACTTCGGTGTTCTGTGCAAAACCGGTCTTAAATTTTAATATATAATTTTATATAATTTCCTGAATGCAAGTAAAAAATATACGTTATGTTTATCTATAATTCACGCTAAACTACATTTTCACGGTCGACGGAATAATACATAAATACTCTTCCTTTTAACAGCAACTTTTGATCTCTTTAGATTTCTTTCTGTGATATTCGCCGGACTTAACTCCTTTGGGGATGGATTATAAGTGTACGGAACGCCTGCGGTCGATTTTTCAGACTTGGGGCTGCTCGAATTGCAGAGCGATGAAACTGCCAGTGGTGCTTTTGAATTTATGGAATGAAATATAGACTGAGCTACAAATGACGCTAAATTAGTAAACTGATTGGTTCAAAAATAAATTTATCCTCATAATTGAAGGGGTATAAAAGACAAGATATATTTTTAATATGGAGGGGGTAATAAGAAACAAATAGCAAGTTTTAGAGAAGTGCTTAAATTTTTTTTGAAATCTTCCTTCTAGTTATGTAAACCATAATGTAATAAACATACTGTTACGTGCGTACGGGTTCGTAATGAGTTGAATGCACCCAGAACTAATCATAACTTGATAAAATTTATTTTACAATCCCTTTTACAATTCTGGAACTTTTCACAAAAGTACTAGTGCAGCTTTTCTGAGTATGACAGAGCACAATAAGTAGTTGCCACTTTAAACTGTTAAGAAAGTTAAACACAAGACAATATAAAAAGCCTCAAATACGTAAGCTCGCACACTAATTTTCCAGTACTCTGAGCTTAACTCTGAACTAAATTAAACTATACTCCTAGCAAATGTATTAACCTTTAAAAATAAACTAAACTCACGCTGTCTCTGGTCTCGTATAGTTTTATCTCGTTCGCCGAGAAATTTCTAGTACCTTCGATTTATCGAAACTGCTGGAAAGGTTGCCAAGTTTGAACTTTTAGCAATTTCTCGACAAATTTGGCGTCAGAAACAATCGCCAAAATCCTCACCATCCTGACAGTGCCGAGAGCCATTTGCCTGAGTGTTATATAGACCCTGTAATCCTGTTTTTCTTGCAATGCTTCATACTCTTGAGGCCTGTTACATATACAAAAGATATTACAATTTGCATATAATTTCAATAAAATTATTTACGCATATAAAAAATTTCATAGCAATAATAATTTCGGATTTATTTATTTATTTATTTATTTATTTTTTTTTTTTTTTTTTTTTTTTTTTTTTTTTTTTTTTTCTTCGAAACCCTTATAATGTGTTCTGTAAAATTTTATATAGAGATCAAAATGGTAAATCTTTCTTTAATATCATATACTGTAATAGCTTATAAGTAAATATTACTGATTGAAAACCAATTGATTGAATTCTCCGTGTTATAGAAACGCTGTAAATTCCGAGGATGGTCCTCAACTGGAATCAAATGTAGAACTGACTTTAATTTTTATACATAAAATAAATGGCTTCGTTATAATGGATGTCACAATATTTACAATTTAATCCTCGATGCTTCGAAAATTTGTTTATAATCAAAAAACTGTATTTTAAAATTTTAATTAACAGTTATGTTGTGTAGCAAAATTCATACATCAGGCATATAAACCTTTTTTTTGTCTTTTGAGATTGGCATCCCACAAAGACTAGCGTGGGAAAATTAGAGTGAAACGTCTGATTTGCCCACGAGTATTTCATTTGTGATTCATGGTTTTCATGACCCAGTTTCCTAATATTGAAAAACTGATAAAACAAAATTGTAAAAAAAGATAAATTTGTAGAAATCATTTGATAAAAACTCCTTATCGAATTTTAAACTGGGGCAATAATAAGATCCTTTACATTGTTCCTTTATTGTTAAGGTAAAAAAAAAAAAAAAAAAGTATTTCTTTCTCAGCTGATTAAGTTGATATAAGATTAGATAAAGTTAACCTGACCAAGCAATGATTGATTCTCACAGTTTCTGTCAGAAAAATCAATCGAAAGGCGCTGATAGAGACTTGGCGGGAACAGTATAAAAGCGAAACTAAATCAATTCATCTTGATGCCTTTATTTAAAAAGAAAAAGAACAAACTATACCTGCTCGAAGGATACTTTTCGCATGATAACCCGTATACTGCATTCTTACAGCCATAAATTTTCTTTTCATCTTATAGTTTTTAGAATAATTACTCTAGTTTACTATACTTTAATACTGTAGTACTAATTTTAGTGCACGTATAATAGAAATAAAGAGTGTACGGTAAAAGTAATAAAACACTTGCTGTTAGTTTATTTTAAAGAATGTTATTACTTTATTTTAAACAATACAAAAATGCGAAATATACATTTGTCGCATTTAAATAGCTGATATTCTAGAAATATTATTTCTACAGCAAATCAAATGTTTTCAGATAAAGGAAAAAATGTTATGTTTTCTTTTGGGCTTGTAAATATATCCGTTCCTTATTTCTATTATGGTAAATAACTGTTTAACTCATCTGCATAATCCTTACATTGTGCGCTGATCTTCCCATCATAGTGAAAGATAAACATAATAGCATTCCTTTTTCTGTTTGATTAAAGGGAACATCAAATTGATTAGATGAAATGAACATATTTCATGTCTAGTGAAGAAATCTCTTAATGGATTTATTCTTTTAGAATCATTTAAAGTGTTAATGCGCAAGGAAAATATTCGGAATTTAGCTTATCTAAAAAATTCAGATGTTTTCATAAACGCAGCACATTAAATCTAAAAGATTTTACAGTTAATTTCCTAAGATTTATTCTTATTTATATAAGGCTGTATTTTGTCCCATAAACTCTAAACTTCTTAATTTTAAATCATTTATTGAACGGATAAACCAGGCAACATAACCCAAATAAAATTCCCATATTGGTATTCGGGGAAAAGGGAGGCAGAATGAAAAATTTGTGATATTTTGAACAGAGCAGAAACTTTTTTAGGGCCGCCGTTGCCTCATGTGAAAGGACAGGCAATATGCATCCATGTCTTTTCCGGGATTCGAACCCGGGCCTTCGGTACGGCAGTCTAAGTCACTAGCCACTTCCCTGTCTGGGCGGCACAAATGTCAGGTTATTGACGCTTTGGTCATTAAGCGAAAGAGGAGAGTGACAATCGTTGTAGCAGATTTAGCGTTACCCAGGGTGCACCACGAAGGGGCCTACAAATATCCATAGCTCTTCTGAGATTCGAGTCCGGACCCATCCGTAGAGCAGTCAGCTTCTGTAACCACTATATGGGCTGGGCGGCTTATTTAATCAAGGGAATGAAGTTTGAAGGTTTAATGCTATTAAGTTAAGACGTTTATAACTTGGGCGCAAGGAGAGGGCAAAAATCTCAGATATAAAATAAAAATGTTTGGCCGATTATAAGGTTGTAGCAATGGCCCTCTTTCAAGTTGTTCCTGAGTTCAAAGATACCGAAATGTGTGAATAAGGCACATATTTGTGGATGGTGAAAAACAACACTAATGAAGGCTAGAGGATATTTCCAGGGTAAAAAACGTTCTTAAGTTTTGCGACGTCTCAAAAAGACTCTAGCGTAAGCGAACGAACTGGATAATGAATATGAAGGAGACCACTGAGGAAATCTGGATTGTATAGGCAAAATGTTGGACAAATGCTTCTCAAGCTTTTCGACAGGCGAGCTAATATACCTTGTATTTCATTGAGACCCATTTCTATTACAACTACTTAACTATTTACGCCATTTATTAAAATTCATATATATTTTGGGATTATATACATATAATTCCTTTACTTCCCAATCTGGAATTATGAATTATTTATTATTCGTACCTTGGTTTCCCAAGACGTATGGCATTTAAATTGACTAAAATTTTTGTCTGGTTAATATGCAGGACAAAGAAAAGACGTTTTCGGAAAATTAGCACCTTCGCCGCGGCAACTAGTTCTAGGAATCATCATTAATTCATATTCTGAAAGTTATTTTAGATGAAAGAGATATAATAGCATACTCCAATGGATGTCATAAAGGGAAACGGAAGAGTCCAACGCACTTCTCTAACTACGTATTTAATCTGACCTAAAAATCAACAGCCAAGGGACATTTCTTACCTGCCATTAACGAAATGAAAGCAGTGTCACACAGCTGGTATTTTCACTCTTTTTGTAATCTAAAGTCTACTTAAAGTGCCAAGCACATTTTCAGAACGACTCCTGAGCACCCAGCTGCAAGTTGGTAGACTAAAGAAGATTTCGGAGAACTGTTAGCTAGCTGAAGCCTATTAGACTAGACGAAATTCACTTCAGATATTTCTGCTGCGTGATTAATATAAGCAATGAAAATGTTAGGTACTTATTGCATTTACAGTGCATCGAATTAGTAATTAAACCTTTTAATACATTACGGAAACATAATCGTACTGGCTAAGTAATAATTAAACCATTTACAATAAGATAAAACATGCGATGATTCCTGCAATGGCGCGCGTAATAGTGTACATTTGAAAGAACACGCCGTACTTCCACATGCTAGATATTACTGCAAATGATTGTTTTATTTTATCAGAATTTTGGACTGATAGTTTGTAACATGCATTCATTAACATAAAAAAAGAATCTTCATACTATTTGGACCAAGATGGGTGAAGGAGGAATTGACATGATTTAGGAGCGATTCTTATGAAGATGAAAATCGTAATCAGGCAGCCAACTGGACCTGACCGAGGCGACGACTCAACGGCCGCTTTGGAACAGGAGTTGAACCATATTCGTATAATCAAGTGAATTTTAGATGCGTGTTTCAAAAACGCTTGGGGAATCTAATTTTCAATTATGTTCTTACTGCCCACGTAGTTTTCAACGCTCTCTTACTGTCACCTGGAACGTAACGCTTCTAAATCTTCTAAGCGAAAGAGGTAACCTCATTGGGAAAATATGTTCTAAATGATATCTTCGGAATATATACAATAAGACATCATATCGAGACGATTCGGACTAAACAAATGATAATTTGTAAGGATACGGAAAGAATGTGAGAATAGCTGCGCTGTTTGAAACCGGTTGCTGTTTTCCATTATATGCAAAGTGTAAACTGACTAATCTATCGATTCATTTAACCAATTGGTACCGAGCTTAGGACTATACTATTCTGCTCTCAATCATGTACTTAATTTAGCCATTGATTTCATTTTTAAAGCATTCGATTCATTATTGAATCCTTATTCTGTTCAAACTCGAATCTCAGAGAAAGGTCTGAACTGCACTATAGAGACGTTTGTTATTTTCATTTTGTGAAATGAATATGTGAGCGAGTTCCCTTTAGAAATGTGTTCTCTTCGCATTAGAACTATTCTGAACAAAGCGTTAACTATCCTGATATTAGAGATGCGTTATTTTTCAACTTGAGTACTTGAGACCTACAGAAGTTTTCTAATCAGGGACACTGTCATATACACCTTGCTTATATCTGAACACTATAACTTCTACTGTTTTCTGCTTTGAAGAATCAAACATTTATATTAAAGTTAAAAGCTGAAGGAATATGAACTCAACAATTCAGAGCTGTATACGCTTTTTATTTGAATCTGGTGAAATTAATATAATTATTTTTAGTTACAGAATTATGATTAGATATAATTTTTAAATGTTAGAATCTCTTGCGAATAATGCTTATAAAATAATTAGCTTGTAATTTAGATCAATGAAGGGATGCCCCAAGAGGGTCAGAGTGGTTGAGACTGCTGAATGCTAGGGTCAGTTTGGGGTCAAACCCATGTGGGAATGCGCTACTTTAATGGCTGGATTTCCTCGTGTACAATGGAAATCTGAGTCTGTTTTCCTTGAAATTCCTCCACGACGGCATCCCTCCCTTTAGGCAGATAGTCCTCGAGTACTATTCTATATTCAAATAACCAGGTCTACAAAAAGTCCATTAGATAAGAACCTGCTTTGTTCGCATTATAAAATTTGTGCCTGAGTAAATAGGACAAGTAATCTGCCATTAGCTCGAGACCGACTAAAAGTGCTAGCTGTGTAATATTTGCACATTGTTAACGAGATACTTTATTTTAGAAAATCATTCTAAAGCAGATCGTCTTTTATTGATGAACGAACATAGAATGATTTTCTACATTTTAAATAAATGATGTAATTTTTTTTTTCTTATACGCAACGAGATCTCCGCCAGAATAAATGCTCATCACTGGCCGAGAGGATAATGCCGCCGAATACTGGTAGTTCGTTCCAGATTCAGTTGCTAGAGAAGTGCGTGGTTGCTTAATGTTCTTATAATATTGAATACAAGTTTCGCCTAGAAAGTTGTCCGTAAGTGCATCCTTATTTTACGTCCCTCACAAACTTACAACCAGTTAACCAGCCTCCATTAAAACAGATTGACTGGATGTTATTCATAATTAATGCATGTAAGAGATCCTTTAGCAGTTAAAACTTCAAAAGACAAAAGTTTCTTTTAGGCGTTTGAGAATGATTTTTAATTAACGTAAAATTTAATTAACTCTTTTGTACGAGTGTTCGTTTCAGAACCTTTTCTTTCAGCAGATTCAAGTAATTTATGACGTTAGATAAAATAAGTTACTGAATAAACATTTATGAAATAATCCTTCAGAAGTGAATTATGTAACAACAACAAAATGTAATCATTCTCTTCAGGTAGATAACAAAATAGCCACGGGAAACATTAATTTTTAAACTTAAATTTAATGCCATTATGAAAAAGAAACTTTTGTTATTTCTTAAGAAATTGCCTTCACAAAGCTAAGGGACCTATAACAGTTTAGAGCTTTATGTTATTAAAACGAAAGTGAGTGACATCTCAAAGAAATTGTGGGCGTATTTTATTTTGCGGTTGTCTGTCAAATTTCATTCTGTTTTTCTTGCGATATAGTCTGCTATTAGAGAAAGTGCTTAGGCTTTTGCTGCAGAAATGTTTATTCAGGTAAATATTTTTTATTTTCTATCTTTTCGCCTTTAAAGCTTGGTCATTTTTGTGTATTTAATGGGTTTATCTCTAGTCTGTTCTTGTTTGTGGTGTTGAAAAGGGATTCACCGTGAAAAAGATGTGCTTTCATTTGTTTGAATTGCTAACTAAGTGCATAAATTTTAACAAACATATGTTCGAAAATAAAACCCAAACAATATTTCTTTTTAACTCCAGCTTTGATACTGGAAATATTTATAGCAGTGTATATATTAATATATACGAGCTCGGAGCTAGACATTCTGTTGCGACCGGGGCCATCTCTGCAGGTTCATAAATCCTGCTGCCCGTACATCGCAATTTCTGAAACTTGAATTCTTCCTTCAAGTTCTAAAATTTTCCCCAACTGTAACTTTTGCTGCTCGATCTTCCTTCAGATTCTGAAAATACTGCCGCCCTGTTGGGGACACACCGGTGAAAACGGCTCTGTATCTTTGCAAAGCATTTTTACCACTCAGATGGAAACTACATATTTTCTCTTATTTTACTATATCATAAAAATAAATATAGAAATCTTATGAGTACCTAGCCATGCAATTAAGAAACTAATGACAATAATTATTTGGCACTGAAGCTCCTCCGTAAATTAATTATTATGGATCATTTTATTAAAGCAATTTCTAGTAGAAGTTTTTAATTTGGCTTTTTTTTTTTTTTTTTTTTTTTTTTTTTTTTTTTTTTGTGCTTGTTGAAAAACACGTGAATGTTACCTGCTGAAGAAAGGGAACTTCTGTGGAAGACCTCCCAAGGAAAACTGATCCGTGTTTAAATTGTATTAGTCGAAATGACACTGCCGCTCCCATACAGTCTGTTATATATATGTTAAAATATGCTCCTCAAGGTCCTTTTAACCTCCCTCATTTTGCATATTCGTCATCAATGCACAGCACTCGTTTTCTCCACCTCATTTGAGACTACGATTCTTTATTCGCATGCTTTTCACAAAGCGAAACACGCTAATCGAAATTAAGTGGGAAGAAAACAATTAGAGGATTTGACCATCTGCCGCAGCTGTCGTTACTATTTTTATAAAACAAACTTGGCGAAAATACGTTAAAATTTCTTATCTAAACGGATTATAGTCTACAATCGAACTTTCGGTGAACTGTTACTGTTTAAGGATGTCTTACCTAGTTACCACTGGTGATTTAAAAAAAAAAAAAAGGTTTGGATGTCTTTCTAAGTAGAACAGATGTATACCAAATTTAGTTCATAATAATTGGTAAGTTTCATTAATTATTTAACAATTGTGATTTCATTTCAAGGAATCAATGGGTATTTTTATACCAAGAATAAAACTGCTTTATAAAAAATAATGTCAAATAAAGGTCGAATTTTGGAACATTTGAAAGTATATATTTTATGTACTAAAATTCATCAAAAGTAATCTGTGAGAGTCCTATAGATTCGTGTTCAAGACAAATTAGGGGATCTGACTTCTATTGTAATTTTCTGTATTTTGAGATTAGTAAATTTTGAGTTTCCCATTTTTTTTTTTTTTTTTTTTTTTTTTTTTTTTTTTTTTTTTCAGTCTCTGTCCCCATCACTTTTTGCAGTATCCAGAATCTGGTGCATTTCTTTATTTGCCAAGGAAATCTGCTATTCCTCAATGAATTTTCTATTAATATGTAGTCAAGTTGTAGCCAGCCGGTTTGGCGAAAGTTCCTGGATGTGAAAGTTCCCGAATAAAACTCGGAAAAAATTGCGTAAAGCATATAATTGTCAATTAATTTACATTATTTTTCTTTTTAACTTCAGGTCATGGGAAATGAGACACACAAAGTTTCAAAAAATTTTAAACTCGTAGAAATATAATGAATCCTGCAAGAGCTCTTTTAGGGAAAAAATTTTTAATCAATCCTCCGTTCATGGTTTTTCTTAGAATTTCGAGACATTTGTATGTAATACTGGGTTACCAATACTGGGTTATATTAACGGAATAAAATAATTCATTACTACGTCTGTAAAAATGAGTAAAGAGTTGTGATGAGAGATGAAAGGGAAATCTGACAATGTGCCATCTAAATCTCAGCTCTTGCGCATCCTTCGTCTTGTCGCATTTGGCGTCTTGGCGACACGTAAGATGGTCGGCAACCCTCTAGATTCCGGAGCCGCAAGTTTTCCTCCAGGGTTGTTGACCCTTTCTTCTGATGTACCTGCCTGACTTATCCAACATTCCTCCAGCGGCAACACACCTGACTTTTTAGGAAGACTATTTCTCTCCCCCCTTCATCTCCTCCCATCATACTACCCCTTCATAATGAATCTTCAATATATACCGCTCACTTTTCTCGGAATTATTAAACCATGTTTATAAACCACACACATCGTGTAAAGAGTACGTGATGGTTTAAAAGTTCGGACTTTTTTTTTAACGCTTCCAACCCCTTTATATATATATACATATATCTTTATTTTCCTGTTTGGTGATGTCAATGACTGTTGATGTATTTTTCCAACTTTTTGATATATATAACAGTTTGTAATCTAAAATTTAATTAAATTATTTAAAAGGGGGAAAAATATTGTTGAAGCTTTATGACAGGTGCTATATTTCCGTTTTAAGAAAAGCACGAGAGAAGAATAATAAACACAAATGTAGACGTCAAATTACGAAAAACATTAAAAGAAGCTAAACCACTCTCTGTGAATTGTCTAATTATGAAGTGATAATTGGCTTTCGATGTAATTTAAAGAGATATCCCCCCTTCCCATTGTTACTGCATCTAATTTATCGCGGGTTTTACAATAGTGTGTCAGTTGTGACGCCACCTACGTTTCCTTTTGAAACTTCCTTGTAACCGCACTCATGGTCTTGTTTTTTCGCAGATTTGGCATGCAACTGCCTTTGAGAACATTAGGTCCGGTTTAGTTTAATTAATTTCTCTAGCGCCTTAACTGAAGCTTCTGTTGCGGTCACAGTTGACATGCCATTTTATTCAATACTATGTTATTATATCTTCGTATCATTAAGTATTCCTTTGATTTAAATAACATATGCAGAAAAGTTTAATTTATATTAAGAGAACGTTTTATTCAACTTTATTTTTTTATAATCATTTAATTTAAACATCTTTTAATCATTGGAAATTTATTCAATCATTGGTTTGCTTTTGTAAATAAACAAGTAAAAACGGGCGGCACACCAAAATTTTACTTTTAATCGCATCGCTATAGTCCGTCTGAACTAGCCGTGCAGCTCCAGCCCAGTTTTGATGGCAAGTATACCGGAGGACGGATAAAGGTCTATTATCCGTCTTCCCCTAGCATCAAACCACTGGAAAGTGCTTTCGGTTAACCAGTATTTTGTTTTATTTCAAATGGTCAGCACTAGCTATTATAGGCTTTGCCCACTACTAAGGTCGTAAGCGGTGGTTATTTTATTATGGAGGAATTTCGAATATGTGATTGTTGCAAGAATTGGGATATTTGACTTATTTTAAAAGCAATTACTTCCAACTTTTTACAGCTGATTACATAATATAATATAGATGCTTTAGAAACTAGTAACCAGAAAGTTTGTGTTGCCACAATATTTTTTTAATTTAATCCGCTTTTTGACAAAATGTTTCGTCATGTTTCTACATTGCGCGCACGATATTTTAAAAATGGCTAATGGTACATTCTTGAAATTTGATGGAATTCTTTATATGGGCTCTATTTTCTAACTGAACCAAAAATCTGGTGAATATTTTAATATTAAAAAACTTTATGCACGAAAACATTACAGATTTTTTAATAAAATACATTTTATAAACTCTAACTCCAAATAAAATAAAAATTTAAATGAAATTCTTAGAATTTTTGGTTCACAGTAGTTTCTAAATGCTTTAAAAACTACATATTAAATATGGAATTGAATTATGCAACAGAATGTTTTAAACTGTGCGCGCAAGGTGGAAACATGACCAAAACTTTTGTCAGAAAGCGGATTAAATTATAAAAATATTTGTGGCAACACAAATTTTCTGATTACCATTTCAGAAAGCAGATATAGTATATAGTCAGCTGTAAAAAGTTGGAAGTAATTGCTTTTAAAATCAATAAGTTATTCCAATTCTTGCTACAAACACATATTCGAAGATCTTGTGGGTTTTAAGGTGTAAGATTTTCCTTAATAGGTGGGTTACCGTTGCCTCTTATGAAGGAGCGGACAATTTATATCCTTTTATTATATACCTACTCTTGAATTCGAATCGGGACCCTTCGGTACGGCAATCAAAGTCACTAACCACTTTGCCGTCTGGGCAGCCCATCAGTATTTTAGATAGTTCCTTGTGACACAGTCCCTTTCAAACATCCATGCCTTTTCCGGGATCCTTTTGCGCGGCAGCAGAGCGGCTATAAGAACAACTCTGTTCGTAAATCTTTGTTAGTAATTGTTAGAGTTTTTAGGTTTGTCGAAGCATGAAACGGAGAAAATATGCCATCCTGTAGTTGGGATTCGAACTCCATGTCTCTCATTTGTTAGCCGGACAGGTTTGTAGTTCGTAACACTAAGACACATAATAAGGAGAGAAAATACCCTAAAAAAGATTTATAATTCGTTATTTCAGTTATATTCCAAGGAGATAAAAACTACAAGAAAATATTAATATGTGCATGTATCACCATATATAATACAGAGTCGTCTTAGACTTATGATCGACAACGCAATGAGTCGACGCCTATACGTCGTCGACACGATATAAAATCAATTAAGCCACAAAATTGGCATTTCCGTAGTATACACAGGGTTTATAAGTAACAACAGTGCATAACAGAAAAGTGTAATAATTCTATTAAATTACAATTTTTATGGAGAATTTTGTAGGATCTACAAAGACATAGAACCGACGTCAGCATAGAATTGAAACCAGTTTCTTGAGCTTCCCATGTTGATCCTCTGCCGACAAAGAAGCTGTCAGTCGTATGCTCGCTTCCAAAATTTCTTCCTAATTTAATCTTTATGGGCTTTGTCATCATCATCATTTAAGCATCCATCTACCTTTTTCTTTTCCAGTATGTTTAGCAACGAAAGTAATTCTGATGGTTTGCATGGAACTCTGGTCTCATGTTTCTCAGGGAACTCATGGAAATTCACATGGATATGTTTGTCATATATTCTCAATGTTTCCATTTTCTAATATACTTTCGTTTCCTCCCCCTCTTTTAACCAAAATGGCACACCAGCGGCCGAGCGGTAACGTTGCTGAACACTGGTAGTTTGGTCCGAGGTTCGAATCCCGCGAACGGGCTGGTTGCATGGGTGTTTTCGTGATTTTCCCCATGTGTAACGTGTATACGAACCAGTTTCCCTTAGAAAGTCCTCCACGAAGGCATCCCTTCCCTTAGGCAGATAGCCCTCGAGGCTTTGCCGTAATTAAATAACCTAACCTAACTTTTAAACCGAAATATTACATAAAATACTTTTTAAATTATATTTAATTTTCTCGCGCATTTAGACAGCTCTTTTTACTCTGCAGCTTTCCGAGTAAATAATTGTCACTTCCGTACGATTCCCACCGAATAAGTAATAGCTGTTGAGTTGAAAGTTATGAGAGTTTTTATTTCTGAGTTGAAAAAGGTTACAGTGATCACTTATTTTGCTGTGTATGAGGCATATCGTTGAAGACAACTTCAGATTTTTCTGCCAGTGTAGCGAGGGGCGGCACCTGCACGCCCAAACACGGAATAGGGCGTGGGCCTTGTTATGGCTGTGATTCTGAAATTATTAGTTGAGGTCGGGCCTGAGGAAATTGTTGCTCATCGTAAGTCATTGAGCAGCCTCAAGCGCCGATGCGATGAAACAAAGCTAACTGTGCGGTCATCAAGTTAAAAGGAAACTGTTCCTGAATTGAAAGTGGAAATGTCTGAAGTTGACAGGACTTTACTAAAGTAGATGCTATCACTTGATGTTAATAGTTTGAGTTTAGAGCTTTTAAGAAGAATGGTGGTGGGTTTAAGAGGAATGGGTGGGTTCATTCCTATGTACTAGAAAATAATTTTATTTGCTTACAAAATTAATTCGTGGAAGAATTACTGTCTGATTTACTTGAATGTATAATCTAAAAATTAAAACTAAATAACTACATGAAAAATTGGAGGGAGTGTAATTCTTTTTCACTAATCAGTTTGCAAAAGTCTGTCAAAAACAGTTATTTCCAGAAAATCGTCCGAAGAATATCAGATTTTCTTTTAAAGGCGTTTTATTACTAAAACTGCTAATACATGTCTAAGTTTAAAAAAAAATACTGTAATTAATATGTTCATGAATCTTCTATTGCGAAAACTCTGACAATTGCGAAACTATTCCATAATTTTTTTTCTGGCTTCTTTAGACGTACCACCAAAATTTGACCTTTACCCCATGGATGAACTCAAATAATATATTAGTACTACGCGAGATGGATAACGTGAAGGTAAGTAATTCTTCAAATAATATTCAAATTTAATTTAATCCATTATGGAGATCGAGAGACACGGTTTTAGTTCAACAGACTGATGGATCTCCTCTCAAGATGAACGGAGTCTTGATTAAGCCATGTGTTTCCGTACTGATGCAAATCTGAAAGGTAGCTGCAATTATAATTAGCATTTGTGGCCAGAAAGTAATCAAAGATAGTAAAATGCGTGCATGAAAGTAAAATGTATTTTCCTGTCTACTGCAATCCCTTTTGCTTAGTTACTGCAGCATTCTATAATAATTTAAGTTGATAATTATTTTAAAAGCCACGAAGTAAAAAATTAGTCGTGGTTGTTCACATTTACAAAGAGCATTAAATTGTTGTCATTGCCAGGAAACAGTCCTGACCTTAATCCTATCGAAAATTTGTGGCACCGTTTGAAAACTCTAGTCCGAATGAGGCGCCCATCAAATAAAAGGGAACTAATTGAGGCTATAATTGTTTCCTGGCATCATGTAATAACAAAAGAAGAGCTTAAATCTCTTGCCAGCTCAATGAAACGTCGATGTGAAGCTGTAATCAAAAATAAAGGGTACCCTACTAAGTACTGATAACTTACTGCAATCATCACTATCTAATGTATATCGATAACTATTATCATTTATCTTTTTTTTATTGCAAATTATTTAATTATTTGTATTGAATTTAGTAATAATTCTCTTTAAAATGATATATACAAGTTTGCATTTTGTGAAACGTAACGTTTTCTATAAGCATACAAAGTTCAAAAACAAAAATTTCCAAAAGTGTCCACAATTTTGGCCACCACTGTATGCTAAATAAATATATATTTTAAACTTTTTTTCAAACTTTTTTAAGAGATAATTACTTAAAGTGTTATTTATGTATTCGTTTTATTATTATTACTGAGGAATAGAAAAATCCAACGTGAGGACAAAAAGTTTAAAAATCTGAAATTTCATATATGCAACATACACTAAAGAAACCCATAAACGTTTCGGGATCGACATGTCAGTTCGTAAAAATCCCGTAGATCGTACACTGAAGCTTCGCAGAAACATCAATTCACTGTATAATTTTAGAGCGTTTAATAGAGCTTATCTAGTCCTATGTTCGAGTCTTGTCTAAATTTGTCAGAGAATTTTTTACAATTAAAATTTTTCAGCTCTTTTTAGTGGCTAAAAATTCAGCTGAGATTTATTTCTGTTACTGCATTACTTATTAAATGTTCTTCAGGGTTTCAGTATTGGAATGGAATGCATCAAATTTCTATAGTTAAATAAATCTTTAGTTGATGCACATATTTCTTCATCCAAAGCTCTAAAGCTACACGCTTATGAGAATAAAACTATATAATAAATTGAATTTAGTACCTAGTTTTTAATTCACTGGATATTAATTTTTCGTAACAGAATTTGTCTTACTACACTATTTTTTTCTAAATTTTGAGTTTGATAATAAATAGTGCATTCATTATTTTTTATTTTCCATTATGGTGGCATGAGCAGCTGTTTCACAGTAGCAGCATTAGCAGGATTAATTTAGGTGCTGCAGTACTTAAGTCAATTCTCACTTCCATGTAGGCAAATTAAATACAAAAGGAAGCAGAGTTTGGGCCTCCCGAAAAATTATTGAATTACATGAAGTTTCTATCTCCGCAACCTTAAAAATGCTTTGTTCTCATCAATCAAGTACACAGTAATCGTCTTTTACCGTACTATTACTAAACTATATTTTTTCTGTATTATGCATAAATTATTACAAGGTCAAGTACTCGTGTTATTGTAAATGTAGTTATGCATTAAACTACCTGTTAAGACTTAGTTAAGACTCTTGTTCCGGCATCTTAGAAACTAATGTCCAAATAAGAAAAAGATTCAAAGAGATAGTGTCAGTTTCATTAAATATTTGGTTACACTGTAGCGATATGAGGATTTTTTGGAAGCAAGAGAGATGAAAAATTAGCAACGCCTTCACCGGGAATCGAACCGCACACCTCTGGAATACGCGCCCAGCGTGCAGGTCACCACACCACGAAGGCTTGCTAAGAAGGCGGGAGAAATATCTTATAACACGAAGTAAATTTTTGAATTCATTTCATTAAATAATCTTTATGGATACCCCCTTTCAAAAAAAGAAGGGGGAGAGAGAAAAATAAAATAAATAAATAAAAAGATCTGAAAGGTTTCAGATTTAAATTACGTCCAAAGAGGCGTTTTAGTAACATTTTGTCTGTTACCTTTATTAAATATCATGTTCTTCGAACTTAAAGCATAAAATTCAGTTCAAGAGCAAATATCGCAAAATAGTTTTAAATTGAGTATATCTTTAGAATTTCGGATACACAGTCTTGCGCACAGGAGATAAAAATGTTTTTCTGTACAACGTTGCCATTGCTCACTTTGAAATCCTTGAGTTTGTTACTCAAAAATTCGTTAAAGATTTCAAAATATGAAATCCATAATAAAACAAATTCCAGATTTTAAATTTGGGCTTCCACCTGCCCATATTCGTAGTAAGATTACGTCATTCAAAATTCAATGGCTCTATGCACCGTTGTTTTATCACAATGCGAGAAACATACATTTATTTAGGCAGATTTCTAATTATTTAATTTCTTCAAATATAATGGAGGACTCTTAACATTTGGTGGCAACATTTTGAAAAGCGAAACGGACATTTATAGTAAACCAACGCAAAATCGCAAAACGAAAACAATAGTCCTTCAGGGACAAAGTTCTTTGGACTAAAAATAAACTGAATTTACCAGAAAAAGGGCTTACATGAAAGCATGAAGAATATTTACCTTGGCATCATGATAACTCAAGGCTCTACTCGTTTTTAAAACATAATCGGCTTAAAATTTTGTTTTGGATATAAGTTTAATTTCGTAATGACATTGATATTAATTTAGTAATTTCTACATGGCTTCAGTAAGCACTGTACCATGAATAGCTCCTTTACTACACTCATGTCCATAAATAAAGGATAATTCGGAGTCACGCGGAAATCGAACTCTAAAATAAATACATCACCTGTGAAATCACTATACACATCTTCAAGAATCATATGCAAATTTTAGTAAGTAACCAGATGACACCGATGGTACGTCACAATGACGAGAGTACAAGAGAGTGATATATAAGGAATACAGGCAAAGAAGTAAAATTGTTCGCAGGCCCTTTATAAGCATTTCAGTGCAATAACCGAATAGTTATGACACAAAGGACGCATTT
Source organism: Stegodyphus dumicola (assembly GCF_044657685.1). Classification (NCBI taxonomy): domain Eukaryota; kingdom Metazoa; phylum Arthropoda; class Arachnida; order Araneae; family Eresidae; genus Stegodyphus; species Stegodyphus dumicola. Next base: position 136,872,941 of record NC_140776.1, read on the forward strand.
GGATGATTTATACGTGATAGAATTATCGGCCGTCTTGAATGTGGGCGTACCCAACTGGAAGTATCAGACGAACTTGGAATTGCCCAGAGTGTCATCTCCACGCTTTGGCAACGATTCCAAGATGATGGTAATGTGAGTAGACGTTACAGCACAAGTCGCCCCAGAGTTACAACGCCGAATGAGGACCGGTATTTGGCAGTTACTGCCAAAAGAAACAGGCGGAGCACAGCCTCAGACCTGTCTCGTCAGCTATCTTCAGCCACTGGTACGACAATTTCAAGGCAGACCGTGTACAGACGCTTAGGGCAGATTGGTTTATATGCTCGTAGACCTGTCAGATGCGTTCCACTTATTGCAACTCACTGTTGCTTGCGGTTAGCCTGGAGTAGAGAGCATGCATTGTGGACACCGCAACAGTGGGCTTGTGTGATGTTTTCCGACGAGTCCAGGTTTAGCTTGCAGTCTGATTCTCGTCAGACTTTCTTATGGAGAGCTCCAGGTACCCGTTACCACCAAGAAAACATCATTGAACGACACCCTTACGGTAGTGCAGGAGTGCTCATTTGGGATGGAATTATTCTGGGTTCCAGAACTGACCTGCATGTTCAAATTGGAACCATGACAAACCAAATCTATCGGGACGTCATTCTGGAACAACACGTACGTTTGTTTCGGGGCGCCATGGGCGCGCAATTTGTGTTTATGGATGACAACTCCCGTCCTCACTATGCAAACATCGTAAGCGAATGCCTTCAATCGGAGGATATCACCCGTATGGACTGGCCAGCATTCTCACCGGACTTGAATCCATTAGAGCACGTGTGGGACATGCCTGGCCGACGAGTTGCAGCCCGTCAACCTCCTCCTACATGTCTACAGGAACTTCTGAAAGCATTGCTTTTTGAGTGGTGTAATATCCCCCAAGATCAGATCGATAATTTGATACTCAGCATGCCTAGGCGTTGTACGGACTGTATTGCATCGTCTGGGAGACATACATTGTATTAACAATCATACCAACCATATAATATTGTTTTTTTGTAAACAGTTTTTTTTTTTTTTTTTTTTTTTTTTTTTTTTGTAATTTGCTCCAGGGAGGAAAAAATCGCTAATTTTTTTAATAATATCAAACTTATAGCATCTTTTTTTCGCTCTTTACCTTTTGTTTAATAAATAAGCTTTACAAATAAGTCAAATTTGTTTTGCTTCTAACTCTTCCTTTGCCTGATTTTGCATTATCCTTAATTTATGGGCATGTGTGTAGAAATTGCAGTTCTTGGTAACCTGTCTCACTTTAAATCAAAATATTAAATTTTCATTGATGAATGGCAATTTTCGCTGGATATGATATCGGTAAAAGAAAACAAAAATATGGTAAACAGCAGCATTTGCAAAGCATTAGTAAGCTTCGGCAATTCTTGTTGAATACAAATTTGCCAATCATCTTACAATACATACGTATTTATCGCGCCCTAGTGCTGGTCACGGTCAAAAGCCTTTTGAGACTGGTCGGTGGCAGACGATTTGAGGATACAGAGGTTGCAATAATCTAATAGCCAGTAACTGTTTCAGAATGTACTTAAGTCTGTGCCGTGACACGTGGGTATAACAATAGAAACCATTTTGTTTCAAACGAGATAAATGGAGGTGATCAGGAAATGCATCAGCGGTTTTAGTAAAGCGGTCATTTTGCTCTTTGCCACGGATGGACGCTTCTTAAGCTTTTTGTATTTTATTTTGGCGATCGGATGGATGAATTGCTCTCCGTTACATGTCCAGCAATTCAGCCGGCGACGACTTCACGGCAATAAGGACTCGTGAATAACGAAAGAATATCGTAACTCCATCAAGATTTTGAAAAAATTGTCTCGAGTTTTATTTATTTATTTTCAGTTTTTTAAACTATATTTAATATTTTCTAAAGTTACCACGATTTGGGAATTGAAAGCATATTATGAAAATACATATAGATTTTTTATGGAAATGTCGAATCCCCAATTTTATTTGTAATGAGAAAAGAAAAGCTATTTCTGAGAATTTGAACCTTTTTCTTCCTCTATTTGAGATAAAGTCCGATGTAGCCAAAAAATAAATAAAAGAAATTAAAGAAAAAAGAGAAAGAAAATCTGAAAGGATTCATAGTTTAACGTACCAGAGGATTTGTTAAGCTTATTTTTAAATTGAGCACTCACTGAACATAGCAGATTACCAACATGCTCTTAGACTCATTCTTAGTGACACAATTTGTCTTTTTAAGCTTTATTACGAAGCACTGTTTTCTTCGCACTTAACGACACATAAAATTCAAGAGCTAAATTACAAAATAATAACAAATAGCTTACCTTTAGAATTCTGGATAGAGTGTTAGAGGTTACCATACTTTTTTAACATATAGTCGAGTGTTGGAGGTTAGTTTTTTATTTATGCGTTTGTTTTTATATTGCTTTTATATTGTTTTTATATATCTCTTTGAAAACTAGCCACTCGAGCGGCCAACTGCCTAAAAGAGTTATCATAAAATAGAAAATATTATATAATAACTTTAAAAAGTATTTAACGTTTCTTATTAGGCTTCTGATGATTTAAATAGATTTTTGTTTAAATCGGTCATATTAAAATGTTTTAAAAAATATTTTCCTTTGGAAACTGCGTTTACTGCTTTTCAGTCACTTGGTTTGCTATTCAGTAACAGATAAATTAAATCTGAAAGTTAAATATCTTACTCTTTACAGATTGGCAACACGCCTTTCGTGGAGAAGATAAGTATTCTATTTAAGGCAGTGGCAACACATTGCTTTCAAATAGCCGAATTTTTGGATTAAAATTGAAAGTTGAATATATACTACTTGATATAAAGTTGAATATTTTACATTTTAAAGGATGCAACTGTCATTCGTGCCCGAAGATAAAAATGTTTTATTTCGAACACTGGTGCTAGCTACTTCTGGCATTAAAATTGCTGAATTTATTAATCAAATATTCATTAGATTTGTAAAAAGCATGAAATAAATCAAATTCGAAATTCAAATTTAGGGCATCGAGGCGCGTGTTTCGGGTGGAGGTCTATGCGAATTAAAAATTCAGTAGCTCGACGTGCCATCGTTTTTCCGCAATGTGAGGAGCATACATACCTGCGGATTCGTCATTGTTTATTTTTTTTAATTGCGATAATATTTAATGGCAACAGTTTGATAAGTGATTCGAACAAAAAGAGAGTTTCGAGACTAATGGTACTGGTACTAATAAACAAATAAAATAATAAACCAGCCATTTTCTGCATTCGTAAGGTAATAACTGAGGGTTGTTACAACATAATATCTGGTTTAATTTCCCCTTTCTAAATGAAGCGGATTAGCGAATAACTACATAAAATTCGATACTTCCCAAAAAATTTATTTACCCTTTGTTAAAATCAAAATTTTGGATTATTTATTTATCAGAATTTTTTTACAAAATATGTACTACATTAAAGCTCGATGGTTGTGTTTGGGTCCATGCTGTAGTGTGGCGAAGAATTAATCTTTGTAAAATTACAACACATTTATAAGGGCAGTTATAATCAGATCTTATTTTGAGGAAGAGTTATATTTGATCGGGAAGTAATTTTTTCAAGGACAAGAGCAAAATTCCGTGTAAAGAACTACTTCATATTTATCCATTTTTGCATACAAATTAGACATTACCTGGTTGGAAAATTTCCTGATTAAAAATTTTTTATAAACAGTTTAATATTCATGTTTTACTTTCTGCAATGGTGTCTTCTTTCCGTGTAAGCCGACCAATCTTCGGGACTTCCTTTGGTCTTGGTTGGTTCTTTATCTATCGACTTTCTTTACTAGTACATTCTCATACAGAAAGGAAACTGTTAAAGAACAGTTTGCTTTCTGTCAAGAGTAAAATTTATTATGTTTATCTGAAACGCAGATGCTGAGTTATATATTTGTTTAAGTGATTTAGTTTTATATACAGCAAACTTTTTCGAGTGATTATTCTGTTCATTATTTACGATTCCTAAAGTTTAATATATGACATTTTCCTGCATAATAACGTAGGTAACAAAATTCATTCATTTTACGTTGCAAGTTTTACAGACAGGGCAATTTAAACGCACATAATATTAAAAAAATTTATTATAGTATTTTCTAAAATATTTCATTGATATAATCTAAAATATATTTAAGTTAGAAAATACATTGATATACACAATAAAAATGCTTCTTAATTTTTGTTTTGCTTCGCTCCACATTTTGGGGAAAGATATGATTTAAAAGGTCTGAAGCTTAAAAAAATCCATAAATGAAAAGAGAATTTTTGTTTAATTCAATAATACTGTGTTCAGTTCCCAAGCAAAGCAACATTTTATTCCCAGAACATCACTGTTAAATGTGATATTTGTTAGCATCCGAGTTTTAAGTTATTGTTCCTAAAAGTTTCATAGTGGGGTCCGAAATAAAATATTGCGAACAATAATTCGGGTCTCCGCAAAGATTTAGTCGATCAGGTCTCGCGTCCCTCACCATTCGCCCTTTCAGAGGGAGAGAATGTAAGGAATTATTGTATTTTCCCGAGTGTTCTTTATACTTAACCAAGTAGCAGTCACAAGTTCCGTAGTTCCAAACCAGGAGAAAGCACAGTCCCTCCCTTTGAAGTTGGCTATTATAGGCACCATTGCTCACAATAGCCCAGCTTCCCGACCAACGCCGTTACAGAAAGCGACTGTTTTTTGAATGAAAGAAGCGCGGGAGTAAAACCGCCTGAGGGCGATAACGCGCCAAATGATCCCACCCAGCAGTAGTAAAAGATTAGTAACCGCGCCGTACACGAAACCGCGCTCAAACGAACGTCGAGTGCTGGAATTTGACCTTGCCATGACGATAAGGGAAAAAGAGAGAGAAAAATAATAATACTAATAAAAACTATTTAAAAAAAAAAATAAAAAGAAATCCTCCCCGCTCGACCCAACACGTGATCATCTCTTCAGAACTTAACGATAAGAATCGTGGGGTCAAGTCCGTAAAGATCTAGGGCCGCTGATTGGTCACTCCGATTAACATGACGGATCTCCACGGTTTCGTCGCCAAAGTAGCCAAATCTTGTTATTAGTATGCAGGAGGAAGATTTTCGGAGAAACACACCTAAACCTCTTTTTTTATCCTCATTTAACAGGCTGAAACAATTAAATCAAAGCCTGCTTGCCAGATCTATTTTTTAGCATCTACGCTTTTTTTATTGCTTCATCGTTGGCCCTTTTTTGTCGATGGTTTAGATTGGGGTTACGACTTCGCGATTTTTTATCAAAGTGCTTCTGAGTATGGGATTAAGTTTCTTTTCCTTGCTTCTCGTACGAAATTTCTTCGCCAATTTGGCTTAGCATGGTGGAGTAAATTGAGCGTGAAAACAGTTTATTGTTAGAATCTGAATATTAATCGGTTTTTTAATGCTAATTGCCATGCGTTGAAATTTTAAATTCGCCCTTTCTTAGTAAAGTAACGCAACTAGAATATATAGTAGTAGTTGATATTCCGTACCCTTTGCCGAGTATAGAGAAAGGAGGCCTTTGATTTGCAATTCAAAAATACAATTTTAAATGGCCTTAAATTCAAAAATTCTTAACCATAATGTCGCTGTATTTGCACAAAGGACTATTTATATATGAAATATATATATATATATATATGTATATGTATATATATATATGTATATTATTTACATGCTAAGCTGCGCTTTATTTCATTTATATTCGAATTTAAGTTCTATTTTCTGGTTAACTTCTAGAAATTTACAAGAAAATATTTACGGGAATACTTAAATCTTAAGGAATTTTTCAGAGTGTAGCATTTTCATTCCGAACAGCTATTACGTGAAAAGGATTGGTTATTTCAGATATTCTTTTGTCAAACTATCTATAAGATGCTCTCGCCAACCCCTCCAGTGGCAGATTCATAAATCTTCTCTTGATCATTTCGGGAACCTCACATCTTGATACAGGCGTGATTACTTCTTTAATTAATGATTTAAGGCCCCCTGAAAAATGTAGGTTTCTCGTGAATTGCTCTACCCCATTAATCCATTACTCTTCAAGTTGTTTGCGTAGATACGTGTTTTGTATTTATGTGGCACTTCGACTGATGGATTCTAATTTGCAGCTATCAGCTTTATTCCTTCTTTTCGCCACCATTGGTTTGGCGCAGATAACCTCGCTAGGTTTTGCATCACAAATTGCAGAACAAACAACAACCTTGTTTCGTCATCCACAAAATAGCTGGTCAACTGAGTAAGGTCTCATCAGGCTGTTCGATCATGTCGATCGAATAAACAATCTAGAACTCCGCTTTGTCTCCGTGATTTGGCAGTGGAATATTGAAAGAAGAACTACGAAGAAAAGTAGCTGGGAGAATCCACAGCAGTGTCCTAGTCTTTATTTTCCGTCCTTGTTCCGGAGTTTCTTTCAGTATTCTTTCCCTTATTGTCATGTCCCAGATGATAGCTAAGCTTTCATCGAAGGGACCCAACAAGTTGATAAGAACCTTAGTCAGTGGTACAAAGAAAAGCTGATAGCCTGCTTATCAGTCAGATATGTCCTTGCATTTTTTAACAGTATTAAAGCATCTTGCCCATGATGTCATTGTGGTTAAAATGTGGCTAATGTGATTAAAATTCATAAATGGCATAGTACAAATCAAATGATCTTCTAGAAGTTTCAACCAGTTTAGGAATTACGTAGAAATTCACTATGGGACATCATAAACAACATACATTGCAACTAATGTCAGATGACTGACGAATGTAAAATGCTGCTACGGAAGCATACACGAGAACCATTTTGGAGAACAGTCGTTCCTGTTTATTCCAGGAAAACTGTATTCTCCTTTCTATGAGAGCAAAAGTGTCATAGGGCGTTTTATAATCGCACAAATATACGGTTAGTTGAATCTGCCAGAGGCCAAATTTCACAGATGGATAATGGGATGGTGTTTAGTGCATAGATGTCTTAAAGGCTTCCTTTCATGAAATGCCAATTTTCTTTATACGAATTCATTCCTCCTAGAGCGAATAGTCTTGGGAGTCCTTTGCTGTTTTTCGTGGTGGTTTAATTAATGACGTCAAAGTACTCAAAGTTTATTTTCTGTAAAGACCGAGAGATCCGAGTACCGAGGAGTTTATTTTACATGTTTTAATTAAGGAAAACTGCGTGATATTTACCTTACCTAAAGATAGTAAATTGAAAATCCATATTGTAAAAGATTCATCTTTTTTATGCACTAAGAGCACGGTCATTTGTTCTCCATCCATAAGAGAATTTCTAGCAGATATTGTTTAGGTATTTGTTTCACGTATATTTTCATAATAGTTTAACGTGTGTTTCAATGAAAAATATTAACTTTTAATTTCAATGATTGAATTTGTTAAAATTACAATCTACCTGTAACATGCTACATATATATAATTTTTTTTTTTTTTCATTGAAAGACAAAAAGAATAAATTTAACGCGTTTTTAAAGAGTAAATTTAACGCATGTCTATCAAAGATGCGGGCGTTTTAGAATCTAGTTTTGTTATCGTTTTTATAATCTGTAGTCAGAAATATAAGACGAATTTCCGCGAAAAAATTTCTTTTTAATTTAAGCTGACAAAATGGTTGAAAAATCTAGTTAAACGCAGCCCATGCCCTTCTTTTTTCGTAGTAACAAATGAAACTAACTCTTCAGCTAATCTTGATTAAATGGCAGTTTCCAATTACTTCAGTAATAACGAACACGACAATTTTTTTTATTAGTAATGCTGATTTAGTTGTAATACAAATTCAAACTTTATTATTAATATAAATTCTACTAATAATGAAGAAATGTTTTGTCCGAGTTCAAATCTAAAAGTTTTAATAAGACGTAATATAAAGCATATCTGGGCGTGTTCAGCTTGCTAAATCCCCCCCCCACTATTATCAATTCTTTTCTCTTATATATGCTTAAGTTTTCTGCAATTATTACATTTTGAGGTTTTATAATCATTAACTGTAAAGTATATGAAAAGAATAAACTCCTTTTGAAAAGGAGGTAAACGACTCGTGACTGTACGAAATTCTACTCAATTGTTTTGGCATCTTTGTTGAACTTAGCTGAAGTTAAATAAAGAAAACCATTAGGCCTTTTAAATTCAGTTCAAGTACTTGAAAAGAAAAATATGTGAATGCTTTACTTTTCTATCATAAGTAAGATGTCATAAGAAATCCGGCTTTGTTATTCATCTGATCATAAATCTCGTCTTTTTCTGTCTACGCACAAAGATGTTGATGGGAGAGAGAGGGAGGGAGGTAACTAGACATTTTTCTAGTTTACATCATGACAAATGAAAGATTTCTACTATTCCCGACCTGGTGTATTTTTCTCGGCAAATAATACGGATTTCAGAGCAGGCAAGCAATTTATTGGGTTTTAAGGTAAGTTTCCTGCCATTGCAAATATCGTGTGTACAAACCGTTCGCGTTGGCGTGTTTAATCATATTTTGTCAAACGATTTTTGGCATTTGAAAGAAAGAGACTTCCTTTAGAGCACTGTGTTGTGCTATTTGTAAAAGAAAGTATTGTTAGCATTAAGTACAAGCTGTCTGAAATGGAACTATCACGTTACCACATTAGAACCATCATTTACTTCCAGTTCTGTTGCATCAGCTACAGAATGTCAACAAATCATGTGTATAGCTTTAGGTACTAATGTTGTATCATATAACACTGCGAAGATTTGGTACCGAAAGTTCAAAAACAAGAACTATGATATTCAATAGGTAGAGCACTCTAGTCGGCCTGGTGATGTTGATGAGACTCGCCTGCGAGAACTTGTGGAGTATGCGAGCACTCGAAAGCTTGCTAATCAGTTAGACGTTAGTGTCATCTCCATTAGTCGTGGTATTATCTTTCGCATAAACATGACGTACAAGTTCAATCACTGGGGGCCGCATCAGCTGAATCCAGCAGATAAGGACAAAGTTCCGGAGCGGATCGTCACTTGTGATAAAGAGTGGATTTACTTCAACAACACAGGTCGTAAAGGGGATTGGACTGCGCCCGGTGAACCCGTTGGTAGCGTCGCATGGCGCAGTTTGACTAACAAAAACGATCATGCTTTGTATCAGGTGAAATTGACGTGGTAAAGAGTATCTGGGAAAATGTAAAACCCTCGACAGGAAGATTTACACGAGATGCTAGTCCAGGTTGATGGAAAACGTCGGAAGGAAGGAAAAACGTCGAACTGAGCTCCAGCGCGAAAAGATAATATTCTTTCAAGATAATGCAAGATCACATGTGTCTGCATTCACCAGCTGGACTCTTTAGGGACTGGAATGGGGTCTTTTGCCGTTCCCAGCACATAGCCCCGAAGTCGCTCTTTCGAACGTTATACCTTTTTTCACACCTGCAACTGCATCTTGCTAGTGCTGTCTTCCATTCTGCACAGGACATCCGAAATGAGACTGATCTGTTTTTGGATTCGCAGCCACAACGTTTCTGGGTTGAAGGTTTTGAAAAACTACCAAAACGTTGCAGAGAAAACGTTGCAGATTTGGGTGGCCCGCACTAAAGATACTGCTTTCGTGTTTTTTTTTTCTAACTTTATTGGCGGGAAACTTTCGTTACAACCAGATATATTAATCATTCTTTTAAATCATATTTCAGACCAAATGAAATTTTTTTTTTAAAGCAGCTAATATATGTGTATTTATTTTTCTGCTTTTCCATCATCGTAGTATCAAACTGCTAATATTAATTACATGAAAATTGAAATTTTTCTTATATACAATAAAATTAATATAACAATGAGTTTTTTAATTATGCAATGAAATGCTGGTGGTATAAAAATACGGACTATATGTTGGTTTGTGCATTAGCACTGAAGGCGTAATGAGTAAGTTTCCTCAGGCGCAGTTTTCATTAAAGAATCATAAGTCAAAAAATTAACTACGAAATCTTTATTTAATAAAATAGGAGAATTCTGCTTAATTTAAGTAGAACACCAATTAAAGTAACAATCTTCACAGACATTAAAACACTGAAGTATTGAAAAGGATAACTTACATAGAATCATCATCAGTCCTAAATATCATCAGGCTTACCTATTTAGGCAATAAAAAAAAAAAAAAAAGAAAAAGAAACAGGAACATTCTTTGACACAGTACCTGAAAGGAGAAAGTACTAACTGAATTAGACCTTTGGCCGTGAAAGTCAAATATACTGCATTGCACGCGAACTTTACTTTCTCTCACGCACGTTCGTTTCGTATGCCTTTCGAGTTTCATTATGCAAAATACCTAAATTTATGCTAACACTATATATTAAAAAAATTACCGAATTCGCTCATTCAAAGAAGTTATTAGTGAGAGGAGGAGGGCATTTTCTTAATCGCTTTGGTTATTAATACTTAGTTAACTAAAAAACTACTACTTTGTTTGCTTATTTTATAATATTAAACTATATAGCAAAAGTTTTTACCGCAGTGTATTGGCAAACTCATTTTTTCCTCAAGATTTGCAGTCTATATGGCTTGATTTTTGACAGTATAGAAATAAGAGCAAATGAAATATGTTTTGAACCGAAATGCTACAAAAATAAGAAAATAGACTACCATAGAACTTTATGCATAGGGGGCGATAAATGCAACCAAAATTATCTGTGACGGGCAAAAGTGAAAAACTTAATTTTTTCTGAAGATACTATTAAATTAATTTTTGCGAACGCAAAGCAATAAAATAATTTTTAAACTTGAATGATCTTCCAAAGCAGAATAATGAAATAAAACATTATAATTTCATCCCATATTCTAATAGCAGAAGTGAATATTTACTTAACTATTCTTGTGTTTAAAATATCATGTTTTGTAATTTGATATTTGTAAGTGCATTCATTATCTATGCCCATTATATGAATAAATGTAGAATTTTACAGTTGTTTTCTCATTACCATCATTCTTATTATTAGCATTAAATAATCAAATTAGAAGAGAAACAGCCCAGTGTAAAATTTAAACCTGCATTAAACAACAATGTTACATTCAAAATCCGCGCCAAAATAAGATTGTTCTTTTGCCTAGTTTTAAATTAAAGAATTTTTTTGGAGGAGACGGGAATCTGCTTCTTAAACTGTTAAACTATTTGTTATAAACTAAGAAAGGGTTTTTAATGAAAGCATGTGCTGCAAAATCATTTACGGCAAAACTCCTGAGGAATATCTGCTTCGGGCGAAGGACATTCGTACTGTCCTCACCAAGTGTAGCTTGTTTGTTTTTATTGCGGAAAAAAACCAGAAAAAAAAGGCACTAAATTTGTTTCCCCCCCCAAAAAAATTTAGAAAAACTTCCATCACTATGTGCGTTACCTTTGACCAGGATCATGTAAAATCACGTGAACAATTTAACTTTATATGTTCATATTTAAAAAAAAATTAAAAAGAGCCCTCAGCGTGAATAATAAGTAGCGACAAAATAAATACGTGACATCATGCTCTTTTTGATCAAACATTATGGTGTAAGTAGAATTTATATATATATATATATATATTTCTGAAAGCAGCTAAAGATGTTTAAATTGCAAATTTCATTTGCATTCTATGAATAGTTTTCAGAAAACTAAAGAACTACTAAAAAGGTTTTAGGAAAAATTTTAATTGTTCATCATGTGTGGATTGCGTGTGGTCTTTGTGCAAGTAAACCTTGCTTCGTGGTTACTGTGGAGAAGATAGTTGATCCAGTAATAAATATGTATTTATGACAGTATTATTTCTTTTCTCTTCTTAATCCGCAATCTTTTTCCTATTAAATATTCAATCCAATAGGTCCAATACAGCGCCCTCATTCATTGACCAAGTAATCGCATCTAATGAAAGCCTCGAGATGGGCATTAGTGGCAACTTTTTGCAGACTCTATGTCTGGGCGCTCGAAAGACCGGTGATAACCTAATCTATGTTCTCCATCTGAATGTATACTCGGTTATGCTTTCAAAACAAACACCTTCATCCGCCCGGGGGTAAGGGGTTTTCTTTTTTCTGACTTTCACTTTTTTACTCCACTGATAGATGTAAAATGTATGAATGGATGACCGAAAAACGTTACTAAGAGAGGGACCGTCTCCATATTGAGAATTTAGGAATTCTAATCAGACTTTCGTTTTTTTCTCTGTTACTTTCGTTATTTCTCTGAAGAGATGGAGTCTTGTTAAGAATTTCCTCCTTGTTAATTTGAAAATTACTAAAATTACTAAATAAAAATTTTCTGCTCCGGATTACTACACAGTCTTGAAATGATTACGTTTATTTAATCATTTGTCATATCTTCAGATGAACAAAAGGAAAATATTTTCGGCGTTATTTATCATATATTAAAAATAAGTTCGACACATTTTTATAAAATAATATATGTTATTTCTAGTAGCTTGTGCGGTTAGCCACCTGAGATAGTTATTTGGAAGGGAAAAAAAAAGTATATAGATACGTATATATACCGATTTTAATGAATCCAGTTATTATTTGCATTTTGCGTCGAATCAGTTTTCAAATTGTTGTCTCCAAATATAATCTCCGAATCTACATTAATGTATGCAGTGTGAAAAAACAACGGTACCTAAGTCATAAATTTTGAATGACCTAGTCCTCCACCGGAACATGGGCACCTAGAAGCCTGAATTTGGAATTTGTTGTCTATTTCATATTTTGTAAAACTTAAACGAATTCTTTTCGGTTTGAAACTTGAGTTTCAAACCGAGCAATGGCAACACTGTAGGGAGTAAAACATTTTTGTCTCCAGCGCATGAGACTATCTATCGAAAATTCTAAATATGCGCTGTTTTTAAATACTTTTAGCACAGTGTGGCGTTATCCCAAGTGCTCTCAAAACGCGTATGTGTTCGAAAAAAAAAAAAAAAGAAAGAAAAAAAGAGCAAGCCCGTTTGCGCATAATATAAAATCTGTTTTTACTTATCTATTTATTTAATTATATTTTGCAGTGAATAAGAAGCAAATTAAATTTGAAAAAAAAAAAATTAAATATCTTACGCTTTGTGTAATGGCGCACAGAAGATTAAAAAAGGCTTTATTTCGTGCGGTGGCAACTCATTTCTCTTAAACTGCTGAATTTCCTGACGTAGGTGAAAACATCACTATCTTACGTTTTGCCGATTGGCAACATATTCCTTTTAAATCGCTGAGTATATTAATCGAAATTTCATTACGTTCTTAAGAAACAAAAACTAACTAAACAATAAAAAATTTAAATAATACTTACAGTTGCTATTTCCTTTACTAAATCATGTTAAATTTAATGTAACTACTAATATATTAATAAAAGAAAAGAAAATCTGGAAGCTTTCAGATTTTATATTACGCCCAAAGAGGTGTTCTTTCTCATTACACACGCATACACATTTCGAAAGCATTTGAGCTAGCGCCCCCTTTGCCCTAAAAATATTTAAAAACAGCATATTTTTAGAATTTAAGATAGACAGTCTCGCGCGCTGGATTTAAAAAAATATTTTATTCCGTACAGTGTTGTTAATGCTGGCTTTTGTAGTCGTTGAGTTCGTTAATTAAAGATTCGTTAAAATTTTACTAAATAGGAAATCCATAATAAAACAAATTCCAAATTCGGGCTTCCAGGTGCCTATATTCGGATGGAGGACTATGTTATTCAAAATTGAATGGCTCTAGGTACCGTTGTTTTTCACAATGCATGAAACTTGCATACATATATTTATGCAGATTCTTCATTATTTAATTTCTTTAAATATAATACTGGGCAATAATATTTCGTGGCAACAATTTCAAAAGTGATCTAATGCTATTAGTGATTCGACGCAAAATGCCGTTTCGAAACTGGCCTTACACGTTGCTTCGATCTAAAAGTTCAAAATTACGTACTCGAGGGGCACATATTCAGGTAATGGACTAAGTATTCAAAAATCTGGTAGCTCTAAGTACCGCCGTTATTTCGCAATGCATGCAACATGCAAACATTTAGATTCTTCATCATTTAGTAATAAAGGTAATAATATATAAAACAGTTTAATAATAGAAATAATAATATATAAACCAGTTTAGTTTAAATTTCGGTTTTATTATCGGCAATATTTTAGGAAATATTTCGCAGAATGAAGATGAAGTGTTTCCCGAAGTGTGGGTTATTGTTTTCCCCAAGAGAAGGTCGCAAGACAGCTTTTGTCTGTCTCAAAATTTTTTGGAGTATTTTTGATTTGTTATATATTTATTTAAAATTATAATTAATTTGTAATAATTACACATGCATGTTTAATACTAATCCAATCCTTCTCTATATAATTTTAAAATGATGTCCCTCCCTCCAAATTGCACTTTTTAGCTCTTAGTGTGAATTTTAATTTATTTTAGACAATCGCATTGCAGCAATTTTGTTTGCAATTATTATCTAACGCATAACGACCATATCTAACGCATGACTCAGTTCTATCGAATCTATAAAATATGTTGTTTTGAAGAGCTATTCATCTTCTAAAGTTAACATTTCCATATTCAGTGTAGGTTTATATATATATTACATATATCTGGAAATTGAATGAATATTCAGTGTAGGTTTATATATGTGTTACGGTGAAACACCGAAATCTGGAGAATGTCGACTTTCACCGGTGAATGTCAACATTGACATAGTCGCTTGATGTATGTCCGAAATATTTTCCAAATACTCTTATTTCTGACTTACACCGGTCAATGTGGACATTCACCATGTGCTAATGGTGAATGTTGAACACATAAGAATATTACATTTTCTTCTCCGTAATTCGGTCGCGAAAAAACGCACTTGAGACTTAAAATAAGAACTTAAGAATATAAGAACTTAAAACACACTGTAAATTCAAAATGAGAAAGGAAAATAATAGAAGTTAAAAACTTAACTAAATTACGTGATTCAAATCTTATTTATTGCAACAACTTAAACTATTATGACACTTTGAATTGCACAAGAGGCCCTTGCTTTTACAACTGCATTTATTTGTGGAACACTTCCTTTTGGAATGGCAGCGTCTACATGTACTCCTCTATTTTCGACCTACACCAGAGCATATCTGTGATTGTCGACATACACCGGTGAGGGTCCGAATGTACAAGAATGTAATGCAATATTCGATCTTTCACTGACGTATTTGGTGAATGTTGACATTCTCCGGCGAAAGTCGACATTCTCCAATTTCGGTCTTTCACGGTAATATATATCTATCACATATATCGGGAAATTGAATGAATATTCAGTGTACGTTTATATATATTGCATATATCCGGGAATTGAATGAATATTCAATGTAGGTTTATATATATATATATATAATTTATTTCCTAAACAGTATTGATTAATTAATTAAATAATATAGTACTCAAATACATAAAGATGATAGTGTCGGGGACGATTACTCGAGTTTTACAGGATTTCTCTACAGTAATTGATTTTTACTCCAAATTGAATTGACTAAAATGCTTCATGAGAATAAGTACTTTGAGTAACAACTATTCGCGGAAATATTTGGCCTGACTAGAATTGCCGGTTTGGCTTTAACTTATAACTCGAGTAAAGACGAAACACTTTCATATTTACGTATTTTTATCAATTATTGATCATTGAACGGGAGTTGGTTTGTTCCCCATGAAAAGTCAACTAATTTCCGATCAATGACAATAATTACATGTTTTAATTTTTACTTTTACAATTGTAATATTATTCTTCGTGATGATTTAACTCCAGTCCCCGTTAAAACATTATTAACATTTTGCTTTCAAATTACTTCAAAACATCTTTCAAAATATAACTTACCAGTATGGATGCACACTTTTAAAATAATTCTACTTTAATTAAACTTAGGAGATAATATAATCAATTAATCAATACTGTTTAGGAAATAAATTATTAACTAACTTTGCAGCAATTGCGCAAGTAATAATAACTTGTATTCACACTAAATGGATTTAAGCTCATACAACATTATATATATATATATATATTACATATGACATATATCCGGAAATTGAATGAATATTCAGTGTAGTTATATATATATATTACATATATCCGGAAATTGAATGAATATTCAGTGTAGTTATATATATATATTACATATATCCGGAAATTGAATGAATATTCAGTGTTCCCCCTTCTGTAGAAAAGTGCTTAGGAAAACGTTTCGTTTGCTTTCAAAGCCAAACCAAATACCTTTTCTTATACTGCGATAATATCTTTCTTGGAATTTTGAAATATGAATTTCTGTTCTTAAGTTTTTATTTTTTGCAGACCTTTTTTTAGGACTTTCGAAATGTTTAGAAACAAACAAAAAAAAAAAAAAAAAAAAAAAAAAAAAAAAAAAAAAAGCTAAGCGCAGCTTTCCGCGTTTCAGACCTTTTCATAAGGTACAAGAAAGGCCGAGGGGAAACGGTGATCTTGCACTTTTCGTTTTCCTTTAGCATATAAATTTTTTGAATTCCAGGCAGCAAGGGCTTTATCTCAATTAAATCTAATTCCGTTTTCAGAGAGATATTCAAGATTACCGCATAAATTTTTTTCTATTTCAGCAACTTCGCACGGAACAGAATAAAACACAAAAGCCCAATTTAATGAAATACTGGTGTTTTTTAGGTAGTAGTAAGTTCCGCAAATTGTGTAATCCAGTAAGCATTCTTTCTCTTCCCCCCCTCACCTGTCGAAAAAGACTCATTAATAGTAAAGTTCAGGTTTGCTCTCTCAGCAAATTTTTTTAAAAAATTTATTTAATTTAAAATTATGAAAATTAATTTATCAAATAGTCCTTAAATGGTCTTCAGCTAAAATTGAGATAAGTAACTTGGAGTGATTCTAATTTATTTCTAACACTTTATATTTGTTCCTATGACTAGAACAAAATAGGGAATGACCAAATTTAACTGACGTCAGATTTCATTGCAATAAATGAATGTATGATGTTTTAGGCTGACAAATATTATTTGTATTCCAGAGTGATAAATTTAATGCAACTTGCTTAAATACTTGTGTACGCAAATCCCACAATGACCGAGTGTTTAAAAATGTTACACAGTGGTGGTTTATTCCAGGCTCAGGTTTCAGTGAATGATTTAGCTCACATGGGTTTCTTGATTTCTCTAATACTCAGTAAGCCACAGATGAGCTTCCTTTTCGTGCGTCGTGAATACGAACTACTTTTCCTTAGAAAATTCTCTGTAAAGACATCTTTTTTAAGACACATAGTCCTCGTTTACATTTTCATAATTAAGTGTATAGGTACATATTTCTCCTAGAGTCTCGTCCATCCAAGGCAAACAGCACTCAAGTGCTTTGTAATTGTAAGTGTCTTAACATAAAAGTCAACTAATGGCCAAGTTGATGAAGCCATGAAACACTGGAAAGCAAGTTTTGAAGTCGTTTTTGATGGTGTCGCTTGGGTTCCGAGCCGTTGAAAGAGTTGGTTGGTTGCATGGAAATTGATAAAAGTACAAAAATGTGTAGGTATCAGGCACTCTACAAAAATATTTCTCTCTTTTGGCAGATTTTGTGAAGATTTTTAGTCTAGTTTAAATTATATAATAAACAAATTCTGAATAAAAGGTAATAATGGAAAGTTTTTCGTTTTCTGGTTTGAAATACCAAAATCTCATTAAGATTTCCTTTTAAACCTTCTGAATTTCATTGCGATTATAGAAAGGCATTTGCAAACCACAAGATTTTAAAAAAGCCACGGCAAGTAGGTTTGCGGTTTTAAAAAGCAATGCAACATACGCTCGTTGAAATTGCTGTCTTTTGGAACTGAATTAAATATAGGTGAAAGAACAGTGCGGTATTGTATTATCACATCCGGAAAAGGTTTTTCCGAACTTTGCCGAGCAATGTGCAATCGAACAATCCTTTTTCCTAAGAATCTAATTCGAAGTGTAATAGAACTTGGTTTGCAGTAAAGACTTTTGTTTCAAGAAATCTTTTCTTTAAACAATATTTTCTGGAATGACCTAAAATCATTTTCATTCAGGAATGCTACTGGTCATTCGTTGCTGGTAATTAAAATTCTCTCCTACTGCAAATAATTTACTACCTTTAACCACTTTCTAAACGAATTTCGCAATTTTATTTATCTTTTGTGCAGCATTCGATGCAATGTGCTATAATTTTCGATTGTTTTTAGCTGTCATAATATCCTTTTCATCATATGGAGCTAGAAATAAAATCATGAGGCAAAACACCAAAATTAGAGCTTTCGAATTGTTTTTAAAATTCATATGATTCAAATGTATCATCATTAATAAAAATATGCTTCCATTTTTAACTATTATTCAAATGAATTATTTCAAATTTTCCACACTTTTATAAAGACTTGAGTGGCAATAAGGAATTTATGAAATAGTCTTCGTTTAAATGTGGACTGCTAAGGAGATCCTTTATCTCTGATAATAAAAGCTGTAATTTGATTATAAGCATCTCATTCTCGTTTCTTTGTGAAAAAAAATCACGTAAGTTAGATAGCTTTCGAAAATTTAAATGACAACTGTTATCACTTTTTCTTAAAATATATTATCCAGATAGAATTATTTTCATCCTGATATTAAAGTGATTTTTTGTTAAATCGTAAAAGTGTGCAAGAATTTTAATGCTTTATTATTGTATATGATACATGCAAACTGCTCATTCACCTTTTTATAATCTCATAAGAGAGCTGAAAATCTGCATATTCTGCTTCTGGCTATAAAAAGCGGAAAGTGTAAAAAAAGCTTTTTTTTTTTTTTTTTTTTTTTTTTTTTTTTTTTTTTTAAAGATGATTAGCGTAATTCTTTCTTTTGAACAGCCATTTAAAATACCTATATGCTACAGCATCTCGTCTTTTGACCTAAGTTCAACTTTCTAGCAAGTAACCATTATTTTTTAGTTCGTAAAAATTTAATTTGTATACAGATCTATAGAAATATAACTTTATGCTCCAGACCTTTTGTCTTTTAGTTTCAGGGATGCAAGATATTAAAGCAAGCATTTCCGCGTTAAGTTGGATCAAAAGCAGGAGATTTATTATAAGCCCATTATCCCGAAAAGAAATGAAAGAACGCAATAATTCATGTAATCGACATTACCAGCGTATTATGTAAATTTTCTCTCATCTGCTAACCTTTACCTCATAAACCTCCTTCCTGTATGGCCATTCTGCAGCTATGTGATTGCGTTTTTATTACGATATTTTTATGTTGAAAATATACGCTTCCCCCCCCCCCGCACGGTTCTAGAGTGGAAATGATAAGCGAGTATTGTTTTTAAATTTGTGTATCAAAGTTGTTATGCTTTTTCTTGTACTTTTTCAATTTTTTGGAACACGAATAGCTACGTGACAGTCTTCGGTTAGCAGGGCGGTTGTAGCGCATTCTAAATAAAAATGTCCAAAACCAGTAAAGTAGCTACTATAATTACAAGTTGACAATTCTAGAATATAGTAGTTTGATCAATATTAATTTAATGAGTAGACTTTATTCTTTTTGTGAATTTCTTAAAACAAGATTATGTAATTCGAAAAATACTGTGATCAGTTACATCATAATGTGGTGTAAAATACACAAAAATCAGAAATTTATTTATCGTATTAGCATTATACGCTGACTACCAATAAGTATTTGGACACCTGTGATAGAAAAGAAAAACTAACTTTATTCAAAATCAATAGTTGGTAGAACCTCCACGAGAGGTAATTACATGGACCCTCCGGGGCATACTTTCCACAAGTCTTTGTATGACAGCTAATGGTATTTTCTTCCACTCGGCTTGGAGAAGACATAGAAGTTCCTTCACCGATTTTGCACGGGTAGTGCACCCCTGAATTCGGCGATGCAACTCGTCCCAGAGGTTCTCGATAGGGTTCAGGTCTGGACTCTGGGCAGGCCAGTCCATTCGATGAACTCCATTAGCACCATACCAAGCCTTGGTTAACGTCGAAACATGACAACTGGCATTGTCGTCTTGAAAGTAACAGGGGTCCAACCCGTAAAACTGCCCCAACGTAGGAAGCACATTGTCATCCAAAATAGTGCAGTAAGCATCGGAGTTGAGCTTACCATGAATGGGGACTAAGGGTCCCAGCCCATACCAGGAGAAACACACCCAGACCGTAATTCCACCTCCGCCGAACTTGACTGTTGGCACAATGCATTCTGGCAGGAGACGTTCTCCTGGTAGACGACAGACCCAGACCCTGCCATCCGAACGGTAAAGGGTGAACCTTGATTCGTCACTCCAAAGAACCCGTTTCCACTGATCTACGGTCCAATTTCGATGGGCTTTGCACCACATTAATCGAGCAGAGCGGTTGGACTTTGTGATCAAAGGCTTATGGGCAGCACGACCATGAAAACCAAGCAGATGTGCTTCCTTACGGATGCCTGTTGAAACTCCTTGCGGATGAGGGCCATCGGTTGGGTGCGGTTCTTTCGAATTTCTCTGGACAGCACTCGTCGGTCTCTATCTCCCAGTTTCGTTGGTCTGCCGACTCGGGACACATTCCGACAATCACCGCTCACCTTCACTTCTTAATCACATAGGCCACTGTCGATTTTGGGTAGTTCAGAGCTCCGAATTGCGAGGCATCTTGCATGCGACTAAAGCCGATGCTGTTTCCTACACGATATATACCGGCGGAGTCCGTGATGTACCTTAGGACCGCAGATATCGTCATTTGCATAGATGTCCAAATACTTATTGGTAGTCAGTGTATATGTTAAGAAAATAAAATCGGTTACTTGAGATAAAATGCTAAAAAGAATGAATAAAATAAAAAACCATAATTAGTCGGAAAAATAAATCGGTTATTTTAAATTACTTTTTAAGAGATTACTGCTTATCATAATCAATCATATATTTTTATAAAAAATTTTTATTTAATAAAAGTTAAAAAGTCAGATTAATAATTTTATGATTAATAGAAAATAAAATTTTGTTGTTCTTTTTATTAGAAAGCCAATTAAATAAATTATTATAAAGGCTTCAAGTTTTCCTGTGAAATACTTTGTGTTTCCGTTACATCTGAAGAAAGCTACGACATTTACCCTTCCTTTTGTACAATTGGTAACTGGAAACAAATTACCGACTTTAAGTCTCTCCAGCTGTATATCACGCTTTTTTTTTTTTTTTTTTTTTACTTAGCTTTATTTCTAGTCACTATTAGTATCGATACGATATTTAGCAGCGTATGAAATATCTGAATCACTTTTTAAATTGTTGCTGCGAAATACTGTCAACCTGTATTACTTTTAAAGCAGTTAAAAAATGAAGAATCTGCTTGAATGTATGCATAATTTCTCACACCGTAAAAAAATTACTGTACACAGGGCTATCAAATTTTAAATAACTTAATTCTCTATCCGAACATTGGCACCTGGAAGCCAAAATTTTGAATTTTATGTTTCATATTTCGTAAAACCTTAATGAATTTCCGACAAACTCGGCGATTTAAAAGGGAGCAGTGGCAACCATGTACAGATTAAAACGAATTTTATGGGGCATAAGTGTGCAAAACATGACATCTATTAATAAATTTAACGCACGGAACGTTAATAATAAAAAGACAAAAAAAAAAAAAAAGTCTTGCAAGCCATCTTACTAAGGAAACTGTACATTGATATTATAAACTGTGAAAAAATAGAAAAATGTGTACCAGCACTTAAAACTTCATCTTGAATTCTAAACACATGCTGCTTTTGATATTTTTGTAATTTTGCTGTTAGATTGTATAGGCTGTTAAGTGCCAAGAAAGTGATGCTTAACAATAAAGCTAAAAAGACAAAAAGAAATGAGTTAGCAGGAGTAAGTGCAACTGCGAGCTCAACGAGAGCGTAGAAAAACCTTACAAACCCTTTTGGGCAATGATTAAAATCTGGGCCCTATCAGACTTTTTTTAAAAATTTAGTAGTAGATATTGTTTTCGCTTTGTATTTGCCAATAAAACAATAAGTCTAATTATTAGTACCTCTATTATGGTAAAATAAAATTACCTTTATAAATTGCGTGAATTCACGCTATTCAGCCTATAACTTAAAATCATGTTTATACAACGTTGTTGGTCTTACAACTATGCTATATAAGTATACATTTTTCATAACCTTCATATAACGCAGATTAATTTCTTTTAGTTTCTCCAGTTTAAGAATTTAACGATTTAAAACATGAATTTTAGCAGCTGAACTCTTCATGATCCACTGTTACCAGAACCGCTACACTATGCCACTAGTGGTTGAGATCACTGAATACTGGGAGTTCGATCCGGGCTCGATCGCAGGAGGAAGTGTTTTGCTACATGGTTGATTTCTGTGGTTATCTCAATATGAGTCCGAGCCAGGCCGAATACGAGCCAGGTTCTCACGGCAATCCTTCATAAAGGCATCCCCTTCCTCAGACACACAGCCTTCGTGTGCTTTACTTAACATAACATAACCTTTGTTATATACGAAAGTTAAGTTATAGGTACAGGCTGATCATATGCCCCATTTTTAATAGGACAGCACCATCTTGCTGTGTTCTTGTCCGTTCACTCCTTGCCCTTTTTTATGCTTAAAACTTTGAAACTTTTTTAAAAGTATGAAACAGCTTTTTTATGCTTAAAAATTTTTTGCCCTTTTTTATGCTTAAAACTTTGAAACTTTTTTAAAAGCATGAAACAGCTTTTTTATGCTTAAAAATTTTTTGCCCTTTTTTATGCTTAAAACTTATTTTTCAGTTGTAACCTAATACAATAATAACCTAATACAATAATAATTTGTTGTGTCAGTAATTTCCACAAAGACTCTCTGATCAACGTTGCAACACTTGCGCATGCCAGATGTTGTATCTATTATGTAGAGTGAATTTTCGTTTTGTGTGTTTAGTAGCTAACAGAAATATAAACACAAATTCCTTAAGCTTCCCAGTTTGTGGTTACAAATTGAAAATACCAGTGCCATTCAGTAATGACCTTAAAAAAAAAGTGAGATTCATTAGCAGCAAGTAAATTACATAGTGACAAAAGGATAGAGACTAGAGAACATTGTAATACTTGTTATAATACACATGCTTCTTCTATGGCTCAATGGAATACAGTAGTTTCTATAGCTATAATCCAGATTTTGAGTAAATTCACCTATTGAAAATATGCTGTTTTCTTCTACAGCAAATTTTCGCAAATTCTGTAAAGAAGTATTCAGTTTAGCATTTCTTGCAGTAAAACGTTTTTAAATTTTTGTATTCCACAAAACTACCTCATATCTACCTCGCTTTTGTTCGATGCAATTAGAGCCAGTTTGATAATATGTTATCCAGAATACATCTGGACGAAAGTTAGTATCAGCCATAGAAGATACAGTCCTAGACTATCGCTCATCAGACATTTAAATTGCCGAAGGTCCAAGCCCTGAAGTCCTTTAACCCAGTTATTTTCCTTTTAACGAGAAATACATTAAAACAACCCTTTTATGGAAATATATATTGATAGGGCTCGCGCGCATTGACCCACCACTTACATATGTTCCACCCTCCCGGGTGGAAGTTTGCAAACCAAGCACGTTGAATCTTCTTTTCCTGCTGTTGCACTTCCTCGAAGTGTTCTTCGAATATCATCCAGTGAACGATGTTAGAATAGTCGTCGACAGAAAGCGATGACACCTGGGGCTTGCGCGAGCATTCCAGGGGAGGCATTACCCCAAGGGTCCACGGAAAATACCGCCACCTGGCGGCCGACTAATGGCCATGAGTTATGACGCCAACAGGTTTAAGAAAACCCTTTTTTAAGGTTTTTGTTTATTTAATTATTTTTATAGCTTCGTTTTTTCCCCTCTTGTACCCAGGAGAGGTCTGAAGCAATGCGGTTTGCTAGTTTCGACAAAAAGCGCACCTGGTTATGAGTCGTTTAAGCGCGGCTGTCATGGCTCTTTAAAAAATAAAAGAAAAAAATCCCGACATGGAAGGTTATTAAAAGTCGAGTCGTGTTTCGTACATATCTTGTCTTTTTTTAAATATATATAACGCCAAAGAAGTGGTCAAAGAGTCCTGTGTTTAGCTTCCAACTGTTTTTCTTCACGAGGAGATTTTAGCCTTTTGATCCAGCTCTTAGTTTTTCACCAATATTGGCCACTTTTCAAATATTTCTTAATTGCTTAAAGCTTCTGTTATTGTGAGTGACTGGAAATTGAGCAGATAGTGGTAAAAATTTCTTTAGATCGTAGAATTTCAATTACTGTATCACTATATATCAATGCCAACTCTTCAGGCTCAACCCATCTCCAGATCGATCACCAAATTTACATTTTTCTCACCGAATTTTTTTTATTTTTAGCTTTTATTGAGGAAAACTACGAGGAAAATGTTTTCTAGTAGCAAACTAATTCATTGAATTAATGAAACTTAAATTGTGCTAATTCCATTCCCCATCTCTAATGATTTTCAGCATAACTTTCCAAAGGAATTTAAGGAATTTTTTGTTACTTCGCTGCATGCTTTCGTAGTGCCAGTGACAGCACGTCGAAATGGCAGTCAGTTCAAATCCCGGGGCAAGCATCGAGGATTTTTCGTGTTCCCTCCTTCAAAAAGCCTAAAAATTAACTCAAAGCTTTGTAATTTAAGTTATAGATTTCAAGTTTATTCTTTGTAGTACAATGAAGAAGAAAAAACGGGTAGATTTTATTTAAGATTATTCAGAAAAACTTGCCTATTTTGGTTAAAAAGACTCCCCCCCCCCCAAAACTCAATTTACACAAAGAATTGCGGCATTCCTTACTGAAAGAAATTGAATTGGACGTGATAAAGTCAAAAGAAAATATTCTGAAGTTACTTTAAATTAATTTTCTGCCGTAAAAGCCAAAGCTTGTGCCTCTGTGAGATTTAAGCGTAAATTATTTATTCAGTGGGCATTTTTTTTCTTTTCAGTAAAAATACTTTCAGTTTTTATTGGAATATGTTTTCAATTATATAAAGCATTTAAAAAAAATCACCACAAATATCTTGGAAAAAATTTCGAATATTTAGTCACTAATATGATTTTCTGCTTCGAACTCGCTGACTTAAAGAAAGCAGCTAAAAACATGTTTATTATTCCATTCTCACATACTTCATAGGAACTTCCCTAGCAAAAAGAATTCTAGCTGGAGCAGTACACAAAGTGCATTTGCATATATCTGCTACTGTTGTTGCAGACACTTGTCACTTTTTGCTACTCTAACTTCTAGTAACCATTACCACTATTAGAACAACTAAAAATAGTAATCGATTAAGCTACTGTCAATAGATTAATCATAATGGCAAAGGAACATGTTCTTAATATCTGGATTTTCCTGCGTTTATTTACTTATTTTTTCCTTGTCAGTAGACGACGTTACTATTTGCTTGATCGATTGCTCAAGTTTCGAATTCAGTCTCTGTCTTCCAAGATTGCCTTTATAACATCATTAAAACATTTTCTTCCTAAGTCTTAGACGCTGTTGCTACATCTATTCACAACTCTTAAGGGGGAGGGGGATTCATTGAGAACCAGTTTTGCCCCATTCAAGCGAATGCCCTTTAATTGTTGGCTGGTGAAATAATGGACATAAATGTCCAGACTTACGTAAGGTAAGATTATTGGGGAAAATGTCAACTATAATTGACAGACTTGTTTAAAAATAATGAAAATGTTGGAATTTTTTTAATTGGATTGATTGAGAAATAACATAAAAATAAATTTTAAAAAATTATACAGTAATTGTTTATTAAAAACTCGTAAAATAGCTGATGAACTAAGAAAAGAGAATAATTTGTTATATAGTTTAATGGGACCAAGACATTAAATAGTTCTCTTTGCAAAATTTATCTACTAAATATTATCTCCCGATTAATGAAAATGTAGAACGCCACTGATAATTTCAAGGAAATAATGGCCTATGCTTTTGAGAAAGAAATTTGATTATTAGATTTTGTTATTTAGGTGCTCACGCTTTTATTATTCGTAATAAAAAATCGTAGATATTTTTTTTTAATTAATGATTTAATCTCTTGTTTCTATGAAACTTTATATAAAAACTTTTCTTTTAGTTAGTTCACTATTTTAAGAGTTCTCAATAAAACTTCATTTTCTGAAAAATTCCTTTTTTTCCAATTTTAATCTTTGTAGTTTCAAAGACGCGTTATAAGTTATTCAATTCAAAAATTGCCTTTTTTTGTTTGTAATGAATAAGCACTCTTTCCCCCCATATTTTGTGATATTAAATGGTTAAAAAAATCTAGTTATTTTCTAACAAATCAAATTGTTTTAAAAATCTGATATATACTTCATTTAAATGCTTTTTTTCCCCTTTCTATTCGATGGTGCAAACAATAAATACTAAGATTTTTTAGTTTGTTCCTTAAAAAGGTATATTCAAAAAATCGCTTCACTGCATTGTTATCAACCATAAAGAATGTGTAGGCAAGTTTGAACTCGATAGCTTATCAGAAATTACTTTAAAAATTCGATGCCAAACTTTAAACCATATTAGCAAACACTGAAAAAATAATGATGTATTGCACCAAAGAAATTAACATGATTCTCCCATGAAGGCCATGCTGTCAAAGTTTTTTGTAATTTTAATTCATAACACATCGCATACATAAACCAGTATTAGACTTTATTATAAGCCAAGTATAATTAATCCCGCAATACGATAAAAAGAAGAGGGAAAACTGAACTAAACCTAGTAAGCAAAAAATATACTTTACATTCAGAATTTAAAAAATTTTAACAATCTTTTCTTGCAAGGCCTGCCGGGAAGAAACTATCATATGATTGCAAACGCGGGATCGCCAAAGATCATATGATCATTTTATTTTCCACGAACACCATTAAGTGAAATAAATAAAGAAGAATTAACAAAAATTATAAAATCAGGCTTGCAAGTGCTTTATCATTATAACCTCTTGACCATCTTTACTTTATCTAGCTTGATTGAAATTTGGAAGAAGCATTTGACACTTGAATCGCAATTTAAGTTTCAAGGTTAAAAACGGGTAAAAATAACTAAATCTAAAGAAACAAGGAGCAGATTTTCAGTATGTGATATTGTGCTGACTCTTGATATTTATAGTCTGTTTAACGAACATTAACTAAAATTTCTGCATTTTAGGTTAAAATGAAGGGAGCTGGAGGATATTTTGAATACTCTTCGATTTAGGACAGGTTTAATTTAATCAAATTCCATTTAAGAATAACCCTTAAAAGTACGAGTGTTAAAAAAAAAAACATACCTTTGTTGTTCAGAAACTTCAATTTTATTCCTTCCAGCAAACGCACTTTCCTTTAACACCAGAATATCAATAAAACTTTTAATTTGCTCGGCATGTTTGTTGATATTATTTATTCTTGTTCTGCTGAATTTTTTATGAGAAATGAATGGCTCTGAATATTTTTATGGCAACTTTACTCAAATGAGTAGTCACGGTACAAATAGCAAAATAACAGTCAAATAGAATAACGCTTTTGTAGACAGGATTTTACGCTTCAGCTCTGGAAATGCTTCAAATGACTATAAAAAGTTTAATGGTTTTTTTTCTTTTTTAAATAAACTTTGAAAACGTTCCTGGAAATAAAGAAGTAAACATGCAAAAAAAGTCTTCCCCCTTCTCTCTTACTCAATACTGTAGAACAGATTTCAAGTCATCTGGAAAATTGGCATTAATCAAATTCTTAACACTACACTATTTTAAACTATTCTTAGTAATTTCACGGTAGCTATCGTTGTTCTTAGATCATAAAACGCACTTTATTTATATGTAAGCGTTGCTAAAAGCGAGGTGCGTCTTAGAATCATAGATTTTGTAGAAGTAATTAAGTTTTCTAAATAATTAATTTAAATAGATTTACAACTGTTATTAATAAACAGGTTGTTAAAAATAAATGCTGAATGCGTTTGTTCTTTTAACTATATTTCCTTAGAATCAGTCCCTCCCTTTTCCTTATTCACAGTTCTAACATTAAGGGAGGTGTTTTAGAACTAAAGAAATGCGATATTTAGATTGCGCAATAAAGTATTAGAAATTAAAAATTGTGTGAAAAAATACATTTTAAAAATACTGCCATCGATTACGTGAATTGTGCGTAACCGGGTTCCAATAATCGATTCGCACCGAATACCGGTAAGCATTTATAAAAAATGTTATTTGAAAGATATATTTGCGATAAATATTTTTTGAATAAATATTACATAATTAATAATATTAGTATATTGTTGGGTGGGTGCAGGTTCGTAATATATTGAATGCACACAGAACCGATGATAGCTTACCAAAAGGACACTTTACAGGTCTGTAACTTTTCACACAAAAGTACTCGTACATCTCTTCTCAGTATCACAGAGTACGTTCAGTAGTTGCAGTTCAAACGACTAAGAAAGTTAAATACAATGCAATGCATAGCGCATCTAAAGAGCAAATTTCACATGGAGGTATCTCAATACTACATAGTCGAGTCTGAACTGAAAAACCGAGAACTGATGCTCTCTTCGGACTTATAGTTTTTCCCTAGCCGCCTAGAAATCTCTAGTGCCTCCCTTTTCTCGAAATTTCTGAAAGCCATATACGGTTAAAACTTTCTTATAAGGGCCAAATCCGGTTTTAGTTACACTTAGGGATCTATTACAATTATTCAATTACAGTTATACAGGGAGACCGGACTAAAATGTCGCCAAATAGTTCCCAAGTTTGGAGGCTTTAGGCTGTTTCTCGCCAAATTTGGCAACAAACCAGCTAAGTATTGCCAATTTCGCGAGAGACTTGCTCCGTACTGTTATTTTCCCATAGCTTCGTCTCTTTCAAGCATTTCATTTTATGTTATACAAGACACACTGAAATTTTTACATACAATTTCACTAAAATTATTTACATATATACAAATTTAGTAGCAATATATTGTATAATTATTCAATAAATACAAAAAAAAAAAAAAAAAAAAAAAAAGCAGTGCTAAATCTAATCCAGTTGCGCCTTGAAAATAGCAACAAGGGGGGTGGGTAATAATGTAAAATAAATAAAAATACTGTTACTTGCGTACGGGTTCAAAGTGGGCAAAACCAACGATAACTTGAAATTTATTGTCACAAAAGAAACGCTGTATTGTATAGGGTTATCAAAGGCTTGATGCCCTGAAAGAAGGAAATTCCATCATTAAAAGTTTAGCATAATTTCCACTTATTTCGAATAAGTCCGATAAACTTTTACAAGCACCTTACATAACTTCTACAGTCCTTTACAAGCATCTACATAGAACTTTTACAGTTCGATGAAATTTTACAAGCACCATCTTACATAGAAGAAATGTTTTTCACATCCATATGATCTGATAAACATTTGCGTTGGAAATTTTTTTTTTTTTTTTTTTTTGAAAAAGACTGATATAAGAAGATCGAAAGCATTTGTAGTGTTTTTGAACTCGGCTAAAGAATGAGGAAAAGAATGTCTTCTTCTTTTTCTTATCTCCATTTTTTTAACAAATAAGAATAATAATTTTCCAATTTTAACTGCCTTTTTCTCATTTTTTTTTTCCTTATCGTATATAAAAGCTGCCAACTTATTGGCAGTTATCTTTCTACTCCTTAATTGAACCAGAATTGTATATTATTTGCAAAAGAAGACTTGTGCCATTCATAAAGTATTGTATTGTGTGTCTTTATTATTTGGGGTGAGGGGAAGAGAAGTGTCGGTAATTATTGTCATAACTTTTTTTTTCTTAATTGTCCAAATTTTTTTGTAGATTGTTTTTATAATAGAAAAAAGGGTTACGGAGGTCTATCTTTATGCTTTAAAAATTTGTAGCTATATTTTTTTAATTACTGTGGTTTTAATTAAGTTGCTGCTTGTAGATTTATGTATTTTTTCTTAAATTTTTGCTGAAGTAATTAAAGTTCATCCGCGTCAATATTCTTCGAATAACTACTTTGAAACTTTTCTTGAATTTATAGAAGTATTATAATAAGGATTTATAAAATAAATAGATCTAAGCCATCTAACTGTCAGTAAAATTTGATTCTCGAATGATAAGCAAAAACTGGTGATAATCCTTCAACACTTATAAGAACTTGTTGATTATAATTCAGCAAAAAAGTTTAAATGTATTTGTTTTACTTTTTTATTTCAATTTAATTTGTCTGGTATAATTTCGAATTGTCTGTTTTTTAACGTTCACGGAGTTTGGCAAAACAGCAAGTATTAAGGTTACATTTTCCCACAAGAATATTTAAGCAAATATTCTTGTGAGAAATATTTATTGCAAAGCTCGTATGCAAGCAACCCAATGAAATCAATGCCTAGCCTCGTTTTGAAAAACTAAATCTCTTCTTTATGAAACAAGTAAATAAGATTTACGCGGTATTTATTTATGATGCAATAATTTAATGGTAAAAATTTTTTGCTGCCAATTTAGAGCTGCCATTATGAATAATTTGTTTAAAACGCCTCAGTTTTTCTGTTCCATACTTTTTCTTGGAGACTATTTCTTAAGCTAATAGATCTGTTGTGGTGAATATCAAATTGTAGTTACTTTGTAATTTTGTGAATTTTCACATTTAAAAAAAAATTCCTTTTATTTCAAAATTTAGCATACCTTTCGAGATATTAGATTCTAATCTGGAGTTTTCAATTTTATTGAATTTATTTTATTCTTGTCCTTCATCATTTGAACAAGGAAAAAAGAATCAGATTTAAAAAAAAAAAAGGGATATGCTTGTGGTATATTATTCCTTTATAGTCCAAAATAACGAAAACATTTAAATAATTTACAAAAACGAATGTCATAGAATGACAGCGCAGATTCGAAATATCATTTAAATTTTATTTTTTCAGAAACGTTTTTCTTGATATATGCATACAAACCTATCAACCTCTTTTACATTGTCTTGCACACTAATCAAAATTTGGGATTTCTTTATTTCATAACGTTTCAAATGTTTTACGATTATATGATTCCTGTTTGAATAGATTAATTGATAATACTACAAATAAATTAATGATTTATGCTTATACAAAGAAAATCAGTGTGCTTTAAAACTGCATCGAGTTTCGACTTCACACTTAATACTCTTGTTTTTTCCTCCCTTCATTCATTGTTAGGTATTTTATTACAGCATTTAGTGTGGCATGTTTAGTATTTAACACGCTCCTTATTAAGTTTAAAAATTCTACAATTAAAAGCTTTTGTCATGAGTTACCGTATTCTCTCATAAATAAGCCACACTCTTAAATTTTACCTTTAATTAAAACAAAACCAATACATAAAATCTGAAAGCTTTCAGATTTAATATTACACCCTAAGGGGCGTTTTGTAACATTTTCCGTGTTACTTCTATTTATTATTTATTAATCTCGTGTTCTTCGCACTTAAACTACATAAAATTCAGTTCAACAGCAATATCACAAAATATTTGGAAACACAATATATTTAGAATTTCTGTTAGACAGTCTTGAGCGTTGGAGATAAAAATGCATTTTCTGTACACCGTTGCCATTGCTGCCTTTGAAACCGTTGAGTTTGTTGATCAAAATTTCGTTAAAGTTTTACAAAATGTGAAAAAAAATCAAAAACAAATTCAAAATTTGGGCATCCAGTGAAAGTTCGGTGGAAGGATTGCATATTCAAAATTTGATTGCTCTAGGTACCGTCGTTTTTTTCACAATGCGAGAAACATATACACATTCATGCAGATTCTTCATTATTTAATTTTTTTAAATATAATACAGGGCGATAATGTGGCAACAATTTAAAAAGTGATTCGCCGTTAATAGTGAAACTCCAGAAAATGCCGTTTTGGGACTAAGTCCTTCTGGGTAACCGCCTCTTAAAATTTAAAATTTAAATTAGAGGATAAGTTGCGTGTAGCCTGGCTACCATCTGCAACATTTTCTCGTTTGGAGGTGTGAAAGCAGCTAAAATGAAAATAATACCTATCACACATTGAAACAAAATTTTTATTATCAGTCAAAAGGAACATGTTTTTGCATTTAGCACTTCTTATTATCTGTCATTGTCGGTACCACGACAGTAATTACCTGCATTACCAGTATTACTATCGCTGGTACCGGTATCCAGCGATAATGAGCGATACCAGTCGTATCCAGCCATATCGACATCTGCACCAGCAACTAAATTCCTACAGTCTATGTAAAGTTTTCCCAACAATAATGGATTTTTTTACTCAAAATACTCCCTGATTATGTTGCACATGTTTGTATGTGCGTATTTCTAATTCCTTACGTATGGAAACGGCACTTTAATCTGATCTCTTGCGAAAAGAAGGGCGGCTTATATACGACATATTACGAATACAACATATACGATACGGGAATACGATATTTTACAAAGGATGGATCATTTAAAACCTCCAACACCACGAATGTTGCAAAAAAATTCAAACAACCGAATCTTTCTTTTGTCAGTCGAATTTTTCGAATCGTAACTTAATGACTGTTTAATATTTTTCCCACAAAACTTTCGAAGGACTTATTGACCTCCAGTTGAAGCGTTAATTAAAAGATGAAAGCGATTGTTCGGATTTCTGTAGATTTGTGTCACCAAGTATGACCCCGCGCGGCGAACCTGACAACCACATTCTTAACCTTCTAAAAAGAATTTAGCGTTCCGTAGCTCTTATCTTCGAAACTATAATGATACCCGACTCTTATAATTCCTTTTGATTTAAGATTTTTGGAAAGATAAAAAATTTGGACTTGGCTTTTTTCTCAAGAAAATGCACCTCCACATTATATATTTCATTGATCTGTTTTACATGCATAAAATATAGGTTTTGTAAATAGAGGTGTATTTTTAAAAACCTTCATTCTTTAATTTGTTTTCCATTTAAGGCACACTTAAAATTTTTCTTTAATTAAAAACTCGAAACATTATGTTATGTTCTTTGATTTTTCCTACTATTAGTGTAAATAAGGATTCGAATGATGAAGAATCTTAGCATTTGGCTTCGAAAAAAATTCTTATTATTAATTATTTTAACACGTCAAGATTTAAGCCTACTTTGCCATCCTTTCCGTTTCGTTCTCAAAATCCTATTTCACTAATATGGGGCGGCTGGATATCTGTGTAGAATTTGATATGGGAATATAATTTTTTTAATTGCATATCGTCAGTCGGCAGTAACTAACGAAATGTATAACGTGTTTAAATGAAATGACGTTTAATTTAGAGAGTAATATTGCGTCTTTATTTAATGCTTCATTACATGGTTTTAAATTCCTATATCGACTTAGGAAACATTAATTTCTTGATTTTCCGAATATGATGTTAATAAATATAATGAAAATATATACAATTTATTAATACAGTTTTGTTTTCTTTAGACTTCTGCGGTTGACGAAGCAATATTTTCCTCAGAACACAACAGTGTCATCAGAAAAGGTAAGGAAGTTTATATTTTAATACTATATTCATATAAATTACTCTTCAAGCAATGGGAGAATATTTTCATCTCGTAAAGGCAGAAAATTATCCCATCAGTACTTTTAGCTTAATTTAAAAACTAAACTAATAAAGGAATTTAGTATGATTTAAAAAAATAAGTATAAAATTTATTGTTGTGTAAAGTACAACAGATAAAATAATAAAAAAATTAATAAGCCCCTACAAAAATGGACCTTTCCTCTTAGGAAATTAAATTTTCAGAACAAATAACTGATATATTAAATATCATTTCTTTGCAGTTGCTCTACCACCACAATGTGTGATCAATAAGATTTTAACTTTAAGAGCAATTTTTTGTTGCATTTTGTATGTCTTTTAGAAATCTGGTAAATTTAGATACACAGGTTTGAGTGTAAAAATTAATAATAAACATCAGATTTATGGGTAGTTCAGGCTCACTCCAAGCTACCGGTAACAATTGAACGATGACTTGGTGTAGAGCCAGCCTGAAGGACAAATTCCAACTCTCAACATTTTACTCTTGCATCTCAAACGTTGCTTCTAGCGTTCTGTTTTGTGTAGATCAAGCAGTCAGAACTAAAGGCAGAGGATGGCCAAAATATCTTTTCATCAATGCGTGTGGTAGTGGATTATTTTCTAAATGTACAAGTCTAACTTCCGTTTGAAGACATTAGCTTAGCTATTTAAGTATTCTAGGGCATATTACTGGTTCTTAGTGTTCCCCAGTTACCTCTAAATATGATAATTTTTGTATATAGAGTAGTTGGATTATATCAACATTTTAATAAAAGCCCATGGTAGCAGGAGTAATACTCAGTCAACAGAAACCATTGAATGCCGCTCTATGATGCAGTTTTATAAGGAGCTGATGCAATGTGTAGGAAAAGATTTTAGTTGATTTGGTTCCAACTTTCCCCCATGCATGTAGCATCCCTCCCCTTAGGCAGATAGCCCTAGTGTGCTTTGCCGTATTCTCAATACACCACCACCTAGTGCCTCTTCCATGTATGATTACTCGTTTGCGTAATTTCAACGGGAATTGACAAAAATTACATTCAAAGAACAGCTGATGCAAATGGTTAAGTTCCCTAACTGTTCTTCCGCTTCATTTTCGGTTTGGAGTACTTCGCTTCGTGAGAAAAGCACGAATAGAGGCCGACTTGAACTACTGTCTCAAATGAAGTGGGAAAAATAAGTACTGAGCCGTGCTGACACACGTGTTACCATCGTAAACGGTGCGTCGGAAAGGCCTTGAAATGCCTATCTTATAAAGTAAGACTTTAGTTTAGTCAGATTACTTAAACTATTTAACGAAATCTTCCGATGTAAACATATCTAGAAATAAAAATACATAATATAACTTATAAAAGATATCGAGGCATTCTACGAGATATATCAGAGTTGGAAGTCTTAAAATTGTTACACAAACAAATGACGGTTGCACTTGTCTCTCAATGTATTTATACACTCTTAAATTGTTACTTTTACATGCAAAACTTGATGAAAAGGTATCAATAAATACATTTTCTTTTAAATATTAGCAATATTAAGTACTGCCAGTGGAAAGATACAGTGTTAATTATATGAGCGAAATTTGCATGTCTATTGCAACTACTTAAAAATGGTGTGTTAAGCGAAAAGGACTGTTTTTGCGATATAAAAATCTCTCGAAATTTAGCTTGTGCAATATTTCTGGCATAAGAAGAGCCCACTGTAAAGTCTGCTTAGTTTAGGTCCACAAGACGAGAGTCAAGGCCTCGTATTTGGAGGGGACTTCATCTTATAATCTCTTATAAACCTATATTTTTCTCATAATAAAAAGCAAAATCAACTTTAAAGCTCCTGGGAAAATGCTAACGATATTGGTCCTTGAACAACAGAAAAACTACGGATGAACTTAAAGTACTGTATATTTCCTTAAAATAAAATGTTGAGTCTGGAGATGAGTAGATTGTTGCAGTAAAGTAGTTTAAAATGCATATATTTATCGGTAATGATGTAGTATGCGATCTACTGAATTTAATCAGTTATTTAACTATTAAATTTTTAATTCTACTACATTTAAATTTCAGCAACTTCATTATTCATTAATAGCGGCGTCATAAATAAAAAAAATCATAGCTTTCATTTTTCGAATTTGCAATAACATGGCGGGAAAAAAGAAATAATTGAACAATATCCAAATTTAGTGGCGCCTTTTAAAAGGAAATAACTAAAAGCGGTACATCGCGTACTATACATCATTACCCACATTATGTAACGTACAAAATAAAAAATATTTTTGCTTAGTGGCTTTGAATCCGTAATTGTTTTGGATATAAATTGCAAGAGACATCGTAGTAGAAAAGAAAGGATGATAAACAGAGTAATTGTACACATTATTAGTAATTGCTTATTTGATTATATGCATCGTTCTAAAACAGGATTAAGCTTCCTGGAGTTGTGAAATGATTGTCAAAAGTCAATTACTGGCTTATTTCCGCCATATATTGCAAATTTGAACTTTCTTCCTTATTTACTTACCTCTACAATTGTTTGCCATAACTTATTTATATAACTGTTCATGATCGAAAAAACTTCGATCATTCATATAACAGATATGTCCTTGAACAAAACTACATTCGAACTAAATTACATGGCCTACTGCCAAATGCGAAGTAGTTCAGTGTGGCGTAACTTGAGATATTAACGATACCTTATGCAGATGAAGGGGAAATTTTTTAGCGGCCGTAAATTGCATCGATTCCATTGGTTTAAAGAGACGCGGTAAGCGAAATATTATTAACGAAATCTGACAGCTCCACTGATGTGGTGAACCACACCTTAAATCATTTCACAGTGGAGATGTAAATTCTTTCTAATAATTCTTTACATATCCATTCAAGTATCAACTAATGCATTTAATTTTTTAAAAGATATTTCTGTGGAATTACTACAGTTTGTAAACTGCCTGAAACGTGATACTTTTCCTTATTTTCTTGACACGTTTTAAAAAGTAGCTTAATAGTATAAATTAGTTTGCTCTAAACTGGAAGTAATAAACAGTCTGTCAGATAAAGAATGAGCGACGTGTGAATGCAATCAAAAAGCATAATCTTTATGCGTTTGTTTATCATTCTGATTTAAAGAAATAAACTGCAGTGGTGTCTCGCAACAAAACGAACGTTATTATTTCTAAAATGGCGTTCGTTATGTAGTTTCTCGTGAACTCTGTTATTTTAAAGCGGTTATCTTTGAGAAAAAAATTTCTACCCCGACACTTAATAGAACTTATAAAAATTTTAACCTTGCCATAAAAAAGGGCATTCCATTATTAGAAATAACCATGCGTTATACCATTTCAAGCTTTTTTTTCCCCTTCTCTTTTAAGGTCTCAATTCCTTTTCTTGCATATTTTGTCAGTATGCTTAAAGCTATGTTTGCTAAACGTCAAGGAGTGTTAAAATTTTGCTTCAAGGAACACGAATGTTATGTTCGAAAAAGAGAAATAAGCAAATCCTCGATAAATAATTACTATTGGCCTCTCAAGCCCAGTTTTCAGTTTATTTCCATGAAAATTATTCAAAAAGCTGTTCAGCTTGTGATATTAGTTCCAGACCTTACTAAAGCATGCAAAATTCTGTCTTAAGTTTTGCACATGCCATTATTATTTTTCTGGACTGATAACTCTAAATTCATTTTCGCTTTGCTTTGCCCATTGCTTTCAGTAAAGAAAATACATCTTTTGTTTAAAAAAAAAACTTTTCTTTAAAATAATCTTGAAATAATTCTTGACATGTTATTGAAAAAAACTAGATTCCCCCCTCCAATCTCAGCTAACTAAAAAGCCACGGTTTTGTTATGGCTCAGTCCTTCGTCTTCAGAAGGGTTTTGTTTGCAGCAGGGATCGAACTTTTGTGTTCTTCTCATAGAAGAAACTTTACTCTTGATTCTTCCAAGGATTATGTTCAAGAAAGTCTTGCAGTTTTTTTCTTCATTGTCTTCGTTTATGCACAGATCCAGTTTTTTGTCTTTTCGCGTTGAAAGACAAAAGTAAAACAATAACTCTGTATAACGCGTGACGAAATTCGTGTGCGGTTCGTAATGCCAAAGATTTTTCGTTTCGGACGCGAGTTTGTAACGCGCGACACCACTGTCTTAATCTTCTTGCTATTTGGCTTCTGAAATTTTATTTCCGTATTTATGTAAAACTCAATTTCTGATCATTGTATAATCATGTCCATGCTTATATATGTAATTTTGAATGCTATCAGAAATGTTGTTAGCACACATGTTCATTGGCAAACATGCTTTGCAGCTGCATTCCTCGTTTCAGGAATCAAACAACGCACCAACAACGAAAACAATCACAAGGACATGATGCTTTCCGGCATAACATCGGCGCAGGACGTCTTCTGTTCCGTTCCAGGGCGGCTATCCTTGCTCAGTTCCACTTCCAAGTACAAGGTGACAGTTGGAGAAGTACAGCGGAGGCTTTCTCCACCAGAATGTCTCAATGCTTCCCTTCTAGGAGGTGTCCTCAGGAGGTAAGTAAAAGACATTTAACTTCTTATGGTAGTTCTATTCAGTTTTTTGGAATAATGGAAAGGTTTCTGGGCACTAATAAGCAAATTTAATATGTTCCGATCTGGGGCTCAGAATTTAATGTAGCTTATATTTTTATCATATAGAAGTCATATCTTAACATTTTTATGCATTAAATAAGAAAATGAATGACTGCAATGAGAATTCAAGCAATATTTCTAGTCAGTAGGATGCATTTCGAAGGTTCTGATACTTCCGCCACGAATATCCAATTCTCTTTGCAATTATTTCTTTTCGATGTATTTTTTCATATCATTTACATACTTTGCCTTGACTCCACTAGCTTCGGAAACTGACGATAACTCCTGAATGTAATAGTCCATAGGCACTATTATATTCGCCAGCTTTTTGAAGGAACATATCTACAAACTAAATGTCCACGTGAATAAATTGCAGGATGTCAATCGATATGCCGATTCGGATGCCAAATTTCTATAATCCCCCCTCCCCCACTTTTTTTTCCAATCCTAAACGGCGGGATTTTTAATTAAGAGCAAAATTAGATTCCCAAAATAAAAGTTGATCCTAAGCTCCCCAAAAAGCTGTCGCAGGAAGTAGTTGCATAATTTTTTTTTTTTTTTTTTTTTCTTCCGCTTCCGGGAAAGTCATATAAAATTTATCTAGACATGGTATTCATTGGACAGTTTTTTTCAAATCTTTAGAAACAGAGTCTTTAAATTGCTGCCTTAATAATTAAACTATTCGGGAATGAACATGCAAGTTTCTTACTGTTTGGGAAGCTAGAATGGGCGAACTTTCAGCCGGTTTAAAGTTATCCTTCTTTCTTATGTTATATGTAGCATGAAGTCTAGAAAGGGTTTGTATCCCCATCAAAGTTTCCCCCTCTATTTCCAAAATGATTCTAACGTTTTTTCTAGTGGATTTAAGCATGTAATTTGCAAATTTAAAGCACAGCTTTCAGTTAACGAAGAGTTTCCAGATATATTTGTGTGTTATAAATATCATTGCACAATGCTATTTAGTAGTATCGATAATCCATCCTAAATAATTATTCGAACTTCCTTTCAGCAACAGTTTATTTTAGTTAAAAATCTAGCACTGAATATTGCGCATGATTATTGTTAAATTTTCTGTGTAGATGCTTAATTTAAGCAATGATTTTTCAATCGTAACCGTAACATGTAAGCAAACACCTTCTAGGTTAGGTTATTTTAGTATGGTAAAGCACACAAAGGCGATCTGAATAAAGGGAGGGATGCATTTGCGGAAAACTTTCTAAGTGAAATTGGGTTGTATTCGCGTTAGGTGTGGGAGAAAACTGCGAAAAACCAATCATACAGGCATCCTCCTCGCATGGATCGAATTACCAGTATTTAGCGGTCTTAACCACTCAGCCACTAGTGGTGTGAAAATACTGAAGATGATCTAAAGCTAATTTAATGTTTTTAGGGGGTGTGTAAAATATCATGCTTTCTAAATTCTGTAGTCCCTCCCTCCTTCGTACTTTAAATGAACCCTTTATTTCTCATACACATCAAAGGACAGTTCTGTGTAATACTAATACTGACTAATACTGTTCCGTGA
Source organism: Stegodyphus dumicola (assembly GCF_044657685.1). Lineage (NCBI taxonomy): Eukaryota > Metazoa > Arthropoda > Arachnida > Araneae > Eresidae > Stegodyphus > Stegodyphus dumicola. The sequence continues at coordinate 136,912,483 of NC_140776.1, forward strand.
ACAAAAAAAGAAAAAAAAAAATTTCCCCTCTCCTTTGATTTCAACGATTGAAAATGACACCAATAAAATGAAGCCACAAACTGCATATATTCAAAATCAAAACGCAATTAATAAATCCAGTCCATTTAATCTATGCAGTCTTTTCTTTCTTTCTTTTCTTTTTTAATATCTGTTCTGCCAAGATTGGGCGTTTCCGAAATAAGCCTTTTTTCTTTATCTTAAAAGTAAACTTTTTATGATTTGTGCTATATGTAATGTATATAAGGATAAAATTCACTCATAAAGTAATATATGAAAGCATTCTTTTCAATAGACAAATAAACTTTATGTACTTTGCTATCATACGGCTCTTGGGGCATTTTGGATAACTTAACTTCAAACAAAAAAAGCTACTAAGTAACTGCAGTGGCTTGGCGTTCCTCTTCTTTTATTATATCCAACCGGATCGGAATACTTTATTCCGTGAGACATTTGAATCGGAGATTTTTTCCTACCTCTTTCAAAGCACTGGTGAAAAAAAAGTTTTCTTGACAGATCCAACGCGTGCCATATCAAATAGTAAACAGGATGACATTTTATGGATCTTTAGCTTCCTCTTCCATTCAACTGTAATAAGTTTCAATGCAAAAAGAAGTGCAAAAGGCTGGAAACCTTTTTTTTTTTTTAATCAACGATTCCAGCTTCTTTCCAAGAAGCATCAATTCTTGATCTAACGGCACTTCTGAAGCTTCTTTTTGCGCTAGCTGAAAAAAGAAAGAAAAAGACCCACCCCCAAAATAAAGGACCGAACTTCGCTGTAATAACAGTGATGATAAATCGCAGTGGAGCGAAACCGAGGGGGTGATACCTTGAGAGTCCGGGTTTATTCTTACCACCTTTCCTCCTGTAGAGGACTCTTCGATGTGCTTCGTGTTAGTCGGTCTTTCCATGACAGCTGTTGAGTGTTTTTGTGAACCCAATTTTGTGTTTGATTTTGGTATTAAGGTCGACATTTTTTATGGATTATTCTGGACTTAACAACAGTTTACTCCAAAAGGCTCACCTGCAGTGCGTTAGGGTATGATGGAAATTAATTCTTTTTACTGTATTTTACCTTATGATGCAACTCCAACGTTTAAAACAGATCGATTGTAACGCTTGATGAGAGACTTGAAATGCGGTTTAGATTCGGAAGATTATTACATAGTTACTTTGAAACTGAAAGAATTCGAGTACAATTCTCTGTAGAACGGGAGAAAAGAAAAAGAATTTTACATTCTGCACTAAGGATCTGAAAATGAATATTTCCTGCATTCAAAAATACTCTCTGATACTCTATTAAGTATGGCAATATGTTTTCGTTCGTAGAAGTTTAAATGAGTTCTGTCACATTGTTTCAGTAAAAAATTTTTTTATTCAAGATTATTGCTACTATATCAAACTAATTTTTACACAGATCCATTAGTTTATGAGCATCGATGTATTTTAATGGGTAAATAAATGATCGTACTCCTAAAGGAATTCATACCGCCAAGGAGGCCCCTTATGACAGAGTTGATAAGACACATGACACTGGTAGTTTGACCCAAATTTGAATCACAGCGAACGGGCTGGGTGCATCTACTTTTACATGGTTATCCTAATCCGTGTTGTAAAGGAAAGTATATTTGGCTTGATGCCAAAAGCGCAAAGGATTTAAAATCGAAGCCATTTAGGGTAAATGCACATTTTTTTTTATTAATGTTAGTTTAATATATGTATGCATACAAAATTTAACCTAAAAATTTTAGAAATTATCTTTTATTATGCTGAAAAATAATCGATCTTAGATTTACTAAAATAAAAAATATTAAATAAATGTTATTTTTTAAGGAAATACTTTAAGTCCATTATTTTTAACATAGGTTATTTTAATTGCACATTGTTTTTTCTGTTTGGGGAGGGGAATCAGCTAAAAATACTGATCTGTTTATATAATGCTGCTCGCAGTATGTTACAATGTTATGTAGATCATAAAAAGTATTTTATTTAAAGCGTTTTAATTTTTGGAATATAAGAGCAAATACTCAAGCAAAAAATTCTGGACATCAAAATAAGTATACAAAATTTCAGACTCGTAAATGAGTTATAAAGGTACTGAGCCTTAAAATGTGTTTGTATTTTTACATTTTAAAGGTATCTGACTCCTTAAAATATTTATCATTCTTTACACGTTAACACATATATATTGTGAGCAGTTTGTTGAAATCTATATTTGCTAAGTCCAGTAAGTTAAAATTTTGTAAAGCAAATTAATACTCCAAGTCCCTGTTTTAAGCTGTCAAAAGATAATCAGCAAGATGTGGTTGTGCGCGGAACTGCTACTATAAATTACTACCCACCCAGCAATGAATGTTCGTTGTGCGCAAGTGCCACTAAACCATGCGAATTATCCAGACTCATTTACAGCAGTATGTGGTTAAAAGTGCCGGAACTTTATGGAGATCTTTTATTGTTCTCCAAGAGCAGTTCCTCGGCAGCTTTGTTATAACTGAAAATCAGATGAAGGAGGATTTTCGTTTGCTTTACTGGAGTAACAAACAATAACTCTACTTAGACAGTCATGTCTTGGCTTATAAAGGTGTCTGAACCTTTCTCGTTTGAATAAAGAACACTACTCAAACAAACCTTAATGAAAGAACATTGCAGAAGCGTCCTCTCAATCCTTCTGTAATAACTTAAGTGTGCAGAATTTCTTAGATTCTGGACAGCATATTGATTATTTTTTACGTTGTTAAACAGATATGAATTTTTTTTTCAAGAAATATTCATCCCTGCTAAAAAATAAATCTAATAAATTCTTCGATAAAAATGACTGTTGTCCAGACTTCTTGCACATGTCTCTAATACCTACATGTCATCTTATCACCCCAAACTGGTAAATACATTCTACGCCTCCAAAAACGAAACGTAAATTTCTGGTAAACCCCTTCATCCTCTATCCGGATACAATCATTTAATAGAGAAGCCACTCAGTTTCTTTTTTATTTATTTATTTTATTTTTACCTAAACGTACCCTCTACGCCACACCTCCGAGTCCAGTTCCTTTAGGCAGAGCGTGATGCGCAAGGCCCGGGGGCTGGCCAAATCGCCTACCCCCAAAGGCAAGGCCACGGCTTCGGGCCTTTGTCTAGCAGCTCGAATGGCCTCGGGCTGAAATTTAGATTGAAGAGTCATAATTAGGCTCCATTCGCAGATGGTTTAGGAAAAGAACTGAAGAGAGAGACACAACTTATTGTTCCTGGTGTTTCTTTTGGTTTTTGTTGCCGAGAGATTGAAAGGGCACCGAAAAGGTAAAAGAAGATTTGAGTTTCCTGATGGAGAAAAATGAGTAAAATAGATACGTGAATGCGTTATTATAGAAAGAATTATAACCGAACGGAAATGTTTGTATTAAAAAGAATTCATTTTCAAAAACCATATCTTAAATGCTTTTCAAAAATTAAAAAACATCCTATCATTCCTTTCCAACATTTCTAAAGGAAAGTACGCTTTTATAGAGGACTTCCCGAGCGGAACTGACACAATTAGTTTAATGGCCTACGATGCCATATGTTGGTTGCATACGATGATTTCTTTATATTCAAATAATTATGTCAACGTATATAATTCTAATAAATGATTATTTCGATCTGAAAGGAATTTTAATGATGTAATACAGTACTCCGCAACCTTTTCTCACCTGCGACGCACAAAAAATGTTTCTGGAATTTCGTGGCACACCAAAGAGTTCCGAGTTATCAAGGAAGTGCCGAAAAAATTCAAATGCTGACACACTTACAATCACACACACAACAGTGAAATATATAAAAACATTTAAAATAGACATTATTAAGGAAAAAAAATTGTCATTGTGTATTAAATACATAAAAAATTGCAAAATGTCAAATACATGTATTTGATTGCGGCACACCTATATCCTTCCTACTCATGGCACACCAGTGTGCCGCGGCACACCGGTTGCGGGGCACTGATGTAATATAAGGTGAACGGTTATGAAAAGTATTATTATTCCTCCAAAGGAATTTAGTGGCAGTATGAATAGAGCTTCGAAAAGAGTGCTGAAACGAGCATTGTTGTCAATGAACTGACCGATGAGATGCGGATAAGCAAAGAATACAGACTCTCAGTTATCCTAGATTAACGGGTGAGCCCGCTCTGGGCACACCTAGGGTTCGCCGTTTGATATTAGGCAAGATTTCAAGGTAAAAATTTAAAACTAATGTGGAATAAGGAGATTAGCATACAGCCAAAAAAATAACATAGAAATTTATTTTCAAACAATTTCTTTTATACCCTAAAAGAAAATCTGGAAGATTTCTTTGAAAAATGAGGGTCTTAAAAAAAACTAAACATGGCTAAAATATATGGACTGGTTTGTGTTGAGCTGCCATCAACTATATGTATAGAAGGTTCAGAGTAACCTTTAGTAACCTATAAATCCTTTCTCATTCAATTTTTCTGTGCGTACAGAAGGAAATTTTTAGGTGTGTCCGGACCGGACACACTATGCGGCAAAGGGTTAAGTGCAAGAATAAGTAATGTTTGTAAAATGAAATTTAATTTCCATTACTACCCTAAATATTTTGTGAAAATGAAATCTTAACTGCATGGTAAACATAAAAATGGTTTGAACATAAAAGCGACATCTGGTGTTTTGCAAATCTAATAATTAGCTTATTTGAATTTTTAACAAGCTGCCATACTCGCTGGCCGTGTCTTTTCTTTCACCTTCAGGATATAGATAATATGCATAGAATTATTTTCATAATTCTTTTTATACATGTTGAGCAACATTTACTTAATGAAAGTTTAATTAAATATATTTTTAGATTAATTAGTTCCCATTTTAAGTGATTACGTATCTATTCTATTTAAAAATGTTCAACTTAATTTTAAAAAATTATATCTATAATTTAAAATGGATCACAGAAAAGCAATGGTTAATAGGCTATTGCCTAAGAAAATAGAAGCCTTCATGGAAGAATTTTTAAGGGAAATTGGCTTGTTACCACGATACACATGGTAAAACCACGAAAAACAACTATACATTTGTTCAGTTTGCACGGATTTGAATTCGGGTTAAACTACTGGTGTTCAGGGGTCTTACCGCTCCGTTGATTATTGATTGTTTGCTGAGAGATCTCTGACTTTAAATATAAAATTGCTGCACCTTGAAACTAGAAGTAAAATAAATGCTAGCCCTTGCTGCAGAAAAAATGTTGCTTAATTCATGAACCATTTTTGTGCATGCAAGGAACAGGAAAAAGCTCTGCTGCCAACTTATGAAATAAAATTTTCCTGCTTATATAACAAGTAAAAGAATAATGAAGTACTTATCGCATTAGAAAGTTTCATTATATTGTTCTTAATTTCACTTCCGTAATTTAATTATGTATTAATATAAAACACTTGATATTTATTTTTACTTTTATTTTAAGTTATTTAAATCTCGCTCACTAACCTCTTTCCGAAAGAAGGCTGTAGAAGTTGAGGAAATACAAATATTACTGCCATCATTTAAGCTCATTGTTTTCTTATTAACCGAGCTCGTTAGAGATGCCATTTTTTAAAATAATTATTTTTAACTTATTTAAAGATACTGTTAATTAAGATTGACCTTATTTATAAAGTTTTAGGTCTGTCCTCAATTATTAGATCATTATTTTCTATTTAGCCGAATCTTCTAATAGTTAATGAAATAATTACAAAACTCCGCCCAGCTGAATTTCTGCTGAATCTAATATCGTTATAATGTGTTAGTTATTCATAAAAAGAATTTAGCAATTAAATTGTGAATTTTTTGGTCAGTGTAACAATTGAAATGATAACCAAAAATGTATGCTTAGGTTAACATTTTAAACGCCGCTTCGGTATATAATTGACATGACATTTAACGTGTTTAATAAATAACAAATTAGGGTTCATATTTAGTGCGTTCTTTCGAAATGCTTAGGTAAAAACTGATGATAATTTGAACTTTTCCTTTATCTAAAGTTATATGTAATTAACTGCAAAAGTGCACGGAGTTTTTATTAACACCTGATACATTACATTTTGTTCACGTAAAGAAACTATTTATTTATTTTTTATTTAAACTTGCAAAGAATACTTTGTATTAACCTAGAAAACTGCAGCACTTTTGAATTCACAATTTTTATTTTGATGTGTCACATTTTTGAAAAAATTTGTGTCAAATAAGTTAAATTTCAAGTCAGTCAAAATACTATAAGCGTTATTGTGGGGGGAAAAGCCAGTACCTCCTACATACTGGAGATACTGGAAAAGCCGCCCAGAAACAGCTTCTTTAAATAAATGTAATAAAATGTGCCCACAACCCCCTGAGGTTAATCTTAATAATAAATAGAAAGGAAAGTCGAGTTTCCCTCTCCCCTTCAGTCAACTCTCTTTTCCCTGCGCAATATTCACCTGTTTCTTCCCTAGGGGGGTTACAAAAAACGAGGGGAGTGATGGGGGTGGGCTTTTCAGGCACCTGCTACCTTGCTGTCTTTTCTCCGATCCGATGCATCAACTGTCAGACTTTCTGCTCCCATTCGACTGGATTCCGTTATGTTCCACAATTGGCGCTTCATCGCTGCCTTTGGCGAAATATATGGTTTTGAGATACGACTTCTCCCGTTAAAACCTCTTGAAACCTCTTTCGAACGAAAATCCCCGAGTTTTCTTATTTCATTGTTGGCTGCTATGCATATGCAGAGATAAAATGTTTCATTTTTAATTCTTGGTCATCAATTCTACATGTATTTTTGGATTTACTGTACTCTCATGTTTTCTTCATGTGCTTCTCGAAGACTTGCAGGAAAAAGCTACAATTGTAACCAAGTCCAAAATACCACAGAAGTGTTACAGTATTTTAAGGAGGGTTCAGATTAAAATTTCTTGTTTGTACTTATGGTGACGCTAAGTAGAAATATGCAATATAAACTATTTTTAAAATTTGAAAGTCCTTTAGAATTAACATTATGTGATCTGACACATGCAAACTATACAGACAAGACAGTTAAAAGGTACAACTGCAGTAGAATATCAAAGAGCCGGCGTGACTGGAATCATTAACCTATCCGGATATTTGAAAAGTCTGGATAATAGATTCCCTCTTAAAAGACACACCAGGTCTTTATCTTATTTAGAAAATAAGCATGCAGTAATAATAATGAGACTAATTAATATTATTTAATACAACTGCAGTATTAGTGTATTATTTATTAGCCGATGTTTTAATGCCATATGTTATGTGCCAAGCACAGAATCTTTTGTTTTTAATTCTTGAAGTGAACAGGCCTGCTTATTTTCAAGTAAAAAATCTTTATTTTCACTTATTTACTGCAAACTAATATCCTAGAAATGGTACTTTTGTTTCAGTAATTATCTCAAAAGTGAAAACATGCAAGCTAAATAAATATACTTGCAATTAACACATTTCAGCCATAAAGTCATTTATTATTTCGATTCGTATAATCCATTGAGATACAAAATGATGAAAAAAAATTTGAAACACTATTACAACTTTCAAATAGATTAAAAATTTTAATTTATACTGGGAGTCAAGAAATAACAAGAGTAAGAAGATTTCTTCCATCATGCTTTCTTTTTTCTTCAGTACCCAAACTAGTGTCACAATCATCAAACAGATCAATGATTTCCTTCAACTATGTATATATTTTTCGCTTTCATCTAAATATATTAAACTAGAATTTCAAACATAATTTTGTTCTGAAATAAAAAGAGAAATTCAGACATACTTATTTTGATATTCTTTTCTTGCTGCTTCATTAAATCTGAACAACAATATTTCATTCTATGCTAAAGGCAAAATTGCTGAAAGTAGATGGACATTTTTCCTGACGAAACCTATCACACACAAAAGCTACAAAATTCCATGTTTGAATGCACTATTTTACACTAGTAGGTTGCAGCCAAAGGAAAATTTATAAGTTCTTTGTAGTATAAAAAGTATAAAAACATCTCAATATGAATGATTTGTGTGTATTTGATTATGGCAAAGCCTCAAGGGCTATCTACCTAAAGGGAGGGATGCCTTCGTGGAGGACTTTCTAAGGTAAACTGGCCAATATGAATGAAGCCAATTCATTCTTTCCAAGCAAAAAACAATTCGTAAATAATTTTTTGTTACTAAACCAGAAAACAAAATCTTTTGACATTTCAGGTTAATATGTATGTCGTCATGGTATAAATGTAATGTAATATAACAACTTTTTCTCCATACCAATAAAAGAATAACTTGGCAGTAACATATCGTGTCAATTATACTAACCTGAAACAAAAAAGTTACCAACAGCAGCTATTTATTTAAGATGCTGACTTTAACGAAAAAATTGTGGCATATAATGTCGCATGCAATCCTGTGCTTTCTTCAACTTCAGAATATGACCTTACATAAAAATCATATATTAAATGTTTGGCAATGCTGTAGTTATTTCATCTTTGGAAAAACTTACAATTTTTGATTAACAAGCTCTAAGATTTAAGAGCGTGCAATGGCAACACTTCTCAAAATAATGCTAATTTTTATCTCCAGCGCTTTTGCCACTCCGAAAAATGAGTGTGAACATAAGCATTTTCAGTGTTTTTAATTAATATCTCGGCTGATTAAAGTCGTCCGAAGATAAGAATGGTCGAAATGGTTTTCCATGAATTTTTGGAATACCGAGGGGGGGGGGACTTCTCACAAAACTCAACTCCTCGCCGCTCCGCAAGAGATAATGCCGCAAACAGACAGACAGATGAGCACAACTAAGGGCTTCACAAATTAATTGATGATAAATTGTTAACAGTTTCAGCCAACTATATCTAATAACTCATTTTTGAATTCAATAGTTTTGACTTTAGTGAGTGGCAACGCAAGAAATTAGCAGGCATTCAGCTGAAATAAAATGCTGTCTAGAAAATAATAAGTTAAAACAGTAGATGTTGGATACTAAGTCTTTAACTTTTTATTAGAATGTTGGATACTAAATTCTCTCAGTAAGATTTATTTTGTGTGCTCTTTAATAATTTTTTTGAAACTGGATTGGCTATTTATTGAGAGTAGCTACGACTATTCAATTAGTCAATATATTATAATGGCCAACTTTCTTCGGAGGTGGGCACAATTTTTATATACATGTTATTAGAGAATAATATCTGACTAAGAAATAATGCATAATAATACCATATTTTAATGTATTTATGTTCAAACTGTAGTTAAAATTTTATTTTTGTTTTAAGGAAACTTTTAAAGAGTAAATATTTTTATTGATGAAATTTTACTTTTATAAACCTATAAACTTTGAAATACATTCTTCCAAATGTCCTTTGCATAAATGTACTTAGAATAACTTGGGATTAACTGTAAATCAATGGAAAAGCAAAAGTACTTTTAGATATTCGAAACATCTTTATTTATCAGATAAGTCTTATAATAAAATTTTCTTTCAGACATATTTTAAGTGTTTTCTTGTACTACCTGTTTTTTATATAAAGAAAGAGAATTCTAACAAAATAAATTTGTAAGTTAGTATAATAAATTCTAAGCGCTGGAAGGGATCGTGTTAATTTTTATTCTATAAAAAACTCTTGCAACAAAACTGTTATACTCACTAGCAGTCGAGTGGTAAAAGTCACTGAACACTGGGAGTTCGATCTCGGTACGATCCCATGTAAAAGGGCTGGCTGCATGGCTGTTTTTTGTTGTTTCCCCAAGTATAACAGATACTATCCAGTTTCTCTTCGAAGTCTTCCACGATGGCATTCCTTCCCTTAAGCAGGTAACCCGCTTGTGCTTTGCCGTAGTCAAAGAAACCAAACAGAATGGTTACACACTACATCGTGGCTGAAACATTGAACAATTTCTGCATATTTGTTATATTTGTAAATACGTAGTAAGTACATTTATAGACTACTAATTTATAACAAATATTTATGCTTCGAAAATCCGATATTATAATACTTTCCGCTTACATCGCAAGTCTAGCGATTATATATTTTGTGGAGTAAGGAATTCGACATTTTAAATAACTGTTTTGCACTGAGAATTTGGTATTATACTTCCTCCCCCCAACATCTGATCTATTAGTAAATAATGAAGAATATGTATGGATGTTCCTCGCATAGTGAAAAAAACGGTGCCACCTGGAACCACCAATTTTGAAAGCACACACTTGCATCTCGAAGAGAGAATTTTTAATTTTGGATTTATTTTTTACTTATATTTTATTTAGTGAGAATAAAATGAATTTTTGATTAACAAATACAGCTATTTAAAAGTAATGTGTCGCCACTCTGCAAAGCTTAAGATATTTATTCTTTCAAATTTTATCAGAAGACTTAAAAATTTAAAAGAAATAAATTTCCACTTGGCTTAAGCGTAAGATAGAAATGTTTAAAATTTAATCAACAAACTGGGAGATTTTAAAACAATATGTTGTTACTGTCTGAAATAAAGCAATTTTTTCCCTCTTCGCGCTAGTGTGTTGCCATTTGGCAAAATGTAAGATATGTAATGTCTCTTTTAAATTTAATCTATTTGTTATCGATGATCAAATTAAGAGATTTAAAAACATGCAGTTTTTCATCTCTGTTGTTATTAATAACTAGTTAGACCCGTGAAAATTACATTAGTTGAGCTCATTAACATCGTTATCTATGTTTCCTTTTTGTAGTAACTATTTTAGGCGATATTCCTTATTGTGATTTGGCGACAAATATTTTCGCCATTGCCAGGGAACTAATCCCGGTTTTTAACATCGCTAAATGATTGGCTTCTTATGGCGTGCAGCCCTAATTTGAGGTAGGGCTGTTTTTCTGGATCGCGTATTGAATTACATTGATCTGCATTTTGTTTTGCCTTTTTGATGCAGTGGATGAGCGCGACTCTTTGTTTTTATCAACAATCTTGACACACATTAATGTGGAATAATTATACGAGTATGGGCTTCTTCAGTTTCCTATTTAGAGAGCGTCTCTGCCCTCAATGTCGCTCCCGTTGGATGCGGATGAGTATGTTTGAAGAAAGGAGGGTATTGCCTTGTCGGTATCAATTACGTGGTCTTTTACACCGTGCAGCCCTCTTGGAGTTCAGTGGACTTGGTCTGCAGGTGCGGCGAAGTAGGTTGACGACTGGACACTTGCATAAATTACTATATCCAGCACAATTGTTTCCTTATACTTGATAAAACATTCTTTGCCCACTTATTGAAGCTTCAGTTAAAGTAATTTTCATTATCTCCGTTTAATAGTTCACCAGACTTTCTGCTATTTTACATTAAAGTACGAATGGTTTGATTAGTTACTTAAATGGTGTCCCTAGAGAAGGTCTTCACATATTTTCAGAACGATTTCGAGGCCGTTTAATTAATGGTTAAAATGTAAAGAATATTTTTGTCAATGTTCGACCTGAACTTTTCTTTTATAAGAAGTATATATATATATATATACATACACATACATATCAAGTGATAAGCGATTTCCCTAATAAAATGGCTTTTCTTCAAATTTTCATTCCCCCTTCCAAGAGCCAGCAATCGTAGAAGGACAATAGTCCATAGGTCAAACATCATGGTATTTCACAGGGATACTTTGAAAATGTATATATACAGTATCTGTAGCAGTCATCATTTTTTTCAAGGAATACAGTGATGCTTTGCGAAGTATGACTTATTGCATAGTATTCATGAAATTTCGCTCTTTGAAAGGGATTTTCCCCACTGCAAGGGAATCCCACGACAATCATGAACATCTTAATGAAACTTTCCTTGCATTGATGGAACCAAAGTTTGTACACTTTTTCTTCTCTTCGTGTTCGATAACAAACGGACCTTCTTTTGTTGCAGTCATTTATGTAAGCCCATGCTTCATCAAGGGTCACAACGTATTTTCCACTTAACACCGGATGAATAGTTTTCATGCATGGTTCTACAAATTATTCTGCGTGTTGCGACGTGCCTCGGCCAAAAGCTGTTGAACATTGTTTTCAGCCCTTTTTAATTTGTAAATCTTGGTTGCTATTCCATTTATTGCTGCTATAGATGTATTTAAAGAGTTTGCAACTGATTTTCTGCGGCGGCGGATTCTGTTTCGTTACCAGCGATTTAACTTTAGAAACATTAGAAGCAGCACACACCTTTTTCGGGTAATCGTTTGGAATCTTCTTTCCTTTTGACGTGATGATTGATGGTTTTTCTCTTTCAGATTAATAATGTTGCTTATTTTCCATTTAGAAATTTTAATACCATACTTTTCGCAACGTTTTTGTATTACGAACGAGGAATATTTCTCCTCGGAAAGCGCAAAATCATATCTTTCATTCCAATAGCTTGCGTACATGCGAAATTTTGAAAGAACAATGAATTTAAAAGTAGCAGATTATATTTCTCATTTCAAATAATAAGCTGGGTCCGAAATTTGTTTTCCAAAACATGTTATCTACCTGTTCCCCTTTCCCGCGGACATTATGACGATCTAAATCTCAATTCCCGATAGTGCATATGAACCACGTTCTTTTATGCTTGGGCATTGCCCTGAATTGCTTCTGAGCAAGCTCCCGTCTACGTCGAAACCATTCAAGAAATAAAAGAGATCCGAGTTTCACAGAAAATGCATGTAACTTATTGCTCAAAGCCTTTTTCAGAAAACTAAGAATAACGGCCTACCAGTGGCCGAACGGTAACGTAGCTGAACTAACTCAATATGCGTTCAAAACCGAGCGGTCTGGCTGCATTGTCGTTTCCATGTTTTTTTCCCTGTGTGAAACGTGAATACGACCTAAATTAACCTCAAAACGTTTTCACGAAGGCATCCTTACCCTTAGGCAGGTAACCCTCGTGTGCCTTGTGATAATAAAATAAAGTAAACCAAACTATTCTTAACGAACAAATGGTTAATTTCACAGTTGCCGAGAATGGTGCGTGCTATTTCATTTTATCATACATGCATTTGAACCTTTAAGGTTTCATACACATGTGTGTTTTACATATCTAGTAGTTGTATTGAGACAAAAGATCGTTATTTTTTTATAGCCACTGTTAGTATTTATTGTAGCATAAATAAGGTAAGCGGTTTGGGGTCAGATTATAGAGTCTATGTGTTCTTTTTGGAAGCATAAAATATAGTCTCTACGTAGTAGCCGAATACTCGCTATGTCTTTGGAAGAATAAATACTGAAGAAGAAGGTTTTAAATAACCTTTATTCGAAGTAAAATAAATAGATGCACCACTTCTGGCTAACGTGAACATAACAGAAATTTAAAATATAACAAATCACTAATAAATCTGAATGGCTAACGACTGGCTCCTTAGGTTAACTAAACGTTAAATCGGCTGCAAACAGCAAAGCCGAGCTTAGAAATATCAGTAGAAACTGAAAGGTGTTGAAAATCGACTAGAGAGCTAAATTCAAACACGCAGCAACTCGAAACTAACTCCGCTATTACTCTTCTCGAACTCTTGAAACGCAGTTTAAATACTGCTTCTGAAACAAGTTTAGATTAGCATACTACATCGTTTAAAAATTTACATTACGGCAGGAAATTGAAATCGGAAGGGAAAAGAAAGTAAAACTAAAAATAATTAGTTAGAATAAAATAAAGTCTTTACAAGATAACAAGAATTTATTAAAATTATTTAGTTGCAAATGCAGCTTGCTCGAGATACATAGAAAAGTGTCATTTATTGAGTGAGAAACCAATGCATTCTAAAAGGCAGTGTGGCCTTATACTTGCTTATCATGGCTATGCCATTCTGCCACTAAAAGGCATAGTTAAGATAGAAAACACTGGAAGCGGCTCACAATATAATTTTTGTTTGTTTGTTTGTTTGTTTGTTTGGTTTTTCCATATGGAAAGTAATTTTTTCAGATTTTCTTAGAAAATCCCTAGAAAATGATTCATTGATTTAATTTGGATTGAAAACATGTGTGTAGATACTTAAAACTCTAAAAGTGTTAACATTTTGCAGTGTCATTCTAGTTACAGACGTCTATGTATTGTCATGGATTTGATCCAGAATTCATCGGTGTCTGCAATCATTTACGATAACCATCATACCTTCAAGATGGTGTTCTCCAAGCTTAGGCTATTTGAATACGGCAAAGCACTCGCAGGGAAGTTTGCGGAGGACCACCTATGGCAAACTGTCTCGTATTCACGCTACCGATACTAAAACTAACTATGCAACCAGCTCATTCGCCTAGGTGGGAACCCAGGACGAACTACCAGTATTTAGCAGTTTTTAACTCCTCAGCCGCTGATTTGGGTCTAGAAAGAAGACGCTGTCATAACGGTGTCATGGCATAAGGCTCCGTTCAGAAGGTGGCATAAATGTCATAACTGGGAAAACAGTTTGGAAAAGCTATAGGCACATCCACGCATGCTCAAACTTATTTTCTCTAACTGGCTACGACCCTGTATCGCAGGTATGAGCGGAACTCGTGCATTTTTATGTCTTACGACTATGCCTCTATGACATTTATAGGCATCCCTGATGCCATCCTAAATCATATTTCAAGAAATTGTGTGTACTCTGTTGCAACTTTCTTGAAGGTTAGACTCCGAGGAATATGTCGTATCCGAAAATCTGTTTAAATATATCTTTTCAGTTATGATTTCTTATTATTTTCCTTACAGCTGCAATTTCACATTCATTCGCAATTGTTTTATGTAAAGTAAATATACATCAATCAGTCTTATAATAAATAACTCTTATACTGTACTTTATGGCATCGTTAACTGAGATTTGTATTTTGTACAGGTAAGTCAAAAGAATACCCGTTTTGTGGTTTTCTCTCATTAACTTTATCAGCAATTTTTTAATAATAATTTCCTTCCGCCGCCGGAATTTGCGGTTTTCGGCGTAACCTTGAGAACATTTCAAGGTTTTTTTCCCCCTTCCCCTTCACAGCGATTAAGGAAAATACATCTGGTATCTTCTGGTGACTCATTTTTATTCCAAAGGGGAAGTCGGCGTAATTTCTCATTGTGGGAATTTTCCCTGGATAGCACGGAACGACCTGGTCAATTTAGAATGAGATGTATTCCACAGAATTTATTTGAGAAGGTCAAGGTTAGAGGTGAACAGACTATCACTGTTGTTCAAAAAGTTTCGTTTATTGCCTCAGAACAAAGAAATTTACGCCGGTAATCAAATTGGTATGCGAGGAGTGCTATGCCTTTGAATTGTGAAGCCTTGGTTTTTCATTATTTTTATCATTTCATTCTAATTTATGCTCTGGGTTTCATAAGAAGGGTTTTAACAGAATCTGAAATTTTTACAGGATGAAATGTATTAATTCTTGTCGCAACTAAGTGATGATAAACAATTTAGAATATATAAAATTATATATATATAGGAACTGAATTATTATCTCATAGGAACATCTTCAGTATTATTGTAACTTAAATAAAGTAATTTAAAGTGACATTTAACTAATTTAGAAGTGTAAAATATAAATGTCAAATTGGTCTGAATAGTAACCATTGAAAATGCTGAACCATTGAAATTTGTTACCATTGAAAATGTTTACCTGAACATATGTGTGATACATTATAAAATTATACAAAGAAACATATTTAAAAAAAAACTTTTTGAGTAGATGCAAAATGTAAACACCAAAATTAAATTACCTTTTATTTGCCAAAGGAGAATTGGCTTTTCAAGAAGAAATAATTTTTACAATTAGTATATATATATTATTTACTATAAGAAACAGTTTTTCGGGTATCATATCAAGGGAAAGAAATTTAGTTAAATATTAGTTAGTATTTTAAATCGATAAATTATTGGAACAAATTTTAGTCAGTAACTTAAACAGTTTTTTAAGTCAGTATTTAAAGTTTTTTAGATTTCTACTGTAGTAAATATACATACACACACACACACACATATATATATATATGTATATTGTAGTATATATTAATAAGAAAAGGAGAGGTAAAAAATAGCTAAAGCCGTAAAGAACAACTGAATTACCTAATTCCTGATATTACATGTAAAACAAAGTTAAAACAACAAAAATCTAAATTAAAGCAATAAATTGTACGCAAAAATACCTACATATTATACAAAAAAATTAGAAAACCTATACAACAAAATCAAAATATGTACGCGAAAAAGCCTTAACAATTTACATAATACTGAGTAATTTTACATATAAAAACATAGTCAATCTACTCTGTTCAAGGCATCAAACAGAACTTATCAAGGGAAACGTGTCTGAAGTCCTCAACCAAGTTGATGGCCCACAAAAACAAAACAGGCACGTTTCGTCGAACAAACCCATTGAGACTGAAAACAGCATTCCTAGTTATTAAATTTTTATTCAACTATTACTAAAGATGTCTCAATTGATTTGTTCCTTTTTTCAATGTGCCATAGTGTTTTAAAACAATAAAGTGAACTTAAAAAAATCTAAGCTAAAAATATTAAACAAGAAAAAACTTGTGATCTAAAAAAAAGAAAGAAGATGTAAAAAAATCTTATACAAAGTAGCCTGCTTAGGCAAATGTACAAACAATTTTTACAGTGTTAATCTTGCAAGTATTTAATATACATCATTTCAAGGGGTAGGCCGCCTTAGTGTAAAAAATAAAAACTTTGTCCTAATGAAAAAATCATGACAAAGAGGGGTCCTGTTAAGGCAAAGTTATTCGTCAAGAAAAATTAATGAACCAAAAAGCTAACATACCTGCGTCCAATACGATTTCTTTCGAAAATTAAACTGAACTATAAACGTGGAAAACGCTTGCCAGGAAAGTGACGAATGTCTTAGGAGTTAGAGCTTCCTTTCTTTTGTTTTGTGTTGTCACTATCGCGCCGGGAAAGCCTTTTCGACCGTGTATTGCTGTGAGATGTTCCATCATCTAGGTGTACTCCATCTCTCAGGAAAGTTTGTAACCGATTTTCTGAAGCACCCTGTATATTGTATTTTAACAGCATTTTGAGTGATCAAAAGGTGGGCATATCAAATATTAAAAAATTATGTAATTCTAAAATAGATATTAACGTTTTTCTGTCATTGAACAATACTCCTTACAGGAAAATAGTTCGTTTAAAGAGAGAGCAATTTTTTATTTTATGCTTGATAATAATATTTCCACATACTGCCATTCACCACATCAAACGAGGTTCCCGCTCATCTCTTCTAAATTCGAATTAAGTGGACGAAATAAAAAATTGCAATCGGCAATAAAGTGTGAGAAAGTACAATCAGAATTATGTGTTGTGAAGTAATGCTCAATTATAAAAATTCGCTCAGCTTGGAGAAAAAGGTCTTTGCATCAAACAAACAGTTTTTTAAAAGCTATCAGCATAATTTGCAACAGCTGAAGTTTCAAGCGATATATTACATGTAACTGTATAAGGATGTTCTCCATTGAAATAACATTAATATCTATGTTAAAATTTCGGAAATAATTGAAATTTTGATGCTCACGACTTTTGGATCACCCGATATATGTATTTATTTATTAAAAAGAATTTTGATTGTGATTCGACATTATTTGAAAATAAAATTAAACTGATGCTAAAACATTTCGTAGCATACTCGAAAATAATAATAGTCGTAATATTGCAAAGGAATTGTAAAAGAAGATAGATTTCCTTCCTTAGTTCCCGAATTTCTCCCAACAGACATAAAATTAGTGCATTACCTTATTTTTGGGTTCTGAAAAGAAGTGCATTATGGCTTTTACATGCCTCTTTTCCCAAAAATGTAAAAAGTATCTGGTTATCCTCTAGGTAAAAAGGTAATAAATAAAATACTTTACTCAAAAAAACCTGAAATTCCCTTTTTACAAGTTGATAAAAGGACGAATAGAGATACTGCTGATGAAATAATCGCATCATGTAGTTCCGGCTGAAACAATTACTAAGGGCCAGCTATAATTCATTTTCTTCGTTATGTGCTTCAAGAATCAGTACAAAGGTTTAAATTCAAAACCTGTTTGCGCATCGAAAGTATCAGTAATCTATTATTGTTAAAAAATCCATTAGGGGAAGGTAACTACTAATATTTATCTTAAACCGACTACTGTGAAGACAAAATACTTTCATAAAGGATATTTGAAAAGTGTCTTATAGTAAAAAACACTTCCTGAAAGCATTAAAAAAAGTAATCGTGTACTCAAGCCATTTACGCCCATTCTTTTAAATATAAAAAATACTTGTAAACAGAATAAGACCTTTAAATGCTATTTAAAATTATAGATTTAAGCTTAAGTAACACATAAACTAATCTACCGATTCAAGATGAAGGCATTTCTTAAATTTATTTCATCATAAGTTTAAAAAATGATACGATTTATATATAAAGATGGATGCATGTGCGTACCACTATACTGCGATCGACAGCATCCACGGCATCGATGAAACATTCTCAAAGGTTCTGAAGATCGTCGGAGATTGCAGGGACTTCCCTACAAGAAAGTAGTTTAGGATTAAATTCAAAGCTTGGGTGGTCGTCCTTTAAGGCCATCATTTCCTCGTTCAGTATATGTCCTGTCCGCTTTAATGTCAAATTTAGAATTAGGTACTTTCGGATTTGTTTCCATCTTTACGTCAAAAGTTGGTTAAGGTACTCATGAAAATGGTTCGTACAATTAATAACTCTGGTAAGGCGCAGCAGTTTTGTTGAACAAGATCAACCCTCACTGTTTTCTTTCAACTGCGGCATCAGTTTGAAGGGACTCAAGTAAATCTTTTTAATGGTGCATAAATCTGCTCTATACAAGCAAAGCTACTGGACTCGCTTAAGTCTGGGGGAAAAGCAGACGATGAGATAAGTTTACTTCCATTCAGTGCGGTAAAATTTGCTATTGGTTGCTTAGTTTATTTGTAATGAACTTTTAAAATATTTCTCGGCGTTATGAATAACATAGTATTTTACTATAAAAACCAAATATCCAGCCTTTTTGCGTATCCAAGCCCGTGTTTGAGCCAAAAAAACATTGCATAAAAATCTCCAAATCAAGTAATAAAATTATAGCTACATGAAATTGATCATATTCACCTCTACGTCACTGGTTTATTACAGTTAATATAGTTATTTTGAAAGAAGAATTTATTAAATATCGCAAGAATGCACGTAAAATCTATTAGAATGTTCTCTCTCTGTCACTTATCGTTTTTAAGACGGAATTTGATTTATGTAGAACGAGTATACAGTTTCTTGCGTTGCCACTCAGGGAAGTAAAAAAATATCTCCTCAGATCGAAGCAACTGTATTTTTGGATCACATCTGATTAAAGAAAAATTTGCCTTGTGGCATAATTTGTACGGTACTGGGAACCTGATTACACGTGTACCATATTTTAAAAGTATATATCGATATAATTATTGTGCTGTTAAATTTGTCATACAACCATATACAGTTTGTAAAGAATACAAAATTTTTCAAGGATTTTGGCCAAAAATAGCAGATTTCAATAATGTTTAATTAGTTAACCGCCTCATAAAAGTTCCAACATGTTTTTACCAACCCTCCACTGCTCCTTCATTCGGATGTGCCGGCATAAGCGTGACCATACTCTCATGCAAGTACATTTCTAACTTGAAAAACAAAAAGGGTTTTAGGACGAATGCGGTCACCTTTATGACAAGGATCTGTTATGCAAATAGAATTTCAGTTTGCTACTTTGATTTTATAACGCAAATGAAAATACTATCTATATAGTGCTGACGACATAGCATAAAGATGCCGATACCTTTATAAAGGTTGCTCTACATAAGACTGCCGGGCTTCAACTTATGAAGGTTTCTATCTTTTCAAACAGAATCAGAGTTGCAGAATATTACCAGCATTTTTATGCCAGGACACCGTTATGAAAGCATCCCTTTAATTGCACCAAGAAAATTAATCCAGGAAGCACAGGACCATAAGATATGCCCTTTTATAGTCCAAAGGACACGACTTGAATTTGAAATGCTATTATGATAATTTTTCAAAAGTATGCAGCATTTTCAATGAAGGCTTTTATTTTGAGCATCCAATAGATACTTTTATTCTGTAGACGTATTTGAACTTACTGTTAGGCTTAATTCAAATATGCATTTTAAAAGATGCTGCTAATCAAAAAGGTAATCTTTGTCAACCACCCACGCTTCTAAAACTAAATTTTCGCTGCAATATCATTGAACTGACGCATCTGAAATGCGCAATGCTATGCTTCTGAAATACTTAAGACGCGTAGCATTACTCACAGCGAAGCATTAGCCTATGATTTCGGAAGATTTAAGAGTTACCTGTTTGAAAATTGTTGCCGTCTTCTCAGTAATCTACTTGGTATTATATGTTTATGATAGGTATGCTTATGTGTTCCAAGAGCAAGTAAATTTAGATTCACCAACTTCTTTTCTTAATGCGAATCTGAGTATTTTCTGCCTCCTTCCGTGACAGTTTCGAGGATTTGATAGTTGCACCGCTTCCGAGTACAGTATTTTTTGAGACATCCACCATTATTTTGTGCAAGAATTACCCTCACGACAAGTGGTTGCTAAAAGTGTCTTGGACGTAAATTGGAAGCTTAATGTGATTAAAAAAAACAGAGGCGGGGCAGATTGGGACTTGACATCTTTTGAAACATCTGCCTTGCATGTACGAAGAACAGGTTTTCCAACATTTTTCCCCCCTTCCTAAAAACATTTTCAGCTTTTAACAGGAAAATCTTTTTCGACAATGGGGCAATTTTCTGCACCAGGTCTCAAAATTGGTGAGCAGTTTGCATACGTAGAAGATGCGAAAAGGGAGAAGATAAAATAGGAAATAATTGCAGCTCTATTTTAAATGTTGCAGGAAATGGGATGGAGCAGTTCATGTGTCCCTTTTTACACCCATTCCCTTGGTAGTAAAGACAGAGATGTCATGGAAATCAGCATTTCAGATAGTTCTTTCATTGATTACTTTTCCTAGTGAACAGCAATACGCCTAAAAGCTTGCTGATATTATTTTTGTTTTTTTTTATTTTGGTGTGGTTTTTGCGGCCGTTACTTTATCTTGCCTTTGTCGTATTTTGTTTCAAGCCTGGAATAGTAGACCATAACGAAAGTATACGATGGTCTGAAAACCTCCAGTTTCTTCAATGGAAGGCTCTAGTACTCTTTGGGCAAAATTGAGAATTTAATTACAACTGAATTATTCATTGATACTTCATACTGATCCTAAAGAAACTTCGCGGCAGTTATTGATACGAGTTACTAATCTGCCGAACGTACAGTTTATTCAATATTCATGTGTTTTATTTAAAAAATGCTAAATTTGATGTTCCTAACAAATGCAAAAAGAATACAGCGGAATGCATTCAAACGAAAAAGTGTGAAAGGGAAGTATTTATAATGCACTGGAGTGTATTTCTTGACATGCATGAAAAATTCTGATTATTGACCCAAGACATATTTATAATATTTCTGTTTATTTATTATTATGATATATGTTATTGCATTGTTTTCCACACTTAGAGAGCTGTAGAAAAAAATATTTGATTAGATATGTTAGACAGATAATATTTGATTAAAAAATTACTTAAAATTTCTATAAATTCCGTTAATGTAATTTCAGTTCTTTACTTTCCCATTCTTGCTCAAAGTTTTTTCATTTTATCTCAAAAAAAATTTGCTTCAGAGATACAAAATATGGAAGAGAGTTTATATTCGGAATTCAGTGAAAAATGTTCGAAAATTTATCAAATATCACCAGCATTGCTTAGCTGCTAAGTTTTCCGATTTTACCGAGAGACAAGTTCTTTTATCGCATCTCTTGCTCCACTAACGAATATCTCGGTTTTTAATTTTTAGCCTTTACCGAGCAATGTATTTTGCAGTAATCTGAATGATTTTTTTTTTTTTTTTTTTTTTTTTTTTTTTTTTTTTTAAATAAATGAAACTTCGTAGTTAAACGAATGAGATTCGTGCAATTTAAGTTTGCGTTGTGCAATTAAGTTTAAGTTTGCGTTGCACAATTTGTGCAATTTAAGTTTAACTGTAGCAATTTTTAGCATACTTTTTCTTATTAAATTTTATTTAATCTGAATAGTCTTCATCTACTATGGACTGCTATCTATTATATAATTTTATATGAAGGTTTAACCAATGTTTAAATAGCTAATATTTTGTTTCTAATTTTTTTACATCAATATACTGTTCACCCACACAGTGGTTATGTATATTAAGTATTAATTTTATTGTCACTATGTTTAAAAGCATAACGAAAATTTCACGTCACTGCAAATACTGTCTGCGCAAACAGTTCGCATTGGCGTGCTTATTCCTATTGTGTCAAACGATTTTTGGCATTTGGAAGAAAGAGACTTGCTTTAGAATGCTGTATTGTAAAATTCGTAAAAAAATATCATTATCATTAAGTAAAAGATATCTGAAGTGGAACTATCACGCTACCAGATTAAAACCATCTTTTACTTCTAATTCTATTGCAAAAAGTCAGCCACATAATGTCACCAAATCACATGCTTAACTCGAGAAAAATCCAAATGCTATTAATTTTCCAAAGATTATGAACATAATATATGAAATCAGTTGAAAAAGTCGGTTTGACTCATGTTTCTTCCAAGTATCGTATATTAGGTTGATGAAATATTTTGCTGTAGTTTGAAATATATTTTCATTTACTGGACCACATATTCATTTCCATGTACTTTACAATATTTTATTTATTTTGTATTTAACAGAGCCCGATTTACAAAATGGAGGCTAAAATTTTATGAAAATCCCATCTCCATTTTCTGAATGCATTAAATGTCCTTACATTCAAAATACTCAATTAGGTAGGACGATTCGAGCTATGCATATAAAAGTTCCAAACATTGTGAAATTTCAAAAATGGACGTTAATGGCAAAATGGGTCAAACAGGGATACTACTATACTCTCGATTTAAACGGGAGGACTCCTAAAAGAAAAAGCTCTGCTGGAAGCGAAGTCTCGACCTATGGAAACCATGTCCCAGCCATGCGGGATATTTTGAAACTTCGCCGAAATGTACAGTCTGCTGTTCTGTACCGCGTAGAGATCACCCAATCAGAGGAAAGTTCTGCTTCTGAAGGATAACGCGATTCCAATCTGAGCGATAGTCCATTACTATTTGGAGTTCAAGTCCTTGTAGTAAAGAGGTTATTACATCTACGTCCCTTGCTAGATGACGTGGGAATCCGTTTGTCCTCAGTTCGAACAAAATCAGTGAAGTCAGGTATAAAATCCCGCAGTCGCCAACAAGTAGTGTAAGAAAGATATCATTCTAATTCAAAAGCTAACAGTATAAACTGAAAGAGAAATTTCAAGGGATGTTGTTCCAAGTATCCTTGTAGTAACATAAGCGTGTAATACATTGAATCGATTTGCCATTAATATACATTTTGATTGGTTGGTTTACTTGGTTATGACAACACACACACGGGCTATGTGCTTAAGGGAAGTGATTTCTTATATTTCTTATTTCTTATTCACCGTGGAAGACTTTCTTATAGAAACTGGCGCTTACACACTTTAGGCATGGGAAAAACCACGAAAACGCCCATGCAGCCAGCTCGTTTTACATGATTGGAAAGCCGAATTACCAGTATTCATCGACTTTTACCGCTCGGCAGCTAGTGGTCCCTGGTATCCACTCTGTGAATTATTTAAAAAAATTGTGGCACTTTCCTCAATTCTTTAAAATCTGGGTTGAGCAACTTAATAGATAAATGTGTACCCAATTTAAATGCTATTAGAAGATCTGGACCCCCGGGATGCATGCCCCATTTCAACATGATTATTAATTGCTTAAGATACCGTATTTACTCGCTTAATAGTCGCACCCCCGTTTTGAAGCAGAAAAAGTCGCCAAAAGAGTACAATATTGTGCAGTAGATTTCCCTGCGTAATAGTCGCACCTAGACTTTCACAATGAAAAATTGAAAAAAAGTGCGAATATTACGCGAGTAAATACGGTAGAAGGACTTCGCTTTCTGTTTTCATGTGCGATCCGTCAATTCTCAGTAATGTTATAAGTACCGACAGCGTTAAAAACAAAATTATGAATGAACTCAAATGTTATGAATGAGTGACTATTCAGTGTGTAATATTTATTTTTCTTTTCGCCTCGCTCCAGGGCCAAGTCTAAAAACGGGGGCCGTTCGCTGCGTGAGAAGTTGGATAAGATCGGCCTCAACCTGCCCGCGGGCAGACGGAAAGCTGCCAATGTCACTCTTCTCACATCCCTTGTTGAAGGTAAGAAACTTTCTCTCATTTCCTCACCTTTCTGAGTATAAAACTTGTTCTCATTTTTTGGCGCCATTTTTCATTTAAAAGGAAACACGACAAAAAATTTGCTCCAAATAAAAGAAAATGACGGTGACAGAAGTAGGCTGAACTGAACAAGTTATAGATAGAAAAAAAAATTTATTAAAAAAATTCGAATAAAACAATTTTTTTTTTATTTAAGAATGCACGTGAAAGCTCAAAAAGACTGCTTTGCAAAGTGTTTTTTGAATCAAGATAGGAATTTGAGACGACATACTATACATAGGGCTTAGTTTTTTAAAATTAAATGCAGTGGATACCTATAGAACGCCGTTAGGAAAGGCGAATAGCAAAGAAATGGAATAATAACAACTAAAATGATAAGTAGCTGCAAAAGGGTAAATTAATATAATTTTAAATTAATGGCAATTACAGAAATAAATTAATCAAATGTATTCTAAAATGAAATGAAAAAAACTAATGAAATGCGACTAAGATTTGGAGTTCCGGCGGACACTCGCATTTTTCATGTTCGCTTGCTCCAAAATAGAATGCTTAATTTTAACATAGTCTGCAGCTTCTTGATTTAGACAATGATGCATGTAAGGATCTAACCTAATTTTGTAACATTTCCAGATATGGGAATAGTACTTCATTCTTCAGGAGCTGAAACCGTACAATCAGGCTATTTAGAATATCTGTACACAGCTGAAACTTGATGCCATGTATAACTATCGTAATGATGGTTCTAATCTAACCTAACCATACTAATCATTATTACCAGTTTTAAATCTTATGTTTATTCATTTCTTAAATTGCTAATTACCTATTTTAATTCATCGAGAAAGGATTGATTTCTGATTTGCAAATCTGATCCAATCTGCAGCGACTGGTGCCAGGCACTAAATAAACAATAGCAACACCCCAACACCCAACTGCACCCTAGTGCTTGTGCTTATTAGTTTATTTACAAGTCATTTGTTGCGCCTAACCTCTTTTAAATGAAAGCAACTATTCGGGGAACTTGATGGCTGCTGCATGACTCTCATTTTCTTCCTCATCTTGTTCCGTATGACTTAATTCTAGTCTTTAAGAATGTTGCAGATAGTTATCGCTGGTATCTCCACATGTCTATCGTTAATCATCTGTCAGATCCATCTTAACCATTGTTCCAGCTCGCGCGTTATCGAGTTCATCTGACTTGGTAATTTGCATAATTTTCATCAACCTTAGCATTGCTAATCATGTAGGCGTGGTATTAAAAAAAAGTACTTTTTGTTCAATATTGTTTAGGATAGTAGAGAAGGTTATCACGAATGCTGATTTTGTTGGGCATCTTGTTATGCGCTTTGTTATTACTTTTACGGCTGATGTTTGATTTTACAGCTTGTCTCATTATAGAAAACAGGAGCAAAAGAACAAATAGATTTGTTCGTTAAAAGGTCATAACTGTTCCAACGCAAGGAATTTGTTGATGCATTGTCCTCTTAATGCTCTTTCTTATAGAAGCTGTAATTCGTGGGTTGTTTTTTTTCCCTTTAATTTTGAATGTGCATTTCCTCAGAAAGCTGGAACTCCAATGTACTTTTGTAACGTAATATTTAAGTTGGAAATTGAACTTGTTCAGCAAACTTTCTTAACATATCCGCGTAGCAGTTTTTTTATATGTTAGCAAGATTTTTCATTCTGGCTTGTGACTTCAGGTTATTGTACTTAAAGCCTTGAGCAGCTATAGGAGTCTAATGTCTGATGATTCAACTTTTCATTCTGAAAGATCCTACTTTTCCAGAATTATTTTCTTCTACTCACCTTTTTATTGACTACACTCATTTATAAATATAAACCTCACAATAAAAGCTTTGCGTACTAGCATAAAAATAAGCTTTAGAATTATTCAAGTTCAAGGTTCACATAGTATAAAAAATTCAGCCTGCATACAAATCTTTCCATTAACAAGTTGGGGGAGTGCTTTTGATATCCTACGTAATAAACAGGAAGTATAAGATGTTCACCGGGGAAGAATGTGTCTTGAGAAATGGAAAGTAAGATAAATGGTTGCATTGTTGGGTTACGTCATTTTTTTCCAAATTTTTGTTGCTGAGCTGCTTTAGGAAGTTCTCAAATTTAATTTAACAGCCAAGTACACTTTTCATAAACAGACTAAAAGTACTTGCTGAAAGGTTTAAAGACTTATTCTTTTATATAGAATGAAAGCGTTTTTAGGGTCAAGTATTCCCCCCCCCAAAGGGAGTCTTCACACTGAATTACGTCTTTTATACCGCTTTATGAACAATTTAATAAACATATAACAGGTTATTTTGTGATGCCCCTTTTAGCACCTCGGCTGTGGAGTTTTTCAGAGCCGTATTAAGACTTTGAGGCCATAAGTATTTTGGCGCTCCTACATACATTTTTCCAGGATTTCATCTCCCTCGGTCTTGGTTGAACTGCACCATATGTTCCATGTTTCGGTACCCTCTTTCCTTTAGTCTCTAAGCACTTTTTTTTAGGGGGGGTGTTGTTGTTTTCACTTTGGCTTGTTTGGTTATGGCAAAGCACTCGACGGCTATCTGCCTAAGGGAAGAGGTTTTTTCGTGGAGGACTTTCTCAGGGAAGCTGGCTCCACGTTACACATAGGGAAAGGCACGAAAACCGCCCACCAACGGTCAAGCAGTAAAGTCGCTGAAACGGGCTTGCTGCGTTGTCGTTTTCGTGGGTTTCCTCATATGTAACGTGTATACGAGTCAGTTTCTCTTAGAAAGGTCTCCACGAAGGCAACCCTCCCTTTACACAGATAACCCTAGTGTGGTTTGCCGTAATCTAAATAAACCAACCAATCATATCTGAAAATGTGTACGGAATCATGATGCAGAGACCTTACTTCATCGACATACAGAATCTTCCTTCAAGTAGATAAATAGCTCTTTACGCTAAGTTTCTAAATTAAAATAAGCTTCTAAAATAAATTTCCATCGAATCTGCTCTAAAATTTTAACAACAGAATTTTTTTTCAAAAATAATAAAAAAATATAAATTGTTTCAAATTCTAATGCAAAGTATTTATAGATATAACTTGACGAAATTTTTATCTTCATAGAAACGCTTTAGTCATAGCTTACATACTAAATAAGATCTAGCTGGTTTAACTTGTATACAGATCTAGCTGGTTTAACTTGTAAACGAAATTTTTATCTTTATAGAAACGCTTTAGTCATAGCTTACATACTAAATAAGATCTAGTTGGTTTAACTTGTATACAATTATTGGTGCAAATTTCCAATAGCTTTCGCCGACTAATGTACCTGTTCTGGTAAATTTTCAATTTATAGTCTTGATCATAACCCTGTTTTCTCAATAGCCACATTAATAATTAATAAAGATATGATTTAACCTAATTATCTCAGCAAGAGGTCTAAAGTGCCTACCAACGTATTAGATCCGTTTGAGTAACACCAGAATTTAGACGCTGGAAAATAATTCCACGGTAGTTGGAATAGAAAAATGTAACTGATGATGCGTTAAGCCTGGCTTTAGTATATAAGTAGATAAAAATCGTTGCCTTTCAGAGAACCAGCTTCAAATTTTTTGAACGCGCAAAACTAAAAACTGTTTTCGTCATTCTGAAGGAAGCAGGGAAGACAGAGGCAACGGAACAGAAGTTCTGTGATATTATTGCGAGCTAGGTTTTCGTTGAATGATCGGTACCATTCTTTAAATGAATACTCCAGATAACTGGGAAGAAATTGACGCTTAATCACCGAGAAAGATAACTTAAAACTCCATAAACAGGAAAAACCTTAGGATTTGGAAGCAAAGATGCCGTTGCTGCTATCGCTATCTTTACACAGTTGGGGGACCATTCGAGAAATTTAGGTCATCATTGTGTAGAAAACTGAACTAACTCTATAGCTATCCAACCTACTGTAGGTTCAGGAAACGTCTTCCACGAAGTCGCCAAGTATGACGAAAAGGAGCGTTAACTATATCTCGAGTTCCGTTTGAACTATTTTTACAATTTAAATTTCGTCGTAGTACTCAAAATTGAAAAGTCTACAATTCTGTAGAAGAAATAAACACTTAAATACAAAACACGTGATCACAAGTTCGATTAAACACAAAATAAACTTTATTATTCTGAAAACAAGAAATAAGTATGTAGAGTTATTAGTGTTTTTTTTTTTTTTTTTTTTTTTTAAAGCATGAGACATGAAAAATGTGCAGTACCCTCGCCGGGAGGACTTCTTGAATATGCGTCGAGTATGTTTCCAATTACACCACGAAGGCATGCAGTTAGGAGGGAGAAAATACCTTATATACTCCCCCTCTTAAAGGGCGACTAGGGATTTGGGGACACAGTCCTCAAATCCTGGTGATGACGGATTATGGTCCACCACCATTTTAATTCATGCGCCACTGCTGAGTCATTAGGAGGTTTTGAAGCAGCAGACGTGAAAAATAAACAATGCGCTTGCCGGGACTCGAACCCTGGACCTCTCGAATACTAGTCGAGTGTGCTACCGTTACATCATGAAGGCATGCTGGAAGGAGGAAGAAAATTCTTTATACGTAAATAAAAAAAAAATTAAAACATTTACAGATATTTATAATAATATGTTTCAGTTAGATGAGCAAGAGTAAAGATAAGAAAAAAAATGAAAGGCAGCTAACTAAAAGAGCAGAACATGTGTGCTTAATATATTTTACAAAAACCTTTGGTCTTAATGTTGCCCTGCATTAGCAGTCATTTAAAATTCATCTCAAAGAGGCGTTCTATAAGATATTTGCTCTCTATCAAACTGAACTGATAAACAGCGGCCATGAGACTGATTGTGCGTAATTGAAACAAGTGACATCTTAAATCAGAAGTTATAAAATGCCAACTTCTAAAAGTCCTCGATTCTATCAGAAAATTGCTTTCTGTTCTTGATCATTCAAAAATACTGTAAAATATTTTTATATCTAAAACACTTTATTTTTAATTTAAATTACTTCCAAATTATGCAATATGTATTTCACTCGAATAATTTCACAGCGACCACCTACTATCAAAATTAAAATCCTCTCTAATAGCCGCAGTTAATGACAGGTAATTGCACTCCCATAGGACTTAACACTCACGTATTAAAGCGTGACGAGATTTTTAATTGCTTTCATGAGTCATTAAAGTAGCAATCATTATCTCTTCCTTTTTCGATATGTTTCAAGACGGTTTCTTAAAATATGCCGCGAAATAACTATAACACGTGATTAATTGCCTGAATACGTCTGTATGCACGATCATTCATCGGCAACTCAAAGTGCAATTTGTTCAGGAAATAAGAAGCCATTAGTAAAATTTAAATAATTTCACTGGTAGTATGTCAGTAGCCTCTTATAAACCACACCTAAAGTAAGAAACATCTTCGTTCACACCCTTTTGTGTTACTTTCAGGTAATTAGGTTCTCATTAATTTGCATAATAATCTTTAAAGTCCTAAGATTAAAATTATTTATTTAAAGGATAGTATTGTATTACTTTAAGTACCTAGATTCTGTGAACTTTTGTGTTTTTCATTTACCTTAATTAATAATACAGATTTCATAAATTTTATCAAAATAAAGAATAATTAATCCAGCACACCCCAGTCATTTATTTCGACGCCATAATAGAGAATTAAGATAGCTGAATGATGTAGTTCGTACCGGATTCAATCGCAGTAGGTTGATTTTCGTTGTTTTTACCGTGTTTAACGTGAATATAAACTAATGTCCTTAGAACGTCCTCCAATAAGGTGTTTCTCCTTCTAGGCAGGTAGCCCTCGCGCTTTGCCATATTCAAATAACTAAGCGAAGCTATATAAACCATTTATTTGGAATCACTATGCATTTCTACGTATGTAAAAATATTTGGGGGGGGGACTTTTTTTAACTAATATATAAATTCTTCTTACACAAAAGGGTTCTTTACTCATCTTAATTATCAACGTATTAAGAAAATGTAACTTACTTTTCCTGAATTCTCAATTCAGTTTTTCTTTGTCTGCCTATATTGATGCAGGTTCAAAAGAATTTAAATCTACTGTAAGCCAAGAACATGAAATTGGTGATTTTTGATCCATCTTCAAGCAACCGGTGTGGTGTATTTAATTATGGCAAAGCACACTAGGGCTATCTGCCTAAGAGGAGGGATGCCTTCGTGGAGGACTTTCTAAGGGAAACTGGCTCGTATACACGTTACACATGGGGAAAACCACGAAAACGCCCATGCAGCCAGCCCGTTCGCGGGATTCGAACCTCGGACCGAACTACCAGTGTTCAGCGACTTTACCGCTCGGCCGCTGGTGGGCCTTCAAGCAACCGGAATTGACTGGAAGCATATGTGATACGATTGACAGAAAAATACGCCTATTTGCGTTCTCTGTCTCTTTGTATTCCCCTGGAAACCTCAGTCTAACTTCTTTATTATATTTTTACAAGAAAACTTTCGGCTTTAAGCTTTTAATCATTCGACGATATTACAAGAATAAAGAACAGAAAAATTATAATGATTTTTAACTGCTTAACGACCAAGTCCGAGATATCACGGGAATAAATGCCGTTTCGATTTTCCTATAAGCGAATTAACTCGAGCGCTGAAAATTTTGCGGATATTTAAAACCATCGCCCTTAATATCGCGTGGCAATAGACACTCTGCCATGCATATGTTTTCTTTTAGCTGTGAAAGGAGTCCAAGCGATTTTTGTGATTACCCTCGAGCGGTAATGGAAGTATTATTGTCCAGACTTTAGGCTTTTCTTCAGCCTTAGTCCAGACTGTGATGTGCCGCTATGTGTAACACCATGTTTCAGACTTTACCATGCTGTCAGTGACATTTATAGATAGTAAAATGTGTTTACTTGATTTTTACTTTAGCTCTTATTACCTAGATTACAGTTCTGTATTACTTTTGGATAGATTTTTTTTTTTTTTTTTTTTTTTTTTTTTTTTTTTTTTTTGGCTGCTTCATTGAAGCCCGAGTTAACTCAGGTAATGCCATGAACCATAATAAATATTTTTTTTCGCCTTACAAAGCTTCATCTAGTGATATCTGTAGCTAATAAAAATGGTATAAAAAATCGCATTTTCGGCCTAATTTTTAATATAAATTCGGTCATTAAGCGGTTAGCACATTATATATCCATTCACCTTATGAAGATAATATATATGCAGTATAAGTTTCTTCGGAATGATAATACATTCGAATTAAACCGTACTTAATAATTCATAATCAGTTAACCTCGCCCCCCCCCAAAAAAATAACTCTTTGAGCAAGCAAGTCAAATCTAGTAACAAAAGCATTGTTCTTAGCTACAACAGCGCTCTCAATCATCGAGAAAATACATGTAAGAGGGGAAAAAAAATCGCCGATTAGTCAAACACAATATTTACTGTAATGTGGGAGAGAAAAATCTGATTTTTTCCGCTTAATCCTTTTATTTCAATAAGCACTATGCGTTTAAAAAAATGAATTTTCTCAAAACAAAATACAAAGCATATTTACTTTTAGACAAAAACAATGAAATTATATTTTATTTACCTAAGTAAAGAGTCTATTATCGAGACCAAAACAAATCAAAAACATTACATTTTAAACCTTAGAAACAAGAGCCTTTTCTTAGATATATTTTGACTTGTAAGAAAGCTAAACACTTTCCCTGCTTAAAATAACTCATTCTCTTCAACTGAGCTTAAGAAATTTTTAGTGGTACATATCTTCGTTGCATACCTTTTAATAATTTTTAAGGCAATGAAGAAGTTTAAATCTCGCAAATAAATTAACAAGCTTACTTTCATTTGAATGAAAAGAACACCAAATTTAGATATCTGTAATATGAATAGCTGAATTTTTGCTGTGTCTAAATAAGAAATTACTTTAAATTTTATTTTGGAGTTAAAAGTTATGATCTTTCGATATTGTCTGTACATTTAGGATGATGTCAAATTAATTTCATTTTAGATGTCTTGCCTTCAAACTTCTTCGAATAACACTACAACTTTAGTTATTATTATATATTAAATGAATGCCTTCTTAAACTTATAGTTGTTTCATTCTTTTATTTATCTGTAATAAAAAAGCTTGTTTTAATTTATTCCCCCTTTATAGTTAGTTTCACCTGTTGTAAATCTTGCTCACCACAGAGCAAATACTTGAAATCATTGAACACTAGTATCCTTATACCTTCTAGTGTTCTTATACCTTCTGGTTTTTGATTCTTTGCAAAAGGAACTGACCTCTTAGGCCTTTTGGGGACATTTCCTGTATAATTTTACAAGTAGTTGGATTTTCCACTTATAACTTACAGGTATACAATAAATCGTACAGCAATAAAACCTAGTTTTTCAGGATACATGCGATGAATTCTATGAAACGCCCATTTTGGCGGCCGTCTAAAGTAATTTTAGCATGGCAGTTTGTAATATAGAATAGAATAACTTCTTAATGACGGGTTGAAATCATGGGAGTGCTATTTCATTTTGCGTAAATATTTCCCCGGGTTTTAGCTACAATTTGAATTATTGGCAAATGGACCGTTCCTTTGAAATCTGCTAATACTTAATTGAATCTGAGAGTGACTACATTCGAAAGGGCAATGTTGAATTTTCCAAAAGAATTCCCGTAGATTTAGCTCTGATATGGCTACAATAGGTAGTTAGCAATGACGGGAAAAAAATTCGTTTTGAAAATGTGACTTTATATTGTTTGAGATTTATGACGATTCTGCGAATTGTTCATTTTGATTGAAATCTAAAGTAACGGACAATAGTTGTTGGAGCAGAATAGCCTGTTGATGATAACTTGAAATCTTGAATACTCACGTTCTTTTTTTTTTTTTTTTTTTTTTTTTTTTTTTTTTTTTTTTAATCAGAAAATTTTACTTGGCACAATTGCCTAAAAGCGCAACTAGCTCATTTTCAGACCTTTTGTATGGAATACGTGACGAAAGTAAAATGCCAAACGATTTTTTTCAATGGAATGTTAGCAGAACTGGCCTATATTATTCCATTATTATTATATAAAATAATGACAAAAAAGATAGCACTAATATGTGGCGAAAATTTTAACGGTTTTCAGAATAAAGCAATGACTGAATAAAATTGCTTTTTCGTGACGCATAAATTTAAAATGCCTCAATTCGATTTTTTGCAAGCATTTTAAAACAAGTTATGTCAATGTAGCTCTAAGCTTTTTAGCATTTAAAGGGCTAATGTGTAATGTGTGCATAAGACAGTTTCCCAGGCTTCCCTTCCCTTAGGCACATAGCCCTCGAGTGCTTTGCTATAAATCAAACAAAACAAACCATTTAAAGGGCCACATGGTTTGTTTATATTTTGCATTTCAGCAGTTTCTTGTAGCCAGTCCTCATATATATAGTTATCCTTGATAGCAAAGTTGACTTATTGGCATAACTACTTTTTTATTTATTAATTCAAAAAATAAGTCTATACGATTCCAAGGCAATCTCAATTAAGATGTCATAGAAATGGAATTTTCCCGCTTGTGTGTATGATTTTGCTGAAATATCCAGGTGTGATTTCAAGCAGTTCTGATTAATTGTGTAAACATTATATCTGTATAAAACGGATGTGTTCCTGACATAAGAACGTTTTAAAATGAAACTTGAAATCGTGTGAAAATTTATATCCCTGATTTTGCATTGTTTCAAATAGGGTTATTATGATAATTTATTTTGAGCTTCATCTGATATTTTCCCTTCCCGAAGGGCCTAAATTGGGCCCTGCTCCGGTACTTAGTAGTTTCTAGGTGAAACTGTACACCCAACCAAAGCATATCCTAGCTTCATATACGAAGAGCTCTAGTACTTTGTTGTTTAATTTAATTGCAGTATTAGTAATTACTTTAATTTCATTGCCACTTCTCGAACCACTTAAATAAAAATGCATTAATTCATGTGATATCTAATTAAAAATACTAAATATTTTTACAGAAGTACATTGCACATATTTTCACTTTTTAAATATGCAGAAAATATGTAACGTTCTCATGTTAGTATAAATGTATATTCATTTAGTACCATGTAAAAGTTTTCGATGTTTCACCTGACCATTTCTATTGATAAACTTTAACCATATCAAACTTTAGAGTGGGAAAAAACCCTTTTGGGCGACTCTTAAAATCTGAGCCTTCCAATTATTATCATCATTATTTTATTTATGTATTATTTACCTCTTCTATCATAGGGCACCACAACTTTTAATTTTACATATTAAGCCCTGTCTTAGAGTATTTAAATGCAGTTTATTAGTTATTTATTTACAATTCTGCAGTATTAGTAGTATTTTAAATACATTTTAATGCTTATTTTTTCAGTGCCTCAGTGGCTTTAGTTTTGAAATATCAGCAAATATAATTAATGTCTTCCTGTTGTTCAATTAGTAAATGTGCTATTTCGATGACATTTAGATCGTCTGTATAGGAATTCTTTGTGAGATTTCCGTCCGACAATATTTACGGCAAAATATAAGAAAAAGTGTGCAATACTTTTAAAAGTTCTGATGAGATGATAAAGCTAGCGGAACTTCTATCCTATTACAATATGTTTTTTCCAAGACTTTATAATGGAAACCCGTAACTGTATGTTAGAATATGCATACTAAATATTTATTACATTTATAGTATATTTTTCAAATCGTTAATTCCGATTTTCTATATTTTTTATTCGGAGTTATAAAAATTTATCTATAAATAAAAACATATTCAAAATTCAGATTTTCAACAGTGTTGAGTTAGAGTTATGATGACTTATCTATAAATAGAAATATATGCAAAATAATTGCCTCTTAATGGCTTCCATATCAGCATGGAATGCGGTGACTGATGCGCAGACGATTACCGGAAATATGTCAATCTAAAAGCAGAGACAAGATATTGAAGTCGCTTGTTCGTCCAACCGCATCCAAATACCTGTCACTTCGTTCCAAGCCATGGAACAGCCATTCAGCGCCTGCGCATAAACCACAAAACAAGCCATGAGTCTTGATAAAAATAAAAACAAGGTATGGAAAAAAAAATCTTCCTCATTCGGATTCTGAAAGCTTGCCATGTTGGTATTCTAAACGCTCGGTATCATCATTTATACAAGAAAGATGAGTAAAAACCGGATTAAGATTAGAGAGCGCCATCTCAAACTCAAGATTGCATGCTGAGAAAGCATCAAAAAAGCGAATGAAGAAACAGAATTAAAAAGAACACAAAAAAGGAAACTTTAAAAAAAAAAAAAAAAAAAAGTTTACAATGCTATATACGATGCGATTCGCCTTTGCTTATATAAAACTGTGCTTAATGTTTTTAAGAAATCTCTTTTCACAGACAGTTTAGCTGAAAAAACAATTTTTTTTGCTCATACCATACATTCTTTTTCTTTTTTGATTTATTTTCTTTGAGAACCTCCACATGCAAATGTCATACATTACAAGTATTTTTCTTCTCTCCATAACCCCCTTAATTTATTTTAGTGTTAATCTGAATTAATATTATGGGCAGTTATATTTTTAATTATAAATCTGCATCTATTAAAAACTATATATATGTATATGTACATATATTTTGTTATCTGTTCACTAAATATGCAAATTAAGTGCTTATTAAAATTTGTCATTTCTCTGGATTTCATTAGTTTTTTACTAGTACAAAGTAAAGAATGTATTGTAATCTCAAAAAATTCCTGCTACCATATTTTAACAGCTATTGAATGCAATTTAACGACGTCTTTCCTTGACATCTGTACGTAAGGACAGAATAAGAAATTATGTGGTGTACACACCAGCTTTTTATTATTTGAATTAATTGCAACTGATTATTTTCTAAATACCAGAAAAACTGATGTAGATGGCCAAAGAAAACTATATATGCACTCGAAATGGCAATTTTTCCCGATCTAGCTTTTGCGACTTTAAGTGCCATCTAATGTTTAGAATTTGTAAGCGGAATCGTAGAATATCGGAGACAAAAGCGAAATTTGAATTTTCATATACGAACTAGACTAGACGATCAGGTACAATAACTCCGGTAAACTTTGACAAAAGATTTAATAAGTTTGTCATTTAACTCTTTGCGGAGCAGGAAAAGCAATTAACGTTTTCAGCAAAACTCTTGTTTTATTTACTACATCAGGTGTTACAATGAAATTTGTTTGCGACA
The DNA here is from genome assembly GCF_044657685.1 of Stegodyphus dumicola. Classification (NCBI taxonomy): domain Eukaryota; kingdom Metazoa; phylum Arthropoda; class Arachnida; order Araneae; family Eresidae; genus Stegodyphus; species Stegodyphus dumicola. Next base: position 136,948,919 of record NC_140776.1, read on the forward strand.
GTTACACATATTTTGTCCAAGACGCTTGCAAAAATTCATCACTGCCCGCAGAACACATCCCTACAAATCGGTCTCTATAGTACTCATGGAAACAGTTTTTCTTTTTCAAGCAGAGTGCAGTTTTGCATGTGCTGCATTTCCACACTGTTCTTACAGGCTTTTTCTTATTGCTGCAGAGTGCTTTGTGATGTTGTCTTCGATGGCTGATGCTTATTTTCTTGAATATTTTCTTGAAGACGAATTGCTGCATCATGGATCAAGGAGCATGCTTATGCTCCTTGATTGGCTTATGTTTCTTGATTGCCATCTAGTGGCCTATAAGGGAACTTCAGAAACGGTCAGTCTTGAAAACCACTCACATGAGTGAGTAAGACGTTCAATAGAAAAGGTGGTTTACTGTCGGCAACCACCGCCCTTTAACTCTCTGAAGGGCGGTGGATGACCATAAATAGCATAAGTTGAGAAGACGCCTTTCGTGCGATAATATATAACACTCCTGCAATTAATGTCAACGAAAGGATTGCAGAATAACGTATCTTTGACACGCGCTAAGAAGTCAACATTTAATCAGAGCGGTCCAGATTGATGTATGCAGCAAAGTACACGGTTTGTCCGATCTTCGGGAATTCGGACACTGGTCTCATAATGACCTGAAGTGTGTTGTTAGTTTGACAACACGTGTTTCTATTTTCGCACTATTTCGGAAAGCTGGAAGGATCAGTAAATGAGAGAATCATGGGTCCTGTATGTCAGAAGAAGACTGTATAGACTGCTGTTGGTTCCTTAAACATTTACAAATCTTTGACACCAAGCGCGTATCGTTTCTGACAAGTTAACCCATTCACGTTCTGCATTTATTCTTTCTTAATAGGATAATAGCCTAGAGATGTCAAATTATGGTTAGAAGAAAACTCGTACGAGTTCAGAGTTTTGCCCCCACAAGATTCAACATTGTTGAATCCATCCAAGGTGCCACCAAACTTCATTTTGTGGCATATATAAATCCTACACCTCCGAATATACCACAAATGCAAACCACTCTGCTGGAAATATGATGCTAGTCAGTAGCACGATACATCCGCCATTTCGTGAATTCCATTGAGTGTTCGTGTTTCTGCAGTTCTGTGCTCACATGAAGGATTTGCTAAGTATTAAACTATTTCTTCTGCCATTTCCAAGCATCTTATCGGACAACATAATAATATAAGATACAAGATGTAGCAGAAAAGCGGTTGAGGTTATTGGCTAGAAAATTTAACATTGATAACTGTATGAATATTCTAACAACTCTGATTATCCGCTAGTGCATGGTTGTATCTCTTATTGATATTTGTGAGAAGAGCAGCAGAAAATTTTTAAACAGTGTTATAAACGATCAAATTTCATAAATTTTAACGCGAGAAGTGCTGGAAAGTAGCCCAAGTTATGGAATGGGTTATTAAGGAAAATACAAGTTTTCAAGTAGTGTTATCAAATGTCGGGGGAAAATGCGGAAAACAAACCATGCGATGAAAATCCTTCGATTTACAGAAATAGGGAAAAATAGTTTGTTTTTAATTTTATTTTTCTTATACTCTTAATTTTTTTTCAAAAACTTTTTGGAATTTTAACGGTAAACCCTTTGAGATGTTAAAACTACTTTTTTTTTTTTTTTTAAATCTTCTGTTTTTATTCATTCAGTTTTTATATTTCCAGATTGTAGTTTATTATGTAAGTAATATCTTGCAGTGACTCCATATAACCATATTTCTTTTCGCCTATCTTAGGGGAAGCAATCCATTTGGCCAAGGATTTTGGGTATGTCTGCGATACAGAATTTCCGTCCAGGCAAGTAGCCGAGTATCTCTCAAGGAACTACACTGACCCGTCCATAGTCTATAAAAGGAAACAAGAGCTCATAGATACAAGGTAATTTATTTCATTAGCATTTTAAATTTTTAATAAAGAAAAATTAGAGATGTATTTAATTCGTACCTTAGAAGGTTAGGCACTTAGCAAGCTTAGAAGGTTAGGCACTTAGATATTTATCAAATATATTATGTACAGATCAAAAAGCAAAGCACAGCTGTATTCGGGAAGCCTAGTGGAAACCGGAAATATTATTATAATTCCTTTTCCAAAGTGTAGAATATCTCATAAGGATTGCACTATTTTATATATCTTTTAAAGAACGGAGAGATTTTTTCTGTTTCAAGAAAACGAATTAAAATAGGCTTTTAAATTATGTCGGTGTGCTTTAAAAGGGTACTTTAAAAGATGCTTTGAAGGGTAGTATCCAAATTAAAATTTAAAGAGCTATTTATAATTAAGTTAGTAATTTGTTAATGACTTTTTCATATTTTATACCTTACATACATTTATAATGACTTGCCAAAAAATCGACTCGTTTTAGAAGAGGCAAACTCTAGATTTCCATGGTTCTCAAAATTAACTTTCTAGAGCAGTATTTTATGTAACATTTACTAATAAGTCATTCGTATTTTAAAGGATCATTTATCAGTACTAACTGCCTAAAACAGGTTTTCTTTAAACGAAAATATATATAATGATTTTAAACAGTCATTTCACGGGTCGAGCTGTTAACAATAATAGTTAATATGAAGAACTCTTTTATTGGTTTTAAACTGCTTAGTTTGTTAGCCTCTAACAAACAGTGAACTTGAAAAAAAAAATTAAGCATGTGTCGAATGGCAGTGCGAAGATAAAAATGTTTTATTTCTGGCGTTCGTTACACATTTAAGTCGCCGAGTTTATTAACTAAAATTTATAGATATCTTATGTTCTGCCGAGTGGCAGTACATTGCGTATAAATATCTGAGGTCATTAATCAAAATTTCATTATATTCGCACAAAATATAAAAGAAATAAAAATTCGAAGTGCATATACTAGATTTACTTTAGCAATTATAGAAGGGAAAGGATTATTTCAAAAGTTAAAGTAGATAAACACTAAATATGGAACTCTAATTAGCTAAGAAGGGCTATTAATTTAGTTTTGGCATTTTGCGGCCTTCACTATAAACGGCTTTTCACTTTTCAAATTGTTGCCACCAAATATTAGAGCCCGGTGTTATATTTAAAGAAATTAAATAATAAAGAATCTGCATAAATGTATGTATGTTTCTCGCACTGTGATAAAGCAACGGTACCTAAAACCATCAAATTTTGAATAACCTAATCCTCCACCTGAATATGGGCATGTGGAAGCCCGAATTCGGAATTTGTTTTATTATCTGTTTCATATTTTATAAAGTATTTATGAGTTTTTCATTAAGAAACTCATAGATTTCAAAACGAGCAATGGCAACAGTGTACGAGGAGGGAAAAAATGATTTCCAGCGAGGACTGTATCCGGAAATTCTAAAGGATATGCTCTTTTTAAATTATTTTGTGATGCTGCTGTTATATTGAATTTTATGGTTTAAGGGCGAAGAGCATGATATTAAATAAATAAAGGTAACACATAAAATGTTTAAAGAAGCTCCTTTGGCCATATAATATTAAATCTGAAAACTTTCAGATTTATTTTATTGAAAAAATTAAGAAAATTGTCGAGTGACACTAGTGATCTAAATCCACTGAAATTGCTATGATCGCTTTCTTATTTTAATGAAGCTTCTGTCTGATGTCCATTGTTTCAAAAGTTTAATTGGTAAGGCTTAAGTTTTACCGTCTCTATAAAATAGCATATTTCTTCAACTTTTGAAAACTGAATAGGGGCAGGTTTTGCAATGACTTTATCATTGCTTTTTTCCTTAAGGGAAAGCTTATTAAATTTCTTGAAACCGAATCTGCATGAAATTAACATTTAGAAATGTATCTAAACATTTGGATCTACACATTTTAAAATTTGCATTAAGTTTTCAAATTAAAAAAAAATTTTATTTCACAAGGCTATAATAAACCATTTAAAGCAATAATGTTATGCAATTTTGAACATACTCAAACACTGAACTTTAAACTCTCTCAAACACTAGTAAGACTTTTCTTTGAATAATTTCTACTGCATGCTTTGAAAAGAATTAACAAACTCCATTGCAATCTTAGTTATACTTAGGATAGAATTCAATATGGTTCGTTCTTTTTTTTTTTTTTTTTTTTTTTTTAAAGTATATTCTTTCAAGCCTCTCTTCTGGAATTTAACACCACATTAAGTGACCTATCTCTAAGGAGAAAATCTTGATTTATTGGATCTCATCACCATACCTTTTATAGTTCAACTACCCCCAGATATTTTACTTCTTCCGCGACATTCTGCATGCTCGAATGCATTTAACAGAACAATTTTGCAAATTCCTTACTATAAATGAATCATAAAACTTTTGAATACCTTTTCTTATATTTTCTTTCCAGAATTTGTCGAAAATATCTAGTAAAAATTTCAATATTTTGAGAACCGTTAGACTGTTACAGAATTGGCTGTTAGTAAATGCATTCGAACAATATATTCAGAATATGTTTTGTGAATATGTTACTTCTGTTACATATTTATTGAAGGTTAGAATTTTTTTAAAATCTATTATTGTTTTCGTTTCACTAAAATCATGTTCGGCACTGGAAATCAAGTTCTTACTAAAAACAAGTTTGCTGCCGAATCACGCTAAATAAGGTTATTTATCTTCCATTTTATAAAACATGATTCTTATAATTTTTATAATACAAGAATTGTGTTTTATAAGATGTGTTAACAATGCGTTAAACTTATTTTATAACGGATGAAAAGTAATGGCAATTTAGTGTAACAAAATGCATAGTTTAAAAACAAGCTGCATTTTTTAATAGTATGTTGAAATAGTTGTTATTAAAGATTCTAATATTATAATGTTAGGTATCTTTGCTACAGAATTTTGTTATGGCTTTCTTGCTTATACTAATGTCTGCAAAATTTAAATAAAATGTCTTGTTGATGCAATTTCTGTAGCAATACATTACAACTGTACATTTTACAGAATTTTGTTATGGCTTTCTTGCTTATACTAATGTCTGCAAAAAATTAAATAAAATGTCTTGTTGATACAATTTCTGTAGCAATACATTACAATTGTACATTTTCCTCCTCATTCATTCCCCCCCCCCCTTTTTTGTCTGTTTCCTCTATTCTTGAACTTGAATTTTAATGCGATTCTAGGAAAATATATATTACAACTTTTATAAATGTATTGTAATCTCAGCTGAAAATTGCAGGAGTATCGTTTGTTATTCTAAGCTAGATCTATAGTATTTTGAAAATTTTATTGATAAAAATTTTTATCATTTAATAGATGGCAACAGTGATTTGTTTACATTTGAACTCGTGTGTATGTATATATATATATATTGTGGTTTAAAAAACTGCGCTTTGTTGACACTACCAGATAAAATTAGTCCAGATAGCATCAGGTGTTAGCTTGAAATCTAAAGAATAAGACTAGCACGTTAAACACCAAGCCTCAGAAAAGGTCCTCAGAAAAGACTCAGTTCTGACGTGTTTATTTTAACATTCTGAAGAAGTTCTGTTGAAATTTTCATCCATTTCTTGCTAATAAAAGTCAGAAACACGAGCAGGTTGCAGCCAGGTGACAATGCTTACAATCTTTTATTTTCGATGAGTGCCCTTCTCATCAGAATTAAAAAAAAAAAAAAAAAAAAAAAAAGAAAGAAAGAAAGAAAGAAAGAAAAAAAAAAAGAAAAGAAACATTTACACAGTTACTTTAACTACACATCTTAATCATATTTCGGAACGCAAGTTATTTTATAGCATAAATTTGGTGAATAAAATACATTTCTAATGCTTTATAATTTATTGATTATAAAATTTCTATTTACTTAACTTATCTAAAATAAAAATCTAATTTTGCTCCATTAAAAATTGCAGTCTCCTCTATACATTTCTCTTTATTATTATTATTATTTTTCTTTTTACATTTTATATTCTTCTTTTTAAATATTCAATATATTATACATACTTTTGATATTTTATTATCTTTCTGTTTATATAATTTAACATTCACTAACAAAATGTAGAAACATACATGTTTACATCGAAATTCTTTTAGAAGTAATTGCTTTAATTTTATTTAATAATAAAGGGTAGTTTTTATGAGTTGACAACAAAATATTTTTTTTAAACAAGTGGAATGTTTGTGAGATTTTTTTCCTCCTTGATAATACTTTAAAGATTTTATTTTTTGAAAACTTCTTGTAGGTGTTGGATTGGTATGTATAAGTTTACAGCCTCTCCCCTCCCCTAATAAACAGATTTTTCGTAAACTCTTTTACTTCGTTCCCCCTTTCTCTGATATATTAATTCAACCTCTTTTCAGAAGATATACATCTTATCACAGGAGCAATAACAGAAAACTTGTTTCAATAATCCTGAAATAAATCACGCTGTGGGCATAAACCGAAAGTAAACAGTCACCAACGAGTGTTGAGCAGAATTGTTAAGATAGTTACGTCTCGTCGTTGCTCAGGGCTCAAGGTACAGCAATACATCTCAATTACAAATCATACGTCTCTGGGTGAAAAACCGGATCTCGCTCAAATTTTTGATGCTAGTCTCCTTTCGCACTTTCCCCTTTGACGAAGTTAACTCCATTCCAGACGAAATTTATTTATGAGTGTCCCCATTAATTGGCATGCCGGCATCGGGTGGAATTTGTGGACATCCCCCCTTTCTAATTGTGACCTCACCTCACCACTATCTCATTGAAAAGCTTTTAATTCATGTCGCGTCTCTATGCATCGAAATTCCCGGATCTATAAGGACTTGTAATGACAGGGTGGAGTCGAAGCCCAGCCTTCTTCTGCGCCTACCTTGAGTGACGTCATCATAAATCATCTAGTACACATGATGAGCATTATCCAGCTACCAGCGTCCATCTCCAGATTTGTGGTTAGGTGGCTTCTCAACTCATTTTGGTTTTGCGACATGAGGAATTGTCATGGTAAGGCGTAAAGTATAAAATAGGCCAAAAAGAACACGTAAATTTGCGCAGGTCTTTTTTAAAATTCTGTCGATTTCGGGGCGACTGGTAGAAGCCGTTTTTCTTCAGCAACAAGAAAACCGAAATTTGTTTTTGGTGCCGAGCCAGTTGAGAAGTAAATTTCCAACCTCAGCACTTTATTTTTGAGAGCTAAAATGTTGCAGTTTGTGCAATGGTGCAGATAATTTAGCCGATCAGAAGCAAAGTAGAAGTTAAGAAGCCCTTTTCTGCCAATGTAAGAAATAAAGGGTCTTCTGTTTGGCGTCTGGCTAGAGTTTATTGATTAAAGAAAGTAATCTGAGTAAATAGCATTCCATGAAAGACTCATTCACTGTTTCGGCAACTTTTGCTTGAGTCTGATATCAGTGTTAGTGGTAATTTCCATAGAAAAGTGGATGTAAATTGTTACTTGTCCTAATAATTTGTGTATGATAACTCCTCAAGATTTTAAATTAAACCAAAGCAAAGAAAATTAACTAGTATGTTATAGCACTCTGTGATCTTTGAAAATTCTGCACCCACATTTACAAGAGTCATTATTTTAAGCGAAGCAAACCGAAGACCTGCTCCTATGCCTAATTTCATGGTAGATCCTTAATCCTATCCAGGACCAAAAGTTTTAACACTGAGCAGCTTTGCTCACATCGTAAAAAGCGAAGATGCTATCATCAATATCATTTCATTTCGCACCTGAACCATTTAATATGAGACGAAACAATGTACAGAATGCCCATTAATATTACATATACTCTGTATCTAATTTTGAAAGGAATATTTATGATTCCTTGCCATGTACTTTCATGGTGTAATAATCACCTTATGAATGACGTTGTAGAGATTATTTTAATTTCCTAATAGTTGTTTTTAATTTTGAAACCCTTTCCTTTAAATTTTTTTTCCCACTTACGACTGTCTGCCAGACTGAGATTTCAGTATCGCGTTTTATGTAAATGAAGTAGAACCAGAGTTTAATGGGAAGTTCAGTCACTTCCATAGAGCTCAGAAGTTCGCAATAGAGCGTGTTCTGCCTTCGGCCTAAGTAGTTGCTTTAAGCCTATCTTACTACGTTCGGCCGTAGTCTTACGTGCTTGTTAGTATTCGCTGCTGAGGTTTAATTACGGGCCAACTCGGTTAGTTATGTTTGTACAGCTTCTGCTAAAATTTAACTAGTTAGAATTAGTTTAGTTCCTTATTTCCTATCTTAAGTTAAAGCCCGAGTAGAGGCTTTCTTGCAAGTCCGACAGGGGCCATCTGTAGTATTTCTTTGAGTAAATAAAAGGGCATTTTAACCCTTCTTTGGACTTGTATTTTACAGTTGTAAGAAGACCAGCGAATAGTCGCGATACACTTCACTAATGTAGTAGCCAAGAACACATAAATTAACTAGAACTTTATAACGTAATTCGTAGATTTTGCATAGATTTATGTGTATGTGGAATCTCTTACTGGAAACTCTTTCTGTCTTATATGAAATTACGAGAGGCGTTTTAGGCTCGCAACTGATCGAGTAGTTTGAGGTCTCTGAATACTAGTATTTCGTCCTGGGTTCCGATTATTGACGGACTACTTGTACTGAATTTTCGCTTTTATGATGTGTACACAAACAATTCATAGTAATCCATGAAAGTATTTTCCCAAAGCAAGTACTCGCTGTTGCTTTCGCATAACAAATAAAGCAGACCTACTGATGGTTTTTTGTTATAATAAAGATTTGTAAACAGAAAATGCAATGAGTTTGTAAATGTAAAATCTTCAAGTTATTATATGCATAATATTGAATACAGTATTACTGGAAAAATCCAAATAAGAAAGGGTTTTTAATTCAAATAAATAGCCTAAATAAATAGGAATGACCAAAAGAAAATGTATTTTCGATGGAATAGAAATTAGTTGCTTTGTCATTGCGTTCTGTAATATACGCTAGATACAATCTGTCATAAATGTGAAATGGAATTTAATGCTTAAAATTTTATACGATTACCCATTTATTATTACATTAAAAAAATAAGGATGCTATTGGAAAGCAGCAGTGACTTTAAGGGAAAGTCAAATGAGGTGGAGTGCAACGCCGAATTATCAAGATTTTTTAGAACATTAAAAAGCAGCTTTTGCGAAACATTCCGTTATGATTTACCTAATTTTCGTTTCTAGACGAGGGCTCCAAAAGTAGTAAGGCTAGTACTGTTTAAAAGTATTTACATCTCCTCTCGTGTATCCGAGAAACTTTTATTAATTCTTTTATTTTTAAGTTTATCTACTTTTAAAATTATATTTTGTTACATTTTTATCGTTATTTTGTAAATTCGTATTTCTGGTTGTCTTCTGTTTTGGCCACTGAACCATTTTATTTCACGAATAAAATACAGGTTTAAAAATTAAATAAACTTCTGTATTATAAAAATTGGCACTTAACACAAAAGTTATTTCTTTGTCGAATTTTCAAATTATTAGTTCCGTGAGTTAGTGTCATTAAAAGGCTAATAATATTCCATTGTTGAAAAATCTAGGGGAAAAATTTAAAAGCAACTAAACGAAAGAACAAATGAAAGATTTGAATGTTTTTTTTTTTTTTTTTTTTTTTTTTTTCCCGTAGAGGTTTACTTTGCGACAGCTGCTAACAACTAGTTCAACATCGTAAAAGTGTGACACAATTCCTATATAAATATTAATTTTACTTTTTTCCTCCCTACTGTAATGGCAGCTGGAGCAAAGAAAGATTTTTGTCGAAGAATTTTGAAAAACCTGTCACGACATCAATAAAAATTTTTGGATTCGATTTGTGTCAAAGAAATAATAGTTTCTCAATTGTGAGATAGTTTAATCGCTAACACTTTTTTTAGCTAAACTATTTTCGCAACAATTTTAATTTTTAGTTTTTAGTAGTAGTTTAGATCATTATTCTATTTAAGAAATGTTGCATTTATCAGCAGAGAATAAAAAAAGCATTCTTTGAAGAATTTCTTAAATAAACGCATTGGTCAATATAGGTTGTTCTCTGCAAATAATAGTTTATAACCAAAATTTTTTTAAACTTACTGAAATTCTTTGATTTATGTTGTTGTCGTCATAAGATTTTCCGGCATCTTTGAAACTGCTTGGATAACTGTTGTATTATACCTAAAGAACGTTATTAACGAAAGAGTAAGAAACATTTTTATTTTAAGTAATAGTTTTGCTTTAACATATGAGGATTTTGTGGGAGAATATTCTCTTTCCCACTTATTAACTATTGTTATTTCATTTGCAAGTTGTCACCAGTTGAGGAACTTCAGCCAATATACATTTCGATTAGTGTTTTAATTTTCCTCCTCCTTTCTTAAGTATTATTATTTAAAAAATAACTTGTTTTCCCTGTTACTTTAAACATACCTTCAGCTTAAGTAGCGTTGTTGTTGTGCGAGTCAGGTGTTGAATTCGATAGATATATTCGTTTGAAACAAGAGCCTTTATTTTCGAAGTACTGTATCAGATAGTGCAGTGGTCCGTAACTGGCGACCTGCGAAAAGACATTTCATTTATATATTTGTTGCTAATACCATGTTGAAAGGTTTCGCAATTTTATTTCTTTGAAGTCAGAGTTTATATTATTTTCATTCCATTAAAAACGAACGTGAATAGTTCACCAGCAAATGTACACTGCGCTAAAAAAGGGGAAGGCAGTTCTATATCTCCCTTTCTACTGGGCCAATTGACGAAATTCAAATTGCGTTTTCCATTTCTCGAAAGCGCGAATTGGATATATATTAGATTTATATATAGCTTTGTTCTAATACAGGTATTTTGACACAAAATCCGAATTTTTATGAAAAACAATTTGTTTCCATATTTTGATTCTACGACTCAAATTATGCCTAAATATAAAATTTTGTAAAATTTGGTGCGAAATTTACGGAGAAATTCAAGAATAATTCACTTGGCGAACTTCTTAATATATGGCAACCTATTTTTCTTTCCCTTCATTGTGCAGGAGCGGGGAAAAAATTCACATCGTTCCTACTTTCAAATAATTTTAATAAAGAGCGTAAACCACATTAGACGTTATTATCGCTTTCAACAAATATGCCAAATTTGAAAACGCGCCGATATATAAATTCACGTATACCTTCGAAAATTTTGAATAAAAAGCTCTAATTTTTTCAGGTATACTTAGACCAATGACAGCTTGATAACAGACAATTAAAAAGAAGGAAAAAAAAAAAAAAAACACTTAGCAGTTCTGTTAACTTTCCACAAACGTACTTGTACAGCTCTTCTCAGTACGACAGAGCACAATCAGTAGTTACCACTTCAAAGTACTAAGAATGTTAAACACAACACAACGCATTGCAAAGAGCGGAGCTCCCACGGAGATCTTTCAATGCTCTGAAGCCAGTTCTGAACTAAAACCTGAGAACGAATGCCCTTTCCCAGGTCTGGTATAGTTTTCTATGGTCGCCAAGGAATTTCGAATACCTTTCATTTCTCGAAATTACTGGAGGGCATATACGGATAAAGTTACGTATGAGGGCCGGATACTGTTATAGTTACATATAGGGAACGATTACTGTTATTCAATTAAAGTACCAATTATAGTTTTACAAGCGCTGGACCAAAATATCCTAAGTGGTCGTTAAGTTTGGCGATTTCTTGCCAAATTTTGCCAGTTACCTCAATGTTGACTTGCTCCTGTAATCTTATTTTTCCTGCAAAGTTTCTCTTTCTTAAGGCCATTTATCTTGCATTATACAAAATTCGTAACAATATTGTTAATTTCTGTAATTTTAATTTATTTGATTTCATTGTGTTTCTAAGTATTGTCGTGACATACGTGTTCATTTCCTGTATAGAATTATAGATCCTTTCAGTTCTGAACCCAGTGTTCAAATTGTTAAAATAACTGAACTAGAACGTGACCTTGGACCTATGGACCTTAGCCGTATATTTTACCACCAATTTGACGATTTCTTTAGAAGTTTCCCCGAAGCTTCCACAAACTTCTGCAACGTCATATTAATGTAGCCTTAAAAGCCAGAACGAGTTGGTTGCCAATCATTTATGTGTATAGAAAATATTTCTGCTCGTAGCGTTAGTTGAACTGCGTTTAGGGTTTACACTGTGAGTGATATCGGTTAACTAATTTTAACGCGCCAAGGACGATTTGCTTAATATCCGCGTTCTCTTTGAGTTATTTATTGATGTTACGTTTGCTGGTTTTATTATTCATCTATAATAAATTATCTTTCTTTGTTCGTTTTTGTTGTGATTATTTGAAGGAATATCCACGAACTTGTAGCTTACAACAGTACTGAATTCAATGTAGATAAAATAAAAATTTTCAAGAACTTAGTTGAATAGCTTGGAATATTATTTATATAAAGCTTGATATTAATTTGTTATTTTAATACAATCTAAAAAGAAAAACTATATTTAAAATATATATTTAAAACTATATTTAAAACTATATTTAAATTATTGGAAGCAATGCAATTGCAAAAAAGACATCCGTTTATCATAGACGGAAATATCTAAAATAAGAATTCAGCTCATGCGTTTTTTAGTACGCCAGTCGTTGTTCTAATTGTCCAGCAAAATGGGTTTCGAGAAAAAATCACGATTTAACGTCACCTGTGACGTCAGCGCACACCTGCGTGGCAAATGCTGCCACTTTTCCACCCTTTCGAATTCGCAGAATGATTAATTTCGAGGGATAGTCCTAGAGCCATTTAACAATGATGCATGCTGCATGACTTTGTTCTACAAGCGCGTCTTTCAGCTATGCGTGAAATAAACAAATAAAATGAAACATAATAAAAGCGTAAGGCATGCGGCACGCGCTCACGTTTCACATCATCGAACGCGCACGCTGCTGAGTCGCTTCCGAAGTCTTGCAACGCCGACTTCCTTCTACTAGTTTCGTTCTGCACATGATAAACGAATGCGCTCAACAAAAATGTGCCGATCTGCGGAGCAATTTTTTTTATTCCACTTTATTTGAACCCCAGAGGGTAAAAAGAAATAAATAAGCATTGACGTTCCGAGAACCACGTGACTGTGAGAAGGTTCCGGGTCACGGTCAATGACGTTGAAACTGCCGCCATCTAGCGACGATCTTGTCAAACACATATTAAAAGCTCAAGTAAAAATTCTTCTGTAATTGGGCCTTCTATGTTTTGATGAAGTTCTTTTTTTCATTTGCCGCTAATTGTTTTGATGACCTAATAGGCTTTGATTGGTTCTCGTCTATCGAGTTTTCGAGATTGGAATTTTTTCCAGACTCGCCGCTCTTGCGTTGGTTATTAAATCTTTTCGTTCACGTTATTAAGTGATTTCATCATTTCTGCGTTGGCATCTCAAATGTTTTTATACCGTTCATGGCATTAAAATGCGTACTTTGACGCATAGTAAAAACAAAACAGCAATTTTTACACAGTTGAAAAGTATTAATCAGATATTTCAAGTACTGAAAAAAGAAACTAAGCCCTGCAATTCAGATATATTCGCAATATTTTGCCTTCATTGATTATTGAACTGCTAATCTAACATCTTGATTTAACATTAATATATTAATTGCATTTTCTTGAGATTGAGAATAAGTTAATTGAAATTAATGCTTTCTAAAATGAAATGTTGTGGGATATGAATGGAATAAGACAGTTTAGTAGTTTAAAAAGAAATTCTACAGTGTTTTAATAAAATTGCAAATAGCTTCCTTTTTTAGAATGCATGTTCTCTGTTGCCATCAATACCATTTAAATGATGTATTAATAATGAAAGTATATGCTTCAGTTGCATAAATATTTTTAGATAAAACGATTCCATTCTAAGTTGTTTTGAGAATGTGCTGAACGTCGATTTATATCAGTCCCTAAACTATGCATTAATGTTAACTATTCGCTTACATATCCTTCCTCTTAGAGAAACTTTCATAACGCTTTTTCTTGCAAGTTTTGCAGTAGTTCTTTGTCTGTACCTGGAGTGAAACAGACTCATGAAAAGTAAGCAAGAATGCAAAATTCAAATTTAAATGCAATTCAGTATTGTTTAAGTCTCTTTCTAGATAAAAATTTAAAGGGTAACGAATGGAATGATGATTAATAGTAAATAAAGGAAATAAAATTATGAAGATTTGGGAAAAGAATGAAAAAATTTAAATGAACTGGTAACTAACATGTCAAGATAAATAATCAAAACAAATTAAAAATCATACTAGATTGAAATTTTTAAAGTAATGAAGTTCATTCGGAGGTCACCGAATTAATTTTAAAAGGTCAAAATTTTTTTAAATACCGCTCTAAGCCCAAATTTTTTTTTTTTCTGAAACTTTTAATGAATGAAACCTCTTAAAAATCAATAGCAAAAAAAGCAGTGCTGAAATCACCAAAGAATTGAAACTAAAAGGAAGAAACTTCTGTTATTAGAAGTTATTAAAGCCTTCTCTTTTAGAAAAACTTCTCAAAGAAACTTAAGGGCTGAAACATTTAGCAGAAAATTTCTATAGAAAACCGCTTAAAATTGTAAAACTGAATAAGATTATCAGAGTTATGAAATTAAATTTATTGACGATTAATATATGGTTTAAATTTAAGAAATTTTAATTATTTTACCGTACAAATAATACAAGAAAAACTTTTATTAATATTATTTAATTATTTCAAAGTGAAAAAAAAAATAATAGTTTATTCTTTTTTCCAGGGAAATCATCAAAGAATTTGCAGAATTCCTTGCTCAGGACCGTTCTCCAATCTGCAACACGAAGCTCAATCCGATTCTTCCTGCCTCTATACAGCGCCATCTAACTCATTTCTCTCTCATCACTCATGGATTCGGCTCCCATGCTATTGTGTCTGCTCTGTCTGCTGCCCAAAACTATATAAACGAATCCATCAAGTACCTCGACAAACAACTAGCCAATTATCAACAGGCTGCAGTTTCTGCAGCTGATGTAAGTAGTCTCGTTATTGAAGCCAAAAAGGAAGACCAGAAATGAACTGCCAATTTGGCTAGTCTGCCATATTTTCGTATTTTCGTCTATTCGTCAGATTCAGAATACGTGGCTTTCTTTAATTGCTCAAGAAAAAAAAATCTTTTAAAGTACATCCTCTGGCTGCCTGGACTGCCTTTAAATGGATTCTTAGTCGTAGGCCAGTGGCTGACATCTACTTTCTTAAGAGATTTCGTTTGGTACTCAGCATGCTGACTGCTCAACTCATCTTTTACGCATCATTCCAAGAATCACTTGTGATTCTTCTCCTGAGGACATGTTTTTATTTTACGACGGAAAGGAGCACGAATCTTCTCGTTGCTGTTTTTTACCTTTGTGGATGCCAAACTTTCATTTTATGACTATATATTTTACAAGAACAAAGACCACAAAGTTTTCTATGGTGGAAAAAAAAAAAGAGATTTATTAAAGGCAGTTTTCGAATCTTTGCTCAATCATTTTTAGCGGACGCGGATCCATACTGCTCAGACGATATATCTGTACTCAAAATACTTTCATTTCGAGGTGCTCAAGAAGATTGAGAGAAATTTTATTGTTAATGAATAACCCTTCCAAAATTCATTTTGAAAGAGAAAAATCCGTCCTTTAACTCCTTAGAATTTTGAATGTGTCATAATTTAGGAGTTTCTTCATATCAGGATAATCTGCCCAAGAAGTGGATTTAGAAGCTTTGAATTGTGTATGTAATTAAGAATTCAGAAACTATGCATAGAAGTTATTTGCAGTTCAGCTGCGAGTAGAATATTTGACAGCTTGTATAAATTATGATGATGGTAGTCCACATCCCAAAAGAAGTCATATTTTTTCATCTATTGCTTTGACACAAATTTGTATTTTTATCCTTCAAATCATAAAAATCCTTTGGAATTTTATTTTAAATTGCACCATTGATTTAGGTGCCAAACTACTTTAAATATCGTAATTTATACCATAAAGTCAAAAAAATAATATATTTGAATATTTCGTACATAAAGGATGACAGCTGGACTTGTTTTCTGCATGTATTACTTAAATAAATTGCTACGTTACACAGCAAGTCATCCAACAAATTTACGGGTACTTAAATCAACCAACCAGTCTTCCATTTTTAATGAATAAACTGTTCAGTATTATGCAAATCAGAATTGAGCCTTTTTTTAAAGTTGAATTCGCATGTGTAATGAGATTTTGCTGTTGGATAATTTGAATACTCTTACTGCTAATCCAGTCTGCCACAACAGAATGGATTGGGTAATTATAGGGTAAGAAGATTTGTATTTCTGGTTACGAGTATTAGAATGTTAGAAAAACGTAAATATATTACAATTTGACTGATGGTCAATCAAAAATTAACATATTCTAAATCTAAAAAGCAAAACTTGAAATAATTTGCAAATATCTAATTAAATGTATTTATCTTTCTCGCAGAATTTTGGATTATATTTAGATCACACAAAAAAAGCAGTATTAATGAATTTGTTGCAGAGGGAAAAGGTAACAAATCATCATAATAAAAATTAGCGATATCTAAGTTTAATGAAAACAAAGTTTTGCATACTGAAAAAAAAAATATATTATTCTAAACAGATAAAAATGATTAATATTGCTTTGGTTTTTTATGAGATTCACTGGTATTTCTGTGTTCAGATATTTTTTCTATTAATAAATTTCTTTACTTTCTTATGATCTAAAATTTGAAAATATGCAGCCTGTTAATGCATTGAGACTTCTGCATGTGACTGTATCTGCTAATACCGTTGCATATTCAGTATATTACAACTGTATTTCACTTGTCTACATTTAAGGTGGAGATTATTCAGAACTGTTTTTTATATAAATATAGCTGCTATTATTTTGTAATTTTTATTCTAATCGCATTCCTTCTTCAGAAACGTACTAAGAGTGTAACCTTGCTTCAATTCTCAGTTTTTCAGGCATTATTTGTTGAAAAATGGCTAAACTTTCTTTTAAGATGCCGTAATTTTGATTATTATTTTGCTTTGAGAAGAATAATATGTTTCATCTAAAAATGTTCAGCATATTTTTCTTTTCTATTACCTCATTCACCTCAGCACTTTTATTCAAATAACGCTTTTGCTTCTTCCGCCCTCCCAAAAAAATCTTTTTCTTGAAATCGTGGTAATTAAATATCCAAATACTTTTTTTACTTCTGCTATTTCTGTACAATTTAATCATTTGGTATGTTAAATACATAAATTTACTTTATATTATTTGCTTTTGTGACTGGCCGTTCTAATTTATTAATTAGAGCTGGCGTATTTGATTTCATAAATACACAGAAACCTTCATTCACGAACCTATGTCGTTCCTGAAGACAGTGCTTTATCTTAAATATTCATAACCCGAAGTAGTTTTTTCCATAGGAATTAATGCAAAATGAATTAATTCGTTCCCTTATCTGAAAGGTGGTTTATAAAAGAGTATTTTCTAACTACGTTTGCAATGCAAAAAAACAATGGAATTCATTGGATCTAACATATAATGCATTATCAACATATGCACAATATTAAGTACAATACCAAACATATAAAACTTAAATTAAATTTTACCTGATGTCTAGGAAGGAAAGTTGACGGCCTAAGTAGAAGACAATTAACAAACCAACGGTACAATATACTGTTTTGGAAGAGAAATCCCAGATAGCTACTGTCTTCCTGGGGATTTTCTTTTTTCCTTTTACATCACTCGCCTGTACTTAAGAATCACTAAATCACTGTCCCATTAGAAAATTTGTCTTTTATGATTTGTTTCTGCCTGTGTTTTAAAATGTTCCTAAAGCAAAATATAGCATTATCATTGTAAATATTTATGCTACGGCTTACTACTGCTTTATCAGGATGATAATGATTCTTACCCTACTTTGCACCCTTTTCGAAAATCAAATAACTAGGAAGATCTGCCTTTCCGTCTTCTTTCGAAGACATTTCCTCCACTGCATTATCTGCATTTTGGAGTATCATTTGTTACCGCCTTACTTGTTGGTTTCTCGAGACATCGTTCGTCGAAATTTTACAGTATTTTGGCATTTTATCTATAATTATCATTTCTGTACTGCATATTTTTGTCTCGTTTTTTTCTGAGAAGCACATATATTCCTTTATTTTCAGTAACGCATAAAATTTCAGTATGTTTCTTCATAAACTGGGCCATTGCTTGCCTTTTCAGTAAAGACAGAACCTATTGCTTCGTCTCTGTTAAATGCGCATTTATATCATTTTCAACTATTTTTCATAGCACTTTGTTTTAAAATTCATTAAAAATATATCACCTGAAACTGTTACATTTAGTGTTACAAAATGCAACAATCGTCTCAAAGGGTTAGGATATTTATTTTAAGAACGTCTTTAACATTTTCTTGAATTTCTGCATTTAAAACTTTAACTGATTTGCCTCGTATTTCAAGTTTTGCTCTTATGAACGGCAAGAATGAATTTCTATACCTTTCCAAGTACTACAGTATTAATAAAATACATGTATAAATCATCAAAAAGATTTATGTCATTGAATTATTAATATTATCATTTTCCTTGAGAGTAAAGTTATTCACACAGCAGTATTTTCAAGCTAAATTTTGGTTGAAGCAAATTGAGTAGGAATTTTTTTTTTTTTTTTTTTTTTTTTTCTAATAGGACCTTTTTTTTTTTGCAACTTAGGTAGGAATACTTAAAAGCCTTTGAGGGAAAATGGAACTAATGCTCATCAGAAATCTAGTGTAACATATGAAATTAATGCCTGTTTTCCCTACAAAGTAACGACCTAGTTACAAACTGTTTTTGTCATTTGCCAAATCTGTACTTAATTTGCCATAATTGTGTTTTGTGTACAAATGATACCTTCTCTGTTCTGTATTATGTGGCATTATTTTCTATGCAAATAATTTGTATAAAAGAGAAGGTTATTATATAATTATTATATTATTTTTACTATTACTATTTTATTTTGTGTTCAGTTGAAGGCTTCGCGAGATATGTTGAGGATTATGGGTATTTGACATGCATATTATGTTTCGTGCAATGTTTTATTTTATGTAAAACTAATTTTTTTGTAAAATATCCATTTTAAGGGAGCCAAGAAGTAAAGTAACTGAACGGTTGTGTTTGTCTACCATTCCTTTGGAAAATGTGTATTGTTGTAATGTAAATGTGTATGTTTTTTTTTTTTTTTTTTTTTTTTTTTTTTTTCAGTATTTTGTTTGAATACTGTAGGCCTTCTGCAGAAATCAAAAAATGTCTTTATTATGGTCAGGGCAGCTATTGTACTATTTATGTTAAAAACTCGTATAAAAACTCACGTGTGTCTCTTTGTTAACGTTTTTTTGTTCATCCTGAATATGTATTTTTAAAATGTGGAATGAAAAATTCAAAAATTGTGTTTAATCTGACTTTTTTAATGCATTCAATTAAAAAAAGTAACACTTTCTTCTATGTGTTCAATTTCAGTATTGGAACAATATCTAGAATTAATTTTTTGAATAATTTAAATATATGAATACATAAAAATATTAAATGTAAAAGTATTAGTTTTCTATCAAATTTGATTAATGAGTTGATTATTCAAAAGCTGATCGTATTTGAATTCCACTTCATTCACGAACTAGAAATATTATATATTTAATGTAATCGTATATTGAATACATTAATTTCTAATACTTAATTTTAATTTATTATAAAACTATTTAGTCATTTCAAATTACGGAATGATTTCCAGATTTAAATCAAATTCCACTTTTATATATATCGAGTATTGCATTTGTTGATTCTGAATATTAGCCAAAAATGTCGCCGTTGGCGTTGCATTTTCGTTACAAAAGAACAGCATAACCTTGACTGAAATTCATAACTAATGTCCATAATTTTCTTTCCAAATATGACACGTTTTATGCATATGAGCTCATGAATGACGAAGCAGCCCTAAAGCCAAGCAATATCTGTATTTAGCATAAAATCAAAACCAGATGTTTTTATGCAAATGTTGTGAATATGAGTGTCTCATCCTTGTATACATTATTGTTCATAAATATTCGGAGTTTACATGTTCTTTTATCTTCCGTGCTTTTATGACATTCATTATTCACGTGAAATGTTCATTTATTTATGGAAATATAATTTAAAAGTAATAAAATGTTTTCATATTTTTATCTTGTGGTTGTTTTTTGTATTATCAAAAATGATTCATTGCTTTTAATATCAAACTTAGGATGCATTGCTTTTTTAATAGTTTTCTTCAGCCTACGTCGCACATTATCGAGATGGGATTATGAAATGTAAACAATGAGTAATTATTAATGGAATAAAATGTACCATATTTTATTGTTAAGTTCTAAAGTACGCAAAATATAAGTATTATACGTTACACATGTATTGACTAATAAGCTGTATACTAGTGGTCTCTAAAATTTCGTTGATTCTGAATTAGCCAAAAATATCGCCAAGTCGCCTGGGATTGCTTGCGAAACTTTTAAGGCTCCCCAAATAAAAATCAAAATTCGGGAGAAGATTGGAATATGATATGGACAGCTAAAAAGTTAATAAACTATTACATTTTGTGAAAAATATGAGGCAATTTTATTATAAAAAAAAAAAAAAAAAAAAAAAAAAGAGAAAATCTGAAGGAGTTCAGATTTTAAAGATCGTTTGAAAGCGCTGTTTTAAAGTTTAATTAGTAGGTCGAATCCCAGAGAAGGCATGGATGTTTGTAAGTGTATAAGATCTTTGTGGTACAGGGGCACTTATCGAGCCAATAATACTCTCGAAAGATCGGTGGTAGAGAAGGATTGGATGAGAGACTTTCGGATAAATTCCCAGTGCTTTCGAAAAAAATTCCCAGACCTTCCGGGTGAATTCCCAAGAACTGCAGCAAAAATGGAACAAGCCTGTCTTGCGGATGTAATTTTTTCGTCCTGTGTGGTGTATCTTGGAGAACGTTGTCTCCGATAACACGGCTAAATGGTGTCAAATGGTAAAAAAAACTCAAAATAGCTTCTTTAAAAAAATTTAAAGATAGAGAAACAGTTAAAAAAGTAATTTTTACAACTAAAATTACAGTTTCTATGCAAAAACGAGCAATTCGACCAGCAGGCGAAAAGGCAGATATTTCACACGGTGCACAAAACAAAGTTTCATTTTGGTCCTACTCGGCAAAAAGACACTTAAGATGCAAAGAGATTTAATTCACTAGTCTGCTCAAATGGAAACAAATGTGGCTGCTGTGGTAAGAAAAGTTAGGATTAGCCGCACTTAAACAACTTTTGTTGATAATTCTACAACTATTGCATGCAGATTAACTAAAGGCATAAAAATCTTAACCGGAAGATAAGAACAACACAAGTCAATCATTTTCAAAGCAAAAAATGCGTAATTTAGAAACATATAAGAAAAGGGGGAAAAACAGCTCACTGAGCCGAGTAACAGACCCACATATACGTATATTTGTATACACACCCCATATACGTATATATATGTACTGTAATGAAGTATTAAAGAAATCGCGCCATTTTTTATCGAACAACCAACTTTATTAGTCAAACTTACAGAATAACTGAAAAACATTTTTAACCGTGTGCATCTTCAGGATATTTTGTGCGTGAGGTTTCTTTATAATTTTTAGTGGAATTATGTTGGTAGTGTAGCAACGCAAATACGTTACAGTCTTAAACTCCTTCTCTCACGGGGAACTTTTCGATGAAAAGTTTTTCTTTCAATTTTATGGAACTTTCAAGAGAAATTTTCAGTTTAAATACATTAAATTTGTTTACAAGACAAGGATGTTCAAGCATATCTGTAACAAATACAACTAGATACCATACCAAATGAGTGCAAGTCCTTTCAAACAAGCATTTAAATAAACATATAAATTTTAATATTCTAATATTAGAAAAATTTAAACAATGAAGCTTTAAACTTCCTAGAATATATATTTTTAGTGGGAGATGTTTGGATACAACGACTTAGATTGTCAGCATTTTGATGGTGCTTCCCCCTTTCTATGCGCAACTTGTAACATCATGTAAAGGTTATAAGATTAAAACCCATCGTAATCGTCCAGGGTTAGATGCAGTGTTTTTATCCAGTTATAGTAAAGGATTATGATCAGTCTGAATGATGAACTTATGAGGTCCATCTAGGTAGAAATTTAACATTTGTACTGCAAAATCAACGGCAGTACACTCCCTTTCGATTGTACTGTAATTCTGTTCAGTAGGTGAAACCTTTTTTCTGAGAAATATTATTGGATGTTCTTCGCCTTTAGCATTTATCTGTGATAATACAACGCCAATACCAATACTCGAAGCGTCGCACTGGACGATAAATAGCTTAGAAAAGTTTGGATTGTATAAGACTGGATTTTGTGTTAACCATTTCTTGAGTTCATCAAAAGCGTTTTGGCAGTCAATTCAATTTATGATTGATTTGCAACATTTTCCTTTTAACAAATCTGTCAGTGGTGCAGAAATCACATAAAATTCAGAAATGTACCTTCGATAATACCTCGTAGGTCCTAAAAATGACTGAACCTCAGTTTTCGTTGGTAGTTTTAGGGAAGTTCTTTTATGGCTTGGATTTTTATTTCTACTGGTCTTCTTTGACCTTGACCTACTACATGACTGACATATTTGACGGTCGTATGAACAAATTGACATTTCGAAGGTTTAATATATAATTTAGCAATTTTCATATTCTCCAAAATAATTTCTAGGTGCTTCAAATGTTCTTTCCAAGTTTGTGAGAGTATTGCGACATCGTCAATATAGTGTACAGCAAATTCTTCACAGTTTCTTAACAATCCTGCCATCGAACGGCTAAAATCATATGCTGTGTTTTTTAGCCAGAGTGGTAACCTTAAGGGTTTAAATGTTTCACAACTTGTCACAAAGCAGAGTAACGCTAGGCTCTTTTAGTTAGTGGGAGATCTGAAAGTAACCTCGAGTAAGATCTAAAAGAACGGTTATATATCTGGTAGATGATACTTTTCTACTAAATGTTCGATGTTTGGCAGGGAAAATATTGTGTCCTTGTTGCCTTGTTCAAGCGACGGTAATCAATGCATGGTCTTACCTCTTTTCCAGAACTCAACCAGTATGAGTGGAGAGGTAAAATACGATTCACCTGGTTCTATTACTTTAACTTTTGTCATCTTTCCTATTTCAGTTTTTTAAATCTCGGTTTGTCTGGCAGACATTCGGTAAGGTTTTACGCATATCGGTCTTTCTGCTTCTAGTTCGATATCATGTTCGGTAAGGTCAGCACATCCTGGTTCATTACAGATAATACAGGAATACTTGTACATTGAAGTGACAAAAGTCAAGGGATAGCAATATGCAAATATACAGATGGCAGTAGTATCGCGTAGAAAATGTATAAATGCGAAGTGTTTTGGCAGGGCTTTCATTTGTGTTCAAGTTACTCATGTGAAGAGGCTTTGACGTGATTATGGCCGCACGACGAGAATTAACAGACTTTGAACGCGGAATGGTAGTTGGAGCTAGACGCATGGGTCATTCCATTTCGGATATCGTTAGGGAATTCAACATTCCGAGATCCACAGTGTCAAGAGTGTGCCGAGAGTATCTAATTTCAGGCAATAACATCCCACCATGGACAGCGCAGTGGCCGACCACCTGCACTTAACGACCGAGACCAACGACGTCTGCGTAGAGTTGTCAATGTCCACAGACAAGCAACACTGCGTCAAATAACTGCAGAAATCAATGTGGGACGTGTCCGATAGGACAGTGCGGCGAAATTTGTCTTCCTTGGGCTATGCCAGCAGAAGACCGACTCGAGTGCCTTTACTGACACCACGACATCGCCTGCAACGACTCTCGTGGGCTCGTGAGCATATCGGTTGGTCCCTAAACGAGTGGAAAACCGTGGCTTGGTCAGATGAGTCACGATTTCAGTTGGTAAGAGCTGACGATAGGGTTCGAGTGTGGCGCAGACCCCACGAAGCCATGGACCCAAGTTATCAACAAGGCACTCTTCAAGCTGTTGGTGGTTCCATCATGGTCTGGGCTGTTTTTACATGGCATGGACTCGGTCCTCTGGTGCAACTGAACCGATCATTGACTGGAAATGGATACCTTGAGTTACTTGGAGATCACTTACAGCCATTCATGGACTTCACATATTCAAACAACGATGGGATTTTTATGGATGACAATGCGCCATGTCATCGGGCCACAATTGTTCGCGATTGGTTAGAAGAACATTCTGGAGAATTCTAGCGAATGATCTGGCCACCTAGATCGCCCGAAATGAATCCCATCGAACATTTATGGGACATCATCGAGAGGTCAGTTCGTGTCCGAAACCCTGCACCGTCAACACTTTCACAATTATGGACGTCTATAGAGGCAGCATGGCTCAATATTCCTGCAGGGGACTTCCAACGACTTGTTGAGTCCATGCCACGTCGAGTTGCTGCACTTCGCCGGGCAAAAGGAGGACCGACAAAATATTAGGAGGTATCCCATGACTTTTTTCAATGACCAATTAAGTGTGACAATATTAGCGCATATTTGAAGATTATTTTTCCCAATCGCTTAGTTTCTAAAACTGGGACACCTAAATCAGGAGACTCCCGATTACAGTTAATCCGAAAGCGGTTAGAATACACTAAAGAGAAATAAGCTATATTATAAATAACAAAATGCACTATTAACAATTTACATGTGTTTTTAAGAGGTTAATTGGGAGAATAAGTTAATTTAGTTAAGTAAATTATGAAAACAACATTCAAACGAAGAGCAAAAATTTTCGGAGACAGAAAAAATAATTACCTTTCTTTAGATTACTTCTCGTATACTACTTCTCGTCGGTAGGGGCCTATGGAAAACAGAAAATTAATAGTTGTACACTTTATTACTCCAAAGGGGCTTTGTCTCTGAAGGACTATTGTTTTCGTTTTGCGATTTTGTGTTGAATCACTATAAACGGCGAATCACTTTTCAAACTGTTGCCACCAAATGTTAGAGACCTGCATTATATTTGAAGAAATTAAATAATGAAAAATATGCATAAATGTATGTCTTTTTCTCGCATTGTGATAAAACAACGGTACATATAGGCATCGAATTTTGAATGACGTAATCCTCCTACGAATATGGGCATGTGGAAAACCAAATTTGAAATTTGGATGTTTTATTATTGATTTCATATTTTGTAAAACTTC
Organism: Stegodyphus dumicola; assembly: GCF_044657685.1. Lineage (NCBI taxonomy): Eukaryota > Metazoa > Arthropoda > Arachnida > Araneae > Eresidae > Stegodyphus > Stegodyphus dumicola. The sequence goes on from NC_140776.1 coordinate 136,974,035, forward strand.
AACAAATTTTTGAGTATCAAACTCAATGATTTAAAAGTGAGCAATGGCAACACTCTTCGAAAAAAAAAAAAAAAAAATATGCCCAGCACGCGGAACTGTGTATCGGAAATTCTGAAGATATGTTCATTTTAAAATTATTTTGCAACATTGCTATTGAACCGATTGTATGGTTAAGTGCAAAGAACATGATATTTAATAAATAAAGGAAACACACAAAATGTTAAAAAAACGCCCCTTTAGACGTTATTTAAAATCTGAAAGCTTTAATTTTTTTTTTTTTAATATTTTTTCCCTTCTTCAGCAATTTATTTTTTATGGAGGATTTAACATTGTCAATTACGTGCAGTTAATATTACGTACTGTTATGCATAAAAACAACTCTTAAGTACTATGATAATCATCTGGTGTCATTGCTCTTATCTCACATACGTTTTTCATCTTTTTAATTTCCCGTACAGGTTTCGTTTTCATGGTTTCTTTATCTTTCCACAGTAAACACATTTAGCTATTTTTTTTTTTTTTTTTTTTTTTTTGAACTTTTTTTGTATTATCGTGTCGACGCCGAAAGTTGGCGAAGATCTCACCAAAGTTGCATCAATCCTTCCCGTGGAATTCTACAGGAACTGACGACTCTTTATTTAATAAGCAATCAGTTTCGACCCGCTTCGTGAAAAGGCTTTCGTCGATTTCTGCTACTTTGTTAGGCCCTTCGATTTTACCGGAAACTCTGTTTAGAACGCTATGGGTACAAACTTCTCTCATTTAATTGCTCCAATCTTTTATTGTTTTCTTCCCCGTACCCAGCTTTTCTTTTCTCCATTTAATAGTTGTTAATTCTAACGACCAGCTGTAAATGAACCGAAGTGCAATTATAAACGTAATTCTACAGCCTTCGAACCACATTCCTTTTCGAATGGATATTCCCTTGTCAGAATTTTTTCCGTTATACTGCCGTTGTTTATTCGTTCTCAAATAAAATACCATATAGTGTCCATTAGGCCCTTTTTTTTTCGAGGGGGGATGTGAGTAGGATACCATAACTTTTGTTAAGGTCGGTCTCAATTTTTTTTTCCAAAAATACGGCAATATCAGTTAATTTTCGTCCTTGTTCCGAAAAACAAAAAGGGGCTTATCAAAAAGCCATCGGGGCTTACATCAAACAGAAGCGCAGATGATCTTACGAGTGTCTTACGTCACGTTTATCCATAACTGGCGCCAAATCACGCTTCTTGAAGATCGTAGATCGTTTTACGATCAAAGTGATAATAAGCACGTATTTTTTTTTATTATTAATTTTTTTAAAGATAAAAGCCAGTTCATCAGGAATTGACTGTATGACGAAAATCTCAGTTTACCGAAAATAATTTTCTTCGTATCGGAGATGGATTTAACAGCGAAAACCAGTGATAATAAGTGAATATTTTTTATAAGCAACAATATTTTATTTGCCTTTTTTTTTTTTTTTTTTTTTTTTTTTTTTTGAGTCTAAAGGTGCTTTGTTCCTGAAGGACTATTGTTTTCGTTTTGCGATTTTGCGTTGAATCACTATAAATGTCCGTTTCATTTTTGAAACTGTTGCCACCAAATGTTAGAGTTCTGCATTATATATGAAGAAATGAAATAATGAAAAATCTGCATAAAATATATGTCTATTTCTCGCATTGTGATAAAACAACGGTACATAGAGACATCGAATTTTGAATGATTTAATCCTTCTACGAATATGGGCATGTGGAAGACCAAATTTGAAATTTGGAATTTGTTTTATGATCGATTTCATATTTTCTAAAACTTTAACGAATTTTTGATTGACAAACTCAAGAATTTCAAAGCGAGCCATGGCAACATTCTACGGGAGAAAAAAAATCTGTTTTATCTCCAGCGAGCGGAACTGTGTATCGGAAATTCTAAAGAAAGACTCATTTTAAAATTATTTTGCGACATTGCTGTTGAACTGAATTTTATGGTTTAAGTGCAAAGAACATGATATTTAATAAATAAAGGTAATACACAATACGTTAAAAAAAAAAAAAAAAAAAAAAAAAAAAAAAAACCTTTGGACGTAATTTAAAATCTGAAAACTGTAGATTTTTTTTTACTTAGAATCATTGCTAAAAATGTTTGGATACCTTAAAGTATGCAGCAACTGAAAATAGATTTTTATGAGCGAGAACTGGTTTTCCAAGTATGATTCTCTTACTTTTTAAACGTAACACTCGAATGAATAATATTCAATGGCGGAAATAACGGCAACTTAATGGACAGGCTATTTTAAGAATTTTGATTTGTTAAAATGTATATAATAAAATTTTCAGTGTCTCTCCCGTTACTCTCAGAAGATGGTAAATGTGTTGTTAATATTTTTAGAACAACACGGTCATTCTGATGTTTGGTATTTCAGTAGCCAATTTATTAAAATGTCATTAGTTATCAATGCCAAGTATCATTTTTACTATCGCGATTGGGTTTTTTTCTCCTCGCAGTACATCTGTTTGCCTTTGAAATAAGCTAATCTTCAAGCACTAAATATATACTGAGTAAATAAGACATATTCTAGGAATTTGAAGCTAACTACAATTCGTTTATATTAAGCATAAGGGAAATCATAACATCACAAATCCTATAAATATTACAGTTTAAATAATGCAAACCAAGGTCCGGTTGGTCAAGTCTACTGAATATCAGGTTCGATACCAGAGTAATGAGCTGCTTGTATGATTGGTTTTCCACATGTGTATCGTGAATACGGGAGAGTTCCTTTAAAATTCCTCCATGAAGGCATCTCTTCCTTAGCCACATAGACGTTGTGTGCTTTGTAATATTCAATCAGGCCATAAGCTCAAATATTGTGCCACATCCCTCCCCTTCGGGAGATACCCTTGAGTGTTTTGCTATATCTAAATAGTCTAATTCAAACCTATCAGATAATGAATATCGTTTTAGCTATTTCCCTAAAATTCCAGCATTGCGAAAACACAGTAAATTTCATTTGAAAAAATATTTTATTACATTTTTTCAATTGAAGGAAAGGGCATTTATCTGTATAAATTTATTATTCAGAATTACCTTTTACTGATTAATGTGCACTTTCTGCAGATGGATAACTTATGTGATAAGAAAATGTACACTGCGAAAGAAAAAAAAGACAGTTCTCTATCTTTCGCTCTACTGGGCCCATTGACGAAATTCAAAAGCATTGTTCTAATATAGGTAATTGACACCAAATCGGACTTTTTCTGAACTGATATGCCAATTTTTTTTCCGTATTACGATTCTACGACTTAAATATGCCTAAACATTAAATTTTGTAATATTTGGAGAGAAAATTACGGAGCAATTAAAAAAATTATCTTGGCGCATATTTTTTTACAGTTTTCGCCAAGAGTAATTAACTTCTAAATTTATAGCAATCTATTTTCCTTTCCTTTTTTTCCCAGTGTACTGAGATCTAATGTACATTACTAAGATTTAATAGAGGTACTGAGATCTATAGATCTCAGTACATATGCTTTCCAATGGCAAGATTATATAAAAAATTGGGGAGGGGGAAGAGTCTTCAAACAATATTTTTGCATAAAAAATTAAAGTAGTTGGCTATATTTTTTAAAGCAATGATTTTTTACGATGTATATATATATATTCGCGTTTTCAAAGTGTCATATCAGTATATGAAATGACTATTCAGAAAGCAGTATAATATTGTAATTGTACATAAAATTTTCAACAGTTTCGTCAATTACTCGAAACTGCATTTTTTTTATTTAATTTATATTAGAAAAAAATTATGTTGACAGTTCAGAAGCGTTAATAGAATTCGGTATTTCGGCTTGATGACCCCCACCGATACGTTCGCCAAATGAGTAAAATATAAGATCAGCACACACGGCGGCCTGACAAGTTAAGTTGGTGATATATCTAACAGGAGTGCATTGCACTGTTATATGTAAGTATTTCAAATATTTGTCTTATTAATTATTTTAGCTGTTTCGGAAATTATCTAAGTGCTGGCAAGGTTTGATTTCGTGGTTTTTCCCCATGTGTAACTTGCACACGCTCCAATTTCCCTAATCTTCCACGAATCTGACTGGTCTGACCACGATTCGCAGATTTCAAGTCCTCCGCGAAGGCATACCTCTCTTTAGTCAGAGAAAGACCCACCAGCGGCCGAGAGGTAAAGTCGCTGAACACTGGTGGTTCCGTCTCAGGTTCGAATCCCGCGAACGAGTTGGCTGCATGAGCGTTTCCGTTGTTTTCTCCATGCGTAACGTGTATACGAGCCAGTTTCCCTTAGAAAGTCCTCCACGAAGGCATCCCTCCGCTTAAGCAGATAAACCCTCGAGGCTTTGCCGTAATCACATAAACCAAACCAAAATCTCTTTAGTCAGAGAATCTTCGAGTGATTTCCCCGTAACAATATAAACCAACTAAACCTGAAATTATCAACTTTTCTCCATACTCAAGCTGAACGATTTAGTTAATTTCAAATAGACTTGTTTTTCTTATAACGAACTAGCTACCCCCTTTTTTTTTAAACCTGAAGTAGAATTACATTTCTCAGCGCCCTAATAGCCAATTTAAATGCACGGATATCAAGAACCTTTATACATAAACGATCCTGATATCCTGATCTGCTTGATTTTACGTCTTAAGTTCCCAAAGGAGTGGGTTTTTTTTTTTTTTTTTTTTTTTTTTTTTTTTTTTTTTTTTAAATTTATTTGCGATTTTATCTGGAATGAATGGATATTTTGCAAGCATTTCATATGGAATTTTGCGCAAATATTTATTCTTTTATTATTTTAAGGGAAAATTCGCATCTATTCATAAATCTCATGCCTGAAGAAGTTATGATAGACAAAAAAGGAGGAAACGAAATTTACGCGGACAGTCCTAGTAAATAACATTGCCAAATTCAGTTTCCAGTCAGAAAAATATACACATACTTTAACAGAAGGTATTTGAGCATTTGTTTCGAAGCTGAATTAAGTTCCCTTTAGAGGATGCTGTTTATTCATAAATTAACATTAAACATATGCTGTTTATTCAACATACGTCAGTACTCTCATGACTAAAATATGGGACGTACGACGTATGATAATGAATCACAATGGCATTTGGAGACTTTATAGGACGTCGTAGAGCACAGGAAATTAATTCTGTTGAAGATCTTTCATCAAGAAATTACAGCGTCATGTGCAGCAGTTCCCGAAAACCAACATCGGTCAAGCAACTAACTGTCGGCTGTGCTATGTACATGGCCGCTGACGGCCATCAGCCTGATATTTTGAAACTATACAGGTGCAGAAGATTGTGCTTAACCTAACCTATGATAAGTACACTTATATTCTCTAATGAAGTTCGTGACTAACCCCCAATAAAACATTTATCCTGTTCTCTTATTATTCTGTTATTTTTACTCTTAAACATTTCTATTCTGAATAAAATAACTCTCAGTTTCGAACGAGCTGTGTTAAATATTTCCCACCCCGTTGAGTGAGGCATTTCATCTGGATGGAAAGAGACAGCCTTTTATTTCCCGAATGCTCAACTTTCCACTAGGGTCTGTTTCCCAAACAAGGCGTGGTTGTTAGAAGCTAAGATTGACATTCAAGTCTGTTTAATGAAAGATTTTTTCTTGTCAGACTTAAAGTTTAAACGTTAAGTATTCTATCTAAATCATTTGGTTGACAGGGATATGAAAATTTGTTCCTAAACCTGAAAAGGCGGTATAAGTTGGATGATTATCAGTTAAAGGATTTGTAAATAGTGTAATTACTGAAGTAGTTGTATATAATGTAAAAATCATTGTTTCTGGCGTTTTCTTTATTGCTGTTACTAAAAAAAATGGGCCTATTTCCTTATTTTCTAAGTTTGTAGCTCGTAAACAATGAATATTACTAGTACTTTTTGCCTCTTTCCGCTACGACAATTATTCAGAGATTAATTAATTTCCTTTGTCTCGTAAGTTTAAAGTCAAAATTTCAACACAAGCTTCTTGCACTCGAAAGAAAGTTACACAACGCTTCCCTCTCGCTTTCTAAAAATAAATTCACAAAGTCCCAGACTGACACTAACTCATTCTCGTCCCTCCTACTCCCGAACTCCTACTTCCATCCTAGTTTGAACTCCAAATTCCATTCTGAGTACGAAGACAGTAATGGGCATGTCTCAATTTTAACACACGTAAGCACGTAAGTTAATTAATTTATCTTCTGCCATTTATGTATATTATATACATTTCCTTTACATTTTATTGTACCCTACAATGTTCTGTAAATAAAATTTTTTCAACTTTTCACAAAGATTGCATTCTGTTTCTTATGGTTATAAAGATTACTTTGAATTAAGGGCGTCGGGGGTTACTTGACTCAAGTAAGAAAATATTCTGCTACTATCTCTAACAATATCAACTCTATTAAAATCTACCTACTTGGCTTAAACAAAACTTACTTAACACCAGTTTGGCATCATAATTCTTACTTAAGTAAAAGACAGAGCAGCTTCGTATTTATTGATTATTGTTAATTGATTGGGGGTTGGCTTGCTGCCCTTGAAGAGTCAACCAATTTCTGATCAATGACAATAATTACTTGGTTTGTTGATTACTTTTTCATTTTTTAAAAGTTTCCATTTTCAATTTTTTCATGATTCATACTTGATGTTTCATTTAAAAAAAAAATTCAAGTTTCATTCTTAAATGCTGGGAAAAAAATTAAAAATTCAAAGCGACGCAAATGAATAGCACCAAAATTAATTCATCTAGCCAGTTTAACTCAGCGGAATTAGAACATTTTAAACACCATGACTTCAACAATATTAAAATTCAGATTTTGGATCAAAGATTAGTAGTGTGTTTCGTCAGAGTCTTTTAGTCCATCGAGTCTATCGATTTTTATCATCAGGCTACTCTCGACTTGGTGCATCGAGAGTGTGCATCGTTGAGGCTATCGTCGAGTGCATAGCGAGTTGTAGCGTGGAGAGTCTCGAGAGTACGTTGAGTTCCGAAAAACGACGTACTCTAGTGCTTTGCCATGAAGCTGTCTTCACCATTATATCCTGATTGCTTGAAGAATGTGTTGCTGATTGTTTCAGCGAGTTATCGTAGTTTTTTGGAGATGTTCTGAGTAATACTGCTTACTAATTTGTGTTTCATTCTTCATCAAGTGTTGTTGTCAATTACTCCAAATCCACGAACCAGTACGGAAAGCAAAAATATACATATATATATATAATTTTATCGCAATTGTTTTTATTATTATATTATTATTAATTATTATTATTATAATAATGCAGCAAATAATTATTGCTATAAAAAGAATATTTTCGCGGTGGTCTTATTTTTAAAAAGCAAGCGATGGAATATGTATAATGGTTAATTTAAAATTTATATCAGTTATGAAAAATTTGTTTTCCTGTCCCCGGATTAGGAACGAATGTAAATCTTAGTGTTTATTTTTGGGAATATATTTTAAAAGTACGAAAAGCGTCTGCGGTTTCCTCATTAGTAAATTCCCTCTCTCCGGTAAACGAAGGACTTTTATGTATTCGTGTGGTTCTATAAGTGGGAGACTTTCGTAGCAGTACCTCGTCATAAAGATGCCGTAGACTTATGCAGGCAGGCCATATTCCGAAAAGAGAGAAACCTTCATAAGAGTTACGCATTTAGGACCAGTTACTTTAAAAAAGCAACCTTAATAAGGAAGTGGGCAACTTTATCCTTGCGTACCCTTATGCAAGTCCCTTTTCGTCTGCGTTATCATTTAGCAAGATGATGCTTAGCTTTTGAGCAAGATGCTCAATAGTCTTAAAGAAGAGATACAACTGATTTGTGAATACATCCCTAAAAACACATATCTGTCAGCAATTCTAATGGCCAAGGCAACCAATTAAAGGCTTCATGAACACGTTGTGAGCCCACAACACATGCGTCTCCAACCAAGTGTATCTTTCAGACTGAAATGCTTCATGGTTTCATGAGTCAGCTCAACACTTCAACATGCCTAACCGAGAGAAACAAATGGAAACTTAATTGAGCGGATCATGATACATGGAATTAGTTCTCTAATGTCCAATTCCAATGTCTTCTAACATCATTCATTCGTTAAGAATGAACTGCGGGATACGAGGGGATTCTTCGGCTTTCGAATTTGATGGATGAGTGCGATATATGCTACATTCACACTATTATTGAATCTCTGTCTAGCTCTAATATCATAGGCATAAATTTCAGAACACCATAATAATACCGACAAAAATTAAGAGGATTTATGTTTAAGCCAAAGCCAACCTCATGGCATTTAATGCTTCAAAATTTTCATATGATTCTGTATCCCTAGGAACATAATTCAGCGTGGAATTCTAAATTATCGATTATTTATTCCTTTATTCTATTTCAAAAGGCTAACATTAGGACAGAAAAAATGTGTACTATTGCTCCACTAAAACGTTACATAATGACCGTAATTTCCGGAAGAAAGGCCGCATCAGCGTAAACGCCGCACTCGAGAAAAATGGCGGGAAAAAAATTAAAATTACACAGAAACGCCGCATTAGCGTAAAAGCCGCAATAGATTAAATTGCGCGTGACATCGTCGTGGGCCGTATAGATGCAAAAACTCAACCTAAGTCCTGATATATGACATACCAGTTAAGAAAAATGCATGAAATGAAACCATAACTCAAAAATAAATTAAAGGTAAGAAATGTATAGCTTCTGTGCCGTTTAGAGACATTTTCAAAAATTTTCCGCTCCCTTCTTACTTAAAAACTATCCAAAAAGTACTTGTACTCAAACTGATGGGATATATATTTAGCAGAATGCCAAGAAAAATCCATTCATGCTGAAGGGGAAATAAGTCAGAGTTCGTTATTGCGAGGCAGGTGGAGTCGTGTCCGCCTTTGAAAAAAATTGCAGAAAAGGCAGGGGTGGGGAGAGGATGGGTCCTGGAAGATTCATCGAATAGCAGAGAAGAGAGACTATTCAAACTGATGAGAATGTTGATTTGAAAGGGGGAAGAATGTTATTGTTCTGAGATCTCATTTAGGGTGAATAAGGCATGTAGGTCCGTTCAAGGGAAAGAATGTAAACAAAATAACGTTAGCAAAAAGCAACTGAGTGGTCTTTTGTGTGGGAATAGCACCAGTCTATACACAATGACAAGGCCATCCAAACTATGTACAATGACCATCGTAGGAAATATTTTATTTTTAGTGCACCTAAACGCCGCATGGGTAGAAACGCCGCACCCGCTGAAAATTTAAGTTTTAAACACGTAAACGCCGCTGCGTTTCTTCCGGAAATTACGGTAGTTCTTATTTTGACTCAAGAAAACATTAAAAGTTTCAAAGTTGCCCTTTCAAATGCAACTCTTTTTTTAAAGTGTCACGTGGATACCTACAAGCATGGCGAAAATGGTATCACGCAATTTCATGTGGTTGGTCTTCGAAACTTTGGAATTTTTAAGCGGAACGCCATGTATAACATTCGATGAGGTAAAAAGGCCTTGTTACCTAGCAATAATGTTCTTTTTTCGTAACTCTTAATAGCCATACTATTAATATTGACCGTGTTCCGTTTTCAGAAAAGCCTTTCGTCTGAGCAACATGCTGTGTTTTAGCGGTGTCATGCAAAGTGGCCCGTATTTAGGTTACAGCATCCAGATAAACGGCAAGAATTCTGTATATCAATATATATGCCTGGCTATTATGTAAATATTATGTATAAAAACTCCATAGTATTTTGAAGTATTTATGAGGGGATCTTGAACTGGTACAAATGAGAAAAGAAAGTTTAGAAGGTAATACTAACAGAGTATTCCTGCTTTATTACCAAACACCTTTCCTCTGGTACCGACTACACATTTTCCTGATGCAGTTTGACCATGACAGTGGCTACCACCAGTCCAAACACACATGCGCATTTGGACTGATTTATTTATGAGGTAGACGGTTTTATCGGTGTCCGCCGATAACATCGCGGCAAATACATCGCGGACGAAAACGTCGCAGAGAAAACAACGCAAGGCGAAAATGTCGTGCTACAAAACATCGTGGGAGAAAACATCGCAGTCCTAAAACATCGTGGTACAAAACATCGTCGTCGAAAATAAAGCAGTTCAAAAACTTCGCAGTTTAAAAACATCGTCGTCGAAAATATCGTGGTAAAAAATAAAGTATCTACAAATCATCGCATGGCGATAAGATCGCAAACATGCTTTTTTCACGCTTTAATAACTGTAAATTAAAATATGGTTCTCATAAGGATTTGTGAGCAGAAAATGTAAAGAAGGATAATTTTTACTTTCACAGTTTTTTATTGACTAATACATTTTTGCTGAAAAAGTTAAATTATTGCATTAATTAATCAAATGCAACTTATAGATTATACTTTTCATGATAAACTACCAGTAAAAACTTTATAAAAATGATTTATTAATGGCCTTTGTTAGTTAACTATGTCGGGTAAGAATTCTATTGAGTGCTATAAGTTGCATCAATTTTTCTATGCTTAAGTTTTCTTCTTATTTTCTCAGCAAAAATTTATTAGTTAATAAAAAATATGAAAGTAAAAATTATGCTTCTTTCCATCTTGCGCTCACAAATCATTATGGGAATATCTATAATGTTTTAGGACTGCGATGTTTTCTCTTTGCGATGTTTTCTCCCACGATGTTTTGTAGCACGACGTTTTCGCCTTGCGTTTTTTTCTCGGCGACGTTTTCGTCCGCGATGTTTTCGGCTGTAACCAGGCTAAATGGGTTTAGAATATGCAATAGAAATAGTTTACATTCTTTTCTTTCTCTGTTTGTTTCCTCCAACTTTCAAAAGAACACGGAACTAAAGGAACAAAAAATTACTTTTTAGTAGTCTAAGCTGATATGTTGATTATGTAGATCATCATTTGTAATCAATTAATTGATTACATGGGACTTTATTTACATAGTTATGCACTGATAAAGATATGAAATGCGTGCAAAATTTATATTGAATGTATTAATGTCTTTATACATACATGATTCTTTAGTAAATTGTAATAAATAATTTTTTAACTATAAAAATAATTATTATTAAAAAATTTGAAAGGTTTCAGATTTTAAATTACGTCTAAAGGGGCATTTTTTAAACATTTTGTGTGTTTCCTTTATTTATTATATATAATGTTCTTCGCATTTAAACCATAAAATTCAATTCAAGAGCAATATCGCAAAGTAGTAATTTTAAAATGAGCATATCTTTAGAATTTGAGATACACAGTCTCGCGCGCTGGAGATAAAAATGTTTTTTTCTGTACAACGTTGCCATGGCTCGCTTTGAAATCCTTGAGTTTGTTAATCAAAAATTCGTTAATGTTTTACAAAATATGAAATCTATAATAAAACAAATTCCAAATTTCAAATTTGGACTTCCAGATGCTCATATTCGCAGGAGGATTACGTTATTCAAAATTTGATGGCTATAGGTACTGTTGTTTTATCATAATGCGAGAAATGTACATACATTATATAGGCTCTTCATTATTTAATTTCTTTAAATATAATACAGAACGATAATATTTGGTGGCAACAATCATAAAAGTGAAACAACGCTTACAGTGAATCAACGCAAAATGCCAAAACGAAATTAATAGTCCTTCTGGGCAAATTGCTCCTTTAAACTAATAATTATTTAATCACCATTATATTAATGTTTTATGGTTTTTGTTATTATATTATCAAAGTAATTAATTATTATAATTATACTAAATTGTTAACTGTCAATATATTATTACTATTGCAAAATTATATTATTATAGTTAACTATATTGATATTATTATTATAGTTATAATATAGTAAACAATTATTACGACAAAACAATATTTTCGCCAAATATAATTCTATAATGTTCAATGGTCTTATCTTTAAAAGTAGACTATTAAATATAATATTATTCATATACAATTTACATAAATTGTAAATATTTTGTCTCTTGATCCGCCGCTTGCGAATGAAAATGAATCTCATCATTTGTTTTTGCGAATATCAGATAAAGCAAAATGAACTAGGGAACATTCTCTCCCTCGGTCTTAAATTCTCATTTCCGTAACGGAAGACTTCCATGCTTCCTCTTCATCGAGCTACTCCAACGGCAACGGAAAAAAAGTCTGTAAGATTTTAACAAACTTTACAGGCTTAAAGCTAGGTCTTGAAATTCAACTACGCATGCGCGCTAAAGCCAGAAAAAATGTGAACAGCATCGAAGTCGTCACAGCGCGACATACTGACTGCTTAAAACACATGAATTTCAGGAATTTTGGAACATTTGGGAACAGAAAGAAATAATAATGAATCATGCTACAGTGATCCTTGAGTGTGAAAGATGTGTAAGAAGTTTGTAATTCTTATATTTTTTTATGTTAGAAATATCTTTAAATCACCAGAATTATGTTCATTATGAAATGGATATAACATGAAACATATAACATATTTCATAACATGAAATTTCATAACATGATTCATGAATGATTAAGTAAGTTGGTATTAAAAAGTTAAAATCTCATTGGAACATTTGATTTAAAAATTATAATTCATACTGTTAATGAAATCAGAATTATTTGGCAAAACATCTATATCAAAGTTTCGTAAGAAAAATCAGTTTATCTGTATATATGGGGAGAATAAAATCAAGTACTCATGGATAATTTACTACAACTAATGAAAATTATTTGAGTTCTTCAGATCTGATCTTTCCTGCACTTATTATACGTAAGGAATATTGTAGTTTTTCATATTTTTATTTAACCTAGAAAAAAGTTTTCAGTTGATGATATTGTCTAATTCCATGCATTGAGCTTTTTTATAATAAACAATTTACGCGAAACATTTTCCCTACAAAGAACTTTAATCATGCATTTCAAAACATTTTTAGCTATAATTTTCGAAGTAAATTAGCTGCAAAATTCTCATGTCATGATATTCAGGTGGTTGTTCTTTTCATTTTATTTAAATCTTGCAACTTAGAGATATTCTGTAAGTCAATTGTTAAATGACCATATTTTATCTTTATATTCAATTTTTACATATTCTTTACTGATGTGATATAAATTCTTAATAATTCATATATGTTAAATGATCCTTCACCGAAGGCTTATGTTCGCTGTGTGATGTGTAATACCAGTTTTTGGCATTTTCAGAAAAGGAAATTCTTTCAATGCTCTAAAGAGTAAGAGAGGTAAAAGAGTTTATTTTAATTTTAAGTTATAAATGTTCAAAAGATGCATTAAATTTGTAAAGTTGCGCGCTTCCAACCTGCACGCAACAAAGTGGTGACTGCAGAAAACTGGAAATTAGACAGAGTCTTGAGAAGGGTTTAAGTCCCTTTTTATTCAACTTTAGAAATTACAATTGCGTGCTCCTGACGCTCACAAACTACGCCGACCCGGCGGTAAAATAAAAATAAGAAACTAAAAAGAGATACTAACAAGTAACTAACTACGAGGCTCTCTAAACGTCTCTAACCTCTAAACGTAACTCGTTTCCTTTCTATTTAACTCAGAATACTTCCGCTGATAATTTGAATCCTTGCGCGTTCTACTAAAATTTACATACTCACCGCGTTTTACAATACCGCTGATAATTCAGCAAACTCTGAATATTATGTTGAAAGATTAACAATTTGCCGAGGCAAGCACACAAGCCGAAACGCGTGGTTATTTAATTTCTAACTAGCCACCTCCACACTCGTGAAGCAAGAAATCACACTTCGAACTCGTTTCCTTTCTATTTAACTCAGAATACTTCCGCTGATAATTTGAATCCTTGCGCGTTCTACTAAAATTTACATACTCTGGCATAGGCAGTTCCAGGGGAAAGTAAGGCTTGACAGGAAAGATAGTTTAAACTTAAAATAAATGTTAGTTAAAATAAATATAAACCCTACAAATTAAACACAATATGGTGCAGAAATGTTTTACTTTCACTTTCTGTTATCAAGAAATTTTTCTGTTTGAAGCAAAAATATTATATTCGTTAGCAGTATTTCGTGTATTCATTCACAGTAATTCACATATTGTTTAACCGAAATTAAAGAAACAAAGCTAAAATACAGTGAACTCTCTCTAAGACGACCAACCACAGCGCTGCGTGATTTTGTACATCTGTTGAAGTGGTCTTCTAGAGATGTGATGTTCAAAACCAGTTTTGTTTATAATTTCAGAAAATTTTGTCACTTTTAGAAGTATATATGAAATAATTATTAAATTCTGCCTTAGGATATTTCTTGGCGTTTACGCTATGTAGCAAAATTAAGATAAAAACCACGTGAACATAGAAGCCGTTTAATCTTAAACTCTTTCCTATACACTTTTGCTTTGTATTTATGTTTCAAAAATTGTAAAAACAAAACAAAGCAAAACTTTTAAAATATAAAAATCAACCATATCTATCTCCTCTCTAGCTCCATGGCTAGCACATTCGCCAGGAGGCCGAAAGATCTTGGGATTGATATCTGCTAATCACTGTTCATTTTTCCAAGCTTTTTATGGCCTACCAGCGGCTGAGCAGCAAAGTCGCTGAACTCTGGTAGTTCAATCCAAAGTTCGAATCCCGCGAATGGGTTGGCTGAATGGGCATTTTCATGGTTTTCCCCATGTGTAAAGTGAATACGAGCCAGTTTCCCTTAAAAAGCAATCCACGACGGTACCCTTTCCCTCAGGCAGATAGCCCTCGAGTGCTTTGCGGTAATTAAATTAGCCGAACCAAACTTTTAATATTATTAAAAGTTTACTTTTTCTCCTTAAATATTCTCAAATCATGAATACTTCCTCTTTAAATTATTTTCCTTAATAATATCCCAATTCTGTTCACTATTTTTATTTTTATGAAGTGGAAGTAGAGGGAACTAAACCCTAGGCACTCCGAAACTTTTAATCCTGGTCCTTGTAGGAGGTGATCACTCAAGAAATTTCACTATATATGCAATAACTTTTTCATTGATTTCTTACTATACCTGGTTTCAAAAATAGCTGAAATAAGTTTATTGCTAAATCCAGTTTGTACTTGATAATTTGTTTCTATTATGAATTTAAATTAAGTAAAATATAAAGCAGAGAAATTATTCAAATTCTGTTACGTGAATGATGTTTTCTTATTTGTTTAGCCTAATATTCAGGGTGGCCCGCTACCAGACCGAAAAACTTGCAGGATGTGTTGGGGGTACAGGGACGACTCGGAATCCCATAGGAATGCAAAGTCGCAAATACCGTAGTTGCAAGCTATGGTGCAAAGGCGCAGAGAAGAAGAACAGAGCCAGTAACACATTAATGGGACAGAAAACATTTTATTGAAAGGTTGTACCACAACAGGTATTCGAAATTACTACCGGAAGTCAAGTGCCGCTGTCAAGCCGGTAGGCTTGACAGCGGCACTGCATGGCATTCCTTGAATTCTGGAAGATTCCTGGTATGTCACGTAACCTCCCGGCAACTACAGATATTCGAGCGACGCAGTCTTCAACTGAACAGGGATCTCGTACACCAAACTCTTCACGTGATCCCAGAAGAGGACGTCCATGTATGATATGTCCGGTGATCTGGCAAGCCAATGAACCGAGCCACCACGACCTATCCACCACTGTCTAAAGGTTACTTCGAGATGTCGGCGTACGTCAATCGTTAATGTAGATATGCCCCATCATGCTGATACCACATGGACTTACAACGGACCTAACATGCATGGACTTCTTCTGGAATCATAATGAAGAGTTTGGTGTACGAGACGTTCATACCTTCAGTTGAAGACCTCGTCACTCGAATATCTGTAGCTGCCGGAGGATACGTGACTCTTCCAGAATGTAAGGAATTCCATGCAGCGTCGCTGTCAGGCTTGCCAGATGACTTCTGGTCGTAATTTCGAACTCCTGTTGTAGTACAACCTTTCAATAAAATGTTTTCTGTCCCATCAATGTGTTACTGGCTCTGTTCTTCTCTGCGTCTTTGCACCATAGCTTGCAACTACGGTATTTGCGACCTTGCATTTCTTTGTGATTCCGAGTCGTCTCTTTACCCCCAACACATCCTGTAAGTTTGTCGGTGTGGTAGCGTATCACCCTGTATATACACATAATAATATATATTTACACATATGTGTATAATAATAAAATATTTCTTAAAGAAACATTAGCTATATACAGTAAAATGTATCAGACAATACAAATTTATTCATAATCAGGCTGCTTAAAAATTTAACATTTGTTTATTTGAGTGAGATGCATTGATGTTAAAATATACGTACATAAAACGTACATGTTAAATATGCGTACATATCAAATATTTGGAAAAATTAAAATAGACGTAATATGTATTTTTCGACTAGTAATATTATATGTTAAATTTTAAGTAAATGTTTTAAATTAGTGTTCCGTGTGTAAAGAAACTGTAAATTTCTCGTTCTAAGTAAATTTCGATTAAATGCTGTTAAAATTATAAGTAAAGTCTGTACATTTCACGTTAAGTACTGAAATGTAGGCAAAAAAGTAATCATATTTTGGCGTAGATTTCGAATAAACCTCTAGAGATTTCGAAAGCAATCAGACACTGGTTTCTCTTCTTAAAGTGCCTACCTTAAAAAAAAAATACTAAAATGTTCTCTTTATCAAGAACAAAAAAAATTTCGCTCTTGAAGAAGACAGACTTGTGTCTGATCGCCTTCGAAATAGTAAGAGTTTTATTCAAAACCCAAGCCAAAATAATATTGCCTTTCTTGGACTAATTTTAGATTTACATTGGAAGTTTTCCTCTTTCATTTCAAAAAAATAAATATTTTAGGAAGTTATATAACATTAACGAATCATTAAGAACGAAATGAAGCTTATCTAACACCTGTATTTTTATTTATTTATTTCAGCTTGTACTTACTTAACGGAAATAAATAAATAAATTGAGAAAAAATTTTAAACACAAATAGTTTTTATAAGGCTTAAGAGAATTAGTTATTTTTTATTCTTTGATCTGTAAACTGAAAAGAAAGCATGCTAAAATAGAAATTATTCCACAACTAACACTTTTAAATAATATACAGTATATTAGTGAAGAAAACAGAGGTACAAGAAATAACTGTTTTGCAACGCATTTGAGTGAATCCAAAAATTTAAAATGATTTTTGGACCCGCGCACGAAACAGAAACAGCGTCTTGGAATTATACAAACATTCACTAATTAACTCGAAAACATAAATAAATAAGTTAAATTAAAAACGTATAATTTTGTGATTTTACATTCTTATCTGCAGTGTCTACGCATTCTCATAGAATTTTCCTGTAAATTATTTACTAATTTAAAACCAAACGCACAAAACGTTCAAATTCATATTTAGCTTTAAAACAAAAAATCCGACTTCACCGAGTGGCACTGATTTTAAGAAAAAACCGAATGCATTTGGGAAAAAATAGCATGATTTATTCTACATTCGCAATAGATGTATAGATTGTTACACTTTTTTGATCTAAGAAATCTGAAAACTTAAATGTGCCTTCGCCGGTATTCAAACTTATTAGCTGGCTGAGCTAAACGTTATAATACTACAAGAGCATGCACGAGGAAATGCGTTATTTCATTGCTTTCTTCCACACTTAAATGACGACTTGAGAAAGGCGGAAGATCCAAACTATCAAATCCAAGAGGTAGGGACCAGGTTCAAGCCATGGATCTTTCGGTTCATCACCTGAATATGCTAACCACTTATGCCCCAGCAACATGCAGGAGGGATGAAATAATTTCTTGCGAAGAGACTTGCAGCGATTAACTGATTATTGATAGCGATCTGTTGATATGCCTTCATTGTGGACTTTCTAAGGGAAACGGGTTTGTATATATGTTACTTGCTAGGGAATGAAGAAAACATTTTGCTGCCAATCCGTTTGATTGCCAAGATTGTAACACGGTGAGCCAATCAGTTAGCAAATTTGTATCAGACTTTTTAAAATTTCGAGACTAGATATTTCGAATGTATGAAGTTTCGACATGGGATATTTTGAGTACTGCATACAATTTTGCGTGGAGTTGGAATCGCTTTACAGCTGCTTAGAATCATAAATATGCTCTATTCATGCAAGCTGTTCAAAAAGAAGAAATCTTCGTAATGGTCCGTATCGTAAGTACGTGCGCAAATACATGAAAATTGGTCACTGTTCAAACAGGAGAGACCAATAACGGTCATAAATACCTTTACGTACACCTTTATGCAAATTGAACTCTGTTCAAAAAGCAGAAACCATAATGGTGCCGCATGATAAATATTCGCGCACCTTCAGGCAAATTGACCTCTGTTCAAAAAGGAGAAACTATAACGGTACCGAATCATAAATATTCGCACACCTTTATGCAAACTGACTTCTGTTCAAAAAGGCAGAAAGTTTCATAATGGTGCCTCAGCATAGAGGTGCTCGCATGTTTATGTAAATCAGTTTCTTCCTTGAAAAAAATAAACTTCATGAAATCGGGCACCTTTATGCCGGGACACTGTTGGGAAAATAAGGTTTTAGTTTGATACTCTGATAAGCAAACTAAATAAAAGTTCTACTTGTATAACAGTACTAGAACCATCCTAAAAGTTCCCAATCCCACGATATGAGAAACTTAGCTGCATCACGTTAACTGTCAAGGATTTGTTGGATCTAAGACTGGTTCCTAAGGATGAGGCGTTTAACGCACTGTTATAAAAGTTTGCGTGTTTGACATTAACACTTTTAAACTATGCCATCTTGTATAAAGGTGCGGGCAAACCTTTTTACAAGGACATCATTATGACGTTCGGGGCGATTTAGTAGTAAAGAATTTCCTTCAGGTTTTGGGTTGCATTATTCTGTGGCGTATAAAGTGACATGGTGACCGAAAGTCGCTCTTACCAACTAAATATCTTATTGTAATAATGCGAACTGGGATTGTAATAATTGTATCATCTATCGCCAAATGGCATTGTAGGAGTACTAACAACGAGCATGCTTGCCATTCATCGTATACGGTTTTATAATATCTGCTTTAAAGCTCTGTTTGTGTTGGTAGATAATGTTTGCCTAGAAACACAAACACAGCTATAATGTAGAAACAGAACTAGCGATTTTTAATTGTGGAATAGTATCCTGCTGTTGTTCTCATTGCTAAGCAGTATTTCAACAGTGCGATGTACCAAGACATCATTACTCGCTTTTTGAAATTAATGAACAGAAGTGTTGGTTGCTGCAAGACGTTGCCATTTGTCGCAAATCCAATGAAATTATGAAATTCTTAGGCGGTTTGCCATCGGTAACAGTATCATTTCAAAAAAATTCCCCATGTTCTCCCTTTTTGGCGCCCACAATTTTTTTTTTTTTTTTTTTTTTTTTTTTTTTTTTTTTTTTTTTTGTGGATCTACTTTGAATGAAAGGTTTATTAAACCATGAATTACCTGCATATACTGGATGACCTAAAGAGCAACAACATATAGAAGACGATCAAGTCTCTAAATATATAGTGAGCAGGTAATGTGCAGGTGTTCCACGAAGTGGCTTTAAAAATTGCAAAATGTGCATACGCATGGAAGAGATCTGCTATTTAGAGCATTAATTTGCAAACTCGTGGATTGATGTTGTATTTGTTTGATGTAAGGCAATAAACGTCAATAATATATATTTTTGTTTTATGGCTTGTAGTCTGTACATTAAACCAACAAATCTTCCTTGCTTGCTGTGATGTGCTCAACTTTTTGATCACTCTATATGTAGTCTTTCGAAACCTGAAAAATAGATTTGTCAATTAATGAAACTTGAAATCAATAATTTGCACATATTTGTGCTCGGTGATTCTCCACCTTTTATTAGTTCGGTTGGTAGTTCTCACTATAAGCCAGAGTTAATATCATCCTCCTCCATTCTTAACTGTTTATAATTTTAGTTACATGGTACATTTCAAACAGTGGGTAAAAATCGAAAGTGAATGCTTTTTACTCTAATATTCTGTAAGCGTAGACATACAAATTGAAGATATATTATATTTAATAATCATACATTATTTGCGTGTTTAATTATACATAAGTTATTGTATTTAATGAATATAATACTTTATTTTATTGTAATTTTATTGTAATGTAATGGTTGAGTATTAACCATTACATTACAATTTGTAATTTTTATTGTATTTATTTTATTGTAATGTATTATTAATAGTATTTATACTTAATAGTGTTTTACAATCAACACTTGGAGGCACATTAAATGGTTGAGATAATCGGATCCTGATAAACACTTAATGGAACAATAAAAATATTATATCACAAGTCATCAGAGTAAAACAAAAATGTCTAATGATAATACAAAACAATAAAAAAAACTGACAGGGCTTTAACAATCGTCTAAAAGGGCTTTTTGAATGTTTAATATGGTTTATCAGTAAAGATTATCGATAGTGATAGTCCAGGATAATTTTGTGATTTAGATGTATATGCATTTAGACTAACATGCGAGCGTTACATATTTTCTGTATATTGAAAAAATAAAAATATATACAGCGTAATTCTATTAAAATATTTAAGGCTTTTAATTAGATATGCCATGAATTTAATGCTTTTTATTTAACTCAATCAGATTAAAATGTAAAAAAGAAAGTGTTAAGTATCCTGCGTCTATTGCTTTAAATAGTTTGTTAATTATTAACAGACAGTTTAACAATATCTTATGTTTTCCCAAATGGCAACAGATTCAGATGAAAAGTAAAATAACGCCAAATCGTGTTTCGAGACTTATAGCCTTTTTGAGCTAATGATGAAAAATAAAGTGCTTGAGATAACGTATAAGGTATTTGTGTACAATGGAATGATGAAATTATTACATTGCAAGGTATCAGCGAACAATAAATTTTTTTTATGGAAAATACAATAAAAAAAAGCCAAATGCACGGCATAACAGATGATGTACTTGTTTACAGTGTGACGATGAAAGTATTATATCACAAACTCTATTAGAGCAAAACAAAAGTGTCTACAAAAAATTCTATGATGAAAAGCAAAATGCAAGGTATAATAGAGGGGTAGCAGATGATGTATTTGTGACATACTTTTATTCGCAACGGTACATAGTTTAATTGTATGTAATCCTTAATATATCATACGGGCTTTTCTTTCTGCTTGAGTCTTTTTTTAATTGCTTTCGCATTAATAGTGATTTTGGATTAAAAATATGTATCACCCCTGCTAATTAAGCCCGTTGAATGCTGAAAGTTCCCCTCTGGTTCAATCCCAGGAGAACGGCTGACTGCATGGTTAGCTTTCCTGGATTTCTCCATTTGCAACGTAAATAGAAGCCAATTCCCTTAGGAAGTTTTATATGAATACATCCTTCCGTTTTGAAAAAACAGTTGTCGCGTGCTTTCCTATATTCAAATAACCACACCCATGTCGTCGGTTAATTGGGAGCGGATTTTTTTTTTTTTTTAAACCCGACTTTTTTTTTCATTTCGTTTCAAATATGGCCCACCAGCGGCCGACCGGTAATGTCGCTGAACACTGGTTGTTCGGCCGAGGTTCGAATCCCGCGAACGGGCTGGCTGCATGGGCGTTTTTGTGGTTTTTCCCATGTGTAACGTGTATACGAGCCAGTTTCCCTCAGAAAGTACCTCCACGAAGGCATCCCTCCCCTTAGGCAGATAGCCCTCGAGGCTTTGCCATAAATTACACACACACACACATCTTAAGGTCGTTTCACATATGCCTAAATTTAATGTTTTTTCCAGCGCTTTAGCCTCAGTTCATTTCAACCATGCGTTCTTAAACGAGGTCACTGCTTCGGGGGGGGCGAATACGATCAGAATTTTATTTATCTGTTACGTATTTAATTATAGTTCATGAATATAAATTTCAACTCTTATTCAAATTTTGAATTTTATCATCATTTTGTATGCTTTTTGTTGTTTTATTTATAAAACAACTTGAAAATAATCTAAATTTAAATGAATTTGTATATGTATTTTTCGAGTTTTGGAAAGGACGGGGGGGATGATCTAGAAATGTAAAAATGGCGCTAGAAATGGGCTAGAAAGGCTGAGAGCCACTGCCTTAACTGTTCTTTCCTACTATCTGTTACAATATGAATGAACTAGACGGAATTCAAAGAATATCCCGCGAGTTCATTGGATTAATCTCTTGGGGAAAATTCCGCATAAGGTCAAGCTAAAGCGCTGATTAGCTACCAGAACAGTTATTTCCTTAATATGCATGCGCATAAAAAATACATAAATAAAATGATCTAACAAAAATTAAACTCTAGCCATTACGCGCTAGTGTTCAATCGGCTTCTTCGAATTTCACAACCAAGTAACAGCAGAATTTCCGAGCAATTTCCGAGCGTAACTTCCATCCTCCGTAGGCTGTACCCGAGCAGAAACCATGTTGCAAGTTTGCATACCTCAGTTATTAGAAGGTTATAGATGATTTATTGACAATGTCATGACTAATCTGTATTGATATAAATTATATCTCTTCGTGACTCTTCTGGTTGAGAGGTCGCTTCAGGTTGACCTCAAAACATGGAGTTTCGGAAGAATATTGATGTGGAGGAAATGGATACATTTCATAGCAAAATGAAGCCTCCAAGCATTTAAAAAGATGATCCTTATGCATGGATAGTTCATCTAAGGTCGGCTCCCAATTACAACCCTTTACAACAAAATGTCAAAGAAGTGATATTGTTGATGGGGTACGAGATTCTAATAAATGGAAGAGGATTTGCTTATGGAATAATCTTAAGCAGAAAACAAATGTATTCACAGAATAGTTACGCTGCATTATCAGACGTTAACCTCTTGTTTTACAATGTATTCTCAAATAAGCCTGCTGACTCAGGTTGCATAATTTATTATCTTTACCCGAGCGCACGATGCCTATTAGGATTAAAGTAGGTAAAAATATCCTTATAAGTTAATCAGTTTTAGTTAAATATCTTAAGCAGTTAAAAGAAAATAGCTATCATGATATTCTTGATCATATGGTGCTCAAACCACTGGGTATTTTAGGGCAAAAAATGTAAAACTTCCACTGTAACCACGCCGATATTAGAATACCCTCACCTTCCAAATGTTGTAGTCTATTGATTTAGAACAGATAATTCAGGGCTCTTTTTTCCGTCAGGCTTCTTCGTAACCATGCTAACGACTAGCTGCGGCAGATGGTCGACTCGCCTAATTGTTCTTTTCCTACTGCATTTATCTTTAGCGTATTTCGCTTCGTTAAAATAAAGGTTGGCTTGAATTACAGTCTCAAATGAGGTGCAGAAAATTAACGCTATGCGGTGATGATGACAAGTATTAAATGGGAGTGGGTCAGAAAAGCCCTGAAGTTCCTATTTTAAAATAAGAGACTATAACTGAGTTTGTTAATCATTAACTCCACGGTAGCACGCTGGGGAATGCGATAACTCCTTACAGTGTCCTCCACTCAAAATGCCGCTGGGAAAAGGTACGAGATTCAGTCGATCAAATCCAGGTGGCAACGAGTTATCGTCCATCACATTTTAGTTCGGCGTCATTGTAGAGATTAGTTTTTCGAGACCAACAAACGAAAAAAAAAAGTGGAAAATCCATTATACCTTGCTAGGATTCGAAAGGCAAATAAAAGTATAATAGGACGTGGCAGTAATGGCGGGTCTTGAATCAAATTTATCAAAACGAAATTTCAATTGAATTGAACGAAATCGTTATATATGCATATATATATATATGTAAGATTAAAATATGACAGTAAACTTCTAATTTTAATTGACAATAGTCCCCTTACATTCTTCATTTTAATTTGGATACTGTCTTAAAAATAATAACTTCTTATAATGTATCAGTCTAAAGGGCTTCATTTTAAAATTAATCCGTTTCATGCTCTCTGATGTAACACAGCAATGCACATATCTGTAATTATAAGAGCCGAAACTTTTTGACTCCTCTCTTCCCACATTTCTTCTAAATACATTCCTTTCTCTCTTTTTAGTGTAAAGGGGCTTTGTCCCTGAAGGACTATTGTTTTCGTTTTGCGATTTTGCGTTGAAAACTTTAAAAGGCTGTATCACTTTTCAAATCGTTGCCACTAAATACTATCGCCCTGTATTATATTTGAAGAAATTAAATAATGAAGAATCTGCATAAATGTATGTAATTTTTCTCGCATTGTGATAACAAAACGGTACCTAGAGCCATCCAATTTTGAATGACGTAATCCTACTGCGAATAAGGGCAAGTGGAAGCCCAAATTGGAAATCTGGAATTTGTTTTATTATAGATTTCATATTTTGTAAAACTTTAGTGAATTTTTGATTAGCAAACTCAAGGATTAGAAAATGAGCAATGGCAACACTCTACGGGGGGGGGAAACCTTTTTATCTCTATCGCTCGGAACTGTGTATCGGAAATTCTAAAGATAGGCTTATTTTAAAATTATTTTGTGACATTGATGTTAAAATGAATTTTATGGTTTAAGTGCAAAGAACGTGGTATTTAATAAATAAAGGTAACTCACAAAACGTTAAAAAAACGCCCCTTTCGATGTAATTTAAAATCTGAAACCTTTCAGTTTTTTTTTTTTTTTGTTTTTTTTTTGTTTTGTTTTGTTTTTTTGCTTGTTTACTTATTTATTTTGTCTTTGCACTTGCTAACCCGCGCAGCTCGTTTCTTTGTATCGCACACTGATTGGTTTGTTTGGTTTGATTTATTTACACACTAGGGCTATCTGCCTAAGGGAAAGGATGCCTTCGTGGAGGAATTTCTAAGGAAAACTGGCTCGTATACACGTTGCACATGGAAAAACCACGAAAACGCCCATGCAGCCAGCCCGTTCGCGGGGTTCGCGTCCACTGATTGAAGATGGACTAAGATTTTCAAAACTTTGAAGTGCATACTGCATACATAATGATGTATGAATCAGCTGTTGCGCGTAAAGAATACTCATTCTTAAATTCATAAAATAATATACCTAGATTTTACTTAATACAAATAAATAAATAAATAAAGAGTATATTACTGAAACATGTTATGCACAAAAATGTTTGTCTTTTGCTGGTTTTACAGAATATTATAACTTGTTTCATGAACTTTCTAGTAATATCACTTCTAAATCATGCTGCATTATTTCTAGTAACACTTCACAATATTTATGAATTTTAAGCATTGTTCGAGTATTTTGTTGCAACTCGTGACGAGATATTTTAGGTATATTTTATAGTATTGTTACTTGGAAAGTCTTCGACCCGACAGTTTGTGGAAGAGGCAATTTATTTCCATAGAACTTCTACGATACGCTCATTGTTCTTGTTAATATCTTGCTTTGGAATCAGATACCATAGGCTTAATGGAAAATAAGACAAAACAGGCTTGACGCTTAGCGCGTTAAGAAACAGTAGTACCTGCTCCGATAGTATGTTGCTACTGTAACACTGGAAGCACCGTCTAGATTGGAAGGATTAATACTTGAATAATATAGTAAAGTACACGCTTTCTATGTGCCTTAAAAGATGGTTATCTCTTCACTGAAGACTTCTTATAAGGAAACTAACTCGTATTCAGGTTAGACATAGGGAAAACAATACCGGTCGTCAAGCAAAATTAGCGCTTTCCAGTGCTAACTCCCTCCCTCACTCAAGTCACAGTAGTTGCTCTTGAGCAAACTACGAGTCAGTGACGTCACTCAAGGGCAAACTTTGTATTATAATAACCTCGGGGAAAACTACTTACGAAGCCCACCTGTTCGAGTAACACTATCTAAAGTCCACTAAAGAGCAACAGAATATCTTTCGTATAGCTCAAATTCAAAACCATTTGATTTCAAGTAGAACTCAAAGTTAAGCTAATTGAATCCTCAACATTTAGCAGATAAATGACGGGGGGGGGGAGAAAAATCTATTTAGTGTGAGGAAGTGAAAATCCTCAGTTGCTGCAGTGCTGCAGGTCATCAAATAGTATATTTGTGATTTTGATTTATCTGTAAAACTCTGCGAAAAAGTATAATTCTATTCAAATATACACACACACACATATGTATATATTCGCACATACAAAATGTTAATCGTAATTAAACTTGGCCTATTCAAAGCACTTTGTAGCTGTAACTAAATGACAACTGATTCGAAATTTTATAGAGAGAATTCAAAGGATGAGTTCAAAGTTTCCATACAAATAAAACTAGTTCAAAACGTTTCCGTTAGGGGACGCACTACAGAAAAAGTACTTGAAAATACATGCAATAAATAACTATGAGCTACTTTAGCGTTTTCGAGATCGGGTGAGTAGCATTCTTTCAATTTTCAATTACTATAAGTTTACAAGAATACGCATTAATCGTAAAACTGTTTTACGAAAACCAGGGAATGCCGTAGTAGCTCTTCGTTAATTTCGAAGTCGAAAGGTTGCGTCGAGGAGCAGTGTTTCTACAAGGTATGACAAGCATGATATCTCGATTCGGAAAGACTTTGCGTTCATCGCGCAGAGAGCGAAAACCTATTAGTTCAGAAGTCGTTTCAGAGCTAGAAAAGGCCCTTCTCGAGTAATCACTGACGAATGATCATGACTTTAGCAGTGCACGTGCAGTGTCACGACAATTAGACGCATCGATAACGTGAAGATACTGAGAAAAATAGTGCACTTTTCCCCGCTTAAGATCAGCCACATCCAGCATCTGCTTGTTACGAAACTGCAAAGATAAACTGTCGCTTATCTTTTGCACGATTGCACGACTTTTTTGCCCGAATGTCGATGACACTTGGCCATGAAACATTCTCCTCTGGAGTAACGAGGCATATTTTTATCTCAAAAGAACCGTGAACATCCAGAATTGTCCCATTTGGGCTATGGAAAGTTCACATGCCTTCCACACAATTCCACTACACTCGCCTAAAGTTACCGTCTAGTGTGGGTTAACTTCCCAGTTTATCCTTGGACAATTCTTCTTCGAAGAAAATTACAATAGTGGCACTGTAACATGCTCAGTAAGGGTCCTCAGATATCGTGATAAGTTCAACAGTTTCGTCTTACCTCAACTTCAGTAGCGACGGTGTTTTAAGTCTACCACTTTTATGGTGGAAGGTACCCCTCCACATAATAAACTCTGTATGCAGAGGGTTTGTTGCGGCAACATTTTACTAATATGGTGATTAGCCGTTCATTTCTCTCTCTTTGGCTGGCCCGTTCTCGTGATCTCAATCCTTGTGATTTTTGGTAATGGGATATTTAAAGAGCGTGGTTTATCGGTAAAATCTTGCAACTTTGGTTGACCTGAAGAGCCGTATAACGTTGCATACGCAAAAATCACTGGTGACCAGCTACTGTCAGGTGTTGAACATTCTGTTCATTGCCTGCGCATTTTACACTTTAACAAGAGGACACATATTCAACAATATATTTTACATCGCTAAGCAGTCTCTAATAAATAAACGATGTTTGTCTTGGAATGTAGCTTGTTTGTATTTCGATGTAATGCGCCTCCTAGCGGTAATGTTTTTTCTTTGCGGAATCTTTTAACGCATCCTTTGAAATATTTGTCCAACAATTTTCGAATCAATTTGCATTTTAGTTATAACTAGTGCTCTGAATAGACCGAGTTTAATTACGATGAACCTGGATATGTACAGAAAATATTTTTACATTTTTAGAACGATTTCGGGGCCTTTTATTTATTGTTTGAAATGTAAAGAGTATTTTTTTTAAATGTTCTATTTGATAGCGTTTCTCTGGGCGTTTCTGGGTTTCTTATTTCCTTAACAAAAGGGTTTTTCATAAAATTTCTAGTAATATTCATTTCCATTCTTCTTCCACTACTTTCCAGAGTCCACAAATTAGTGCTGAGTTTACCTTTAAAAAAAGCGCCTTTTATAAGACCAGAGGCATAGTAGTCTATAGATATCGCAGAAATATGTTGAAAAAGTCTATGTGCAATACCTGTATCAGTTTAATTTTTTAAAGGAATGCCTTTTTACTTTTCGAAGTATGACTTATTGCCTTGTTTTGATAAAGTTCCGCGCTTCGAGAGTCATTGGTATACAGAAAGGAAATTTCATTTTAATAAGCTGTTGCCAGAACTTTTTATTTCAAAACATTTACTTTTTTTAAAATTCTTTATCGAAATCGTTTTAAAAACGTATGAATACTCTTTGTTATATTTATCATATACATATATATATAATATCTTCCTACTATATATGAACATATATAAATATATATATACATATATAATTAATATCTTCCTACTATATATATGCGTATTATACATATCTATTTAAAATATTTTTACTTTATACGTATATATGTGTATATACATATTGTTACGGTTTTTGTATTTAGTTAACTATTTTTACTAGAATTGTAATTAAAATTTTTTTATATCCCCGTACAGTGTAGAAAGCTACGTCGAAAAAGTAAAAACACAGGAGTGGGCATTTAATAACTAGATATCTCGTAACTGCTTTCGCTTTCCAGAAGCTTCTCGTGACTGATTAAAAAGCTTATAAAAGCCGGAGAAAATCATCTCAGTTCAGTTGTTTAGTTGGTTGTTGTTTATTTAGCTGCGGCAAATTTTGTTGAAGGGCTTAGCTTTCTCTGCTCTATGAATTATGTTCTATTTAGCGCTTTAGTAGTTTAAAATATAACTACTGTGTGATATCGTACGAATATCAGTGGGAAACATTTTCAGCAATTTTATTTTATTTCTTGTGATACGAATAAATTTTACTAACTTTTCATCAAACTTGTGCATTCAATCTGTTACGAACCCGTACGCACGCAACAATATTTATTACCTTTCTATTATGCATACGTGACTTATGAACTCTCATTCTGTGATTATGGATAACAGAATCAAGTGTCTTAAAATTTTTCAGTTAGCTTACATGTTAGGAAATTTCAATTTCTGTCTACATCGGAGTAGAGATAAAAAAAAAAAAAAAACCTTTATCTATTTCTATTTGTTTTCAGCTGTCACGCAAAGTTGTATAACCTCTTTCGAAGTCTGTTGTATTTTGGGGCACATCAGTAAAATTATTTACTTTTTGAGATATTTTTTATTGCTATTTGAGGTCAAACCGAAATTCTTACCTTAGGAAGATTAAAATGTTCCCGAATATTCTCCCAATCATATCTGACATGTGTACAAGTTCAATAGTTAAAAGATAAATGCCGCTGCCTTTCTTATCAGTTCTTCAACAACTGGGGGTAAAGGTCGCAAGTCCAGATGAGACGAGTGTGCCGAAAACTTAAAGAAGTTTCCAATCAATCAACTGCAATTATACTTTTAAAAGGGATTATTAGTCTAGTCGCGGAACAAAAGGTCGGAAATTTTTACTTTTCATTCTTTTCTTCTTTCTTTCGCGAAATTCGTTACATATGAGTTTCGGCAAACGTGCTGTTTAATTACCGTGTCATACTGAGAATCTGTAATCGCATTTGAAGACTTCCGTTCCTATCTGAAAATGGATTTTTCTTTTATTTTTTAAGTAACATAAATATTTTAGTTCTTTGAAAATATTAAAATTTTCTTTTTATTTCTTCTTTATTATTTATTCTTTCCATCTCAGTTTACTTAATGATGCTACCAGAAAAGGTCAGATTTATATCTAATCCCGCTAGTAGCCGAGTGATTCAGAAATTTGAATACTGGTAGTTTGACCTTGGGTGCGAATGGCTGGCGCTATGGTTGGTTTTCCCACGAAGTTATTCCTCCCTGTAGATATTATTTCAGAAAACGAAGTTGCTCTGTTGATATAAGAGCCAACTGCTACAGTCTTTGTAATTTGAAACCCTGAGATGGCAAAGATGTTTGTTGTTCGCTTTGCGACATGACGGCATAGAGATGGGAAAGGCTCGGATCGATCCCCTTCTGTCAGAACTGTCACCTATAAGAGAACGTTCACATGACCGCTTAGCTGCCACAGTGATCATATGCATAAGGCATAAAGTCATTGGTTTCACTCATACCGTTAGAACAGGGTCTGAGCTGTACCAACAAGGCTACCTACGCCGATAATTTTAGTAGCAAAGAAATGCATCATAATGACAGATAAAAATAGCTACCAAAGACTGTTTCGTTCGAACTGAA
The DNA here is from genome assembly GCF_044657685.1 of Stegodyphus dumicola. Classification (NCBI taxonomy): domain Eukaryota; kingdom Metazoa; phylum Arthropoda; class Arachnida; order Araneae; family Eresidae; genus Stegodyphus; species Stegodyphus dumicola. The sequence goes on from NC_140776.1 coordinate 137,004,095, forward strand.
GAACACTGTTGTTTGAATATATTAAGTTACTTCCTTTCTTGCCGAAAGTATATGTGAAAATAAAGGCAAAATTATAAGGTAACTAACTACCGTAAAACCTTACATATTAATTAGTGTTTTTCAAAATGACTTGTTTAATCTCATCAAGAATCTAACTTTACTTCTTATTGAACTGCTATATATCTAGTTGTAACGAAAGTTTTCCGCCAAAAAACGTTCTTAATGAAGTTAGTAAAACAAACAAACATGAAAGCAGTATTTTTAGTGCAGATAGTAGTCACCACTCAAATCTACGATTTTCTGCCAACGTTTTGGTAGTTTCCCAAAGCCTTCGGTCCAGAAACTTGCTGGCAGCGAGTCCAAAAACAGATCAACCTCATTTCAGACGTCCTGTGTAGAATGGAATATAGCACCAACAAGCTGTAGCTGCAGGTGTAAAAACAGGTATAAGTCCGAAGGAGCAAAATCGGAGGCTATATGGTAGGTGTGGCGGAAGATCCTATTCGAGTCCGTACAGAGCCCAGCCGGTGAACACATACGCATGTGGTCTTGCATTACCTTGATGGAATATTACCTTTTTGCGCCGGAAATCAGCTCGACATTTTCCCTTGACAGCAGCGTCAACACGGACTAGCATCTCGCTAGACACCTTACTCCTTACTGTCAAGGGTTTTACCTTTTTCCAGATATTTTTTGTGTATCATACTACGGCATATTTTATACTACGGCAATCCCACCAGATACAAAACATGATCTTTTTTAGTCAAGTTGCGCTTTGCTACGCTGCAGACAGGCTTACCGGGTGCAGACCAAACCCTTTTTGGCCTGCATTGTTGAAGTAAATCCATTTTTTCATCACAAGTAACGATCCGGTCCAGAATTTTGTCCTGGTATTGATAATCCAGCGCAGGTCCGAACACGTCTGTCCGTATTTGCTTTTGTAAGCTCAAGTGGCATCCAGCGATTGAACTTGTGCGTCAAGTTTATTGGATGCATAGCGGATAATGGACATGGCACTAACGTATAACTCCTTAGCAAGCTCTCGAATTGTTGCATACTAATCTTCTTCGACAAGTTCTCGCAGGCGGGCCTCATCAACATCAGCAGGCTGGCCAAAACATTCTGCTTCTTGAATACCCTAGTCCTTGTGTTTGAACTTTCGGTAACAAACAGTCACAATGTCATATGATACAGCATTAGTACCTAAAACTGAGCTCTTCTGATAACGATCAAGTCCGATGTCTTTCTTTGGTGACATTCTGTAACTGACTGTTTGCAACAGAACTGGAAGTAAATGGTGGTTCTAATCTAGTAGCGAGATAGTTACATTTCGGACACTTTGTACTTAACGATAAAGGTATTTTTTACAGATTTCAAAACACAGCGTTCTAAAGCAAGTCTCTCTCTTTCAAATGCTAAAAATTGTTTGAGAAAATATAGTTAAACACGCCAATTCGAACTGCGGTGACGGGAAACTTTTGTTAAAACTCGATATTTCCTTTATCTTATAGAGTTTTCAAAAAAAAAAAAAAAATTCTACTGTATATCACAATGGATCTGTTTTTAGGAAAAGAATACTTTTAATATTGTTGCGTGCGTACGGGTTCGTAAGACTGCTATCACGCTTCCGTTTGTTCGGAAGAACAACTGTTTGGAACAATTTTTCTGCTTTGTCACAACAGCCAATCACCACAGATCACTTTGGAGTTAACATGTACAGCAGAAACCGGTTCTCCATTACAAACAAGCTGATGGCATTCGAAGCTGATAGCTGAGTGGTTGAAAACGAACAACTTGCAATTTTTTTCGAAAGGAAGAAAAAAAAAAAATTCGCGCGTCTGTCTTTTAATAGTAAACTAGGCAGAAAAATTGTCCGAAACAGTTGTTCGTATGAAACAAATACGTGTGTGATATGGGCCTAATAGACGGAGTGCTCAATTCCGATAAAAGATTAATAAAATGTATTCTTATCACAAGAAATATAACAAAACGCTGGAATTTTCCTCAGATTGTTTTCACAATATCAGGCAGTAATAACCAGTAGAACGCAAATACGTTAAATAGAACGCAATACAACCAGTAGCTATACTTCAAAACCAGCGATTCTCAACCTGTGGTACGCAAGAGCAAAATAGGTCGTACGCAAAAAAACAAAGTGTTTTGAACTATTAAATCTCAAAAATTTGCAGAAGCTATTTGTGTGGACAAGGATATTCTTTCATGTTGTATTTGAAAAATAAATATAGAAGAAAATTAAAAATGGATCCTAGTTTACGGTTAAAACGAAGTGAAATAAGACCAGACATTAATTTATTAAAAAAGCTGACGCATATAAATTACTTTTTATGCATCGTTATGAATAAATGTCAACACGCTTAAGCGTTTGGCCCTGAGACTTCTTGATGGTCATAGCAAAGGCAAGTTTTACAGGAAATTATCTACGTCTCAATTGAAACCGCAACCCTGTGCTGTGACAACTTCACCCCACTGGCTAGTATAGCTACGCAAGCAACCAATAAACTATCGGCGACAAACACACAATTAAGCCGCATATATATATATGGGGCGAAGTAACATCATCTTCTCCTTGAACAGATGATAAAAATGGACTTGTAATTTTTCTCCTTCTTCACCTCAATGCCTCAACTTACTACGTCAGAATTTTCTTAAAGTCATGTGCCTTATGGCAACTCCTCACGAGCTGGAAACAGCCCGCCTCGCGCGCTAACCCAGCAATAATTAGTTTGATTGATTCACTGATTGATCATCTCCTCCGAAACGGCTGGCTCACAGGCTTAGCGAAGCAAACCGTGGGATTCCTCAGGTCCATGGCACGCCATTTGGACCATTCGCGTTTTCGTGGGACTTTAATTAGCCGAGATATTAATTAAAAACTAATTTTCCCCTACATTTTCCATTTTCTTTCTTGGGTTTTTCCTATTAGAGGGATTTGGCTACGTGTCAAATTCTTTTTTCTTGAATATCCACGGAACGGCGCCGAGTTGAAATTCGAGACGCATATCCTCGAATTCCAAAAAGTTCTCCGAATCCATCGATACCGTTCTCATCTTCGTACGACTTAACGCCGATATATTAATTAAAAACTGCTGAAACGTTAATTTGCTATCTCATTTTTTCGAGTGGCAACAATAAACTATCGGTGACACACGCTTTAGCCGCTTATATATATAAAAGATACTGACATTAACGAAACATTTTAGAAGAATAATTTTTATGAAATTTTAAAAATGCCTTACAATACATCCTGCAAGAGATGGCGCAACTAGAGCTCCAGTCAACTAAAATGCTTTTCATCCCTACTAATAGATGGCGCCACACAACGTCTCATTTGTTCAAAGTTTACTTATTTTACGGACGGCGGCACAGGAGCCTCCGTCACTAGTAATCTCTGAGTTCTAGCGCAGCATGTGCACAAGTACTGCCATATTATTGGATACAACTTACTCGATTTCAAGCATTTAAAAGTCAAGTATAATATATTGGAAAAGGCCGTTAATGGTCGATTGCCTCTTACGTTAATGGTCGATTGCCTAAAATTAGCGTTTTCAGAATTTTTAATTAATATCTGGGCTAATTAAAGTCCTTCGAAGATGATAATGGTCGAAATGGCTTCCCATGAATTTTTGAAATCTTAAATAATATAGTTAAATTTGGCAATGCTATTTTTATTTCATACTTTTAAAAAACTAGAATTCTTTTATGTAGAAACTCTACCAATTGAAAGCGAGCAGTGGCAACACTTTTCCGAAAATAAAGCAGATTTTTATCTCCAGCACTCGAAACTGTTGCCACTCCGAATAATGAGTGCGAAAATTAGCGTTTTCAGAGCTTTTAATTAATATCTCGGCTTATGAAGATGGGAATGGTCGGAATGGCTTCCCACGAGTTTTCGGAATCCGGTGGTAATTCTCCCGCAGCTCGATGCCCCGAAGTTCCGGAGGAGATAATGCCGCTGTCAAACAAACAGACAGATGTACAGAGATTTTAACAGTATAGATTTTAATGAAAATTTAAAAGACTTTTAAAGTATAATTTTAGTTAGCTCGGTCCTGATGTAGGTTCAGTCAACTCAGACGAGAAAAGCATAAATGTTTTTTCCTCTCATTTAGTTTTTGTAGGTGTAATAAAAAGTTTAAATTATTTACACTAACGTTTATAAAAGAACTAACGTTAAATTATTTACACTAACGTTTATAAAAGAACTAACGTTAAATTATTTACACTAATGTTAAGATACGAGTAATTTAGGAGTGCTTTAAACACTTGCAAGATCATTAATTTCAGTCTTGTCTAAACAGAGAAACTGTATACAATTGCACCCACACAATATTTTTTTGTTTTACAAAGTTACCTTTTACCGAAAGAGAGTAATTCTATCTTAACTTTTTAATAATTCTTGGTTCAGTCGTATACTTTCGTTTACCTACACACACTGAAACTTTTTTCTTTCGTTTTAAAAGTTATTTAATATCTTGGGTCATGTTTGCCGCTTGTCAGCATTGTCTGGGATTCATGGATCCGCAGTTTCAAGAAGATTTAATGACACTCCGTTTGCCTCCAACTGGAATTCAAATATTTGAAGACAACTTCTGAAACTTCTAGCAAACACACCTGAAATTCTCCCCTTCTCATTCCCGAACTTGCCTTAAAATTCTTCTGAAATGTTATTCTGCTTCTTTAGTAATGCGTCCTGTTCGCACTTGTATTCTTGTTCTTAAAATTGCATTTTGATTCTCAAGTTCATTTTCTTTTGAAAGAAATCGTATTCTCCTTTAATGCTGCTAATGAAGAGGGGGCTTAGATATTTTTAGAAAGATTTCGAAGCCGTTTAATGAATGCTTAAAATGTAAATAGTATTCTTTTAAATCTTCGATCTGATAAAGTTTTTTCTGGAATATAAGTCTGCACTGGAATCTCCATGATCAGTTTAATTTTTTTCATGGAATGTAGTGGTACTTTTCGAAGTATGACTTGTTGCTATTTACCTTTGCAAGAGAATCCTGCGACAATAATAAACCCTTACTGAAACTTTCTTTGCATTGACGGAACCAGGCTGGTATATTATTTTCTCTTTCGTTTTTTTTTCTTCCAATCTTTGTTTCTCCCTTTTTACAATCATTTAGGTAAACCCATACTTCATCAAAGGTTTCATCTCAATGTATTTCAATTTATCGCTTGCTCGATAGTTTTCGCACAGAGTTCTACAAATTGCTCTGCGTTGAGTACGACGCCTCGACGAAAGCTGGTGAATATTATAATTTTTAGCTTTTTTTAAGCTGTAAAGCTTAGCATATTACACCCTTTTGCAAAAAAAATCGAAGCACCAAGAAGGACTTTTGCGATCGTGACGAAATTTGGTATGCAAAAACATCTTGAACGAACATGCAAATGATCAAAGTTTCAAGGCAAATGAACAGGAATTGCGATCATAGCGCGCATTTCTAGTGCACAATTCGCACTAAGTATAAAACCAGTAACAGAGGCAGAAAATTTATCTTTTTTTTTTATTGCTGCCATTGTAATTTCGTAAGGAAGCAACTAAAGATGCCATTACGATGATACCGAAGACCTTGCAGACAACTAAACGTCTTCGAACATGGTCGCTTTGTAGGGTTGCATGAAGCTGGGTGGTCATACCGAGCAATAGGCCGCCACCTGAAGCGTACAGACACTGCTGTGCAAAGGTGTTGGCAGCAATGGTTGCTACAAGTACATTGACGACAAAATGAAGGCTCTGGAAGACCAAGGATCACAAATGCGAGGCAAGATAGGATGATTGTTCGCCAGGCCCGAACCGCCCCAACGGTATCATTGTCGACTATTCAACGCACTACAGCCACGTCTATACCTCCCGTGGTACCGTCCACCATCTCACGACGCTTGTCTGAGGCGGGGTTACGCTCACAGAGGCCTTTAACGTTTGCCTTTGACCCCACAACATCGCCGCAGTTGTCCGGAGCGGTGTCGCAGCCGATGATCATGGTTGCCATCAGATGGCATTGTATGGTGTTCAGCGATGAATCCCACTTCACTCGTGAAGCAGATGACTACCGTGTTCGTGTCTGGAGAGGACAGGGATACAGTTCTATATAAAAAAACAGAATTGTTTAAACAGTAAGTACAAAATACAAAAAAGTCTATTCTTTACACCAACGATAGGAAGACGTTCAGCTTAATGTTTTGTCTAAACTTTGCAAAACTGTGTATTAACTTCAAGGCTATTACAATTACCAAAGATAAAGACTTATAATATGTTAGCTTTTGTTGTTCAATTCCGTAATGAAAAATTTATAGGCTGTAAATATCGAGAAAATTATCTATCAGTGATCATCTGTAAGTATATTCCCTTGAGACGTATTATCTCAACCGAATGGTCTTAAATTGCAAAAACAGCTATGTTTTTAAGGAAGTGATCAGGATAAGGCGCAGTCGCGCGTGCAGTTCATTCCAATATTTCCTGAATGGAAAAGTTGAATCTGCAGTAAAAAAGTTACTATTAATCCATACTGCGTAGTGATCAAAACCAAAGCACAGAGAAACTCATTTGTATGTGAAAATAATATCGTCATATCATAAGGTAAATTCCTCTTCATCTATTTGTTACTTAATGTTCAAGCGAACGTGAATTACTAATCTGCTGCACCATCACGCAACTGCTCCTTTTGGTTCACTTTAATAAGGATAAAATGCTTAATATATTTTATTCTAAATATTCCTTATTTTTATGATAGCTTATTATAACAAGATGTTTGTTTTAGTACCCTTATTATAACGACCATTAAAAGTGGAACAATGTCTAAACTGCATTTACGGTATAACCTTTATCAAAATGAATGCAGCAGTTTCTCAATTGCGAAACGCAAACTTTGTTAACAAACGGATTATAGACGTTTTTCCTGCAAGACTCGGATGGGAAATGAGACAGCTTTGGCTTCAGGCTTTTATAATATTGTTGCGTGTCAAGATAGTTAGTGTACGACATCTAGAATAAGAAAGCGGATAGAAAGGAACACTTAACCTGAGTTAGAAAGTCATAACAATTTAATTGAGAATAAAAGGCCCAAATAACCCTAGCAGTATATAAAGTATCCTATATGTCTTCCTTTAAACAATTAAAGGGCTATGGACTTTCCAAAGAATCGCTGGAACCTTCAAGTCTAAAAAATTCTTTTTCATAGCACTGAGAAGCTCAGTTGCAACAAGAATGTGTAGTGCCACAAATAACCGAAACTCGCAGTAATATCGCAAACTTTTTCATTTCACTTTATCTAATTACTGATTTGGAACTGAATTAATTCATCAGCTGCACCCAGTTATTAGTTTCTGGGAGGAAGGAACATAAGGGAAGTGAATTTCCAGAATTTTCTCGTAACGTTCATTAGAATTATTGTCGTTCATTGGAATCTCTGTGTGTCGTCGAGTGCATCGTGAGTTGTAGCGTGGAGAATCTCGAGAGTACGTGGAGTTCCGAAAACGACCAAGCAGGGTCGGGAGCTGTACTCCGGTGCTTTGCAGTGAAGCTGTCTCCCCGTTATAGCCTAATAACCTGAAGGCTGTGTCGCTGATTGTTCCAGCGAGTGTATAGTAAATCTTCGACGACTGTAAAACGTGACACGTTTATGTAACTCAAAAGTTACAGTGAAACGCTAAGTCTTCCAGAAGTCATCCAGTGACTACATGGCAGGAATCTTAATGGCTTGGTGCTCTTATTACCGTTTGACTTCCCAGGTAGTAAACAGTTTCCCCAGGTCATTATAGAAGTGGCTTCCATCAAATTGCAAGCGCTTTCTTCAGATTTCCTGGCATTTTTCAAAGCACTGGCTGTATAGTCTTTGTTAAAAACGCCTCATTCTGAAAATCTGAAAGAATATCAAGAAAATTAATTTTTATTTTTCGGTCACTTCTCGTTTTTTAATGCAAATTAATCACTTCAGATATTCTTTTCCGAGAAATGCACATCTTGCCAAGTTCCATCTGCAAAAAATGCTTTTTCCTCTCCGATCATCTGCATTGAGAACATAAATTATTCTTGGTTTGTAGCAAAATAAACAGGTACCTGATTTTAAAATTCCTATTGTCACGCAGATTTTCTTTGAAAGATAAATTTCCATCAGCTTTCGTTGCTTTATGAAATTCACTCATATCCGCAAGAAATGTTCTTATTGTCTGTTCTTGTAGACGCTCTAGACAGTAGTTTTTAAATGGGAATTTCACACTTTCAGGGAGAAATGCGGTCATCACTTTATTTCGCAGTTAAATTGCAAGGATCTTAAGTTTTACTAACGTTTATTTTATTTTAAATCTTTACTATCACTTCTTATTTTCTACTTCCGGCCAGAATTATAAGCGTGAAGGAGTTTATGCAAAGTTGTCTGGCGAACGCCAAGTATTTAAGTGTGGCCTTTTTGCCAAGCAGAAGAGAGGAAGCCGTGAGTTCGAAGCAGGCCGCTTACCTTAGAAGTTACGCAGTTGCTACTTTGCCTTCCAGGCCAGAGGTTTTAATCCTCTTGATAAATTAAACGTATTGTAGTGTTCACAGTCTCTGTGCTACATACGCTTCCTGTTATTATAAGGCTAATCTTATTCTAAAGTTAAATTAGAGTTTAGTTTTATTTTGATATCTTTTAAGTTAGACCCCGAGTGGAGGGTCATTGTATTCCGAAGTACGGAAGTCATTGTATATAAAGAAAAAAAATAAAGGGTTTTGTATACCCTTCGTCTGTATCCTGTCTACTTACTACAATTAGTGAACATAGCTTTAGTAAGCTCTCTGTTCTAGTCAGGTCATTGTATGTTTCCGAAGAAGGTTAGAAGAAACATTGAACCTGATAGTGGCGCCCGACGAAGAATAACCATGGCCGAGTTTCAAGAAGAACCTGTGCTGCCTGCAGAAACAGCTCAGAATCCAGAAATGCCAGCTGCCGCCCTGGAAGGATTTGGGTACATTGTCCAGACCATGCGCGCTTCGATGAAACCAGAAGCAACGTTTAATGGAAACTCACAAGTAACCAGTTTTTTGGAAAAATTGGATGACCACTTCATGCTCTACACCGTGCACGAGTTTCAAAAAGTTACCTTAGCTACCAGCGCTTTGAGGGGCCAAGCGCTTAACTGGTTCAAATGTATCGGCAGAAGTCTCTTGGGTCAAGCAGGAAGTCCCACCTATACCTACGAAAATTTCAAGACTGCCCTACTAAAAGCCTTCCCTGTTGTAAGGGATCGTGCGAAATTAGAAACAGAACTTTCAGTATATATCAACAAAGAATGGAAAACCTCTCGAGTTTTATTTTAAGAAAAATTCACGTTTTCAAGCTCTTGTATGGAAACCGTCCGGATCCTGAAATAATTCAAGTGATTTTGCCGAGGTTACTACCCCAAGTGCAAGACTTTATTGAATTGAGAAATCCGACTACACTGGAAAAATTATTTGAGCTAGCAATCCAGTTTGAAAGTAGAAGAACGGCGGACGTCGAAAGAAGACGCCAATATCAACAGCGAAACCAATTTGGTACGCCAAGACTACAGCAAACTCAAGCACATGGCTACGGAGAAAAAGCGAATCAGTGGGCAAGGAAACCCGAGCATTCAAAAACAGCCGGCGAACGTCGACAGTTCAATAGCAACCCAGGAAAAAAGTCTCAAGGCCAGTGGAGAAAGAAGGAAAGCACCGAAAGGAAAAATAATTTAAACTGAAACGGATTTCTGCTGACGAGAGGGTGCGGAAATCCGAAGGCCACGAAAACCCCTCTTCCTACAAGTTAAATACAGTAATGGTGAAAAATTTAACTCTTCCGAAGATTGAAGTCTTGGTAAATAATATCCCGGCCACCGCACTCCTGGATACCGGCGCGCAGTGTTCCTGTGTGGCAGAAGTCTTTTTTAGAAAGTATTTTCGCAAATACCGCATATATAATGCGGATAATACAACAGTATTAGCGGCGCAAGGAGAACAATGTAAGTGCGTAGGTAAAGTACTTTTGTACATCCGTATCAAGGACGAACAAGTAAAGGTGATGTTTTTTATAGTAAAGAATTTGCAAGCACACTTAATACTAGGAATAGACTTTCTTTCAGACGCACAAGCTACACTGGATTTTAATGAAGCGTCTCTTAAGCTGACGATGAAACCAGTGCGTGTAGAAAAGGTTGAACCGCCAAGGTTAAATCTCGACCACCTGCCTAATGACGAGCAAGATAGAATCCGACAAGTGGTAAGTGAATTTGCTTCCTTATTTAGTGATATTCCAGGATTTACCCAGGTTACTAACCATAGTATTGACACCGGAGATGCATTGCCGGTTCGTCAAAAACCATACCGGTATGATAAGAATAAGGAAAAAATTATAGAATGGCATATTACCGATATGCTACGTAAAAAGATCATAACGCCTATCTCAAGTAGTTATGCTAGTCCGGTGGTTTTATGTAAGAAAAATAATGATTATCCTTTGGAGCATCCAAAAAGGTGGAGATTCGCTATTGATTACCGTAAATTAAATTCCATAACGAAATATCCGGTATATCCGTTACCGATTATAAAAGAAATTTTAAGGAACATAAAATCAACCAAATTTATGACGACTTTAGACTTAACGAATGGTTATTTTCAAATAGGGATCAGGCCTGAGGACGTGCCTAAGACTGCTTTTATAACCAAGTCTGGCACTTATGCATTTTTGCGAATGCCGTTTGGCCTTTCAGGCGCCCCAGCAACATTTCAGCGATGCATGGACATTGTGTTAAGACCTGTTCTCGGAAAGTCCACATTTATCTATTTAGACGATATCATTATTACTAGTGATAATCTAGACCAACATGTACAGGATTTAAGACAGGTGTTTTCTTTATTAAATGAGGCCGGTCTAAAAGTTAATGTCGAAAAATGCAAATTTGCAGCCCCTGAATTAAAATATTTAGGTTACAAAATATCGCAAAAAGGGATCGAGACAGATGAATCAAAAATAATCGCTGTACAAAAGTATCCGACTCCAAACACGGCAAAGAAGCTCTCTTCTTTTCTAGGACTTTGTTCATATTATAGGTCCTTTATAAAAGATTTTGCGGCTATCGCTGAGCCATTGTTAAAATTAAAAAGGAAAAAGGCAAGATTCTCGTGGACGGCCGAAGCCAATAGTGCTTTCGAAAAATTAAAACAAGCATTAACGCAAGCCCCTGTGTTGAAATTTCCTGAAAAGGATGAAAATTTAGAAATTTCAGCGGATGCTTCGGATTATGCGGTAGGAGCGGTACTTTCGCAAAATCAGCAGCCAGTGGCATTTTTTAGCCGAACTTTAAATCAAACACAAAGAAACTATTCCGCGACCGAGAGAGAGGCACTTGCAGTTCTGTTAGCAGTGCAAAAGTTCCGAGTCTATTTTGGAAAGGCGCCGATAACAGTATATTCTGATCATGCGGCGGTAACTAGATTGTACTCTGGGAAAAATTTATCCCCAAGGTTAATAAGATGGGCACTCAAGCTGCAAGAATATAATCTGGTAATCAAGCATACCCCCGGAAAGGAAAATATCGTAGCAGATGCCCTGTCACGAATTAAATTAGACGAACAGGGTAATACCGTAAAAGTTGCAATGCTGACAGCGTGTACAATAAATTCCCGAGAAACTGTAATAACCGAACTGGGTAAGGATCCTGAGTTTGGAAGTATTTATGAGTATTTGAAGGATCCTGAAAATTTTAGCCACCAAGATATTGTGGCGATAAGAAATAGGGCGGCCCATTACGAACTAATAGATGGTCTATTATTTTATACAAAAACTACAAATTCCAACAACGAATTTCGACCTGTTAGCCCAGCTAGTCTTAGATTAAATATCCTGCAAGAGCTCCATGACAGCCCTTTAGCTTCTCATGCTGGTATTCGAAAAACTACTCAACGCGTACGCGAGGCAGTCTACTTTCCTGAACTGCAAAAGTTAACAAGGGCGTATGTCCAGTCCTGCCCAACATGTCAAGCCGTTAATTATATTAATTTCCGCCCGGCCGGGTTTCTAAATAGTATTAAATCCGAATTTCCAAATGAAATAATCGGCATCGATTTATTGGGCCCTTTCCCAAAAAGTCAGTTAAACAAAAGTCGCTATCTCCTTGTTATAGTTGATCATTTTAGTAAATGGACCGAAATTGTTCCCTTAAAACGAGCCTCCGCGAAATTAGTTACCGATTCTATTTTAAATAAATATATTTTAAAATACGGGGCGCCCCTAAAAGTTATATCGGATAATGGTCCTCAATTTGTAAGTAATATATTTGAAGACATGTGCCAAAAACTGGGCATACGTCATTTAAAAATGGTCCCGTATCGGCCGCAATCAAATATAGCGGAACGGGTCAACAGAAATATAGTGAAAATTATCCGTAGTTATGTTAAAAGTTTTCATAAAAGCTGGGATAACTATGTCAATGAATTTGCTTTCGCCCTCAGGACCGCAAAACATGATACAACGGGCAAAACTCCTGCTGAGTTATTTCTAGGCAGAAAGGTTATAACACCGTTAGATAAACTATTTTATGTACAACAAAGAGCCCCAGAATTTAAAATGGGTGATATAGAAAAACTAATAAAAGAAGCAAAAAAGAATACGGAAGTAGCACAAAGAAAACAAAAATTGTATTATGACTTGAAACGACGGGGAGTAACTTATAAAGTAGGGGATGAAGTACTAAAAATTAAGCATTCACTTTCTTCAGCACCAGAAGATAAAACTGCCAAATTTTTTCCACGCTTTGAAGGACCATATGTTATAGAAAAAATAACTCACGCTGTTGTAGTGTTAAAGGCAAGAAATGGTGAAACCTGTTCCGCAAACATTGATCAAATCAAGCCCTACTTCGATCGTAATAAAATGCAAATCTTTTCAGATCTTTTGCAGGATCCGGTACGGCAGACACCGCAGGTACAAGTTCCAGAGGTGGGAAAACGACAGGTACAAGGGCAAGCCAATGAGAGACAGAAGCAAGTGAAAAGAAAATTGCCCCGCGGAAAAACTGAAGGTAAAAAGAAAAAGAAGCCGTTCCACCGTCCAAAAAACAGAGTTCACGAACACCCCCAGAATGAAGAAGGGAGAAGGACGACGTATGTGGAAAAGACCGGGAGAAAGGACGGCAACTATAACCCGGCTGTGAAACGGAAGATTGACTCATCCGACAGAACTCTCCGCAGCAAAAGTCGCCGAACTGCGGAAGGGCCATCAGCGGCGGAGGAAAAAGTACAAGAAAAATTTGAACGGCCAACAACGAGGTCCAAGCAGGATCACGAGAGAAGTTTCCCGGTTCCACCAAGACCAGCTGCCTTCAAACGGCCAAGACCACAAGCAGAGCACAAAAGGAAGATGTTCAAGGGTGGCCGTAGTGGTGAAAAACGGAAGCTTCCAGAGGAAAGCACTGAAGGGCGAGCCCGTACAAGAAGGAGGATCAACCAAGCTACGGTCTGCAGCACCTTTAAAGACTGGGCCCAGAAAAGGATGTCTGAATATTACAAAGATAAATAAAATTTTATGTTACTTTACAAACTTAAGTTAATCTTTCATTCTTACTGCAAGTGGCAGATTTCAAGAAGTTTTACCTCATGCGAGGTCTACCTTTATCGCCAAAAGGGCGAGAAATGAGTTGTGACCGATTTTCTTATTATGTTTTTCAATTACTCGCGCGTAAAACTAAAGTTGATGTATAATAGCGTTGTATAAAGACTTAAATATTGTAAAAAGTTATTGTATAAATTTTATTTAAAACATTCTAACAAGAAAGAAGTTTTAGTCTGAAAGACTTTTTGAAATGTAGTATTATTTCAATGTAGAAAGAATTGGCACTTGCTTTGAAAAGAATAGAAGTTAACAATGTACTACTAATGTATGTTTTCAAATGTGTAAAATTAACGGCATCTTGATATGTTCTTGTATACATGTGAACTGTTATTTTGAATGTTTAGAAATACCGTGATATGGTAAAAGTGAAAGTAATGTTAAAAATTTGTTATTCGTGTGACTGTAAAGATTAAATCATGGTGAATATGTGTTAAAGGTTGAATGATGTAGTTAGGCTCTCTGACGCTACACTTTAGAGTTAGCCACTTTCAGAATAGTACCTCAGGGTTTAGAGTTGAAATTAGGGTGTGTTAAGAGGTCTCGTATGTTGAATTTTAACACGTTAGTGTTTTGATTGTAGGAGGAAGTGTTGAACACATAGACAGAAACACATTCGTGTTTGGTGTTTTTACAACACATGTCAGAGAGCACGGGGAGAGATAATTAAAATAGTCATGAAGGAAATAAGAATGTTAAGAAAAGTATATTCTATATGTTATTTGCAATGTCATTCTGTAACATTTCATTAAACTAGTTTTCCTTCCAGATCTCTGGAAGGAACCAGAATTGAATAAAGCTCCTGTTTAGATGCAGTACAGATGAAAAAGAAAAAAGATTGTTGTATATTCCGGGAGCTGCTATTGTAACAAATTTCTTTCTTTTAAAATTTTCTAGTTTCTAGCTAAGTTATGATTGTAAAAGGTTGGCCTCGCGTTAGTTTCTAGAGCTAAAAGTTTTCAACAAGGTCGTTTTAGACCTTAGTTTCAAACTAATTAACTCTGGCGGGAAGTATGTAAGGATCTTAAGTTTTACTAACGTTTATTTTATTTTAAATCTTTACTATCACTTCTTATTTTCTACTTCCGGCCAGAATTATAAGCGTGAAGGAGTTTATGCAAAGTTGTCTGGCGAACGCCAAGTATTTAAGTGTGGCCTTTTTGCCAAGCAGAAGAGAGGAAGCCGTGAGTTCGAAGCAGGCCGCTTACCTTAGAAGTTACGCAGTTGCTACTTTGCCTTCCAGGCCAGAGGTTTTAATCCTCTTGATAAATTAAACGTATTGTAGTGTTCACAGTCTCTGTGCTACATACGCTTCCTGTTATTATAAGGCCAATCTTATTCTAAAGTTAAATTAGAGTTTAGTTTTATTTTGATATCTTTTAAGTTAGACCCCGAGTGGAGGGTCATTGTATTCCGAAGTACGGAAGTCATTGTATATAAAGAAAAAAAATAAAGGGTTTTGTATACCCTTCGTCTGTATCCTGTCTACTTACTACAATTAGTGAACATAGCTTTAGTAAGCTCTCTGTTCTAGTCAGGTCATTGTATGTTTCCGAAGAAGGTTAGAAGAAACATTGAACCTGATAAAATATTTAGTTTTAGTTTATGAACATAAAAACCACTTTTTTCAAGATTTTCTAGGCTTTTTGTTGTATTAATTTATAAATCATGTTAAAAGTAGTTAAATACATATACATATCTTGATAAACACAGATATGTATATGTATTTAATTTTCGCTTTTTTGGAAAGGAGGGATGAATGATACCTTAGCAATGATGAAAGGTATACTGGTGGAAAATAAGGTTAACATCTCTTCTAGAAAGTTCCATCTGTTTCAAACTTATGCCTAATTCCAATAATAAGGAAGATAAAAGTGTCACTGCGGGAGTACAGATTCGTAATGGATTGAACGTACACACAACTGATGATAGTTGGATAAAATTTATTTTACCAAAAGAAGTACTATACAGTTCTGGAACTTTCCACAAAAGTATTCGTACAGTTCTTCTCAGTATCACAGAGCAGAATCAGTAGTTATATTTCAAACTGCTAAGAACGTTAAACACAGGCCAATGCAAAGCGCATCTACTCCGAAACCAGAACTGAAAAACTGAGAGCTGATGCCCTCTCCGGGTTTACATAGTTTTCCACCGGCCGAGAAATCTCTAGTAACTTCCCTTTCTCGAAATTACTGAAAGGCATATAAAGTTACACGTACAGATATTCAGTTGTAGTATCAGTTATAGTTACATAGGAATAGGACCAAATTGTTGTTAAGTTTGGCGATTTCTTGCCAAATTTGGCGACAAAAATTTGTCTTAAAGAACATCGTCAGCTTGGCGATTTCTTATTTAGGGAATAGCCATTTACTCAGTATCAAAAAGATTTGTCCCTGTAATCGTATTGTTACGAAATGTACAGGTACGGTAAGATAGCTTCCCCACACAGCAGTTTTAGGGTTGCCATACAATGACAAAAAAGTTCTAACATTTGGCGAGAAATCTCCCATTTGGCGACAGAATTGGCGATATGCCATGGACGGATGGAGAACCTTCTGGAACGAATTCTTACCGGTTTAGCTCAGAATGTTCTCGAACACAAACCAAAAACTATATAAACCCTGCTGGTACGCGGGGAGTCAGTGCGAGTTAGTTAGTGTCTTGAGTTAGTCAGTCCGTGCGAAGTCGATCGAGTTGACAGCCGGCCAATGAGTGTCGAGTGGGTCGTTGAACTGAAGAGCCGGGAACTGTGCTCTGTGTCTCGTCGAGTGCATCGTGTGTTGTAGCGTGGAGAATCTCGAGAGTACGTGGAGTTCCGAGAACGACCGAGCAGAGTCGGGAGCTGTACTCCGGTGCTTTGCAGGGAAGCTGTTTTCCCCGTTATAGCTTGATAACCTGAAGGCTGTGTCGCTGATTGTTCCCGCGAGTGTATAATAAATCTTCGAAGTTGTCGAAACAGTACCACAGCTGTCCTGATTAATACTGGCTAAATAAAGTGTGTTTCGATACTTCGTCCAGAAGTGTTGACATTATTCACTCCAAATGCACACAAACCCCGTAAACAACTGGTAAAGTAAAGAAGAAGAAAAATAACGTAACAGTATGTTTCCGGCAGAGCTTCGTCCTCTTCATATTTTTTATGTTACATAACACAAAACAACTACGATTTCACTACAATTGTTTAGATATGTACAAAGTTCTTAAAAATATTTTCTTTCAAGCACTGACAACACATTGCTTTTAAATAGCTGGGTTTTTAATCAAAAGCTGTGATCAAATATACATACATACAGATTCTTCATTATTTAATAACACAGATTTTAAAATTAATAACATTAGTACGTTAGAAACAAAGCAACAAAAACGACTTCTGAGAACTGCATAAGGTGATACCAATCATACAGTAGCATAAGGAAACATCCTGACAATATTCATTATTTTTTAATCTCTATTAATTTCCTTGCACACAGGTAAGTGATCTGATGGTTGCTACAGATTAATTAAATCTACGAGGCTAAGGTGAACGCTTAGTGTTACCACAAGAAAAAAAGTTCTTTATTGAAAATCGTGAGCATTTTATTTATTAGAATTATAATTATTATTTACTCACCCATTTATCATATTTTTGAAGTAATGTTTTTTATGAGAACCAACGAAAATTTTTTAATAGTAAGGGAAACATCATTTTTGACCTTCTCTCCTTTTCAAATCAATCAAGTTTCCCGCGAAATTGTCAAAATTTCGTGAACGAATTTGAAGCCTTTTTGATGCATTAGGTAGGATGGTACCCAGCCTCTTTACTTCCTAATCACTTGATAGTAAATTTAACAAGCCTTAAAAAGTATTTCGAATCAAGAAAAATATGTATTATTAACTAAATTCTTAAACGCACACTTGCAATTGAGTGTGATCATTGAAATTATGTATGAGTCCTACTTTACATTTTACCTCATATAAAATTCGTTACAGGTAGAAATTTTTACATTTTTTGAATGGAATAAAATTTTAGGCATATAATTTTAAAAACTTTACCAAAAAGAAAAATTGAATGTACATTGCGCAAAAAAAAGTGTGGGGGGGACAGTTCGATATCTTCCGTTCTACTGGGTCGATTGAAGAAATTTAAATTGCGTTTTCCATGCCTCGAAAGCACGACTTGGGATATATATTAGATTCATATATAGCTTTGTTCCAATACAGGTATTTTGACAAAAAAAAAAAAAAGACTTTTTCTGCAAAAACATACCAATTTTTTGCCATATTTCGATTCTACGAATCAAATTATGCCCCCCGAGTTCGAAACCCGAAGAAGGCATGGTTGTAACTGTCCCTCCCTTGATAGAAGGCAACGGTGGCCACTTATTAGGTGTCTCTACAAGAAATGGCCGCCACTGCCAATGTTGAATAAGCAAATGCCCGCCATTAGATTTTAAAAAAAAGTTGCTCAATGAACTTTACGGTAATACAATAGCGCCGGACGCGTGATTGCGTCATTAACACATTGCGCATACCACAAAATCGCGTCAAGCAAAGTTAAGTTTCTTTAGAAAAAACAGATTAGGTATAGTTCAGATTATGTATAATTTATACAAGCCTAATTATTATTGTAATTAAAAAGGGAAAATGAAACAAATGTTAATAGAAAGGATTCCTATTGTTGCTTAATGAGACGGTAAATGATAAACTCCATTTTTAAATAGCTGATAATTTTTGCTTGGGACAGTTCTGATGGAACTCAAAACGTTTCGCGGTAAGGAGTGTCAAGTTTTTCAATACCTCTCATAAAGTGTCTTCTTTCTTCGCTTGGGTCAATCTTCATTCCAACATTGGATAGTTGTATCTTTTTTAACGATCCGTTGAACTAGCCGATGAAATCAGTGGTAGGTGAAGAAGATAAAAAGCTTTTATTACCTATCACTGATTTCATCGGCTAGTGTAATAAGATCATCCAGCTCTTCATTTGCCATTTCACAAATTGTCTTTCTCTACTGATCCTTTAATTTCTTCTTTTTCCATGTCTGAAAATTCTTCGCCGCCTATTCCTGTTGCAATTTGTACGATTTCTCTGGCATTATTTTAAATCGAAGGAAATTCTTTAAAATTGTTGACAACTTCTGGTCAGAGTTGATGCCAGCAAGCATTCATTGTTGACGAACTCACTTTTCCCCATGCGAGTTTAATCATTTCTATGCAGTGTTTATGCTGAATTGCTTCCAAAATGTCATTAGCGCGTGGTTCGTTTCTTCGCCTAGTGCTTTACTGGCAGAGCTGCAAACATGCCTGACCTAAGAGGCATGCTTACATTCCTATTAGGTGTTGATTGTTTTTATGGTTCCTTGATCCATTGGTTCTTTTAAAGAAGTGGGCTCGGTGCAAGGAAAAAAAACCCTCTATATTTTGGATGCAAATTGTTGTGAGGGCTTCAACACCGTGTCTATTATATATTATCGAGAATTAGGAAAACTAAGTTCATGTTTTGCTGTTCTAAGTAATGCCTGACTTCTTTCATGAATGCGTTTTCAAACCAGTCATTAAAGCGACTATCACAATGCGGCCGATGCTCTGTAGCGTACCGCATATAATTAACATTCTTGAGTTGGACAAGTTAAATGGGAACAATTAAGATAAAGCGTGTAAGCAAAATCGAAAAATTCGGTCTTCAAAGTGCACAAGTTCGGATGGAGGATTATGTGTGTTCAAGAGGATTATGTGTGTTCAAGTTCGGATGGAGGATTATGTGTGTTCAAAATTTGGCGGCCTTTAGAAGCAAACGTGTTCCCACAATGCGAGAAACATATGTATATATACATATACTACGCAATATGAAGATTATCCATTATTTAATATCAGAGAAATTATTATTAAATTTGCAGCATGTGAAACACAGGTCGAAGTTAAATTATGAGAAAAACTTTTCTTACCCAAAAAATGAAGTTCTTTAATCATGAATACACTTAAAATGACAGTTTGCAAATAATAATAACACTTGAAATATGACACAAAAAACCATTCTAATTCGAAGGTTTACCTTACTAAATTCTATGTTTCTATACGAAGAACATCATATCTATATCTATGATTGACTGTAAGCAACGTTAAGTTAGATATTTATTTGTACATTATATACAGTTAATTAGTTAATAAATCTGCATATTGAAAATTCTATAAATCAAAGGATATGGCTTAATGAGCCATTCTCGTGTAGCATCCAACATTTTTACTTGAGGTGGGGGCGCTTCTATCGCCGTATGACATCACATATCTCTACAAAATGTGAAGAGTTTTGATCTAATCAGTAAAAATATAGGTGTACAGGAAAACATAACGTCTAGAACAAACAATTAAAATGATAATTTTAGTACATAATTAAACTTTCACGATATATGTGTAAGTTTTATTTTTTTATTTTTTACTAAAACTGGAAGCTAAAGTCTCACATAGGCATTGATATCGCAGAAGTAAGTTTGATTAAGGATATTTAAAACATTTTTTTAAATTTGTGTATATATATACTAAGCTATCTTTTTGTACAAAATTTTTTCATGCGGTTTTGGTTTAGCATAAATTAGGGAAACAAATTATATTTACTTCAAAACTAATATACTATATCATAAGTACATGAAAGATGCGAATTTAAATTACTGCGCTTACATTTTTAAGTATTTGTAATGTAATTAATTTAATATAAAGCCCCCTGATACAGGTGGAAGGGAGAGAAAGTAAAAAGAAACCGAAACGAATTTGTGCCAAATATCTAATAGAACATAACAAGAAATCACCTTTTTTTAATACAAGTAATATTGCAAAAAACAAAAAAATAAAAATAAAAATAAAAATAAAAATAATAAATAAAAAAAAAATAAAAATTAAAATTAAAAAAATAAATAAATTTTAATTTATATCAGTTAGATTTATAAAAGTAAAGAAATTTATTCAGTAAAAGTACCGTGAAGCGATTACCGACAACATTATTTCCATTTTTTTAAGCCGCCACTGAAAACCATTCCCCAACAACCTTTTGCTTTTGTCAAAACCAGATATATAAATATATTGTTACGAAATGTCAAGGCGCGGTGAGATGGCTTCCCCGCAAAGGAGTTTTAGGGTTGCCATAAAATGGCGAGGAAAGGCAGAGCTGCCACATTTGGCCAAAAATCGCCCATTTGGCGACATTGGGCGACAAAATTGGCGATATGCCATGGACGGATGGAGAACCTTCTGGAACAAATTCTAACCGATTTAGCCCAGAATGTTCTCGAACACAAGCCGAAAGCTATACAAACCCTGCTGGTCCGCAGTCAGTTAGTATTGAGACTGAGTGCCTTGCCTAGAGTGCGAGTGAGTTAGTGTCTCGTCTAGCAAGTCAATCCCTGCGAAGTCGATCGAGTTGACAGCCGGCCAGTGTATGCCGAGTGGGTCGTCGAGTGCACCGAAAGAGTTTCTTAGTGTATCGCGATTAGAGCATCGTCGAGAGAGCGTGTTGAGCTCCGGGAGCGACTGAACCGAAGAGTCGGGAGCTGTGCTCGTGTGTCGTCGAGTGCATCGCGAGTTGTAGCGTGGAGAGTCTCGAGAGTATGTAGAGTTCCGAAAACAACCGAACAAAGTCGGGGGCTGTACTCTGGTGCTTTGCAGTGAAGCTGTGTCCACCGTTATTGCCTGACAGTGTGAAGGCTGTGTCGCTGATCGTGTCAGCTTGTTCATAGTAGTTCATCGACGACTGTAAAACGTATTTTGGAGCTGTCCTGACAATATTGGTAAATAAAGTGTGTTTCGATACTTCATCAAGTGTCGTCGTTATTCACTCCAAATCCACACGAACACCGTACAAACGAGAAGGAAGAAAATAACGCAACAACTGGTGTCAGAAGGGAAAAAAAAGCAACAATATTATTATCTATCAGTTTCTCCCGCAGGCATAGTAATACTAATAAATGAAGCATGTTAATCTCCTCATGTATAAAATTTTGATTCCAAAAATGATTTGTGGCAAGAAGTACTGTCATACGTGTTTAATCTGCAGTTTATATTGCATTTGGGAATGATTATTTTGATTTATCATTCATGAAATTATGAAATCTGGTATTATTTTTTAATTTTAGTAATTTCCTCCATGTTTGAAGTATTGCGTTGCAAATGTCACCCATAAGCAAATGTCGCCCAGACGGTACAAGGGTTAGGAAAAGCTAGTGCGGTAGCAAAGGGCCCGGGTTCGAATTCGGAAGAACGCATGCATGTAAATTGTCTGTCCCATTACGGCAATGGTGGCTGTCTATTACGTGCCTCCATAATAAAATGACCATCGCTTCCGGCCTTAGTAGTGGCGAGAAGTCTAAAAATGGCTAGTGCCCGCCATAAAAAAAGTAATACGCATTCAAAAATTAACTAATTAAAAACAAAATAAAATTTGAAGGGTTTCAGATTCAGTATTTATTAAATATCATGTTTTTCATACTTAAACTATAAAATCCAGTTTAAGAGCAATATCGTAAAATAATTTTAAAATGAGTATATCTTTAGAATTTCTGACACTAAATTCATTCCAATCTCGCGCGCTGGAGATAAATTTTTTTTTTCTGTGCAACGTTGCCATTGCTCGCTTTGAAATCCTTGAGTTAGTTAATCAAGAGTTCCTTAAAGTGTTACAAATTACAAAATATGAAATCGGGAATAAAGCAAATTCCAAATTCTAAATTTAGGCTTCCAGGTGCCCATATTCGCAGAAGGATTCCGTTATTCAAAATTGGATGGCTCTAGGTACCGTTGTTTTATCACAATGCGAGAAACATAAATATATTTATGCATACTCTTCATTATAATTTCTTTAAATATAATACAGGGCGATAATATTTGTTGACAACAATTTGAAAAGCGAAACAAAGCTTGTAGTGAACCAACACAAAATGCCAAAACGAAATTAATAGTCCTTCTGGCCAAATTGCCCCTTTGGATTAAAAACAAAAAAAGGGTTATGAGGCACCCATTCTGAGTCAGATATCAAAGTCTGTAAATATTTTGTTTATTACATTAAAATTTGAAATAGATGTACTCATCTAAAATTAGTAAATTGAAATATATAGGTACTTTCTGATTATTTTTTCCCCCGATATCAACATTCGGCAGAATTACTCTGTTTTGGCCTATTTTCGAGTATACATAATGGAGTTAAGAACTAGTAAATTTCTTTTTTACCTCCATGGCACACGAACAATAACAGCCACCCCACATGTGCCTATAATATGCCTTAGTGGTGTGGATCTGCACACTTTTCACACAGTTAACAGTATCTACCGCTGTACAAATATAAACATCCGACATATAATTTTTCTTACTTTTTTTCGTACAAAATTTCTTTAGTCTCATTGTTACCATATTTATTAGTTTTCCCCTTGAAACTATTACTTTAATACATATTTTGTGTTCATCCAGTGAATACAAGTAGCTTTTAAATAGGAATAATAATGATTAAACATCAAATATTGTAAAATATACATTTTATAATAGTTAAATACTTCCGACGCTCGAAAGAACGATTTCTAGCAAAAATATGTTTTTCGGTTTTAAATTACTCACTTCGATAAATATTTACAGTTGTAGCCGTGATATTTAAAGCAGTTTTCATTACAAATACGAAATCACTTGCAAATGGGTGCGAAAAATAAATAAATAAAAATAAATATTAAAAATGGTTTTTTAAAAATAAGCTTTTATTTGAAACTCATAAAATAATTAATAAAATTAAAAGAGGAAAATACGTTATTATATATTTTCATGGAAACAAGAGATTAAATAAATCCCTTTACAGCATTCATCTACAGTTTAATACAACGAATAAAAAAAGCGTGGGGCATTCTTGATAAATTTATAAAAATAACGGCTTATCCTTTTGACAATGCAATTAAATGAATAGATTTCCTTATTTAGGCTCCCCACGCTTTATAATTCGTGGTATGAAACTATAGAGGAATTCTAAAAAGAGAATTATTTAATCTATTATTCCCATTAAACTGTATGATAAATAGTAATTTTTCTCCTTTTAGTTCATTGACTTTTATGAGTTTTAAATAAAAGCTTAATTTTTAAAAAAATTATTCTTAATATTTTTTTTTTCTTATTTCTATCTCTTTAGTCTCAAAGTGACGTCATCAGTTAAATTATTCAATTGAAAAATCATTTTTGAACATGACTAATCACTCTTTAATTTCTCATAATTTGGTGTTACAGCGATTTTGCCTCAAAATTAAGTAAAAGTAAAATTAAGTTCATATCATTTAAAAGATTTTTTTTCCCAATCTATCCAATGGTGCAAAAAATAAAATCACGAGAATGTTAGTTCATAATGAAATTTTAAGAGATCAGATTTTGAAAACATCGCTTCACCGCTCCATAGCTCGCTGGAAAATAATTTAAAAATCGACAGCATATTTTTTACCATAGTCACAAACACCATGAAAAAAATCAAATAAAAAATTATAAAAGTGCGGCACAAAGTAGAAAAAACCCTAATTTTCTTTCTTTTTTTTTTTTTAGTCCAAAGGGCGTTAGACCATTAATTTCGTTTTGGCGTTTTGCGTTGATTCACTATAAACGGCTAATAACTTTTTCAATTGTTGCCACCAAATATTAGAGCCCTCTATTATATTTAAAGAAATTAAATAATGAATAATCAGTTTAAATATATGTATGTTTCTCGCATTGTGATAAAACAACGGTACCTAGAGCCATTAAATTTTGAATAACTTACGTCTCCACCCGAATATGGGCTTCTGGAAGCCCAAATTTGGAATTTGTTTTATTATCTATTTCATATTTTGTAAAGCATTTATGAGTTTTTAATTAAGAAATTCAACGATTTAAAAGTGAGCAATGACAACACTGTACGGGGATATATCTCCAGCGCACGAGACTGAGTATCGGAATTTTTAACGATATGCTTTTTTAAATAATTTATGATATTGCTGTTGAGTTGAATTTTATGGTTTAAATGCGAAGAACATGATATTTAATAAATAACCACACAAAAACGTTAAAAAAATGCCCCTTTGGGCGTAATATAAAATCTTTCTGATTTTTTTCAGATTTTTTTTTTTTTTTTTTAAATGTTTCTTGTTTTAAAAAAGGTGAAGAGTTTGTTTTATAATCTGTGAAAAGACTTTATAGCTAATACATTTTTAGATATTGAACTTTTAAAGTCATAAATATCTCAAAAATATGAAACGATGTTAAAAGGTTTAAACCAATTTCGTTTAATGTTTTTTTACGTTGCATCTGATGGTGTCAACAATAAATTCCTGAGCTCATTAGTTCATTTATGGAACGAATATATGTGCGGAAAACCATTTAAACATGAAATTTAAAAAAAAAAAAAAAAAAATATCTGCATCGAATTTAAAAAAAAAAATTGTTTTACCACCTTGCATAATCATCGACAAACAGTGTATGTGTAAAATTTGAACTCAATAGGGTATTAGGAAGAAGGTTAAGAAATCGATGACAAAATTCCGATCATAGTAAAAAAAGATGTAAGAAAGAGATTTCTTTCATTTTCTGGATAAACAGAATTCTTCTTATCTCAAATATTTTTCCGTTTCATTAACTTTGAGATACCTAGACTTACTGTAATTGTTACAATGTGTAAGCATCAGTTCATTTAATACCCGTCGCTCGCGGTAATCGATAACTCTAACATCAAAGTGATTTCTCCTACAAAATGAGCGTCATTACATTTGATTTTCGTAGTGCTGCCATCTAGTGGGACAATAAGCAACTACAGGAAAAATTTGAACACGTGTTTTAAAAAATTCCTTCACAGAGGGAAAGGAATATATTTTTAATTTATTAACTAATGAATGAAGTTGATTTATTAGCTAATGAATCTTTTTCAGTCCTTCCAGTTCCGAAGAATTCTTGAAATAATTTTTAGTATCACAGTGCAGTTATAATTAGTTATATTAACAATGCTCAATAACATTAACTTGGTATTGGTGTATTTAATTATGGCAAAGCACACTAGGGCTGTCTGCCTAAAGGGAGGGATGCCTTCGTGGAGGACTTTCTAAGGGAAACTGGCTCGTATACACATTACACATGGGGAAAACCACGAAAACGCCCATGCAGCCAGCCCGTTCGCGGGATTCGAACCTCAGACCGAACTACCAGTGTTCAGTGACTTTACCGCTCGGCCGCTGGTGGGCTAACATTAACTTAAATCACATGTTTGTAACAAGGGTTGAACTTAGTTTCTTCTCCCTGTTTTCTGCCTTATGTACCTCAGTGCAGCAATATGTTTAACTTGTACATAGAGAAGAGTGGCTTTCATCTTTATGAGTGGGAGTGAATGAAAACCATTCATACAGCTGTAGCAGGGTGCAGGGTATTTGTAATGTAAATTTTAAAATATTTCTTATCGATTTCTAATGTAAATGAGTGAAATATTAAATTATGGGCATTTTTAATAATAAAGTATACAGGAATATGGACAATTTCGCAAGAAAAATAGATTATGCTTTTGAATTCTGATAAAGATGTTTTCATACCTTGCATGTATATACATAAAGAAGAGTATCCGTGCGTTTGTCTTTCAAACAGATCTAATAATTTTATTCCGATACTGATAAGACTTGGCAAACCTGACCGTCAAAACAAAAGGAAGACCACTTCTTACGTAAGAGTTTTCAAAAACCACACTACAAGGTCCGCACTCTTTATAAACATAGTAGCGGGCTGCGGTCAAAGCAAAATTTCAAATTCTATGTACACCTGAAAATAAAATGCATAAAAACATTTCGATTTGAATGGAATCAGTTCATTCTTTCCAAGCAAGAACCAGTTCGTAAATAAGTTTTTTGTTGCTAAACCAGGAAACAAAAACTTTTGACATTTCAGGTTAATATGTATACATATGACCTCATGATTTAAATTTAATTTAATATAACAACTTCTTCTCAATATCAATAAAGGATTTAATGTGGCAATAACATACCATGTCAGTTGTCCTAACCCGAAACAAAAAAATTGCCAACAGCAACTATTTATTTAAAATTCATTAAGGAAGAATTTCCGACATACAATGACGTCACATGCAATCGCGTGCTTTCTTCACCGCCAGACTATGATATTATGTAACAATAACAGATTCAATGTTTGGCAATGCTATTTTTATTTCATATTCTGTAAAACTTACAAATTTTCATTAACAAATTCTACGATTTGAAAGCGAGTAGTGGCAACACTTTTCGAAGTAAAAACATTTTTATTTCCAGCGACTCGCGAGACTGTTGCCACTCGGAAAAATGAGTGCGAAAATTAGCTTTCTCAGAGTTTTTAATTAACATCTCGACTGATTAAAGCCGTACCAAGATGAGAATGGTCGAAATGGCTTCCGATGAATTTTTGGAATCCAGAGGTTCCTCTCTCGGAACTCATCACTCCTTGCATTCTGGAGGAGATAATAAAGTATACGAACAAACAAACAGACGGATGTGCACAGATTTTAATAGTATAGATATTTTAAGTTACTTTAACGAGCTTTTCATTAAAACTCAGCAATTTAAAAGCTTTGTGTTGCCATTCTGCAAAGCGTAAGATATTTATTCTTCAAATTTAATTAGAAAACACATCGATTTAAAAGAAGTGTGTTGCCGCTCGGGAGAACTTAATATATTTATTTGTCTTTAATAAACAAACTCAGGAATTTTAGAGAAATGTGTTTCCGTTGGCCAAATTAAAATACTTTTAAATGTGTTGTCGATGATAAGCAAAGCAGAAGATTTTTAATTTTTCTGTCAAATTTATTCTGTTATTAATTATAAACTAAGCAAGCGATTTAAAACCAATAAACACAAATTCATTTAAGCCAGGGATGGGCAAATCTTTTCTGTCGCGGGCAAAAAATAGAAAGAAAAACGTTTGGCGGACTAAGATAAGTTTTTCTAAAATTTTAAAAACAATATACAAGTTAAATATGTTAATGAGATGAATGAAATTACGATTTCATTTTTAAAAGTTCCTTATATTGAGGTTCGAAGTGAGATATACTGGTTCTAAGGAACGAGGCTAAATTTGTCAGTCTACTTTTGAAATAATTCTTTCTAAGGTTTATAGTTGAAAACACTTGTTCGCATATATAAGATGAAGCAAACATAGCACTGATTTTCTGGGCATGAGATATTAAATTTGAAAAACTTACTTTCGATAATGATTTGTAAAACTCAAACTTTGGCGTATTTAGGAACAACTGCTTGATATGATTGTCAGATTGAAAATCAATTAATTCAAGCTGCAAATATGACCTCACTGCTTCGTAGTTTACGTTGAAAAGCCATGGCAAAAACATACAGTTCTGTTTGAAGGTCACTGAAATCTGCGTTCGAACTCAAAATGCAGTCTTTTCAAGCCATCTTCATAATTCTCAAGCTTCTCTTCATTTACTGAGGGTACTGAATTTAACCTCGGAAAGTAAGACAAGTCGTTCTTAGCTAGATGCCCAGCAAACAGATTAAGCTAATTAAGATGAAGTTTTTTCTAAGAGGTCTAATTCAACCTGTAGTGGATTCCCATATGTCTACTCGAGAAAGAAAACTTCCGCTTTCAGCACTTTACCGATTGATAGCTGTTGTGTGCTTGCAATTTCCATCGATTTATGTTTTGTAGAACTAAAATAGAATAAGTAAAAATAGCATGTCATTTCCAAAAAAGGAAGAAAAAATATTTAAGAAAAGTAGAAAAAGAGATGGATATATATTATATAAATATATACTTCTTTTAATTTGCCTTGGATCGTCAAATTAAAATTCTATCCGCGGGCTGGATAAAAACTTCCGGCGGGCCTGGGTTAGCTCGCGGGCCGTAGTTTGCCCATCCCTGATTTAAGCTATCATTAACTGCTAGCTGGAAATGCGAAATTTACACTAGCTAGAATCATCTACATATTTACATTTTTTGTGACGTTTATTTATTATAATCTTTTTCGAAAATCTTAAGAAGCGTTAATAAATCCATCTAATCATAAATATCTTTTGCATTAAAGATATTATGAACATTTCATACACAAAAATTTCCCTTTTCCTGATTAAAATAGTGTGAAAGTGCTTATTTATATGTGTCTAGTCTCTACATTTAATAAAAGAAAGAGTCTGTGTGTCTTTTCGTTCGAACTGCGCGTAAGCTAATAGACCTAGGGCTACGAAAGTTGGTACATAGGTGCATCTAGACAAGAGACAATGAACCTCGAAACAATTTTTTTAAAATTCGAATCAGATTTTTTTTTTTTTTTAATTTTATCTTTTTTGATAAAATCGCATCATTTTGAATAGTTTCATTCTTTTAGAAATGTGGTTTTGGTAATAGTTTCTCATTCAATTCTTTGTATACTGGACTGCTGACTGTTGAAAATATGAGATAAAATATTATTAATAATACATGCAGCACGCACATCGCAACTTCTTATTCTGATGTGCATGTGTCTGAGGCACAATAGAAAAGAATTTCCGTTTTTTTTTTTTTTTTTTCTCTCTCTCTCTCTCTTTATTAACTAATGGCAAAGAGATTTGTATATTTTGATTTATGTCATCCACAAAGCACAATTTGGATTGGTTATGGCTTTCTGATGATAGTTTCATTCTTTAAGAAATGTGGTTTTGGCAACAGTTTTTCATTCATTGCCTTGGATACTGGACTACTGACTATTTTCTCTTGAAAATATGAGATTTATTGCTTATTTCATTGCAATGGTTTTATGTTATGTTTTAATTATATAAAATGATTTGCATGATTTTTTTTTAGGAAACAAAGTTCTTAACTTCCTTTATACCATTTGAATTCTTAAGATTTTGCAACGGGAAGTTGGTTAATTTATTTATTAGGATAATTAATATTTATGTTAAGGGATATTGATTATTTCGCTGTAATTTTTTTATATATAATAAATTTTTTATTGAAATTTTTGTTTTTCCTTTTTCGTTGTCGTTGTTTGTTTTTTTGATAAAGTTGTTCTGCAGAGTAAAATTCTGTGCTGTTTTTAAATTTAATGTTTGGTGTTCCCTTTATGCATTTTTCTGGTGCATTTAAAAACCAGAAGACGGCTAGTTATATTCATATTATATCAGTTCAATTCCATAGCTATTTTGAAGGCTATTTCTTCTTCATTGTTTATTGTTATCATTCGGCTCATGTTATCAAAACAGCCGTGAACAAACGTGATACAATTAAGCTTAGCATACTGTAGCGATTTTAGGTAACTAGTAACCTAAATATCTCATGCTGTCCAGTCCTGGTCTAAAAACCGAAACTCATCACCAGATGGCGGAAATTTGTTGCTATAGTAGGAAATTTGTTGCTCTACTTGAAGGGCTCAAGTTGGAAAAATTACAAAAAATTTCATTTTATCTTTCATAACTGTCCAAAAATAAAATCAGTTCGTATATTTACTAGAAACATCGCGTAACATAGAAATCTGGTACAGCTGGCTTTTAAGAAATTATTAGTAATTTAACGGCATACTAGATGATAATTAATCTCATACTAGATGATAATTTATCTCTCGTAACTGTCCAGTATTAAAGTCCAGTTCGAATATTGCTAAAAACATTGCGTAACACAGAAATCTGGTACACCTGGCTCTAAGAAATTATCAGTAATTTAACGGCATACTAGATAATAATTAATGTTTTATAATTTTTTACAATTTTATTTTTCGCTCTATAATTTATTTTATAACGAAAAGTAAAAAAGTTATAATTTTATTGCTTTCTGATGCAGTAATTAAACTTGGTGAAGAGGCCTAACTCACAAATTCAAGTATATCAATGACAAAGAGCAGGTGTAAAAACTCATATGTGTAGAAAGAAAACTCATTTACAACTTAACGCGATTTTATAAATGTAAGGGTGTATAACGCGAAACATCTGCTGTTTTATACGTATATCATAGGAAATGAAGTAAAAAAGCACTAAAGGAAAATGAACATGCAGCTGTGTATTGAATATCGAGCGACGTAGGGAATACACGAAATATTTAACGTGATAAATAATTCAAATCCCGCTTAAAAGTAAAAGTCGGGAGATTTGCAATTCATCCGCTCTGTGTTTTCTTTTAATCTTTAGTTTGCATGTACCCGAAGCAGAAATATATTTTCCCATCTCATATAAGTACATCGGCATATAATAACCCTCATCCATCTCTGTTAGTATGAACAAGAAAAAGAAGTTGAAATCTGCACATGCGAATATTTTTTGCGCATTAAATCATATTTTTTCTCCACAAGTATGATTACGAGTGGATGTTTCCAAATTTTCGACTCTCAGCATTGTTTGACATGCCGCGATTATGGCATGTCACGATCAGTTTTAGGTACTAAAACTACTTGTAAACATTGCTGTTATGACACAACATGCTTTGCAACAAAACCATAGTTCCTTAGTATCAAGCCCTTCCTATGTATAACATAGCCAGTTTCACTTTGGAAGAATTTCTCGAATGTTAGATTCAGGTAACTATTTGAAAAGTAACTACAGATGAGAATAGAAAAGCAAGTACGGTTTCTTTGCTTTCTTATTCCAGATATAAATCGTTTTCGGAACGATTTGTAACGCATCCTAAATCAGATTGCACCTTTACGCAAGCTCAACGCAAAACATCTGCTCTTTTGTACGTATTTATACGCGTTTAAGTTGACTAATGATGCATCATTTTATCGGATAGTGAAGGACATTCATGAACATGAATACTCACCGCAATGTTAAGCGTTGAAATGAGTACTTAGCATAATATCAAGGGAATAGTGCTCTTCTATAATGTAAGCAAGCTTAACGCGAACAAACTTAACGATGAGAAACGAGCGCTTTACCATAATGTTAAACGTCGAAATGAGTAGTCTACCCGTAATGGCAAATTATGCGTGAATACGAGGGATGGCCAAACTTCAAGACGATGGAAGCCATATGATAGATTTTATGAGCGTTCGAGAGCCGGAAGTCCAACTTTATATCATTTTAAAAATAATGAATCAGGTTTTGAATATAAAGAAACTTTTGAAGTAAATTAATAAACATGTGATTAACATAATTACATATAGATATGAATAAATACATCTTATGTCTACTGTTTTGTGTTTATCATGTTAAGTCCCAAGAAAATAAAAATTTGTAACTTTTGTATTGGTCAACTAAGAGTTTTTTCTTCAGGTCAAGTAACCAAATATTGTTGCGAAATGTCCAGGCGCCGTAGAATAGCTTCCCAGCAAAGCATGTTTAGGGTTGCCAGAAAATGGCAAGCGAAGGCACGGTTGCCACATTTGGCACCAAATTGCCCTTTTGGCGATATTTGGCGACAAAATTGTCGATATACTATAGACAGAACGTCTGGAACGAATTATTACTGGTTTAACCCAGAATATTCTCGAACGCAAGCTAGAAAGCTATATAAACCCTGCTGGTGCGCGGAGAGCGAGTTACCATTCAGTTAGTGTCTCGTCTAGCGAGTTGATAGTCAGTCAGTAAGCGAATGGCTCGAAGTCTAGTGCTGAGTTGGTTGTCGAGTGCATCGAGAGGGTCTTTTAGTGTATCGCGAATAAGTGCATCATTGAGTTTTATCTTAGAGTGTGCTGAACCAAAAGAACGACCGAACCAAGTCGGGAGTTGTACTCTAGTGTATCGTTGACGGCGTTTTGAATGCGTTTTGAGGGCGTTTTGAGTGTTTCTCGAGATTATGTAGGGTTCCGAGAAAGGCCGAGGAGAGTCGGGAACTGTACTCTGGTGCTTTGCCGTGAAGCTGTCTTCACCGTTATACCGTGAAAGTCTGAAGGCCGTGTAACTGATTGTTTCAGCCTGTTTGTAGTAGTTCTTCGAGTACTGTAAACGTGTTTTTGGAGTTATCTTGAATAATACTGGCCATTAAAGTGTGTTTCGATACTTCATTAAGGGTTGCCTTATTCACTCCAAATCTACGAACCCGTACGTGAAGAAAAATACGTAACAATATTTTCTTCTAATTTCCTTTATAGATCTCCGTTTATAATTATTGTTGTTTTATTTTATAGGAAATAAAATGAATCAGAAGCATATTCATTGGTCTATAATTACATAATAAATTTTATTTGAGTAAATTACAAATCGTTATTTAAAAGAAAATTGAGTGTTTCTTTTTAACTTATGAGCAGTCTTTTAGAATAAATTAAATGATACACGTCAACGAGCCATGCACAGAAACTGTTATTCGAGAAAGAAAATTTATTTGAAAATAAATACTTGCTCAGGCTTTTGTTTAAATATAATTTTGTTTCTCCAAACAATTAATATAAGGACCAACATTCTGAGATCATTCGAATCTCTGGATCCTAACTTAAGGAATGGCTAAATTTTCCCCTAAACTTTGCAATAACTTTTTTTAACTGATGGCCAGTATAGAAGAATTCACACACACACACACACAATAAATAAATACATAAATGAAATAAAATAAAATTTTTAAAAAATCTGAAAGGTTTCAAATTTTAAATTACGTCCAAAGAGGCTTTTTTTTTTTTTTTTTTTTTTTTTTTTTTTTTTTTTTTTCTAACGTTTTGTGTGTTACCTTTATTTATTCTTTGCACTTAAACCATAAAATCCAGTTCAAAAGCAATGTCGTAAAATAGTTTTAAAATGATCATATCTTTAAAATTTCGGATACAGAGACTCATGCCCTGGAGATAAAAATGTTTTTTCTGTACAAAGTTGCCATTTCTCGCTTTCAGATCCTTGAATTTGTTAACAAAAAATTCGTTAAAGTTTTACAAAATAGGAAATCGATAATAAAACAAATTCCAAATTTCAAACCTGGTCTTCCACATGCCTATCTTCGCAGTAGGATTACGTCATTCAAAATTCTATGGCTCTATGTACCGTTCTTTAATCATAATGCGAGAGATATACGTACATTTATGCAGATTTTTCATTATTTAATTTCCTCAAATATAATGCACGATTCTAACCTTTGGGGGCAACAGTTTAAAAAGTGATTCGCCGTTTATAGTGATTCAACGCAAAATCGCAAAACGAAAACGATAGTCCTTCAGACCCCTTTGGAGCCCCTTTGGCCTAAAAAAGAATAAAAATAAATAAATAAATGAATAAATAAAAAAAAAAAATCTGAAATGTTTCAGATTTTAAATTACGTCCAAAGGGGCGTTTTTTAACATTTTGTGTGTTACCTTTCTTTATTAAATATCATGTTCCTCGCACTTAAACCATAAGATCCAGTGCAACAGCAATATTGGAAAATAGTTTTAAAACGAGCATGTCTTTAGAATTTCCGATACAGAGACTCACGCGCTGGAGATAAAAATGTTTTTTCTGCACAACGTTGCCATTGCTCGCTTTGAAATCCTTGAGTTTGTTAATCAAAAATTCGTCAAAGTTTTAAAAAATAGGAAATCGATCATAAAACAAATTTCAAATTTCAAATTTGGTCTTCCACATGCTCATATTCGTTGGAGGATTACGTTATTCAAAATTCGATGACTCTATGTACCGTTGTTTTATCACAATACGAGAAATATACATACATTTATGCAGATTTTTCATTATTTAATTTCTTCAAATATAATGCAGGACTCTAACATTTTGTGGCAACAGTTTGAAAAGTGAACCGACATTTATGAGTCCGACGCAAAATGCCAAAACGAAACTAATAGTCCTTCGGGATTCAAATCCCTTTGGACTAAAAATAAATATAAAGAAAATAAAAAATAAAATCTGAAAGGTTTCAGATTTTAAATTACGTCCAAACGGGCATTTTTTAAAAACATTTTGTGTGTTACTTTTATTTATTAAATATCATGTTCTTCGCACTTAAACCATAAAACTGAGTTCAAGAGCAATATCGCAAAATAATTTTTAAATGAACAAATCTTTAGAATTTCCGAAACACGGTCTCGGGCGCTGGAGATAATTTTTTTTTTTTTTTTTTTTTTCTGTACAATGTTGTTATTGGTCGCTTTAAAATCCTTGAGTTTGTTAATCAAAAATTCGTTAAAGTGTTACAGATTACAAAATATGAAATGGATAATAAAACAAATTCCAAATTTGGTCTTACAGATGCCCATATTCACGTGGAGACGTACGTTATTCAAAATTGGATGGTTCTAGGTACCGTTGGTTTATCACAACGCGAGAAACATACACGCATTTAGGCAAATTCTTCATTATTTAATTTCTTCAAATATAATACAGAGCTCTAATATTTGGTGGCAACATTTTGAAAAGTGAAACGCACATTCAGAGTGATTCGACGCAAAATTGCTAAACGAAAGCAGTAGTCCTTCAGGCACAAACCCCCTTTGGAATAATAAATTATTAAATGCAAATTTAATAAATTGTTAAATTCATGATAAGTAGTTAAATAAAAG
The DNA here is from genome assembly GCF_044657685.1 of Stegodyphus dumicola. Classification (NCBI taxonomy): domain Eukaryota; kingdom Metazoa; phylum Arthropoda; class Arachnida; order Araneae; family Eresidae; genus Stegodyphus; species Stegodyphus dumicola. The sequence goes on from NC_140776.1 coordinate 137,039,093, forward strand.
AAATAAAATAACGGATCTTATCTTATTTTGTGTTTCGGTTGGAGTTTATAACATAATATTTCAAGGGATGAGAGAAAAAAATTCATTCTTTTTCCACCAGGTGAAAAAGGTAAAACGATTGAAGCAGCACTAATGAGAACAGAAAGAATGCTAGAAACAATAGGAGAGATGGAAAGAAATTTTAACGGAGAAGTGTAGCTTCGAAAAAAATGAGAGAAGAGTACTTTTTGACTGCGATGTCCTGCCTATGTAATTCTAGCTATCGAGCAGAAGGAAGCTGAGAATTGGAGTTCGTTCTTCCAAGTAAAGCGATGTAAAAAGTGAGCAATAGTTTGCTGTTTGCTGCTGGCATCTATTGGCCATTTAGGAAACTAAATAAAACGATTTAGTTGAATATTAATTAGTTATATTCTTTATATTAGCGTTTAGGTGTATTTTAAAAGATGTTAATTATTAAAGATAATAGAAGTTATATTATTAATATATGTTAAGAGTATTTAAATACATTAGGAATACATTTGAATTTTAAAATATAGAAAAAGTTAAATCTTTAATATTTTAAACTATTACTAAATCTATCTTCTGCATTAGAGAGAATGCAAATAGGTGCACAAATTGAGGCTAATTTTTCTTGTATTTCTAAGTCTATGAGTTTAATATCTCGAATTATTTACAAACATGAAATGAAAAATTACATTTAAAATATTATATTACAAACATTATTTACAAACGTATTCTGAAGAAAGGTTTTTTAATTTAAGCGTTACAGATAAGTAATAAAGCAATTCCCTAGAATGTTTCAAACTTGTTTAATAGATTCGATTTGCTGTAAAGTGATGTAATTTAATCAGTTGAGTATTTACTGATTCAAGATCACCACCCCGAAGAAAATAGTAATTAGAATAAAGAGTAACGGAATTAAATGTTATATTCAATGTTAAAAGGATAAATGTTAAAATTGCAAATATTACATTACAGATAAGCTATACAGAGAGAAAAGAAATTATTAATATTGTTACAAACTAATGAGACCAGAATATAAAATATCCATTTACATATTTTCCTATAAGTATAAAATAAGCTTAAATATTTTTTGCGTATTATCGAACATGATGATTACGTATTCATTGTGACAGACTAAATGGTGATTGCTGCTTTTATTTAAAAGAGAATGTTATTAGATGACTCTGATTACTGAATGGTCCGGGTACGAATCCCGGAGAAGGCATGGATGTTGTAAATATATAGTGTCTTTGAGGCAGTGGGCACTCTAAATATAACAGGTATTTGATTGATGATCTATCTAATTAAATATTCAGTGTTTTCATAGAATGGCATCATATATTTTTTATTATTTATTTCAAATTTTGCAAAAACTTTATGAATTTTTGAATAACAAACTCTACGATTTGAAAGCTGCAGTGGCAACACTGTGCGGAATAAAACATTTTATCTCCTTGCGCGAGACTGTCTATCGTTTGTTTTGAAATGTTCTGTGATTTTGCCTTTGAATGGAATTTTATGTAGCGTAAGTGCGAAGAACGTGATATTTAATAAATAAATTTAACACATAAAATTTAATTATAAAATACAAAAATAAAAAAAATACTAGCGATCTTACTAAGAAAACTGAACATTGATATGATGAACTAAAAGACTGAAAAAAAAGAGCAAAAATGTACACCAAAATTTAACACTGCACCGGGAATTCTAAACATATGCTACTTTTAAAATCTTGAGATTTTGCTGTTGAGTTGTATATGGCGTAAGTGCGAAGAAAACGATGCTTAATTATAAGTTCCAAAGACCAACAACAAAAAAATAAATGAATATGTTTGCAGGAGTGAGTACGAACTCAGCGAGATCCTAAGAAACCTTAACAAACCATTTTGGGCGCCCATTAAAATCTGAAAATTTTCAGACCTTTTTAAATTATTTTATTAAGTACTATTTATTAATATTACTATTTAACTAATTTGTTTATTAACTCAATAATTTATTGAATTTTTATTTATATCTCTACATTTTATTGAATTTTAATTTTAATTACTTAATTTTCTAATTTTATTAATTAATTCCTTATTTTTAATTATGAATAATTTTGCTACGTTATTAGTTATTTTGTTTATTTATTTCTATTTCTTTTTTTTCTGACGACCTTCCACTGGGCTTCAACGCTTCTAATTTTAGAAATTATGCCCTGAAATACGATGAAACAGGATCTCACATATCCTCAAAAGTTCAAGTAGGCGAACAACTGCAGAGTTCCAAAGCTTCGTATCCTTTCTGTATAATAAGCACATACAGTATTTTGTACTTCCGAAAAGCAGCTTCCCTTACTGCATTGCAGATAGCCAGAGTCAAGTATAATAATAATTTGCGATGTCTGTCAGAAACGCTTTAAACCCTTTCTTGGTCGAAGTTTTTTCGACTTTCTGATCCCCACCCCCCCAAAAAAAACAGCATTTTTCGTATTGCTGAAAATTAATATATGTTCTATTCTAAATTCAAAAATGCAAAATATCTTTGACAGTAAGAAAGTTTTTGATGGACTTACACGTGGTCAAATATGTGATATCCCGTCCGCTGATCACCAGTTTTCCCTGCACTGTACCCAAGTTTTAAATTTAAAAAATACATTGTGATACTATATTTATTAACTCTATTGTTTTGATGTGTTTAACATAAATATATACATAAAAGTAATTAATAAAATTACGTATGAAAACTTTTAGAACAGGGCTTCTTAAACATTTTTTCAGTCGCGACACCTTTTTGTCACTGAGATTTTTTTCACGACCCCCAGGACCCCATAATATTTACGAAAATTTTGTGGGACCCCATAAACATTGCGCAAATCCGACACACGCGCGAGTGAAACTGTCAGTTTTTTGACTTGTACTGTAATATATACTATTGCAGTTTTTAGGTCATTAACTTGAATTTCTAATTTTAAGACATAGAACAATGGGGAAATTTTAAATAAGTTACAGACGAAATGACAGCGTCACGTACAAAGCAAGTAAAATGAACGTTTATATTATAAAAAGATTGCGTCTAAACGTTTTCGTTTTTTCTTTGTCTGTATTGTTCTATCTTTATCTATTTTCAAATACATTGTGTAAAATATTTGGTAATTGTAAAATTATTGTAATAAGAAATTAAAAACTGCTAAAATTTTTGGCGACCCCCTGCTGCAGGTCCTGCGATCCCCATGGGGATCGAAACCCATAATTTAAGAAACCTTGCTTTAGAAAATAGTTTTCCAACCTTACCATTGAAATAGCTTTACAACCTGCCTTGGGCATCAGAGCATAAAAACCACATTTATCATAAAAACAAAATCATTTAATCAGAAAAAAAAAATTTTTTTTGGCTTACTTTATCAAAAAAATTGGGTATGAATATAAAAGAATACCTTAAATGTTTTTTTTTTTTTTTTTTATTTGAAATTCTAACAGATATCACGCCGATATTCCAAAACAGAATAACAGATATTCGAGGCGGGAAATCTCACTGCGAAAATTGTGAAGAAACTAGGACTACTCGCTCTATCTCTTAGCAATATTCAGAAATACAAAAATAATCGCGGAATTTAAAGCGACGTGTGAGTAGCGACGAAAAACTGGTGGCCGAGGATGATTCTCCACCACCAGGATTTGGCGATTGAGTCTCCTAATCCCCAGTCGCCCTTTAAAAGGTGCAGTATATAAGGTATTTCTTCCGCCTTCTTAGCAGGTCTTCGTGGTGTAATGGCCTGCACACTCGGTGCCTATTCGAGAGGTCCGTGGTTTGAGTCCCGGTGAGGGCATTGCTCATTTTTCACGTCTCCCGCTTCAAAACACCTAATGACTCTACAACCGTGTATCGGAAATTCTAAAGATATGCTCTTTTAACTATTTTTAACTCTTTTAACTATTTTGTGATATTGCTGTTGAATTGAGTTTTAGGGTTTAAGTGCGAAGAACATAATATTTAATAATAGAGGTAACAAATAAAACGTTAAAAAAAACGCTCCTTTAGGCGTAATAACATCTGAAAGCAAGAAAAAATCCGAAAGCAATATAAAATCTGAAAGCTTTCCGATTTTTTATTTTTATTTTAATAAAATTGTTTTATTATTACATCGGCTCATGGAAGATAAAACTATTTTATTTCAATTAGGTGGCGATACATTAATTTCGAGTTACCGAGTTTATTGATGAAATGTAAATATATTACGTTTTATCGGACGCAACGCATTACTGTTGAACCGCTGAGTTTGTTAATCAAAATTTCATAAAGTTCACAAAAAACATAAAATGGAGGAGATCGAAATTCAGAATGCACATTCAAGATACACATGTTAGAGTAGAAGACTTGTATGTTTAAAATTTAACGAGACGTCATTTTCTCACAATGCGAACATCATGCATACTCAAATATATACCTACAGATTCTTCATTATTTAATAATAGTGATTGTATGTAGCTCCTTAATGTGCTTGTATTATTTCATATTTTATGTTTTCGATGGCTTTGAATTTGCCATTTCAAATTAAAAAAAAACTAATTACATTTTTTCCCCAGGTGAATTTAATTATGCAATTGTTTAATGAGATAAAGGGCCAAAATTAATAGTTGGCGAAATTATACAGATTGGAATTCGAAGGTCTTCGTCACCGTTAATAAACAAATAAATAAATATTAAAAACTCTGATGTGTACACCACATGACTCCTTGTGCGGAATATTAAATTAGACGCAATTTTCCTGCATTTCATTTAAACATTTTGAATTAACAATTAACGAATTTTGAATTAAATCTACTTCGTCGATAGCGCGTAAACCAAAATAGAATAAAAGCACTCTTTAAAATTCACTATATTTATTTACCATAGTGACACTTCGCTAGGTTCACTTACCAGCGTTACATCTCATTCATTTTATAACTCAAAGTGCACAAAATTATACCACCTTAAGAATTACCACATGTTCCATTCAAATACTATAATAAATCTAAAACGGTATATAAAAGAAATTAAACAAACCGAAAAAGAAACAGTTTTTCACAGACGATTCAACGTCGCTTACCTAGTGCGCATGCGTTACTAATTAATTAAGTTCTCGCCTCGCGGCAAGGGAAAAATGAATAAAAATTCAAAATATTTTTATTAAAAATTGAAAGATATATAAAAAAATAAAACACCATGTGCAGTTAAAATAATTTAAAAAAAAGAATTTTTACAATTAAAGTTACAGTTTTTACGCAAAAAACAAGCTAATAACTTAAATAATAATTCCAGAATGATTTAAGCTAAATTTAATTCGCAATAATAAACAGTACTGTACAGTTGCCAAATTAAGAGTTATCAAGTACTTAGGCTTATGCTAAACGTTACACAATTCTGGATGACCTAATTTATATGTTTGAGAATCATTACACTAGAATAACAAGGAAGTCAAACACTGAGAAGTGGCAGACAAATTGAAAAAAAAAAAAAAAAAAAAAAAATTCTTAAAAAGTCTTTTGAATTGATACTCTCTGAATGCATAAAAACCAGCTCCATATGTAATAATAAAAGAAAATAAGATTTTATTTATTTATGAAACGCCTTTCTTAATGTGTTTCATTAGCTACTTTTTGCTCGTAGTTTCTTATAATTACGGTGCCGCTTTAAGCTTCCTGATTGAAACGCAGTTCTGTTCTGCACAGACTTGAGATATTCCATCTGTGTTAATTTACAGAAACCAGAAGAAATAAAGAAAAAGATTATTATGGCTCTTCTGTCTAACATTGTCATACAGGAAATGTAAAACGAAAATGTTTTTCCTCTTTGCGGATTAGTTTTTACAGAGAGGAAATCTTTCGCCAATTAAGAAAATACAGGCAGACTTTCGGCTCCTCGACTTTTGAACATAACTGGTTCCTGAAAATGTGTGCGAATGTTGAATGTTCGAAAGTACAAGGATGTAAAAAAAATTACATTAAAAATTTCAATTTCATTATAGTTAACATCAAAAACTGTACTTTAAAATATTTATTTATCAACAGTATTATTTATTTACTAGTATATATTGTTACGAAATGCCCAGGCGCGGTAAGATGGCTTCACCGAAAAGCAGGTTTAGGGTTGCCATAAAATGGCAAGAGAAGGCAGGTTTGCCACATTTGGCGAGAAATTGCTAATTTGGCGACATATGGCGACATGCCATGGACGGATGGAGAAACTTTTGGAACGAATTCTTACCGGTTTAGCCCAGAATGTTCTCGAACACAAGCCAATTATTATTATTATTATTATTATTATTATTATTATTATTTAAATTTAGATTTAGTATGTTATTTTTAACGTGTCTTGTAAATTAAACAAGAAAAAGTATTGAACATGCCTTTAAATACCAAAACATGAATAAAAGTAGTTTTTTTTATTATCATAAACTCAAACTAAGTACTTAACATCTAAATAAAAGGCTGACTACTTCCTCTCCTGAAACTATGAATTTGTCACTAAGAGGAAATTTTCCTCTGTTGACAAGTTCTATACTATACGTTTACAAACATTCCTGCCTTCTTCGGGTTTCGAACCCGAGCTCAAGACTATGACACTCGGCTTCCTTATAGGGCGTTAATTATTGGCGTTAATTAACCTTCTTGGAGTAGCGCAAAAGAACTATTTGTCTCAAAATATGATTTTGCGCCCTCCACTGTAAATGCGATGTTTATCGTTTTACTTCCTTGTACGAAGTAAAAAGGAAGTATTGTAATCGCGAAAAGTTTCAGGCAGCATATTTCAACGACAATATCCATTTTGACCGCTATCGAATGCAATTTAACGATGTTTTTGCGTGATATCTGTACGTAAGGACAGAATAAAATACTCTTTTCCTTCAAAAAAATTATAAAACTGCTTTAAAATTAATTCTGAAGATAATTTTTCGTGGCGTCTGTACGAACGTATGTACGTACGTACGTATCTCACGTAACTTAAACACGAGTAGCCTCAGAACGTTGAAATTTTGTATATAGGACTGCTATAACATGTAGATGTGCACCTCGTATTTTGCAATCGGCAGCACCAAACGTATATAAATATATTTATATATATATCCACTCTGTTACCTGGCTCAGTGATCTCAGTTTCTTTACTCTTATATGTTTGTAAATTGTACATTTTGAGCTTTAAAAATGATTGAATTATGTTGTTTTTATCTTCCGGTTAAGGATTTTATGCCTTTAGTAAATATGTGTGCAATATTTTTAGAATTATCAGCAATTTTAAAGTTGTTTAATTGCCGCTAAGTCTTTTTTTAATGGCGGCCATTGATGTTTACATTTGAATCAGGAGACTATTGGATTTGTTGCCAATCTAGAGAAACTTAGCTTCGCAACAACGAAGATAACGCATTCATTTATTATTGCCAAATAAATCATGCTTAATTCTTTCTGAAATTTTTTCGAGGAAATAAGCGTTTGAGATTTACTTCGTAATTTTTAATATAGATATTTTGAGTTTTTATGTATTTTTGCCTTCTCGCGAAGTGAGAACTGAATTAATTAAATGAGAAATACTCAATCGTCTGTGAAAAACTGTTTCTTTTTTTGTTTTGTTTGCTTAATTTCTTTTTTACATCGTTCTAGCTTTATTATAGTATTTGAAAAGAACATGTGGCAACGATTAGATTATTCTTTAAATGATATACATTTTGTGCATTCTGAGTTATAATATGAACGAAATATAATACTGTTAAGTAAACCTAGTGCCAGAGTGTCGCTATGTTAAACAAATAGAGTGAATTTTAAAGAATGCCTTTATTCTATTGCGGTTTATGCGCTGTCGGCGAAGTAGATTTAATTAAATCCAATAAGTTTAAAAGAAATGCAAGAAACAAATGCGTATAATTTAATATTCCGGACAAGAAAGTCATGTGGTGTACACATCAGATGTTTTGTTCAAGTCTGCTGCCATTCGGCAAATGCAAAATACTTATTTTTTAAATTTATCTGTTATTGATTAACAAACTAAGCCAGTGGTCTTCAAACTTTGTCGACTTAACGGAACCCTTTACACTATAATGCTTTTCGCAGGGGCCTCCATCCGACACTTCGAAAAATTTATCTTAGAATAATATTTAAAGTAGATCGATATGTTATAGGTATGTAATTAAAGAATGTAAAGACAATTAAAGAAAAATATCGTATTTTTTTAAAAAAGATTTTAACATAAAATTAATGTAATTTCTCATGCTCGTGCTCCCAGTGCAACCTGACCTTTGCATTATATTTAGAGACTAGGGTGTGCTGGCATTATTTGATTCAAACTGTCGCATTTCAAATCTTGCATTTAATTTGTGTCTGTGTTTTATTTTTGTTAGAAGAAGCTTTTACGTAAATTTAGAATTTAACTTCGAATCTGTTGATGCGGTGATCAGTTGTCTCCTTTATTTCATTGATAGGTCATCTGATTTATTGTAGTACTCGAATGGATTTTCTATTTAGTCATACTTAGTTTTCTCTTCTTAGAAAATAGTTTTTCTTATAGTTTTCTTCAATTGGAAATGATGCTCTATTAGATTATTTTTAACATTGTCGTCGAAGCATAACTCATTTTTCATTGGAGAATTGTTTAATTTTGCAAGGCATTCGCTTTGACATTTGTCACATAACTTTTGAAACTCTTGTTTCACTGGATAGCTCAACAAATTGCTTTTAAGCTTCGTATGGTAGATGATCAATCTCATTAAATGTCAATTAATGTAATTTCTACAACAGTGTCATTTATGTAATTTCTTTAAATTCATATAGCTGAATTAAATTTTTGTGACCTTATCATTTCCTTTATGACCCCTTTTGGAGTCGCGACCCACAGTTTAAAAAACGCTGATCGAAACGTATTTCGCTGTTTCACCTGGGTATTCAGAGCAACTTGAATCTGTACATCCTTACAACCACTGCCAACGGAGCGGCCTCTTAGGTGAATGTTATGCGAGTCTTTTGACTATCATTGGCGTAATTATCTACTTCATTACATTAAATTGATAAGCTAATTCAGTTGCATTATTTTGGTCTTTGTAAATTAAGTAATCAAGGTTTGTAATAAAATCCGTAAGAATTCTTTAGGTTTTTCTTTTTAGCCTAGTTTACTTCTTGGTGGAATATATCATTAACATGTGGATGATTTCCTCCCTCCCTGGTGCAGAAAGTAACTCTATTATCCACCATATTTCCCCAATCAGTTAATTCCATTCCTAAAATGTAGGAACCACTTAGTGGCATTCGTTTGCAAATTGTTTCAGTTTCCTTAGGCAACAGATCAACAAACAGGTATTGCTACAAATATACTGTTTGTCTACGTCAAGAACATATTACGCTAGAAAGTCTACATCTGTCTATTGCAATAGAAATGGGCTCAAACTCATTTTTAAATACCGATGTTTGAAAAAATGCGTTTAATTTTACCATCTTTATGCAATTAATGATGAAATGCCGATATACCCTTTTTTACTTTTGGTTAAAGTCAAATCAACTACATAATACCGTTTTTATTTTTCTTCAGAAAACATTCACCAAAAACAAAATAAAAATAAAGTTTTTCACAGGACTCACTCTATTTGAAATAGGCCTTTTACTATACTATAGTGAACGCCGCCAGATACTAGCGAGAATAAATTTCGTGATAGATAAACACTAGCAACAAGCTGTATACAACGCTGGTGACACCATCAAAGAAAAGCAAAAATTTAATAGAAGTATCTCTTTTAAATCAATTGTAAAATAATAGCTATTATTAAAGCTCTGACCCTCATATTTCTCTTACATGGCAATGTTTTCTATTTTTGATAGGACATAAAGTACGTGAACGGAAAACAACAAATGCATTAAGGATTTTTAATTTTAAGGAATTTAATGTATGCATTTATAAGAAGTCAAAGCACATAAGTGTAAAAGAAGATGGAAACGATAACGATTACTATATTCACAGCGAATTTTCTCTGAAGTTTCTCAAACAGGAAATATTATTAATACATTTCATTTTTTCTGAATTTTATTTTTCTTACTTAAGTTAATAATAATAATAATAATATTTAAAAAAATAAAAAGAGTGGACGAAAAAAAAAAAAAAATCTGAAAGCTTTCAGATTTTACACTACGCCCAAAGGGGCGGTTTTTTAACGTTTTGTGTATTACTTTTATTTATTAAATATCATGCTCATCTCACTTAAACCATAAAATTCAGTTCAACAGCAATATCGCAAAATAATTTTAAAATGAGCGTATCTTTAGAATTGCCGATACACAGTCTCGCGCACTTGAGATAATTCCCCCCCCCCGTACAGTGTTGCCATGGCTTGCTTTGAAATTGTTGAATTTTTTAATCGAAAATTCTCTAATGTCTTACAAAATATGAAATAGATAATAAAACAAATTCCAAATTAAGGCTTCCAGATGCCCATGTTCGCTGGAGGATTACGTTATTCAAAATTTGATGCCTATAGGTACCTTTGTTTCATCCCAATGCGAGAAACATACATACATTTATGTAGATTCTTCATTATTTAATTCCTTTAAATATAATACAGGACTGTAATAGTTGGTGCAACAGTTTGAAACACAGAAAGTGAATCGACGCAAAATGCGAAATTAATAGCCCTTCTGGGTTAACGCCCTTTGGGCCAATAAATAAAAACCAGTGAGTATAACTACTGGAAAACGAAAATGCTGCTTTTCATTTAATAGAAATAAAGATTTATTTTACAGATTACGAATTTATTGTATTTTTTCAAATAGAATTTTTATTTTTAAAAAGTAAAAGTACCATTTTCCTATTATTTAAGTTTCAGTAGGCACATCAAGGATGTTTATACGTGAACACACACAATTATATCCTTCTGAATTGCCAATTATTATGTGGCTGAATGAAGATAATATACTTCTAATTGTAAATGTTAAGCTACGCTTGTTCAATGTTATGTTACTAGATGGCGCCAGCATCCCATGTTTCTTACGTGCCGAAATTTTGTTTTTAGGGTATGTATGAGTCATCTAATTCAAAAATAATTCCCTTCAATGCTTCTTGCATTGTTTGGGTTTCTATTTTATATTCAGTATCTTCCAATTTCGTTGGATTTTCTTTCCCCCTTTTATGCTTATTATTTCTTCTATTTCATAGATATCCTGATATGTTCAGGGTTTTTTTTTTTTTTTTTTTTTTTTTTTAGTGCATAAAACTGAATTTGTTTAGAATTAAAAATGATAAAAATTCTTTTCTAAGTGTTTGCAATAATAACAACACTACAACATAAAAAATTCAGTTATACATACATTTGCAAAAAATAAATAAATAAGTAGAAATGACTGAAAAAATAAGATAAATTCAATTTTAATCTATCATAAATTAATACCACATGGAGATTTGTGCACTTATTTAATAATAAAAAGGTTTAACTAATCAAAACGCATTCACTGAATCGCTTGTATAGGACACTTGCATCACATATTTCTCTCAAATCGCTCTCGGTGGTTTTGTTATAAATGAAACAACTCCTTAATTTTCCCGAACCCGAAATAAAATTCTGAGAGGTTCTGGAGTCTGTCGAACTATTAATAAAAATGAATGCTTCCCTTTTCCAGTGAAAGAAAGATTATATACTGCACATCAATAAAACTAATCTATGCAAACTTTTAAGTTAAAATGTTTGATTTTTTTTTTTTTTTTTTTTTTTTTTTTTAATTAGCATCCTTTTGACCGGGGGGTGGGTGGGGAAAGATTTATGTTTTAGAATCTCAAAGATTCGTGGCATTCGAATATTTCACCTGTACTTTGTATACAAAAAGCATTTAGAACCAAAAATACATTCGTCCGTAAAGGGGAAGAGAATATTTTTTAGGGAATTTGTTTTCTATTGCAAAGCGATTCAACGAAAAATTGCAAACGCCTTGCATGGTTGACTATTTAAGTTTAAAAAAGGCTAAAAATACTATTTAATTATATAAAAATCGTAAACTTTTCAAAAATTGCAACTTTATAATTTTTTTAAACGTCTGTTTCATCTTTTTCAAATTTTCATTCAAAGCTTCGTATGCATATTGAATTTAAGGGTTAAAATATTTTAAGTTAAGCAGTTATGGTTAGGCTAAGAATTATTCTACGAGAAATTACGAAAACGCGAGCTATAGAACATAAAATCATAAATGCAAAACAGCTGTTAAAGATAGCAAAGCAAGCAATTTGCTACGATATTACTCAATTGCAAATTAACGCTCTGTGGAGATTTATGCATCTATTTACAAAATAAAAGGCTTGATCGTCAAAGACGTAGTTGAGCATTTATTTCACTGAATCGTTTGCTTCTAAAGCTTTCCGCAAAAGTTTCCTTCGATTAACTGTACATTTGTTTTTGCCAGAACACGAAATCTACTTATAGAAAATAATAAATACGTTTTTAAGTTGTTAAAAATTGTTTTGAACAGTAAGTATCAACAGTCAAAGAATATTCTATCGGTTTATTTTCTGCCATTTACTCGGGCAGGCGCCTGAAATGCTTATTATAAGAGCGGAAACATATATAATGATTTTAACGAGTTCAATTAATGTAATTTCACAAATTCAGGTAATAATTACTAATAATAGAAATGTAAAGAACTTTGTTTGTTGCTTTTATATTGCTTAGTTAATTAATCGGTAACGAGCAGATTAAATTCGAAAGAAAAATTAAATACCTTATGCTCTGACAAATGGCAACACAGTGGTGAGTGGAAGACAAATTTCTAACAGTGACAAAACATTTTTTTTTAAATAGCAGATGATTTTTTTATTACATTTGGAAGAAAAATATTTTACACTGGTAACAGATTTTTTTTAATCGCCCAGTTTGTTGATTAAATTTAAAATATCTAATCTTTTGCCAATCGTCAGCACTTTGTTTTAACTACACTGATGTACAAAAATTAAGGACGAAGTCGAAAAATTAGCATATCAGCTGAACGAAGAGGCAGAGCGGACAGAAAGACCAATCAGGAGATTAAGTAAGGTGATGTACGGTAGTACATGCGCAGATATGCAGGTAGACGTAATGGGGGAGTGTCTGAGTAGTATAAAGCATGTTGTCGGTGTAAGATCAGTATTTCTGGCAAAGAGATTGCACGCCGTATAGCAGTTAAAATCACACCGAGTTGCTGCCTCAGCGAGAAATGGCGAATAATCAATCTGTTAGACGACATCTGGATGCTTTTACCCGAGGTCGAATCATTGGGAAGTTGGAGGAAGGCCGCAGTGTGACGAGTGTGGCTGCAGAGTTCGGAATTGCTCACAGCATCGTTTCACGACTTTGGAGACAATTTCAAACTACAGGAACAGCTATCCGGGGGTTTAGTAGTGGTCGTCCACGAGGAACCACACCCGCAGACGACCGGTATATTACAGGCCAGAAGAAACAGGCGGCAGACAGCGGGAGAAATCGCTAGACACACGACACAGGCGACTGGACGACCGATATCGCGTTTTACCGTGGCCAGAAGACTACACGGTGGTGGTCTGTTTGCACGACGCCCTGTACGGTGTGTACCTCTAACGCCTGCCCATCGGAGAAGGCGTTCTCTGTGGTGCCGGAAACACCGGAATTGGAGAGACAATGAATGGGGACGAGTACTCTTTACAGATGAGAGCAGATTCAGTCTGAGTAGCGATTCTCATCGCATACTCATCTGGAGAGAGCGGGGAAGCCGCAATCATCTCTCGAACATCATTGAAAGGGACAGGTATGGAGGTGGCGGTGTTCTCGTTTGGGGAGGCATCATGCTTGGTAGTCGTACAGACCTTCACATCTTCGACGCAGGTTCAGTCAACGGGACCCGTTATTGTAACGAGATTCTTCTTCCATATGTGCGTCTTTTTAGAGGCGCTATGGGTCCGCAGTTCCTTTTCATGGACGACAATGCACCATGTCATCGCACAGTAGCTGCCGAACAGCTCTTAGAGAGTGAGGATATTGAACGTATGGATTGGCCGGCACGATCTCCGGATCTCAATCCCATCGAGCATGTATGGGATTTTCTAGGCAGATGCTTGGCAGCTCGTACCTTACCACCAGTAACGATTCCCGAGCTTCGATTGGCGCTGCAAGACGAATTGGCAGCAGTGCCTCAACAACTCATTGACACCCTCATTCCCAGCATGAGCAGACGCTGTGAAACCTGCCTAGCAGTCAGGGAAGATCATATCCCCTATTAAAGACCGGATGTTTCTTGCTGGACACCCATCACAGGGATGTTTCGGCCTTCAGTCTCATTGCGCTCCACGCTACTTTTTCAATAAAGCTTCTTTTTATCCCTCTGATTTCTCTTTTAGTAAGTGTTGCTTACATTAGTCATGTCCTTACGTATTGGGGATCTTACGGTATTAAATGTGTTGATTTGGAAAGCTTTTGTACAAAGTTATATTGAAAAAACCGCCTCGTCCTTAATTTTTGCACACCAGTGTATATGAATTTATTGATCATAAAGCCCACCAGAGGCTGAGCTGTAAAGTCGCTGAACACTGGTACTTTGACATGAGTTCGATTCCAACTCCAGCTGCATGAGCTTTTTCGTGATTTACCCCATGTGGATGCAAGACAGTTTGCCTCAGAATGTCCTCCACAAACCCATCTTTCCCACAGGCAGACAACTCCTGCGTGCCGCAATCAAGTACTGTGTTACAATTAACTTTCAGTGATAATCATTAAGCTCCCCGTTAGGCTGCTTACACATTTCCCCCATATATAACGTGAATAGGATTCAGTTTCCTTGAAAAAGTCATCCGCGAAGGCATAGCTCTCCTTAGGCAGATAGCCCTCGTTTGCTTTGTCATATTGCAATGACCTCAACCTTGACTTGTTAATCAAAACTTCATTGTGCAATCTTTAAGAACGTAAAATAAATAAGTAAACTAATTCGAAATTCAAAATTCTTTATTATTTAATAATAGTGATTATAATGGTTTAAAAAATGAAACTGAAACGCTTGGCTAATACAGCATTTTAAAATTTCGAGCTGGTGTACGCACTTTTACTTTGGAACTCAGAATGATTTGGAATTATATCTATAGTAGCATATTAGGAAGTTGTGTGAGAGGTACTGATCTAAATATTCAGAAGTATAGGCTATAAATAGACGATATATCGAATTCTCAGAGTAGAAAAATTGGTGGGCCTACTCTGGCTAGTGTATATTTTACGAAGACTCAGATTTTGATACTTAGTATCCTCATATTTGTATACCTAGATAAAAGAGCTTAGTTCACTCAGAGTAATTATCGAGGTTAGAGAAAGTCATGACAAGGATTGTTAGAACGTTAAAAAGAAAAACGATTATTCAAATTCAGGCAGAATTTAACATTCTCTTCAGCTCATTCATTTCTTCTAAAACTACCAGAACTGGTAAGTCTGGCAGCTGTAACAAATACTTTCATATCAACACATTTAATCTAAAACAACTAATCAATAAACTTACGGTCGAAAGTTTAATCTAAATCAACTATTAATCAACAAATTCAATCTAAAATAACTAATAAAAAATTAAGGTTATTGTCCGCCACATGAATGAAAATAAGTAATTGTAACTAAAGTTAACGCCTTGAAGGCGAAAAAGGCGCCATAGCAATGGAGGCTGGAGTCCTAAGAGAGAAGTTTTTGTCGGAAGTGGTTACCTATCTACCTCTTATATGAATGATTTAAGTTATCTGAAAATATGGTCTATTAAATAATGAAAAATGGGTATGCATGTCCGCATGTTTCTCGCGTTATAGAAAAACGGCGGTAGCTAGAGCCACCAAATTTTAAAAACATTCAGTCTTCCATCCGAGCATGCGCACTTCGAAGCCGAATTTCGAATTTTTATTTATTTATTTATTTCGTATTTTGTGCTAATTTAAGGAAATCTTGATTAACAAATCGTTGAGTTAAAAGTGATGTGTCACTACTGTTCAAAATAAAATATTTTTATCTTCCCCGCGTAAATGTGTTGCTATTCGGCAAAGTGAAATATATTTATCTCCCAAACTTAATCAAAAACTCGGCTGTTTAGAAGGAATATGTCGTCACAGAATGCATACTTTAATGTTGTTGTGTGTTGAGTCAAACCTTTTAAGTGTTATTTTTATAATAGTATAAAATTTTCCTAAATGTAAGTGTACGGACTGGAACAATGCATAAAAAGTTAGTTTTGGTAATTTTTACAAAACTGATATTTTGAATTTAAAAATGCCGAAACATGAATCTTTGCGTTCATTTAAAATATTTTTGTAAATGGAATTATGTGTCTACGACCAACGGTTGTGAAAGTAAATGTCAGGTAAGCACTTTTATGGACACGGTGTATAATATGAGTATACAGTTGGGGGCAGAACAAGATTTCAGATATTTTTTGGGAAAATAATTAAATATTTAATTTAAACGAAGTAAGTTTATCACATGCTATATCTTAGAGCTTAACGAAATCGTAAAACTTCAAAGTTCAGTAAAAATAAAATTATAAGGTGTCTTCCCTCCTTCCAGCCTGCGTTCGTGGTGTAATGGTGCGCACACTCGGCGTGTATTCCAGAGTTCCAGGTTCGAATTCCTGTGAGGGCATTCCTCATTTTTCATGTCTCATGCTTCAGACTAACTTAATGGCTCTACAGTCACGCCTAAATTAAAAAGTGGTGGGCAATAATTCATCTCCACCAGGATGTGGCGATTGGGTCCCCTTATCCTCATTCACCCTTTAAAAGGGGAAGTATATAAGGTATTTTCTTCCTCCTTTCATGCCTTCGTGGTGTAACGGTAGCACACTCGGTGCGTATTTGAGAGGTTCAGATACGAGTTCCGGTGAGGGCACTGCTCATTTTTTACGTCTCTCGTATCAAAAATGCCTAATAACTCTACAAAATAAATGTTAAAATTTAGGCTTGTCGTGTACAAAGGAGAAAGTAATGGCAAAATTGTTGTAGGTTTATTATTATTTTAATTAACCAGTTATTATGAGTTAGACTTTTACTATCACTTCTCCTTTTCATTTTCCTCACCAGAATGCAAATCAGTTAGAGAGTATTTAAGCTGAGGTTTTTCGGAATGTAAGAAAAAGTGTGTTTCTGCCTTTCCATGTTACTAGGTTTTGCTAGCTCTGATCAGATTGCAATTCTTCTGTCTTGCGTTATTGCTGCCGACATTTTAATTGTTACACTGGTGAGAAGTTTTGACCTAACTTCGCTTTAAATCAGTTATGTAGGCCTTTACCTACTACATTTAGTTTACTTTTGAAACTGATTGTTATTTGTAGTTACATCGCCTCAAGTGGCTGTTTTATTAAGCATGAGACGTGCGTTTATGTTAAAGTTCTGATTTAACAAAAGCGTTGTTTTAAACTTTTCAAGACTCTGTTGTTACTTCAAACTAAGCGATTATTCACGCCAAGTTTATTTGGAATTTGGAACTACTTTATGCTACCAGAGCAAATCTGATTGTATAAAGTATTGAGGCACACACACACGTATTAAAAAATATATATATAAAAATTTTTCTTATAACGCCTCTTTGCCCACCAGCGACCGAGCGGTAAAATCGCTGAACACTGGTAGTTCGGTCCGAGGTTCGAATCCCGCGAACGGGCTGGCTGCATGGGCGTTTTCGTGGTTTTCCCCATGTGTAACGTGTATACGAGCCAGTTTCCCTTAGAAAGTCCTCCACGAAGGCATCCCTTCCCTTAGGCAGATAGCCCTCGTGTGCTTTGCCGTATTCTCAATACAACAATACACCAATATAACGCCTCTTTTTCTTTTCATGAATTGATTGAGCCTTCTAGACAAGGATTTTATAAGATTTTCATTGAGATATGCTTCTGGTTTTTGCATTTTGTGGTGAGTTTTTCTTTAAGCATATTTCAGTCGGAAATTCACAGTTGTTAATTTTGTCTTGCAAGTGATCCCAAATGTGCTCAATCTTGTGGAAGTCAGAGACAAGCGTATAAAGTCGACAGTTTGCTAATCTAAGCGTAAAGTTTCGGATTATCGCACTGAGAAAGTTTTAATGCAACAATATCCACTTCTCTTCTTTTACAGGTGCTGTACTTCTAATGTTGTTTTAAAAAATTCAAACATACAAAATTATAAATTTTGCCTTGAATAAAATATAGAATTAAAACCCCGTAAGATCTCACATAGCCAAAGACTATTTGGCTACCTTTACAGGAGAAAGATTCTTTCTTTAAATTTTCTTTAAATATATTAAATTTAGCAAATCTAGTAACAGTTTCTCTGTTACTAGATTTGCTAAATTTTCACTGGGCTTTTACAGTCAATCCAACTTCACTGGTTTTAGAATATAAATAACATTTCTAACGGAACACGTTTCTTTGAAGTTCAATGAATCTCCTTGAATGTCTTGTTCGCGGTTTGTTTTCAAGCAAATTTGTTATAAAACATTTCAAAATTAAATTGAAGAGAGTATTTGAAATTCTTAGTTCAGCTATTTTCTTTTCAGATTTTTTAAGATTCCAACGATAAATATTACATTTGCTCACGTAAAAAAAATCTCAATTTCTTCGACCCAAGTTAACAAAGTTCCTAAACTTTAAACAGTATCTTTTACAGGTTTAAAAATCCTTCTTCCAGGTGTTTTACAAGTAAAGTCTGCTAGAACTGACTTTTAATAGCATTTGTATAGCAATACCGCAATCCTTTTTACTTCGTTATTACGAAGTAAAGGAAGTATTGTAACCGAGAAAAATTTCGGGTGTCATATTTCAACAAAAATATCCATTTCAACCGCTCTCGAAATCATTTGTACGTAAAGATAAAATAAAATACTGTTTTTGCCAAAAAAGGTTGTAAATGGGTTTAAAAATGGACTCAGAAAAGACTTTTCCTTGACGTCTATACGTACGTATGTACATATCTAGTACGCACGTATCTATCTACGCACGTATGTATCTAGCGTAACTCAAGAACGAATAGCCGTAGAACGTTGTAGTTGTGCACCTCCCTTTTTTGTAATATGTAATAATAAAAGTAAAAACCTTAATTTCAATAATAATTTATTTTTTGTGGTATTCATAATAATGCTATTCATAATAAAATATTACTTATAAATGTGAAAATTAGTATGATGTAAAATTTTAAGATTTATCATTATTCTTAATAATTAATGGTTATATAAAGTTTTTATAATTGTGATATTGTGTGTAAAAAGTTTTGGAAATCATTCCTTGAGGTATCAAAATTGTGATGCGAACGTTTCAGAAACAAGAACTTTTTATAGATTGGACTCAAACCTTAATACGACTCTAAAAATGTGCAGTTGTTTTAAAAGAATATAATGCTTAAAATTATTATTGAATTCAAAATTTTACGACTTATAATGTTTTAATTGTTCAAAAGTTATTTTTGTGTTTGGTATTTACAAAAATACATTTCTTATATTTTGCTGTTCTGCTTTTTCTCTTAAAAAGGCTTCTCTATCGCTCTGCCGTTTTCTCTTTGAAGAGGGGAATGTCTATGATAAAAAATACGAAAGCAAACTTCTAATTTTAATTGGCTATAAACTCTTTTAGTTTTTATTTAATTTGGGAACTTCCTCTCTCTGTTTTAAAAATAGCGCTATAAGTCTAAACCGCGTCATTCAAATTAATCATGCGATCTTACGTAATGCTTAATGCCCTCTTAATCTCTTGCCCAATCAAATAATTGTAAACCAGATCCCTTTTTTACTCGGGAAATGAAACTTATGACTTCCTCCCTTTCTTCCTCTGACTTGCTGCGACACTTTAGCTTAAGCGTTCCTCCTGGCAAGACGTTTTGCGGCTACCTTCTTTGTTCACTGAATATGCACTGAGCAACAAACTAACAAAAATGTCCCTCTCATAAGCCGCTCGTCTGTATATGAACCAAATATTGTGAATCCAGAATTGCTTTCCTCAATAATAAAATTATCTTGAATCCAGCCATGTCAAGTTTCTTCGCTAAGTAACTATTATGCCACTACCAATTTCCAAATCATTCTTATCACAACATATATATATATGTCTGTCTGTATGTATATATTGCCACTCTGTTACCCGGCTCCGTGACTTCAGTTTTTTTTATTCTTATAAGTTAGTAAATTATGCAATTTTTCTTTTAAAAATGATTGAATTATATTGTTCTCATGTTCTGTTTAAAAATTTTATGCCTATAGTTAATCTGCATGCAATAGTTGTAGAATTATCAACAATTTAAAAGTTTAATTGACGCTACGCCTAAAAAGGCCGTCATTGATTTACATTTGAAGCTCTTAGTAGAATAGTGAATTAAGTCAGTTCGTGCACCAAATTCAGTGACTTTTTTGCCCAGTGTGACCAAAAGTTAAACTTCAGTTTTGTGCACCGAACATTTTGTTTTTTTTGCACGCTGGTCGAATTGCTCGTTTTAGAGTAGAAACATTTCATTTGGAAAAAAAAAAAAAAAAAAAAAAACGTATTTGGTGTTTTAGTAATTTTTAAAATTTTTTTTTTTATTTTACAATTTTTAATGAAGATTTAGTTTTTATGTATTTTTGCCTTGCTCCGAAGTGAAAACTAATTAAATTAAAAATATACCTCTGAAATTCGAGGAAATAAGTGAAGTGTAGCAAAGATTTGTATAATTTAACAGGACGTATAAGAAAGTCATGCGGTGTCTGCATCAGATTTATTTTACCTTAATTTTGAATTTAATAAAAATATATTTAAAACTTACTTATTCATTTATGTTATTTAATTAGTTGACATTATTCTTCAAATAAGTTTAGCTCGGTATTTAGACATAGAAAGCAATAAAAATATTTAGATTTGGAATAGTAGTTGAATTTTTATCACTAAATGTTTAAAAATTTCCTATATCAAAACACTTTACTGAGTCGTATATATACGAATATATAAAACACACATAATTGCTGAAATATTACGCAGTTTGTAGCAAAAGTAAGAATTATAGATGTTAACCCATTTTTTTTTTTTTTTTTTTTTTTTGCCTCTTAGAAAAGTATTGCAAGCATGTCAAGTCATCTGAAGATGTTGAATCAGAGGCCAGTGAAACTAGAACGAACTGTCTTAATATTTGAAAATGATTATTAGTTAAGAACATGAAGTAATTAGTCGCTCTAATTGTCTCTTTGATTCTTATTAGTCAGGAGGAAACGATTGTGATAAGAAGAAAACCTTTGAGCAAATTTATCGCCAAATGACAATGAGTCATAAAAAGTCTGTGATTTAGTTAATGACGTATTTAGTAGTTAGTGAAATTCAGCTTTTATTTAGAACGAACTTAATTGGAAAATGCAATAAGGCATAGAAAAATGTGGTCCTGATAAGGATAGATGTGCTATCTGTCTTAGAAGAGGCCTTAAACCGTTTAATTTGCTGTTAATAACCAATAAACATACATAGAATTCCGCAAAATACTTTTTTCAAGATAAACTCGGTGAATGAACGGTACTTCTGTTAATGAGCCAAAGAGTCGTTTGTTTTATTTCAGTTGCAGAAGTGTTCTGTGATTTTTTAGTCTATTATTTATGTTTTGCATTTGTCTAGTTTTCCATGTGATTCTGTTAACAAAATATGTAAGCAATTTTCTTCCATGCATTTTTGTACGGTTTTAATTAAAGGCTCTAAAAAATAAAAATAATTTTATTAGTCCATAGAGGCTTTGTCCGTTGAAGGGCCATTGTTTTCGTTTTGCGATTTTGCGTCGGAACCCTATAAACGGCGTATCACTTTTCAAATCGTTGCCACCAAATACTATCGCGCTGTATTATATTTGAAGAAATTAAATAATAAAGAATCTGCATAAATGTATGTTTGTTTCTCGCATTGTGATAAACAACGGTACCTAGAGCCATCCAATTCCCAAATTTGAAATTTGGAATTTGTTTTATTATTGATTTCATATTTTGTAACACTTTAACGAGTTTTTGATTAACAAACTCAACCATTTAAAAGCGAACAATGGCAACACTCTACGGGAGGGGGGGGGAAACCTTTTTATCTCCAGCGCGCGGAACTGTGTATGGGAAATTCTATACTCGTTTTAAAATTATTTTGCGACATTGCTATTGAATTGAATTTTATGGTTTAAGTGCGAAGAACATGATATTTAATAAATAAAGGTAACATACAAAACGTTAAAAAAACGCCGCTTTGAACGTATTTAAAATCTGAAACTTTGCAGATTTTTTTAATAATATTATACTTTAATTAAAATTTTTATCAAATCAAAATTATAAAAAAGAAATTTATGGGAATTGATTATAATGGTTCTTGTGTGTACATGTTGTAACAAACAAGAAGTGTATATAAGAGAACTTCCTGTTTTACTGAGGACTATCAGAAGCGTCCACTAAGGAAGCCGGTGAAAGTGATCAAGAAAAAAACTATCTTTAACAAGTTTCCGTTGGCGCATCTTGTAAGTGTAAAAAACGTAGCTTTTGCCCGAGAAATGCCAAGAGAGTAAGACGCATCGCGCGTGGGGAAGGCTGTTGCTTCTTCTGTAATAACGCTGTACTGTTATTTTTTAATTAACCAAGAAAGTCCATGTTAAGTTTTAAATAAATTTAGACTGGTCTAAGTTTTTCCATCTCGGAGGCCCGGAGACGTTACAGCTTAAATATGTTGGTGGCAGGCTACGATATGAAATCCACGAAACAGTTTCATTCTGGCAATCAAATAAGAACTATTGTGTTTTACTCTAAAAAGACTGCAGGCATCAGCCCGGGTAAAGAAAAGGACCTTCAGGCTCAGAAATACAGCTTATCTTAAGTTTTGCAGAACATTCAGTGTCCGAAAATCTCTAGCATTATTAAGTTTTATGGGACTGCTAGTGTCCGTAAATGTTTTAACGAAGACAAAAGGACAGTCAGACTCTGAAATCCAGCTCAAGTTCTGCGGGTGAGATCTCGAACATCATTAAGTTTTCTGGGACCGCTAATGTCCGTAAATGTTTTAGTGTAGAGAAAAGGCTCCGCAATTCATATTAAGCTTTTAATATCGTTTTTCGCTTAGTATATTTGTAATTGGGAATGTTTCATACTTGCTACTGAAAAATAAAAATACGAGAAGTGTGATTCCAGTAAGACAAAAATTGATTGGGGTATTTAATTTCAAAATTTGCTGTTTTGATATCATTTTCGACTTGTTTTTGAGGGATCGGTTAATTAACTTCGAATAATTCAAGGAAATAAGTTGAAATGAAGTGCAGCAAAAAATGTGTATAATTTAATAGCCCGTACGAGAAAGTCATCATATTCATATCATAGTATCAGTATTTCATATCAGATTTATTTAAAAAATATAAAAGGTCTAGTTTCGGCTCTTCAAAAATGTAGTTATAGGTCTTTAGAAATTTAACTGCGGGTTTTGAGTTGTAAGGATCCTAAGTTTTACTAACGTTTATTTTATTTTAAAACTGTACTATCACTTGTTATTTTCTACTTCCGGCCAGAATTAAATGCTTTAACTTGTTTATGCAAATTGTCTTGCTAACGCCCAAGTACTTAAGTTGTGGCTTTTTGCCAAGCCAGAGAGAGAGAAGGAGTTTTAGGAAGCAAGCCGCTTGCCACTGTAGTTTTACTAGTTTTCACTCGGTTGCTGGTTCCCTTTAAGGCCAGAGGTTTAGCCCTCTTGATATTTGCAAACATATCGTAGTTTCAGCAGCTCGGCGTACTACATACGTACCTTTTTTAAATAAAGGCCAGTCTTAGTGCTAGGCATTTGTATACTAATTCAAATTTAGCTTTTAGTTAGAGTTTTAGTTAGTAGTTTTTATATTCTTACGTTCAGACCACAAGTGGTTGGTCTCTGTATTCCGAAGTTCAGAAGTGCCTGTAAAAGATTGAAAATAAAGGTTTCGTATACCCTTCCTGGTCTACTTCACACCTTCTTGAACATAGCTTGAGTAAGCTCCCTGTTCCTATTCAGGATCATTCATGTTTCCAACGTAAATCAAGAGAAACACAAGTCCTGAAGGAATATTTCTGAAGTATATAACGTGGCAGTGTCTATTGACCACCCTTTTTTTGATTTATAAATGTTTATATTTGACCTATAGATGCTTCTAATATCAAACATGACTACCCTTGCTTCACTTACAGTAGTTTCTATCATGAAGCTTGATCACCCTTACTTCACATAAAGCTTTACCTATAGATACCTATAACATCAAGCTTGATCATCCTTTGCTTGACTTACGGATGTTTATAACGTAAAATATTTGATTTTGCCTTATATGCCACAAGCCTATGCGAGATGAGAAAAACCTCTTCGACCAGCGAAAATACCCTGTGTTATCTGAAGAATTCGTATAAACCCTTTACAGAAAAATAAGAATATCTATTTTATTCAATGCTTTAGTTTACAAAATTTTCCTTGAAGTTGTTTGGAATTTTGCCAGTATCAGCTGAGAAATTCTTTGCGCAAACGTACTTGTTTTCTCCTCATTTTATAATTGTGAATGATCATAGAAAATAAAAAGTAACACCATGAGGAGGGGGAGGGGAAGAAAAAATTTATAAAGTTTCCGTTTACACATCGTAATTGTATTGAATTACCAGACAATTAAGGAAAACTTTTTTTAATTATATGCCCTTCAATATATATTTTTTTTCTCTTTTCTGCAATGAAAACACTTCTCATTTTAACACGCTAAACCTGCTTTATTCTTTTCTCAAGATAAATATATATTTTGGAAAACTTGTTGTTATTTAGGAATGATAATTTTTGTTTTGTGCTTAACAGTAAAATGGCTATAAAAGTAGAAGTGATTCATTACACTGATAAAAAAAAGGGGAGAAGTATTATTCCGGCAATTTGTACACATTTTGTGCTGTTTATTTTAGTCCCTCTGATGGCTGAATGCTAGATGTTTGGCCTGGGTTCAATTCCAATCGAACAGCCTGGCTGCATGTTTAGTTTTCAGGATTCTCAGGATATGCGTAATGTGAATAAGAGCCAATCTCCCTCTCTGAAGAAATCCCTCCCCCTAGACAAAGCCCTCATATTCAGATACCTAGCTTAACCTAATCTGTTTAAGTAAAATGTTTAACATTTTTCACTGATTTGCACTTTAGTATACCAGAATTTAAAGTTGGCGTTATTGTTCAGTAGCACAGATAAATGCGACTGCCTTTTTAACGCTTACTTTTATTATTTACTCTCCTAACATTCAGGATTTGATTAAACCAGACCAGGATCCTAGGCGCAGAGTTTTTTTTTTTTTTTTTTTTTTTTTTTACCACAGCCTTTAATGGAGAGTTCACACAAGGACTTTGCGGTCGTAAAGGGCATAAGCTGAACTTGAACTTCGTTGCTAGGAAATCAGATCTCGTTACATCACAGAAATTGATATAAGAATTTTATATGACTAACTGTTCATCTTCATTCCCAAACTGTTACATGAACTGACCAATCACAGCGAAGAAAATCCGAACTGACATTTGATCGACGATTTTCACAGAGTCACCTGCGCATTTACCGCAAGTGCAACTTTATCTTCTTTGGTTGGCTACGGCTTGAAAGAGCTTTAACGAACAGGTGTGAACAGCCTTAATGACTTCTGTGCCCTAAAACTATGACAATATCGATGACTTCACCATTGCGTGAAAGTTATTTTTCTTCGTCTTTATAAAGGGGGAAAACAAC
Organism: Stegodyphus dumicola; assembly: GCF_044657685.1. NCBI lineage: Eukaryota > Metazoa > Arthropoda > Arachnida > Araneae > Eresidae > Stegodyphus > Stegodyphus dumicola. The sequence goes on from NC_140776.1 coordinate 137,064,730, forward strand.
ATTATGGTGTCTAGGATGATTCTGGAGGTCCTTGCCTGGGACTTTGGCCAGGATCTTGTGGATGTCAGGAATCAGACCTGGCAAATAGTATATTGTCACACAGACATTTTGGAGGTTTTGGAGCACTAATGACCGTCTAAAGAATAGAGATTTTTCGCATTATACTCTAAAACAAACTTAAAAACTGTCCTTCTTCGTAAATGAAAATGAATGTCCATCCATGGTATCTATGTGTGCTACACATTAAAGAACTGTATTAAGATATTGAAAAGAACGAGATGAATTTAATAATTTGTGTTTTTGATATGCGAGAAATGTAAAAAGCTAAATTCTTATTTCTAAAACCCTTCTATGCGCATTATTGAAGTTGTTTTCATAAAATTCGCTATCTAAATTTGAGAAATTTTGTAACTGAAGTGTATAAGTCTAGGACCAGTATTTAAAGTAACAAAATCAGTAGCCACCTTTTTGAGTACCTTATTTGAATACTGTATTTAATATCCTTTTCGAATACCTTATATTGTAATTGAAAAAAAATGGGTATCGTATTTCAAAGGAATCCCGAATCCATTCCCGAATTAAATCTGACAGATTTTTCGTGTGAGATCTGTAAGTACAGACAGAATAAAGGACTCTTTCTTCCAAAACGGATTGTAAAATGAATTCAGAAGGGATTTCGTTTCGTGACGTCTCTACCTACCTAAATACGTATGTAGCTCTCATAGTTGAAAAACGATTAGCCGTAGAACATGAAATTTTGTACCTGGAACTGCTGTAACATCTAGTAGTGTACTTCTCTTTTTTACTGCAATAGGCAGTACCAGGAGCCCACCAGCGGGCGAGTAGTTAAGTCGCTGAACATTGGTAGTTACGACCTCGGTTCGATTCCATGCGAACGGGCTGGCTGAATGAGAGGTTTATGGTTATCTATATTTTTAAGGTGTATACGAACCAGTTTCCTTAAAAAGTCCTCCATGAAGGCATCCCTATGATCTCTATGAAAATATAAAAATACAAGAAGTTTGACTCCCGTAAGACAAAAATTGGCCAGGATATTTTGTTTCAAAATTTGCAATTTTGACGTAATTTTCAACTTGTTTTGAGGAATCGGTTAATTAAGTTAAAAATAATCCGTGGAAATAAAGTTTGAATGAAGTGTAGTAAAAAGTGTGTGTAATATAGTAGGTCGTACAAGGAAATCATGTGGTGTCATCAGATTGTTTTTCATTGTTTAAAATAGGAAGAAAGAAAGCAAATGTATCCAATCAGTTTCCACTTAATTTCCGAGAAAGTTTAATATTTTCGCTCGTATTTCTTTAAAATTATATTAATAATATTACTCAGTAAAAATGTAAGCTGCAGTAGTAAATAAAAGTTTCACGCCTTATTAATATTTCTTCTGCACCAAGGCCTAATTATAACCGTCTTTGGATACGTCTAAACGGAAATGTCTGATTTCAGAAACATTAAATGATTGAAGGGGTTTTACATATGAAATTTAAGAGTTTTGCAATATATGCAATAGAAGCTATGAAATTATCTGAAAGAATGTTAATGATTCTGAAACTAAAACAACGATTTATCTTTGTTTTATTTAGGAATGCATATATCTAAAATATCTGAATAGTTTTTCAAAAAATTAAAAGTTATCAAATACTAATTATTTTTTAATGGAAACTTTCAAATACAACATTATATTCTCCATACATGTATGAATGCACGATGAAGATATTCATAATTTTCCGAGATCATTGCCCGAATGATGTGTTTGAGACTGGGAATCGTTACAAGATACTCTGCAATACGTCTAAATGGGATCTACTTCTATTAACCGTTTCAGGTTGAGAGCAAATCTATTTTTCAATCATATAGTAAGTGTGTGATCATAATTTTCAGGTCCGATATTATGCTGTACCTTTTCTTTTTAAGATATTAGACAGTATGAAACGAAATGAGTTACTGCATTACTGTGTAGCATTATCATCGCATTGCACGGTTTTATATCATTCCTGTGACAATTTATTTAAAACTTGTGTAAAAAAGTTTTACAGCATTTCTTATTATGTTATCTTTTTCTTTCGGTCATTGAATGGAATGAACATTTTTTAATACAAAATTTTGTTACCTTCAGTTTGTCGTGTAGTCTCATGACTCATAACGAGGCAATGCACTGGCTATTGACGAATCTCACAAGTAGCATAATTTCCGCATTTCCATTATGATAGCTTACAGATTTGATATCATTTGAAGAAAATTCTTTTCAGGTGTCTAAATTATTGAAAGCTAAGCAATAATTTACCCGGATTAAGAAATTTCCGGCGAGTTTATTATACGTAAGCGGTCAAAATGGTGGAAAACATTTGGAAAATATTTTATTTTTAAAATTTGGGTACGCAAACTTTGTTATTTTTTAAGAAAATTTTGTTACTTTACTGGAAAGACAACTTCATACAAAATATGTTGTAGTTTACAGCGGTAAACGTAAAAAAGGTAATATACCTTCGTTACATGAAACGGAGGTACTGGAAGCCAATCAATTTGTACGGGATTTATTTTCATTAACCAGTTATTTTATGTTCGGAAACTTTACTGTCACTTCTCCCTTTCCATTTTCGTGCTAGAATGCAAAATTTAGCTGGCATGTATTTAAGTGAGGATTTAAGATTGCTTCAGTCAGAGCGTGTTCTATTGAAGGCCACGTTAATAGTGGATATTCCACAATAGCATTCCTGTTAACGGCATTACTTTAATCTTCAAATAGTGCTATCCTAACCGGTATAGGTTAGAGCCAGCTTGTGCGTTTAAATATTCTCTGTGTAGCCTTTGACTAACTAAAACTTAGTTTAATTTAAATTTATACTTTTTGATTTCCCGCCATAAACGCTGGCTGGTTTATAAGCACCGAAAGGGCATTCTGTTCAACTTACTGAGTTCTTAATAAAAGGGTCTTTCACATCTTTCATACATTTCTATTAGGTTAACTAGACATATCGATAATTCGGTTACTTCAACTTGAAGTCTTGAAATAGTTTTTGTTACCAAAGTAAGACTCTGCAAAGCATTGCGGCACGGCAAAATGGATCCAATAAAGAGTTAGCATGAATAAAAGATCCCATATTTTGCTGTCAGAAAAGCCTATTTCTCTGTTGTTTGATTATCAATAAGTTCATGAATACATTTTCCTTCAATTAGGCCATGTAATTTGTTAGAAGGATATGCTTCTGGCAAATCTAAGTTACGAAAGTTGAATGATCTTCCAAAAAGGGTTAAAAGAAACCTTTATATTAAGAAGGTGATAGTTATATACTGAATAAATTTCAAGAAAAGAAGTTGAGAAAACATAACCATTCTAAAGCGTCGAACAAATATTAGTGATTAAAAATTAAATTCATAAGAGTAGGAAAAATTCTAGTAACATTTTGTTATAGAACAATTAAAAAAACTATGTAAGGGTCAAAATAAACTAGCATGAGGCAATTAAAAACATTTTGCATAAATGTGTTCAAGCGAAAGACTTCTGTTGCTATTCGAGTAACTACTGTTCGATGTAGACTTCAGGATTTTGAATTAATCACCAAAGTCCCAAAGAAAAAAGTTTTTATATCTTAGATAAATTAAAAAGATATATTAGAATGGCATAAAAACACATTACTTAGCTATAAAAATAATGGAGTAGTGTCATCTAGAATGATAAAATCAGAATATTCCTATTTGACGATGGTGGAATGTAATGTGTCGGAAGAACAATTGTAGATGATTTTTTGTCTGAGTGTAGAAAAGCTAACTGATACTTCTGAATTTTTCCAAACATCGTTTAAACTTATATAGAGTATGATATCATTAATTTAGAATTTTAGGGCCTAAAAATTGTTCTAATTTTAGAAACAATTATGGAAAATGTAACTTCATAGCTAGAAATTTTGAAATTTCAGCCTCTTTCTCGAAATTTTAAATCAACGAAAGTTCATTGTAATTATATTCCAAAATACTTTAAGATATTTTTCAGTTTTTTATACCATTTTTCATGGCATACATAGTGAGTTTATTTACTTCGATGTATTACCATATCCTATATTAAAAAATAAAATTGATTAAAGCAATTTGAATGCAAGAGCGGATTCAAACTATTTCATCTGTTTCAAGAGTGTGTAATAAAATTAGTTTCGCCCTCCCCCATTAATTCTGTATTTGAAAGTATTCTATAACGGAAATAAGCAGGTCCTGTAAATGCTGTCGAGAAGTCTTTCAAAGAATATTAAACTACACGTGTTTAGAAAATTTCTAGAGATTTAAAAGAATTTGTAACTAAAATTGAGTTGAGTGAAAATTTTTGATATAATTCAATTTAAGATTAAATTAAATTCAAAATAAATAATTTTCTATTAATTAGGTTAATTAATGCTAATTTTTTAAATTTGAAGAAAATTAGTAAAATAATTTAAAATGTTTGCAACGAGTAGTTAAGTTCAAAATTACAATAAAACAATAATACAAATAATTAAATATCTTGATCTTTAATTGGGCTGTCTGATAATGCTCTTTTTGCTGGTGACCTTTTGTTTTGAGCTACACTTCGTAAGAAAACCAATTTAGTCTAAATAACATCCTGAATTCGATTCTTGAAAAACTGGGTTGCTAGAGTATGGAAAGTAATATGACCATAAATTTAAGGAAGACTATTTGCCCGCCCCTCACCTTGTTTATAGGGCTACTGTTCTGCAACACAATGATTTTAGCTTGTTTGGATTGCAATATTGATAGTAAACTGAAATGGACTAACCACGCTGAGCACGTCGTGTTAAAGGGCTAGGAAGAGACTACTCCTTATTCTTAAATGGCTACCAGGAGTTAAATGTGAGTGCATTATGACTACCCTGAATACAGCCTCTTTGCCTCGGATAAAGTCTTGAAACTCCTTGATACTTTCCAATACTAGGGTCTACGCATGATCACTGGGGACGCATGATCACTGGGGGTGTTAAGACTATTCCTGTACTTGCTGCACAATTACTTTGTGATCAACAGCTAATGGCTAATTTAATTCAGAATAATGGAGCTAGTCTTTCTAATAGACAAATCATAGTCCCAAATAATCCTTTCTGGCATGAATACGACAGTGGCAGATCACGTTATCTAAGGACTCAGAGGATTCATCCAGTGTTTTCGTGAGAATGCCCATTGTAAAGTTTTCAATTATGTGTCCTATGAACTACTATCTTTTGTGAGTCCATTGGAATATATGGGTTTAGATGTCAGATTGGACTTAGCTCTGAATGTGAGAAAACATGACCTTATTTCTATTGCATTCCGCGCTATTGCCTTTTGAAATTATTAACACTCTTTTCCTTCTGACGAGTGGCTTCACGTCTATACGATGGGTCTCTTTTGGACTTTGCTCAGAATACCGGTGCTGGTGATTTTAGTAACGTGTTTTCATTTTATTCATATGTTGACGTATTTACAACTCACTTTGATGGAGACCTCGAAGCTATTTATAAGGCCCTACAACAATTTGCTGTTTGTCTTTCCCTTTTTGAGAAGGCTGTAATTTTTTCAAATTATATCTCTGCTCTCCAGGCTTTGACAAGCAACTAGGAGAATTGTGGTTCCCATATATAGAGTTGCGTGAAGTTCATGAGGATTCCAGGAAGGGTTGCTTTCCAGTAGATACCATCACTCTATGGTCTCTATGGAACCGAAGTAGCACATGACGGAGCAAAGACGTTGCAAACTGGTCAGAGAGGTTGCAAAATGGTCGTGGTAACGTCTTTGCTACGTCATTTGCTACTTGGGAAACGATATGATAGATATTATGACAAAAGCGAAGACTGGTATTTTCCAAAAGAAGCTTATAGAGACCTTGTAAGGATCTTAAGTTTTACTAACGTTTATTTTATTTTAAATCTTTACTATCACTTCTTATTTTCTACTTCCGGCCAGAATTAAAAGCTTTAACTTATTTATGCAAATTTGTCTTGCCAACGCCAAGTACTTAAGTTGTGGCTTTTTGCCAAGCAAGAGAGAGGAAGGAGTGATTAGGAGCAGGCCGCTTGCCATAGCAGTTTTACTCGGTTGCTGGTTGCCTTCAAGGCCAGAGGTTTAATCCTCTTGATAATTTTAAACGTATCGTAGTGTTAACAGTTCTCTGTACTACATACGGCCTTTCTGTTAATGTACGGCTAATCTTCAAGTAGGCAATTGTTTATTAATCCAAAGTTAGTTTAGTTAGAGTTTAGTTAATATTTTTATATTCTTACGTTCAGACCACAAGTGGTTGGTCTCTGTATTCCGAAGTCCGGAAATCACTGTAAAGAGAAAAAAATAAAGGGTTTCGTATACCCTTCCTGTGTATCTTGTCTACTTCCCACATTTATTGAACATAGCTTTAGTAAGCTCCCTGTTCCGAGTCAGGTCATTTAATGTTCCCAAAGCAAGTAAGGAGGAACACAGAACCTGATAACCTTATATTCATCTTATAGAGACCTTCCGTTCCAATTTGCTAAATTAGAAAGATACCTTTCAAGCAATTATTTTGTCGTGTAGCTTCCCACTGTGATGGTGTTAAGGCCTGGAGTAGTGCTTTGTGGTACTCAGTGTCCCGAACTCACTCCGCGCTGCCACTCTGGCAGATTTTAGACATTGACATTTCACTGCACACGATTATCTTAGTGCCTAAATTAACTAATTCACCTGAAAGTATTCTGTGTGTCACCAGGCAAGACATGACTGCTGCTCATCTGGACAGTGTTCTGCACTAAATGATTTCGATTGTATTGTTAAAATTGGAAAGTTCTTCCCCTAATGATTTAATGGTTAATGGCCTGGTATTTTTTTAATAATGATAATAATAATTAGAAGCAGTCATAAGTTTTACTTCCAGATAGATTTAACTTAATTTAAAACTTCGTATGCACCTAAATTTCTAAAATTAAGTTTGATGTAAATTAATTAAAATTTAGCAATTTGGAAAATACTTTTAGAAAAATGATTTAAAACTTTCTTAATAAATATTTGAAAGATGATAATATAAAGCAAGAGTAATAAAAAATAACTTGCATTTAAAATGAAATTCGTCTTTGACATCCTACTGTTATCTCGAACATCTCTAATGACATCATACTGTGAATACACCGGATTCTAAACGTTACAAATAACGGATCAACTTTTTGCCCTTGAAAAAACTCACCTTATCCTTCATGACCATAAGCTTTTGAGTACCGTGACGCGAAAGAGGATTATTACATCGAAAATATGCTAACTAATAATACCTTTTTACACATCTCAGTTATTAAGGTTCATGTGCATAGAAGAGATAACCGGTTCAAGAGCACTCCCTTTCAAGTATTAGCAGAACGAGCCGTAAACATGGATTATCTTAAAGGATCATCTGTGGCCCGAAGGTCGTCACGCTTCTGCTTTCTTTAGTTTCTTCATTGTAATATAAATGTGAGATAATTGAATTTCGGTTTTTTTGGACTGTTTCTACAGCTTTGGGTAAAATAACTCTTAAATATTTTGCGTCTTGTTTCATAGAAGCTTTTGAATAAACCCAAATATTTTGACCGTTATGCATTCGAAAGGAAACCACATATTTAGTCCTGGCTATTGTAGTTTTATCAGCAAAAATATTTTGTTCCGATGAAAAATTTAACTGAGTAATATCACATTTTCACTCATTCTTTTTTCTGTAAAATTTACACTCATTTCCATAAATTACAGAATCAAACTTCTACGTTGTTTTAATTCATTCAGCTATCAGAAACATATGCCAGAAAAATAAATGTTGTTGCATAAAGGTATATAAAGCAGTGATAAAAATTTAGGCTTCTGCAATGTCTAGAAGTTTAACTCAATGGCCTTCTGATCTTACTAGATTGACAAGTGAGTTGTCGCTTTAATTGGAATTGACGAAGTCTTAAGAAGGTTAAAGTAACTTTTTTTACTGAACTCTTAAAATTAACAGAAGCCACTGTTGCTTATGCTACAGACGAAACTCCGCCATTTGTGCGCATTTAAAATTACATAAACTGAAAATTTAAATTCAAGTAACACAATCTGAGATCACTAGTCTAGTTGAGCTGCTTCAAGTAAGTAATCTCATGTATTTTACGTCGGCTAGCAAAATGGCTAAAGCCGAAATGAATGTTGGCATAGCGGGCAATCATACATACTTCAATACAAGGCTGCTAAAAGCTCTAAATCTAAAATATTCAAACCCTCGGCTTAAATAATCAACAAAGAATTTGCATTCTGGTGAGGACTACGGAGAGATGTTATCGTAAAGGTTCAAATCATAATAACCTGTTAATTAAAACAAAATCTCACAATCTGACCTACATTAAAGCAAAGAATATCATGTTTGCCATCATTACTGTTAAGAATGCTTCCCTTCTGGTCATGGAAACTTTTAGTTTGTTGCAGTGTGTGGTTACCATAGAGAGAACCACGTATATTGTCTACCTATTCAAATATGTTGCTTTAAACTGCCCTTGGAGTGGAAATCTCCCCTCTTCAATATGCAGTTTTCAGAGTTATTCAGTGTCGTTGGTGAATAGCTATGCGTTGCAAATCTTCGAACAGAGGTATTCTGACCGCCGATTTGCAGCACGTAACTTTTGCGTTTACTCATTGCCTCTCATAATTCTTTGATTTACTTATTGCAATGTATAACTATTGGCTTTAGTCATAAGCGATGAGTTTAAATTCTGGCATGGGCAGTCCAGACGATTTTGTAAGTAATTAAGAATTATGTAATACATTCAGCTGTTCCAAGCTTTTATATGTATTTACTTGTGTTTCTTAGCATATTGTATTATATTCACGCATAATAGCTATTGCTTGAGCTTCAGTATTTATTCTCTACTAGCTACTAGCTGTTATCCTGCATGCACTGCAATGCTACTTAAAGAAAAGAAAGTATTCGTGCTTCAATTCTGTTTATTGAAGTAATTTTGGATATACAATATTTTTTGTTTTTCCAGCTGACGTGTACACGAATCAATCGGAAGGTTTTCTGACGCGTGAACAGACCACACAGCTGCCCGTGTAAAAAGCAAGAATTTTACAAATTTTGTCCACAAACTTGTAATCATAATCAGCATCGTAATGGAATGCACCAAGATCTAAATCAGTACGTAGTGTTCGTTTGGATCGAGCAGTAAGTTCTCAAGTTTTCCAGTCTTACTTCTCGTTGCTCGTCTGTTTCAGACGAACGCGCTTGAGCAGTGCGTATTCAAATGTTTTCCAGTCATTCTTCCGTTGCTTGTTTATTTCTGAAGCTCGTGATGCGTTTTTCTTTCGTGTTTAAGGTGTAGATCGAGCAATCGTTTTTCGTTTTTGTGACATAATTTATTTCACCACGAAAGTAATTCTTTGTGATGACGATTACAAATTCACTCTCACACAGCAATCAAAATGCTTGTGATGCAATAACAAGCATTTTCTTTGTTTTTCAGTTAATACGTGTGAGTGTTAATACGTAAAAATTTAAACATTTTATGTTTTGCTGAAGGATAACACACGCATATCTTTCAATTATGTGACAGCGGCAAATACGATGCTTATAGTTCTATAAGGCAAAGGTATGGACTGAGATTATGTTCCTAACTGCTGTTAATGAAAAAAAGATGGAATGAATAGGTTGGGGTTTTGTCAATGTATGCTTGTGTACCTGGCTATGTGACTAGGGTAAGTTGGGAGAATTCCCCATGTAGATCGCTTCAGCATCCTGAAATTTTCGCTTTTTCAGTTAAGGTAGAAAGTAAGAATTATTCAGTGGTTAATTCAATATATTAAAATTGCTTCTAATAAATGTTTGTCTAAAATTTTATATTTAGCTGTCAGCACTTTTGAATTACACAGTATTTTTAATAGAAATTTCTTGCACGCACCAGTCAGATAACTTCAGATAGAAAATAAGTGTAAATCTGAAATTTTTCCTTTGCGTTACGACTATTATTTATGTATTTTTTAATAAATATTCAGCAAATGAAATTTAAACTTTATTTTACATTTGTTTCGTTTTGTTAAAATATGCAATCGTGAAAATTCTGGTATAACCTAACTTTGTAAGCAATTCTTACTTCATGAATTTTAACGCATAAATGTTTGTAATGATTTCATATTTACATCTGTTCCTGTATTTATACCCTGTCCTTATTGCATTTGTATGCCTAGCATTTCGTGTAGTAATGAAAAGTACTAATGCTGCCCCACCGAGATGGTATAGTGGTTAGGGGAGCTTACTGCGGCACCGAAGGGCCGAGGTTCGAATTCCGGAGAAGACATAGATGTTTTTAAATTTATAGTGTCCATGCGGCATGGAGACACTCTAAATATACGGCGAACGAAAGTCCTCTTGAGAGGTTGAAGGTAGGGGAAAGGGCCTCAGACCCATTCCTCCTGAGTGCTCTCCATAAAAATTGGGGGTGAAGTCGTAGTGTCACCTAATCAAATAGTAGTGAGTTTATTCATATTGCACTTCATTAGACTACTTATTTATTATTATTTCTCAAAATGCTTCATGTAATTATGAATAAACCTTTATATACATGTTGCAATTACGGCATCTTCACTGCTCTGTATTGAAATAGTACTATGTGTAATCTCTAGGAGCTGACGTGCAGTCATCGCAATTTAGTTTTAATTAAATTCTATAGGATTCATCCTCATTCTTCTAAAGAAAGGTAGATGAGCTCCTGGAAAGTCAAAGAAAGAGATGATTCTCTTGCAATTTGGCATCCTAAAACTCTTAGATGTTTGCAATAGAATTAGTTTGCGGTGAATATTTAAAAGGGTATATTCATTTTCAAATCATTCATTCGCTGTCAGTGCCATCGTCCTTTAAAAGACACTCAAGATTCTGGGGATACAGGCGCATAAAACGCTAGATAGAGAATCCGGGAACTCACGGCGGTATATAGATGATCACTAAATGTGGTCAAATTTATATACAAGGCGTGCTTTTTTAAACTGACGGTACTCATAGACCTCTGTAGCTTGAACTAACAGCCGCAAAGTTACGAAATTTTGTACAAGGACTATTGACGACAAAGAAAAAAGGAATCCGCGAAAAAAAAATTAGTTCTAAAACTTGTCGTTAGGGGAAAATGTGATGCTTTACACTGTAAGACAATGTGACCTTTTCCTGTGGAGTTACTTAAAATCGAAGGTTTATCTTGGTGGAGTTTCTAACTTATCAGTTTTAAAGGAAAACATAACACGGACTGTTATGAACATGCTTCCTGAAATGTTCCATTCAGCTGTAGAGAGTACGGTGAACAGAATGCAATGCTTAGTCCAAGAAAATAGAGGTCATATTGAAAATAGCCGATGTCTTTCCCGGGAAAGCGATTCTACTGAATAAAAACAAAAGAACAAAGAATAAAAAGGAAGTAGAATAGAATTTTCTCTCTCTCTCTCTCTCTCTCTTTTTTTTTTTTTTTTTTTTTTTTGTTTGAATTTACGTATAACCATTTACAGAAATTATTTTTTAAAATAAAGCACATTTGTGGAAAAATTAATTCTTTGTTATTCATTTATCTGTTTACTGTAACTTTTTAAAGTGGTCAGAAATTTTATCGTGCAATTAAACATAACATTTAGATCAATAGCGCCATATTCCCCCCCTATCGGCACTTTTTGGAACTAAATTTTTTTTCGCAGATTTCTTTTTCCCATGTCGTCAATAGTCTCCGTACAAAATTTCGTGGCTTTGCGGATTATAGTTCAAGCTACAAAAGGTCTCTGACTACAGTCAGTTTAAAAAAACATCCTGTAGTTGCATTTATATGCATTTAGTCGTATTATATGTGAGATAGCAAATGCTCAGATCGGTACGACCATTTAACGGGATTTCTTTCAGAGAAGTAACTCATTGTTATGAAAACTGAAATTTTCTCAGATATTACCCGACAAAATTTTGCCTATTCTGTATTCTCACTGAGCATAAATGAGAATTAAACTGAACGGGCTGGGAATATTTTCTGTAGAGATCGTTATGTAAAGTCCATACATTTCAAATTTTTATTTGAAAACAGCCTTGTCATAGGATAAACAATAAATCATCTAAAAATACTTTGCATTATAGGCTAGTTTTCTATTTACTTTTACGTAATTTAATGCCAAGAGTATTGAAAATGCATCACTTTTACCATACATTACGAAGCTTCATCTATTGTTGGATCATTATGATGCAACGCCATCTTTCTTTCTCTTGCTAACACGCCCTGACCCTTAGAGGCAAGCCCTCATTTGACCACTAAGCTTGACCTACAAAAGAGAGAGTTGGACATTCCACGTTTATCCAACAATGCTTGAGGAGAGGACCTATTAAAATTTTATTTCGCTTTTGTTCGTGAGTTGGCTTTCTTGCATGCTTCCGGGAGGTGTGTCAGAACACGTTTAAGTAGCTGAAAAAATTCCCATAATGCTCCTCGCAGCGCAGAATCAATCATGGCTGTGAACGAAAATAATAAAAAGTGTTCTGTTGCTACGAAATTTTTGTTCATCTCGGCCGTCCCTACTTCCTGGATGCGTCTTCTAGATACGGTCTGAAGTGGGAGGATGGTAATCTAGATAGTTTAGAATTCAGATTAAGGAAATGTTAATTTTTTAAAATTTATGCGGGTGTGGTAATAGGAAATTAAACTATCTAAATTTGATAGTGAAGCACAACAATGGTATGAGAATTTGGAATAAAAAACTATGCGGAATTTTGAATTGAGGGTTTGTTTGTCTGCTTTCAAAAACGTGCTTGGGTGAAACGTTTTTCTAAAATATGCATTTAGAATTTAAATTCTGTATTCTATTTTCTTCCGCATTGGATTTAAAATTTTTCTTTTAAAAGACAGCCACACAGGCTTCCATTGCTTCATTGTATTTTTTGAGATATTGATCTATTTTTAGAAATCGGACATCTGTGGCAGTCCTAAGACAGTGGCAGTTGATGGAAGCCATTTTGCCTATTTCATTTTCTCACTTTTTCCCTCGTTGTTACATTTTGGTAATTATCACAGATAGTTCAATGAATTTTGTTATCGTAATATTTATATTACTGACGGTCACTAAGCATTAAATGGGCATACAGCTGGCTGATTGCTTAAAGACTGCTGAATATTGTTTGTGCATCCAGGATTCGAACCTAAGCCAGCTGAATGGCTGCGTGGTCGATTTTCGTAGTTTTCTTCATGTGTGAATCTCTTATGTGTAACATGAGTACGATTTAATTTGCCTTAAAAAGTGCTCCACGAAGTACTCGCTCACCTTTTGCAGACAACCTTCATGTGCTTTGTCAAATTCAAATTATCAATTAAGTGCTGATTGATTAATACTTGCATAAGTTAAGTTTCGTCAGATGAAGAATGAGGTACAGGATGGACGATGTATAAGATCGATATCTGTCTGATGACCAAGATCGATATAGGGATTCAAAAACTATCTTCGATCCTATGCCATTACAATATTTGACAGGGGTATCGATTCTACGTAGGCAATCTAATGAACGTTCAGATGGTGGTATAGATATCGCATCTATCATAGACATAAGACGGGAAAGTCGTTAGCTTAATTCACATCTTTGCAAACAGGGTTTAAGCTGTAGTCAATCAGGAAAAGTAAAAGTGCGCATGTTTTGAATGGACAGCTGACTCAACGAAATTGTCGACTGGATGCCAGCTCGTGTTTGTTTCGCAGTGATTAGTTGTTAACTCTTATACCAGGTGGTATGAAATTGAACAACATTTCAAAGCCTACAACAGCCGGACGAAATTTAAGGAACATCCTTTTTGAAAGAAACTTCAGTATGAGTTTTTCATTAATAATTTAAAAATTAAAATTTTTTTTTGAAATGAAACTTGCAATAAGATAGAAAAGAACTTTTATTTTTACAAATCCGATTAATATCTGGCAAGGTTTTTCTCTGATAATATTCTTAAAATAAATCTTACGTAGCACATTTGCTTCTTTACTTAGACAAAACATCCAGTTTTCATTAAGACATCCATAATTATTCCGTTGGGATTTTTAATAAACTCCGCTTGAGAAAGTGAACGCTTTTTTGAGTAATTTGGGACCATAGCAATGCTAAGTATATGCCGAAGCAAATGTCTACATTTGAATAGGCACATATTGTCTTCTAAAGTTATCTTATTAATTAAATCTTACGAATAATCAGCGTTTTTATTATTTTACGAAGTGAAACTTGTAGTGTTTATAAAATCTTTGGCAATGTAAAATATAATTATAATCAGCGGTATACATAAAAATGACCAACCTTGACTAACATAATGCGGTCGAACATCCTTTCACGAATGCTCCACTTAATGGATATTCCTGAATCTTTGGAAACTTAGAGCAGGAAACCAATACAATCTCATTTAGCGGAAATTCCTTGAGAAAGGACAAAATCTTAGGCCTCGTGGCTATTCGCTATGGACATATTGAACTGTATGGGATCTTAATAGTGCCGTTTAATATAGATATATAAATAAAGGTAATAAAGATATAAATAAAGATTTCTTACGTGGCTACATTTAAACTTTAAAAATCTGAAAGTTATTAAAAATAATCTTTAAACTGCAGACATTGAAAAGTATCGTTTGCGTTAAATTTAGGCTATATTATCATGCACATTTAGAGCAATAATAGAAATGGCTTCTGAGAATTAAATTTAAAAACACGAAACATAATTTTCTTAACATTTCTGTACAGGTCCCTTTAAAAATATCTGGTAGAAATTACATTTTGCCGAGTGGTAATACACAACCGCATGGAAAAGAGAATTATTTTATTTCGGACTCCAGCAACACCTTTTCTTTTAGATCTCCGAGTTTGTTGATTAAATTTGAAAGACAAATACTTTTTACTCTTTTCGAATGGCAACATATATTGCTCTTAAATCTCTAAGTCTTGTTAATCAGAATATCATTTAAACTTAGTGGACAAGCCCGCAAGATGAGCGGACTGCAGCCGCTCATCTTGCGGAATTTATAAGTTCTATGTACCCCTGAAAAGCAAATATAAAAAAAAATTTCTATACGAATGAAATAAGTTCATTCTTTCTAAGCAACAACCAAATTGTAAATAATTTTTGTTGCCAAAACAGGAAACAAAAACTTTTGACACTTTAGATTAATACGTATATGTGTGACGTCATGATTTAAATTTAATGTAATGTAGGATTCCTCACAGTGTAATGCTGAGTTACTGTTGAACGTGAAGAATCTTAAGAACTCATAAGCGAATAATCGCTTGAGTTCGTGTGACAGGAAACAACAAGACAGAAGGGTAAACTAGCCCTTTATTATTCCAACTATAGTTTAACAAACTCCATCTTGGAGTGCACAATAAAGCTGACACTTTTGCTTTGAACTTAAGAGACTAAGAATAATACTAAACTAATCTTAACTAAAGGAGATATAGCCGAAGCTATCAAGATTCTAACCGAGTTGGCTCCTTAACGTTAATAGACTAGTTAAGCTATCAAGGGCCTAAAGTACGGCCGAGCGTAATAATAGCTTAAGAGAGAGTAGCCTAAAAAGGCGGACGCGCGCAGACAGAATACTTGGCAACTCTCTCACTAAGACCGAAGAACTTCGCAGTTAAATACCGCTCTTCCTCATTATGTATTCAGACGTGATTCTAAAACTACGTTCTGGTCGGAAGTAGTAAGTTGAAGTTAAGAATCGACAGGAAAGAAACTGTTAATAAAATTAACACAATCCTTTCAGTAATATAACAATTTCTTCTCAGTATCGATAAAAGAATTAACATGGCAATAACATATGGTGCCAATTATCTTAACCTGAAACAAAAACGTTACCAACAGCAGCTATTTATTTAAAATTATGGCATTAAGAAAAAAATTAGACATATAATGACGTCACATTGCAAGCGCGCGCTTTCTTCAACGTTGTTCAGTAGTGATTAAAAGCTGCCGACAGGAGGCGCTGCTAGCGCGTTATACTCTCGACCTACGTAATTTGAATTGAGTATTCTTTTCTTTTGTGTACTTGCTGTAACAGATCTTACAGCTTTGTGATTGAGAATTTAAAATGTTTTGGAGCCAGATCGTTCCTCTACAGCAACAAAATGATTAATAAATATATAATAAAGTAAATATCTTTGTGATGATAATCTTTGTTATTAAATACAAAGTCAACCAGCTCCTGAGTACAGTTCAAGTGGTCCGTCGAGAATCGAAGGTGAGCTCTCCCATTTTAATCTCTATTAAATTTGAAGAGTATAACTGTTATAAATATGGAAGCTCTAAAAACTAGAAAAAGAGTGTTAAAAAGTTCACTGACGAAGCATAAAGATAAAGTTGTTTCGTCATTAGATGTTTCAGATTCAGTTGCGTTGCAGCTATTTGAAACTAAAACTAATGAAATTTCTAACGAACTTAAATCTGTGTTTTATTCAATTTTCGAAACATGTAAACCCGAAGAATTGGATAACTTTATTAAGGATAAAGAAGATACAGATGATATTGTTGATGAGTTGCTATTGATGATTAAACGTAAATTAGCAGTAGTAAAAAATAAGATGAATTCTGAACATTCTGTTTCTCCTGTGCCGAGTAATAATAATTCAAATGTGTTTTCGGATGTTAAGTTACCGACGCTATCGGTACCAACATTCAATGGTAAAATAGAGAATTGGATAATGTTTAAAGATATGTTTAAAGCTAGTGTAATAGAAAACAAATCTATTTCGAGTAATGCAATGAGATTGCAATATTTAAAAGCTAGTTGTAAGGACGAAGCTCTGAGAGTAATACAGTCTATTTCTATTTCGGATACAAATTTCGATATAGCTTGGAAACTTTTAGAAGATAGGTATTCGAATAAACGTGAGCTTTTAAATGCTATAATAAAAAAGCTTTTGAATCAGCCGAGTATTAGCGAGACATCTAGTTCTATTCTAAATTTAATTGATGTAACGAACGAGTGTATTCGAACTTTAAATATTTTAAACTACAAAGTAGAAAACTTATCGGAAATAATGATTGTATATTTGATAGTGGATAAGTTTGATAAATCAACTCGATACTGGTGGGAAAAGGAATTAAAAAACTCGGAAGAATTTGGTACGATTGAACAATTACTTTCGTTTTTACAAAGCCAAGCGAGAACGCTTCAAAATAGTAAAATAAAGGAGGTAAAAAAGAGTAATAATTCTCCACGTAAACTTACGAGTATGATATCCACTTCTAATACAAAAAACATAAATTTGAAATGCATAAAATGCCGTGGTGAAGAATTCCATTCATTATATAAGTGTCCGGAATTTATAAATCTTTCTGTCAATGACAGGTGTGAATTCGTGAAAAGAAATAAGCTTTGTTTTAATTGTTTGAAAAACCATTCCGTTCGAACGTGTTCGTCTAATTATCGATGTCAAAAATGCTCACGAAAGCATTCAACGCTATTACATTTCGAAAATGAAAAACAAAATAAATCCGAAAGTGCTCATATTTCAAAGCCGGAAGTAAGGGGGGAGAAGACGACACAATCCGAATGCTGAAAAATTTGTTTATGACCCTTCTTCTACCAATAAAGAAAGTAGTTTCGCCGGCACAGCTGTAAACGGAATGCGTCAGACGAAAAATGTTTTACTTTCTACTGCGAATATTTTAATAAGAGATTGCTACGGTGAATTAAAATCAGTTCGCGCTTTGTGTGATGTAGGTTCGATGACGTCATTCTTAACGGTTGAATGTGCTAATTCGTTAGGCATTAAAAGAGAAAAAATATCTGTTGCGGTTTCTGGATTAAATAACACGAGAATAAATATTAATTCTAAAGTATGTGCTTCTATTTCAAACGGTATTGACTTTGAAATGAGTTTAGAATTTTTGTGCGTGCCTAAAATCTCGGACTCCATACCAATAAATAATATAGAAGTTCCGACTGAACATTTTCCTCAAAACATTAAGTTTGCTGATCCAAACTTTTATAAAAGAGGAAAAATTGATGCATTATTAGGCGCGGAGGTGTTTTATCAGATCTTAAAATTCGGTCAAGTTGAAGTGCCGAATTCAGAGCTAAGATTTCAAAATTCTGTTTTTGGCTTTATAGCCACTGGCAGCATTTTAAGTTCATTAATTAATAATTATAGTGATATAGAAAATGAAATTAAAAAATTTTGGCAACTTGAGTCTATAGGAATTAAAGATGATCCCTTTGAAAATGAGATAGATCAATCTTTAGAAACATTTGAAAAAACTGTTCGTTTTAAAGATAACCGGTATGCGGTTCAATTACCATGGAAAAGAGATTGGGGAGAGCTCAATAATAACTTCATCGTTGCTAAAAACAGACTTAATTTACTTATGCGTAGACTTCAAAAAGATCCAAATCTTCATTTGCAGTATATTAAAACTTTAAAAGTCTATGAAAATAAGAATATTATAGAGAAAGTTAGATGTCCTAAGGAACCTGTTGATAAACCTGTGTTCTATTTGCCACATCAACCAGTTTTTAGAGAGGAAAGTGCAACTACAAAAATGAGAATAGTATTTGATGCAAGTTCCAGTCATAACTTTAAGCATTTAAGTCTAAATGATTGCCTGTGGTCAGGGCCAAACCTGAATTCGAACATATTCGACATTCTTGTTAATTTCAGATTAAACAAAGTCGCCTTTACTTCAGACATAGAGAAAGCTTTCCTTCAAATTTTATTAGCCGAAAAGGACAGAGATGCAGTTCGTTTTCTGTGGGAAGAAAATGGTAAAATTCAAGTTTACAGATTTAATCGTGTTCTTTTTGGTGTTACGAGCAGTCCATTCCTTTTGACTGCTACTTTGAAAACTCACCTGAGAAAGCACTCTGAAGAATTCCCGACTACAACAGAATGCTTAGACCGCTGTTTGTATGTGGATGATTTTATTTCTGGAGCTGATAATGTGTCGGATGCTTTTGAGATCTCTACTCAAGCTACATAAATTATGATCCAAGCTAGCATGGTGCTACGAAAATGGACTACGAATGACAATACATTGATGCAGTTTTGGACATATGAAAGTTTCGATACACAGCCACAAGTCAACACTATTAAAGTTTTGGGACTGTCATGGAATCCTGCTGAAGATTGTCTAATATTGGGAAAGCAGAGCCTAGTGGACAGTCTGTCTAAAAACGAAAGTACCAAACGATTCCTACTATGCACAATTGGAAGGATTTTTGATCCGCTTGGATTGCTTTCACCGTTTACTATTCGTGCAAAGTTCATTCTACAAGTCTTATGGATGAAGAAAATTTCTTGGGATGAAGAAATACCTGTAGATATACAAAAAATATGGCTTCAGTGGTGCTTCGAAGTTGCTGATCTTTCAGAGTTACGAGTTCCTAGAAACGTGCTCAATTTAAATATACAAGTGCCAACCGATATCTTAGAACTACACTGCTTCTGCGATGCTAGCCAAAAAGCTTACGGTGCTGCTATTTATGCAAGAGTTGTGAAGGATAATAACATCGAAGTGAATTTATTGGTTAGCAAGAGTCGAGTGACGCCACTAAGGAAAATCACTCTTCCGAGACTAGAATTACTCGGTGCTTTGCTTGCCGCCCGACTAGCGAGTAAAGTCAAGAAAACAGTGGATTTAAAAAAGCCCTCCTTAGTGTTCTTTTGGACGGATTCAAAAATAACTCTCTATTGGATTAAAGGATCTACGAAACGATGGAAATCATTTGTTGCCAATAGAGTTAACGAAATACAGAGCTTAAGTGATACCAGTGCCTGGGCACACTGCCCTGGGAAGCAAAATCCAGCTGATCTCCTCAGCAGGGGAGTCAGTGCTGACATTTTATTGAACAGTGACATTTGGTGGCATGGACCCCAATTTTTGAGAGAAAAGACTGATGTTCCGGTAGACAATAATGACATTCTAATTTCATTAGATGACTTTTCTGATGAACTAAAGAAAACTGATGACTCTAATGATCATTCTCCTATTGCCTTTACTGTTTTAAATCATAGTTCTATAGTTGATGATATTCTTTCCTTGAGTAATAATTATTTAACTATTGTTCATGTTGTGTGCTATGTATTTAGATTTATCAATAATGTTAGAAATGAAAAGCTTACAGGTCACCTTACATTTAGCGAGTTGAGAAGAGCGGAAATCTATTTATTTAGGTCAATCCAACAAGGTGAGTTTGTAGATGAAATAAAACATCTTGAGAGAGGTGCCTCACTGCCCAGCAACAGCAAGGTAAAATCTTTAAACTGTTTTTTAGATAAAGACAATGTTTTAAGGGTTGGAGGCAGACTGAAACATTCTGACCTCAGTACATATGAGAAAAATCCAATTGTTCTGCCAGATAAGCATCCATTAACTTTAATAATTGTGAGATATTATCATTTAAAGTATTTGCATGTTGGTTCAAATGCATTATTGTATCATGTTCGACGTAAATTTTGGGTCTTAAATGGCAGAAATGTTTGTCGTAAAATTGTTTTTCAATGTATAACTTGTTTTAAAAACAAACCTGTTTTTGAGACTCAGATAATGGGTGATCTGCCCAAAGAACGAGTAACACCTTCTTACCCATTTAGTAATGTTGGAACTGATTTTTGTGGACCATTTCACATTAAATTTAAAAATCAGCGTAAGGGTAAACTAAACAAAGTTTATGTGTGCATATTTGTATGCTTAAGCACCAAAGCTATCCATTTAGATTTCGTCTCTGATCTTACTTCAGATGCCTTTATAGCTTGTTTGAAAAGATTTTTTAGTCGCAGGGGTAAATGTGCAAAATTATTCAGTGACAATGCAAAGAATTATGTGGGTGCAAGCATTGAGCTCAGAAAATTTCTTAAATTGGTTAAACACCCAGATGAAACACTGACTAAATACCTTCTAAGTGAAAATATTGAGTGGAAGTTTATTCCTCCTAAATCACCAAACTTCGGCGGCCTATGGGAAGCCGGGGTGAAATCTTTTAAGTTTCACTTGAAACGAATTATTGGCAATGCTCATCTGTTTCTTGAAGAATTTCTCACTGTAATTCTAGAAATTGAAAGCGTATTAAATTCCAGACCTCTTACTCCCTTATCATCCGAGTTTGATAATTTTGAAACCTTGTCCCCCGGGCATTTTCTCATAGGGAGGCCTTTAACATCAATAGCTGAACCCCAACTTGTTGAGATACCAGAAAATAGGCTCTCAAAGTGGCAAAAAATAAAGAAATATAGTCAACAAATTTGGAAGTTATGGAAGAGAGACTATTTAAATAACCTTCAACAACGTAGTAAATGGATGTTTGCTAAAGATAATGTTAAGGTGGGTTCACTTGTGTTAGTCAAGGATGAGCATATGCCCAGTACAAAATGGTTAACAGGTAGAATTGCAGAACTAATTTTTGGAAAAGATAAAAAAGTTCGAGTGATTAACATAGTATTACCAGGTGGTAAAATGTTAAAAAGAAATGTCAGAGACATTTGTGTTCTTCCTGTGAATTGTAATTAGATTTATGTATTGTATATTGTAATGTGTTTCTTTCCAGTGTTTATATTGCATTTATGATTTAATGTGTCTTTTAAAATTTAACCATTGTATTGCTATTGCTTACAATTGTTTGTTATTATATATTGCTTTAAAACAGTGTATACTAATTGTAATAATATTTTGAAACCCGTAAGGTTTCAAGGTCGGGAGTATGTTCAGTAGTGATTAAAAGCTGCCGACAGGAGGCGCTGCTAGCGCGTTATACTCTCGACCTACGTAATTTGAATTGAGTATTCTTTTCTTTTGTGTACTTGCTGTAACAGATCTTACAGCTTTGTGATTGAGAATTTAAAATGTTTTGGAGCCAGATCGTTCCTCTACAGCAACAAAATGATTAATAAATATATAATAAAGTAAATATCTTTGTGATGATAATCTTTGTTATTAAATACAAAGTCAACCAGCTCCTGAGTACAGTTCAAACGTCAAAATATGAACTTACATACATTAACATAATAATATGTTTAATGTTTGTTAATGCTATTTTTAATTCATATTTTGTAAAACTTACAATTTTTTTACTAACAAACACTACGATTTAAGCGATTTGAAAGCGAGCACTGAAATAAAGCAGATTTTTTTCTTCAGCGTGTGAGACTGTTGCCACTCGGAAAAATGAGGGCGCAAATTAGCGTTTTCAGTGTTTTTAATTACTACCTCGGTTGATTAAAGTCGTACGAAGATAACAATGGTCGAAATGGCTCTCCCACGATTTTTTGGAATCCGGAGGTAAATAAATAAAAAACATGTATAACATAAAAACTACATACGGATTCTTCATTATTTAGTATCGATATCACGGTTTCATATGCATGTTCATTCTAATGCTATGCCACTTTTGGCATATTCACAGATTTTCAGAGTAGAGAGTATATTGCGGTTGAGGAATCAAGACTAGGTTTTCTGAGAGAGGGTTATTTACATGTTTTTTTTTTTTTTTTTTTTTCCAACGACCGCAAATTATCCAGAAGGGTGATATATCAAACAGCACTACCGTTGTAATTTTAGTTTTGAATTAACTTTAACATTGTCCAATTCGAGTATCGGTGAAATTTAATTCAAACTTCCTACGAAAAAAAATACCACTTTCATATTCCGATTGAAAACAATGGAAATTACCAACAAGACAAAGAACAAAGCTTCCGCCAGGAAGTCTGTCTTACATAATCGAATGACAATTTATGTTCGAATGCTATAAACTTGTTTTAACTCCTTGGTCATTGTTTTGCTTGATTAGATGTTTATCACTTCTGTTGGGTAAATGTACTTTGGTGTTCGTTTCTTGATACATATCTCTGCGAGAGTTGAATTTATAACTGAATAAGCCTCCAGCGGAATCCTCAATTCATCGTCGAATAAACTTCAATGCGTTAATTTATTCCTGAAATGTGTCGAGTAATACGAAAGCTTATAGCACTAACTTGTATTTAAAAATAATTAATATAACTGAATATCAAGGGATTAGGTATTCTTTCTTTCTCTTTCTCTCCTTTTTTCTTTTTTCGTTCGCGATAAGTAAGAAGTTTAAATATAAAAGAACGATTATTAGAAACTATGGAATAATTACTCGGCATTTCACACATTGCTGTTTTTTTCTTCTACGTGTGCGTGGGAAATTAATTACAATAAAATTTTTGGAACCAACTGATTTGGAAGACCAATAGATTTGGACCACTAGAAATAGAAGTCTAAATATAGTAATTAACTCCGAATTTGAAATTTTGTTCGAAATACGTGAACCATCCGTTTTGGACAGTTACGAAGTATTTTTGATAAGTTGTTTTAGGTAATTTGACAAACTTTTATTACAAAGAAAAAATAATAGTTATTGTAAAAGACTATAAGAGGTAAATAAACCAATAACTGCAATAGTTGCTAGAAAATGGCTAAGAGTTTAAGTCCACTGTAATATTTCCTTCTGGTTTTGATCCTCAGCAGTCCACTGAGAATTACAAGGTTTTCACCCAAAAACTTCATAGAGTATTAAAGTGTAACACCTCTCCAACATAATCTTCTGTCACATTAGCCCTTCGCTATCCGTGTAGTCAAGATGGCTGAACGTTGGTAGTTCGACCTGGCTGGTTGCATAATTGATTTCGTGGTGCCATGTGAAGTAGATATGACCAGTTTGCCTTAAAATGTCATTCACGAAGACTTTCCTTCCCATAATGTGCTTTACCTTCTTCAGATATCCTAACCTTCCTTAATGCCATCGTTTCCATTTCGCAGATAATCCTCGGAAGTTTTATTATAAATTTTATTATTTGTAAGAAATTTTTTTTTTTAACTGCATG
Source organism: Stegodyphus dumicola (assembly GCF_044657685.1). NCBI lineage: Eukaryota > Metazoa > Arthropoda > Arachnida > Araneae > Eresidae > Stegodyphus > Stegodyphus dumicola. The sequence continues at coordinate 137,088,532 of NC_140776.1, forward strand.
CCTTCATGGTGTAACTGGAAAGTGCATGGTAAGCTCGAATTTCGAATCTTTGATTTTCCCTCTTTCTTGCTCCAAAAGTGGCCCTTCAAGTAAAATGCGGCAGACGATAATTCTTCACCACCTAGATTTGGCGACAGGATGCCCTCTTACCCAGTTGCTGTTTACGTGGGGGACTTACCGTATGCCTTTGTAGTGTAATTGAAAAGCAGGTCCCGTTTGGAAATCGGGGGCTCGAATCCCATTGAAAGCAATATTCATTTTTAACTTCTCCTGCTTCGAAATAAACCTACAGTCTTGAGAAATTAACCAACTAATCAGCAGCAATCATACAAAGAATTACATATATTGATAGACAATTTGAATAAAAAATCTCCTGTTAAGCCGTCTTAACAGAAGCATCCGTCCTCAAGCTTATGTAGTGTTCTAGAAGCGTTACGTTTATGAATTCTTTCAAGAATAAGAATTAATTTCAAAAATATTGATCTGTATGTTCTCAGGATCCTCAGGTAATATCCATACCACCAATACATTAAGGTAACATAAATCTTTGTTTCATAATCAAGTGGAATTATAACGAAAAAATGGAGAATTTCTAATTAGTCGTTAGAATTTAGTCCCCTTCTCTTATCAACTGTCTACTGAAGAGCTTCTTCCTTTGCTAAAACTCCAGTCTATCCTGGATATCCTAAAGAAAAACTAATTATATATTTCTATGATTAGACCCATATTTATGTATTCATACGGAAATGTCACGTGGAATTCTGTAAACAAAAATTTAAGTTAAACGTTTTTGGAATCCCTTAGAATAATTGCCCAATATTCTATAAACTATGTTAGAGATCTTCCATGGAATTCTATAAAAGTTTAGCTGTAACTTTCTATAGAGTTATGTAGATAAATTACATAGAAATATGTACACATTCTAAAGACATGTGTATAGACTCCACTAATATTTAAATCATTTTTAAAGTTCTCACGTATCAAAACTTATGTAATGTTACAAGATCAAGTAAAAGAATTTTACTGAGAATATCAGATCCAGTTTATATAAAATTGCAGTATAATTCTAAAGAATTAAAAAGTTGCAGTATAATTCTAAATTATAAACAGAACTTCCTATACTGTATTTGGTTAAGTTAATAATAAGTCAACAATTATCTTTAGTGTTAAAAAGAATGAAAATTAATTTCATTCTTTTTAACACTAAAGATAATTGAATAAGATTTTTTAATCTAAATTTCGAAATGATCTGTGACATTGAAAGGGGGATAATAACTTCTGGAACATATGTGATTTTCTTTCCTGATAAGAAAAAATAATATAGATTTTATTTAAGAATATTTAAATAAACATATTACATTTTAAATAATGGTTCAGCTTAAATAAAATAAAGAATTCATTTCATTTATAGACTACATACAATAAAATAATTAGAAGCATTAGTTTCAGGAATTAAAATTTTATAATTAACATAAAAAATGTAACTTTTTAACTAATTTTATGATTTAAATTGATTTTAAGCTCTTACAAGATTAATTTTTACATTACATAAGCAAAACTGTACAAAAAATGCAAAAAATGTTAATAAATTTAGAAGCTAAAAAAGGTTTAGATGGACGGAAAGGGCAAGGCAAAAATTTCCATTCCAAAATAACTTCAAATTTGTGAACATAAAGTGTTTATTTTTGTTCTTTTGTCCTCCACATAGAATTCGCTTTGATTACAGATAGAAAACGAGAGATCTCTACAGAATATCATTCCTATAAAGACGTTATTAAATTTCAATGAGATTTAGCAAATTAGCATTTCTAAAGCACTCGCACACTCTGTGAAAGTTATCAGAAAACTTTTATAGAAATTCATACAGAAGCGTTTTTATAGAGCATTAATTATAAAGCTGTGTAGAAATTTCTACAGAGCTATATCAACCTCTAAAAGGTTTTTTTCATAAGGGTACACATCTCCAGCGTAGACGAGAGGTCATCATAAGGGTACACTTCATGACCCTTATGCTAACCTTATTATGACTTACACTTCATAACCCTTATTATGACTTGTTATCATAAGGACCCACTTCTACTTTCATAAGGGTACACTTCTCCTGTTTCTATTAGGGAAATCAAACTTCAGGCATTCTAGAATAAAATGTTGCGTATCATTTACAACTTTCCATAGTTTCTTCGTAAGAAACGTAAATATCCAAACTGTGAGTGAATATTTACACAAAATTAATTCTAATTTTTTTTTCAAAATTGCAGTTAACCTCATACGCTACCTGCTTTCCTAAACATTTGGACAGCGATGGCTTAAGTTTTTTTTTTAATAGCCTATTTTTCCTACCTGTTTGCTACTCCTTTTCTTAAGGGACTTTGGTACTTACTTAATATCGCAATCACCTCAGTAGAAATCGCCGAAATTTCTGAATACGCCAAATTCTGATAACCGCAGGCATAACAATTATTCAGGCAACCATGCTCATGACCAATATTCAGTTTCCAACATCGTCATTTGTATTCCAAGTTCCAACGACTTTTCTAGAAAAATGATGACTATTTTTTTGTTTGAAACTCGACTTAAAATGAGTGCTTCTGAGATTTTTACCACAACAGAAGAAACAAAGGTGTAATTTTTGTAGGAATGCAGTATTTTGCCCAAAATCATTAATGGGAGAAAGCTTCGAGGTTTCAAAGTGATTGACTGTACGAAATTTCCACCACATCAAAAACTAAAATTCCTTTTGCAATTATATTTTAATAAAAACAATTGTTCTTTTTCATCCGTAAAATTCGCCACACTGGGCCAAGATGTTTGCTATAATACATAAGTACCGGATTTTATTTAGGCATTTGATTATCTTCAAGAAAGTGTAATATTCATTTGTATAAGTTCCTTTACTTTATTGTTACGGTACTTTGGTTTGAAGCAAGATCAAAGTGATGTGTAAAGGGCGCGTCAAATTTGGCGATTTCATTGTTAAATAATGACTTTAATCTATTAATTTTACCTGCCAGCGTGCAACACGAAATTTATGCAATTCTCTGTTGTTTTTACTTCCTTGTACGAAGTAAAAAGGAAGTATTGTAATCGCGAAAAGTTTCAGGCAGCATATTTCAACGAAAATATCCATTTTGACCGCTATCGAATGCAATTTAACGATGTTTTTGCGTGATATATGTACGTAAGGACAGAATAAAATACTCTTTTCCTTCAAAAAAATTATAAAACTGCTTTAAAATCAATTCTGAAGAGAATTTTTCGTGGCGTCTGTACGAACGTATGTACGTACGTGCGTACGTTCGTGCGTACGTACGTATCTCGCATAACTCAAAAACGAGTAGCCTCAGAACGTTGAAATTTTGTATATAGGACTGCTATAACATGTAGATGTGCACCTCGTATTTTGGTTGCAATCGGCCGCACCAAACGTATATAAATATATTTATATATATATCCACTCTGTTACCCGGCTCAGTGATCTCAGTTTCTTTACTCTTATATGTTTGTATATTGTACATTTTGTTCTTTAAAAATGATTGATTATATTGTTTTTATCTTCCGGTTAAGGATTTTATGCCTTTAGTGAATCTGTGTGCAATATTTTTAAAATTATCAGCAATTTTAAAATTGTTTAATTGCCGCTAAGCCTGTTTTAATGGCGGCCATTGCTGTTTACATTTGAAACAGGAGACTAGTGGATTTGTTGCCAATCTAGAGAAACTTAGCTTAGCAACAACAAAGATAACGCATTCATTTATTATTGCCAATTAAATCATGCTTAATTCTTTCTGGAATTTTTTCGAGGAAATAAGCGTTTGATATTTACTTCGTAATTTTTAATATAGATATTTTGAGTTTTTATGTATTTTTGCCTTCTCGCGAAGTGAGAACTGAATTAATTAAATGAGAAATACTAAATCGTCTGTGAAAAACTGTTTCTTTTTTGTTTTATTTGCTTAATTTCTTTTATACATAGTTCTAGCTTTATTATAGTATTTGAATAGAACATGTGGCAACGATTAGATAATTCTTTAAATGATATACATTTTGTGCATTCTGAGTTATAATATGAATGAAATGTAATAATGTTAAGTAAACCTAGCGCCAGAATGTCGCTATGGTAAACAAAGTGAATTTTAAAGAATGCCTTTATTCTATTGTGTGCGCTGTCGGCGAAGTAGGTTTAATTCAATCTAATAAGTTTAAATAAAATGCAAGAAAAAATGCGTATAATTTAATATTCCGTACAAGGAAGTCATGTGGTGTACACATCAGATTTTTTTTTTTTTTTTTTTTTTTTTTTTTTTTTTTAAGCAGAAATGGATATCTTTGTACACTGACTACCAATAAGTATTTGGACACCTATGCAAATGACGATATCTGCGGTCCATAGGTACGTCACGGACTCCTCCGGTATATATCGTGTAGGAATCGGCTTTAGTCGCATGCAAGATGCCTCGCAGTTCGGAGCTTTCTGATTTCTAGAAAGGTATAATTATCGGGTATGACAAATGTGGCCGATCCTTAAGGGACATATCTAGCGATCTGAAGTACCCAAAATGGACAGCGGCCTATGTGATTAAGAAGTGGAAGGTGAGCGGTGATTGTCGGAATGTGCCCCGCGTCGGCAGACCAACGAAACTGAGAGATAGAGACCGACGAGTGCTGTCCAGAGAAATTCGGAAGAACCGCACCCAACCGATGGCCCTCATTCGCGAGGAGTTTCAACAGGCATCCGGGAGTATTGTTTCACTGAATACCATCCGTAAGGAAACACATCTGCTTGGTTTTCACGGTCGTGCTGCTGCCTATAAGCCTTTGTTCACAAAGTCCAACCGCGCTGCTCGGTTAATGTGGTGCAAAGCACATCGAAATTGGATCGTAGATCAGTGGAAACGGGTTCTTTGGAGTGACGAATCAAGGTTCACCCTTTACCGTTCCGATAGCTGCTTCTGGCATCTACCTGGAGAACGTCTCCTGCCAGAATGCATTGTGCCAACAGTCAAGTTCGGCGGAGGTGGAATTATGGTCTGGGGGTGTTTCTCCTGGTATGGGCTGGGACCTTGGTCCCCATTCATGGTAAGCTCAACTCCGATGCCTACTGCACTATTTTGGATGACGATGTGCTTCCTACGTTGTAGCAGTTTTACGCGTTAGACCCCTGTTACTTTCAGAACGACAATGCCAGTTGTCATGTTTCGACGTTAACCAAGGCTTGGTATGGTGCCAATGGAGTTCGTCGAATGGACTGGCCTGCCCAGAGTCCAGACCTGAATCCTATCGAGAACCTCTGGGACGAGTTGCATCACCGAATTCAGGGGTGCACTACCCGTGCAAAATCGGTGAATTAACTTCTATGTCTTCTCCAAGCCGAGTGGAAGAAAATACCACTAGCTGTCATACAAAGACTTGTGGAAAGTATGCCCTGTAGGGTTCACGCTGTAATTACCTCTCGTGGAGGCTCTACCAACTATTGATTTCGAATAAAGTTAGTTTTTCTTTTCTATCACAGGTGTACAAATACTTATATTATATATTGGTAGTCGGTGTATATGTAGAGAAAAATAGAATTGAAGTGTATTGTGTAATATAATGTGTATCATACAATCTTTCTCTAACAATTCAAATTTGTATTTTAAACTCTATTTTTAATTGTTTTCTTTGTTGATAATGTGTGCCGAGTTCAATGCAGATAATTTGGTTATATTTTGTAAAATAAAAAGTCGCCATCTGGCCCCTTATAAATAATTTTTACTATATATTATCTAAAGTATAATTAATTTTAACGTCTTCGAGTTCATGTTATAAATCTCTAGCAAAAATGTAGAATTCCCCTATGGAAATCTTATCGCTGCAACATTTTCCAAAATATATCATCTACCATCAGTATCGCCTTTTGCATTCCTGTTTGAAGATCAACTTCCAAGCTCATATGCAGAATAAATTTACGCGTGCTTTAAGAAAAATAAGGTAGGGGCGTTTGCACGATTTATCGCCAGACGATACACTATACTTGGCGATTTTCTTAATTATCTATTCTTGGTTATTTTTAAATATTCTAAACAGCTAATAAAAAAAATCAAGAAAAAGAATTTTCCATTAATTTTTTATTCCTATTATTCACGTCAGCTTTCGCGATCTTTATTAACTACTTTTACTACCACAAAAGATATTTATTTGAAATATCTTCAGGCTATGCATCCATCAATTTAGATTTTAATTTCATTTTTACTTTGCAGTTTTATTTAAGCTCTTTTGTTTCCTTTCTTATGTAACGCTGTGCGCTTCAAGACTTGAAGCAGCTTGACGCAGCTATAAACCAATAACAATCTTACCAGCATTTTTTTTAATCAGTTATATTTTATAAATCTCCGTGAGACTTTTACAAATACCAATGGCTACATTTTATTGTTAGAAATTAATTACAATGAATTTCTAATTATAAAATAATTTTATCTCGTTTTTTTTACTTGAAAACAGTTGTTATTAGCGAAATGATTCATTATCTTTCCTATTTAAAGAAAGGAATTATTTCAGAAAATGATTCGAGATCTTATTAATAAATACTTTCCAATAGTAATGTAACTAAAAATTTTTTTAATATGAAGAAGGTGGTTTTAAAGTGAAAGAACTTATAATTTCATCTATATAAAAGAAAGAATCTTATCAGAAAGTGCTGGCATCAATTGTCAGTTTTTTTGGCACTTCTTTGTTATAGCAATCCCCAACCCCATTTGGCGATTTTAGACTTGCGCCATGCTCGTGAAGCGCGAATGTAAAAATAAACGACACACTACAGAATAATAACACTCACTCACCTAAGAATATTTTTAAGAAATTTTATTATTATTTTATCTCATGTAATTGTTTCAGTCAATTCCAGCACTTTCACACACATTAAGCCATTTGTTACACCATTTCACAGACATTAACTCCTCCGCCCGAGAATAGATAAATCTACTAGCGTGTGTGTGTGTGTGATTATGGCAAAGCCTCGAGGGCTATCTGCCTAAGATGAGGGATGCCTTCGTGGAGGACTTTCTAAGGGAAACTGGCTCGTATATACGTTACACATGGGGAAAACCACGAAAACGCCCATGCAGCCAGCCCGTTCGCGGGATTCGAACCTCGGACCGAACTACCAGTGTTCAGCGACTTTACCGCTCGGCCGCTGGTGGGCCATAAATCTACTAGCAATGACGAACGATATTCTGAAACCGTTGTACCAATTTCCAGCATGGAGGCCCTTCTTCTTTTTGCTATTTTTAACACTGCACCTCTAAATGGTTTCGTCGTTATATAGTTTCATGTTGTGGCATTCTTTCATACTCGTTTGTAAGGTTAAAGACATCTTTCTTGAAAAAAATGGTATGGCATCCACCTTAGTACTTGATAACTTAAAGATTGTTAACGTCATATTCACAAAAAAGCAATGACTATATTTTTAAATAAACAATGCGAATTCGAAAACCTCATCAAAAAATGAAAGTATGAGAACATGCGGCGAGAAAAAATGTGCACTACATTGCTAATATACAATTACATGGCGAGAATAAGAACAGGCAGCCGGTGGTAATGTACGATCACGTGGCGAGGTTAAAGAACATTGGGCGAGATTTTGGCGAGATTTCCCTGTTGATTGGCGATTCAGTCTCGGGGTGTGTACTATAACATAGAAGTACCATTTTTTCTGTGTGAAAAGTTTAATATCATTTCGATGCTGGTTGTATTACCATCATCCTACATATAGAAAACGGTTATAGAAATGTAACGATTTTCAGAGTCCATGTTAGCCATTAGTTGTAATAAAAATATGATTTCACAATATATTGTACAGCATTTTTCAACTAGGGAACCATATCACACACATGTTCCTATCAGCGGCCTCTTGGTTAAAATTGCTGAACATTGCTAGTTCGACAAGATTCCGATTCCAAATTGTAAAGGAAGCAAGACCAAAAAAATGCTGTCGGCTGATTGTTTGGTACTTACAGTAGCAAACTGCGTAAATGTTGCTATCCGCCAAAGAAAAATGTGTCTTTTATAAATGAATTTCTAATTTACTTTCTCTTCTAATTTGTTTGAGCGCTTTGTTAATTAATACCAAGTAATCAAACACTATCAGTTTACATAGGAGGTTTCCGAAGCACAACTTGCGTCTGTTTCGTTACACGTAAAGAACTACAAAAGACCAAGCAGCCAAGAATTCAGCTGAAGAGAAATCGAATTAGAGAAGAATCATTAGCGACTCGGTGACTTCAAGCATTCCGCTTCTAACAAGCTAAGGGAACTTGGTTCGCCGCTTTTTTGGATGGCAAAGACTGTCCTTCACCATCGATAGACAGAATTGTATCATCGATAAGCAAGTGGGCGTTGTTTACCGATTACCAAGTTTTGAAATAAATAAAATTCAATGATTCTTTACCTCATGCGCTCTACGTAATTATTATTTTAAATCGTACGTATACAATCACTAGATTCTAATATCTATTTTATAATCATGCATTATTTCTGCTTAGACAATATTTCAGACATACACTGGTGTGCAAAAATTAAGGACGAGACGGTTTTTTTCAATATAACTTTGTACAAAAGCTTTCCAAATCAACACATTTAATACCGTAAGATCCCCAATACGTAAGGACATGAGTAATGTACGCAACACTTACTAAAAGAGAAATCAGAGGGATAAAAAGAAGCTTTATTGAAAAAGTAGCATGGAGCGCAATGCGACTGAAGGCCGAAACATCCCTGTGATGGGTGTCCAGCAAGAAACATCCGGTCTTTAATAGGGGATATGATCTCCCCTGACTGCTAGGCAGGTTTCACAGCGTCTGCCCATGCTGGGAATGAGGGTGTCAATGAGTTGTTGAGGCATTGCTGCCCATTCGTTTTGCAGCGCCAATCGAGACTTCGGAATCGTTACTGGTGGTAAGGTACGAGCTGCCAAGCGTCTGCCTAGAAAATCCCATACATGCTCGATGGGATTGAGATCCGGAGATCGTGCCGGCCAATCCATACGTTCAATATCCTCACTCTCTAAGAGCTGTTCGGCAGCTACTGTGCGATGACATGGTGCATTGTAATCCATGAAAAGGAACTGCGGACCCATAGCGCCTCTAAAAAGACGCACATATGGAAGAAGAATCTCGTTACAATAACGGGTCCCGTTGACTGAACCTGCGTCGAAGATGTGAAGGTCTGTACGACTACCAAGCATGATGCCTCCCCAAACGAGAACACCGCCACCTCCATACCTGTCCCTTTCAATGATTTTCGAGGGATGATTGCGGCTTCCCCGCTCTCTCCAGATGAATATGCGATGAGAATCGCTACTCAGACTGAATCTGCTTTCATCTGTAAATAGTATTCGTCCCCATTCATTGTCTCTGCAATTCTGGTGTTCCCGGCACCACAGACAACGCCTTCTCCGATGGGCAGGTGTTAGAGGTACACACCGTACAGGGCGTCGTGCAAACAAAACCACCGTGCAGTCTTCTGGGCACGGTAAAACGTGATATCGGTCGTCCAGTCGCTAGTGTCGTGTGTCTAGCGATTTCTCCCGCTGTCTGCCGCCTGTTTCTTCTGGCCTGTAAGGCAATATACCGGTCATCTGCGGGTGTGGTTCCTCGTGGACGACCACTACTAAACCCCCGGATAGCTGTTCCTGTAGTTTGAAATTGTCTCCAAAGTCGTGAAACGATGCTGTGAGCAATTCCGAACTCTGCAGCCACACTCGTCACACTGCGGCCTTCCTCCAACTTTCCAATGATTCGACCTCGGGTAAAAGCATCCAGATGTCGTCTAACAGATTGATTATTCGCCATTTCTCGCTGAGGCAGCAACTCGGTGTGATTTTAACTGCTATACGGCGTGCAATCTCTTTGCCAGAAATACTGATCTTACACCGACAACATGCTTTATACTACTCAGACACTCCCCCATTACGTCTACCTGCATATCTGCGCATGTGCTACCGTACATCACCTTACTTAATCTCCTGATTGGTCTTTCTGTCCGCTCTGCCTCTTCGTTCTGTTGATATGCTAATTTTTCAACTTCGTCCTTAATTTTTGCACACCAGTGTATATTTCATTATTTTGTAGACTCATTACATGCACAATTGCTGTTTTTTATTAACAAGACAACTAAATTAATCAATTCGTTTGATTATTGTATCAGCAATATGAGCCAGTTTCTGTTCATTAAGATTATACAAAGACTTCTATAAAGGTCTCATGATGAATTAATTCGAATAAGGGAAACGATTGGCTGTATCGTAGAGATTTATTCGCATTGTGTTCAGTCTCATATATAACAAGAAAAACATTAACTATGAATGTAGGCACTTCTGCAAGATTTTCTACATACAACCTTAGCACAATTCCACATAATAAAACGTAAACGAAACATCGAGACTTTATAATCGATTACAAAGTGCAAAGTATATCAGCTATTCCCCATCGATGGTGAAAGGACAGCATGTGCTATCCGAAAAAGCGGCGACCGGAAATCTGACCCTTCTTTGATATTAATATAAAATAATTGTCATATCTGCGATTATTAATTGTGAAATTTTATGCCCATCTTTTGACATTCCTCAAGCCATAAAGCAGCTTTCAAGAAAATAACTCAATACATGCATTTTTTTTAACATAGTGCAATTAGCTTAATCATATATGGCAACGATTTCGGTGGACATTGAATTTTTCTCCACCATTGTTATTGTATAATGTCATTTCCTTAATCTCAAACATTGCTTGAAAGCTCATTCCTTCACTGAATGGTAATTCTAAATCACCTAATAGATTCTCTAGGAGATCTGAGATCAGCACACTTTTAGTGCCAGTTCAATAGCCTAGAACATTTTAAAATTTGAAATCAAGCTGTGTCGTAACTTCCAAGTTAAGCAGTGTCATTTACATCCTTGTGACATACAGCATCACTCCTCTCAAACATTTCTTCATTTTTAAGAAAATAAATAGATAACTAAGATAGTGATTAGCGATGCTAACGGTTTTATCGAAGAGCTCGGGTTCGAATCCCGGAGAATACGTGGATGTTTATAAACGTATAGTGTCTGCGCCGCATGAGGACACTCTAAATATGTGGCTAACCGAAAGGCCTCTCGAGAGGCTGGTTGTAGAGTAAGAGAGCTAGGTGACCCTCGAACCCGTCTCTTAGGGGTGTTCTCCATCAAATTTGGACGCCGAACTGAGCAAAGTCGTACTGTCACTTCTATGATGCTCAGGGCTCTTGCTAGTGACAGGCACAGTCTTGCATTCCTTACCATGAACAACTTCGTGGGCTTGTTCTGCTGTTACTCTCAGACAAGTGTCACAACAACAACGTTGCAGTTAAGTGAACTGTGTGGTATGTTGCAAATAAGCGTAACGTTATAACTACTGTCAGGAGTTTTACTGTGGTATACCTTATACGTTGAATTGAATCTTTTCCTAGGACATTAAAAAAAATCTTTATTTTCTGTCCAACGAAACCTCTGAAGTTATTTATCTCACAACAATAGAGGGTAGTTCTCCTTCCAAGAAGAAAACTCTTTAAGTTGTGTACAGTTTCATTGCTCGAAAGTTAGTGTGAGCAACGGAAAGTGAAAAAGACTAGTACTTTTGTGATTCCGTTCCATGGAACTAATTAGACTACTTGGAGTTGGCGTGTTGAAGCACTATTTGCCATCAAAGAACTCTACTAGTTTTTAGGAAAAGAGCCAGACTTAGCGAAAGATTCTGAAGTCCTTGAAGGAAAGAAAGCTTATGCTTATTCACTCCTGATTTCGGTGTTAAATGATCAAGTTCTGGCTTCATTGCTCGAAACAAAATCAGAAGTAAGAATCGTAAGAAGTTGTGAATCAAATCCTTACTAGGAACATCTGGAAACCATTAAGAAGAGTCGTGAAGTGTCAATGTGACAGCATCTCGATGAAATGAAAAAACTTATAGCGGATTTACATTTGGTGTTGGAAGTAAGTAATATGGATACAACAGTTCATATTCTGATGTCTCTTCCACCAGAGTTTGAAAGTGTTAAGGTTGCATTAGAAAATTAACCAAGTGTAAACTTAAACCTGGAGTTTGTTGCAACGCGACTTGTAGGTGCGGAAGCCCTTTACAGTGATTCAGAAATTAACGATACCAAGGCGTGTAACAAAAGATAATGGTGCCTTTTTCTACAAGTCAAAAGGAACTTATCTGCTTTCACTGTAAAAAAGAAAAAAAAAAAGGCATATTATAGAAAAGTTTAAGCAGAAAATTCTGTGTTTTCAGTGTGGGAAACTTCAACATATGAAACATTTTTGTAAATTGAAGTCGAGCGTTAAAGAGCAAGAATCGCAAACATCGCAAGACGGCTAAGAAGGCGATGGACAACCCATTTCTCAGAAACGTTTCTTCTAGCCTCACGCCTCATTAGATGGGTTAATCCCATTTCACAGAGAGAAAGCCAAGAAATCTAACTACGCAGGTTCCGCTGGAATCGGACCTGGGACGAACTCGCAGCATTCAGAGGTCTTTACCACTCGGCCACTGGTGGGGGCCTTCGATGAAAGCATTCTTTTTCTTAGATAGACATAGCTTTATATATTTTTATATTTTAGGCAGATAAAAAGTTGTAAGCTTCCGCAAGCGATTTCATTTACTGCAGGTGATTTAATTTCACGATTCTTTATTATTAAGTCCGAAGCAAATTCCCAGAAGTTTTCGAGTAAAGAATGGTTTTCTTCATTCACTCAAGTCAGGGAATGTAAAATGTGTTTCATGTTCATCTACTTTAAATATGAAAGGTATAGGACATATTTCTGGCAAAACTTCTAGTGGTGTTAAATAAAGCTTTCAGAAATGTACTAAATTTTACCAGATTCCTAAATAGAAAAAGCGTTTCTCAACAATGAATATTCAGCCTTTTATTTCCAATGATTCCGTTACGTCAAATGGCGGAAAAGAATCCAGCGATGTTGCAAAAAATCGGAAGTTACGTTAAAATATACAAATTTCATTAAAAAGATTTTCTCTCGCTCTATCCGATGGTGCAAACAGTAATTATAATATTTTCGGTTTGTTCGTTGAGTGAAGATATGTGCATAAAATCCTTCAAACGTCGACAAAAGTCTAAATCGAATGAAAAAAAAAAAATCTCTTCATCGTATTGCGTTGCTATCCACAAACAAATTTTAATCTTAGCAAAAAATACCGCGAATGAACTAAATAAGAGCTTATGATAAAAACGAGGATTTTTGATAAAAACGGAGGTGTTCGGTAAATTATTTTAGAAATTCCCAAACTTTCTTCATTTAGAAGCCTATTTTTGGATACATTTGATGGCCTAAAGAATGAAATTCTGTGATTATTAGACTGAATTTTAGACAAGGACACATGAGAAAATTTTAATACAAAATAAAAAAAACTATATTGAATGTTGAAAAATTTAAATGAAATATTGTATTTTCTTTAAAAATATGTATGCCTGAAAAATTTCAAGGAAATCGAATTCGAATTAACTGAAAAGGGTCAGAAATTAGATTCAAGATGTCAACCAAAACAGAGAAATTCAAGTTAAATAAGGACTCACTAGCGGCCGAGCGGTAAAGTCGCTGAACACTGGTAGTTCGGTTCGGGGCTCGAAACAGGCTGGTCACATGGGAGTTTTTGTGCTTTTCCTCCATGCGTAAACATGTACACAAGCTAGTTTCACTTAGGAAGGTCTTTCACAGATAACCCTAGAGTGCTTCGCCATAATCCAATAAACCAAACCAGACAAAACCAAGTTTAATAAAATTCATCATGTTTTCGTTTTCAGTCAAATTGTCTATATGCAAGTGTTTTTGTATAAATACGTTAATAGGTTTTTAAATGACTGCGAAATTGCATGATTTCTGCCTATCTTTTGTAAGTCTTTAGCGTGTAGATAATAAGGATAGTGTCATCTTTACATTTCTTTTACCGACAAAGAAATATGCATATTACTCGTAAAAATTCACAATGAAACATGAATTCGTTTTCATACCTGTGGGAAAAAGTGTGCTTGGGGATGGTAAAACAATGCACATACCTTTCCTTACATGCCCAACTACAATGACTCACGAAAAATTTCGAGGAGCTACTCAAGGACGAAGGCCAAGTTTACTAGAATTTTCATGTTTATGATACAGAAGAACAAAGAACAAGAATAAGAGAAAGACAAGTTATGTAAGACAAGAGAAAGAATCACTAAAATTTCTCTTATGAGTCTTTTGCACGCTGTTTCGTTAGCACGCCATCTATTTATGATACTAATAGTCCAAAACAACGAAAAAACTATGCAAGATGCGTATACACATCTTTGTTTTAGTTTGCTCAGCTGTGATCGTATTTGTTCACGGCCATTTTCATGGCATTAAAAAAATACCCTTTAAAATATCAATGTAATTTCACCAATGTAATACAAATATGTAAATACGTACTTCTACAGTATTTTAATTACGGAAAAGTCAGTTCTTGGGGAATGTGTGCAGATTTATGAAGTATTCATAGTATTACTGGAAATTATTTGACTCATGCTGTATGCGTAATCTTAATACTCGTAGGGCATACCTTACCTCAGCATTTGAAAGGAATTCGCATATTTCCTTCTCACCACTTTCGGAAAGTTTAGCATGTGATGTGTTTGGATTTGGTTCAGAAAGCGACTGGCAGATAGATGGCTTAGTTTGTCATGAATGTCTCAACTTCATAATTTTTCATCAATAATTAAATTCCTCATCAAATGGTAAATTATTAAATTCATCAGCCATAACACCCGTGTATTAAATGCTTTACTATTTTTGTTAGTTGAAAACGTTGCTTTTTCTTCTTTAACATTTTCCATTTCATCAGCGGCCAAGCTGTAAAATCGCTTAACACTGGTAGTTCCAATTAGGGTTCGATTCCAGGTGAACGAGCTGGCTGCATGGGCGTTTTCGCGGTTTTCCCTATCCGTAATGTGTATACGAGCCAATTTCCCTTAGAAAGCCTTCCAGGAAGTTATTCCTCCCATTAGGCAGCTGAGTGTGTTTCGCCATTTTCTATCAAATCAAATTTTCTGATTCATCATTTATTAAAAAGTCGGCATATATAAAACATATCTGGTCCCGCATGTGGCAGTGTGCTTAAGACCGTTGAATGCTGGGAGTTCGACTCGGGTTCGATCCAGACGAACGGGCTAACTGCATGGTTGGTTTTAATCATCTGTAACACAGATAGTATGTTCCAATTTTCCTCAGAAAATCCTCCGCGAAAAATCCCTTTTCCTAGGCAGATAGCTTTCTGGTGCTTTGCCATATTCAAGTAACTTAACCGTGCCTTAAAACATATCTTTAGTGTCTTTTCTGAAACGCGATTCCAAGATAGGTTCAGTATGCAGCACATTAAAGCTTTGCTAATTCCTTTACACTTATATCCATATCATTCATGGACTCATCTTGCAGCAATAATACTATCATCGCTGTTATATTTTATTGATCACATGGTTGGATTAGAGGTGTAATATTTGCTTAAAAATATACATTTTCAATATGCTTAAGAGGGTCTGATTTGGTTTATGATTATGACAAAGCACTCTAGGGTTATGTGCCTGAAGAATGCCTTCATGGAAGATTTTTCAATGAAATTGACGCGTATTTATCTTACACATGGCGAAAACAAAGAAAATGGCCATGCCTGGATTTGAACCCAGATCGAACTACCAGTGTACAGAGCTCAGCTGTTGGTTGCCCTGAACACAGGACGGATTGGATTATTCAATTATGGCAAAGCACACGAGGGCTATCTGCCTAAAGGGAGGGATGCCTTCGTGGAGGACTTTCTAAGGGAAACTGGCTCGTATACACGTTACACACGGGGAAAACTATTAAAACGCCCATGCAGCCCAGCCCGTTCACGGGATTCGAACCTCGGACTGAATTACCAGTGTTCAACGTCTTTACCACTCGGCCGCTGGCTCGAACACAGGACGAACCATGGCTATAGTCTTTAAACCACTTGTGTGTTCCCCAAAGTTCTTTGTTTTCTAAACCGTTAGTTGTGGACAACCAAATTCTAATTACGAAAACGTTTTAAACTTCTAATTACAAATTCTAATTACGAACTCTTAATTCTAAAGTTCTAATTATGAAAAATGTTTTAAAAAAACCCAGATATATTTACATTCTTAAATTTAAAAAAAATTATTTTGAAAATTATAACATCTAACTTTCTATATGTTTCCTCGGACATACTTATATTATATTTTGAAACAGTTTATTGGGAATTATTGAGGGAAAAAGTTTGATTTCATAACTACAAAAACTAACCCACATATTCAGTTTCAAATTTTGGAATATTTGATATTTTCAGCTTCTATTAAGGAGACGGTTAATAAATAAATTGGGAAAATTCGGGGTTGACCTTTTTCGCTTTAAATGCCATTCAATGCTATTCTTTTTGTGATTTACTGTTTTGTGACATTCTTTAATTTATAACTGTGTTACAGTTGGTATGCCGAAATGATTTTCGTACAAGTGACTTGAGTTTTCAAAAGCTACGAATATGCTACAAAATTCTCGCGAAATTTATCGATTTCAGAATCATAATTTAATAATCGTACAGAAAATTCTTAGAGCTAAAAATATTTAATTTATGGAGTTTATATTAAGAGTTGGCTATTAAAACCTGCCAGTGGTTTTATAGAATACGGATTTGTAAATTTAGGTAAATAAAACTTTTTTCAAAAATAAATATACCTGATGTTGATATTTTTATGTAAGTTTCCAATGCACAATATATAAAAACATCAAAGACTGAAAGGTTTCAGACTAACGGTCAGCCCAAAAAGCTTTGTTAAGGTTTCTTACTCTCTCGCTGAGCTCGCAGTCTACCAGTCTGCTGTTACATTCCCTCCTAATAACCTATTTTTTTCTGACTCTTTAGATTTATTATTAAGCATCATTATCTTCGCAGTTACGTCATATACTACAATTCAACAACTAAATTACATAAATTTTGAAAATAGTACAGCAGTATACTTTTAAAATTCCAAATGCAGCCTTAAGTGTCAGCATACATTTTTTTGTGGTTTTCCGTCAGACTTTTCTCAGTTTATTACATCAATGTTCAGTTTTCTTACTAATATGGTTTTAGATTGAAACCGTTGAAGATAAAAATGTTTTATTTCAAACTGTGTTGCAACTGCTCGCTTTGAAATCATTGTTTGTTAATGAAAAAATTCGTTAAAATTTTACAAAATATGAAACAGCTCATAAAACAATACTCATAAACTCAAAATTCGGGCTTCCAGGTGCACACGTTCGGGTGTAAGACAACGTTTCTCAAAATTTGATAGCTCTAGTTACCTTTATTTCACACTGCGAAAGGCAGACCATACATTCATGCAGATTCTTCATTGTTTTATTTCATTAAAGATAATATAGGGCGATAATATTTGGCGGCAACAATTTGAAAAGTGATGCTACGTATTTAAGTGTTTCGAAGCAAAATGCTGTTTCGAGACTTATATCCCATTCGGTACTAATGTCACTTTTGGACTAATAAAATAAGAAAATAAAAAATAAAAAAAATTATTTTATTGACCAATGCTTCTCACGACAGTCTGCATTGTAATGCTTGTCAGTAAAATCTATTAACGTCAGAAACAGTTTTTTTAGATTGATGTCTAATTATCTCGTATAGATAGAAAAGTTCACTTTCAAATATGATCTCGGATTTTAAAAATGAAATATCTCGGTCAACTCATATGGGGTCAAACGTGTCTATTTTATAACGAGTATAAAAGTTTCGTAAACATAAGTATAGGTATGTATAAGAACGTGCAAAAAGTTACATATTTGTGCTTAGAAGTATGTGTCTACGTGAGCGGTTATGAAAATAAAGAGCAATGTGGACACGGCGTATAATCAAAGCACACGAACCAGTTTAACATGCTCTTCAAATCTACTTTATATGCATAAGGTATAATGTGTTTAAATTATTGTTTCACAACCATATCCAATCTACTATTCATCCTCGATTTAACGACTGTTTTTTACTGGACAGTTCGAAAAATATTTTTGTTTCGATGTACATATGCTTAAAAATATAATAGTTGGACAAGCTATAAATAAATGTTAACATTTCATATATATATTCATATTTCACATATGTTAACATTTCATATTATATATAAACAAAACGTTAACATTTCATAATGTAAAAGAGGTTTGAAATTTAATTAGGACACTTTTCCAATTTAATGGTAATACGATTTCATGATAATTTCAGTAGTCTCTTTATAACCGCTAAATCGTGTTTAACTTACGATTTATGAGAAATTTTTATATGCATTTATATATAACAAAGTATTTGCCAAAATCCTATTCAGTTCATTTTATTTTTCAAATTCAGTGGAAACTGCATCATTATGTTCACTGGGAAGTTGTTCCGATAATAAGAAATCAATATAATTATTCGAATTCATCACATATTAAAATGATTGATTTTTCTATGCTTAATCTAAAAGAAATACTAGTATTTAATAGAAAAGTTAAAGGAACAACATTAAAAATATGGTTTATGTGAATTCTGTTAAGCGAAATCCGTGAAAGGCAGTTGGTTGCTTAAGTTAGCGTTCACGTATTCCAATGGGACTCTTATTCGCTACACGGAAATATGCAAATTTTTACACATGCTCTTTCGACGCTTGCGAACATCACTCTCAGAAAACCAAAATCAACTCGAACTGTGGGTTATCGTCTTAGAGAGGGTTTAATGTACTGCGAATGAGTGAGTGAACACCAATTGTCAATATGTGCCTCTTAAGTGAATTGCAATTAATGAATGACTAAGTGGGTGGGATGGTCACTAGCTAGTTCAACATCCGAGAGGCTGAAAATGTTTCAATTCTTGTAGGCATATCAAAGGTATCGCCTTAAACCGACGAATCTGTAAAATAATGCTACCCAGTCTATCTACTGCAATGATCGGCGTAGTGGGTAACGAGGGTGGCTGTCCTACAGTTGGGCAAGGCATGGATGTTTGTAAGTGTGTAGTGCTTGTGCGCCATCCGGGCACTTAAAAGCCAAAAAGTCCTTTGGAAAGCTTGCTGTTAGGGGAAGAGAGGTGATAGACTTTCGGATCCGTCCCATATGGGGTTTGCATCAAAACTGGAGTGTTAATCAACATGTAGAACTATTGGCGAAATTCCTTCCCCCCCCTGCTGTTTCGTCCGCTTCCTCTAGTTTTGTCATATTGTACAATGAATTAATGAAACAGTTTTTAAAACAAAGAATAAAAATACAGCAGAGGTTTTTATTTTTTATTCAAAGTACATTAATTTTGCTTCGATACATACAACGACTTAACGATTTTATTTCAATACATACAACGACTGTAATATCGACATTACCAGAAAACTCGATAGTACAGTCTTCAAACGCCGTTACAGAAGTTTCTTTTCAAAGGAATCTTCAGTTTTAGAACCCGATAACTTTTGCAGATTAAGAAACATGGAAAGTATATTCAATGGTTAATTGCTGCAAGCTGAATGAAACTTTTATTTGAAAATCCTCTTTTATGGAGATCCAAAATATTTAAATTTTTAAGTTCTCCGAAAACAATGTTAATGTATTTTTATGCTATTGGTAGAGGTGCATCAGAGCTGTCTTCTCTTTTGGTGATGATTCCGATTTCCGTTCAAAACCTATAACGTTTACTCTTATCATCATAATGGAAAACCAAACACGACCATGTTTTTTAGTTCTCAGACAAACAACGTGGTACAGAACGAGATTTTTCTCTTGAAAAAGTTTTTTACAAACATTTGATGAACTGTATCCGAAATGACGCCAAGTTCATCCACTATCATCCTCAAATAATTTTTCTGCCACTCGGGGGTCCATGTTATTTTTAATCGCTTTTACACCATTTGTAAACGCAGGCATTGCAAAAATAATTATCTCTGTGCACTTGCCTTATAAATTACATTGTCTGGACAGAGGTTTTTTGAAGTTTAAAGCAAAACAGAGTACTTTATGCTCATTTTAACTTGCGTAGCACTCATTCTCTTTAACTAAATTACGACATCATTATCCTCATGCTTAGTGGATAACATTGAATTTTTGTCTATAGCCTAAGGTTTGGCATCGGAATGCATACAAATGTGCTGCTTTACAAATGGGCCAAGCCTAAAGTCTTGGCTGTGATAATAAATAGCATTAATACCGTGTGCATCCTATCTCTTCTGATTTCTAGGAAACGCATGAAAGGGAAAAGGGCAATATCTGAAAGTTGGTTCCTTCGCTTATGTTATAACAGGAGAAAGAAGTAAACTACTTTGTGCAATTTTGGCCAAATATGTGCTTAAAAAATTCCTAAAGAAAACAAAATAAGTGTCACGTGGCCTGTCACATAAGGTGCAACCAGCAGAGTGTTAAACACAGTCTACTTATTTATACATCAAGCGAGACAGAAATTCAAGCGTGAAAATAAAAACACAAAACAAAGGCACTTTGCTACCATTTTATTGCAGTTTTTTTACAGATATTTTCAAGTGTTCTGTGACAATTCTTGTTCATGTTGAAACAACCTATGAAGAATATAAGGTAACAGCATATTGAAATATATTAAAATATTAAAATTGCTGATAAAATTCGGTTGGAAAAAAATTACAATTTTTTCCTAGTAAAACATATTATAAAATAACCCCACATTTGCAACATTTTTACATGTTCAAGCAATGAATATCACAATAATTTATGAAGGCCCCAAAACCGACATATCTTTTTCCCTCGTTCTTCTCAATTTCATATATAGTCTTAGAGAACCTTCAAGTTTTTTTAATGAATTTCTAGAATTTCTTCTATGAAAAGTTCCAACTTTTTGCAAAAAATAAACAGTCTCTTAAAGGAAAATATAACACAGCTTGCAATTCTTATATGCACTTAAGTATACTCATAACCACATGCTGAAAAATTAGAAATGAAGATGAAGTATGAAATGATCAATTGTTAAGTGAAAAATTTTTTTTTCCTTTTAAAACTCTTAACTACACAAAGCATTTCAAAAGAAACAATATTAGATGATAATCACAGTTTGTAGAAAGAAAATGGTGGCTTGGTAAAAGGTTTTAGAACCTAGATTTCTGAAGTTATAAAATTAAAATACAAAAAGTTGAAAACAGAAAAACTAACTTACACACGGTTAACTATCATATACAGCTAAAGGCAAAAAAAAAAAAATAAATAAAGATTTGAATTCTGCTTTTTGATGAAATGAATATGTATGAAAGATTTTAATATAATGAACACGATTTCCGACCACTGAATATAAATATGCAAATTTCGCTGTAATCAAAAGCTTATCATAGAAGTATTGCCTTTACACATTACTTTTGAAATGAACAAAATCTTTGAAGCATTACCCAATTTTGTATGCACTGGAAACATTATTTTACTTTTATTATTCACTTCACAAATTGATTCGTATTTTATTATCCTACAACAGAAGCTAAGTTCTACGGATATTTATTTAAGAAAATTTTGTTGCCCATTTCAAATTGTATAAGGCTTTTAGCCATAAATTTATTTCGTAAAACGAAGGCTGGAAATGGAGATGAAAATTATTACAGATATGAAAGTGTTGGGCAGATGGGCAAATGGAAGCTGTCATCAATTCGTGATTGTTTGAAAAATATGAAAAATGTTTATGGATGACGATATGAATTCTATGAATCACAGTTCATTTCATACACAGTAAAACTGGTATACGATGCTCTAATTTTTGGTCAATAATCACAGGTAAATACTTAGGGCATAAGGAGAACAGAAATTTGAACAATGGAAAATTAAATAAAGCAGAAATTACGCCATGAGCAATCATAGCCTTCTCAATAATTAATCTAATATATTTTTCACAATTTTAGAGCTATCCGTTGATATCAATGAGTTGCTTAGGTGTGGAACAGTTAACTGTAGAGGTAAATGCAGAACACTTAGCTGTGGTGTTTCCTTATAAAGAGTTCTGTTTGTTTATTCTTTGCGTACCCTCACCTCTATCGTATCAAAATGTTCATCCTCATTTGAGCAATACATTATATAAAGCCTTGGATATGTTCTCTGCAGCGTCTACTAAGGCATAAGTTCGTCATTTACGGTCAGCACACAGAATCGTAAGTTGAAGAATCTTCTCCACCAAAATCCGAGGTAACGTACCCATCATCGTCCAGGATCTCGGTACTGATCGAGGACCTTCCCCAGCTGGCTCTTCTTTGAGCACCTCTAGCATCCCTCACTCTTTCGTACAAATGGAAGTCCGAGGTAGAGGAATGGTGTCGTGACATGGTGTCCTTCCGGATTCCACTGTCATCGCTACTGCTAGCATTGTTGTTAGAACTTCGATGTGCACTGCCTTTCCAGCTTTGATGCAGAAGCCTCAGTCTTTTGAACAACCGAGAAGAAGCAGAAGATTTGGTAGAAGACATTGATTTCACGGTTGAAGACCTAGAAAATTAAAAGAATATTTTACAAAACCACTTACAACATGGCCTGGCTTCAACAAACATTGAAGGTTTGAAGGAGATTGAAGGTTTTTTAGATTTCAAAGAAGGGCTATATATAAAAGGGCCTTTTTCAAAATCTATAAAACACTTTTATATGTAGAAAGAAGGCCCTTTTATATATAGCCCTTCTTATAGCCTTTGATGAAAGCTGAAGATTTTTATAATTATTTTATTTTAGTGAAGGTTTTTATAGCCATTGTATTCATTAGAACAGTAATCAATCAGAGAAAATTTTACAGAGGACGATTCTATAGACTGTTTCCAAAAACGAAGAGGAGATTTTACTTATTTGAAGATATCTCATTTGATATAACGCAATATTTTGTAATTCAACATGTGCTATAGAAAAGATAAAAGTTTACTGTGATAGATATTTTGTTCATGTATGTAATGCATGGCAACGGCTGTTAACGTAGAGGCGCACGAGTAAGTATTGAGAGCACTGAGTATCCAATTTTGTGACACATATTTTCTAGCTGTACAAAAGTTATGGAATACGTCGCTAGAATAATTTTCTGACGATTTTCAGGTAACGTGTTAACGTGTAATGCCGGCTCATGCGCGGCAGCTTTGACGAATTCATGGACGAAAACGTGTGTTACAAAGTTCTGAGGAATTGGAAACTCAACAACAAAGTACAAGACTTATATTGTGCACTTTGACATTCAATGATGAGGAACACTTACTTTCAAATAACATAAGAGCACAATCTTTTCCCTATCAAGTGATGAATGACATATTTGTTTATTGCAAGAATTAAATTTACAGGAAAATAAAGTATAAATATTCTTTCTGAAAATCCTTGTAATATACATTTGGGGAAATAGATAAATCTTTTTGGTCCCATAATGAAACTATTTTATTAATAAAACTGCCATCTACAGAATGAAATAAAAATTATTAATTTTGGGTGGATTATAAGGTTTAAATATAAATTTTTTGTTTTGAAGAGTATGAAATTAATCCACGATAATGCTAAAAAAGGTTTATTTTGCAGAGAAGTTTCTATTATTGAATGGATGTTTTTAATTACATAATAAAAAAAGACATTAGTAAAAAATAAATTATCTCTAAATATTTTATTTTTATATTTGAAGCTAATTTTCATTCGTTGTTCGAAAGCACTAATACAGTCTCAATCTTTCCAAAGAAATTTTCTTGATAACTGTTTTATCATTAATTTGCAGCATTATTAAAATGAAAAGTATTAAATTCTTTATTCTTTTGAGGTGAAAGAGATCCCACTTTAAAAAATTCCAATTTATCTGGTTGTTTATAGGGAAAATGCCTTATCTGTTGTTAAACATATTTGTGGAAAGGCATTAACGCATTTGAAACTGCGGTTACATTAAAAAATTAAATTGAATTTTATATATCAAACTACTACAATACAAAACCATCAATTAAGATAAGTACTAATATTTCATTTATTTTGCTTGTCCAGAAACAATATTTCTCAAGTCTTCAGAAGTTGTGTTAGATGATATAAAAGCTTCATGTTAGACTGAAATTGTCATAAATTATTAATTTCTAAAGCAATTAATTGATAAAAATATATTCTCATCAACAGTAAATGTAAATGGGTTGAGTGAAAGACAATGAGAAATAAAATGCCCAAAAATATTTTTAAATTACTTGTCTTCAAATAAGTGCAATGTAGAGTGAAAATATAGGGCGACTTAAAAGTCCGTTAACATTTGAAAATTCAATAATTCACTGAATATTGTAGGTAGAGAGGTAGAAACTGATACACATGCTTGAAATGTCATGGAATTTTATTGAAAGCAGAAACGTTCTTAAAATGGCCAACAGATGGCGCTTCATATGATAGCAAAAGCAATTATTAGCAGAACTGATTTATAGCTAAAACTAGATTCTTTATAACAAATGTTCAACATATCGGCCGTCATTTATCAACAATACCTGCAGTCAAGGGATAATGTTATGAATAGCACTGTACAACATATGCGAAAAATGTTGTCCTAATGAGGTCAGACGATCGCGGTAGACTTGCGATTTGCTAACCCCATAACCAATATTCATACAGATTGAAATCTGAGGGGCTAAGCGTGATGGAAGTGGAGGCTCAGCACGCGACCGTCACCAAAAGACGTGTGACAATCTTTCACACGTGTAGCGATATGCGGAGGAGCGCCATCCTGCACAAAAGACATAACCTTTCAACATATTTATCAGCCAGACTAGAGATGATGCAATTCTGTAACATATCAGCGCACTTCGCAGGCGTCACACTGACAGTTTGAATAGCAGAGCCACGCATTTCCTCTAAGAAAAAGGGGTCCGATCACGATTAATATGATAAATCCATATCACACCGTGACAAACACCCAAAGGCAAGGATAGAAAAGTGACAAAGTCATGAAGGGACTGATTCCCTCTTTTAGTATAGCACATTTCATACACGATTCTCATGCGGCGTCGCTGACATTTTGCTACCCAGCGCCACATGTCATCCCCCCGTTTTTTTGCTTTAAATAAAACCTCATATCATTGCAAGCATGTGTATCAATTTTTACCTCTCTAACTATATTATTCTGTGAATTATTGAATTTTCAAATGTTAACGGACTTTTGGGTCATCCTGTATTTTAGCTACCATTACTTTCTTCATCATGTACAATTTAAAACTGAAGCGCGCCTATGTAAGGATTATATAACACATTAATATATAATCTGAGATAACAATATAGGAATTAAATAAGAATGAGTTTAATCAATTCGTTAGAATTTTTAACAATTTTGATTTAAAATCTGCCATTGTATCAGCCTGAGGATTTTGTTTTTAGTTAGATATGATCAAGAATATTTCGATAGTTAAAAAAAAATCTTTTAGCGCATATAATAAAACCCCATAATTAAGATTTTTGTACATTGTATTTTATACTTTTCATTCTACAGAGTACAGTAAAATACTAAAGATAGAAAATCACTGCTGCTTAACAGTTTGCTCAATTTGGCATTTATTTAAATTTTTGCTTGACTTACCAATCTGTTTCACACCGTACTAAAAAGTCATGAGCGCGTTAAAAATGAAATATTAAATCTTTTGATATAAAAATGCTTCAGCGTTAGCAACTACGTGAGTAATAAAAAAATGGAATATATTTTAGGAAAATTATATTAAAAACTTCAAAAAACCTTTATTTGGAAGACTATTTTTCATTCTAACCGATGGCATAAAAATAAAAATTTCATGATGATTTGTTTGACCGTTAAGCATGGATTTATCAGAAAAATGAATCACTAAATAAAAAAAAAATTATCTAAGTAGAACTTTAAAAAATTTCATCAGAATGCTCTATTGTCCCCCAAAACATATATGCAAAAACTTTGGTGGTTAAAAATTCATTTTTTTAAGATCTAAAACACAACAAACAAGATAAAAACATGCAAACATTATTTTAACGTTTCAGGTCAGGAACATGCAAACATTATTTTAACTTTTTAAGGTCAGGAATGTTTTATAAACCAAGTACATACTTAATCAAACATGTACTATGTGCATGTTAATCAAAACATGCACATAGTTAAAAAATAAAAAAGAATGAATATGAATGTACTTGGTGTAGCAAACAAAATAGAAAAGAACAATATGCAAGAAACAATCAATAATAACATTCTTAATGACAAGCATTATAAGAAGCAATTTAATCGCTTTTTCTTTCAATACTGAATAGATTAATTTTTCTTTCTGTTGGTTAAAATGTTTTCAGTGATCTACACTCTGGTCAACAGACTGAAGTAATAAATATTAATGTTTATTGTTATTGAGTGGAAAGGATGTTAATTGCCTTCGGAGACTCGCTTCAAGCTACCTAAGCAGCTGGAATTTTGATCTTACAGATTTCTTATTTACATACATATCACGTATGTTTTTAACGTCTGTTCTTTCGATTAAAATTATTTAATTATACAAAGGAATTTTTACCCCTGACTTATAAGTATTCAGTTGTTAAAATAATAGACACGGTTTCCGCAGTTGTCAATTTATTGGAAACCGAAGACCTGTAAAATGACTTACATTGAAAAAAAAAAAACCTTTGAAGATAATTCGTAGCAACATAACGGATT
The DNA here is from genome assembly GCF_044657685.1 of Stegodyphus dumicola. NCBI lineage: Eukaryota > Metazoa > Arthropoda > Arachnida > Araneae > Eresidae > Stegodyphus > Stegodyphus dumicola. The sequence continues at coordinate 137,115,174 of NC_140776.1, forward strand.
TTCTACAAATTAGAAAACTAGATATGGATAAAATTTTAAATGCTATATGCTTAACGTCTCAACGTGTAGTGTTAACGATAAGAAAATTGTGCACGATTCTTAAGTAACCGTTTAAAAGACATCATTCAAAAACTTTTTATAGCAATGTCTGTAACCAAACAAATATCAATTTTGATTTTTCAAATTCTGTTGAAAAAATCAGCATCAGCAGAAACGGGTTTCAATGATGATGATAAAGTTAAAAAATCTAACGATAAGAGTTGGATGCTTCTAATAATTCTTGGTTTCAACCTCTATAATGTATCCAGTTCTCAAATTAGAGTTCGATGCAAGTTTTTCATTTTGGGGGGATGGGAAGATAAAAACTTACATTTAATTTTCTTCAGATCAACAAATTTTGTAATGTCAAAGTTAGGGAAGACTATTTTAATACGGCAAATCTCCCAAAGGATATCTGCTCAGGAGAGGCATGCCTACGGGGAGGAATTTCTAAAGAAAACTGGCTCGCATTCACATTACTTATGGGAAAAACAATTAAAAATCAGCCATGCAAGCTAACCTATTCGCTTAGCAACGAACCCAGGACAAATCACTTGGCTACTATAAAAAGTTCAAATTATCTGTCTGCAGCTAAATTTAAGCATCGAAAATCTGCTTTTTACCACAGTTTTGTAAATCAGTGCATGTTTGTGTATATTTGCAACCGAAGGTTTGATCTAATGGAAACTTTAATCTCAAAATACTTTTTAATTAAAAGCGATATATAATAGGACACATGCAGTTCTCTTTTACACCCAAACCTTCATTTCCGTTTCTAATAAAAAAAAAGTATATTAAATTTTCTCGAATTCCAAGTTCTAAGAGATTTTACAATCTTCCCAATCATTCATATAATAAATAAAGAAAAACCTTTATATAAAACGTTTTGAACTAAAAGCAAAATTTCAAATTTGCATTGAATTGGAAACAAATCCGAGGCCAAAGGTTTTTAAAAAATATGTATTTATTAAGAAGTTACAAACGAAATTTTGTGAAAGTACAAAATTAAAAGTCTAGAATTTTGAAGTTCATATTCCTAATATAATTGGCAAAAAATATATTTCAATAAACAGCTGAAAATTTAAAATTTACTAGAATTTTAAATGAGTAGTTCTCAATCTTTCTTGTCCCATGCACCCCTTTCAACAAAAGTTAATTTCCCTTTCCAAAATTCTAAATATATATACATTTATTTAGATTAATTTTTAATGTGTTTCATAAATTAAACTACAAAAAGCCAAAACTACAATGTGGATAAATACCAAAACATGAATAAAATTAGTTTCTTATATTCATAAACTAAAATTAAATACTTAACAGCTAATTATAAGGTGGGCTGCATTCCCTTCTGAAGTTACAAAATTCCCATCCCCTCAGAAGGAATTTCCGAAATCGAATTAAATGTACAGTTGGTAGAATTATTTAAAGAATCCGCATAGAACACTAAAAGTAGAACACTAATTCCTCTCCAGAAAATTAACAGTATGGCAAATGAAAAGATGATATTAGTGATTGAAAGTCACAGAAATAGAAAATATCGCGTTCTTATGTAATAATCGCATTTATTGGACGCCAACAAAACTAATTTTTCCAAAGTTCTGAACTGAGATGTTTAATATTTTTTTTTGTTTAGGGTTAAAAAAAATTCCATTTCTGGAAGAGAGTATCTTTCGTAAGAGTCTTGGGATCTATGGGGAGATAAGATAAAAAACTGGGAGAATGAGAATTATGCGATAAAAACGGACTTTAAAAGTAAAAGCCTACACACAGATATATACTGTAAAATTTAAAGAAATACAAAAAACATTTATGGTATTTAAGTGGTACGAGGAAAAGCGTATGCAGAAAACAATTCTCACCTGACAGCCGAGTCCTCATCTTCGTAAGTATCACCACTGGACCCTGCACCATTTTGAGACGAAGTCGTCTTCATGGTTGGCACCACGTGATGCGCTACTTTAATTTGTTGCCTCCAATTTTCTCCCCGCTCAGTACAGTGTCTAAGAAGGAATTTGGAACCTTAATTATCGAAATTATAATAAGCTCAGCAGTATTTAGATTAAAAACATGTCTTCACTAACTTAAAATATTCTTTACTAAGTAAACAATAAAACTTGTAACGTTTCTAAATATCTCCAACTATTCATTACAAAATAGTTAATTATTAACTCGACAAAGGTTCCCCCCACCCCCAAGTTGGTAACTTGCATTGCCATTTTATTAACCCTTTGCACACGATAGGTGATTCTCGGTCACCATTTGATTTGATGCGGTTACTCTCGATCATCAATCCGTTTGGCGCAACAATTCGAGCAGCAACGACGTTTATTTAGGTTTGGTCTGGGCAATATTCCTTCTTGAGTGTATTCAACAATAGATACGTATAAAACAACTACCAATCTTTAAATACTTTTTTTTTTTTAGATTTATTATTATATACGAGTCTTCGACTTTAATTCGAACTCTGTAATCGTGGTAACAGGATTTGATGGGGTGACTCTCGATCACCACTCCGTCTGACGCAATAATTCGAGTGGTAACGATGACTATTTAGGTTTGGCTTGGACAATATTCCTTCATGAGCGTATTCAACAATAGATGCGTATAAAACGCCAATCTTTAACCCCTTAACCTGCGATTCAGATTCGAAGATATTGGGCCGAAATTGTATACAAGCTCGCGCAGCGTTCGGGACATTTGCACGAGTTGTGTAACACGCTAATCCGGGCAATTGTAAACATGAAGAATTATGTAATTTTCGAAGAAAGTATAGGTGAATAATTATTGATGACACATCCGATGACGATCAACTACCAGAGTCCTGGGCTTTGGAAAGAAATAAGAAATAGTCCAAAAATCTGGGACTATACGATAACTCCTGGCATAAGAGAGGAAGGCTTATGTCAATTAGGAGGAAGTAGAGTAGAATTTGATATATTTAATCTAATATTTGATGACATATTTTGGAACAATATTGTAACCGAAACGAATCAGATCAAGTACGAGAAAATCCACACAAAACAAGAGTGTAAAAAGTGTAAAGTTCCGCTACATGTACCAAAATGCTTTGAAATATAGCATACCGTTACAGATTACTAATATTGTATTTTGGAGTTTTGTATAAATAAACATTTTGTAATACTTACGTCTACCACAGTTATTGCATCAGACTGTAATTGCGTATCAAATATTCCACGTAATATTCACTTCTGGTCCGATCACCGTACGCGGGCTATGCCCGTGAAAGTTAGGTTTGGCCCGACTATCGTACGCGGGCTGTGCCCGTCATTGTAGATTAAGGGTTTAAATATAACTAAGATTTTAGATTTGTTATTATATATGAGTCTTTGACATTAATCCGAACTCGGCAATCATGGCAATAGGAATATTATTTTCAAACTTGCGGAATCCAATAACTATAGAATACGATGAATCAGTTCAAGTGAAGATGAGTTCACTTTTTCGTTGATGAAGAAAGAAATTACTTGCAAAGATTACTTAACTATAGAGAGGATGAAAGCAGTGAGGTCAGAGGTGTAAGACGGTAAGAAGGTATGATGTAAGAGGTGTAAGAAGGCGAAAAATCAGAGTAATAGTGAATTTGTAAGCGACAGTGATTCCGCAGAAGAGACAGAAAATTAAGGATGGATAACGTGCACAGAATCCAAAAAAATACCACAAAGAATGCTGTTTGTACCCGGTGAATGAACCACAGGACGCAAGTATATTCAGACATAAAGGAACCATTAGATTTCTGTGAAATCATTTTACATAAAAAATTTAGCAAATATGGGGATAATCGTCTCGAGTAGCTGGTTCGTCCGAGCAAAAAAGACCTCGAATGAAAAATGTTAGCATTTTTTAAATTTAGGAATGACCAAAGTGAAAAAAAAAAGCTTTGTTCGGAAGAATTCTTGCTGCACGAATATTTGAAGTTTTCCGAAACCACGCCAACTGATATTACGGTTTGTAGTTTTCCAAAGGAGAGGTACTTCTTTAAAGTAACTGATTTTAGTCAGCAAAAGTATATTAATTTTTTTATACTTATAAGATATTATTTAGAATACTCACGGTGTTTGTCGCTACGGTCGGGATTTTGTTATCGATTTTTATCTTACTTCCTGATAAGCTATCGAGTTCAAATTTTGTGCATACCTTGTTTGTTGATGACAATGTAATATGGTGAAGTGAGGGTTTTAAAAATCCGATTTATATTTTTTAATTTGATGCTTTTTAAAAATGTTTCGTGCATTCTTCATTTAAAGAAAAAACTAAAAATCTCAGAATTTTATTGCTTGCACACCATCGAATAGAGTGAACAATAATCTTTCAAATGAAATTTGATAAAAATTTTAACGTCTTGGAGAATATTTGAAAATTGCTCGATTTTTTTCTATTATTTAACGTTTATAATTTTAAAAGTTCAACGTCTAAAAATGTTAAAAAATGTAGAGCTTATCTCAAATTAAAAAACAAACTCTTCACTTTTATTGAAACAAGAATAATAAAATATATTTAACCGAGAGATTTTCTGCGTGAAAAACAAAATATGCCACATAATGAAACAAAAATTGTTCTTTTTCGGCATTGCCGAGAAACATAGCTCCAAGGATATGATCTTACTGTGTCATAATGCAATCTACACAGTCATTTGAAAATTTTCTCGTTTCGGAAATTATATGCGTGTTTCATTAGGAGACTCAGCATTCATTAAGAGATGATTTTTTTTAAATTTAATTGTGGTATGTTTATGGGGCTTTTTTTCTTAATTTTATTGGTGTGTGTTTACGGCGTTAAAACTGTTCCATCTAAAAATGTATTTGTTATAAAGACTTGAAATTTTCGAACATTATTAAAGAACGCTTCCGGGAGGCGCAAAATTGTTGATCTATAAACAATGTGATACAAAATAACTTTTTAATAATTTAAGTAATACTTTCAAAACTGGTTTTGAATTATAGAAAAACGCAGTACACAAAAATATGGTCAATCGAGTTTCAATGAATTTTTATCAGTATTTTCGTGTAACTAACAGCTAAAAACCTCAGTTTCATTGTTTTCATCATCGGTTAGAGCAGAAAAAAGTTTTAAATGAAGCACATAATAGAATTTACCATTACTTTCTAATTTTTTGACAAAAATGTTGGATGTTTTCGATCATTTGACGTGAACAATAGTCGGACGTAAAAGAGTGATTATTCATTGCTGAAAAACGCTTTTTCAATTTAATAATTTAATTGAGTGAAAATGTAAAAAGAATAACTTTTATTTATAAAATAATCTTTTTATTTAAAACTCATAAAATAATAAATTAAAATTAGAAAAGTAATTTATCTAATATCATGGAAACAAGAGATTGAATAATTCTCTTTATAAAATTACTCTACAGTTTCATGTCATGAATAATAAAAGTGTGGACGCCTAAAAAATGCAAAACCAAAATGATCAAATTGCATTTTCGAAAGCATTAGCCGTTGCCGTTATCTTTATAAAGGCCCACCAGCGGCCGAGCGGTAAAATCGCTGAACACTGGTAGTTCGGTCCGAGGTTCGAATCCCGCGAACGGGCTGGCTGCATGGGTGTTTCCGTGATTTTCCTTATGTGTAACGTGTACACGAGCCCTTAGAAAATCCTCTACTAAGGCATCCCGTCCCTTAGACAGATAGCCCTTGAGCTTCTGCTGTAATTAAATAACCTAACCTTATCTTTATAAATTAATCAAGTGTTATTCATTTCACTTCTTTTATTCGCGGTGTAAAATTGTATATGAATTTTGTAATGGTTATTTAATGTCTTGCTCCTATTAAACAATGTGATAAATTAGATTTTTATTCTTTAATTATTTTATGAGTTTTAAATAAAAGTTTATTTTATTAAAATTTTTTATCATGTTATTATGTTTTAATTTTTGAAATCAATTTGAAAATTTCTGCATTGTTCCATAATCCAAGAAAAAGTTGCACTGTAACACCAGAAATCTGCAAAATACTCTTTCGGCTTGCGCTAAATTCTTGTAAGCATGGTTAACGTTAGACTTAAACAGACATTTTATCATTAAGATGCACTTTTCTATATTACTATTTCGAAAAACACTCTCAAGTACGTACTCCTCTAAAATATATATAACAATACTAACAACCAGTTACTATACACAACACTAAAGTTTACAGATATGGAGAGTCTAAAATATCAACTATAATAGATTTTTGATAAAATTTTGAAACTAACAAGATAAAATTTTTTTTGAAACATGTATATATCCGTATCATAATATTTTATCTTTCTACTTGAAGCTGGAAGACTTTTTGTAAAGAAGAATCTCAGCTAAACGTTCGAAATTTCTCCTTTCATCCTTCTTAATCAAATCTTCAAACATGTCAAATCTATCAGTTCTTTAGGGTTTTTTTACTCGGAAACATTCCCTCTGTCCGAAAATAAGGTACACATTAAGATTTTTTTTTAAATCTGAAATTATGCTATACAACTTTAATTACAGCTTGAATTCAGTCTTAAGTGTATAAATTAATCTCAACTCAGGTGGATAACTAGCCTTTCACATAGCTTCTTCTGAACACACTGAGGTAATCTTCGTTTACGACAAAGCCTGACCTTATTAATATAAGAAATTTTAAGGTATTTTTGCTACACGGATTTCACATTTTTTGTTACAAGTGCCTTTAGACTTTTTCCGAGTTTCGCTTCTTGGTAAAGGGTCATATCCAGATTTGACCATCAAACAATTTGCATGTAAATCGTTAAGTGATCCGCCGACAACTGATATAAATATCACTTTGGTGCTGAAGTGTTTGCTTAAGTTCGTGACATTTGACATGTGTGCAGATTTATGTGAAGATTTGCTTAGCATTGCCATATTCGTTTAGTTTAGTCAAATTTCCCTTTCCACTCTCGGGAACCAACCTACTTTCTCTTTTTCAGCATTCGAAGGTCCTAGATTACAACTTCCCGCGTAAATTTGTTGATTTTTTGATACATACGAAATCAAACATCGGCCACTATGTATCACTTGTTTGACCAGCGTATGAATTCACACATAACGACACGTCATAATAATTCTTCACATATGCTGCATTAATTTTCACAACATTTTCAAATGTGAACTGGACTTTCGGACGGAGGAAGTAAACTGTTAGATAATAATAAATTAATAAATAAACTAAAAAAAGCCAAATCAAAGACTTTCTTTACAAAAAATTCACAACCCAGACCGTTGCCCTGGGAAGTGTCTTTTATGCGTACCAACCATGGTTTGATAAAAGAGAAACTTCGCGAGTGTCTCACATCAGACAAGTTAATTTTTCACGTAGGATTTTCTTTCTTCCCTTTCCTTTTTTTTTTTTTTTTTTTTTTTTTTTTGGGAAAGGGGTTCAAGTTAAAAACTGATTCTTTTCTGGCAAGATTGATTTCTTAATCAGAGTAGCCCACCATAAGAGTACTGACAGCTTCATAAAATTTGACTATCGCTGAAATTTGAAACTAGTTTTCATCAGACTACTGGGTATCTTTGCAAAGGTCTGAATTAACTAAAACTGGTTGACCAAGGTCCTTATGGAGTTTTCCTTCTCTTTCATTAGCAAAGTTTCATGCAGTGCTAAGAAAGAATCCTTTTTGCTCATATCTTGACTAATATCTTAAGTGTTTAGAGATGGTATTATTACAAAGCATTCGAGGGCTACCTGCCTAAAGAGAGGATTGGCATCGTAGAGGCCATTTTAAGGGCAGTTGGCTCGTATTCATGTAACACGTATATCTCTAGGAGAAAGTCTGTTCAGAAGCAAGGCTGGAGCCAAAGCCGGAGCAACTCCCATCAAGCGGCAAAAATTAACAGACACCAAAGATTTTAGAATTCAGAGAAGCATCCAGCAGCAAAACTTAAAACCGGCGAAATTTACAGAATTTAGGAGAAGCACAGGACAAAATAAAATAGAAGCATGAAAAAGTTTAGAATTGAGGGGAGGCCCGGGTTGCAAAATTTAGGACCCACAGAGCGGCAACCATGGAAGTAATTCTTACCTCCATGGTGGCAACATGCATTGCGCCGTTGGAATGCGGCTGTTAAAAGTTGGAATGTAGCAGCATGTATATCTCCGGCTCTGTTATGGAGCTGGAAGGTTGGAACTATTGACTGGTTTTCTAAACCTGTATCTCGAAAAAGAGCAAAGAATATGAAAAAATTAAAACTTTGACTTACCGAAGCATCCTATGGAATGCTTTGGACAGCCTTGCTTTTTGATCATCAAGCGGCCTCAGGAAACTGAATTCGCTACCAGTGTCCACTTCCAATAGCGTTGGTTCTCCGCCTCCGAGGCCACCTCTCAAAGCGCAGGCGAGAATAACATGCCTTTCTTCCGACCACTCCAGCCTCAGGAGTCCGGTGAAGGGGCAACGGGCGCTTCGGGGCCTCTCCCCACTCACGACTCGAACCGTCAGGGGGAGACTGGCCACCGACAGTAGCTGGGACAACCGGTAGACGTGGCTCACACTTCGTGTCCGACGTCCGGCAACAGAGAAGAACTTGCCTGGTGTAGGGAAAGGTAAGTAGAGAAGGTCACCTTGCCTGTCCACCACTTTAGCATAGCGTAAAGGCTTGGAGTGCTTGGAAGTATATGTGGTGTCTTCATATGCACCTAGGAACTGGAACACTTCCCCCGCCTTGATCTGAAATTAAATAAGCAAAATAATTAAAAACTTAATGTGTCCTTCGGAATTCAGCCTAATAAAACCAAACTAGACGTATACTAAAAGATATCGGGTTGCCATTGTGGCTTAATAAACGGGTTACTGTGTCTTCGCAATAGAAAATATGCGATTTCATAAAACAATTCTTTTTAGTGGGGGAGCAGAAAGATAGCGTAGTGAACATACAATTTGCAAACTAAACTAAAACATTCTTATAAACAAAGTTGCTAAAATACAAACCGACAAGCAACCACACAAGTACATAATTTATTTTCTTAAATATAATACCACTTTTTGGCATTTAACAAAGAAACACTTTTACTTTTTAAATAAAATTAAAAAAAAAGAGAAATTTAAATGCTAGCAATCTATATATTGGAATAAAGCTTTATTATCGTTAATTTTAATTTTCAGCATACAATTGCAATGTATGAATAAAAGAGTTGGAGAGAGATTCTGTCATTGAGCAACACATGGTATTAAACTTAAACCATCTTATTAATTATGCTATCAGTACTGTAAAAGCTCTTGTAACTCTTCATATTCTATGCGCAGATGTATATTCCACATTTATATCCATTTCATATGACTAAACACCGGCTGGTTAAACATCCAGCTTATCGGATGAATGCCTTAACAGCCCCGACAAAATACTGAGACTTCATGTATGCGGCATTTCTCCGGCAGCATGCCTTCGTGGTGTAATGGTCAGCACGCTCGGATCATATTCGAGAGGTTTAAAGTCCGGCACGGGCATTGTTCATGACTCCTAAATTAAACCTAATGCCTCTACACATATTCTGTCTGAAGTTTTAAAGCATAATCTTTGCGATTCTTTCAAATGCCTCCTTTAACAGAATTTTCCGACTCTTCAATCTTCTGGTACCTTTATTATGATAAATGGAGTTAATGTTCCATATAAGGCATTTTTACTCGATGAGAGATCGCTGTTTCTGGTCAGCCACTCGGTCGGGTATCACTTAGGAATTTTCTGACACTGATGGCGTAGCCCACCCCGATTTTGCCAAAACAAAATTTTCTTACAAAAAGGTAGTTAACAGTTTCTTCGTTGTTTAAAGAAAAGAAAAAAAAAGGGGGGGGGAAATTATCTTTTTATAAAAAATTCAAGGAGCTCTATCCTGTTGAAGCTGGTGACTGATTAAAAGATTCTGTCTTTGGAGCAATGGAACAAACCATTCATGCAACATATGATTTTGATGGGCTATAACACTTCCCCAAACGGGTCGGGGACGATACGAGGCTCATTATCAGCAAATTAACGGCTAATATCCTACATTAAATGTCAAATGTAGGCAACAAATGCATATCTTACGAAGCACATGAAGGTTAACTAGACTTTTGGATCAACTTATAATGGTATAAAATAACAAAATCTGCTCTCATTAAATAGATCAGAATATTGTTATGTAATGCATACAGTTTTTAAACAGTTGCTATTAATATAAGGAATATTGCAGTATGGAATATTAATAAAAGATAGTTTGCCATATGCAAAGATTTTTGATTGCGCCAAGATTTCTCCCGAAAATGTAATTAACGACAGAAGCAGCTTTTCCCAGTGCTTAGGAGAAAAAAGAAGAAAAGGGAAAAAGATATCTTATTCTGAAAAATTATGCAAAGTCATAAACAAGTACATCAGTACTTCGGTATATTGCATTTATCTGTTCTTGATCCTTAGACATACACCGAACTAGACGTATATTAAACTTTCCAATAAGAAATAAAGGCAAAATAATTAATCCGTTCTTATGAAACAAAATCGTTCTTTTTATCATTATAGCGCTCTTTAGTATTAAAATATAAATGCAGTGTCAGAAATATAACTGTATATAAATACCGTGCATAACTTTTTTTTCTGTTGTCCAGATTAACACAATTTCTCAATATGCTCTAAGTTTTTTTTTTATCTTTGCTTAGTAATCAGTTTCATCTCCATCGCAACAGTAGCCGATTTAATGCAGTTTGTTTTTCACAGTCATAGAGGCCGTCATAGAGGCCATCATTCTCGGTATACAGTATGCATTAGCCAAATTCCCGATATGCATGATATCTTCATATATATTTTTCAACAATGCCTTTCTTCACTTCCGTAGTGATCCTAACCATTATTCTTCGCTGCTTTCTTCTTTTCATTAACTTTGTTAAAGCTCTCTGTTAACAAATTCACGAAAACGTTACTCGAAAAAATATAAAATCACCCAAAAATTCTGATTCATCTGAGCTATAGTATTGTTAATTGAATTACAACAACAGATGTGGTATACCAAACAAAAATATTGCCATCCAAACAGGACACATTAAGTCGGACTTATTTCAAAGCGATGTAATACTGGAAAGCCAGAAAAATGTTGTGAAAATCATTCTTTGTTAAAGTTGAAGCAAAAGTCATAACAGATGAGTGATTTTTTTTTTTCTTCACGAGTGTTAAATATAATTAAAAGGAAATTAACTGTTAAAAAGATACTATTTCTGGACATAGTAAATTATTTCCTAACAGATAAATTGATGTGACACGGATTAACAGTCCAAACAAATATCTTGTCTAGCTATCTCAAGTATCATAAATCGGAGGATAGTCGTTTAAAATAAGACTTCATTTATGTCATACTCTACTTTACAAAACAATATCGAGTTTTTGAGGAAAATGTAAACTCTTAAAATTTGATGTTCGTATTTTAAAAAAAAGAAAAGAAAAGAAATCAAGAGAAATTGTGAATGGCACTTGTGACTAAACAACGCTATGCAAAGTGGAGCAGATTAAAAAAAATCAAGAAAAAGAAGTGCCCTTTTATTAAAAGCAGCAAAAAAATAATGTTGAAAAGACAGAAAAATTAAATGTTAATTTAAAGAGCGTGCACACGTAACTTATCAAACAGTAGGAAGGAAAAAAAAATACTTAACCTTATCTTTTTTTATAATACAGGCCATTAAATACTGATTTCGTTGGAAAAAAGTTCTCAAAACTAGCACGCTATTTCTGATGTTTTACAGATCAGTTCTGGTATTACAACATACCTTCCTCTCCAACAAGCAAGGAAGGAATTAGATGGGTGAAAACGTTTTTTCTTTCTTTCTTTCTTTCTTTTTTTTTTTTTTTAATCCTTTTCGTTTTCTTGCGATATGCGCTCCCTACTTCACGGGACCCCCGCAGTGTTGGTGGCTCACCTTGACATTGAAGCAGAACACGACTCCACCGTCTGAACATGCGGAAGTCCAGGACCTCTCTTCACCCGAGGCTTCTTTAAAAGAATGTTTCAAAATCATAGGGCATTTTGAATTCCAGACCAGTCACTTTTTCCCATCCTGTCATAGCTGCCAAACAATTATCTGTAGCTAATAGTTCTCTCAGAAGTTACAAGCCGTGACAGAATTCTCTTTCGAAAAAACTACAATAACAGAACACCTATTTCTGGCTTTCACGTCGTTCTCACAAAAGTCTGACTCACAAGAGCCAACTGAATATTTATCACAGACTTTTTAAGAAATTTGAGTTCGAGCAAGAAGAGATCTAAAAGAATATTATATTAAAAACTTTATTACTTATTAAAGAATTTCTCCTAGCTGCCAGTTCTTACAGTTTTACTGGATTTTAATTTTTACCTGTTACAAAGGAAAATGTTTCCTAGCAATAAAGGGAATTTATTCAATTAATGAAACTTAAATTGTGAAAAATTTCATCCTCCAATTCTAAGGATTTTCAGAGCGACTTTTCTTATTAAATTTTATTTAATCTCAATTGGCTTAATCAGCTGTAGACATTTGTAGAACTTTATACGAAGATTTAACCAATCTTTGTATGTAATTTCATTTTACACAAATATATAATATATTACTAAGGTCAGGACAACTTTGATAAATTATATCCTCGATTAGTTAGGTATTATCGCAACCACCTTAGTTGAATTTGTCAAAATTTCAGAAAGTGACAATGTGACAAGTTCTAGCAGGCATCTATATAATCATTCTTCAGGCAACCATACTCATTATAATCTTTCAATTAAGTAACGTCGCCGTTTTTTACGCGTTCTTTTTGATGTATTTCAAGTTTCAACAGAAAATTAGTGCTTTCCTTCCGTAAACTCAGTTTTAAAATATGTACTTATAGAGATTGCTAGCAATGGATGGTAGATAGCCAGTGCACAATGTCGAAGTTGTACGCTATGCCGAGTACGTGCAGTTTTGTAATGTTTTTTTAAGCGAAAAACAGATTGCTGTATACATGGAAAGAACAGCGCAATAAAAAATTGCAGAAGCATTTAGCAATTTTTTAATATTTTTAATGCATCATATAATCTTTATTTAATAATTTAAATTTGTATTTTAAATTTCTGAAGTGTTTTACTTTGATGTATTTCTAATATTTGCCTACTTGCGCTAAACAAATACCGTTATTTTGGCAATCCTAAAAAGAAAAAAAAAAAAAGCCAAAACCGCCAATTTGAACCCGAAAACTAAATTTTGCTTTTTCATCTGTACAAAATCGCTAAATTAAGTCAAGGTGGTTGCGGTAATATATAAGTACTATTTCTCTGAATAAAGGGTAAGAGAATACAGAATGAAATAAGCCATATAGCACAAAATTTAGAATCTTAATAAACATCTATGCACCTTAGTCAGACTCATCTCGTAAACGACCTGAGATATGCGTTATAAAACGAATATACATTAATTTGGAGTTCTTTTGAAATGGTGTTGGTAGTGAGAAAAACCTTCCGGAATCTCCATGTTTTTCGCACGAAAATTTATCGGTTTTTAATATTTAAAGGCTGACAGCTGTGATTTCTGGTGGCATGTTATGCGTCACTGTAAAAGTCGTTTGAAAGATCTACTAACATTAAGCAAAAGAATAACTGATAAGGATAAAATTTCAGAGATTGCTGCAAACTGCGTGATAAGAAGGGGATTATTCAACTACGACGAAACTCACAATGAGAAAAATTACCAAACTAAGTTTCTTCCCAGTTTAGATAATAAGCATTCGTGGGACTAAATCCGAAAAATCTTGTAATCACTTCTTTCTTTAGAAGAACCTTCATGATAGGATTTCCAGATAGATGGATTTTAAGTGCCTTCATTTGGCAAAGACATTCTACTAAATTATAAACATCCAGAATCTCAACCTCTTGGTAGGCTTAAGTGTGAAAGGGGTTAAACATAAATGAACTTAAGCTAAAAATACATAATCTATTCTAATCAGCATTTTAAAGTTTAAAAAAAAAAGAGAGCAAGAAATGCAAAGTATATACTTAACCTAATACCATTTAAATGTGAATAACATTTAAATAACTTAGACAACATTTTAAACATGAGGAACATTTTGATATAAGTATTTCTCACTGTATTCTTGGCAGCGCCATCATTTCAAAGTTTAAAAGTTAATAATGGTTTATTCTTCATTTAATTTTATTTGTGTTAGTCTAGCCCAGTAGCACACGTATATTGGTTTGCGTTTAATTACCTGATTTGTGTTTGTGGTTTGTGTCTTGTTCGATGAAATTAAATGTTTCTTGTTATTAATTCCAACACGAGAAATGACTTTTGTTTAAATTAATGTCGAGAAATTATCTTTTAACCATAGACTTAAGTACTATTAAAATTTTAAGCTTATCGTAGTTAAATCATGCGACTCCTTATACGACATTTAATGACTTTGTCGTTTAGATACAAGTCTATCTAAACTAGTAGTTAGTTGATCATTAAGCAAAGTATTCGGAACTCTGCTACGGATCAAATGTTTCCAGAATGCCCATTTCCGAGACCTGAACGAGCAATCCTTCGATTAAAAAAATTTCAAGAAAAACAAGGTCCAAAAAAACAAACTAGGAATTCTTCAGTTTTTATTGTTAATTAACCGCGCAATAAGTAACCATGTAATCTATACTTAAGTTCTGAAATAAAAGCAGTTTGAGAAATTCAGAAACTACGAATGAGTCAACGAAATCCATTGCGCTCAAACGAAGATACGGATCAATGCTAATAGTACCGAAATCACAATTTTCAGCAAAGTTCATTAGCCAGGCAGTTGTCTGATTGCCTAAGAATCGTAGACAAATGATATATGCTTCAATATGTTATTGAGACTGAAATGTTAGGAAAGTTACCATATAATTTTATTTCCATTTTTCAAAATCCATTACCGGATGTAAGTTCAATGGTAATCACCAATGCTTCCGACTTCGCAGAATATTCTTATTATTCATAAATGCATGAGTTATCCGATCATGAAAAACTGGTCAAAAATGTCTTTACGCTATCATTTTATTTGAATAGTTTTTAGCTCGTTGAATAGTTAAAAAAAGTATCGAATTTGAAGTTTTAAATGCAAAATAATATTTTTAAACAAATCTCAAAATTTGTTATATTAAAAAAATTTTCTTTGCAGAGATTAGAATACTTCGGGTTTTATAGAAAGTTTCCCGCCACCTCAAATATTCTTTGCCCAAACAGTTTGCGTTGGCGTGTTTAATTATATTCTGTCGAACGAGTTTTCGTATTTGAAAGAAAAACTTGCTTTGTGAAATTTGTAAAAAAAAAAGTATCGTTATCATTAAGTACAAGGTGTCTGAAATGGAACTATCAAGCTACCAGATTAGAACTATCATTTAATTCCAGTTTTGTTGCAGAACGCCAGCTGTAGAATGTCACCAAATCATGTGTACAGTTCTAGGTACTAATGTACACTGTGAAGATTTGGTACAGAAAGCTCAAAACCAAAGACTATCATATTCAAGAAACAGAGCAGCCTACTGAAGTTGATGAGGATTGCTTGCGAGAACTTGTAGAAGCAGATCAGTATGGAACAACTTGAGAGCTTACTAAGAAATTAGACGTTAGTTAGTACCATGTCTATTAGTCGCGCTATGCATCGCATAAACTTGACGTACAAGTTCAATCGCTGGATGCCGCATGAGCTGATTGATTCAAGAAGATAAGGATAGACGTAGGGGCTGCACTAATCTGCTCGAATATATCAACGCAAGGACAAAATTCTGGACCGGATTTGTGATGAAAAGTGGATTTACTTCAACACAGGCCGAAAACAGTTAATCTGCGCCTGGTGAGCCCGTCGGAAGCGTCGCAAAGTGCATTTTGACTAACAAGATCATGCTTTGCAGGGATTGCCGTCGTATTGTCCACAAAGAGTATCTGAAAAAAAGGTAAAACCCTCGACAGTAAGGGTGCACAGCGAGATGCTAGTCCGTGTTGAAGCTGCTATCAAGGAAAAACGTCGAACTGAGTTCCGGCGCAAAAAGGTAATATTCCATCAAGATAATGCAAGACCACATCTGTCTGCATTCACTAGATGGACTCTGTACGGACTCGAATGGGATCTTTTGACACACCAACCATATAACTCCGACATCGCACCTTCGGACTTCTACCTTTTTTCACACCTGCAGCTACATCTTGTTGGTGCCATCTTCCAGTCTGCATAGGACATCCGAAACGAGGTTGATTTCTTTTCGGACTCGCGGCCACTAAGTTTCTAGGTCCCGAAGGCTCTGAAAAGCTACCAAAACGTTGGAAGAAAAATCATAGATTTGGGTGGTGATTACTATCCGCGCTAAAGGTACTGCTTTATATTTTTTTCCTAACTTTATTAGGAGCTTATTATTTTTAGCAGAAAACTTTCGTTACAACCAGATAATTTCCATCTCCCTTCTTTCATTGTAGATTGTTTAGGTCGTGAAATGATTATTTGCAGTTGTGGCATAGCGGATGATTATTTCAATTTTTAGCACGATTTTAAATACAGAACATTAACCCTTTGTCTTCTGCAGTAAAAAACTGAGTTAAATCAAGAATTTTACTTATTATTAAAAGTTTGAGTACTTTATTGTTAGTCTCGAAACTTTATTGCTTTATTTTCATATTTTTATTTTTCACGGGTGTATTTATTTACAGTTCGAACTCCGGTCATCTATCATTTTAGAGCTCGTAGCGGAATTCTGATACGTTTCTTAGGCAGATTTAATATGCGAGATGGGGTTGTAGGATTTTGGGAATTTTGTTATATAACGGAAGCTTTCGCAACAATTGGCTATTGGCGCAAATTATGGTACGATTTCGGATGTGAGTACTGCAAGTAGCTGTAGCAAGAAACGCAGGAGAAAAAGGGTTTTAAAGCAATAAATGGAAGAAATATAGGAGAAATGTTCATGCCATGATCATAAGGAATCGACACTGAAGAAACTAGAATTTATCGCGATTCCGAACAAAGAAGCATTAGAATTTTGTAACGGAGTGGAAGATGTCCAACAAGATTTTTCTATGAACACTTTAAATGAAACATTTTCTTTTGCAGCAAGTTAACCGATTGCAGATTCCAGTTAGATCCTCGCATGGAAAGTGTACTAAAGTTTGAAAGAGACATTTAAATTAATTGCAGCCTCTTGAAGAGCTATGAAAACATTGTTTCAAAACGAGGAAATGAATCTCAATAATACAGTTTGTTTCATTCGTCAACAAGCTATATATTTATTCATACAGAATTATTTTTCATTTCTCAAGAATTCATATGAAATAAACAACGCAATTGATAACAAATATTATTATATGTGTTCACCGGCTGGGAGTGCTGGTACTTTGTGTTGGCGAACTCTGGTCGACTTAAGGATATCGAAAGTTTATGTACTTTTGCAGCGATCTGGTTTGGTTTATTTAATTACGGCAAAGCACACACGAGGAAAATAAAAAAAGGTCCATGCAACTACCCGCCGGAATTCGAGCCCCGGACCGAATTACCAGTATGCAGCAACTTTACCGCTCTGCCACTGGTGGGTTGCAGTGATCTAAGACTTTGGAAATTAACTAATTGTACAAAAATATATTTTGCTTTTCTTCTTTCGATTAAGAATATAACCCCCCCCCCCAAAAAAAAAGAAAAAAGAAAAAAAGAATCTGAAAGGCTTCAGATTTTAAATTACGTCCAAATGGGCGTTTTTTTATCATTTTGTGTGTTACCTTTATTTACGAAATATCATGTTCTTTGCACTTAAACGATAAATTTCAGTTCATTAGCAATGTCGCAAAATAATTTTAAAATGAGCATAGCTTTAGAATTTCCGACACACAGTTCCGTGCGCCGGAGATAAAAAGGTTAACCCCCCGTAGAGTGTTGCCATTGCTCGCTCTTAAATCGTTGAGTTTATTAATCAAAAATACGTTAAAGTTTTACAAAATATGAAATTGATAATAAAACCAATTTCAAAGTCAAATTAGGGCTTCCACATGTTCATATTCTATGGAAGATTTAAGTTATTCAAAATTTAATAGCTATAGGTACTGTTGTTTTATCGCAATGCGAGAAACAAAGATGCATTCGTGCAGATTCTTCATGATTTAAATTATTTAAATATAAGACATGGCGATAATATTTGGTGGCAACAATCTGAAAAGTGAACTAACGCTAATTGTGGTTCGACGCAAAATGCCAAAAGGAAATTCATAGTTCTTCAGGGCAAATTGCCCTTTTGGACTAAAAATTCAAGTCGCAAGTTTTCTACGAAATTTGAATACAAAGTCATAGAAAAAGAATGGCGTGATTGTAAAAATCATTATCCTCAGAACTTTCAAACACGTTTGAAATTATCTTATGCTTTACCATATGGAACTGCCAAAAGCTTTAACGTAACCTAGCATTGGGCAAAATCCTTAATTTTTAGATGCTGCTGTCTTTTTCTAGTGGACTATTTTCTATGGGGATGCACCTAAAATACCGAAAACAGCAGAAAGATTCGATAACTATGGCAAATAACAGCAGCAGCCACTGAATTGTAATTCCATAATTCCAGCGAATTTAACTAGTGACCTTAGGTATGGAAAATTTTTATTTTGTAGAAGGTTGTTCTCTTCCATTGAGGCTTTCAAATATCGAAATCTGCTAATGTAAGGCAAAAACATTGGACATTTTTTTCATATTTTAACATCTAAAATCATTTCTATGACATTACATTAAGCAAGTCTGGGCAATTGCCGGAGGTTGCCTAGCTTGCTACACCCCCAAAATAGACTAAGAACTGAAAACAAATGATGTGCCAATTATCGATAAATGTAGAACAACAAATGCATTACTATTCTGTATTCCACAATTGCGGAGAATTATCTCTAAAGAAAGTATTTTATATTTTAAGTATCACAAACTTTTATTGAAAGTGTACTTAAGATACTCAAACCAACCAAAGGACAGCTCGTACCATCTTTTGATTACAGCAATTTATGCAAAAACAAAAATAGAGGTAGACTCACCTTTATTTTGGAATATTTCATGTTTCCCTTTGGATCAGTGGCTTCCCTGTATCCTTGAGAAGGATCTCTTGTAAGGAAATACGGTACCTGAGCCAAGGCCACCTCGGACACGCTGCTGAAGTAGCCCGCCGTGTGGCCATCATCTGTGATTACTGCTAACCATCCTGCAGAAAGGAGAAAATTACCTATTAGCACACGAACAAACGAAAGACTATTACAGATACAATATTAATAAAGATGTAAAAATTCTCAAGTACATTTAAATTACAAATAACAAACAGTATACTTCCATTTATTTTTTTACTCCAATAAAAGTACTCCAAGAAGATACATATAGCATTTTACGAAACCATAATGATAAGCGTCAAAATTTCAGACCTAAATAGTTATCATACAGAAAAAATATGTAAGCTAAAACCTCAACAATTATTAAAATCTAATTTTATACAAAGCAGCATAAAAAAAAATGTGTACACCCTTCAAATGATTATAAAGTCAGTGCTGATTATCACATGGTTCATTTTCAAAATTTAAGAGATCTTTTAGAAATGGGCAATATTTTGTCAACGATTCGTCGATGCTTCCATCAATATTTCCATCGATTTTTAACCAACTTCTTGATAAACTATCGAGTTAAAATTTTATATACACTCTATTTGTAAATGATAATAATGTAGTCAACCGATCTTAATTTTGTAAAAAGGGTTATTTAATCTCTTGTTCCCATTAAACTATATAATAAATTATTTTTCTACTTAGTTCTATGAGATTTAAATAAAGGTTTTTTTTTATAAAAACCTTCAAACTTTTACATTATTATTTAATTATAGGAATAGATCTCGTTACATTCTAAAAGAATATTGGAATAAAACATCTGATGACTATCCCAGTTTTAGATGATTTCGATCAATTATAGAAGGTGCTACCTTGGAAAAATATCGTTATTTAATTATGTCATCTCAAATTGTTCATTTTTAGAGCGTTCATGTTTAGGTTGCTGTCGTGAGATTTATTTAGTTTATTACGACAAAGCACACTTGGGTTATCTGCGTAACGGGAGGAATACCTTCGTGAAGATCTGATATTTTATAACTACAGTACCTAAGTAACTAAGCTATAACATCTTGTAATGTGTGCTGTGTATTTATAGAGCCGTCCTCATTCAAATCGATGATTGTGTTAAAAATTAAAGAAGTTCTAAACTCGATTAGGTTAAATTTTCATCTTACAAGCGATTTATTTAGTTTAAATCCTAATCTTGTAATTTAATCCCAGCATCTTTATGAAAATAAATTCAATGAATGCAACTTTCTGTAAAGTACCGCCACCTTTATATCAACACAATCTTGTGACTTGGCATAAAGATGCCAGCACTCTTATTCGAGGACGCAGAGTATCAAGGCAAAAGTGCCGGCACACCGTGTTAAGGAACACTGGCTGACCGCTTAAGGTTATCGAAAACATTATGTACTTTCGAATGCTGGATAGTCGCAAGAGACTGCAACTTCAGCTAATAGTTACACTAGTCAGTAAGAAAACGTAGAATTTCTGCAATTTGTAGTCTTCTTAATTTCAGGCGACACAGCGGCCGATTGGGGAAGTCGCTGAACACTAGTAGTACGGTCCGCTGCTCGAATCTTGGCGAAAAAGGGTGGCTGCATGAGCGTTTTCGTGGTTTTTCCTCGTACAACATGTATATGAGCTAGTTTCTTTTAGAAAGTCCTCAACAGAGGAAATTTCTCTTCTTAGACAAAAAGGCCTTCAAAGGCTTTGTCATAATGAAATAAATCAAACCCTTCATTTCAATATAAAAATTTGCTCAAGTTTATCTTGGTACTTGAACACAAAACTAGTCCAAAATGTTTATTTTTGTAAAACGCGACTTTCTATCTTTTTTTTCAAAAAGTGGTAAGTTCATTTCCGTTTGCGAATTTTAAATGAAAGCTCAATAACAAATGTATTGCTACCTTGAGCAACCGATTTCTCTTTATATTTATACAAGATTTGAGCCGAAATCTATAGTTTTATCACCAAACTGAATCAAACTCTGAAACTTTTATAAGCAGATAATGATGACAAATACTAAATTATAATTCTAATTATTTTTTTTAATTATTGAAGTAATAAGACACGTATTATTTAGCCCTTTTTTCCAACTATGCGTATAATTGGGAACCAAAAAATTTTATTATATTACAGATTACATCTTTCACTCATTTTTTTACTGTTAAGTAACAAAATGATAAGTGAGTAAAAAAGGAATATATTTGCGAAGTTTTAATATTGTCTCAATGTTCTAACACTAAAACATCAGAAGCACACACCTGCACGTCAAATCTTTTCCTGGTAGTTTACAGCTGAATACTATCTCCTAATTTGCCAATCACAAACGGCATGGAAAATTATAATATATAAAGAAATACAATTACTAAGTAGCTCTTTAGAACTATAATAACCCCTCTTCATCATTGTCAGCTTGGTATTCAAACATTTAATTCAACTCAAGAAGAGACCTCAAAGAAAATGCCGCCTTATCAAATCGTTTGTTTTAATCTTACTTCTTTAAGCTTAATATCCCAACTATGTACTGCATCATGGTCACATGATCTCGACCTGGGCAACAATGGACTCTGATCTCCCCTTATGATCGGTTCGAGGAAAATCATTTTCGAGCATGATTAATACTTGTTTCGATATTTTTTTCTCTCTATGAGGCAACTTCTTATAGTTGATGGACGGCAAACTGCAAGGAAAGAAAAATCGACTTGAACTTGCTTGGGGGTGGACGAACTTTATCTCTCGCTTGTTGTCGTCTGAGCCGGTACTCGACCTCCAAAGAAACGGTCAGGGTTTTACCAGCTCTACTTTTTGTTACAGGAATATAAAAATATCAGACAGTTCTGCACTTCTTGGTAAAAAAAGCAAAAAGAACGATTACGAAGGAATTATGGAGAGGAAAGCCCTGAAATTTGAGTGATATTAAAATTAGAAGTATTCGCTTGTATTGGGTTTCTGTGTGTATTTATTATTCATTAAAAAGCAATTTGCCACTCGGAGCGTTAATATTTTGATAATGCACATTATATTTAAAAGAATACAAGCTTTACAGTAATATTGGTCTTAACTATTTTATTAACATCCCACTGCAAATTTCGAGAAAATTTAGCCCTAGTTTGGCACTGAATTTATGGAAAACTCTCCATTTCGATGGAGTCAGGTTACGAGGTACAAGAAAATCACTCTGGGCTGTGGATGATCGAAGGTTTAACTATACCATTCTAGTTTCTAGGCATACTATTCTTTCAGAGACGTAGACTAACGTGCGCAGAACGGCTGTTGGACCAGACTATGCCAGTCTAGGTTCTAGACAAAGTTTTCTTTCAGTGACGTAATACAACTGTAGCGCCTGACTATAGAAGTCTAGGTCTTAGGCATAGTATTATTTCAATGACGTAAAATTACTGTAGGGATCAACTGTGCCAGTGTAGTATCTATACATAGTTCTTTCAAGGGCTTCCAATACTTAGGTTTAGAAGTCAAAAACAGAATTACGAAAAAGAAACCTCCGAAAATCCGAGGTCGCAAGCTCTTGGACGTCTAGGCAGTAATCAGGCTTTGTCTGATAGCACAAAATTAGGTCAGAATATTTTTACTGTTGAGAAAGAGGAAGGGAAAAATATGCATACCAGTTTGAGAATTCAACTTAAAATCAATCAAAAAGAAGAAATTCCTAGCAGGTTAGTTAGTGATTCAGTGTGGCTGAACTAGTTCATTATCAAAAATGTTCCTAAAAGAATTTTCTTTCAATACAAATTAATACTATAAGGGGGATAACTAAGTTGTAGGATGTTCAACAAAAGTTTCAACGTACAGGTGCGATATTTTCCTTAGACTCGAATCTGGCTCTGGCTACTTAAAGAATACGTCCATCAGAAATAAAGTAACTGCTATTTTATTTCAGTTCCACCGAATTCTAGAGCGCATCGCAATTTTAAATAGCAAAACAGAATTCATTAACCAATACCCCCACCTATATTTCACAGACCTCATCATCGACAGAATCATCTATTCCGCATACTAGACAACAAAGTCACTAAATCATCTTAAATTCTATGAATCGTCTTAGCCAGTATTCACGAGTCCCATAACTATGTGCTAAATTATACGACATTTTTTAAACATATGTACATTGCTTTCTAATCTAAGCATCATTGCAAAATAATAAGTAAACCTTTCTTATTATTTTATCATTAGCTAAAACTTCATTTTAATGCATTAATTTTTTTATACATAATTTTTACGAATAATGTGATGTCACGAAATTCACTACTGTTTAGTAGCAAAGTAATTTATTCAATATTTAATCTACAGGAGTAAATTATTTGATTATAGCAAACAGTACTAGGGCTATTTGCCGATGAGAAAGATAAATTAGCACTATTAAATCTAAGGCACGCTGAAACCATGAAATCTATTTCTAAATGATGAAAGATTAAATAAATGGAAAGTCCTTTGGTATTTTCGAAACTGTTACTAGTTTCATTCCATTAAATATGTGTACCTAAAAATTAAGGATTCTAGATCCCATTTTTGAAATGATGATGTCCCATTAAAATGTAGAAAATCGTAAAATTTTAACTATAACTCTTAAAACTCTGCAATTTCCATAAAAAAGTCAAACGGGAATTGAATGTAAAATACCATTAACTTCGCATTCGCAACAATAATGAGTTATTCTTTATAGTAACACACAGCTTAAGTCATTACGAAATCTGCAGTTAAAGCTAGCCTTTATTTTCTTCATAAATACTAGCTCAGACAAAAAGACAATAGCAGAAAAGATAAACAGATTCACGAAGAGTTAATGCATTAAAAACATTTTATTACCTAACGTTTGGGATGACATCCAATTTAAACCTATGTCACGGAAGGCACCTCTTCAGCTTCTCACGAACGTTAGTATTTAATGTAAAGACGAAGAAATTAAGATTTTATTCTTGTACTCAAATGACGAATCCCGAAAAACAGTTTGACCTTCACGCTACAAGAAATAATGAGGGTCTACCGTTTAAATTCCCATAAGCGAATGGTCAAAAACAATAAAACAAAGCAGACAGGAGCAACAAAAAGTAAACGGAAACAAAATTACGCAAAAAAGATTTAAAAAAGTCTTCTTTGTTTCGGCCTTCTAAAACAGAATGACAAACCAGATAGACAGGAACATAATACACAAAATAACACCGAATGACAGAAAAAGTGCTAAATGTTTTGCACAATTACATGATGTACGCAGTTAACATGTTACTTCAAAATATTTCGTTTATTATTTTCAATCAAATAAATTAGTACTAAATTTAATAACAGCAATCCGTAAAATTTGCACCAGATCCATTTTCTCTATACACATTTATTTTGGCACAAAACTTATCTGTATTCATTATAACCTTTAATATAACCACCTTATTCAGTAAATATTTTAACTTCTACTTCCTTGCTTTATTTTTAATCGCAGATTATTGAATGATGAGGAAAAAAAGAAGTATGTAAAGATGAGGTATGTAATGTACGCTAAATAAAGGATAAACAATGCAAACACACTCACAGAACAATAAATGATTAGTGAGGAATTCCCTGATTGGATCTAAAAGGTGCTGCCATTTGAGAATTGAAAATTCGAATAACGTAGTAATTATTTAGAAGGGAAAGCAAAAAGAAAAAAAAAGAAAAAACTTGTCTACCTCTTGTCTTGACTTCTGAAAATGACCAGAACTTCTTAGGTGCGTTGGTTGGTTATACAATGACAGATGACTTCAAAGAACATTTTCTAAAAGAAATTTAAGTATTCTCGCAACAGATGACCTAGAGTGCTGTATCTATAACAGGTGGCCTACCTTGTATTTGCCTTTGATTATGAGCATGAATCACGTGATAAACTTCTCTGACGGTAAAATACCGTACGAATTTTACTGATTCTGCTGTGGAGCCAACAATATCTATAGAATTATTTAACCCTTTGCGGCACAGTGTGTCCCGTCTAGACACACCTAAAAATTTCCTTCTGTACGCACAGAAAAATTGAATGAAAAAGGATGTATAAGTTACTATAGGTTACTCTGAACCTTCTTTATTTATAGTAGATGGCAACTCGGAACAAACCAGTCCATATATTTTAGCCATGTTTAGTTTTTTACGACCCTCATTTTTCAAAAAAATCTTCCAGATTCTTTTTAGGGTATAAAAGGAATTATTTGAAAAGAAATTACTATGTTATTTTTTTGGCTGTATGCTAATCTCCTCGTTCTATAGTAATTTCAAATTTTTACCTTGCAATGTTGCCTAAAATCAAACGGCGAACACTAGGTGTGCCCAGACCGGGCTCCCCGATAATCTAGGACAACTGAGAGTCTGTATTCTTTGTTTCTCAGCATCTCATCGGTCAGTTCATTGACAACAATGCTCGTTTCAGCACTCTTTTCGAAGCTCTATTCAATCACTATGCCACTTTGGGCACACCCACAGAATTAAAACGATAAGTACTATTTCACAAAATTTTACTTGTGTACTCCTCTAGGCCTAACTTAGACTGCCTACCCTTTTTCTTAAATCAAAACTCCGACTTTAAAAGGTAGCGTGCCGGAAAGGGTTAAACAGTTATTCAACGGAATATGAGACGAGCAACATCCGCGATACTTAACTGGATTGCGGTTTTTCATAAATGGGAACAAATTTCTGGCCAATTTAAGAAACACCAGTAAGACGTGGTGCTTGTGTAAATGAAAAATAGGGCTGGCTAACAGTGCTGGATTTCATCTGATTACAATTATGATAAATAAAATGATGACTATTGACAAATATGAAATAGAACTGCTTCAATAGATAGATGCCAAATAGGACTGCTAGAACTTACCCTATAATACCTTTAATGTGTTTAAGCACGGTGAAGACCATCGAAGGATGTGATAAGTCCTCTTTAAGACCACATCAATGCAGAATTCTGGTAATGTTGCATTTACGTTTCTTCTGGTAATGTTGTATAATTTAATATGATAATCTGGTAATGTATTAAATCTTCTGGTAACGTAGTAATAATAAGAGCATGTATACGTCTAGTATGGAAGTCTGGTAACGTAACAGCAATAAAAGTACGTACAATTTCTTTGTATTTATTTATTTATGCTTTTTGTATGGTTTACAACAGTAATACTGTTTTTTTGGTTTTGATCCTGGTTCATGTTCAGTAGGTCACATATTGCGAGAATACAGAAATTTATTCCTGTTCATGTTATACACGAGAAAAAGCTTTAAAAGCTCCATGCGCCAAGTCCTTCAGGTCGGAGAAGCTAGTGAAAAGAAATATCATCGGCGTAGGATCCAGCCATTTTTTATATTACTTTCTTCATTTCGTGTTATTAGTTTTAACCTTTAACGGTCTGGTCAATAGATTATACATAGCCGGTATTATAGGGTATTAGGGACTCGTAAGTAAAATTATGAACTTTTGTGAGCGATTTTTCAAATACATTGAGTCGTTTACAAAAATTAATAAATTTCATTTTGAGATAACATACGTTAAATATTGTAACTGGAGAAAATAAGGGTATATTGATGGGACTGTTATATTTCAGCGAATAGTGGGATGAGAACAGCATCAAAAAATTTTATTGGAATGTGTACTAGCGTAAGAATGTATCATATTCCTCTACCATAACTCCTAATAGCAAATTTATGCATGAGAAAACGCAGGTCGCATTAATTACAACAGAACTGTAAAACTATAACAGACTTGCAGTTTATATCTTTACAGACTTAAACATTATTATAAATATTATGCGCCTGGAAAGTTTGATTTAGTTTATTCAGGCAAATACGTTAGCGCTGTATGTTCTATGGGGAAAGATGTCTTCGTGGCTGGCTTGTATACACGTTACACATCGGGAAAATCCCGAAAATCCCCATGCAGCCAGCATGCCCGCCTGGATTCGAAACCCAGGTCGGAACTAGCAGTGTTCAGCGATTTTACCACTCAGCGGCTCTAGGTTCTATGTAGCTGGAAGAAACTATAAAAGTCATTCAAAAAGTAATGCATAATTTACTATAACTCAGTAATTGGTAAGATCTAAAGCAATGGAATTTTATGGGTATAAGAATTGATACTTTGAAAATGTCATTCAATATATGATCAATTTTTTACTGCACTGAAACCATCTTTGTATCCACTAAATCAATGCATGGCTATTTCATCAAATGGCTACATTTTTTAACTAGATTGGACAACCATATCCGAACTTTAAGTGCTATCAATAAGATACTTAAATTCAGATGATAGTTTCCAGGTAAAGTTAAGTCATTAAATAAGTTAAAAAGTTAAGTCATTAAATAAAACGGGGCGTTGGGTCCCTGGAATTCACATTATACCATCTGGGAATCCGTTGTTTTAAAAAAAGTATTTCGCGCCAAAAAAAAAAAAAGTATCAGTATTCTGAAACAATGCTCTGAAAATCCGGGTGGATCTTTTGTGTTCCATTTGTGATTGATGGAACCAATTAGCTTAACACATTTGTAAAAAAGGCAGAGGTCTCTTGTCGTAGGCGGAAAATTCGAGCGTAAAAAAGCAAATTCTTTTTAAGTGTCAGATACGAGTTCGTTCCCGCCCTTCCAGGAACACCACCTTGTAATGTGATACTTTTGCGCATGTTAAGTGAATATTTTTCATTCTATTGTGTTTTCCATCCACGCAGCTAATGAAATGAACAACATGCCAGACAGAAAAATCACGCGAGAAAATTATTGCTGGCGTTAATTGTCATGATATTTTTCATTTTATATCCACTTGGATCTTTCTGTATTTCTATTTCTATAGAAGTTAATAGTTTAGAGGCTCGTCTGTCGTTGATCTTAAAGTTCACAAATTTTAGGATAAAAAATTACCAAAAATAATAAATATTTCTATTATCAAATGATGACTAATCTGTATGTATGTATTTATGTTCCTCGTACTGTGCAAATACGGTGAAACATAGGGCCACCAAATTTTGAACACAAGTAGTCCCTCGCCCAAACATGCGTAACTCGAATTTTTATTTTAACTTATTTATTTCGCATTTGTATAAATTTAATAAATTTTTGATCAAAAATTCAATGATATAAAAGCTGTACGTTGCCAATCTGCAAAGTGAAAAATATTTGTGTTTCAAATTTAATAAAAAATTTCAGTGATATATTCTTTCCAATTTAATAGTATTATGGAAAAACGATATCGCCTACAACCACTATATTTTGAACATATTATTTGGACGTATACGCATTTTTACATGTGGGCCTCGAAGTTTGAATTCTGAATGTTTTTAATTATTTTAAAAACCATATTTTGTGCTAATTTAAGAAACTTTTGATTAAAACCTCCGCGATTTTTATCGCTGAGTTTTTAATCAAAATTTTTTGTTTTTAATTAAAAGCTTTGCATTATCGCTCGACAAAATGTAGTACATTTGTCTTTCGAATTTAATCAACAAAATTAAGTAACATTTAAATTTTCTTCAACATGTCTATAATTAACAAACTAAGCGATTTAAAAAACAAATAATTATTAATTCTCTTTTTTCTTCCTTCTACGAAGCAAAGGAAGCACTGTAATCACGAAAAATTCCGACGAAAATATCCATTTTGACTGTTATCGAATGCAATTTAACGATGTCTTTTGCTCGACCTCTGTACGTATGGACAGAATAAAGCACTCTTTTTCCCGAAAAAAATTATAAAACTGATTTAAAATGGATTCAAAAGAAATGTTTTCGTGGCGTCTGTACGCACGTACTTATGATTGTATGTATCACCTATAACTCAAAAAGGAATAACCTCAGAATGTTGAAATTCTGCATGTGGGACTGTTATAACATGTATATGTGTAGCTCCCAATAAATGCACACCTCCAAACATGGGATAATTTAATAAAAATTATCCCATATATTGACTCAACATAGCGTCCACAATAAATTAAGTCAGCTTCTACGCCTTCAGTGGTTTTTTGCCGAGTGGGAACGAAAGGACACTTAGTTTTGTGCACCGAAAAATCTGTCTTTTTGCCTGCCGGCCGAATTGCTGAAACTAATTTTAAATGTGAAAATTGTTTTTTTAATCGTTTTATAACTGCATTTGATGTTTTATGTTTTTCTAAATTTTTCAATTTTTAATGGAGATATTTTGAATTTTTATGTATTTTTGCCTTGCCGCGAAGTGAGAACTGAATTAATTGAATGAGAAATATATCTTTAACGAAATTCGAAGAAATAAGTGTTTCGTATTAGCAGCAAATATTGTCGCCAGTCTGACTCCGACAGAGGATAATGTTTACGAGTAGCGCATGCGCATTAGGTAAACGGCGCTGAATCGTCTCTGAAAAACTGTTTCTTATTTGTTTAATTTCTTTTATACATCATTTTAGATTTATTTTAGTATTTAATAGAACATGGGGCAACAATTAGATAATTCTTCAAAAGATATAATTTTTGTGCATTCTGAGTTGTAAAATGAACGAAATGTAACGTTGTTAAGTGAACCTAGCGCTAGAGTGTCGCTATGGTAAATAAATATAGTGAATTTTAAAAAGTGCATTTATTCTCCTGTAATTTATGTGCTATCCACGAAGTAGAATTCAATAAGTTTAAATAAAATGCAGGAAATATGAGTATAATTTAATCTTCCGTACAAGGAAGACATGCGGTGTACACATCAGATTTTTTATAACAACTATTTTAAGCGGCTGGCTTCGCAGGCAGTTGGTCTGTTATACAAAAAGGCTCATAAAAACTGCTAAAGGGTGTTCTTATAGAGTCCAGAAATAGGGTTTTCACGGAAACTTAAGACAAATATCCTCTGTGAATAACAATCTCACCTGAGTCATCAAGTTTATCCTTCGTGTAGATAAAGCAAAATCTAATCATTCATCCATTTACACTTAATATTCACAGAACTACTAAAGGAACATTAATCGGATGACATATGTTTAAAATACATAATATCTAGTTTAAACAACAGGCTATGAAACACAAGACTTCTGGTTATCTAATTTTAGCCTATTTCCTGATAAAGGTGTTTAATTCCATTGCTTAGAATTTCTCAAAATGAGATTTTCCATAACTGATACCAAATTCTCCAATAGGAAAATACTCAAATTAAATGCATGCAAGATCACATGTAGGAGCTTTGCCTACCTACGCCGAAGTCAACGGCCACGACATAGCAAAATCTAACCAGTTTAAAAAAAATAAAAAGTGCAGCAAAAGAAAAATCATAAATTGTCTACCAGGACTCTGCTGGTGATTGTTCATTCTACGAATAACACATTACCTCCCCCCTTCCCTTTCTACGTGACATTAACCCTCTAATAATGTTAACCGGAGCTACTGCATACTAAATCGAAACTTAAAAGGGGAGGAAAAGGAAAACTATGGTTTTGATTTACGAGCGACAAGGAATACTTTAATTTAACCTCCCTGAGTGGCAACGGTAAATTACTGACAATAATCGCATTATTTTGCTTGTGGGAAATTTCACGTTTATGAAAGTTGTGTGCAAGATGACCGTCTAATCCAATTTAAATATATATGAAAACTTTGCAAGATAAAATATTATAAGAGTTATTTAATTGTGCGTTTATTTTTTGCACATATTTAAAGCAATATCGTAACTATTACCGCAATAAAAGGATAGGAAATACAGAACACGAAGATAAATTTATTTGGCTTTTGAATTCTTTGCAGAGTATTCTTTTAAAACTACAGAAAAAACAATTATCTTTCTAAGTTCTGGGAAAAATTATTCGCATGAGATTTTGATTAATACAGAACTTCAAATAAAAATGGAAATTAAAAATAAAGCTGAAAGGGTTTAGATTTTTAACGATCGCCCAAAAGAAATCTTTTAAAGTTTATCAGCAGAGGTTATCAATAGAGTTGGCCCAGGTGGAATAGCGAAACATTTTATACGATATTAGATGTTGCATTTAGACTAACACGAGAACGTTATGTATCTCTTGCATATTTAAAAAGTGAAAAATATCCAAAGTAATTCTATGAAAGAGTTTAATGTTTGATATATCACGATATGAATGCATTTTTATTTAAATCAATCAGATTAAAAAGTAAAAAAATCATAACATTTTCATCTATTTTTCTAATTTCTAAACTCAATCTAAATTTATAAATTAATAACAGATTAAATATTAAAGAATATCTTACGATTTTCCGATTGACAACTAGAATGAAAAGTGAAAAAAAGTAAAATCGCGTTCCGAGAATCATAGCCTTTTTGGACTAATAAAACTTGATGAACTTGGAAATGATATACGTGATTTTTTCTTAACATTAAATAATTTTCAAAACCGCAT
Source organism: Stegodyphus dumicola (assembly GCF_044657685.1). NCBI lineage: Eukaryota > Metazoa > Arthropoda > Arachnida > Araneae > Eresidae > Stegodyphus > Stegodyphus dumicola. The sequence goes on from NC_140776.1 coordinate 137,146,564, forward strand.
TTATGAAATTAAGCTATAAAGATTCATTTCTTATCTTTATTCACCCTTTATTTGGTTCATTTGCACTTAGCATGTTGAAGAAGGTAGTTCAAAAATTATCGAAACTAGTACTTCATAAATTTACGCTGATTCTTAATGTTGGACTTCGTTTTTGATTCATTTTATATTTCTTCACTATGACAAATCTTTCTTAGAAACACATGCAGCATTTCAAACTGATGCCCATTATGTTTTAGAACTACGAACTTTTAAATCTTTTTAGAGGATCCATAATAATAAAAACAAAAGTTAGATCATTCATTATTTTGAATGTTAATTATGTACTGCTAGATAAACATATCTCTACATTTTTAACGGGTATTCAGTGGTTGAAGATGAATGCAGACATTCATCTGCAACCACTGAGAATAAATAATCAAATTATTGAGATGAAACTTCGTACGTAAGTGCCGATTAATTGCCCTCAATGGCTCGTATCTTACTAATGATTCGGATTTAACAGGTTAATGACAAAGCACATGAGGGCTATTTTAGTAACGGAAAAGTTGCTTTCGTTGAAGGTTTTTCTAAACGAAACTGGTTCCTATTCACGTTATATATATCGGAAAAAACGCGAAACCTCCGATGCATTTCAGCGGGTTAGAGTTTGAGCCTGAGTCAAACTACCAGTATTCAACTGTCTTGTACAACTTCGGCCGCTGCAAAAGTTTTACTTCTTTAAGGGAGATGTTGCGCATTCTCTTTGGTGGATGATTCTCAACTACTTTCTTTACCATCAGTCGAAACTACTATTGAAATCGTCATCCCTGAAACATTCCTCGTATGTATCACCAAATGTAAAATTTATTTAATATGTATCGAATATTATTTTACTAATATATAAATGTCTTACTAAATACTGAGGAATCTTACGTATGCACGCATGTTCGTTCACTGCATTATGAAAAAATGGCGGCACCTCGAAGCTAGAATTTCCAGTTTTGAAATTGTTTTTCGTTAACTTTATATTTTGAACAAACGTAAGAAAATTTTTATTAATAAACTACGTTTTAAAAGAAATATGTTGCCACTTGGAAAAACGCAAGATATTTATCTTTGAAATTTATTCAACAAACTTCGCTATTTACGAGGAGTCTGTTGATGCTGACCAAACTAAACTATATCTTTCATACGCCAGTTTGCTGCTGTTCGGCAAAAGGATAAGTTATTTAATTTTTCTTTTAAATTTAATCTCTCTGTTACAGATTATAAAATTAAGCGATTTTAAACTAAGTTCACCTCTGTTATTACTTATTTCTAGCTGGAACAGTGAAATTAAGTAAACACCAATATACAGCCCCTGCACTGGAAGGACTTAGCCTCCCTTTCAAAGTTTCAGAACTGCAACTTCAGGACCAATCTGAGAGGGCGCCCTGCAGAGAGAAAACTTCCCTCGAATATTTATTCGTCAGGGAAGAGACCGACGGGCGACCATCACGAAGAGATCCACAGGGCCAGTCTCAACTCCGACTACTGCACAGTGAAATTACACTAGCTAGACTCATTAAAATAATTCTTCTTCATAATCAAAAAAGCAATAATTTACTTTATTAGTAAAATAAATATTTTTATGGCATTATTCCAGTTGGAGCCATTCAAAGTAGCATACATTTTATCTTGTTTATAATAAATATTTTAGGTGGATGGCCAAGCATTAAATTTCATTAAAATTCATTCATGAGAAGTACATTTCAAGTAATACTGTATGAATTGTGACATCTTGATTTTTTAAAGTACACATAGCATATGATTTTAGATGTAGAGCATAAGCCGCATTTAAAAGAAGTACAATATTTAGTAAACGCACTTTTGTTTCTGAAAATGTATGTTGTACTATGTCCATATGTATTTTGCATGAGATATATTTTATTCAGAAAATCAAAACTTTCGTAACGTAAATTTATGCAGCAAAGAAAATTTACCATTAACGAAACAAAAATTTTAAAAAATATCACGAGACTACACGGAATACTTAACTAAAAAATTATGCTTTCAGATTATATCTTTTAATTGCAACCATTTATCTTTACTTCAAAGAGTTATCAATAATGAAAATTAGTTACAACGAAATTCGGCAAATTGTTCTTATTTTCCGATGTAATTTAAATTGCAAGCGTGATACATACATAGATGTACATAAAAAATTAGTAATCCAGATTGGAACTACTGACCAAATTTGGAGATATTTCTCTGTCATTATTAACACTCAGGAAGATGAATAAAGGAACTCGTCCCCCCCCTTATATTTTTGTTTTCTTTCCGCCTTTATTCTTAAGTATCTCCTTCCCCTTCAATTTATTTCATCTCATCCAGCTCGGCGTTCCCTCACCTCGAGGTATACAGGTTTTCCAACGAAAAAACAAAACGTACCGTTCTCGCCAAATGTTCCCACAGTTGGCGCAATCGTTGACCCTGCCTATGAATTAAAGTTGCTTAGCCGATAAAATTAAACGTGGGAATCTTAGCGGCAACAAAATGGAATTTAGTTTCAAATTTTTAAGAAAAATTAACAAAATCTGATAAGGAATATATATATATATATATATATATACGAGATATTTTGGTAAAGAATAACCTAAGGCGTGACCGGCAGAACACTCAAATGCTGTTAGGCAAAGAAAATTTACCATTAACGAAAGGAACATCTCTGTGAAAGTTGAATGAATCCCTAATGAAAGGATCAAATTCATTACAAAGCAAAGCTTGAAACAGTTTACATTTTAACGGATTTTTGATAACTGTGCCAGACTTAATTATACTATACATAAGAAAGAAAATACGTTATACTCAATTAAAATTATTTAAATCGAATGCATGCGCAAGAACAACCCAGACAGCAAAATTCGATTCGCCTTAATCATTTGACATAAAACATGGCGCGTGCCTCTTTTTAATCATTTTCTTCCTTTACATCAAACAACAATCAGCAAGTAGGTAGAACATTTTCCTTTTCTTTAGCTCAAAAGGGACTATTAATCTTGAAATATTTCGTGTTGGTTCACAATAAACGCAGTATCCCTTTTCAAATTGTTTCTACCAAATATTATCGCCGTATATAATTTTTAAAGAAATTAAATAATGAAGAATCTGCATGTATGTATGTATGTTCCTCGCATTGTGAAGAAATAACGTACCTAGAGCCACTAAATTTTGAATAACTTAGTCCTCCGCCCAAAAATGTTCACCAGGAAGCCCGAATTTTTAATTTCGATTTGTTTTGTTATTTATTTCATATTTTGCAAAACTTTAATTTCTCATGAACGAACTCAAGATTTGAAAGCGAGTAGTGACAATACTGTTTGAAATAAAACATTTTTATCTCCAGCGCGCGGACTTTTGCTATTTAGAAAAAGGCAAGATATTTATTTTTCAGTTTTAATTAATAAACTAGGCTCTACTAAAGCAATGTGCTGATGATGCAGAAACAAAATACTTTTACCTTGCATGCGCCATCACGTTGCCATTCAATAAAGCCTAAGATACTTTCAAATTTAATCTGGAAGGTTACTGAGTAATAAACTAAGCGATTTAAAAGCAATAAACACAGTTCTGAGTATTATTTTTTTATACTTTTTAATGTGCTAAAAACTTTATATTTATTAATAAGTAAAGTTAACACATAAAATGTGTTATAATAAGAAATTTTTTTCTTGAACACCTTATCAAGAAAACAAAATATTAATATGATAACTTGAGAAAAGACTGCCCCCCAAAAAACTGCATGCCAACATCGCATCTAAATTCTAAACATATGCTGCTATGCAGCTTCAAAAATAAATTGTGTGACTGTGTTGTTTAACAGTATGTGGCGTTAAGAGCGAAGAAAACTATATTTAATGAAAAAACTAAAACGAACCTTCATCCTTCCCAAAAAAATATGGTGTTACCAGGAGATAGTTCGCCAGCAGACAGCAGGCTGGGGAAAAATTTTAAAACTCTTTTCGGCGACTGCTAAAATCTAAATTGTTTCAAATTTTATTTATTGTTTATTTTATTTATTTTATTTATTGTAACGCGAAAATAATTGGGGTTCGAAATAGCCCTTCGATAAAAGTGTCATTCATTAGACTACAAGATTAAATTTGAACATGATACTACCATCACTAATTAAAGTACTTCATCTAGATTTTTAACTCGAATCTCTTTTTTTAATCTCTTTTTTTAATTTTAACCCGAATCGTCTGATGTTTTGTAGAATTTCACATTGAAGTATACGAAGTTCTCCAGATGTTTTTCATGGAATATGGTGGGGAAAGGTAAGAGTAAATTTTTTTCGTCTTCCTTTTCATTCCATATTGAGATGAAATTCATCTTTTCGCACTTTATTGAAATAAAGTAAAATCTAGAATCTTCTTAATAAAAATAACATTAATAAATTTTATTTAGACTTTTGAAAGTCAAAATATACAATTACTCTATCTTAAACAAAACTACAAATAATTTTTTTTATAACGTAATGCTTAGAATATTCTTCTGAATTTGCCATCCAGTGAAACATAATTTAATTTCCTCTTTGTGACTAACAATCTTTATTTTCTTTTATCGTTCTTAAGTCATTTTAATTTTATAATTCACAGAACTCTACAGAAGCTATGATTTATTGACGCAAAAATTTAAGGAAGGCAATTTATTCATAGTGTTCGTTCTTGATTGAGCCAGCAGTTATTTTTGCAAAATACTTAAATTCTTAATATGTAAGATATACATGAATTTATGATATTAAAATTTAATTTTTTTTGGATCTCGTAAGTAATTTAGCGCCTATTTCATATTGTTATAGAAAATTTTCAGATTTTTTTTAAGCCCAGCACCAATCTAACCAAATGACAAATCAAATTAATATTTTATTAAGATAAGTTCTGCCCAATTATTTTATTTTACTTAAAAATAAACTAAAAAAGCATAGAAATCGATAGTAATATATGTCATCTGCATTATTAAATAATAAAGAATTTGTATATATTGTTGTTCCTCACAGTGTGGAAAAACGGCGTTACCTAGAGCCACCAAATTTTAACATACATAGCACAAACATTGCATCTCATAGTACAAATTCTGAAATTCGAATAATTTTTTATAAATATATTTTATAAATTTTTTTCATAAATACTTTTAATGAATTTTTCATTAATAAACTCAGCACTTTAAATAAAATGTGTTGCCACTGCTCGAAGTACAATACATATATGTTTCATCCGCATAAGTGTTATCATTTGGAAAAATATAAAATATTTTAACTGTTTAACTTAATTTGTCTAATATTGATTAAAAAACTTAGCGATGCAATATTTTTTTTCCTTTTTAATTCAAATGATTTAAATAAAAATCTATTTAATTTATGATATATGATACATAAACACACTTCGTGATGATTATCCATATTCATGATACATAAATCCATTTTAATTGATGACATTCATTATATATTAATTTTTTATAATAACTGTCTTAGGTAGCTAGTAAAATAACATGAGCTGCATAATTTATTAAGAAATGCCATACTAAAATATGTAATGTAATTTTCTTTTACAGTGGATGTAATTTTACAGGCATAACAGTTCATATGCATTTCAGATTTATTGCAGAATATTTAGCAACTAGCAGCTACACTGCCAGCCTTCGTCTGGCTTTTAAATGTACAGGGAAAATGCCTGACGGGAACATCAAACATTAAATTTAGAAATTGGCGCAGAATTTTACACTGCTGAACAACTTCATAAAAAACCCACAAATTAAAAAAATGTATTACATATAACAAAATTACAATCAAATAAGCAATATCCTTAATAGAAATATTAATTATCCTAATAAACCAATAAATCAACTTCTTGTTGCCTTCTCTTAACAAACGCCCAGTAACCAAGAGAAACATTAAGCTTAAAAACTGCACAGAATTATCGCCCTTATATTTCCAAGTGGCAACAGTGCTGATTTTCAACATTCATCAGTCCAGCATATAATTGAATGAAAAGCTGTTGCCAAAATCACATTTCTAAAAGAACGAAGCTTTTCAAAATGATGCGACAAAATCGAAAAGACAAAATTTAAAAAAAAAAAAAAAAATCGATTCGAATTTTGAAAAAAAAAAATTGCTTTGAAGTGCACTGGCTGTTTTCTAGATGTACCTATGTACCAAATTTTGTAGCCATGTGCTATTAGCTTATGCGCAGCATGAACGAAAGACGCACAAACTCTTTCCTTCATTAAATGTAGAGATGACTTATTTTAGGCTGAGCAGTTTAGGTACGAAAACACACAATTCAAATAAACATCAAACTGAATTCATTCCAAACCCGATTCGACTGTAACTGCTCTTTAAAATTGCAAAATCACACATTTAGTTTCATTTTATCAGCATAAACTATGTGTGATTGAAGGCCTTGGACAAAAATTTATACTTCTGATGATTGCTGAATATTATTTCGCGTGTGACTGAAAATTTAATGGTGGTCACTAGTAATTTATCTTGATTGCACATGCCATTAACCTCAACCCCTATTAGGAGATACAAAATAATTTCGCTGGATAGCTTGAAATATACAAAATGGAAGAACTAACCAGTTTCCAATGAAGCAAGCCCTGAATTAAAATAAGTAACCTGTAGTTGGGGGTGGGAAGGAAAAAAAGAACTTACGACTTCCAACTGATTCGAGATAACATTAAGATTTCGTGACCTAGTTGCAAATCACTTTGGTCTTCATACATTTAAACTGCGTAGTCCATTCCTTCTTGAGGCCAATGGGATATTAGTGCCAAAATCTCAGCGGTAGTGACTGATATATACACATTCAACTTGTTTTTTGGAATCCTTTAATATTCAATGCAGCCACACAGGGCAGTTTTAACATTAACTTTTCATTTCTCCCAACTACGTAAAGTTGGATTGAAGAAACTTTCTTTAAATATGAAGCTCATGATCGCAGTTGAAATATCTGACACATATCGAAATATACGATCACAGTCGAAATGTATGACTACTAAATGGAATTCCGGATGTTCAAAAAATGTGAAAAACTGGTTTTAATATATTTATAACTTGTAACTTTATTACCTGTTTATGTCACTAGCCGCACAAGTGGATAATGCCTAAATACAAAGATACTGTAAAAAGATTCATTCATTTCCAAAACGCTGTATATTCAAACGTGTATTACATGAACAAATATGAGAAAATATATATAAAAATAAACAAACTTTGTTTTCCAAGTCAAACCTAATTTTCTGCTCACTCTGCAAGTGCCCCTGGGTCACACGGCACAACACATGTTCAGGAGGTAGTTGAAGACGTTTCACACATTTTGTAGCATTATCCTGTCAATGGCATCACTGTAGTACTGAACTGTTTCCTGAACTCATCTGATGTTTTTGGTAGTAAGGGTACGTAAGCAAGGGCCTTAATATGCCCCCAAAGGAAGTAGTCACAAAGCATTAAATCAGGTGAGTAAAGCAACCAGAAGACAAAGCGAGGTCATCTTTACCAATACACTCAATCCAGTGATGAGGAAGTCCACAGTTCAGGTATCGACGAATTTGAAGTTTGCAATGAAGGGTTGTCCCGTCCTGTTGAAAGAAAAGTCAGCAGCCAATTGCGGAAACAACCACAAATGCAACAGATCCAAGTAACTTGCAGCAGTCACAGTTTTGGTATATAAACTTGGTGAGTTTGCGGTTATTTTCAAATATCATCCATGTTTATACCTGTAATACTTTTGAATACATAGTGTTTCGAAAACTGAAACATTTTTTATAGTATCCCTGTATTATTATTAGTTTGAGGACTATGTGTGTGTGGCGGTGGTAAAATTCTACGAAATGTCAGTCGTGCATGCTCGAGGAACAGTTTGATGTTGATTCGATTGAGCCGGGCTGCCAAGTGTTTAAAATGAGATCGCTTCAAATGTCACAAGAATAGAAGAGGCAGAAACTGATACTAAAAATAACAAGCGAAGAAGATACTGACATTTACAGTAGTTCCGAAGCAGCAATGACTTCTGTTGAAACTCTGATGGAATTCGTCCACCAACACGCTTCAAATATTACAATAATAAAATAACACTTCAAAAAATACGCAGCGAAATAGGAAAAATATTTAAATGATCTTGAAAATAAGATTTTTTAAAGAAATAAACACATACAATAGGCGTGAAATTTGACAGTTTGGAATTATCTGTGACCTCCTTCCCTGGCATTAGACTGGATACTTGAAAGTACTTTGCATTATAAAACGAAAAAAAAAATCTTACACTTTTAATAAGTACAGCTAATTATCGATACTAATGTAGAAGAACTGCGTTTTTTATTTTAAACAGTTTATTAATTAATTCATTACAGACAAATTAATTTCGAAAGGAAAAAAATATCTTATACTTCGCAAAATGACAAAAAGACTGGCATGTACTAAATAAAAATATTTTATGTCGGACAGTGGCAACATATTTCTTTTAAATCGCTGTTTTGCCAAGAGGCAACGCATCTTTCTCGAGTTTTCTGATTAAATATAAAAAAAAAATCTGAAATGTTTCAGATTTTAAATTACGTCCAAAGGGGCATTTTTTAACATTTTGTGTGTTACCTTTCTTTATTAAATATCATGTTCCTCGCACTTAAACCATAAGATCCAGTGCAACAGCAATATCGCAAAATAGTTTTAAAACGAGCATATCTTTAGAATTTCCGATACAGAGACTCACGCGCTGGAGATAAAAATGTTTTTTTCTGCACAACGTTGCCATTGCTCGCTTTGAAATCCTTGAGTTTGTTAATCAAAAATTCGTCGAAGTTTTAAAAAATAGGAAATCGATCATAAAACAAATTTCAAATTTCAAATTTGGTCTTCCACATGCTCATATTCGTTGGAGGATTACGTTATTCAAAATTCGATGACTCTATGTACCGTTATTTTATGACAATGTGAGAAATATACATACATTTACGCAGATTTTCATTATTTAATTTCTTCAAATATAATGCAGGACTAACATTTTATGGCAACAGTTTGAAAAGTGAACCGACATTTATCCGTCCGACGCAAAATGCCAAAACGAAACTAATAGTCCTTCAGGATTCAAATCCCTTTGGACTAAAAAATAGTTTACACTACAGAGTGGCAACATACTCTTCAGTCGCCAAATTCGTTAATCAAGAAATCACCAAGGAGTTTAGAATAGATGTAATAAGCATGATATCACAAAAATGAAGCCAAGAAATATCAACAAAGTGACGTCACGACTTATCATGGCACGAAACATATTGTTAAATAATATTATACTGACTTTGAGAGCAAATATCAACTTCCAGAGACTCAGAAAAGTGTCTTTAGACATAATTTGAGTAAAATACCGTTGAAACATCCCTATGTCGTATGGTTACCATTTGCTCATTTTCATGTATCTAGATTTTATTGAATATGAAACAGTTATTTGAAATCCATGTGATCTTTCTACGTATTAAGCAGAAAATAATTTATGTTAAGTATTGAAATTAGAACGAGAGACTTAAACATTCAGGGATGAAACTGACATTTAGGTAACACCGATTAGAATATAAACAAAACCAACCAGGAGCTCGCCTGTGGCAGCGGCCATGATAAATCGTAACGTCATATCGTGACGTTTCATGGCTTCATTTTCATTGCTCAGGGCGTGCGGAGGAAGCAAATCACTAAAAGCATGAAAATAAATCAAAAAGATATTCGAAGTTCTGGCTTTGAGATGCACATTTTCGGGCGAAGGACTTCCTATGTTCAAAATTTGGTGACTCTAAGAGACCTCCAATTTTCCGCAGTGACAAGAACGTACACACAGGTTGTTCATTATTTAATAATAACACCTTTAAATCGAGGGGGGAGTTAAAAGTACACTAATAAATTAACGGGAAAGTTAATTTTATTTAGCCTTAAAAAGAACAAGCAATCCGGATCATTGGAATTCCGAATATCTGATGTTTGAATGAATGGAGTTTTGTAAGAGACTGCTAATTTGACTAATATACCTGTTTTATTCCAAGCTTTTTGAAAGCTAAAATGATGTTTAAATGTAAAGAAGAATTTAAGGTCTGCCAACTATGCATGACGATTTTTGCGACGACTGTTAATGGATTTGTATGCAAACGGTTAGGACTTCGGTAAAATCCGAGCACTTTAAGAAAATTAAATTTGCAATCAACACATTGTTGATCAAATATATTCTTCTCTTCTTCTCTACCATGGTATACAAGGCACATAAAATAAAAGAAGGAAATTTTGCTATTATAGACCTAAATACAATCTGATTTAAAACGAAAGTGCTTATACTAAGGCTGTTCAAATTACTGCAGTAATTTGAACAGTCTTAGTAACATTTACATTATAAATAGCTGCCAGTATCCATATGCAGCTTAGCAATTATATTATTGTAGCAGTGCCAATATAGCAAGTACACTATAGCTCTTTTGCCTTTTTTACATTATTAGCTGCATTGTATTAACAATATTGTATTTTCAAAAGTAATGTAATTTGTTTAATTTTTGCGCCGAAAATGCCGCAGTAGTATATTCTTATTTCGCAAATTTTGTTACTCATGTTTTTCATTATTAATTGTATTGGGTATTTATTGCGTTTTTATACTAATACATTAGAATATTAATTTTATTAATGTACTGAGTATCAAATGCATCCAGCATGTATTCGCGGGCCGCCTAAAATTGCTACGAGGGCAGCATCCATCCAGCGAACTGCCAGTTTGAGATCATTGGTTTAATTAATTTAGCCATTCGCTTTTCTTAAATAAAAATATACATGATTTTTTAATTTTCTTAGTCTAACCCATTGCTACTTATTGCATTCCTACGTAAGATTCCGTCATAATTCCTTCTTAGAACACTCTTCTCAATTATTATTAGCGAAATTAATTTCATAGGTCCCATTCGCTTTGCCCTCTCAAACAGACCATAGCATTTTACCCCTAGGAACCAAATTATTCTTATTTCTAACCATAGATTCCTCCTAAAATCTCTTAAAGGTTAACTTTACCTTGGACAACGTAATCGCAATGGACCAAAGCCATAGTCATTGTCCGTTATTCGGCATATGTGATACACTTCGTTTCTTGTTTCCATTTGGATTATATTTTTTCGGATAAAATATCAAGAAAATAAGGATATTAAAATACGTGGTGGCCGAAAATACTAGGGGCATTATGGTATTTATCATTAGAGATAGTACTCCATTTCACAGCCATTTGCCTGATATTCACAAATGGAACATGCAAGAAAATATAATCCAAGAAAAATTAAGATGTAATAAAAAATTGATAATGCACTGAAGTAGGCATAGAGGAGGAACATCAGACGCTGCAAAGCGTCATTCCTTTTCTAGATTCACAAGCTTCGGTTTATCAACTTTTTCACCCTTTGCTATCAGTTTGATTGACAGAAGAATAGCTAATTGTAGCAAGCAGGTTTTTCCAGAGCTCTTTATTGAAAAGCAGACGATCTGCGTTCCATCCAGTAGTTTTTATAATGGCAACGGTTTTGGTCACTTCAGTTAGACTCACTTATCTTTTCTTTCAAAATGTAATCGGTGAAGTATGAAAACTGCATGACCTCAAAAATATCGAATTCCATTTTAGGCTTAACAATGAATGTTTATTCTTGAAACTTCTTTTTCGCTATCATTTCATGGAGAAAGCAGTAAATTTTCTTTTCAAATCCAGCGTCCCGGTATTTGTTGCTAAAATAAGTATAAATTTTTATGGCCTGAATTTTGTGATAATGGATAAAATGTTTTAGACATTGGGCGAAAAACTAGGTTTAGAGAGATTTTAAATTCACTGTAGCGGGCACCTGCAAATGTTAAGAGTAGAAGAACTTTAAAGAAGCTTGTTTTATGTAATACATAAATGGTTAAGTGAAAGAATTTTGAAATATGAATCACTTAAATTAGACTTTAATAACTCATTATATTGACAGCGACTCCACATTAAGCGATATTTTCCGGGATATTAATCCTAAGCTTCTGTAAGATGCAAAATAATCGGTAAGCCAGACAAGATGAGCATCAATAGTTCATTTTACAGTGATTATATGAGGCTTACTGTACAGAATTTTCGTAGTTTCGAAGTTAGAAAATGTCCTTTTCGGAATCGTTTTTAACGTGTTGGGCCATTATGTAATGTTACGTTACTACGCACATTATATATCATTCATTCGCTTTGATCATTTATTTGACAACACGAGTAACATAAGGTACTTTATTCGTCTTCAATGTGTCTCGTGAATTCTTAGTGTTGCCGATTGGCAAAATATAAAATTTTTATTTTATTTTTGAAATATAATAAATATCTATTTGCTTAACTGAAAGTCTTTTTAATCTTTTACAAGGCCTCGTGCATAACTAGTGTTCTTAGTGTTGCCGTTTGGAAAAATATAAAATTTTTATTTTATTTTTAAAATTTAATAAATGTCTATTTGCTTTACTGAAAGTCTTTTTAATCTTTTACAAGGCCTCGTGCATAACTAGTTAGTTCTCTGAGTGTAGCCTGCTCACCAGTGACCGAGCGGTCCGAGGTTCGAGTCCGTGAACGTGCTGGCTACACAGTTTGCTTTTATGGTTTTCCTGATGTGTAACTTGCATAAGAGCCAGTTTCCCTTAGAAAGTCCTCCACAGAGTTATCTCGTCTTTTAGGCGCATAGCCTTCGAACGCTTTGCATAATCAAATAAACCATCTTTTGAGTGTTGCCATTATTCAAAAAATATCTTTTTCTTTGAATTTAATCAATTTAATTGCTTAAACTGAGCGATTTAGAAACAATGTGTTTCTTAATAATGTAAATATATTTTAGAATTATATATAATTGATATTAATCAAAACACAATTGTGAATATCCAGCTGATAACTGAAATATTTGCAGTGATAATGTAATTAATAAATGATACTTTAAACGCCATATATTAAGAATTTCATAAAGAATCTTCTGGCGTTTTTGCCTTTTAATGTATATTCAAACCGCTGAATAAGGAAATGTTTTATTTTATATCAAAGTTCAGCGAGTTTTATTTTATACAAAAGAAATTAGTTCAATTCACATCAACTCGATTATTCGAAAATTATAAGCTGCAAAACCTACTTTCCAGTAATGGAATATATTTGTAGGTTTTAAATAAGCTTTAATCCGAACATTCTAAAATGCTATGGGTTACTAAATCGAGATTTGCTGTTTATTTGTCTAGAATATACTCAAGGGCAAAATTTTTAGAGAGGAGGAAAAAAAGACAATAATATTGTGTTTTTTAGAATTATGGGAACAAATGAACTTCGTGACCTCAAAACACACAAGAAGTGTTCACCAAAAACGAAAAAAGAAATTCATTTGTACCGCTTGGATAAACACAAGCACAAAAGCGAAAATATTTTGAACTTCAAAACCTGTTATTTTTAGTGATTTGACATAACGATTCAGCTACTCATTCAATTCCATAGGCCATCATTTGGAACAATTTTAAGAGCTTTTAGGAAAAGCATATCTCTACCTACTACTTCAGTCTTGAAATACGTAACGAGTTTTAAATTTGTAAACAAAACCAATCCATCGTGAGAAATTGCTTTCATTTATAATAAAATTACACACCTATCAACAGCTGCGACAAGAATACAATTCATTTATTCACTTGAGTTTGGAAATTTTACTTAAAATAGTCTCCTTGTATGTGACAAAGTATACAAGGGCTGTTATTGTAAGAGGTTGGACACCTACGTGAACAGTCTAAAAGAAACTGGATCGTATTCATATTACACATGATGTACACAAAAACGAACCATGCAGCCAGCCCGTTCCTTTAAAAGAAAGCTTTATTATAATTGGTTTATAACGCAGATGAACACGTTTTGATAAATATGTTATAAACACAATGTCCACAAAACTCCTTCTCCTGCCTTCATTTTACCAATCGTCAGTCATGGACGTATACTTCCAGTTACAAAAGTATTTTTTCATTTTTTCAAATTAAACGCTTTTAGTAACCTATTTTATAATTTATCAGTATGTGACATTCTTTCGTAACTTTGCTGCAGCTCACGTACACCAAGAATTTTCAAACGCTAAAAATTCATTATCGATATTATCAGGTAGTTTTCTACTTTAGAATCATTATCCGCTGCACAGACTGTATGTTGGTTAGGGGAGCCTATTGCGGTACCAAAGGATCCGGGTTCGAATCCTGAAGAAAACACAGTTGTAATTAATTGTCCCTTCAAAGGAGGTAACGGTGGTCATAGTAGTAGTGAAGCTCCTATAAAGGGACTGTCAATTCCTAATAGGACTATCTGTTCCCTTTAAAAAAAAAAGAGAATCATAATTAGGGCTGCATGTAGATTTGACGAGGCCCTAAGCCAACCTGGTCCTAGGATAGTCAACCAGATTTAAGCTTGGTGAGTGGTGGGGGCTTTCGTTCATCTGATGATGGAAATCCGTTCTTCCGCGTGCAGTTCTCTCCTTTTTAAATATATTTATAAGGCTTTGCTACTTCTCTTAGGTGTTGTTCTGCGACTATAGCGGAAATAATTATCACATTTTTGCAAAACGTGAGGTTAGGAGGAATTTTTTCGAGAAACAACTTTCTCCTTTTCCTCCACTGAAGGGTTTCTAACGGAAACAGTTTAACTGGAACCGATGTCCCGGCTAGCTACGCGGGACAAATTTTCTGTCGCTTATAAATAGAAGCAAATATAAATAAATGGATAAATTTAACCATATATATTTTTACTAAGCCTCCACTCAAAAAATTACTTTGCATTTAAGCTAAAGTAAGTTACAGCGAAACCGGATTTTTACTACCTACAAGGTGGACGGTAGGTATAAAAAGGTTGACTACACTAAGCTATTTGAGATATGGGACATTTTATAAGGGATACGGGATAATTTTTTATATAGGATATCGTACAATGTTTTGGGTTATAGCTTATGTAGCATATACATTAAATCCAGCGCTGATCATAAACAAAAATTAACCTAGAGATATTTTTCTTTTTTATTTTGCGCAGATGCTGTTGCAAGTTGGCTCTGTGCCAATACTGAAACCTGCCTATGTTTTACAGCATTAGAAATTGTACAATATTCTGTAAATAAGATCTTTTTGTGAAATTGATATTGATCGAGACTTTACGTGAGAACCTGCACAAAAATGGTCCCATTTCATATACTAACATCAGACACCTTTTACATACTGCCGTGTTTTACCAATTTATGTACAATGATCTCCAAATTTAAAGGCATGGATAATATATAAATGAAAATGGAAAATGATCTCTAAATTTAAAATAAAGTATCTCGGTCAACTTTTGTCTTAATGGAATCGCAAATCTTTCAATTTATTATTTCTTTGTACGCAGTAAAGGAAGTACTGGAATCGCGAAAAATTTCGGTTATCATATTTGAACAGAAATACCCATTTCGACAGTTTCCGAATTCATTTTGAATGTTTCTTGCGTGACGTCTGTACGTAGAATAAAGAATTCTTTATTCCAAAACGGATTGAAAAGGGATCTTTTTGTAACGTCTCTATGTATCTCACATAGCTCAAAAACGATTTGCCGTTGTATGCTGAAATTTACATACAGGAATAGTATAAATTAGTAAAAATTTAGTTGTGCACCTCTCCTTTTTATTGCAGTCGGTTGGCAATGTCATATTAAAAAAATAATTTTGTAAAAATAAAGAAATCTAAATTTTAATATGGTCTCCAAGTTCTATACTTATATTTGGGAAAGTTTTTTACTCGTTATGAAAAATAAAATTGGAAGTTTGACTTCAATCGACAAAAATTGGCCGGGATGTTTAATTTTAAAATTTTTAATCATATTTTCAACTTGCCTTGAGGAATCGGTTAAGGAAGTTGCAATAATTCGAGGAAGTAAAAGTTTAAATGAAATGCAGCAAAACATTTTCATAATTTAATAGAAGGACAATTAAGTTCACATTAGATTTTTTGTAATGAATTTAAAATTTTCCCAACTGTAAGTATGCGGAATAGAGGAAAGTATGAAAAGTTAGATTCTTACTTTTTAAAGAAATTTTATGATGCCAGAATATTAACATTTGCATCAAATAAAATCTTTTTGTATTTGACAACATTATGTCTACGACTAGAAGTCGCGAAACTAAAAGGCGGGTCTGGACGTTTGGTGTATATAAAATACAGGAGGTTCTTGAGTGAAACACACTTTTCACAACATAGTTGTAGAATAAAAATGTAAAAAAAACAACAATGAATTCTTTTTGTATAATTTCATTTCATATTTTAAAACTGATAAAAATAGCTTTAGCATTTTCAGCAGAGTATAAAAAGTTTTTTTATCCATTTTAAGTTTTAAAACCACATTTTTTTGGTTGAGGAAGAAGATGGATGTACTATTAATAAATCTTTGCAAAGGTGATGCTTCTTATAAGCTATTAATGGAAAAATAGCTCTTCAGCTCTTCCTCCCCAATTTAAGTTTTAATAAATTTAAAATAAATTTAAATTTTTTAATAATATTTAAACAAAAGTAATGATAGAATCCCTGATATCACTCAGTGTAGAGGGAACTCATCATAGACACATAAATAGCAAAGGAATGATGTATAACTAAATTTTTGCAAAGGAAAAAATATATGATCATTCATTCATGTCTGAGTAGACAAGATAACATTTAACCGCTAACGTTAAGGACAGTGAAAACATTCACACAAAATTAATGATAGCTAGAAGAAATCGTGACGATATCATCTCCGAAATCAGTCCGGCATCTTAAAGCTACTGGTTCTTGCGGCAAGGTAGTAAACAATAAGAACATCGACTAGACAGAGAAAAAGATAATGGATCATCTTAACTCTCAGAAGCAATCATTCAGAATACTGGTCTTTGAAGTAAGATATCAAGAGAAAATGAGACTTATCTAACGGTGATGAAAGAAAAAAAATTAAATATTTTAAAGTCGGTAAATAAAAGCTACATATCGTTTATGCTATTCGACAGGATAGAAATAAGCAGAAGGGACTCCAATCACTTCACCAATGGTTTTACAGGTATTGACCGACTGCGTTAACTCTAAACATCATGTCTCAGTTTTCAAGGAAAGTACCTCAAGGGGGGATGACCCCCTACCACCAAGCTTCTCTAGAAGTCTTTTGGTGCACCATTAATTTAAGTAAATCTATGCCGCAAAGACAAAGTACCAAGGGTCGGCAAACAGGATGCCCACGAAGATCTAAATTTGCTATTTCAACTATATTCTAACTTTTGTCCATCTTCTTTTCAAAATACAGCAAAATAAGTAAAAACTCTTATTTTATCTTCGCTATTTCAACAGCTTTACGAACTGTACTATTAAAGATTGATAAAAACTGACTACTTAATTTTCGAATGCTAAAAACATTAGATTCCACATATAGTGCACTATTTTCTGTCCCCTTTATCGTCGTACTATGTACTGAGCTTTACATTTGTAACCCATGTTCGTAGATGAACTTCTTATTTCATTAACTGTATTTCGAGTTGTAAGCAGAATATGCATGCCTGTCTTCAACGTAAAGGATAAGGAAAAGGTATAGACAACGTTGATTTTGCAATGTTTCGCGCTGGGAAAATAGTTTCATCTCATTGTTATGCATGTCAGTAATTTCAGTTGCACAACAAGAATTTGCACTTTTCTTGCTTGCCTTGCAACGCTTGTGAACAACAGTGTTCTATACCAACATTTTACATAAATGTTTCGAAATAGTTAAACAAGTTGTTGGAACATTACAACTTTTACAATCCATATATATTAACTCTAATGTGATATATGTTTATTTTTATTATTATTGTACCCGCTTCATGGTGCTCGTCGACCCTTCGCATTTCTGAAATGTTCCCTCCTTATTAAGTTCCAAAATACTTGGGAAGCTCTTTTTAAAAGTTTCAACAAAGGTTTTATAAGAATGCGTTGCGAAGTAGCGTTCAATCATAAAATTTTGTTCTGCTCGAGAGCCCACCAGCGGCCGAGCGGTAAAGTCGCTGAACACTTCTAGTTCGGTCCGAAGTTCAAACCCACGAACGGGCTGGCTGCATAGACGTTTTCGTGGTTTTCTCCATGTGAAACGTGCAATAGGAGTCAATTTCCCTTGAGAAGTCTTCCACGAAGGCTTCCCTTTCCTCAAGGCAGATAGCCTTAGAGGCTTTGCCTTAATTACATAAATCAAACCAAACGTTCTGCTCGAGAAGAGCCGATCTCCATTTTGAACAATTAAAAGATTTTAAAGCCACAGCTAAAATTTCTACTGACATATTACTTGCAACAATATAGGGGTTTCATTCAGTGAAAGTATTTTCCATTAACATTCATTATCGAATTTCCCCAATTTATTAAGTTTGCACGACATTTGGATTACCCTAGAAAATTTTGCATGATACATTACCTTTCTGTAACCTAAAGTAGCTATTAAAGTTTTAATGACATTATTTACTTGAAAAGATAAATTTTGTAACAAAAATTTCTGTTCATCTTCCAAAGCTCAGTTTTATGCCTCTCGCTGCTAATGGTAAAACAAAATAACGAAATTGTCATAACGAAATCTAATGATAAATATTTTTTAGAAACGCTTTGGTACTTATGACGAGAAATCAAGTATAAAAAATGCGTATTATTTTCATTAACAAATATTTACATAAATCAGGCTGACAATTCATTCCGCCAGAAAAAGTGATTTTTTTTAATGGCCGATGTCTTTACCTACCCAATGCAAGAGAAAAATTTTAAAAGTATAATAATGCAATATATGGATAATATGCAATAAACTCACACATTTTTCAATCAAAGATATTGATTTGGCAACATAATTAAATTTAAAGAAATAGACATATTGTAAATATCTTTAGGTCTTATTCATGAAATATGTAATAATTTCTCAGATATCTTGTACTGAATCAACAAAGTAATTTGTCATTCAGATTACAGAATCCAAATATCCGCATAATCCATCCAGATATTCGGAAAATGTCAGAAATATTGCTCAGATTATACGACGATGAGAGAATTTCGTTTTTTATTTGATTTTATTTCAACAAAGATTATGCAGTTAAAAAATAAAACATTTCCGTTAAACGAAAATAAATAACACGCCACACATTTATTGAACAAAATTATCAATGAATTAATTTTAGTCGTCTAACATTTTCTCAAAATTCCACTTGTTTGAATTTCTTTTTAGTGATTCACCTTTGGTTTTGACTTTTAACCTTGCCTACATGGATGACGAAACACGAATTGAATGATTGAAGAGTTAGGTTTGGAGGCAACTTCCCCTTGATAAGTCTGTCTCCTGCCTGCTCAACAAATCATTCACTTATGCATTTTTATAAATAAATTTTTAGTATTAAATAATTTTTGGAATTTTATAGTCATTCATGGATTTTGATACTTGCACTTGATTTACATATGCTCTTAGAATTTAAATGATATTGTAGATTAGTTCGCAACAATAATTAATCATTTATTTGTTTGCATTAAATTTCATTTAAATTTATTACCTTTAAATTTGCTTTTCACGAATAGAGAATGTTTTTTAAATTCAAATTTCATTCCTTGCAGCAATGGCGCAAGAGAAGTATTTAAAATTAAATTTAACTTTACTTTATTCCTTTGAAGCAATATATATATATATAATTAATTATTCATATAATTAATCATGATTACCATTATGAATCATAATTATCATTTTCGTACAAGTGTGTGTATTTATATATATATGTACACACACACACTTGTAGGAAAAAGACACCATATATATGTATATACTTTTATACAGCCGATTGCAATAACAAAGGGAGTTGCGCAACTAGATGTTATAGCGTCCCAAATAAAAAATTTCAATGTTCTACTGTTAATCGTTTTTCAATTATGCGAGATGCATACATACGTACAGATGTCATGAAAAATATCCGTTTTGGAATAAAGAATTCTTTATTCTGTTCGTGCGTACAGATGTAACACCAAAAAAAAAAAATAATAATAAATAAATAAAATAAAATAATAATAGTCAAAATGGTTTTGGCAGCGGTCGAAATGCATATTTCCGTTTAAATCCGACAACGAAATTTTTCGCGATTGCAATATTTCTTTTACTTCGTACAAGGCAGTAAAAAGCGGCTCAAAATAATCATAATTCTATTATACATTAAAAATATCCACCTAGACATGAAAGTAGAAAATAAGCTTTAGTATTTTTTAACATTTCAAGAATATATCTAGCGAACACACGAGCGACAAAAACCAGTATTCATTGCTCAGACTTCAAATTAATCCAAAATATAGACAACAGAAAACAACGAAAGACAAATTAGGGAAAGACATTGAGTCATGAGGCTTCAGAAAGTAATGTCACGACTTCTGAGTGGGCAGAATGGTAACTGACCTTTTTTCTTAAAAACGAAAATCAAGGCTTCTGTTTAACGTGATTAATCATCGAAGAATTGAGTCTTAACTACTACTTTCACGACTGAAGGAAAAAGAGGGGGGACCTTAGCATTAATATTATTTGATCTACTGCAATTAGTTAAAATGTATCCTTTTCTGGAACGTCATCGACTTGATACGTCATCGATGACAGAAGGTACGTAAAAGTCAATTTGCAGAGATACACTGATAATACTCACAACTCAGAACGGTGAAAATTTCATGATTATGCAAGTTAAAAAATTTATTGGAGTAAATATATGCAACTAAATTCACTTAACAAATTTTTCTGTAAATATCAAAAATGTTATTAATAAAATATCCTTTACTTATAGATCATTGTATGACGAATTTGAAACTCACGCTGCTTAGAAGTTAACTTTATTTGCAATTATTAATTATTTCTGCATAAAACCAATGGCAGCAAGGTTTATTTCTTAACATAAAATTGGAATTACGATCATTCATTCATACCTACAGATGCCTGATTTTGCATTCTCGTTAAACAAGGAGAAACCACAAAAAACAAACACACAGCCAGCATTTTTTCCGCGGTTCAATCCCAGGTCGAACTACCATTGTTCAGCGATTTTGACGTTCAGCCTTTGATAGGCTAGAAAATTATCGATTTCCAGGATGTTGGACAACATAAAGGAGCAGGCAGAACACATTTGCGCCCTGCAAAGAACGATCTACTTTGTTCGCTTCTCTTAAAGTCGACAGAGTTTCCCAATAATCCAACGCCAACTGAGACTGAATTTATGCCTAAGTTTCATTTATAACATAGGGCTTTACTTATAATCTTCAGACTTAAGATTTTATTTATAACCTTCGAACCTGAGGTTTTATTTATAACATTAGGTTCAACCTAAGGTCGAATTATGCATTTATATATGTCTTTTGGGATAGAGTAATCTTTCACCAAAATCGAAATATTAACATAAGGATCTTCACAGGACCTACAGTCAGAAAGCTATCGCGCTGAGTTTCCTTAAACATCTAACCTACTTAATCTGTAACAACAGGAAAGATGTAGTTCAGAAAATGCGAGAAATCTCAAGTTTCTTGAAGGTACAAAGGATGCTTTCGTGAAAGACTTTCTAAAGGAAACTTTTTAACACAGGAAAAAAAAAAACGGGTTGACACTCTTTTTTTTCTTTTCTTTTTTTTTTAAATATTCGTTATAATATTTCTTTGAAAACTAGCTGCTCGAACTACCAACCGCCTAAACGAGCTTTCATTAAAAATGTATGTAATCATTTTAAAGAGTCCAGCTACAATCATTTCGTAAAAGTATTTAATATTTCTAATTAAACATCTGGCGATTCAAATGCATCTTTACTTAAATCAATCGGATTCAAAAGTAGAAAAAATATTTTCAAGAGCTGCGTTTATTTCTTTTCAATCACTTGGTTTCCTACTCAGTAACAGAAAGATTAAATTTCAAAATTCAATATATTACGCTTTACTGAATGGCAGCATGCTGGTGCGGGAAAATAACAAGCAAACTATTTGAGGCAGAGGCAATGCCTTACTTGCAAATAACCGAATTCGGGTTTTTAAAGTGAAAGATAAATATATATCTTACATTTTTTAGAACGACACCCGCGAGCAGGATTTAAAAATGTCTTATTTCGAAGAGTGTTGCCATTTCTCGCTTTCAACTCGCTGCGTTCATAAAATTCGTACAGAATATGAAATAAATAAACAAATATAAAAATCATGTTTTGAGGTGTCAATTTTCGGATGGAAGGGTAGTGTTGTTGGTTTTAAATGTAGTTTTTTCCACAATGCGAGAAACATGCAAACACACAGATTCTTCGCTATTTATTGTTTCTAAATAATACATCACGATAACATTTGGTGGAAATAATTTGAAAAGTGATTGGACATTAAGTGCACTCAAGAACTAATACACTTTTTACAAGGGAGCTGGGTATATTCTTAGCCTAACAAACGTTAATCTACAGAATCAATGGTGAAAAAAATAAACATTCCATCATATTTTGTGAATTTCAAAGAAATGTCAAATGAGCTCAATATAACAATTCGTCATGGTCATTCAACTTTTCTTGTCAAATTTCCAAGGCAGTTTGGGGACGTAAGACACAATACTTCTTTCAAAAAATTACTTTTAGGAAAAAGCATTGGAAGAAAAGAAGGTCAAATACCAGCTTACATTCAGTTTATAGCAAATCATGGATATTGACACCTATCAGAAGAACCATTGTATCCTAAAATTTAGAAGCAGCTCAGAGCTTATAAAAGTTAGTGATGAATGTTATTTTAAAATCGAAAACAAGGATATTGCGAAGAAAAATTTCAAATTCCTGGAATAATCGATCGCAAATACTTTTAAGTCAATGGGATCATACTTAAAACAATAGCATTATACTGTTAAAGCGCCTGTGATATACCAATTCATATGTGTTTACATTTGTGAATTCGGTGCAATCAATGCTACAGTCATAGACAAAAAGTATGGATACCAATAATATTTGAATAAAAATTTCTACCACTTATATAATGAAGAACCTATATTTGTGTGTAGGGTGATTCTAAATAGTTTTTACAAATTAAGAGTACAGTACTCATTAAGAGTATAATACGTATTTATAGTACTCATCCAGATGAGCAATAATTACCATAGAACATAGTCGCATTCTACTCTGAGAGGCAGAAAAGAGAAAAATTAGAATTCCAACTTGAACTTGCAACAGTGTTGGGAGAGCGAATGAACTAGACCAAAAGTTGCGCAATCAGTTTAGTAAAAACTCACAGAGAGTGGACAAAGCGGATAAAACCGAAAACTTGGCGTTCGAGTGTTAATTCGTACTCGGATTTCGACGGAAAACACTCAGATGCACATCTTAGGTTCGCAAGGTCTCAACCTCGCAAACGATTGGAACAAGTATAGAATGCGGGCTTATCATACTTGACCGGTGTCATACACACGTTAGTATGTGTATAATGGTTTTTATAAAGGTATATAGATATTATTTATTGTTTTTGTAAAGTAAAATACGTCATCTGTTTTAGTGAACGTTCTTGAAATGAACTTAAATAAAGGAAGCGATACCAACTAAAACGCAAGCCCCCCGTTAGGTTAGGTTATTTAATTACGGCAAAGCCTCGAGGGCTATCTGCCTAAGGGGAGGGATGCGTAAGCCTCCCGATAACACACACTAAGAAAGTAAAGAAACATTGGGAAAACGTATTTAACTTAAAACAATGTTTAATTGATGTAATGTAAAGCAAGCAGCTAAAAGTCAATATTTAGAAGTATATTGTTGAGCATCGGCTGAAACTTTTTGCCATTTCGTAAAATTATCGAAATAGCACCAGCAGGTACGTGACATTAAAGGCAGCAATGGAATCTTTCAACCACTCTTTAAAACGTTTGCTTAAAATTTGCGTAAACAAAATATCGGAGATTTTATAATAAAATATCCACTAATAGAGTAAAGGCTCTCATGTGGTTACATATGTCTACATGTCCAATGTGAAAACGAATGCAAACATATTATACGAATAGCAAAGTAAAACGAAAACTGAAAATAGTTATAAATTTTTTTTTTAAAAAAAGAAGGTGCAAATTAACAGATTCAGATTAAATGTCGGCGCAAAATTTTACTTTTGTCCTAAAACGAGTATTATATGTCAGTTAAGTCATCAGAATTTCAAGCTGTCACAAATATTGTATATCTAATAATTTAAAAATAATCGATTCTTTCGCTTTTACATAAAGTCCACAACAAAAAATTATATTTACTCCTCCCCAAACATTTTATGCGACATTTCCAGAAACTTTTGCGGCGCGAATGACAGAACACTCATTTTGAAACCCTACGAAGCAATCACTTTCACCTCCCACGTAGATCATTGACCTGTAAAGAAGAAGTAAACTCATCAATCCTGTCTATATCAAAAATCGTCAATAATTAACGAATCTCAATATCCATGCCCAAATCCAACAAAGTAGCATCAAAATTCTATACTATTTGCCTTATGATGCACGTGGCCATTAGGTTGGGTGGAGAGGACATACCTCCGAGCCCACACTTGTTTCGTTACGTTGGATCAGGTTCTGCAGAATGACGCGTGGGCCATTCTTGGCCTACAGGCCCACATAGCCCATGCTATTTTATGATGGCGCGTTTCATCAATTAATCTGCTTTTCATGCCATGTTCAAGAGCACCTACACACAACTCAATGTGGTGTCTATGACTGCTATCAAGGTCGGTTTGTAGGTGATAACGACTAATGGAAGGTTATAAAAGACATTATGAGAAGATTCTCTCCATCGGTCCACCAACTTGTTTTGCTTCGACGTGATCATCATATTTTATGAATCCCCACAAATAGAAAAGTTTATCAGGATTTCTGTCATTGTAATGATACAAAAATTTATCAAGAGCGCTGTCATTGGAAAGCCAATCATAATTTTTCTTCAGTGTTTTGCACATGGATAGGCGTCACAAATATAGTAACTATTTTATTTAACGGAGAAAAATGCTGAATTTTGAATCTATTTGCATACAGCCCAGCCTTGTTATAACGACCTTCAAAGGACTGACAATTTGTTTCGCTACATCCGGTGATTCGCTTATCCGATCTGAGGAGAAAAAAATGGATTATTTTACAAACCAGAGCAAAAATTGATTGAGGGATAACACAGGAACAGTGATTAGCATTGTAGCGTTTTCAAAAAGATATTAAACAGTAATATTAATTAAAAAATATCAAAGGCTAATTGCAATTATTATTAAGTGCAATTACTAATTTCTTTTTTGTTGTTTTTCAGTTTCCCCATCCGTTGATTTTATACGAAACATAACTTAACATAAATTTCATAGTTTAGGCTCGCCCCTGTAATTACACATTTCCATCTAAAATAGCACATACAATTATGAATGAGCATCAACCTTGAACAGAGCGCTGACAGCTTAATGAAAGAACTCTTATGGAATCAAAGAATCGTTTCAAGCACTTTGTCTCAATGAATCTTCAGCTCAATGCGTGATACACGATTATTTCCCATGTTTATTACGTATACTAGTTTTGCAAGAATAAAGTGCTAAACCCTTTTTTTTTTAAGACACAAAGAAAAGTGGGGGTGAAGAAAAATAACAGTAATGAAAAGATGCTTTTCATTAATCTAATAACCTGAACAGGATGAATTTTAATTGCTGGTAATTTTTAAATTCAACATTACAGAAATTTTGGAAAAAAGTTTGAAAAATACAAAACATTATGTTCAAGATATCCACAAATTCGTTAGATCCGATTTTGTTTTAACTTTTGGAAGTTTCACTATAGCCGTTGGCTGAAATGGAATTAAGTGTATAGGAAATTGGACAGGGTTCATTACAGTGGGTTTGTATTACGTCGGAGTTTACCATTAAAGAAATTAGCGTACAAAATATGTTCTATAAAGGAATATTCTGGTTTAGGCCATCTTTAAGAATTTTCATACCTCTTGATTTCACTAAATAATTTACATGTACTACGCTAAATGCAAGAAGAAAAGACAATTTTTAGGAAGTTAATAAACTGAAAGGACGAACAGGCCGAAGACGGAGAAGAATTCGAGAAAACTTCGTAACTTTCAAGTTCTGAATTCAGTCTTATGTTTGAGGTGTTAATCCGTTAATAGTCAAAGGCTAATTTGTTAAAATTAACATATTTATTTTCCTTCTAACCGTATAGTTCTAGATAGTGCTTACCTAAAATTACCTAAATTGCATGTGCGACTGTAATCTCTGAGGTATTAAATATATTTTCTCCACACCGATACTAGAAAAGTTAGCACTTTTGCTTTTACAGGAAGCTATAACCCAAAGAATGTTGCGGTTGTTGTGACTTACCTCACCTGTTTGACAGTAACGTCAAAACAAGCCCACGAAATTCATTGTGGCCAAGGGTGCAAGACCGCGCCTGTCCTTCGCAAGTCTTGAGCACCATACAAGTGAAGGTACGACTTTATTCATTTTTGATGTAGAGAACCCCACCCCCGGGGGAGGGGCAGGTCTAAGGCTCTCCCACCCTTCTTGCCTTCCATGCCTTCTTCGAGATTCAAACCCGGGCCTTTCAGTACGGCCGTGAGCATTGCAACAACTAACCCGGTTGGAAGGCACCCAATGATTTTCGAAAGTAATTCGAGGAAATTTTAATTTCCAAGAAATAGATGGAATTTTGATATTTTAAATTAGCATGACTCACTCTTTCAATTCTAATTTAAATAATCAATTGCGATCTATTTTAGCAACAACCGAAGGAAATTTTAGAATCATGGAATTTGCGATGCTTTAATTATTTTGAAAATAAAATAGGTGGCATACACAATAAGGAAAATACCTTGAGCCGAGTCATCTGCAGTCCGGTAACATGCCCATATTAATGACATCTTTAAATAATCAGAAAAACTGCACAGTTGCAAAACTTTTTATTGTACTAGTATAAAATCACTTAGTAGTTCTTAAGTAGCTTGGTTGGGAGGTTGGTTATTTGAATATGACAAAGCACATGAGGGTTATCTACCTAAGCGAAGGGATGCTTTCGTGGAGGACTTCATTAGATTTGTCAAAGCAGGAAACATGAAAAATGTGTAATGCCCTCGGCGGAATTACAACTCGGGCCCTTACAACTGCCAGCCGGATGTGCTTCCAGTTACACTACGAAAGAACACGGTAAGCGGAAAGGAAATATATTACATTCTTCCTGTCTTAAAGGAAGATTGGGGAGGCAGGAACCTAATTATCAAATTATGGTGGTGACGAATTATCTTCCATTACTTTTAGGAGGGGGATGATTCGAGTGTTACCGAAGATCCAGCAAGTTTTTTGTTTTTCAGTGCGAAAATCTTAAATGATTCGTGACGCCTTCGCCGGGATTCAAACTTAGAACCTTCTGATTGCCAGTCGGACGTGTTTCCAGTTGCACCACGAAGGCATGTAGTAAGGAGGGAGAAAATACCTTAGACCTCGTGAAGAAAACTGTCTCGTATTTACGTTATACATGAGGAAAAATAGGAAAACCAACCATGTTGCCAAGTCTGTTCGATTGGGTTCGATGGCAGGACGAACTACCAATATTAGGCAGACTAATATTGGTACTACCTATATTAGTCTAACTACTGCTGGAGACGCTCGAAAGTAACATTCGACTTCTCACGTCAGATGAACTTTAGGTGCATTTTTTTTCCCTCAGAACTAAAAAATTCTACCTGTTAAAGTTGATTATGAGCGTAAAAGCTTTTTACACGTAAAACAGAGATGCAAAATAAGTATTTCAGGTCCGAAGTAAACTGTCTGATATCGAATTTTAACAGAGTATTGTCAATCCCAAACATCTAGATGTTAAAAAAATATTTTTCACGTTTCGTTTACTATAAATATATAAGTATCAAAGTTTTTTACTTAACTGAATAATGCAATAGAAGTATTAAAATTTTAAAAATCTTTCCCCCCTGCTTTGTTATTCTATTTAAAATATTACTTAATATTTTAATAAAATGCTGGAAAAGGGCAAAAAAAAACTCATTCAATGAACATGGAAATAATTTAGTTTATTATTCTGCAGCTTTCTTCGATGTGATTGACGTATAAACATCGAATTATGAATCCTCGCGATGAACTTTCCAACGCCACGTTAAACGGTCCTCAAAAATGGTTATTTTTTTTAAGAAGGAAGCATGTATTTGTTTACAATTTTTATCTGAAATTTTCGGTTCATTGATTTTATGCTCCATCAAGAAAAGTGGTTCTTCGCCAAAGGATTCTTTAATTGAAACTTTTCTCTTAATTTGTTGACATCTGACGTCATGCAACAGAGGTCTTGAAACGAAAAATTGTTTTCTTTTGTATGTTGTCGTCGGTTCAGCTAGCAATGATTACTGAAGATCACGATCTGAGATTGCGTGAAAGCTGTTATTCGGTAAACAGGCAATACCAAAACTTTAAAATTATAGACTCGCAAATCGCATTGATTTTTATTCAGAAAAGCGGCATGCGACTTGGCGGAAATTATTTGCATCGTGATCTAATGGATGTCGTATTGTATGAAGCAAGCATGAAGGTTCCTCAACTGGAAAAGTGTTGATCTTTATATCTATCTTTGCTTGTTGTCAGCAAATATTCCAATACTGGGTTCTAATAAAGTACTAGTTTAAGTACGATAAAATGTTTTCTCCGTGAGATAGCCATTTATATGTTTATGTAAAGCCTAACATTTAAGAAAGGATGTAATTTGATTGAACTGATATTGAATTTTAATTTATTATTTAATGCATAAATGTTAGGCAACAGATAAACGGGGTAGTAACGCTCATAAACGACATGTAAAATACAGTTTTACTTAAAACATGGTATACATGGTATTAGACGACTTCTCTGTACATGATATAAGAACATTTTCTTAACAATATCATCATCATGTAAAGTTGATATATACAAATTCAACTCTCATATCTCTAATATAAAAATATTAACTTTTACATATATTGCAAACACCTTTACAACTATACATCAATCTCATCAAGTATAACTTAAAAACATCAGTTTGTTTTACATGTAAAGCTATTCTAATTTGAGACAATATTGTATCTATGTGGTTTAATACTGCTTTGTATCGGCTCAAAAACTTTAATGGACTGATTGAAGAGAATGAGAAGTTGGATTGGATTGGATTATTGTAATTTGGCACAAAACCTGTCAAGGTTATCTGCGCCAGACAAATAATAACAATGCAATTAGTCATTTGTAAAAACTTCCAGCTTAGGTAAGAGACAGATTACAGTCTATGATAAGAGCTCATATCTTTAAAAAAAAACAGGTTAAAATCTATTATAAAAGCCAATATCTTTTAAAAACAGAAACAAATTACGATGATGTGCTTTTCCAATTAATTTTTTTAAGTCCAGTTCTGAACTATTAAAATGTTTTTGGCGAAAATAATTAAAACTCTGGCATTCCACCAAGATATGATGAACTGTCAGATCTGCGTTGCAGTTTGGGCAGCTGGGATTCTCTTCTCCCTTCAGAAGATACTCATGGGTCAGGCGACAATGGCCAATTCTCAGTTGAGTCAAGAGGACATCTTCCTTTCTATTAACCATACATGGCCAGTATCCAATGGTGGGTTTTACATTTCTCAGCTTGTTACATACTCTGTCATCCCATTGCTTCTGCCATTTGCTGAGGATTTTGCTTTTGACAAACCCTTTGATGTCTGCTAGTGGAATCTGAAGATTGTACATTGTGGTTGCAGTTTTAGCTGCAATATCTGCCAATTCATTCCCCTTAATGGCAACGTGTCCAGGGATCCACGAATATAGAATCTGGTATCCCCGAATTTTTAAAGAATGATTCAACTTTAGGATTCTGATTGCAACTGGATGAGTACATTGAGCGTGATTTTTCAATGACATTAAGGCACTCATGGAATCTGTGTAGATAATAAATTTTGTGTACTTTAGTTTTGAAAGGTAAGTCAAAGCCAGATGGATTGCAGTAAGCTCAGAAGTAAGCACAGAGCAAACTGTATGTAATCGAACCCCTACTATTGTTTTTTCTGTGACGAAAGCAGCGTCAACATGGTCCTGGGATTTTGATCCGTCTGTATATAGAGGGATATATTTCCTATATTTGTTTCTATGTTGAAAAAAAATCTGCTTGTAGATGATTTCATTAGTTTGTGATTTATTCCAGTGTCGAAAAGTATCCAGAGAATGGATTCTCCTATCCTCCCAGGGAGGAATTCCAAAAAAATCTTCCATCTGTATATCTATATTAGATAAATTATACTCCTCCACCAGAGCACTCATCCGCAAGCCAAAAGATGGGACATATGACGGTCGTGCCTGATATAAACGGGAGTATTGTTATTAAGCAATATTGACCGTGTAGAATTTTCGGTTTGTGATAAGACTTTGAAATAATGCTTAAGACAAAGATTTTTACGTCTTAACCGCAGGGAGGTCTCGTTACTTTCCACATATAAGCTTTCCACTGGAGAAGTTCTAAAGGCACCAGTGCATATCCGAAGTGCATGGTGATGTATCGGATCAAGTTTGGCTAATACTGAAGGCCTTGCCGACCCATAAATGATTGATCCATAATCTAGTTTCGAACGAATGAGAGCTCTATATATAAGAAGCATTGAGCTTCGATCAGCACCCCAAGAAGTATTTGACAGTACTTTCAGAATATTCATAGTTTTTAAACATTTCTTTTTTAGATATGTAATATGGGGGAGGAACGTAAGCTTATGGTCAAATATCATTCCTAGGAATTTTATTTCCTTTTCTACAGGAATCAGCACATCTTGCAGATAAAGTTCGGGGTCAGGGTGAAGAATTTTCTTTCGACAGAAATGTACACACACAGTCTTTTGAGTAGAGAATCTAAAACCATTTTCCTGTGACCATTTAACAATTCTATTGAGAGATGTCTGCAATTTACATTCGATGTCTTTCAGGTCTTCTCCCTGGCAACTGACTTGCAGGTCATCGACATAGAGCATACCCTGGACTGCTAGAGGCAGTTGTTTTAAAACAGAATTAATTTTTATACTAAATAATGTAACACTTAATACACTTCCTTGCGGAACGCCCTCTTCTTGATGGAACATGTCAGAAAGTGTATCGCCTATCTTCACATGAAACTTCCGATCCTGTAGGAAATTTTTGATGAATATCGGCATGTTTCCTCGTAAACCATTGTTATATAGGTCACGAAGGATGCCGTATCTCCAGGTGGTATCACAGGCTTTCTCTATATCAAAGAAAATGGAAACATAATGATTTCTTCTAACGAACGCTCTACGGATACCTGTTTCTAAGAGTAGGATATTATTGATAGTTGCTCTTCCTTTTCTAAAACCGTTCTGATAAGGGGGGATACAGTTATTTGTCTCTAAATAATAAACCAGACGAGTGTTGACCATCTTTTCAAAGAGTTTGCAGAGGCAGCTAGTAAGGGCGATGGGACGGTAATTCGACGGATTAGTAGGGTCTTTTCCTGGTTTAACAATGGGGATGACAAAAGCTATTTTCCAGTCATTTGGAAAGACTTGTTCCTTCCATACTCTATTAAAGAGAAAGAGGATGGTTGCCAATGACTTGGAAGGAAGATGTTTCAGCATAGGATAGGCAATATCATCTGGACCAGGACATGAATTTTTTGTCTGCAGCAGAGCTCTTTTCAGTTCAAGCACAGTAAAATCCTGATTATATGGTTCAGTATTGGGAGAGTTGAGATTAATTAGTTGTTTTTCAATGCATTTTTTTGCGGAAAGAAATTCTAGAGGGTAGTTACTACTGTGTGAGACGGCTGAGAAACTCTGTCCAATAGCGTTGGCAATTTCTTCCCTACAAGTAACTGTTTCACCACTTGTCTTTAAAATGGAAAGTGTGTGCTCTTTGTAGATACCGGACGCTTTCCGGACTCTCTCCCACACCTTCTTACCCGAAGTTGAAGAGCTAATCGAAGACACATACGAGATCCAAGAATTCTTCTGACTTTTCCTTCGCACCTGCCGAGCTTTTGCTTTAGCCCTTTTGAATATTACGAGATTTGATTCTGAAGGATATCGCCGAAATATGCTCCAAGCTTTTCTTTGTTTTCTGATGGCGTCCTGGCATTCAGGATTCCACCAGAGCTTTGGGTATTTTGGCTGTTTTACCGACGTTTTTGGTATACATATATCAGCTGCTTGAATAATTTTATCTGTAATGATCTTCACAGCCTGATCAATGTGCGCATTCTTTATTATTTCTTCAGTAAAAAGAGCATAATGTAAGAAAGAGTCCCAGTCGGCTTTGTCCAACAAAAAGCGTGGTGTTCTAGGTATAAACACACTCCTATTTCCTGTAATGCTTATGATAATAGGAAAATGATCGCTATTATATAGATAATTCTCGACATTAAAAAAACAAAAAGGCAAAAGCTGTGGAGAAACAATAGCAAGGTCAATGGAAGGGAAGGTCCTTGTTGGCTGATGAAAATAAGTGCTTTCTGTGTTGTTAAGGATACAGAGACAGTGGTCGTGGAGTAGCTGTTCAATTTGCTTTCCTCGTGGGTTGGTGTCTTTACTACCCCACAAGGGATTGTGTCCATTGAAATCACCGACTAGAATAAACGGAGCTGGTAATTGGGCAATTAGATCCTCTAAATCTCTTAAGTTAATGTTCTCATTAGGCGGGATGTAAATACTGCAGACAGTAGTCAGTGTTCGAATGCTCAACTGTACTGCAACTGCTTGGAGAGGAGTATCCAAAGGGAGAGCACTCGAAGGGCAATTAATTGAGGTGAGTAGACAGATACCACCACTTGCGCGTTCACTGAATGTCTTATCCTTTCTTGTCATCGAGTACCTACGTAGCTTTGCAAAATTACCAGGTTTGAGGAATGTCTCTTGTATCGCTATACAAATAGGTCGATATTTATTAATAAGTTGCTTAATGCCACCAATACCCTGATAGAAGCCCCGGCAGTTCCACGAAATGAGAGTAGCCATTAGGAATGTTTATTGCTTCGATGCTGTTTCTTTGTTTTGTGAGGTAGAACATTTTTCGAGAGATCTCCGCCTCCATCTGTTTCCATCTCAGATTCGATAAAGTCTGAAAAGGTCCCTTCAATAGAGCTTCGGCTTGAGCTTCTCTTTTCTGAGCTTTGATTTTCTTTTTTGAACTCTCTGTTTCTTGTGTTTTTATTTCTCGACTTTCTATTGTCTGTTTGGGAGGAGGTAGAAGAAAGACTTTTTCTTTGTCATTTGTTTTTGGTTCAGGTATCTTCTTCTGTGTGCTATGCGATGTTTGTGTACTTATTGACCGATATGATTTAGTGGCTTGTGCATAGGAGACATTTGCTTTTGACTGACCCGTGCTAAAAAGTTTCTTAGCTTCAGGATAGGAGATTTTTCTTGTAGTCTTCATATGCTGTATTTCTTTCTCTTCTTTCCACTTAGGGCAGTTTCGTGAGTATGCTGGATGATTGCCATGACAGTTTGCACAAATGAGAAGTTGTAAATCTACTTAAAGCAAGCTCGAATCTTGTTTGCGGTATTTAAAGAGGTCTGGTTTAGAAATTTAGATAATTTTAAGTATTTTAAACCTTACTATGGCAAGTTCTTTTTTAAACCTCATATTTAAAAACTAAAAGAACTTTAAATGATTTACAAACTATTCTATTACTAAATTTAATTTAAATTGAATTCCTTGTACAATTATATAAAAAAATCTTTTTTGATGTTTGCTCTTTGATTTTTATGAATGGATGCATAATAAAAGCGAAATTGTTTCAGTTCTAATATGTTTTGCAGTCTTCAAATACAAAAGTGTTAGAAATTCAGATGCTGCATGTTCCAAGTCTTGACAAAAGGTAGATTATGCTTAGGACTGATTTTAAATTATCTTTCCCATTATACACGCTAAGGCTGTGAATAAGAGTCAACAAAACGTACATTCCTACACTATATTTAAATATTTCAGATTTTGAAATTTTCACTTTTGACTTCTTATCTGAATTTATAAAATCGCGATTCAATCCCACATCTTCATGTATTATTAAATTATGGCAAATCAAACTAAGGCTACCTATCTAAGGAAAGAGGTGCCTTCGCGGGAGCTTTCTAAGGAAAGTGACTCATATTGACTCTATTAATGGGAAAAAATCTCAAAAATTTCCATGTAGCCATCCTATTCGACAAGACTAAAACTCGGGGCAAACTACCATTATTCATCTGTCATATCCGCTTTGTCCCACATCATCACGATATTTGATCATACTATATAATAACAAAGTTAGTACAAACCTTAAAATAAGGAAAAGAAATGCAGAAATTAATGATTATATTTATGAAAATAAAAGGAGATTTTCATTCTTTTGTACCTTCAACAGAGTATTTGATCAAACAATTCGCCTACGCTTCGTATTTTCTTAGAGAAGCCTTATCAAAATTTTTAACTCGAAAGCACTGCTTATATTTCACGTACGAAAGGATTAAATTTTCCTCATAAAATAATCTTCATTAATAAATAGTAACTTCGAAATTTAAATGAGGAACAGCACATACGTTTCATAATACGATATTTTTTCGTTAGGTATTAAAATAATTAAAAGTACAAAAATTCGTTTCAAACTATGGTTTTCACACATTCCACAGAAATCATTATAAAACCGCTTCTGCTCAGTACTTAGTCAACATCCCAGATCACGCTGAGCAAAATCTCAAAGTCGTGACCAAACTACTATAGAAGGCGTCGAGTTTATATCTGAGAAGAAAGGCGTTAAGTACTTATTAACCGAAGTTTAATAATAAACATTTCCCCCTTCTTAATTCGATATTTTATATCAATAAAAGATTCGACCTTCGAGAGTTGCATATGACCCACGATATTATTCACAGAAGAATGACCAAGTTCAACTATTACGCGGAAGGATATTAATCAGATTTTGACCTTGTCCTGTTATGTGGCAATGAGATATTAAATGCTTCAGCGAGTTTTCTCCTCAATTTACTTTTCTTTTAATTGTTGCAAGCATTTTTTTAGAGAAGAAAGAAACTGAAAGACCGAGTTGGTGTCTATTTCACTGCGCAATATTAGTTTCCATGAAGGTTAAAATTTATTCTACAAGTCGTTAAAATCATGGCACAAGTCAACGGATATTGAAATAAAAATATGTGTTACCGTTATAAATGAAAGCAATCCCACACACTGAAGTAGCCTCCTTCAAGCAGTAAATCCTAGACTTATTTTTCGATTCAGATTGAAGGTAATTTATAATGGTTATAGCCCTTAAATTCCTTTTCTTCTGCAATAGCCTTGACCAACTATAGCTCCTAGCTAGTAATTACCAAAGAGTGAAACCACCTGCGCCAGAATTAAAGATTTGTTTGGGTTTGGTTTATTTGATTACGGCAAAGCACTTGAGGGTTATCTGCCTAAGGGAAGGGATACTTTCGTGGAGGGCTTTCTGAGGGAAATTGGCTCAACGCTCATGCAGCAGCCATCACGTTCGCGGGATTTGAACCACGAATCGAACTACTAGTATTCAGCGACTTTACTACTTGGCCGCTGCTGGGTTCCAGAATTAAACAGCTACAAGCAATTAAATATAAAAAACTAAAAGATTAATATTAAATAAAATAATTCGCAAAAACAAATATTGAAGATACGAACACAATAAGCAGCAGCATACGTTGCATATATCTGTAGTACTAGTTTCGAAGGCTAAATATAACCTTCAGCTGCAGGAGTGAAACTGATGAAGAAGCCTGTGCTAATGTGAAATTCCAGCTAAAAAAGGAAATAAATATACTGGTGTGGTTCATTTTCTTATCTGCAGAACCGAAGAAGATTCTGTTTAACCTTCGAAACTAGTCCAGAAAATTTATTTAACACAAAACTTGAAGGTATCATCAACATGCAACACAATACACAACAGTACAGCCTTTAACAATTTGTAGTTTCTAGCTGCTCATATAGTTAAACACCTGGAAATTTCCAGTAAAATAACATCAAACTTCCACTTATTCCTTTGCAAAATTTCAGAATCACGGTTAGTAACAAAACTGAAACAATATTCGAAAAACTGCATTATCGCCACTAGTTAATATTATGTAATCCAGTACAAGTTACAGCGGTCAAGATGAAATAGTATAAGGTTGAATTTAACCTCAAGAACGTGACAATTATCATTAATTTCGCTAAAAAATATTTCAAAATGAATGTTCATTAAGTGTCTTAAATTTGCTAAATGTTTGTGTCATAAGTCTTCAAAAGGAAAAATGTTTAAGTATGCTTTTGCAGCATAAGTTTAAGAGGGATAAATCTCAATTTAGTAATATATATTTTTCAGTAAATATTTATCTTCATCTTAAATCAAGCTATCAGATCAATCAAAGTTTATATAATGTTGATTCAAAGTTAGAAGATAACTTAAACTGAAGTTCTTCAAAATAAAATGTAGTTCTTATCAAAATTGGTGCAATAATGCTATCCGTCAAAACTCTGACTCAACCTATTGTTCATGATTTTTCACGGTATTGCAAATTCTCTCCGAGAAGGAGGGAACGAAGATTAATTTGGAGATATATCTTATACAAGAAAGGAAATATTCGTATTTCCATCAATCAAAAATTTACTGAATCATCAAGAATCATTCATGCTTCACTGGGTGAAGTACCATCAAGTCCATCCGTAATTCACCGCTTGGAGATTAACGAATCACCAATGATTTTCATTGCAACGTTAAGTCTACACATTTAAACAGTTCAATAGATTAGATTATATGATGACAAATTGAAAACCTTTCTTACTGGTTGATAAATTACGTACGAATTACACGAATATGAAATATATACCTATCCAACAAAGCCGTAAATGCCTCTAAATCAGTTCTTTTAAATCTCAATGTTCCTGGAAGCAGAGAGGTTTAGTCTTTCTAACAGGAAGTTCCGAAAGTCTTAGCACTTTTACATTCTTAGGAGATGGAGATTTCTTTGCAGAAGATAGGCATTAGATGGCTTGCATTTATATGCCTGATAAGACCACTATCTGTTTGATGGTGCAAAAACTCAAACCTGTGTTGTAGGAATGGTTTGTTCTAAGGCTCCAAAGGCTGAAACATCTAGCCGATTGTTATGGTATAATGGAGCTACCATTCACAAAACTACTAGTATCTGAGAACTGATAAATTCTATCTTAATGTCGTTTGTATGCCTGCTTTCGACTATTTAGAAATGTTTTAGTTAGACAATAAACTGAAGAGACAGAAGTAGGGAAAACTATTTATGTCCATTGGCGGGAATTTTGAGAAAAACAAATTTTTAGTTTATGTAACCTTAATTAATAAGGAAAATATTGCTATCAAATCAAAAAATTCGTAATAAACTTTCAACCTTTATTTAACAAAATTTAATTTATAAATAAAAAATATGCGTACACAACAGGACAGAAACGATTTTCAATTAGGATTATTGCACCATTTCTAAGCTTTTTTCTTGTGAGAAGAGAAGTTACTTTTGATACTTTTGAGTACGCTTTGCAATCCTTTAGTGTGGAAAAACTAGATATAATGTCTAGAAAGAGAATAAAGATTATCGGAACCCACATAGCATTATATACCGGATTATCACATACCCATGACTGTAAGAAACATTGCTTCAGCGTATGATGCTAGAGGTTGATACGTACTTTTATAGTTATTAGCTGAGGGAAGAACAAGATGTCTTGGAGAGATTATTGGGACATGGCAGAGTGCAGGACAGCTACCTGCCTAACAGCAAGGATGCCTTCGTAAAGGACTTTCCAAAAGAAAACTGGCTTGTGCTCATATTACACATGAGGGTAAACTACGAAAGTCAATCATGCAGCCAACCCTTGGGAAATCCCGGGTCGGATTCCCAGATTTCAGCGGTCTTAACCACTCCGATGGGACAAAGAGCAGTGGGAGGAAAACGTGACAATTAACATATTAAATTTTTCAGCCAATCGTAATAAAAGTTCAAAACTTTGTTTAAAAGGGCAGCTCAACGTAAAATAAATACTACTCCACTGTTTAACAGTTTAAGAGAATAGTTTCTCATAAACCGTTCTAAACCGGATCAAACGTTTTTGAAGGTAAAAGAAAAAATTAATTGAGCTAAATTTCATGATTATGAAAAAATAACAATATAATAAAATTAATTTTTTCTGAAAATTTCTTAATGCAAGCTAGAGAAGTGTTCGGAATGAAATATTTTCTTTTGGTTTGTTTTTACAATTCAAGGCTTAGGGAAGGAGGAATTTCACTTAAATCTAGGTCAATGCGTTTTCTGTTTTCTTTTTTATTTCTCAGTAATAGAGATTTCTCAGTGCTAGAATAGATAAGTTACAAAAAATTTATTCACGCACGATGAATAATTATACATTCATATCAGCTACTAGAGTTTTAGAAGAAAACACTTCAGGATTTTGCGACGCAGCAGAGGATTTCAATGCTTTGGTTTGCGACAGTCATAATACTAGAAATCATTCCATGTAGGCCAAGAGTTAACATTTTTGCATTTACTTGTCTAACTTATAA
This sequence comes from Stegodyphus dumicola, assembly GCF_044657685.1. Taxonomy (NCBI): domain Eukaryota; kingdom Metazoa; phylum Arthropoda; class Arachnida; order Araneae; family Eresidae; genus Stegodyphus; species Stegodyphus dumicola. Next base: position 137,185,118 of record NC_140776.1, read on the forward strand.
TAATCAGATTTCAAAACAAAATACAAATTTAAATACATTCAATGTAAGTTTATGCTATCAGATATATATCCGTTATCAAAAAGCATTAAAATGCTTTCAATGTTTATGCTATCAAAAAGCATTAAAAATATAAAGTTACGCGAGCTTTACTGCTACCTTGGTTAAAAGAAGTAATTTTCGTATATTCCCAAGTTTCACAAATGTGACTTCCTATTTTTACTGTATCCCTCTGAGTGGCACAGGATTTTAAGTCCGTCATGAAGACCAGTATTTAAACAGCATTTCATTATTTAGTTTACATAATTATTTATTTTAGTTTGAATTTTCATAAACTTACATTAATTAAGATGATATTTACATTATTAAAGAAAGTAAGAAAGCAAAATATCTTAAATTATAAGCTAATATATATATACCAAGTAGCAAAACTTCTGATGACCAGATAAACCCGGTCATAACACTCAGAGGGGTATTTTACAGCGTACCCTGCTAAAAATGCCCCGTGCAGATCCGTAAAATACCATACAATTCTATAGGTACCCATAAAAATTTTACTGGTTTCTATGGAGCAAGGAAAAATATGTAAAAGAATTATATTTACAAAACTTCTGGCTCGATGAAGGAGCAATAGCCTCACAGACGGTACAGTGGTTAGGGAAGCCGACTGCGATACCAAAGTGCCCATGTTCAAATCCCGGAGAAGGCATGCATGCAAATTGTCTGTCCCTTCATAGGAGGTAGCTGTGGCCGCCTTTAAGTTTCTCCATAATAAAATGACCACAGCCTACTGGTCATGGTAGGGATGAAAGCCTAAAAAATGGCTAATGCTCGCCTAAAAGATTTAGCAATGAAATATTTACACAATGCTTCTCTTGCTTGCAGAACATTATAATTCATGTCTTGGAACACGCTTTGCGAATTAGTATGTTATGAGTACTTTCTTGGGGTCGTATTATTTTAAGCAGTCATCGCCAGGATAGAACAGATGCAGATGATTATAAATTACAATTAAAGCTATTTTTTATTTTCAGGGAAAAGCATAAAATCCCGGTTCAAATCTGTAAATATGAGAAGAATGTCAGAACTTTCCATTTCTTAAATAGGGGTGTGAGATTAGGTTAGGTTACGTTTGTCTGTATGATAGATATACTTTTCTAATGGTAAAACTGGGGTCCGTATACCGTATAGATCTAAGGGTTCTGTGAGTCAACAAAATTTGAGGATTACTGGGCTAGACTAATGCTTAGTGCGGTGAATATATCAGATATACGTTATTTTCAGCTTAGCGTTTTTTAATCCTATTATAAACCAAGGAGCATTAATACATGCACAGTACTCCAGAGCACTCTGTTCTTATTGCATGCATAATTGCATACGCCATTTCCACTGCTGTTTATTTATCACTGTACATTTTTTATGCTACACGAAGCAAATAATATCAAAAGTAGCTCAAGCAGTTTTTATGTTCGGGATATAAAACAAGTGACCACCCCCTACGTTTTATAAACATCGCTACGTCATTTAAACCAGTGCCATTAGTTTCAAGATAAAAAGCAAGCAGACCTTACAACTTAGACCAAACAGCCGTTTCATTTGTCTCATTAGCAAGCGAACTCATAACATCACGCAATAAACAAAACTGAATTCGTTGAAGGAGTCAACATCAAAGTGAAAATAATTCTTTCCTCGAATCTCAACGAATAACAAGCATTACAGAGATGCGTTACAGTATTCGTATTACTCTTCTTTATTCTTTCCACTCTTTTGTTGCCCGATTTCAAGGACATACACACAACATTTCGTGAGAGAACCCTTAAAAAAGTTTCAAGGATTTTACAATTGCCTTGATGTGCGCTATTCACGCGAAAAATGCATAGAGGCTTGTCGTATACACAAGAACACCGGGGAAGGAGAAAATCATACAAATACTAACAAGTAAATTCCAAGTGTCCAGTTTTATCCAAAAAAAATTATGATTACTTTGAACAGGACTGATGATCAAAAAATTAAGGGGGAAGAAATGGCAAGCTGTATTTTCAGGATATCTTCCCCCCTCTTTCTTCTGCTAGTTTTTTTTCTTTTTTCTACAATCAGCTCAGAGAACTGTAATTATACATCTCAGATCCAAATCTTCGAAAGTGTGTGTGTGTGTGTAAGGGGGAGAATGAATCCTTTCATTTTTACACGTAAAGAAGAGGGTGTTACACCAACCCTAGAATTTGCCTCTTCGGAGGGTGATGTCTAACCTATCGTTATCACATTCCATCAGTAGATTTTACTTTCGTCTTAGGTACATTAACGACTCCTGAACCAACAGGATTACCGTTAGAGGAAAGATTCAAACAGGCTATTTCTGCGAGTTTTACCGATGATTAGGCATTAAGGTGTCCTTAACCCTTGTCAAGATAGTTACAGATCACAAGTGGATGTACTTAACATCGATTAGACACACATTTGAAAAAGTTTGGAAGGAAAGGCGTAATAATGTGTTAGTGGAAGTTGGGAACAACTACAGTAACAGCACACGAAAAGTTACAGTTTGGAGCAGAAGTCAAGCAACACTCTTGGACCACTTTTGTTGCTCAAAAGCAGATCCCGGTTAAGGCAATTTGCATTTTTTCAACGGGTCTTATATGCTCTGTTTCTATGAAAAAAAAAAACACAACAAGGTTAAATCTGGCCAAGAGTCATCTTTTTGTCGTTACTTTTAAATTAATGCTATATTTTAAATTTCGCAAAAGTTCTGCATTTCTTGGAACTGCTTTCAAAATAGTTGCACATGCTTAAACCTGATGCTACTTTTTATGTTCCAAATACTTCTTCGTAACAAGATCTGGGCATCAAGCAGCATTTACACATTTTCCACTGATAGACCCTAAAAAAACTAGTTTCATAAGAAAGTATTTTTACGTAAAGTTACATTGCATTTGTGGATTTAGAACTGACTGAGTACGAAAAAGACTGCGATTTTCTTTCGTGATCCAGATTAAAGTTTTAAGTTTAAAGCTTTTCTTTTAATAAGGCAATTTCCTTAACTTTATGAATAGCTAAAACTGGTAAAAATAAGTTGCAAAACTAGTTAATATTCTGTTATTTTTACGATATCATACTAAATCGTTATTAATAATCTATTTAGTTATTTTACTTTTATGATAAATTACACGAGGCCAATCATTTACACGGCATGGTAAATTCTTAGTTTTGAGAAATTCCAACATTCGATTATCCAAAAAGGTCGGCATAATTTAAATTCAAACATCACGTATTTCAGAAGTAATTTAAAAGCAATACGAGATATTTTTAATAATTATTTTTATGTCTAACTGATGTAATTTGTAATATATAATTCATGTAATGATGTATTTATTAGACAATTTTATAAACATTTTGCACATTACAACAGTTAATGAAAGACAGTTGTAACAACTTGTGTGATGAACATCAGTGTAAAAAGACCCTCTAAGAAAAGCGGTTTCTAATAGCTTTCTTTTTTCCAGAAAGCACTTACTTAATATAAGCTATTGGCATGTTTTTCATTTGATACTGGGTAGATAAGATTGTTCACGGTATATTTTCAAACGCTGTCAAATTATTGTTGTTAACTATTAAGTCATAATTACTTTGAGACAACCTAATTACTTTGATATGGTGCACTTGTTGAAACTAGTACAGTTGGCTTCTAAAACTCTGCAACTGTAAGTAAACATTTACTGAAAACAAAAGTCTCTAAGCATTAAGAACAAATATCGGTTTTAAACATGATAAATACCTCATTCTGAAGACTATATTGTAAGAAATCAAAACGTAAAAAATTTAAAAGAGCTAGTATCATAATAAAAATGACGTAAGAAACAAGTGGAAAGAAATACTGCATGGTTATCCTTTTGCATTTTCTAAAATTCAGTTATTCGTTATGTATACCATTTTTGCCAGAAACATAACTAAGGTAATAAACTAAATTAGCCAGTAAACCTCTTAAATAGTTTTAAACTGAACATAAATTAAAAAAAAAAAAAAAAAAAACAAGAAACATAAACAGGAAACCAAGACAACTGGCTTATAAGGTATTTTCCCCACCTTCATAGCATGCCTTCTTGGTGTAATGGTCAGCACTCTCGACACGTATTCGAGAGGTCCGAAGTTAGAGTCTCGGTGAGCAATTTCATGTCTTTTGCTTCGAAATAAACCTAATGTCTCTACAGGCTTAATAAGAAAGATCTTTTTTTAGGGTTTTCCCAAAAATAAATTTTGGGAAGCTGTTTTAACAGTATGCCTAAGGCCCTTCAAGGCTTAGAAAAGAAGAAATCTGCAAGACAGTTTGAGTCTTTCAGATTTCTTTGCTCCTAATGAAGAGTGACCTGTACCTATTTGCTCTCGAAAGAGAGTTCTTGACTAAATCTATGTTAAACAAAAGGCTGTTGATTTTCTAATTCCATGTTTCATTTTTGAGTTTTATTTTCTGTTTTAAAAAAACTGCATTAAATTATAATTCTATAGCATTTTAAGTTAGTGTATTCAAAATATAAAAAGAAAAAAGCACACAAGACGTGTTTTGTTTTGGGGGAGGAACAAAATTCATTCCGTATGAACATGAACGAAGAGACTATAGACTGATTTGTTTGTTTGAATATAGGTTATGATAGGTTAGATAATATGACATATATTAATAATGTGATATATAGGTGACATATATAATTACAAAACAATTTTTTAAAAAACAAAATATAAATATGCCTAGTATTTTCAAGCTTTAAGCTGTTGAAAATTATCTTTAAAGACAAAGTAAGAAATTAGAACTAATGTTTCACAAAGACCAAAAAGTTTGAAATTCAAAAATCCTTGTTTTTTTTTTTTTTTTTTTTGTATCCAGAATGAGCCGACGAACCATTTCAGTGTATTTTAATTATAATAGTTCACACGGAATTGCTTTGGGGAAGAGCCAGAATTTTCGGGTTACGATAGTTTGATATAAGGCTACGGTAGGTTTCGGGTTACGGTAGTTGATAGTTTATTTGATTAAAGCACGCAAGGACTAGCTGCCTTTAAATATAGAAACGTACATAAGGGATACCTGCTTAGAGGAAGCCCTTAGAACAGATTTACTAAGGAAAACTGTCTCACAATTGATATTCTGCCTACAGAAAACCATAAAAACACCCATGAAGCTGGCCGTGTTCTCTGTGATTAAAACTCGAATCCAGTTACCAATGCTCAGTGATCTTCGGCACTCTATCATTATATATTCGAAGTAAAAAAAAGTCTCTGTTAGCAAACACTTACTTTTATTTCGGTTAATGCTTGCGTTATAAGCAGTTATATAATTACATGTAGAGAACCGCAGAAGGAGAAGACGTAGTGCCAAACAAACAGATAGCAAAAGAATAAAAGAATAAACAATGAAACATTGAAAATCCATTCAGCTGCATGCAGCACATTTGGCCGCCCTGATCGGTATAGTGTTTTGCGTTACTGGCTACTGCGTCGTAGATCGGTATAGTGTTTTGCGTTACTGGCTACTGCGTCGTAGATCGGTATAGTGTTTTGCGTTACTGGCTACTGCGTCGTAGATCGGTATAGTGTTTTGCGTTACTGGCTACTGCGTCGTAGATCGGTATAGTGTTTTGCGTTACTGGCTACTGCGTCGTAGATCGGTATAGTGTTTTGCGTTACTGGCTACTGCGTCGTAGATCGGTATAGTGTTTTGCGTTACTGGCTACTGCGTCGTAGATCGGTATAGTGTTTTGCGTTACTGGCTACTGCGTCGTAGATCGGTATAGTGTTTTGCGTTACTGGCTACTGCGTCGTAGATCGGTATAGTGTTTTGCGTTACTGGCTACTGCGTCGTAGATCGGTATAGTGTTTTGCGTTACTGGCTACTGCGTCGTAGATCGGTATAGTGTTTTGCGTTACTGGCTACTGCGTCGTAGATCGGTATAGTGTTTTGCGTTACTGGCTACTGCGTCGTAGATCGGTATAGTGTTTTGCGTTACTGGCTACTGCGTCGTAGATCGGTATAGTGTTTTGCGTTACTGGCTACTGCGTCGTAGATCGGTATAGTGTTTTGCGTTACTGGCTACTGCGTCGTTGGGATGAAGTTCAAATTCCAATGAAGACTTAAATGCTTGATTGTGTAGTGTATTTGACGAATATGAGGCACATTCCAGAAGACACGGCGAGCATTAAGTCCTCTCGAATGGTTTGGTAATAGGGACCAGAAAGTCTAGACCAGTCGCCAGGAGCATTCTTATTCAAAACTAGAACTGTACTGAGCAAGTTCATTTGTTACGCATAGACTATCCAAGATCCATGTCAAGAGAGTCTTCTGCCGTGATAAATCTCACGGATTTGTTATGCTGTTACTGTCAGACAAGTGAGATCAGTCAGTTGCAAGACAAATTCAGCTAACAGAACATTTATTTCACTATTCAAACACATTTCTTCTGTTAAAAAATTCTTACTAAAATCTCTAGAATTATTAAATTAAATAATAAAATGATTAAATTACTGTATGAGCTATAGCACTACTTTTTTTTTACATGATGCGTAACTACGACCCTCGGACAATTACTTGAATACTCCTAATGACGCACAAGAATGCTAATAAGATCTACTTCAAGTGACTTTACATGCAACAGTGATGTAATTTACACTATTTCATGAAACCTCTCTACCCTGTTCAGCTGATAAAAACAAAGCCATAAAATAAAACGCGTGAATCCCATTGTGCAGATGGGTTCGTAAAAAGTGAACGACTGAAGTTAGGTGGTCATCGACGAAAGAAAACGTTTTACAAACCCAATAAATTACGCTTGGAATTTCAAAACTTCAAACCTGGGTCAGTCGTTATCTCACGGATTTTCCCTTCTTGTTCTTTTGTCTTCAACGAACCAATTTTTTTTTTTTTTTTTTTTTGTAACTGTCATAATACTTGTTTGCCTCACGTGAAAATAATGATTTGTAAGCTCTTCGTGAAAGTAAGAGTTTTATTCTTCTTATTTTAGGAAAGACGAAGAGAGCATACATAGAATGAAAGTTCTTTTAAATTAAAGTTCCCAAGTAGTTTGTCATGAGAAGATAAAAATCACAGAAATAACGACACTGAAAGTTCCTGAGTTTGAAATTGATTGCTTTCCGCAGTCTATTTTAGGCTTCACAAGGGTTAAATAAACTATATTTTTCATTTGGGTTAAAATGGTATGGAGTAAAAAAATGGTCTAAAAAGAAAAAAGCTTTCAAAGAAAAAAAAAACTGGTGGAACAGCTTATTTATGTCGAAGAATGAACGATTTTCACACGTTTAACATGAGAGAGAAAAATCACCTCAGATTTCTTGAAGACAATTAAGAAATGTTTTGAGATAAGTCTCGATTTATCTTGTTATAGTACTTTTTAACATGCCGATTAGATATCAACATCAGCGCAAAATTTTCAATAACAATATTCCCCAAACAAAAACATCTTTCAATAGTAGTACTCAAAGTAATCGCTAATATATAATTTATTACAGAAAATTACTCAACACTAAAAAGTATACAAATTTTGTAATAATAAATCGAACGTCTAGCAAAGCAAAACATTATTTTCTCTTTAGAAATAAATGAAATTCAACCATTGTCTCATTTCATTTTCAAATAAAAAAATCTGATGTGTATACCACATAACTTACTTGTATTGGAATATTAAATTATACGCATTTTTTCTTGCATTTCATTTAAACTTATTGGATTGAATTAAATCTACTTCGCCGACAGCGCATAAACCACAATAGAATAAATGCATTCTTTAAAATTCACTTAAGTATTTGTTTACCATAGCGACACTCTGGAATCACTTAACAGTATTAATAATTATATAACAGTTAACTTATATAATAATTATATAACGGAAACTAAGTTAACTGTTATATAATCCAATAATTATATAACAGTTAACTTATATATTTCGTTCATATTATAACTCATAATGCACAAAATTTATATCATTTAAAGAATAGAATTATCTAATCGTTGCCACATGTTCTATTCAAATATTATAATAAAGCTAGAATGATGTATAAAAGAAATTAAGCAAACAAAACAAACAGTTTTTCACAGACGATTGAGTATTTCTCATTTAATTAATTCAGTTCCCACTTGGCGAGAAGGAAAAAATACATAAAAACTCAAAATATCTATATTAATAATTACGAAGTAAATTTCAAACACTTATTTCCTTGAAAAAATTCCAGAAAGGATTAAGCATGATTTAATTGGCAATAATAAATGAATGCGTTATCTTTGTTGTTGCGAAGCTAAGTTTCTCTAGATTGGCAACAAATCCGCTAGTCTCTTGTTTCAAATGTAAACATCAATGGCCGCCATTAAAAAAAGGCTTAGCGGCAATTAAACTACTTTAAAATTGCTGATAATTCTAAAAATATTGCACACAGATTTACTAAAGGCATAAAGTTCTTAACCGGAATATAAAAACAACATAATTCAATCATTTTTAAAGCAAAAAATGTACAATTTACAAACATATAAGAGTAAAGAAACTGAGATCACTGAGCCGGGTAACAGAGTGGATATATATATAAATATATTTATATACGTTTGGTGCGGCCGATTGCAACCAAAATACGAGGTGCACATCTACATGTTATAGCAGTCCTATATACAAAATTTCAACGTTCTGAGGCTACTCGTTTTTGAGTTATGCGAGATATTCAAAAATGCGTACAGACGCCACGAAAAATTCTCTTCAGAATTAATTTTAAAGCAGTTTTATAATTTTTTTGAAGGAAAAGATTATTTTATTCTGTCCTTACGTACAGATATCACGCAAAAACATCGTTAAACTGCATTCGATAGCGGTCAAAATGGATATTTTCGTTGAAATATGCTGCCTGAAACTTTTCGAGATTACAGTACTTCCTTTTTACTTCGTACAAGGAAGAAAAAAACGGAGAAATACTTTCACTAAATAAAAGTATAATATCCTAGCGAGAACGAAAAATCACAACATTTTTGAAATAAATCAAAAGCTTATAAAAACAAAACATTTTCTCGTTAGAAACAAATGAAATTCATCTCTTGTTTCATTTTCAAATGAAAAGAACGGAGAAATACTTTTCACTAAATTGAAGTATAATGCTACTGAGAACTAAAAATTAGAAAAGTTTTGAAATTGAACAAACGTTTATTAAAAGAAAACATTTTTCGCTTAAAAGCTAATGGATAAAAAAAATCGATCTTTGTTCTGCTTCATTTCCAAACGAAAAGGCAAAATGCCATTTAGAAAGAACTGTTATTTACTTCAAACAGGTCTCTTGAAATCGCGATGTTTTTCATTTAAATCAGTACCAAACAAAGATCAGGAGAGAAAGTCTAAGCATTTATTGCATCTGTTATTTTATCTATCAACAATAGCCAAAGATTTTTGGGCTATTTTCGTTTTCTAGTTTTTTGTCGGTGCATAGTTTCTGTTTGAGCAAACTGTAGGCTTTTATATTTCGTTTAGTTTTACAGGCAAGTTCTGACTTTTCGATTTCTGCTTCGCTTAATCTGTTATTTTTATTTTATGTGTCGTCTGCGGTTTGTTTAATATACCCTCATTAACCAGTCACGACGCTTCTGAAATGTCAACATTTTGTCTAAGTGTGACAAAAGAAAGAAAATTTTTCCGAATTTTATTTCTCATCAAAAGTAATTTCAAAACCTTCCTTTATATTTCTAAAAAAATTCAAATGTTATTTCGCGTATATGAGCTTTTTCATTTGAGATGAATGCCAATTAAAAGATAGAAAATTTCAAGTCTGATATTCCTATAAATTTCGCATTGAATAAATATAACTTTTAACTATTTAAAAGGTATACGTTACAACGAAGATTACTTAACACGTTTGCTGCCAACCACGAGTTATCTATAGGTTGAAGTTTGTGTTTAGGCGCCAGCTACGAATTAATTCGTAGAACGTTTTTGTTTTACATACGATCAAAATAGTAGTATTTTCACGTTCTTTGAAGGCATATGGCTTTGGGATTAGAAAAAAACACAATAATTTGGCGCAATTCAACAGATTTATAATAAATAATATTATACTCGTATGTATACTATAAGTGATGATAAAGTAAATAACACAGGGACTGTAAAAATAATCAAGAAATTCACAATAATCTTTGTTATAATAATTGCTGTAAAAATAATCAATCTTTGTTAAAAGCAACCGCGAGCGCTGTCACAAAACATTTTATCGCAAAAACCGACTACGATGTAAATCCTACAGTTAATAAAGCAATTAAAAATTATCTAAATTAAATATCTTTCCCATAAATAAATATTTTGTACTTTTATTTCACAATTAATTAAAATTTGTTGGCGTGGTGGAATAGTTTTTGAAAATGTCGCTCGGCAGCGAGCGTGTTAATTTATTGCAACAAAATAAGCGTCTTATGCAAAGGCATTTTGTGAGAATATGGCTTACATTAATGGTACCATGAAGAGAATTAGGAAAGCATGCATTCATATAACTTGTATTATAACTATAATATCCACATTACTGATATATACTTCGCCACAGGTCTGTAAAAAATAAATTGTAATTTAAATCAAGGCCAATTCCAAGCGTAGGCGACATATTTAAAAAAAAAAAAAGAGAATCAAATAAAACCACTAAGCCGTAAAAGAATTTGAAATAAACTTCAGCAAGAGATTTAAAACAACGAGTAGTACAGATTAGAAAAATAATTCTTCAAACCATAAGAAACTATTACGAAGATTTGGTCTACAAGGAAGAACCGAAGTATAAATTCAATTATAGTCTCAGCAGAAATATACGTCCTAAACAAGTCATATCACTAAGTTGTCCACAAGGCTAAACGATTGCAGGTGATTATGCCCTGAAGAATAAACTATAAATAATTTTAAAACGTTACAGCGGTATAACATTATGCTGTATAACACAGAATTAAAACGTTACTAGAAATTTATGTACCGAAGATTTCAGAAGTTTTGAATTCTCGAAAGGAATCTTGACATCGTTATCTGAATGTTAACAGTTAAAAAGTCTGTCTTTGTTTCTGGTTACCTACTCACGCGTAAGAAAGCTTCTCTATTCAGTGCCGCTTCATGCAGTGATATATCTTGTAAATGGTAATTAACTTGATTACATGTTACTATCATATTTCCTCATGCTTTCGTCGAGCTGCAAACAAAATTCTGCCTTGAGATATGAAGCATTTAGGCAACGATACATAATGACATGGAATAGCGGTACACGGAAAACCTTGTCGATTTAGATAACAAGATGAGGAAAGCGTTAACCATCATTAAGGGAGAAAGTTCTTTATAAGCATTACGATTCGATTAAATATCCATTGTATCCAGCTCAATGACCTATCAAAATACTTGAAACGATATGTTAAATAATAGGGACCGGAAACTTATTTACATGTACAACAGTCCCCTCTTCATATTAACCCTCTGACTGCTCAATTTGTGGACCGAAATCGCTTCAAAAAATGTGTATATTTTTTTCATATTTTAAATCTATATATATTGGAAAGTTGAAAAATGCACTTTTTCTTTCTAGAAAACACTTTTATGTAGATTTTTATCATGAGAAACTAAGTTGCCAGAAAAATCAATTCCAGATGCTATCAGCAAAAAAAATTTTTTTTAAATAAATTTCAATCGAATTACAGTTAATTTCTATTTATTACATAATATAAAAAAGTAAAATGTATAAATTTTAAGAAAATATGAAGCACTGAGGAAAAAATACCTTAGAAATGCAGTTTAGTACGATAGAGTTCAAAACAGGGTTCAAGGCAAAGTCCAACTTCACAGTCTTCGCGTTAGATTCAATAAATCTAATTAATAATCAATTTAATTATAAATCTAATCAATAAATCGAATTAATATTCAACAATTTTGTTAAATAATCAAGATAATCGCTGATCGTTTTCTAGAAGCCATTTCTGTAAGAAAAATGCGGCAAAAACTGAAGTTTGAGCTGTAATACCACGTACCTTCAAATCCCGCAATTTAGTGGACAACTAACGATATATGTTGGCCAAAACGTAAACTATACGTCAAATACTGTATATAATTTATTTCAATGGTTAAACGGGAAAAAAAAGGGGATGCGCTCCTCAATAAAGGAAGAAAAACACATGCCCGCGGAAATCGCGGGATGAGCAGATTTTACTACATTTGAGTTGCCCGTGGAAATCGCGGGATGAGCAGCCAGAGGGTTAAGACTATAAAAACGTAATATGTATAGTTTCATAATTCAGCATGTCCTTATTGAAGAATTATTAAATTAACACTGATACGCACCAGCCGCCCAGACGCCCGCCAGTATATATAGTTTCATCATTCATTTATTGAAGAATTATTAAATTAACACTGGTACGCACGGGATTGTGGTTAACATATGACTGCCGTACCGAAAGGCCCGGGTTCAAATCTCGGAGAAGGACTGGATGTTTGTAAATGTATCAGTGTTTTTGCAGCAGGGGATACTCTAAATATATGGCAAGCCAGAAGTCCTCTCGTATGGCTTGGTGATAGGAGAGAAGGTTGGAGACCCCTAAACCCCCTCTGGGTCGCTCCAGCTAAACAGGGTGTAAGTAAAAGTGCAACCTCCTCGGAGCTCTGACAACCATTCTTTCATAAAAAATGGATTCGACAGCAAACAAACTGATACGCACCTGACGGCAAGCTCAGCGTATAAAATTCTAGATATAAATATACCATTTTTAGACATATGAGCATAAAGTAGTTCTTGGATATTGGTATATGCTTTAATATGACCTATCCAAACTAAAAAGAAGTAATTTAAGTAGCTGATGTTTGAATTATAAATGAATAAACTAAGTCATTCATAAATAGGAAAGTATACAAATACATATGAGATACAGGTAAGTGAATCCCTTCATACTAAGGAAGAAAAGTATTCCAATATTAAAAAACTTCCTGTAGCGTATTGCCAATTTCATGGTTTCAGTCATTCAACTTCCAAACGAAGGAAAGACGACACAGTTTATGATAATTTAGTTATGAATCCATTAAAAAATTTAAGTAGAAAGAAATTATCCCTAATTTCTTAAACAGATTTCGTGTAAGAAATGAATCCTGCGAGAATTCATGCTTTATTGACTATTGTCTTCTTGAAATTGCGAATTTCGACCTTGAATTGTTTCAAAATGTATCCTTTCTCTTCCTAGTCATGATTTAAATGCAGCATTACTTTATAATCCTATTCTCTATATTTAAGCTCAGTTCGATAACTTTAGTCTCCATGAAATCTTGCTTATATAATTACAGACATAAACCCAACATAATGCAGTCCTTATCAAGATTCTATGCAAGTTCCTCGTTTTAAAATAGAACAGTTTCCCAATTATGTAATTAAATTCTTATAAATTTATAAATATCACACACTACATTAGTTAACAAAAGTATTGAATAGAGGAAGTTAGAAACGTATCATGTTTGTTTGGTTTAAAATCAAAAGATTACTATTTTGAAACAAAAGAGTCTCTACGTCAATGACTTAATAGACTTTTCTTAGAATACGAAGATTTCGTATTCTGTACTTGCAGAAGTTAGTTGAAACAACAGTTTTTGCGAAACACTTATTCGGCTGGATTTTGTTGACATGAAAACTACAGCCATATGGGAGCACTTTGCTCTAGTATATGCACTGGAGTATAGCATTTTACTAAAGATAAGGATTATACTTCTTATAAGACAAAACTTCCCAGCCTAGCTTTAATAAATTTCTGCCAGGTCGCGCCAAGCATATGCCATCGTGAGTGCTGATGCAGCAGTGGGACACCAGAATATCGTAGATCTTAAATGTTTAACAAAGAGATGATGTAGTTATTAGCTGTAGAGTTCGGTGCTCATGCTGCTGGATGAAGCTGGGAAAAGATTATACCTAATAGATCCAACAAGTATCTAACCATTTAATGAGGTTAGATACTTGCTTTGATTGCGACCCGATTGACTTATTCTTTATTCAAATTCATTTCATGTTTATGTAAAGGAATCATTTTTTAACTCTCTGAAATGAGGTAATATTGCCAAGCATCTGTGCCAGCAGCAAATGAAACACAGGATTCTGGATGCTGATCGCACTAGACAGATCAATCAAATCATTGTTCAAGTTTGTTCACCATATATAGTGCTTTTAAGTGATCGATCATAGTAGTATTGTACACTTCTAGGCCGCTGTTTAGCCTAGCACTGTCAAAAGCCGTCCGAAATGAGAAATATAAAGGTCGAAGTTGTATTTACGGTTGTGAATAAACGAACACTTTGCACTGCATTTTCTCAGTGTACCCTTTTACATGGTGTTAAAAAGCAAAGATTTGACTCAGCCAGGATTTGCAGTGGTTTAACAGACAGCCGAGGGAAAAACTTTACTCAAAGACATATTACAGCATACAATTAAAAAATCCTTTAAACGAGAACGAGATTTTAAAAGATGAGAATGCTTCAATGAGATGCTTTAAAAGTGAATGATTTCTCGTTCCTTAACAGACACCTACAGCTGGAATTTCAACAGCATGCCGGTGATCGCAAAAAATGCTAAGTTCTGAAATAACCAGAACTTTCCAAGAAAAATTATTTCTAGTTGGCAGATATTTATTTCCAATCAGAAATATTTCATCTCTCATTATTTTCCAACCAAAAAATATTTTATACCATCATGTCACGGATAATACGGCAAAATTGTCTCTTTGGAAGTAAAAGAAAGGGATGTTCATAACTCAGTTCTTTTGATGAAAGGTAATAAAGAACAGGATTCATTTTAATTCATTATACTTTAAAAGAGGATCATTAAATTTTAAGGAATAAAGAGGATCATTAAATTTAAGATAAAAAGAGGATCATTAAACTTAAGAGGATTATTTCATTGTACTTTAAAAGAGGATCATTTTAATTCATTGTACTTTTAAAGAGGATCTTTTTTTTCAAGGCCAATCCCCCCCAAAGAAATTGGTAACAATAATAATATATTAAAATCTGCCATTTAACGAAATTGGTACGAGCCTGAAGACTTATTCCGAGAGATTGAATGTAATCTGAATTTAAATTTTTTACGATTACATTAATTTCAATACAAGAAGAATGAGGCATAAGTTTCGAATCAAATTTCACAACATCGTGCAAGCAACTCTCAACTATATGCGGTCTAAAATCAAGCTTTTATTAAACGATCGAATTGAGATTTTCCCATAAGATAAGAGCTTCTTTCCAGTCGGCTCATACAATCACCTATTTGAGTCCAACAGGTACTGATTGCATGTGCCTCAGGCATAGATATCCACGGACATCTCACCGTTGCGCGGAATCATCACTCTTAAAGGAAGGGTTGGTTTGATTCTAATTCCGACTGCGTACGGACTCTTCGCGGGATTCTTAACAGTGCAGAGGGATGGAGAGGTGGAATATAACAAACTACCGCGGGATAAACGAGAGAATTCCCACGGGACTGGGTCAGGGATCCGTAAATACTTGTGTCGTTGAGCCAGAAGTGAAATAAAAACTGCCGCAAGGGACGTCTTAAATGACCAGTAGCAGCTTCATATTTTACGTGCAAATAAAAGGGTTAATAAATGATCGGGTAGCAACCTTTAACGCTCTCCCTAGTTGCTTCTGTTTTGCTAGCGTTTTGAATGAAGCTCGTTTTTTAACGGAGACAAAATATGCAGTTTTTCTTTATTTGAAATAATGTTTTACTGTTACATTTGCATTCTTACATTGTTGTTATCACCTATCATCTTAGACTTCGAAATGTCTTCTCAGATCATGTCTACAAATTGCTAATCACGGCCAAGAGCAAAGAAGCACATGTTATTGGTACAGCCATGGGCACCTTACAACTTTTACCGTTTACTGGGATAACGTTACAACTTTTGCTCAGTTTCGTTCCAATTTAATGCAGAACATTTGGAGGGCTGTATAGAAAGGTATTCTTCTATCCTCATGTCCTAACGGTACGTTAAACTTGTAACCATGTCTTCCTTGGGATCTAGCTTTATATATTCATACTTTTATATTTTGTTTATTAAAAAAATAAGAATTATAGGGAAAATTAGAAAAAACAAGAATATCTGCTACAAGAAGTTCATGTCGGTATGGTAAATGACAGGAAACTATTGATAAAGGGTATTTTTAGGATAAATATGAATTATTGAATAAAAAGGGATAATTGTTGACACTGAAAGTCTGAAGCATAGTCACATGAACAAGCATATATTTATGTAAGTCACATGAACAAGCATATATTTATGTAAGTTACATGTTTTGGGGCTAATGCGCCGTGTCTTTAGAGTAAAGGAATGCCGTTGCTTCAGTATAATTGATGCATTTTCGCATACATTTTTAGGATTACAAGTCAAAATTCATGCCAATATCTCCTGATGTTGCGGGATAATTACATTGAAGCAATACAATTCTCCAAAGACATAACATATTAAAAAAGGAAACTGTATTTGATATCTCTATGATGCTATCTCTGAAAGAAAAAGAAAAGCGTAGTTGCGATAAATATTCATGCACAGATAAGTACAGGAAGATGTCCAGCGAGGAAAGTACAATTCATATCTTTGCAGTTTTTACGGTTTTCGAAGATTCTACAGTGTGAGACCTATTTACACAAGTTTCGATTAGGAACAAATTTGGAATGTTTTCTAACAATCGGCTATCCGTTCAGGATTAAATTACACGAGGTCTTCCAATAGTAAACAAACAAGATTCTGCTTTTCTAATTGCTCGAGTTAAACGACGTCATTGCACTTAGACAAGAGGAGAAATAAGTACACAAAGAGAGTACAAAAAATAGGAGTAGTTGCTTTATAGTAGACTATGAATAACCGACGTCACCTGTTCAAAAATGTCTGAACGAGAAGAGTACAGTAACTCTGAGGTCTCCAGGTAGAAGTACAGAGTGCTCAAGAGTTATCTACGCTATTAATCATATAACATTCCCCATTTTTCTTAACTAATCTTTTTGAGAATTAACATTATAGTAGGAAAATTACCCATACCGTGGTCTTTTATTTTAAATACAATGAAACCATCCGCCCCCTAAACGTGTTGTGGTTTGGGCAATGTAACTCAGCAAAAGATTAGCCATACAGAGAAAAGGACCACATTCAGTCCATTCACAGATGAAATATAAGCATATGCGAGACACCTGTTGAATAAAAGCCTTTGACATCGACTTGCAGTTAATCAACACTTGGGACTTCTAGGATGCATCAGTTAAGAGAGAGGAGGTTTACAGTGGAACCCACACGGGTACATAAGTTGCAACTGACTGATCATCGATAACTTATCTCCAAAAGTTCTGCTAGCGTCAACCTTTTGATATGTTATCGCCTGCCGATTACTTTTATGGAGCATAAACTTAGTAAAACATAAACATCGACAATTCAGCAGTTCAAGGACAACATCTATTTAGAAATTTGAAAACTGTGGCCCCGAATTATTAACCACTGTTATTGACGTTGTTATACAAAGACTACATATACGTGAAGATAAAAACTAATTACATTTATGTCGTAAATTATTTATAGTTAAATTGCTTTTAGTGTTTGAATTTGAATACAAAATTGTTTACAAATTACCTCATAACAGTTGCACTGTTCCCTATTTCTCACATTTTCCGAGTATTGTTATGTACTTCATGCAGACGCGACTTCATTCTCTTATTTGAAACTGAATAACGTCTTTATATAGAGATGTTCTTTTTTTTTAATGGTATTTGTGATTCAGTCTTTTCACTTTTCGTAAATTGTACTTCTTTCCAGACTGTCAACATTTTCTGGGTGTACGTTTCTGTATAAATGCTATAAACGTGGTAAGGAAAACGTTAGGCACATCCCATAATTTTCAAAAATATGTAAGTCTAAGTGCTATTTATGGGTCCAATTCATAGCGAGATAGACTAATTATATATACTAATTTAACGTATCATATTTCAACAATAAAATGTGTTCCAAATAAAGTACTGCTCATGAAGCAATTTCAATGCATATTTCAGCCTCCCCCTTTTTGTTATTGTTTCAGTGGCACAATGAAGATTTTATTCAGTGGCAGGCAAAATTATATGTAAGCACACATATTAATAGTTGGTGATTTTATGAAAAATATATGATATATGTGCATTTAAGTTTTTATTATCTACAGGGCACTGAAATGTAAATAAGAATTCAGAAGTTCCAAAGCTTTTCTCTCTAAAAGAGCTCGTCCATAAAATTCACAACAAAAATTTTTTTAAAGACATTCTCACATTCTCAAATATTCTAGTCATGCGATTTTTATTTTAATATATTAGCACATCATTAAACAGTTACATAAATACGCTGTAATATGGGAATAGCTACGGCCCGACAAAAATATATTCACACCTTTTCTTATAGTGCTAACAATTTGAGAAACAGTTTATCTCTATTATTAAATAATGATGAATACAAGTCCGTCAGTCTGTCTGTACGTATGTATGTATGTAGGTATGTTCTTCGCATCATAGAAAATGACGGACCCTAGGGCCACGAACTCTTGAGTACACATAGTCCTCCATCCGAACAGGTACACTTCTCAAAGCTCGAATCTGGAAATTAAAAGCCTTTTTTTATTTGTGTTTTTAAGTGCACTTTGATACGTCTATGATTTTATCTGGTACACAGCGAAATGTACATTTAATGAAATTTTGATTAGCAGTCTCGGTGATTTCAAAGGAAATTTCTGCGATTTAATCATTCAGATATTGAATGTTTCAGATGTTATTCCTTGGATTATTAATTACTAGCTGAGCACATGAGATTACACTAGCTTGAGTCGTTAAAATAGTTACATATTTTCTTATTTTTTTATAATAACTATTTTAAACGGCTGGCCGCGCAAGTAACCAGTTTAAATACATTAATTGCTTTAGGTTTAGAGCCAATGGAGGCAGACTACATAGCCGGCACTTGTAGCAGCAGCACTCCAAGAGATGACATGAAATATAAATAAAACTTACGATTACGACTTTAGCGTAACTGAAAAGCGTATTTTCTGTTACTATTAAGACTGCTGTTAGAATATCAGACTTATAGGAAGGAAAAATAAAAATCTTCCTATATTCAAACATGCGCAGGAAGACAAAACCATGCACAAAATTCCAAAACCATGCACAGGAATGAAAATCAAATCCATACACAGGAAACTGAAAACAGCCAACTAGAAATTTAAAAATCTTATTTTGATTTAACCGCCTCACCTCTTGACATTCTTGGAAATGGGAGGAGTATATCACGAGAGTTTTCTCGTTGTCTCTATTTACCCGACAGGGGTGCTTACGTCACGAAAGGGGAAAACCAAGAAAGGATAGTTTTAAATTTTAATATTTACCATTTTTTTATTAAAAGCTTCTTTGAACACGGGTTATTAACGGACGATGACTCGTTGCGATGAATTATAAGATATTTATTACATGTAATAAACGTCCGATAAAAATGTTAAATTAATGCTTAACAAACAACAAACACACCTCCACACTAGGCAGTCGTGACGGACATGAAAGATACAAACTTCAGTTCATGGAAAGTAGAATCACGAGGGTCATAAGTTCGTAAGCCTTTACTCCAAAAATTTAATTCACGGGTAAAGTAAATATTATAAAAATTGAAACTATCTTACCCTGTATCTTTTCATAATCAAAATGTGAAATGAACCTATCATTAATGTCCAATAAAGAACCACTATTTAATGCGAATTTTAATGAAAATTTTGTATATGAAAGTTTAATAATTTTTTATTGACGCATAGTGGATGCCTCTAACGAATGTCCAAACGCGATTTTGCGTCGATTCGCTTTAAATGTCATCCACTGTGAATGCGTTGTTTCACTTTTCATTCGACTCTTGTATTTAAAAAGTAAAAGATGCATTACTCAAGAATATTTTTTTGGCTTTTGAATTTGATTTAAATAAAAATGCATTTAATTAATGCTATACCTCAATAAACATATTAAATATTGTTATAAAATGACGTTATATATATTTTCATTTTTGAAATATACAGGAGATAAGAAACGTTTTCATGTTAGTCTAAATGCATATTAATATCTCATAAAATGTTTCTTTATCCCACCTGGACCATGATAATCTCTACTGATCAAACCTATTAAAGTTCAAAAGAGTCTTAAGCGACCGTTAAAATCTATACCCTTTCAGATTATTAAAATCTTAATCAATTTACCGACTATAGCATTTATTATAATTATTTAATCTATTAGTCTTTGGCTATTATTGAACTACTGCATACTATTCAGACGCACGTTTACTGCCGGTTATTGTTTTTTTTAATGGCAAAGCACGAGGGCTATCTGCCTAAGGGCTGAAATGCATTTCATGGAGGACTTTGAGGGCTCGTATTCACAGCTATGCTTAGGGACTTAACAGCATCAGACATTTAAAAAATTCGGAACTTATGATTTACATAATATTTATAAATTTGATATTTATTAAATGGTTATTAATTTTCATTAATAAATTCATCAAAACTTAATTATCCATGGCTAATATTCAAATCCAAGTCGCAAGCAAAATTAGTCTTACATTTAATTAAATTCGAGGGGGTAAAAAAGGCCACTACTTCACATTAAAATATAATAAGCATACTATTTGCATACTAATAAGCATACTATTTTCTCTACCTTATAGAACACAGTGAATGAAACTCCTTTAAAAAATCTTCACTTTATTATGTGGGTCAATATTTTGTAAGAAAACACAAAATGGCCAGAAACAACTTGCGGAAAGTCGTAACATTACTCTATAAATGTAAACGTACTCTATGAAATGTATAATACTAAAAGGTTGTTAATATAATTAGTTTGAATAATTAGTTTAGCATCCAACTAATTAAAATAATTAGTTTAATGTGCTAAACATTATTACTTACTAAAAATAAAATTAATAACTATTATAAGATAATGAGTAATATAAAACAAATTATTAAAACAATAAATGAATGAAATAATAAATATTACGGCTACTATAACAAAATTACTAGTATAATAATTAGTAATACAATATTATTAAATGGATATTACTAAAAGATAGCAGATATACATTATGAACAGAATACTGCTAAAGGATATTGTTAAAAGTAAACATACACTTTGATACTATGTGTAATTACTATAATAAGCACATTACTTCAAATATACTACAGTATAGTTCAGTAAACCCTTCACCGAACGCGTGTAGCGTTATCCATTTATTCATCCAGTTGGTTCCATTATCCATCGAATTGTTTCCATTTAATTTGTCCAATACTAGAATTTCATTTATACGCGGTTCAACGTTTTTTCATCAACACTGAATGCTTACTATCATCGGCTCTATTCAGAAGTTTCCAACAATATTAAAGGATTTTCAGTGACTGAAAATGAAGACGAAGAAATCGTACAAATTATTTTTAGATATGGAAGAAAGAAAAATCAAAGGATTTATCGAGAAGTGTCGAATGAAGAATTGGATTTTCTTATAACACCAACCGACAATAAAAGCCGTCATAACGAAGCAAAAGATAAAGCCCCTTTAAAAACTTCAAGAATTTAAATGAGTTGTTTATAAAGGCATAAGAACTGTCTGATTTTGCAACAGAGATTGACGCAAACAAAGATAACAACGAACACTTTAGGAGAGGTATTGAAAAGCTCTGCGCTCCTTAGGGCAAAACTTTTAAAGAGTTGCGCAGGTGCTTATAAACCAAGCAGAAATGAACAGCTTTTTAAAAAATAATTGTATCACGTACTTATTAAGTATTAATAAACATCCTTTCAAATAACAATCCTTTTGTTTTTCCTTTTAATTACAATACTAGGTTTATTTAGATACTTAGGTTTATTTAAAGTATACATGTAAAATATAAAACATAAAATAAGTTTAACTGGCAATAGACCTTTAAATTTCGGATCTAAAATGTAAAGACAACATCCTTCACATCTGCAATGACGCAGCATTTTTGCCCTGCAAAGATCTGCATGCTGTGAGCTTTTATTCAATCATCACTTAGATCTCAAAGAATTTTAAGAGTGTAAATACTTGGGCTGTCTTGTGCGCATCGTCTTTCACTGCTTGCACTGTCCTGTTAAATCACGTTCGCTAAGCTCCATTGTTTTAAAAAAAATAACTGTGTGATTTAAAACTGTGCGGTTCAGATTGGCCCCATTGTGCTGTGTCACGTAATGAGATAAGTTATGCAATAAAATATGCTGATAAAAATCGGCAAGTAATAAAAAGATGTTCCGACAGTCAAGTGATTTTCTGATTCTTCTAAAGAATTCCAGTTATCTACCACGGCAGAGAGTCAATCGATCTCCTCTCAACATCCTGCCGCTCCAACTACGTCTGCTAATGAATGGTTCTACAAAATTCTCTCATCGTACCAATTTATTTAGTCAACATGGATTATATTCCTATGCGTGAAGTAAACCTTTTCTGTGTGAGTCGTCGACAAGTTTTCCTTCTTCAAAAAACCTAAAAGAAGTGAGTTATAAAGCCGTCAAATTCAAATCAGTGCATTAGCAGTAACGAAAGAGGATGCACACAAGGCAGATGAAATATTTATACTCGGAATTTCTTTGTTGGAGTTCTAAATGATGATTAGATAAAAGCTCGCAACATGCAGATCTCTGCAAAGGAAGAAATGCTGCGTCAGTGCAGATGTGAAAGGATTTTTATTTATAATTAGATCAGAAATTTATAGGTTATTGCCAATTAACTTTCTTTGATGCTTCATATTTTACATATTTAATGAATGGGTCTAATAATTTCTCTCATCTTACCAATCTGTTATTACTTACATACTTTCTTAATCTGTTTTGCACCTAATATATTTTTCCAAGGACTTACTATATAGTATATTATTTTACACTATTATTTTAGAATAGTATATTATTCTGTAAAAAATAATTTTATTTTCCTGATTTCTTGATTAAAGTTTTTGAATTAACGATGATTTTCTGAATTTAAAAATATCGATTTTAATTTTAAAAATTAGTAAAATCAAATTTACACCAACTCCAATAATACGCTTGTCTTCCGCGTAATCAATTTTCATTCCGGAATGAACTATTAAAAGCCCATCATTTGTTATCCAGAAGAAGCTAGTTTAAATTTCCCTTTTTTAGCGCATCTTGGTCAAAAAAAAAAGGTGGGAAAATCATTTATAAGATCGTTTGTTCAAATCCATTTTGACTGCTGCCATGTGATTAGAGAACAAAGAGTGAAACAATTTCGCTTTACGGTACTCGGACTCGCATAGGGCTAAAACTCATAATCCCTTACCAATTTTCTTTTTATACGCCGAAATAGTTGAAGATTTTAGTCAGGCCACACTTTCACGCCTTCCGCCGCAAGGCATTAAAAAGTGAAATTACTTTGCATTGTCTGGCTACGTCATTACCAGCAGGTTCATACGGTAGGTCTACACCAAAGAATTTTCATTGTCTGCCTAGCAAAAAGCTAGAATTTCTAATTTCCTCCAGAGCTTTGATTGTCGGTTTGGATGACATGTCATTAGTCAGGTGAATGTTGGGTTTAATACCATGACATCCTTTGAGAGGGTATTTCTCACTGCTTCAAATGAAAAGAAAAATACCATAATAAATTTTAAAAAAATTCATCATTTGGTTCAAAAGATAAAAGCAGTATTTCCTCAGGAAATTAAACCTTTGGAAATTAAATGTTTATAAGTAGAGGAGAGAAACTGCATTAAATGCAAGTAATTTTACCTCCCTATCTAGTTCAAATGGAAATTCAAAAAAGTGAGCATAAGGATTAACTCCAACCACTAGCTTATCTATCTTCTAAATTTATCCATGGATAATCCTCCACTTCGGCTAATAGCTTATCTGGGCGCTAGACATGTCTGGTTTAAGCAAAACACTAGATCCGCAAAACTTCTTTGCTGTCTTAAATTCTCTTCTGTTTCCCTACAGATATACAAATACAGTCATAATAATGCGCATGATTTTAAATTAAGTTAGCTTATATGTTTGCAACTATTATTGATGAATCAATTACTCTTGATTTCAAGGAAACGAATAAAAATGTTGCATAATCAAAAACTATGAAAAATAAATGTTCTGCAATTCCTTATGCACCAAGAAAATGGAATTAGATTGTCTCACCATAAAACAGATATCACAAGACAAAGCTAAAAGATTTAAAAGTAAACATTTTGATACAGAAAGTTTTAAGAATGCTCATATAGTTAGACATTTTAAAGTAGCGTCAGCACTATTATTTTCCGCAGAAGGTGGCGCTACGTTTGTTTTCACTTGCCTCCCCTCTGCACATTTATTTCAATTTAAAAGCGTTACATCTTTTACTACCTTTGCAAATTTTTTTTGCAGCTCAAGAAGGATTTATATCTAATTACCAACGAAATGAATAAAGCTTTATTCAGAATTTACACAAATTAAAATTTTTTTGGGGTGAGGGCTAGTTTAAAAAGGTACGGTAGTTTATTGTAATTACTGAATCTATAATTCAAATATTATATAAGATTTAATATCAGGAAAAACAGCAATCTTTTCTCAAATATCAAATAAATTTATCGATTTCGAAAGCAACCAGGTACGAATTTTAATTTTAAATAATTAAAGTACATTAAATATTAAAATTTCAAAATTTTAAATTAAAATTAAATTTAAGTAGATTAACATTTTAATTAAATCACTAAATTATTAACTTAATATCTAACAATGTTTAATATTTAATAATTTCATAATTAAAGTAATTTAATATTTAGAATCTTAAAGTATTTAATATCGTAATTTTAAATTCTACACTGGCAGGTTTCTTTTCCAGCTTGCTTATTGAAAGCATTTGAACGTAGTTAGAAAGCATTATTTCTTAAGTTATTTATTTAACGTCACAGAAATATACGAAATTCCATTACTGAAATTTTTGAGAGATTGCGAATCATAATTTACTTTAGGTATCACTTAACACCCATCAAAGCATTCTAGATTACAAAATAGATAATGCCTTTATAAAGTTTCATAAAACATAAATGTCATAGCACTTTGAATACGGAATATTTTTAAAGTATCACAGTTCAACTAGTCTCATAATCAAGTCACAGCTCGGAACTTTCACTTTCGGCGAACGCAAAAACAACAAATTTACTTAACTGAATGGACAGCGTATCAAAACATCAAAAATCACTCATCTTTAACGTATAGTTATTACACTACTAAACAAAACACAAGATTTATACACATCCAATTATTAAACTTCCCTTTCCACAGAAGTTTTTTTTTTTTTTTTTTTTTTTTTTTTTTAAATTTAGAAATTAAACAGCACTGTAGCTGTTAGTTATCTGTTTTAATCAACTTGTAATCCAAGCGTGAATATCCATTTGAACATATAATTGCAAAGCTTTTGTAATATGAAAATTCATTTTCTTTGTCTTCGCCAATTATTTCATTCTGTTGTCAGAAAAAATAGCAGAAAGTTCGCCTAACTGGCGAGGAAACAAACAGTGCAGACACCAAACGGAAACGATGGCACTGACCGCCGTGTTCGCAGTAGCGTGCAGTATGTCTTCAACCCGTCCTTCCCTACCTTTGATTTTGATAACCTCAGCCTTGACCTCTGAAGATGATTCATGAAAGTGAAAACAATAAAATGCACCAAAGGTGTCTAGATTTAGCCGCTCTATATCAAAGATGTGATGAAGTTTCATTATTTTGAAATTTATTAGGCTAAAAAACCTAAGCCTTATCATTATTTTCCCATCACTTAAGGTATTTGACACTACTGAAGAATAACATTGATTCTGCCCGACAAAATAGCTTCTTTTAGATGTACCTTCATCATAGACTTGACGACATAAGTTTTTAACTGAACTATTCGTTGAAATACCAGATAAAACTGATTTTAACCCATACCGCCAGAGCAATATTTAGTATAAATTCTATGTAAACCTGAAAAGAAAATGTATAAATTATTTCAATATGAATGAAATCGGTCCATTCTTTCCAAGCAACAACCTATTTGTAAATTATATTTTTGTTGCCAAACCAGGAAACGAAAACTTTAGATACTTCATGTTAATACGTAACGTCAGTTATCTTAATCTGAAACAACAAAGTTGCCAACAGCAGCAATTTATTTAAAACGCAGACATTAACGAAACATTTTCGACCTAGAATGACGTCACAGGAAATCGTGTGCTTTCTTCAACGTCAGAACATGACCTTATATAATGATACATTTAATATTTGGCAATGCCAATTTTATTTCATATTTTGTAAAACTTAAAATTTTTAATTTACAAACTACGATCTGAAAGCGAGCATTGGCAACACTTCTCGAAACACTGAGCAGAGTTTTATCTCCAGTGTGCGAAACTGTTGCCTCTCGGAAAAGTGAGGGCAAAAATTAGCGTTTTCAGTGTTTTGAATTACTATCTAGGCTGATTAAGTCGTACGAAGATGAGAATGGTCGAAATAGCTTTCCCACGAATGTTTGGAATCCGGGAGGGGGATACTTCTCGCGAAACTCAACTCCTCGCCGCTCCGAAGGCCACAAACAGATAAAAACGCGCACAGATTTTAGTAGTATAGAAGATTACTTACTAACGTTACTTACAGTGATCCATTTTCAATAACAAACAAGTAAGGAATTTTTGTTAGTTTCCTGTAAAAGTAGAGCAATTATTTTCATCTCTCAATGTATACGATCTCAAAACTATAAGAAATCCTTTGAACTGTCGCAAGGCCTTGTAAATCAAGAGCTGAATACTTTGACCGTTAAGCTAACAAAGTTTTTGACCTTCCTTATTTTTAGGTTACCTATAGTAAGTGGGCAGCCGACTAAAATAATTACTGCAAATATATATCATGATTTGAAATGAATCCAGCTTGTGTAATTTCAGAGATCCAGCTACTCGGTAATTCATAATAATTGCGATGAACGGCTTTTAAATCACTTAATTTATTACTCGATAAAAGAGATTAAATCTGAAAAAAAAATTCAATATCTTACGCTTTATCGAATGGCAACACACTAACGCGATGGAGATAAAAATATTTTATTTTGGGCTGTGATAATATACATCCTTTGTCCGAAAAGTTCCAGGACAAAGGTATTAAAAAATAGAAAATTGCATTTACCAAGTAATGATTCTAGCTGCTATCAAAGTAGTCCCCTTGGCTATCTATACACAACTGCCAACGTTTCTGGAGGTCATGGAAGCAAGCAGGGAAGTCTTCAACTGCGATGCTTGCAAACTTGCTTGTCACAGCACGTTGGGTGTCTGCACTAATCTTATGAAGCTTTGCTTTTAGTCACCTTTCCACTCATGGAAACAAGAAAAAATCACAATAATCTTTGACACAAATGTGGGATCACGTCTGGCTCTATCCAATAGTTTGGCAGGAATTCTTCGTCTTTCCTCTTTCTGTTCATCTGTTAGTGAGCGAGATATGATTCTTGCATAAGTTTCCGTTTCCCTAAAACTTCGCGTAATATCTTATGGCACACATCACGACTGAAATTCAATTCTGATATCATACGCACAGTTGCACGAAAGTCTTCTTGCAGTAACTGCCTCACACGTTCCACGCATCGGCATCAGCTCTGGGATCGTCTTGCACTGAAACTCTGCCTTCACGAAACATTTATGCCACTCGAAAACACGACTCCTTGAAAGTGCCTCGCCTGCATATGCTTGCTTAATCATGTTCTACATTACACTAGGGGTTTTCCCGAGCTTATCGTAGAATTTTTGTTCAATGTTTGCGCACAATCAGCATCCATTGTGTCACCTTAACGAATGCGACAATCCGAAAAGTGTATTGTTAAGGACAGGCCTGCCACCTAGTATGTTTGCGCGGAAACATGGCCAAAGTCATATCAAGTAAGAATACATACCAGGTAATATAAAAACAATATTTGTTCCTTTTTAGTATTGCAAACTAAGAAATAAAAAAAATGTCCTGGAACGTTTCTGACAAAGGATGTACTTCTTTTAAGTCACTGAGTTTGTTGCTTACATTTGAAACAGAAATATTTGCCGAGTGGCAGCAAATCACCCAGTTTCTGATTAAATTTGAAGTGTATATCTTACATTTAGCCGGGTGGCAAAACATTGCTTTTAACTAGCTGAGTTTTTTTGATTGAAATTTCAATACATTCTCACAAAATATAAAATAAATGAAGAATTCGCAACTGAAAATCCGGGTTTTGAGATGCACATGTTCGGATGGACGATTATGTACATTCAAAATCTGATGGCTCTAGGTGTCGCAGTTTTTTCGCAATACGAGAAAAAAACGTACATGCAGAATCTTCATTGTTTAATGAAAAAAAAAAGAGCATCAAGAATCTGTGTTCATTATATATACTAAGTCAGCGATCTCTATCATTACTAATTATTAGCTGAGCACGAGATTACACTAGCTGCATTCCTTAAAATCGTTATACTTTCTTTTTCTTAATAATTGTTTTAAGCGGCTGACCGCTGTAATGTTGTCGATTAAATAACCTGGATGGCATTCCTAAGTTAATACAGCCTTCTTTATGTACAGAAAAACATTTTCAGTTAAGTTATGTAAAGGAATTTTAAATACAACTTTCTTCCATAACGAAGCGAGAAGGCTTAATGACCGTTCCTTAGCTTTGAATCCCAATTCCTCTCTCATCCAACACCCATGATGTAGGAATGTCTTACCCATTTGATAAAAGGTTAGAAAGGATCTCTGTCTGGCATTTTCTATAGTCAGCACAAGTTGTCACCAATACGCAAATTTACAATCAACCATTGGAAAGAGAATTTCATGCCTAACGTGGGAAAGTTCTATTTTATATCTTGGCAAATAAAGCGTTCGTTACACTGCGCAAGTGGATAGTTCAGAACAAAAATCACAAAATTTCTTCAGGTGTACATTCGAAAACAGTCGACCATTTCTGATTATACCTCCATAATGCTTCAACAAATAGTTTTGTTATTGCAAAACACCTTCCAGTTCATCACTCTACTGCAAATGTTTTCAGGGGAAATTGTCCAGAACCTTGGTTTCACAGGAAATCTTTGCTGAATACGTTAATTACATGTAATGCCATATAATAAATCTTTTGTTATCAGCACCCGAAGTCGTATTATACAAAGGATTTCGAAAATATAAGAAGACTGGGAAACACTATTGTACAAGAATGAGAAAGAAGAGAATAAATATTTACATAAACCATTTGTCTCGAATCTTCCTGTTTACATCTACAAATGACCGGATCTTAAAAACCAGTAAAAAAAAAAACCAGCTTTTAAATCAAGCTGTTTATACAAAAAAATGATCGGCTCTCTAAACATAGTTGGAAAAGGGAAGTTGCTAATCAAAACGCTTATGTTTTTTCATCAATCAAAGAGGTACATTCAACCTTGCAGAAAATAAAGTAAAACAAATAAATAAAGAAACGATACTTAGTTTGAGAGCGCTGCCATGTTTCATGTGGTGTTCTATGAGTCGTTATCGCGGATCTCCAAATCTTTCGCTCCATTGTCTCCTTGCCAAGCCAGAAGAGCGAAACAAAGAAGGTGGGGAGAAGTGAAGACGTACTGTTACGTGAGCAGCAAGTGCTTATCACGATGCGATTCCTCACGATTTCACTTTCGGGGCGAAGGACGGAGATGATTGCTTAAAACCGGACAACTCCTTCCATGCACACTTTTGAAGGTCATTCAAAATTTAAGCAGATTTAAAACTTAAATACACGAGTAGGTGATTCTCTTTAAAAAGCCTGAACTTCCTAGGGTAGTTAAGGCTCTTATACAATGGAATTACTGTTATCGGAACTAACTGAAATGGTCACTCGAAAAATTTAGATAATTGGATTGCCCTTTAATGGGTAACAAATGAACTGTCTTGAGCTATCGTATTTTATTTCAATACCAAATACACAGTTGTAAACAGTTGCTACATTTTATGAACGGTAGTTAAATTACACACGAAAAACAATGAAACGAACATTAAAAGTTTAAAGTAATTTAATCCAATAGCGCACGTCATGTGTGGAGAGGTGAACAGTCATAACATCACCAAGTTTGTTCTGTCTGTTTTTAGAAATGAAGATCTTGCTCTGATGATTAGAAACGTTTGAAGCTTACTCACGAAACGCAACATAATCTAAGTTAATAATTAAATTGCTTTCTGCATTAATGCATCCAAAAGTATTAAAAAGCAACGTTTATTCTCCTAAAGAAAAGGCTTACGCTTTCCGATTTAAATAAGACAAGAGCCATTGAACCACTTCTCGACATAAATTAATCCAAAACCTATCATACCGTTAGGCTCCTTTTGACAATCTCAGTAAGTGTCATGAAAGTCAATCATATACGTGTTCGAGAAAATAGACTACTGTTATATATTTAGAATCAATATTTCTAATTGATTCTAAATATATAATAGGCTACGGATTACGCGCTAGATGCATTAACTACTCGTATTAAAAAAAGCACTTGCATTTCACTAAATCTAATAGATTTTGGATACAGAAAAGACATACTGTAAAGACTAAGTTTTCAGTTGAAATCTGAAAGCAATAGCTTTCATCAACCAACCTGGCTGTTATAGCCATCTGCGCACGTAACCCGACAGAATTAATATGGTTTCTACTCAGTAATGGTTAGCTTAGGTTATATGAATATGACAAAGCACATGAGGACTATCTGCCTTGAGAGGGAGAAATGCCTTCGTGGAGGATATTCTGAGGGAAACTGACTCGAATTCACGTTACGCATGGGGAAACCAACCATGTGGCCACCCCGTTCGCTGTCTAAACCATTAGGCCAGTGGTGGGTCCTATTTAGTATTGATTCATTTCTAACGAAGTGAACTGATCAAAGTAAGTTTTTTAGGTATGCGATATGGCCGAATATTCATAAAAAATAAGTATCATAAAGAACATTTATAATAAACATTTTACGTCATTTAAATAACGTAGAGTAAATTTTGGTATAATTGATATATTAGTCCTTCATCTAATATAGTTAAATTCTAGGAAACATGAAGGTAAGAGAAAATTGATAAAATTATGCATTACTTACAGAATAAAAAACTTATCTTTGTTAATATTCTTTCTTTCAAAAAATTCTTTTAAAATTTACTTTTTATATATACACAATGCTTTATAATAAAGCATTTTGCTTTTATAACGCATAAAATACGAAAGGATCTGTTTCAAGCAATTACTACGACTCGCGCACAACTAAGAATTAATGAATCTGGCGATAAAATAAGGATGCATTTCAAAATTTTGAATTTTTTTTAAATATACTTCTTCCTTTCTGAATGTTAAAGAAAAAAAAAAGGCTTCGAACATTGTAAGAACAGATCATGTTTACGGATGAGTTACTTTTATCATTGTCAATATTTATCTGTTACCTCCGTTCATGCATCAAACCTACCATAACGTCTTAAAAAAATCTAACAAAACATCATTGTTAACTGCGACACAAAGCAGAAACGCACCGATCGTTAAAAAAAGAGAAAAAAAATAATGGTACGCAGCTCCCTACAGCACGTTTCGTCACAGCATTTGCGTACGCCTAATTTCCACGTTCAAAACAAGAGAAAGAAGGAAACAGCAGGAGCCCATCTGGTTTCATTACTTGGATCCTAGAACAAGGATGTTCGAAACAGAATGGAATAAAATAAATAGCCCGGAGGTCGTCTGACCTCACCTTCTGTGGGGCCTTGACCTCCAGCCGGCTGACTTTCCATTTCACTTTTTATTTTTCGGTGACTTTCTCTTTTCCACATTTAATCCGCGTACAGATGAGTTCTTGTTGATGGTGCAGTCATCTTGTGACGCATTCTAGTTCTTTGTCCAGTCAGGGACGTGATTAAGAGGAAATGTTTTCTAGTTGAACATTTAGAAGAGTAATTACTTTCAAAATCTTTTTCCCATGAAATGTCTGAACGCAACTACACCTGAAAGGTCTCTTCATCAAAACTTCAATTTAATGCTGAAATGCTCTGATGAAAACCTATTACGTTATAACCAATGTTTCTGAACGTTGTATCAACAATGGACAAAACCTTTACCTCTAATTTGCTTCAGGCTTTTTAAAAGCGTGATGTCATCATTCAGTATTACATTAGATTAATCTTCAAAACACATAGACTTCTACATTTAAGAGTTAAGGTAATTTAAAATCTGGTATAATCAAGTTTTGATTTTAAAAAATCCAAGGCCGGATGCATAGCATTCCCTTAGAACGTCAAATAGCAACACAGAAGAGGCTACTTACAATTTCGTATGAAAGATTTGCTACATAACATAGATGATGGAGCTTAAAGTGACCTAATGCCTGAACTTCTGAAAAGATTCCAGTGCAGATGTTTTTAATGTCAAACGAAATTAATAAAGAACATTATTCTCTCTTAATGTAATTGTATACTTATTCAAAGGAACTACTTTGGACAAGTTTATAATTCTGACAGCAAGTTCCATTTCAGTTAGAGGATAGTTGAGAAGTGTTTGTGGCAATTAATCTCTCTTCTGTAACAGCGGATTTTATTGCATAAAGACTCCTAAGGGAGAAACTTACAACAAGTTTCTCTAGAGCATTCCCATCCGTATGGTAGGGACATATGTGACCAAAGTTAAATACGTTGATGGCAGAGGTTTCGGGTATATGTACTGGTGTGCGAGTATATGTACTGGTGTACAAAATTAAGGTGGTAAACTTTTCCGGAATTAATTGGAAATTAAAACTTTGAGAGTTTTAATAAATAAAACAAAAAAAAACCCTAATTTAATAGCGTGGTTAATAATTTGTTGTTAGGTTAAGCTAGTTTCTCTTTCGCTTACAAAAGGGTAACTAGCCTAACAACCTAAACAACAAATAGTATTTGGTAATAATAGTTGAGCCTTGGTTTATTTCGAGCAAACAAACTCTATCATTACCTTAAAGCAATTTTATCAGCTTACTGGATCAGGTCCACAACTTTTTTTATCATTTCTACAGACTTGCATTACCAAGTCATCTTTACTCGGAGCCGATCAATCTTATGTCTATCAGTGACATTGCACCTCTACCAAGCATCTAAAGGAATGAAAAAAATGTTTAAGGAATTCTGATTTATCTAACGACTCTATACACGAAAATCAAAGATGTTAAAACATTTTCCTGTTTCCTTCGTAAACTGGTATCATACTCCAGTTTTACAAATAAAGAAATTAGATTCATCTTAATATAAAATTTGAATATATTCCTCGAATTTTTTAGATCTTTTACGGATGTACTGAAATTCTGAAGAAAGCTTGATGCTTTAATTTTGGACGCTTCTGTATTTTCCTGAAACATAAGACATTTTCAATTTCTAATTGCAACACAAGCAAGATGTACTTTTTAAAATTCTTTCAGATTCTTCATATATGCAGTTACTGAGTGCCACTCAGTAATCGCAAGTGTTAAAAATGTCTCGAATAAATTCCATGATACACACAAATCCTTATTTTCGGAGAAATAAAAAGTCTACCATTTGTATAAAGCTGATATCTTTCAATAAGTTCACTCTTCAAAAACTGGCAACATCAAACACGTGGCAGACCACAAAGTCAAGTATAAGAAGAGTTCCCTAATTCAAGAAGAAATTCAAATTTGAAATTAAATATTCATTATTCAGCATAAAACCAAATAATTATTTTGGAATCGTATGGTAAATTGTGTTTACATATTTTTATGCGAAATAATTCTATCATTTTTGTGAGGCAGGAATTCGTAACACTAAACTACGCATTTTCTGCGAGATATTAAGCATCTATCATTTAAAAAAATCTTTCTTCATTCCATTTACAAGAAACCTATGCAAATACTAACTATAGGATTCTGGCAACTGGCAGAAAAATTCCTTATCATATTTGAACTTTAAATTCGAAGAATATCAGTTATGAGACCGAGACCCGCTTCTCAGAACTATTATGAAACCCTAAATAGAAACCATTACCTCCAATAATTTCATATTTTTCCATGTAAACTCAAGTTCAACCTGCTTAAAAAAACTCCCAAAACTTTCATTTGCTTGTTTATAAGATCATGCTAATAAACAAGCAGTAATAACTGGAAACCTGAAGTCAAAGGTTTGACGACTTTCCACTTCAACCAGCACTAGCAGTCAAATTAAACAAGAAACGAGAAATCTAAATGCCTCCAGATAAGTACTTTCCATCTCGTTTTTCAATTCGTAATTCAGGTTAAGAATGGAAAGAGAAGCAGAGTTTTCCAGCATAATGACAGCACTTGATTCTTTTATTACAAAAAGGAGGAAGTAATTCCTGAGATTAAAAAAAAAAAACGCAAATGAAATATTTGGAAAGTAATATCCCCTGACCAGTTGGTTCTTGTGCGCTTCCACTGCTCCAAGGCAGGACAAACATGCCATCAGTGAGGAGCAATTTGCTGAGACTGCCAAAGCCCAAAAAGGAGTAACAGATCCTAGAATTGCTTTTTATACTTTTACTTTTGCAAGCCAATGCACTTTTAAGGAAGGGTATTTCAGTAAGGTAAAAGACCCCCAGTTGATCTCCCTATGTTGACCTTTCTAATGATAATGTAAACAACATATTTTTCTTTTTGCGAAGTCCTTTGCATCTATCCTCCTTGTATGTTATGCTCATAATGGGCACAGAGATCTAGGTACAAGAAAGTTAAAACCGTAGGGTATGATAAAAATTCTCAAACTTCTTCTCGACAAGAAAGAAAATATGATACATTTTAATAAGTGCAAAATTTCGCAAAATGTTATTAAACCTTAAAATTAGCAGACTAGAGAGGTTATAACTACCGACTACTAAGTGCATCAAACAAAAGGAGTTGCTTGCGTTGTTAAGTAATTAGTTTAGCTTATATTACTTGAATGTGAAAAAACACATGACGGCTATCTATATAAGAGATGGACGACTTTCTAAAGGAATCTGGATCCAAGATGGAATTTTAGATGAATTTCATCTTAGATCATCTTCTGTCTAAGAATCTAAGATTTCTTTATCATCCAGATTCCTTTAGGATGGAATCTGGAAATTCACATTATGTATGGAGAAAACCACAAAAATCAAATATGCAACCAGCCGGTTTTCGTAGGTTCAAACTACTAGTATTCAGCTATCTTGACCACTCAGCCACTTTTGTGACGAAAATTAAATATAGATTTTCAATTTTCAATTTTGAATTACCTCGTGGAGTTTTTGAGGTTTAATATATTTCGTTTGATGTTAGAACTTCAAAATGCTAGACTCATCATGACCGATTTAAGAAGTAGAAGACTATCCTCTTAATAGCTTCATAAGCACACAATTAATATATAAATGTTAAAAAGTGTTTTAAAGCTTGGTCAAGTCTGAAGTCCCTGTTTATAAATTGCCTAAAATTTTAATAAATTTATATAAGTTACAATAAATTTCATCGATAAATTTTGCAGTTGCTTTAGAACAATATGGCTGTAACAGACATGATTTGTCCAATTCATTTAAAATAATACCAGAATATGTAAGATTAGATTTCAGAATAAAAGTTTTAGGGTTTTGTTCAGCATTAGCATGTAGTTTTAGAAGTTTTAGATTTCATGGAGTTAATTGCTTTTTATGGAGCAATCCTAAGGCAACTACAACGCGTATTTATTACAAGAAATTGCGACAAATAATAAAATATTAGGTGAGGCAGATCAAAATTTCTTCCGTAAAGAATTTTATAATAAGTTTTTTCTAGTAGAAAATAAAATACTTTCTGCGATCTGAAAGTCTTTCTGAGCGAAAACATGCAGGAAAATAATGTAAAAATTAGATTTCATATTTATGAAGCTATCCCATAACCGAGTATTGAAAGTTTCCATAAAGTTCCCTTACTTTAAGAAATTTTGCAATCAAGTATGGGTGTAGGATCAACATTCAAAAAAGAAAATGAGTTATGTCTGCAGATTTTGTAAATACCATATGTTATCACTCGTATATTTTATGGCCATCATAAACCACAACGCTGTCGTTCGCTCCCTTGTTTAATTATTTCAAAGCACGCGAGGTCTATCTTCCAAAAAGACAGAATTCCTTCGTAGAGGGTCTTTTTCAGAAAAAAAGTGTCTCCTGTTCATACTTATAGATGGAAAAACCCAAAAATGCTCTACAGCCGCCAATCCGTTCGCCGGGATTCGAACTAAGGTCAAACTGTTCAGCGGTGTTATCTACTCAGTCACTGGTGGGTTCACCGTCGAAATGCATAAACCTTTTTTTTTAGGTTTTCAGATACATTTTAGTCAAAGGTAAATGATACATAAAGTAAAAAATACGGATCTTTTCCGTTATAAGAAAAACATACGACAAAAAAAACTTTCAGCGGAACGATCCATGCATAACTTTCAAACTAAATGTGATCTTATTTCTTCTAACAGTATTCAGTTTCTAATGTCAGTATTATCAAAAATATTTTTAAGTTTGTTATTCCAATTCATTTTGTTATTAACTGAAAAACCTGAGAGAGATATAAACAATATTGCATTGATTGTTTTTATGCATATGTTTTTCATATGCATAAAAACACTTCATAACTGAATAAGACGGCCCACCAGCGGCCGAGCAGTAAAAGTCGCTGAACACTGGTAGTTCGGTTCGGGGTTCGAGTTCCGGCAAACGAGCTGGCTGCATGGTCGTTTTCGTGGTTTTCCCCATGTGTAACGTGGATACGAGCCAGTTTCCCTTAAAAAGTCCTCCACGGGACATCCATCCCTTTTCCGTGTAGTGCCTATGTGCAAAGCACGTAATAAGCAAGGAAAAAAAACTGAATAAGACAGTAAGTGAACGAGTTAGGTTATGTGAATATGACAAACACACGAAGGCTATCTACCCAGTGAAAGAGATGCTTTTTAGAAGGCTTTCTAATGAAAACTAGCTCATATTCACATTACACATGAAGAAAACCACAAAAAACCAATAATGCAACCAGTCCGTTCGCGTGAGATGGAAACCGGTCGAACCCCCAATATTTAGCGGTTTAAAACACTAATCGCCAATATTATAATTACTCCATTGTCGCACAGATAATATACTTAGGCCAATTTCAAGCTTTCTCCAAGATTCGAATCCGAGCATAACGACGATACGGCAGCCAACATCGCTGATCATTATACTAATCAAGGAGAGCTTTTTATCTCTATCGATATGAGCTAATGATAAATACATGAGTGTTCAACACAACAAAGTCTTAAGTCAACTTTGTTGTGTTGTTGTAACTTATCTCACTTGTTTGATAGCAACATCAGAACAAAACCACGAAATTCTTGAGCACCATACAGGTGACAGTACGACTTTGCTCAATTCCGCCCCCACATTTTGATGGAGAGCACCCCAGGAGGGAACAAGTCTGATATTTAGAGTGCCACCATGTGGCACAGACATGCATTTACTTATATCCATGCCTTCTCCGGCATTCGAACGCAGGCACTTCGGTACGACAGTCAGCGTCGCTAACCTCAATCCCGGTTGGGCGGCTAGGTCGACGTACACTGCTCAAAAAAAAAAAAAAAAAAAAGGACAGTGCTATATCTCCCGTTCTACTGGGGCGATTCACGAAATTCAAATTGCGTTCTTCATGTCTCGAAAGCGCGACTTAGGATATATATTAGATTTATATATAGCACTACTCTAACATAGGTATTTTGACACAAAATCGGACTTTTTCTGAAATAACATACCAATTGTTTTACATATTTCGATTCTACGACTCAAATTATGCCAGAATACCAAGTTTTGTAAAGATCGTACGAGTAGTTTTTGAAATATTAGCTCTCAAAATTTTAGCTTCTCAATGTTAATTGAATTTGGCAAATATTTATTTATATCTCTTTTTTTATTAAACTTTTTTGATTTTTTCTCTCACATTTCGAAATTTAGGTTCATTCCAAATAAAATTTACCCATTTTTTGTGTTTTATTTTTTAAATTTCTATTTTTAAATAATTTTTATAAATTTTTCGAAAAATATTTTGAATTATAACCTATAAAATTTTTACCATCATCTTAAAGTAGGTATATTTTTAAGCATATCTGCAAAAAATTAGACTTTTTTTATTCAAAATTTTCTAAGATATACACAAATTTACATATTTTCGCGTTTTGAAATTTGGCATCTTTTTTTTGAGCGATAATAACGCCAAATGTGGTCTATGGATTTTTGTTACATTGTATTGCCACAGCTACTTTTAACCTTAAATTTCAAGTAAAATTTTACGGAGAATTAATTATATGACATTTTTTCCCTCAATGATGCGTAATAAATATTTATTAATACTATATGAAAAGCTATTTTTATAAATAAATTTTTTAATATTTTTTTAAATTTCTCTCTATCTTTTTTTTTTTTTTTTTTTTTTTTTTTAAATAAGAGTAAATTTTGTATGAGTAAATTTTTACCTTCGGCGTTTTATCGTCTGCTACTTTACTTCGATTAAATCGAATTGTCTAAAACTGAGAATTTTCGTTTGATGTTTATTTGAATTTTATGACATTAACTGCACAATTTATTTCTAAACAAACTGATGCTTTTGAAGTGGCTGAAAGAGCGGCTGGTACTATCATCCATATTTTTAAAGCACAGTATATATTTATAAAAACATTAGATTTAGAATAATCATTTTTATAAAAGTCAAATTATGATATAAATATACAACCCTCTAGAAACTGAATTAATGGAAGTTCAATGGTTATGTAGAAATGATCTGCAGCTACTTAATAGCTGGATAAGTCAGCAGATTCCGTGGACAAGTAATAATAATTATATAAACGACACCCAACATTCTGAATTCAATTAACAACGAGGATACGATATTTATTAAATGAATTCAAGAAGTTTTAAAACATAAAAAATCAACTCATTTTTTATCCAAAAATGTATTTTGGTGCGTAGCGTATTTTCATTATTCTAATTTAAAATTCTAATAATTCTTAAAATTCTAATTTAGAATGTAATTGTCAAGAACTGATTCCTAATCATCAGTAATATAATAAGTAATTATTACGGTTATTAATAAATCCTTCTTATAAAGTAATTGCAAATATTTCAAAAAACTTTCTGTCTGAATGCAAATATTTTAAATTTTATATTAATCAAGATTGCACACGATATTATTTATTTGCACTTCAATTCTTAACGTCAGTTCTAGTAGAAGTTACAAATCAATTATATTTAATTAAGGATTGGATTGGATTATTTAATTATGGCAAAGCACATGAGGGCTATCTGCCTAAAGGGAGGGATGACTTCGTGGAAGACTTTCTAAGGGAAACTGGCTCGTATACACGTTACACATCGGGAAAACCACGAAAACACCCATGCAACCAGCCTGTTCGCGGGATTCGAACCTCGGACCGAACTACCAGTGATCAGCGTCTTTACCGCTCGGCCGTTTGTGGGCCTTTATGAAATGGAAGGCGATAACTTTATTTAAAATGATTGTCAGAAATACCAAAATGTTTCGAAAAGTTGGATACTTTTTAATATGCTTTCAGAATGCTTAAAGAAAAAGAGAAGAAAAATAAATTTTTTCGTAAAATTTAGTATTTGTTTTTTTTTAATTAAAAACTTTTCAATGTTATGATATTTGATTCTTGCGATTTCAAAAATAAAATATTTGACTAAAATATGAATAACATTTTAAGAAACCAAATGTAGGATAAAATTGTGTAAAGCAAAGGGCACAATGATAAAACTGTTTAAAGCAGTGTATGCAAGTCATCCTAAGTTAAAATGTCGGTTATACATCTCTTATTTATATATATATCTGTTCTGAACGGAACATTGAAAGGCGTGTAAAACTGCGCTTTACTGTATTTTCTCTTTTAATATAGTATGCAGTTTTCAAACTCATCGTAGTCTGGGTTATAAAGTATTCTTCCGAAAGAAACGCAGTTCAAATATTTAAAATCAAATTCTGGAAAATTGATATTAATAAATATATTTAAAATGCTCAGTTCGAAGAAATAAATAGAAAATTTTGAAACAATTATCTGAAGAGACAATGCAACACAAACAATTAAAATAAAAGTATAAAAATTTAAAAATTACCTAAAATAATAACTATGACGAAAAATATATATAAAGAAAACTATTTAAAAAAAATAAACGCTGCACCTTTATTTACGCAGTTCGAATAGGTAAATAGAAATTTTTAAAACAGTTATTCGAAAAAAAAAGAGAAAAAAAAAAAAAAAAAACGTGCAACTTAAACAATTAAAATGAAATTCGAAAAAGAAAAAAATTACTTAAAATAATAAGTTATAATTAAAAATATAATATAAAGAATATTATTTGGAAAAAAGGAACGATGGTGACTTTTTTTCCTCTCATGGGAAAGGAAACTAGGTTGCCATATATTAAGAAGTTCGCCAAGTGGCGAACTGACGCAAACTTCTTGGCGCAAACTGACATAAAAGTGCCAACATAAATTTGTGAATTTCTCCGTAAATTTCGCTCCAAATTTTACAAAATTTCATATTTAGGCGTAATTTGAGTCGTAGAATCGAAATATGTAAGAAAATTGGTATGTTATTTCAGAAAAAGTCCGATTTTGTGTCAAAATACCTATGTTAGAATAGTGATATATATAAATCTAATATATATCCTAAGTCGCGCTTTCGAGACATGAAGAACGCAATTTGAATTTTGTCAATCGGCTCAGTAGATCGGGAGATACAGGACTGTCCCTTTTTTTTTTTTTTTTTTTTTTTTTTTGAGCAGTGTACATTATATTTCTAGAGAAAATTATTTAGTGCGTATTGTCCTATAACAAAATAAATCCTATATTATATATATATAATAATATATTTATATTATACTTAACAAATGCGAAATGTCATTCTGTATATAGAAAATGAGCAAAAACGCATCATTAAGTTTACAAAACATGACGAATTATGTTGAAATAACGGGTTATAGATCTCATAATTCCGTCCATTTAGTTGCATAAGAACTTCGAAAAAAATTGACTGTAGAATTCCGGGAGATGTCCGTATTGATTCAGAATTCCAGGATACAGAAACTAATCTGTAATGAAACTTGTTAAAAGATTATACAACAATCCAATTTCTGTCGGATCATAGTACTACATAGACAAATTCAGCAGTGCTGATGATAAAAGTACAGAGAAACTTCGAAGAGCGTCTTTACAAAGCAACGAAGTATGAAATGTATGTAGAAAATAACAAAGTATAAAAATAATGTTTTGCTCGGTTTCCAGCGGCTTTACTGAAGGTTCTTTGAGGAAATTTGAATATACAATGATGAAAGCTTATGCCCCTGACGTCATTTAATAGGAAATCTCTCTCGCGCTTGCCCGCAAGCAAGGTCAATTTATACTTTGCAAAGTACACTATACAAAGTAGGTTAAACACACAAGAGTTTCAACTTAAATAAACCTTCCTCTCACATGTGAAGTTTACCTAGAATAATAATTCCGTTTTTATTTTTATTTCGTCATGCATGAGAGTGTTTTGAGGTGGATACTTCCTTTCCCTTGAGCACTCTTAGCCGAATACCTCGTACATGTGTAAGTTACAATTTCAGCTGAACTAAAACTAAGTGTAAAAACTTTCTGCGAAAAAAATTGTTTACTTCTTGGATTTAAACATGTCAGCACATATAGGAATGCTAGATATTTACAAATGTACTCTTAAAAACTTTTCGGTTGCATAATGGTCAATGGTATGCACTCTGGAAAAGTAAACCTCTGATGTATGAATGTATGTGTCCTCGAAAACAGATACTTTCCTCAGCCCAGTTTTTGAATATAAAAATGGCAAAGAATTTCACTCTATATGTTAATGAATTCCCTCTCTAAAGCTTAGAAAAGGAATAATAAATCACAAGCTAAACATAGCGGTCATTCGAGTCATCTAAATATTAGTAAATTCCCAAAGCTCTTTAAAACCTGGAGATTTCAAAAAATATTTTGAAATATTCAAGTAATTTTTATATGGTATCTAAGATATTTACCGGGAAGTAGTTGTTCCTAGAGAGGACAGATAAATCCTAAATTTTCTCGAATCCCAATCCTTAAAGAAATCGAGACATATTAGAAGAAAAAATTATAAATTATAAGGAAAAATTTTAAAAAATTAATATTACGACTAATTAAAAAAATTTCACACTTGCGTTTAATATAAAAAAATTCAGAATACAGTTTTAAAACATCGATATACACCTAAATTTGTTAAGAATCTGCAAATGAAATTTAATAAATAAGTTAATAGTAGTTAAAACTTTTTAATTTTGAGATTCATTTCCGCAACTTAACTTCACCAAGAAAGTCTAAATTGTTACTCAAATATTTATATATTTTCCAAATACTTTCAAATCAAAGCAAGTGTAGAGAGGATAAAGTTATTTCAAGCGTTAGCACATAAATAATTTAAAAGGTATAACATAAAATGTAATATATAAAGCATATAAATAATTTAACATTAAGTATAATACATAAAACATATAAATAATTTAAATAACATTAAATAATAAGCATGGTAAGCTCTTACCAGAAAATTAAGCGTCGCCCACAGAGTCATCGCGAGATGATATACCGACCAGTATAATGATTAAAAAATTAATAACTAGGAAAGCCGTTTTCAGTTTCAATATATTTGTTCGACGAAACGTGCTTATTTGTTTTTGTGGGTCATCAACTTGGTTGAGGTCTACCAGCACTTTTCCCTTGATAAGTTCTGTTTGAAGCCTTGGTCAAAGAAGATTGACTATATTTTTTTATATGTATAATTTCTCAGTATTTTGTAAATTAAAAGGATTTTTTCGCGTACTAATTTTGATTTTGTTGTATAGGTTTTCTAAATTTTTTTGTATAAGTAGGTTT
The DNA here is from genome assembly GCF_044657685.1 of Stegodyphus dumicola. Taxonomy (NCBI): domain Eukaryota; kingdom Metazoa; phylum Arthropoda; class Arachnida; order Araneae; family Eresidae; genus Stegodyphus; species Stegodyphus dumicola. The sequence goes on from NC_140776.1 coordinate 137,228,026, forward strand.
TTTTCGCATACATTTTATTGTTTTAATTTAGGTTTTGTTATTTTGACTTTGTTTTGCGTGTAATATCAGGAATTAGGAAATTCAAATGTTTTTACGGCTCTAGCTAGTTTTTACCTCTCCTTTTCTTATAAATCTATCCATCTATATATATTAAAGTCCACCAATCTCATTTTATAATGGGTCCTTCTATTGAACGTCAATGGAATTAATCTTTCCAAAGTTTTGAGTTCAGTTTTTCTTAATTCGAATTCAAATGACATAAAAAGTGCAAAGAAACTTCAATCGTATCGGAATTCGAAATGTCCTATCTTTGCAAAAAATAAAATGCTTCTGTCGTCTCAGCTACAAGACAAATGTATAGAAAAGAAAATAAGAATAAAAATCCAATCGAATATTTCTCTCGTTGCCCAGAAATTGTCATAATTGTATAATTAAAGTAAAGAAGTAACGTAGATAAATTAAAGTTCGTCTAACATGGGTCTATGACGACAACCAATAATTAAAGAGTAAATGTTAATCAAGGAATACATGCATAACAAGCACGCAAGCTGTCAATCACTTTTGCAATGAGTTGCACCGACCAGAGTATCTGATTGTGCTTTAATTACATAATTATCATTTTTAATATTCCCTTTTCTCTTTTTAAGCAGACGACTAAGAATTTTTCCTTGTAGTAATTATGCTTTTATAGATGCATATTAGAGTAATCCCATGTTTTTAAACGTGTGCAAACATCAGACCAGCAGAAACTCGATAAGAAAAATCTATAAAAACTATTATAAACCGTAGACCTATAGAAACTCGACAATAAACTACAGAAAAAACTATAGCTATAAGAAAGAATAGACCTATAAAAAGGAATATATATATATTTCTTGTTTTTTTTTTAATTTCTAATTATGTACATACATACATATATATATATATATATATACATAGAGAGAGAAAGAGAGAAACCTAATGGAGATGCTGCATTGCTTTCTATAACGTCCATTTTAAAGTTTATATATTATACAGTCTCACTCTCTTTGTAAGCATAAAATGTGGACTATCTGCACTGATTAGTTAGTTTCTTTTTAGTACGATACATCGTAGTTCCAAATGATTTGGTCTTCTGTAAAAGAGGTCGTCGTAGAGAGAGAATGGTTATCGTTACAGATGTTTACGGAAAAGTACCCTTTAGTTTAATAATTAATCCAAAGAGCGTTAGCCGAAAAGGGTTATGAATTTTGTTCTAGCATTTTGCGTTGATTCACTTTTCAAACTGTTGCCACCAAATGTTGTAGCCCTGTATTAAAAAAAGAATTATCTGCATAAATGTATATATGCTTCTTGTATTGTGATAAAACAACAGTGCCTAGAGCCACCAAATTTTGAATAACGTAATCCTCACCGAATATGGGCATCAGGAAGCACGAATTTAGAATTTGTTTTATTACCTATTTCATATTTTGTCAGACATTAAAGAATGTTTGATTAAGAAACTCATCGATTTCAAAGCGAAGAATGGCGACACAGTACGAGAAAAAAAAAACATTTTTATATCCAGCGCGCGAGACTGTATCGGAAATTCTAAAGATATGCTCATTTTAAAATTATTTGAGATATTGCTGTTCAATTGAATTTTATGGTTTAAGTGAGAAGAACTTGATATTTAATAAATAAAGGTAACACACAAAACGTTAAAAAAGCCCATGTAATGTAAAATCTGAGAGCTTATTTTATGATAAATATCGTCTGCTACTTTTAAGGTTTTTTTAATCCAATTTTTTTTTTCATATTAGTTTAAATATAAACATATGCGAAGTTGACTCACATTTGAAAATGAAAAATATAAAGCATTTGTTGAATCACATCATTCTAAATAAAAAATCACTCTCAAATCATTTCTTTCAGCCGACCGCACTTCATTATCTGCACTGTTGTTCTGAAATTTTATCTTCTCATGCATTCGAATTTCTTCTGATTAATTTTCGTTCTTCCTCCAGTTTAAACTTCATTTATCCGAAAATACGAATTGGGGTTTCACCAATGACTTAGAAGATAAGACGGTTGAGCATTGGTAGTTTAATCGAGGTTCATTTGCCGGCCGAAAGGGTGCCCAAATGGAAGTATTTAAGACTATCTTTAAATTCTTCAAGAAACATACCCTTTCTTAGGCCGGTAGCGCATGAGCTTTCTTGTCGGCAAATAAGCAAACAAACCAGATGAACTATATTTGATCTGTTTGTAAGGTTGTGAATACATGTAATCATAGCTATTCACCTTGCCTAATTTCATTTGAGTAATCGATTACTCGATTATTTCTGAAAATGAATCTTATGTTTATTTTAAATTGTTATCTTTCAATATTAAGATCGAATACTTCATGTCAGATAATTTATCAAAAAATACAATCTACGTGGAATGAAATGCAATTAAATCGTTAAAACAACGTACTCTTTCTTAATTTGACAAACAACACAAACTATGTAGTATGAAAATAAACAATTAAACCTGAAAATCTGTTTTTAAATCTGATTCTCAAGGAAGCATTTAAATGAAAGAAAGCGGCAAAAGCACTCAACCGCAAAAAATTATTTCGCAATAATTCTGCAAAATCTAAACTTAGAACTCGAAAATCGTATAAATTGAGAAATTCCCTGTAATTTCAGGCTTTGTACTCCATGAATTGCCAGCAATAAATTAATAAGGAAGTTGAGGAAAGCTATAAGCAGGAATTTTTGGTTTTGCTTTTATCCAAATTATATTATGGAAAACACTTTTTTACTCTGATATCGTTAAAGCAGTAGAAATCAGTTCTGGATCTTCACTGCAGAAATGATAAGCAATATAATAACACCCTCAGTTGGCAGTAAATTGTATATAAATTTCATATTCCTTAGTTTCATTTTTTTATATATGGAAATAGGAAAAAAATTTAGAAATCTTGAAGATCGTGTTCAGAATTGTGCAAGGTAGAGATTTTACATACTCTGTAAAATTTGAAATTCTTCACAATTGGGAAAAATTCCACTTCTTCAGAATATTGAAAAAACTATCGAAATATTTTTTTCCTAATATTGTGAAAGGATGCATTCAGTTATATTAAATTCGCTGGCCAGTAAGGGCTTGATCAATAAATAATCAGGTTATTTGAATTTGTCAAATCACATTAGAGATACTTGCATAAATGAGGAATGGCTTCGTGGGGGAGTATCGAACAGAAACTAGCTTCCATTCATGCTACCTATGGTAACGTTCGCTACGAAAACCAACCCCTAGTTGGTTTCGATTGTAGTTCATTTGATATGAATTAAAAATTTTTTTGCTAAATTTATGAATAATCCTGTATTTATGAAAATAAAAATAGATGTTAATTACTATTTACAAATTCAAGAACTGTGCTCTTATAAAAAAATGAAAATTGGAAAAGTCATTTTTTTAATTGAAAAAGATTAAAATTGAATTCATTTTTTTGGCTTAAATAAATCTTTAGAAATTGTAGCAATTGAATATTATTGCAACTTCTAAACACTTAGAAGCACATTATCTCCACAAGGGAGAGGAAGTGAAGAATGAGAATAGGTTACAAATTATTACTGGTAATCAATCATCATAAATTTACAGAATCTACGATCATCGGCTTTTTCCTTCGTTAATTATTCAAGAAAAACAAACCATCAAATAGATACTGTTTACCACGGCAAGTAACAAAATAGTTTCAAGGATGCGAAGCCGGCCATTTTCAAGTGCAAAAATTCAAACAGACGACTCGACGTTTTTAAAGATTACTTTCGCATTTATGCTAAGCGATTAATCTTTTTTATGCATAAAGGGTAAAAGTTCAAAGAGAAGAATACATTATTAAAGGTTAAAATGCCCGTTTTCAGCAGAAAGTATGTAAAGAAATAATATGGTATTTTATATCAAAATGATGCCAAAAAAAAGAATTATAAAGTTATATAATATTTTCTACTTTTCACCGAAAGTGAACAATTTATAAACATAGTATTTGGTTTAGATTATTAAAAGTGATGTACTGCTTTTTCGTTTATAGTTTCAGAAAATTGCCGCCCAGGCGAGAAAGTGGTTAGTGACTCTGACAGCCGTACCGAAGGGGCCGGCTTCGAATCCCAGAAAAGACATGGATTTAAATTGTCTGTCCCTTCATATGATGAAACAGAGGCCGCCTATTAGTTGCCTCCCTAATAAAATTACCACCGCTTCTTCTGGCCGGAGTAGCGGCCAAAGCCTAAAATGGCTAGTGCCCGTCATTTAAAAACAGAATTTCAGAAAATATGAGGTTAGGGCCCAGCGGAGAGCCCGAAATTAAAGACAGGCCTCCTCAAGAATTTTCGTATTGGAACATTTTTCTGCATTTACTGCAAACGTGCAAGATACCTTTCAAAAATTACATTGTGGAAGAAATGAAAGGGGAACATGGTAACACTCGAAGACCACTGTATAATAAGGATAAATAAAAATTAATGAAAATAGGAATAATTTCTTACTGAAATACTTCTCTACTTTAAATTCTCGAATGCAAAATTGTCAATCCCCAGGCCATGAGAACTTGGTTTGTGGCAGTTCCCTGTTGGCTAGACTTCTAGTGGCAACTGCTGTCCTTTCCTTTGGTATGAAATCTGTTAATGCTCAACTACCTTTCTTTGTGAGAGTTAGGGTTACTTACTTACTAGTGGCGTAAATAAAGGGTAAGCATAGGGGCAAGCTAGGGAAAATTGTTAAATATACAAATCATATTATAAAAATAATTAGCTTTTGTTTTCCAAATGCCAATAATAAATTATGTAATAATCTATACGAACCTGCTATAGAAAATATAATTTTAAAGAGGACGTTATTGGCAGACCCACATACTCCAACTTGCGGTGGACCTCTAAACGATTTATACCGGCACTGTATGAGGTCACGAAAGCAAAAAAACACAATTCTCAAAAGCATAAAGTTGTATCAAATGCAATCAGTGTATGAAAAACCATAAGTCAAAATGTACTGTTCAAGATACAACTAAATTACGAATCAATAGTTTTAATTTAAAATTAAACTAAATTTATGTTTCATTTATGTTACATTAAAATATAACGCTATAAACTTTAAACTGTGGGCACAGTGAAAAATATGAAACTCAAAATTTAACTTCTTCTAGATGTTCTATGTTATGTTTTATAGATACTTTATCTCCTCTCGATTGATTTATTTTTTTTTAAATCTTTCATAAATTTCTAATCAAATTCCTAGCTGCATAATTATTAGAATTTCTGCAGTTTTTAATCACTGATTAAAATTTTGAGAATTAAATGTACAAAGGAGGAAAACAACTTCAGTATTTATTGAATCCCCTCTTTTTTTTTTCTTTTCTGCTGCTATTTCTAAAATAATCTCCTGCAATCGATGCTTACCTTTACACCTTGGTGTGACCTTAATGCGAATTTCTTTCAGTAGCTAGCTACTAAGTTTTTGCGTGGACTTGACACATTTTAAAAGCACGCTAATGCTATGACATTAATTTTTCAAAGAACTTGAAAACTTGGAACATTTGGAGTGGGACATTCAAAAGGTCTGTTGCTTAGGCGTACTTGTTTACCTTTCTTTCGTCTGTCCTAGATGTTAAGTGAGCCTGCGCAGGTGCCTTGTGACTCATCGAACAAACACTGTTAACATGGGGTTCATTTCATTCTTTCAGCAATCTGTACATCTCGAATCCTTATGAAGAGCCACAGCAAACGATTGTAATGGCTATGTAAATATTCGGATTTGATTTATGTTGTACATGTACGTTAATGAAATGTATAGCGTTTGTGTATAAATTGATTAAGAAAAAATTTAAAGTACTCACGAATACAGTAAATTCTTCAGAGACTTTTATAAATATTGAAACAAGATTACGAGTTAAAAGGAATGTTCCTCCATAATCCCCTAAAAGTTATTTTCATAAATCATTTAACTACGACATGTAAGACAAAAAATGTAAAAACAATCCATATTTTTCATATTCCTATTGTTGTTGGTAGTAAAGACAAACTGCACAAAGGTTGTTTAAAAATTAATTTTTCATGAGATAATTAATATTTCATTTTGAAAAGGTATTCTAAAAGTTATTCAACTCAGGTAATAATACGAGTACATCTGCACTTTTGCTTATTATGCTAGATATTCTCAAAAGAATCGAATTATCAGCGAATTATTTACAGATTTTCGTTGGAAAGTTCATCCTCGACAAAGATATTTTTTTCTAAAATAAACATATTGCTCTCATATGATTTGTCATAACTATAACCTACTAATTACCTTATATCGTATATAAAATAACTATGGGATAGGTCGTGAGCTTAGAAGGTTTAAATTAATAGGCGTATTAGGTAAATTAAATAAAAAAAAGTAAGGCTAATCAAGGCTCAACGATGCGCAACTGTAAAATTAGTCCATCAGGAAAAATATCTGAAAAGTTTCGTTGTTTATTTGATTATAGCAAAATGGACGAGGGCTATCTACTTAGGGGAAGGAACGCCTTCGTGGTGACTTTTAAGGGAAACTGGCTCGTGTCCACGTCACACATTGGGGAAAGGTAATCGTCCATGCAGCCAGCCCGTTAAAGACAACAAATGCACTCAGTACAAGAAGTAATACTAATGAGAAAAATGACCGTTGAATTTCAAAATTGCAAATCCACGTTTACTTAAAAAATACTAGTGTGCTAAACGAATACGTCTGTTGCCACAAAAATACTTTTTACAACTTCGTAGGTCGTCACGTAAATACTTTTTGAAAAAGTGGCGAGTTTCTTCATCAAGACAAGGATGCCAACAAGTCCCTATCGGGTAAGTTACGGGGAGGAACATGGGATTCATATAAAAATGAGATCCGATACCACCTTCACCAGTAGGACTTCTATTCACTGTGTTAACTACAAGAATCTTTGTTTTAATCCAAGGTCCATGATTCATCATACTTGTCATGCTTGTCAGATTATCTTGTCATCAGTTTAATCGTATTAAAGGAATAGCATGTTGTAACCAAGGAGATTCATGAAAAATAAATTTTTCGAAATTCCTTAAGATTTTGGACTTAGTTTTTTATACGATGCCTCATATCATAAATATCACGTAAGCTATTATTATACCACTGTAAAGTATTCAGTTGTTAATCATTATTTATATTAGATTCATTAATTGATATTTAATAGAAAGAAACTTGATGATTCACGATCCCTCATCCATTTAAGCTTTCAAACAATAAGGAAAAAATAAGAAGATATCATCGGATGCAAAAATACTGGCCAATCAACTGCAACTATTTTTCAAAATGCAGCAATTACACGTAAATACGCTATTTACATAATAAAATATTCCTACCAGAAAGCTGTGATATTTTCTTCAATAAAGCTTCCAGCTATATTTTCCAGGCCATTACCATCACGGAGGTAAAAACATTCAGAGATGTTTACGCTATTTAAGGACAACTCGTGAAAGATTTCCGGTTGTGCTATGAAAGTGTTTTCCGTAAACATTGCCTAACGTATCAAAGAAATTCCCAGGGTTTGACGTCCGTAATCTGAAGTCTCAAATGGGGTAATAACTGTCGTGTTTCGAGGGTCGCTTGAGGTTGAAATTCACTTTTGCAATTTTAGTCGATTACGTAAGTAGCACGATAAATCGATACGGCAAACGATTTTTTTAACGTATGTGGAGGTTATTTTTTCTCCATATATATGTTGTACTGTTTATATACAAAAGACTTCCGCTTAGTGACATTTACTCGTATTAAAAAAAATCCGAAGGTTGGTAGGTTTGTTTTCAGTAATCAGTCGAATTGCCAAGTATATTGAAATGTCTACAAAAATATTGTGGACATTTCCTGTTACACTTAGTCAGCAGAGTTTCTTTCGCATGACGAAGGCTTAATGGATATTTAATGACTGGTTTCAATATACAATGTTCACACGTGGATATTCACACAAACATATTCATGTTTTTAATGTGACATTACACTAAAAAAAAAGCTTACCGATAATTCATTTTCTGAAACTCCCATTTATTGCATAGTCCACTGAATTCGGTTATAGTGAGCAACATGTGTAAACTGATGTTCCTCATAACAATTATTATCGGTATAAACCGTTTTTCAATTTTGGTTAGCTAGCTGAAAGTAGACTGAAGTACCGAAAAGAAAAGTAATTCATTATATACCTCGTATTAACTTACCCACATAAATTACTAGAAAGCAAACATAATATTTCACTTTTAAGAATGTGCAATTAATATTGGCAGGTCTTATATTCCTGGACCTTACTGAAATTTTGAAATTAAAAGAGCTGATGCTTTAGCGATACTCCCCGTGGAACTTCACACTGATTTAAAACTTAAGTGTTAACAGTTTCTCACTAGAAGTGCCTTTGTAGGAAAGACGCCTTCTGTAATTGAGACCTATAATATCTTGCCTCACCAAAAACATAATTATCAAAAAGTTTTTTTTCCCCCAGGTTTTTCAGATTTTCTCTTACAATATTTCACAGAATAAAAGATGTACATTTCCGACAGATTTTAAATTAATTCAAATTTTGTCAGGGCATGGCAAGTTAAATATTTATTTAAAACAATATGGATTTCCTTAAAACCTCTGTGCAGCTGCGGGAGCGGTGATGAAGATGTTAATGGAATTTATCTTCATTATCCCCCCCCCCCAAGTTCAGGCAAGGTAAGATACTTTACACCACACTTTAAAGGAGGTGTCTATATCTTGGTCATTAATTTTTCGTGAACTTTTATTGATTAAAGAAGCAATTTCATTCGGAATTTTTTTTTTTATTTTAATTATTATTCTTTTTTCGGTCACTTCTTTTTTTTACTTTGCAGCGTTATTTTACTTTTTTATATTTTTGTTAGTGCTATAACTTACTTGTGTACGTTTCGTGGCATACTTTGTGGAACATGAGAAGATGAAGTTAAAAATTTTACACATTCCCTGTTAACTAAAACAATAAGATATAATGAAAGATGATTTTGAGTCTCTAAGACATTTAAAACTAAAATTTGTTTCAATGATAAAGAGAATATTCATAGACAAAATAAGTATCATGCTTTCACGGAATTTTTCTAGGGAAAATTTATTTATATTCATATTAAACACTGGAAAATAATATGGCTAAAATAGATTTTCGACGGTAAAATTCTACGGTTTCAGATTCTCGTGTTTGTCCGAATCCAGATGAAGCTGGGCTCCGAATCCGGGATTAAGGTTTAATGGTCTTATTTATTCAACCACCGTTTGACATTTATTTTATTTGAAGATTTACACTTTAGACGCCTCAAAGTTTTGAAAGTCATCATTTGAATCAGTTCTCATTTCTTCCTTTCAGAAAAATTGGCAAATGTGCCCACTATAACTTAGTTTGTCTGTCCATATTTTAGTTCAATTTTATTTATCATGTCAACCTTATCACTTTTGTTGCATACATTAACTACAAGCATTCTTACGCTGTGAGAAATGCAGCATTGCTTTCTGCCCCCCTCTCTAACAGTAAGTTATTTCATCTTTTCTAACCGTGATCGAAATTTCATATAAACTTTTCGGAACAATCTGACAGACATAGCTGTAACTTATATTTTTAGCATTATTCTATAAATTTCCAACATTAAGTATGACCTATACTCACGAAATTATTATTTATGTTGATTGAATAACACAAAAATATTTCAGAAGTGCTTCTGTTGAAGATTAGTTGCGTACTTGCAGTTGCTAAAATAGGTGTCCTATATCCAAGCAATGTACTCTTTATGAAAATGCACATAAATTAATGAATTGTTGCTCATAACCTTGATCTCATGCAAACAAATTGGACCACATATTATTCCAACATAATTTAAACTGATAATTAAACTTGATTAAACATAAATAATTACTCCAATTTGGCCTAAATACTTCTGCTTTATTTTAATTAACTGAAACTAAGTATCCTTGCTTTTAAACCGATGTTATGTGCAGATAATTATTGCGTATCTTAATACAGAGTTCTGTGCTTCATAAATAGTTCAAATCAAAGCATTATCAGAGATTCTGTTTCTTATAAAATAATAATAAGCACTGCAGAGATTTCCTACCTTTATTTCTAATGAAACAAAGAAAGATAGGTAATATTTGAGCAAAACCAAGCAAATTTTGACGAAAACTTCAGAAGGATTGATTAACTGATTGAGACAAAGCGTACAAGTACTGCTCAAGGAAATAGATACTGGTTCATAAGCATGTTACATGTAGGGAAGCCCTAAGTGATTCGAGTTGCTGGCTGACGTATCGTATCGTTGGACCCGGTTCGAATCCTGGAAAATACTTGGATGTTTGCAAGTGTATAGTGTTTATGAAATATAAGGCAACATAAAATACACGGTGAATCGAGTGCTCTCAAGTGGTTTGGTAAGAGAAAAAATGGTAAACACTTGGACCCATCCCTTACAGATGTTCAGTAGTTTTAGCCACTTGGCCAGGTAGGCACTACTTCAAAGCATAGTTGGCCTATATTTTAAATTACACATTAAAGAAAAGTTCACAAAAACATATGCTGTCAATCCTTTTCCAAAGATACTTTTAGTTTGATTACAACTGGTTTGGGATTCAAAGGATTAAAATCCACTAACGATTCTGATTAATTATGAAAGAAATATTTCTTTAATATAAGAATGACTCAACAGAGAAATTGCTATTTTGAAATCTGAGCATGTATGCTTTTATATGTTTGAATGCCTGTAAACAACACAGAATAAATATGTATTGTTAACGTTTACGGCGCACGACAGTGGCATTCAGAAGTCTACGTTGATAAAGTACTGCAGTAAAATCGTTATTCTGAAACTCATTAAGAGTTTTAAAGAAAAATATGAGCATTTAAGTAGCGTTTGAAAGCTACTTAGATCTTCGTTTACATTTTTATTTAATCACACATAATGATAAAACACTGTCTACTGTTCTAGATGAATTAACCTAAGATTTTATATAACAAAAAATATGCCTTCCTTTTAAAGCTCATTAAATCGGAAAGCGCCCATAAAATCGATGAATAAAATTTATATCTACCATAAATTTGAAGGATTTATGTACCTTAAGTAGGCATTTGAGTATTTTTTCTCTGCTTAGAATCATTAATTGTAGAAAATTTAGCAACAATCAATGGAATAAATGCTCTTCTAAAGTTTTCATAACCTTTTTTCGGTGCAAATGAAAAAAAAATGGCTAACTCGATCTCCCGCTTTGCACGCACTAATCTACTTCAATTATTAAATGAATAAAAGAATAACTGAAAGATTTCAGATTTTAACCATTGCCCAAAAGGGTTTGTTAAGATATTTTTATGCTCTCGCAGAGCTTGCCATCGACTTCTCTTTCTTTCATTCATGATAAACCCTTTTTTTAAATCTTTTTAGCTTATTATTAAGCATCGTTTTCTTTAATCATATTCATTACAGTTCTACGACAAAATTCCAAACTTTTAAAAACAGCATAGATGCATAATGCGCAGAATTCCCAATGCAGTGTTAAGAGTTATTTTTTTATTTACACACATGAAAATTCACCAAAATACCCACGCAACTAACCTTTAGGAGAAACGTAAATCTGGGTCGAACTACTGATATTCAGCATTCTTTTCATTCGGGCTATTATCAGTGAGATTCTTTAGGATACTCATCTTCGAAATATTTTTGTCGCAAAATTTTTAATACTAATCTAAAGTTATTTTTACCTGAAATATTAAATTGCTTTACATCAGTTCACTATTCAGTATCACGGCTATTCAGTAACTGAAGAAAGAGAGTTTAAGTTGTCTGAATATGAATAATCATACCAGGGTTACATGTTTAAGGGAAGAGATATCTCAGAGAAAGACTTTCTGATAGATATTGGTTAATATGCATTATTGGTTAATATATAGGAGAAAATCACGAAAACAGATCGAGCAGCCAGCCCATTTGCTTAGGTTCGAATCCAGCCCAAACTACCAGTATTCTGCAGTCTAACTGCTCAGCCACTAGTAGAGCGATGAAAAAGGAAAAATAAATTTATACTAATTTATGTAGTATAAATAAAGTAATACAACGATAAATTACATTATGATTGCAGAAATCAAAATTTTAAATGGATAGATGTATTCTCCAAGAACATATTAAAACTACAAAATAGGGCATTTTTTTGGGGTGGAGGAAGGGTTGGGTTAAAATTCCATTCCTTCGCTTACAGCTCTTTTTTCCAAACTTTAAGCATAAATAAGTGGTGGCGAATGCCAATCCCCTTTCTCATAAAACTTCACCAGTCCTTATGAAAGAAGTTCTGTCAGAAGATTTCGAAGTCAAGAATCCAACAAGAGTTTGAAAAAAGCAAAAATAAATAATAGGACATAAAACTACGAATACATAATGATACGCCAAAGCAAGTTGAAAGGTTGGAATTAAGAAAAGAAGTTAGATATGTATGTAGTTTCCTCCTTAAATGCGATTACTTAAATATTTTTAGTAAAAATCTGTCAAGTTGTTGTTCCAGTATGGAATTTCTGAAACCGCCTCCTCTTTCTGAGTCCTACAATAAAGAAAAAGATTCAGTGAGTTTCTTACTATAGAATTTAGTTCTTTTGTATTTATTTTTAACTCATCCTATGGCAATATAGATATAGCTTTCATTTTTTTTTAGTCTAAAGGGGCTTTGTCCCTGAAGGACTATAGTTTTCGTTTTGTGATTTTGCGTTGAATCACTCTGAATGTCCGCTTCACTTTTCAAACTGTTGCCACCAAATACTATCACCCTGTATTATATTTGAAGAAATTAAATAATGAAGAATCTGTATAAATGTATGTATATTTCTTGCATTGTGATAAAACAACGGTACATAGAGCCATTGAATTTTGAATGACGTAATCCTACTGCGAACCTGTGCATATGAAAGACCAAATTTGGAATTGGTTTTATTATCGGTTTCATATTTTGTAAAACTTTAACGAATTTTTGATTAACAAACTCAACGATTTAAAAGCGAGCAATGGCAACACTCTATGAGAGGGGGGGGGGAACCTTTTTTATCTCCAGCGCGCGGAACTGTGTATGGGAAATTCTATGCTCATTTTAAAATTATTTTGCGACATTGCTGTTGAACTGAATTTTATGGTTTAAGTACAAAGAGCATGATAATAAATAAATAAAGGTAACACATGAAACGTTAAAAAAAACGTCTCTTTGGACGTAATTTAAAATCTGAAACCTTTGTTTTGTTTTGTTTTTTGCCTAATTTTATGTTTTTAAAACTTTATACATTGTTCATAACTACGTAGGAAACGTGATAGTTGTTTGTGCGTGCCGGGATCTCCTTGTGATTTGCATAATACTATTTAATGAATTTCTTACTGTATTATTAATAATCTAGATGGTAAATATAATACTAAACATCATGATATAAAGCTAAGATTGGATAATTAAATTAAATCTATTAGTTTAGCGAGTATTCGAAAATAGTCCAGTGGCTTGATTTTAACTCGAATTATGGTTGATATATTAGAGAATTTAGTATGAATGTTTATTTTTCAAATAGTAATCAAAACTCAGCATTTTATAAAATACACCATTTATAAATAAGATACCTGAACTTCACTGCTAAACGTTTAGTCGACTTAGCTTTTAGTTTAACTTTTCGTTGTCTTTGTTCAGCATCCTAGCTTCAGAGCTAAGATTTTGTTGTGTGCAATTCAGCGTTTGTATTCGAATATCGCTTAGAACGTTTGCAGTATTACTTAAGAAAGAACGAAAAGATGTTTCTGATGCCATATGCTATAGATCCTGGTACGAATTCATACGAGGGTTTGGAAAAATATTTCGTATGTTCTTGATAAATCGGTAAAACGTACGGCAATAACGTTCAAAATTGATAATTTTACTTAAGTGTCGAATTAGAGTAAAAAAGATCCAAACATTCCGCGGTGAAAAAGTTTAGTGAGAGAAAATATTTTTAGAAGACCTGATTCAGAGATTCGTAAAATAAACTGATTTCAAATACTGAAAATGATTCTTTAGCACTTTGATTAAATTTGTTTTTACAGCTTTTATTGTTAAAGTAATTTAGAAACATGGACTGGATTTAGTTATTTTCAAACAGGCGTTTCTGCGCCTGAAGAAGAGAGACTTATGTCTGATTATCTTCGAAATCGATACCACAAATTTTTTACTCTTGAAAATCACCCTCAAAGCTGAGAGAATTTTACTCAAATCTTCGCTAATATCAGGCTACGTTTTTAGTTTAATTATAAATTCCCATTCGCGTTCTCTCTTCCAGTTAAGCAACAAATTTTTATTATAATCACAGCCCCTTACAACATCAAAGTACTGTAAAAAGACTCAAAATACTAAAAACAAAATACTCAGGAAATAGAAAATCTTAAATTTATCAGCTTGAGTTTATAAATAATAACCTACCATAAATAATAAAACGATATTTACCGTCTAAGCAAAATTTTTACTTATAAATCTCAGTCTGGCTTAGATATATATATATATATATATATATATATACACACTAACTTTTTTTCGGCCGCTCGGCTCGATTTCTATAAATAAACGTTTTTAATAGGCTTTTCCAGGCAGTTTCTTTAACAAACTAATTCTTTTAAAAAAATTAGTTTCTATTCTTTTCATTTTATAAAACAGCAGCAGGAATTCAAGTTTGGAAATAAAAACAGATAAATTTATAAAACTAGTTTACTCTAATCAGTTTGGACCATGCTTATTAAAGAAAGGCAGAACAACAACTAATCCATTCTAACGGCTTTTCTTGAATGTTTAAATAAAAATCTTAATGTGCATACCAGCTCTTGCTAAGATATATTGATTTTCCTCAAGTTAATAACACTGAAAACAGAAAAAAATTCGAAACAAAAGCTGTATTGTTTAAGAAAACATTTTTTAAGCAAATTTTCTAAGCAAAAAAAATAAAATTTTTAAAACTTATTTTTATGCACTTTAAAATACTGTTATTAATATTAAAAATATCAAAACTTTATTATTTGAAAGAATATATTTCATTCCTTTTCCTCATAAGCATTTGGAATAACATTCTGTTTGGACACTACCAGATGTGAATATTTCTCAAAGACAATGCTTTTTCCATTATAAATGACTTTTAACATTCTTATGTATTTTGAACGTTTAACCCTTAAAATAAGATTGCAATGAATAAAAAAATAGTTAAGTTTTTCTAGTTAACGGAGCTTTCATCATCATTTAAGCTAAAAAACTCGTCACATAGAAAATAAGTTTATTGAAAGCAGGGTTAAATCTAAGAATTCTCTAAAAACACAGATTCTTCTGTTACATCAAAAGCGATGTTTTCTAACTTGGATATATCTTACAAGAAAATAAACGTTACTTAAATGAAATATGTAACTGGAAAAAGTAATAATGGAACAATGAATAAAATAATCCTAAAATGAAAACTGCATTTTTTTCCCATTTGGATGGAAATTAATGAGTAACCAAGTGAAAGTGCATGTACTTTCTTTAGCCTTGTCTCTTCTTTTTTTTTCCTTCAGGACGAGACTCTAACTGGAAAATGTTTTCGTTTACGTCAAAGCAAAGAAAAGTATGCATGAAAAACTCAAGGACAACATGCTAATAGAAACATGCGACTCTTACCAGAGCTGCCACATTTTTATTGGGCCTTTTCGCGGCCTCATGGTTGGGAGTCACAGAAGTTACGATGAAATAATATTTTTTATGATTGTTCCTGCATGAGCAGAGGCCATGAAAATAACACCTGAATGAAAAAAAGCACTTGAATTCAACGGTTATGTCCTTGTACTGCAATGAACTTGAGAAAGGAAAATATGCAAATGACGGAAAACTCCCAAGAAGAAACTACAATGTGAGAGATATATATTAGCTCCTCGGTTATAATAGAAAGACAGCATTATGTAAGGCGTTTTCGCAAAAAATGCTGTTTTATGAGTAGGACAGAAAGACAACATGATACATGGCGTTTTTGAAAAAAATGCTGTTTGATAAGCAAGAAAATTTAAATCCCTAAAGAAAGAGCATAAGCTAAGTTATCAAATCGTTTATAAATTCCGATATTTTCCAAAAGTAATCTTCCTGAAAATAATCAAATTGTTCTTTATAAACTTACTAATCCAAGTTTATTTTTATATCACATGTTTTAACTTAAATCTGGGAGTTTTAGGACATTGCTTTTATGGTACTGCAGAACAGAAATCTATTCCCCAAGAAAACTATATACAAATAAACATTCGCCTGTATCATATACAAGAAATTACACACCATATGCGTATTGTTGTGTTAGGTTAGGTTATTTGAATAGGGCAAAACAGATCAGAGTTATCAGCCTATGAGGAAGGATGCCTTCTTGAAAGGCTTTCTAAGGGAAATTGGATCCTATTCACGTTACACATGACGAAAACCAATCATGCAGAGACTATTTGCCTGTGTTCGAACTCCCAGCATGCGGCGGTTTTAACCACTCTGCCACTAAAAAATGAGGTTAGAATCTAATCTCCTTGCTGGCTCTAGTGGGATTCCTATCTTTGTGATAAAGGGAAAAGGCTTGAAACCAAGAAAAATGCTTTCATTGTCGAATATCTAACCTGTTTTCACTTAAAAGAAATCTAATTATTTTTTATGCATTAAGGGTACGCTTTAAGAAAAAGATTAGATAATCTAATCTTTACCACGAGTGCGTCCTCATTTAAGGCTTAATTACTTGTACAGCTTCAAATCAGGAGAACTGAGCTGGCTTTAATTTTAATATATACTTTTCCATATTGGTGCTTCACCTTTTTCACTTTTTTTAGTTGGCATCCCGAAAGACTATAGTACAGTTGAATATAAAAAATTAGCAGAATTGTAAAATAAAAATAATTTGTTTCATGGTAAACAGATTTTTTTAAACCTGCATTGCTATTAATAATGCCAAAGTAGTGGCACCTCCAAAAACTAACAACAGTAGATTCGAAATGTGCCGCTTCATGAGAGTTTCGTGATCATAGAACAGCGAATAAAAAGGTTATAACATACATTACAATAACACTTTTTCGTTTGGAAGAAGGAGCAACAAGTTTTTATTTATAATAGGAAGTTCGCAGTGCCGTGGTTCATTGAGCATCAGAACTACAGAATACGTCATCTTAAAAACAATATACATCATGTCCCCAAAAGTCCTTATACAGCCTTTATTTTCGTAACTATTGGCCGATGAAGACTATTGCTATGTACAAAAATGTTTTAAATTATGCAAATATTTGTTTTAGCTTTATAGTTAAAGAAATCAGTTTTCTAAAAAAATTATCAAATCTAAATTTTTATACGTTCTTCGGGTCCCTATTTCTCATTTAGTCATACAAAGTTCAAAGTTTCATTAGTTTAAAATCAAAACGTTATTAAAATGTTATTAGTTTAGAATCATAATCTTGTAATTATTAAAAAATTAATCAAAGTAGAAATATTTGACGCTCTTAAATGATGCAAAAGTATTACGAGTTGACTACGTGCTAACACTGGAGCCTGCCAATGTTTTCTAGAAGAGTACGAATTCTATACGATTCTGGGAATAAGTTTGTTTTTGAGAATATTTATATTGGTCAACATTTTTAACAATCATCTACAAAGAATTACTTACTTTATAATCTCTTGTCATCTGAGACCTTTTTTCTAAACCTTATTTTTGGTTATGTGCTCATATAAACATTTCGCTCTTCCACTTAAATTTGGACACTAAAATATGGTCTCCGGTTTCGATGTATCTCTGACAGTTTTTGTCGTACGGGAATTACACTTCGTGTTTCATTTCTTATAATGAGTATAACTAGTTTTTCAAATATTAGTATACTATAAATTAGATATTCTTTAGCACAAATGACCTCTAAAATGCGCTTAGGTTCTCATTCCGTTAGTCTTGTGTATATATATATATTTATTTCCTTGCCATAAGAACCACACTTTCATAGCATCAGGCGCTCTTTTATCAGACAAATCATTTTCCTAAGATGTTCCTCCCTTGAGAATGTGCTACAAGTTTTCGATTACATACACGTCTTGTATTTATAAGCCAATATAGTACAATAATTTTATTTTCTAACATGGTCCTTATAACAGATTTTGAATTGTGGCATGGAGCCATATCATGCTGAAGTGTCTCTGCAAAGGTTTTCAAGCATGGCGCAATCCTACTTTTTAACCACTTGCGGTAAAAAGACGTGCCACGCACGTCGAGATGCTCCAACCGCGAGTGACGTGAACACCACGTCGATAGGCATTTATCGCAAAAATGAAATAACGTGGTGCACATGTCGCCTGACAACGAGATTGTTTATTTCTCGAGTTACAGCTCTGGATTGCACTCGCGGACGCGGAGCGGTGTAAATGAGACACTTTACCGCTTGTTATATTGTAGCGCACGACACTACAACCGTTTAGTCGTAGCGCAAGTGGTTAAAACTTTTATATACTTCAAAGAATTCATTATTCCATCAATAGCAACTAGATCTTCAGTGCCATCTGCAATGAAAAAACATTTATTTCTGAAGGTATTTTGTATATGGTGAGGTTTTATTGATTCACTTTTGCTTCGTCTAACATTAAATGTGTTAGCACGAACAAATAAATGAGTCTCACCGCTGAAAATAAACTTTTTCCAGTCATTTATGGTTAAAAATGTATATACTTTGGCTACGTGTCGGAATTTTTAGTAGGATTTCTCGCCATCCGATCGGCAGTGAGAAGTCTACGTCGCAAATTTGAAGGATGAATACCTACACTAATAGGCAATAGATCTCTTTTAAGGTCTTTGCTAGTTGTTAGATTAACAGTGTTATTTCGAAGAAGGAATTGATCAGATCTTGAAGTAGTTTTCCTTTTCCTCGGACATTTGCCTTTCTTTTCTGGAGGAAATGATACAGTTTCACCGAGTCTCCTCAGAATTCGAAGAACACTTGACTTTCCAATCGCTATCCTCCGAAGATACGTTTCTTACAGTCATGCATGTGCGAATGCTAAGTGTAATAATCGCCGATTTTTTTAGGAGTTATAGCCAGTTTTAGCACACTAAAATGAACGAATGTAAAGCAAATTTAAAAACCATGCAAAAGTAACTTCCTCTTCTCACAGGAACAAGCTTAAAAATGGTAAAATATTCCTAAAAGCAGTTATAAGTAGCCGAAAGCAGACATCCAAAAGATAGTAAGCCAGGTAAAATTGATTTGAGGAACCTGCTGACACCAGCTGTCAACGGACTTAAAAACCTATAAATTCTGTGAAACGGACCTATAAATTCTGTGAAAAAGTCGCTTTGTTCCCCTTAATATTCACACATATAGTATGTCAAAATTATTACCATAATAATTTAAAAACATTTTTTTTACGGTGTTCATGTAAAGAGAATGTATGAGCATGAAATCCTTCCTTCCGCACTTCTGTAATTGGTCTCATAAAAATATGCTCTATTTTGAGAAACTTTATAGATAGAAGAAAAGATCTGTGATTAACATTTAAGAAAAATAGAGCTTTTATATGTATTTATTTTTGAGCCTTGTATAATAAGTAATAATGCAAGACGATTTATATAATACTGTTTATATAATTCACATATTACAAAACAGTTCAAATTCATATACATAAGATTAAATTAGTTATTTTACTAGTGTATGATATTAAAAAAGAATTTTGTTATAAACTAGCAACATTTCCACATAAACTACGATCAAAATTGAACTGATCATGAAAATCAACTTTCCCTATAGTTTATCGGGTAATTTTTATTTTATCCATAATCATAAACCAAGCAATGTATGGTATTAAACCATTAAAACAATCGATATTTAGCGACAAATATCTTCAGAGGCTACGAGTTATCGCCTGTTAATGGCATAGAAGTTCCGTTTAAATTCCATTAGTAGCAGGCTTTGAGCTTCTTTAAACAGATGTTTCTAAGCACGCTAAACGTGAGCCGATTCAAAAGACTGATAAAGAACGCGCATCAACAGAAAGGCTTCAAAGGAGAAAAAATTACACGATTAGAATCCAACTTGCAGCAGAGTTGTATAATGAAAAAGTTAACTTATTTCTTACTGAGCTGAATGTGTATACAAATTCTATACGGTAAGCACTGAGCCTTTTTATGCAAGGTACATAAAAGACGGTGAAAAGATATAAATAGGAATCATGACTTTAAAACTTCGGTAACGTAATTATAGTCACTTATAAATTTATTGTAGTAAGTTCTTTTCAAAAGAGGTTGCAGCAGATATCTTTCACGGAAGGAACAGAAAATTACCAGTTCTTGTAGAAAATAAGTTCTTTTGGATAAAGGGAATAAATTCAGCGCAGAAGTTGTTTTAACAGATTTTTCAAATTTGCTTCTTCCAAATTTCAGCGATCCACGGCTCTCAAAGGACATCTGATTACTTCTCTTTTATTAGACAAACATCCGTAACAAGCAAGCTTCTGCAAAATACTAAATTTAATGGTAAACTTTCGTACTGAAATTAAAGTCTTATTTGCAGATACTTTTAACTGCAAATTAAAATAAATACGATTCACTTCAGCTCATATTTCCAGCAAAATATACCAGACTTCAAGAGCCCTCCATCAGAAATCATATTAGAGGAAAATATTATTATGGTTTTATCCTTCGATCGCAAATTGACTTTTTAACCACTACGTAGAATCGTAGATTAAGTAGAATACGTAGATTACGTAGAATCAGCTAGTTACGCAGAAAAATCTCTGGATAATTCTGGAAACTTTATATTGCTTACATTTTAATAGATTTCAAAGTGAGAGATCCCACTTAGAAATTCACATAATTATTTTAACCCATTTTTTCCCGAATTTGACCCTCGTGAGTTCTGTGTATGGAACTCAATTTAAGTGAGCAACTTTTGTCAAAATATCAAAACCGTTAATATATTTGGAAACAATTCTCACTAATTTATCCAAGTAAAATTCTAAGGCGAATTTAGAAAGTCAATGCATAGATAAAATTAAATAATTGGAAAGGATACATTTGCTTAAAAATAAATAGTAAGGCAGGCGTTAATAAATGCTATGAAGTTTTATTCACTATATTTAGTACTTACAAAGGAAAAAAAAAGTACACATTTAATTAACGCACTATCCTGGAGCAATTTGGCGATTTTCCACTGAAGGGAGGGAAATGCTTATTGAATATATGTGCAATTTTCAATCTATTTTAGCTATTCATTGCGAAAACAATACACAAACCTAACAAGCTTCTTTTTATTTTTATTCTAGTGGAAATTAAGCGGTCGTTTTAAAAACAAATTTAAAAATAAAATTAATCCTCTCAGCGAGTTTGCAGCAAAATTCCGCATTCCTTCAGAAAATTTACCTCACCTTCTATGATTGCTGGCAAATTCTACCAGCGCTACTATAAAACTGAGTCAATGAAAACATATTACGATTCGTTTTTAAAGCTATTGGTACTTGGGAACATAACAAAAAGAACGGCTACGAAAAAAGGCGACGTTACTTTCTGAAGTATAATTGATTTTGGTTCTCAAAATTTGACACATTCTGAAAATTTGGCGATTTCTACTAAAGCGACTGCGCTAATACGTCAGAGCTCCCCCCTCCCAAATTAACTTGATCTACCTTTTTTATACTTTTTCAACTCTAAACATATTACTATTACTTTTAAAAACTGCCTCTTTTCGTATTTGACACTCTTATATTTCAGTTAGATTCTACTATTTTTATTACGGAAAGACATGCAAGGTGTTATCTTTCCTTTAAGAGGAAATTGGCTCTATTCACGTTTACAAGTTGAAGAACATACGAAAACGCCTATGCAATCAGCCTAAGTGCTGTGATTTGAATATGGTCGAACTTTTATTGCCTAACAGTTTCAAGCACTCAAGTATTAGCGGGCATATTTTGTTTAAATTGCTGGGAAAATCCTTTGCTAGTAAATAACCATTCTGGATGACAAGTTCTCTTTTCCTGACTTTTCAACTATTCAAAAAAGAAGCCTTCGAAGCTTATCATTCTGCCTGTAAAATCTGAAACCAGAGATTTCTTCCCAATTCCTCTGAGCACGATAAGTTGAACTCACAAAAATAATAATTTTCTGAATTGCCCCCTTGCCCTGGTAGAAAAAAAGGCTTAGGAAAGAAGAATGTATAAATTTAAAAATATTGCTCACATTTATAAATCACAGATGGTCTGTTACAGAGGTTCTCAACCACAGGAGAATTTCATACTTTCAAGGCGAGACTCAAGTATTTTTTTAATCTTATGAATATAAAAAACTACTTTTATTCAAGTTTTGATATTAATCAATAGTTTCTATATTTTTCTTCTTACTGTATAAAACACGTTAAAAAATCTAAATTTAAATAAATATATATGTATTTTTCGAGTTTTGGAAAGAAGGGGGAATGATTGTCTGGCAATAATTAAAGGGGTGCATGGGGCATAAAGGGTTGAGAACCACTGGTATATAATTATTAAGCCATCCTAGTCATTACGTTTTAGAACTGTAATAAATCCAAAGCCTTGATTTCCATTTATTACAAAGCAGTTAAATTGTTGGTTACATTATCTGGCAGAAAGGGGCTGAATAATGCAGAGAAATTACAGCGAAGTTCGCAGCACATTCTTACGAGGAAAAACCTAATTATTTCTCTGGCGAAAACATATATTTAAGAGTTAAAAAATTGCGATTTTAAGTGGGAGTTACAAAAATGAAAAATTTGCCTAAAGCTATTATTTTCAGCATATTAGTTGTTAATTATACTTTTTGACTTTTATGCATATTTAAAAACTATATTTAAAGCTATCTTTAAGAAATTTTTTATAGTGTAAAAAAATGAACAATGGATTTTACTGAAAGATAATCATGCGCCACAAATTTTTTAATTTGTTTTTATGGACGTACATTACAAATGAGATGGTATTTGTAACGTTCTGAACAAATCCCTTTAATTTTTTTTTAAATTCAAAGAAATTATCATCCTTTACTATAAACATTGTTTATCACATTGTTTATTTGGTTTTTTTTCTTTTTCCGAAATGATAATTTATTTTTGTTGTTCTTCATAGTCATTCTCAAGAGTTTTTCAAGTTTCAAACACTGCTACATCGCTTCGAGGTGTACAGAAAAAAAATCAAATAGACTTTTATCGTTCCTTCCACTACACCGATTCCTGTGTTATTTGTTATTAAATATGTATGACTTTCCATATGGTATGAGTAATGCCCACCATTCGGCGAGCGGCAAAGTCTCTGAAAACTGGTAGTTCGACCTGGGGTCAAATGCAGGCGAACGGACAGGCTGAATGAGCGTTTTCGTGGTTTTCTTTCATGTTTTCGTGGTTTTCTTCATGAATCAGTTATCCTTAGAAAGTCCTCCACAAAGGCATCTCTTCCCTTAACTCTCGCTTGCTTAGCCATAATCAAATAAGCCACTACCGCTTTAAAATATAAGCCCTGTTCTGAGGCTTAAAGAGTACAGAGTAAAACCTTTTACATGTATTGCTATTCTGGTTAGAATTAGGGTAAGTAAAGGCTATGAAACCTTGTGGCATTTGATTCTGGTAACATGGCCTTGGGTTAATTTTGATTGATTTTAGTATTATTTATAGTATTTTAGTATAGCATTAGTATAATTTGAGCCCAGCTTTAAGTATTTGCCAAGAAAACATTTATGTGTATGAACTTACAGAATAGTCTTGAGTCTAAAAATATCTTTAAACTTCAATTATTTTTGGAAGTGTTTTAAGTTTTAAAGCTAAAGAACATTGTAAAAAATTTGGAATACTCTATCTTTTAAATACATTCCAAAACATTGAAAAGTATGATAAACACCGTGCTTCATTATGATGGAGATCATCTTTCAGCTGCTACGTAGTTCTTACATTCTCATTAAATACGTTAGATAACAGAATCAATAGAATTTTTTAACTGAAATTCCCTTCCCTCTAATGAATAAAACCCTACCTACTTACAAAGAATTTGTTTTGGCAAGTTTCAGTAGACAACAAAATGGTACTGATATGGTTTGTGTTTTATCGATAAAATATCCAGATGAGACAAATAATCCACTGTTTTCTACAAAGCTTCGCAATTAAATGTAATCAAAAAGAATTTCTACATAGCTTTGTGTTTATAGATTTATGCTGGAAAGAATTTTCAGCAAACCTAGACATAGAGTATCGAAACTAGATATGATATGGTATTATTTGATCGAAATTAGATTGATGCAGTTCTGTACACTCTCTCTCTACTCTCTCTCTCTAAAAATACTCTTTACGCAGTTCTATGCAAGTATGTATTTCACATAACTGAAAACCCCGATTCTTTTTTTATACGACGATGAGAAAGCTATCAAAACACGAGAAATGAGATAATTTCTATTCCGCTGTTGCTTCCCGTGGCATCTAATTTATTGTACGAGTTCTGCTTCAAGGAATTTTTATTAAAGAGCTAAAAATCTTGATTTCACATTTCATAATCAGAAATCAAAAGATATTTCTTTGTCTTAGACATCGATGGTGCTCAGTCCTTGCAAACACCGAAGGAGCTCAAGAAATAACATAATCTCGCAAGGATTTTTTTGCAGTTAAAACCGTATCCAGAGCTCTCTCCAGTTTCAATTTAATTGAACAATTGCACTTAAAACTTAATTTTAGGTTTAGTTAACTTGAGATTGGATTGGATTGGATTATTGTAATTTGGCACAAAACCTGTCAAGGTTATCTGCGCCAAACAAATGGTAATAATGCAATTAGTCATTTGTAAAAACTTCCAGCTTAGGTAAAAAGAGAGAGATTACAATCTATGATAAAAGCTGATATCTTTTAAAAAACAGGTTAAAGTCTATTATAAAAGCCAATATCTTTTAAAAACAGAAACAAATTACGATGATGTGTTTCTCCATATAAATTTCCTCTCTAGTTCTAAACAATTAAAATGTTTTTGCCGAAAATAATTAAAACTGGCATTCCACCAAGATTTAGTTAACTTGAGAGGGAGGGGGTAATTTCTATCAAAAGTTTACTTTTATCATTATTATTTCTAATGGCAGATAGCAAAGGCAACTGTAGACAGATACAGCTGTCTTTGTAGTCTGCAATTAGAAATAAAAAAAAAGTATCGTACAAGATATTGTCAGGTACTCAAGACAGTTTTGCAGTTGTGCAAACCAAAGAAGTATTTTGCACAAATTTTCTTTAATTTTACTATGAACATTATGCTACATTTCTAGATTGCTTTTACGAATAAATTTCTGTAAATATGAATTTGAAATCAAATAGTTAACCATGGTAGAGGAAGAAAATATTGTATAGAAGAATCGAATCGTATTATAGACATCGAAACTGGAAGAAAGGCGAGACCACCGCGAGCTTAAAACTTAATTATTAATGGAGTAAAAATGCCTCCCGAGCTAGCTTAAAACTAATCTCCGCAAATTTCTTACCCCTTCCATGCTACATTAAATAAATGACTCATTTCCGGCAATACTGGCCTTCACAATCCAGGAAATGAGACCTGCTTCATAGAAAACGCAACCTAACAGTATTCAGTGGTTACCGAATGGCAAACAATCCGGCGGTTTTTTTACAAAAGCTGCAAAAGCGTTATATTTTATTATCACACCTGTACTTCATACTCTGAATCATTAACAAGAACTTTAAAGGTCTTGAGAAACCGCAAATTTCCCTTCTTAGAAACAGAGAAAACTCGTTTTAAAGAAAAAAAGAAGTCTAAGATGTATGTCTATGGTTCAAGGTTTAAGAAGTGTATTATGTCTTCACAAGCAATATGGTGCTGTAAAAAGAGATCCACCTGGATTTACTCGTATGCTGTAATTAATGTAATTGCTATGGTATTATGTAACCCAACTTTCTTCCTAAAATGGTACTTTAGAATTGAAAACCTAGCTGTAGGTGAAAAGAGGCTTAAAAAGGCCTCTTTACATGAAATATTAGAAGAAGCGTTTATTCAAACTCCTTTATTTTCTTTGAAAAGAACATGTGAACATAATAACTAAACACTAGCAGATGTCGGGGTGTATTCGTAGAGGTAGAAAGGGGAATTGTTTCAAATTTACGGTATACTTGAATTAAAGTAAATTGTCCGCAAATTAAAATTCTACATTATGAAAGCATCATACAGCAAGCCCTCTCGTCCGGAACAAGAGACAAACTACTAGTGTTCAATACCAGTATTTTAATCCTTCGACCTTTACGTGGTGTTAAAATGTGAATGAATGGATGAGTAGTTAATTTAATTGCATAGCCTTCAAAGATCATAATGCATCTCACACGTGTTAAATACATTCCACCTTATGTAAATCTGAGGTGACACTACAATATAAATTAAAATAATGTACTGATGAGTATTTATTAGTGTTTGGACATACAGACATAGGAAACTCGCAAGCATCCAATGATGGAAGCTTAACGGTTTATATTTACTATTTCTTTTATACCTAAAACAGATTTGAGGGCTTCTTGGAATGTCAGATTTTTAGCGACTGAGATCCTATAGACACATCTCGGCTTAAAAAAGGAATGTTCACTATTTCTTGGGTTCTAAAAAAAATAATATTTCATCATTAATGTACTAATGTACATTAATGATGAATAATATGTACTTGTAACTGGATATGCTTCCAGTTACAAGTGGATGGGACACGAATTCACCATTGCTTGTACAGGTGCAATCCCGCCGCACTAACTGTGCAGTTACACCCCAAATTCCGGGAGAACACTCTGGGAAGCGCTTGTATGTCTCTGCTTGAGTATGTATGCTTGAGTATTATGCTTGATTATGTATGCTTGAGTCTCTCATCCCTCTTGCCCTACCATCAACCTCTCGAAAATATTTTCGGCGGTCGTGTATTTTAAGTACCCCCTTGACGCACAGATGTTTACAAATACCAATGCCATCTCTGGGATTCGAACTCGGGCCCATCGGTACAGCAACCAGCGTCACTAAACACTATATCGGCTGGGAAGCTGCTTCCAATTAGACCACGAAGGCAGGCGGTCAAGAACGAGGCATTCCTTATATTCTCCTTCTAATTAAAGGGCAACTAGGAAAAAAGAGTACCAAGTGCTCAACCTGAGTGGTGACGAATTATCGCCCACTATATTTTTGTCGGGTGACATTGTACAGAGATTCAGAATTTTTTTGGAATAAGAAATGTGAGGAAATCAGGTATGTTCTCACCAGGATTCATCAACACCGGATCTTCCGATTGCTGAGGAGTTACTCCACGAAGGTATGCAGTTGGAAAGAAAACATTTCCTTACATAACTTTTTGTAAGCAGTGCTATATCATAAATTGCTTATATAAAAAAGCATCTTATGAGTATTATATTTAATTAACAAAATAAGTTTTCCAAATACATCTTCTAAAGGCAAATGAAATTGCAGCAAATGTCATTGATTCAAATTAATTTTCAAGCTTGGAATTAGGAAGAATTTGCTAAGCAATTTTGTTCAATTTTATTTTAAACTACACCCAAGTTTAATATTTATTATAGCCCCAGTTTATATTTTTGGAAAAAAAGCGATTCGATTGCGGTAGGGTCACGATTCCACCATTTGGGCCGAGTATCGTTATCTGTGTCGTTTATCTATTCTTTTGAAAATGATACATCCGTCTGAAACAAAAGATGGCACACAAAAACAAGATCTGACACGATTCTTTCTTCCATTTTTGGCGGAACATCTGATCTAAAACTTCCTCAAAGTTAGTCTCGAAATAGTTGCGCAGCAGATTAGAGATTTATCTACAATTAGAATCTTGCATTAGATTTTGTTTTGTGATAAACAATATATTTTATTTATTGTAAATTTAGCTTATGAGTTCCAAATGCTTTAGGAACAGTTACCGATTGTTTTTTCCACTAAATATATAATTGAAACGTAGAATGTGTATGTAAAATGTTCCTGTAAATATGAACAAATTCAAAATGTTCCTATAAATGTAAAAATATTAACATTTTAAAAATAGCACAGCAATTGTTGAAAATAATGTATTATTTTATAAAAATATGAAGCATTTTATATGAATTTTAAAATATATAAATTTAATAATAATAATAATAATAATAACTGAAAGCGTTCAGATTTTATATTACATCTAAACGTGGCGTCTTTAAAGTTTTGTGTGTTACCTCTATTTATTAAATATTATGTTCTTCGCACTTAAACTACATAAAATTCAGTTCAACAGCAATATCACAAAATATTTAAAAACAGCATAGACCGAAACAGAATTTCCGATACACAGTCTCGCGAACTGGAGATAAAAGTATTATTTTCAGTACAGTGTTGCCATTGCTCGCTTTGAAATTGTTGAGTTTGTTAATCAAAAATTCGTAAGTTTTACAAAATATGAAAAAGATAATAAAACAAATTCGAAATTCGGGCGTCCAGGTGCCCATGTTCGGATGGAGGATTAAGTTATTCAAAATTTGATGGCTCTAGGTACCGTCGTATTTTTGCAATGCGAGAAACATACATACATTCATGCAGATTCTTCATTATTTAATTTCTTTAATACAAGGCGATAATATTTGGTAGCAACAATTTGAAAAGTGAAACGGCATTTTATAATGATACAACGCAAAATGCCATTTCGGAACTAATAGCTTATCTAGGCTACCGCCACTTTGGACTAATAATGATCAAGAGCAAACGATATTTTGACAAATGGTCAAGGTCGATATTTTAGTAAAATATTAAATGGCACCGGTGAAAAAACTTATTCTAAGTAATTTTTCTGTTTTATGTTTGAACGGTTTAAGTTCAGTTTAGTTTTTGCCTCTGGTAATCAATTTTGTGTCACTGTTAAGTCCTTTTTTGGCTTCTGTATTCAGTTAATAGTCAAATCCTCCGGCAAATGTTGATTTCTTTATACTAAAAATGACAACCTGACAAAAATTTAATTCATTCCCATATTTTCCTACGAAAGCTTCAATAATAAAAAATTATTTAATTTCTTATTTCGTGAACAGGATCTAAATTTATTCTATATTTTAAATAGAAAAATTAACAACATTCCAAATACCATATTTTCTCTAAAGAATCTCACGAAAACAGCATTAGCTGATGTTAGATTAGAAATTTCAAGGGTAGAATCGTGTACACACATGAAGACAACATTAACAATAATGAATACACTAAAATGTTTTAAGTGCATTTTAATACAGTAACTCATTTCATATTTTAGAAATAAAAAAGTTACCATTCTTTGTAATTATGCTTGAATAATAAATATAGTTGAAAGCGAATTCAAGTCTTACAATTAAATCATCAATCATAACTAATAGGCAACAACCCAGACAAAGAAATTAACAGGAGAACATCACAATGCTTTATTGTTCAAAGAGTTTACCAGTTTAATATACTTCGATTCTTCAAATTATCGACTGCTTTTGCTTTAGCAAACAGAATCATGACTTCCGAGTTCTTTGTAAGTACAATGCAATCGTGAGATTCTGTTAAAGATGTATAAAATCGGACATGTAAGAGTTTATTAACGTCAGCAGGGCATAACTGCTTCGTACGTGAGAATCACGTTTTCGCTAAACTCACTTATTCTTAGTTCTGCGTAAAGTATGTTTATTATAGTACAAAAGAACAATAGTGAGACATAATTTTTTTTAGAATGAGTTATAGCATTTTAAGACCTGCACATATCTCATGCCACTTCCGAGTTCGTGATGTTTGGTATTGCTTTTTTTATATTTTCAATAGTTAATCTTGTTATGTGGCTGTTATGCAGAAACCTACGTAATGGTGTGCGATTACTTTTGGTGTTTTGTTTTAGAAAATAAACTAAAATTTAGAGACAAAAAATTTTAATACGAGAGCAAAAAACACACTCGTACGAAACTGCACAAAAATAATAACATTTTTGTTTTTTGATTTTAAAGTGAGAACACAACATGAATTTCAAAGGCTTTAGTTACAAAAGTATTACGGAACTTTTGACTCGCAAGATTACCCAATTTCAACTGTAAATCAGTTCTTGTTTTTGAAGAAGAGAGAAACCCCTGCCTTTGACCCTCGAAATGAACAGTATTGCACTTTCAAAACTAAAATCAAAGGTGCCAATCATTAAAGTTGATTTTTCAATAATTTATGTAAGATGCATTTTGATTTCAGCATTTATATTAATAGAATACAATCCTTCTGAACAAAGAGAGATACGAACCCCTAGGTTATAACATTGTTTTAGGATCTCTTGAACGAAAAAGCATATTCCGGGGAGCACCAAACACAATGGATCATACTTGTTTGATATCTAGTGTTAACATAAAGTAATCCTCATAATTCAGGAGTACTTTCCGTGTACAACGTTCGATTGTTTACAAAAACATTATGATGATCAAAATGACGTATCTGGAATTATTTATCATCGGTCGCTTGTCTGTACAGTGGTTAGAACTGCTAGTTGCCATATCGTTGGACCCGAGAGACCCGAGTTCGAATTCCGGAAAAGCACATTTTTTTTAAATTATCCCCTGTGATATACACACTAGGTGATGAGACATCTAATATGCAATCGGTCTTTCCCAACGAATGTTTAACTGTCAGTTTGTACGACCACTGAGTGGGAAGAAGACTGTTTCTGCATAGCGAAACTCTAAGAATTGACGGGAATATTAACTGTATGCAATTTAAATGAAATAGTTAAAAATGTACAAAAATAAGACACAATCTGTAAAAAATTTCAAAAATGAGTATCAAATAGGACACGCATCGAAGTGTTAAATTCAAAAATGGCATATTAGATTGGCAGAAAAATGATGTTTACTTTTTCTTATTTTAATTTTTAAACTGCAGAGTGTAATATAATTACTGTTCAGAATAATATGTGGAAGAAAAGTAGCATAAAATTCATATAAATAAGAAGTACAACTTTAGACTGATGTTTGTTTTATACAAAATATCCGCAATGCTTCTCTATATGAAACCGATGTCAGCCCAAGATTTTTTATAGAATTTCCGATGAAATCAATGTAATTTTATGAAACTTATGTCTAATGTTGTTTAATTTGATATATCCGGAAAATTTTTCTGATATAGAAACATTGATTTACATGTCTAGAATATCGCAAAAATAAATTTAATCCTTTCAAAGCCCTCCCCCTAAAAAATACATTTTTCGACTTTTCTTTCATTTATGCAAAAATTTATAACAACGAATTACTTAAAAATTCATCTTTAGAGTGGTGTTGGTTTTAGCAAAATATTTTAAAATTTGACACAATTCTTATTATGTAGTAAAAAACTTTCACTCTTAGAAAAGATATCTGTCAGATTTTCAAGAAACTCACGAACACTAATAACACCAATTTAGAGTTAATTTCGGCCCGTTTTAAGGTTGACATACTCGTCTTATATTTATTATCCGCATAGCCGTTTGTCTAAAACCACTATCGCTATAATCAAGAAAAAAATCTTGTGAACGCCTACCATTTCCAATGGCGAAACCTATAAATGCAACAAACTTGGTTTGAAATGGTCATTTACACATCTTCAATGTACCATGTTTGCTTAACTTATTCCCTTGCGTCATCTACAACTACGAAATATTCAGATAGGACCAACTACGCATAAAACGAGTGAATACATGAAGAAATAAATCATCCATTGTTCCACCTACTGCCCAAAAGCTTTTCCCTTTAATTCGAAAATTCTTCCTCGAAATTTTGTCACCAACAAACTTCCTGAGTCTCCAAGAGGTCAACAGGAGTAACAAGAGGTAATTTCTGTGACAGAAATCATAAAACCGAAAAAAAATGCGGATTTATTTCCTACATTTAGTCTGGGAAGAAAATAACTGAGGCAAAAACCGGGCTTGGCCGCGTTGTGTCACAATGGTGAAGGGTCACTTGTGAGCTATTGAGGATTGGATATTCTTCTGGTTCTTAAGACAAAGAAAGCATAAGTAGGGGAAAACAATTTGAATAAATTATTGTAGTCTTCCAGAATGCAATGCGATTTCGTGATTCAAGTCTCCGTAACTAAAGATGGTTTAAAAGAATGATTTGCAAAACAAATGAGAATGGATTTAAAACCAAAACTGCGATTTGCTGAATTTGAATATTTTAGTTTACCTCCCTCCTGTCAGCTTTAATTAATTATTTGCTTTAACGCCTTTTGCTTCAATACTTTCAGTTCTTGTGTACCTTTATCCACCACACTCTGACTTCGCTTCAATTGATCTTATTAAGTTTTCTTTCTATAGTTTTTCTTTTCTGTTTTTATATTATTTAAAAATTACTTAGCTCTGCTGAAATTGGAACCAGAAAATAAAACCAAATGTTTCAAACTTTAAACGGAAATCATTAAAATGTACCCTTTAATTTTCATGCTGCATGAAATACCAAAATATATTTATTCCTAATTGTCAGTGGCTACAGACATAACCCTGACCTAGTCTACAAATTCAAAGAAGCGCAGAGAGTATGTGCCTGCCCTGCAGGTATGATGCGAAAGGCGTGGCTTCCTCCCAAATTCTCTACTTTTCCCTTCTTGCCGTTTCGTTTTCCAAATAATACTTTTATTCTTTTACACCGTATGCCACTCACCGGACCTTATATCTGATAGGCTTTAAAGACAGTAACCGACGGCTTCACTAATTTGTGGTTAAACTGCCCTTTTATACATTGTTAGGTAATAAATTACCTTTAAGTAAGAGAAATTCAGAGCTTTATTGATGACAAAATTAGCCGCAAGTGAAAGTTTCTCTCGGTATCATTTGAAGGATGAGATGTCTGAAGATGAGATTGCTATACCTCATCTTCAGACAGTGGTAAAGAAAAGTGCTCTTACATCAAATACCTTGCAATAAAAAAACAAAGCTGTTGTAAAATGTAAGCACCCCAAAGTCCACGATTAGTGTAACGATTAGTGTGAATGAGGTCAAAAGTCCTCTAAGTAACACATAATGTGTTGTTACACTGTTTGAAAATAAAATGCAATTATTAACTCTTAATTGTATGAGACTAAAAGGAACTGTCTACTGGAGGTAAATGAGCATTAAACCCAAATCAGCTGACACATGTATTTCAAATATAGATGCCATAAAACAACATTTTTCGATTCGGAACAAGAATTCAAGCAATATTAGAAGTTATTAATGGACTTATTTGTAATGGCAGCGTTGACCTATTAGTTTAATGAATTTTTTCTTAGCATTAGTTGAAAATAATCCTGAATAGCCTTGTTTAGCTCATTTTTCAAAAATCATGTATAAATTCAATCTGTTTTAGGATATTGCACTATTTTCTCTTACAAATATGAAAATACAAATATGAAATTTTTTGCAGTTAAACGCATTTTACATGGCTGTTTAAATACTATAACTTATCAGACCATAGAAAGAAAATCCTCCAAGCCTTATGTGCTTTGCCATCATTGATTATTTAAACTTTTAAATATCCTCCATGAAATAATTTTGCTTTGGTTTATTTAATTATGGAAAAGCACGCAAAGGCTATCTCTCAAAGGAAAGAAATACTTTCGTGGAGGGCTTTCTAAGGCTGCTATCACACGTCGGTTTGTTTCGGCAGAACAACTGTTTGGAACAATTTTTCTGCTTTGTCACAATAGCCAATCACCGTAGATCGCTTTGGGGTTAACACAGAGGAACTTGTTCCCCATTAAAAATAAGCTGATAGCTGATCATCGGTTGAAAACGAACAACTTGAATTTTTTTTTTTTTTTTAAAGGAAGAAAAAAAAATTCTCATGTCTTTCTTAAAACACCCTTGCAGTCAGCCCATTCGCCTGAAATCAAACCCAAGTCGAACTACTAGTAATCAGCGACTTTGCCACTCAGCCGCTGATGGGCCCCTCCGTCAAATAAATTCTTTTAGGCAAATAGTTGTTGGGCAGCTTTATTATAATTAATCCTAAAGAGCGTTTGCTGAATACTGAGTAAATTTTTGTTTTACAGTATACTAGAGAAATATTCTAAATGCCACAAATGACTGAAGTTTGCAAAGAAAATTACTTCACAGTATCTTATTGAATATTCTTATATTTGCCATAAATAACGCATGCAAATACAGTATCAAGTTATTTCAAGACGACAATGCACACTAAGGCTATCTGCTTAAGGGATTGGATTATATGGATCATGGCAAAGCACATGACGGCTCTCTAGCTTAGGGATCGTATTGGATTACGGCAAAGAACTTAAGAGCTATTTGAATAAGAGACTGGATTAGATGGTTGATTTGGTTTATATGATTATAACAAACACGCTAGGCTTATCTGCTTGAGGGAAAGGATGACTTCGTAGCGGTTTTCTAAGACAAACTCAAATCCACGCTACACCTGCGGAAAATTACGAAAATGCTCAGCCAGTCATTCGCCTGGAATTGAGTTCCAGTGTTCAACGATATTATGGCTAAACCACCGAGACCGGATTGGAAATTTGATTACGTGGATTACTGTAAAGCAGGCTACCCTAAAGTCGGCCTACGGACTATCTTTTTGGATTATGACTGACGGAAACATCGCCTTCATGAAGGACTTCTTAAAACAAACTAGCTTTTACGTTACGTGTAAGCAAAAGCATACAACCACCCATTAATCCAACTTATTAGATTCGAATTGCCAGTGTTCAGATCGTTCGGGCACTGATGAAAAAAGCAGTAAATGCGAACGAACTTTAAAATACAAAAGTCTTCTCGCTGCTGATCTGACAACAGCTCGATGACATCTGTTCCTGAAAATGTATATTACGAATTACTAAAAAATTACAGAATAAAATTTATCTAAAAATGTGAAAATACACTTCTCAATCTGTACCGTTCTCTGACGAATTCTTTTCGACTTTGAAGACATTTCTTTTAGGACATAGTGTTAGATTTTGCTTATCTTTTCAATTTTCACAATGCATTAAAGAGTTATAAATATAAAAGCTTTACATACATAAACATTTCTTGTCATTTTCTTTTTGGGGGGAGAGGGAGGGGAATGGAGTTTAGATCGCACCAGAATAGATTTCATATGCTTTCTTCCTATGTAATTCAAGATAATATGTAATAAGATAAGATACATATATGGATACATAAAACATATTTTAGTTTGACTTTTTATGACCTCTTCAACAGGAAATTTCAAAAAGGAAAAATCTGAAAGGATTTAGGTTTTAATATCGCAGCAGATGTAAAAATTAAGATTCTTTTATGTTCTCGTTGAGCATGCTCTTGAACTCGCTTCTTCTAACGCATGTTTTTATCTTTTTAGTTTTATTATTTTAAGCATTCTTTTCTTTGCATTTAAACCGCATAAAACTCAATGGCAAAATCATAAAATATTTAAAAACAGCATATCTTAAGAACTGATAATTGCTTTCAATGCATTTTTATTTAAATCAGATTAAGAAGTAGGAAAAAATATCTTCAAGAGAACTGTGTTTATTGCTTTTCAATCACTTGGTTTGCTATTTATTTAAAGAAAGATTAAACTTGAAATTTAAATATCTTATGCTTTTCTGAATGGCAACGCGCTGGTGAGTGGAGATAATATTCTATTTGAAGCAGCGGTAATACGTTGCTTTTAAATAGCCTAATTTGTAGATTAAAACTGAAAGATAAACATCGGACATTTTGCCGAATGGCAACAGTCTGGCGCGCTGGAGATAAAAAGTTTTATTTCGAATAGTTTTGCTCCTTCTCGCTTTCAAATTGATGAGTTTGCTAAACAAAAATTCGCTAAATTTGTACAAAATATGAAATATACTAAAAACAAATTCGAACTTTAAAGTGCCTATGTTGGGTGGAAGAGTATGTGTATTAAATATCGGTGGCTTTAGATGCCATCTGTTTTCCACAATGCGAGGGACATATATAGAGATTCTTCGTTATTTATTTTTTTAAATACTAGATCGCGATAACATTTTGTGGCAACAATCTAAAAAGTGATTCGCACAAAAAAGATGATACGGACAAAAAGAGAGTTTCGAGACTAACAGCCCCTCCTGGTGTTAAAATATGCGTTTTTCAAAAAGCTGTAGTGACATATATTTATCCTAAGTAATCACTAATAATCTAAATGTTCTTTGAGAGGAGATATCTGATATCCCATAAGAGGGGAACAACCAAGAGGTGTGGTGTGGTGTATTTAATTATGGCAAAGCACACTAGGGCTATCTGCCTAATGGGAGGGATGCCTTCGTGGAGGACTTTCTAAGGGAAACTGGCTCGTATACACGTTACACATGGGAAAAACCACGAAAACACCCATGCAGCCAGCCCGTTCGCGGGATTCGAACCTCGGACCGAACTACCAGTGTTCAGCGACTTTACCGCTCGGCCGCTGGTGGGCCTGGAACAACCAAGAGCAAAAGTTTTAATTACTGATTTATTCATTTATTATATTATCCCCTACTGAAATAGCATTATTCAATTCAGAAAATAGCATTATTTAATTAATTTAAACTACGTAAGCAAGCTCAGTCAGCAAGTATCCTAGAATTAAAGTACTACACGAGTTTTGATTATCCCATAGAATCCATACTAAGTACATTTTGATGCATTATGCGATATTTTATTTCTTAAAAGACCATAAGGAATTTTTTTGGTGCCTGGCAACAAAGGCAACACAGGAAAATTCGTCGCATTATTATCAATCATTGTTTTAAATAACTTCCAATGGAAGAGGAGAACATTTAGGTTCATGTCAAAGGTATAATTTCACCGTTTCCAGACGGCAATTTCCATCAGAATTGGTAATATCACTCTTGCGTGTCGTAGTCACCCACGCAGATGCCCTCCCCCGAAGGGAAAGGTTCGATAAATCCAGAATTAAGATTCCATCTCAATGGTCCAAACGACTTTCACTCTCAAGAAGCTCATAAAGCGCAGCAAATAATAGACAACTAGAACAAAATAGCAACAAGATACTCGTTCGAACAGGTAAGTCTGGTTTCTTTCTCAAGGCCGCGTCATTTTAAAGTCAAATACGAAATTGAAGTTGACCACAAGGCTCTCAAAAGACAAGGATTAAAATATAAACAGGATTCAACAGGTGTTTCATCGGAGAGATGGTATATGTTTGTTTTTTCTTAACTAAGGTTGGACTTTCAATTTTTTCGTCTAGATGCACCATTCGCATTAGCATAAAAATGGTGGAGAATACAGTATAAATTTATGAAACAATAAGTATCATAGATCAATGACTGAAGTTCTACATCTAATACATACATCTAATACGTAATTCAAGTGGAAGAATGTCAACATGAGATATAATATATAAATTTACACATGAGCAAATTCGTAACATGTAATGGTAAACCATATGGAAGTCAAGTTGATACCATGTTGCGAACAAAATTATGTATCGTATGAATTTAAATTATATCACACACAAGAAAAGAACAACTGACACGACTACTAAAAATTTTAATTCGATCAGACTAAATAATGTGTCAATCTAGATAATGTGGACTGAGGATATCAACAGCTAACACGAAAAGGCGAAGTTGTTATAAATAAAGTAAAATTACTAATTAAAAAAATGCCAGTTTTATATTATGCAGCATTTCTTAAGCCTTCTTTCATACTTTAATGCATTTAGTTTCATAAAAAGTACACGTTCAAACTTTCGAGCGATTTGTTTGTCCATTTATTCGAATACGTTTATTTGTTTATTCGAAGAAGTAAACAAGGGCTATTCACTTGAAGGATTACTTTCTTGAGATTTTCTCAAGTAATTTGACTGCAGTCTGTTACTTTAGAACAGACACTTCAAGGCCATTTTCTGCGCTCAAACCGTGACTCGTAACCATGACAAAAAGTCAAATTTGCTAAAATCCTCCAATGTGCGTTGATGACAATATACGCTACGATTGTAAAGAAGGAGGGATCGCTATGACCTTAGAGTGCCTATTTTAAAATACCAAATTAGAGCATTCACGTTACACATCACTAACCACGAAAGTATCAGTGCAGCCAGTCCGTTCGTCAGGATTTGAACCCCGATCTAACTGCAAGCAACTGTGCTCATCTGTCTTATTCTCTGGATCCATTCGGGCCTTATTTTTGTGGAATATTGTTTAAGATTAAATATAAAGAAAAATGAATGGATGCAGATTTTTTAGATTACGACAAATTATATGAAGGCTTATCTGCTCAAGAAAAATATACCTTTATGGGAGGTTTTATGAAGGTTAGGTTATCAAGTTATTCGACGGCGCTTAAGAACTATCTGCCGAAGGGGAGCAATGCTTTCGTAAAAGATCTGCTAAAAGAAACTTGACTAGTATTCAGATTACACTCTGAAAGAACAATGAAAATCAACCATGCAGTCAACCCGGTCGTCTGGACAGAACTCCCAACTACTCGGCAACTGGCAAAGCCTTTTATGAAGAAAATTTATTTGTATTCATGAGACCCTTGGAGGAAACCAAGAAAACATCTATGCAGCTAACCCTTTTTTAGACCCATGATTTGACCCGGATCGAACTAGCAACGTTCAGTCGCTTTAGACGCTCGGCCGCTGGTGGAAGTATGAAGGGAAAATGCATAATATTACACTATTACACTTAACTTTTACTTCAATAAATGGTTTGTCTCATGTTATAGGTAAAATAATGAAACTTAATAAAATCAAATCATTATGTAATGTATTTTTATGTCCCTAACTAAGGAATATTGATTCTGTTTTATAACAATTCATCGACTGGAAAGTGTTCAACATAGAAATGTCTGTAATGTTTCTTTATATAAAGGCGTTGAAAACAACAAAGGCATTTAAGCTATGTATACGTAAAAATGCTGAGCATGGATTTTTTCTAAATACGTGATACAATATTTCATTGTAACAATTTGTAAAGAAATACGTCAATAGCCGTGAAGCGATATAAGCCATAGCGCTTACATGCTTAAAACGAGACTTGCATGCGATATGCGTCACTAATTTTCTCTCACAAATACTACCCAAATCTTCTCATAAAATTATGTGATAAGAATCTGAGTAAGTATTGAAGCTGAAAAATAATATCAACATGACAATTTAAAAATTAGATATATAACCTTTAATTGTAATTACTAATTCTTATGCACTGTTTATGCATATAACTTTTTGTCGTACCGAATTTAATTGATATTTATGAGCATTTTTAATACATATTAAAATACTTTTAGTTATCCCGATTATTCATGATTTAACATGCTTTATCACAAGTAAATCTAGCGAATGATGATATTGCAATTCTCTCTAATAAGTGTAATTTGATAAATTAGTATTCTAATTACATCTACAAGGATAAAATACTCACGCCAAGTTCTTCCTGAATCCTTATTTTCGGATAGAAATTTCTAAAACTCTGAAAATTTTTAAACATATATCAAACGCAGATGAAGTGTTCATTCCAAGTATTCAAAACACATGCAAATGAAATTAAAACGTGCAATAATGCAATGACCTTGATAAAACCCTGACTTCTGTGGTAATACCACATCAAAAGAGTTCCAGCTTGAATAAATTAATCTCTGCCCGAATTTGGGGATAGCGTAGCCAGCAGACAACACGAAATAACAAAAATCATTCTACTTTAAATATGATTACAGAGAATATCAATGTAAACAGATGCTCTTAAGTTTGTTTGGTTATGTTGTCTATTTGAATATCCAGTTTCTTATTTCTGCCAAAGAGCTGGCAGCAAGAACTGGCGGAATTTATTTATCGCTATTTTTAATGCTCATACTTAAACTAAAAAATGCATTGGGGTAATGTTTTTCAAAATTTTTGTGGAGGAACCCGAAATATTTTCCCGGCTACACGGAATCCATACGTAAAAATGCAATGTTTACTGTTAAAGGTACATAAACTTTCATTATTAATAATATCTGTAACAATCCGACGATAATAAGTAATCATACTTCATGAATGTTTCTATATATCTGTTTTTTCGAACATATTAGCATAATTCCTCCCCTCTTTTTTTTAAGATAATCAATCACATCTTTCATTTCGAAACAGCTGAAGTCGGTTTGAATGTATGACAGAAAATCCTACCTACAGACTCGTTTGAGAAAACGTTGTTTTCCTGTATAATTAATTACTCTATGAACTTCGTTGTTAAGGCATTAAAGTACTCGTCTAGGCATAGGTTAAGTCGTTCATTCGTCTAAGCAAAGTATAAACATTTAAAATACACACACTGGCAATGAATTAGAAACCTTTGAGAGATTCATTTGAATGCTTGCTAGGGTATGCAAATTTTTTTATGACGTGGATTACACGTGATTAGAATGCTAGTATAAATAAGGTGTAAGAGTGTCTTTCACGATGAATGAAGTAAAACAGAAAAAGCGACAGATCTTTCACCATTTGAAAAAGGGCTTATTGTTGGTGCCCGTTTAGCAAAAGCTTCGATTTCGAAGACAACAAATCTCACTGGGTTCTAAAAAGCAGCCATATCAAAAGTTTTCAAAAGTGAGAATCAGAACCCATAGTCCTTCTCTAGAAGACGGGTTCAGTTCGAGCACACTTTTCGAAGAGAGTAATCGACGGCGTCTCCGACGAATTGTACGGCAGAACAGGGACTATAGTCTGCTTCAACTGACACAGATCGTCAACCAAGGCTCTTCCCAACAGATTTCAGCTCGAACCATGAGCAGAGAATTGCAGAGGATAGGAATGCATAGTTGAGCGCCTGTGAGAAAACCACTCATTTCTGCCCGAGATGCAAGAATTCGTTTGCAGTGATGTCGGGAAAGGAGACACTGGACATCTGAGGATTTGAAACGGTAATGTGATCGGATGAATCGCGCTGCACCTTATTTTGTACTGATGGAAGACTTCGAATTTGGCGATAACGCCATGAAGTCATGAATCCATCTTGCCTTACTCGCACTGTGCAAGTGTCTGGTGGCAGTACCATGATATGGGGCATGTTCTGCTTGCATGGAAATTGTGCCCTGGAGTTCCTCGGGGGGTAAACAAACAGCCATGAGATACTTAGATATACTGACAGACCAGGTGCCCCCTGCAATGTTGCATTTTTACCCTGATGGCGACGGATACTTCATGAACGATAATGCAACTATACATCCTGCCAGAAGTGTTCAAAATTGGTTTGCTGAGCATCAGCCTGACTTCCAACACCTTCCCCGGCCACAGCATAGCCCGGATCTTAATCCGATAGAAAATGTGTGCAACATGGGGGAAAGACGCATCCGACAGCACTCTCCTCTTCCATCTAATTTACAACATCTAAAAAAGCTGCATAGCCAATGCATGGTATTCTCTGGATGTAAATGCACTCCAGAAGCATGTAAACTCAATGCACAAACGAATCAGATCAGTTATCCGTGCAGAAGGTGGTCCAAGAAAATATTGATCTTGGGTTTCTAATTCATTGGCCAGTGAGTGTATTTCATGTCATGCTAAAATCTTTTTGGCCATTTAAAATATGAAAGTTTTCAAATGACAGAAAATTGATAAATAAAGGTATATAAACGAAACAAAAAGCTTGAAAAGATTTGCAAAAATGTTGCGGTACTCCCGTAAAATATCATGGCAATATGAATTTCCGAGAAATTTAGTCTACATAAGTGAACTAAATTTGGTCTAGTTTGGCTATTTGGCAATGGAAAAGCACATCCGGTTTGATTTGAGAGCTAACTTCTCAATGGTTTGATTTGAATTATTTGATTATGAAAAAGTACTCGAGGAGTAGCTGCCTAAGGAGGATGAATGCCTTTGTGGAGGTCCTTTCAAGGGAAACTAGGTCGTATACATGTTACACAAGGGAAATCCAAGAAAACGCCCATGAAGCTAGTCCGCTTGTCGAGATTCAAACCCTGACGGAGCTACCAGTGTTCAGAGACTTCACCGCTTGGCCGCTGGTGCAACCAACTGCTTAATCGATAAGATGCTTTAAAAGGATTTTCTACGGTGAAAAATTTCGCATTTAAGTTATACATCGATAAAACCACAAATCATACATACAGGTAGCCTGTTCGCCAAAATTTTAACACACGTTTAACTATCAGTCCTCAGCGATCTTAACCATTCGACCGCTGGTGTGCATAATTGAACTAGGATGATGGATATGCTAGATTAGATTATTTGAATATGGTAAATCATACGACAGCTATCTGTCTAAGGAAAGGAATACCTGTTTAAAGGATTTTCTTAGAAAATCTGGCTTCTATGCTATCATAGAGGCCAGATTCTATGCAGCCTTCTATATAGTCGGTATACGAGTAAAACCACAAACCATGCAGCCATCCTGTTCGCTTGGGTTTGAACTTAAGTCGAAATATCAGTATTTATCATTCTTAACGCCTAGACTATCGGTAGCGCCTAAGATGATGAAAGACTGAACAATTGAAACATAACACTCTGCAAAAACAAAAATTTAGAGCAAATTAGAAGCAAAAATTTAGAATGAATGAACAAATATTGATATTTTGATTTCGAATTCCTGCATTGTAGCCAATGGGCAACATACAATTATCTGTTACAAACAGTTTTTGTAATAGTAGAAGGACATGTCTTTCATTTTCGATGTCATCTTTTATGGCATATTTCAAGAGACATTTAAATACTGTCTTTAAGCTGATATCTCATCTCTAACATACTAGGTTACACGGTCATTAAAAAAATTCGAATACAGTTTTCTGTCAATAGATATTCAAAACTAAATTCGGTATGTATCCGTAGCTACAGAATTTTCTTTATCGAAACATGAATCAAATGAAAAATAATCCATAAAAATTTCTGTAAGATACCTTAAATATTTCACCTTAATTTAAAAAAAAGTGGGAAAAACATCTTACGTTCGTTCCTTAACTTATTAAAGAGAACAACTGTTACAGAAAAGTAAATATCGTCTTTTAGAGCAACAACCGGCCACAATATACCACCTTCATTAGAAAGAAAATATAGAAGCAAGGAATAAATTGCCTGCAGCTCAGCTTCAACCAGCATTAAAAACCCAAGGAATGAAGATGAAAATAAAAAAATAAATTGACAGCAATACAAACTCACTGATGCCTCGTAAGAATAATCTGGTTGGTTTGAATTTAAAAGTTCGGTGTTTACAAAAGAGTTCGCAGCTCTTAGTAACAGCATGAAATGAGTCTTGAGGCACAGTTAAGTCCATCAGTTTTATTGTACCAAAGTTTTTAATCACATCAGGGGGGAGAAATGTTACCTCGTTATATTTCGAAGATGTTCCTAAAGCCACAGTAACCTCGTAGCCGTAAATATGGGGATACAGTTCTAAATCTAGATGATTTTGAAACGCCAACCCGTAACCTAGTAATCGCATAAAATAACAGCTAAAGATATTCTTCATGAAAATATAATCGGATTACAAAGATTTTTCATAATTGGATTAGATGTTTCTACGGTACACAAAGCTGTATTTTACGATCGTTTCAAAGCATGAAAGTCAAATTTTTTTCCCTTACTTTCGAAACTGTTTTTGCATGTTTACTCAGGGTTGAAAAAGTCGTTGATAAAAGACACGCAAACGAGCAGCGAGTCAGGATGATGTG
This sequence comes from Stegodyphus dumicola, assembly GCF_044657685.1. Classification (NCBI taxonomy): domain Eukaryota; kingdom Metazoa; phylum Arthropoda; class Arachnida; order Araneae; family Eresidae; genus Stegodyphus; species Stegodyphus dumicola. Next base: position 137,271,575 of record NC_140776.1, read on the forward strand.
TATAATGCAGCTATAGATAAAGCGTTGACACCGAAAGTAAAAATGTTTATAAAATTAACGATCTTACCAGAGGCATTTTTTCGCACATAACTCGCTTACTTTCTGTCGTTCGAATTGCTACCAATGAGTACATTTTACTACGAAAATAGCCTATGGCATTGTTGGAATAACCCATGAGAAATATGTCAATATATAAATTATAATTATCTGGCTAAAGGCACTTCTACTGTTAAGTAAAGCTCTTTTACACCTGAAATTATTTTAAGAGCTCCTGAGTAGTTTGCACCTTTATTTCCAAGATTTCTTAATTCGTTGAAAATGGACGAAAATATAAGCCCTTACTTTTTAGTTTCGCATATACTAATTTAATCCTTTCCACAAGACATTCAAAACGGCCATCTGGGAGAAGGGATGCCTCCGTGAAGGAATTTTTAAGGGAAACAGTGTCTACTCCCGATATACCGGCGTAACACTGGATTCAAAATAAATCATGGCTAATAAAAAGGCAGTTAAATGAAAAACCAATTACAGGAAAAAGGGATAACTCATATTACAATTAACAGAAAAAAATATTAACAATTAAACGATATTTTCTTGTAGTTTAATCTGAAGAATAAGCTCATTTGGTTACTCGAATGAAATTATTCAGAGCATCACAGATAACAGGAAAAAACACATGCAAGCAACTATCATTAGTGGACAAACAAGCACCATTAAGATGTCAAGTTTATAAATGGGATTAAAGCACAATATTTTTAAGATAACTTACCCAGTCATTGAGTTTGCGTATAGGTGTTTTATTTTATGCTGGAAGTTAGCAAAAACAATATTGGTATTTTCTAATTACCTGCAACACCACTAAAAAGTCGCGAAAAAGTACTGTTGAGGCACACTATGTCGCCAAAAGGTAATACTTACGTGGCAGCCCAGGTATGTGCATTGCGTGTGGATTTGCACTTTTAAACTTCAGCGGCAACTTTCCTGATTAGCATTTCTTTCTGAGTACAGTGATTTCTGCCGTAATGAGTCGTAACGGGATTGTGGACTTTGCGGTTGATGAAAATGAAAGCCCTGAATTTCTTCAAAAATACATTTCGACTTGTGGAGTGCTAAAATTCGCATTCTATGAAATTTTACTTATTAAATGACCTTAAGGAATGCAATATGAAAATTTAAGAGTTATGGAAAAGCACACGAGGGCTATCTGCTTAAGGGCAGGGATGCATTCACGGAGTACTTTAAGAGAAACTGACTCTTGTATACGTTTATACTTGGGGAAACCATGAAAACGTCCATGAAGCCAGCTCGTTCGAAGTGGTTCAAACCCTCGCACTGAAATACCAGTGTTCAGCGACTTACCGCTTCGCCGCTGGTGGGCCTTTCGGTCTTGAATGATAACACATTTGAATATCCAAAAAATGCTATTATTAATTTTCATTGAAACTAACACATCCATTAGATGAAGCTCAGAGATTTTAACTACATTTATTTCATAATAAAAAAATTATTTTAATTACTGTATATAGGGTGGAATGGTCGAATAGATTATACGTAGCTATTAATTAAAGTAAATATATAAAAAATACCATCATAAATGCAAAAGATCTTTTTTATGAAGGTTTATATCATGGATCAAGCATGCAATAAGACGTTACAAATTTAATTCATATCCACCGCTTCGAAACGCCTTTAAGAAAAATAGTTACGTATAAACCAGCAAACGGAAAGCTTATTAAAATCCGCAGAATAAGCAAAGTACTTTAAATTCATTTTATATTAATAAAATAAAGCTTTCCATCTAAATCATTTTAAATGAATTTTATTCAACTATCATCTTGAGCAGAATTCTTGCATCAGAAACCTGAAGTAAATTCTGTGGGATAGATTAAAAGGTTAGATTACATCAACTGAGACAGGTCTTTGAGATAAGTGTTTCGTGGCTGGAGTGAGAAAAAGATAAATGCTTTTTGAAAATACTAAATTCCACAACTTTCTTTAGTGCTTTCTTCCTGGTTTACTGAGTATCTGTGAGCAGTCAGCAATGAAATAAATGAGCAAAATTCAAATCGAAAGTGTGGTTTTCGAAAATAAATAGAATTTATGGTAAGATAAAACGTTTTCTACCGTTTCTCTGAGAAGATTTCGTGATAATCATCATTCTTCTAACAACGAAGAAAATGGCAAATCAAATAACACTTCGTGTTCTCACTCAAGCATCAATAGTTTCCAGTTTCCGTATTCTTGCGAAGCAGAATCTTATATTATCTTTAATAATTAATAAAAAGAATCGTTACGAGATTTGTATAAATATTCAAAAATAGAAAAGAAAAGGAAGACAACATGACTACGAAATTAGAAAAGAAAATATTGCAAAACAACGAATCTTTCGTATACATTCTAATACCCAGAAAATTGTCGAAAAGTATTCATTAGGCGATTCTTTTTGAAACTGAAAATTTATTACATTATCACCTTCGAAGTAATAGTCACTTAAAAATGACACTGTTTTAATGCTACTAACGCTTGGTAGTACCATGCGTACATCACCTTTCCGCTATCTATCATAGATTGAACATCACGATGTTTAGAGCAGCCTGTATTGTGCAAATACTAAACGAATCCGTTATATAAAAAAACTAATGAATACTTTTTCAAAAATCTGAGTTTATTTGAAAGATTGGACATTTTCATTTAAGAATGAAACACAACATCATTCAAATGACTACCAAGGCTATCCTGACAGTACCCCATCCGATCAACCCAATTTTTCAGTACATTTTAGATTGTCTGGGCTCCAGTCGCATGAATGGCTACTCCGATTTTGTGTTTCAAGGCATCAATCGTCAACACTTATCCTTAAGGGTTCCCCACGAAAGTATCCAACGGGGTGAAATCACAGCTCCCATGAGGCCAATTGACATCAGCATTTCGGCTGATTTTCCAAAACACAGTGCGCAAAAGATCGATGGTTACGTTGGCCGTGTGGCAAGTGACTCCGTCCTGTTGAAACCAAATGTCACCCATGTCATTCTCTTCAATTTTTTGGAAACAAAAATTCGTTTAACATAGCACAGTAGCGTTCGGTATTGAGGTAACGGCGGTTCCTTGCTCATTTTCGAAGAAAAAAATGGCTCAATGATGCCCCCGGACACAAAACCACTTTGCCCCTTTGGATATTTTCTTTTTTTGTGGGGGGGGGACCCTTAAGGATAAGTATTACGCTAACCACCCAGAGACGATTGATGCCTTGAAACACGAAATAGAAGTTGCCATTCATGCGACTGGAGCCCAAACAATCAAAAATATACTGAAAAATTGGGTTGATCGGACGGGGTACTGTTAAGTCAGCCGTGGCAATCATTTGGATGATGTTGTGTTTCATTCTTAAATGAAAATATCCAATCTTTCTAATAAACTCATAATTTTGAAAAATATTCATCAGTTTTTATATATATATATATATATTATATATATATATATAGCCGAAATTCCAAACGTTAGATGGCCTATATTTAGGAGATCAGAGAAACCGCAGTAATTTTGTTTCAGCTCCTTTCCTCAAAATCCGACATAACTCTATATGGGCGAAAGATGCATTTATTCGGTTTGCGCTAAATACATCATGAAAGCTATATTGGAAGTCACTTCATATCAGTTCTTCATACCAATGTACAATATAATTTATATGTCAAAGAAATGCACGAGTGTAAAATGTAATATCAGACGAACAAATCAAATTTAGATTGGCATAGATTTTACGCAAAACTGAAGATTTCGAGAGCGACGTTCTTATTCTTTAGAAACAAAATTTTGCCTCTAAAAAAGAAAGATTCATTTCATTTTGCCAATCTAAGGTACAATCTTGTATACTATAATTATTTTACAATTCTTTAAAATATTACATTTGGTAAACAAAAGCGCTACGTTAATGATTTCTAACGGCCAACGCAATCGTTGCTAGCTTCCTGCACAAGGCATGACTTTTCCATGAAATTTTTTTTGAACAGCGAAGTTACTTTACATGCAACGAAAAAACGACTAATATAAAATGTGATGCTTCAGGTGTTTTAAAAAGTTTACAAACACCACAAGTACGCGAGAAAAGAATTCAGAGGAAACGCTGACACCACGAGATGTGGCGTGATTAGATGACTATCCACAACGCGAGGATCTAATTTCCGCTTTTCTATCAACAAATACACATCGACAGTAACAAAATGCTGTACAGTTCTGGTGGCAACAATCAGAGGACAAACACAAATAAACAACTATATTAAAATTATCTAGATAAGAAAGAGTTGCTATATATAATTTAATTAAGCACAAAATTTGCCAAATCTATTTTTCTTTTCAATCCATTATTTTTACAAAAGTACTAATCAGAAACGAAAAACAGGAATAATTATTTCAGTCCAGCAATCCACTCATTAAGGCCAATGAATCTTAATAAAATGACCCCATTGGTATTAAACAGTGGTTTACAGCTGTCACATCAAACCCTTCCAATACATTGTTTACGTTCCACCGTGAAGAGCATTTACTAAAAATACACGCCTCAAAAAATTAACACACGCAAAAGGAAGTTAATCCTTGGTTAAATAACGGCGTGGCAGGAAAGGACAAGAAAAAACGTCGGGAAAAATTAATATAACTAACAATGGTATTGAAAATGAATCGTCCATTTCCTTTTCCAACTTGCTAACTGCCCAGTCTAATCAGGTCTGCAGTTCGATGACATAAAAGACGAGGTTTAAATAAGAATGGTCAATAAAAGAAAATGTTCATTAATGAGCGCTCATGTCCTTGAGTGTTCCGTGCCCAGTTTACATTGACACCATTTCTTCGAAAGAGTCGTATTTTCTCGTTCACTGACTCGACTTTTCAATGTTGCAAATGTGTGCATTTCAATAACGGAGAAGTAATTAAAGAAAAATCGAAGGAGCGGCAGGCCAAAGAATGCGGGCGAGGCAGGTGTGTTGTTGGCCAGCAAATTAGCGCGCTTAGAATAGAGGAATAACAGACAACCGACTTCGCATTTATCCTAAGATGAAAATCGGTTGAAGATCTGAACTTCAAAAGAAAAGGGCAGTGAAAGGAGAAAGAAATAGTGAAAGGAGTTTTCAGTACAGCCAATATTAAAAAACACAAAATTTAATAGTTGAGATTTTTAATTCATACTAATATGTAAATTTTCAAGGATAATTTCGATTGACTGAATAACTGATTAAAGTAAAAAACGTGAGGGTATCTGCATACAACAACCGATGACTTTGGCTGTGATTTCTAAAGGAAACCATTCTTTGTATTTAAGTCAAAAAAAAAAAAAAAAACACGAAACCTTAATGCAGCCAGTCTTCGCAGGATATAATCTAAGAAAAACTTTAATATAATTGAAAAAAATCGTTCATTAAAAAACTATTAATTAAAATGCTTTCAGTTTACAAATATACAATATTCTTACAGTTAATTGCAATATTAATAGCAATACATTATTATGTTATGTTATGTAGAAGTGAGGGTGCCACCTAATACTTATCCTAAGTAAGCAGGTATTAGCCCCACACACTAACTAGAAAACTAACAACATTCTGGCGTGCCTTGTAATGGGAAATTTGACTGTTATACATTTTCTGTCGGTTAATTTGTCACGGTAAAATACTCCCGAGTATTTCCAGAAAGGATTGCAGTTTGGAGTCTTGAAATCTCAGTTTGGGTCTTTTCCCAAGCAAATAATTTGCGATGAGTCAGAAAAGAGTTAAATATAATATTAAAACAAAATATGAAGTAAAACTTCTGGTTTCTTGAGTTTTAATTTTTATGGAAATTATCTACCCCCAAGGAGAAGTGGCTCATATTCAAGCTACACATAACGAGACCCACAGAAACCACGTATTGCCAAAAATTTAAAGTTCGTAACTCTGAACGTTTCGCTCCTGTTAACCTCAAAAATGTTTTTGAAAACTAGACACTAAATCTTTTTTTTAAACCTTTGGATACTAATTTGTATTCCATTCAGTTGAAAATGCATTTAGGTTTGAAAAACTGGACTCCAGAGGTAGCCTCCAGACTTGGGTTTTTATAAAATTATGTATGTTAATAAGGAACATTAAAAACTGCTGGAGCAAAATTTTGCCATAGGATCAAAAGGGCAAAATCGAAATGGGCAGAAGTTTTCTACAAAATAACTGAGAGGTTATCTTTTGCGCAGAATTTGCTTAGTCCAGAGCGAAGTTTTATTACAACTTTATGATGAGGAAGTAGAATGAAATAATATTCGCAAATAGAACAGAGGTAGGAGACTTTCTTCGAATCCGTTTTCCAGGTAGTTCTCAATCAAAATTAGTATATGTAACTTTTCCGTTCTCATCAATGCAATTTAATCACCCCCTGTGGTGCATCCTAAGCAATATTTTCAGCGATGAAACTGCTAAATGACCGATTGCTATTGGCTATTCCTGAATAGCACATTAAGTTGCAAGTGTCCAACCATTTGAAACATCAGCAACATTCTATTCTCTAATTATAATTAAAAGGTCATGCTTAAAGAGCGGAAAGTTAACCGTACACTGAAATTCAAGTAAAAAATTATCATATGCCTTAAAGACAAATCTAGGATTTTGGTTCAAACAAATTAAAAGTTTATTAGCTATAAAAACTATATCGCGGACTCGCATTTGTCATTCATGTGTAATTATGTAAATGCCTCGCTTCTGTAGATAATTTTGCGTAGCTTAACACCCAGCTTTAATCCTTACTAAGACGAGTTCCTGCACGTCTCTATCTCATTGTTACAAAATCTGGAGTTGTGGTCCGAGGTTAAGTAATTCCCTTGAGCTTGACAAAGCGTGTCACGGCACCATTTGTCATACGTAAGCTCAAATGACTCAGTTTTGATCTGTTAGAGAAGGGTCTTTTTATTTCTCTTTCATGCTATGATTACAACGTAAACGAGGAAATAAACTTATCGCCATACATTCGACTGAAAATAATGTAAAAGATTAATATTTCCAATAATATTCGATCAAACAATTTAGTGACATGAAAGATGAAAATGAATAAGATATTTAATTCTTTGCAGTTTAGGTGCAAAATATATTTGTTACTATGCCTAATAAACTAAGTATTAAATGATAGTGTGTTAATATTTTATATAAGTTACTCAAGCACCATTTCAGGATAAATATTTACATTAGTCTGTTTTTTCATCTCTAAATGAAGATAAAGATATTAGATATTGCCTCGGATCTAAAAACGAAATAAGATTTTGTCCTTTATTTGATATTTTCTGTTCCTACATTTGTAACGTTAGAACATAACTTTTCGCTATAGTGGTATTTTATAAAACACTGTTTATTGACGTATGCCATGTATGCTTGCCATTTACCTCTAGCTCCATTATTAAATGATGAGAAATCTGTATGTATTGCACATATGTATAATGGTACATATGTATGAATGCACATATGTACATGGGGAAAAACGGCAGCACCAAGAAGAACCACAAAATTCTAAGCACACACAGACCTTCATCCGAACAAGTGTACCGCGAAGAGGAATATGAATGTTTTCTATTTGATTCGTTTTGTGTACTAATTTGATGAATTTTTTTATTTATAAATTCAGCGATTTAAAAGGAATGTGTTGCCACTGACGGAAAGAAGTATTTTTTATTTTCCACACACCAGTATGTTGCCATTCGCCAAAGTGTAAGATATTTAATTTTCCTTCCTGATTTAATCTGTTGCAAACGAATAACCAAAGCAATTTAAAAGCAATCAAATCGTTTTTAATTTCTGTTATTGTTAATAAGTAGCTGAAACACGTGGAATGGCGCTAGTTGAACTTACTAAAATCACTATTTATTTTTTCTTTTTATAAAAACTATTTTAGGCTTCTGGTACTAATAAATGATCCATTAAAGTTTGGATAATTTATATATAAACAAAATGTGATCATGGAAAGCTAATTTTGAGAACACAGAAATCTAAAATTTATTTTTTCCCAGACTTTAGTATAGAATATTTTTAGGAGGATAGAGGGAGTCGATTTCTGTTCTTGTTAGCGTAATATTTTTTAAAAGTTGTAGCGTCGTACGTTTATAAAGAATTAAAATTTTTAAATCTCTTTTTTAAGAATAACTATTATTGCACAGCTTACGAAAATTATCTGCGATAGAGGGGAGGAATAATTTTGCGGTAGGTTATGTAAGGTAAAGTAGCGCGTATTTACGTTACACTTAAAAAGATAATGAAATCTCCATGCAAGCAGCCTGTTCAATCGCCGAGAATAGAACCCAGGAAGATAGGTTAGATTATTTGAATATGACAAAACACACGAGGACTATTTGCTTTAAGCGAGGAAATGCGGTGAAAGGGCTTTCGAAGGGAAACTGTTTGTTACACATGATGATAACTACGAAATTCAACATGCAGCCAATGCATTCGCCTTGCTCTGAACCCGAGATGAATTACTTGCATTCAGAGATCCTAACTACTCGTCCCTGGTGGGGCAAAACCCAGCAAGAAACGCTAAAGTTTATCTCCTTTTTCGGTTTTATGGCATTTATTTTTTTTACAATGAAATGTAAACATTGCACTGAGAAAAGAGACTTAACTATGCATCACGGACTCTCATTCGTCATTCATTCACCAGTTAAACTGAATGACGAAAGAAATGTATATTCAAAACAATTCTCAATATAACATCGGTCCTGTGCATAATTTCATTCCCAGCATTCCGACAGCATTATAAAAAAATGGGCCTTCTTTAGCGTGGGCACTGGTATCTATCGGCACACAAATTAGAACAGGAAGTCTACCCGATTAGTTCGTTCGAACACAGAAGGGCGTAACTCTGCCAAGGCGAACCACCGCCGCATTCCCGCGTAAAGAAAACATGTGTACCACCATGGAATACTAAAAAGGCTTGTTCTTGAGATTCAGAAAACAAAAGCTTAGTTCCCTTCGATTTATGATCCATTCATTATACTGGTGGTTTAGCTAGTTAATCAGGCGCGGTCAATTTTCGGCTCTTCGCACATAAGAAATAAAAAGACGCCGAATTTTCACAACTGATGGTAATTTGGAGAGATTGTGGTTTCAGCTTCTGTGGAAACAGGTAAAAGGCTAGTACTATAAATCATTTATGACTGGTGAAGAGTAACTTTTTCCATAAAGTTGAAAGATTCCATACTGGAAACTTATTGTTCTAGAAGAAAAAGCCAAAAAACATTCCATCACGACACAAAATTAAAAAGGCATAATGGCACAATTCCTTCAATGATTATCATCGGAAAGTTGTAAGGAATCTTTAATCTGTAACTTGTACATAATCATAGGATTTATCTGCTTGAAGCAACGAATATCATCGCACAGGTTTTCCTACGGTTTGGTTTGTTTAATTATGGCAAAGCACTCGAGGGCTATCTGGCTAAAGGGGAGATATGTCTTCGTGGAGGGCATTCAAAGGGAAACTGGCTCGTAAACACGTTAAACATGGAAAAGCCCTGAAAACGCCCATGCAGCCAGCCCGTTTGTTGGGATTCGAACCCCAGACCAAACTACTAGTCTTCAGCGATTTACCGCTTGGCCGCTGGTGGGCCGGATTTTCTAAGGAAAACTGGCACTTAATTACGTTACAGATACAAAAAACAATGACAATGTCAATGCAGCCAACCTACTCACCGAGATTCGAACGCGGGTTGAACTATCAACAGTCAGGTTAATACCCAGTTTGGCAATGGTGGACGCAAAGTATCAATTATTATTGAAAGGAGGACCTCACTTCACATGCAGAAAGCGAACTGCAAAAAATACCAAAAACATTTCCTGAAGTCAGAAATGCAGTTAAGTAATAAGCCAAAACACGATAGAACCTCTATTAATACTAGGTTTGCGGACATTTTTATATACCTATATTCAGGGAAGAAAGTACTTTCCTCTAACTCTATAAATGACATTACTAATATTCATAATAATGTAATACTTTCTTTTCCATCGTCTCTACCCTCACATGCCACTTGACCGCTTCTTGGGATAAGAGAAGGCAAGAAATATTATAAAAAAGTTAAATCATTAAAATAATCACATTTGTTTTGCAGTAATGTAGCGGCAACAATAAATTGCGATTGCTTTTAAAGGGGAGACTTATAAAATCTAGTGTATTCCAGAAAATTACAGTCAATTTTCATCACTTTTTTGCACTAACAAAACTGGCTTGATCGTGTGATGGCTGATAGTTATAGAAATAGCCCCCAAAAAGGAAACGGACGTTTTCAAAAAACAATAATGTCTCAAAAATGCATGCAGAGGTTATTCATACATAACTTTCTTACGGAATAAAGTCTTTTATGTATTATTTGTTTAATTGAAGAAACCAAACTTTATCTGCCAACAAAAAAAGTTTAAAACATTAATCGCAGTATTTGCGTACTTATTTTCAGAGTTTCAAATAAACAATTTCAGAAAACTTTGTCAAAGCAAAACTTGGCACGATTCAAATTTAATCTCTGTTAACAGAGATTTTGCCAATCCGAGATTACAGTACCTTCGATAATCAAGGTTCTACTGTACGTTGCACTTAATTATTTTCAAAGTATAAACGCTGTTTAATACCTTAATAACTATTACAGTAATGTCAATAATGTCGTGAAATAACTGATATTTTACGCAAAATTCAACCTTATCTTCACCTTGGTTCTATCAAAAGCCGTACATTTCGAGGACTACTTTCAAGCATTTCTTTTCCCTTCAAGAAGAAAAATGTAAATTGTATCAACATGTCTTCTTCATAAGCCCATGGCCAATAAATTTCAATATATGTCGCAAGTCTTTCATATTATCAATCATCAGTTACTATCAAAAGCTACGATAACTTCAGCATTACGACTTTGCGTAATTCGCAGTTTACCTTACACAGAACAGAAACTTACCGAGTTTGGCAATAAATTTTTTATTAAAAATTTTACAAATTTCCATTTTTTTTATCTCATGACTTTGGAGACTTTTATTCAAATATATAGACAACGCTCGATTACCTCCTATACAAATAAAACCCAGCCCAGGTTAGTTTCAAGTTTTAGGTGGCCTCAAAATCATCCATTAATTTCTCATGATTTTTCGGTCATCAAACAAAGAAAAGGGGTACTGAGCGCCTTTGCTAAGATGGCATGCCTAGAATCTTACGCTATCTTAACCCTTTTAATGCCGAGCAAACGTATCGTACCTATACGAAGAATATCGGTCCAATTTGACGAATTTGCTAAGGTTTGGCAGAAAGATCATAAAATCCAAATTAAGAATGATATTTACAAAATTCAAAAAGCAGCATTTTACGAAATAAAGAATAAGATGCCAGACATATTTCTATATTTGTTGAAAATCATACGAATGGCGTCAATATAAAACATTTTATGTTGACGAAACATTTTATATTGAAGATTTTATATATATACAATATTTTATGTATATAAAACATTTTACGCTGAAAAATCGAAAAAAAAAATTCTTTTGCAATTAAATTAGACCATTTATTAACGTTTCATAAGTTTATTTTAAGATAGAGCTCTTTTGCAGTGCGAATAATAATGCGCCGTCGGATACGCAACGATACGATATATCGTCGTTGGCACTTTTCGCAAGTATTGTCATGGTGAAGGTTTACATTCTGATGCCTTAAATTTTACACGAAAGTGGACATGAGCGATTCCAGTGTACTTTCTCAAAAGATTTACATAGTATTAGCCATGAAACCGGACATACCATTAAACGAGTAATCCGTGCATAAATCCAAACTTCGCTCCAGTTGCAAAAGATAAAAACCAAGACTGGGGAAAGGGTTAACTTCCACCGACGCATAGAGCGTGGAAAAGAGCATAATAACCATTATGGTTAACTCTCTGGATGCATGGCTTCGCTTTTTAATAGTTAAGGCGTGATGCAGACTGGCTGAAATATGGTCATGCATGCCAGGAGAGAGCGTGAAAAACTTTCATTTTCGGTGCTCCCTCATCTTAATAGAGAAAATAGCCGTTTGGAAGTAAGAATAAGATATATTCTATTCTGTTCGGTCAGTAGGGGGTGAACATTCTGTCGAGCCTCCTAAGGCGATGACATTGGCGAGACAAAATGTAGGTAATTGGAGTGTGATGGCCATGCGAGTACCGTGCAAATATGCAAGGAAAGGAAACTACTGAATGGATTTTTTTGCATAATTCTAAAGAAAAAAAAAGAAAAGTGCTGAAAATACCTTTTATTTACACTCTTAATTCTTAAGAAAGGCGACTCCATTATTTTGACTTTTTAGGTTTACGGAATTTAGTGATTCAATAGTTTGTTCTCTAAGTTTAATTTGCTCATTCTGATCAAAACATGTCTCTGAAGATTACCTTTTTTCAAATTATACTGAAATGACAGAATCGACAGCATTCCCTTTGGTAATCACGGTTGGTTTGTAGGCTCATTTTAGCAAGGTACCCGAAAACAGATTATTTGAATAATTGACTGATACAGCGATCGTTATTTGAAAAAGGAAGGAATGCTTTTAGGAAGAATATTTTAAGGAACTTCAATGTAAAATATATTGCGTTATACACGGGGGGTAGGGAAAAACGAAACCCCATACTGCCATCCCATTCCCCAGATATTTGCCAGAGTTGACCTGCTTAGAAGTTTTTACCCACTTGGTCACTAGTGGTCTACTAGCCTCAAGAGATATGACTTCATAGAAGGACCTTTCTATGGAAAAACTAGCAAACTGTAATCACAATTAACCGCCAGAATTGTAGTCAGAGAGAAACTACCAGCGTTCCAAGAATTTACCAGTTTCAGTGGCATATATCGGCTAGAGAGTCAATTACAATATGCATCTGGAGAATTTCAGTAAAAATTTAATTCATCAGCTTGAATATGCGAAAATGTTCTCTTGAATGTTTGGTTGATTCGTTTATAGCCACAAAATACGTGAAAGCCCTTTACACCTTAGAAAAGTGAGACAGATAGCTCTCACGTACTTTGCTATAATCTAATAATCCAATATTAGAAGAGATAACTTCGTGGAGGAATTTATAAGGGAAATTGTCTCGTATTTCTGTAATGTACAGAATTATCTTAAAATAGTACCATTAATACCTTGCTCATTCGCCAAGAATCAAGCCTGGGGAGAATTACAAAGTTCAGCATTAAACAGTTTCAGGTTCGGAAGAGCATAGAAGAGACAGCATACTATCTCCTTAAGAGGAGGGATGCCATCTTAGAGTGATTTTTAAGGGAAACTCATCTGAATAGTTCCAAATAAAAGATGACCTATCTGTGCCCAGTGGACAAACTTGGAAGATAAGCCTTTATTCCTGGAAATATTTCGTTTTAGATAAGAAAGTGAAAAATAACACATTGTGAAGTATAATAGTTTGTTAGCATAAAATTTCAATTGAAGGAGAACGGAACTGTTTTAGGAGATTTAAAAACTATTCTTAAAAATCTTAACTATCTACATAATTATAAAAAAAAGGTCAAATTTCAAAAAATTCCTGAAAATTCAATTTGCCTTCGCTTTATTTTTTCCTTTGGGCATAATAATTCTGTTACACTTAGGAACTGGAACCCTTAGGAAATTTAATCTGTGTAGCCATATGTATTGTCTCCAACTGGAAGACTGAGCTATATATAGCAATAAGTTATTTTAATCAAACCTAACTTTCTGATATCGCATTAACTTCTGAACCAGTCACAATACCTAATCCATCTCTTCTCTAGAGAAAGCTAACGATGTGAATATGTATGATATTCCCACAGGTAGTTAAAGTTCCAATTGAAATAAATATGATTATTTCTATTCTCAGTCCTGTGATTTAATACACACCAATGACAATGAAAAATATATTGCCTGTGCCTCACAGTTTGTGTGGAAATAAGCATTGCGCAGAATTTCGTTCGAAGGGCAGCAGCAAATTACCCTTGAAATATAGAACGCATTGGGAAAATGGAGCAAAATTCAGGTTCAGATTCGTCATTCTTCTTGAGCAGCCAAATTTCATTTGCTGTCCGATATGTTCGGTCATAAAAATTTCATTAAGCTATTTCATGCTTGTTCACGTTTGAAACTTACAATGTTAACAAATTTTGTTTGTTTATTTCATCCACTCTCAGTTTTAACCACGCGACCGATTCCAAACGTCTGAATAACAACAAAATTACGTCCCGATTCTTACTCAGAATTAATTCCCACGGGACTGAAAACTGTTCTATTTTTAACTTAACGCATAACTGAAGGCTAAAAATTGCTTAATTCCAGTTAAGACGGGGGAAATTTGCTAATTTCTAGTTAAGTGTATTAAACGAACATTTTTAACATCGATTAAAATATTACGTTTACGTGTAATTTGAGGGTATTTATCTCAACTTAAAATAAAATTGTTTATCGTATAGTTTAATGTTAGTTGGATGTCATTATCTCGAAATAATTTCGGGTGCAATATTACTTGAAAATCGTATTACTATCAAACTAATGCTAGCTCCCTTCTTTGGACAATAATCCCCACCATCAAGTCATAGAAGATCTATGCGTATTTTTTCTTCTTTTGGGCACCTATGGGAAGATGTGTCTCCCTGCAAAATCTATCTTTGAGATCACCCAAATATAAAACAGTGAAGCACTGATAATTGTTTAATTTATACTGATGTATCAGTGGAAGCACCTTACAAGAAGTTGCTAAATTTTCAGAATGCATTCTGAAAATGCAGATGACAGTTTTTCATTAGCTTTATAGAAATCGCCAAATTTTCAAAACGCGCCAACTAACATACACATAGCAATTCTTCAGGTATCCATAACGGTTCTTTATTTTTAACAGTGTCGCCATTTTTGCTTGCGTTCCTTTCGTTGTTTCAAGTTCTAACGGATTTTCGTCGATAAATCGTGATATTTTTTGTCTTAAACTCCATTTTAAACTAAGCATTAAAGGGATTTGCCTGCGATGGAGGAATTTCAATCAAATTTCTTTAGGAATACGGTATTTTTTTTACAAAACCTCTAAAGACAACATCTGTTTTAAATCTATTTCTAAAGCGATCCCTCGAAATTTCTAATAGTATAAAAGAAACGAAAACACTTTTATAAGTAAATCTGTTGTTTGGTTTTACGTGTAAAAACCTAATTAAAATGTAAAATGCAATTGAAAAAAAATAAATGCGATTAAATGCAGTTAATTATCACGAAACAACCAACGGGTGCTTTGCCTGCGAGAAGAATTTGTAAAAGGCTTCTAAGGAGAGCAGGTTTGTTCCTGTTACACTTGAGGCAAACAAGGAAGCAATGCAGCTAGTCTGATACTACAGTTGGGTTTAAAACCCCAGCTACCTTTCATGACGTCAGCCTTCCATAGATGACTATTCCAAGAGCGGTCAGTATTTCTAGAATGTAAACATCGGTACTGAACATCATGGATAAGGTGTTGGTGTATTTAATTATGGCAAAGCACACGAGGGCTATCTGCCTAAGGGGAGGGATGCCTTTCGTGGAGGACTTTCTAAGGGAAACTGGCTCGTATACACGTTACACATGGGGAAAACCACGAAAACGCCCATGCAGCCAGCCCGTTCGCGGGATTCGAACCTCGGACCGAACTACCAGTGTTCAGCGACTTTACCACTCGGCCGCTGGTGGGCCCCCATCATGGATAATAATACTCTATAAGGTGGCTATCCACCACAGAAAATTCATGTTGTTTGAAACTATGGAGGGTAATCTAAGTAAAGATTTCACTTCACTAACGTTTCGCAGCTAATACCTTTCGGCCACTGATAAGCCAGAATAGACAAATCAACAGAAAACAATTCTTTAGTCAAAACATTACCAATGTTTACTAAGTATTACCAGTGACTTTTGAATAACTGTACCTACAAGTTGCGGATAAAACTAATGTATCAATAACCCTATATAGCTTTAGATGTATCATTTTTATGCAACTGCTCCATACGATCTCAAAAGTAGTTTAAGGCAGTGCTCCGCAACCGATGTGTCATGAGTAGGATATAGGTGTCAGGATATAGGATGAGTAGGATATAGGATATATGTCAAATACATGTATTTGACATTTTGCAATTTTTTATCATGTATTTAATACACAATGACAATTTTTTTCCTTAATAATGTCTATTTTAAATGTTTTTATATATTTCACTGTTGTGTGGTTGTGTGTGTGATTGTAAGTGTGTCAGCATTTGAATTTTTTCGGCACTTCCTTGATAACTCGGAACTCTTTGGTGTGCCACGAAATTCCAGAAAGATTTTTTGTGCGTCGCAGGTGAGAAAAGATTGCGGAGCACTGGTTTAAGGTACTCTCCAAGATCAGAAAGGTTACAGCCTTTGATTTTTTAAAGATTTGAAAACTTTATTCTAATTGGCCAATCTGTCCTCTATAATGATAATAATGGAATCAAGCTTTCATAATCCATTTTTGTGGTTATGCAAATAATATTTTATGTATTATCTTGAAATGCTTTTAAGAATAATTTAGACTAAAAGATTACTGAAACCACAGTATTCTTTTCGTCTAAATTATTATTATTAAATTGTCTTGCAGTGAAATAGAATTCTTTGGCATTAAGTATTTTAAAGCTAAAATATCAATCACATAAAATTATTCAATAAAATTACTTATTAATTAAACGTTATTAGTTGTCTAAAATTAAGCAGTGCAAAGCTATATTTTCTATTTTAATTGATATGAGAATGCACTTTGATCCGGTTGCTTGAAAATGACATTTGCCGACCCAAAATATATACGTGCCTTTTAGAGAGTAAGAACTATGTACTATGTAGTAAAATACACTCTCCCTGTATCAAATATGTATTATTATAATTAAGTTATCCTAACATTCAAGACCTTCAAAAGCTAAGATTTTATCAGAGCAGACAAAAACATTTTGCAATTGATCAATGTCATTTGAAAGTTATAAAAAGTCAAATATCGCTCTTTTAAGCAAAGAAATCTCTCAGAAAAAGGGTGGATCAAAAAGCCACCCGTTCTGCAATTAAGATAAAGTGACAGACGTTGAAATATAAATCCTCCCATCGCAAAACCATCTCAAAAAAGAAAATGAAGTTTGTGTAAAAGGTACAGAAGAATTAGGCTGCTTTAAAAAAAAATCCATTCTTTGTCTAAAGAAAATAGAAGGGGGAAAATGAAAGCATGGGTTTCACTTACAAATTCACGAGCTTACTGTACATCTCGATTCCTTTCTGGTGAACCCCACCCTATTATAACAATTCATTATTCAGGGAATAATCTAACAGGGTAGAGAGTGGGAACGTAAGAGGGATAACATCCATCTTTTTTTTAAGGCATCATTTGTTTTGTGGCAAGGTGAATGTGGGTCAGAAGATGATTGAGACGTCCACGGTTCAGTAAGTGAATGTTTGTTGAATCCTCAGAGCTCTCGGGCATTGTTTGTGTGATGCAACAGTGATGCAAATCCCTCACTTTCAGCATGATACATTATAGTATAAATAGAAAGTCCCGGAACTTTTGACGATGTTTCTTAATATATCGCACGCTTTTTGGTTATTAGTTGGTGACGCGAAACAGTTCCCTGCTAATTAAAGAAAACTTTCGCCTTCGGAAGAGCATGAATGAAGAGGTGGACAAAAGGAGATACTCTGACGGAAGCTAATACAGGATAAAAATGCCATTTATTAATCAAGCGAAATAAATCCAGCATCCTGCAACGGTTGTTTAATAGGATATGAGAGAATAAGTATGTCATGTATCACTTACTTTCTTTTAACCGGCGATAAGAAACCATTCATTGTTTCATACCTGAATCAAATATCCATTACGGGTACCTTCGCTTTTTCGTCTTTTCATAAGCCATTTTGCGAATTAGTCTAAAAACTTATCTTTCAGACAAAAAATTCTTATATTTCTTAGCCTCATACGTCAAACAAAAATATATTAAGATAAAGCGTTCGAGAACCACCAACTGCCCATCACCGGCCGAGCGGTCAAGTCGCTGAACACTGGTTGTTTCGACCTGAGTTCAATGCTAGGCGAGCAGACTGGCAGCATGAGCGTTTTCGTGGCTTTCCCCTAAGTGTATAAGAGTCAGTTTCCCTTAGAAAGTCCTCCACGAAGGCAACCCTCCCCTTAAGCAGATAGCCCTAGTGAGCTTTGCTGTAATAATCAAATAAACCAAACTAAAAGCGAGAATCACCTGCAATCTCGACTTTTAAAAGAAACCGATTCATGTTATACGTAGGTAAACATTCCAGGCCAACATATAATACGTTAGCTATAAGGAGCTAAGTTTGAGATGATTAAAGCCATTCCTAAATTACGAGAGAAAGACAAAAATATTTTAAAGACTAAGAAAAACAGGACAAAATATTTTCTGGATATGACTTAAAAACTCATTTTTTCAAAAGTTTTAAAACTAGTGATAAAGTAAAATTTATCATTCTTATGTCTTCCCATAAATATTTATATCATAAAAAATTATATTCGGCTGAGATGCAAAGGTAATATTTATTTTATCGAGATCTTTTACATAGAATTCTTCACAAATTCTATTTGAAAAAAAGGAATGTAGGAGCAAGACGTTAAAAAAAAGGAACTCTGGTTGCTAAAAAGTCTAAATTAAGAAACTGTCATAATCGATTAAATAGAGTGCGCAAAGGTTATTTACCTAAAAAAATTTATGGCTTTGTGAAGAAACTTTCAAAAAGAAAGCAGTGCATAGTCACATTTCAAATGGAGATAGTTACAAAGATCCCATGCAGACAGCTTGTTTTTATTAGATTCGAATCCAGTACAAACTACCAATATTGAACAGTCTTAACCTTGGTCATTGGATCTAAATGGCGAGAAAAATAATTCCAACTTTCTATATCAGTAATAATAAATCTAAAGAATGTATGCTGAATTAAAATATTCGATCTAAGGCCTTGGTTTCGCTTTTAAGCAAAAGCTCATTTTTACTAATTCTTCACCATAATCTTCACTTTTAAGTCGAACAGAACTAAATTAAATGCGTTCTAAAGGTAATTTATTGAATCAAACCATGCAAGACTGATCTGCCGTGGAAGGAATACCTCCAGCCAGGGTTTTTTAAAGGAACTGGAAACATGAGAACGCGTTTACATTAAATGTCAGAAAACAATGAAAACATGCATTACAGAAAATCAGCTTCCTTTCAGAAAAAATGCCGAAAGAGATTACCAGTAGTGTTAGTACTTTATAAAAGAACTTCAGAAATTTCATTATAAACTACTCAGTAATTCATTTGAATTCACCAGCTAAGAAGTCAATTAGATTACCTTCAAAACTAAGCTAAAGTAAGCTTGCTCTATCAAGTATTTTCTTGATGATAAAGGAATTGGTTATGGAAAAAAATATTACATTATTTTTTAAATTCATTCGAAATTTAATACCTTTGTGACCAGAATGGAAAAACTTACTTTTACATGATCTCATTGGCTCAAATTAATTTTAACCGGCTACCAAACAACGAAGAATATCCTCTGCAGTGCAGTACCCCATGTCCGCGGCTTACAACGGAGGAAGAAAGGTGCTTTGAAATTTCGAAAGGGATAAATAGTTTATGGCCAAATGTGAAACGCAGCCACTGAAACAAGCTAAGAACTAAATTCCTACGGTAGTCATGATTATAATGCAAGTGCATATACTTTTTTAACACATGTAATGAAGCAGGAGGGAGCGACAGATGAAAATGAACTTCGTATACCTTCTCAGGTTACAGATTGCTTCTCATAACTGCGTTTATTAACTGATCTTGCCCCCCCTCAAATAATGGATATAGAAATATCAGCAGGGGACCACAGCTACCAGTGGTCAAAAGAGACTTTCCCGTTAAATTTCTCTTAACAAGCTTCCACTTTCCATAAATGCTATTTTATGGCAAGCTTCGTACTTAAATTTTTTATGTTACATTGGCATTTATGCATAAGAATAATGATGTTATTACAGCTTCAAACCT
Organism: Stegodyphus dumicola; assembly: GCF_044657685.1. Taxonomy (NCBI): domain Eukaryota; kingdom Metazoa; phylum Arthropoda; class Arachnida; order Araneae; family Eresidae; genus Stegodyphus; species Stegodyphus dumicola. The sequence continues at coordinate 137,291,566 of NC_140776.1, forward strand.
TAATAGAAGCTCTAGTAGACGTATTAATTAGTAGAATGTTTGGAATTTTTATAAATATATGAATTTATAATATATATACTGTGTATGAAATTACGTGGTACACAATGTGCTTTATTTTAATTTATTAATTTTGAAACGTCTTTTAGTGCCATAATTATCAAATAAACTTCACCGACTTATATATGTTCCCAACTAGCACAAGAACGTTCAGAGAACGTTCAGAGCAAGTGCTTCACAAACGTGTCGGGAACGTTCAAGCAGAACGTTCAAAATGCCGTCTACATGTTACAGTTCTAAGACGGGTAATAACACGTCAAATACTTGTGTTTGTAACACTTTCATGCAACGTGTCATTAACGATCTAGTACAACGATTTTGGCACGTTTTACCTGAACGTTCTGAACCACGTCTATGTATTGCAGCTCAATAACGGACAGTAGTACTTCAAAAGTGGTACTACTTTCACTTTTTTATAACGTTCTATGAATGTTCTTCTAACGTTTTAACAGAACGTTCCTTTAACATTAAAGGCAGAACGTGGTGAATCACGTCAGCATGTTACAGTTCAATAATGGGTAGTAGAACGTCAAAAAATGGTGTTACTAACAATTTTATAAAACGTCCCTTGAACGTTATATGGAATCTCCGTTACCTTCTAACAGAATGTTCCTTCAACGTTCTAGCAGAACGTTTCTTTAACGTTCAGGCAAAACGTTCTGAGTTACGTCTGTAAGATGTAGTTCATTAATGGACAATAGAACGTCAAAATGTGGTACTAGTGATAATTTTATATAACGTTCCTAGAACGTTCTTTGAAAGTTTCTATAACTTGCTAGCAGAACATTCTCTTAACGTTTGGGCAGACGTTCTGAATGTCGTCTATAGACTAAAGGTTTATGACGAGCAATACCACGTCAAATACTTCTACTGTTAACACTTCTGTATAACACGCAAAGAATGTTCCGAATCACGTTTAACTAGAACGTTTTGAGTTACGTCTAACTAGAACGTTCTGAATCCGGTCTATATGTTCAGAATCTGAAGGACAACAGTACATGAAATATTTGTGTTTGTAATACTTGCGTCTAATGTGAAACTTAGTTTCCAAATAGTGAATTCATATAATGATTTACATTTCTTTAACGGAAGAGAACACTGCAATTTTCTGGAAAAGACATTATCTGTTTGAAGAGTTGAGCCTGAAATGTTACATTTACAGATATATGTTATGCTTTATATGTGCATCAAAATTCAAATTCTATTATTTTTTTGTATTCTCTTAGTTCATTACATACATGCCATTTATTAATGAAACTTTACACTTTTTCTCTACATTCACATGCAATTCCTCCAATGCAATATTATCTAGACCTTATATTCCCATAGAAGTTTTACACACCATTCTTATTAACTACATGTAAAAACAAGATTTGTTACAGTTCTAATGAGAGAAATGTATTTTAAGTTTAATAAATTAACCAAGAAATTAAGTTATTGTTCTCACTGGAAGGAAAAAGAATCAGACTGCAAATCACGATTTTTAATATATGGCCAGAATCATTGCAATTTTCAAAATTCTGAAACCTTATTCATGTGATCATATACACCAAACTATTTTAATGGGAGACTGTATTATATTCTGGACGAAATAATTATTTCTTATTAAATATAATCCTCGGATATGCCAGTTTAATAACTGTACTTAAACTTTATACGAGACTACTGCTGTCTAGAGTTTTTGTCATTGCAGTAGACTAAAAGCATCAGGATGATGGGAATTTAAAGTAAATGCTTGGATATTTCTTGTCATTAAAATAAATTTAAAAGTTTGTATTTAAATGTATGAAAATTTTAAAAATAATAAATATTTTTTCTTGTGTTCTGTTTACAAGCAATTTAACTTTAATAAACAGTTCTCTGTTAAAATTACTTCTGTCCATGTAATTTTTTTATAAAGGCGAATTTTGAAAGTTAATAAACAAATAAAATGACATATCTTTCACAAATTCATTATTTTGCCATAAATTTGATTTATAAAATTAGTTTAGTGGATGGTCCAGTCAATGGATAAGGTTCATATAATTATATGAATATTTTGTTCTACACAACGTTTGCTGTTATCCATCGACATGTCTTTGAACGAATTATACTCGAAAACGGTGGTACTACTGTATCAATAATTTTGTATTGCTGAAATTATCAACCAATAAAATTTTGAGAAATTTTTAGCAATTTGCAGTAAAGGGCAAAATTTGATTAAACAGGTAATAACATAACGGTATGATGAATGACGGAGACATTATTATATCTTTCTTATGCTGTTCACGAGTGTTAACTTGCAAGACGTTGAGCAGCATACAAAGTTTCTCAAATTCATTCCATACGAAATTGCTTTATGTTTGTTTGTTTGCAGAATATTTAAATCTGACCATTCTGAAAATATTCTCGCATGGATTGAATTTATTAAGCAATAAGTACTTGAATGGCATGTTCTACAGATCTAACGAAAAGTGAAATTACGCCAACGAGCAAAGCTTGCATTACCAAACACCACAGACCAGCGAAGCGAAACGAGAAATCTTAATTAAAGATCATGTAATCAGTTTTACAAGCCTTGTTCTGGTAATCTGAGATCTTCTGAATATCTGGGTTGCGTCCCATTTTGTGAATGCCATTCTTATTCAGTAAATGCCCAAGTTTCAACACGGCCATGAATGCGTGCTTCGAAAACAGTGACTTATGTAGCACATAATGACTCCAGTGTAAATCGATTATATGTAATTTGATAGCAAATCGATTGTACTCCGATATCAATTCCGCTTATTTTACGCAAAACAAGTTCGTTTCCAATAGTGAAATAGCTGGAGCATAAATTGTGTGTGAAAATTTGTTGGAGGAAGGAGATAAGGTAACGTATGTCTAAGTTAAATGACTCATATGAAATTGAGTTATGGTATAGTTAGTTAATGAGTGAAATAGATTAATCGCTTAAGTTATTCGTTTAAATGATTTTTAATCGTAATAAATTAACTTTGAAAAGATAACAAAAGAATGACGAACGTCTTTAATAAGCTTTGCGTTTTTCCAAATACAGGGTCATAGGAAAAGAACGCCAGAATTTTGAAAACAAATCCCTCAATCGTTTAAACCTGTCAAAATGATAGATGTTAAAATGCTACCAAATGGCGGAAGTTATCTTACCTTAATAGATCTGATTTTTGCTCCATTTGCCGTAAGACAGATCTCCACACTGTTTTTACAGTCTCGGAACGCTGCGACTCAAAGTTGTCAACAACATTTGCGATTGTTGTTTACAGTGAGTGAGTGCACCGCTATGATCGCTTCCGACCACGGACATGAACTAAACGGAATTATATACCATCACGGCGCGGAAGACTCCAGAGTAACAAGGTTGAATATTATATACTAATAACAGTTTTTACATATTGATAACTGCAAGGCACTAAGCGTTATTTTTGGTTATCTGCTTTAAGTTCTGAACAATTAAATATTTTGACCAAAAATAATATTTTAATCTACATAGCAAAATTCTAATTTTCGAGCTTAAGTGCTCTGGAGATGCTAAGCGGCATCAGGTTCTTCTAGAATTCCAGTTTGAAATTCAACTTTCTCGAATTAATTTTCGAATAGCAAAGTTTTTAAAAATCCGCACTTGAACCAGAAACGCATGTCAGTCGAAGCCTCTTTTCGTAACAGAAAATTGCAAAATTTCTTCAAATTGAATACAGAAGAAAAATATTGAAATGTGAGATCATTTCTTGATCTAAGTTATAATCTTAACAATTGTATATAAATTGCATCAAATAGAACTATAGAAACAGTAAAACTGGAGTTATTTTCTAAGCGAAAAAACTTTTAAGCCTTTGAAAGATTAAAAAGTACTTATTCGCATTTCAACTCATGTCGCCAACTCACCGGCAACTATTAAATTAGCGGAAAACGCATATTCGGGTCCCTTTGTGGTTCATAGGTATTATTCCGTTCCTAAATAATAGAAAGGTTTGGTTTATGTGATTATGGCAAAGCTTTGAGGGCTGTCTGCCTAAGAAAGAGATGCCTTCGTGGAAGACTAAGGGAAAATTACTCGTATACATGTTATATATGAGGAAAACCACAAAAACGCCTATGTAGCCAGCCCGTTCGTGGAATTGAACCTCGGACCCGAACTACTAGTGCTCAGCGACGTTACCGCTCGGCTGCTGGTTGGATAATAATAAAAAGAGTGATTTTAAACGAAACGAAAATTCTATGAAAAAAGGGCTAATATTTATATTTTAACAGAGCATGGTATAAATATTAAAAATAAAGCGAGTGTATTCAAGCGCATGTGCGGTATATTCATGCGTAGGTTATTTATTATCGCATATATACTCTAAAATACTCCCAAAAACGTCAGTTCTACTTGGTGTTGAAATCAAAGGTAAGAATAATCGGAAAATACCTAAATATTATTCTACTCCTTTTATGTTCATTTGATTCGATACATCATACACAACGACAATCTGTTTAATAACAGAAGAATGCCTTTATGGATGACTTTCTCAGAGAAACTTAATCATATTTACGTTGCAATTGAATATATTCACGCAGATAACCCGCTCGAAGCCAGTATTTTGTTATCTTAACTACTGAAACACTGATTGGTTCATCTGTGTAGCTGCATATTCCTACTGAAGAAGAAAGCGCATATTTCAAGCTTGTATGTGCATTTAAATTTAAAACTGAAACGAACATAAAGATATGTCATTTGTTAGCGAGTTTTAATATAACTTGTTTAAAATATCATTGCTTAGAAGCAACCAACTTATTTATATCAAATATGAAAGTCACCTTAAAGGGAGAATATTTTGAAGAATCTTCGAAAGAAAAGAGCTCACATTTACTAAAGGGAGAAGGTCAGACATATACAGAAACCTTTATGACTCTTTCCTCCGGAAATCAAAACCAAATGAAATTAACAGCGGTCGATTGTGTTTGTCTATTGCTTTAGAGGTAGTTTAGATACTGTTTGAAAGGATTTTATGGTGGGTAGATCAAAAGGAATGCTACAGAACAGCTATAGAAATACAGATATTGCACCATAGATATGCGAAATCGACTCTATCCATAGCCAGGAATAACTTTGGTAAAAATCACCCTTCTTCTATGATTTAAGTTCCTTTAGCACACTAGTCAAAATATTATACTATTATTTTATATTAGTACTTAAAATACTAATATTTATATTATATATTAATATTTTATATTAATGCTAAAATATTAATATTTCTATATTGTAATATATTCTATTATATTTATTACATATAAAATTCTAACATTTTATATTAGTTTTCAGTACATATTATGGAAAGAAAATACTTCCATAATCGTCTCATAAGTGCCAAAAACCGGATTACAAAAGAATGCAACAACATTTTGGAACATTCTTTCAGAGCAAGTCCATGGGATTATTCGTTGATTTCAAATATAATTTAAGGTGCATTTTGAAGCAAACTCAAATTTGTGATATACTATCCGAATTATTTCTTTTTATATTTTGGACCTGCTAGTGGCGTTTGCCGCTTCCATATGTAAAGGTCTACTTTAATGGTAGTAGAGATAGTTTTTCAGTGGTTTGATATGGCACGCAGTAGTTCAGATAGTCGAATTGATTTATTTAAAATTCCCTATGGCAGTCGTAGAAAGCTTAGTGTTTTCTGGGTTCGCTGCCAACATGCCACCAAGATGAGGTAGACCGCAATCAGGCACCTCCAATACTAGGAATTCAACCATTTCAGCGAAACATCAAAAGCCCCACATGGTTCCAGTAACATTACGTAAGATACGACAACATTGACACTGGCCAGTATATAAATATGGGCATGAGTGGTGTTGTAACCTGAAAACTACAGGAGAACGTTGCAGAATCCAGTATGAAAAATGCAAATACCGCTCAGTTTGACAAAAAATAAAAATTGTTTTAAAAAATTCCATGTACGCTTAAATGTTAGTAATATTATAATCTATATATTTTTAAGACTTTTTACCCTGAGACCTGACGGAAGTAATTGCTACGAAATCCTAGTTTCTGTAACTCAAGTGGAACTTGTTAATATGTTGCAAAAGAATTCTAACACACACACACACACACCTAGGAGGAAACATTTCTCTCTCTCTCTCTCTTTTTTTTTTTTTTTTTTTTTTTTTAAGTGAGAGGGAGAGACAAAATTCCAGGGATGAAAGGATTAAATTCATGAGGTCAAAAGTGACTTTTTTTTTTTTTTAATCAAAGAAAAGAAAATACTAGAATATGATTTACAACCCCGAAGTACCGGAACTCCCCAATTTTTTCTAAAACTGATCATGTTACACAACCTTGGACAATGAACCTTTGTTATGACCTTGACCATTTCGAAGCCCCTAGTCATATTTTCAGAAAACACCTCTGAATTCGAGACAATGTGAAGGGGGATACCATCTCGAAAGGCCATTCACCTTACCGCAGTTAACTCGGCCCATCGTAACTGGGGCCTCTTAAGGTGGCCCGAAACATTACGTGTCCATCCTACCTCTCACCCTTTCCACTTTATTAAAAAAAATTCTTTGAGCTTACGTAGGATGGCAGATCACGATTTTCTTGTTTTCACATTTGCTCTAGATAAATGACGTAAGCTTTGTCAGCGGAAAAGATAAAGTTACTCATTTCATCTATGATGATTAAATAAGATTTTACGAAGAGAAATTAGCAGTAAAATTTAACTTTGAAATAAACGGACGATAGAAAATAGGAATGTGAATCTTAACATATAACTAGGTATTAATATAATTATGTAAGAAAATTATAACTTTTATATATTCGAAAAAAATGAGCTCAAGATAATTAACTAAGGCAACTAGATAAACTAAAAAAGTAATATCTAGTGAAAAGGGCTCTATTACAAAGTTTATCAATAAAATACATGAGAATTTTGAAGAAAATAAAACCCTGGATAATTTAAAAGGATTATTAAAACTAGCTGAACACTAAAACTGAAAACCAAATTAACTGATACTGCTATGCTGTAAGAAAGATTTTATGAATTCTGATGCAGAAAATAATTCAAGAGAAGAATATTACAATGATCTATTAGAATACAAGTGGTGTGTGTATTTAATTATGGCAAAGCACACTAGGGCTATCAGCCTAAGGGGAGGGATGCCTTCGTGGAGGACTTTCTGAGGGAAACTGGCTCGTATACACGTTACACATGGGGAAAACCACGAAAACGCCCATGCAGCCAGCCCGTTCGCGGGATTCGAACCTCGAACCGAACTACCAGTGTTCAGCGACTTTACCGCTCGGCCGCTGGTGGGCTACTAGAATACAAGAGAAATCTAATTGTTAAAATAGAAAAATATCGGAAAGTACTAGAGATAATAATCCTAATCAAAGAATAAACGTGTCCAGTTCTAATTATATTTTAAATCGAAGTACAGAAGTTTCATCTATAGAATTACCTAAACTGACTATATATAATTTTATGGTGATCCTCCGAATTGGTTTATAGGTCAATTCAAAAATGCGATTGGTAAAGATTCGAACTTATCAAAATTAGAAAAATTAATTTACAAAGCTTTCTTGGTGGCTCTGCCGCCAAAACTATTTCTGTTTTCGCTCTTATTGAAAAAAGTCCCATTTGTTCTTATAAAGTTATTGCCACTTAAATAATCTGTTAAACATCGACCGAGCAGTAACAGCCGCTTAACACTGGTATTTCGGTCCGGGGTTCAAGTCCGGGCGAACAGGGTGGCTATGTGGGCGTTTTCATAGATTTCCCAGTGTGTAACGTGGATACGAACTAAAGTTTTTCTTAAAAAGTCTTCCACGGGACATCTCTCCTCTTCCTTGAAGAGCTTAAAGGTGGAGCACGTAATAATAATATTATTCCACATATGTGACAATATTCAGTTACGTATGCTAACCATATCCAGTAGCTTGCATTAACAAATTACTAATAGATTGTAAAAGGTTACAGATAACTAATAGACTGTAAATAAATTTCTAAATAAATATATTTTAAATTTCCATCAAATGTTTCATTTCCCTCTGGTATTAATGTTTGTTCCACACTAAAATGAAACGGTGATTGTTAAGTCGAAGTCTAAAACGCCCTCTAAACTGAAAGCATATTTGCTATTCAAGATAAATTCTGCCTTTAAAGTACAATTTGCAATTTAAATTAACTATTTTACATATATGAAAATTTTTTAATAATATAAACTTGACCTCTGTTTTAACCGATTACTACAAAATGCTAATTCTAACTTATAATAATTGCGGCATCTGCATTTAAGAAAAAAAAAAAAAAAAAAAAGCTTGCCTTATCTATATTTCTAAAAGTACCTTATCCCTTTTGATATTACCAAATCACTGGATGACTAAGCATTAGCTAATATCAATATGAAAAAAGGTTATGGTAAAACACGTTTTTATCATACCAACTTCCTTCCATATTTTAATTAAAATGAAGTGACAACGAAAGAAATAAAGAATACGAAAACACCCATATGAAAAGAATGGCACTGTTAACTAGATTTAGCACTCCACCTATGTTAACCTCCATTATAGAGGGGAAAAAATTACAGTTAGTAACGCGAACTAAGTTTTATTTGGTTAGCTAGTTGAATTAGTATAAAGGTATAGTTGATTAGTATAAAAAGCAGCGATAGCTCATCTTCATTTGCCCATTTTTTAATTGATAAAATAAATTTTCTTCCTGCAATCCTTATTTAATTCTGAAATAAACTTCTTTCAGGACTTTGTTGAACTTTACTTAATAACGGATTATGAAATAAAATAAAACCAAGTTCTTTAAAGTAAATACATTTTTGATAAAAATAATTTTATTAAGACTTCTAAAAGCACAAAAATATAAGATACTCCATCTCTAACCTACTCAAATATCGCCGCGATTATAGCTCAAAGCGTGACGTATCGGGCTCAATAATATGACGCGATTTTAGCTCCTCACATAGATTTTTCAATAAATGCTTTCTTAATAGCAAATCAAAAAATGAGAAAATAAAGTAGGGTGCCATAAACCCACAAGCTTTGAAAACTGTTAAGTCAGAAAAGGAAAAGAGAAATATTGAAGTATGTAATAGAAGATATGTCAGAATGTTAAGAAGAAAAACCATGCCATCGCCGGGTGAAAATATGCAAAACATTTCAACAATGAAATTAAGTACAAGGAAATATAAGAAAAAGTATGTACAAATCAATTTCATACATAAATGCAAAGAAAAACAGAGATATATATACATAATATGTACAATAAAAGTGCAGACAGAAGTCAGAGTTGAAAAATTACTTTTCAATGAGTGGGCCGCAAAAAGCCTGAATTGTTCATCTTCCTTGAGAATTTTGTAGTTGAAAGGGTTAAAGGTATTTAATATCCACACTTAATTTATTTTCTATAGAAGTTTATTTAGAAAACCTTTCAAATTATCATTAAATCTTCGTGAAGACGTTGATTACGCACAAGATGGTGCGTATTTGCAACTATTTATTTTGACTTCTTTGCAGGGTCTTGATTTCATTTTGATCGCAGTATACCAAGCAGGGGACGCATACGTTAAAATCCATCTCAAATATGAGATATTTTTTTATCATGCTGTGAATAGCTAGTTTAATCAACTAGCTTTGTCGGCTCATTTCAAGTAAAATAAACATGCGAGTGTAAGAAATGCATAATCTAAAAAATACAAAGTCATAGATACGATGGAAACGGCCAAAAACATAATTGGCCTAGGATGAATCATCTCAAACATTTTTCTAATAGAACTTTTTATACCAAATCTGTAGAAAATCTTTCTGATGTTGCTATTTTGACGAAACCTAACTGTTCCTTTTATTTGTGGCTCGTTACCTTTATTTTTTATCTTCTGAGACGGCATTTAAAATTTATAAAATTGTACAGATACCAACGTCAAACTAGTGGCAGAATTTTATAAGTTTTCGAGATATGTACCATTCTTGCAACTCTTTATTTTATATACTATAACGTTAGGGTTAGTATTTTTAAATTTTTATTCAGAGGGTACAACGAATACATATGAAAAAAATCCTTCCAAAATTATTTCTTGATGAATGTACTTCAATAAAGGAAGACAACTTGTTAAAGGATTCAAATTTCGTTTAAATTCATTGACGTTTACTATTTTATTTGCATACTGAAAAGAAAACTTACATTTAAATCAAAGAAAGAATTAAAAAACGCAATAGCTTAATAAACAGAAAAATCCCATAAGGCCAGAATGAACAGCAAAAGATCCAAATAACTAGAGTTTCGGATAACTAGAAACGTATTGCATATCCAGATAACTTTCGTGGAAATCCACCACAAAAATCGAATATACTATTTCACCACAAAAATTTACTACGCTATTTTACATGGTTTGTATGATTTCGCGGTAGCTCAAATCACTTCCTAGTAAGAATTCGTTAGAATAGGATTAAGCTAATTCATATTCTAATGATGTGCCGATCAAATCGGTCGGCTTTATTACAAGGAAGTTGACGTCAAGGAGCTGCGAAATTCTGACAAAGACATACAAAAGTATGTAGGGAAAATTTAAGGATAAAAGGGGTACAACGAATGTAACCTGAAATTCTTAATTTTTATTATGAAAGTCACGAGTTTTGAAAATTGTAAATGCTGAAATACTGACGATGGCAAGAACTTCTAGATTGCTAGCCAATGAAAGAATATCTCGTGAACTCGTGTATACATAATGTAATAAATCAGTACACATAATTATTTAGTACATATACATTTAATCATAAAATTACATCACTGCGTGATTCAAATGCACAATAATACAACAATAATACGTAATCATCAGCGAAGACGTGAGCTAGTATCATCCAATAAGACTGATATGCATACCTGAGCGTGAATCCAATAACTGATTTCAGCTCACGATTTAACGGATGATTAAAAATTTGATCAGTTCCATTTTAATCAATTATCAGCTCCGTCTCGAAAGAGCATTTCTACGGCTATGTAAGATGATTTTCATGTTGAATTTTTAATAGTTCAATGATCCTTGGCAGAGGTGTAATTGGTTACATAGATTAAAAATTTAAAGCCATGAGAAATCTCATGGGTTACTTTAAAATTCAATAGCTAACGTGTATATATTTTATTCAATTATTCTATTAACAAAGCTACGTCAAATATCAACACGGATTTCATTAATCTAGAATTAACTGGATTAACTAAGGCAAACTTCGATGGAGTTTTTATGGTACAAAGGTAATATATGCAGCTCTGGAAATAGAAAAATAGTTGATAAAGGATTTTGATTAATTAAAAAAATAAAAAATATTCATATATGGTACAATCCAGTTGGCAGAAACAACATACATCATCGTAGAAGACAAAGTGTTACCCAGTGTTTTCTCCTTGAAAAAAGTGAATATTGTGCACAGTTTCGGAAGGTTACCTACGTTAAGAGAAATTTTGTGTTAGCGTTGTCTAAACCATTTCATTTGAAAATGAGATTTTGGCTATCGGAACTAATATTAAAATGTCACTTTATTAAATTATGTAAACATCTTTCAAACGAAAATAAACTGTTACTGTTCCGCTGCAAGAAAAATGGGCCGTTCAAAATATATTTCTAAGGATAACATTTAACTACTTGAAATTATTAATTGAAATAAATTACTTTTTTGAGACGTATTCAATCGAAGCGAATAATATTCTGGGAGGAAGGATAATTTCATTTAAAAAGTTGAATTTGTATTTCTTTTTAATTTTCAAAGAGCATGAGCTGAAAACCATAAAATGTATACAACACTGTTTAGTTTAGTGATCGATAACATGTCAAATGAATGATGCATTCGCGAAGGACTGTCTAGAGAAAACTGGCTTGAACTGGGGAAGGGGAGACAAGAAAAGCCTCGGTAGCTAATACGATGGCTGATAACGAAACTGCCCACTGATAAACTAGTACTTATCAATAGTTTCAACCATTTGCCACTTTGGCAGGCTTACTTTTAGTACCTGGTTAGTTGTTTACCGAATCATCATAAGATGTTCCACAGCTGTTTTAATGACAAGGAGGCTGAGATTATTATAGCTAAACATACAAGAGCAATTTTTTGTAAAAGCGGTCTCTTCGTAGAAGAATTTCTACTGGATATCGCTCGAGAACATCCCGGTTTTTTTATATTTTAAAGTTGACAGTTATAGTATATAATCCACTCATCCGTTTAGCTGTTTTTTGATAGCAGCAGCGTGTATTCAGAATCGCTATGGAATAATGTGGGCATTCGTTAAATGTTTTGCATTATCGAAAGATCAAAAGAAGCTTCAAGCTTTAAATACCCAATGCATAAGATGAAATTTTGAACAAATAATTCATTTATATAGTTTAATTTTTCATCCTTTCCTTGTCTGCTTAAAATGAAAATTTTGGTTATAATTTCAGTTCGAAGTACAATTAAAATTTCAGTCTGAAATTCAAGTTCTGAATCATTTTCGAGGACGCATTTTATTTGTGAGAATTGCAGTTAACAGTCGTCGCCTGTGAACAAGCATTAGTTTATTTTTCAATGAAATCACTCTGAATACTAAATTATATTAATAAAATTCTGCCAATTCATTTTAGATTGCAGTAAATAAAATATGCTACCAAATGTACATACAGCCAAGCTTCCGATATATCGGTGCTTCAAGCTAAATTGAAGATTATATTAAAGTCGTACTAATCCTGGAAAAACAGTGAAAACATTTTCAGGTAGTGTAAATAGACTAACACATCCGGACATTTCAGCCTAGTGCTGAAACATCACAGTTTCAATGGGAAGGAGGAGGAGGACACACGGGGTTACTTTTAGCTTTGCAATGGGGTAATCCTTTGACGCCTCGCACAGCTCATTATTTATTTCAAGTTTTGGCAAACATATCGAAAACTCACAAGCTTAATGCACATATCTTTTTGACTGTACTACGCAAATTCTGGAGTTTAGAAACGGAAATTTACGTTTATAATATTCAATCCTAATCCTCATAATCGGGGTATTTGCAGTTATGTTTACTCTATGAATGTGCTTCGTGCAAAATCCGACAAATTCTAGCCTGTTTTTATAGTTTTCTAGCCTGCTTTTATAGTTCCATATATTCTAGCCTGTTTTTATAGTTCCATATACTTATCTTTGAACTGATTTTTATTGCTTTTTCTGTCGTTTAAAATACAAATGTGTTACGAAGTTTTTACCCTATTCATTTTAAAATCAATTTCCCCCCATTTTTGTATATTCAGTTAGGCTTTAGTAATAATCTAAATATCATATAGATATTATATTCTTAGAAATATGAGCTACTACATATTATTTGCATTAGTTTTAAACCTAATGAAGAAATATTGAGAATCACTTGGAAGAAATAAAGAGACTATGTTTTTCAAATAGCAAAAATTAATTTTTTCTTAAGAGTTAATAAAGGCAGCTTTTAAATACATGAGAAAGTAATTCGATGAGCTTTGGGACAAAAAATCTCAAATTTTTAAGAATACCAACACCATTTACATATTTTACAAATCAATTTACATATTTATAAATAAAACTTCTAAAGCATTAAAATGAGTTTAGAAATGTAAGAGATTCATTATTTTATTTTGCACATATATCGAATAAATTGAGCAATTTTATTTTGCATGCATAAAATTAAGTAAATTTATTTTGCACATATATCAATAAATGGAAAAAATGGAATCATTATAAAAGCGTTTAAAAAACTTTAAATTGCGCTCTTAAGTCGGTTCAAATTCTGTACAAATGTATGCAAAGAAAGCTAAAAAATTAAAACTAACATGTATGCAAAGAAAGCTAAAAAATTAAAGCTAAAAAATTATAACTTTGATGTTTATACTTTTAAAATAAATTATGGAAATTAATGAAGATATTAAGTTAAAAAATTTGTATAAGTATTTTCAAATTATTTTTAATGTACAAAATAATAACGATATTTTTCTGGTCCTTAGAGAGAAGCATACAATCTCCTTCCGAAATACGAAATCGCAGTTAACTGTGTTCGAAAATTATAAGTACCAGAATATTTGTTGGATAAAAATCGCACGAAATTTAACCCTGAATCTGTACCAAGGAAGGTATTCTAAAAACCATATTTCAGTAACTGAATATTTTTAGCTTAAAATTATATTTCCGCCGATTAAAATATATACTGTTTTGCTAGAAGTTAATCCGCATGAAAGCATAAAATTACACTGTTAAGAATATGAACTAAAGAACATTCGTTAATAAACGTTAACACCGAATTCACAGGCAAGAAGATATTCTAGAATCCGTATTTCAATGATCGAATAATATTTCTATCTCAAAATTATAGCTTTACCGTTTAAAATAAGCATTGTTTTAAGACAACAACAAAAAAAAAAAAAAAAAAAAAAATACGCTATAGGACATAAATATATCAGTTCAGAAAACTTTACCGGCTATAAAACTGGTAATATTTACCCGTAATAAAAAATATATAAATTCTGATAATGTAACTCCCATAGCAACACAAAATTATGCTGCATATTAACGACCTGAAACATCTAATGGCTATTAAAACAGTAATGCAGTAGTTTTAAGTGATACTCAGAAGAATTCAGAGCAATGCATAATAATGAAATTCATCCATTTGTTGGATAAAATGGGGGAGGGGGAATGCTGAACACATTTAAAAAAATTCAACTTACCAGGATATGTATCAGGCAAAATCAAAGGCGGACCAACATATGTAATTCCTCCATTTTTATCTCTGTCAATACTACGAGCATGGACTTGCTGACATATGTAGGCCTTGTAGAGTAGCAAAGGCCTATCTAGGTCCACACGGGCTGGGCCTTGGACTCGGTTGCCTTCCAAGACCCTAACAATTTGCGGTAGCCCATACTTCCTCAAGAACTCCTGTGGTGGCAAAGGTTCACCCCAGCATTTTATTCCAGACAAGGAACTCATTTTTTATTATTTTTGCTATTATTTACTTTTCACCTAAGCATTACTGACTTCACCAAACGATTCTTGTGCTCAAGAGCTGCCTGTTTTTCAGTTTCCTCGGAAGCACAAATCAGAGATTATCGATGAGCATTTTAATAGGTTAAAAATAAGCACTGAAATGTGGAGTTGAGTGTATCTCAAATAACAACATCCGATTTTCGATTAAGATTCATCGTAATTGTTTTAAGTGGCAAATGTGGAAGCTCAGTTACACACACACAGGCCAAAAATACTTTTTTTTAAAGTGCCTAGAATTTAGCAATAATTTAGCATATTTCACCATGAATAATAATTCTTCTAATAAATGATTATCCACGTAAAAATGCAATTAGTTATCCGTTCAGATGCTGAATAATTTTTGAAAATGTTTTATAATGCATCCAGAAATTCTGTGTTCAGCTTTGTAGTTACGCATTTTCCCTGGCCATCAGGTCATTCTCAACGTGTTCATTCAGTTCCCTCTAAGAAAAACAACGTGACTAGAACGACTTCAGCGCTTTCGGCGCGGAACCACACGGAACCAGCGAACGTTTAAAAGTGAGAGTACTGGAAAGAGAGCTCCAAGACTTCCACACCGGTCAGCTGGTTGATGGCGAGAAAGGAGTGCCGAAATTGGCAATTTCTCGCCAACTTTGGGTAAATAACGCTACTACTCGAAAATCGTGATAGTCCGCAAATTTTCAGAGGTAAAATGTATACGCTATAAATTTATTCCCTTTCCTTCAGGAGGAAAAAGAAATGTTGTAACATTTGACTATGGTTAAAAATACTCATTTATTTTTCTCTTTTCTACCTGTCTTGATCCGCAAGAGGTGTAGAAATAGATAATGAAAGATGAAAAGTTTTAGCAGTTGCAACAGTAAAAGGTTGGTTTATTCGATTATGGCACAGCACAGCGGCAAAAGGTTTTCTGTCAAAATTTAAACAAGAAACAAGGTGCACATGAGTGACCACAATAAGAATGCAGGAAGTCAAACCCTGGCTAGAGAACTAATTTCTCTGCAGCAACCGTTTAAGATATATTTTCATTAATGACGACTTAAAATGAAATTAAAAAAATTAATAAGATTATTAATAAATTAATAATAATTTCAGAAATTAAAAAAACTGAAATGGCTCAGATTTTTAATGGCTGCCCAAAAGGGTTCATTAAGGTCCTTATACACCCTCGCTGAGCTTGTAGTTTACCAATCTTCTGTTGCACTCACTTCTGCTAACCCATTTCTTTTTGTCTTTTTAGCTGTAATATTAAGCATCATTTTCTGCGCGCTTACGCCATATGCAGTTCAACAGCAAAACTACAAAAATTCTGAAAGCTCCCGATGGAATGTTGAGTGTTAGTGCACATTTTCTGTTTGTGTGTTAAATTTACGAAATAAATATCATGCTTTCTTCGCACTTACGCCACATAAAATTCAGTTGAACTGAAAAATCACAAAATATTTAAAAACAGCATATCTTTAGAATTTCCGATATACAGTCTCGTGAGCTGGAGATAACAATGCTTTAATCTGTACAGTGTCGCCGCTGCTCGCGTTTATTAAAAATTCGTTTAAAGTTTTACAAAATATGAAACATAAAATTCGAAATTCAAAATCCGGGCTTCAAGATGCACATGTTCGGGTAGAGCACTATGTTATTCAAAATTTGATGACGATTTTTCACAGTGAGTGAAACGCGGATATATCCATGCAGAATTTTCATTAAATTTAATTATTAATATAATTAATTTCTTTAAATATAATACAGGGTGATAATGCTTCGTGACAACATGACAACATATGAAAGTGATTTAGACGTTTAAAGTGATACGCCACCAAATCCTTTTCGAGAATTATAGCCCTTTTGGGCTAACAAATTATATTAAACAAATGAATTTTAAAAATGAAACTAAATAAAAGAATAATAAATTGAAAGGGTTCAGATTTTTAATGTCGCTCAAAAGAGCTCTTTTAAAGCTTAATGTGATTTATCAGTAGACATAACCCAAGTGGAATAACGAAACATTTTATGGAATACTAGATGGATATGCATTTAGATTCCCATTAACATGGGAACATTATACATTTTTCGTATGTTTGAAAAGTGAAAACTTATGCAATGTAATTCTATAAAAAATTTTTGAATGTTTTTAATTATATATATTATGAATTAAATTCATTTTTATGTAAATCAATCAGATTAAAAAGTGAAACAAAACTCATGAATTATGTCTATTGTTTTTGAATATTTTAATTTGTTAATCAATAACAGACAGATTAAATTTGAAAGATAAATATCTTGCATTTGACCGAATGGCAACAGACTCGAATGAAAAGTGAAACAACATATTTAAGTGAATCAACGCAAATCGAGACTAATGGATAGTTCTTTTGGGTAAAAAAAATAATAAAATAAAGGGTGACTACAAAGATAGTAATAACAAAGAACGATTCTCAAAAAAAGAAAAGAAGAGTTTTGAAAAATAATCT
Organism: Stegodyphus dumicola; assembly: GCF_044657685.1. Lineage (NCBI taxonomy): Eukaryota > Metazoa > Arthropoda > Arachnida > Araneae > Eresidae > Stegodyphus > Stegodyphus dumicola. The sequence goes on from NC_140776.1 coordinate 137,309,089, forward strand.
TCGAGGCGCCTAAAATTGTTTTCTTATTTTGTCTTCTAGATTCTTTAAAGCCTTCTTAATCGAATGATAGAATAAATTAATATTCATTTTCCTGAAGAGATAATATATTAAAGAGCTATTTCAAAATGAGAATTTTTACCTAAAGTACTCAATTCTCTCGGCATATTTTCCTCATACAAAAGAAGGTGGAGTTCAGTTATAAGTTCATTAATAAGTATAAATGCCAGTTTTACTAACTGCTAAGAGCATTTTTGCACTGGTAATTGCATTTTCTGCTTTTATTGTGAGTTAGCTGTGTACTGGAATGTATCTTACAAAGGTCTCTGATTGGTTGCTTTAGTTTGGTTTATTTAATTATGGTAGAGCACTTGAAGGCTATCTGCCTAAAGAAAACGATACCTTCATGGATAACTCTCTAAGGGAACTATTACTATTACAGCCAATTCAACTTAGAGCGGATTTATTTTATTAGCTGGCAAATTGGAATATACTAACTGTAATGAAAAATTGGTTGCAGTATTTGAAACATGTACGTACATTTATATAGTATGATGGATTGATAACTATACTAACTGTAATGAAAAATTAGTTGCAGCATTTGAAACATCTACATTTATATGGTATAATTGATTGGTATATAATATGTACTGAATAATCTTTGGTATTTCATGTTTGTTGCACTTGGGAATTGGTTCCTGTTTTCCTGTAGATGTTTTTCTGTTATTTGAAGAAATTGAGCACTATTATAGCCATTTTACAAGAATGATTAGCTATATTTGAATATGTGCTCTTATATTGTAGGAATACCTGTCAATTTGTATAGATTGAAATTGTTTAATTGTGCTATTTATAATTATATAGTAGAAATTTATTATCTTAACTGTAATGAAAAATTAGTTGCAGTTTTTTTAAACATGTACATTTGTAGTATGATTGATTGTTAAATATTCTAACTGTAATTAAAAATTTCGTTGCAGCATTTGAAACATGTGTATTTTTATGGTATCATGACTGATAAATAATATGTACTGAATAATTATGTATTTTATGTCTATTTTAATTGGGAATTAGTTTCTGTTTTTCATTAGACGTTTTATTTTAGAATATGTGCTTTATATTGTTGGAATACTAGTCAATTTGTATCGACTGGAATTGTTTAACAAATCTGTAGTTTTGCACAGTTTAGAATTGTATTGAAAAAACTTAAGAATTAGTTTTCTTTCCTTCTTTTCTTTATCATCTGGGAGCCAAGTTATTATTTACAAAACATTTGCTTCTGCGGATAATAGTAAAATAGTGTACATATTACAATGAACTTTCCAACTGCAATTTTGTGATTGCTTTGTGGATAACTACGACACAGTGTGCAAATTGCTATGGACACACATAATGAGGTGTGCAAACTGTTAAGGACACGAAGTTACGATTTATCGAAGTGGACAAGTAGTATTTACCTGAACAATGAACTTCACAAAAGTGTACTTCGAATTTATCAAAAGTTAACTTAGAATTCAGTTTATATGAACAGAGAGTAGTTTACACAACATCATACATTTTGGGCTATGGAACTATCAACTGCCTGAACTGATGTGAGTGGCCTACTCTGTGGATAACTGCAAAAATAATACGGACACACATCATTAGGTGTGTAACTGATAAGAACATGAAATTATGACGTATTGAAGAAGGCATAGGTTTAAAAACTGGTTAATATATAAGTTCCACTCTCCACAGCATAGATCCTATCCATGACAATGTAATGATTAATTGATTGTATATTTATTTTTCATACGGATTATTATGTAACAGTTATTGTATAGATGACATTGTCAATTTAACATTGTAATACTACTATCATTGATTCAGTGAATGCCGCCGGCGGTGGATGGTAGATTCTTTTCCGTCGCATGGACATAACTCTGATTTTGGTGTAGAATTTTAGGTCGGAGGTCCATACGACGGCGTTTCAGTCACTAACCACTATAACGGCTGGGTGGCAAGGTAATGTAATCTAACCTTCACAAAAAGGGTAAAAAATGAAATATAGACGTTTCTGATGTCAAAAATGAATAGATTACATAGGATAAATTTTATCGCATTTTCAGTTGAAATGAAATAGTTCTACCCGAAACCAAAGTTATAAAGCTTAGCATTTATAAATAAATATGTTATTAAATATATCTGAAAATACAAGGTCATTCATTGAATTTATTTATTGTCAGTATTGTCATATTTATTTGTCTTCGTGGAAGTTCACTGCTAGCCCAACACTAAGGGTGTACGTTCCACATACCTAAGGCTTGGTTGTGCGTGTGTATTCTCCCCCCCCCTTCTCACAGGTGCAGTATCCATCTGTTTACTGTGGTGCAACCTGGGCAGCTTTCTCCATTGATGCAAACTGTCGGATGGGGTTTGGCCATTCCCAACAAATGCTTTCAGGAAATGTTCGGCCACTTGACAAAAAAAAATGTTTCACCATTTTTATTAATAAATGAGGGATGAAATGTTTGTATTAAAAAGCGGAAACTGCGCTGAATGAGTTACAAATTATAAAGCATTACGTCTATTGTTAATAATCGGCCTAATAATGGCTGAGCGCCGCCTGAGATAACCACTGACCTGACTTTGTTGTAAAAGTCTTACAGTGTTAATAGTCATCCTGGCGGAAGGGAAAATTTCCTCCATGTAAAAATATACATATAAATATTACATGGGCATACAAGGCCTGTGTATAAGCATAGATATGTTGATTACAATCATTGTCTTGTACAAGTTACATATAATAGATACATAAAATCATGACAGCTATGTGTACTTAAGACACAATAACACGCCGAATCATTTGCGGTTTTGCAGCTGAAGATGGTGGTTCGGTAAAACCATCGAAACTAGTCCTGTGAAAATTTTGTAAATATAACGCTGATTTTTGTTGTTTGACTTCTGAATTAGCTATGTGTACATTTAAACATTATATGAATTCATATTTACAATACTTTTACTGAGATAATCAAATTAAACTTGTAATTCATTTACACATTGACTGGATTTTCAATATCATTTAAACTGCTTTACAATATTATTTTTATCAAGTACATACAAACTGGATAGTAATATGCTTACATTACAATAGTTTTGCTCTTACTGTCCTGTTATTATTCTACGGGGTGAGCTATTTTCCTAGTGTTGATATTCAGTTGTAGTATTTTGAATTGCTATTAAAATTATGCTGCGAAGATACAATTCTCAAGAGAGGAGAAGAATTTCTTAGTATCTTGCTGAGAAAAGCCTGATTACCTCCTCTATTTTAGTTTTCGTCTGCTTGTTGCCACGGGTATTCTCCGCCCATTGCGGCCAGTATTGAGCCTAATAATGGCTAACGCAGCACACCCAACAGAGATACAGTTAAGAGATTAAAACAGAAATACAGTTAAAAAACATCAAACCAAAATTCCCTGTTCTATTGCCATTTATAAAGTTCAGGAAATCCTTTGCAAATCTAAACTCTTTATTGCGGCAGTAGAATTCCTTTATTTTACCATGTTTTTCCTTAATATGTCGCAATAATACACAGTCTTCGATGAAATGTCGTGCATTGCCAACACTACAAAAACTACAAAGGCTATTATTTTTTGTAAAGTAAATCTTTTCAGGTACGCCTGAAAGCGCTCGTATGCAGTAATTATTTGATTGTAATCAAAATCGTATATCATTCTCATATTTTTAGAAACTTCAAAGTTCAACAAATAATCTCTCATGATTGCTGTAAAGAGAAATTGAACATGTCGGAGAAAAGAAAGATTATTTGTAAATTGATATGTATTATGTAATAAAAATTCGAAGAAAAAATGTAAGATTTTAATGATTTTAATGGAGTCCAATTTTACGTTGTCTTTATTAGCAAAAACGAACGTTTGTAACGTCTCAGAAAATCTACGAATAGAGCTAAATTAATTTACACCGTGATATAAATCAAATTCAAACATTTGAAGATATAAATTTGATTAACTTTTATTCGTATTTAGCGAAAGATAAATACCCTCAGTTACGAACTTTTGCAATAAGAATACTGCTTTGTATGGAAGTGCATTTAAAAAAAAAACAGTTTTTTCTTTCATAATTGAAATTTAATAAGTCTATAAGGTATTTCTCCCACTTCCATAGCGTACCTTCGTGGTGTAACGGTAGCACGTTGGGCCGGTATTCCAGAGGTCCGTGGTTTGATTCCCGGCGAAGGCGGTTGCATATTTTTCATCTTTTCTGCTTCCAGTTAACCTAATGACTCTACAAGTGGCGCCCGAACTAAAACGTTTGTGGATGATGATTCTCCGCACGCAGGATTTGGCGACTAGGTCCCCTAAAACCCTAGTCGCCCTTTAAAAAGGGGAGTATATAAGGTATTTCTCCCACTTCCCTGCGTGCCTTCGTGGTGTAACGGTAGCACGCTGGGCCAGTATTCCAGATGTCCGTGGTTCGATTCCCGGCGAAGGCGGTTGTTAATTTTTCATCTCTCTGGCTTCCAAAAAATCCTAATGTCTCTACAAGTGGCGCCCGAACTAAAAGAGTTGTGGATGATGATTCTCCGCACCCAGGATTTGGCGACTAGGTCCCCTAAAACCCTAGTCGCCCTTTAAAAAGGGGAGTATATAAGGTATTTCTCCACTTCCCTGCGTGCCATCGTAGTGTAACGGTAGCACGCTGGGGCAGTATTCCAGAGGTCCGTGGTTCGATTCCCGGCGAAGGCGGTTGCTAATTTTTCAACTCTCCTGCCTCCAACAAAATCCTAATGTCTCTACAAGTCTAAGAAAAGAACAAGATTGCTAATGAGTATGTCTTACTTCTGATGACGATACCTCTTAATACCTGTTCTCCAAGGTTACAAACGTTATCACGATTGAAACGCCATAGTTGTATTTCAGTTGTATCTGAAATTTTTAGAAACAAAAGAGTTTATAATTATTTATATATGTAAAAGTATTTTTACTTTCTTCTACCAAAGTAAAGAAAGCATTGTAATCGCGAAAAATTTCGGGTGCCATATTTCAATAAAAGTATCTATTGTAACCACCCTCGAATCCATTTGAACGAATTTTTCGCTTGATATCTGTACGTAAGGACAGAATAAAGCACTTTTTTTTTTTTTTTTTTTTTTGCAAAACGAATTGTAAAATGGATTTAAAATGGATTCAAAAGAGATTTTTTTCGTCTCTTCTGTACATACGCTCGTATGTATGTATCTCGCATTAACTCAAAACCGAGTAGCCGGGGAAAGTTGAAAGTTTGTCTATGGAACTGCTGTAACATCTAGTCGTGCATCTCCCTTTTTCGTTGCAATCGGCCTACACCAACCGTATGTACAAACCCTTTTACTGACTCGATGATTTCAGCTTTTTTAATCTTATATATTGGTAAATTGTGCATTTTTTTCTTTAAAAGTCATTGAATTATGTTATTCTTTTGCTTTGCTTAAGTTTCTATGCCTTTAATTAATCTGAATTCAATAGTTTTAGAATTATCAGCAATTTAAAAGTGTCGCTAGGTCTAATGTGGCGTCCATTTGTTTACACTTGAAACGCTTAGTAGAATAGTGAATTAAGTCTTTTTGCCCACTGATATCAAAAGTTAAGATTAAATGTTTCTGCACCGAAAATTTTGTCTTTATGCCAGTTGACCGAATTGCTTGTTTTTGCCCATAAACTCTAATTTTAATTCCACATTTTTTTCCCTTTTACCTTTTTTTAACTATATTTGGTATTTTAAAATTTGTCTGTACTTTGTAATTTTTAGTAAAAATGTTTTGAGGTTTTACGTATTTTTGCCTTGCCGGAAGTGAGAACTGAATTGATTGAATGCGAAATATATCTCTGATGATATTCTAGGAAATATGTTTAAATGAAGTGCAGCAAAAAATTATATGTATAATGTGGCCGTACAAGGAAGTCATGTGGCGTCCACATCAGATATTTTCTGTTTGATTGTAGAAAAATGTAATAAATGAAAGAAAGAAAATAGATTGCTAGTATTTAATTTCCAGTTTTGCCTATCTCGAGAAGTTTTTGTAACACGTTTATTTGTAATATAAGTAAAAATACGTTTAGTGGTTACTTCAATATAATTGAAATATTTCAATAAATGTTATGCTCAAAATTTAATATTTAGCTGTCAGTACATTTGAATATTAAGTGTTAAACAAGATTTCTTATAACATAAAATAATTAAAAAAACAAATTCAAATTCGGGCTCCGAGGTGTACATTTTCGGATGGAGGACTGTATGTATTCAAAATGCAGTGGCTCTAGATGCCACCGATTTCTCATAATATTAAGAACACAGATACAGCAATATTTAATTTTTAAAAAAATCATTTGGAGGTTCTCAGAAAATGGAAGCCGTTTGTGCTCTGTTTGCTTTATTGGGGAAAATTAGTCTTAGTGCATCTCTCATTGAATATACATACTGTGCATGAGTAGTGACTATTTCATCGGATAAACATCTTTTTCACTAATGGTGACAGTGTAACTTTGTCAAAGTTCTTAATTATAATGAAGTATAGACACTTTACATTTTGGTTTAGTTGACACTTACACTTCGATTTTAGTTGATTATGGCAAAACACACTAGGCCTATCTGCTTTAGGAGAGGGATGCTGTCGTGAAGGAGAGCTTACCAACGGCCTAACGGTAAAATCGCTGAAAACTGGTAGCTCGGTCTGGGATTCGAATCCCGGCGTATGGGCTGACTGCATGGGCGTTTTCGTGGTTTTTCCATGTGTAACGTGCATATGAGCCAGTTTTCTTAGAAAGTCCTCCACGAAGGCATCCCTCTCCTTAGACAGCTAGCCCTCGTGTGCTTTACCGCAACCAAATAAACCAAGCCTTCATGGAGAACTTTATAAGGGAAACTGACTCGTATACCAGTTACACATGGGGGAAATCCACGAAAACGCCTCTGCAGTGAGCCCGATCGCCTGGAATCGAACCCAGTTCGAAACTACCAGTGTTACGTGATTTTACCACATGGCCGCTGGTAGGCCAGCGATTCAAAGAAAATGTTTTGCTGCTCAGCAAAGTGTAACACATTTGTCTTTTAAATTTAATCACTAAACTTGGTGATTAATTAGAAATATGTTGCCACTGCTGGAAACAAAATATTTTTATCTTCCCCTACCAGTGTATTACCATTCTGCAAAGCATAACATTCTCAGTTTTCTTTCAAATGTAATCTGCCTGTTATTAATTAACAACCTAAACAGTTTAAAAGAAATGAAGGCAGTTCTTTATCTCCTTTATCATTAATTGGCGGTTTCTGCAGACTAGCATGCTGCATCCGGTGGCTGTTTCGTTATATTAAATATACTAAGCAAATAGATAAAGCCTAATGAGCTATAAATTGTATATAAGAAAATATGCATCAAAAATAAATATTGCAACAGTTTATTTCTTTTAGACACCAACAAAATGGGTTAATTTCCTTTTTAATCATCAGCACATGTTTGCATATTTGATTGCACTGCTACAAAGTGTAAACTGTAAATTTAACTGGCAAATGGGAATCCTGTAGCCTCTTTACCGAACAGCAGGAATGTTCTACCACCCACAGTGTTACAAACAAATAAAAAAAGCAGCGGTTCCATTGGAACGAAAAGTTCCGTTTTCCTCATCCATTCCTTTCATATTCCGCCCAACTCCACCTAACGGTTAAATGTACTGAAGAACACAGCTTTCTTCTTACGAAGCTGTTTCGGTTTCGATGCGAAAAAAAGAGAAAATGTTTCAAAACACCCATTTGCCTTAGGAATCCGTGTACCTGCTGATAGGATGTAAAAACAAAACTCAGGCAACTAATGGGATACAGATAGTTTACATTTTTAAGGAACAGAGAATTTAAAAGTTTCTTTATATACGAATGCGGAAAGAGTGGTTTTATAAAAATCCACAAGATGGTCTCTAACCGATATACATGACAGGGTAGTACATAACCTGCACTCTAGAGTGCTACGCATACCTTCGACTGAATAAAAAACACTAAGAATGAAAGAATACATATATATGTAGTAAGCCTATCTCCAGCTACAATAAAATCCGTTCATCCTGAGCTCATTTGGCAAAGTGATTTCGGAAAGCACTTCTTTCGGAAGTGGCTTGTTTCCTTAAAAAATAAAAATGTTTTATTCTTACGCTTTTTTTTTTTTTTTTTTTTTGTTAGTTACGTATTTTACGTTTTTGTGTTACGTTATTATGTAACACAAACGTTACGTTTTTGTGTTACTAAACACACTTTTCATGAAAAAGTTTTCAAAAATTTCCTTTAAAACCCTTTACTTACATTCTATTAACGTAAAAAAATACCATTTATACGAAATATTAAGTATTTTCGAAAGCAAGAAATGTCAATTATGTCGTCAGCGAGTATCGAACCCCGCATCTTTCAACATGCGAAATCGGAAACATTCGACTCAAAATACGTTATCAATAAATACTAGTTTCTAGTTCCAAATATCATTTTCTAGAATTTTGCCATCATCAGAGCCCAAATTCTACATCCCTATAGAGTAAAAAAAAGCGCATTTCTAAAATTCTTTGAAAATTCGTGCAAAATTTTTCAGCTTACTAAAAATTTATTTATAAAATTATTAATTTATGAAAAATAATTATTTTGATGCTTCCTTTTTCTGTTGTTTTTATTCGCCTCAGTTTCAGTTTTTTAAGGGAACTTGATGACCTATGAATGATTATTTTAAAGAACTTTCATTTAACAAAGAAAAATATAACCATTAAAATATCATTCTTCTACAATTTTCAGAGTTTTTATCCCAGTTTATATACTGTATTTATTGGAAAATCTTCATAACTTTAACGATCGATTTTTGCAATTAATGAATTATTATATGGAAAAAAATAAAAAGCATATTTTGTGTAAAATATGATTTATATTACATTTTCATTTCCAATAACATTTCTTTTCAATATTTTTCAAAACTCATCTTTTTAGATGATTATCCATGATTATTATTCTATTCTATTAGAAATAATAATAATAATCAAGCAATAAAAATATTAAATAATTTAGTCAATATCTGTGTAAATTTTAGGACTTTCAGTAAAAGGATTTACCGAAAAAATGCAAACTGAGAAAACGCAATTTAAGAATGTAAACTCTTAAAATCATCATTAAATCATCCCTAATTTTAAAATATTTCCCTTGCCTAATTTCAATGTACATATACTATATATAATAAAACCCACTACTATTCAATTGCTGAATATAAACATAAAATTACAAGCTTAACCTTATCTGACCAAAAATATAGGATTGGATTGAATTGAATTATAGCAAAGCACAGGAAGGCTCTCTGCCTAAAGGGAGGAATGCCTTCGTGGAGAACTTTCTGGGGGAAACTGGCTCGTATACACGTTGCACATGGGTAAAGGCCACGAGGGCGCCCATGCAGCCAGCCCGTTCGCAGGATTCGAGCCTCGGACCGAACTACCAGTGTTTAGCGTCTTTACCGCTAGACCGCTGGTGGGCTCAAAAATATAGGAGGAAAAACACTAAAATATAAGTACACTTTTTCTTTACCTGTTTTTGTGTCGTAAAATATGTTGAAAAACAATTTTAATATATAAATTAATTACAGCGTTTTTTTTTTTTTTTTTTTTTTTTTCTAAAACATTTAGAAGTAATACTAATAATATTAATTTGTCGTTTAATTCATTTTTTCATAAAGTCACAATTTGAACAGATGACAACTTTTTATTTAAAACTGCCCTGGACCATAAGCATATGTGATTTCTTCTCTTCTTTCAGCCATTTGGTCTCGTATATAAACTGAGTTTTTAATTAATTTAGGGGTATTTTAATTTTTGTCTAATATTTGTTCTAGCACAATTTTCAATAATGTTACCGTCAGAAACTTGATTACTTTCATTATACCACTACTCTTTCTGTACATGTCTATCACAAATAATTTCCGATTTCTATTTCTGAAGAAACACTAAACTGACTGATAATATGTATAAAAGCATTTAGTGAGATAAGTTAAAAAAATGCAAGTTCAAAAGTAAAGGAAATTTTTTTTTAACTTCACGTTAAAAAACTTTTAACTTCACGTTTTAACTTCACGTTTTTAACTTCACTAGCAAGTTAATCCAGCAGTATTTAAAATTAATCGGATTAAGCAGAGTTTTATAATAATTGCAGTCACATCTAATTACGTAAATAACCGAGACAATTAAGATGCAAAAGAAAATAAACTTTGAGGTGGGTATGGCATTTAGAACGCTGTCAGAATTTTTAAAGCATTTTTATGCGATTAATTATCGTCAGATCGTTTCAAAACTTCTTCTTAACATAGTAAAAGTATTCAAATATATTATTAGCAAAAAAATTAGAAAACCCGTAATTTCATCGATCTTTTGGGTACCAAGTCCCCTTAATATTAAGCAAGTTAATCCAGCAATGAACAGAGATATTTTCAAATCATCTTCAAGATATAGAATTAAAAGCTCATATTTTTAACCTAAAATACAGCCTATATAAAGATCAGTATTTAATTTGCAGAAAAGCAAACTTCATAAAGTGCCAGCATACTATGTTGTGGCAACTTTATATAAATAAGGGTACAATTTACTATTTTGATTAATAAAGGCACAATTTACTATTTTGATAAATAAGGGTAAATGAATAACCTACTTGCATAGCTGTAAACGTTAGGAAGAGTGCTTTTTGAAATAAATTCGGGTAAAAAACTCATCTTCTTAAAGGTTCTGGTATTTTCTGTTGAAACATCGTTAGGAAGGTTTCTGCCTTTACAGTAACAAGCCGTTAAGGGGGTTGGCCTGCTTAAGGGTGTAGGCACGCGTATGTAGAGATTCCACAGATTAGTTACAATAATATCGGAACTCGAAAAAGGGCGATGTTAAATAACTATAATTTTGGAATTACAGAGCTCCAAGTCCATAAATATACAACCTGGTAAAACTGTTAGCTCAAATCATTTCAACGAACGGCAGAATTGTTAATGTTGTGACTTAGCTTGCTTATCTGACAGCATCATCTGATCAAGTCTACGAATTTTAAAGTGGGAAAGGGTTGTGCAAGGGCTTAGGCTTTCACCATTTTATCAGTGACTGTACAAATTTGTTTAACTCATTCCAGTTTCGATAAAGAATTCCCTGGAAGATAGATCCAAGAGTCTTCCAGCTCTCTTTCCCTCTCACAAAGTCTCTTATAGGATTTTTGGCTCGACAATATTTTATATGTTCCTATGCCACAAAGACACTACATACTTACAAATAATCATACTTCTTCAAGATTCGAACTCGAGCTCAAAGCAATCGCAAATTACGCAACGGAATGCATTGGGTTTAAGTTTAATACCGCTATTTGAAGAAATAAACATTACCTTTATTCAACCGCATACATACATTTCTTCTAATGCTGTATATTTTCTTGACTCGTTCATAAGAAATCGTAGTCAATAACTTGGGATACTCAGTCATTCACTCCATTTTTGTAAAATGATTTTAAATGGCCATAAACTTGTGAGATTTCACTTTAGAAAACACAAAATAGTTCCGCAAATGTCAAAGCTGGAAAATAAATAAAATTATTAACAGCAGTTAAAAATTTCGTTTCAACAAAGTACTTGTGACAGATGCAATGAAGCATTTCTTTGCAAGTAAAAACAATTGCTCGAAGAAGCCTTTTTATGTTAACACTCAGATTTCTTTTCATAATACGATCTGCTACTTCCTTGTGAAAATTTCAGCTTACTGTCTCTTCTTTGACTATGAACTCTTTCTGAATTACTACCTGCCAATCAGAGATCACCAACATTGGCTTCTGAAACCAAGGCGCTGTAACTGAGACAAATTTTCTTCTACCCGTATAGATAATATCATTTTATCTCAGGACTGTCAATGAAATCCATATGACTTACGATTTGTTCAAAACGTTCATGATTATATCTGCCATTTCAATAAATTTTGATTGTTCGATCTTTCGTTCTACTTTGCGTCACTGCGCATGGTGCAAAAACGGAACATTTTCCTTTTATCAAATCCGTCACAACAGTGTTCTGGGAAGTGTTTTTGCTAACGTTAAGTTTATATTATACGTTTTGAAGGTTATTTTCAAAAGTTTTCGAATGTTTTTGATGTTATCAAGTCATTCATGATGTTAGTAACTGTCTAATCTGATGAAAACAACTGTTTTGTTGTTTTGATCCCTCTTAGAAGCAACATTCCTGAGTTCATCAGCAGTATCTTCGTGCTTATCAAAGTTGCCCGTACCAATAAAAATATATTTTTTACATTCTACAGAAGCTGTGCAGAAAGCACGTTAAAATGCTCGGGCATATGACACTTGCAACACACTTTATCCCAAACATTTTATTTTCGCTATCCTATATTATCATACGGTGAAGGAACACCTTTGAGTTCATTTCGTAGTTCTATATAGATGCTTTTCGAATTATTCTTTACTAATCTCTTGAAGTGATCATTAAAGAGCAAGGCTTGTAAGTGGAGGAAATTCAGGATTCAAACCTTTTCGGACATAGTTTAGAAGTCTTAGTTAGTCTTAGTAAATACTAGTCTTAGTAGTAAGTTAGTGTTAGTAGAGAAAGTAGTTTGCAACTTTACAAACTACTTTCTCTTCATTTATTCTTTAGTAGCATCATTATTTAAAGTTACTAAAGCATTTTTAAGAACTTGCACAATTAATTATTGAAGTTTAAACTAGCAAAACATCAAGAAGTCAGAAGTAAGCTTTCTCGTTTCGAAGAATTTGCCTCGATAGGCCAATAAATAAACTTGACAAATCTTCCCAAGTTTCAGCGACAAGATAAGACTTCCCAAGAAAATCTACATGTTACCGGAGAGTACTGCACAATAACGAGAATTTTCTTAACGAATGATCAAAGCAAAAGACAGTTCGCATCAGTGTGTCTATTTAAGGTTAGTAGGCAAAGAAGGTGTTTATAATGTTCACATTTACTGACGTTACGTTGGTTACAGAAGTGAGAGAAACGAAAATACAGTTGCACTACTTCCCCATGGAGTAGTTGCTTTGAAACACACTATGAATCAGTGACGTCCCACGCTCAGAGGTTTCTAATCGGGAAGAGCAAATCTTAATACATTATGATGAAGAAGCTAGACAGTCGCAGTATGAGAATATCGCATTCGCTATTTTCCACCAGGTTGTAAATAAGTTAGCTGATCTTTATCAGAGCAGCTTACAAGGTGTTTCTCCCGCCTTCTTAGCTAGCCTTCATGGTGTAGTGGTTTGCACACTGGGCCGGTATTCCAGAGGTCCTCGGTTCGATTCCCGGCGAAGGCGATTGCACATTTTTCATCTCTCTTGCTTCCAAAAAAATCCTAATGTCTCTACAGTCGCGCCGAACTAAAAGGGTGTTGGATGAGGATTCTCCACACCCAGGATTTGGCGATTGGGTACCCTAAAAACCCCAGTCGCCCTTTAAAAGAGGCAGTATATAAGGTGTTTCTCCCGTCTTCTTAGCGAGCCTTCGTGGTGTAGTGGTTTGCACACACTGGGCCGGTATTCCAAAGGTCCGCGGTTCGATTCTCTGCGAAGGCGGTTGTTCATTTTTTATCTTGCCTGCTTCCAAAAATACCTAATGTTTCTACAAGCTTAGTTTTGAGAAATATGTCAAAATTAAGAAGAAGAAATCCTAGAACATCCTAAATCAGCAAGAGCTAAATGTATTGACTTTCTTATTTTAGTTAGTATGACTTGAGTTAACTTATTTATACCTATGCCTTTAAGATTTTTTCCATCATCTTATTTGGCCTTACTTATATTTGTATTACTGCGTTCACTGGGAAACCGAAATTTTTTGTTCATGGTGTATTTATAACAAATACCGAAATAATTTCTATATTATTGTTCAACGTAATCCCTTTAGTTTTTCTGTCAATTCTTGATATGCATGTAGATTTACTTCGCAGTAATGGATTTGTAAATTCGACAAGGGCGAATCAATTTCTGCACCACCGCTGAACTTGGATGCATTGCCAGAATTTCCTTCCACTTAGAACTGTATCTAACTCTCAGCTCCAGTGACAAATGCTATAGAAATGCTTCTTCAGCAGTTTCTTAACAATTTTAACAAGCAATCTTAAATCAAGCATTGACATGTTATTCCTTCATCTGAGGTGATAAGATACTTGCCTATGCATTTTGAACGTATTTGTTTTAACTTCAGCTCATCGTGAATGATGCAATCAGCCAATGTAATAATAATATTCATTTAATGTCCTCCTTCTTAATTGCTTAAGTTTTCCTATGTAATGCTACGAAGTTTTACTATCAGTTAGCTTTATGCTAATTCCTTCCCTTATATTTTATTTCGTAACGTACTCCCTCATTCCAAAGGTGGATGCAATTTTTATGGCGAGTGGCATAAGTTAAAATGAGAAGAAATCGTAACGGTTATGACCTACAGCAAACGTTGACACTGCTGTTTAATAAGAGAGTCACGCAGCTGGTTGACACGCTTGTATTTGTTGAAAGCTAGATGTGTTTTTCTGTCCGATTCAGTTAGTGTTTTAGCTTCGCTAAGAGTTACTAGAACTGTAACTAGCTAATATATTGAATTCCAGCAAATTGAAACAAGAAGTTGGAAACCTTGGTTTGTATTATTTTATGGGTAAACCCCCACAAACTGGGAGGAATTAAACTGTTAGGTGACTGTTATTATTCCAAAGGGGCTTTGTCCATGAAGGACTATTGTTTTCGTTTCGTGATTTTGCAATGAATCACTATAAATGTCCGTTTCACTTTTCAAACTGTTGCCACCTAATGTTAGAGTCCTGCATTATATTTGAAGAAATTAAATAATGAAAAATCTGCATAAATGTATGTTTATTTCTCGCATTGTGATAAAACAACGGTATATCGAGCCATTGAATTTTGAATAACGTAATCCTACTGCGAATATGGGCTGTGAAAGCCCAAATTTGAAAATTGGAATTTGTTTTATTATCGATTTCATATTTTACAAACCTTTAATGAATTTTTGAGTAACAAACTCAACGATTTAAAAGCGAGTAATGGCAACACTCTACGGAGGAGGAAACCTTTTTTATCTCAAGCGCGCGAAACTGTGTATCGGAAATTCTAAAGATAGGCTCATTTTAAAACTATTTTGCGACATTGCTATTTAATTGAAATTTATGGTTTAAGTGCGAAGAACATGATATTTAATAAATAAAGGTAACACACAAAACATTGAAAAAACTCTTCTTTAGACATAATTTAAAATCTGAGACCTTTCAATTTTTATTTATTTATTTATTTTTAATTTTATTTTGTATGAAAAGCTAGCATTAAGGAAAGACAATAACTCGCCAGTACGTAGAGGTGTAACTTCCAAAAATTAGTAACTAGGTATAAGTAGTTAATTAATAGTTAGACTAGTTTAGTTGTTATAATGCACCAGTTTCTTCGCTGTTGTAGTGTGGCCATCCGCGATTGCTATAGCCTAGTGAGGCGAATCATCCATTTTAGTAACACCGATCTTCATGCACCTGCTATAATACTGAATTCTCATCTGAATATGAGCAAGTGATGATTCACTTCTTCGCTGAACAAAAATTTCTGAATACTTCAGTGCTCTTACTCGGCACAAAGTTACCAGAGCACTGCCATCTTATTGAAATATTTTCTATGTTCCAATACATGTAGCGTGTGTGTGTTAGCATCATCTATTGGCGTTCAATTTCCCTGTTTTACGTATGTTCTCGGCGCTGAGTGAATATTTCGTTTTCTGGTGGAAAGAATATGAAAGGAATGCAAACAGATGCTGTATACTACTTATAACTATAAGCAGTTTCTATTATTTACATCAAAGTGCCGCCCAAATTGGTATAGAAGTTATCGACGCTAGCTGACATATTGCGCTTTGCGTTCTGTGCAGTATCCCTATGCACAGTATCTCTGTGAGCACGTTTAAAGTACTAGCGAACTGAAAGCTTGTCGAGACGATTACTGAAAGGAAAAAATCTAATGTGTACACCACATGACTTCCTTGTAGGCAATATTAAATTATACGCACTTTTTTCTTGAATTTCATTTAAATTGATTGGATTGAATTAAATCTACTTCATCGACAGCGCATAAACCACAATAGAATAAATGCACTCTTTAAAATTCACTATATTTGTTTACTATAACGACACTGTGAATGCACAAAATTTATATCATTTGAAGAATTATCGTTGCCACATGTTCTATTCAAATACTATTGTTTTGGCCTCCTCGGTGATTGCGGTGATTTGTGCCCAGAGGGCGCACCGCACAAAAAGTTAGTTGCGTTACAGAACGTAAGGGAAGCGAGGCGTATTACCGCTAATTGAGGTAATTGCATCGTATCTGTCAGGTGGCAGAAAACTAATATGATGTATCAATTCACATGCCAGGTGGCAGAATATGTCTATCATGTACATGCCAGGAGGCATAACGCTTGTAAACATGCCAGGTGGCATACGACTTGTAAATAAATTGTAAATAAATGTACAGTAAAATATCTTGGTGCAATAGATCAAGGAACAAGCATCAACAACCTTCTGATCATTTGGATACGTACATTTTTTCTGGTGACCCGGACGTGATTTGTGGAGATGAAGAAGGGACGAAGAAAATTAGTGAGTTCATGACTGAAAAGCCAGGATTTAACGCGAAGAAATTCGAGGTAGGCCCTTTTTCATTTTTCCAGTTTTGAATAGAATTGTTGAATAAAAATCTTGGTGATTATTATAGTTGATAGAATCTAATGGTAAAATGGAGGCTATGAATAAGGCAAAGAAGTTGCGTACGGTGACGCGTAACTTAACTACCAATTTGATGAGTAAAATAGATTCTGCATTGTTAGAAGAGGGTGAAACCGCGGATGAGAAATTAAAAGAATTACTCGAAATGTTACTTGAAAAATCGCAGTTGTTGAAACAATACGATTCTGAGATTGAAAAACTTATAATTACGGAACAGGAGTTAGAACTTATAATTACGGAACAGGAGTTAGAAACAGAAGTAATTTCCGCGCAGGAATATCAGGAAAGAATTTTAAGTTTTAAATGTAAAATTCAGGAAAAATTAAGAAAAAACGCGTGTAAAGTTGAATCTAGAAATTCTAGTGAGGAAACTATATCCACGAAGTTGAAAACTTGTGAAGTTAATACTTTAAAATTGCCAAAATTAACGATTACAAAATATTACGGTGATCCTTGTTCTTGGCTTGAATTCTGGAATCAGTTTAGTAATTCCATTCACCAAAACGAAAGTCTCAGTTCGGTTGACAAGTTTTGTTATTTAAAATCGCTTTTGGGAGGTTTAGCTTTAAATGCTATTAGTGGATTAACATTTACTAGTGAAAACTATACGGTGGCTGTTGATATACTAAAAAACCGTTTCGGCAGAGATGACCTGCTAATTAATGCGCATATGAATAAATTGTTGAGTTTAGAACCTGTAAAATATTCCGGAAATACGGCTTCTTTGAGGAAGCTTTATGACGATATAGAAATACAAATAAGGAATTTAAATTCTTTAAATGTTACTAGTGGTTCTTATGGACATTTATTATCTCCTATTTTGTTAAAGTTAATACCCGAGAATTTAACTCTAGAATTCACTAGGAAAAGAAGTGATAAACAAAATTTCGATGTTAATGAACTACTAACGTTCTTGAAAACTGAAGTGGAATGTAGGGAAACATCAATGATGTTAGCGCGTTCTAAGAATTTTGATGTAAATGAAACACCAATACGAAACAAAAGTTCCCATCAAGGTTATCAAAATAAATCTTACATGCATTCTAAAAGAAATGATTACAGTACGAATAAGCAAGGTGCTTCGGTATTAACTAGTCAAAGCGAAACTCCCTCTAAACACTTTCAAAAATCACATTTTAATCCAAATCGAAAGTTCTCTACCCCGCCTAAGAAAGAGAATCAAAATGTCTGCATATTTTGTTTATCTGCTTGTCATATGAATCATGATTGCGCACTTGATTTAAAGACTCACCGAAAGGCATTAATGGATCGAGGTTTATGTTTTATTTGCTTTTCGAAAGGGCATCCAAGGCGTTTCTGTGCTCATAAAGATGAAAAATGCAGACTGTGCAATGTCCAAGGTTTACATAATTCGTTAATATGTGACGCCGCATCGAAAGATTTAGAGACGGATGCTTCCAATCAGACAAAACAAACGCCAATTCCTGAAGCTTCTCTTTCGCTCTTATGTAATGAAAATAATAACAAAATTAAACTACCGACTTCCGTTCTTTTCCAGACGTTTTCGGCAGCAGTTAGGTGTAAAGGGGGGAACGAAAAGATATTACGTTGTATGCTAGATTCAGGGTCAACAAAGTCATTCATCTTACGAGAAGTGGTTGATTCACTGGGGTTGAAAATTATTAATAAAGAAGCGCTTATCATTTTCATATTTGGATGCAAAGATGCAAAAGAGCGCTTGTATGACATCGTAGAAATCGTACTGCAAAATGTAAACCATCCCAATAAAAAGATAAAAATTAACGCAATAGTCATTGATTCTATAACACTAGGGCAAGTAAAAGTTCCTTCTCGATGGATACGAAAGATGGCGTTTGAGAAGGGAATAGAATTAGCAGATGCTGGTACGAGTGACGAAATTCAAGTATTAATAGGTTCGGATTATATTTGGGAAATTTTAGGAGAACGAAACGTGAAGATTTGTAAAAAATTAGTCTCAACAGAAAGCACTTTCGGTTTTGTGATTCAAGGCAAGGACGAAGGATCAAAGTGTAAGGACGCAAGAGTTAATCATATAACCGTTGTAAATGAGGACTTAGATTATGAAAGAGTTAAAAAATTATGGGAATTAGAAACTATCGGGATAAGTGCGGATAAAGAAATATCTCTATCAGATAAAGAAATTTTAGAGTCATTTGAACGAAATACAACTTACAAGAATAAAAGGTATGAAACTCGATTATTGTGGAAAGAGGGTGTTGAAGGTTTAAATAACAATTATGAAATCGCGAAACAGCGTTTACAATTTTTAAATAATAAGTTTCAGAAAAATAGCGAGCTATATTTAAAATATAATGAGATAATTAATGAACACTTGAGAGATGGTATAGTGGAACGGGTAGATAAGTATTTAAATAGTAGTTTGAAAACGGGGTATTACATGCCTCATCACGCGGTAGTGCGCGAGCAGAAGGATTCTACAAAGGTTCGAATAGGTTTTGACGCTTCTTCTAAAAGTAAGGGAAATTTATCACTTAATGATTGTTTGGAAAGCGGACCTAATTTAAATCCTGATTTGCTAAAGATTATCATTAAATTCAGGGTACATTCAATTGCGTTTTGTGCCGACATTCAGCGTGCATTTTTAGAGGTAGGCTTAGCTAAAGAAGATAGGGATTTTTTAAAGTTTTTGTGGATAAATGAAGAAGGGTCAAATCTCGATCACAGTAATTCCAACTTACAAGTTCTTCAACACAATCGAGTTCCTTTCGGGGTCAAGTGCTCACCTTATTTATTAACAGCTACAGTAAGACTGCATCTAAAAAAGTATGAAGATGCCTACGAAGAGGCATGCAGTATGTTAAAAGAGCTTTACGTAGATGATTTAATTTCTGGGACAGTTAATGTAGCAAAGGCCTTACATTTAAGCAAGGACATGATTTTCATTCTTAGCGAGGCCAGTATGAATTTACGTAGATGGGTTTCAAACTCACCTGAGCTGAATGAACTATGGAAACTTAATGGAATTGACTCTCGTGAAACATCTGAAGACTCTTTGGTACCGTTGAAAGTTTTAGGTCTTATCTGGGACAATGTCAATGATAATTTGAAAATAGATGTATCTCAGTTTGAGAAGTTACAAAATCTCAAAGTAACTAAACGCATCATTTTAGCAGCATGTGGTATGGTCTTTGATCCCTTAGGAATTATGAATCCATTTACTGTTCGAATTAAACTCTTAATGCAAACTATGTGGGAAAAGGGTATTCAATGGGACGAAAGTGTTCCCCTTGATACAGAATTCATATTTCAGGAATGGTTAAAAGAAGTTGAAAAAATAAAGTTTTTCGAAATTCCCAGACAGTACTTCAGTGATATGTGTTGGAAGTTTATAGAAGTTCACATATTTTCTGATGCCAGTCCCAAGTGTTATGGTGCCGTAGCATATTTTAGATTTAAGAAGAAAAATAAATGTAAAACAAGTTTCATAATGTCGAAATCCCGTTTGGCTCCATTAAAAAGGGTAACGCTCCCTAGGCTTTAACTTTTGGGAACATTAATTTCTGCAAGATTAGGTTCGTATTTGCAATCGATATTTCCGCAGTTGGATAAGGGAAATATATTTTACTGGACTGATTCCCAAATTTGCATTCACTGGATCAAGGGATCTGCCAACGAGTGGAAACAATTTGTTAGAAATCGTGTGGTAGAAATCAAGGAGAAAACAATTTTAAACAACTGGTACTTTTGCAGTGGGAAGACAAACCCTGCTGATAAACTTACGAGGGGGATGGATGCTGAAGCTCTAATTAATGATAGTGATTGGTTTTCTGGGCCACCCTGGCTTTCAGAAGTAGATATTCGACATCACATAAACGAAATGAATACCGAAGCTGACTTGCAAAACGTTAGTGAAGAGCGTAAATGTGTTACTTTGAAAACACTTGTGGAATCTACAGAACCGTTACTAAATCTTGAACTGTACGGAAATTTAACCAAAGTACTGGGAATAATGGCTTATGTTCTGCGCTTCGTGAACAACTGTAAATCCGCTCGTGAAAAGCAATCTGGTATGCTTACCGCCTATGAGTTACGGAAGGCTTCAGAATTTCAAAGGTGGTTAGCAAATGAAAACATAAGGTGGATATTCAACCCGCCAGCTGCTCCACATCATGGCGGTATATGGGAGGCAGCTGTTAGATCTATGAAGCTGCATCTAAAGAAATGTGTTGGAACTCAAATTTTGACTTATGAAGAGTTTCTAACTCTAATTGCACAAATTGAAGCATGCTTAAATTCGAGGCCAATAACACCGGTCTCTAGTGATCCCAATGATTTGACAGCTTTGACTCCTGGACACTTTATTATAGGGACTTCTTTAACAGCTGTTCCGGAACAAGATTTAACCGAAGTACGAGTGTCTCCATTGCAAAGATGGCAACTAACACAGCAGATGTTCCAAGGGTTTTGGAAGCGGTGGTCTAAAGAGTACCTGTGCCAACTACAGCAGCGTAGCAAATGGAGACTGCCTAGCAGAAATATTCGCCTAAATGACTTAATTCTCATTAAAGAAGATAATATGCCTTCATTACGTTGGAAACTCGGGCGAGTAATAGAAGTGTTTCCTGGAAGAGACAATAATGTCCGAGTGGTTAGACTAAAAACTGTGCACGGGGACATTAATCGTCCTATTACCAAACTGTGTCTTTTACCAGTTGAAGAACATTAACTTAAGTGTTTGGTTTATATTGAATATGTTTTATTATTATTTTCATTTCTTATTGTACTAATAATTTTATTTGTTTGTTCTAGTTTAACCCTCATAGTTAACGTTTCAATATAGTAAGATATAAGATGTTTTGCTAGAAGATTGGTAAGTGTAATATGTAATTTTATACTTTTTGAAGGTTCTTGTATGTTTTCATTTTCTATATTTTTCATTTACTTGTTTGCATATATTGAAGATTGTATTAAGATGAATGTAATTCATCGGGGGGGGGAGGATGTTTTGGCCTCCTCGGTGATTAGGGTGATTTGTGCCCAGAGGGCGCACCGCACAAAAAGTTAGTTGCGTTACAGAACGTAAGGGAATCGGACACGCCAAAATGTCGGGCGTATTACCGCTAATTGAGGTAATTGCATCGTATCTGTCAGGTGGCAGAAAACTAATATGATGTATCAATTCACATGCCAGGTGGCAGAATATGTCTGTCATGTACATGCCAGGAGGCATAACGCTTGTAAACATGCCAGGTGGCATACGACTTGTAAATAAATTGTAAATAAATGTACAGTAAAATATCTTGGTGCAATAGATCAAGGAACAAGCATCAACAACCTTCTGATCATTTGGATACGTACAACTATAATAAAGCTAAAACGATGTATGAAAGAAATAAGCAAGCAAAACAGAAAAGAAACAGTTTTTCACAGACAATTTAGTATTTCTCATTCAATTAATTCAGCTCTCACTTCGCGACAAGGCAAAAATACATAAAAACTCAAAATATCTGCATTAAAAATTACGAAGTAAATCTTAAAAACTTATTTCCTCGAAAAAATTCCAGAAAGGATTAAGCATGATTTAATTCGCAATAATAAATGAAGGCGTTATTTTTGTGTTGCGAAGCTTAGTGTCTCTAGAATGGCAACAAATCTGCAATTCTGCTGTTTCAAATGTAAACAAATATGTCCGCCATGTTATTTAAAACTTAACCGCACTTAAACAGCTTTTAAATTGTTGATAATTGTACAAATATTGCTTCCAGAATTACGAAAGGCATAAAAACCTTAACCGGAAGATAAAAACAACATAATTCAATCATTTTTAAAGCAAAAAATATACAATTTACAAACACATAAGAGTAAAGATACTGAGATCACTGATCCGGGTAACAGAGTTGATATATATATAAATATATTTATATACGTTTGGTGCGGCCGATTGCAACCAAAATAAGAGGTGCACATCTACATGTTATAGCAGTCCTATATACAAAATTTCAACGTTCTGAAGCTACTCGTTTTTGAGTTATGCGAGATACGTACCTACGTACGCACGTACGTACGTACATACGTTCGTGCAGACGCCACGAAAAATTCTCTTCAGAATTCATTTTAAAGCAGTTTTGTAATTTTTTTAGAGGAAAGGTGTCTTTTAATCTGTCCTTACGCCCAGATATCACGCAAAAACATCGTTAAATTGCATTCGAAAGCGGTCAAAGTGGATATTTTCGTTGAAATATGCTGCCTGAAGCTTTTCGCGATTACAATACATCCTTTTTACTTCGTACAAGGAAGTAAAAAAGGGTGAGTTTCTTGGATCGGTCCACCTCTTTTTTTTTTCCATCAAACCTGTACAGAATTTCTCTGTTCTTTCGGGTATAAAATCAGTTTCTCCCAGCAAAGCCTCTTTCAGCAATGTTCTCGGTGATGAGGTGGCTAAATCACCGACGCGCATAGGCATTCACTATGAATGCATTAAGTGGCAAGTGTCCAGCCATGGAACAAAAACAGCAATTCACATCGAGCGACACCTAAAGGGGTATAATTACCGACAGAATGTGACTTATTTCGATGCACTCTTTGAACTAACCATTTCCTACGAGACGAGTCCAACTAAACATAGCATCGGTGAGCGGCCTTTGTGAAAAACCTGGTATGTAAGAAAAACAAAAAGAATTTAAAATCAGACCTTAGGAAGTGTTACTACAGGGAGAAATATATGACCTTTACTTGGTCTTTTATACACTCGCGTACATAGTCGATTCTCAGACTAGTGTCATTAGGAAAAATATAAGATCTTCAATTTTATCTTTGAGATTCAATCAGTCTATTATGGACTGACAATTGAGCTATTTAAAAGCTATCATTGCCTTCGTAATCTAAGCTTTTCTTTTATTTTTATCTTTTTTAATAATGTAGCTAATTTAAAAAAATAAAAGTATTAAATTAAATTATTTTAAAGCCGATAAAAAATTTAAAAATTCTTACACCCATTTTTCTATTGTTTTCCACTTGTTTCTGCATTGTTACAAAAAGTCATTAAAAATATTGAAAAGGTTTTCTGTTAAATAGCTTTAAATTCATTTTTTAACATGTCTCAATTTTCAAGTTCTGAGCCATATCCAAAAATCAACTGGAAAACATAAAGTAAATTTTATGGCATTACATACACGGATTTAAGAATTATCAAATTATTCCAAACCGAAAGCAAATATACTATACTCTTACATATCTGATCTCAAATATGCACACATGTAAATTAAAAAATAAACAATAATTCTTATACTGCTTACTTCTTATTTTTTACTGCTTTCGTTTTCAGCAAGTTTAATTTGTGTCTCATAAAAAAATTGCCTCATTCGGCAAATGAATTATTTTAAGCTTTATATCTTAGAATCAGAGGATTTATTAAAAAAAAAAAAAACGCTAAGCATAGTTATATATCTAAAAAAAAAACTGAAAACTTTCAGAATTTATATTACGCCCAAAGAGACTATTTTAGCGTTTTGTGTGTTACTTTATTTATTAAATATCATGTTCTTCGCACTTAAAACATAAAATTAAATTCAACAGCAATATCACAAAATATTTTAAAAAAGCATAAGTTTAGAATTTCTGATGCACAGCCTCGAGCGCTGGAGGTAAAAATGTTTTTTTTTTCCCCTCTGTACAGTGTTGCAATTGCTCACTTTGAAGTCATTGAGTTTGTTAATAAAAAATTTAAAGTTTTAAAAAATAGGAAATAGCTAATAAAACAAATACCAGTTCCAAATTTGGGCTTCGGGTATGTTCCAAATTTGGGCTTCGAGTATATTCACCCATATTCGAGTGAAGGACTACGTTATTCAAAATTTGATGTCTCTAGGTATGGTTGGTTTTTCACAATGCCAGAAACATACATACATTCATACATTCATGCAGATTCTTGAATATTTAATTTCTTTAAATATAACGCAGGGCTGTAATATTTGGTGGCAACAATTTGAAATGTGAAACGACTTTTTATAGTGGACGAGGCAAAATGCCAAAACGAAATTAATAGCCCTTCTGTGAAAATTGCCGCTTTGGGCTAAAAATGAGTTTCCATTAAAATGGATTTGCAACGAATGAGAAAGCCATTATTTAGTTTTATCGTTCGTGGCAAAATTACTTAGCAGTAAAAAATTTTTTAAATAAAATATATTTTTAAAATTCAAAAAAGCACATACAGTATTTCTGAAATTTTCTGCCATCGGTAACAAAAAAATTGAAACAAACACTTTGCAGAAATGAACATAATCTTCCTTAAAAAATAGCACTTACATTATTATTATTATTATTATTATTATTATTACTATTACTATTATAAACTTTTATTTAGCGCACTAATGGTGCTTGTCGCTATGGTCAAAATTTTGTCATCGTCTTTTTAACCTGTTACCTGACAAGCTATCGATCTCAAATATTGCCACATATACCGTTTGCAGACGATATTACCATAGTATGAAGAAACGTTTTGAAAATCCGATTTAGACTTTTTTAAATTTAATTTTGAAATGGTTTTTCACACCTATTTTCGTTTCATGGACAAACTGAAAATCTCAGAATTTTAGTGTTTACATCATCAGATAGAAGAGGAAAAAACGTTTAAATGAAATTAACATAGTTTTAATATAATTTTCTGCTTTTTTGGCAAATTTGAATTTTTGAAAAACGTTCTACTTATTTCGACTATTTCACATCCATTGCATTGTAATTTTAACATCTAAAAATGTATCTGCCGTAAAGATTTAAATTTTCATAGATTATAAAACAAACTCTTCACCCTCTTTTAAAACAAAAATGATGAAAAGTTATTAAATGGATGATTTTTTACACTAAAAAAAATATGTATGTACTGAGTACTTTAAGTAGAAGGCGATATTACGGTTTTTCCTTTGGTGTCACGTGGTGCTTTGGTATTTCGAAGTTACAGTGGCATTATGCATCCTTCTGTTTTTCTTGCTGTCGTATAGATTTCTCTAATATTGCTTTTATTTATTACCCTTGGTGGAAAGAATTTCTTGCAAAAAGAAATAAATAAATAATGAACTACCACAGAATGTTTCTGCCATTTTATAAACGGTGGTTCTTTCCCCCGTTTTATTTATAGATAGATTTTGCATTTGTTATTAATTTCCTTTTACTAATATAATAAACAACATAGTTTAACAATCCACTAGCGTTTAAAATTATTTGCACTGAAATCTGTGTGTCATTTTTAGTTTTTCTTTCTTTTATAGGTGTATATAAATTTTTCCTCAGCATGTCAATTTAGAAGCTAATTTCCTTAATTTTATACTAAAATGTAATATTATATTCTTTTATAGCAATTTAAAATTCTAATATCCAAAAATATATCTGTTATA
This sequence comes from Stegodyphus dumicola, assembly GCF_044657685.1. Lineage (NCBI taxonomy): Eukaryota > Metazoa > Arthropoda > Arachnida > Araneae > Eresidae > Stegodyphus > Stegodyphus dumicola. The sequence goes on from NC_140776.1 coordinate 137,335,235, forward strand.
AAGATTTAAAATTTCATAAACTGTAAAAAAAATTCCTCATCCTCTTTTAAAATAAGAATAATTTTAAAAATACTGATTAGATGATTTTGTAGAATTTGTTTTTAAACTATCCGCATGCGAGGGGAATCGTCAGAATTGTTATGCGTATTTAATCTCAGGTAATATACATGAATTTTATACAAAGTTAAAAATAATATATTTTATCTCAAGGTTTAAATAAAAGTATTGCTGGAACTGAAAGAGTGATTATTCATTAGACTAGAAGAGAAACACGCTAATGTGGCAATCAAAATCGTAAAAACAACCTTGTATTTAGCGTAAGTTTGATTGATTATTCATTGTTGAAAAAAACGACGATTTTTAAGCTGAATAATTTAATTGATAACGTGAGTGTCTAATAATGAAATGCATCGATTTGCATCGTCAAAAGCCATTACACCTGTATAAATTTATCAAGGGCGCTTCGCGCTTTTATTACTGGCTGAATAAAATCTTAGATGAATTTCGTAAAGCTTAGGCCCACCAGCGGCCGAGCGGTAAAGTCGCTGAACACGGGTAGTTCGGTCCGAGGTTCGAATCCCGTGAAGGGGCTGGCATGCATGGGCATTTTCGTGGTTTTCCATGTGTAAGTCCTCCAAGAAGGCATCCTTCCTCTTAGTGCTTTCCCTCTTATGTGCTTTGCCATAATTAAATACACCAACACCGTAAAGCTTATTATTCGTAAAGTTTATTATTCGTAAAGCTCTTATTCCCATTAAACTGTGTGATATAAAACACTTTCTCCTTTTGATTCATTAATTATTTTATATAAGTTTTAAATTAAAGCTTATTTTATAGAAAAAAAATTATTTATTTATTTTCCTAAATTTCAGATTTTAATGCAACCCTCTCAGAAAAACACATTGACATTTTTAACGTCCCATCAACCGCTGTTTTACGTCATTCCAAGCTCTAGAACTTGTTTTCAGAATTCGAATTTGAATGCTTTTATAAAAAAAGAGGTTTACGAGCAGAACAAAACATGCAAATCAAATCTTTTGATGTTGCGTGTCCTTCTGAACGTAAATGATTTGTGACCTCAGGTTGATTAAATAACTGATGGAATGACAAACATGTGTAAAAGCCTTTTTCTCCATGTAACCCATTAAAAGCTCACGATATGCTGAACTCTTGGACGTGACTTTGCTGAAGGTCACCAAAATGTTACGAAAAAGACAACGTTGATTTTAAAATAAAATTAAATACATGATTTGCAAAGAAGAATAAGTCAAAAAAATCTAACGATTAATGATGAACTATTCGTAAATGTTTTTCAAAAAACTAATAAAAATGGATAAAAAGGATAGCAACCTTTTTAGTATACGCAAAACTTACATAGGTGGAATGTTCTAAAACAAAGAAAACATTGCATCAAAGAAATAATATCGAAGAAAAATCGTCTGTTGAAAGGGCCAAGTTAAATTAGTTTTCTGAAGTCTACTCATCACTTATCGGTAAATTATTGCTGTTCCAAGAATCGTTTCGTTGTTTTAACTTCCTGCCAGTTACCAAACATAGACGATGCTCGTATGCTTTTATCTACGGATATAATACGTCAATTATATGTGATGATTTCTTTTTAAGTAGAGATGTACGCATCAATTTTTTTTAACTTCATTACAAGTTATAAACTGGTTTTAACTGAAATCGAGTAAACTCTTGAGATTGAAACTACGTACTTTTGATTATTTTACTCTTGAATTCTTGTACTTCACTTTCAGAGAATTTTAGTTTCATTCGTGGAATCAATTTTTAAATTCCAGAAATTTTAAATTTCATGCAATTGACAACATTTACATTATAAAATTTTCTTAAAATTTTTTTAGTCCAAAGTTTCTGATTCAGTAAGTTTAGTTTCTGATTCACTATTGTTTTCATTTAGCGATTTTGCGTTGAATCACTATAAATATCCGTTTCACTTTTCAAACTGTTGCCACCAAATGTTAGAGTCTTGTATTTTATTTGAAGAAATTACACAATAAAAAACTCTACATAAACGTATGTCTATTTCTCGCATTGTGATAAGACAACGGTACATAGAGCCATCGAATTTTGAATGACGTAATCCTCCTACGAATATGGTCATGTGGAAGACCAAATTTGGAATTTGTTTTATTATCGATTTCACATTTTGTAAAACTTTAAAACGAATTTTTGAGTAACAAACTCAACGATTTAAAAGCGAGCAATGGCAACACTCTACGACGGGTTTGGTTTGGTTTTATTCAATGAGGTTAGAATAGAAGGAGGGAAGGTTCAACTCAAACGGTGAAGCTTGGCGGCCATGTTCCTGTTATCGCTGTGACTTGTGCAAGGAAGTCTGTAATTGCAATATTTTTTTTTTTTTTTCCTTTTTGAAGCATGTCAGCTTGTGTTGTATATGGATGCACAAACAGATTTTCGAAAGAGATTCCTGGGATTACTTTTCACGTGTAAGTATTGATTTTCTTTTTTTTTTTTTTTTCTTTTTTTTTTCTTTTTTTTTTTTTTTTTATGTAATTTGCTAATTATGGTAAAAAATATCACAATGTCATGTTGTTTTCTTTCCAGATGTGGAAAAAAGGACTTAATAATAATCCAAATATGTTAAATACGTTTTAATGTTTCTGTTTATAGCTGGCATCTTTGTTCCTTAACATACAATGATGTATGCTAGGATTTAAACTGTATAATTTGAAAGTTTTAGGTAATTCGTTTGATAATTTTCATGAAAAGTAAGACACCAATTGTTACTATTTTTATGAATTGTAAAGGTGTTAAATAAACTAATGCTTTTATTTATTAATTAATTATTATTCATTTTTAAATTTTTTGAACTGTTAAGAATATAATTTGTGCATTTGATCAAGATAAACTAACTTTTCTGTAGTTAAAATTTTTTTTGCATAAATGTGTGGGCAGTATAGCGATAAAAGTAAATAAAATATTTACACAACTGAACATGTAGAAAGATGTATCCAAAAATATAGGTATAGCCATATTTCTGTAATTCAGCTTAATTCAAGGCAATTTCTTTGAGATTCATAAATATGAAACGTGCATAAACTGAAATCACTGAATTCACATAAATCTGTTTTATTTTATTAATATTTATTTTCTTGTTGTTATACGGTTGTTGGTAGTGAAAAGAATCTATTTAAAACTTTCATTTAAAAAAAAAAAAATGCAACCTGTGACTATTTTTTCAGATAATTATCTGCTTTTAATTTCGGGTTAAATATATTTTAAACGATTCTTTAATAAATTACAATATTGTGAATAAATCAGAAATATCACTTTTTAAAGGTGGTGGTGTGGTGTATTTAATTATGGCAAAGGACACTAGGGCTATCTGCCTAAGGGGAGGGATGCCTTCGTGGAGGACTTTTTAAGGGAAACTGGCTCGTATACACGTTACAAATGGGGAAAACCACGAAAACACCCATGCAGCCAGCCCGTTCGCGGGATTCAAACCTCGGACCGAACTACCGGTGTTCAGCGACGTTACCGCTCGGCCGCTGGTGGGCCACTCTACGGCGGAGGGGGGAAAAAAATTTATCTTCAGCGGGCGCAGAACTGTGTATCGGAAATTCTAAAGATATGCTCAGTTTAAAATTATTTTGCAACATTGCTACTGAACTGAATTTTTATGGTTTAAATGAAAAGGGTAGGGTACGAACTGCGTGAAATTCGATCGAAAATCTCATCCCCCCTTTTATCTAATCCACGAACTGCGCGACCTTTCCTGTCCCCTCTTTCTTTACCAAGAAGATTGAGCGCTACGAAAAGTCATTAATCGCCATTAATGGGACATTTTATTGAGACTACAAGCCTCTATTTTCGTTTATCAATATTCTAAAAACAAATATTAATTTAAAGTCTGGTGTGTGCTAAAGTAAAAATGAATTTCTTTTACACTCATTTTAAAGTTTTATAATGCTTAAAAGAATGATCAGCCAGATCTTTTTCATTCTGTGTAAGAATTAAAATCTTTCCAAGTTGTAGATTTTAGTCGCTGATTGATATACATAGTATATATATATATATAATATACATATATATACCAGTTTTGAATAATAAAATTGATAGATTAATGACATACACAAAACTGATACATAATTAACCTATCAAATATCGGATTTGTAGCGCACCTTAAATAAGTTTCTTATCTATATAAATATTAACAAATCATCTTAGATAGCAGAATTTTAACTATAAAATTTACCATTTTAGGTAAACAGTTCTAATTTAATTTAAACAATTCTCTTTATTAAATATAAAAATTGGATTTCTTAGGTGGTTCTAAATTCACACTAATATTATTGCAATATATTGCGGTATTAAGCTTTCCATTTTTAGTCATTGAAGTTATTTAACTATTTATGGTTTTTATAGTTATTTTAAGTTTATTTCTTACAAATTCCATATTTTAATACTAGAAACGTTTAAATATTTATTCTGTTTTCTAGTTACTCTACCTGATGCACTTTGGCATACATTTAATTAATAAATTGATAATTATGAGCGTCTGCAGAATTTTCATAATTAACAAAAAAATCGAACTCCCTTATATTCATATCTTGGGATTTTCAGTTCCCTTTTAATCCATTCCTTTTTCACATATTGTTGCACTGTATTCAAGTTTCATATGTATGCTATCATAATAATTAAAATTTATTTACAATTTATACGTCAGAGTTCCAAACGCATACTAATGTTGTTATAATAGTTTTCATGCTGAGCTTTTTTTGAATTTAACTATTAATTTCTGCAAACATTTACATGATTATTTTAATTAACAAAAATATTTCTAGAACACTTTGATACGGAATAATCTTTTGCACGCCAGTGAGCCATACTAACTTTTCCAATCTAGTTCAGACATCTGGACTATTATTGATGTCATTTAGAAAAATATAATTGGTGTGCTTTATAATTATTTAATTTATGATGTTATAATATTCCTTGCTGTAATATTGTAATTAATGAAAGATGTTTGTAATGCTAATATGTATGTTTACTAATACCTTTTATTTTCTTTGTTAGCTCTCGCATTTATTACTGTTATTTAAGTAATTAGCCTGCTTGTTAAATATGTTTTACTTCTTGTGATTAAGGTATGTAATTCTATTTATTTATTTTTTCTTGGCTACAATTGGCTTCTAAAAGTAAAATTGTAACCCTGTAGGCAACGGGGGGAAGAAATTTGATTCGCGCAGTTCGACTATACCAGGACGAGGGGGAGATTTTCATACGCGCAGTTGGAGTACACCCGTGAAAAGAACATGATACTTAATAAATAAATAAAGGTAACACACAAAACGTTAAAAAACGCCCCTTTAAATGTAATTTTAAATCTAAAACCTTTAAGTTTTTTTTTCTTTGATTTTTTTTTAAATCTTCTTTCTTCTTGCCCTCTAGAAAATACTAAGTAAAATTAAAACTGAAAAACAAAAATTGTGTGTTAAGGGCTTAATAGGAAAACAGATTGGGAATTGGCTTTACATAATAAATTGTGTATTCAATTACATTTGCAGTTATAAAAATTCTTTGGAAGATATGGTTACATATTGTTAAGTATCAAAGCCATTTACAATCAGTTTAAAAGCCAGATTAAGAAAATGAAACCATTCTGATTTATAAACCTAAGTGTAAAATACAGACATCAAAAACGGAAGATTTTAGCGTAAACAATGTGCTATAATGCAAAAATAAGATTTAAAAAAAAAATGAAGATTAAGAAAATCTGAAAGGTTTCTGATTTCAATTACGTCCAAAGGGGCGTTTTTTAACACTTTGTGTGCTTATTTATTAAATATCATGTTCTTCGCACTTAAAACTTAAAATTCAGTTCAAGAGCAATATCGCAAAATAATTTTAAATTGAGCATATCTTTAGAGTTTTCGGTACACAGTCTCACGCGCTGAAGATAAAAATATTTTTTATGTACAACGTTGCCATTGCTCGCTTTGAAATCCTTGAATTTGTTAATAAAAAATTCGTTAAAAGTTTTACAAAATATGAAATCGGTAATAAAACATAGTCCAAATTTCAAATTTGGGCTTTCACATGCCCATATTCGCAGTAGGATTACGTCATTCAAAATTGGATGGCTCTAGGTACCGTTGTTTTATCTCAGAGCAAGAAAAATTCATACATTTATGCAGATTCTTTACTATTTAATTGCCTCAAATATAATACAGAGAGATAATATTTGGTGGCAACAGTTTGAAATGTGAAACGGACATTCAGAGTGATTCGACACAAAATCGCAAAACGAAAACAATAGTCCCTCGGGAACAAAACCCCTTTGCACTAAGTACTTCATTATTTTTCAAGCATACTTTGTTAAATTGGCCAAGCTCTGACTAATCTCTCTCTCTGAATATACAGTTGACGGCACTTAATGCGATCGCGGTTAATATAATAATTCGGATATTGTTATCAAATTATCAAATAAAAAAGTCCTTGCCGGCAAAAAGTCCTTGCCGTTTGTAATAGGGTAACATGAAAACTATATCGTTTATTGTGATCAACAATTCTTTTAATCTGATCAAAATATTAAAGAATGAGTATTTTAAACTGAAATAAAGTCCCCAGATAAGGTCAAAATAAAATTTTAAAATAGTCAAGCGATATAGAAATATCATTAAGTAAGGGTTTACATTGTCATTTCGATTCAAATCTAGCTCATAAGCGGCCAAGCGATAAAATCAATGATTACTGGTAGTTCAGAGCTGGGTTCCATTCCAAGCGAACGGGCTGGCTGCATGAGCGTTTTGTTGGTTATCTCCATGCGTAACGCATATACGAGCCAGTTTTTTTAAAAAGGTCCTCCACGAAGGCATACCTCCTCTTAGGCCAGATAGACCTAGTGTATTTTGTCATAATCAACTAAACGAAACCAATCGATTGAAAATCAATTGACGAAGCTCATTTCAATTTCAGTCAACATTTTAAATTTAGGTAAAAAACCGACTCTAATTTGAAATAGATTTTGAATAGCTGATTCCAAGGGCGATCAGACAGAAGCCAAAAAAAAATTCATTTGACATTATCACTTTCTCTTTCAATGAAAGATGCCCTCTAAATTAAGGCAGAGATACAGCACTGGTCACATAATTTCCAGAAACATTACGAAATAACATAAATTAACTTTTGCATTAAAAATATTATGGACAGTTTATAAACAAACATTTGCATTTGCCAAATTTTGGGCCTACCAGCGGCCGAGCGGTAAAGTCGCTGAACACTGGTAGCTCGGTCCGAGGTTCGAATCCCGCGAACGGGCTGGCTGCATGGGCGTTTTCGTGGTTTTCCCCTTGTGTAACGTGTATACGAGCCAGTTTCCCTTAGAAAGTCCTTCACGAAGCCATCCCTCCTCTTAGGCAGATAGCCCTCGAGGCTTTGCCATAATTACACACACACACACGCATTTGCCAAATTAAAACGCTGTGAAAATATGGATATTTATATTTCCAGTTAAACTCATGTTAAATTAGTTAAATTTCAGCATAGTTATGAAGGATAAATTATCGCATCGCTTAATTTCATCAAAATAAACGTAAACAAATGCGATCATATTGAGCCGCGCCTATTGCATGCAGAGAAAATTTATTTTTTGTTCATGTTTTGCACATTCAGATGTTCAGATTTTATTCGAAATTTTATATTTTCTTGTCCAACTTTATATTTCACTGTTATTGTCCGGCTTGGAAAGAAGTTTTTCGACAAATATACTTCTTCGTTTTTCGTATATGTCTGGAACTCCTCTTATAATTTACATTACAAATTGATCTGGACAAAAGTCCTTAGGTATGTAGGAATTATTTTTAATTCTTATTTAAAACTGAAATGAAAGATACGGCGCATGTGTAACGAGAGTAAAAGCAAATTTGCCTCAGAACGTCCTCCTACAAAAAACTTTTTCTCCATTGTATATTTCTAATAACAGACACAGCTAATTGCTGTGTTTATTGCTAATTGACACAGCTAATTTCAGCTCTTCAGTGTTTGCCAAACGCATAGTATTTCTAACCTACAAAATTGTATTTATGTTTTAAATTAAAACGATTAGACGTTACGTTTTTCACCTCCTATATGCACATCATGAGAACATCTGCCACATTAGTAATTAGGAAGAAACTGCGTATTATATAAAAGGCATCCTCGAAGAGGAACTACCAGTAGGTAATTCGTCCTAGGTTTGAGCACTCAGGCGAAAGGGCTGGCTATATGGTTAATTTTCGTGGCCTTCTTTGTGTTATGTACCACATGTAACTTCTTCTTCCTAATTTGTGAGTAATACGTGTTAGTTGCTCTCAGAAAGTCTTCCATGAAGGCATTTCTACTCTTAAGCAGAATAGCCCTCGCGTGCTTTGCCTTACTGACTAACGTACCCATATTTTTTACGGACTACAACAAATAGCTAATGAGGTAAAAAATAAGTGCAAAAGACCTCAGAGTAACAGTGTAAACTGCAGTGTTAATTTATGTTCATTTTATATTATACAAAAGTACACATATATTAGATTAAAAACTAAAACTTACAGCAGTTTTTTTTTAAGTAAGCATCCCCCTCCGCCCAGCAGTGGCCGAGTCGCTGAACACTGCTAGTTTGGTACAGGATTCGAATCCCGGCGAACGGGCTGACTGCTTGGTTGTTTTCGTGGTTTCCCCCATGTGTATATAAGCCAGTTTCCAGTTGCGTAGCTAGCATGTGTGTAACCCGGTGCAGACGTCGTGATGTCATCCCAAGATAGAAAGCTGTTTAAAATAATAAAAATTCTATAAACGTAAACTTATATTTTTATGGATTTAGCGAATTTTTTCTCATTAATAATCAAGTTTCAATATTATGTTAATAATAGTACTATTTTGTTCTTTAACATTGATGTAAAAGTGAAATGAAAGTTAGGTACTGTAAAAGAAGAGAGTGAATAAACCGACTTAGTAATTAAAAAATTATGCACAAATCAATCACTTAAAATTTCTCTTTCTAGCTTTAACAGCCGTAAACTCGGAAATCACATCATCAAAATTTATATGTTCTGTTGATTCGTGTTGTATTGTTAATATGCCAAGATTGTTGAGTCTTGTTTGGATCATTATTGCAAGTAGTTTTAAATTAATTTTAGTTTGCTGAAACTCCTTTCACACGAAGCAACTGATACGCAAATTGTCATAAGTAACTTTAGTGCCACATAAGATTCGCAAGAGATTCTCTAAAATCCCATTCCATGATGAATTGCAGAAAGTCAAGAGACTTCCAATTAGAAGCTGTAACTTTGGCCGCTTTTAAATGTCTTCTCAATCTTGGTATCTCTAAGAGAAGTTCTGTGTCTGAAACCTCATCATAAAAATCAGTAAATTTTGACACAGCTAATTTCAGCTCTTAAGTGTTTGCCAAAAGCATAGTATTTGTCTGCACAATCTCGAATAATAAAGCTATATCTTGAATGGACTTCAATGTACTTTAGATTTCAGTACTGAATCAGTCAAGGAATTCCAACATATCCTTTTGAAGTTCAGTTCTCAGTGTGACTCCTGCATCGGTGGCCAACTCACCGGCCATACGTCTTTTACGACGAATTCGTCTTTTTATTGGAATGTTACATCATTCCGAGTTTCTTCAGAGCAAGATCTATTGCTTCTTCGCAATTTGACTCTGTTTTTCTTCAATATAAAGACAAAGTTCTTCTATTTTTATAGCTAGTTGATCAACCTTCAAGCCTTTACTTTGCATTGCAATTTGAGTACAATTAACTTTTCTTGATACATCTTTACAAAAGTAAAGATAGCGAAGAAATGTGAAATCACATACAGCAAGCATAAAGTTCCGTGCAGCACTTCTCGTGTCTAAGTTTTCTTACTGATCATATAATTCCTCAATCCCAGCCACAATCCATCAAACGTTTCTGCCAGTACTTTTAACAGCAGCATAATGAGCACTCCAACGCGTTGCTGATATAGCAGCAATCATCTTTTAGCAGATGTTTTGCTGTATTTAAGAAGCACTTTCTAGCGGTTAGTAGAAGCAGAAAAAAATGTGAAAATTGTGTCTACCGTTCCGAAAAATATTACACGTGATCCATCTTGTGCAATTGTGTGTTGACCACATAAATTAATTGATCTATACACCCAACGAAAATTGCTTTGTTGTTCTTTGCTTTGATAATAGCTTGCACTCCTCCATATATGCCGCTTATAATAGCTGCATTATCATAATCTTGGGAACGATATATAACATCTAACCGTCATTTTCAAGTTTCTTAAGAATTTCATCACTTAAATCAGCGGCTCTTTTTTTTTCTCTGCGTAAAGGAAAATATCCAAAGAATACTTCTTTGACTTCCACTTTTCTCTTATTAATTTTCACATAACGAGTCACTTCAGACACTTGATCAATATGTAGGTGTGCTATCAAATATAATTCCAAAATATTTAGCCGATTTAATTTCGTTTAAAAGCTTACTTTACATGGCTCGCCAAAACATTTATGAATTCATTTTGTATATCTGGTGATAAATATGATACTTTTGGCTGTTTACCATGCTCCAAATTCAAGATGTGTTCTTTTAATGCTACATCATACTTTGACTGTAGATTAACTACTTCGAAGAAATTTCCTTTATTTGAAGAGCGTTCTCCTTCATCATGTCCAGCAGAAATGCTAGGTTTTGTTTAGTCGGAAGCAAAGTCCTATCCAATAATCAAGATAAATTGCAAGGCTAAGTCATCTATTGTTTTAATGCAATTTTAACCTCATTTCCAAGTTTTCCATTTCACAAAATTTTCCAGATGTTCACTTGAAGTTTCATGATTAAGTACTTTGGGGTTTATTTTCCACCACTTCTGAAATTCAATCACAAATGATGCTTTTGTAAAGTACTATTTGTGATAACAAAAGAACGACAGCAGAAGCAGTACAAATTATTAGTTACAGGAGAATAAGCCATCCATGATCATAGAATTTTTTTACCATTAGACATCACTCTATAAAACCAATTCTTTTGCAAGGTTGTAGAGTTCCTCACTCTGTATTTCTAAGTTACTGTTGTAAGTGAAGAATCTTAAGAACTGATAAGCGAATAATCGCTTGAGTTCGTGTGACAGGAAATACTGTAACAAGATAAGAGGGTAACTAACCCTTTATTATTTCAACTAAGGTTTAAAAAACTCCGTCTTGGAGTGTACAATAAAGCCGACACTTGGGCTTTGAACTTAAGATACTAATAATTAACCTAAACTAATCTAAACTAAAGAAGTAAAGCCGAAGCTATCAAAAATTCTAACAGAGTTGGCCCCTTAACGTTAAGAGAGTGCGAAGCTATAAAGGGCCTAAAGTACGGCCGAGCGTAATAATAGCTTACGAGAGAGTAGCCTAAAAAGGCGGACGTGTTCAGACAGAATACCTGGTATCTCTCTCTTTAAGACCGAAGAACTTCACGGTTAAATACCGCTTTTCCTCATTATGTATTCAGACGTGATTCTAAAACTAGAAGTAGTAAGCCGGAAGTAATAAGTTAAGAATCGGCAGGAAAGAAACTTTAACTCAAAATTTAACTGTTAATAAAATTAACATATTTCTTACAAGGTGATGAACACTACCTTTTGTTTTTGACCCATCTCTAGATACAGTAGCAAAAGACCCCTCTCTGTTTTGGAAATGTTCACTTTCTTTTTTTATGATCTCAATACATTAAAAATTGTAAAGAACACGTATACTCCAATATGAGACATCTTTCGAGTTCTGAAGTAAATCATTCATGCAAATACTGTCTTCGATAATAGAAGCATTATCATTATCATCAATCTCATTGTCAGTTTTTTTTATCTGATTCGTCTTTTTCATATGTTATCATCACTAATTTGTCGCTATCGCTTCCTGAAATTGAACTAACCTCATTAGAGTCATTCCCTTGCATCAACTTGAAAATCAATTTCTTTTGATGAGCTTTGGCTGTCATCGGGTTTTTGTAGCATATTTAAAGATGGATCCATACGGGCTCTGAACTACATCCATCTTAGCCTGTTTGGCTTTTCTCTGCTGAAACCCTCTTTTTCTTTTAGATGTATGAACTCCACGAGGCATATTTATCTTTTGGAGTATTTGGTAAACGTACTCTAAAAAATGGTCAAGCAACTAAATAATAAATTTACCTACATGCCAACTCTGTTAGAATTTTTGATAGCTTCGGCTTTACTTCTTTAGTTTAGATTAGTTTAGGTTAATTATTAGTATCTTAAGTTCAAAGCCCAAGTGTCGGCTTTATTGTACACTCCAAGACGGAGTTTTTTAAACCTTAGTTGAAATAATAAAGGGTTAGTTACCCTCTTATCTTGTTACAGTATTTTATATGTTTTTAGATTTAATTTAATAATGAAATCTTTTCAACCCGTTTAAAAACTATTAAAATTATAACGATTCATTCAATTCACATTTCTCGATCTACCGAGCCATGGTTTCAGACAGACTGGACGTGTAAGTACAGTGACGTACATTCATATCGTAACAGGGTGGCACCCTATTCCGTGGAAATAAAAACTATATTGGCATGTTTTTGTACCGATTTGATTATATGTGAATGTACATTACCTTATACGCTGCTATTTGGTAATTTCACAAAAATAGTTAAATAGTTAGATAAGTTAAATAAGAAAGTAATAGTTTAGTAAGTATTTGAAGTAAGCAATTCTAGAGAACACCTATTTTACCAAACCTTATTTCAGAAAAAAAAAAAAAAAAAAAAAATTCTCGTCAGTAGATAGGATGGAGTGGAGATAATGGATTCGAAAACAATTCATTTACTGAATTTATGTAGTTGGGTACTTGTGTATCAGTCTATTGATTGGTTTATCAATTACATACTCCTTTTTAAAAATATTTTAAAGTTTTTTTAAAAACGTAAAGGTAAATTAAGGCTATATTTTTTTCACAATCGAGTGTTAGTCTCAAACGGTGGGCACCCGGTGCGGGCCGCCTCGCTACCTTCCTAGCTACGCCACTGCCAGTTTCTCTTAGAAAGATCCTCCATGAAGGCATCACTCTCCATAGGCAGATAGCCCTAATGTACTTTGCCATAATCAAATAAATTAAGTCAACCACCTCCTTCTCGTCCTCTCAAATCAAAGACTTTTCAAATCAACATGACCAATAGTTTCTTTGAATTTTCTGACTGAAATTAGTACTTATGTACGGGCGTATTTCTCCCTCCCTTTAGCTTATAACGAGGCTGTGAAAATGTTTTAGATATTCACGTAAATTTCCTCTTCTCTAAGGCATCCAGAAAACGATCTTCGCTGAATTTTGAAATGCATTCGCTAATGTAATAATTATTTGCGCCTTGCTAATTGATCTGCTCATGAAGTTTGGAGGTATGGGCTTTGTGATGACTCAGTAATATTGAAGAACCAAGATATATAATGCACATGAGAGTTCTGAAAATCATTGCACGTGGGAAGACAGATTGAGCGACGAAGAAGACGATGGCAACAACTTACCAATTGCAGCGGACAAATCAAGCAGCCGTTCCAGGGGCATTAAATGATTTGAGGCCTAGGGAATAGCAGTGAACGACAATAAGGGCTGATAAAATTTAAGATACAGGAAGCAGAAATGAAATTAATTTGTTATATATTGGTAATGTTAATATTGCTATATATTCTTACTGGAATGCAGGTTTTTTTTAAATGAGCAATAATTTGATACTGTGGTATATCCATGAACATTTTTCCTTTTGTTATGTTCTTACTGTAACCTCGTCCTTCAGAAATTAAATTGTTCCCGTAATTTTTCCCTCTGGATTTTGTTATGATAAAATTAGCGAAAAAGAGGGGGGGAAGGAATACGCGAGTAAATACGGTTGTTTTTGCGGCTTCCAAACGAATGGTATTAGAATAGCATTTAATGTTCGAATTACCGCCAAATAAATAAATAAAATTATGATACTTGTCGGGAAAATAAAATAATGCTTTTCTAAACGCCATTTATACAAATTAATACAGTTATGCCTTTATTTATATCGCTTTAAAAACAAAACAATCAGAGCAACTCGACTCCCTTGTGGTTATTACAGCATCTTCACTGCAGAAATGACTGCAGAATGTGCTCTTTCAAACATTCATTCCGATAATTAAACTTGACATTCCGTAATTGTTAATTAAGTTTAAAAGACATAATAATCCAACTAACTTCCCACTGATTTTATTTAGCTAATATACTGGCAAATAGAGGAAGTCGTATTGACCGAATCATGCATTTAGGATTGAAGAAGACTGCAACTGAGACTGTTTCGCTGCGTGATTATGGTAATAGGAAAGTTTACCTTCCTTTCAACCTTCATTAAATGAGGGATACGAATCGACTTTTTCCTGTACTTACATTCTGCTTCCGGTTTAAAAGAAAGATAGTCAATTTCTCTAACGGATTTGATTTAATGACGTGATGTCATTCTGTGACAGATGCGGAGTGACTTTCCTCAGGTAAACAGCGTGAATTCACTTTTCCCTGAAGTCATGGCGCATGCGCTTGCCTTAGATGATATTTCAATTACTACGTTGGTTAACCTCACCAATTTAAATATCAAGTCGCCCGCCTTCTGTCTTTTATCAAACTAGCCGCTTCCACAGCCAGCCACCTGAAATAGTTATTATAAAAAAGTAAGAAAAAGAAAAAAAATCTGAAAGGTTTAAGATTTTAAATTATGTCCAAAGGGACGATTTTCTAACGTTCTGTGTGTTACCTTTATTTATTAAATATCATGTTATTTGCACTTAAACCATAAAGTTTAGTTCAACAGCAATGTCGCAAAATAATTTTTAAATGAGCATATCTTTAGAGTTTCCGATACACAATTCCGCACTGGATATAAAAAGTTTTTTTTTTTTTTTTTTTCTTCAGGGTATGTTGCCATAGCTCGCTTTTAAATCGTTAAGTGTGTTAATCAAATATTCATTAAAGTTTTACAACATATGAAATCAATAATAAAACACAAATTTCCAATTTGGGCTATCAGATGCCCATATTTGCAGGAGAATTACGTCATTCAAAATTGGATGGCTCTAGATACCGTTGTTTTATCACAATGTGAGAAACATATATACATTCTTGCAGATTCTTCATTATTTAATTTCTTCAAATATTATACAGGGCGATAGTATTTGGTGGCAACGACTTGAAAAGTGATACAGCCTTTTAAAGTTTTCAGCGCAAAATCGCAAAATCAAAGCAATAGTCCTTCACGAACAAAGCCCCTTTCAACTAAAAATCTGAAAGGTTTCAGATTTTAAATTACGTTCAAAGGGGTTTTTTTTAACGTTTTGTGTGTTACCTTTAATTATTAAATATCATGTTATACGTACTCAAACTATAAAATTCAGTTCAATAGCAATATCGCAAACTAATTTTAAAATGAGCATATCTTTAGAATTTTAGAATTTCAGACACAGAGTCTCGCATGGTGGAGATTTTTTTTTTTTGTGTGTGTGTGTGTGTGTGTGTGTGTGTGCAGTGTTGCTATAGCTCGCTTTGAAATCGTTTAGTTTCTTTTAATCAAGAATTCGTTGAAGCGTTACAAAATATGAAATCCATAATAAAAACAAATTTCAAATTCAAATTAAGGCTTCCAAATGCCCATATTCTATGGAAGATTACGTTATTCAAATTTTGATGTTTTATCACAATGCGAGAAACACATTCTTTAAATATGAGACAAGGCGATAACAGACGGTGGCAACGATTTGAAAAGTAATACAGCCTTTTAAAGTTTTCAACACAAAATGCCAAAACGAAATTAATAGTCCTTCAGGTCAAATTGCCCCTTTAGACTAAAAATCTGAAAGGTTTGAGGTTTCGACGGTCGTGGAAAAGGATCTGTTAAAGTTTTTACGCATTTATATACAAAAACATCCTGGCAAAGCAGATGAAAACGTGGCGGAGAAAACAACGCAAGGCGTAAACGTCATCATACTAAACATTATGGGAGAAAAGAAAGTAAGGAGAAATCATGGCAGTTTATAAAACATCATAAGACGAAACATCATCGTCGAAAATAAAGTTGTTCAAAAATTTCGCAAATTTCAAAACATCGTCGTCGAATGTATTGTGGTAAAAAATAAAGCACCTCGCAAGTCATCGCATGACCATAATATCGCAGACATGTGTTTATCAGGCTTTAAAAGTTGTAAATACATACTTGCATAATGAAGCGCAAGAAGGAATGAGGAAGGTTTTTACTTTCATATTTCTGAATAAAATAATAAATGTTTGCTGAAAAATTTAAGAAGCAAACTTAACCATTCAAAAATTGAAAATGAATAGAAAATTAATGCTACTTATAGCAGTTAACAGAATTTTATAATTTGATAATTAATTAAATAATTTTAATAGAGATCATTACATGCAGTTACTCATCTTCCTTTTTCAAATCTTTTTTACACTATACTTCTAATGAAATATTACCAATAAAATTTTATAATAAGATTAATTTATAATGATTTTTATTAGTTAATTACGTATATTTGAAGTTCTATTAACTACTACACCTAACATTATCTTTTTCCTCATTTTCAGTTTTATGTGCTTAAATTTCGTTCTTACTTTCCCATTATTATTAAAAATTTATTATTCATTATTTGTTAAAAATCCTTTGTTTTTGTTTTGTAGTTTTTCATTATGTATTAAAAATTTGTTAGTTAATTCAAAAATATGAAATATGAAAGTAAAAATATTCCTCATTGCTTATTGCAGTAAATATTATGCCAATTTTTAAAGCCTAAAAACGCACGTCTGCGATGTCATTCTTAAGCGATGACGCGTAGGTGCTTTATTTTTTACCTCGCTATTTACAACGATGATGTTTTTAAACAGCGAAAAAAAAAAAAAAAAGAGTTTTTGTACTGCTTTACTTTCAAAACGATAATGTTTTATATTACGATGTTTTATTATGGCGAATTTTTCTCCTTGTTTTTTCTCCAACGATGTTTTATTTGTCGAAGTTTCCTTGTTTCTTTCGCCGATGTTTTCATCCGCGATTTACGTCTTTTACGTTCTCGCTGAGTTCGCAATCTACCTAATCCACCTAATCCTAATGCACTCACTCACTTCTGCTAACCCTCTTTTATTTAGCTCAAAGCAGCGTTAGCTCAGAAGGGATATTAATCTCGATACGGGACTTTGCGTTGAATCACTGTAAAAGGCTAAATTCTTTTCAAATTGTGGCCAGCAAATATTATCACCCCTGCATTATTTTAGAAGAAATTAAATAAAGGAGAATGTACATGAATGTAGGTATGTTTCTCGCATTGTGAAAAAACGACGGTACCTAGAGCCATCAAATTTTGAATAACGTAATCCTCCACATGAACATAAGGCACCGGGAAGCCCAAATTTTGAATTTCAAATTTGTTTTATTATTTACTTAAGATTTTGTAAAACTTTAACGAATTTTTGATTAACAAACTCAACGATTTCAAAGCGAGCATTGGCAACAATGTACAGGAAAAAAAAAAAAAGAAAAAAAGATTTTTATCTGCAGCGCGCGAGACTGTCTATCGGAAATTCTAAAGATACGTTGTTTTTATATGTTTTGTGATATTGCTGTTGAAATGAATTTTATGTGGTTGAAGTGCGAGGAATATGATATTTAATAAATAAAGGAAACAAAAAACGGTAAAAAATCGTCCCTTTGGGCGTAATATAAAATCTGAAAGCTTTCAGGTTTTATTTATATTTATATTATCTTTTTTATTTATTTTACTTTTTTTATTTTTATTTTTTATTTATTTTCTGTTTTGTTCTTTTAGCTGCATTATTAAGCATTTTTCCCCCCACCACCTACACCACATGCAGTTCAACAAAAACATCACAAAACTTTTAAAAGCTGCATGGCAGCATGTCTTTAGAAATCCCGATCCAGTGTTAAGTATTGGCATACATTTTTATAATTTTTCAATCTTTTCTCAGTTCATCTTATCAATATTCAGTTTTCTTAGTAAGATAGCTAAGAAAAATTTTTGTCTTTTTATTGTTAACTTTTGTGCATTAACTTTATTTATTAAACATCACGTTCTTTGCATTTACGCTACATAAAATTCAATTCAACAGCAAATCACAAAATATTTAAAAACAGCATATCTTCAGAATTTCCGATAGACAGTCTCGCTTGCTGAGGATAAAAATGTTTTAATCCTTTTAGTGTTGTCACTGTTCAATTCGAATCGTTAAGTTTGTTAATAAAGATTTATTTCATTCATAAAATATGAAATAATTTTTTTTAAAAATGCTAAAATGTTGTAAAAATAGGAAGAAACTTTGCGAAAATCTAACCTGGTAGAATTGGTAAATCGTACCTAAAAATGTTAAGTCACTTTGTGGCAGAAATCGCAAACGCACTAAAACGTGCTGCTAAAAAAATCTGAAAGCTTTAAGATTATATATTATGGCCAAAGGGTTTTTTTTCATTTACATACTCATACATGTTTCGACATCCGTTTCGAAAGTATTTGGGCTAAAAACATTTAAAAACAGCATATCTTTAGAATTTCCGATAGACAGTCTCGCACGATATTCTCTACAGTATTGCCACTGCTCGCTTAGATATTGTTGAGAGTTTAATCAAAATTTCATTAAAATTTTACATAATATGAAATAGATAATAAAACAAATTCGAAATTAATTGGGGTTTCCAGATGCCCATATTTAGGAGGAGGATTACGTTATTCAAAATTTGATGGTTCTAGATACCGTTGGTTTTTCACAATGCAAGAAACATGCGTACATCTAGGCAGATTCTTCATTGTTTAATTTCTTTAGTATACAGGGCGATAATATTTGTGGCAATAATTTGAAAAATGTTTCAACGCTTTTAGTGATTCGACGCAAAATGGCGTTTCAAAACTAATAGCTCTTCTGGGTTAATGCTAACAAATTCGAAATTGGAAATTCGGGCTCCCGTGTTCACATGTTCGGGTGGAAGACTACGATATTCAACATAGGATGGCTCTAAGTACTGTAGATTTTTTTCACACACGGGGAACATACATGCATATATACATGTTCTTCGTTATCTAATTTCTTTAAAAATAATATTAGGCGATAATATTGGCGGCAACAATTTGAAAAGAGTATGTCGCTTATAGTAAACCAACGCAAAATCCCATTTCAAAACTAATAGCTCTTTTTGAGATGTATTAAAAAATTTAAAGAAAAAGTCAAAATCATTTATTTTATCATATTTGTTTTTATCTAAAATTTCAGCATCAAATCTTCCAAAAGGCAATCGATGTCAATGCCCCAGGAAAGATGCACTGTTGCACTTGGTCAACTCTTATACTCCACCTCATCCAAAATTCATATTTTACAGCAAACACGGAATCTTTAATCTCCGAGTCTGGCAGCGTTGACGAAGCAGAGAGGTGTTGCCACTTCCTTCCTTCGGAAAAAATACTCATAGGAAAAAGAAAGGAAGAAAAGCTGAGATGAAGGCCTGGTCTGTGGTGTCGGTCAAAGTGCCGTAACTGGAGCGTCAAGTTGCTGAGTGACGCAATCAAGTTATCTGCGGGAATCATCAAAAAGCTGTCACTTTCTTTCTCCGGTACGGATGCAGAGTATTTGTTATTATTGTTGCAGCTAAATTTCTATCCGTAGGTGCGGAAAGTTTGTTGACTCCAATGGGACTTTACCGGTCATGGGCGGATGTAAGATTTACTCTTTTGAAGTAGATGGGAAGACGTTAGCATCATTTTCTGCTTGGTGAAACTAAAATATGCAAGTTTCGCAACAAAATCGTTTCGCCCGTACTATTAATAAAAAAACATTCTCAGCTGTAATAAGCTAGACTTAATTATTAAATTTTATAATATTATTTAGCTTAAGTCTGTTAAGGTTTCTTTTCCGATTGTCATTATTTATATAATTTTTAAATTAACAAGAGCACAAATTTTTCGGGGGGAGGGTAGAAAAGAGACTCCCTCCCAAAAACATTTACCGTATATTCCGGCATATAACGCGCACCTGTAATTTAAAACTATATTTTTTTAATTTTTATGTATATTCGCCGTATAACGCGCTTGAAAGTAACCTGAAAGATACACGTGCGTTGTTCTTATCTTTTTAAGTCGTTTGTTCGAAGATTTTTCGCAGACTTTCGAACAATGGTACACTGAACTGACAAGGGATAAGGGGAACAATACGTGCGTAGCGGAAATGTTTGAGGGAGTAAATAATTCTGCAAAGAGGGGGAGCTGTATTCAATGCAGCTGTGCACAAGAATGTTATTCTAGGGTTTCGAGGAAAGGGAGAAATAATTTGGGATATGAATGTACTTCGGACCCGAATGATTTCGCTGAATTAGAAGTCAGATGTTTTATCTTTCTGTAGTCATTTGAAGCCTTTGAAGTGAACACCGAAGACTTCAGTAAACCGCATTTACTGTAGCTGAAATACAGTTGATCTAGTCTTTTAGTAGTAAATATGATTCCTGCCAAATGAAACAAACCAATGTTTGCTTCAAATGCAAAGTCATACAATTTGCGAAAGAAAATGGAAATCGTGCTATAAGGTATTTCTCCCGCCTTCTTAGTATGCCTTCATGGTGTAGTGGTCAGTACGCTCGCCGCGTATTCGAGAGGTCCGCGTTTCGAGTCCCGGCTAGAGCACTGCTCATTTTTCAAGTCTCCTGCTTCTAAGTAACCTAATGCCTCTACAGTGGCTCCCGAACAGGGACAGAAAGGTGGTGAATGATGATTCTCCACCACCAGGATTTGGCGATTGGGTCCACTAGTCCCCACTCCCCCTTTAAAAGGGAGAGTATATAAATTATTTCTCCCGCGCCTTCTTAGCATGCCTTCGTGGTGTAGTGGTCAGCAAGCTCGGCGCGTATTCGAGAGGTCCGTGGTTCGAGTCCCAGCGAGGGGATTGTTCATTTTTTCAAATCTCCTGCTTCTAAATAACCTAATGTTTCTAGAGTGTTGCAGCAAGGATGTTTGGTATTGGTGAATGCTCCAAACGTGAACAGAAGGAAAATGATATTACAATAATTAATATACCAAAGAATGAATGTGCTTTGCAAAAAGAGAGTAACGAAATGGACTATTCTAGAACAAAGTCCTGGAAAATCTGGCCTTAGCGAATTAGGTCCTAGAAAATCGGCAGGATCTCCAGTAACAGCATTTAGATACATGTAGAAATCAAATTTGAGTATGCTTATCTTTTCCTTATTTTTAAATCTATCATTTTTATATCCGGCGTACAACGCGCATCGATCTCATATTTTGTATTAAAAGTACGCTTATACGCCGGAATATACAGTATGTTCTTATTAGTTTTTACTCACAGGAATTATTTTTTTTTTCTAAAAACCGTCCGTGGTTATCAAGTTAACTTAAATTTCTTTTCCAGTATAAAAGCAATGTAATAACTTTTGAAACAAACGATTAAAGACATCCAGGCTCCAAAACTACATGTATACGGTAAGAAGAAAAAACATTTAACACATTTTCATAACGTTTAATATGCTTATTAAACGTTTAATTAGTTTATATATGTATCTCCATTCACGCTATCTAGAAAGTTACTTAAGTCGGTGCGTGACTAGAAAACAAATAATCACCTCCTTCTATAGAATGACGTAATAGTTATAATAATAATAATTCATTAATATTTAAATAAATAAATGACAATTCTATATAGCTAATCAAATAGTAACTTGACTCGACTTTCAGATTAGAACAACTCTATAAGTAAGACCAATGTGTTGGATCATTGTACTGACCCCCCTGGGGCGTCGATGAAGCTTTAAAGGGGCCAATGATGATCGAGAGATCGATAGCCGAACACGTACAGGTAGATGACATGCATATTGAAAATTCCATTAATTACAAAAAAATTATTAATATTTGTAAAAATGTTAATTGATATAAAGCTATATTATGTAAGAAGGAAGAAATCAAATAAAATAAATATGACGGGAAAGTACACAAAAAGTACTTAATATATTTTTTAAATTAATAGTATTTTTAAAGGTATAAATTTTTTATACAAAAAGTGCAATATAAAAAAAATTGCAAAACGCAGGAACACAATAAAAAAATAATAAAAAAAGCCCACCAGCGGCCGAGCGGTAAAGTCGCTGAACACTGGTAGTTCGGTCCGAGGTTCGAATCCCGCGAACGGGCTGGCTGCATGTTTGTTTTCGTGGTTTTCCCCATGTGTAACGTGTATACGAGCCAGTTTCCCTTAGAAAGTCCTCCACGAGGCATCCCTCCCCTTAGGCAGATAGCCCTCGTGTACTTTGCCACAATTAAATACACACACACACAATAAAAAAAATAAGAAAAATGTAAACTTCCTCAAAAGATATATTGTAATATACAAACTGCTTGCAAAATTTAAAAAAAAAAAAAAAAAAAAAAAATTAATGTTCGCTTTCAAGACCTTGAATGGGCCAGCGTGGCTCATTGAACTGTCGAACTGCAATATACACTACTACACTACTCAAAACAGTTAGAGAATATTATGATTTTGGATATAAACTGCGAATAAGGAAATGTTTTGTTGACTGACGTATGATGTAAAGATGTTGTAAGATATGAGAAAAGAAAAGAAAGGAATATTAAATTTTATTGACGATATTCGTCGGTAAACAAAAAATGCACAGTATGTGCCTGTTATACAAACAAACAAAAACATGGGGTATGATTTCCCCTCACCGAAAGCAATGTCGAAAACCTACGAGGCAGGGAATCAATAAGGTTATCAATAAAAGACTGGGCTATTCTCTCCCACTTCAAACTGCTGAATTGTTTCTGATGGTGATAAGCGACTAGCAATTCCAAATACGTTCTGGAAGGTTCGTGTCTAGGGAACATGCCGGCCAATCCATTCGAAGGATTCCTTCGCCGATAAGAAAATTGTCTACTAGCTGCGCGCGATGTCACCTGGCGTTATCTATGAGAATGACCACAATAGGTCTGATTGATCTCATCCCTACACCGCTGCTGAAGTGCTCCATTCATGATAATGTGCATGTCGATGCAGCCACTGATAGAAATACCGGCTCGGATCATAGCTCTGCCTCTGCCAAATCGTACATTTTCCTACACAAATGCAGAAGCATTACGTGTAGCAGGTTCACTTCTGATGTGAATCCGCCTATTGTCAGGTTCTACACTAAAGCGAGACTCGTCCGTGAAGAGCACGTTGTTCCACTCATGTCGTCTTCATCTGAGATACTCCTGTACCGACCTTCTGCTGGCAGCACGGTAGTCCCGTTGTTCACATGGTAGACTCGGTTAAGAACTGCTTTAGTCGAAACTCAGTACCAGTAGCCTTCTGAAGGTGCTGTTGCAAGAAAATGGCGTTCATAATGCGGTTTCTTCCGGCTGTTTATCTTACATTTTATGTTTTGTGAAGCCGTGCCACCTGGTTCGGATCTTCAGCAAACATTTCCAGTTTTCAAAAACTGATTTTATAATCTGGATATAACACTTTGAGAAGCTGCTAATGTTTTCGCTACATCGGATTGCGTTTGACCCGCCTTTAAACGTCCGATGACCCTTCGGGATACCGATTCAGCTAATTCATCTTGCCTAGACATAGCATTCACCATTACAAAACATTCAGACAGCTTCATCTGTTTTTAATGTCCTCCTACAGCAAAAAAACTGATGCACATCACTTTCCGTTTCTTACATAAAATGAGTAGTTTTCCACGTCACAGACAAAATTTGCATATTCCCAACTTTCTAACCATTATAATATTCCTTTTTAATTTCTTCTGTTTAATATTTGTTAAAATGATTTTCGATAATATGCTTTTTTATAATAAACTCACAATATCCCCTAACTTTTTCAGCAGTGTATTTAATCTTGATATTATTATGCAAGAGAAGTTGATTGCATGGAAATGAAGATGTTCAAGCACAAGTCTTCTTCAAAATCCATGCGTATGCTAAAGTCATCCGAGAGAAATATCTCAAAATTAAAGTTGTTATCGAAAAACATTATTGATTTTCCCCTCTACTTACCTAGTAGAGACAGGTCTATCAAGTCAGCAGTTTACTACAGAAGTAAGTACAGGTCAAGTATTTTTGGATGAGGTGATTTAAGAATTAAGATAAGCATTCTTACGTCAAATATCAAAAACATTACATGAATACATCAAACGTAGCCATCACATTAATAAAAATCGAACTTTTGTGCAATTATGGAATCTATACTTGTTTCTAAAAACTTGTTCATATTTGAAACGTTAAAAATACTAATAATACAAAAAATAATAAAATGTAAATCTAATAAACATTTTTTCAAAACTTTTATTCGTATTCTCAGTCGAATCGCTAAGTTAATTATGTGTAATTATTTTTATTGTGATTATGTTGTATTCTGTATCTTATAGTGAAACAGCAAAGAGTTTCGATGAAGAAAGCCATTCTTTTAAAAGAGGTTGATGCAAGAAAAAGGTTTGGGAATCCCTGATATACATCGTGTTCACAGAAGTCCTTTACGTAGCTTGTTTGCAATAGTTCATCGTAGATATATATTTTAACCTTTATGTTATAGTTTTAACTGCATGCTATAGTTGTACAGTTACCAAAAATTTAAAAGTTGTTCAAGTGCGTCTAATATTTTACTATAGCATCCATATTTGTTTACATTTGAAACTTAGCAGGATAGTGGATTTATTGTGAAACTAAGCTTCGCAAGAACAAAGTATCATCTTTTATTACTGCGAATTAAATTATGCTTAATCCATTCTGGAATTATCATTTAAGTTATTAAATTATCACATATAGTGACTCAGCATAGCGTCCACAACAAATTAGTAAGTCAGTTTCTATGCCTTCAGTATCATTTTGCCGAGTGAGATCAAAAGTAAACTTTCAGTTTTGTGCACCGAAAAATCTGCCTTGTTGCCCGCTGGCCGAATTGCTTGTTTTTGCGTAGAAACTGTAATTTTAATTGTAAAAAAAATTAATTGTTTTAAGAGTATTTGGTGTTTCATGTTTTCCTACATTTTTCAATTTTTAATATAGATATTTTGATGTATTTTTATGTATTTTTGCCTTGTTGCGAAGTGAGAACTGGATTAATTGAATGAGAAATATATCTCTAATGAAATTCGAGGAAATACGCTTAAATGAAAGGCATTAAAAATGCGTATAATTTAATATTCCGTACAAGGAAGCCATGTGGTGTACACATTAGATTTTTTTTATAATGTACCTAATATTTTTACTTCCTTGTACGAAGTAAAAAGGAAGTATTGTAATCGCGAAAAGTTTCAGGCAGCATATTTCAACGAAAATATCCATTTTGACCGCTATCGAATGCAATTTAACGATGTTTTTGCGTGATATCTGTACGTAAGGACAGAATAAAAGACTCGTTTCCTCCAAAAAAATTATAAAACTGCTTTAAAATTAATTCTGAAGAGAATTTTTCGTGGCGTCTGTACGAACGTATGTACGTACGTACGTATGTCGCATAACTCAAAAACGAGTGGTCTCAGAACGTTGAAATTTTGTATATAGGACTGCTATAACATGTAGATGTGCACCTCGTATTTTGGTAGCAATCGGCCGCACCAAACGTATATAAATATATTTATATATATATCCACTCTGTTACCCGGCTCAGTGATCTCAGTTTCTTTACTCTTATATGTTTGTAAATCGTACATTTTTTGCTTTAAAAATGATTGAATTATGTTGTTTTTATCTTCCGGTTAAGGTTTTTATGCCTTTAGTAAATCTGTGTGCAATATTTTTAGAATTATCAACAATTTTAAAGTTGTTTAAGTGCCGCTAAGCCTTTTTTTTTTATGGCCGCCATTGATTGTTTTCATTTGAAACAGCAGACTAGTGAATTTGTTGCTAATCTAGAGAAACTTAGCTTCGCAACAACAAAGATAACGCCTTCATTTATTATTGCCAACTAAATCATGCTTAATCCTTTCTGGAATTTTTTCGAGGAAATAAGTGTTTAAGATTTACTTCGTAATTTTTAATATAGATATTTTGAGTTTTTATGTATTTTTGCCTTCTCGCGAAGTGAGAACTGAATTAATTGAATGAGAAATACTCAATCGTCTGTGAAAAACTGTTTCTTTTTTGTTTTGTTTCTTTTATACATCATTCTAGCTTTATTATAGTATTTGAATAGAACATGTGGCAACGATTAGATAATTCTATTCTTTAAATGATATAAATTTTGTGCATTATGAGTTATAACACGAACAAAATGTAATACTGTTAAGTGAATCTAGCGCCAAAGCGTCGCTATGGTAAACAAACACTAGAGTGAATTTTAAAGAATGCATTTATTCTATTGTGGTTTATGCGCTGTCGGCGAAGTAGATTTAATTCAATCCAATAAGTTTAAATGAAATGCAAGAAAAAATGCGTATAATTTAATATTCCGTACAAAGAAGGCATGTGTTGTACACATCAGATTTTTTTTAATTATTAGTACAGGGACTGTAGTAGCGCATAAAAATTAGATTTCCTTTTAATTTTTACACATTTTTCTTTACTTCCTTTTATAAAGCAAAGGAAATATTGTAATCGCGAAAAATTTCTGTTATCAGATTTCAGCGGAAATATCCATTTTGACCGTTCCTGAATCATTTTTTACTACTTTTTTGCGTGATTTCTTTACACAAAGACGTAACAAAGGACTCATCAGTCTAAAATGAATTTTTTGCGACGTCTTTTCGTACATTTGTGTCCAATAACAAAAAAAAAAAAAAAAAAAAAAAAAAAGATTAGCCGTAGAATGTTGAAATTTTGTTTATGGGACTACTGTAACATCTAACGGTACACCTCCATTTGTATTGGAATCGGCAGTACAAAAATTATTTGTATATATACACTCTTTTGCAAAAACATCGAAGCACCAAGAAGGACTTTTGCGATCCTGCCAAAATTTGGTATGCAAAAACATTTTGATCGAACATGCAAATGATCAAAGTTTCAAGGAAAATGAACAGGAATTGCGATCATAGCGCGCATTTCTAGTGCGCAATTCGCAAAGTACAGAAACTAATGAAACTCGTACAGAAGAAAGGCGTGCAATTAAGATACTGTATGTATCTGGTGGAATATTGATCTATATTTTCATCTCAGAATCTATCATATGGGAATTAGAGGGCAGAATTATGAAACTCTGGGAAATCGCAAAATATCGCCGCATCACCAAATATCATTTTCCTTTTTACACATTATTGTTTTCTTACCTATAACATTTTAGCAGCTAATTGTTAGTGCAATGTACTTCTTAGACGAGCAGATTAAAATATATTTTTTCAGACATATTAAGAGTTAAAATTAGACTGACCTTTCTTATAAATGACTTTTTTTTTTCATTGGTGTAGTTCGTACTAATTGATTGATTCGATTATAACAAAGCTCACGAGTGCTAACTGCCTAAGAGAAGGGGATGCCTTAGGATGCCTTCGTGAAAGACTTTTCTGAGAGAAACTGGTTCATTTTTACGTTATGAATGGGCGAAACCCGACGCAGTCTGCTCATTGGTTTCCGAATACTGGACAAATTTCCAGTGTTTAGCTGTTTTATTCACTCATTAATAGTCAACTGACAACTGCCATCGAATTGACAGACAGGCACCGAATCACAAAAGGGCTAGATTTATAACTTTTTCAATTATTTTTAGAATTCAGTATTAGAAATACAGATGCTATCAACAGATTATAATTATTATGATGGCAATGACTGCACTTTTATTTAAAATTTGTAATGATACCCGTTATTTTTTAAAAAAAGCAACTTTCATTTCTATTTTATAAACAGTCGAATATATGGAAAGGTCACAAAAATTAATAAGTTCTTTAGTTAAGTTAGGTAAGGTTAGGTTAATTGATTAAGGATAAGCAACTCGACGCTATCTGCCTATGGAGAGCGATGCCTTTGTGGAGGATTTTTAAATGAATTGGCTCGTTGCACATGAAGGAAACCACGGAAACTTCCATGCAGCTAGCCTCGTTGGCCGTTATTTGAACTCGGGTCTAACTACCAGTGTTCAGTAAATTTA
Source organism: Stegodyphus dumicola (assembly GCF_044657685.1). Classification (NCBI taxonomy): domain Eukaryota; kingdom Metazoa; phylum Arthropoda; class Arachnida; order Araneae; family Eresidae; genus Stegodyphus; species Stegodyphus dumicola. The sequence goes on from NC_140776.1 coordinate 137,363,304, forward strand.
CGGTTGAGCCGCTGGTGGGCAATAAAATCATAGAATTCGATTTAATAATTTTCGCGGTCGAAAAGTTTGCCTTATAACTGTGAATGTTGTTAAACAGCCGATTTTGTCAAAATTGGACAGTAATTTTGTCAAACCATTTTCCCAATATCAGATACACATTTTAAGTGCTCTGTTGATGTGGAAACATATTGAAGTTCATACAGAGTACATAAGGAGTTGCAGCACGGTTGAGATTTCTAGGCCCATTAGGATTCTCTTGAAAACTCTAAATTTCGAGCAACTGAGTATCGAATTTATCTCGTCGAACTATTGCAAACAATGAATAAACAACTGAAATTATTCTCATTTGAAGGTTATTTTTGTTGTGTTGAAAGCTTGGAAATGAGCGAATTATGGCTAAGCTTAAAACAGTCATACTGCAAATGTAAAAGTGAAAATTGCTTTTCAGGAACCTTAATGATTAAATTAATTGAATAAAACAAGAATAACGTGTGGGATCATTTCAAATACAGTTTTAGTTCAAACGACAAATATAACTCTTAAGCCACCATTTGTCCATGACAGATCAAAGCAATTTAAACCGGATAAAGTAGCCTTATGAAATTTTGCATTCTTCTCAAAAGTTTTATTATGATTTGGCTACCCCTTCAAATTCCATTACCTTCAGGGTTGCTTCCTGTCTGTTTACGGAGACAAGCCTTTCGTGATTTAACACTAGAATTCATTCCAAATGATTCTATTTCCTGGCAAAATCTCCTACAACCTTACCGAAGTTTCACACCACGTTTCACCCTAAGCAATCCTTTTAGGATCATGCACATCGATTACTGGGCACGCGATAGATTCTTCAAAATTCAATTTTACCCCCGACTAATATCAGCTTTGGTTTCTTTTACCTGAAGATAAGGATCTACTTAATAGAAAAGGAATGGAAACACACGCATTTTGAAGGCATTCCCCTTGGCCTGCAACATCATTTGCAAAGGACTCTGGAAATACAATCAAGCGAGTCGATGTTTTTCGGGAGTAATTGACCGCAGAAAAAAGCTGGTAGCCCGAATAAACTTTGAAAATTATTCCACCCCGTGATTCATGAAATAATCACAGCTCAGGAAAATTGTCTTATTTTCTGGATGAGTACTCTTTCGGGTCTATTTCTGGAGCGTATGTTTGCTATGGCATCTAAAATTTCAGGTATCTAAATTTCAAGTTTTGGAAATTTTCGTGTCTCGAGAGCGATCAAGAAAGATACCATCGTTATTGAAAGATCACAAAAGGCAGTAGCAAAAGCATTGACTACCGTAAAATAAGCCTTGCTCAAATATTGGATAATAATTCGAATCGAGAATTGGCAGTCGAGAATTATAGTTTCAAATGTATATCGTAAAGGAAATAAATGCACATGGTAATCGCATGAGTTTCTTTCAAATAAAACTATCCTGCACTTTAATTTTAAAATACTGGGAAAATATTTAGGTAATTAATAGTTCAATAACAGTAATTTGAGATTTAATAGCGAAATGAAATATTAACCTAGAATTCTTTTCCCGAGATTACATCTGGGTTCTATTGCCACTGAAGCACGTATTAAAATAAGTATTTCTTACATTATTAAGGAATTTAATAAAATTCTCCAGAAACAAAAAATATTGCACAGTAGTTCTTAAATACAGTGACTGTTATTCGATCCGTCACTGAATACATTAAGAACTACCATTTTATGCCATAGAACTTAGGCTACTAGTAATTATATAGCCTCTCACCCGACCAGCTTCTTAAAATAGTTACTATAGAGAAGAAAAATGTATAATGCTTTTAATGAAACCAGCTTACAATTAATAATAATAGATACGAAAAACTGCGTTTATTTCTTTTAAATCGCTTAGTTAGTTAATCGTTAATCACTAACAGAAAGATTCAACCTGAAAGAAAAGCTAAATATCTTACGTTTTGCCAAATGGCAACACACTGGAGTATGGAAGTAAAAATATTTTACTTCTATAAACAACGGAACATTTCTTTTAAAACACCAAATTTTCTGACTAAATAGGATGCATTTCCTTTCGCCTTTTACTGAAGTTTGCAGCGGAGAGGAACATAACAAATACTACAAGATAAACCTTAAAAATTCCTTAAAAAATCTTCCTAAATTAATAATGAATCTATAAGCAATGATGATGATGACACATATATATGATGCTCATAATGTAAAACGCTCCAGAGCGATCTTTAATATAAATATGATTAAGGCAAGCAATTATTACTTTCCTTGCTTTCTTTTATTTCATATGTCCACTATCAAAATGACAACTGTCTGAAATTCTTATTTTTTTGGACTAAGGACTTACCATAATCGACATCCTTTAATCTGATATGATTTGAAAAGACAAATTACTCGAAAGGGATAATGCTTTTATCACAGGCATCTTGATAATTCCATTTCAATCACATTTATTCATGAAACATAAATACTTTACGCTCTGCCGAGTGACAACACATTTATTTTAAATTTCTGAGTTTTTTAGTCAAAAATTTATTAGATTCGATAAAATGGGAAATATTTTTTTAATTCGAAATTTAAAATTCGTGGTTCGAGATACACGTATTCGGGTGGAGGACTAAAAGCGTTCAAAATTCGATGGCTCTATGTGTCGCAAGATCAAAAACATACATACATACATACCTCCATGCAAATTCTTCCTTATTTAATCATAGACATACAGAGAAAGAAATTTATCTAGCGCTATAGCTGCAGGATTGAAATAAAATACACTTAAAGATTCTAAAATTAAAATAAATTGAGGTCAAAGCAAGGTTATTCCTCCATAATATTAATATTATCAATCGTGTATAAGAGGCTTAAAACAAAATCCAAACATATCAAAATTAAAATAAGAATTCATAGTAGTACACACTCTAAAAATAAAAATAAAAATTCAAAAGGGAAAAAAATATGTTTTTTTCACTTTTGCATTTTCATTATGAAATTCAAAATTCTAACTAGAATTATTAATAATCCTTTAACTCTTCACCTGAATTTCGGTGTTTCCTCTTTCTGTTCTAAAAATAGTAACTGCTTATAATAAATCTCTCTAAACTGCGTCATTTCAAAATTAACAGCCATGTCATGTAACTTTTACATATTTCTGGTTGTGTAGAGGATTTTTCGAACTCCTATTCAAACACACAGCAATTTTAGAGAATTATTATTTAGCCAATGAAATTATATTAAAATCGAAATTAATTCACTATGAATTCAGATTTTGCCTTGAACACAACAGACTTGCTTCCAGTTTCTGCTACAAAGACCTGCTCTCATCAAAATATTTTTTTAATGTTACAATGCTGATTTAATTCTCCAATAATAGGGGTGCTATGGCGACCAATTTATTTATATTGGCTTACTGAAATGTTTGATCAACTAAAATAAAAAAAATAGTAATCATTCTGCCAAGTTTGTTCTTCATTACGCATTTTCAGAGTATCTCAATTATTATCAATTTTAACTAATCTATATTATCTTCTACGCTATAGCCGATATGCGTTATTATCCGAAGAGCAAAACTTCGACAACGTATCATTTAGGGTTATAAAAATAAGTTATGAGTTTCCATGCCTCATTTAAAACGTAATACACTAGAAAAGTGATTCCATGCAAAAATGGGAATACGTTAAAAACGCTATACGCATTACAAGCGTTACCTGAAAAATGATACACCACAAAAATGATTCGCAGCAAAATTGAGGATAAGGTATAAGCATTGTAAGAGATACATATTATTGTTTCTAAAGCTAACACCGGACAACATGATATTTTTTAGTATATTTGAGTTATAAGCGTATGTATAAGTTGAAATATTTACAGAAATTTGCAACAGTATCGATTCTGTTAGCTATTGAATAAATATATGTGTATGATTGAAATCTGATTTTTGAAGTGATACACTGCAAAAGTGAAAATCGTGCGTACTAGCCTTTCAGGCATAATAAAAAAAAGAAGAAATTTTAAACCTTCAAAATTCTTTCGCTTAACAGGCGTTCCACGGGTTGGGGGTTAACTTGTTCACTCCTTCTAAAAACACGCAAAAAAAAATTAAACATTAAATCTGCAGAATTTAAAATAGTGTTTTTAATAAATTAAACTTCAATGCCATCTTTTATGTTTACCTGCGATTTAGATAACTGAGAAGATAAAAATAAAAGATTATTACGCATTTTGGCCCTGAGAATGCTTAAAAAAATAAAATCGATGTTTTGATGTTACGGATCAAAGCAATTACAGTAAAAATAATAGCTTCAGAGCGGACTTTGCTCTAATACTTTTTTTTACAGTACTGTGTATCATACAACTCTTAATTTATGTTCCTAAAAAATTCTTCCCTTTCACATTTCAAAAGCAGCGCGTCGTTACCATTATTTTAATTACAGGTTTTGAATCCTTCTGTAGTCAATTGATGTAAATTATATGTCTTTTTAATGATACTAATTGTAAATTCAAATCGATAAGTTCTCAGGCATATGAATTAAATATTATTTAAAGCGTCTGGGCTCTAGCGTCTTTCCTCTTAGTCTGATTTTATTTTAGAAGCGTAGCTTTTACTTTAGGAATATCTTTAGAGGTATGTTTCCAGTTTTGAGGACCATTGCATCAAGTTAGACTCTATAACGTTACCAGAGCATTTATCATTAATTCAACCTGTCAAATGATACCATCGGAAGAGACAGGAGAAGAAATTTAATTTACCTACTGTGCAGCTATGTAGATAAATTAATCCCCATATTGCTGCTTTTTGATGTGATTTAAGTCTTTGCTTTAAGTTATAATACAATCAGTCAACAAACTGAGAGTTTTAAAAATAATAAACGTACTTAATAATTTACCTCTTTATTTAATTATGCAACATAGATAACTTATAAGATATCCAGCTCATAATTTCATGAATACTTACAGTTTTATCGTAAGGATTTCCTATTATTATACATTACGCATTCGGTATAGAATAATCACTTATTTTATTACATTCCAAAATTCTTATCTTAAACGCATGTTCAGCATGTAGCTTAAATGCATGATCACCATGCTTTTTATTTCTATATATATTTAATGATTGATATACGTATGTAGGAAAAATAATTATATAATGAATGTTATTAGTATCATCAGCTCTAACTATTAAATTACTGGCAACAATCAGATTTTTCAAGGAGTATAGTAGTTGTAATAATTTAAGAAATATTATTCTTTTCTAAATATGATGTGGATACGACATGACCTCCTTGTACTGCCTATTAAATTGTACACACTTTTGCTGCACCTCATTTAAACTCCATATCCTCGAATTTCATTAGAGATATACTTCTCAGTCAATCAATTCAGTTCTCACTTCGCGGCAAGGGAAAAATACATAAAAACTCAAAAACATTTTCATTAAAAATTCTAAAATACAGAAAAACCTAAAACACCAAATACAGTTAAAAACTTTTTAAAAAATTACACTTAAAATTAGAGTTTCTACCCAAAAACAAGCAATTCGACCAGCGGGTAGAAAGACAAAATTTTCGATGTACAAAACTGAAAGTTAACTTTTGGTCACACTGGGCAAAAAGACACTGAAGTTGGTGCAGAAAGTGACTTAATTCACTGTTCTACTAAGAGTTTCAAATGTAAACAAAGGCGGCCTTGTTAGTCTTAGCGCCTTTTAAATTGTTGCGTACACTATAACTATCGCATGCAGATTAACTTAGGGCATAAAAACTTGGACTGGAACATAAGAAGAACATAATTCATTCACTTTTAAAGCAAAAAATGACAATTTACCAACATAAAAAAATTTTTAAAAACTGAGTTCACCAAACCTGATAATAGAGTGGGAATGAATGTATGTATATATATATATATGTTTGGTCCCATATACAAAATTTCAACATTATACTGCTACTCGTTTTTGAGTTATGCAATATACTAACGTAATCACAAATGTCAGAAAAAATTTCTTCTCAATACATCATAAACCCATTTTAAAACCCGTTTCGGAAAAAAGAATCACTTTATTCTGTCCATACGTACATATGTCTCGCAAAAAAAAATCATTCAAATGCATTTGAGTAGTCAAAATGGACATTTATGTTGAAATATGATATCAAAAATTTTTAGCGATTACAATATTTGCTTTACTTCGTGAAATAAAAATGAAACAGAAAATAATAACAATTTAACAATAATGAAACTGGTTGTTACATATTCATACGTTAGTAAAATCACAAACATAAGTAAAAAACATAAATAATTATTAATATTTAAAAAATGTTCTGTTCCAAATCATAAATTTGAAATCAGGAAAACTGGGAAATTACGTGCTTACGTGTGCGTGCACTTAAGAAAGTAAATAAGTATCTCAAAATAATGCTAATTTTTTCTTGATCCATTTATCTTTTAAATGAAGACACTTCAAAAATGTGCTTAGAGTAAATATAATCCATTTTCTGAAGGTCTCTTACGCCCTCAAATGGTCATTTAATTAGTTAAGGAAAAGTTTCTGTTATTTGCAGTAAAAGCCTAATGAACAGAACAAGGTAGAAATAAAAGCGCGCATCAAGGCCAATAACGTAATTAAATTTATTTCCTTTTGCTAAATTAAATGGAAGATTACCGTTTTTTTTAACCGAGGAAAAAAATTAAATTCATTGGATTCGACTAACTGGAATACATAAAATTCAATAACTCAATAATGGATGGGTAATTCTTTAATCGTGCAAATTCTAAAAGTCTTGGAAATTTTTTATACAAAAATTTTGATATAAATATTCTTATATATCTAAAGTAAGATGCCAAAGAACAAATGTTCACAAAGCAATAAGAATCAGCGTAAATTGCATAAATTCGTAAGCCTAATTTCGAAGGTAAAAAATAAAGCCTTCATCTGCTGGAGGCGTCAAAAAATATTTGAATAGTTTGAAAATGCTAATAACTGTGTTATACTTAACTGAGAACAAATGCTCTGTCTCTCTTCCTGGCTTTCTGTCTTTACTTTCAGGTTTTAAAGAAATGATTTCATAGTTCTTTTCTTTTTTTTTTTTTTTTTTTTTCGCTATAGATGGCGCTAACAGCTTTGTTCCTTTCCTTAGATGGAAATTTCTCGACTTTCCTTTTTATTATTATCGTATTGTTATCTTCTTCGCCATTTTCACTCATGCAGCTGAAGAATATTCTATTTAACCTACGGAACTAGTCTAAATTATGCAATGTACGCTTGTAGAGACAATAAGTATTTTTTGGAAGCAGGCAAGATGAAAAATGAGCAATCACCTTCGCCGGGAATCGAACCATGGACCTCTGGAATACCGGCCTAGCGTGCAGAACCACTACACCATGAAGGCACGCTAGGAAGGCGGGAGAAATACCTTATATACTCTCCCTATTAAAGGGCGACTGGGGTTTTTAGGGGACCCAATCGTCAAATCCCGGGTGAGGAGAATCATCATCCAACACCCTTTTTAGTTCGGGCGCCACTGTGAGACATTAGGTATATATTTTTGGAAGCAGCAAAGATGAAAAATTAGCAACGCCTTCGTCGGGACTCGAACTGCGGACCTCTGGAATACCGGCCTAGCGTGCAGAACCACTACACCACGAGGGCACGCTAGGAAGGCGGAAGAAATACCTTACAAGCTGATTCTTGTTGCTTTAAAATCTTCAACAGAATAGTCGGTAATCATGTTGTATGCGAGCTACCGCTTTATTTACTTATTAGATGGCATCACTAAAACAATATTTTTAAATATGGAAATAAATACGAATGCATAAATGAAAATGAGTTCATAAATAAATTTAACAACTTCTTAGGATTTCATGTTAATTAATCAGTCATTACGATTTGAACTTTATTATAACTTCCTCTTCTCGTAGTTCTGAACAAAATCCAAATTAGTTTATAGTGAATGGAAAATCCCGGAGAAATCTCGCGTTCAAATCATGGAGAAGACATGGATGTTTGTAAGCATATAGTATCTGTGTAGCAAGAGAACACTCAAAATGCATGGCGAGCTGAAAATTTTCTCAAGTTAGAGAAAAAGTGGTGGAAAATTCTCGTACCGTTCCCTTGCGGGTGTTCTTCCTCAAAACTGGGGCGGAAGCCAAACAGTTAGCTAGATTCAGCATAATACCTCAATCACCTGTGGTACTACAGAGGTGCTGGTTCAGCTTTTACTGTATCTGTACCTGACTCGAGTATAGTTAATTGTGGGGCGGTAGTCTGGGCGTAGAATATGACAGAAAGGAAGGAAAGGAAACTCTTTTGCCAAACTACCTTTTCTCCTGAATATCTGCAAGGTCTATAGAACGACAGCTAATTACTCTTTATGTATTGGGATATCTCCGCTATAAAATCGCGCAAAAGAAGCAATAAAGGCTAGAGAACTCCGACTGAAAAAAAACGCAAACAGCATCATGTGTTATGTATCAAAATGAGAGTCTTTAGCCAATCCACTTACTTACCATCCCGCAAAATACTGTAACTTATCAATCAATACGAAAGCATCATCGGCTTCTAGTCAAGATTGTCCAAGATCCTAAACCGACGTACACATACAGAAATGAATGGATTTAGACTGCGACGCTGTGGTCTCAGCAATTCTGAATTGCAGATGCAACATTTGATTAACTTTACTAAATTTTTTCACTTTAAAATAATTTTATATTTCTCCATTGCTCTAAATTTTGCTTCGAAACATTAAAAAGTACTAAGAATTCTGAACACAGTAGTATACAGATTCTATATGTAACTATGCAGAAAAAGAATATCATATACACTGAAATTTCCCTCGTTGATCTAAAAACATAAAAATCGTAGGAGGCGAAAAAATTCCCAAAAATAATAAATCTTTTCTTTAAAAGCAGAAGAAATGCATAATAGCCAATCATTTTGACAAGAAAACTAGAAGGTCTAGCTTAGATCACAGAACACTTTAACAGTTGTAAAAGAGTAGTTTGCACATAATGTGAAACTGGCCTGATTACAGCAACACGAAACGAAACATCATTATCCGATTTACACTCATGTCCATAAATTAAGGATAATTCGGAGTCACGCAGAAATCGAACTCTAAAATAAATATATCACCTGTAAAATCACTACACACATCTTCAAGAATCATATGCAAATTTCAGAAAGTAACCAGATGACACCGATGGTACGTCACAATGACGAGAGTGTAAGAGAGTGATATATAAGGAATACAGGCAAAGGAGTAAAATTGTTCGCAGGCGCTTTATAAGCATTTCAGTGCAATAACCGAATAGTTACACAAAGGACGCATTTGGATGATTTTTTACGTGGTAGAATTATCGGCCGTCTGGAATGTGGGCGTACCCAACTAGAAGTATCAGACGAACTTGGAATTGTCCAGAGTGTCATCTCCAGGCTTTGATAACGATTCCAAGATGATGGTAATGTGAGTAGACGTTACAGCACAGGTCGCCCCAGAGTTACAACGCCGAATGAGGACCGGTATTTGGCAGTTACTGCCAAAAGAAACAGGCGGAGCACAGCCTTAGACCTGTCTCGTCAGCCACTGGTACGACAATTTCAAGGCAGACCGTGTACAGACGCTTAGGGCAGATTGGTCTATATGCTCGTAGACCTGTCAGATGCGTTCCACTTATTGCAACTCACTGTCGCTTGCGATTAGCCTGGAGTAGAGAGGATGCATTGTGGACACCGCAACAGTGGGCTTGTGTGATGTTTTCCGACGAGTCTAGGTTTAACTTGCAGTCTGATTCTCGCCAGACTTTCATATGGAGAGCTGCAGGTACCCGATACTACCAAGAAAACATCATTGAACGACACCGTTACGGTGGTGCAGGAGTGCTCGTTTGGGTTGGAATTATTCCGAGTTCCAGAATTGACCTGCATGTTCAAACTGGAACCATGACAAGCCAAATCTATCGGACGTCATTCTTGAACAACATGTACGTTTGTTTCGGGGCACCATGGGCGCACAATTTGTGTTTATGGATGACAACGTCCGTCCTCACCGTGCAAACATCGTAAGCGAATGCCTTCAATCGGAGGATATCACCCGTATGGACTGGCCACAGTTCTCACCGGACTTGAATCCAGTAGAGTACGTGTGGGACATGCTTGGCCGACGAGTTGCAGACCGTCAACCTCCTCCTACATGTCTACCGGAACTTCGGAGAGCATTGCTTTATGAGTGGTGTAATATCCCCCAAGATCAGATCGATAATTTAATACTCAGCATGCCTAGGCGTTGTACGGACTGTATTGCATCGTCTGGGAGACATACAATGTATTAACAATCATACCAACCATGTAATATTTTTGGGGGGGGTAAATTAGGTTTTTTTTTTTTTTATTTTTTGTAATTTGCTCCAGGGAGAAAAAATCGCTAATTTTTTTAATAATATCAAACATATAGCATCTTTTTTTGTTCTTTACCTTTTGTTTAATAAATAAGCTTTTCAAATAAGTCAAATTTGTTTTACTTCTAACTCTTCCTTTGCCTGATTTTGCATTATCCTTAATTTATGGACATGAATGTATTTTGTACACTTCAGCACAGCTGAAAAAGGGTAGGAACAGTACGGCTCAGAAGTCTCAAATTTTTATTTTTTGTACTCAGTATCATCCAAATGGTGAACCATAATAGATATAGATTCAATTCATATCTTCAAATTCGTAAAAATTCAGTCCTTACAAGGGGGGGAAGAAGAAATAAAACTTCCTGAAAAGTATCAGAAGAGAGCAAAGTATAAAAAATATTTAGAAAATAACATTATAAATAAAATCGTGCTAAAAGCAAATCACTTAGTTTATGTATTTATCTTAATATGGCAAAACATATGAATATTCTCTGCTAAAGGATGATTTCGTGAAGGAATTTCCATAGAAAACTTGATCATATTTACGTCCCGCGTGAGTAAAGCAATGGAAACGTTCATGCAGACAACCCGCCTGGGGGGATTCGAACTTATATGTCAGCGGGGACAAAATCTGATATTTACTGATAGATGATGTAAAAACTAATGTTTGCTCGATTTTTGTGTTGAGACGATGACTAAGGACTGACGACATACAACTAAAGATGTAACCTTCCAGCTTTGTAAATATGTAAATAAATATTTTGTTATAAAAGACAAACGTGTGTATGTCTGTTTTATGATTAAATCCTTCCTTTATAGAAAAGATGAGAGGATGGAAAAAACAATAACTAAGACAAAAACGGTAAGAACTTTATTAAAACATTAAGAAATAAACATTGAGATACGAAATTACGGCAAAGCACGCAGAGCTAATCTTGAAGAATCTTGAACGTCTTCCTACTTTTAAAGGGAAATTGTCTCCTATTTGCTTTGAACATGAAGAAAAGAGCGGAAATTCTCATGCAGGATTAACATCTTTCTTTTTGAACAGTATTAACTGCTTGGTAGCAGTGACTATAAATATAAACTACAAATTAATAAGTTATATTAAAAGATAATTAGTAGATACTCAAATAATAATTAATAGGTTTCGGACGATAATTCATGCACTTCAAACAATAATTAATAGATTATTTCAAGCGAATTAAACTAAACTTCTCATCAACAATGCATTGATTGCTTCTTCAAAAGAAAAATTCAGAATACTCCAGAGAGTTTCCTCGCCCTAAATTTATTTTATCCATGCATGTTAAACACATAAATTATATGTAGAATGATGACTAATGTAGTAAATAAAGAATTTAAATTATATGCAAATAAATGACCTAATCTAAAGGCAATGAAATGAAGAATCTAGTCGATCCATTTAACCTTTACATTACCAGAGATGAAGTATACATTTGAAATATATAATTTATTCACAGGTGAAGGAAGTAGAAAGGTGAAAATATTCTCCAGCGTTAACTCACTTATCTTCACTATTTTTTCACTTCTCGGATTGCATTTCCTTAAATATTTTCCTAAACCTTGAAAATGTTGACAGCATGGCTCAAATTTCAATTTCCTTTTAGAAAATAATAGGATTTAGTAATCTTATTTTATACAAATATGATGAATCACTATAAAATAGCATTGCCTCACCGTATGCTTATTTTCAGGGAATACGTCATCCATTAATTCCGTCACGCCCTACGAATGTTAGTGAAATATGATTCTTGAAGTTAGGGAAAGCTACTGGGTCATTACCATCATCCCGACTACCTTGGATAAACTTTCTCCTGGAATAAACATTAAGCGTATTTTTTTAAATACATTTCATTATCAAAATAGCTTGAATTCGCTTAATTTATACTTCAGTCTCTTTATAATGCAATGGCATTAAACTTCAGAAATGATTATTTTTAGATTACTATCATGAAAAAATAAATTACATCTTGAACATCTTCTTAATATTTTACAGCACACATGTTGTTCATCTTCTAACTGATCTACGCTGAATGGTAAAATACGATAAATAATGGTGGTGCTTGTAATATTTAATAATTTTTAAATGGCAACATTTAACATTTAATATTCAGTAACTTGTAATTGGCAACGCTTTATATACAGATATGAAAATAGAACTATGCTGGTATTGCAGTTCTCTGTAACATAATGCATTCTATGATTATAAATAAATAGTTTCTAGAAACAAAAAGTGCACTCTCATTATTCTATATGATGTCAGGAGTATTTTGCTTTCAAAATGGAAAGTTTAAAACCACCAGAGCCGATGAAATTTGATGCAAATCTTGCTTCAAATTGGCAAAGATGGTTGCAATCATTCGAAATATATGAAGTAGCTAGTGGATTACATAAATAAAGAAGAGAAGGTAAGAGTTAATACTTTTCTTCATGTAATAAAAATTCGTGATCTTGAAATATATAATACATTTCCTATCGAAGAAGGTAAAGATATTAAATTAAATTAAATTAAGTCAAAATTTACGGAATATTGTATTCCTGAGAAAAACATTGCATATGAAAGACATTTATTATTTACTAGAAATCAAACTGCGTCAGAAACCATAAATGAATATATAACTGACCTTAAATAAAGCTCGAACATGCGAGTTTTCCCAATTAACGGATAGTTTAATAAAGGATAAAATCGCTTGTGGTATTAAAGATGGAGTGAGAGCAAGATTGTTACATGAAACATAATTAACATTAGAAAAAGCTCTTAATATATGCAGGTCTGCTGAAATAAGTGCCCATCAAATGAAAATCATAAAAGATGAGGAAACTGATGTAAACTAAGTGAAAAAGAAACTAAGTAAACATAATAAGAATACCTAGAAAGTAAATACCAAGAAATGAAAGACAAAAGTTTGTTCTAAATGAACAAACACATGAGTATCGAAAGTGTCCAGCATATGGAAAAAGGGTGCTACTTTGGTAGACGATTACACGGATTTTGGCGATTTTTTTGGGGGCGAGCGATAGTACTTATGGTAAACCCATTGCTGGACAAGTTATTTATGGTAACCGATCCTTTGTTGTCATTTTATTTTAAAAAAAATGCGTTTTATTATGCATAAATTCCGTGTTTTAAATATTATTTATGGCTTCTAAATATTAAAAATCAATTTAATTTTGCATTTTTATTTGAAATAAAAATTTTATTGTTTATGATATTTTGTATAATTTATGTTGTGGATGATGTAATCAATGACGTCACCTTGCTTTAACTGTAATTGGTTTTAATATCTATAAACTTAATCTAATGTTTTAAACATTATTTATGGCTGTTAAATATTAAAATACAATTTTTATTTTGCATTTTTTTAAAAAAATGATTTTATTATGTATGATTATTTAAATAATTTTAATTCTAGGCGTGATGTAATCAGCTCCCTGATTGGTTACAGAATATTTGTGCATTAACGAGCTATAATCAGCTCTGTGATTGGTTACTGAATATCTGTGCATTACCGCGCCATTTTAAAATTTTATTATTCCTCTCTTCGAATTCCTTAGATTCATAACCCTTTCAAAGATTAATGTTGTTATTGGTATCGGAATAAAAAAATATTGTCCTTTGAGATCTTATTTTGGCCAACCTGGCTTTCCCAATCAAAGATTTATTTATAAATTGCTACAAGGGTCAGAGGAAATTTGTTTCAAATTTTTGGATGAAACCTCGCTAATTGCTTCTACAATGAATTGCGAGAAATGTGGATCACAGATGAAGATCGTTAGAAGGGCCGATTCTGAGGACGGCCGTATATGGTATTGTGATCACGGTAGAAGAAATACCCGCTGTAATGGTAAAAAAAGTATTAGACATTCCTCCTTTTTTACCGGCAATAAACTAATTGCTGTCATTTCAGCTCTACTGTATGAGGTTTACTAATTTTAAAGTATTTGAATTTAAGTAATATTTTTAATTTTTTTAAACGTTGATATGATGGTTTTTAATTTGATATTCAATTTACGTAATATTTTAATCCAATTAAACGTTGGCGCAATGTTTAATTGGATTAAAACATGCAATGTTTTTATAGCGGTGTTTTTATTCTATTTCTGTGCTATATGAAAGAAATAATTTAACCATACTTTCGTATTTTATACTCGTAGTAAATGTATTTATTTACATTTGCCTGCCATCTTAAAAAAAAAAAAAAAAAAAAAAAAAAAAAACGTTTTCAACAAAAATTAATTCATTATTTTTAACTATATTTATTTTTTTAAAGTTTCGAATACTTTACTATGCGTCAAATAACGTAAAAACAGTGTTTTTCAAGATGGCTGAGGATTGTAAAAACCGCGCCAACAATTGCGCCAAAGTAAACCGCCAAAAATCCGTGCAACCTGCTACCAAAGTAGCACCGGAAAAATCTGTCGTAAGTGTAAAAAGGCAAATCATTTCGAGAATCATTGTAAAAGCTATATAATAAAAAATGAAGCAGTCAAGGTTAGACAAAGATAGTCAAATTAAATTAATAAATCATAACTCTGAGGAAAAGTTAGAATTTTATGTAGGCGCATTAAACCTTAATTCAGATAACAAGGAAGAAAAATGACTATTGATCTTAATGTAAATAAAAGTAAACTAAATTTGCAGTTAGATACTGGAGCAATGCGCAATGTTATTTCTAAAAGCAAAGTGAAATTGCTAAATGTTCCTATACAGAAGTCTGAAATTAAAAGATTAGTTACACTCTCTTTGGGAATAAAATGGATACTTTAAGAAAAGTAGTGCTTAACTGCCAATATGGAAAAATTAGTCATGTTGTGGAATTCCAAGTTATTGACAAAGAAGTACCTTCTATATTAGGATTAAAATCATGTTTGCAACTAGGTTTGATTCAAAAGGTAATGTCTGTTTACACTGAAGACTTACCCGAGAATTACAAAGATGTATTTGAAGGCTTGGGTTGTTTGAATGGAGAATATAAAATCCATTTAAAGCAAGATGCAACACCAGGAATTCATGCTCCAAGAAAAATACCCATAGCTATACAAGATAAAGTGAAGAAAGAATTACAAAGAATGGAAAATTTAAATGTTATTGAGAAAGTAAGAGAACCAACTGAATGGATAACAGTGGTCACAGTGGTTAAACCTAATAAAATAAGAATATGTTTAGATCCTAGAGATTTAAATAAAGCTATAAAACGAGAACATTATCCTATGTAAACCATAGATGAAGTTGTCACTAGAATGCCAAACGCAAAAATATTTTCTGTTTTAGATGCTAATAATGTTTTCTGGCAAATCCAGCTTGACGACGAAAGTAGTAATTTGTGTACATTCAATACACCTTCTGGTAGATAAAAAGTTAAAAGATTACATTTTGGCATGTGTCCAGCTCCAGAAATTTGCCAAAGAAAATTAAGCTAAGTTATAGAAGGTCTAGAAGGCGTTGAATATATTATAGATAATATTTTAATGTGAGGATCTAATGAAAAGGAACATGAGCTACGACCTAAAAAAGTACTCCAGAGAGCACGAAAAAATAATTTGAAGTTCAATAAGGCTAAATGTAAAGTAAAGGTTAATCGTGTGAATTATACAGGGCATGAGTTTAGTGAAAATTGACTAAAACCTGATTTTTCTAAAGTGGAAGTAATTGTTAAAATGCCAGAACCTACGGATGTGCCTTCGCTCCAAAGATTTTTGGGAATGATTAATTATTTAGCCAAATTTATTCCTAACTTAACTATGCACCATTAAGACAGTTACTTGAGAAAAATGTTCTTTGACACTGGAATGAAAAACATCAAAAAGCTTTCGAAACACTTAAAGAACTGGTTGCAAAAGCACCCGTATTAAAATTCTATGATGTTAATAAGGATGTAACTCTTTCAGTAGATGCAAGTTCTGAAGGATTAGGTGCTGTTTTACTACAAGAAAATCAACCAATTGCTTATGCTTCCAGAGCTCTAACGAAAAGTCAGAAAAATTATGCTCAGATAGGAAAAGAGCTTTTAGCTATTACTTTTGGATGTTCCAAATTTCATTAATATATATATGGCAAGTATATTACAGTTGAAACTGATCATCGACCATTAGAAAGCATAACTAAGAAAACTCTTTTTAAAGCATCATAGCGATTGCAAAGAATGCTGTTAAATTTACAAAAATATGATCTAGATGCAAGATACAAAAAGGGTAAAGACTTATTAATAGCAGACACTTTGAGTAGAGCATATTTGAATACAACAGAAGAAGGTAATGATGAAGATACATAAATTTGTATGCTGATTCCAGCATCTGATGGCAAAATTTATGAACTGAAGAAAGAAAGTGAATGTGATGCTACACTACAGTGCTTAAAGAAATATATTCTGAGAGGCTGGTCAGAAAGGAAACATCAGGTGGAACTTCAAGTATTTTAGATTAACAAAGATGTATACTTATTAATTGTAGATTACTATTCCAATATTTTTGAAATCTCCAAACTACCGGATACTCGAAGTCAGACAGTGATCAGTCGCATGAAATCTCATTTTGCAAAATACGGTATACCATTGATAGTGATATCTGATAATGGACCTCAGTTTTCAAGTAAAAAATTTGCAGAATTTGCAAAGAAATACCAATTTAAACATATAACAAGCAGTCCATACTATCCACAGTCGAACGGATTAGCAGAGCGTTCAGTACAAACAGCGAAGAAATTTGTTGGCGCCTGAATGCCTGCTATACCATCGTAGCCTAGCAACGACTCTTGCAACGCGCATGCGTCAATATCGTTTGTTTTTTGTAATTCTTTTTATTAGCTTGTTCGATGAGAAATTTGTTGCTTGGATTTTTGATTAGCTGTTAATTGAGCGGTTAATTTTCGAATAGAATAAAAGATGGATTTAAAAGAAAATTAGTTTCGTTATTTCGTAGCTATAGTCCAAAACAAAATTGTTAAAGAAAGCTCAAGCAGATCATGCTGATCCTTATTTAGCATTGTTAGCTCATAGGAACACTCCAACTAATGAGATGTTAGGATCACCAGCTCAACGACTTATGAATAGAAGAACAAGAACGATTCTTCCTATATCCGAAAAATTACTTGTGAAAAACATAAAAGAAAATAAAATCAACCAAGAAAGAACTAAGCAGAAGTCATATTATGATCGTCATGCAAAAATATTACCATCGCTAAACAAAGGAGATTGTGTTAGGAAGGATATATCAAGATAATCGCTGGAAACCAGCAGTTGTAGAAGAAAGTATATAAGACGCCTAGATCATATATACTGAGATCAAATGGATCAGTATTGAGAAGAAATAGAAAAGACATTAGAGAAAACAGTTCAGCTGTTGAAGAGAATATCAGAGGAACAGAACAAGGATTTGATGCACACAAAACAGATGTAAAAGGATATGATTCCAGATATTCTCAAGGGCAAATTTTAGAAGATCAACTACCAAACTCTGCAAACTCAGAAACAAGGAACGGTGAGCAAAGAAGTAGAAGTGAGAGAGTGATTAGAAAGCCGGCCAGGTATTTGAACTGATTTTAGAATGTCAAAAGAAAAAAAAAAATGAACTCTTTAAAAAAACAGAAGATGTAATATTTAATAATTTGTAAATGGCAACATTTAACATTTAAATTTTAGTAACTTGTAATTGGCAACATTTTGGATACAGATATGAAAATAGAACTAAGCTGGTATTGCAGTTCTCTGTAATACAATACGTTCTGTGATTATAAATAAATTGTTTCTAAAAACTAAAAGTGCACCCTCATTATTCTATAGAACTATGCTGGTATTGCAGTTTTCTTTAATATAATACGTTCTGTGATTATAAATAAATAGTTTCTAGAAACTAAAAGTGCACCCTCATTATTCTATAGTGCCCACTAACACAATGTACCCAAATCAGAAAGTTAAAATAGCGAGTACCTATGTTCAAGTGTATCACAATCGACGAAAATGGTTTAATGTCGCTATTTCAAGAATTTGATGGTTGATGGAACTGTCGATGCAACTATTCCTGCTTTAAGAGTTATGAACCAATGTATCTGCGTTAACATGGAGCTGCCAAACATAACTTGACGTGCTTGCCCACTAGCATCAACTCAGATTTGCAAACAATACAGATGACAGAATTTCGTACAACGCTATTTCATCAAATTTCCTTGTTAAGAAAATCAAGACAATTCTGGATATTCAGGCAACACACACAGGTGGATATATGTGCTGTTATATAATTCCTCCTTTACACATTACATAGTGCTCTACCAGAGCAATATGTAATTATTATACATCCTTTGCATTCTTTTTCAAACTATACCGGAAAGATGACTCTTGCATGACGGGAAGCATAGGACTATACCTATCTAACCTTCAAAGATTATGACAAATTATTGGTGTCCCTGTTTTCAGACACCTGTCAATGCAGCTGAGATAGTTATTCTATCTCTGAAGAGACAGGGTTTTCCAGAACCTTTTACCACCTGTGATGAAAGGTTTACTGATGATATCACAGATACACTAAAGTACAGCGAAAACACTGTCCTTACCCATGCGCCAATGATACCTGGTGTTAGCGTACACTGTACAGACTAGTACAAGTTAACCGGTGAATTAATGGTGAAGTAGATTATTTAAAGAGCCATTACAAGCTCCACGGAAAGCGTCTTCAAATTGCATTGTTCTGTAGTAAGAAAACGGTCTACTGGACGCTGTCAATCAACGGTTACAAAAGCCGACCTTTTATGCACTTGCCTAGGCTGATTATATCGAATTCTGCAATGCAAATAGCAAAAATAAGTCTCTGAAGGTCGGAATCGAGTTATTTTTCACATTATTCGATGATAAGACATGAATATTAGGACATGAATTTCCCTATTATGTTGATTCTATTCAAGATAGTGGGAAAACCTGAAAATGGAACCGAAAGGAATTTGTCTACAGAGATTTCTGAATGCTGCATGTTACTAGAATGTGCTGGGTTTCTATAATGTTTCATGTATCTATAACGAAATACTTTATTTTATCAGAATAATGCGGCTCTCCACCAACCCATTACCACTGAAGTATACCTAAAAGATAATTTAACTAAATTCTAAATCATCAAGTGACTTCCAAAGTCTTTCAAAGACTTAATGAATCTTTCTATACGACGCCATTGAATGAAACATGGAACCTATAACTTTCAGACAGTCTAAGATGGAGTGTCAGAGAATTTTCCAGAAACATGTTTCGCAACTCCATCGTTAACCGTCCAGCATCTAGTGGATTCGGTTGTTCGAAGTGGGCGGGTTGTCATGTTAAGAATCGACCCGCTATATAGTGAATTACAGCAAAGTAAATAAAAGTATTCTGTCAAAGAAATGACAGCTTTCTACAAGAATCTTGCTTGTACTGCCGTTCTCCCATGTCGCCTATCCATTCACTACAAAGAACGGAATCAGGGATGCAATAGCAAGAATTTAGTGCCGCTAGTGGGCACTACTTAAGTCAATAATTCTCATAAAAACTATAGAAGGAACCAAACAGAAGAGAAACACGCCAACATAAAATTTAAAAATTAAAAAGGCAGCCATATTTGGGTGTAGAATTATGAATGAAAGCTCTGTCGATTTCGAGGATGATCAAACACAGTTCCCTCTTCTTCAGAAACAGAATTTTCATTCAAAATATATGCCAAACCACGGTTGGTTTTTTCCCTAAATTAAAAAATTTTTAGAACAGTGAAGCTATAATTATTACGGATAAATAAATACTTCCACAGATGTTGTTATGATCGAGGATTAAATCTTTTCAATTCCAGTACACATTGGCGCGCATAACAAACTTGGACACAAAATACATTAAAACTACGACATTAAATAACGCAAATGCTCCTCCGACACTCCCCTCAAAAAGAAAAAAATATGCTAAAATTAAATACCTGATCTTGACTTGGACATTTGAAAAAAATCAGAGTTATATTGCAATAAATTAGTAGAAACAAGAATTGCTTGAATTTTAAAGTAAGTAATACCCTGTTTCCGTAACTTCCGTTCTGTAAGTTAAAAGAAATCTGATGTGTACACCACATGACTTCCTTGTACGGAATATTAAATTATACGCATTTTTTCTTGAATTTCATTTAACTTATTAGATTGAATTAAACCTACTTCGCCGACAGCGCATAAACCACAATAGAATAAATGCATTCTTTAAAATTCACTCTAGTGTTTGTTTACCATAGCGACACTCTGGCCCTAGATTTACTTAACAGTATTATATTTCGTTCATATTATAACGAAATCGAAATCGAGTCATTAGTAGCCAACCGCTACTTTAACCGTCTCTGTTGGTAAATTGCCCTAAGGCGTTGGTACTCAAGTTTTTAATTAAGGCGATTTATGCCGCGCCAACTAGGCGAAACTTGTCAAATTTTGTGAAATGTAGGTGGAGTGGAGGGTGATGATTGGCAGGAGCCTGTCACGTGGGTGGTCACCCACCCAAGTTCAGACTCCGAGCAAAGTAGCTTACGCGTACAATGAGAAATATTGGATATATTAATAATTATCAAGTTTTGAAACAGGTTATCCAGATTGGAATAATTAAACTAATATCGCGATCTAAATGAAGTCAAATGGCACAACTAAGTGCAACAGATTAGCTAAACAAAATATTCAAATTCATCCTTTCTGTAAAACACAGATTGGACAGTGGTAGTCACGTGGGAGTCACCCTCCCGTGAACTGTCCACAGCCAATGCATCTTGAAGTAGTAGATATCACAATCCAGTGAAGTCTTGGTCTGAGAAATTAAACACTAAAGTTCTTGTACAACACTGAGCACTTGAGTTACTGAAACTATACACTATGTACATATAGGGACGGCGGTATTTGAGCGAAGTGGCAAATGGTGAAAAACATTTTACACTAGCAATAAATAATCAGAGCTTTGAAGATCCAGGTACACGGATCATGTCCATAAGTCCACAATATTACAAAGTCTCTGATATAACAATAAGAAGATTACGAAAATGACAAATATAAGATCAGTGCTTTGAAGATCCAAGTACACGGATCATGTTCATAAGTCTATAAAGTTTCAAAGACACTGGTAAAATGACACAATGAAGATAAAATAAAGATAATAGTACTATGTACAATATATACACATTTCACCATTTGCTGTTATGGAAGATGCCTCTTGGGCGCTTTGCTGCAATTTCTATAGTAGGATCATAATTTATCAGATTACGGATATGTTCATATTGAGAAAGTTCTATTTTAGCATAGAAATTGTGGCTCGTGGTGAGAATTTGATCAGCTATGGGTCTTATTTTTAGTTCTTTATGTATCTGCAGGTTACGTACGAACCATGGGAAGTCAACAATTTGTCTGAGTATTTTGTTCTGAAAGACCTGTAGTTTGTGTCTATAAGTCTTGTACACAGTGGCCCAGATAGGCACTGCATAAAGTAGGGTGGGTCTTATTAAGCTGGTATAGATCGTCTTCTTGAGACTGATATTTAATTTAGCATTTCTTCTTATTAAAGGGTAAAGAGACATTTTAGCAGCGGTGGCTTTGCGCAAGGCATACTCCATGTGTTCTTTGAATAACAGCTGTGAGTCGAAGACCACTCCTAGATACTTGGTACTTGAAACAATTGCTAGGGCTTGATCATTAATTTTTATATTTACATTCACAGGAGTGAACTTCCGATGACGTCTGAAAAGGAGAATTTGGCTCTTTGACGGATTCACTTTTAATTTCCATGAATCATTATAGTGTGCTATGATATTTACTGCGGTTTCAAGTTTACCTACAGCGTGCTGAGGTTTTAGCGACTTGGTTAAAATTGCTGTGTCGTCGGCATATTTCACTACTTTTGCATTCAAAGGATCCGGCATATCATTCGTGTAGATATTAAACAGAAGCGGTCCCAGAACGCTTCCTTGAGCCACTCCGCTTTTAATTCTTTTTCTTGAAGAGAGAGAGTCATTAATTTTTACCTGAAAGGTCCTGTATTTGAGATAGCTTTTCATGAGCTTAATAAAACTGATGGTAGTGGTAGTACTGATGGAAGGTGCAGCTTGTAGAGGAGACCCTCATGCCACACCTTGTCAAATGCTTTTTCTAGGTCTAGAAAGCAGCTGGCGATTGTGTACTTTTTTGCGAAGGAGTCTGCAATAAATTTTGTAACGTTCAGTAGTTGGTGCACGGTACTATGACTGGCTCTAAAACCAAACTGCTCTTTACATATAATTTCCTTATCCTCTAGATGTTGAGTTAATCTCTTTTGGAGCACACGCTCAAATACCTTTCCCAAACTGGGGAGAAGGCTGATCGAACGGTAGGAGTTTAAGTCCTTTGGGTTTTTCCCCGGCTTGACAAACGTAATTATCTGCGCGTGCTTCCACTGTTGCGGAAAGTAATTGAGCCTCATACAAGCATTGACTATGTTTGTAATGAGGACTATGTAGCTTCTTGGGAGAGCTTTGAGAACCATATTGGTGTTGCTATCGTAGCCGGGAGCTTTATTGGACTTTAAGTTGCTAATTATATTACTTATTTCTGTTGGAGAAGTTGGGTTGAAGTGATTATTACAATTTCTGTCAGCTAGTTGGTTAATGAAATTATCGACTTCTTCATCTGTCTCATCATTATTAGAGGCATGATTGGTGAAAGTCTTTTCTAGATGCTGCGCAAGAGCTTCAGCCATGTCATGTTCAGAATAAGTAATTCCACTACTGGTGTGGAGAGGACCAATATTTCTGTTATTAGTATTCCTTAAGGAATTTAAAATACGCCAGATTGTATTCGGAGAGAAATCCATGGAGTCTAAGAAATCGTCCCAACAATTTGATCTGTACTCTAGGAGGAGGGTCTTGATGTTCCTAATTTTTCTGTTCAGATTTCTTTTAACAGCGGGATCGCCTGTTCTTCGCCAGATTTTTGCTGTGCGGTTTTTGTCTTTTATTTTCTCAATGATGTGGTCGGGGAGCTTGTCTTTCTTATAATCCTTGAATTTGGTGGAATCATCAAGGGCTTTCTTAATTTTGCTAGTGATCTTAGTGATATTGTACTCAATGTCTACAATATCGGCAAGAGCCGGGTGTGCAGGTAATTGTTCCAGAGAATTATTGAATTTCTGCCAGTTTATAATTTTCTTTAAAGGCAAGGTCTTCTCAAAGCCATGGTAAGTAAATTTAACAGGGAGATGGTCAGAGGTTAATTGATTAATCATCTGTAGGAAAGGGATTTGCTGGATATTTTTTTAATAACAATATCGAGAACATCCGAGCTGCCTGTATGATGATACCTGGTAGGTTCCGTTGGTCCAAAAATTCTAAGGTCATTCGTAAGAGCATAGCTATAAAGTTTGTTGCCATTTGTGTTATTTCTTTGAGAATTCCAGCTATGATGCTTAGAAATTAGGCCCCTGCTATAATAACAGGGTGAGTAATATTGTTAAAAATTTCCAAGTCATTGTTGGTGAGAATGTTTCTGGGGGGGATTATAAGCCGAAATGATGACAATCAGCTCATTTGTGCGCGAATGCACAACGATCGCAGTGGTTTCAATGCTGCTGCTATTGGGAATATTAAACTCGTTGGCGTGCAGATGCCTTTTAATTAATATCATAGTACCGCCGCCCCTGTTATGATCTCTGTCCGTCCTGAATGCGTTGTAACCATTGATCTTGAACTTATCATTAGGTCTGAGCCAAGTTTCATTCACTAGAAACACATCAATATTATGGTGATTAAAGAAGTTTGCAACTTCAACGTTCTTGTGGCGAATACCGCTGGCGTTAAAAAATGCGAGGTTTAAACTGCTGGGGGCAGTGATGTGAGTCTTGAATTACTGTTAATGTGGTTAAAATTCATAATTGATGCTTGATAAAAGTTCAAAGGCTTCCCAGCCGACTTGGATTTTTTCTAATATTGATTTAGATTTTAAGAACCGCTCGAAGAGATTTTTTCCTTGCAGGAATAATTTCTTCAGCCAAATTATGAAATCGGAAACGGAGCCTAAGTTCTCACTTTCGACAGCTGCCTCCTGATTGGTGGATGAAGCATTCTGCTCATTAACATTTTCACTGTTATTTTGGGTTATGTTTCTTCGTGGCAGAGGTGGGAAATTTTCTAAGTTGATATCAGGGGGATTATTTTTTGAAGTTTTTCTCGCTTCTTTTTGGAATTCTTTTTCTGCAATTTTTCTTTTCAAGTTATCCGGATGCATTTCGCAACCACGGTACGAACTAATCTGGGGGCCTCCGCAGACGCAACATTTGCCGGGTAAGTTTCTGTCTTTTGTGCATGTAGTAGTAATATGGTTTTGCCCGCATTTTAAACACCTGGGCTCACTGTAAGCACCTGGGCTTGTACTTACAGTGAGCACGACTGTGGCCATACCTCAGACAGTGGTGACACTGTTTGTGTCCTGGAGTGGGTCTGAAGGGAGTAATTTTAACAGCCAAATCTAGAATATGCGTTATGTTGTATAGTTTCTTGCCTTCTATGTTGCGTTTGACTTCAACCATGAAAGTGGGTAGTTTGACAATTTCATTGTCTATTTTCTTGGTAACTTGTCTTACTGTTTTAACCGGGATGTTATTATCTATTAGTTCTTCCATAATGTCCTCGGGTTTGGTGTGAACAGATAATTTTTTGATTACAACTCTTATCGGTTTATCCTGAGGGAGAGGGAAGGTATGGTAAGGAATTTCTTTTTCGTCTAGGTATCTCGTGACTTCACGATACTCAGTGTCCGATTTTACTTTAATGTGGATATCACCACCTTTCTGTACACATTCCATGGATATGGTAAATTGCTTAATATTATCTCTGAGGGCTTTCCAGTCCGTGACATCTGAAATGATAAACGGCGGAATTCTGTTAGCCTTTTTGTTGGGCGTAATGAAATCACCTTCATTATTAGTACTGTCTTCTTGTGAGTTTAGCGAACTAACATCTGTAGTGTCCATTTTATCATCTATTTTTAGTGAAGCGTATTTATTTTTGATTGACGTCATTGAAGCGTTACTGCTTTCATTAAGTGTGCGTTTGTGGTGTTTTTTGGGTGTAATCCATTTTTCATTATAAGTATTTATTTTGCTTATTTCCTGAATAACATTTGAAACTGGTTTGGGTTGCTTTGCAGTTTGATTAGATGTCGAATCATTGCTAGTATTAACTAACGGGATGCTACCGCAGATATTTTGCACTGAATCTCCTGCAGCTTGTTTAATTGCTACACACTTCTCAAGATCTGCATAGGTTTTTTGGAGCCATTGCTCCATTTCTGGGGTGATTTTCCGTAAGCCATTTCTAAGCGTGTTAAACGCTAAGTTAAACTCAGCCATAATCTGCCTACAATCCTCAATCGTGCCATGTTTAAGAATATTCTCAACAATATCGCGCTTATTAAGGACTGCTAAATCATTTATCTCATCCATATTTACCAAGTCAAGCTATCCTATCGATGTACATGACAATGTCCATAATGGAAGCGTAGAAATCAAAAATATACTCACGAACTTGTCCAGATGAGCTACTCCAAGTACACCTCTCGAAAGGGACCAACGAAAAACACTTACTATTTATAAATAAATTTCCTTCACTTCCTAAATTTTAGAATCACACTCGTAGAGCAAAATAATAATACGAACTCAAACAATACTGCATATTGTCATATTATAATAACTCAGAATGCACGAAATTTATATCATTTAAAGAATTAGCTAATCGTTGCCACATGTTCTATTCAAATACTATAACAAAGCTAGAACGATGTATAAAAGAAATTAAGAAAACAAAACGAAAAAGAAACAGTTTTTCTCAGACGATTGAGTATTTCTCATTCAATTAATTCAGTTTTCACTTCGCGACAAGGCAAAAATACATAAAATCTCAAAATATCTGTATTAAAAATTAAAGTAAATCTTAAATACTTATTTCCTCGAAAAAATTCCAGAAAGGATTAAGCATGATTTAATTCGCAATAATAAATGAAGGCGTTATTTTTGTGTTGCGAAGCTTAGTGTCTCTAGATTGGCAACAAATCTACAATTCTGCTGTTTCAAATGTAAACAAATATGTCCGCCATGTTATTTAAAACTTAACCGCACTTAAACAGCTTTTAAATTGTTGATAATTGTACAAATATTGCTTCCAGAACTACGAAAGGCATAAAAAGTTTAACCGGAAGATAAAAACAACATAATTCAATCATTTTTAAAGCAAAAAATGTACAATTTACAAACATATAAGAGTAAAGAAACTGAGATTACTGAGCCGGGTAACAGAGTGGATATATTTATAAATATATTTATATACGTTTGGCGCAGCCGATTGCAACCAAAATAAGAGGTGCACATCTACATGTTATAGCAGTCCTATATACAAAATTTCAACGTTCTGAGGCTACTCGTTTTTGAGTTATGCGAGATACGTACGTACGTACGCACGTACGTACGTACATACATTCGTGCAGACGCCACAAAAAATTCTCTTCAGAATTAATTTTAAAGCAGTTTTGTAATTTTTTTAGAGGAAAGGTGTCTTTTAATCTGTCCTTGCGCCCAGATATCAAGCAAAAACATCGTTAAATTGCATTCGAAAGCGGTCAAAGTGGATATTTTCGTTGAAATATGCTGCGTGAAGCTTTTCGCGATTACAATACTTCCTTTTTACTTCGTACAAGGAAGTAAAAATTAAATTGTGACTACATCCATCGCAAATTCTGTTGTACACTTAAAAGTTTAGAAGATTATTTATTTATTATCGATGTGTCCCGAACAGTAGTTGAACGCTTAAAACCGCTGAATACTGGGAGTTTAATTCCAGATGAATAGGATGCATGCACTGGTTTTCGTGATTTTTCCCACGAGTAACGTGAAGACGAGCCAGTTTGCCTTAGAAAAGGTCTTAATATGAAGGTATAACTACTCTTACGCAGATAGCCCTCTTATGATTCGCCATATTCAAATAGCTTAACTTCCCGTGCTTATAGGTAATATAAGGAGGGTGAGGTTAAGTATTTAACCTCACTTTATTTTCGGAAATTTCAATTGTCTGATGCAAACATGACTATCCAAACTTAAAAGGAGAATTTTGTTTTATCAATGCAATAACAAAGGAATCAAATGAAGAATATTTCTTTTATCTCTCTTGCACCACATTGCTCAGCAGGTAGAATTACTTTAGCGAACGAGAACAAATAGTCGTTCCACTGATTCATTTATCGAAGCATGATAAAATTAATGAAACATTAATGTTAGATTTTCAAATATTATGATATGCAAATATCTTGAATTCACCATGAATAACCTAAACATATAGGAATCTGGTTTTAAATTTATAAAAGTAAATAGATCAGCTCATTCTGTAAGGTATTTGGAACTTGATCTCCATCTCCTGAGTCGCCCTTTGAATAGGGGAGAATGTAAGGTATTTTCTGCCTCTTTATCGCGTGCCCTCGTGGTGTAATTAGAAAACACAACCGACTAACAATCTAAAGATACCAGCGAAGCCTTTGCACATTTCTCATCTTTTGTACTTCGAAAAACCTAATAACTGCAATATTTTTACACACACACACATGCAAAGATATTTTATGGTTGTTTCATACTCAAAGAACGGCGCTTCCAAATTTCAAATCATGTTTTCAAAGAAGAATATCAGTTCATTTGACTATTTCTTTGTGATTTCGCCAATCCTGAAATGAAAACATATAAGACGCACTTAAAGTAATTTTTCACTGGTAATCTCTTCCCCCCATTCTAAAACAGTGATTGCTCCAGCTGCAGAACGCAATCTATAATACAACTTAAAACAATAAATAAAAGCACTTAATGATAAGTATTGTACATTTGTTTCTGTAGATATCTGCGTACAGTATATGACTCTATGGGGAATCAAAACACTTGAGTTTCTACTCTTCCATAGACCTAACACAAACAGAAACTGATTAATTGCGGAAACGAATCTATAATAATAAAAGCAAGTGTAATGTGTCTGTCTGACCGAGCTCTCCAGCCAAATCTATCGCACGCAGGGACCTGGAATTTTTTATACGGAAGCACAAAGGGGCTGGCCACCAGACCTCGAAGCCCGATTTTCGATTTTTGAATTAGAAAAATTTAAAAAAAATTATTTATAATTAATTAATCACGGTTTTTTTGACTCACTGATATTATTATTTGTTTTCAAATAACGTTCGATTGTAACAATTGATTTCTTTATTCTAGCGTTAGTTTGCTGTTTTGACGATACATTAAATCGATTAATTACAATTCATTTCTTTTTTGTAGCTTGTGGGGGGGGGGGAAGAGAAAGAGACAGTCTACATGTCCTACACTACTATTCCTGCGCTATTCACTTATCTGCATTTTCTAAATGCACGGGCAACGCCGGGCGGGTACACCTAGTGTTTTATAAAACTTCTTGCTAGCGTACCAGACCTCTAAACAAGAAGGCTCCGGCACTCGTTTTATGTAACTGGAAAACAATTTCTGTTGAAACCTGATTTCAAACATTTTATTTTTAGTAATCAAATTATATTAAAAATCGTTTATTTAATTTTATCTTTTTACGTGTTATTAAATTTAATTAGTTAATTCTTTAATAATGATTTAATTATTTTAATCATTAATTGTTTAATTTTTAATTATTAGTCCAAAGGGGCTTTGTCTCTGAAGGACTATTGTTTTCGTTTTGCGATTTTGCGTGGATTCTTTACAAACGGCGAAACACTTTTCAAACTGCTCCACAAAGTATTATCGTCCTGTGTTATGTTTAAAGAAATTAAACAATGAAAAATCTGCGTAAATGTATATATATTTTTTTCATTGTGTTAAAACAACGGTACATAGAGCCATCGAATTTTGAATGACGTAATCATCCTACGAATATGGGCACGTGGAAGACCAAATTTGAAATTTGGAATTTGTTTTATTATCGATTTCCAATTTTGTAAAACTTTTACGAATTTTTGATTAACAAACTCAAGGATTTCAAAGCGAGCCATGGCAACGTTGCACAGGAAAACATTTTTATCTCCAACGCGTGAGTCTCTGTATCGGAAATTCTTAAGATATGCTAATTTTAAACCTATTTTGCGATATTGCCGCTGAGCTGAATTTTATGGTTTAAGTGCGAAGAACGTGATCTTTAATAAATAAATGTAACACACAAAATATTAAATAAACGACATATCATTGCAGACAAAAACCATATCATTGCAGATCAAATTGAAGAGCGACTGGTTTTCGACTATATGGTTGTATAAATTTAAATTACGTAACAGAACATCATATCCTATCACAAACGGACCATTCCATGAATTCACAGTCGAATTATTTGAACATTCAGGAATTTATCCAGTGACCTTATAAGGTATTACTCCCGCCATCTTAGCGTGCTTTCGTAGTGTAGTGGTCTGCATGCTCGGTGCGTATTCGAGAGGTCCGTGGTTCTATTCTCGGCGAGGGCATTGTTCATTTTTCAAGTCTTCTACCAACAAAAAATCCTAATGTCTCTAAACCGTATATGGATATCATCTAAAGCCCTTTTTCCTCTTGATGAAACCAGACTTTCCTTTCATCTCATGCCTTAAAAATGCCACTAAAGACTGTTAAAGGCTCTGACGAAATGAATTGAATTGGATTATTAAATTACGGCAAAGCAGGGCTACCTGCCTAAAAGGAAGGATGCTTTCGTGAAGAACTTTCTAACGGAAACCAGCTGGCTACCAGTGTTGAGCGACTTTACCGCTTGGCCGTTTGCGGGCCTTTATGAAATGGAAGTGAATAACTTTATTTAAAATGAATGTCAGAAATACCAAGATGTTTCGAAAAGTTGGATGCTTTTTAATATACTTGCAGAATGCCTGAAGAAAAAGAGCAAGCTAATAAGAAGAAAAAATACATTTTTGCATAAAATTTAGTATTTTTTAGTCCAAAGGGATTTGAATCCCGAAGGACTATTAGTTTCGTTTTGGCATTTTGCGTCGGACTCATAAATGTCGGTTCACTTTTCAAACTGTTGCCACAAAATGTTAGAGTCCTGCATTATATTTGAAGAAATTAAATAATGAAAAATCTGCATAAATGTATGTATATTTCTCGTATTGTGATAAAACAACGGCACATAGAGTCATCGAATTTTGAATAACGTAATCCTCCAACGAATATGAGCATGTGGAAGACCAAATTTGAAATTTGAAATTTGTTTTATGATCGATTTCCTATTTTTTAAAACTTTGACGAATTTTTATTAACAAACTCAAGGATTTCAAAGCGAGCAATGGCAACGTTGTGCAGAAAAAACATTTTTATCTCCAGCGCGTGAGTCTCTGTATCGGAAATTCTAAAGATATGCTCGTTTTAAAACTATTTTGCGATATTGCTGTTGCACTGGATCTTATGGTTTAAGTGCGAGGAACATGATATTTAATAAAGAAAGGTAACACACAAAATGTTAAAAAACGTCCCTTTGGACGTAATTTAAAATCTGAAACATTTCAGATTTTTTTTTTTTTTTTTTTAATTTAAAACTTTTTAATCTTATGATATTTGATTCTTACGATTTCAAAAATAAAATATTTGACTAAAATATGAATAACATTTTAAGAAACTAAATGTAGGATGACAAAACTGTGTAAAGCAATGGGCACAATGATAAAACTGTTTAAAGCAATGTATGCAAGTCATCCTAAGTTAAAATGTCGATTGTATATCTCTCTTATTTATATATCGTTTCTGAACGGAACATTGAAAGGTGTGTTAACTGTGCCTTACTGTATTTTCTCTTTTAATATATGCAGTTTTCAAATGCATCATAGTCTGGGTCACAAAGTATTCTTCCAAAAGAAACACAATTAAAATAAACAAAATCAAATTCTGGAATATTTATTTTAATAAATATATTTAAAGTGAATAAATAAAAACTTTAAAACAATTATCTGAAGAGACAATGCAACACAAATAATTAAAATAATAGCTTAAAAATTTAAAAATTACCTAAAATAATAACTATGACAAAAAAAATATAGTATAAAGAAAACTATCCGAAAAAAAAAAATATGCAATGCACTTTTATTTAAACTACGCAGTTCGAATGAGTAAATAGAAATTTTTAAAACAGTTATTCGTTATTCGAAAGAAACCATGCAACTTAAACAATTAAAATGAAATTCGAAAAAGAAAAAAAAATACTTAAAATAATAACAATGATAATTAAAAATATAATATAAAGAACATTATTTGAAAGAAAGAACGATTGTAGCTTTTTCCCCGCTCACGCACGATGTAAAAATGGAAATGAAAATAGGTTGCCAATTCAACTATTTTTGGCGCAAACTGAATAAAAAGCGCCAACATAAATTGTTGAATTCCACCGTAAATTTCGCCCCAAATTTTACAAAATTTAATATTTGGGCATACTAATTTCAGTAGTAGAATCGAAATATGTAAAAGAATTGGTATGTTAGTTCAGAAAAAGTCCGATTTCGTATCAAAATACCTATGTTAGAATAGTGCTATATATAAATCTAATATATATCCTGAGTCGCGCTTTCGAGGCATAAAGAACGCAATTTGAATTTCGTTAATCGGCCCAGTAAAACAGGAGATACAGAACTGTCCCCCCCCCCCCACAGTGTAGGTTTGGTTTTGCCGATAGCAATAAAAAAGTGAGTGCAAAAGTAGATGGTATAGCAGTCCCATATACAGAATTTCGATGTTCTACGGCTAATTGTTTTTTAGTTATGGGAGATACACATATATATGCATACATAAGTACAAACATAAAAAAAAAAAAAAAAAAAAAAAAAAAAAATCTCTTTTGCAATCCGTTTCAGAAAAAACAGTTCTTTATTCCATTTTTATGTACAGACGTCATGCAAAAAATTTGTCCAAATGGATATTTCTGTTGAAATATACCTAAAATTTTTTTTTCAATCACTAAATTCCCCTTTGTAGAAGGAAGTATACTATACTATAAGAAATGTTACTGAAAATATTCAGCAGGCATGTTAGGAAATTACATCAAGCATTATGAATATTGCATGGAAGCATTATCTTGCATAATATGCTCAGCGCTTATGAGTTCAACGGCTTCAAAAACGGAACTGTATGTAAGCGAGATGTTTAAATGAATCATTTTTTTTAATAATAATGATCTTTTAAATTTAGTTGATATCCATTAAATGTATGAATCTACCTCAATTATTATCAAAGTGAGACAATTTCTATCAAGAAAGAAAAAGAGGAAGATATCATGCAAAAAAATTTAATAAGCTATTTTTAACTTTCCAAACTGTGATTACATTCAACACTAACGTATAATGCAGTCTGACTATCGCAGTTCATTACCGGTGAATGGTTTTCTTTGGAATTGTATTTACAGGGGCTCACATTGTAAGGATCTTAAGTTTTACTAACGTTTATTTTATTTTAAATCTTTACTATCACTTCTTATTTTCTACTTCCGGCCAGAATTAAAAGCTTTAACTTGTTTATGCAAATTTGTCTGGCGAACGCCAAGTACTTAAGTTGTGGCTTTTTGCCAAGCGAGAGAGGAAGGAGTTAGTAGAAGCAGGCCGCTTGCCTTAGCAGTTTTACTCGGTTGCTGGTTGCCTTCCAGGCTAGAGGTTTAATCCTCTTAATAATTTTAAACGTATTGTAGTGTTAACAGTTCTCTGTACTACATACGGCTTCCTGTTAATATACGGCCAATCTTCCACGTAGGCCCTTGTTTGTTATTCCAAAGTTAAGTTAGAGTTTAGTTAATATTTTTATATTCTTACGTTCAGACCACAAGTGGTTGGTCTCTGTATTCCGAAGTCCGGAAATTATTGTAAAGAGTGAAAAATAAAGGGTTTCGTATACCCTTCCTGTGTATCTTGTCTACTTCCCACATTTATTGAACATAGCTTTAGTAAGCTCCCTGTTCCGAGTCAGGTCTTTGCATGTTCCCAAAGCAAGTAAGGCGGAACATTGAACCTGATAACATATGTTTTTGGACACTTGTATGTTTCAATTTTATTTGCAAATATCAGTTATTAAATATTAGAGAAATAACTTTTTTTTCCAGATATACTGTTGATCATATTTTTTAAACCTGCTTGTTTTGAAAAAAGTTATTCAAAAGTCTCTGGAACAACGTGCATAAATGAACACTTTTAACAAACAGTTTATATGCAATAAAAACATGAAAATAATGTGACATTCAATAGTTTTCTGGATATCCCTTAGTTAAAATTACTCTCTTCATTCGCTTTGGAAGCCCACTGGCAGCCTAAGTCTCTAAACACTGGTATTTCGGTTCCAAATGAATGGGGGTTGGCTGCATGGGTATTTTTTGTGGTTTTCTTTGTGTACAACATGGATTACATGCCAGTTTGCTTTAGAAATTCCTTCCCTGAGACAAAATAGCCATCAATCAAACATGTAAATGATCAATCAAATCATTTGCAACAATCAAATAAAGCCAAACCATTCTCTCTAGTACCAAATTTTTTCATGCAAGAATGTTCCATTTTTACCATTCCTTCATAAGACAACTTTTAAAAAAAGTCATGTTTCCTTATTCTTTTCTCCAAATCACTCCATATATGTTCACTAGGATTTAAGTGTGAAAAATATGGAGGAATTTGTCTAACTCCAGGACAATTGTATAATAATGACAAACATACATTTAGGATTATATGATTGTTACCTTGATCAAAATAATGCATTCTGCATTCCAGTATTTCTAGTAAATGTTTTCAGAGTTTCATTAAGAAAATTCACATATAAATACTGAAGTACCCTATTTTCTATAACTAAATTTTCTATTCAAGATGCAATGAAGAGTTTCCAAATCATTATTCTTTCACCCAGTAAGTTTTCCCAATAAAATTCTTCATTCGGCTTTTGCTACAAAGTAATGCATTCATGGAACCGAAATATATTAAATAACTCATGTGCATATAAAATTTTATTTCTATAGGATAAATCTTTACTTAACATGAATTTTACAAATGCCAGGCATATTTTTCTTGTTGACAAAGGATATATTGTCTGCCATGTACCTTAATGAATAAAATATTGCAGCTCACTTTTATAGCAAACCATTCTTCTAAACCTGCTGCAAGTTTTACAGCACTAACGTTTTAAGTTTTGCTTGATTTTTGGTAGGATAAATCAAGTCTATCTTCTTGGTTTGCAATGTAGTCCAGACTTTTTTTGAACAGTTCCACACAATTTCCATCATTTTAATACATCAAAGATAATTGAATACTTTGCATCAAGGATATTTTGAATACACTGACCATATTTCAAATAATTAATAGTTAAATTTCTAATAGAACTTGTCGCCAATTTGTAATGTCTTGCCAAGCTCACCCCAGTTATGGAAATGTCTGGTTTTGCTAAACAAGTAAATAATTTCCAAATGCAGACGAGTCTAGCATCATAGAGTTATTAAAAAAAAAAAAAAAAAAAAAAAAGAGGACAACAAACATTGTCTGCCTAATACTGATTAACACCTTTGAACAACTTGTTTTATTGCAAGGAATATGTTGATGATATTTATTTTTGAATATGCAAAGCTTAAAAAAAAAAGAGGGAAAATAATATATTAAGAACAATATCAGAAGTCTGTGCTTCAATATTTAATACATGATATATGCAAATAATTTACAAACATGAAAGTGTCTGCAAGCAAATCTGAGTCACTACATTAAAGTTACTAACTATAGCTTCAAAAAGCAAAATAGCTTTTATGAATGTTTCCCAGAATTTTTACTTTATGATAATATATTTCAGCATATTTTATGATAACAATATTGTAAAAACTACACATATACATTACTTAATTTGATCAAAGTTCTTTCACTACATGCTGCCTTTTCTGCAGGATTAATTTAGCAACAGCAACATCAAAACTTCCTTTCATCATTCGATTTTTAAGTTTAAAGCAATATACTTTTAAATCACTAGATGGCGCCACTGAATCTACATCTTGGTTATTTACATATTTACAATCCTTTTGTAATAACCAGCTGAAATATATCTTATATTACCAACTAAAGCAAGATACATACTTGTAAAATAAGAATTTATAAATATAATATTTACATGTTAAAATGCAAAACCTGCTGCAGTATAGGCATAAGTCACTTTCGCTCTTGCTATACAGAAAAGAAACAGCCGTTTCCTGTAATTCAGTAAATAAATAATGAAAAAGCTTAAGTATTGTTTCTACCCAAAATAGATTTTTATTAACTACTTTCTACACTATTCTTCCAGAGCAACAGAAACATGTATCAAGACAAAGCATGTATATTTTGTTTCAATACGCATCGGAAAATTCCATTTCTAAATATTTCACATATAAGTAACTGTCCACGTAATCAGGTATCTCCATCGTTCCTGGGATGCATGTCACTGTATTCATTGAATAGTTAAATTTAATACAACCTTTAAACAAGATTTTTGTTTTCCCAAAGGAAATAAAGTCAGCATGTTCAACCTCTTCGCCTCACAAATTGATTATTCAGTAGCAAGATATTTTCATCTGTCTGATCTTATATAGTTTATATGAAAATGCTTTAATATACATTTCATATACTTTTTCACCTAACTCACTAATTCAAATATCAAGCATAACTAAAAATATATGTACCTTACATTTAAGTTTTGTTCAAATATTGTAAAAAAACTATGGCACACAAATAACAAACCCCTTCCCAAGTATGGCCTAAGAGTATTTACATATCACATTCAGAGAAAACAAACACATTTTGCGAAAAATGTGATTGCTTTATGGTAACTGCTAAAATGAATCATATACGAATATAAGAGGGAAAAAAATGCATTATTCCTTAATCATCATAAATATGAATGAAAACTTATTTTAATAACATTTAAAATAGATGGAAGGGCATACAGCATACACAGAATATATGTTCTGATTAATATTCGAATCAGAATGAAAGGTATGCTGCCTAATTAAATACAATTTTCTATTTTGATACAGAAAATAAAATTAGTAAAGTTAGTGATGCATAGTTATCTATTTGTATTCAAGCACATCAGTGACCAGAGTAGTGGATATGGGCCTATGACTATTGTAATTAGTAGTAGAGTAATTATCTGTGTGATTTATTTACTATTTAAACAGTAATTATGTCATATAATATGATAATTAACCTCTCTCTTCTCATTCTGCAATGTCATTTATCAAAATATCTGATTAAAAGACAACACAAAATTTAAGAAAAAAAAATATAGCAAGAAAAGACAGGTCTTATTTTCATGTAAATACAATTCATCATTCTTCTGACAAAAACTGCTCTAGTTACTCAGAAAGTATTGGAGGGGGAAAACTAGTCCTCAAGTGGTTTGATAATTTCATTGGTAACTATGAGATTAATTTTTCTTAATTTTCATAATCAATAATCTGTAACTACATAAATTGATATGGTAGTTCTTTACATATGCCCTACAGGGAACAAAATTCACTAAAATAATCTTATAGACCCTATCAAACATCTTCCCTGTTAAAAGAAAACGAAATCGACTAGAAACTAAGAAATAATAGCCCAAAGCATGAGAAAAACTTCTTACTTTAGCAATGGATGAAGAAAATCTAGATGACATGTTTTTCTGCTAGTGCTCAACATATGTAAGTAAGTTTGCATTAAAGAATAGCAAAGACTGATGCATCCAAACCATGTTCCATGCTAAATTGATCAGATCAGCAATATCAAGTTTAATGCTCTTGTGACTAGGATGCATATGGATTATAAAAGCAGCAGCTCTACCATGAATACAGTCAAACTTCGATAAGCCAAAAACTGAAGGTACCAGGAAGGAATTAATTGAAAATTTTATTTATCAAGAAAAGTTAATAATTTTGTATTCTATATTTACATGCCACAAGTTAAAAAACTCAATGTGCATAAACAAATACAAAAATCAAAGTACTTGTTTACTGCTTCTGCTGTCTGTTTCTTTATGCTAAAAAGTTCTTACAACATGTCCTTTGCATTATTCAAGTAGAAAATGTATTTTGTATATGCTGTTCTGCTTCATTTCTACACAGTGGTGCTTCTGAATATAGACAACAATCCCTTAATAAGGAATATTACCCAAAGATATTTCTTTTACCTTCTCTGTGAATTAAATTTACATTTCAAATTACATTTAACTCAGATGTTCATTAACTTCATGTCTCAACACCATATAATATTCTGCAACAAAAACTAAATGATAGTACATAAAAGGATCCCTATGAAAAGAAGTTCATGAGGTAAAAAGTAAAAGTGAGATTAATGCTTCAGGCAAATACATTAATGTGGATATATTAATACAATATACATCTCATACAATGTCAATTATACATTGTATCAGATGAAATAATGCAGAAAACTGTTGTGGGATATTTGAAGAATGAGTGCCAAGAAGCAAGCAAAATTCAGAGAACCAGAACTGTTCTTTAAAAGTTCCTCTGGTAGTCATACAGAAGAGATGTTGTACAAAGAAAATAAACAAAAGGAATAAAATGGAAAAGAAATACAACTATGTAATACCAACTACACATGCATACACAAAAAATTACAAATAAAATGAATATATCAAGAAGACAGTGATAATATAAAAAAGCAATTAAAAAAAAGAGAGAGATTGTGTCATTTTGCTTTTTAACCTTCCCCAAAAAAATGTATTTTCTACACTTTGTGTTCTCATTATTTTCTCTAACCCCTATTTAGTCAAAGTTATAGAATGAGTCAAACCATAGCTACATGTTTGATCACATTTTGTGATGAAATTTCATGGCTAGAATAAATGAAACAGTGCTACTGAAAAATCTTCAAACTGAAGAAAAATATCCAACAGTATCAATTGGACTTTATTTCTCCAAACTGCTTGCTACTAGAAATTATTCCAAGTCCTTACCAGTGTAGCTACATCATTGTTATTGCGAGTCCTTTCAAGAGATTATCTAGATATTTCTCCTTGTAAACAGTCATTTTCTCCAGTCAATGGCAATAAAGCTGCATTGAAGTCAAGTCTTTCCAATCTCATGACCTCACAATCATTCTGCGCAATGATAACTCATTGCATGTGGGGAACATACTTTTATGTATTTTGTAGTCTATCAGTACAACACAAGCTAAGTAAAAGTATGTATTTAGGTAGATTGATGCTGGACAATGGGTATCGTATAAATACGATGGGTATTGTTTATTGCGATTTTAATAAATAACCAAACTCGAGCGAAATCC
Organism: Stegodyphus dumicola; assembly: GCF_044657685.1. Taxonomy (NCBI): domain Eukaryota; kingdom Metazoa; phylum Arthropoda; class Arachnida; order Araneae; family Eresidae; genus Stegodyphus; species Stegodyphus dumicola. The sequence goes on from NC_140776.1 coordinate 137,401,958, forward strand.
ATGAAAAAAAACACACCAGTTACATGAGGAAAAGTCTGCAGCGAAACATACCCACATACAATGTCACATACAATGTGTTAAGTTGCAACACAAACCACTGCACATTCAAACACACAACAGTGGTTTATTATTGCCCGTTTAAGCACCATCCTGGCTAGTGAATCTTACTAAAAAAAAAAAAAAAAAATTCATATTTTTAACAAACCAATTCTCTTTAACATATAGTGATATACCACGTTTAATTCAAATGTATAACTGTACTTCTGACTGAATGGACCAGATTGCCAGAGGCTTTAAGTACTAAAAATTTTGCGTGTGCCTACATGTACTTCTACCTACACCCCCTATTTTCTCTCTTAATTGGCAATGGAATTTTTTTATGGTGTCCTCTTTCCTTGTTTCTAATGAACTTTCTGTGGTGCCCCTTTTCACTGATGTCCTAAGCAGATGTCTATTTTCCTTAATGGTTAATCCAGCTCTAGACTCAACCTGTAGAGGATAACGCAAAGTTACTTCCTTCAGTTTTAGTCGCATGTTCCTAATGTATTTTATGAACTTCAGAATTTACATTTATGAAAAATTCATAGATTTAAAAGTAAATGTTCTCTCTATTAAACCTCATTTAACATACAGTTTTTACTGAATGTTTCTTATTTACAAAATGTTTATTTCGTCACTTAAGTTTACAAAACATTACAAATTAAGTTATATAAATCAAAATCTTTTAATGTATCTATCACTAAAACATAGAAAATACGTTTGCATATTTGAATAATAAAATTAAATACTATATAAACTCATTCATTCCAATATTTTGCCTGAAATAACTTCATTTCAGTCACACTGATCATGAGAAATGTTAATTTTTAACTAACTTTAAAGCTAAAGCTTAATTTGAAAAGGCAGAAGAGGGTTTGTTGTTATTATTCTTTATATGAAAACAATTTAAAATTTTAAAATGTAATAATCAAATAATTAATTATTCCACAGTATACACACTTACAAGCTTATTGGTTTCCTTTAAAAATTTTCTTCTCTACTAATTAATATGATAAATATTCTCTAAACAAGTTTAATGTCTTTAAGAATAAGTTTTGAAATTGGTTGCCCCTCAACTCAGGCATATTTTAATAACCACTCAGTTCATTTGACTGCTTGTCAGAACTTTAACAAAACAACAGAAATATGAGGTACAAAGTCTATTCTATTTTGCCTTTCTTGGAATGTCGGGGCGAGATGAAGTTTTCTGGTTTTATTAAACTATAATTTACAAAACAGAAGTATATTTTATTTTATTTTCATCAAAATTAATATTTTTTGGGGTACTTTTCACCTCTTTTCCTTTAGAAATTATAATAGGTGAGGTATAAATCTTGAAATTTTTCAAAAGAATTTGCACGCATTTTAGGGGCATTTAAAACTTTTGAAAAGGCTTCAATTTGTTATCATATTATTAACTACTTTTCCTATAATTAAAAAGGTATATAATTGCATGATATTAAAAATATTTTTCTCTATTCTAAGAATTCTGAATCAAAATATAGTTAAGAAATAAGTACTTATATAAATGAAGTATAATAATCTTAATATTTATTTCATACTAATTCTTAAATGTATCATATGTATTATTATTTTTTTACTATTATTCTGCCTGCTTCACCTCTCAATGGGCACTACAGGTTAACTTACAATGTTTTGGGTATGTTAGTATAAACTTAGTTAGTTAGTATAGAGATATTTACATATATACATGAATGGAGACTTGCTGCCTTTACATTTCATCAGGTGCCTAGACCTGGTTATCTGCTATGATTATGTTTCTCTTAGAATAGACATACTCTACGATAGTTCTGATGCCCCACTGTCCGTAGTAATCCTGAAGGTCTTTAAGGCTATGTGATCCCTGGAGCTGAGAAAGAGAGGCTCTGATGGGAGAGATGAGTGGACAGTCATGAATGTAATGCGAGACATCTGCTGAAGAAGCTTAAGCACCGCAGGCACATTCGACATTTTGATTGCAAAACGTGCTGAGGTATGCGCGGAAATCTTCCGTGACCTGTGAAAGCTTATTGTAGATGGAAGTCTGTTTTGAGCCTCTCGGTGTAGACCATGGGAAAGTTGGATGCATAAAAGTCAATGCTGAAGTACAGCAAAGCAATGAAGCAATGCACTTTTATTTTTCATATTAATGCAGTGAAAGGCAAATTCAGAAATGATATGCCCGAGTTTTTTTTTTTTTTTCTTAAAAAAAAAAAAAAAAAAAAAAAAAAAAACACGAAGGGCTGACTGACTTAAATGTTTCAATAACCTTACATTAAGATAGATGTCTGCAAAACAAAACAAAAAAAAAAAAATAAATAAAATAAAAATAATAAATTGAGAAACATGATTAAAATTTACTGCTGACAATCAGTCACACAGAAATTTGGTAGAAAGGTATAAATTCAATAGTTGATGTACTATATAAAATTCAAATTATTTTATAAAAGGAAGTGAAGAACCAAAGGAGGCAGAAACAGCCAGTATAGAGACTTTATTGTACAAAATATTTTAATAAGTAGAAAATGTTTTAAATTTACTACACAAAATTTCGTAACTTCTCTTTCTTTCCCCCTTGCCCCCCAACTCCAAATAATTCATAATTTTTAAATAATTAGCTTGTAATTTAGGAAACAATAAGACATACGCAGTTGAAACTATTTGAAAAAAGGAAGCCATTGATCAAAACATAAAATCAAGTTTGCAAATATTTTAACAGTGAGCATTTTAAAAATTATTCTTCCTTTCCACCTTTACACACAAAATCCCTCATCCCCCCAGAAAATTAAGTGTAAAATAATCATCTTCCTGTTTTTCATCGTTTGCTACACTGTAATTAATTCTTGATTTTATAAACACAATGGTATTAATAAAGTACCTTTAAATTCTAAATAAGACAAAAACTGCTGGAAACTAGATTGACATCTTAGACAAGATTTGTAGTGTTTTTCTCTTTTAAAGGTATATAGTCAGAAAACTTGCAGAATGAAAAAGAAATTTAAAAGAAGCATGTGTAAAGTATGATAAATAACAGTGTAATTATGTACTCATTACATCAGAGTTTCCATATTAAAAAATTATAAATATGTATTTGAAACATCTTCTTTCTTTTTTTTCATGTGTGAAAGTGTGAGTATGTAATAAAAATATACAGATTCTATGTCAAAAGAAGAACAATCATGTGTCTGAAACAAAAGAATTGTTTTTTGTCCTCCTCTGAAAGACAATCAGTAATAAGATGCAACAGGGCAAGTTTTCTACAGTGGTCCAAAAATACAATGGTTTATTTAGGTCTTAAAACTATACAAAATTGAAGCAAAGCTAAAAGCTGTTTGCACTAAATTATTGCACAAAATATTTTAATAAGTAGAAAATGTTTTAAATTTACTACACAAAATTTTGTAACTTCTCTTTCTTTCCCCCTTGCCTCCCCCAACTCCAAATAATTCATAATTTTTAAATAATTAGCTTGTAATTTAGGAAACAATAAGACATATGCAGTTGAAACTATTTGAAAAAAGGAAGCCATTGATCAAAACATAAAATCCAGTTTGCAAATATTTTAACAGTGAGCATTTTAAAAATTATTCTCCCTTCCCACCTTTACACACAAAATCCCTCATCCCCCAGAAAATTAAGTGTAAAATAATCATCTTCCTGTTTTTCATTGTTTGCTACACTGTAATTAATTCATGATTTTATAAACACAATAGTATTAATAAAGTACCTTTAAATTCTAAATAAGACAAAAACTGCTGGAAACTAGATTGACATCTTAAACAAGATTTGTAGTGTTTTTCTCTTTTAAAGGTATATAGTCAGAAAACTCGCAGAATGAAAAAGAAATTTAAAAGAAGCATGTGTAAAATATGATAAATAACAGTGTAATTATGTACTCATTACATCAGAGTTTCCATATTAAGAAATTATAAACATGTATTTGAAACATCTTCTTTCTTTTTTTCGTGTGTGAAAGTGTGGGTATGTAATAAAAATATACAGATTCTTATGTGAAAAGAAGAACAATCATGTGTCTGAAACAAAAGAATTGTTTTTTGTCCTCCTCTGAAAGACAATCAGTAATAAGATGCAACAGGGCAAGTTTTCTATAGTGGTCCAAAAATACAATGGTTTATTTAGGTCTTAAAACTATACAAAATTGAAGCAAAGCTAAAAGCTGTTTGCACTAAATTATTTATAAAATTTTTGGAGGTGACAATAAAATAACAATAACTTAAATTTTCTCAATGCAAATAGATGCAAGTATAGTAAAAAAAATCAAACAATTGCACAAATGTTAAATCCACCACTCTTTTATATTCTCTATACATGAATGCACATACATGTGAATGTCAAACTTTGGTATTTACAGTGATGCTATGTACAAGAGGAGAAATGTAGATTACAGATTGACTATTTACAATACAGCTCTGGGTTATCTGTGACCATCTTTAGAGTAGCGTCGCCTTTTCATTTGTACCAACATTTCTTGTGTTTCTGCAATTATTAAAGGAAAATTATTAAACTATTAAAATTTAGAAGTTATGATTTACATATATACAGTCAAAAGTCATTAATCCGGACTCGTCGGGACTTCGGCGATTACGGATTATCGATTTTTCCGGATTATAGATCATCAGTTTAAATCTGGCAAGATGGCATGCAGAAATCACAAAATTAAAAATATGAAACTGTAATTTATGAAATAAAGAACAATTATGATCTAAAGGGTATCAAAATTTACAAAAAGAAAAAGCTTAATATTTATTTGTTTACTTTATTAAACATTTCTTTCATCATAAGTTGTTTAAGTTGCTTTGTTTTTGCTCTTTAATTCTATTAAACAGATTATAATTATTATTATCTATTAAACAGATATAATTTCTTGTTTAGTTAGAAAGTTCTGCTGTTCAAGTCCTATAATTGCTGTGTCGAGAATACCGACTAATTTGTCAATAAAATTTTTTCGTTTTCAATAACCTCTGTCACTTTCTTCACTATCGGAAGCGAATTATAATGACGAGGAACTTGTTTTAAATCATATCAAAGACGGAGTACATGGAGATGAAGTACTATATTTAGTAAGGAATTATAAGCCAAATAAAATAAAAACATCTGCCCTGAAGATAAGGATAACTTCCAGTTCATTGCACGCAGCGTAATTTCTCACTGACGAAACGAGTTTGGTTGTCTTTTAGATGCAATCTAGAGAAATCCAAGTGACACCCAGAATAACATTTTTGGTGTACAGAACGAAGCATTAGTAATCAAAATGTAAACAAAATATAAAGATACATAAAAATCGTGAGAAATTTTAAGAATAAGAAGAAAGTCAGGAGAAATCCATTGAAAATCGGGTTGGCGGGAGAACGGTCTGAATTCGGGAGTAAATCGGGAAGTTGCCATCTCTGCTTTAAATTAGCTTTACAGTGCACATAGTCATAAAATAAAAACTATGAAGCACAATTTTTCAAGATTATACAATATTTTCAGCAAGTGCAATTATAACAATTGATTTGCCGGGGAATAAAAAGCACAATTACCAGTTTCCTTAACATCAGTGTGATTCAAAAATTAACAAAAGGTATTTATTCTAAAGGAAGAATTTTCAACTAAAGAAAAAGAAATTTTAGATCTTCAACTGAAATAATCAGTTACAATGAAACATAACATTCATCACCCTCAGAAATAGATATTTATTGCCATTCAAACATTTTCCAGTCACATAAATCCAGAAACATACTTTCTCTATTCTTTTTCGTAGAAAGTTTCAAAACAGCAGTCATAATGTTTTATATAGATTTATAATTATTATTCATTTTTATCATAATTTTTTTTGCAAATGGCAATTTCTTCCCCCTCCCAAACATTGGGGATAGGGATGCAAGGGGGGAAGGTAAGCAGTCCGTCAGTTCTGGGAGTTTCGGTCACCATAGAACATTTTGCAACTGAACAGCATACTGATCTGTAAAACACTTTTATAAAAATAATGATTATTTTGACTATGATAAAGCAAATTTTCTTTGCTTTTGTCAGATCTAAAGTCTGGTGACCTGAAGATCTGGTGTCCTCCTTATTTCACACTGAATGAATTAGTATTAATTTCCTGATCTTCAATGTAGTAAATTAGCACTAAGGTATCAATTAATGTGATGTATGCGATGTAATCAGTGTAAGCATTACACAGATACATGAATAATGATTATCATATAAATGAAAAACTAGTCAATAAATTACTGATTTTTTGTAGAGATGTCTTCAATGAGTCATATTTCTCATGCAAATTTATTTCAGGATAGAATTTTTTCCCTTTTCTTTTCTAAATTTAGGCTAACTTAAGTGCAAATTATAATTATTCCTAATTATTGTATCTGCTTACCATAATTTCACTTAATGTATATTAGTTAGTTAATTAATTAACCAACTGCATTAAGAAGTCATTTCCTGTAATTTGCCGTTACACTTCCTTTTCTTCTCCTTAGTAGTTCTTTGTACACTGTGCAAAACAAAAGTGGGAGTTCTATATATCCCGTACTACTGGGCCGATTGACAAAATTCAAATTGCTTTTTTCATGTCTCAAAAGCATGACTTAGGATATATAGTAAATTTATATATAGCATTGTTCTAACATGGGTATTTTGACACAAAATCGGACTTTTTCTGAAATAAACCAATTTTTTTTCCATATTTCGATTCTACGACTCAAATTATGCCTAGATATTTTGTAAAATTTGGTGCAAAATTTATGGAGAAATTCAAAAATTTATCTTGGCACAATTTTTTTCAGTTTGCACCAAGAAAAAATCACTTGGCAACAAATTTTCCTTTCCCTTCCATTGCACCAGAGAGGAAAAAAAGGTTGTTCCTACCTTTTTACATTGTGCATGAGCAGAGAAAAAAGGCACATTGTTCTTATATTCAAATAATTTTAGCAAAGTGTCTAAACCACATTTGATGTTTTATCGCCTTAATATGCCACATTTCAAAATGCATTAATATATAAATTCATGTATATCTTCAAAAATTTTGAATAAAGAATTTTAATTTTTTGCAGGTATGCTTAGAAATACGACTACTTTAAGATGATAAAAATTTTACAGATTAAAATTCAAAATTGTCTTTGAAAAATTTATAAAAATTATTTAAAAAATAAATCATAAAAATGGGTGAATTTTATTTGGAATGAATCTGAATTTCAAAATGTGAAAGGGAGAATCAAATAAGTTAAATAAAAAAAGAGAGGTTAATAAATATATAACCAAACTCGATTAACACTGAGGTGCTGAAATTTTGAAGGCTAATTTTATAAAAACTACACGTGCGATTTTTACAAAATTTAGCAGTTTGGCGGAATTTGAGTTGTAGAATTTAAATATGGAAGAAAAAAAATCGGTGTGTAATTTCAGAATTTTTTTTTTGTTCAAAATACACTCTTAGACAAAAAAAAAAAAAAAAAAAAAAAAAGAACACCAAGAAGGAGTTATCCGAATGGGACAAAAATTAGTAGAAGTGATGTACATGCACAGAAAAACAAATGATTACAGTTTCAGAAAAATTAGATGATTTATTGAAGTGACAGCTTCTCAAAGTGAAAAAGTCAGTAACACATTTGTCTACCTCTGGCCCTTATGCAAGCAGTTATTCAACTTGGCATTGATTGATAGAGGTTGTGGATGTCCTCCTGAGGGATATCATGCCAAATTCTGTCCAACTGGCGTGTTAGATCGTCAACATCCCGAGCTGGTTGGAGGGCCCTGCCCATAATGCTTCAAACGTGTTCAATAGGAGAGAGATCTCGCAACCATGCTGGCCAAGGTAATGTTCGGAAAGCAGTAGAAACATGTGCAGTGTGTGTGTGTGTGGGGGCATTATCTTGCTGAAATGTAATCCCAGGGTGGCATGACATGAAGGGCAATACAACAGGCCTTAGAACTTCGTCGACGTACCGCTGTGCTGTAAGGTTGCGACGGATGACAAAAAAAGGGGTCCTACTATGAAATGAAATGGCACCCCAGACCATCACTCCTGGTTGTCTGCTGGAAGACAATCAGGTTGGTATCTCACCGCTGCCTGGGACATCTCCAGACTCATCTTTGCTGGTCATCGGGGCTCAGTTCAAAGCGGGACTCATTACTGAAGACTTTTCTACTCCAGTTAGTGACATTCGAGTGTAAATGAGCCCATCAACACTGCAAATGGGCTTGACATTGTACAGAGGCTAATGGCAGTCGGCGCAAGGGGCGCCAAGACCTCAGCCCCCTTTCTGTGAGCCGTCTATGAATGGTCCTTGCGGTCACTGAAGCACTAGTTGCACTTACAATCGATGTTAATGATGCATCTGGGGCTGTGAGTGCCGCTCTGACGATTGCTCGGTCTTCACGTTCTGTCATTTCTCTAAGCCTACCGCTTCTTTCTTGACGCTGTGTGCAGTCATGGTTCACCCATTTCTGCCAACATCGTCTAATAGTGGCATTGTTCCTGCTCAAATGTCGAGCTATTCGCCAATAAGACCAACCGGCTTCTTTGATCCCAACTATATGACCTCTCTCAAATTCTGACATCTGTGCATATCATTCACACACCTGTATGCGAGGCATAGTTACTGTCTACCAGAGTAGTACCCGGAATTGTTGGAAAATATAACTTACTGTAAACCTTTTACTGCATCATCTCTCCTCCTTGAAATGTTTATTTAGTTTAGTTCTTATTTTAATGTAATATAGTAGTTACTTCTACTTCTTTTTCTTACTGCCACTGTTTGCGTTGAGAACGGACTGTTTCAGCCTAATTAAGATGCAAAAACGAAACGTGATGTTACGTCATCTGGAAAGTCGATTCGTGCCGATAGCTGATTGGTTGCAGCGAGATGACGTCATGCCTTCTTTTGCTATAAGTATCTCGTGTCGCTCTGGCTCAGCCCTTCTAGTTCCTGCTTTCCTGGCACTTGGGTGTGCGGTTTCCAGCCTCTTCAGAAGGATGTGTGCAGTCCGGTGAATAAGTTCTTTGGTTCCTGTATACAAGATGATTGTTCCAGAATGAGTTCCTTGGTTCCTGTCCACAAGATGATTGTTCCGGAATAAGTTCCTTGGTTCCGGTATACAAGATGATTGTTCCAGAATGAGTTTCTTGGTTCCTGTCCACAAGATGATTGTTCCGGAATAAGTTCCTTGGTTCATGTCCACAAGATGATTGTTCCAGAATAAGTTCCTTGGTTCCAGAGGCTACCATGTGAGTGACTGCCGTGGGCGGCATCCATGTTCTTCAATGAAGGTGGCATTTAAAATACGTTAACGGCGATTCCTCGTGTTCAACTAACGAAAACAGAGTTAGGCCGGTTTTAAGTGCTTTCAAGAACTCGATTTAAATTTTAGGTGTTTTCTCGACCACTGATCATGGACTTTTTGAATGTGTAGCCAACTTCATTTTGAGGCTGCATAATTACTGTTTAGGACATTTTGTTTGTATTGAATGCCAGTGTTTTTAAAGACCAGGTAAAAATATTATTTGACGAATGATTGTTATATTATATTTTTCCTAAGATTCTGATATTGTTTAAATTTATTTTTCTGTGTTTTTATTCTTTATTATATTGTTAATACATTGGTTAAGTTTGAAACCTTTTTATTGTCTTCAATGTCTGCACAACATATTATCTCAGGGAGCTTTTATTGCTACTATTGCTAAATGCTTAATTTTTTAAACTTTAAACTTTGCTTTAGCATCATTTTGGTTATGGGCCACCAGCCCCTGAGTTATTTTTAGTGCAGACTTTTGAAGTTTAAATTAATTTAGGACTTAAAAGATTTGGGGGGCGGTTTTTGTTAAAATTCAAATATGGCTACTCTTAGTGTCATGCATAATATTGCTAAACTTGAGGCATGTAATTACTTTACATGTTCCAAAGATATGAAGTTTGTATTAAATGAAAAAAATGCATGGCTTTTGGTCAAGGGTATTTATTGAAAAATGTCCTGATTTAAATGATGTTAAGGGTATTACAAAAGAAATTATTGCCGACTATCAAAATAGAAGTCGATTGGCATTATCGTTAATTTATATGAATGTAAGCCCTGAATATAGAAGTTTAATAAGTAAAATTGATGACCCAGTAGTGACATGGAATACGCTTGCCAAATACTTTCAGCCAGATTATCGATCAAGACATATGTCCCTGTTTTGAGTTCTTAAATTGTAAAATTAATTTAAATGAAAGTATTAGTTTCTTTTCTTCTAGATTAAAACGCGTAACTGAACAGTTAGCTGATATTAATCAGGCTGTAAGAGACGTATATATATGTTTCCAGCTTCTTAGGTTCCTTCCAGATAAATTTGATCAAGTAGTTCAGAATGTTTTGAGGTGGCCAGATAAAAAGTTCATTTTTAAAAATGTTGAACTTGAAATACGAGCAGAGGAAATGCGTCTTGGTTTAAGAGAGATAGATAGGGAAAATTCCAATAAGACTATAGAAGTCCAAAGTATTCACTGTGAATACAAATTTAAGCAGATTAAAGGGCTCAAGTGTTATAAATGTGGCCGTCCAGGTCATATTCAAAAATACTGTAGAATGAAAGGTAATTTTTCCAAATCACCCTCACCTGCTTCTTCTGTTTCCTCAGCTGTATCTAGTAGTAATAAAGCATCTCCTAAGTGTAAGAACAAACCCAAGTTGAGTAAAGGTAAAAATAATTCCCATGCTCAGTCCCATTTTATAGCTCAAGCTAATGTTAACAATTTGGAGGAAAATGATGATAGTTGGATTTTTGGTACTACTGCATCTCATCATTTTTGTAAAAATCATAATTGTTCGATACTTTTTCTCCTGTGAAAAATGAGAATATGCTAGTAGCTATTGATGGGGTAACTTTTCCAATTCATGGGAAGGGTACTGTTAAAATGAAATTTGGGGATACGGTTATTTTGCTTAAGGATGTTTTATACTCGCCTGAACTGAGACGAAATTTAATATCTGGACCTAGGGTGGATATCAATGGAGCAAGATTTTTTGGTAAAAATGGGCAAATTAAAGTTACTGATGATGAAAATGAAACTTTGTACAAAGCTAAGTTGATAGGAAGTAACTATCATGTATTCCCAAAAATAGTGAAAAAGGGGGACAAATCTGTAAAATTTGAGGCATCCACAGTTCAGCATAACAATGGTGAATTATGGCATGGTCGGTTTGGTCATATAAATTATGGTGCTATTGTCAGGACTAGTAAGAGACATTCAGTTCGAGGTCTTCCTGTGTTAAAGCACTCACCTAATTTGTTTTGTGAACATTGCCAAATTAATAAGCAAAGACGAATCTCCTATAGACCCTTAGAAGGTATTCAAGTAAAGAGGCCGCTTGAAAGGGTTTTTTCTGATGTATGGGGATCTATTAACATTCCAGGTAGGAATAGTGAACGTTATTTCGTTTCCTTTATTGACGAATATTCTTGTTATGTGGTAGTGTACCCCATTGTGGAGAAAAGTCAGGTCTTTGAAGTATTTGAAAGGCATTTAAATTTCAAGTGTTTTCTCGACCATTGATCATGGATTTTTTTGAATGTGTAGCCAACTTCATAATACGCATAATTACTGTTTAGGACATTTTGTTTGTATTGAATGCCAGTGTTTTTGGAGACCAGGTAAAAATATTATTTGATGAATGATGGTTATATTATATTTTCCCTAAGACTCTGATATTGTTTAAATTTATTTTTCTGTGTTTTTATTCTTTTAAATTGTTAATAAATTGGTTAAGTTTGAAACCTTTTTATTGTCTTCAATGTCTGCACAACATATTATCCCAGGGAGCTTTTATTGCTACTATTGCTAAATGTTTAATTTTTTAAACTTTTAACTTTGCTTTAGCATCAGGAATGAAATTTGTGAAGAATTTATGACCCGGAATTGTAGTTTCTCCTCTTAAATATCCTGCCAGTTGCGCAGATCAGATGCGCTGTAGCGACAAAAGTTCATTTATTGGCAGCAAAACGTAAAATTTTGCATTTTCCGTCGAAAACTGTATGCGTATCAATTAGTGTCTAATTTGCTTTATATCTTCTCGGTGCGTCGTTTTTTTTTTTTTTTTGTCTAAGACTGTACCTATATTAAAACAATGCTATATATATATAATATGTATCATTAGTCACGCTTTCGAGACATGAAAAACGTAAGAATTTTGTTAATCGGCCCAATAGAACGGGAGATATCGAACTGTAACTTTCGGGGGGGGGAGCAGTGTACATGTGACTTCATCAAAATAAAAGAATGGCAACTGGTACTAATGTGTTAGTACTTTTAATTTCCTATACATCCTATTTGCTTTTGCTAAGAGGGGGAGGAGCAAACTACTGCTCTCATACAATTCTCTTTCAATACAGAAACACGGGCTTCATAAAATAACAATGCATCACACACTTGGAAGGTCATAATGTTAAAGTATATACAATCAGCAAATGAAAATAAAGAATATACATTCAAAAGTCATTAATCCGGACTCGTCGGGACTTCGGCAATTCTGGATTATCGATTTTTCCGGATTATAGATCATCAGTTTAAATCTGGTAAGATGGCATGCAGAAATTATAAAATTAAAAATATGAAACCGTAATTTATGAAGTAAAGAACAATTATGATCTAAAAGGTATCAAAATTTACAAAAAAAGGCTTAATATTTATTTGTTTACTTTATTAAACATTTCTTTCAATGTAAGTTGTTTAAATTGTTTCGTTTTATGTGATAATACTTTCTCTTTAATTCTATAAACAGACATAATTTCTTGTTCAGTTACAAAGTTCCGCAGTTCAAGTCCCGTAATTGCTGTGCCGAGTATACCGACTAACTTGTCAATCGAAATTTTTTCGTTTTCACTAACCTCTCCGTCACCATCTTCATGTCTTTATCCATTTTTTGCAGCAATTCCACTTTTTGTTTGATGGACATCGAAACATACGTACTTTCGTTTTGTAGATCCTTTGGGAGCTTCACAATCGGAAATTCTATTTGACATAATCGAAAGTTCAAGTTTACTTTTATAAAATTGCTTATACAGTCTGCAAAACATAATAAGCCGGTTCCAACTCGAAGATTAAGGAACAACGCAATCATCAACATTAACTGAAATAGATAATTAGATAATTTTAGCTTATACTGTCCGTTATACATAAAACGCGCACGCGAAAACGTATTCTGCGCTTGCGCACACACATGTGCGCAGTCATAAAGGTCTTACGTGCATGCGTAAACGCCTATGCGCATGTGTCAACGCGGCGCATGCGCAGAAAGTTTTTAGCTTTGAGGTCCAGATTATGGGTGTCCGAATTAATGACTTTTGACTGTATAAGTGTTTCATAAAAGCTGCAGCTAATCAGAGAAGGTAAAAAAAAAAAAAAAAAAAAAACACAACAAAATGTTCAAGACATTTTCCCACCCACATATCTTATAACAAATTAAATGCATTCTGCATGTACATACTCACCTGTGGTACCACGTGTTTTTCTTTTGGCTCCTAAAGAAACACTTTCTTCTTTATTATTATTTAATGTACTAGGCTTCGTTTCAGAGTCTCTGATCCGACTGCTCCTTTGTATACCAACCTTGGACATGACAACTTGATCTTGGGCTAAAAAATAATAATATAAATTTTATTGACTGATTTTAGAAAGACATTTGAAATACATAATGATACAAACTTTTAAAACAAAATGTACAGAACAAAAATTTTTACTGATACATATTACTCCAAGATAACAAAAGAACTTGGATGGTTTCTTAACTATAATATAGTAATCAAAATTTATCTGCCCAAGCTTGCAAGACTTTCTCAGGAAAATTTGCTTACTCACATTTACACCTACAGAAAATCAACAAAACGCAACGACAGTAAATTCTCTTCACCCCTCAAAATTTATTCTTTGGTGTAACTTGTGAGCTTTCTATTGCTTCAGATATGCAATCATTTGTTAATCTGTCTTGTAATTCATCCTTTGCACAACTCACGAGACTTGCGACTTGAGAAGAAACTGTTCTCTGAATGTTACTGAGATCCGGACTCGTTGGGACTTTGATGATTCTAAATTTGGGAATCTTCCAAATATTAGATCATCAGTTTAAATTTAGTAGGATGACATTTAGAAGTTATAAAGTTCAATACATGAAATAGTGATTTATGAAATAATTAAGCATTTATGACCTTAACAGAATGAAAATTTAACTTACTTCTTCTTCTTCTTTTCTTTCTTTTTTTTCTTTCTTTCTTTCTTTTTTTTTTTTTTTTTTTTTTTGTGATAATACTTTCTCCTTCATTCTATACAGAGACATAATAATTGCTTGTTAATTTACAAGCTTCCATTGTTCAATATAACTGCCACATCTAGATTACCACTGCATTGTCAATCGAAACTCTTCAGTTCTCAACAGCCTCTTAGTCATTTCCTTCACGAACACTAGCGATATCTTCTGGATTTAGAACCCTACCACAGATTTTGCCGTCTGTTAGCTGACTGATGCATTGCCATCACAATGAAAGATGCATTGTTATCACAATGAAAAATTTCTGTTATATCATCTTCACTTTTACCATTCCTTTGTATTTCTCCACTAATTCCATCAACTGGAAAATTTTGCTTTTTATTTTTGATATCTGAAAACCTTCAAATTCATAGCTTTCTTAACAAACAGCTTAGTTAGCATCTCCTACACACTATTGGCAATGTATCATGAGATTGACAACTAAAGAAATGTTTTTCTGCTAAATTTTGTTTTGCTTCTATCGCATGTTGATGATGTTAAGCCTGAATTATATTAGTTCAATCATTTATTATATTTACAATTATTTACCACATATGCATAAGGCTTATTTAAGTCTTGAATAAATAAATTTCCACATACAAGATTTATCCAGGGGCAGTACTAGACAGTTTGTAACCAATGCAGTCTCTACAGGTCCTAAATTCTGCCACCAAGTGCCTCCCTAAATTCTAAAAATTTTGCCATCACTTAAATTTTGTTGTTCAGTGCTTCTCTAAATTCTAAAAAACTTTCTTCCTGTAAATTTTGCCACCTGGTTTGGCAGCACCAGCTCTAGTACTGGTCCTCAGCTTATCTGAATAGCATATCAGTAATTTTCAATTCAAACAGAACTACAGCCAAAAGTCGTTAATCCGAACTCTTCGGGACTTCGGCGATTCTGGATTATCGATTTTTCCGGATTATAGACCATCAGTTTAAATCTGGTAAGATGGCATTCAGAAATTATAAAATTAAAAATATGAAACCATAATTTATGAAATAAAGAACAATTATGATCTGAAGGGTATCAAAATTTACAAAAAAAAAAGCTTAATATTTATTTGTTTACTTTATTAAACATTTCTTTCATCATAAGTTGTTTAAGTTGCTTCGTTTTATGTGATAATACTTTCTCTTTAATTCTATAAGCAGACATAATTTCTTGTTTAGTTAGAAAGTTCCGCTGTTCAAGTCCTATAACTGCTGTGTTGAGAATACCGACTAATTTGTCAAAAGAAATTTTTTCATTTTTAATAACCTCTGTGTCACTTTCTTCATTATCGGAAGCGAATTATAATGACGAGGAATTTGATTTAAATCATATCAAGCGGCGTGAAAATGATAAACAGATTTCGGAATGGTTAGAGAACGAAGGATATGCTTATATCCATTTTTTTGCAGCAATTCCACTTTTTGTTTAATGGACTTCGAAACATACTTTCGCTTTGTAGATCCTTTACATATTAGTAAATATATATCGGAAATTCTATTTGGCATAATCGAAAGTTCAAGCTTGCTTTTATAAAGTTGCTCTAACAGTCTGCAAAAAATAATAAACCGGATCCAATTCGAAGATTAAGGAACAATGCAATCTGCAACATTAACTGAATTAGATAACTTTAGCTTAGCTTATACCGTCCGTTATACATTAAACGCGCATGCGTAAACGTATTAAGCGCATGCGCACACGCATATTCGCAGCCGTAAAGATCTTACGTGCATGCTTCAACGCGACGCTTGCGCAGAAAGTTTGCAGCTTTGAGGTCCAGATTATAGATCATTCCGGATTATGGGTGTCCGAATTAACGACTTTTGACAGTATACGTAATCTTTTAGC
This sequence comes from Stegodyphus dumicola, assembly GCF_044657685.1. NCBI lineage: Eukaryota > Metazoa > Arthropoda > Arachnida > Araneae > Eresidae > Stegodyphus > Stegodyphus dumicola. Next base: position 137,418,114 of record NC_140776.1, read on the forward strand.
CTATGATTATCATTTACAAAACCTATGTTTTGCATATGGAAAGAAATTTCTTTTAAATTTCTCCTCACCAACACACTCAATACTTCGAAGTGGATTTAGCTAAAGCCTGTAATCAAGTCCAAGCATAATGCCAACATAAAAGAATACCATGCTCTTTCGTATTCAATTACTAATGTTAAATAATAAATAAATAAAAACAAGACATCACTGTGTGAGCTATTTTTTAAGCTGCAGTGTATTGATAGTCATGAGGCGATGAAAGCAAAAAATAATAAATAATGACTTACCAAGCTGGTGTCAGTGACAAAGTGAAATGAAAAACCAGACCTCTCTACGTGTTTTTCATGAAAAATGCCAAGCGCACAATCGTAAAATTGGTCAGTTCTTTCATTAACAACACAGAAGAGGAATTCCTTTTGAATTTCTATATTTACTCAATTGAATTCTGGAAAAGTATTAGCTCAAATTTTCAGGTTGATAGTAAATTAAAAAATTTTCACAGCATGTCTCCAGATGTCCTACCTTGTGGTTTGATTCTGCATCAAGAGAAATATCTTGGTAAATTCATTAGAAGGACTTTCACAGCCACATATTTTGCCGACCATCTTGTCTGGCTGCTTCCTTTTAAGTTGTATTTTGTATATTTTTTCATAATATTCCATCGAGTAGTGAATCCGACAAAAAAAGCTAAGTATTTTCTGAGTAATTCCAAACAGATTAACTGCTTCCGGGCAAGAAGAAGTAGAATGTACAACGACAAGATATGAAGAGTGATCCAAATTCCTCCAGCTTATTCATTTCTGTAATCCTATCTTGTACTGTTTTAGAAATGCCAGCCATATTAGACCCATTGCCGTAAGACTGACACTGATATTGTCCAATATCTAAACCATTAAGTGTCAATTAACACACTAATTTTCTACAATGCATTAATAAATACATTCTCCTATATTTCCACAAACTTCTATGAAATCAGTTAAATTTTCCTTTATCTCACACGCATCACCACACGGTTTTACGTATTGAATCACTTAGTTCATTTTTTTCCATATGAGACACATATGGAGTGTAATCGAGCATTATTGTATAGTATTTGGCTTCTTTAATATCATTTAAAATGCTACTTCAGACTGTTTTGCCTTTAAGTTAATAACTTCATTTTGAATTATCTTTGATAAATATGATTCCTTTACCTTTGTTTGGTGCTTTGACTGGTACTTGATGAATTATGTTTGGCAAGCGGAGAGATTAAATTCAGAAAATTTTCTTCGCTAGGTTGAAGACACTTTGTGAACAGGCTACTTGGGATATCATCAGACCCAAGAAAAGAACGACAGTTTGTTGAAAGATACAGTACCGCATCCATGACTATATAGAATTTCTCTTCGTTTTTCTTTCTCTGTGTGAATGAGTCACTCGGTGTCGTGATCGATGCCTTGGCACGATTTCATTTGTTGTACTCGAATTTTCCACTTAATGATGAACCTCTGTAGATTCCAGACGCTTCGTGCTCAGTTACTTTTCTTTTTTCCAATTAATGAATCCTGTAGTATGGTGTAGAGGCAGCACCACGTTTCTGATAAATCTTGCAGAGTGTACAAAAAATTGCATTCTTGTTTTTAGAATATGTAAACCAAGATCTCCTAAGCTTTTCACTATTTATTAATGTTCTGTATTACATGTCAAATGTTTGCCATCACGTTCAATGGGACTGAGGTTTACGTTTTCTGGATGTTTACTGGCTAATAATACTGATTGACTGCTTAAGAAAGATTGTTGGCGATCTTTTATTTTTTTCTATGACCAGCCAACTGCATGGGTCCAACAAATCAAAAGTTTTTAGTTTTTCGTCTTTCTGCTGCCTGCCCCCAACTAAATGAAGAGATCTTTATATCATGGCTTCATTTCCTCCAGCTATTCATTTGATGTCGATGAAGAAGGTTGTTCTTTCAAATGCTGATTTGTAGATTGTTTGGGGATGATATAGGCGGTCATGTTTGGTTATGCAAATTGTGAAAAGAAATATTAGTACCCTCTAGAATCTCAGCATAATCGGAATTGTGGCAGGGTCTGACAGTTTACTTCTTCCTTAAAGTTGTTTTTTCATCTTAGTTGAAATTATTTACGCTGAACAGTCCTAAATAAATGGTCGTGTTTCGCTAAATATAGTGCGGGCTATTAAAAGGAAGCATATTAAAAAAAAATAAAAAAAAAAATAAAAATAGAGTACAGAAGAGACCTGAAAACTAAAAAATAACCATAAAAATAATTAACCTAGCTTTAAAATCCAAAATACACTCCACTGTTCTGAGTCAAACCAAAGGTGAGCCTATGTTGCTAACTGGCTGCAAAGAAATCTAAATGCCTTGCTTCATCTTGAAGACATAATGATGGTGTCTTGTATATACTCGACGTATATTAATTTGAATTATTTCATTTGTCCAGGATGGCCCAAGGTTAATTTTTTTGGATTAGATCTTAGAAAATAGTTACAATGCTTCTCCATTTCCCAGCAGACTTTGCTATGGAAACCAGGCGACTCCTTCAACAAGCTATCGTCCTATTTCTCATTTGAATACACCCCGGCCAGACAGGAAACGGTTGAGGGACTTCAGATATTACTGATAGGGTCAGTTTGATTCTATCAGTGACGCCTGGAGTCCCTCTATTTGCATCTTTCTGATCTTATATTTATAGTTGTAATCGGCTGTACTTAACTTTAACTCATGTTCCTTTAAAAGGGTTCTTAGTATTTAATTATAAACCTTCTTAAAAGAGGTTTTTAAACTTGGCCTTAAAACTATTAACATTGTACTGAAATTAGAGAGCTGTTTTAACGAACAACATACCAAATACGATCCAGCGTTATATTTGAATTTGCTGCTCACAAGAGTTGCCGCCCGAGGCAAAACCCACGGCTTGCCCCCCCCCACTAGATCCGAGACTGATGCTTTCCTTGTGTCAATCATTAGTTCATTAGCTGACTGCACAGCTCTGCAGCTTTTACTGCTATATAGATGGAGCCAAATTACTGTAATTAATTATAAAACATGTTCACCTAAGCTTGTTATTAGATCTACCTTACGTCAATACTTATTGTTTGGAACTGTGCATAACTTTTCAATGCTGCTTCCAAATGACAATTTATCTTGTTAAAATTGCAAATAAAATTATTTCAAAGATTAAACAACACAATTTTATTTTATACAAAGAGGAAGGCTAAACAGATAAAGACTGACATTTTTTTCCCCCTTCATGTGGGAAATTATGTACTTTTGCAATATTGTGAGCAATAAAATTGCATCCTTTTCTCCAAAGTTACACAATATTCAGGAATCAAAATGCCATCAAGTTGTAATATCAAATAAGAAAGTTCATAATTACTTATGTCCAAACATATGTATTTTCTGCAAGACTCAAGATTTTGTCAGAATTGAAACAACATCAAGCATAAAGTTGTAGCAAAGAATAAAGAAGTTTATAATAATTTACACACAAACATATGTATTTTCTGCATGTGTTGAAAAAAAATTAATAAATAAAAGAAAGAGAATAGTTGTCATTATTTATTCTTAATTTTTGTACCACCTGGAAATTATTGTAATTTATACTGAATTAAAGTTTAAACTAAAAGCAAGTTATTTAGTGGTTAAATTACTGCATTAAACACTAATTAACATGAACTATTTGAAATTAATACTGGCTTGAAAATATCTTATTTAGCTGTCAACATATCTGAATTACTAGCCAACAAAAATTTCTTGCAGGTACTAACTTTTAGATTTCAGATAGGAAATAAACTTGTGCATTTTATTACTACTGTTGTTATTATATTTTGATAAAAGTCAGTAAGTGAAAATCAAAATATAGATAATTATTTAGCTATATTTTGATAGCTATTATGATAGATAATTTGATACCTATAATAGTTTTATTTTGCTAGAAAAGTTTTCAGTTTGGGGGAGGGGAGCAGCTGCTTTCAGATCATGCATTTGGCCCACACACAATTTCAGCTTGAGACCACTGATTTAAATAACTGGCACAATGCATTAGCATATTGTTTTATACCCACAGTTACAGTTTGTACTGCCTAGTGCATGAGACAGGGAAATGCACACTTTGAGCACACATTTTTCTTAGCCTGTTGAGCAGCTTGGAAGTAAAGTAGACTAAACAAAAAATCGAGGCATTACTTATTACTGAACAAAAATTAAATTTAAGTTTGTTTACAAAAAATATGCAGCATTTCAACACAATTTACCTAATTCTGCCTCATCCTGCATAATTTTACAATGAAGTCAGTTCAAGAAAAGATGCAATTGAACTATTAATGAAGAACAAATACTATACTGTACTAGAAATATTTTTCAAATGCCAGTCCACTGAAGCTTAGATTTAGAGAAGAGAAAATTAAAGAGTGCATAAGGAAGGGAGTTAATAGCAGATATGTTTATAAACCTTGCAACAAAGTAACATTTGGATCATGTCACATTTCTTATATTACTTGTATGCTGAACTGCCTTCGTAATTCTAGTCCAGAAGCTTCACATTACATCTTAATTGAATAAACTTTTAACAGTATGTCTTCCCCCCCCAGATTGAATTTCAAGAACTGATAAATGAAATTTTATATAACCATTATACTTCTCAATATCAAGCTACTTGTAGCTCAACTAATGAAAAGAATGGCAGGAGATCAATGTAATCATTATGAGGAATATGGCTTTCTACTTGACATTCAAATTATAGACTGAGAGCAGCAATATAAGCCCATAAAAGTTTGCAAAAAGTTTCATACTTTTTTTTTTTAAATCAATCCATTTCACTTTGTAAAAAAGTTGAGTGGTATACATAAACTTCAAATTCCTCATAGATCACTTCATTTAAATGTCTGATACTACAATTAATTATTTTATTAAAACAAATAATCTTTAACTTTTCCCCCACCTCATTGGCCAGTATATAAAGTAGCTTCATTTATTTTTAATGATGGGGAAAAACACCCAAAACATATTGTTTTCTTCCATCTAAGAGAATACAAAACAGTTTAGAGATATTTGACTGTGGAGTTAAAAAATGTTTGCATATCATAAACATTTCCATCTCCCTTTCCCTCGATACAATCAGTTCTTACGTATTAAGATATTTAGTGGTTTTGGTGAACAAAATACAAAAGGTTTCAATTGAACTTGCACACGCTGCCATACTGTAGTTATATACCTCTATAAGATGAATGTCTGATTAAAATTACCTACATCAGTACTATCTTATATAATATGATATTCTGCAAACAAAATATTACTAATACTAAACATAAAAACAGTATATTTTTGTACTAGATTTGTGTATATTTTATGGTGATAAAAGATAAAATAGACAAGTGCCAATAATATATTTCTCACTTGTAAGACATAAAAGATAAAATAGACAAGTGCCAATAATATATTTCTCACTCGTAAGACATACTTTTCCACAGATTTTTAGGTTAAAAATATCTATAACTTACATCTCCATTTCATTGAATATCACTCCCAGATCATTTACTACACATATAGATTGGTATACTGCCATTCAACACTTCATACAATTTTTGTTCTTCATATGCAAGTAAGTGAATTTTTTTTCTTTCTAAGGTTCTCACTCATTAAAGAACATTAAATTCACTTACCCAACTATTAACCAACTGACACTGGTCAGTGATTTTTTTCCTCCTTCTTTTAACTATACATAAGAAGAAAATATATTCACACTTTCAAATAATTTTTTTCCAGCTTACTTCACAATTCCTAGTCTCAGTTCATTTGGAATTAACTCCAAAGTCAATTATAATGCTTATTTTCAGGTTATTTATCTTTTCATATTGATTTGCTCTATCATTTATACATATCCCCCGAGCAGAATTTTCTACAATTTCTCAGACTAATATAAAATTTTACCCTTCTCCCCAATTCTTTAATTCTTTACAAGACAGTTTGATACATCTCCAGAAACATGAGACCCTTCATGAACTGACTAATGTCAAATATAGTTTCATAATTTCTTGCAGGTTCATTTTCAGATGCATTATGATGCCTTTTATAACTTTTTGTCCACTTTCACAAACAAGGAATGATTGAAAACAATTTTTATATTTTAATTCAGTAAATATTCCATGATGAAGTGTAACTAAAAATGTGGAATTTAAAAATAAACTATATTAAAAACTTGAGAAATTTTATGAAGCAAAGCCTACACTTCAATTCCTTACAATAGGCTATCTTTTTTTAATTGGAGTGATCAACTAATGCATGCAACATATCACATGTTAGAGAGATAAACTATGAGATGCTATGCACTTTTTCTTAAATTAAAAAAATATATATGACTTTCACAAAACTTTTGAATTTGTAGTAGAACATACTAAAAGTTAATTAAACTTACAGCAAACTAGTCAATAAAGCAAAACTACACTTGCTTCACTATTTAATACCTATATATAAAATCTATATACTATTTCTGCATTACTATTAACACCTTAATAAAATCTTTTATTCTAATTTATAATATACAATTACATGAAACTGGATACTTTGTAACAAAAATTTTAATTTTCATGCCAAAAAATAAAATAAAATAAAAAAAAAAAGCATTGAAAGTTTATTCTAAATCATTCAAAAAGAAAACATAAAATAAGACAAAATCATAAACTAAAAATTTAAAGACCTACCTTTTTGCAATAATTAGTTCAAAACAACACTACACAAAATCATACATTCACATATATGCCACTCATTCACACAAAGGGCACGTATAAATAATTATGAGTATTTGATACAATGGATGGTTACAATTTGAATTTAGCTAGTACCAATGCTAATAAAATAACAAAAAGCAGTAGTAAATGTCAAGAAGGGAGAATAAATACAGTCAGAGGATAATTGGTTTGGGATTAGTATAGTTCTAATTTATCAGAATTATTTTTTAATGTCAGTTTTCTGACAATTTAAAAACTTATACAAACTATACCACACCTTTAAATGTCCCCCTTTTTGTTCGCTCTGGCATTTTTTTAGAAGGCTCATCCTTTTTATTAGTCTCCCTCTTGTTCTCTCGCGAAGTTCGAGTTTTGATCTCTTCGCTGTGATGTGACTCATTAGAGCCGGATCTTCGCCTACCAGGCCTGCAGTTGTTAGGTTCGATGGGACTTTCTCTGTTGCTGATTCTACTTCTAGATGGTTTTTCTCTTGGTCGTGCTTTGGTGACCAGTTCACTTAATGTTATATCTTCATCGGTTGAGCAATCTGAGTTCAGTGTTGAGCCTATTGTTTAAGAAATTTTCATTACTTGGAGAAATATGTGGCATTTCTAAACCATCAGATAAATAACTGATATTCTTATATGCCACAAAAAATTATTAAAAATTACTTTTTATTTATAAAAAATTATGACTTGAAAAATATTCCTTGTATTACATTTTGGATTTAACATCATGGGTATTTAAATAAATTTAATTTGCAAATCAAATGAGTGTATTGTACTTTAGGTAATTTAAGGGCGCTAATTGCTTTCATAGGTCACTGAAAACTCTTTGCACAAATTCTTTGTTCAATTTTATAACAATTTTTAATGAAAGGTAAATTACACCTCCATTGTATTTAAAAAAAATAATTAAAAATCACACCAGAAGAGCCAAGTGATAGAAATGGGAATGAGACAGTCACCTCTCAAGAAAAACTCACCAGATCTCACACAATATCAACCAAACCATAAGAATACTAATCTAATTAAATATTATGTGACATACAAAAAGTAACTAACACTACATGTTTATACTAAACAGCAATGCACAGAGGCTATTCTTGCATAAAATAAATCTTATATAAAGCCAGGATATATTTATAATTAAATAATCAATGTTATAATAGCAAGGTAGTCAGAAATGATAAGAAAATTAACTTGTTTCAAAACATTTTAGTCAGAAAAAGAAAGATAGAATATTTAAAATAAATAAATAAAATGTTTACTAAACATGCAAAGTAATAATTCAAATTGAAGATTCTTGCACTCAGAACATTAGAAATAAACAGAGGGTCTTTTGATTTTATTTATTTATTTTTTTAACTTAGCTTCATGCAGTTTCATATTACAGGTTACTATCACTACCAATAAACTGTTATTAGTCTTATAATGCAAAATTAACCTTAATTATATCAGGGTTGCCACTCAAACAGGAGAATGAAATTTCCTGACTTTTCCAGGTATGTTTCGAGAAAATTCCAGTCTATCCGCGTAACGTACGTTGGCTGTGCTAAGAGGTAAATTAATTATGGTATTACTTGTACTGTGTAGCAAATTCACTTAATTATTCAATAAATCCCAGAGGACATTTATTCTTAATTATTCTTGGTACACTTTGTTTGGTAATTTTGTTTACTTTTCCACTTAAGAAACTTGATAAAATTTAAGATATATACATTGGATAACAATTGTATGTTTTATTTAATTATTACTCATGATCATCACCAGTTCAACATGAGGCTAATCCGGTTCTTATAAATCACAACGCAATGCTAAAAGTTAGGTTAGATTTTAGGTAAATTTAATTTGTGTGAGGTGTCTTCTTAAAAGGCACCTTAACACTTGAAAACACAAATATAATTATAATAGGAGTTGTTTTCTACACTGAAGATTGAGATTAGAATCTCCCCAATCTGGAATAAAATACGGCTTTTTTTGCAGACATTCTGCAGCTAAATGAAAGAAAGAAATCTATTTAATGATATTTTTTTTACTAAATTGAGGTATTTTATATTTATTTCGCAGCATACATAAGGAAAAAATATGTGCATTAAATTTCGTGATGTCATCATACTGTTAGAATTAATTTCAGGATTATGCTAGAGAAAATTTCCTGAAATTTGGAAATATTATTTACTAATGATAAATAAAATTAGAGGGAAGAAGCAACATTAAATTATATGAATAACATAAAAATAAAGATAATTACTTAAAAATTGAATTAGAATAATCAACGATATTTTAGCGAATATAGTTATATTACATGGTTAGCCTAGATGACTGATTACTATTTTTTTATTTTACTGCAAAATGACAAGGTATTTATAAAAAAAGAAAAAAAAAAAAAAAAAAAAAAAAAAGATTTTGCGGTAAAATCCTAGTATATGGTACGGCCTTCGCACGAATTTGAAAATTGTCGCCAAGAACAAAATGACCCGTTTACTGCTCATCATCATGTCGCCAAATCCCACTGTATCATACATGGAGATTATTCTAACCAAAGAACGTCTATGTAAAGAAGAAAAGGTTCCATACACGTAAATGCTATTATGCGGCTAGAAAGCGGAGGGAAAATTTGCCAACGGATTTGGCGATGGAACCTGGCGGCCAGAATTTCCCTCTCCACGATGTGTACAAGATATTGAGAAAAATGTGTTAAGAAAAAAACGTTCTTTGACAAAAAAGAAAACTATGAAAATCCGTTTTTAAATTACTGCGAAAAATCCAAGAAGAAACGTTTTATCAAAGAAAGTTTTTTCTTGGATTTTTCGCAATAATTTTAAGAACGGATTTTCGTAGGTCCCCCCCCCCGTCAAAATAACTAATCCATGAATTAATTTACTTGCGCCAAAAAATATTTTCTTTTCCTCTAGAGTTTAAAGAAATTTTAAACGATATTCATTTTATGAACTCTTAATAACGTGACCTTCGAACTTCGACACCGGTTTCGAGCTTTGGCGACAGATATATTGCACATGCACAGCTGTTTCCCTCTATAATGAAACGGAGCCACGTCTGTTGCAGAGAGGTTTTCTTTCTTTACAATACATATTTTTTTATTTTAACCTTCATGGTACCGTATACTAGGATTAAACCCATTTTGTTTTATACGGGAACACATACTTTCTTTAGTTCATGTACTGCACATGCGTTTCTCGAGGTTACTGGAAACCAAAAGTTGCGGGAAACTTGATTTGCCTTTCTAAAAGACAATCAAATTGGAGCTGCGAAAATTGGCTCTATGCCAGCTGCCCGAATGACACTCACGTGACACACAATTCGCCAAAAAAGTGATCTCTTCTGACGTCGGCGCAAAACTCGCCTTTTTTGGCAAGATCGTTGTATGAAATTCTGACTTTTCCAGATTTTGACTAAAACACTTAAATTCCCTGACTTTTCCCTGAATTTTTTTGGTCAATTTCCGAATTCCCTGACTTTTTTCGATTTCCCCGGTTTTCCAGGTAGCGTGGCAACCCTCTTATATTTATTTTAATAAGGTAATAAGCAAAAATAAAGCAATATTATAAATAAACATAAATAATACAATTTAAAAATTATGCTAGGGAGAAATTATTTGGCTATTTGATATAAATCAGATGAAATGTTAAAAAAAAAAACTAGCTATAATTAATTGTACTGATATTAAACAGTATAACGAACAGCAAAATGCAAATGTCCTGTAGCACATGTTATGCAGTGCTGTCCTTCAAATCATTTATATGACAATCTAAACACAGCCCCTGTTTTTCTATATCCCTCACAGATAAAAATCCCATAATCCAATCTGGTGAAAGTACAATCATATCCATAAATTAAGGATAATTCGGAGTCATGCGAAAATCGAACTCTAAAATAAATATATCACCTGTAAAATCATACACACATCTTCAAGAATCATATGCAAATTTCAGGAAGTAATCAGATGACACCGATGGTACGTCACAATGACGAGAGTGTAAGAGAGTGATATATAAGGAAAACAGGCAAAGAAGTAAAATTGTTCGCAGGCACTTTATAAGCATTTCAGTGCAATAACTGAATAGTTATGACACAAAGGACGCATTTGGATGATTTTTACGTGGTAGAATTATCGGCCGTCTGGAATGTGGGCATACCCAATTGGAAATATCAGATGAACTTGGAATTGCCCAGGGTGTCATCTCCAGGCTTTGGCAACGATTCCAAGATGATGGTAATGTGAGTAGACGTTACAGCACAGGTCACCCCAGAGGCACAACGCTGAATGAGGGCCGGTATTTGGCAGTTACTGCCAAAAGAAACAGGCGGAGCACAGCCTCAGACCTGTCTCGTCAGCTCTCTTTAGCCACTGGTATGGCAATTTCAAGGCAGACCGCGTACAGACGCTTAGGGCAAATTGGTCTATATGCTCGTAGACCTGTCAGATGCGTTCCACTTACTGCAACTCATTGTCGCCCGCGGTTAGCCTTTAGTAGAGAGCATGCATTGTAAACACCGTAGCAGTGGGCTTGTGTGATGTTTTTCGACGAGTCCGGGTTTAGCTTGCAGTCTGATTCTCGTGAGACTTTCATATGGAGAGCTCCAGGTACCCGTTACCACCAAGAAAACATCATTGAACGACACCGTTACAGTGGTGCAGGAGTGCTCGTTTGGGTTGGAATTATTCTGGGTTCCAGAACTGACCTACATGTTCAAATTGGAAACATGACAAGCCAGATCTATCGGGACGTCATTCTGGAACAACATGTACATTTGTTTTGGGGTGCCATGGGCGCACAATTTGTATTTATGGATGACAACGCCCGTCCTCACCGTGCAAACATTGCAAGCGAATGCCTTCAATCGGAGGATATCACCCGTATGGACTGGCCAGCATTCTCACCGGACTTGAATCCAGTAGAGCAGGTGTGGGACATGCTTGGCCGACGAGTTGCAGCCTGTCAACCTCCTCCTACATGCCTACCGGAACTTCGGAGAGCACTGCTTTTTGAATGGTGTAATATCCCCCAAGATCAGATCGATAATTTGATACTCAGCATGCCTAGGCATTGTACGGACTGTATTGCATCGTCTGGGAGACATACAATGTATTCACAATCATACCAACCATATAATATTGTTTTTTTGTAAACAGTTTTTTTTTTTTTTTTTTTGTAATTTGCTCCAGGGAGGAAAAAATCGCTAATTTTTTTAATAATATCAAACTTATAGCATCTTTTTTTCGCTCTTTACCTTTTGTTTAATAAATAAGCTTTACAAATAAGTCAAATTTGTTTTGCTTCTAACTCTTCCTTTGTCTGATTTTGCATTATCCTTAATTTATGGACATGAGTGTAATTGCCATTTTAATAGCAACATGTACCTGATCTCTCTTCTCAGTGAACAACTATCTAGTAATAATGTCAAACCACATCCAAATATAGAATAATGTGTCCAGCACCATGAATAGAATTACATCAAAACAACTACCCAACCATGAATCTGGGAAAACAAAGCTTACATGGATACAAGAGTTTTTTCAACACATGGCATAACAAGTTTCCCTGGCATCCCTGGTTTTAAATAAGCACAATCTAAGTCACTGGGTCTATTCCATAATATTTTAAAAGAAAAATAAGCTAATCAGAAAAACAGACATAAAACCTATAAAACTAGGCTACCTTCAATTTCTTTCTTTCTTTCTTTTTTTTTTCTTTTCTTTTTTTTTTCTTTTCTTTTTTTTTTTTTTTAATAGAATTTTTTTATAGCCCAGATTTGGCAGCTCTGAGAATTTACAATTCCTCAAACAGAGCCCCTGCATTTAGAAAATTCAATGAATTCAGTCATTCATGGAATTTACAATAATTGAACTATCTGTTATAGAACGTTAGCATACCCTCTATATAAGAAATGAATGAAGTAATATCATCCAGGGACAGCAAAGATCAGCAGCGGAAATAAAATTACAGCATATCTCAATCATTTTGCATGATGTTACATTCTGAACAAAGAAACTTGGATTTCTTTGATCTCAAACAGTTCCTTATCATCCAACAGTCATCTTATTTGCCATATTCCTCCCCAAGTCTACAATTGTTTTTTACCATATGGGTTCTAAAAGCATCAGCATTTCAATTCTAGCTATCCAAAACAACACTACTTCTCTTTTAACATGGATACAAGAGGTTTTTCAATTGAGACTTGAACCAATGTAGCAAATGTGTGTGCTTCAATAGGTGTTGCTTTGAAAATAAATAGGAAGTGACCTTTTTTAAATAAAACTGTTGTACAAACGTTTTACACAAACTTTTTGAACACAGTATGTCTCACATGCTCCACAATCATTCAGCGATTCAGTGAATAACAGTTCCACAGACATTAAGTGAACGTGAATATCCTTATTATATTATAGAAAATGATTTCATCTTAATAAATACATAACATCTGATGCTTGGAAGAAAAAAAAAACTATTTACATCCTCTTCCTGGCTGAATAGTTTGGGAAGTCATAAAAAAATTAACCAAGCATCACTAATAACTGCTTCACAGGGTTGCTCACCATATTTTCAAGGTACAGTACATATAACATGCGGCAGCTGTATTTAACTTTTCAAATAACAATGCTTACCAAACAAAAGATATTAGGGCAAAGTTAAAACATTCAGCATGCTAACAACAACATTGGTTATCCAATACTATTAAGTCATGAAAATACTACTCATAGTACTTATTTAGTAACTATTAGATCTACATATTTTATTTTGTCTATCTTTTCTCCATGTTCAGCAATGAAGGCGTATTGTATGCCACTAGTTATTTTTGATGAAGGACATAAATTTGACCATTTTAGTTTAAATCTCTTGGATAATTTTTTGACAGAAACTAAAACACAGACCTAAGCAATCATTCATGATAAAACACAAGCACACAGTTATAAGGAAAAAAATATATTTTCAGTTAATAGTAAGAGCAGATTCATTAAAAAAAAAAAAAAAAAAAAAAAGCCATATATGCAAAGCATTTCAGAGACAGAAGGGCATAAAATGATTAAAGTATAGATAAGTTATTGTATATTTAGTTGTTGTATATATGATAGCCAATTAATGTTCAACATGTAAGTTTATTTATAAATAATAATCAGATGAATTTAAATACATACAGCAATCATGTTAGCAATCCCTCTGGGAAATTTCAGGATTTAAGTTGTTTTCATCTAATCAACATATAATATACATATTAAAATACTTACTTCTTTTGGACATTATCATTAATTCTTTTACAAATTACAATCTGTGCACTTCCTAGTTAAAGTGGCCACTGTGTTTGATGGTCAAAATTTGTAAAATTTGATCTCGGAATTTGTAATGTGCAAATTTCAAATGTTGCCGATGGCTTATGCAGTAACCACTTCAAGGAAGTAGCAATATTTTAGTACTATTAAAAAAATTTCTTCATGATTTACATTTCATTTCATTCAAAGCAACTGGTATTTATCCATTAATACCATCACAAAATTTTTTATTGTCAAATGGAAGAAATGCAACCAAATACTATGACAGCCATTATGCAGTTTAACCCTCTGCACATGGATACATTTAAATGATATAGTATGCTTTCTTTATCCGGATTTATTATTAGCACTCGCAATTATTATTAACCTTGAGCTTTGTTATTTTGTTCTTAACATTGATGAGATCATTCTTATATGTTGATTAATTTTTAGCAGTTTGGAAACTAACATCCCAAGGAGATTATGATTTCACTGAATACTATTGCACAAAATGAATCTGCAGCCCTCGATAATTCGGAGATTGGTAAGCATAATTTCCACTTATATTATTAACAGATTATTGATTAAAAAACCACATTTTTGTAATGCAATGATTGTCAAATGATTTTTAATGTAACTTTTTTTTTTACAAAATAATACTTAGGATACGTAACAGGATTTCATCATATTATATAGTTCTTCACTTACATACTTTATATTAAAACTGTTACAAAATTTCTGGATTTATCATTACATAGTAAAATTTTGATAAGCTTTGGTTGATTTGATAATTTGATTAGCACCTGTACTCCACATGCAGTTTTGAATGCAAAAAAACTAAAATTTTGATTTTCAGAAAATCCAGCCTGACAAATTTAAACATGATTTTTCCTTATCAAAAATAATTAAATATATTAACAAAAATACACTATATTTAAAATATGCTTTTAATGAAGGAATTAAATTATTTTATTATTGAAGTTACTCAGCATTTTCTACACCTGTGCTCTTTCTACAATAAATGTGGATCACGGATCTTGGCAATTTTTTTTTTTGCATTTAATAAAATACTACTTCTGTTGTGCATTCATTTGTCTTTTTAAATTAATTCCGAGTGCATGCAGTTAATAAACTTTATGCTGCATATGTTAAGAATTTATTTGTAAACAGATTTTCAGATACTTCATTCAAACCTTGCATTGCACTCACGTGCTGGAGATAAAAATACTTTTTTTCTGTACAGTATTGCCATAGCTCGCTATGAAATTGTTGAGTTTCTTAATCAAAAACTCATAAATGCTGTACAAAATATGAAATAGATAATAAAATAAATTCTAAATTTGGGCTTCCAGATGCCCAGGTGGAGGTGTACGTTATTCAAAATTTAATGGCTCTAAGAACTGTTGTTTTATCACAGTGCGAGAAAAATACAAACATATGCAGATTTTTCATTATTTGATTTCTTTAAATATGATACAGGGCGATAATATTTGGTCACAACAATTTGAAAAGTGAAATGCCACAAAATGCCAAAGTGAAATTAATAGCCCTTCTGGGCCAGTGCCCTTTGAGCTTAAAAAAAGAAAACTAATTTGGTAATAAATATAAAATTTAAGTTAGCATTTTTTGAAGCATTATTAGTCCAACTATGCATGTGTAAAACATAATAGTAAAAATAGAGCAAGAATTCCATTTAGGGAAATCCTTACAATCAAGAATTCAGTAAACAGGATACTTACTCAATTTTATTGAAAATGTAAAAACAATTTCCTTGGTGTATGGACACTTTTCTTTTTACATAAAATGCTTCCAAATTTTTTTAGAAAAGAGTTCTTTACTTAAGACACAATAACACGCCGCAGAAATACTAATTCAGAAGTCAAACAACAAAAATCAGCGTTATATTTTCAAAATTTTCACAGGACTAGTTTTGATGGTTTTTGTTTTGGCCAATGTAAATCAAACCACACTGGCAAGGAATCCTATAAATACCCCAAGAATTCATATCCGGAATTGGGTCGTTGAGTATGGAACTTGGAATTTTATTCATGGGAGAATAAACAAACCGAAAGTTAAATTTCTGCAAAATATGTGCAACTTTATAGCTAATTGATGGAAAGAAGGGAATGACATCAGAATTTTTATAATCTCCTAAAACAAGAGTGTGCCTTTTAGTGTGTTGAGATGAGAATTTTTTAACTGCCTGATTAATAATGTTGGGTGAAAAGCCTCTGTCAACAGCCATTGCTTTTAAATAATTTAGTTCTTCATCAAGAGTAGTTTGGAGGAGCAAACTTGAAGAGCACGGAAAACATAGGAATAAAATGAAGCTAACTTTTGTTTAGTCGGATGACATGATTTAAAGTGTGGTGGAAGGCAAACCGATGAAGGTTTACGGTAAACCGTAGTGCTGAAGTTGGATATGTTACGTGTAACAAGAATGTCGAGGAACGGAAGAGAATCGCAAGTCTCAAGTTCAAAAGTGAACTGAATAGCAGGGTCAATAGAATTCATCGTTGAAAGAACTTTATTTAAATCATCTTTATTACCTTCAAACAAGGTAAAGGTATCGTCTACATAGTGGAACCATGCCGGGAAGTTTAAAGTTTCAAACAATTTTGATTCATAATAATGCATGTAGATATCAGCCAGGATGGGACTGAGGGGGCTTCCCATGGCTAATCCCTCAGTTTGCTTGTAATATTTATTTTGGAAAACAAAATGCGTTTGTTTCAAACAGAGTGAGAGAAATTAGCTCATCAATTTCTATGCAAGAGAAATGAAATTCGCGAAGTCCGGTTTCTAGACATCTTAATGCACCCTCCCCTGGAACATTGGTGAATAATGATTTTACATCAAAAGAAACCATGAGTAAATTTCTAGGAGAATTTTTTTTAACCTTATTAACAAACTCTATTGAATTTTTTATGGTGTAAATGTTATTGTCTAATAGAGTTGAAAATCTAGAAACTAAATATTTAGCTAAGAGATACGAGGCAGTACCTAAATTTGATACAATAGGGCAGAAAGGAATACCACTTTTATGAATTTTGAGAAAGAGCATATAATCTGGCACAATTCGCAACAGGTGGGATAAGCGAATGTTTTAAGTTGCTTGAAATGATTTGTGAAGATTTGATCGCAGTTTTTATTTTTGACAAGTCCGAAGGTGAAGGATCTTTAGGGATCAGACTATATGGTCCTTCGTTTAAGAGTTTAGTGACAACATCGATGTAAGTGTTCTTATCCATGACGACTATCTGGCCACCTTTGTCGTTCTTTGAAATAATAATATCCAGGTTAGAATGAATTTTGCGCATTGTAGCTCTTTCTCTCGCAGTTAGATTTGGTTTCAAAGGTTTATTATTGAATTTCACATTATGAGTGATAAGATGCCTAATCATTTCTTTCTGTGAATCTGAAACTTTACTGAACTTGAAAGCTTTTTCGATTGGAGCCAAAATCTTTGGAATCGAGGGTTTACAGATTTGTGAGAAGTTAAAATTATATTTTAGAATTCTCTCTTGATCTTCTGAAAGACTAACATTAGAAATATTAAATATTGGCTTGATGTTTACAATGGGAAGACTTTTTGAACTACTTGAACTGAAAGACTGTAAACGAAGTTTTTCGAATTTAACTGCAAGGGAGTTTTTATGACGATTAACTGCATTCTCCGTTCTAGACCAAGACTTTTGTTCACGGGCAGTGAATTTTGGATATGAATTAGCAAGTTCCAGATGAAGCTTATAGAGTTCATGTTCAATTTTGGACAATTGTTGACGTGTATGACGTGTTGACAGGTTGTTTATTCTCTCATCAATAAAATTCTGAGTTCCATACTCAAGGACCCCATTCCGGATATGAATTCTTGGGGTATTTATAGGATTCCTTGCCAGTGTGGTTTGATTTACATTGGCCAAACTAGGAGAGCCTTAAAATTTCGCATCAAGGAACATGAGGCATATGTTAGAAAAAAGGAAACACAGAAGTCTTCTGTTGCTCAACATTGTTGGTCCGAAAATCACACTTTAAATTTTTCTGCTGCCAAAATTATTCAAAAAACATCTTCCATTGGAGAACTGGATTTTCTAGAGGCGTTTCACATTCAAAAAAATCTTTCTGTTCTAGTTAACGATCCTAATTCCAATCAATTTTTGCCTTCAGCCTTTACAGAAATTATGTTTTAGTTCTGGTTTCACCAACAGATGGCACCACTTGCTTATTTTTGTCCAGGCTTTCTTATCTTATCTAATCATTATTTCCTATCTTGTTCATTTGCGGTTTTGCAGCTGAGGATGGTGGTTTGGTAAAACCATCGAAACTAGTCCTGTGAAAATTTTGAAAATATAACGCTGATTTTTGTTGTTTGACTTCTGAATTAGTTCTTTACTTCCTTAAAAAAAAATAATCTAATCTCTCCACTACATTTTCCCCTCTGTCACACTTTCCTTTTATGTAAATACAGTCAAAAATCGTTAATTCGGACATCCATAATCTGGAATGATCTATAATCCGTACCTCAAAGCTACAAACTTTCTGCGCAAGCGTCACGTTGAAGCATGCACTTAAGATCTTTACGGCTGCGAATATGAGTGTGCTCATGTGCATAATACGTTTAAGCATGCGCGTTTAATGTATAATAGATGGTATAAGCTTAGCTAAAGTTATCTAATTCAGTTAATTTTGCAGATTGCGTTGTTCCTTAATCTTCGAATTGGATCCGGTTTATTATTTTTTGCAGACTGTTAGAGCAACTTTATAAAAGCAAGCTTGAACTTTCGATTATGCCAAATAGAATTTCCGATATATATTTACTAATATGTAAAGGATCTACAAAGCGAAAGTATGTTTCGAAGTCCATTAAACAAAAAGTGGAATTGCTGCAAAAAAATGGAATCCTTCGTTCTCTAACCATTCCGGAATCTATCACTTTCATGCTGCATAATCATATAAATCCCAAAGAGTCCGAATTAATGACTTTTGACTGTATATTAAAAAAAATAGTTTCATAATTCATTCAACCTCCTTGCATGTTTTAGGGGTGGAATTTCCGTTTTTCGCACCTTTTGGAGCCCTATTTATACAAACTACATACTGTAATTACAGCTCCATCTGTTTGCATCACACAGCATCAAATATGAATACAGTTCTCCTAATTATTATTTGGAAACTTCTGTATAATTGCATTTTATATTCTGTTTTTGAAATCTAAGGACTCTTCTGCTGGATACCCTGTAAATGTCAATCATATGACTGTGCATGCACTCAGTTTTCAGCACTAATTGCAGGTGTTTTTATGAATTTTGACTGATTGCTGTTTAATATTTTGATGACATGCGAGTACGCTTACAAAGTTTATTTCAGATTATCGTTGCTGTGTTACTTAAGTAAGAATTACGACTTACGAGGAAAAATTCAGGAATTTCTTTCAAAGTTTCTGGGTTTAAAAAAAAAAAATCTTGTTTAAGACCTGTATAGGAAGACATGAAAACAGGCAAAGCTTATTGTAGGCAACTACGAACTGTGGACAACTACAAAAATAAAAAACAAGAGCCTTTAGATATAAATATGAAAAAAT
The DNA here is from genome assembly GCF_044657685.1 of Stegodyphus dumicola. Classification (NCBI taxonomy): domain Eukaryota; kingdom Metazoa; phylum Arthropoda; class Arachnida; order Araneae; family Eresidae; genus Stegodyphus; species Stegodyphus dumicola. The sequence continues at coordinate 137,437,700 of NC_140776.1, forward strand.
ACAAACAAGATTTCTACACGGCCTATGTAGAAATAGAGAAATGTAACTGTGCTTGCAAGACACCTTTTTTAGAACTTATAAAAATCCATCCTGAAAAGTTAAAAGAAGTATCCCTAATAGTAACAGCTCTTCCTCCTACTCAAGTTAGTGTGGAAAGACTCCTCTCCGCTCTGAAATTTATCAAATCAAATCTATAGCCCTCCAACAAAGAAAATCTTACCAAAACTATACGGTTTCTTAAAAATAACTAATGCCAGTTTTTCCATTTCATAACAAATGCTAATTAATATAATTTGCTATGCCATGAATTTTTTTCCCCTGTAGCATCTATTACTTCTTTTATATTAAAAAAATAAGCTGTAACCCATGTGTATATGTTTATAGATATACAGTTAGTCACAAAAGTCTGCGTACAGACTAAATTTGAAATTAAAAAAACACTTAAAGCATAGAAAAATGTACTTTAATCATTGCATTTTTTTCTTCTATTAGCTAAATTTGTAAGCTTAAATAAAAAGTAAATAATATCAGTGTAATACTTTTTACATTTTTTCAAAAATATATTTTGTGAAAAAAAATCAGAAATTCCTTCCAATAAGTCTGCATACACTTTCAAAAAAAAAAGCAAAATATAAGTTTTTTACGTTACTTCAATACTTTGTAGGATATCCTTTATTCTTCAAAACAGCTTGCAGACGTCTGGGCATTGACTGAACTAGTTTTTCAGTGTCATCCGATGTAAATTTCGTCCATTCTTGCTGCAATTTACTAATTAGCTCATTTCACGACGTAATATTGTGTTTTCGAATTCGTTTCTCCAATTTTGCCCACAAATGTTCGATTGGATTGAGGTCTGGTGACTGTGGAGGAGTACGCAACTGTACTGGAGTGTGATACAGGAGATATTCCTTCACAATTTTAGCTGTATGTTTCGAGTCGTTGTCTTGTTGGAAAATAAAGGTATTAGACAGGTTTAAATTTCAGGCACTGTCTCGTAGATTTTTCTTCAGAATATCCAGATAAACCTACTTATCCATGACTTTATCAATAACCAGATAAACCTACTTATCCATGACTTTATCAATAATGTGAAAATTTCCAAATCCTTTCGACGACATACACCCCCATGCTATCACACCGCCAGCTCCATGTTTGACAGTTGGATTTAAATTTCTCAGATTCAGTTCTGTTCTTGGTTTTCTCCATGCAATAGGGTGGCCATGAACTTTAAATATTGTAAATTTACTTTCATCTGACCAAAATTACATTGTTCCAGAAGTCCTGCGAAGAGTTTAAATGTGTTTTGGCAAAAGCAATTCTTTTCTTTCTATTTGTCTCGGAAATGTATGGCTTAGACCTAGGTTTGCGTCCATGATAATCGGCCTTTCGCAGCACTTTTCGTACAGTTTCAGGAGAAATTTCCTTGTTGCTAGTTAAAAAAAAGTCTTTTGCAATGCTTGCAGCAGAAAATTTAGGATTTTGTTTAATTCGTAAAAGAGTTTTTCTTTCTTTCTATCTGCGTTAGCTTCTTCGGTCTCCCACATCTTGGTTTTACAGCAAGACTACCAGTGTCAAGATAGTTTTTAATAACTCTTTGCACACTAGAAAATGATTTTCCAATGGTTTTACCAATATAACGAAGAGTTTTACCTTCATCTCCCAATTTGATAATTAGTTGTCTTGTAACTAAAGGAATTTCTTTATCGGTTGTCATTTTCATCAAAGAAAATAGAAATAACTTCCAATCAACATGAAATTCGCTTCGGAAGTCAATGATCTTGAAAGTGTAACCTTCTTTGCATTCTCAAGTTCGAAATTTAAAAGTTAGATAAAAAATCCCCTGCCTCCTTCGCGTTGTACGCAAACTTTATTGGCTTTGATTTCTGGCCACTTATCTTTTAAAAATTAGTGTGCATAAATTATTAGATATGAAAATATTACAGTTAAATAATTTCAAAGTCCCTTATTGAAACTAAATATTTAAAAAATAAAACTTTAAGAAACTACCCTTTTCGCACCTTAAAATTTGGATTTGATGTTACTTTTCTTGATGTACGCAGACTTTATTGACTAACTGTATATATATGTATGAGGGAGTCAAGTAGGAGTCATTAAAATTCCAGGAGTCGGTCATTTTTCCTATCGACTCCACAGCCCTTGTTTTTACATTAAAATCAAAAAAATAATTTGTTCTCATAGTAGCTTTGGGAAATTTGTGTTTTCTTAGCGAAAACCCTGGCCGCTCAGAGGGTTAACACAAAACATCAATATATTTCAACATCATGACAAAATAATATAAAAATATTTACCCAAGACAGGTAACTTAAAAAGCACAAACACAGTAGTTTATGCTATATATGCACTTTACATGTAAAATGTAATTCCTACTTATACATATAAATATACTTTCAGAAGAAAGAAATTTCAAAATTTGAAAAAAAAAAAAAAAAAAAAGAAAAAGAAAAAAACCCACCATATACTGAACAACTTCATGAGAGCAAGATACAAATTTACATTTTATGAAATATTCTCTCCATCATATGTATTTACATTAAGTTCACAGAGTTTTATAATACTACTTATGAGATACTGATCTACTAAATACCCATCTTCCTCCTGAGGCATGCCTGTGACACAATAGGTGCAGAAAGCATTTGCAACCATAGAAGTTCAAATCGCTTAACTTATAATTTTCACAATTAGATATGATAGATGTTAGTAATAAATGCCTCTGTTCTTTAAACATTACAAAATAACTGAGTCATACTACATACAGATGGCCAATTATATGCTTTTTATGCCTACTCTAATATAAGTAAATAATTTTAAATCTATGCCTGTATGTAAAACTACATATTTCCCCCATACATCCAATAAAAACCAAACCAAAACTAAACTAAAAATTGTTAAATTTATATCAAAATGACTGAGCAACACTCAGTAAATGAAGTGATTAACTGAGGTCAATATTTCTGCTCCTTGCTAAATACATTATCATGTAACTTATGAGAAAGCATTTGTTTGTCTCTTAGGTAAAAATTAGTTGATCGAAAAAAAAAAAAAAAAAAAAAAAAAAAACATTTGCTATTAGACCATTACTAAATGAAGACTCAACTACTTAAAGCTTCTATCATTCTGTTTATTATTAAGTACAGTCTTGAACTGACTTCAAAATGAAAGCTGACACATAAATATTTATGACTTTTTCATTATTTGCAAATATTTCAGATAGTGCACACTGAACATTAACAAGATATCTATAATATGAAGAAAATATTGTGTTACCCTTGTTTACAGATCACCTTGATAACTCCAGGATACATCACTGATTATATAATTTAAATAAAATAACTAAGCAAGAGACAAATTTTCCAAAAAAAGATTTTCAGTGCAAAGAATGTTAAAATAAAATATATGTAGTACGAATGTAACTCAATAAATGTTTTGCATACAATTTAAACTACACTTACCTTTACTTTTCTTCAAGATACTATCATCTCTTCTAATCCTCAAACTCATTCTTACATTTTCCTCCAACTTTTCATGCTCAATCTTCTCAATAATGTCCTCTGAAGACTTCGTTTTCACCACAACTCCCCTTTTAGGGCCATCCTCAACACCCATGCAGGCCTTAATAAGTTCAGCAGCATTTTCTGAGCACTTTCTTTTAAGAGGCTTAGAATAGACTAGAGATATTTCAAGCTGAGAGTCCTCTACAACCTTTGCACCATCTAAATCCACACCATCGACAATGTCAATACTTTCATCACCCAGTGGACGGAATTTATTACATTTTGCATCAAGAGAGTCAGTGTCTTCTGCTTGAAGTACCACTTCAGTATCCTGACACAAATCATTCTGTGCAGATTCAACACCAAAAGAATGTCCTAATACATCATTGCACTCAAGCTCTCTATTTTGAACTAAATCACTGCCTTCAGAAGTTTCTGAAACTTCTTCAATGTTGCTAGCTATGGTAACTTCATTTTCAATTACACAAGGATCCTCTATGCCTACACAATTATCTACATTTGTATCAGCATTAGGAGTCAAAGATTCTTGCTGCAGTTTAACTTCATTTTCTGAATTTTCAGAACACGAAGGCGGGGTAGAAATTAAACTACTGTCAGCTACATCAGATGACTCAAGTTCATTAGATATGTAATTCAAGCTAGTTGTAATGGCACTATCAGCAGTTTGTTCACTTTTAATTGAGTCATCTGATTTAGTTGAAGAATTGATAGAAGTCCTTTCATTTGCTTCAGTTCCTATCACACAACTATTATTCTGTTTATTATTAAGGTCAGTAATTTCTACAGTTTCTGTACAATTTGAAGAACTTCCTATTTCATTATTACTGAAAGGCTTTTCAGGACATAACACTGAAGACACTTCACTTGCAATGTGCTCTGTGGTAGTATCAGCAACAGCAGATTTTTTAGAATCTACTTCATTATCACATTGATTACTTTCAGAATTCCCAGTATTTTCAGAAGACACACAATCAGTGCTAAGGGGACACAAAGATGATAATTTTACAGGTGTATGGTTATCAGATGAGGTAATTTTTGCATTTACAGTGACATCAGCTGATGGTTGGGATGTAGTGTATGGGGCAACACTGAACTTAAATGTTGAAGAATCTGCATTAGCAGCTTGTTTGCACAATGAATCAGTAGAAGAAATCTTACACGGAGAATCAGGGGGGAGTGCATCTTTTGTTGTACTGTCAGCAGAAGAGGAACATCTTACAGTCGATGTACTTGAAGAATTAAGTAAACTTTGAGAGACAGATGTTTCCTTAGTGTCCCGAAAACTGTTTGTTTCAACTCCAACGATTTTTCGATCTGATGTGCAACTGACAGCCACTGACTGCGCTGTTGAATTTTCAGCATTCATAGGCTTCAAGTCTTCTGCTGGAAGTTTGAAGTTGTGGCTTGATGTGGAATTAGATGTTGAAGCAGATGATACATTCTGCACACCAGATGAGGTAGTTGAAGCTGAAGAAGTAGATAGAACAGATGTTGTACATAAAGTATTAGCTGAAACAAGTTTTATAGAAGGAGAAGTGCCAGTAACAACAACAGATTTAACAACAACTCTGTTTATCGAGCCACTCTGATTTGTACATGTAAGTCCAGGGGGTACTTTTGATACAACTAAACGAACTGGTGACGATGAATGAGGATTACCTGAAGTTGGCGAATTCTGTGATGAAGCTGTTTTGGGTCCAATAATTTCCACTATATTAGGATTTGATGTTGAGCGAACAGAGAGGGCTGAAGCAACACCAGGCAAAGTCACTAACTTAATGGGAACAGTTTTTGATGAATTGAGAGGAACAACAAGGCTTGTAGGAGAATTTGTGCCTTGTAATGTTGATCTCTGCGCTCCACCTTTAAAAATTAATTTAAATTTTTGGCTACTTACTTCAGAAGGTAAATACTTAACAGGAGATAACAAAGATGTTACAACAGGATTACTAGAAGTGCTAACAACATGAACAGATTCTGTACACAAGGCTTCCTTTTTAACTTCTTGTTTTATAGATATTGTTCTGCTTTCTATGCCTAATGAAGATCCTGAACTGTGTAAAGTTACCAAAGGTATTGTCGATGATTCAGAAGTTGCTGTAGATGTATTAGATTCTGAATGATTTTCTTTTTGTATTGAAGTTTGTATACTGACTAAGGGAACAGAGCTTTCAGATGATACACAAGAACTTTTTTCTTCCACAAGAATTTTGCTAGATGAAACAATACTTGATGCTGATGTTTGCGCCTGGACATCAGATGTCACAGTGGAATCAGGATTTAATGAAGAATTGAATAGCACTGGGGAAAATGATTTTGACTTCTTGTCATCTTTGTTACAACCTATATCAAAGGAAACAAATATTAGATATTTATTAGAAAAATTTTAAGAAATTGGATACTATGAACAAATAAAAATTTACCAAACATAAAACATATTCATTAATCAATAATGAAACAATGCTATACACTATATTTGCATTACTTCGATACAACTTGTAGAAGTGCATAATAAATTTAGATTCATTTAAAAGCATATAATGTGAGCAGCATGTTAAAAGGAACTATGCAAATAAAACACTGGAAATTATGAGAATAAAGATAAAATAAGAAAATAACTATATTCTCTGAAATTCCCCAAAAGTACTGACCTAAACTGGAAAGTATGTCATCACATAATAATACAACAGTGCAGGTGTCAAATATACAATCAAACTGGTATGTGTAAGTGGCATTGCAATAACAGAACAGCCAAGCCTAAGCATTTCTTCACCCAAGACAGAATAAAAAGTATGCACTCTTTTCCACTTAACAGATTTCAGCGTAATTATTTTTAGAATATCACATTATTTTTACATAAATCTTTAATCTCAATTTTTGTTTCTAAGAAAATATTAAGTAATGCTTAAGAAAAGATACAAATTTTTATTCAGAATTCAGTTAAAATAAATTATAATGAAAAAGTATAACTAATACAGTCAAAAGTCTTTAATCCGAACTCGTCGGGACTTCGGCGATTCCGGTTTATTGGTTTATCAGTTTTTCCGGATTATAGACCATCAGTTTAAATATGGTAAGATGACATGCAGAAATTATAAAATTAAAAATATGAAACCGTAATTTATGTAATAAAGAGCAATTATGATCTAAAGGGTATAAAAATTTACAAAAAAAAAAAAAGCTTAATATTTATTGGTTTACTTTATTAAACATTTCTTTCTTAATATTTATTGGTTTACTTTATTAAACATTTCTTTCATGTAAATGAAAGAAATTAAGTAAAAAGTAAATTCTTTCATGTAAATGAAAGAAATTAAGAAAAGTTACGCATGCGTAAAGCATACATTACGCATAGTCGAAATTAGAAAATTGCAATCAGAAAACTATTTGACGTGTATTCGTGATATTTATAAGGACGAAGAATTTGATTTAAATCATAACAAAGACGGAGTACCTCGAGATGAAATACTACATTTAGTAAGGAATTATAAGCTGAATAAAATAAAAACATCTGCCCTGAAGATAAGGATAGTGCTGACAGATCAATTTCCAGTTCATTGTGTGCCGCGTCTCTCCCCCCCCCCCCCTGCAGAGCAGCGTGAAAATGATAAACATATTTCGGAATGATTAGAGAATCAAAGGATATGCCTTTATCCATTTTTTGCAGCAATTCCACTTTTTGTTTGATGGACATCGAAACATGCTTTCGCTTTGCAGATCCTTTGGTAGCTCCAAAATCGAAAATTCTTTTTGACATAATCGAAAGTTCAAGCTTGCTTTTATAAAATTGCTCTAACAGTCTGTAAAAAATAATAAGCCGAATTTAATTAGAAGATTAAGGAACAATGCAATCTGCAACATTAACTGAAATAGATAATTAGATAATTTTAGCTTAGCTTATACCGTCCGTTATACATTAAACGTGCATGCGTAAACTTATTATGCGCTTGCGTTAACGCATTATGCGTCGACACATGCGCAGAAAGTTCGTAGCTTTGAGGTCCGGATGATGGACGTCCGGATTAAAGACTTTTGACTGTATCAGACATTTTCATACAATTCATCCCCACTCTTTCTAAAGCAAAATCATCAATGTTTTTTTTTTTTTTTTTTTTTTTTTTAAATACACTTCATCACTTAATTTGCATTCAGCACATAGAGAAAGCCACGTTTTGCAATTTTATTGACACAGTGGAAATCTCAGCAGATCTGAGTCTTTTTTATTATTTTAAATTCCACAATTTCAATAGTTACTCCATTGGATAAGAAAGAATTAAAATCAGTCATGAATTATGATTAAAAGATTTAAACTTGTAAAAGCCGTATGATCTTCAACTACTAAAACTGGGTGATTTTTAAAGTTCAGTGTTTCTGAAACAATTTCTGCACCATTATTCTAATCAAACATCCACAGCATGTGTATCCGTATAATGAAATTTTAACAATCATATTAGAAAATTGTATGAAGGGTTTTATACCCCCCCAAACTCTTTATGCATTCTTTCAACTTTCTACAAAAAATTATCTACAGCTGCAATAAAAGAAAGGACTTATGAGTACTGACTTCTTATCAACCTTTCCTATATGAGAGGACTGCAATGTGCTTAGAAGTAAAACCAGCCCCAGTTAAATTTCCCATCTTGGAAACAGAACAACATGGGCAAAATTTTCAATAATAGATTTTTAAAGAATTCTCTCTATAGGATTAAATGCTGCACATTTACAAAGAGTATACATAAAGAATGATATAAAAATGGGGTAAAAGAAAATGCATAAATGAAATGTTCATTATCAGAAAAGGAAAAGTGAAATCAAGAAGACTATCACAAATGTTACCTAAAAAAGGCACTGCCAGCTGCAATGCAAATTTAAATTACAGCCAGAAAATATTACCTTGATTATGGAGCAGTATTATACAGTAAACCTTAGCAGAATGCAGTTTTGCGGAATGTGATTTTGCACATACATGTTACCTATACATGTAGATTGTTTCAATTTAATTTCGAACATTTTTACATCCAGTGCTAGATCTTTATTCATACCCAGTTTAGGGATGAATGATTTTAAATATGGAAGATGTCAAAGAACTGATTAAGAATGATAACTGCAAAATGATGAATGGAGAATTGGATGATCTTATAACACCAACTGACAGAGAAAGCAGCTACAGTGAAGAAGAAAAATGCCATTCACTTTTAAGAAATTAAATAGACTGTTGAAAAACGGCGCAGAAACTGACAGATTTTCAACAGGGATTGGGCAAAAGTACAAGGAGGACACTTTACCACAACCAATGAGAAACTGTGATCCTTACCAAAAAACTTTTATTAAAGATTGCATCAATCACTGTCCCAAGCAAAAATCACAGCTCTTAAAGGGGGAAAAACTGTATGATGTACCTAGTTATTAAGCAGTAGTGAAAATAGTTTTTTTTTTTTTTTTCGTTTTAATTATATAATAGTTAGTTTTGTTTAAATTATATATATTTTCTTGATTTGAACAAAACCTAACATATTTGTTTCACGGAAGATTAACTTTGCAGAATAGAATTTTGCCTTAAGCACAATATATATATGACATAATTCCCCAGACTTTGGCAAGGGTTTACTGCAGCATAAAATCCTACAGAGTATCTGTCTCTTTAAATTATGCTTATCTATTGAGTTTTAATGAATTACTTCGCTCTAGCTATTCTCTAATTAAAAATTAATTATAAAGGAATTATAATTATTATTGGGAATTATAAATAAAATAAGAAATTCTTACTTCATTTATACTTATAAAAAATCACTTTAGCCATAAACATGTAAAAAAACTAGAAACAAATAGAAATATTAAATTTCAACTTAATGTTTGAGCTCAAATATAAATCTAATTTTCTGCTAGATTTCAAGAAGCTTTCATTCATAATTTTGCCATAAAACTGAAGAGGATCCATCACATTTGGTTCTATAGTTTCTATAAATAAAAGTTATTAATGGCATACTACATTACAGCTTTGACATCCACTGTGTTAATACGATTGCTTTCTGTAAAAATCTTTTAGTGTTAGCATTTTTCATTACTATTAGAAAATGCATCTTCAATTCTTAAAATATTGAAATGTCATATTTTTTAGCCTCTTATCATTAGGCAAATCCTCATTTTTTATATTCAATACCTTTTGCTAGAAAAGCATGCCCAAACTATTTTTTATTAATAAGTTGCCCAGACAAATCCAGCTTTACATCAAGAAATGAAACATTATAATCTACATGGCTATCGTACTTCTCCAAAAATGGCTAAAATGAATTGCTTTCTGTAATGATTCTTCAAGCCCTTGCTACTGCTTCGGCCTACAGGTTGCAGGATAAAAATTGCATTTTGAACCAAAAAAAAAAACAACTTAATAGATTCTAAATTTTTGACATCTCTTGCTTTTAGTAAAGTCATTTACTTTTTTTTAAGATGGTGGCAATAAAACTGGCTTTTGTTTTAATCATCTCTTTTTCCTGCCATTTTATCACACATTCGAATTTAAAAACAGCATTTAAAAGGCATCAATCACATAAGAAATAAATAAGTGGTAGATTGCATACCATATGATTATCAGGGAAACTTTCCTCTTTTGTCTGAAATTTCTTCATTCTACTTTTATGGCACTTCTACAAACAATTCCAACTTATCCATGCCTTATGACATTGATTACCGTTATAGCAAACCATAACAGTTTCCACACTTAAGAATCTTACCAGATTCCAAGAGAAAGTATGATGCTCTCAATGCCATTCATTACTAGCTCAAAACAGTACTTCCCACTTCTGACAATTTTCTGCCAATGTATCTTTGGTCTTTAAATTTTAATATTTGGTTTGGCATTATCTAGTGCAGGGGTTCCCAACTTTTCTGTCCCTATGAGCACATTCTAGAATATCTGTTGGACGGCAGGCACCATTTACTTTTTCATGCTAAATTTATAGTTGGATTTACTTTTCATGCTGAATTTGTAGTTGGATAGATATACATGCACATAATTTACAAAAACAAAAATTAATTTAAAAAAATTTCATGTGTACACCACATGGCTTCCTTGTGAATAGACGGAATATTAAATTATATGCATTTTTTCTTGCATTTCATTTAAACTTATTGGATTGAATTAAATTTATTTTGTGGATAGCGCATAAACCCCAATAGAATAAATGCACTCTTTAAAATGTATTTGTTTATCATAGCGACACTCTGGCCCTAGGTTCACTTAACAGCGTTACATTTCATTCATTTTTTTTATCTAAGAATGCACAATGTTAATATCATCTTAAAAATTATCTAATTATTGCCACATGTTCTATTCAAATACTATAATAAATCTAAAACGATATATAAAAGGAATTAAAAAAACAGAAACAACAACCAAAAAAAAAAAAAGAAAGAAAGAAAGAAAGAAAGAAAAGTAAAAAAAAAAAGAAAGAAACAGTTTTTCACAGACAATTCAGTATTTCTCATTCAATTAATTCAGTTTTCACTTCGCGACAAGGCAAAAATAAATTAAAACTCAAAATATCTGTATTGAAAATTATGAAGTAAATCTTAAACACTTATTTCCTTGCATAAATTCCAGAATGGTTTGAGCATGATTTAATTTGCAATAATAAAAGAAGGTGTTATCTTTATTATTGCGAAGCTTACTCTCTCTAGATTGGTAACAAATCTACTATTCTGCTGTTTCAAACGTAATCAAACATTACCGCCATTGCAAAAATAATTAGGCTTAGGGGCACTTAAGCAACTTTTAAATTGTTAATAATTCTAAAAATATTGCATGCAGATTTACTAAAGGTATAAAAACCTTAACTGGAAGATAAGAACAACATAATTCAATCATTTTTAGAGCAAAAAGTACACAATTTACAAACATGTAAGAATAAAGAAACAGATTACTGAGCCGAGTAACAGAGTGGATATATATATATGTAAGAAAAATAAAGAATATGTAAAAGATTAAATTAGCAGAGAAAATTAATTCCCTTCTGTATTCTAAAAATAGTAACCTCTGTTTGCACTGCGTCATTTCGAGAAAAATCTATGTCATATGATTCTTACATAATTCTGATGATGTAAATGAAACTAAAACTCATACAGCTAATAGTAATTTTACAGCAATATTAACCATCCAATCAAAAAATGCATTGAGAACCAAAACTAACTCAGCTTGAAAAGATTTCATCTTGAACATTGCCCACTTTCTTTCTACGCTTTGCCTTAGCTGGACTGCAGTCTGTCTGCTCCTTCTTTTTTGCTGCAAATCTATCAAAAATGTCAGCCCTTTGGAACAGGCACAATAAATGTGCCAATTTGTTTGTGGCCACATCATGTTTACTGAAATAAAAAGTTAAATTAAAGTTAACCTTGACTGCCAAATTTCTTATTCCTTGTGGATCGGCGTTTCAGCAGTCTACCGCATCAAAATTCTCGCTGTTCATTGTGGATATAACCACCGAGCATTTTCAAGTAACTGCCTAGGCATCCTGGGTCACCAGTGCAGAGAACACACTGGTTAGCTCAAGAGGACAGTCCTATTGATGGATATGTTTGTTTAGAAGAATTGCGAGACATTTCAGTTTGGTAAAATCAGGAATTGCAAATGAAAAGTAATAAAAACAGTCAAACCATAATTTCTGACACTGTTACTCCTATTAAATTTATGATGTTAAAATATAAGTTATAATACTGAAAATTAATTATGTTTTCAACATTTTGAAATTTTTTGTGATTATTCAAAATACGTAATGTGTGTGCAAAATTTTTACAACTGTGATATTGTATGCAAAGCCTTCCCTGAAGAAATCTAATTATGTGGACTCTTAAAACACAAAGACTTTTGGACTGAAAATTTTTAATAGGACTATAAAATTTTATCAAAGTTTATATTTTGCAATTATGGAAATAATTATTTTGCTCAAAATTTCAGGATTTGTATTTTTTCAAATTATCTCTCTTCATATGCTAATGCTTTCTTTCTAATGCTTTTTCTTCCGCCCAACTGTCCCAACTTTTCTTTTGAAGGGGAGGACGGATATGTAAGAAAAATAAAGATTATGTAAAAATTTAAATTAGCAGAGAAAATTATTTCCCTCTTGCATTACAAAAATAATAACCTCGGTTTGCATAGCGTCATTTCGAGAAAAATCTGTGTCATATTGACTCTTACATAATCCTGATGATGTAAATAAAACTAAAACTCATACGGCCCATAGTAATTTTACAGCAATATTAACCATCCACTCAAAATGCACTGAGAACCAAAACTAACTCAGCTTGACTTAAGATTTCATCTTGAACATTACACACTTTCCTTCTACGCTTTCCTTAGCTGGACTGCAGTCTGTCTGCTGCTTCTTTTTTGCTACAAATCTATCAAAAATGTAAGCCCTTTGGAACAAGCACATTTAAGTGCCGACTTGTGTGTAGCCGCTGCATGCTGCTGAAAATAAAACTGAAGATTTAATCTGCCTTCGCCTCCACTTTCCTAGTCATTATGGATCAACACTTCAACGGCATTAAAATTCTTGCTCCTGAATATACAGTCAAAAGTCGTTAATCCGGACACCCATAATCCGGAATGATCTATAATCCAGACCTCAAAGCTACAAACTTTCTGCGCATCCGTCCATGCATAATGCATCGTTGCATGCGCATACGCATGCACGTAATACGGTTATGCATGCGCGTTTAATGTATAACGGACAGTATAAGCTAAGCTAAAATTATCCAATTATCTATTTCAGTTAATGTTGCAGATTGTGCTGTTCCTTAATCTTCGAATTGGATCCGGCTTATTATTTTTTTCAGACTGTTAGAGCAATTTTATATCAGTAAGCTTGAATTTTTGATTATGTTAAATAGAATTTTCGATGCTGGAGCTGCCAAAGGATCTACAAAGCGAAAGCATGTTTCGATGTACGTCAAACAAAAAGTGGAATTGCTGCAAAAAAATGGATAAAGGCATATCCTTTGTTTTTCTAACCATTCCGAAAGCTGTTTATTGATTTCACGCTGCTCTGTGGAAGAGCGTCACGGTGCGCAATGGATTGGAAGTTGATCTGACAGCACTATCCTTATCTTCAGGGCAGACGTTTTTATTTTATTTGGCTTATAATTCCTTACTAAATGTAGTATTTCATCTTGATGTACTCCGTCTATGATAAGATTTAAATCAAATTTCTCGTCATTATAATTCGCTTCTGATACTGAAGAAAGTGACACAGAGGTTATTGAAAACAAAAACGTTTCGATTGACAAATTAGTCGGTATTCTCGACACAGCAATTATAGGACTTGAACAGTGGAACTTTGTAACTAAACAAGAAATTATGTCTGTTTATAGAATTAAACAGAAAGTATTAACACATAAAACGAAGCAACTGAAACAACTTACATTGAAAGAAATGTTTAATAAAGTAAACAAATAAATATTAAGCTTTTTTGTAAATTTCTTTGTTTCATAAATTACGGTTTCATATTTTAAATTTTATAATTTTTGCATGCCATCTTACCAGATTTAAACTGATGATCTATAATCCGGAATCAGCGAAGTCCCGACGAGTCCGGATTCAAGACTTTTGACTGTATTACAAATATATATATATATATATATACATATATTTATACACTTTTGGTGCGACCAATTGCAACCAAAATAAGAGATGCACATCTACATGCTATTATAGCAAGCCTATATACAAAATTTCAACATTCTGAGGCTACTCATTTTTGAGTTATGTGAGATACATACATACGCACAGACGCCACGAAAATTTCTCTTCAGAATTCCTTTTAAGTTAGTTTTATAATTTTTTGAGGGAATAAGAGTCATTTATTCTGTCCTTACGTATAGATGTCATGCAAAAATATCATTAAATTGCATTCCATAGCAGTCAAAATGGATATTTTCGTTGAAATATGATGCCTGAAGTTTTTCGTGTTTACAATACTTCCTTTTTACTTCGTACAAGGAAGTAATAAAACTTAACATTTAAAAATTATTGTTTTTATTCTTGTGCAAAATAATTATTAAGTAATGCATGAAAAATCTACAAAGTAGAAATATTCTTTATAAAAAATACAAATCTCATACGGTCAAAGGGTTAGAACTATTTGTCGCCAAACGGCTTCTGAAATATTGCCCAAACTGGCTCCATTAAGTTCCATGCCAGGGATGAGACTCATTCTGTAACATTCTAGAGACATAGCTATATTTTTATACTCCGTGTTTAAAAGCTATTAAATTCCTAACTGTTTATTGCCTAATTTGGCAACTCTACTCTTGAGATGGAACCAGTTCAATTAATTTTGGATTTTACGTATACGAAATTAGGTTGGCGAATGTGCAAGGAAAAAAAAAGAAATGGGTCGCATTTCGCTTTATGCATTGTGTTGAACACAATTTCTATTTCATTAAAAATGAGAAAACTTTCATATATAATTTTATTGAAAACTAAAACATTTTTATTGTGATTGCACAGGGGCGGGCACAAATTAAACAATCGGTGGACGCCATGGTTAGTAGGCCAGTTTTATTTGCACTGAAAATATAATGACAAAAAATATTTTTTCAAACTTTTTCACCATTTCTAAACAACAAATTTTGAAATGCTCCTTCCTTTTTCAGTTTTTTTCCTGGGAAGGGGAAGAGTTTTTTTTTTTTTTTTTTTTTTTATTAATTTATTTCAGCTATTAGAGCACAAAAAGACAGTATCTTCAAATGTTTGGCAAATTTACTTATTTTTCCCTGCAGTATTTGCCCACATATTGACAGATGGTAGTTTTTGTTAATAATAAACCATCTCAACAATTCTTCCACATACTTACACTTGGTTTTTCTGAACTTTTCCCTTGTATCCAAATTTGTGTCAATAAGTAATAGTTATCAAGCCTGAGTTTGTCCACCTGGTACGGAATCGATAATTCGTATTCCTGACAGATACTGACAGACATGCTATTTTGCATGTCTTAGATAATAGTTGTCTTATATTTAAGACAGACTGCTTTATGCTTTTATCTTGCCATATTATGAATTTTTGATAAAACATTTTCAGAAAGAGGAAGAAAAAAATCTGAGTAATTTCTTTCTTTATGGAAGATTTGAAAAAGGAAGATAATTTGATTAGTAAAATGTCCTATCAAAGATCAAATGAGAACATATTCAGTTTGCCCAAAATATGTGCAAGTACAAAGCAAAGACGCAATAGCCTTCATAAAGAATATTCCACATTTTATTCTAAATCTTGCTGTAGAGAATAGTTTATCCAACAGATGGCAGTATCTGCCAAGCTCCTTTGGTAATTATCAATGCGCATGCGGAGTATGTTATTAGGAGAATGAGCTGTCGTTAAGAATGTTGCTGCGCGTTTTCGATATGTAAATAAAAGTATATTTTTATAACATAGATGTTCTTTACTCTCTAATGCGAAGCACTAAGTTAGTGCATGAATCTCTTCCGATTTAGAATCCATTTCCAAACCGTGGATCACCACAATAAAAAGTGGCATCCGTGACAGGACGCATTAGTTAGCTAAAGGACACTTTTAATCGTTTAACAGTAGAAATAGAAGCCTTGAAAGTAAGAAGAACACCACTGCGTGCAGCTTTCACGAAAGCATATAATAGCCTACATGAACATTTGAATGAGTCAGAATTGAACAGTGATGTTCTATTATCGTCCCTGGAAATCCTGGAAGATAAAGGAATTCGACTACAACAGTTGGATGAAGAAATATTGGATCTCCTATCAAAATCGAAAGAAGTCTCGCAAGAAGAATATACTAAAGAATTTGAGTCATGTGAGACTTACAAGGAGAAATTAATAGCAGCCAGGATGAAAGTGAAGCAAGTCACTGTGAAAATAGAGAAAAATTTGCTGACTCATGCATCGGTAAATGAAACCAGAACTGTTGATTCAACGACAACGGCAACGAATTTGAAGCTTCCGAAAATAAATTTGATTGAATTTACAGGCGATCCACGACAATGGTTGAATTTCTGGAATACCTTTAGTAAGATACACGAAGATCCAGTGCTAGATGATCATTTGAAATTCGTATATCTGATCCAGGCTACTGCTGCCAAATCGAAAGCACGGTAAATAGTGCAGAGTTTCCAGACAACTAGAGAAAATTATCCGAAAGTCATTGAACATTTAAAGAATCGTTTTGGACGTGAGGATATTCTTATACAAGTGTACGTTCGGGATTTATTGAATCTTGTGTTGATAAATAATAATGCAACCAAAAAGGACTTTGCGCTATCATTGTTGTACGACAGTTTAGAAACCAAACTACGTGCTTACATCCCTTCGGAGCTGAATGCCACCGATCTCCCTTCTAGAGGCTGTTCAGTTAAATAGTTTTTGCTGTCGAAATGGTGGGAGGGCCCATCATGGCTGTTAGAACCAGAATCGTCACGGTCAAGAGGCACCGATTTGCCAGACGAAGAGACCATAAATCCATAAAGGCGTAAATCAGTATTGACAACTCTTAACAAAGATTCTAAACCTGACAATTGGTATTACAGGTACTTTTCATCCATAAAGAAAATTGTACGCATGTTAGGTTGGATTCTTAGGTTTTACTTTAAATTACGAAGAATTATAAACGAAACCTCCAAAATTTTGTCAGTTTCGGAAATTGAAAGAGCTGAGATAACTCTTTTATGTTAGTGATTCAAAGAGAATTATTTAAGGATGTGAACGATGATAAAATTAAAGACCTCAGACCTATAGTTGATCGTGATGGTTTGATCAGAGCTAAAACCAATATTTCTTATCGCGACGATACTGATGACTTTAAGTTTCCTGTCATTTTGCCATCTGACCATGCAGTAGTAAAATTACTAATAATGAATGCACATAATGAGCTGCTGCATGCTGGTACTTCTATGGTGATGTCTCATTTGTGGGAAATGTATTGGATCCTCAAGACTCGTAAGACAGTACGAAACTGCATTAGAAAATGTGTTAAATGTCAAAGATTTAAATCCAAAAGTTGTGATGTAACTCCAAGAATTTTGCCGAAAGATAGAGTACGTGATGCAAATATTTTTGAGATAGCGGGTGTCGATCTGGCAGGACCCCTCTACCTTAAAGATGGTCGAAAAGCTTATATTGCTCTTTACACATATGTGGTCTATAGGGCCATTCATCTGGAGTCAGTAACATCCTTGACAACTGAAGCTTTTTTCCAGTCATTGAGATGTTTCATTTCTCTTCGCGGAAGACCATCTACAATATACTCAGACAATGGCAGTAATTTTAAAGGAGCGGAGAGCCTTCTGCATACAATTAATTGGGAGAGTCTGCGATCAAAGGCCGCTGAGCAAAGAATTCAGTGGAAATTTATTGCTCCCTCCGCACCTTGGTGGAGCGATTGGTGGGAACGTTTAGTTCAAACGGTGAAACAGATTCTGAGAAAAGTTCTAGGTCGTGCTGCCCTGGATTACGAGGAGTTGCTTACAGTACTATGCGACTGTGAGAGAGTAATCAATACTAGGCCACTTACCTATGTGTCGGAAGACGTTGAAGATTCATCCCCATTAACTTCAGAAATGTTCCTGCGCGAGATTTCCAAATCAGGAGTACCTGATATCGATACAGTGGATAAGGAAAAACTGAGTAAACGACCTAAGTATCTACAAAAAGTGAGAGAACAACTTAGAGCAAGATTCCGTGTGGAATATCTACGACAGTTACGTCAGCAGTCCATTAAAAACTCTATAGCTAAACCTCTTCAGGTGGGTGAAATTGTTCTACTTGAAGATAACAACAAAAAACATGCTTTTTGGAACTTGGCGTGTTTTATAAAGCTGATACCTGGTCGTGATGGACAAATAAGACTTGCTCTCATAAAAACAGAGACTTCTGAGTTTCTGAGACCAGTGCAAAGACTGTACAGACTTGAGCTGGATAACCCAGTCCCAAAGGATATATTCTTATGACTACCAGCAGTGGTAGAACTGTGAAACCAGTCATACGTCTGTGAAATGTTTTGTACTTGTTTGAATACTTTGTAATAATTTGATTTATTTTTTATTTTTCTAGGTTTAATATTATCTGTTAATATGTCTAGAAAATTATGGAATGCTGCATCTCCAGGTTAATTTGTATTTCAATTTAATTAGAACATCTTGGTAGGCATAATTTTATACTTTAATATTGTATACTGTACTATTATGCATATATTATACTTAACAGATGTGTGAATTTACCTCCCAGTAAATTCAGGTGGGAGGAATATGTAGTGAATAGTTTATCCAACAGATGGCAGTATCTGCCAAGCTCCTTTGGTAATTGTCAATGTGCATGCGCAAGCGGAGTGTAGGAAAAGTATGTTATTAGGAGAATGAGCTTTCGTTAAGAATGTTGCTGTGCATTTTCACTATGTAAATAAAAGTATATTTTTATAACATAGATGTTCTTTACTCTCTAATGCAAAGCACTAGGTTAGTGCACGAATCTCTTCTGATTCAGAATCCATTTCCAAACCGTGGATCACCACACTTGCATTCAGAAACAGAACTTGGACAATGTTCTAAACACTATTATAAAACAAAACATAAAGGATAATTTTTTCTTTTCATTGAAAATATCAAATACTGTTTAGGGATTGAATTCTTGATGAAAAACTGCGAGCAAATATTCATGAAAATACAACTGCAGTCAATTGTGATACTGGGACTTTCTGTGTCACTCAAATATGGCTGCTGAGGGGACGGGGGGTTGCTTCATGCATGCGCATTTGATTTTTTCCCCTCCGTAATAAAACATGTGCAAAGTCCAAATTCTTAATTTCACTCTGGCACTAAATAAAATACCTTGCTATTGAAGAAACAAACATTTTAGCATAAATTTGTGTGATCAATAATTTGCCCTGCTTGGCATACATCTCAAACTGAAACATTCTAAACAGAAACATCATTTGTTTTACACTTATTACTATGATACATCCCTGGGGCCAACTTGGCGAATCATTATTTACTATATTTAATTTACTATATTTTGCTTTCATTACTGCATGTTTATCAACACATGACAAATTGAGTAATGACTCAAGCAGTGATGCCTAAACAATTTTATTTATTTATTTATTTATTTTTACATTAGTAATTGAATAACAAAGTGCATGGTAACCTTTTATGTTGACATTGCACTTGTCAATGATTACAGATTTAAGTTAAATACACTAAGAAATGTTGACGAGAAAAAATTTAACAAAAATTTCTTTCTATACCCTAAAAACAGATTTTGTTAATGATACCCATAGACCAAAGCATTATATTTAGTGCTATTTTAACTAAGAATAACTGATTCATTATTCACATAAAACCAGACCCGTCGGCAGAGCTCATATGGCAGGACCAGGTGGCAGAATTTAGGGAAGACAAATTTTTTGGAATTTAGAGGAGCATGGAGCAACAAAATTAAGGGATGACTTTTTTTTAGAATTTAGGGAAAGCACTGGGACCCCAAATTTACTGGTAGCAAAAATTTAGATCTTGGGGGGTGGGCTGGTAGCAGAATTTAGGACCCGCAGAGATTGGATCAGGTGGTAAGATATCTAGCGCCGGTCTCAATAAGCCTTAAAAATGTGTGGCAATTTATTCAAGACTCAAATAAGCCTTAAGCATATGCAAGAAATAGACATTGGTAAAATAAATAACTAAAACAATACAACTTAGGCTGAACTGTCTCAATGCACGATAGAAGCAAGACAAAATTTAGAAGAACAACTTGTCCTTCGTCGACAATCTCATGATTCAAAGCCAATAACGTATAGTGGACACTGTAAAGCTAGGCTAAAAATTATACTTTACTGATTCCAAGGGATTTTGTTTAATATAGCTCATAGCGCTGTTCCTTAACTTTTTGATTTGATCCAGCTTATTACTTTTTGCAGGCTGTTATTATTACAGCAATTTTATGCAAATTAAAGTTTGAACTTTCGATTATGTCAAAGAGTTTCTAATTCTGGAGTTGAAACAAGACCTACAAAGCGAAAGCATGTTTTGATGTGCATTAGACAAAAAGTGGCATTGCTGAAAAAAATGAATAAAGGTATATGCATCTTAAAATTACACAAGGTGTATAGCATTGGAAAGTAAATGCTGACGAGAAAATAATATGATATAAGGAAATGTACATGATATAAGAAAAAAGAAAAAGGAACTTTTTGAATCATTCATGAATTTCGATACCCCACTCGCAATGAATAACAGAAAAATTATTCGTTATGCTAAAAGTGATGATCATGACAAAATGATGACTGAATGGGTCAGACAGTGTCGCAGCGAGGATGTACCATTGACGAGTCTAATGCTAATGGCTAAAGCCTAAATATTTCATGAAGAAATAAACTTAAAAATTGAGTGCACATATCAACAGGTTGGTTAACCCAAATTTAAAAATCACCATGGTATAAGGCAATTAAAAATTTCAGGTGAAAAAGCTTCAGCTGATACTGAAACTGCTGAACTATTTGCAGACGAATTTATTGAACTCATTAATAGTGAAAAGTTATTTCCAGAACAAATTTACAACACTGATGAAACTGGTCTTTTCTGGCAATATGTACCACAAAATACCTTGGCAAACTCTACAGAAAAGGCTCCAACTAGTTTCATAGATTCAAAAGCAAGACTAACAATTTTAGTATGCGCAAATGCTGCAGGAATGCACAAGTATGAGCTTTTTTTTAATCAGAAAAATACACGATTTTGAGCATTTAAAGCAGTAAAGTTTCTCCTCCCAATACATCATACAAATAAAAGCACATGGATGACACAAGCGTGAATGAATGTTTGGTTAGAAAATCATTTTATACCCTGGGTTTGGCAACATCTCAATTCAGTCAATTTACCTGATGACGCAAAAATTGTCCTGATTGTAGACAACTGTTAGGCTCATGCTCCACTTAGTTTTAATGAAAGATAATGTATCTGTATTATTCTTTCCACCAAATTGTAAGTAAATCATTCAGTCTATGGATATCAGAATAGTACGCGCTCTAAAATGCAAATATAAATAAAGCAGTATTTTTAAAATCCATGTTTAATATCTTGAACAATGGCAAGACTATTCAAGAATTTTTGAAATATTTTAGCATAAAATCTGTTGTATGGAGCACTGCAAAATCGTGGGAGGATGTGTTTCCAGATGCTTTAAAAAATACTTAGCATAATTTATAACCACTTACCATATTTCATGGTAAGGATGATGAAGATGATAGACACGAATTTGAAGGTTTTTGGATACTGCAAAGCACAGATGAAATTTTTCAATTAATGGACTTTGTAAAGAAATGAATGAGTATGAAGATGATACAACACAAGTTCTTTATTGCGATGACAATGCCCCTATCATCAGTCAATTAATGGATGGCAAAATCTGTAATATGGTGTAGATCCAGAAAATACCGATAGTAAAGACAGTGAGGGAATGGAAAATTAAAGAATTTCGATTGACAAATTAGTCGGAATTCTTGACCTCGCAATTACAGAACTTGAACAATGTAACTTTATGATTGAACACGAAACTATGTTTGTCTACAGAATTTCAGAAAGTATTAGCATAAAAAATGAAGCAACTTAAAACAACTTACATTGAAAGAAATGTTTAATAAATCTCCTGGAACAATATGTCCCAATCATAATGTCAACTGGGACTATTTGTTCCAAATGTTTAGGATATTACCCCTTCTCAGAAGACAAAACTAAAATTTATGGTAATATATAATGTGAATATTACAAAACATAAACTCTGTCGCTGTTCATAGACATGAGAAATTTTCATATATGTTTCATAAACACAAACATAATATATCAGCATGTAGTAATTTGATTACTGGTGGGATATATTAGCCCACTGTTAAATACGACTGGGAACATATATACCACAAAAAGAATTTATTCAAAATTTCTTAATTCTGACATTAAAAATGTTAAAATTATTACTTAACAAGAACTATTTCATACTAAGTATGCCTTAAATATAATTGCACTTACTGTAAAATTAAAAAATAAATAAACAAATTGAAATTTGAGTAATCGATGTATTCAAAAACATAAGTGTGCCATCTGCAATCTAAAAGTGTTGGCCAGGCTTTTTTAGTCATATATTTGTTCCCTAATTCCTTAAAAACAACTGCAAATGTAAAAACGCATTTAAAGTAAGGTTTATTTACTGAATAGGGTAATGGAATCTGATCTCTGGGAGATATGTGCTCATTAGGACCAAAGGGGTTAAATTGATGATCTAATATTACGTACTTAAAAAAATCCCAAATCAGGAATTGCCAAAGTCTTGGACCAGTCTGGATCTTGGACTTTGGACTGTATATCAAAGGAAAACATTAATGATTGTCCTAAAAAAATTTTTTACTGATAAATTCTGATGGAGTTAATACACAGCTATTAGCAGCAACTGAAGCTTGAATACATCAAAGTGAATCCAGAAATGAAACAAAATAAAATGATATGGAAGCACACTGGATTTCCCTAGACCCAAAGTTCAGAACACAGAAATCTGCTTTGATTAGTTTTACCACCAGTTTTTGGGATGAAAAGAAGTTTATTATGTGATTATTTTTTACAAAACATCATATTAACAAGTGTTTATTATGGGCAAGTGTTTATTATGGACGTATTGCTAAGCCCATAACTACTATGATAAAATCAGTAAAAACGTATTGCCCAAACAAAAACATTCAAAAGATAATTTTGTCTTTTTTGGAAAAAAAGAAAAACTGTTGCTTATTAATTACATGTAACACAAAACCATTAAAAAAGGTTTTTATTATACCGGCTTGTTAGCCCAATTATAATAGGCTACAAAGGGCATCATGAAAAACTTGACAGAAGGGTATAGCTTTTGTATAACAGCTTAATCTAATATAAGATTCAAGTTTCCTAACTTACACTCAGCAACGTATATTCAAGCTTCTTCCCCACTCATTATGCCTACCAGACATAGGTGTGAATGCCTTTAAAGAATAAAGGGGGTACTAGCTTTTCTGTGATTCAAGTCAATAAAAATGAGATGAAAGATGCCACTCAGAAACAGCTTTAGGGCGGGAATAACACAATTCTTTTTCCTGGAATTCAAAAGTTACCTGCCACAACTGGTAATGTACACAGCGAAAACAAAAGGGGGAGGTGACAGTTCTATATCTCCCATTCATAACACAATTCTTTTTCCTGGAATTCAAAAGTTACCTGCCAGAACTGGTAATGAACACAGCAAAAAAAAAAGGGGGGAGAGGGGACAGTTCTATATCTCCCATTCTACTAGGCCGATTGACGAAATTTAAATTGCATTTTTCATGTATCAAAAGTGCGATGTAGGATATATATTAGATTTACATACAGTATTGCTCTAGCATATGTACTTTGACAAGAAATGAGACTTTTCCTGAAAAAACATACCAATTTTTCTTTTCCGTATTTCGATTCTACAATTCAAATTATGCCTAAATATTAAATTCTGTAAAATTTCGTGCGAAATTTGTGGAGAAAATCACAAATTTATCTTGCAGTCTTTTTTTTTTTTTTTCAGTTGTGCCAATAATTCACTTGGAGAACTTTTTAATATATGGCAACCAATTTTCCTTTCCCTTCCATTGTACATGAGTGAAAAAAAGTCACTTCGTTCCTACTTTGATACATTGTGCATGAGTGGGAAAAATGACACATCGTTCTCCTTTCAATTTTAACAAAGTGCCTAAAACCACATTTCATGTTATTATCGCTTTCGACAAATATGCCAAATTTGAAAACGTGCCAATATATAAATTCACGTATATCTTCGGAAATTTTTTTAAAAAAATGTAATTTTTTTTTAGGTATGCTTAGAAATACATCTACTTTACCATGATGGTAAAAATTTTAAAGATTATAGCTCAAAATTTTTTTTCGAAACATTTAAAATTATTTAAAAATACAAATTTTAAAAATAAATCATAAAAAATGGGCAAATTTTATTTGGAATGAACCTAAATTTTGAAATGTGAAAGGAAGAATCAAATAAGTTTAATCAAAAAAAGGAGATACTAATAAATATATACCAAACTCAATTAACATTGAGGAACTAAAATTTTGAGAGCTTATTTTTTAATAAGTACTTGTGCAATTTTTACTAAACTTAGCAGTTTGGTGTAATTTGAGTGGTAGAATGGAAATATGGGGAAAAATTGGCATGCCATTTCAGAAAAAGTACGATTTTGTGACAAAATACCTATATTAGAACAACGCTATAAATAAATCTAATACATATCCCTAAGTTGCACTTTTGAGACAAGAAAAATGCAAGTTGAATTTCTTATATTGGCCCAGTAAAACAGGAGATATAGAATTGTCCCTTTCTTTTTCCCCGCAGTGTACATTGAAATCAAGCAACATTGCATAGAAAGCTGAGCAAATCATTTCATTTTGGATCTTTAATCTATACAATTGTGCTAAGCTTACTGAACATACTAAAACTTACTGAACATACTAGATTACTAAGGCTGCTTGCATATTTTTAGAGAACTTTTTATTGTATTTGCAGAAATATTTAACATAAAATTTTTGTATTTTGAATGGTCCATTTGATAACCTTTAATCTCCACTATCTTTCTACACTGTAATTTCTAAGACGATAAAGTTTTTTCAATAGCAGAAGAGATATTCCATTCTTCTTGAACAGTTTTCCAAAGTCCAAAGAAGGTTGTAGGTCAAAGTCTGAACAATCTGCTTTTTTAAAGTTCAAAAGTGCAAAAATCCATGGATGATATATAGGAGATTTAGTAGGCATATGAATGATTGGTATGTATGGCCTAGGTAGATGTTTCTTGTTCCCTTTTTTTGCAGGAAATTAACAGTGGATTTTGACGTGTGGCTGCTCGCATTGTCTTGATGCGGTTCTACTGATTGATTACAGTGTGGGTGAAGTGATGCTATTTCTTATTTGAAAATTGGGTATAAAAT
Organism: Stegodyphus dumicola; assembly: GCF_044657685.1. Lineage (NCBI taxonomy): Eukaryota > Metazoa > Arthropoda > Arachnida > Araneae > Eresidae > Stegodyphus > Stegodyphus dumicola. The sequence goes on from NC_140776.1 coordinate 137,463,222, forward strand.
ATATTCCTGATAATATGTGGAGTTGATCTTAACAGTTTTTTACACTCTCTATAATTTTTATATATTTTTTTAGAGAGAAATCTGCAGCACGTTCAGCTTTCAGTGATATGTCATAGAAAAAGTTGATGCCATTACATTTTCTCGCCTTTTTAAGATTCCAATCAGCATTAATCATTCTGTTTACAGTTGAAACAGAGCATTTTAATGATTATGCAATTGTGCTTTAGTTTCGAAGATTTTCTTTTAACATTTGGTAAGACCCGCCTAATGCTAGAGGGCGCTGAGAGCGCCATTGAGTGTGTGCTGAGATTCGATGCAGTTGCTCGATGGAAGGTGTGACGCAGTTGCGAGATTCTGAAATTGAGATATTATATTTAATTAAATCAATTTATATTTTATTGATTGGTGATTACTGAATTTGATTTATTGATATGAGATGATATGTTTTGCTGAACCACCACACTTTCGACAAACTTGGATTACCACTGAACCTCAACCCCCCCCCCCCATGCGCAACATTAAATCGACTTTGCAATATTCAAAACGTTCCGTTTTTTTCTTGGACATGTATTTTGAACAATTTTTCTCCTTGAAGTCATATTCTGATGTTCTTTTCCTGTCTTATTTTTCTTTTCCTTTTTCTGACAATATTATCTATCGCTTCTTTAGATATTGAAAAATCATGCGCTTTTGCAGCATTTTTTAATAACTAAATACAAATAATCCTTCAGAAAAAGTGCAGACAAAGCCTTAAGTCCATTGCTTCTTTAAAAGCATAATTTTGCATGAAAACAAAATTGTCAAACAGCAGACAATAATTTACACTTTTAAAAATATAGTTGCAGTTATAAAATAATTTTGCAAACTGGCAATATTTTTATAGCAAAGCAAAGTCGTCTAAAAAATGTGCAAACAGCCACTGCATATGCAAGTATATCTATTCAATAGCAAGATTATGAAAAGAGAAATGACTATTATACGTTCTGAAACATTAATAATGTTTATTATACATTATGAAACATTAATAATGTTTATTATACGTTATGAAACATTAATAATGTTTCAAGAAGAAACATAATAATAATCACGGATATTTCATAAATTTTAACAATAATTAGACATTATTCAAAATTTGATGGCTCTAGGTACCATTGTTTTATCACAATGCAAGAAACATATATACATTTATGCAGATACTTCATAATTCAATTTCTTTAAGTATAACACAGTGCGATAATATTTGGTGGCAACAATTTGATAAGTGAAACACACATATAAAGTTTTCGATGCAAAATGCCGAAACGAAATTAACAGCCTTTCTGGGCTAAAAAAAAAAAAAAAAAAAAAAAAAAAAATACAAATATTGTTTAAAATAGAAACTGATATCCTATGAAAAAATTAAAGAAAACTGCACATAAAACGAATCACAAAAGAAAGATTAAAAATACAATTGCATGTTTAACTTTAAGCAGATGTGCAATAAAACATTAAACATAACTCCTATAAAAGATCAACAGAAAAAATACATGCAATGAAAAAAGAAATACAATCAGTCAGGTTCCCACTCAGGACTTTAATTCATTACTCAAAAAGCATAATTTTATATAATAGCGAAAATGCACATACTAATTGTTTAATAAAATTATCACATGAAGCAATTTAATACTTAAATTAAAACTTACCATCAACTGCAAGTTCTTTGGATGCAGGTTTTTGAGATATGCTTTCTTTATTTGAGATCTTCAAAACTTCTTTTACAGTAGGTGGAGGAGCTGAGTTATTGTCATCAGAACATAAATTTTCTGTTTTAGATAAAGAACTGGAGCTTATAGTCAAAGATTCAGTGACCGGAGGACCTGGAGTACTGGTTGGAACCTCAGATAATTGCATGCACCTTCTTCTTTCTTCTTCAACCAATTCTACATTAGACTCTTCACTAGATGCAACTGAGGAACTCTGACATGGACTTTCTTTTACATTTAAAGATGGATCTTGCACAGCAATATTAATATGATTTAACAATTTGACCCTTTTGTCAGTGTTACAAGGCAAAGATAATATTGGAAATTTTTCAGTATGAGAGGCCACTGTAATTATATTTGCAAGTCTAGTATCTGGAGAAACCCTGCCTTCACAAATTGAGATGTCTCTTTTCTCCTGCACCACCAATACATTCCGGGCCGGTAAAAACGTGCCACATGATGGAACAACAGGAGGTATTGAATTTACCTCGGTAGCACGCCCTGACTTGGCCAACATATTTGGCACTGCCGGTGAGGTTTGCAGAGAAGGCACTTCAATCACATGGGGCTGGATTGGTAAAGTATCAACACTGATTATCTGCGCAATTGGAGGATTTTTTACATCAAGAACACATACACTTTTATCAGACACATCAATATTGTCTTTTATTTCTTTTTTAGGTGCTGGTGTTAAACACGAAAGTGATAAATCACAAGAATCTGAATGATTAGATAATATATTTTTGCACTTATCACCATCTCCACTCGATGGTACTTTCAAAGTAACTGGAAGTGAAGGCTCACTTTTTACATCTTCACTCAGTTCAGTCCCAAAAACATCTTTTTTGTTGGCAGTAGCATTTATATTTACATCAACATTTTGTACTTCATTTACAGTAATAATATCTTCCCTAGAATTAGTTTCAGGAGCAATTTTGTCACTTTGTACATTTTTATTTACATTTACACTGTCAAGTATATTTTCTATTATATCTTTATTTATAGAATATGTATTGCACTGTTTTTGGCTATCTGTAGAGCTAGAAACATCCTCTTCAGGATAAGCCGAAACCCTCTCGGGTTTTAATAGTTTGTTTGCATCCGTAGAATCACTTACTTGCATTTGAACATTTGAACCTGAGGCAGTTTCATTTGTATTGCAAGTAGGTGAAGAGGCTGAGTTTACACTCAGAGGCACAGTGGATACTAAACTACTGGCAGATTGCGACTGAGTCTGTTCACTAGGACAGTTGCTTTTATGTACACTGTTTTTGTTATCATCTGGTGCACTGGGTGAATGAGGTAGATAATTATTTTGCATAAGAGGTGATTTTCTGGAACCTGAAAATGCAAAAACAATACAATAGTAGATTATAAAAATTTAACATTAGTTATGAGAGCAATTCAACAGGTTCATTTAAATAGGTAAAAAAAAAAATTACCACCAGGCAATAATTTAATAGTTTATTTAACACAGTGAGTTAATTCGGATTTTGCATTGCTTAGCACAAATTACATATGCTTATCCATCCCCAAGCAATGGCAAGTTTCTTCCTTACTGGAAGAAACCATTGAAAATAACTAGGCTGAAACTAGGTATTTTTCCTATAAAAATGTTGAAACTAGTTTTTTTTATTTATTTTGTATTGATATTACCATATGAATATTTTATTCACATGTAGTACTGTTACATTACAAATTAAACATTTCCTTTACCTATACAATTTAACAAATTAACTGCAATAACCCCCTCTTTTTACAAAATTACAAAACAATTTTTTTAAAAACAAAATATAAACATGCCTAGTATTCCTGCATTAAGCTGCTGAAAAATTATCAGTAAAGACAAAGTAAGAAATTTAGAACTAATCTTTCACAAAGACAAAAAAAATGTAATCCATAATTAATAAATTTCAAATAATACTGTAAATGCAACATAGAATTTATAAAATGCTTAATCCAGAACTTTTAAACAAGCAATAACCCCAAATGAAAAAAAATTAATAAAATTTAATGAAAAAAGAACTTAACAAAAGAGGAATTAAATCAAATTCAATGTCACTTCGTCAGGAGAGAGGAACATTGAAATGAATTGAAATCTCCCTTCTACAAAAAGCCTTGCTTTTCGGTATTCAGAATTAGCCGACGAACCATTTCAATGCATTTTAATTATAATTATAGCTGATGAACCATTTAATTACAATAGTTCACCTGAAAATTTTGGCCTTTCCCCAAAGGAAGGAAAAAACAAAGTAAATTCTAATTAGAATCTTGTACCTTAAATAAAGAGAATTCTATTTTATTTAAAGAATTGAAACCAAAAGTAAAAAATTAAAATACTTCAGTGAAAAATATAAATAAAAAATTTTACCTTTAAAAATATAGCACATAATTCAAAGAATTTTAAACTTTAGTAAAATTATAAAAATTAAAACTCACAATAAGTAATTAAAAACATTGAGCACTTTCATTATACCTCAATCGAAGCTAGGGTACACGTTTGCCAGTTTGGCTTCATTGCCAAAAATGAAAAACCTTGATGAGAAATTAAGCGTTTAAAAGACTGAAATTTGGAACGAAATATGAAATTTTGAAACCAAAAGAAAAACTTTTTAATACTTCAATGAAAATTTTTTAATTTTGACAAAGAAAAATATTATTTTACTAATTGAACGAAAGTATAGTAAATTCTGACTCTTTTAAAACAAAAATGGGAATAAAGAACATCATTCAACAGACATGAAATTTCAAAATCAATTATTCTTTAAAAATAGTAGACACAAAAAGGTGCCTAAAAAGCGGTAAAAAAAGTTTTTAATAATTGTTTCATAGATATGGGTAGAAAAATCCATAAAGTTGAATTTTAAGATTTTTTTAATATTGTAATTTAAAATTACAGAAAAAGGTTGAAAAGGAGGTAAAGGAACTATTGTTAGAAAAGTAAAAAGTCTTCATATCATGGGCTTATCATGACGACTTTGAATATAAGTGGCCTTTGTTTAGTAACAGAACAGTAATTAAAAGAAAAATAAAAACCTATAACCCCTTTAAAATATCCTGCTCTTTTGGGGCTTTAGGATAAAAAAAAATATGCTTTTAAAAAGTATTACAGGATGTAGACTACTCCAGATTTCTTTAAAATACTAGTATTAATAAATTTTAAAGCAATTTCATTAGCTTTTAAAATTTTGCTGAGAATTAGAATTTCTTCTTCTTTTGTTTCTATTTCAGCGTAAACTTTTTTAATTTTGCTAATTTGGTTAATAATAGTATTTGCAATAACTTTTTTAGATATGCTAGAGTTAAAATTTATAAGTTTATTAGTAGAAAAATTAAAATCTTTTCTTTTATCAAAAAGTTTAATTTCTGTTAGATTATGAATACTTAAATCAAAGATAAACTATTTCCATTTGGTTTTTATTGGTCTTAGTTTCAGACAATTTGGGTAGATGTTGCTATTTTCGATGTGATTAAAATTGATGTCATCAATATATCTATAAGAGTATTGCTTGTTTAAAAGTTTTTTAAATTTAAATATTTTTTTTTTAATTCTTTGTCGCCTTTTAAGATTATTTGAAATTTATTGATTATGAATTACAATTTTTGGTCTTTGTGAAAGATTAATTCTAAATTTCATACTTTATGTACATATACAGTACAAAGTCCGAAATCCGGACGTCCATTATCCGGAATGATCTAAAATCCGGACCTTAAAACCACCAACAAAGATTTTCTCGTAGGCTTTAAGCATGCGCACTTGACCCCTCCCCCCTCCGCGCATAATAAAACATCTGGAGAGCCCCGATTCTTAACTTCACTTCGACGCTAAATAAAATACCTTGTTATTGAAGAAACAATCATTTTAGTATAAATTTGTACGATTTTTTTGTAATTTGGCTCCGTTGCTGCATATTTGCGTGGCATGCACCTCTAACCGAAACATTCCACATAGATATATCGTTGATCTGACGCTAACCTAGCGAATCATTTTTTTATTATACTTTCCTTTCATCATCGCTTGTTTATCAAAACATGACAACTTGAGTAATGACTCATGTAGCGATGCCTAAACATTTTTTTTATGTTAGTAATTGAATAATAAAGGAGTATGGTAATGTTTTATGTTGACATTCCGCTTGGCGATGATTACAGATTTAAGTTAAATGCGCTAAAAAATGTTGACGTGGAAAAATTTACCAAAGATTTCTTTCCATATGCTAAAAATAGATTTTGTTGATGATACTCATAGACCCAAACATTACATTTAGAGCTATTTGAATTAAGAATAACTGATTTGTTATTCGCATAAACTCAGAACCAACGGCAGGGCTCGTATGGCCGTGTGAGTCCCAGAATTTATGACCCACAAAGTGCATCAGGCGGTAAGATATCCAGCGCCAGCCCTCAATAAGGCTTAAGTATATGTGGGAATTTATTTATCTGATAAGCCTTAAGCATGAGCAAGAAACAGACATAAATATAATAAATAACTAAACAAATACACTTCAGGCTTAATTGTCTCAGTGCGCGATAGAAGTAAGATAAAATTTAACGCAACAACTTGTCGTTAGTTGCCAAGCTCATGGTGCAAGGATAGCTAAATTTGATGATGACAGCCGCTAATTTTAAAAGTTTTCGGATATCGCAAAACAACGGTGAAATTTTCCCGTTAACGGATTTTGTAAAGAAATGTGGAGAAGCGGTAATAAATGAAGATGATATAAAAGAAGTTTTTCATTGGGATGACAATGCTTCTCAATCAATAAATGAATGGCGAAATCTGTAGTATGGTTCTAGACCCAGAAAATACAGCTACCTATAGTAAAGAAAGTGACAGAGAAGTTACTGAAAATGAGAAAATTTCAGTCTAAAAGTTAATCGGATTTCTGGAAACAGCAGTTACAGGACTTCAACAATGTACAGTGGATAAAAAAAGTATTGGCAATTGCCTATAATTGATCATATTACCTAACAAAGGAAATGCCTGACGATTTCAACTGGACATAACGAACATAGGAGGTAATGAACACACAAATCTAAGGAAACTTTTGATTTAATATGCGTTTTACACAAAATATACATTAAAAACTTAAATTTGCATGTCAAAAAAGTATTGGCAAAGTTCTAACTGCTATGCAAATTTTGTTATGTTGAGGTCACGTGTTTAGACTGATAAGAAACCCTATTAGTATACAGTCTGCAGTGCTACTTCAAAACTTTTAAAATGTTATTTTGCTAATACTGTGATGAAATGGCTTCGAAGTCGAAGGAGTGTGATGTTAATGTTAAAAACATGATTATTCAGCTCAGAAATGAGGGTTTAACTTATCGTGCTTTAGGAATACAGTTGAACATAACTTTATTTACTGTTAGAAGTGTTGTAAACAAGTTCAAAGAGACGGGATCGACGGAAAATAAGTGGACGGTATCGAATATTTTCTGCAAGGGAAAACGGGACATTATTAAAGAGGTTAAGAAAACCCTAAAATAATTGCACCACAGTTAGCCAAAGATGTTGCTAATACTTCGCATAAAACTTTTAGTGTACAGACTCTACAGAATGTCTGACATGGAGGAAGTTATTAAGGAAGAACAGTTAGAAATAAACAGGGGAAAGGGATTAGCTTTTGCAAAATCTCCTTTTATTTATCAGAAGAATTTTGGAACATTATTATTTTGTCCGACGAATTAAAATTTAACATTTTCGAGAGTGATAGACAACAAAATGTGTGGAGAGCCTAACACCGAACTGTTAAAACAACATTTAACACCGAATGTCAAATATGTTAGAGGGAGCGTCGTACTTTGGGGCAGTATGGCAGCAAACAGAATGGGTAAGCTATGCTTCATTGGTGGTATTATGACAGCACGCGCATACATTGATATATTGCGCCATAACATGAAATTCAGTGTCCCAAAAACTTGGTTTAGGAACATCATATGTGTTTCCACAGAACAATGACTGTAAGGACACAATGAAAATCATCTCGCATTAATTACTCTATAATGCTCCTTGTCAGTTAAAGACACCGCCTCAATAGCCTGACATGAAATTCAATTAAAAATTTATGGCTTAAATTGGACCTAGAAGTCAGGAAACAAAATTTCGTGTAAAAATGAACTTAAGTGTATACTCCTGCAAGAATGGCAGAAAATTCCCTACAGGACTGGTTTTTTTCCAAAAAGACTTTTTCAACAACCAGGACTTTGGTTTTCTCTATGAGAAATAGATTACAAGCTCTTATAGATGCAAAAGGTATGAATACAAAATATTTAATTTTGTTTCCACATTTTTCTGTATGATCTTGCCAATACTTTCTTGACATGCAAATTTCCGTTTTTGCTGTATATTTTGTGTAAAAGCCATATTAAAACGAAAATTTCATTAGGATTTGTGTCTTTATTGCCTCCAGTGTTTATTATGTCCAGCAAAAATTGTCAAGCGTTTCCTTTGTTAGGTAATATGATTAGTTATAGGCAATTGCCAATACTTTTTTTACCCACTGTAACTAAACAAGAGATTATGGTGCTACTTTGGTAGAAGGTTGCACGGATTTTGGCGAGCGAAACGACTTATGGTAAAGTTATTTATGGTAACCGATACTTTGTTGTCATTTTATTTAAAAAATAATGTGTTTTATTATGCATAAATTCCGTGTTTTACATATTATTTATGGTTTCTAAATATTAAAAATAAATTTAATTCTGCATTTTTATTTGAAATAAAAATTTTATGTTGTGGATGATGTAATGAATGAAGTTACACTACTTTAAAATTAATTGGTTTTAATATCTATAAATTTAATCTAATGTTTTAAACATTATTTATAGCTGTTAAATATTAAAATACAATTTAATTTTGCATTTTTTAAATGATTTTATTATGTATGATTATTTAAATAATTTTAATTCTATTTGTGATATAATCAGCTCCCTGACTAGTCACAGAATATTTGTGCATTAACAAGCTGTAATCAACTCCCTGATTGATTACCGAATATTTATGCATTACCGCACCATTTTGAAATTCTATTATTCACCTCTTGGAATTCCCCCCCCCCCGGTCGCAGAAGAGCGTGAAATTGATAAACAGATTTCGGAATAGTTAGAGAAACAAAGGATTATGCCTTTATCCATCTTATGCACCAATTCCACTTTTTGTTTAATGGACTTCGAAACATACTTTCGCTTTGTAGATCCTTTACATATTAGTAAATATACATCGGAAATTCCATTTGACATAATGGAAAGTTCAAGCTTACTTTTATAAAATTGCTCTAACAGTCTGCAAAAAATAATAAGACGGATTCCATTCGAAGATTAAGGAACAACGCAATATTCAACATTAACTGAAATAGATAATTAGATAATTTTAGCTTATACCATACGTTATACATTAAACGCCCATGCGTAAACGTATTATGCGCATGCGCACACGCGCAGCCGTAAAAGCAGAAACAACTTCCTAATTTTACAATTTCTTTTATTCTTACTCTTCAGAATTTCCATTAGAAATGATTTATATGACATACAAATGTCAGGGTTCAAAAGGTATAATGTTTCGCGTAAAATGATTTTGTGTAACAGCTCCTTTTCTGTTCAATATTTCGGTAAACAAATTTAGAATACGCTCAAACTTTAGTAGGAATAAGTCGATATCAGTACTGGAAAATGGAAATATTTTTTGTGACAGTCGTATAACATGTACTCCATAGCGACACAAAAATCAATGTGTATGTTTGTGATACCTAATCGATGACAATGTCGGAAATATATTATTGTCAGATATGCACTTTAAAACAAAAGTAACAAAGCGAGTGACACAAAAAATCAAGCGTAAAAATGACAGTTATGAACTGAGTACAATACACTTCTATAAGTAAAAGTAAATATTTTTAAAATAGTGAAGAAAGCGGGAGGAAAAAACTATTTCCTGCCGTTTGACTTTAGCAGGCTATTCAGTAGATTTAAAAATTCCCGTATATATAATCCTAGAATTCTTTTTTAAATGTAATTGACCTATTTTCATTTACACTATTTTATAAAGAATACGCTCCTACAGATTTATGACCATGACATTCCTATAATAAAAAAATTGCGATCCTAATACCAATAACATCTAAAATCAAAATTTGAAGACAAAAATCTCAGAAATGTAGTTAATCATCATAGAATTAAAATGAAATCTTTTGCGATGACTACCTCCATAAAAGATTCACTTCAAAAATGGCAAGTATCTCTCAGTTCATATACAGTCAAAAGTCGTTAATTCGGACACCAATAATCCGGAATGATCTATAATCCGGACCTCAAAGCTACAAAGTTTCTGTGCATGCGCGTAAGATCTTTACGGCTGTGAATATGCGTGTGCGCATGCGCATAATACGTGTACGCACGCGCGTTTAATGTATAACGGATGGTATAAGCTAAGCTAAAATTATCTAATTCAGTTAATGTTGAATATTGCGTTGTTCCTTAATCTTCTAATTGGATCTGGCTTATTATTTTTTGCAGACTGTTAGAGCAATTTTATAAAAGTAAGCCTGAACTTTCGATTATGTCAAATAGAATTTCCGATATATATTTACTAATATGTAAAGGATCTACAAAGCGAAAGTATGTTTCGAAGTCCATTAAACAGAAAGTGGAATTGCTGCAAAAAATGGATAAAGGCATATCCTTTGATTATCTAATCATTCCGAAATATGTTTATCAATTTCACGCTGCTCTGCGGCACGCAATGAATTGGAAGTTGATCTGTCAGCACTATCCTTATCTTCAGGGCAGATGTCTTTATTTTATTTGGCTTATAATTCCTTACTAAATGTAGTATTTCATCTCGATATACTCTGTCTTTGATATGATTGAAATCAAATTCCTCGTCATTATAATTCGCTTCCGATACTGAAGAAAGTGACACAGAGGTTATTGAAAATGAAAAAATTTCGATTGACAAATTAGTTGGTATTCTCGACACAGCAATTATAGGACTTGAACAGCGGAACTTTGTAACTAAACAAGAAATTATGTCTGTTTATAGAATTAAAGAGAAAGTATTATCGCATAGAACGAAGCAACTTAAACAACTTACATTGAAAGAAATGTTTAATAAAGTAAACAAATAAATATTAAGCTTTTTTTTTTCTTGTAAATTTTGACACCCTTTAGATCATAATTGTTCTTTATTTCATAAATTACGGTTTCATATTTTTTATTTTATAATTTCTACATGCCATCTTGCCAGATTTAAACTGATGATCTATAATCCGGAATCGCCGAAGTCCCGACGGGTCTGGATTAACGACTTTTGACTGTATATACTTTTCATGTATGTTTGCTCTCAATATGCAAAATAATGATAATAATTTGCTGAACAATGTGAACATGGCGGTGAAAATTCATTTCAAAAGCAAATTTAGCATATCTAATATTTCAGTAACATATACTGAAATAAAGAATGCTACAGAAACAGTGGATTAAAAATCTGTGCAGCATTTCCTCTTTCACTTTTGACCATCTGCCTAAAGAACTATCACAGAATTCCCTCAATTAAATATTATTTTACCTGAAGTAAGCCACAACATAGATAAAGATTATTTTATTAGTTATTATTACAGATTAAAATCATTTAAATATTTTAAGGAATAAGTTTCAAAATTAAGTCAAAAATAAAAAATAAAAAAAAGACAGTAATAATGGCTAAAAAGAGAAAAGCCATAATTTTGAATCTGAATTACAAATATATAAATATATCAGTGAGCTCTGTCACTGCTTGTTAACAACCATGCTGCTGTAACTTTGCTAAAAACTGCCTTTCAAAAACATAAAAAAATGGCTGATGAACTATCGTAGAGGATCCAGTGATGACATTGTAATTAAAATTTGACTTCAAAAACAATTATTAATAAAAAGTTACAGAATTAAAAATTTACAACATTAGGGAAATATAAGCAAACCAATGTTCTGTATGAATTATAAAATGTATTACTATTATTGATACATAAAACTTTTAAACGTTTTCATACTAAGCAGATATAACCATTTAAATCCGTCAAAAAAGTTTTATTTCAGCATATTTACAAAGAGAGCAATACTTCTTCCCCCCCCCTTTGAAAACCTTTTTTTAGCCTAAAGGAGCATTAGCCCAGAAGGGATATTAGTCTCAAAAGGCCATTTTACATCGGCTCACTATAAACAGCATGCCATTTTTTAAATTGTTGCCACCAAATATTATCATCCTGTATTATATTTAATGAAATTAAATAATGCTGAATCTGCATGAATGTATGCATCTTTCTCGCACTGTGAAAAAATGACAGCACCCAGAGCTATCAAATTTTGAATAACACAATCATGCACCCAAACATGGACACCTGGAAGTCTGATTTTGAATTTTACATTTGTTTTTCATTATCAATTTCACATTTTATAAAATGTTAATGAATTTTTAATTAACAAACCAAACTCAATGATTTCAAAATAAGCAATGGCAACGCTATATGAAAAAACATTTTTATCTCCAGCGAGTGAGACCAGTGATATAGCGGGAGTAGGGCAAGGGGGTGCATGATGGCCCCGGCACCGCTCTCATAGAGGCGCCAAATGGTCTCCAAACAATATTTTCCGGAAAATTTCAGTTCTTATTTTGATCGATTTCTGGAAAATATATTTTAAATTAATAATTATTGTAAAATAATTAATTAGTTATTTTCTCGATTTGTCTGATAAAATGTTTTTAGTACATCAACCAAATATCTCCACATACAAAATGTTCTTTCTGACCACTTTGTTCCGAATTTTTCGTTCGAGAATACGTTTTCGCGTGCGCGTTTAATGTATAACGGACGGTATAAGCTAAGCTAAAATTATCTAATTCAGTTAATGTTGCAGATTGCGTTGATCCTTAATCTTCGAATTAGATCCGGCTTATTATTTTTTGCAGACTGTAAGAGCAATTTTATAAAAGTAAGCTTGAACTTTCGATTATGTCAAATAGAATTTCCGATGCTGGAGCTCCCAAAGGATCTACAAAACGAAAGTATGTTTCGATGTCCGTCAAACAAAAAGTGGAATTGCTGCAAAAAATGGATAAAGACATGAAGAAGGTGACAGAGAGGTTAGTGAAAACGAAAAAACTTCGATTGACAAGTTAGTCGGTATTCTCGGCACAGCAATTACGGGACTTGAACAGCGGAACTTTGTAACTGAACAAAAAATTATGTCTGTTTATAGAATTAAAGAGAAAGTATTATCACATAAAACGAAGCAACTTAAACAACTTACATTGAAAGAAATGTTAAATAAAGTTTAAAGTTTTATGTTTAATAAAGTAAACAAATAAATATTAAGCTTTTTTTTGTAAATTTTGATACCCTTTAGATCATAATTGTTCTTTATTTCATAAATTATGGTTTCATATTTTTAATTTTAGAATTTCTGCATGCCATCTTACGATATTTAAACTGATGATCTATAATCTGGAATCGCCGAAGTCCCGACAAGTCCAGATTAACGACTTCTGACTGTAATTGATAAATTTGCTTAATCCAATGGCAAGAAAAATGTATACAGTCAAAAGTCGTTAATTCGGACACCCATAATCCGGAATGATCTATAATCCGGACCTCAAAAGCTACAAACTTTCTGCGCAAGCGTCGCGTTCACGCATGCGCACAGGCGTTTACGAGAGCGCGTAAGACCCTTACGGCTGCGAATATGTTTGTGCGCATGCGCGTTTAATGTGTAACGGAGTTATACGCTAAGCTAAAGTTATCTAATTCAGTTAATGTTGCAGATTGCGTTGTTCCTTAATCTTCGAATTGGATCCGGCTTATTATTTTTTGCAGACTGTTAGAGCAATTTTATAAAAGTAAGCTTGAACTTTCGATTATGCCAAATAGAATTTCCGATATATATTTACTACAAAGCGAAAGTATGTTTTGAAATCCGAAATCTGTTTATCAATTTCACACTGCTCTGCGGCAGAGGGGGGGGGGCAGAAACGTCATTATTAGATTATGATAGATTAGAAAGATTATGTCAAATAGAATTTCTGATATATATTTACTAATATGTAATTTGTATCTACAAAGCGAAAGTATGTTTTGAAATCCGAAATCTGTTTATCAATTTCAGGTGGCGGATTGGAAGTTAATCTGTCAGCACTATCCTTATCTTCGGGGCAGATGTTTTTATTTTATTTGGTTTATAATTCCGTACTAAGTGTAGTATTTCATCTCGATGTACTCTGTCTTTGATATGATTTAAATCAAGTTCCTCGTCATTATAATTCACTTCCGATAGTGAAGAAAGTGACCCAGAGGTTATTGAAAACGAAAACATTTCGATTGACAAATTAGTCGGTATTCTCAACACAGCAATTATAGGACTTGAACAGCGGAACTTTGTAACTAAACAAGAAATTATGTCTGTTTAATAGAATTAAAGAGAAAGTATTATCACATGAAACGAAGCAACTTACATTGAAGGAAATGTTTAATAAAGTAAACAAATAAATATTAAGCTTTTTCTTTTTGTAAATTTTGATACCCTTTAGATCATAATTGTTCTTTATTTCATAAATTACGGTTTCATATTTTTAATTTTGTAATTTCTGCATGCCATCTTACCAGATTTAAACTGATGATCTATAATCCGGAAAAATCGATAATCCGGAATCGCTGAAGTCCCGAGGAGTCCGGATTAACGACTTTTGACAGTACATAGTAATTAATTGTATTAATGTATTATTATTAATAAATATATCAACTTATCTATAATATATATTAAATTTTTAATTATTTAATATTGGTAAATAAAATGTGTTTCGATATTCCATCAAGACATGTCATCGTTATTCACTCCAAATCCACACGAACCTTGTACGAACGTGAAGGAAGAAAATAACGAAACAATATATTTTAGAGTATTTTACCGCAGATTCATTATTTTATTATTATTTGCATTATTTTCTTATTATGAATATATTATATACATAATATTACTGTGTTTTTTTGGGAGGAGGGCGCTAAAAAGGTATTTTACCCTGGGCGCAAGTTATGCTCGCTACGCCACTGAGCGAGAGCATCTATCAGAAACTCTAAAGATAACCTGTTTTTAAATATTTTGTGATATTCCTGTTGAACTGGATTTTATGTGGTTTAAATGCGAAGAACATAACATTTAATAAATAAAGGTAAGACACAAAACATTAAAAAAGTGCCCTAATGGGTATAATACAAAATCTGAAACCTTTCAACACTTTTTTTTAAATTTATACAATTTTTTTTTTATATAATGAAGACTGTTAGGTGGAATTGTTGATCACTCTTGTTCCACAAAGAAACTGTCCTTGATCCTACTTAAAATCTCATTTATCTGCAAAATAAACACACCTAGTTTCATGTTATGACTTTCAGAACAGGCACCTGGAAGCCCGAATATCAATTTGTTTTATTATATCTTTCACATTTTGTAAAACAAATTTTTGATTAACAAACTCAACGATTTTAAAGCAAGTAATGGCAACACTGTATGGAAAAAAAACATTTTTATCTCTAGCACGTGAGAAAGTCTATTGGAAATTCTAAAGAGATGCTGTCTTTAAATATTTTGTGATGTTGTTGAACTGAAATTTATGTGGTGTAAATGCAAAGAACATGGTATTTGTTAAATAAAGGTAACAAAAAAACGTTAAAAAAAGCCCCTGGACAGGTCTGCCTGGCTGGTAACAATCCTTCTGCCATTAACATTTCAGTTAACCCCTTGGGTACGGATTTATTTGAGAAAATATTTGCATGTGGAACGGATATAATTTTTGGTTGCTTGGAGTAGAATGTGAAAGCAGTACATTTTACGTAAGAACTTATTTCTAAAATATTGGTGACATATGTAGTATTAAGATGTCTTCAAGTAATTAGAATTGCAAAACAAAAATAAATTAATAACAACAAAATAAAATTAAATGAAATAAATTCAAGCTATAACAAAAAACCAATTACTAATAATTATGCAGAGTGTAATATTTTTCAAAGCAAGAAAGTAAATACAGTGCTACTTTGCATTGTTGGCACTGCCACATACTCTCTTTCCTAATATTATGCTTATAACAAACACAGCACCTTTTTCCAGGGTGTTGCTTGGATTAGTTGACGGAATGTTCTCAGGAAAGTGAGCCCAATTTTTCGCTGCCAAACGAAATGGTATATCGCTACTTGACAGGCGTCCACGACGCTTATAATTTCGCAATGACAATTGCTCCAGCAATTCTTCGGCAATAGTTAAACAAAAGGAAGTACAGTCAAAAGTCGTTAATTTGGACACCCATAATTCGGAATGATCTATAATCCGGACATCAAAACTAAAAACTTTCTGCGCATGCGCCGCGTTGACACATGCGCAGAGGCGTTCACGCGTGCGCGTAAGACCTTTTACGACTGCGCATATGAGTGTGCGCAAGTGCAGAATACGTTTTAGCGTGCGCATTTTATGTATAATGGACGTATAAGCTAAAATTATCTAATTATCTATTTCAGCTAATATTGATGATTGCGTTGTTCCTTAATTTTCGAATTGCATCCGGCTTATTATTTTTTGCAGACTGTAAGAGCAATTTTATAAAGGTAAGCTTAAACTTTCGATTATATCAAATAGAATTTCCGATATATATT
This sequence comes from Stegodyphus dumicola, assembly GCF_044657685.1. Lineage (NCBI taxonomy): Eukaryota > Metazoa > Arthropoda > Arachnida > Araneae > Eresidae > Stegodyphus > Stegodyphus dumicola. The sequence goes on from NC_140776.1 coordinate 137,479,633, forward strand.
TGTTAATATGTAAAGGATCTAAAACGAAAGTATGTTTTGAAATCCGAAATCTGTTTATCAATTTCACACTGCACGGCGGCGGGCGCGTAATGAATTGGAAGTTGATTTGTCAGCACTATCCTTATCTTCAGCGCAGATGTTTTTATTTTATTTGGCTTATAATTCCTTACCAAATGTAGTATTTCATCTCGATATGCTTCGTCTTTGATATGATTTAAAACAAGTTCCTCGTCATTATAATTCGCTTCCGATAGCGAAGAAACGTGACAGAGGTTATTGAAAACAAAAAAATTTCGATTGACAAATTAGTCGGTGTTCTTGACACAGCAATTATAGGACTTGAACGGCGGAACTTTGTAACTGAACAAGAAATTATGTCTGTTTAATAGAATTAAAGAGAAAGTATTATCACATGAAACGAAGCAAAACTTAAACAACTTACATTGAAAGAAATGTTTAATAAAGTAAACAAATAAATATTAAGCTTTTTCTTTTTGCAAATTTTGATACCCTTTAGATCATAATTGTTCATTTCATAAATTACGGTTTCATATTTTTAATTTTAGAATTTCTGCATGCCATCTTACGAGATTTAAACTGATGATCTATAATCCGGAAAAATCGATAATCCGGAATCGCCGAAGTCCCGACGAGTCCGGATTAACGACTTTTGACTGTAATGTCTGCCTTGGTTGTGCAGTTGATTTTAGAATATAAAACATGAGCATTATAAAAGGCCATATCTATTAGATAAAAAAACATTTTCTTATAACCCTTTACACATTTTCTCATCACTGGGAAGCACGCTAGCATTTGGTCTTGTTTATCAATGCCTCCCATAACTTTATTACACTCAAACACAGATGCCGGTTTTATAACATTTTCGCTATCGCCACCTTCATTTTTTTCTCCTTTTGCCTGTGTTTATCAAATCAGCATTTGAATGTTTCGTGCTAAGTATGTGAATCATCCGCTCCTAGGGAAAACAAGTGAATGACGTCTCCCAGACGTCAAATGTACCCAAGAGTTTAATTTTTGGTTTGACGTCTTAGACACGTCATCCACACCTAGGGGAAGAAAGTGAATGACGTGTCTCAGACATCAAATGTACCCAAGGGGTTAAGTTTCTCTACCTGGCCACTTTCTGAACTAAATGAAAACAATTAAAAATTCAAATAACAGCAAAATCAAAATAAATATGACTATACTGTAACCTGCATCCTAATCTACCTAACTAATACAATTCAAAATAATATTAAATTTTTTAAAAAGACAAAAACTTACTGTTTGACAGCTGAATTTACAAATTTTGAACAGTAAATACAATTTGGATTATTTTCAAAATTTCTTCTAAATAATTACAGATTTGTTCTTAGAACAATTAAATATTCTGTATTTCACCTTTGTTTTTAGATTTTACCAGTCCAATTTAATTAGCATTTTGAAACCATTTTAAAGATAAATATACAATGAACAATAACAGAAATAAACAAATGACTACATGAATTTTATTTTTAATCAAGAAACACAAGCTAGCTTGTAGTCAGAAGAAATTATTTACAAAGTCATCATTTCTGAGTAATTTTGCTTTGAGTGCTACAAATTTTGCATATTTACGTAAGTCCTATATTTTATACACACACGAATTTATGCATAAAACACTTGTAGTTTAATTCAGAAGTCAAACAAAAAAAATCAATGTTATATTTTCAAAATTTTCACAGGACTAGTTTCGATGGTTTTACCGAACCACCATCCTCAGCTGCAAAACCGGTTCGGTAAAATCATCGAAACTAGTCCTGTGAAAATTTTGAAAATATAACGCTGATTTTTGTTGTTTGACTTCTGAATTAGTATTTGTGTGGCGTGTTATTGTGTCTTACTTGTAGTTTACTCTGATAATATTATATATATAACTGTAGTATAGAACATTAACTAACTAGTAGTATAGATTAAAACAGTGATCTCAAATTGGAGTCTCGTGGGTACATGTTTGAGCTCATTCTCCATGGCTTTTGCTGATAGTTTTACTTATCTGAAACACATACTTCTCGAGTTTGTACAAATACTTGGCTCTCGTTGTGGATGTTAGGGTTTCCAAACTGATTCTCCTGAACAGTGATTCTCGCATGTTTATATGCCACTGGTGATAAAATATTTAAATCTTGAAAATTCTGGAGTCCTTCTTCAAGGTCTTACCTTAGAAAGATACAACCAACTCAAAGCTGAAAAATAAAGCATACTCATTCTCTTTCAAAATGCAACATTTATTAGTAAAGAAGGTGCTGCAAATGTTATTGCACCCCACGCTATAATGAGTGCAACTATCAACATAAATGATCGCTGTATTACAAAGAGTGCCGGTACTTCTAAACGCAAGATCAAGCACAATGCAGACCAATGCCAAGGGTTTTAAAGGACCATCCATTACAAATAAATGCAAATCTTCAATCAACGAATAAGAGAAAATGCCTCAAAAAATGACAAAATTAATTATCTAAATGCGGAAGATAATATGGAACAAGCGGATAGTGACTCTGTGTACAAGTCACTCCGAAGAAAAATTCTGGTAGCATCCCACCGATCATCATTCCTCATTTTAACCTCGACTGGGAAAATAAGAAACAATGATTGAAAGAGGAAGGTGTTGGCAAAATACGAGGGAACTTGAAAGCGCATTCTCTGAAAATCAGAGTTTATGACATCCAAGACTATTGTAAAGTTATGAAAATAAGTGAAGAAGGAGGAATTCCTTTCTGTACCTTTAAACTGAATGCAGATAAGCTAATTAAAGCTGTCATAAAGAAAGTCCCACAAAATTCCAATTCTGAACTATTTCAGCTAAAACTCTTGGATATGGAACTCCCAGTTTTAACCTGTGAGCACGCGAGCTGGGTCCAAAGGACCCGCCCAATTAAAGAACCCTTTCTGAAAACGCCCCTATTTTCCCCAAGTGGTTGCGTTTCAGTATAGTCTCCTCCAAGGCTATCCTTTCTACGTTTCTGAAGTTTTTTGCCGGAAATTTGATTCAAAGTTTTGTTTTAATCGGATTGGGTCTTTTAGTCCCAGTATGCCTATTTGCATTGCTTCTATCTGAAACACATACTTCTCGAGTTTGTACAAATACTTGGCTCTCATTGTGGATGTTAGGGTTTCCAAACTGATTCTCCTGAACAGTGATTCTCGCATGTTTATATGCCACTGGTGATGAAATATTTAAATCTTGAAAATTCTGGAGTTCTTCTTCAAGGTCTTACCTTAGAAAGATCTCAAAGCTGAAAAATAAAACATACTCATTCTCTTTCAAAATGCAACATTTATTAGTAAAGAAGGTGCTGCAAATGTTATTGCACCCCACGCTACAATGAGTGCAACTATCAACATAAATGATCGCTGTATTACAAAGAGTGCCGGTACTTCTAAACGCAAGATCAAGCACACGGTGCAGACCAATGCCAAGGGTTAGTTCATTTGTGGTAGCACAGAAAGCAAAAAACATGTCATGTAATTTATCCTATAAGGAAGAAATGTTACGTTTGCAAAAATTATTAGAAGATGTATCAACTGTTGAAGACTCCATTTAAGAAACTGATGATGAAAGTTATAACGAATTTTTTAGTTCTCATGACACCGATACAATCCAGATGTATTCTGAAAACGAAAATGAGAATGGCATTTATACTTTTACTAAGTGCACAAATGTAGCTGAAAATCATCTGTTACATAATTATATTACTTCTATTTCTGGCAGCTTTCAAAGAGAGAGAGATGCCCGTCACACAACTCTAATTGAAATTTGCGCTTTTATAGGTCTTTTATATTTTTGTGACATAAGCCATCTCATGTAAATGCGCGAGATCTGTGGGGCCACAGACGGAACCGGCTCAAAAATTTTCCACAAATGTTTTCTATTTTAATCAAGATATTTGATTTGATGACACAAGAACTTGCATCATCAAGAAAGAATCAGATAAACTTGCACCTATAAGAGAGTTTTTTGGAAGATTTTGTGAATAATAGCCAGAAATATTACACTGTTGGTGACCTCATAACAATTGATGAAAAGCTTGAAGCTTTCCGAGGAAGATGTTCTTTCAGGCAGTTTATTCATAATAAACCTGAATAATATAATGAATTCCTAATAAATGCTATTATTAATATAATGTGTTTTACTACTCCTTTAAAAATATTTATTTCATAAAAAATATAAAATTAGAATTTTAATTTTTATAATTTGCATATTTCTTAAGTTTGATCATAATATTTTTGAATAACTCTTTAACCTAAAGAGTAACAGTTTTTTCTTCAAAAAAACACGAGCCAGGTCCTTTAAAGCCAGGGCTCGTGTGCGCTGCCGGTTTAATGAATATGATGAAGGTGCTGCTGTTCCACTCCCAATGTTCCTCGCGGAAACGAATTTACAAAAGTGAAATACTTCCGAGATAATGGTACTTTCAGACGCAAGCCGGGCTTTAGCCAGTGCCACAAGTGCCAGCACTAACGGCCCCACACCAGAGAAAAATGATTCAATGCTGCAATGTGCCGCTCATCACAAGACGTGTCAAAGAAACAAAGAACTACCACCTGCAGTCTGTGTGCTGGATGTCAAAAATCATATTTCATCATACAAGGGATGTGAGAAATATCCGAAGAGGCAAAAAAAAAAAAAGGAAGGACTCTTCACAAGCAGAAAATAGAAGCACTTCGCTCTTTAAGCATGACGAAAAAGACTTCTCTTCCCTCCCTGGAAGAACAAGGAGATTACAACTCCCAAGATTGACTGGGGTAAATCAGTATGAAAAGGGAATGACTTCACCTTTTTCATATGGCTATAAAACCAACTTATGAAAGCCCAAGAATTCCTACAGCAATTTAAAAACCCAAAGACTTTAATGGAGAAACTTGAAATGGGCAAGACAGCACTCAGTTATTTTGCATCTTTGGACTTGGAATTTTAAAATAAATATCAACTAACACAGTGAGTAATATTCCAATTTCATCCTGAAATCATTACCATGTAATTTGCTTTTCAACAAATGTTTCGCTCTAAGTTCCAAAGTACTCAAGCTATGTGGAACGGATGCTGAGCTACAAACCCAGAGGACTTTGAGGGTTTGGGTCTGGAAATTTTATTTATTGCCTTTAACAAAGAAGCTTCTTTAATTTATTAGATCTATTTTATTACTGCACTATGTTTTCATCTGTACTGCATTTTTATGTATTTTTCATACAGACTTTTCATCTTCCTCTTACTGCTGCAGTTTTGGAGTCCACATCGATCCATAGATGGCGAGACCTATGCATGAACTATGAACACTCCATGCTAAATTCTGTTTTGAGACTCCAGTCAGTGAAGGTAACTAGTCACAATTGATGAGCTGGTACAGGTACTTTGTCACAACACCACAGCTATATTTTATGTGAGGATTGCCAAACTGGTTTTGAATTTTTTAAATTTTTTTATCAATATGCATCCAGAATTTTTAAAGTTTTTCTACTGCAAACCCCAAACGTAATACCAAGATCCCATTTACTTGCGACCCACATCTTAAGAAAACCTGGTTTACACAATGAAAAAACATACCATTTTCCTAACAGCATTGTAAAGCAACTGATAAATACAAAAAGTGTTCCTATTTGAAGGTTATTCTAGTAAAATCTTTTTATCAGTCACAAAGAGCTTTACAACTGCATTCAGAAATATGCCTTCTCTTTTCTTGATATATTACAAGAGTCTCTGGTAATTAAAGGGGCAAGTCACTTTTTTTAAAAGCATATAACTTAGCTCAGTATAACATCTGTCTGCAATTCATTGACTTACGAAGCCCAATTCACAATAACAATTTAATGAGGTGCTGTAATGAGGTAATGGACATGCAGCTGTGTAATGTGGTCAGGATTTAATCCCAGCTAATTTTTGTCTCCATTATTTGGTTATATTTTGTTAATGTACTGTAACTCCACACACATTGCGTATTTACATTCTTTCAGTAATACTATGGAGAATACAGCACTTTGAAAGGAAGAAAACAATAACAATTTATTACACACTTGCCTAAAGTTTAACACAGAATTCTCAAATAAATAGTCAGCTCTGTAGGCCACCACTTTGTACATGGAGAAGAGAAAGGAACGACTTTTCCTTACATTCCCATTCACCTAAAGGTGACTAATAGAAAAGAAGATAATTACACATGTAATAATTAAAGTCGGTGATAAACTATTGCTCACCATTTTAGTTTGGATGTCAGACATAGAGAATAGGAAGATAATGGAAGTAAGAACTGAACCTCTTGCCATTCATGACACCAAGCCTTTTAATTGCTTTGGACTAACCACTAAGCAGGAAAGCAATGGTTTTCTATTTCGAAGGTCCAGAGAATAATAATAATAATAATAATAATAATAATGACCATTAACAAGACACATAAATGAAATTAAGATGTCTGTAAACAAAGTTTCAAGTACAGTTCAAAATAAATCACGTGATCCCATTTAGTGGATACGGTAAGATCTGAAGCAAAAAAATTCAGCACCGATGTCTCAGTGATAACAGATGGGCTTACAAAAATTTTACAACCACTAGATCTCACTATCAATAGAACTTTCAAGCATGAACTGCGAAAGCAGTGGGAGGAATGGATGCAAAGCGGACTCCATTCCTTCATGAATTCCGGACAAATGAGAAAAGCTTCGTATGAGGAGGCTACCTTATGGGTTGATAAAGCATGGCAATCAGTCCGAGCTGATACGATCGTATCAGCTTTCATTAAATCAGAAATCATTGAAAACGAAAATGAAAGTGAAGATAGTGATGTTGAAAGAAGTGATTTAGAACAGAATGATGAAACTGATATTGATGGTCATTTGTTAAATTTATTTAAATCAGAATCGATGAGTTGGATTTGGAAGGTTTTGTATAAATAAATGTAGTTTAATTTAATTAGAAAATTTTGTTTGTTTATCTAATTTACGTATTCTTTTTCATAATGTGGTAATTTATGCTGATAAACGAAGTTTACTGAAAACATAAAAATAATAAAATAATATATTAGAAATCATCAGAGTTCGTTTTCGGCAAGATGTTTTTTCTTTATTTATATATTACTGATTATGTTGTAAATGTTATCAATGATGATTACACCAATATGGCAGGGAATTACTGAATGAATGAATATCAATTTCCTTCAGAATGTTGGCTATGGTGGTGCAGTTTATCGGATGACCTTTTATTTTTTTCAGTTAATTATAATGTGTGCTGCGTATATGCCAGTGCGGCTTATCTACTCGAAATTATGGTATGGTTGTTTACCATCAGTTTTGGAGATTAAAAAAAAAAAAAAATGCAAGCCTTATAGCAAGCCTTTTTTGATTCACTTCTCATTCTTGATGTTTTTAATCAAAAATATTGTTAGTGAGCAGTGAGTCATAAAAAAGAATTGATTCAGTTGAGTGAGTGAATGGTTCTGATCCAATCCCATAAAACAGCAAGTCTGCCCATCTGTAACCCTGATGGGATGTTATTAAAAAAAAACACTGCTCTGGAACTAAAACAAAGAAATTGATTCCCTTTACTCAGCAAATAAACTTTTATTCCAGAAAAGGGAGTGATAGCTCACAAAAGTTCATGGAGAGCTCTTATTGGAAATGTGCCATATGTACTAGTTCTTCAAAAACTATTCACTTTACTGAGTGCTCTCATTCATAAAAGAGATTGCTCTTTCAGAATTCACTCAATGGCAGCTGTTGTTGGAAGCGTGCAAGAAAAGTTCAGTTCCTATTCTAAAGAAGAAAAGAATGCTTATTCTCCTATGTTAAAAGTGAATTTAATTTTTCTCATTTCCTAACTTTTTGAAAACTTTTCTATTCTAGAATTTTATTGTTAGTTCTATGTAGAAAGGAGGTTTTAAAAAATCTCAAAAGAGTATTTGAAAGAAATCAGTTCAGCGAACTAACATTTGACAAGTATATTCTTCCAATCCCACTACTCATTCAGTTCTTTTTGTTCTTCAGTCGAATGGTGCTAACCATTCCTGATCCCCATGCTCATCTGATACTTTCTGCTCAAAGAACAGTTAGCAAGCCACTTTTGACTCACTCTTCACTCCCATTGTTTTTCATCAAGATTATTGTTAGTATGGAGTGAGTCATAAAAAATAACTGATTAAGTTCAGTGAATGAGTGGTTTTAATCTGATCCCATAAAAGAGCAATTTTGCCCATCTGTAATCCCAATGGGATGTTATTAAAAAAAAAAAAAAAAAAGGAAAGAGGGGGAAAAAATTAACCCTTTGGTGGGTAAAAAAAAAAAAAAAAAAAAAAAAAAACCACTTCAGTTTTTCTACCATGTGTAGTGGAACATAATTTAATGTTTCTATATAATTATTAAAATTTCCTAAGTGGCAACATGATGTAATGTTTTGAATAGTATTAAGATTCGCTGTGTGGCAACAATGAGTCGAGCTAAAAAACGTCGTTACTTCTAGTGTTCGTTGATAAGCGTTGCGTAAACTTTATTTCTAAGAAGTTTGTGACCATAACATTGGATTATGGAAGGAACATCAACGCTGGAAACTTGCAAGGTGAGCGTCAAAATTCCACCTTTTTGGCTAGAAAAGCCTGAAATTTGGTTTTTTTCAAATAGAAGCTCAATTCAAAATTAATGCCATAACTGTTGATAGTACCAAATTTAATTATGTAATATTTCAACTAGAGCCCAAATATGTTGACATTATTTGGGATATCATTACAGATAAAACATCTGATAATAAATATGCTTTAGTTAAAGAAAGACTGTTAAACACATTCAAAGAGAGCGAAAACAAGCGATTATTCACTGGCCTTGACCTTGGGGATATGAAACCCAGACAGTTACTTAAAAAAAATGAGATCGCTCGCTACTGATGACGTTTCAGATAAAGTACTCAAAACATTGTGGTTGAAAAAAATGCCCGACTCGATAAAAAATATTTTACTGGTTTCCGATGAAGGGTTAGACAAAATAGCTTTAATGGCCGACAGAATAATGGAAATGAATTCAAAGCCTGAAATTTATTCCTCTGGCAAAAATTTAAATTCGGTTCATGAGTTACTGCTAAAAATTTCGTCTCTGGAAAAACAAATAGAAATTTAAGGTGTTTCTCACCAATCTCGGTCTCGGAATTGTAGTAGCGATAGATAGAGCGAAGTGGAAGTAATAAATGTAAACGATTTAATACAAATGGAAAGTATTTTTATTACCATTACATGTTTGGCTCACAATGCATTCCTGAAAAGTTTCAACCTAATTGCTCTTGGGGTCAAAAGAAGTCGGAAAACTTAAACCAGCAGCGGAATTTGCGGCTGATTTTGCTGCAGATTAAGTTCAGGATGGCCGCAAACACCGAATATTTGTAACTGACAAACACACGGGTTTGCATTTTCTAATTGATTCCGACAGAGATGCTTGTTTATTACCTGCTACAAAAAAAGATATACTTCAAAGTGATTTCAAATTATATGCCGCCAATGGTTCTGAAATTCCCACTTATGGGATTACGTTTTAGTAACAATGTTGAATATTTTTCCTAACCTCTATTATTGAATATGTTTAATTGTAATTTATTTATTAGATTTAGTATTTTTAATTCGAATGTTAGCTTACGCTACATTACTCCACTACCAGAATCTCTTAAATCGTAACACAGTTACTGGAGGGGGAGTAATGTAGTAGAACATAATTTAATGTTTCTATATAATTATTAAGATTTCCTAAGTGGCAACATGATGTAATGTTTTGAATGGTTATTAAGATTTGCCGCGAGTCGAACTATAAAGCGTCGTTACTTCTAGCCTTCGTTGATAAGCGTTGCATAAGTTTTATTTCTAAAAAGTTTGTTATATTTTTATGTAAAAATAAGTAACATGTTGCAAACAAGAATGGAAACTGTAAAAATAAATATGCTGTTTCTTTTAAGAGCAAAATAAGCATTTATTTCACTTATGAAAAGCTCTGGCTGATCAGTTTTGATTTTGCTTATTCATCAAATCCACACACGTACAATATCCCACAGAAGTAATAAATGGAAATCATACCTGTTCTTTCCACACACACTTTCATAAATAGTGCTCATTTTTACTTCTTGGTATGAAGTAAAGGAAGTATTTTAATAGTGAAAAATTTCTATTTTCAGATTTCAACAGAAATATCTATTTCGAGTGTTTCCAGCATGACATCTCTTATGAACTGAGAGCACCGGCCTCTGAGTGTCCTGACTCTGTAGTGGTTTGATTATGTAACATTAGTATTGAAAGAACAAAAGTGTTCAGCTAAATGATCGAAGATGCATGCCAAATAATTATGATTGTAAAGCACTGTATTATATGTAAATAAAATTTGTAATAGGGAAACCGGAAAGTAATGTCATTTCTGCGCATGTTGATAACAACATGCTAAGAACAGAAGTGGAAGCAAATCCATGTCAAGCACTCTTAACCAACCTTGGTCGATCATCTAAGAACATTTAAAGCAGAATGGAAAAATAAGCAAAGCAGGTGTTTGAGTCCCCCATAATCTGTCCGAAGAAAACAAAGCCAACCGATCCATCACATGCAACATATTGGTTCAACGGCACCATACAGCAGCGTTTTTTGATCGTTTGATTAGTGGAGACGAAAAATGGGTCCTATATGATAATCCAAAATGCAAAAGGCAGTTTTAATAGGGGTTACAAAGGGTTTACATCCCAAAAAAAGCCGCTTCTGTGTGTTTGGTGGAGTATTCGCGGAATTGTTCATTTTGAATTGCTGAAACCTGGACAAACTGTTAATGCAGGTCTTTATTGTGAACAATTGGATCAAGTGAACCAATCTTTAATCGAAAAATATCCGGTGATTGTCAATAGAGAAGGGCATCATTTTGCAACACGACAATGCAAGACGGACACTGGAAAAAATTAATGAATTGGGAAGGGAGGTGATGCATCAGCCACCATACTCGCCCGATATCGTACACTCGGATTTCCATTTATTCCGATTCCTACACATTTTCTTATTGCCAAAAAATTTGAAAATTTGAATGATGTCCAAAATGTCATCTTGAGATATTTACTCAAAAACCAATTGATTTATATTGGTCCAGGGATTGAAAATCTGCGCACTAGATGGCAAAAGGTTGTTGATAACCAGGGTGATTACATTATTGATTAAAAATAAAAATGCGCTAAAAATTTATTCGTGTGAATTTAATGTAAGAAAGCGCCATTACTTTCCAGTCCCCCTATTATGTGTGTTGATAACAAGTGGAATGATCACCTTCTTCTGGATTTTATACTCGAACAGAAATCTAATGAATGGTAATGCAGTTACCACATTTTAAGGTACAAACATCCGGACAACAAATGATAAAAAATAAATAAATAAATAAATAAATAAATTTTAAAAAAATGATTAAAAAATAAATAAATAAAAATAAAAATTATTGGGGGTGATATGTGAAACTCCTTTATTTGATAATGAATAAATAGACTTGAGAAGGATATAAAGAAGCATATGGCACTAAGAACAGCAGCAATGAAAATTAATAAAAAATTAGAAACATAACTTATGCTACTAGTCCAAATTCGGAATGACTGAAGAATTGTTTTCTGTATTGTAAGCTGTGATATTTGTCATAGTTAAAGAAATATCGTAGGAAATTTCAGACTCAATTAAGGACATAACATCTACTGAAATTTATAAAGGGATTTTAATTTCCAAAACATACATAAACAGATAACTTAGAAAGACACATGAAAATAAAATTCTATGCATTCCATCACAACAATATTGTGTTTGAACTCTGCTCAGATTAACATGTTCCCTCAGCATTACATTTGGAGTATGTGTACTGGTACAGCCACGAAGTGAAGGTTAGAAACTAGTTCTAAATAGTTGTGATTTCGAACTGAAGCAAATTTTCATTTCGTGCAAAAATGGTACATGAATATTCTGATAATTTTGATTCATTTTTAAATGGCATAAACCAGTGTGTAATGTTGCACTGACGAAATAATTTTACCTCTAGTGGCAATAACATGCTGGCATTAAAGGCTTAGTACCTCTTTTAAATCATACTTCTTATATAAGTCAGCATACAGATAAAATCTACTTCTATATCTGGGCAATAACTATCGATGCAACCTCACATGGCCCGTAGCGAAAGTGTCAAACTTCCAACTTTAGTAATTGAAAAATGTGATGCCCAAATATCCAAATGGCCGAATTTAAAACTACTATTCATGAACAAATCCTTAAATTATCTAAAGATGTTTAATTATTTAAAACATACTTTAACAAGTGATGCCAAAACTTCCATAGCAGATCTATATTTGACTCATACAAATATTCAAAAGAAAATATGACCATGTCTATCAGGAAATAAAATTTAGCCAGCCTTGGCATTGAGCTAAACACTTACGGAACACTTGTTTTTCTTTAGTGTAATTACCAACTGATATAGCTTTAGAATTTAACCGATTGAATGGTGGTGAAGAAAACTAAATAACAGATTTATTAAACATTTTAAAGAAAGAAATGGCAAATGAATTTATGGATCTGATCTGATTCAGATCAGAGGGATTAGTAAGAAGAAGAAAGAAGGAAATTTAATCTAGAGAATGAAAATTTATTTTAACTAAATCAATAGATTGTGATAATTATTAAAAAATACAGATAAATATATTTGATCTAATAAACAAAATAAAGGAAAAGTTCATATGATATAAAAATAAATCCCAAGAAAAAGTCACGAGCTACAGCTTAAAAACTATGCACGTGTTTTTTGTTATAAAGTAATGGATCATTTATCAGATGACCATAATAAATTTAACACAGCACAAAAGTAGGATATTCTTAAAAGAAAGGGGTATTGTGAAAAGGCTTATCTAGTTTAAAAGGATTCTTTATGTGAACAGTTTAATCCTATTAATAACTCAGAAACAATATTGACATCTGAAACAATATTGCTGAGGGGGAGACAAATTGAAAACAAACTGTTTTAATACAAACATTTCTGACCATTGTTTTTGGCACATGAATAAACATGAAAGTTCTTTGTTTACTTGATTCAGGAGTGAACATTTATTCTTGAAAATTTATCAAAGAAATTAAATCTGTCTACCACTGGTAAAGAAAAAATAAATTCATACACTTTTGGTAACATAACTGCTGTGAACACTAACTACAAAATGCAGGGTTAAATCCCAGTTATATAACAGATGTTATGTCAAAAAAGAAATCAAGTGTTTGATTACTGAAGCATCAGAATCACCAGAAATTTAAGTTGCTTAAATACAAATTCCAATCTAGAAATTAAATAAACAGATCCAATCTTTAAACATTAAATTATCTGATTGTGAAGATAGTGAATGTGATAATCACAAAATCATATTTGCGGACCTACGGCACTCAATCAGATTTTTTTAAGAAAGTAAAATTTTTTCAATGAGAGATTTTTTTTTTAAACAATAAAAATATATTTCCTAATAATGAAATAAATTTAAACAGAAATTAATTCATTTCTGAAAGTTCAGTTACTATTTTATAATAGCAAATAGTACAAAAATACTTACACACACAGAAAAAAAAAAAAAAAAAAAAAAACCTTTTACTATTTATACCTTTTAATAGAAAAATAATACTTTAATCAGTTTTAAGAAAGAAAATTCATAATTATTTTATTCATACCAAATGCCACGTAACCCTACTTTTGCTAATAAAAGTTTTTCTAATGTGCAATTACTAATATCAAATCTAAATTTTGTCCTTGTTTTATTAACTACACTGAAAATCCTCTCGCACTCAGCATTACTATTGGGAATTGTCAGGATGGCCAACATTATTCTAGATAGTTCACTATAAAATTCCATCAAACCCTTTCAGTTTTCCAATTAAAGTCCACTAGGTGACAATCCTAGCTAATTTTATACAAGTTCTCTAATTGTAAACTGCAAAACTTCAACCATGTTCTCTAACTGTAAACTGCAAAATTATGACTGCAATTTTATCAGTCGCGACATCAATATTTTCTTTCATAGCTAAAATAAGTAAAAGTCTAAATCTATTCAAAAAAATATTTTGTATCAGAAAAAGACACATTTGCTAGAGCAGAAACATCTGCAACTTTAGGAAGTAAAATCGCTTGATCATTGATTGTAAATTTATGTAGTATGTAATCACATATTTAGCAGAAGTAGCTTCTAATGCGGAAATAAAACCTATTTTTTAGTTCTGAAAGTTCTCCCACTACTATATTAGTTGCAGCCTCTATTAAAAAATTTTCATCTTTCTTCTAATTTTTCTGTTTCATGAATATGGAATAAGGGAATTCAGCACTGCAGAAGTTATCTTGAGAATATTAAACAGGGTTCATAGCCACATTTTAGTTAAAAAAATAAGCACCTATAAGCACTTTTCAAGCACATTTTAAGAAAAAAATAAGCACCTGTATAATTACATTATACACAACTGAATAACCTTAAAAATTAGACTTGTAATTTAAAATATGAGAAATGCAGTATTTATTAAGAGAGAATAAGCATTACCTCAACCATGGAAAATTATTACTTTTTTTTTAATTTTAAATAAAAGTTCAATTTACAGAACTAGTTTACAATGAGAGGAAAAAAAAATATGCAGAACTAAACTATATCACAAGATTTAATGATGAAATTTCAGTTCAAAATAGAGAAAATAAATAATAATAAGGCATATTTATTGTATTCGCTTGGAACTTAATACTAAATACAATTTATTTTTCTACTCATATTGATATTTAAATAATTTAAATCTAAATTCTGAACATTTACTAAATTTTCATTGTATATCAGTTTTCCCTTAACAGATATTGCAAGCAAAGTAATTTAAGTAAAAAAGAGGAACATTTCTGAAATCAGAAGACAGAAATTTGCTTCATGCAGTCATCCTTTATAACAGTAAAAGCTTAACTAACACGCATACTTGGAAATTGGCTAATATTCGGACAGTCGATCGTAACTTGAAAAAGAGGAGCGGAACATGGAGGTAGGAAAGGGAGGAGGGGCCAACCCGTGCTAAAAGTGAAGCACTGCTTTGAAGCTTGGGTCACCTGATTGGGTGTTCTTTGTTTACATTCAGAAGCTCGCTTGACAAGATTCTGATAGTATTTCGACACACGACAGTTCCATAGAAATCGAAAAAGGAACACTTTCACATGAAAGAAACATTCATAATGTGATAGATAATAGCAATTTTTTTATTGACATTTACGCAAAAATCACATCTTGGTTATTTTTCGATAACTAACAACAGCGATTTTGATTATGAATTTGTTTTATAAAATTATAAGCTGCTGCACTACAAAAATATAGATTTAAAGAAAAATGTTATCCTTAAAGAATGAAAAATACCTTACAGTACATTTAAAATTGTATATGTCTTTAGATACCCTTGATAGAGTATTCACTACTTTTATTTTATTTTCCAAACGTAAAAATGTTTTAAATAAAACAAATTTTTTTCACATCCATATATTATTGTAACATGTACCTTTTAAAATTTTTTAGAGGAGAGGCTTTACTGCTGCTCATTTTAAACCCATCATTTTAATTTTATATATCTGAAAAATAATCACTTTGGGCTTACACGTTTTATAAATATAAAATTATGTATGTTAAAATATTTGTAATTAGGCACATAGGTCAGATTAATTTTTTATTAAATAGAGTAACGCATGCAAGGGCTATCTGCCTAAAGAGAGATGCCATCATGGAGGAATTTTGAAGAAAAACTGACCTTTGAGTGGGTATTGAAAATAATACTTCTAATTTTCATTCAAATTATATTCATATGTATTTTTTATGTAAAACTTTCGGGTGTACAATAAATTAGTGTAAATTACTTTACATGAAAAATATAGTGAATGCACCGAAATTAAAGATTTGCACATGCCGGAAATGAAAAATAGGAAATACGTATGGGTATTTATGCATGTGCTTTCAAAAAGCATGTATCTGCCTTTGACAAAATACTTAAATATTCATTAAATTATTTACAAATGTATTTGAAATGAAGAATTTATTCACTTATTAACAACTGTGAAAGTATTGTGAAGAAATCTAATTATTAAATGTATCTAATTTATAATGATTATAAATGTTATCTAAATATATAATAACCTTAATATTGAATCGTAAACATAAATTGAAATCCTGTTGACAAATACGTTATAAAACTATTTAAGCAAGAATTGTTCGTATTGGAAAGCAATCTGTTAAAAGGAATTGTAAAGCAAATGCTATGAGATGCACACTTGAGAACGTAATAAAGAGTTTTGGAATATGTATTGTTGAAATGAAAGGTAAAAAAAAATCTGATAAGTATAATTAAAAGAATTATTCCCCTTATTTTTTATAATAACTCAGTTACAAGTTTTAAATAATACTTTAAAAAAAATCTTTATTTTATTCCCTTTCAGAAATGTTCAGAGAAAGTTAAGTACTATTTAAAGTATTTCTCTAATTTAAAATGAACCGAATAGAGCATTAATTATAATTTGACTTATATTTTTCGATTTAAAAGATGCCTCAGAAGCCAAAAAATCATGTCATATTTAAGAAAGTATTTTAGGAAGAAGTTCTATAAATAGAAAAGAAATAATGCATAATTTTAATATTATAATACAATAAACTTTGATCTTAATTTTTGTACCTTAACCGAATAAAATCAAATTACCTTAATTTTTTTTTTCTAATGTAATTAACGAAAACTTGTGAAAATATTTCATTCAAATTAAACCATTCTGAGAAAACTGTCCTGTGAAAAGTATAGCATTTAATTCCGTTCAGAATGAAATGTTGTTTAAAAATATGTTGTTTTCACATACTTAGGACTCTGAAGTGTTGTAGAAAAAGAAAATACATACATTTATATGTATATTTATGATGTAATTACAAAATATTTACATCCGAACGCGTCAAATCCCATAGAACTCAATGGTAAATGACCCAATGTTTTGGTCACCACGTAGGGATCGCCGATGCTTCAGAGCAGGGTACGGGAGAAACTTGTTTAGGGCGACTCCATCTTACTTCCGACCTCCATGGAGCGGAAGCGGGGGTAGACAGTTGCCGCTCTTTAAATTTTTCCGCTAAATAAATGCTTTTGACATTTCGATATGTGCATCATATAAAAATAAATTAATGGAACTGAAAAATATTCTGCTTAGCAAGCACAGTAAAACTCTTAAGTGTTCATAAACAAATCTTGGACAGAACATAAAAATTAATTATCTCTGCAAAATACAGCGAACGTTATTGCGCAATACGTGCGCCGTAATTCTTCCCTACGTGATATTATGCAATCGGAATCAACAGCTGCCGGTATTGGGAGAATAAATGACTGGGGTGTTTTTCATTCTAATTTTCAACAGGCGGCGTTAAATTTCCGGAATAGAATCATTCTTCGCTTGGGTTGGTAGATCGCAGAACGTTTAGTCCTATTCAATCCAGATTGGATAATGACAAAAGAGGTCCGTTGCTTGTTTTGCAGCGAACTGTAACAGTTTCAATATTCGAGATTTTGCGGAGAAAGGGGAGAACCTCCCAATCTTCGTACTGTATAATGTATTGGCCAAAAAAATGAAATTATTTTGACTACTCGATTACTTTCCCTTTATTTAAGCCATTCCGAATATTATTCCTTAGAAAGCTAATCTGTGTCAAAACACAACGATATTTGCAAGTTTACTATACTTCAGCAGTTACTGCAACTATGTAATTATAAACATTCATACATATGCTCATAATATAAGCATAACGATGATAATAAACTCGAATATGAACTGACCAAGCGGAACGAGAACGCAAATTATTAAGATCTTGATAGAAATTCAAACCTGTGTAGTATTTGGGTGGAAGTAAAAGAATGCTGAATGTACCGGAATTTTCTACTGCTTTCGCAATTCTTTAACCAATAGAACGACGGGCACCTGGCTGTACTCTTCGTGAATACTAAAGGTTATGTTAATGCAGAGAAAGGGGGGAAAAGCTATTTCCGAGCGGGGAGTATGATTCAACATCTGACATTTCATATTAGGAAGAAAAGTTGTTTATTTAGTTTCGGCTTTGGTACGGGGAAAAATAGCCCGTTCATTAAAAAAAAAAAAAAAAAAACACTAAAAGCAAAAAATAAGGACTAGAAACAAAAAAATAAGGGCTTTAAAGGAAAAGTAAGCACCTATAAGGGCCTTTATATTTTATTTTCAAATATAAGGACTTAGCACTTATAAAGACCGCTACGAACCCTGTTAAATGAAAATTAAGTGCACACACACACAAACAAAGGCTATGTTAAGGCTTATTAAGAAATATTCATTCTTCAGAAGACAAACAGCAATCAAAAAATGTTTCTCTTGTTGAGCACTTTTATTCTTATTATTATTATTTTGAGAGAAATTTGTATTAGTTTTACACTTGTATTTTGTAAAATTATTTTGAGAATTGCCAATTAAATTGCTCACAGGTGTAGAAATTATTTTTCTCGTGCCTATTTTTAACAGTGGGAGTAGTAACTACCTCTCCATTCACTTTAGGTATTTTATAACTTTCAACAGAGTCATGGGTCAAGGATTCTAGATAAACATTTTTTTCAAGATAGCCAACATGTACAAGCAAATTTCAAAAATTTTCGAAGAATTGTGGGAAAGAGGGTTTTGAAACAGAATTCCTTAAGGAATTTTCAGTTGCTATGAAATATTTTCTGATAAATGTGGAGTTGCTTGGTGACACAATGTACTTACGCATATTTTGTAATGTACGCCCTAGAGCTTTTGGAAGTCATGTATCTCAGATTTCAAGAAGGAACGAATAGCAGCACTAGTTTTGTGATGTCTAAAATCAGATTTTCTCCTCTGAAAAAAAAGTGACACTATAGAGAATAGAACGAATGAGTGCAGTGATTGCAGCCAAAATTATTACTTGAAAAGTGTATTTATTTAAAGTGAACAATATCTTACTTTGGTCAGACTCATCCAATACATAAAAGGAATAGCGAGGGATTGGAAACCATTTATGACCAACAGGGTAGCTGAAATAAAGAACTATACCAATCCTCAAAATTGGAATCATTGCATGGGAATGGTCAACCCAGCAGATATACTCAAGAAAAGAAAAAGTGTTCCAAACTTAAACAATTAAGTAATGATAAGGTCCTCCTACCGGATTGATTATGGCCTCTAAGCAATTTGAGTAAATTTAATTCGGAAGAGTTGAAAACTGAGAAGAAAATTACACTGCAATTTGCATGTCATGTCACACCAACACTAAAACCAGTTCTCAATATAGAAAATATAGAAATTGTCAAGATTATATCGAATTAACAACAATGATAAAATGCTTTAAACATATTGCAAGAAAATTTGGTGAGGTTCCAGCTATAGAACTGTCAAAACCAGAAATTTATTCATTGAAAACTACCCGTCAAGGCATTTTGAGGAAGAAAGAAATCAATTGCTTAATTATTAGCCAATAGCAAAATTATGAGCTTTTTTAGCCTGTTCCAGTATTAAACGAAAACAACTGATATATATATGATATATATATGAAGAAAAAAAATACAACTTTCAAAATATGAAATAAGACAGAAACACCCCCATGGTTTATTCCTGGACAAATCAAGTACGCAGAACTCATAATTACGAATGAGAACAATAAGATACTACAGTCAGGAACAGCTGATGCACTGGCTGAGTTATGAAGAAAATTTTGGACTCTCAGAAGAAGGCAGAATGTTAAATCTGTGTTGAATAAATGTTTGATATGCAGAAGCTAAAAGGTTCATCCTGTAATTCAAGTTACAGATTCGCTTCATGCAGACTGTGTTCAAGAATTTCCTCCACTCGATTGCTTATCATCGATTTCACTGGATTTTTTTTTTTTTACAAAAGAGAATAAGAGCATTATATTTTACTATGTACCTACACAGTTATATGAGAAACATTTTTACTTGCATTTTGAAGATTCACTTCAAGACGAGGACTACATTTTACAATTTACTCTCATAATGCTTAAAAAAGAGTAAATCTAGAAATGAAAGAAATGATATTAAAATTAACCATGATAATGTTAAAAAATTTTTGGGGAAAGCTGAAATTCATTGCTGAAAGAGGAGTCTGGTGGGGCAGTTTTTATAAAACGTATACAGAGAACAGTTAAAACAAGTCTCAAGAAAATAACTGTGACATCATCCCTTTCAACCAAAGATCTGAGAGATGTCCAAGAACAGAGATAGAAACTGGGATAAACTCAAGACCAATTACTTATGTATACAGTAATTCACAACTCTGTTAAGTCATTTGTAATTTTTTTTTTTTTTTTTTTTTTTTTGTAGGAAATGCTTGATTTCTCTACCATCGGTAAAATATGATGAAAATGTTAAGGCAGATAGAAACAATGTGATAAAATGATGAACTATCGGGAAAAGTTGGAAAATAGAACACTTGCTAAACTTAAAGTCTGCAAACTGTGTAACACAAATAAAAGTCAAGACAGACTTTAAGGTGAATTATGTGGCCTTGATTGGAGAAGACAAGTTGCCTAAAAATATGTGGAACTTAGGCAAAATTGCAGAAGTGTGTAATGGACACGACAACAAGATACAGTTGTGCAGAGTAAAAGTTAAATCTGGTATAATAAAAACACTAATACAATTTTCGCATTCAATGGAATTTTCAGAATAGACTATAAGCTGATAAAATAGGACAATTTGAAAATTTTCATTTAGAATTCTTTATATTATTCTTGTTATTATTACTAGTTACTGTTATTGTAGTATTAATGTAGTATTTTCGATTCCGTATAGTTCCAATTTTAATTAATGTGATGGCTGTATTTGACATAAATGATGCAATTTTTTAAATATTTGGCATAAAATTTCCTTACTGAATTCTTAAATCATCTCATTCAAAAATATTCAACCTATGTCTAGTTTTCCACAGTTAATTATTACCTTGACAGCTTGCTTCCACTGGGGAAGATGAGGAGAGGAAAAAGGTAACATTGGACTGATAACAATTTTTATTTTGCGATATTTCTTTCAGATGATTTTTAAATTCCAGTACTTAGCATACTCATGTGTTTTTATAATGAATGGAATCATGATTATGCTGATCAATTGCCAGTATATATTTGGGATCAATATTGGCCCCACTCCCCACTAGGCCCCCCTGGTTTAGTTGCAATTACACTGGCTTTTCACTGATCTAGCAGGCAATACTTAAAACTTACACACTGTTAAATTATTGCAACAGTTTGCAGCTTAGTAGTTAATTGTGTAGTCTTAGACAACTGATCAACGTTTGGAATTAATTTGCATCACCACAAGAAGTGGCTATCTGTAGCACGAGCTGTGCTTTGTTTGGATAAAAGTTCCATTTAAAAAACTTTTATAAATTTTGTTGCACTATCTCACACATAGCAATAACTTGCTACATGTTTGTTAGGGTTACAGGATTAAAGTTTCAGTATTAGATTAAGTACAACCTTATATGTTTACCTAATAAATGAACTCGGCTCATTAACTAACAGCAAAGGGTTTTAAACAGCTTGATCCACCATTTATAATATTTAGTATTTTATCAAAATAATTTGCAGATTTTCAAATAAAAAAGTCAAATGCATACATTTTCCCCCTTTTATTTATTTTTAGCTAAAATTATCAAAAAAAGTTTTAAAATATAGTTACTGCTCTCAGTAATTGGCATTTTTTCTTCAGTTTGGGATTTTCTTCAAAGCTCTAAATGAGGATCATTTTAATGATAGCTAAATGAGGATAATTTCTTCAAAGCTCTAAATAAAGAACTATGACAATTACAGCCATATGATTTATTGCCTCAAAAGCAAATTCTTTAATATACTGCACTTTCCTGTAAATATAAAGACAAGTCAGTAAATTTTAGTAACATTAGACAGACACCTATGCACTTGTAAAATAAGCTCTTAAAATGCATAGCCGAATTGGCCTAAGATATCTGTACACATAAAATTATAAAAATTTTAATAAGATAATTACAGTTAGGATAATAATTTTATCACAAGAGGAGAAAAG
The DNA here is from genome assembly GCF_044657685.1 of Stegodyphus dumicola. NCBI lineage: Eukaryota > Metazoa > Arthropoda > Arachnida > Araneae > Eresidae > Stegodyphus > Stegodyphus dumicola. The sequence goes on from NC_140776.1 coordinate 137,501,730, forward strand.
GAAAATTTACAACATAATTTTGGGATAAATAGAGAAATTTCATTCGAGTTTGACAAATAAAGTTACTTCATTAATGATGCTGGCATATAGAAAATAGGCAAAGGCAAATTAGAGAAGACACAACTCATTCTGTTTTGAATTTCCGATTCTAAATAAAATCGAATGCAAAACTGCACAGTTAAAGTAATTAATCACGATTTTGTTATATGAATTAGTTAAAAAATAATCATTCTTTTTACACATGTATGTGCATGCACCACATGCCCTGAGATTACATCCCTACTGGGTATCCCATATTTCAGCAGAGTAGATCATGCTTGCTCAAGGTTTGGCACATTCTACACTGAAAAAAAAACTAAAAGGTTCATTTTTCAACACAGCTTATTACTGGTGATGTGACATGGATACTATACATGAATGTTACAAGATGTAAGTCAAAAGAACTTCCTTTAACACAAAAAGGGAAGACTGCATCCCAATAGAGTGTGGTGTAGGTAGGACTACAAAGGAATTAACTAGGCGCTGTTGCCACCAAATCAAACTATAAATTCAGAAATCCAAATCTTATGTATAGTTATATCCAGCTAAAATAAAAGAACAAATAGGACAAAAAATTCCTCTCTTTGTAATAAGAAAATCTCAGAAACTATGTTGCTTTAAAGGTGTTAAATTTCTGAATATACTTTATAAAATAAATGCAGAAATAGGATTGGAATATATCTTTCAAGAATAAACGCAAATTTTCAAAAATATAATACTGTCAAGAGTCAATCCGGACTCGTCGGGACTTCGGCGATTCCGGATTATCGATTTTTATAGATCATCAGTTTAAATCTCGTAAGATGGCATGCAGAAATTCTAAAATTAAAAATATGAAACCGTAATTTATGAAATAAAGAACAATTATGATCTAAAGGGTATCAAAATTTACAAAAAAAAAAAAAAAGCTTAATATTTATTTGTTTACTTTATTAAACATTTCTTTCAATGTAAGTTGTTTAAGTTGCTTCGTTTTATGTGATAATACTTTCTCTTTAATTCTATAAACAGACATAATTTCTTGTTCAGTTACAAAGTTCCGCTGTTCAAGTCCCGTAATTGCTGTGCCGAGAATACCGACTAACTTGTCAATCGAAGTTTTTTCATTTTCACTAACCTCTCTGTCACCTTCTTCATGTCTTTATCCATTTTTTGCAGCAATTCCACTTTTTGTTTGATGGACATCGAAACATACTTTCGTTTTGTAGATCCTCCGGGAGCTTCAGCATCGGAAATTCTATTCGACATAATCAAAAGTTCAAGTTTACTTTTATAAAACTGCTCTTACAGTGTGCAAAAAATAATACGCCAGATCCAATTCGAAGATTAAGGAACAACGCAATCATCAACATTAACTGAAATAGATAATTAGATAATTTTAGCTTATACCGTCCGTTATACATAAAACGCGCACGCGAAAACGTATTCTGCGCTTGCGCACACGCATATGCACAGTCGTAAAGGTCTTACGCGCACGCGTAAATGCCTCTGCGCATGTGTCAACGCGGCACATGCGCATAAAGTTTTTAGCTTTGAGGTCCGGATTATGGGTGTCCAAATTAAAGACTTTTGACTGTATTGGCAAAGGAAAATAGTAGTCTGTTGCTAGCTGCACTGCACATTCTCTTGATTTGTAAAAGAATTTTAATTCTGTAAAAATGATATCTCTCCTTTCAAATACGCCGCAGTTTTACAAACCATAGACAAAGGTATAAACCAGAACTTTCAAAGGCATAAGAAAATAATAACAATAATGAATAAAATACTTTTTATATAAATTTGTTAATTCCTGTAAAAAAAATCTGTTTGCATTGAAATGTTTACACAAATAATTCATACTGAATTTCATTTGGAAGCTATTTTAATGAAAAATCTATTCAAGAATTTCCTGACATATGAAATATTAACTTATTGAACTTCACATATTGATGATATATGTAAAGAATATGAAACTCAAAAAAGAGTACGGGAGGAAAAACTCATAAGTGTTCTAAAAAATTTCAGTTTGGAGGATTATGTTGCATTGAAGAAACTATTCAATGTGATGTAGATTTATTCAAAGAAAATGAAAAATCAAAGAAAGAAAGAAAATGAAAAATTAACTGCAAATTTGTTAAATTTTCAACCAATGTGCCTCTTTCACAATTCGTAGATGACCATTCCCCTTTCTTTTCAAAACTTGAAATATATATATAGATTTATTTCAGTTTATACAGTCAAAAGTCTTTAATCTGGACCTCAAAACTACAAACGTTCTGCATATGCGTCAACGCATGCACATAATACGTTTACGCATGCACGTTTAATGTATAACGGATGGTATAAGCTAAGCTAAAATTATCTAATTATCTATTTCACTTAATATTGCAGATTGTGTTTTTCCTTAATCATCTAATTGAATCCGGCTTATTATTTTTTGCAGACTGTTAGAGCAATTTTATAAACATAAGCTTGAACTTTCGATTATGTCAAAAAGAATTTCCGATTCTGGAGCTACCAAAGGATATACAAAGCGAAAGCATGTTTCGATATCCATCAAACGAAAAGTGGAATTCCTGCAAGAAATGGATAAAGGCATATCCTTTGATTCTCTAACCATTCCGAATATGTTAATAAATTTCACGCTGCTCTGCGGAGGGGTGTACGACGCGGCGCGCAATGAACTGGAAGTTGATCTGTCAGCACTATCTTTATCTTCAGGGCAGATGTTTTTATTTTATTCGGCTTATAATTCCTTACTAAATGTAGTATTTCATTTTGATGTACTCCGTCTTTGATATGATTTAAAACAAGTTCCTCGTCATTATAATTCGCTTCCGATAGCGAAGAAACGTGACAGAGGTTATTGAAAACAAAAAAATTTCGATTGACAAATTAGTCGGTGTTCTTGACACAGCAATTATAGGACTTGAACGGCGGAACTTTGTAACTGAACAAGAAATTATGTCTGTTTAATAGAATTAAAGAGAAAGTATTATCACATGAAACGAAGCAAAACTTAAACAACTTACATTGAAAGAAATGTTTAATAAAGTAAACAAATAAATATTAAGCTTTTTCTTTTTGCAAATTTTGATACCCTTTAGATCATAATTGTTCATTTCATAAATTACGGTTTCATATTTTTAATTTTAGAATTTCTGCATGCCATCTTACGAGATTTAAACTGATGATCTATAATCCGGAAAAATCGATAATCCGGAATCGCCGAAGTCCCGACGAGTCCGGATTAACGACTTTTGACTGTAATGTCTGCCTTGGTTGTGCAGTTGATTTTAGAATATAAAACATGAGCATTATAAAAGGCCATATCTATTAGATAAAAAAACATTTTCTTATAACCCTTTACACATTTTCTCATCACTGGGAAGCACGCTAGCATTTGGTCTTGTTTATCAATGCCTCCCATAACTTTATTACACTCAAACACAGATGCCGGTTTTATAACATTTTCGCTATCGCCACCTTCATTTTTTTCTCCTTTTGCCTGTGTTTATCAAATCAGCATTTGAATGTTTCGTGCTAAGTATGTGAATCATCCGCTCCTAGGGAAAACAAGTGAATGACGTCTCCCAGACGTCAAATGTACCCAAGAGTTTAATTTTTGGTTTGACGTCTTAGACACGTCATCCACACCTAGGGGAAGAAAGTGAATGTTTTTCCTTAATCATCTAATTGAATCCGGCTTATTATTTTTTGCAGACTGTTAGAGCAATTTTATAAACATAAGCTTGAACTTTCGATTATGTCAAAAAGAATTTCCGATTCTGGAGCTACCAAAGGATCTACAAAGCGAAAGCATGTTTCGATATCCATCAAACGAAAAGTGGAATTCCTGCAAGAAATGGATAAAGGCATATCCTTTGATTCTCTAACCATTCCGAATATGTTAATAAATTTCACGCTGCTCTGCGGAGGGGTGTACGACGCGGCGCGCAATGAACTGGAAGTTGATCTGTCAGCACTATCTTTATCTTCAGGGCAGATGTTTTTATTTTATTCGGCTTATAATTCCTTACTAAATGTAGTATTTCATTTTGATGTACTCCGTCTTTGATATGATTTAAATCAAATTCCTTGTCATTATAAATATCACAATACAGATCAAATAGTTTTCTGGTTGCAATTTTCTAATTTTGACTATGCGCAATGTATGCTTTACGCATGCACGTGTTGAGAAAGAAATGTTTAATAAAGTAAACAAATAAATATTAAGTTTTTTTTGTGCGTGTGAATTTTGATACCCTTTAGATCATAATTGCTCTTTATTTCATAAATTACGGTTTCATATTTTTAATTTTGTAATTTCTGCATGCCATCTTACCAGATTTAAACTGATGATCTATAATCCAAAATCGCCGAAGTCCCAACGAGTCCAGATTAAAGACTTTTTGACTGTATTATTTTTTAATATTTCATAAATTAAAACATGAAAAAGTAAAGAAAATGTTGATAAAGACCAAAATTTGAACAAATGCAATGTATATTCATAAAGTAAAACTAAATATTTAACAAGTAAGTAGAAGATGAACATAATACATACTCATTAACCAAAACTAAATATTTAACACGTAAATAAAAGACTGACCTCTTATCCCCCTAAAACTATGAAATTCCCTCAGGATGAGAAACCCTGATATGGAACAGCAGCAAGAAAGATCAGCAGATACTATTGAAGTATTGCAAAATTTCTTTCAAACAGGAAAATCAACTCAATATTTTATTAATCAATGCTGATTAATTACATGAGCTAATACCTCAAAAATGGGGGGGGGAACGATGCTCAGAATGCTATCCAGCATGAAAGATTTAAAAAAAGAATGATTCTTGTTTATGTAAATTATAAATATTTCTTTCCTAATCTTGCATTTTGATTAGGTTAAAAGAGAATGAATGAAAGTGTGAATTTTTACTTAACAGAATTTGCAATTGATAATTTATTAAAATTAATAATTGAGTATGTAAAATGTAATGATAATTCTGTTAAAGTTTTTAAGAAGGAGCATTTCTTATCACCATTTCATGCAAAAGCTGTTTTATACAGTATCAGATTTCATTTGTCATTCGAGGGTCATATTAATGGAATTGACCGTACTTCGCAACTGCTGTCTGTATTTATGCAAATTTTAAATCTTAAATTTGTCAACCATTATATATTGAATATAATTTTGTTAAATGCTTTCAGGTAAATTCATAATTTGACAAGCTGTCAAGAGCACCACACAGTTTTAGTAACAGGAGTGAATTTAGAATTTTATCAATCATATGCTTAAATTGTGCTGAGCTTTTTCGCTTTGTTTCAGCTGATGAGTACTACTTAAAGTAATAATGAATTAGAATGCAATTTCATATTTTTTTTTATATTGCAAATTATAAAAGTGTACAAAGTTATGGCAAAAAAGTAGCAGAAAATATTATAAAATAAAAAAGGGTATAATTAGCACATGAATAACTTTTTGATAATTAATATGCCTATCATAAATTATAAAAAATTAAATGATAAAGTGAGATATACTTGTTAATTTATTATATAATTTGATATGAAGATATCACAAGGAAAGAAGCCAAGCCAAATTCACTACAGTTGGTGGTGATGGAAATAACTAAAAAGTGAGTGCCAAGTGGTATGGTTTTAGTGGTAAAGTACCTATTTATGAAAGTGAGTTATCCTTAATATGGCTGATGTTACTATTTTCATTTATCATGCTTTTGCAGGCGAGTCTTTGCATATCTGACTTTTAATGCAATTATTTTGACTGTTGAAGAGTATAATTAGTACATGAATACCTTTTTGATAATTCATATGCCTATCATAAATTATAAAAAATTAAACGATAAAGTGAGATATACTTGTTAATTTATTATATAATTTGATATGAAGATATCACAAGGAAAAAGGCCAAGCGAAATTCTCTACAGTTGGTGGTGAGGGAAATAACTAAAAAGTGAGTGCCAAGTGGTATGGTTTTAGTGGAAAAGTACCTATTTATGAAAGTGAGTTATCCTTAATACGGCTGATGTGACTGTTTTCATTTATCATGCTTTTGCAGGCGAGTCTTTGCATATCTTACTTTTAATGTGATTATTTTGACTGTTGATTTCTTGGATGCTGATCTTATTTTTGAAGTTAGGTAGGTTTCTTATTTCTATTTCATGCAGATGTTAAAGTTGTATTTTGAGTTTGGTTTCTACTGTATTATCTCCAGTAATTCAAAATAATAATGATAGGAAGCCAAAGTCATTGGGTCATATAGAAAGTTCTGTGGTTTTATTATGATAAATACAAATGAAGACATAAAGAAACATACGAAAGTTTCATTGAATCACAGAAACACTATTTTGTTCTATGACTTTCTGCCATCTCTCTGGCAGCCGATTTCTTTTTTGAAAATGACATTAGGATTATTCATAAAAGAATTACTAAGGTGCTGTTTGACAGCCTCTGAAGAACTGAGTTCCAGGCCACTCAGAGAATTCTGAAGTGACCAGAAGAAACAGAGACAAAATCTAAAAAATATGTGGAGGGGGGATACAAAACATACCAGTCATGCTCAGTGTTTGTGTGACATTCATCGAAGTGTAGGGCCAAACACTATTAGGGAAAACAACATTCAACCATTGGTCAGTTTCGTGCATTTTGCTTTAATTTCTGTTTTTAAAACTGCCATTTGGTAATTGTCTTTTATTTTAATGAAATGCAGCTTAACTACACATAAGATTACTTACTGATACACATAAGATTACCTGCAGAAATAATAGATTATTTCTCTCTCAGAAAATAGATCATATTTTAACTTGTTCAACCCTTTTACAAGATCTTTATATGGTTCGGGTCAATGTGCTGATACACCATGAGAATAATTACATAAGACTTATGAAAGCCTGGGTTACTGAATCAGGACAGATTGTTAAATCAAAAATCATGTTAATATCAATCAACCGCTCTTTCTGAATAAAAAAATATGCATTATATAATAATTTTACAAAAATTCATCTTTGTAAAAAGATTTAAAATGTACTTACTTGGAAATGAATTATCTTTTAATGATCCTACATGAAGTGAAATTTCACACAGTTTTTCTTCAGATGGATTATTAACTCTACCTAAATCTGCACTTTCTGTCCTTTCAACTGGCATTGCTACATCTGATACACTTGAGCTCACATCCTTATTTACACTTCGAGAAACATCAGCAGGCAATACTTCAGTTTCAGAAACTGCAGCAACCTGTAAAGGCAGTGGTGATTTGGAGCCAGCAAATGTATGTAAGGTAACGCTTTCACCAGTAGAACAAGAAGTCAAAGTCATTATTTCTGGCTTGCATGAGTCTCGTGCAGCAAGACTAAAAATATTTGATGGCTTGCGTTGCACAACTGGATTGCTTACAGAAGTCCCAGAGATATAAGTATCGTAAGAAGACATACGATTTGATGAAATTTTTTCACTCACTTCTACAATGCCTCCACCAGACATAGATATACTTTTTACACTTTGATTCCAAAAATCTTTTACTTTTTTGAAATCTTTAGGATTATTTCCTTTTACTTTCCTGTCAAGTGAATCTAAAGTCCGTCCAGTTACTGACAATGCTACATCTCCCACCCGAGCACTTCTAGGAGAGCGAACTTTCTTCTGATTAACCTTACAGGGAACTTCTGCACTAGGATGGTCCTCCTTGTTCAATGTGTATCTTGACTTAGAATCATCTTTTCTTGGACTGACAACAACTGCTGCATTAGGACCACGAAGTGAGATATGTAAAGGAGGCACTCTAGGCTCGGGAACAGAAGATGAAGATGTAGTGGTTGTACCTTTTTTCAAACCCGGAATACTTACAACAGCTACATCAATCTTTTGATTTAGTGGAGGATTAGAATCTTTTACACGTTTCTCCTTTGTCTCATTGTCTTTTGATTCTCTTATAGTTTTAGAGTCTAATTTCAGCCTAAGTTTTATTTTTTCACCAGGTACAGAAGATGTGACAGAAGCTGATGGAACACTGTCTACTTTTGCAGTTGATTCATTTTTCTTATCCTTCCCAGAATCAACAATTAAAGCATCAGTTGACGACTGAGAGGCATCAGTTATGGACTTACTGATGCCAGAATCTGTGTCTGAAGAGTGATTAGTGTCTTTCCCACCATCAGAAAAACTTCGCTCAGAATGGCTTTTCTCTGATGTATCATTTTCAAACTCTGGAAATGGAGGTAGAGAACTTAAGGATTCTTCTTCCTCTTCTTCATCACTTGGCATTGGTTCTAACTTACCAGTCACAGGATTAATTAAATGCTTAGTTTTACCATCGGTCGAAGAAGGTGGTGATGGGAAAGGGTTTGAATCAGTTGAGGTGCTAGGAGTAGAGGGAGCACTAGATTTATCACATTTTAAGGGCCCAGAGTCTTTATTAGTTTTGTCCATTATTTTCATTAGTGAAGATGAATCCCTTCCACTGAATAAAGATCTTGAAGGATTTATTGGTATATTACGTGGAGCAGACATTGCATATGATTGCAAGCTTCCTGTTGGAGGTCTAGCTACTTGAGGTGCACCAACAGGAATATGTGTGTGAAGAGGAAGATTACCCGTGTGTACTTGAGGCTGACCTTGTGCCTGTGGATGGATATTTGGCACTGCCCGATGCCCTGGAGTTTGGCGAAAGGCAGATAGTGTTTGATGACTGAGAGGCCTGTTGGTGGAAACCATAGGTTGCCCTTGTATTTGTGATTGCAATGAAACAGGTGGTAATCCCTGTACTTGAGGATGTATATTAGTCTGTGGTTTTATATTAGAAACAGGAGGTTGACCCTGGGCCAATGGGTGAATATTTGCAATTTGAGTAGAGGGAGGTGAGATGGATAAATTACTTATAGGCACACTAAGTGGCTGGCCAAGAACACTAAGAGGATCAAATCCTCCAGGTGACCTAACTCCCACATGTGATTGAAAAGATGGCGGTGAAGGAGAAGCAGAAAAATTTGGTGATGATACGTTTCCATCTTCTATTAATTTATCTTTTGATTTTCGAGGCTTCCTCTTGCGTTTAGGAGGTTGATTAGAGGCTTGAGAAGGAGGAGGCATCAATTTATTATTTTGCTGTAAGTTTGAAGCTTCACTTTGAAGCAAATTTACTAATAGAGGACTTGATAGAGCTACATTAGCCCTAGAAGTAGACGCCATTGCATTAGGTGGGACAGTTCGAGACACAACATTGTTAAAAGTAGAATTAGCTATAGTTCGGGGTACTTTTTGCAATGCAGGGTTAGAAGCTTTTGATGAAACAGTTGAGGTTGCAGTAACAGCACTACATGAAGAATTTAGTATAGCAGTAGATAACTGGGCTGCAGAAGAAGTAAAAGAAATTCTTGGGTTTCCCCCTTGTAGAAGTACAGGCTGATATTGAGGACTTGTTGCACTATTTTTAGTATTCATTGCATGAGTCATACTAGCAAAAGGAAATGGCCCAAACCCAGCTGAAGATTTTACAGAAACATTTGGAGAAACTTTTGATGAACTTGGAACAACAGCTGCTGTTGTAATAACAGCTGCAGGTGGAAATGGTATAGGTTCAGTGCTTGATGGCGCTATGACATTTGGTGAACGGAAACTAATTGAAGTGTCTGGTTGTGGAGAAGATACCTTCTCCAACCTTGTAGAAGAGCCCACAGCAGAAGCAGCAGCCGTGGCTCCGCCAACAATATGTCCAAGGAACTGAGTAATATTTTTATGAGCTGGTTCAGCCGAACTAGGGCCAGGCACAGGTTCAGAATTAGGTAAATTAAAAGAGACACTCGCAACATCTCCCTGCTCATCAGATGTTTTCCTCAGCACAATTTCTTGGGGTTCACTGTACTGACTGGCTAGTGTTAATGTGATTACCTTAAAAGAAAAAGAAAAAAAAAAAAAAAAGAATCAAAATGAGATATATGATCAAATGAGCATTTTATTAATAATTAGAGAAGTTCACTACATACAAATAAAATTGCTGCATTTCATTGAACTTTTTTTAATGACCTAAAATGTACAATAAAAAAAGGCTAACACTTAATCAGCACAATAAAAATTATAATTTTAAATAATCAGTTCAACTCTTCATACATTTTAATTAAAGAATTCTTTGTATTTTTTAACATATATATTAGACGTACAAAAAAGTTTTGAGATTTTTTTTTAAACTTTATTCAGAGAACTTGGAAGAATGTATTTTATTCAAAGTATTGTCCATCGTTAGCTATGTCTTTTCGCCATCTTTCAGATAGCATACGGATTCTGCATTTAAAAAATTCCTCGTCTTTTAAGGCGATTCAAGAACCAACCCAATTTTTGGCTTCTTCATGTGAAGCGCTGCTCAGCCAAGTCATGAGTCATCGACCAGAACAAGTGGAAGTTGGAAGGAGCAATGTCTGATGAATATGGACATCCTATAGAAGCCCCTCCAGAGTTTCCTTGATGACTTTAGCACCATGTGGGTGAACGTTGTTCTGCTGAAAGATCGCTTTGTCATATATTTTTGCATATTGGGTGCATTTGAGCTTCAATGTTTGGCCCAGTTGCATTAACTATTGTTTGTTAACTTTCCCCAGTGATGGTTTCATAAGGCTGCAGTAGTTCATAACATATCACTCTGAGCTGATCTCACCAAATACAGAGCATTAGCTTCTTGCCCTGAATATTTGGTTTGGCCGTTGGAGTTTTGATGCATGGCCGGGCTTCCCCCATGATTTTCTGCACTTTGGGTTGTCATAGTAGATCCATTTTTCGTCCCGTCATGATTCGATGCAGCCTGTGAAAAAAATGGCTTCAATGTCTCTTGGCTTGAGTTCATATGGAACCCAATTTCCTTGGTTCTGCACCATACCCATGGCCTTGGGATGCTTTGAAATCACTTGCTGAGTCACTCCTAAGTTTTGGCAAGCTCTTCTTGAGTTTAGCATGAAATCTTAGTCCAATAACCCCTCCAACTCAACGTCTTCAATATTTACTGGTTACATGATTTTATTGATGGAGCATGATGGACTATATGCTTCACACAGCAACAGATGTCCATCAGCTGCTTTTTTCTTCAAATTAAAATAAAAAAGAAGAGCTTTCCCGCAAATTTTGTTTTGATGGTACAAAGGCTGACATGGGTTGAGCCCAAGAAAATTTGTTGTTTACACCACAGCGAAATGAAACTGAAACAGATTGATTTTTAGATGGAAATGTTGGCACTTTAACATGTGTATAGTTAGAAGACTGTTCGATAGGATTTAACACTAGCAATGCCATCATATGTAAATCCCTCAAACCTTATTTATACACCCAATATAATACACACACATATACATATTCTTCCTTCTACAGAATTACAGATTAAAATGCCTTTAACTGTAACTAAAACTAGAAAATGGATCAAAACAATGCAAATATGTGTAATAAATAAATATTCTAAAAGTTTACTCTTTATGAAAGTATTAAATAAAAGTGTTGGAACTCTATTGAAAAAATATTAATTTGCATGACTGTGTTAAACCATAAATATCTAGATTTTAGCATGTAATTTTAAAACAATAGATTTGACTCCGCAAGAATTGGAAAACTTTTGGACAGTTGCCCACTGGCATCCACCTTATCTGAAAGGCATAGATACAGTGAATGATTGATTTAATGTATATTTGTAAATAAAATAGCTAGTATTCTGTAGAACCTAATGTGAGATCATTTTATTCAGGTGGCTTATTAAATACCATACTATATAAGTGGATTTCAAGAACAAGCTAAAATTTCTTCATGTTTTTTTTTTTTTTTTTTTTTTTTAAATTGTAATAAACATTACTGCCACTTCTGAAGTTTGGAACTCTAGAATTCAAACACCTCTTCTATACTGCATGAACTAAAAAGACATTCGTTATACCCACACTTTAGATAACTTTTGTCAAAGTGACATATGCAAAATTACATTCCAAATATGAAATGAATGTGTTTATATAACTTTATTTTAAAAAAAAGTTTATATTAAGACTATATTTTAAATGTTTATATTAAGACTATATTTTAAAAGTTTATATTAAGACTATATTTTTATATTAAGACTTTATTTTAAAATACGGTATTTGTGGACACTATCATGCAAATATAGAATTTGATTCTTGAAATATAACGTTATTCATAATTTTGTACATTTTTAAAACTGATAATTAATAAAAGATGTTACATCTTTTATTTGTTATCAGTACCAATTTTTTTTACACTAAAACAAAAGCAAATGATCAAATTATTTACTTCTTTATTACATTTCATATAATGTGTTCAACTTTGCAGATATGGACATCTATTAAGACAACCTGTTTCTTCGCACATATGTGTCATCACATTGTACTCAACCACAGAAATACAGATGATGTAGCTTCAAAGATTCTAAAGAATAGTCATAAGTAGAATACAGAATCAGTATCCTTAATCCTTATTTAGAATCAGTAAACCCAAGAGAAAATTACATGGCATGAAGTCCAAACAGGTAATTTAGTAATAGTGCAACCCCACTGGTTCAGTTCAGCAATTTTTTACAAAACATAAAGGTGATTTGGTGAATTTTCGGGTTGCAACTTATGGATACAGTTATCTAAAGAGCTGTTATGTGCATGGTTGCCAAAGTCTGATGATTCCTACTAAGGTGATTGCCATAATACGGAAATACCTCCAAAGACTGAAGTGAGCACTATGTTCATACTTGTCCTGTGTGTTGTATTCAAGTAAGAGGAAAATTTTAATTGAGGTATTCTTACAAATAATCTCGACAATGGTCTTGGTGATCAGAGAACCAGAAAAATGTCTTGTTGAAGAAAGTCCCCCATCCCAAAAGGCAAATAAAATTTTGAAAAGAAATCATCAAGAATATAACAAAAGGTACAGGTTGAAGCAAGGCTGGCACCTATGCATTTCGTAGTCAGGCCTTGTCAACTATTAAGCTTCTGCCCTAATTTTTTTCCAGGTGCAGTCTGAGGGTCTCTTATGCCTATTTACAAACCACTAACCATTTGGGAGGACTTTCAGCTCACTGAATACTATATGAATGCCCCTTCGCCACCCAGACACTTACAAACATACATGCTTTCTCTAGGATTCAAATCCAAGCCCATCAGTACTGCAGCCAGCATTACTAATCATTATACCACCTAAGTAGCCTAATAATGACAATAGATATTAGTTAAGTAGTACACGAAGTGACTCAAGTTATTGTCTCTTTTCTAACCAGCGTATGGCTGTCTGATAGTCACCACAGAGTGCTAAAGGGAAGGAGACTCATTATTTGTTTATTTGTTAAGGGATAATAATTACTATTTCCATTCAACTTGTAGCATCAGCCAGCCTTCCAATGAATAAAGCATTCCAGTGATGCATAGACACCTTCTGTAGCAAGAAATACATAATGGGTTTTTGTTTTAGTGATATAAAATTTAATGCAATAATGAATTTAACTGTTTCAGTGTCATAAAATTTGTTGCTGGAGATATAGCTTATTATTACAAATTTTCTAACTGTTTTATGTTATTATTAAATAAGTCTGTAGAATTCCTATATGCTATCCCATTGGATTTATTCTAGATTTTTATTCTTAATAGAAAGAAAAAAATACTGGAAAAATGCTCTCTGTAAGAATATAGCTTTTTTGCTATATTATTGTCAACATACTTCTAAAAGTAATTTATTAAATTTAGTTTTAACAAATTACTGCCATCATAAATTACAAAAATCTAACTTTTCTTTCACTAAAAACAGAAGAAACACACGCCTAAGTGAAACAATGTCTTGCAGGTTTCTTTGCTCCTGATGAAAAGGAACCTGTGCCTGTTTGCCCTCAAAATCGATTGAAATCTTGACTAAACCTATGCCATACACAAGGTTGCTGCTTTGGTAATTTTATCTTCCTTCACTCAGATGCTCATCTAATATTGTTCAAATTCACCCTTTTGAATTTAATTACATTCCTCATCTTGTATTATTGAGAGCATTTGGAATTAAGTATCGCTCTAATAAAAGTAGACTCCTTTATATGTTACACTTTTACTGTTATCTTTTAAAAATATAAATGAAAACTTGCATTCAGTCATAGATGAATATCTTTTACCCATGACATTATGCCCTATGCTATACTAAAAAACAGCTTTTAACTTGATAAGCAATAAAATACTAATTTGAGTGAGCATTGCAAAAGTGATATTTGACTGAAAACTGTCAGAAAACAGTTCCTTTATCAATTCTCACATTAGAAATTTCTTAGCTACTCTAACACAAGCTGAAGTAACTTACCCATAAAAGGGCATTTCTTCAGTCTATCTCAGTAATGGATTCTGAAAATGTCAGCAGATGAAATGCTAAACAATTTCTTTCTAAGCAAGCTTTAGATCAGTACAGCTTCACGTCATCTTAAATTCTCTTTTATTTAGTTAATCATTCACATAATTCTAGAGCAAGTAAGTGAAGAGGAGAAATTGATAGGAAAGAAAAACTACGACGAAAGTTAGTAAAATTCTAAAAATCCTGCTTATTTACTAAAAGTTTATTTATAAAGATATTTTCTCTAAATAATGAAAAATTTAATCGCTTCAAATACTGCTAAATACTCCCAAAAAAAAAAAAAAAAAAAAGCAACAATACTTGTACAAAAAAAACACAAGTCAATTTCTGATTTTAACATGATTGCTTTAAATATGGGTTTTTAAAAGTCATCAATATGAAATATTTAAATACATCATATACACACGTGCACTGACAGTCATAGTAAAATCACAATGGCTCAAAAATAAGCAAATACAGAACAACAATAATCCTTTAAAAGGTAAAGTATATCTGAAAGAAAACTTATACATATCTCTTAATTTCACACTATAAAGGTTAAAGTCCAAATTAGTAAATTTAAAATTTGTAACATTCAAATTTATTAATTTTATAATTTAAAATGATAAAGAGTTCAACTTTAAAATGTCAAGATTGCATCGAATAATAAAAACTATTATAATTTCAAACTTGAATTGTCCTAAATGGAATTAAGATATACAGTCAAAAGTCGTTAATCCGGACACCCATAATCCGGAATGATCTATAATCCGGACCTCAAAGCTACAAACTTTCTGCGCATGTGCATAATACGTTTACGCATGCACGTTTAATGTATAACGGATGGTATAAGCTAAGCTAAAATTATCTATTTCAGTTAATGTTGTAGATTGCGTTGTTCCTTAATCTTCGAATTGGATCCGGCTTATTATTTTTTGCAGACTGTTAAGAGCAATTTTATAAAAGTAAGCTTGAACTTTCAATTATGTCAAATAGAATTTCCGATATATATTTACTAATATGTAAAGGATCTACAAAGCGAAAGTATGTTTCGATGTCCATCAAACAAAAAGTGGAATTGCTGCAAAAAATGTATAAAGGCATATCCTTTGTTTCTCTAACCATTCCGAAATCTGTTTATCAATTTCATGCTGCTCTGTGGGGGGGGGACGTCGCAGCGCGCAAATTCAGCTTATAATTCCTTACTAAACGTTGTTCTTAATCTTGATGTATTCCATCTTTGATATGATTTAAATCAAATTCCTGGTCATTATAAATATCACGAGTACACATTAAATAGTTTTCTGGTTGCAATTTTCTAATTTCGACTATGCGTAATGTATGTTTTACGCATGCGCGCGTTAAAAAAATGTTTAATAAAGTAAACAAATAAATATTAAGCTTTTTTTTGTAAATTTTGGTACCCTTTAGATCATAATTGCTCTTTATTTCATAAATTACTGTTTCATATTTTTAATTTTATAATTTCTGCATGGCATCTTACCAGATTTAAACTGATGATCTATAATCCGGAATCGCCGAAGTCCCGACGAGTCCGGATTAAAGACTTTTGACTGCAGTTCTTAACAATTATTAGCCCTTTGGGTACATTTGACGAGTGAGATTCCTCATCTGCTTACTTGGGTGAAGTTTGGGCATTACAAATACTTGGGGACCACTGATTACAGTGGACAAGTCCAACTCGTCTACCGTAATCAATGTTGTAACTAAAATGCTGTTTCAAAATATTTTTATATCATCAGCATAAGTATATTCCAAATAAAATGTATTAATTTTACATATTAATCCATATAGTGACAAATTAAATCTGTCCCTTGGGCATAGAAATCTTCAAATTCAGTACTCAAAAGGTTAATTCTAGTTTGCAGAGAGGAAAATTTATCATGAAATAATTAATACTGTTGTTTTGATTTTATTTTTTAGATTAAAATTTATAATAATATTACACATAGCATAAGTATAAACTGAAAGGCTAAAACAGAATATTTAAGTTTTATTTATTTCTAATTAAAGTTTTGTTAAGTGGATCATACAATCAAAGAGGAAAAAAATTAAACTTTTTTTAATGTCAAAAAGTTATTTTTAATATGTATATAAAACAAATGTTTGTTTCCTAAATGGAAAGAAATGATAAAAAAAGTTTAAAAAAAATGAACTTAAAAATGCTCTTTTCAGATACTTATATTTAAATGCACGGTATAAAATGCAAGTTTATTTACTCTAAAAAATTAATTTAATAAAATTTTGCAATCTTTAGTAATCAAAATGAAAAAAAGCATTATTTAACTCAAACTATTTTAAGGTACAGAAATATAAAAAAATAAGCACTACTTTTCACTCATGTTATGGAATTACATAATCTAAATCATTTTATTTTAGCTCAAACACATTAATGGAAAAACAGTAAATTATTAATACAGTATAAAATACTAAATGTAATGTCTAATAATTTTAGACAGTGGGTTTTCAAGCACTTGAGGATTTGACATACAGACAGCACATATGCTCTTCCTCATTAGCAAATGCTATAACTAACAAACTAAACTGAACTCTGCCACATTCATTGAGACACAAAAATAAGGGACGCAACTAAACTAAACTCCTGCCCCATTCATTGATACACTCAAATAAGGGATGCAAAAATTCAATCCAAACTAAACTTCATGAATAAAAAGTTTGGCCCAAACTGTGCATGCCACATGGCACTGCCTGAAATTCTAACAATTCCTAATGGAATCACGAAATCATTTCCTGAGATACCTTCAGGATTATCCATGATTTTGCGATAAGCAAGAGAAGAAAACACATTCTTTCTAAAGAAGATTTAGATGCGATCTCAAATGCCAGGGATAGGAAAACAATCAAGATCTGTCGCATATTTTAAACGGCAATATTCAACACAAGGTCACTAGTCATTTTATGTTTTATACATCATATCAAAGAAACTCAGTACTTACTGAAAGTCATGTGATACCTTATGACATAAGGAATAAAATTCCTGACATGCAGCTTTAAATAACTCAGTAAACAAAATGTCTGGCTTTTGAAAAGACTAAATATGATGCTTTCTATGCTTCATTTTATCAAACATTTGTGACCAATTAGTTAACTTAAGGTAATTAGCCATTCTTTTATCGCATTTTGAACAGGAATATTAATATTAAGCGGATTGTCATTAACAGGGTTCGTACACATTTCTGCACATGGAAATTAAGTACTTTTAAGGACCATTTATGAAAAAATTAAGGACCTATAAGCAAATGGGAACTGAATAAATTCAATTAAAATATTATCTATGCTGAACTTCACTTTTGTAATACCATCCTAAAAGCAAAATAGATAATTAGGATGCATTAGTATTAAATATAATTATTAGTATGTTTGAGAATAGAATAAAGTTTATGAAATTTATCATTAAATATTTTACACTCATACTAACTGAACATATTTGAAAGAAGATAAATGACATTTTATTTAGGTTTTACTAACAGTTAACTTTGATTTTTTTTTTTTTTTTTTTTTTTTTTTTAATGTCTCATTTTGTCACATACTTGCTTACTCTATGAGTTTAGTAAATAGTAAGTAGATTTTATGTCAAGTGGCATGCATAGGTTAAAGTGAGAAGTAAAATCACAATCAGCATGATTCAAAACAAAAGATTGGCTGTTGTCACTGCTCCTGCTTGCCTAGGAGAGAGCTGATGAGCAGAACAAACCTTAAGGCCTGATGTAATCACGGTTCGCAATTTTGAAAGTTAGCTGAGGTCTGTCTGATGCAGTTATCGTCGTAGCTTCTAGTAGAGTTCCAGGGATTGTAACTCAGTTAATATAGATAGTTTAAGGTCCAAATAATCCACTAAAGCACCAGAGGTGACAAGTTGTTTTGCATTATTTTAAGTCTCACTAGATGCGAAGAATAGGTTTTACATGAATTTTTACATTTTTGTGTTTTATCTTGTGACTACGATAAGGGTTAATGAAAGGCAATAACTCGCTTTAAAATGCAGAGATAATCTTTAAAGGTAACCAGTCAGTTATAAATAATTAAATTGAGTATTAGATAACCTTAGTCATTATGGATTTACATGGCCACTATTAAATTTTATTTATTTTTTAACAATATTTGTTAAAAAAGCCTTATTAAATCACAGTCTAATAAAATTTCCCAGTTTAAAATACATGTAATTTATGGCATTGATTCTTAAACAATATTAGGATAATTACACATTAAAAGCTACAAAATATTTATATTTTGTAGCAACAACACTCAACAAGATATTTATGAGTCTTTTTAATTTGAAGCCTTCCCAGACATTTTGGCTAATTTATATCAATTTCCTTCTCTTTAAGCATCTTTTCTAACAGTTAGAACTCTTTCTCAATACGCAAGACAGTGTTCTCACTAGTTTCTATGTTTTGTATCTTCTAACTTGTCAACCTCTCCAAAATGTTCCTATGAGGATTTACTTGATCTGGTAAAAGTTAAATAGTCCAAAACCCTCCGGACAGATGTGAAGCAAATTATCGCTATATCCGAAAGTAACTACAAATATTTAAATAAGCTTCTTATTTAAAAAGAACATGAAGCATGTTCTTATGCTAAAAAAACCATTTACAGCTCATGGTGATATAATTAAACAAGAAGAATCAAATGCAAACTAAAAATATGGATTAGCCATCAAAGAGTATACAATTTAATTTCATTTTAAGCTGACTCAGTAACTCTATTGTCATAACAAATTCAAATGTCGGCAGCGGTAATGTAAAGACGAATAATTGCAAATTATCAGGGCTGGCAGGAACTTATGCAGGGAGCAAGTGGAGGTCAGAAACATATTCTTGTCTTACACTCCAAAAACCTTAGTTTATTATAAACTGTTTAAGTGATTTGCATTCTGGTGAGAAAATAGAAATGGAAAATTATAGTAAAGGCTGAAATTGTAAACAACTGGGTAATTTACATAATAATATCTGTACATATCTTTGAAGAATAATTTTCCTTTTCAAATTTTTCTTCCACGTTTTGTTTTCATTTTAGAGTTTTTGGATTTAATTAAAGATTTCTGTTATTCTAAAAATACTAATTATGTTTTTATTGCTCTTCCAGATGTTCTCCAAAAAGTAAGAAATTATGTATTAATACCATGGAGACATTTTTCATTTTGCCACATTTTTCTGGAATCTTTCAGAATAGTGGGTCTATAAATCTTGCCTTCAAATCTTTCTAAGCTTTCCAAGCTGCAATGTCTAAAATCCCAAAGAAAAATTACCCCTGCCAATTCAGTAACAGCAAAAAGCCAGAAATATTTTTTTTTTTTTTAAATCGGATAAAAAATGTGTAAAATTAATTTTATAGAGAAAACTGATGCATATTCTGAGACAATTACATGAGGAAACTCTTACCAGGAAAAAGTTAAAAAGAAATTTTTAATTAATTACATAGCTATTTTGCTTTTGCTAAGAACCATTTCGTAAATTGTGCTTTATATAGCATTATACCTTGCTTATTTTTCAGATTCAAAATATTGTATAAAAAGTGACCAAAATGGAACTTTATAATACGACAGCAAAAAATAAAAATGCTTTATTTTAATGTTATTTCTTAAATGTAATTACAATATATTACCATTATTTTAATGAAACTTATCAATGTTACCATGTTTTAAAAAATCATCCAAAAATTTCCAGATCTCGGAATTAAAAATTTTCTATAGAAACTGGTCTTAAAATCGCCAATGTTGATAAGTCGCCAAATTTAGAGCAATTTAATAAAAGAATTCACATCCCCAAAAGCGAAAAGTTGTTTAAGAGCTCTTAACTACAAAAAATGAAATAATTTCGAATGCTTTACATTTCATACTTGCTCAAAATCTCTATCCCACCTTTTATATTAGAAATAGGAACAAATTATAACCCATGGACGCATTCTTCCATTCAAAAGATAACGATGTTTGTCAGAGAATTGCCAAAAATATTCCTCCAAAATGCTAATTCACACTCAAAATGGCAGTCGTAAAAACAGTCAGAAATTTCAGATGATTAAAAATTAAGGACCTTCTGACGATTTTGGCCGAAATTAAGGACTTTTAAGGACCAAAAATCAATTCCAAAAAACTTAAGGACTTTTAAGGACTCTTAAGGACCGTACGAACCCTGCATTAAAGGTTTTGTCAAAAGAATAGAATTTTGTTTAGCATTAAATGATTATTTTGACATCTACAAGGAACTTAATAAAATTCAACACATGGTCAGCAATAAGCGAAAAAATAATAATAATTTAAATTAATTTTTAAAGGTTTTGTATCAAAAGTACATATTTTCATGGCATTAGCATCAAAGAGCATGCATTACTTGAATTCTGACAGGACCACTTCAGAAATCTGCACCAGTGTCAATTAGAAATTTTAATTTTGAGAATGACTCAGCCAGGAGAATGTGACTAATGAGGAAATCATGCTGTTCACCCGACGATTACTGAACTTTTCATCTTATGAAAACTATATGGGTAAAACATTTTCTTATCTAGGAAACAAATTTTTATGGGAACAAAAGACAGCTTTTGAGCTCTTTGTATTGCAGACAGCATCTGCTGCAGCACTGAGTGTAGCTTCTACTATTCTCTGTAAAATTATTTACAATACTGTAAGATTGGCTTTTATTATATATAGCCATAAATAATAAAAGCTCTAAATAAATAAATGCTCTGTTTGTCAACTGAGCAACCTGTTGCTCAAGGTGAGAAAAATTTTAAATTGCAGCACTGCTGATATTTGGGAGATCAGGGAGTTTTTTTTTTTTTTTTTACTTATATCTAATGAGATATTTTTCATACAATGGCCATAAGTTAACACAAGCCATTACTTAAAGCAGCAAAACTGCTTTCAGTGTTTTGAAGAGAAGTCTTTCCAGCTAGGTCATGCATATGAAAAATCAACTGTAATGGGTTTTCAGCCCAAGACCTCACATAAAAGCACAAAGTTTTTACTCTTTTCTCAGAGTGCAAATATATTAGGTGCTTCTTTGGAAGCTTTCTCTTCTTCAGTCTATTGGAGGGAGGGTGCGGCAACTATACTGCTCACACTATTGAAAATATTGGACTTGATTGCAGAAACAACAAGGGTGGTTTAATTGAAACTAGCCAAATTAGGGTTTGGGGTTATTGACTGTGATGGCAAATTCATAAGGGCAACTTTGATTTCAGTAAAATATTTAAAATTTAAAAAAAATTTAAAATTTAAAATTTTCAGAAATACAATTAGGAAAAAGGATGCAGTCAATTAAAAATATTAAATGACAATAAATAATGCAATACATGAAAGGCTATTGTAATATATTAAGATCATAGAAATAGGTAAGCTGAAAGAAAAAATAAATGCAAACCAACACGAGAAAAAAATTGGTTTGGTTTGGTTTATTTAATTATAGCAAAGCACACTAGAGCTATCTGTCTAAGGGGAGGGATGCCTTCGTGGAGGACTTTTTAAGGGAAACTGGCTTGTATACACGTTACACATGGGGAAAACCACGAAAATGACCATGCAGCCAGCCTGTTTGTGGGATTCGAACCTTGGACCGAACTACCAGTGTTCAGCGACTTTACCGCTCAGTCGCTGGTGGGCCCAATCATCATTTAGATCTCAAGGACTTTTTAGAGTATAAACACTTGAGCTGTCTTGTGAGCATTGTCTTTCACTGCTTGCACTGTACTGTTAAATCATGTTCGCTAAGCTCCATTGTTTAAAAAAAGTAACTGCGTGTTTTAAAACTAAACGGTTCAGATTGCCCCCATTGTGCTGTGTAATGAGATAAGTTATGCAATAAAATATGTTGATAAAAATCAACAAGTAGTAAAAAGACATTCCGACAATCAAGTGATTTTCTGATTCTTCTAAAGAGTTCCAGTTATCTACCATGCCAGAGAGTCAATCAATCTGCTCTCAACATCCAGCCGCTCCAACCACATCTGTTAGTGAATGGTTCTACTAAATTCCCTCATCGTACCAATTTATTATTGCATTTTTTAGTCAACATGGATTATATTCCTATGCGTGAAGTAAACCTTTCCTGTGTGAGTCGTCGACAAGTTTTCCTTCTTCAAGAAACCTAAAAGAAGTGAGTTATAAGGCAGTCAAATTCAAATCAGTGTATTAGAAGTGACGAAAGAGGATGCGCACAAGGCAGATGAAATATTTATACTTGGAATTTCTTTGTTCGAGTTCTAAATGATGATTAGATAAAAGCTCGGCCGCTGGTGGGCCTGAGAAAAAAACTGAAAACATAGTATAATATGTTCAGCGTTATATGTAAGAATTCACATAAAATACCAGTGTAAGACTACAAGAATGTCCTTAACAGGAATGCAAAATGCACATTAGAAAAAATTTAGATACTTGTAGCACTCAATAACGAAGAAATGTATTAAAAAATGACTTTTCTCATTAAAATGTTAAGAATTATACAAATGTTTATGATATAAGCAAAGTGATACCATGAGATTTTTTTTATAAAACTGAAATGGCTTGTTATAACATCAAAACAAATCTTTATAATGACACTATACACGTAATGCAATGCATACCGATCCTTTCGGAAAGGTAGACGGCACTGAAATACACTTCACTGAAGCACTAGGAAAGAATAAAATACAATGCTTAAGAAATATTCATAACTGTTACATGGATTTGTAAAAAGGTGCATTGGACCCTTGAAATATTCAAAATTTGTAAAACAAATATTTTCTGGAATCTTTTATAGGTAAGGATAATTTTTTTTTTTTTTTTTTTCAAAAAGGTTGAAACGACCTTGGTTTTAATTAATATTTTTGATAGCATAAGATTCATCTAAAGTCCTATGGTCCTAAAAATGCTAATTTTTCTTACTCAATTTAATAGGTCATTATACATAATGCCCTGAATGATCATTATATATAATGACACAGACATCATAATTTGGTATATAATGTAATTACTTTACATATAATGTATAGAATGAGGTGATCAGTAACGGATATCCTGCCATTGGGGGGTCTTTCCTTGATCACTTTCCAGTCATCGTGGACGCTGTTTTCGATTTAGAAAAACAGGAAGTTTTCTAATATAAACCTGATGTCACATAGGGTTTGAGGAAGAAATATTTCTGAATGTCTTTTGAAAAAGTTTTGGGACATATGTAGGGGTTATATTCAATTTCATTCCATTAGCCATGGCTAAGAGACCTTACTTAAAAACTCAAAAATTTGTCCAAAATCACCTGATACTCCCCCTTTCCGTCTAACTTGAAGACAGTTTCTGAAAATTTACGTTGACGAAAAAGGTAATAAAAGTAGGAGAAGATGCATTGTGTGTGCTAAAACCAAGGAAAAGCGAAAACAAACAACGTATTTTGAGTGCGAAATATGCAATGTAGGACTGTGCGTCGATCCTTGTTGTGAATTATTTCAAACACAGCAGAATTTTTAAATTGGAATTTAATTACCAACAGGTAATTTTTTTTTAATTTCTTATTTGTAATTTTTTTTCATGTTTATAGTACTTATTTCTGTGTTTATAATAATGATTTTAATATTTTGCCTGTTTAATTTATTTCTATTAATGTGATATTTTTATATTAATACACATTAAAAACAAGTACATTAATTATGCAACTTCAAAAATTAAAGTCATAATATCAAAATGCTGATTTTATAAGATTTTTTTTTTTTTTTTTTTAATTAGGCTTAGCTGCTGAAAATGCGCGGGCCGGTGGCGACGATACGTTTCAGTGGGTCCGGCCCCGTGACTGCGCTTCATTCTCCTGACGCTGGTCCTTAAGGGGTTAAATGTCCGATTGATAGCTGAAGAAATAGATTAATTAAAAACAATTAGACTAACTTTAAGACAGCAATTAAGTATTAGAATGATTTCTAATAGCCTCATATTCAGTAATAATAGAATCCTTTAGAGACTTTTTGGATGAATTGTAAGTATCTGGCTTATTCAACTTATTTAAATTTCCAGTCATTTTTAGTTACATCTAAAATTCAAAGCTTCACCTAGGGCTTTCATTCATGGGGCATTTACAAAACTCTTGGTTTTATACATATAACTCATATTGAACAAAATGTAACAGGTGCTGAAAAGTATTCTCAGGAATCACATCAGAAAGTTCAGTTCATTCATCAATACATTAAAAAAAAAAAAAAAAAAAAAAAAAAATGGCATCTAAATTAATACACAGATGCACAAGATAAGTATTTTATAAATATTCAAAACACAAGCATATTTGTTACTAAATTCTACATAAGCATATTAGTTACTTTCTACATAAGCTTAATGATATTAAAAACTTCAATAAACTTTTGAGGACAATAGAAATAATACTATCAATTCAATAAATAATTTTTCCTTAAATATTACATTTAAAAGAATACTTACTTGGTCTCCTTCAATTTGCACTGAAAGGATTCCAAGTTCTCGTAACACTCTGTCACCTCTCTCAGCTAATTGCCTAAGACGCTGTGCAGCTTCCAGAGGGATGTTGAAAGTTACTCGAACACTATTCCACGGCTCAACTTTGGTTACTTTGATAGGATTTTCCTCTAAAAAGAGCAGGGTGTACATAAAATCATTTATAAAACAGTGTAATATAACAAAGCATTTGATGTATTAATTTAAAATTATTACAAGAAACTAATCCAAGGATAAACTTTTAACACAAATAATAATAAAGATTATTAATCAATTTGTAAAGAATGTTTAAAGCAAAAGTTTTTAAATCAATGAAAACATTTCTTATATGATATAATTAAAAAAAAAGATAGCAGGAAACAGCAAAATACTATCAAAATCATTTCAGAAATAGGTAATTATGTTTTTAAATGCAAGGTTGAATTATCTAACTGTCAATAAAAGTAAAGTCTTGGCTTTTCACTAACTGTTCACAAGAAAAGCTAGTACAAATTTTATTCCCATTTATTTTTATAGAAAATCTGTAACTGTACTGCATCTAAACATATTGTATATAATACTAACGTAAGTATAAAAATGAGACACAAAGCAGTGAGATTTCAATAATTTTCTAATCATAAAAAATTCCCACTTTTTTCCAGATGACTACATTTTCCATCACCAACAGATCAAACAGCAAAATATACAAGCTGCGAACCAAAATGCAGGTTTAATGAGAGCTGGCAAATGTACTAAGAAAGTAACATAAAGAAGATGCTTCTCTTCCTTAAGCTGTACGACACATAACTTTTACCAGGGAAGAAAAATGCCATTTGGCATTTGGAATCCACTACAGAAAACACGAAATCTTTGTCATAATAAATGTACTACAGTCAAAAGTCTTTAATCCGGACTCGTCGGGACTTCGATTTTTGTTTACTTTATTAAACATTTCTTTCAATGCGCGCATGTGTAAAGCATACATTACGCATAGTCGAAATTAGAAAATTGCAACCAGAAAACCATTTGATGTGTATTCGTGATATTTATAATGACGAAGAATTTGATTTAAATCATATCACAGATGGAGTACATCGAGATGAAATGCTACATTTAATAAGGAATTATAAGCCGAATAAAATAAAAACATCTGCCCTGAAGATAAGGATAGTGCTGACAGATCAACTACCAGTTCATTGCGCGCTGCGATGCCCCCCCCCAGCAGAGCAGCGTGAAATTGATAAACAGATTTCGGAATGGTTAGAGAAACAAAGGATATGCCTTTATCCATTTTTTGCAGCAATTCCACTTTTTTATTTGATGGACATCGAAATATACTTTCGCTTTGTAGATCCTTTGGGAGCTCCCACATCGGAAATTCTATTTGACATAGTCGAAAGTTCAAGCTTACTTTTATGAAATTGCTCTAACAGTCTGCAAAAAATAATAAGCCGGATCCAATTCGAAGATTAAGGAACAATGCAATCAGCAAAATTAACTGAAATAGATAATTAGATCATTTTAGCTTAGCTTATACCATCCGTTATACATTAAACGTGCATGCGTAAATGTATTATGCACATGCGCAGAAAGTTTGTAGCTTTGAGGTCCAGATTATGGACGTCCGGTTTATATATCATTTCGGATTATGGATGTCCGGATTAAAGACTGTTGACTGTATTTTATTAATTACTAGCAGCTTCGCTGCCAGCCTTTGTCTGGCTTTTAAATGTACTGGAAAAATGGCTGAAGGGAACACCAAACGTTAAATTTAAAAACTGCGTAGAATTTTACTGTGCAGAAAAACTTTATAAAAAAAGTTATTACGTATAACAAAATTACAATGAAATAAGCAATATCTCTTAATACAAATATTAATTATCCTAATAAATAAATTAACCAACTTCCCTTTGCAAAATTGTAAGAACTCAAATGGTATAAAGGAGGTTAAAAACTTTGTTTCCTAAAAACAATTACTCATAACTTTTCAATATCTTAAAAACAGAGAAATGAGAAATGAATAATATAAAAGAATACAAAAAACAAAAAATTCTGAAAAGCAAAGTATAATTAATGATATTTTATCTTATATTTTCAAGAGAAAAAAATTACAATGAAATAAGCTATATTCCTTAATACAAATATTAATTATCCTAATAAAGAAATTAACCAACTTTCCGTTGAAGAAAAAAAATCATGCAAAACTTTTCAATATCTTACAGACAGTGAAATAAGCAAAAAATAACATGAAAGAAACTCAAAAAACAAAAAATTCCACGCACAATTTTACTCTGCAGAACACATTTATAAAAAACATCAATAAAAATGTATTATATATATAAAAAAATGACTATGAAATATGCCAATCTCTTAAAAACAGTGACATAAGAAATATGATGAAAAATTGTTGCCAAACCCATATTTCTAAAAGAATGAAACTATTCAAAATAATGCAATTTCATCAAACATCTATCAACAATAAGAAGAAAGGAAAATTGTTGCCAAAATCACATTTCTAAAGATGTGAGATGTGAGAAGTGTACTCGGAAGCTTCACTTAAAAAAATTTTTAAAAATACAAAATATTATCATTTTTCCAAAGTTCTTTTTGTAAAAGCAGTCGCAAGGAAGAAAATTTAACGTGTCCAAAAATCAAAGAAAAATAAACTGTACATTTTTAAACATAAACATTTTTAGAAAAAATCCCGTTGAAAAGGTGTTAAGCTCACTTTGTTAAATAAATTCGTATTTAATCGATCTATTGAAACACGAAATTTATTTTTAAGTTTGTAAATTAGCTAAGTGCCTAAGTTTTATGACGACGTGAAAACGAAGTGTGTAGAGTAAAATCTCACTTTCCTATAGCCCATTATGTCTCAAAATGACGCGATTTCGTCACAAAACATAAAATTAAAAAAATTCTAATTGGAATTTCAACAAAAATCGCTTTGAAGTGCACTGGCTCTTGTCTAGATGCACCTATGTACCAAATTTCGTAGCCGTGGGTCTATTAGCTCACATGCAGTGCGAACGAAAGACACACACACACACACACAAACAGACTTTTTCTTTTATTATATGCAGAGATTTCATAACTCTCAAAATAACTTACTCAGTATGAAACCATATATTATTTGTCATTAAAATGTCAAATCTACATAATAAATTAAAAAAATTAAAAAGGAAATTCTTTCAGCTATAGCCTACGAGCTAAAGTGATACTTCGTTCCTTTGCAAAAAAGTATAAACACAAGGTAAAGATCCAATAGCAATGCAAAATGTAAAAACATAATATGCATGAAATATTAATTAAGAATAATAGCAAAAGATGAATGCTTAACTTGATTCAAATTTAAAAGTTAATATGTAAGTAAAATAAAGTTTAAGCTATCTCAAAACATATTAGGAAAAAAACAACAAAAACGTCATATTAAAAAAACAATAAGTACTACAAGCAGCAGTAAATGGAATAATTAGTCTAATTCGAATATCATCATGGACTTTTCAAGAGAAGTGAACTTGAAGTCTAGTAACTTGAAGCATAGTGACACTTGAAGTCTGCTAAATTCCAGAACGTGTTTCGTCAAACAGGCATCAAGACAGAGCTAACAAATTTTTTATTAAAAAGTTCCAATATTAATTTTAACCAGGTCTCAATTTCCCTGTTCCATTTCCCGACACGGCCGCAGTTAACAAGTAAATTAAAAAAAAAAAAAAAAAAAAAACACTTAAATCAGGATTTAATAATTAACAGTATTTGATTCCCGTAATTTCTCTTCGTTAATTACACATGTGAATGTAGAATTAAGAAATATTTCTTAGTAATTCAGAATTGCTTGATAAACTATAGTATATTCTACAGCTACAATTGAATAAAGTAGGAGGAAAGAAAAAAGGTAAAAACAGAGAACCTAGTTTATCTGAAGTAACAAAGTATTTCAGACAATTTTTTCCAGTGTTAAGTTTTTTTTTTTTTTTTTCCTTCAATACACGCAAGAAAAAATGCTTATAAAAATATTAAGTAAAATGATACATTCTATACCATTTACACATCTAATACTGCAAAACTTTTGCCATATTCTATTGCATTTAAAAATATATTTAAAATACCAACTCCTCACACATTAAAATGCTCATTAGCAGATATGCCCCACACAACTTCATGATTATAAAATTAGACAGCACAGACAAAGTGCTTCGCCATTTATAGTGAATAAACGCAAAATGCCAAAACGAAGTTAATAGCCCTTCTGGGTAAATTGCTCCTTTCAGCTTTAAAAAAAAAAAAAAAAAAATGGCACCTAGAACCACCAAATTTCGTATACACGCAATCTTCTACGAAAACACGTGCACTTAAAGACCAAATTTTGAATGCACGCAATCTTCAATGCAAACATGTGCATCTCAAAGACCAAATTTTGAATGCTTGTTATTTCATATTTTGTACGAATTTAATAAATTTTTATTCATATACTAGGTGATTTAAAAGTAATACATAGTCACTGTATAAAATGAAACATCTTAACTAATCTTTGATGCATTAGTATGTTTTCATTTAGCAAAGTGTATGATTTTTCAAATTTAATCAACAATTTGACAACTTAAAAATATTGTGTTGCTACTTTTAGAAATAAACCACCTTTGCCTTTCCGCAAAGTATACAGTATTCAAGTTTCAAATTTAATCTGTTATTAGTTAACAAACTAAGCATTTTAAAAGAAACAATATATTTTAAACTACATTTTAACCTGATTGACATAAAAATACACTGGTGTGCAAAAATTAAGGACAAAGTCGAAAAATGATGAATGAAATGAAAATATAATGAGTTTATCACTGTTTTATGTAATGTTTGTATGTACACTGGTGTGCAAAAATTAAGGACGAAGTCGAAAAATTAGCATATCAGCTGAACAAAGAGGCAGAGCGGACAGAAAGACCAATCAGGAGATTAAGTAAGGTGATGTACGGTAGCACATGCGCAGATATGCAGGTAGACGTAATGGGGGAGTGTCTGAGTAGTATAAAGCATGTTGTCGGTGTAAGATCAGTATTTCTGGCAAAGAGATTGCACGCTATATAGCAGTTAAAATCACACCGAGTTGCTGCCTCAGCGAAAAATGGCGAATAATCAATCTGTTAGACGACATCTGGATGCTTTTACCCGAGGTCGAATCATTGGAAAGTTGGAGGAAGGCCGCAGTGTGACAAGTGTGGCTGCAGAGTTCGGAATTGCTCACAGCATCATTTCACGACTTTGGAGACAATTTCAAACTACAGGAACAGCTATCCGGGGGTTTAGTAGTGGTTGTCCCGAGGAACCACACCCGCAGATGACTGGTATATTGCCTTAAAGGCCAGAAGAAACAGGCGGCAGACAGCGGGAGAAATCGCTAGACACACGACACAGGCGACTGGACGACCGATATCGCGTTTTACCGTGGCCAGAAGACTGCACGGTGGTGGTCTGTTTGCACGACGCCCTGTACGGTGTGTACCTCTAGCGCCTGCCCAACGGAGAAGGCGTTCTCTGTGGTGCCGGGAACACCGGAATTGGAGAGACTATGAATGGGGACAAGTACTCTTTACAAATGAGAGCAGATTCAGTCTGAGTAGCGATTCTCATCGCATACTCATCTGAAGAGAGCGGGGAATCCGCAATCATCCCTCGAACATCATTGAAAGGGTATGGAGGTGGCGGTGTTCTCGTTTGGGGACTCATCCTGCTTGGTAGTCGTACAGACCTTCACATCTTCGACGCAGGTTCAAACAACGGGACCCATTATTGTAACAAGATTCTTCTTCCATATGTGCGTCTTTTTAGAGGCGCTATGGGTCCACAGTTCCTTTTCATGGATGACAATGCACCATGTCATCGCACAGTAGCTGCCAAACAGCTCTTAGAGAGTGAGGATATTGAACGTATGGATTGGCCGGCACGATCTCTGGATCTCAATCCCATCGAGCATATATGGGATCTTCTAGGCAGACGCTTGAACCTTACCACCAGTAACGATTCCGGAGCTTCGATTAGCGCTGCAAGACGAATGGGCAGCAATGCCTCAACAACTCATTGACACTCTCATTCTCAGCATGGGCAGACACTGTGAAACCTGCCTAGCAGTCAGGGGAGATCATATTCCCTATTAAAGACTGGATGTTTTTTGCTGGACACCCATCATAGGGATGTTTCGGCCTTCAGTCGCATTGTGCTCCGTGCTACTTTTTCAATAAAGCTTCTTTTTATCCCTCTGATTTCTCTTTTAGTAAGTGTTGTTTACATTACGCATGTCCTTACGTATTGGGGATCTTACGGTATTAAATGTGTTGATTTGGAAAGCTTTTGTACAAAGTTATATCGAAAAAACCGTCTCGTCCTTAATTTTTGCACACCAGTGTAGAAGCCAGATTCTATGCAGTCTTCTATATGCACGTTACACGAATAAAACCACAAACCATGCAGCCATCCTGTTGTACATTTAATTTTTGCACACCAGTGTACATTTAACGCATGATAATCTAATTAAAACATTAAATCATATTAGTTGGACTCATTAAAATCATTATGTAATTTTTCTCTTCCACAGTTATTACTTCTAAGTACTAGTCATACAAGCTACTAGTCATACAAGCATCTAGTCATAAAATTAATTCCAGTGGCAGAAACTTCAAGAAGACTTTTACACTAGAAACAATGCCTGCAGCACTGGAATGAGGTGTTTTTGTTGATAGTTTATTGCTTGCTAGCTATATTGATTTAGCATTAACTAAACTGTGTCTTTGAGCTTAGCTGTTATTTATTGTGCTTTGCATAAGTAATTTTTATCATGTGATCATTTCAGAGAAATCAGTGAACTCATAACCCACAATAATATGTAAGTTGTGATGCACTAATGTAACATAAGGATCTTGTATAGATAGCAATATAAAAAAGATTTTTGTACTATGGACGAACAAACTACATGCCAGCACTTGATTACTTCCGAAAGAATTCTGGATATGTGCTGCTCTGCCAGATTAATGAAAAACCACTCCTTCAGCTATAACTTTAAAGGCTCCCACAGAAGCTGCCCGAATCTTCAGTTCTTTAAGATTTCATCCATTCTTTGACAAGGATAATTTCCACAGACCTTTCACATGGAGATACATTCATAATGTAACTATACAAATGCTGCTGTTCAAAATTACCTCATCGACAAAGAAACTATTTTGTTGGCATGATGAATACTGAATGATTTTCCTACATTAACTGTTAACATTTTACAAAAAATTCTTACTCATCTTCATCATTTGAAAAGCATACATGGGGCAATTTTAAAATATCTGGCAAAAATTTACAAGCAAGTAGAAGGAACTAATAAGTTTCTGT
Source organism: Stegodyphus dumicola (assembly GCF_044657685.1). Classification (NCBI taxonomy): domain Eukaryota; kingdom Metazoa; phylum Arthropoda; class Arachnida; order Araneae; family Eresidae; genus Stegodyphus; species Stegodyphus dumicola. Next base: position 137,533,895 of record NC_140776.1, read on the forward strand.
AATGAGGTATATCTGCAGAAATGCTATGTTAAGTACAGCACTGTTCATATACATTCAACCAGTATAGTATTATTTTCCCTTTAGTTTTGCTTCAAGTGACAATAGTTGTAAAAAGTTTTATTTTTTGTAGAATAAATTTGTTTTGTTGTGTTTAAATTTTTTAGAGTGATTATTTAGGTAGAAATGAGTTTATGAACGGACAAAATGGTGAACATTTACTGTCGTATCTAACATGCTGCATTGAGGTGGTATAAGAAATACTCTGTAGAAGGTAAACGCATTCTACTGGCATAAACTGCCATTCCCTACATGTATTTCAAATGGTACACATGAACATAGGACTTACTGACATACTGGGCTGCAGATGAAACTGCAACAGATCCTCAAAAGCAGTCTCGAGAATTACTGTGCATTTCTTTTGAGCAGATGCAACATTTTAGCTACAACTCTATAGATAAAATAGCTATAACATTCCATTACAGATCTGGTCCAGAAGGCTAGGGTACAGGTTTAACGATCACTGAAAGTTTTTATTTGCAACCTAAGAAAAATATTTTACTTTCTTTACACTTTGAAATTAAGACAGCTGAGAATTAAATTAAAAATTTTTAATTACCACACTTCGCTTTTAGTTCTAACTATATTAGAACAAACTCATGCAATTTCGAATAAATTAGAAATGTGAAATTTATTAGTTACAGAAGACAAATAAAATTAATAAGACTTTTAAAAAAAATGTTATTTTTTATATATAATATCAAAATTTGTCAAGACGTAATTGTTGTTCCTAAAAGCCATCTTCAAATACCTTTCAAATATTTTTTGAAATCTGTTAGGGAAAAACGATGAAATAAAAATCTTTACAGGAAATATACATATGAAGAAATATAGCAGTTGCAATTAGCCTAGAAAATAAACATATACAGTACAAAGTCCGCAATTCGGACGCCCATTATCCGGAATGATCCACAATCCGGATCTCAAAAGCCACAAACGTTTTTTTTGTATGCTTTATGCATGCGCATAAAGAATATGCGTGCATACATTATGTACATTACGCATGCGCACATTGAAAGAAATGTTTAATAAAGTAAACAAATAAATATTATGCTTTTTTTGTAAAATTTTATACCCTGTAGATCATACTTGCTCTTTATTTCGTAAATTACAGTTTCATATTTTTAATTGTACAATTTCTGCATGCCATCTTACCAGATTTAAATTGATGATCTATAATCCGGAATCGCCGAAGACCCGACGAGTCCGGATTACAGACTTTGTACTATAATACATTACATCATCTGCAAAATTATATTGAAATAAATTAATTTTACCATCAGAGATGAGATTTTGCAACTTGTTCACAAGAATCTCTAACTTGGAATGGAATAAAGGGTCTCTGATATCTCCCTCACAGGTGAGGACTGTAGTTGCTAAGTCCTCCCCTTCCATATCTGCAAAATAAAATTACATATTAAAAAAAATCCGTTACAATTATTTACTGATACTCATTTCTGCAGGAAAATTACAACTACCAGTATCAAATGTGTGCAAAATCAACACTACCAATATTTTTCAAAAGAACTCGTCATAAACTTTATACAATGCTGATTGATGAAAATAATCAAATTTGAAAAAATCCCATTACACTTGGAATTTTAGATATTAGAAAATTTCTGTTTTATAAATCAGTCACTTTTTTAAAATACAAGAAATATCACATGACCTAATCACAATAAAGGCACACAATTGATTCATGCTGTTGTTTCTAATTCTCTGTCCATAAATGATGATCAGGTCCATAAAATGCATTAAAGCATGTGACTAGCACCTAAGAGATGACAAAATAATTTCTGCTTGCTCAGTTTCAAATTTGAAACAACTATTTGAGAGAGATACAAAGGTCTTACAGATGACAATACAGTACAAAGTCCAAAATTCGAAGGTCCATTATCTGTAACGATCTAAAATTCGGACCTCAAAAACCACTAACAATGTTTTCTTGTAGCCTTTACGCATGTGCATTTGATCCCCCCCTCCACAAATAATAAAACATCTGGAGAGTCTCGATTCTTAATTTCGTTTCGTAATTCTTATCTTTGACACTAAATAAAATACCTTGCTATTGAAGAAACAATCATTTTAGTATAAATTTGTAAGATCAATAATTTGGCTCAGTTGCTGCATATCTGCTTGGCACACATCATTTCTGGAGGAAGAAACATTCCACATAGATACATCATTTATTTGACAACAACCTGGCGAATCAGTATTTATTACTTACTTTCTTCTCATCACCGCATGTTTATCAAAAAACAACTTGAGTAATGACTCATGCAGCGATGCCTAAACAATTTTTTTATGTTAATAATTGAATAATAAAGAAGTATGGTAACCTTTTATATTGACATTACGTTTGGCAATGATTACAGATTTAGTTAAATGAACTAAAAAATGTTGACAAGGAAAAATTTGCCAAAAATTTCTTTCCGTATGCTAAAAATAGATTTTGTTGATGATACTCATAGACCCAAAGATTACATTTAAGGCTATTTAAATTAAAAATAACTGATTTGTATTCACATGAACCCAGAACAAGCGCCAGGGCTTGAATGGCCGCACCAAGTCGCAGACTTTAGGACCAACACAGACTGCATCAGGCGGTAAGATATGTAGCGCCGGCTCTTAATAAGGCTTAATGTGGGAGGTATATGTGGGTATTTATTTATTCAGAACTCTGATAAGCCTTCAGCATATGCAAGAAATAGATACAAGTATAATAAATAACTAAATTAATACAATTCAGGCTTAATTATCTCAGTGCGTGACAGAAGCAGGATAAAATTTAACGGAACAACTTGTCGTTAGTCGCCAAGCTCATGATGCATAGTAAAGGATAGCTAAATTTGATGATGATAGCCGCTAATTTTAAAGGTTTTCAGGTATTACAAAACAAAGGTGAAATTTTCAAATTAATGGATTTTGTAAAGAAATGTGAAAAAGCGGTTATAAATGAAGATGATATAAAAGAAGATTTTTATTGTGATGACAATGCTTCTCAATCATCAATCAATTAACGAATGGCAAAATCTGTAGTATGATTCTAGATCCAGAAAATATTGCTACCGATAGTGAAGAAAGTGATAGAGAAGTTACTGAAAACGAGAAAATTTCGATTCACGAGTTAGTTGGAATTCTCGAAACAGCAGTTACAGGACTTCAACAATGTAACTAAACAAGAGATTATGTCTGTCTATAGAAATAAAAAGAAAGTATTATCATAAAAAAAGAAGCTACTTAAACAACTTACATGGAAAGAAATGTTTAATAAGGTAAACAAATAAATATTAAGCCTTTCTTCTTTCTTTTTTTCCTTTTTTGTAAATTTTGATACCCTTTGGATCATAAATACTTCATTATTTCATAAATCATTAATTCATATTTTTAGTTTTATAATTTCTACATGCCATATTACTAGATTTAAACTGATGATCTAATATCCAGAAAAATTCCAAATCCGGAATCGCCGAAATCCGACGAGTCCAGATTTTGGATTTTGTACTGTATAATTTTTGCTTGCTCAGTTCCAAATTTGAAACAACTCTTTGAGAGAGATCCAAAGGTCTACCTCTTTTCACTTACCATCAACATCTCTACAGGATTTCCAACTCAACAACATTTAAAATGTCCCTATGCCACAAAGACACCACACTCTTAAACCAACCCCGCCTTCCACGGGATTCAAAGCAAAAGAATGTTCACATAATATCTGAATTTTAAACTTTTCTACAAAGTACTGATATTTTTTTCATTGAAGAATTTATGTTTTTTCTTTTCATTCCCCCCTTTTTTTTTCGAGAAATAAGAAATTATAATATATAACACACATTACAACAACATAAAAATCTCTTCATCTAAGTGATTAATAACACAATTTTAAGAATAAAATCAATTTTTTAAGATGTGCACTTCTCTAAAAATAGTAAAAATAAGGATAATAAATAAACAAACTGCATGGAAACTGCAAGTGAGGTACAAAAATCATTCTTAAAAAAACTGCCAATTTTACTGAGCTTCTGCATTTAAAAAAAAGTTTTAGTTTTGTTCACTCGCAACTAATGTCAGAACTAACATCCAACTACTTTTTAAATTAATTCATTAGTTATAAAATAGATCATCAAATATATGTTTCTCCAAATGCAATAGAACTCTGATTATCCACAGCTGTTTAATTCCTGAATACCTGTAATTCTTGCTGATTTTTTAATGTAAACAAACACAACTTCAATTTTCAAAAAATTAAACAATTTTATAAAAAGAACTCTATACTTAAAATGTCACTTGAATCTCTTTTTTGTTGTTCTACTGCATATATAATGACACCACTGAATTAGCATAAATTAATTTTAAAATATAACAGTTTTGTACTTAATAAACCTTGAAATAATTCTTTGTGGGTATTTAGTATTCCTTAATTGGCTATTTATATGCAAACAACAACTTTAATAAAAAAAAAATTTAAAAGGAGAAAATGTGAAAAAATACTTACGAGACATGATTAAATAATTTACAAAATTCTTTGATCTGCCTAACCCTTGGTTTCAGCGGCCCCACCAGAGGGCAAACAGTTGAATACTTAACACTGTCAGTTTGACCTGGGTGAATGGAGTGGCTGCATGGGTGCTTTTCATGTGTAATGTGAATGTGAAATAATTTTCCATTCAAAGTTCTCTATAAAGGCAGAGGTTCTCTATAAAGGCCTTAGGTGCAAAGGTAAATCCTTAGTGAGTATGCATTATTGGAATTCTGTTTAAACATCCAAAGTGTCATTCAGTAATTATTTAAAGTTCCTTGATGCAACATATTATTTATGTATAGTAGAATTCCTATCAATGCCAGCAATCTGCATTCATTTTTGAATATAAACAAATTTCAGTTTTAGAAAATTTAGAATGATAAATTTAAAAATAACATTTTGATACTTTGATTATCTGTAACCCTACCCAAACGTCACTCAACTCCATTAAGAACTCTGGAGAGCATTTGCGAACTTATTGGTGCCACTGAGAGAAGTGTTTGAGCTATATGTCCATTTCAACATACATCCAGTGACACCATATTTTTTTTTTTTTTTTTTTTTTTTTCTCTCTAGAACACAAGACTTTTACACTTTTGTGTTGTTGTTTTCCTCACATACATAGTGACATGTTTTCAATAAAAAAATAAATCAGAATTCCATAAATTGACCATCACACACAATATCAGCACGAAAATCCTAAAAGGAGGTGCATGATTTTAGTAAGTACAAAAGTGTCACCATTGCAGTCAAATCATGCAGAAAGCTAAATCCACGTTTTGCAAAAGAATAAGAAAAATGCAGTGTGTGGTCCATTCTTACGCTAAAATAATAATATTTCTATAACAGAGATCACAATCTGCAATCACTCTGATGAAAATATCCAAAGAAATGTAAAGCCATATGGAAGGATGCTACAAGCATATATGGGTCGTCATACAAGTGTTTGTCTCATTAGTAATTCTTAAGGCTTTTCAGTGGGGGTGCAGATAATCAGAAAGTATCAAAATTTTTGAGTTCTTACAGTTAACATATGTAAATTTACTTTTTAAACAACATTTTAGATGTTATGTTTCAATTTACACATACCTCATATTTGGCTTTTTGTGTTTTGTTCAAGGAGCAAACATGTTTACATCAGCTCATGTGAGGACAGATTATTAAAAACAGCCATAAGACAGGTTTCTTTGGCATTCAGAACTAAAAACAGGAGGATAAAAACAAGAGAAATTTTCTTTTCATTAATCCAGAATTTCAATTTTACCAGTTTTTTTTTTTTTTTTTCCCCCTTCTTAAATGATAGTGATGCTATTTATTCACCTGCACCAAAAGTAATGGTAGAATCAGCATCAGCGAGATTCAAGAAAATTGTGGGGTTTTGTAAGCATTATATTTATTTATTTATCCATTTTTTTTTCACATTTAAGGATGTGAAAACTATTTCATTTTAAAAATAATTAAAGACTATTTTTTAAGTACAAATCTCTGCCATAAAATTACGCTCTATTGAATCCAATTGCACATGATAGCACATAAAACATTTCATCTAACATCTAATTAATAGAAGGCAAACCTTACTAGCTAATAAAGTATAATGGCCACACTGAAAACTGCTTCCTGAATCAGATGCTAAATATAAACAAAACATTAAAAATTTTCAAAAATTATCAATTATGCAAAATTTAATTAAAACTTACTGAAATTACAGTATCAATAGTTTATTTATAATTAGAATTGTGTGTAGAGATGTGGAAAGTGAAAAATGTTTAAATAAATGAATGGAAGTAGCAAATTAGAATAAATTAAATGTTACACAGTAAAAATCAACAAATAAGCTTTGATATATTGTGAATGGGCCACATTTCAGCAAAAGCAAATGCAATTTTAAATATAAATATGCTCATTTCTGTTCAAGTTCTGATGAAAGACTAAGAATATTTATTACTGACAATGCAAGATGTGATAAAACATTTACAATTAAAGAAGTTCAAAATCAAATTATTCAACTGTGTGGAAATAATCAGAATTATGTGAAAATTTGTGCTCTCACTGATGTTGCTGCTGTTCCTACAAGAGCAGAAACACTTCAAAGTATAATTAAGCTGTCGATTCAAAAAGACTGACGAACAATGACTACTCACCTCTGATTGGATTTGTACTGCAGCAAATGAAAGATGATTGGGATAATGTTAAAGTTCTCATTACTGATGAAATTCTGTTATCAAATGTTGATAATGATGGAGTCAAAACATCGTCAATTGTAAAATGAAGAAAACAATTGTTTGTTTTCTTAATTTTTTCTCATTTCGGGAGATTCAGTGTGCTATTATGTGGCAAGCTGCTTTAACTACCACTGATTAATAGTTTGACTGGTAAGCAATTCTTGCAAGAACGCACGAAAACTGCGGAACATATTTTGACTTGATGTTGTCAAATAAAACACTCTCATTTAGACAAATATCAATCAATTTTAATAATTCTTTTCATATTATAAAGCAACAAAGATACACTGAAACTCGCAGTGCACGGTTTTCGAGACAAACGAACGCAACACTTTTGCGCCGCATAGCAGTCAAACAGTTAAAGGAAGTCAAATGTGTAATCAGCCATGCAGTATGCAAGTTCAAACTCAAATTCAGCATCAATTCGAACTTTGAGAACTTGTCGAAAATATGAGACAAAAGGGAGATCAGACTTTCACCAATATTCTCAATTCTCTTTGCGGTGGAGAGCTGAAAATGAATCAATTGTCTGTGCTTTAAAAGTAAATGATGGGCTACGAAAATATGAATGAAGATTTTTACAACTTGGAAAAGTGATTCATATCTATCCAACTCGAGAACTAGTTTAGAATCATAACAATTTGGTTCTTAATGAATTTAGATAGAAAGCAACTGAAATGTTCAAGATTAAAGCACAAGATAGAATTATTAATGGTGATTCAGATTTAACTCATGAACAAATTCAAGCCAAACTTTTTCAATGACATTAACAAAACAGGTGGGCTTCATGCAACTTTGACAATCTTTGTTTGAGCCAAAGTCATGCTCAAGTCAAATGTGGATGTAATATCAAAACTTGTCAATAGTGCCACTGGTTACATAACTCAAATAATTTTGCCTTTATTGAGATGTGGCCAACTCTATGCACAAGTCATTTCACCAATGTCAAAAGAGTTTCAAGCAAAAGGCTGAGCAAAAGCTAAAAGATTCGTGCTACTTCATGGGCATACACAAAGTATTCTCAGTTCCGAAGTTGCTTATCTTTCAAATATGTGGAATTGCAAAGGTTTGGCTTATGTGATTTTAAGTCATGTTCAATCATTAAAAGGACAAATCTTTATATATAACTGAAACTGTTGGTAACAAACCTTGTAATATGAAAGTAAAAAAAAAAAAAAAAAAAAAAAAGAAACAGAATGAATCAGTTAATAATCAAAATAATTCTCAAGTTTAAAGATTCATTTTGAAAATGGCATTATAAAGGCTTAGAGCTATAAAAATATTTAAAAAAATTCCTAAGAGTAGATATACAATGCTTAACGGTGTTTGATCCTTTTTTTTTTTTTTTTTTCATGATGAAATATGCTTAATAGCATTTGACTTCACATAATTTCGTAACTGTTAAATGGACTAGGTAACGAAGTCCTCATAAATAATATGAAAAGATATGAGAGTGCATACCATGCTTAATGGTGTTTGATCCTTTTTTCGCGATGAAATATACTTGATGGGGTTTGACCTCACTCAATTTTTATGATATATTTGAAAAGGAGCTTTTGTGTCTTTAAAAAATAGTGTTATTTAAATTAAGTAGCAAATTAAATTTTTAATTTCTTTAGAGGTTCTCTGCAAGAATTCATTACCATTTGATTTATATATATATATCTCAATTACAGGATTACATTATCAAATAAGGTAAGTAGGTAAGTCAGCAAAACAATTCGATTAAGCTAAAAAAATTGATGGAAAATCAAAACTACTTTGAAATTCGAGTATAGTTCCAATATTTAGATCCGATTGTAAGTAAATGTAAGCTATTCTCTATTTATGTGCAATACATTTATATTAAAATTAATATGAATAACGAAGTCTTTTAAAACAAGAATAGGTTACAGGTAAATATGTTATAAATTTTTATAAAGTTCATATCATATAAATTTCAAAATGAAAAAATTTTAAATAAAACAATTTTTTTTTAAATCTAAAGGCTATTTCTATTAGCTTGATTTGCACTAAAAAGTATATGAAATAAAATTATTATATGACTTCTCGACCACAACACTAAATAATTGCAGTTGCTCTTAATATATTTATGTTAATTTCAAAGGAACAAATAAAATTTTAATTTAAATTTTGAGAGAACAGGAAATAGGCAGTATAGTAAAAGCTATTCATACAAAGCTTTATATAATGTTGATAGTAAAAGCTATTTGTACAAAAACTTTATACTATCCATTTCTTCTCTAAAAATTTTCATTTAAATTTTATTCGCTGCTTTAGAATTAACATAAATATAAAGATATTAAAAGCAACTGTAATTTTTTAGTGTTGTGGTCAAGATGTCATATAACTATTTCATTTCATACTTTTTAAGTACAAATCAAGCTAACAGAAATAGCCTTCAGATTAAAAGTTTTATTTTTATACATTTTTTCAGTCGTGTGTATACAATTTTTTTTTTTTTTTAATATATAAAATGCATGCACTTTTGCAAAAAATGTTCTTTGTTTTTCGCGATAAAATTTTCAATCATTTACCCCCTTTTCTACCAACATGTTTTCTCCTTCCGCTTTTTTTTTTTTTTTTTTTTCTCATATCAATAAATTTTAAAAAAAAAAGGCTTCATATTAAAAAAATACAGGTTAAGTAACACTTAGGGTATAATTTTAGTTGACTATTCATGGATCGACAACCTTCCATTCTGGTGAAGTGTACAATAAAGCTACAACTGTTCTTCAGCAACTTGTGATCAGTGATGTGCAATGTTCAGTTCAAGCAATTCTGCTCCCCCTTTTTTAGACAGAACTTAGGACTTCTAATTGAAAATCAGAAAGTAAAGAGCATAAATGAAACTCGGGAAGATACAAAATTCCTTAATTCTACACCACAACATTTCACCCCAAATTGTGTGAATTATTAAAATTCTAGTAGTTTTTCTATTGCCTGTTCTAAAAATTGCATTCCACGATAATACATCACAGGACTATAATTATTTTGCTTTGACATTTAATACAGTCAAATACCGAAAATCTGCAGAAGTGAAATCCACGTTGCCTCTAAAAATATAAACATTCAGTTTATAAGTTCCAGAAACCACAACATTGGGTACGAAATATCAAAGCAAAAATACTTACAGAATAATGACGTAATAATTATCGAATAATAATGAGTCATAATGGAAATACCAAATTATTGACATAAAAAAGTTTAAAAAATAAAATTTTTTTCCCTCTAATCTGCATCGGGCAGACGATTAACTGAACTCTTCTTTGAAGTTCACGCTTCACATTGTACTTTCTGAGCTTTGTTATTTCACGAGATTATTTAGTGCTGCCGCCTTTTTTTTTTTAATCCAGATATTTTGTGGATAAATTAAGAATATTTTAAATTTCACCCCTTTTTAATACAATGACAGATAAGAAACGCACTCATGATTTTACATATTGCAACGTTGAAAAACGTAAACATGTTACATCGACGGTAATGCAAAAAGTGCAAATTCTGCAAAAGATGGAGGCAGGTGCTGCTCCTCGATTTAGAGCAGAATGGTATAGAATTGCAACACGAGTGTGTATGATATACGGAAAAATAAAGAAAAGCTGTTGAAATTTTATAGCAACAGTGATTCTACCACCGGAATCCAAAACCGGAAATCGTTACATGAGGTGAAATCGGCAAAACTGGATGCTTTGTACATATAATACAGTGAATAATATAATCAATTTATATATGTAATAATAATTTAATGCATATAATAAATTATTGCAATAATGTATATAATAATTTAATTTAATGTATCTAATACACCCTATTTATTTGCCCTTTGAGTCTGAATATTATGATTTATCTTTTCTGTCCTGAAATCTGCACAACCTCTGGTCCCAAGCTTTGCGGATTTCTACTGGACTTCTATTGCATTTCCAAAATACACTGCCTTTATTGGTATAGCACTGCTAACTGCTTTACTGATGGGCTGTCGAATGCTTGTAAACATACAAGGTGTGTTTGCCATGGGGGCACATAAGATACGGGCAAGCTGCAAGTTCTTTCAATATGTATGGTGATAGGGAGGTAGGAGAATCTCAGATACCCCCTCCCAAAGTATTCTCCATGAAATTGGGATAAAATTTCATAGTTTTTTGTGGGTGTAAAATTGGTCACTCTCCATGATGCACCCTTAGCAATATTTTCAGTGATGAAATAGTTGATATTGTCCATTCCCAAAAAATGCATTAGATTATAAATGTCCTGCCATTAGAAACAGAATGTAAATGCCTTTGACCCTCATCAAGACATAAATGATACTGCACAGTCAATACGGCTCAAACAAAAACATAAAATAAATTTGTTTAAATGTATTATGATTTATACATTTACTTGAATAATAAAAAATCTACATTATTTTATTATGTAACATGCATGAAAGCTTCAAAATAAATAGCTTATTTAAAGAGTGTTCTTAATATACTTAAAACACAAGAAAAAGCTTCCTATGCATTTTATTTATCCACTTACAAAACACAATACAGGGCTTGCTATGATATATTAACTACAGCAAATGTACTCAATCCGTTTACCTACACGAGAAAGCTTTTGTGTGTTTTTCTGAAGAATATTAATTCAGATTTATGTTAAATAAATAGAAAACGTGGTTGGCCTACTTGATGATAAGAAGCCCAGAAAGGCTATTAATGCAGTTTTGGGATTTTTTTTCACTTTCAAATTGCTGCCATCAAATATTAGAGACCTGCATTATATTTAAAGAAATTAAATAATGAAGAACCTGCATGAATGTATAATTCTCATACTGTGTAAAAACAACGATAGCTAAAGACATCAGATTTTGAATAACAGTCTTCCATTTAAATATGGGCATCTGGAAGCCGAACTGGGAATTTGTTTTATTATCTATTTCATATTTTGTAAAACATTTTTGTAAAAATTTTTGAACAAACTCAACGATTTCAAAGCGAGCAATAAATACACTGTACGGTGAAAAGAAAAATTTTATCTCTAGTGCGTGAGACCGTATATCGGAAATTCTAAAAGATATGCTCTTTTTAAATTATTTTGTGATATTGCCGTTGAATTTAATTTTATGGTTTAAGTGCGATGGTTTAAGAACTTGATATTTAATAAATAAAGGTAACACAGAAAATTCTAAAAAAATGCCCCTTTGGGTGTAAATATAAAATTTGAAAGTTTTATATTTTGTTTCCTGTGTTTTATTCAAATTGGCAAAGTACATGAGAGCTAACTGCATAAGGGAAAGGATGTTTTCGTGCAGCTTCTATACAGACTCAAACCATGGAATTTCATACCACTAATACATTAAAGCACAGAGATACTGCAGATGCTACAGCATTGAGTCACTAGCAGTGTTTGATGGTCTTTACACTAGGCAAATGTACTCAACGAAATAGAGATAACAATTTGATATTAGTTAATAAGAAAATTCTTAATAACTATTATATTATTATTATTAATAACTATTACGAATTTTTACATATAGTTTCCAAAAAAAATATTATAAAATTCATACGAAAGCTTACTAAAAACTAAAAAGAAATTTGCTATAGAAATTAACTAAAAATCATTCCAAAAATACAATGTTTATTTAAGAAACTTGGAGCGGAAATTCCATTCCTCATATAATAGTATTTGTTATTCATTTTAGTCTGACTGATTAAAAAGTATAAATGCAAAAACAAAAAGCATTTAAGCTATCTACAAAAATATTTTCAAGAAAATACAAGCTGTAGGCACAAAATTTATCTATATGTCTTTGAATATGTTATTTTATTAAAAATGTTTAAAAAAACTCGACAATATATAATTCAACAAAAATAATAAAACTTAATTCATTGCTTTCCAAGTATAATAATAAGCAATTAATAGCAAATTGAACTGTTCTAAAAGCTTGGTAGCATTTTAACCTACATTTTAAACAATAAAATCATTTAAATCTAACTAGCATTCTCTAATTTGAAATTAGAAAATTTACTAATCTTTGTATGTGTGCATGTATAAATATCACTGATTGTATGTGCATTTATATTTATTACTCTTAAGAAGTTTTACTTATTAAAATAATTTCCGTGTACATAACACGCCTATTTTCACATGAGAAAAGTAAAACGCTGAATAAAAATTATTTAAATTCCTAACAGAAAGTTTAACTCACTCTACACATAATTTACGATACTGAACAAGATGATGATGTAACTCTTAGAAGCATTCATATTTACAAACAGTCAGTGGCCTACTTCACAATAAAATAAACAAGTTGTTTAGTTGAAGTGCATTTCGCTAGTTATCACAAAAGCTTCTAATATTTATTATAAAAAGTACCAAAACATTTTTAACTAAATCTAACTGTATAGTAGTCCAAATTTCAAATACTCGGCAAAGATGTGCATATAAAATTCAACTGTTTTTTAGCAAAGGTCTATATTTAAAATTATATGTAATTATATTTTCATAAAAAAGCAAATCTGAAACCTATTCTCAAACATACATGACTATACTCAGATATTACTTGAATTTCTTAATTCAGCAATACCCGAGGGAAGACCTCCACTAAACTAACATCGTTCATCTCACAAATATAAACAACATTTGAAATTAAGTTTATTTTTCGTTAAGTGCTCTGCAATTATGCATTTGAAAGGTGGTTGAAAATACAATGGCAAAACTAGATTTTATAAACAACTACTGATAAACTACTACAAAAGTTTTTCGATAGTATGCACCTTCCTCTTCATGAAAAAAAAGTATATGGACTGTGTTTCTGAACGATATTAATTTAAAAAATTTAAAACACACTGAATTTTTAGTTTGTAATACGTAGCACATTAGTTAAATTTAAGCCCGTATAAGACGATCTCACTTTACAAATAAAAAAATAACATAAACGCTCCAACTCGACATATATAACAGCTTGCCCGTCAACCAAAATGCGCGTGGATCTTAACTTAGAATAGCACTTCACTATATCTAAATAAGAAAGAGAACAGTTTTATATTATTATTTTTTTTGTTTTGTAATCAATATGCATACTGTTATGTAAGCCTAAAACATATTGCAATGTTGTTTCCTGAATCGCTATACTTTAAGAGGACCAACCCCATCAACTGGGGAAGCTGAGGGAGTCGATGCACTGTTACATTTAAGTTCTGAAAATTTGCAACATTTACAATCGTGAATTTAAAGTCTTAAAAATATACAAGCCATAACATTTGTACGTGTATTAAATAATTTCTATGAAATCGAACTTTAAATTAAAGTCTCACCTCGAAATGGTAGCTTTTCGGGCATGATTTTATTCCCTTGACGTTCGCCATGGAACAATAACAGAATCCGCCATTTGCAATAGTCTTACTACGCATGCTTCAAGCACAATCTTATGGAGGATGTAGGGATAATAACAAGAACTACCAACAGAGGTCAGCACCGTAGGGTAACGTCTAGTTAACCATCAAAATATGAAGAGTATACGCATGCGTCGAATTGAAGCCGACTCAAGAAATAAAGATTTTAATCTGTTTGTGATGTCACCAATATTTTCACAATAACTTTGTTTACAAAGAAGAGGAAGAAGAGCCTAATATGTTTTTTCTCATTAACAAGTTATATAAGAACTTTTTAATAAGACAATGATAGATACGAATAAATAAAAATAATATCTACCTGTTTTGATGAATATTCTTCTTAAAGTTTATTTTGAATTAAAAATGTAGATGCCACAATAGAAAAAGGTTCCCCGTAAAAATATTTTGCTAAATTTATGCAAAAAGGATAGACATGAAAAGATATAAATTTATAGATAATTATTTGCATATTTCTTTCTTTTCAACGTATAATAGTACTCCTTATGTGCAAATCAAGGCAGTAATGAATCCCCCTCCCCACCATAGATATAGTAGTATCGCTTCTATAGTATCTTACCATACATGAAGAACTGGGAAGATTTCAGTTCAGTAAATTCATGCTTAAACTCCAATAGAAAACCTGAAACGTAAATTTAAAAAAAACGTAAAAACCTCTGTGTAAAATTTAAATTGTTAGGTATACTAGCAAAGACTTTATGAAAATATTTAGCATAAATTTGCTGTGTTTTGATAGTAAATTGCATTCGCATATATATGAGTAAAATATTTAGGTTCTTATTCAGTTGAAGTAGTAAAAAATTTTTTCATCTGTTATGTTGATTACTTACAAGTTTTCTAAACTATCCTAAGAAGTATTTTATTGATCTTTGTTATATCTTCTCTGAAATAGAGTCAGCGTATCCACAATATGAAATAAAGCGCTTGCACTTAAAACAGCTATAAAGAAACACAAATGATCAAAATTTATTTTCTTTATTCCTTTAAAACACAAATGAGCAAAATTTACTTCTACTTTTATTAATTTATGCATAAATGTGCAAAAATTTTTTTTCCTTCAAAACTTGTGTCAAGTGACACTGAATTTTATTATTATTATTATTATTATTATTCCAATGACGGCAGATTGTGAACAATTACAAATGTAACCCAGTCCATTAAGCTATACTAGGCCGGATGTGGTGGTCTCTTTATTATGGAGGCAACTAATATAAGGGCCACCATAGCCTTTCCTATGAAGGACGGACAGTTACAACCATGCCTTCTCCGGGATTCGAGCCCAGGCCCTTCGGCATCAGAGTCAGATTCCACTATACCGACTGGGCGGCATGACACTGAAATCATTTCTTGTTTATGAGAATTCTCTTTACAAACATTAAAAATATACGAGGATCGTAATTTTAGAATTCTTGAATGTTGTCATATAAAATATTCAAAACTGAAAGGAAACATTTAATTAAATTTCAGTTAAAAACGTAAAATTTATGTAAAAGAAGATTCATTTAAAAAGGGCATTAAGCAGCTTTTAAAAAATATCCACAATCATTATCAAGGAGTTCTCACTTTCGGCACTGACTCGGCTGTACGCTTGCGTGCTTTAACTCCTCAATTGTTATTTGTTTTTGTTGCTAGTTTGATGCGCCGGAAATGTTTGTTTCTCACGTCTTAGAAGTAAAGTCATGATGGAAATAATGTGAAATGTAAGGCGTGGTCTTTAATTTCTGTAACTGATATATAAAACGTGCCTTCCATTTATGCGAGCAGAATAATTCGCATAAATAAAATCCTGTAATAATTTGTGTATTGTTGTGATCTTCCTTGTATTTAGTAAGAAAGCAAATGCCGCCTACTTCCATTAGTCATATGTTAGTCTTAGTATCGATTATTAGAAAAATATATTAGCCTTTTCTTTTCAATATTCGAAAGTGTTCAACATATGTCAAGTTAACCTGGAGGAATATTTTGTGTTCTATCAAATTCTAATGCTTCAGTTTTCTAAGAAAATTGGAAAAAATTTATATGTACATGTGGACTGAGTTTAATCACTTCTTACTCTCTTCGACATTTTTTCAATGCTTTATTGTTTTTATTTTTCAGATTTTTTTGAAAGGTTATGGCTTGGCTTCAGTCTTCTTTCACTAGTCATCAATTGCTGGGAGATAGTAGCGGAAGTAATATCCGGAAAGGTTATAAAGTAGGATCTGTTAACAAGTGAGAAACAAATGCGTTTTATGATATTCTGTAGTTAAAGTAATGTTTAATGCAACTGTCCTTTCTAAACGAAGCTTTCATTATAAGAAAAATGCATGTCCGTGAAATTATGAGTTGCACAACACTTCTTCATATCTAGGTTTTTTTTTTTTTTTTTTTCCTTGTCCGTTTTGAAATTTTGCGTGTTTCTTATTGTTCTACTGCATTAAAGTCTTTTTATAAAAAATACTTGAGGTATAACAGCTTTGTGAAAATAAGTTTAATAATGTTCAGAAATAATGTTGATTTAAGAGTTATAAAGAGTAAAGAAGTTTAACTTCTTTTTTAGTTTTTATCCTCAATGAATGGTTCTATTGTGTTGTAGTATTATGTAGTCTGGGTTATGCACTGCAGAAGTTGCATTTTCAGAAATTATTAAACTGAAATCATTGTTACATTTTATATATATTTGTGAATATAATAAATTTATGTTGGCATTTGTATTATGTCAGTGTGCTAAAATATTAGTTGAAATTTATCAGATTAGGAGAATGTTATGTTAATATTTGAAGTAAACAAGTTATGACATTGGGATATCTTAGTTTCATAATTACTGCATATTATTTTTTCTTTCAGTGATTGAAGATTAAATTTTTAGAAGTCAAGTTTTGTTTTTTTTACCTGAATAAATTTTCAATTTTAAACTTTTGCAAACCTAAGAATGGTTTTTAATATGAAATTTAACACTAAGTAGTTCAAAATATATTATGCATTAAGAATTTGTTACAAAATACTTAAATAGTATCTAATAGTAATGTCAAGAATAAGTATATTAAACTACTAGTGTGTAGAGATATGGTGTATAAAATTCTTATAATATGTCTTATTCATTATTATGATGTTATGACATATTGTTAAATCATCTTTGCTGTAAAATTCACCTGAAACAAAAAAAAAAAAAATACCAGCACAAACTCATCTTATTGTCTTCAGAATCATTCACATGCAAAAAGGTATGTTTTTTTAATGTATTTTGGAAAATAGTGATAAGAGTTTGCTGTTATCTGTTTAACATTAGGATCTATTATTAACATTGAGGAGCTAAAATTTTGAGAGCTAATCTTTTAAAAATAACTTGTGCAATTTTTATAAAACTTGTCAATTTGGCAGACTTTGAGTCGTAGAATTGAAATATGGAAAAAAAGTGGCATGTCGTTTCAGAAAAAGTCTGATTTTCTGTGAAAATAACCTATATGAGAACAATGCTGTATATAAATCTAATACATATCTTAAGTCATGAAAAAAGTTGCCCTTTCGAGACATTAAAAATGCAAGTTGAATTTTGTCATTTGGCCTGGTAGAACAGGAGATATAGAACTGCCCCCCCCTCCCCGCAGTGTACATGGGAATCTGTTTTCGTTCAATATATGAGAATTGCACAAATTTTCTACTACTCGCACATATTTTCCCCCATGTACACAGCAATCGGTTTTCATTTTTAAAAAAATTAAAGAATTGTTCAATCAGTACACAAATCCGGTCATTTTTTTCCGGTTTTTGTATTTTGTACTGTTCGGCAAAATGCCCTATTTCTGAAGAAATGTGAATCTTTTGTTTTCATCGGCCTTTAAATTCCATAGTCCTATTATGATTCCTTACAAGAAAAAAAATTTATATTCAAAGGAAATAAAAACAAACACTAATAAGAAAAATGTCATTTAAATTTGAAGTTGGAAATGAGCTCTAGTATGTTGCTTGTTTGCTTATATCTGGTTTCCCACATAAATGCATTTTGGCGACATAGCACTTCGTCTCATAAATATTTTTGGGGGGGCAGAAAATTGCCAAGTACCAAATATTTCTAAATTTAGGTTTTTCAGATTTTGACAGGCATAGATATTAAAATCCTAAGTGAAAAGAATTGGATATTCATGCTTCATATTATTAAAATTTTTAAATTTTAGAAAGTTTAGTTTTGTTTTAAAGTTAGGATTTAATTTTTCATAGAATTAAGTAATGTATTTAAATCATGTATTTTTTTAACTTGATATAATTCAAAATTCTATAAAAATTTCCACATCTTTATAACATTCTATAAGATTATAGGTACATTCTGATTATCTGCCCCCCCCCCAACCAAAAAGTTTTGAATTCGTTGCTGATTTAGAAGAGCATTTCTGAATTCAATTGATGAGTAATTTCTTTCCTATTTTCAAAATCATGGTGACTAAGAATGTCGTTCAAGCACATTCAATTAATAAAATTTAAAAAAACTAGAAGCATTGGCAATAAAGCACTTATTCTTTTTTCTAAAAGCATTTTATGTTGATATTCTGCCCATGTACACAGTGATCTGTTTTCACTTAAAAAACATCCGAGAGTTTTACAAACTGGACATCAGCACAACTTTCGCATTTGTGCACCAGTCAAAACAGACTTACCCTACTCGTAGACCTGTGCTGCTACATAAATACTTTTTGGTGCTATCATGAGTTGTGACAACAATTTTGACAACATACTGCTTTGTTTCATAAATACTTTTCAGGAGGATGCAAATACCAAAATTTGTCACAGGCTTCTAAAATTATTCATTTATATTTTACTGACTAAAAAGCAGAGGCAAATTTACATATATGCTAAATAAACTAAAGCCTGGGGCAACAAATTTTGGGGGTAATAAAATTCGGAGTTGCTAAATTTCGGTAAATTTAAAAAACAAATTGATAATAAAAGTGTGTGTGTGTGTGATTATGGCAAAGCCTCAAGGGCTATCTGCCTAAGGGGAGGGATGCCTTCGTCGAGGACTTTCTAAGGGAAACTGGCTCGTATACATGTTACACATGGGGAAAACCACAAAAATGCCCATGCAGCCACCCCGTTTGCTGGATTCGAACCTCGGACCGAACTACCAGTGTTAATGACTTTACCGCTAGGCCATTGGTGAGCCCATTGATGATAAATGAAAACATATCTAAGATCTCTCTTCACTCAATAATCTGTGGGACATAAACTGACTGTTCATTTGATTGCCACAGTTTCAGCGAGAAGAAAAATATAAACAGTGATGAAAACAATATATTTGTCTTTATCTCAAAATACTACCCACTGTTATTGAATCTGTTGCAAAGAGTTTTAGCTTCAGTGCTAAGTAAAGTGGTTCTGTTTCCTTTCAATCACCTTGATATTAAATCACTGTAGTTCATTATATGATTGGGCCCACCAGCGGCCGAGCGGTAAAGTCGGTGAACACTGGTAGTTCGGTCTGAGGTTCGAATCCCGTGAATGGGCTGGCTGCATGGGCGTTTTTGTGGTTTTCCCCATGTGTAACATGTATACGAGCCAGTTTCCCTTAGAAAGTCCTCCACGAAGGCATCCCTCCTCTTAGGCAGATACTCCTCGAGGCTTTGCCATAATCACACACACACATTATATGATTGGAATAAAAAAATGCCCTATTTACAAATGGTTTCTCTGTCTGTTTGTCAGTTATCATCAAATTCTTCTCACGTGTCGCATTTTTTGTATAGGTCATGTGTATGAAAAGTGTATTCTTCATGATGAAAAATTAATATTAGTGAGAAAAACTCATTAAATATTATTTTGTTATTCTAGATTCTTCTTTTCTTTTTCTTTCTTTCTTTCTTCTTCTTTTTTTTTTTTTTTTTTTTGGTAGACCAGTTATTTTTGCAATCAAATATGCACATACAAATTATATTTGGTACTTTTCCGTTTCGCCGGCACAAATCTCGCCAAGCAGACTTTATTGGCGACAACACACAGTATACACATAAAAAATGTTGACAAATGAAGAATTTTTTATTTTAAAGGTATAAACATTTTAATGTCGTTAAAAATTTTGTAAAAAAAACCAATAAATAAAGACAATAAATTTGTAAAATGACTAAGAATTTACTATGCTTTCATGGTACAACATCCTGATTCACCGGTTCATATCACGTGACCCCAAGTGATCTTATCTCATCTAAACTACGCTACAAAAATCTATTTCTCTCGGTAATTATTTACATTAATTTCAAATTAAATTGTAATTTTGAATACAAGTTAAAATACAAGAATTATTTCATTTCGTACAAATAGCTTACTCAAAATAAAACTGCAGTGCTTTACTTCGCTAGTGCATTTCCATTAGAATTGATGAATTTAACCATTGACTTTGCCTTTTCTATATTTTCACCATCGGGTTGTGATTGCATCCTAATTGACTTAATGCTCACGTGAATGGCCTTAGGGCATAAAATTGAGCTCCCTGGTAAATATTCTATGTAATTGTATGCCAGTATTGAAAGAAACAATCAATCTGATAAAAAATGGCTGCGACTTGTTAATGTGGCATAAAAGGTTACCAGCGAGGCTATTTCGCTTGGCATCAGTTCTACTGTTATTGGCGACTTGATCGCTTGTGCCACGGAAAAGTACCTTGTATTCTAGTAGAGTGATTTTTTACTTCCTTGTACGAAATAAAAAGGATTTTTGTGAGATTAATAATTTGGCTCTTAATAAATTTGTGAGATTAATAACTTGGCTCTGTAGCTGTCTGCTTGGCATACATCTCAAAAGCTTTAAGCTTTAAAAATGATTGAATTATGTTGTTCTTATCTTCCGGTTAAGGTTTTTATGCCTTTAGTAAATCTGCATGCAATATTTGTGGAGTTATCAACAATTTAAAAGTTGTTTAAGTGCAACTAAGCCTAAATTTTTTCGATGGTGGACATGTTTGTTTACATTTCAAACGTGGCAAAATAGCGGATTTGTTGCCAATCTAGAGAAACTAAGATCCACAACAACAAAGATAACACCTTCTTTTATTATTGCGAATTAAATCATGTTTAATCCATTCTGGAATTTATTTGAAAAAATAAGTGTTGAAGATTTACTTTGTAACAATATAGATATTGGGTAGAGTAGACTTTAAGGTACCCCTTGTACAGTCAAAAGTCGTTAATTCGGACACCCATAATCCGGAATGATCTATAATCCGGACCTCAAAGCTACAAAATTTCCGCGCATGCGTCGCGTTGATGCATGTACCTAGGAGTTTACGCATGCGCGTAAGACTTTTACGGCTGCGCATATGCGTGTACACACGCGCATAATACATTTATGCATGCGCGTTTAATGTACAACGGGCGGTATAAGCTAAAATTATCTAATTATCTATTTCAGTTAATTTTGCAGATTGTGTTGTTCCTTAATCTTCGAATTGGATCCAGCTTATTATTTTTTGCAGACTGTTAGAGCAATTTTATAAAAGTAAGCTTGAACTTTCGTTTATGTCAAATAGAATTTCCGATGTGGGAGCTCCCAAAGGATCTACAAAACGAAAGTATATTTCGATGTCCACCAAACAAAAAGTGGAATTTCTGCAAAAAATGGATAAAGGCATATCCTTTGTTTCTCTAACCGTTCTGAAATCTGTTTATCAATTTCACGCTGCTCTGAGGCGGGGGGAGGGGGTGACGCCACAGCGCGTAATGAATTAGAAGTTGATCTGTCAGCATTATCCTTATCTTCAGGGCAGATGTTTTTATTTTATTTGGCTTATAATTCCTTACTAAATTAGTATTTCATCTCGATGTACTCCATCTTTGATATGATTTAAATCAAATTCCTCGTCATTATAATTCGCTTCCAAAAGCGAAGAAAGTGACAGATTATTGAAAACGAAAAAATTTCGATTGAAGTGTTAGTCGGTATTCTCGACACAGCAATTACAGGACTTGGACAGTGGAACTTCGTAACTGAACAAGAAATTATGTCTGTTTATAGAAAGTATTAGCACAATAAACGAAGCAACTTACGCTTCCAAGTTCAGCTTTCGTTCTGTCTACAAGCAAAACATTCGAAACACTCAGCATGCAGGCTGACGTCACGAACAGCAGGGCCTCGTGACAGTCGTTACTTCAGTTCATTTCACAACAGCCTGTAATAAGCAGTTGTATTCTTTGGTAAAAAGACAACTTCTACATTTTAGTGTTGTAAATCTTGAGGATGACCAATGCATTATCAATTAATAGAAGAGCCTTAAAAGGCAATCCCTTTTTACTTAAATAATTTTTGACATCTGAGAGAAACATGTTATGAAATTAATTATTGAAAGCTATGGCAGTGACCCGTGCTTTCTTATTAGCCATCCAATAGACAGGAAGGTTATTTATGTTTATTCCTTCAAATGAGCGTGATGTTTTTGATTTTGTTAATAACCGGTGGTTTCAATATATAATTGCCTGAAGCATTGCAACAGAAAAGAATTGTTTTACGAATTTTCACTAGCTTATGACCACTAGCTGATTAACAAGTTTTTCTAAATAAGTTCTTTCAAGTATTTCCCCCCCCCCCATAACAAACTGTGCTTGTCAGCATTGAAGATCTGATCAGAAATTTAGGAGTTGGCGGCAATGATTTCAGTAGATTTTGCTGAATATTGTTGTGCTGCATTCGAATCACAGATACACTTTCTCCTTTCAATCTTAGATTATATAAAGAATATCTTTGTTTAAATTTCTCAAACCAACCATAACTTGCAAAAAAAAGATGTCTTTTTTTTCATCTGATGAAGTCAACCATGACTGATTCTCAAGTGTTTTTAAACCTTTAAAACCTTATTTGTAATAGCATTAGTATCAATTGGAATCCGTTTTTTGATCCGTTTTTGCCTTTTCCATATTTTCCATTGTATGATCTCTTACATATGAAATTGTAGTCTTACTGTTGCAAGTTCCAGTTGCTACACTTTTTCTAATAGAGTCTTCATTTTTTCTAATTGTCCTTATTGTGGCTTCATTCATTGAGTAAAATTTAGCAACATCTGTTATTCTTTCTCTATTACGTAGACGATCTAATATTTTAATTTTTGTTTCTAAAGAAATAACTTCTTTTTATTTGCTATTTTTTTAAATCTTACAAAAGCTTAAAAAATTTACGTAAATCATAAAAATGCCAGATAAAATATAAATGTTGAAAACTTACCTGTAAACATTCAAATATGTAGATAAAAATTATGCAAGCTTTGCTGCTAAAATATTGGTACTGCACTGGTTTGCAAGAACCAAATAGCTTTACTGTTGCGAAATACATGCACATACTATGAGGATTCTCCTTTTACAAACATGGGGAATCCTCATCCTTGTTATCGCCACCATTGTTAACAAAGGAGTGAGATTAAAAAATTACTTCAAATATATGTATTTGCGGCCGAATATATATTTTACCAAGTTTTTGAAATCCATTAATTTTTAAACTGTGTAAAACCGAAATCACATAAAACGAGTACTGTGTAAATGGAGGAATAGGTGTACAATCATTTAGTAAAAGCATCAGTGAGGCAAAAAATAAAAAAAATAAATAAATAAATAAATATTAAAATTTCCTTCTATGAACATGAAAAATGATATACCACAAAGAATGCAAAAATTCACATCTTTAAATTTAAAATACTACATACAATGTACTGAATGCAAATGTTGTGGAAACAGTATGGATTGCTATTCTACATGCATATACAAAACATCCTTCTTTTAATGACAAGGCATGTCACAGCTATTATTGCCAGCCATGGTGGTTACGTAAGAAAAGTATCCCCCCCAAAACAACCATTATATTTAAAAAATAGCCAATCCTGTTGCTTCATTTTTAATTATGCTTTTTCACTTTTAACATTTTGTAAATAACTAATCCTCTCTTTCCATCATTATATTAGACTATAACAAGCATTGAAAATCAGTGAATTATTAATAAACTTTCTAAATTTTGTATAATTGCTGTTAGATTCAATGATTACGAAAGTAATTATAGAGTTCATGTAAAAAACAAGATAAGTATACTGCCTTATCACACCTTGATAGCATCTAACAAGATTAAGAGAGTGACAAGAATAAAGTATAATTTCGATTGAAGTGTTAGTCGGTATTCTCGATACAGCAATTACAGGAATTGGACAGTAGAACTTCATAACTGAACAAGAAATTATGTCTGTTTATAGAGAGTATTAGCACAATAAACAAAGCAACTTGAACAACTTACACTGAAAGAAGTGTTTAATAAAGTAAACAAATATTAAGCTTCTTTTTTGCAAATTTTGGTACCCATATTTCATAATTGCTTTTTATTTCATAAATTACGATTTTAATATTTTTAATTGTGTAATATCTGCATGCCATCTTACTAGATTTAAACTGAAGATCTACTATCCGGAAAAATCCCAAACTGTAATCGCCGAAGTCCGGATTTCGGAATTTGTACTGTATTCGTTTTGTATGAGGTTTTTGAACTTGCATTGTTTATTTAAATGTATATTCATTGCCTTTTTTTTTTTTTTTTTTTGTGTGTGTGTGTGTGTGTGTGAATATGATGTTAACAATCTTTAATTTAACGAGTAATGAGATATATGCCATATAATTTTTTTTTTTCAAGAAAAAGGTCTTTTGCCTGACAAATGAGTATGCAAAAGTGGCCACAACATGAAACTTTATGTTAACAACAAAACCATTTGGAGGTGCAGTAGTTAAAAATTGCAAAGAAAAGGAGGGCCTGCATGTTGGAAATTGGTTTAGCAACTCCAGAAGTACTATTAGATTACTCGTCACTGCTATTAGATTTATGCGTTTTTGAGCAGCAGATTTGAAGTCCACGAAATGGTGTAACAAACAGCTTAACCTTCTAAAACCGGGCTTAAATTCTCATAATATTACCTTTAGGACGGCACGATCCAAATTCCCCCTCCTTTACTGTTCCCTAATAAGAAAAGGCATTAGGGTGGTCATTTGTCCCCTCCATAGAAGCAGTAAAATTTACATGTTTGTCCCACGCTCGACAATAGTCTGGGATAGGTTACTATATTTGCGACTTTTTCGAGGTTTATTTTGATTTAATTTAAGAGCAAAATGTATACAATGTTTATATGACATTTACTATTTCTGATCAATCTCGGTAATAATTTGTGACTTTTATGTGAATTCTTTATTTTTACTAGAAATTAGGAAAAGAGAACAGAACATGACAAAATATAACAAATATGAACTAGCTTTGTATGCCTGCAGGTCAGAATGCAATATTTGATAATTTATTTTCATTAATAAAACAACAGTAATGAATAATTTAATAAAATAATGATAATGAATTCATTAATAATATTCATTACTGTTAGATGTTTAGAATATGATTCATTACTATTAGATTTTGAGATGAACTTATACCAATAATAAAGCTTTAAAACTTTTTTTCATAATTACGTTATTGTAATATTAAAAAGAAAATCAAAGATATATTAGTTGCGTTTGATTATATAATTTGAACAAATGTTACTTCGGACCATCAGGCAAAGGAGGTATATCTGTAGAGAAAATTTTCTTTATAAAACTGGATTTTGTTTACGTTAGCAGTTAAAAAATTCTCCGAATACCCATATATGCAATCCATTTTATAGCTGCAATGGGAAGTGAAGTCTGATGAGATAATTTCTTAAATTTTTCCATTTTCGGGGTATCCGTAGAAAGAGAGAAAGCACTTTTAGACTTCTTTTTAATATTTGTTTAGTAGAATTTTAATGTATGATTTAAAATTTTAGAAAATATAAATTTATGAAAAATATTTTTCAGAACAGTTTTAAATGTCTGTAAAGAATTCTACATCAATTTTCTTTTTAGTAGGCGAATTTCGTTCAAAAACCATCTTTATATCCAAAGCTTGATTTTTCCTTGATTTTAAATGAAGTGGATATACATATACATAAAAATAACTACAAAATAAATAAACATAATAAATTTTCTAATTTATTTTAAAAAGATTAATCTTTCATACTTTCAAAAGAATAAGGGCATACAGGGTATTGACATTTACAGTGTAGGAAATATGTTTTTCATATTTCTTTCAGTGATCAAAGCGATTACCCAGGAATACTTTCAAAGCAAAATTAAGAAAATTGTTTCCGACAAATTTTTCATAAAGTATCCTCTTATGTGTCTTTTTGTTAAAGTGCCAAATCTTCTCTTTGGCAGAATAAAGAATCAGAATGATGAACGGAGCGAAATAAATGCATAAGAAATAATTCCATAGTGCTGCAATTCCATGTAAAATCGTAAAATGAAACATTGAAAAATCCATGTAAAACTGTAATATGAAACACTGGAGAAAACTGCAATATAGTTTATTCAAAATCACCTAAAATTTTTAATTTATGTATTGCTGAAGGATAAACATAGGTTAGAAAATTAAATCGCTTATTTCAATAATTTTTCTTGGTCTATTTTTTACGGGCCCACCAGTGGAGAGCGCTGAAGTGGCTGAACACTGGTAGTTTTCTCGGGTTCGAATCACAGGCTTCATGGACGCTTTCATGGTTTTTGGCGTAACGTCGGTATAAGCCAGCTTTACTGAGCAAGTCCTTGATGAAGGCATCCCTCCCCTTATACAAACAGCTGTCGAGTGCTTCGGTGTAATCCAGTGAACGAACCAAATAAGGCCAATCAAATCCCAGAGAACAGGTTGGTTACATGTGGATTTTTCCATTTTATTTACTTAAGAATGAATGAAAATCACAAAAGGATAAATGAGAGAAAGTTGCATGCATAATAGTAGAAGTTCGAATGGAGTTAACATTACTGAACAGTTTTATGACCTCGGCAGCAAGAAAGGCCAAAGTAACATCTTATTAGATTTAAGCGTAAGTGTAAAGCAGGCCCTAAAAATGTAGTTTTGCCTACTTTGTAAAAGGAGCTTTGGAAACATTAAATCTCAAACAGAGTGCAAAATCGCTGAAATTTGAAGCATAATATAAAAATATATGCATCTTTAGCGAATGTTATTAGCCAAATGAAAAACCTTTTTATTTATTTTATGGAGTTTATTATAACAAAGAAACGCTTATTGCTTACTCGAGATTAACAAAGCAAGCTAAGATTAGTTTCTAGAGTCATTAGGTTATTTTGATGCTGGAGATGTGAAAAATTAGCAATACCCTCCTCGGGACTCGAACCCGTACCTCTCGAAATATGCGCCGAGTGTGCTAGCCATTACACCGTGAAGGCATGCTGGAAGGAGGGAGAAAATACCTTATATACTTGCCCTTTTAAAAGGCAACAGGGGATTAGGAGACCTAATAGTTAAATCGTGGTGGTGAGGAATCACCATCCATCACCTTTTAGTTCGTGCACCACTATAAAGTCATTAGGTTATTTTTTGAAGCAGAAGACATGAAAAAATGTACAATGCCTTCGTCGGGACATGAATCTGGATCTCTCGAAATACTCGCCAAAGCTGCTAACCGTTACACCACAAAGGCATGCAGAAAGGAGAGAGAAAATATCTTATAAGTTGCCTCAAAATATGAATGCCTTCATGGAGGAATCCACCAGATGAAAGAGCAGTAAAATCACTAAACACTGGTACTTCGACCTGGATTAAAATCCAGACGAACATGAGAGATTTCGTGGCTTTCTTAATGTATAATTTGAATGTGAGAGAGTTTCCCTTAGAAAGTCTTCCACGATAACATCTCTACCCATAGAGAGATAGCCCTCGAGTTGCGCTGAAAAGTGATGTTTCGTGAAAGATTGACAGAACTGGCTCATGTTCACGTTTTTAACGGGAAAACTACGAAAAGGATCATACAGATAGCTCATTCACCGGTATCTAAACAGAGTTGTTTTCACATGAAAAATTGAGAGTTATACAGTCAAAAGTTGTTAATCCGGACTCGTTGGGACTTCGGCGATTCCGGATTATAGATCATCAGTTTAAATCTCGTAAGATGGCATGCAGAAATTCTAAAATTAAAAATATGAAACCGTAATTTATGAAATAAAGAACAATTATGATCTAAAGGGTATCAAAATTTACAAAAAAAAAAAAAAAAAAAAGCTTAATATTTATTTGTTTTTTTTATTAAACATTTCTCTCAATGTAAGTTGTTTAAGTTGCTTCATTTTATGTGATAATACTTTCTCTTTAATTCTATAAAAAGACATAATTTCTTGTTCAGTTACAAAGTTCTGCTGTTCAAGTCCCGTTAATTGCTGTGCCGAGAATACCGACTAACTTGGCAATCGAAATTTTTTCGTTTTCACTAACCTCTCTGTCACATTCTTCATGTCTTTATCCATTTTTTGCAGCAATTCCACTTTTTGTTTGTTGGACATCGAAACATACTTTCGTTTTGTAGATCCTTTGGAAGTTCCAGCATCGGAAATTCTATTTGACATAATCGAAAGTTCAAGTTTACTTTTATAAATTTGCTCTTACAGTCTGCAAAAAATAATAAGCGGGATCAAATTTGAAGATTGAGGAACAATGCAAACATTAACATTAACTGAAATAGATAATTAGATAATTTTAGCTTACACCATCCGTTATACATTAAACGCGCAGGCGAAAACGTATTCTGCAGTTGCGCAGTAGTCAAGGTCTTACGCGCACGCGTAGCGGCACATGTGCAGAAAGTTTTTAGCTTTGAGGTCCGGATTATAGATTATTCCGGATTATGGGTGTCCGAATTAACGACTTTTGACTGTATATTCAATGTTACGTTCGTTGTGATCATCTGAGTGTAGTTTCTTTTTTTTGTTTTAATTTTTGGCGCTTATGAAACAGCTTTTAATAGAGATATGCTCTATTAAATTCTGATTTTGTTTTCTGATGTAAGATTAGTAATTTTTTGTTTTGTTTTTGCTATTATAGGAAGGTGCTTTCATTTAATTAACTGTTGCTGTTTTTTTTTAACTGTTTTTCTGAAATGACGTGTGATAAGCTTCAAAACAGTTTATGCAGAGTGCTACATCACATGCTTTACGTATGACAGTTGATCTTCGCTGTAAACCTTTTGCAGAACAAACAGCACATCTTCGTCTTTTCTTTGTATCAAAAGAGAAATGGGAGCATAGATACTTGCATCGTTTTTTTCGACTTGATGGAGACAGCGTATGAGCTTGAAGATCAGAATAATGAATCAACTCTCTAATGAAATTCATGCGAAAAACTTTGTGATTTTTTTCGATATTGCTTATTTTGCTTAAAATGTACGCGCTTAGCACTGTTAGGTCAGGCAGATGAAAAAATATTTTTTTCATCCACTTTAAAGTTCTTCTGCCAAAAGTATAACTATTGGCCATGTGATCGCTTAAATCAACATAGCCAATATTTTGGTTGTAACATATTATGATCTCAGGCTTTGTCTGCTCATCGGCTATAACCATTGGATTGTGCATATTTGACAGCATGAAAACGTCACGCTTATCTTTCCAGCGTAGAGCTGTCATCCCATTTGTGAAACGCACAGTGGATTCTCCTCTATTCAATTTTCCTTTGCTTACATCTTTTGGGAAATGCTTCCTATTCGGACGAATAGTTCCACATGAATTTATTTTATTTTCATTTAATAAATAAACAAAAAGTTCTGGCGAGGAAAAAAAATTGTCCATAAATAATTTAGGCCTTTGTCTCTAATAATGCCACTCATTTCTTTAACGACATTATAAGACGCTGAGAAGTTGGGATCCTTAGATTTATCTTTCCCAAAGTAAACTTCCATATCGTAGGTGTACCCATCCTTATCAGCTATCTTGTATAATTTTATACCCCACTGCTTGAATTTCTTTGGGATATACTGTCTAAATATTAATTCACCCTTTAAATTTGACAATTTCGTCTATCGCGAGTTCTTCGGCTGGGCTGTAAATCTGTTTATAAGCTGTTTTTAAATGATCAAAAACTTTTAAATCATTAAAAATCTGTCTCTTGACATTACTTTACGAAAAATTGGTGTGTCAGTTAAATCATCCGTGGACCAATAATCTTGAATGCTGTCCTTTTCAACATGTCCCATGAGTAAGACTAATCCAAAAAATTTCTGAAGCTCATCAGATGTAATTGGCGTCTAGTCGGTTTCATGCTTTCTTTTTCCGCTTATATCTGGCCGCAACTCGAAGATTTGAGAAGCATATTGATTAGTTTTTATGGTTAACATTTTAAACAATTCATCTGAAAAGTATAACTTAAAAAAATCGACAGCAATATGAATTCCCGAAAATTCAGTTTTTATGCCAGGTTTACCAGTAAAGATCAATATGTTTGCTTTGTCATGCTCACTTGGCTGTTTCCATTCAAGTAAATTATTAGCGTTGCTTTTGAAGTTATCGGCAACTTTATCTTCATTAAAAGATTGATTAAAACATATTTCTTCTGTATCTGAACAGTTCGAATTTATATCAGCAAAAGTTTCTTCTTCTAAATCTCTTAGCAACTTATTAATTTCGTCTTGACTGAGACCTTTGAAACGAGGTGCCATTATAAGAAGTGAATAAGAGCGTGAGTTACACAGAAATCACGAGAAAAAACTCTAATGATTGAAAGTGAGATAGCATCTGTTTTATTCTCAAGCACATTGGCGCAAGACTAAACCTACAGTCTTCACCAAAACCTAGCCAAAGAGATAAGAAGTGGGAAACATTACATAGCCAGAGGCTGCTCTGGAGAGAAAACTGGACCACCCAGAGAATGTAAAGATAGGCAATTACTCTAAAAGGGGGAACGGAAAGCTTGGTACAGCAGTTGTACCATAGCCGGCTTAAGAGCAAGTAAATTTTGTGGTACTACAGTTGTACCACTGGCTTAAGAAAGTTAAGGCCAGTTTACACCAGTCTGAGCGAGCCCCTCGTTACAACTACTTTGACAATGTAAATGCTCACTTAATCCTAACAGAAACGTAGGGGTGATGTGTCAGCGAGTCTGTTTCTACTTTAAACCAGTTGAAAATCTATTCGGGCAGTAACTCCAAGCAGTGTTCGTGGAGACATCGTGCCCAATGCTGAGATGGAGCAATAATTTAACTATGGCATTTTTTAATGCATATGCAGATGCATTAAAATGTGAAGTATTATGGGATACTTCACTGCCTGAATATTATGACCATTGTTTCCTAATGATACCTAAATGTAATGTGGATATAACTACTGAACAAAATGAATTTAGGTGTTTGATATTGTAGAAAAACATAAAAGAAAATTAAATTAGGGTATTGGATTAAAAATATTTATTTTAAACATATTTATTTCTGAATTTTCTTTTATCAAAAAACAATAAAATTATATGTTATTCAACTTCCCAATAAAATACAGTTTTCAATTAAAAAAGTATAAGCATAGGTGCGAATATTTATTTTGTTGATATAAATTCCAAAACACCAGTTTGTACTCGTGGCCAATTGCATCTAAAAAAATATAATCTAAAATTTTGAAATTTTGTTTTATAGACTTTCCTTTTTATTTAAACCACAAATTAAGATTTTATTTATAAACGATCAATCGAAAGTGTTAAAATAAAAATCATCGACAGAAAGCGTATGAGGCTATTATTAAGATGTTAAAATTTGAGGGTGTTGGAGAGTTCAAGCAAAAGATTAATAATTTTTGCTCTCCTCATACACAGAAAATGGCCTCAAACACTTCTGAAATAAATATGCTAATTGTGTATTTTGGCACTCGAAATAAATATTGCAGAGAACTGTAGTCACCCATCCCTAGAAATCGAAGCGCTATCTGCATTTTTAATTTTGCTGGCAGAGCATCTCAAAAGATTTTTTTTTTTTTTTTTTTTTTTAATAAGTGGAGTGACCATTTCCAATAAAGTTTCAAATTATCCTTCACTCATTCTGATAAAGTTTTCGTAACTTAGGCTATCTCGCTCCGAATTTGAAAGTTAATTTAATGCTCCTATTCCATCTCTGCGAGCTACACAGTCACATTTTGATTTCCTTTTCTTCTTCTGCTCTCCCCCCCCCGAACAGAAATTAATTCATTGGAAACTGCTTCACAAACTTCAAGCAAAGCAACTTGCACATTTGTATCCATTTTGCAAGCAAACGGAGGCGAGTCATCAGTCCACTCTGATTGGTGTAAACAATCTGTTGAGTACAGGTCCGTTCACTCAGTTCAAGATGCTCAGATGAGGGGCTCGGCGAAAGTCACTCAGTGAAGTGTAACCTGGTCTTTAGTATGTGCTGCAGTTGACTTGAACAATTACATGCAATAAAATAATAATTATAAGGTTAAGGATTCTTTAAAATATTGTTAGGAAACAACATGTGAGAATTAAGGCCTGTTTCCACTGCTGCGTATGTGTTGCGGTGCGTATGCATTTCTCCAATCAGCGAGCGAATTCACTTTGATTTACATCTGCAATCCGGTCAATGTGCGGTGACGAATAACGGATGGATGAAGTTCAACTTCTATCCATATGTCTGCATAAGCGTTGGGGTCACGTGGTAAAAAATGAGCAATCAGGTGTTGTCACCAAAAGCTAATGGCGGCAGAAGTAGCGATGAACTCTGGATCAGGAAAAGAATGTTTTGCTAAAAAATATGTATTTCTGAATTTAAATTATAGTGAGAAATCTTCGAGAAAAAGACAGCAATCAACTGAATTTAGTTGAAAAAGAAAAGAAAAATAAGATAATTGAAACTACAGCACGAGTTCCCAGAGAGCAGTGATTACATTCAAGAAAATCAGGGGCAAAAAGTAGGATTCCAAGTCCATGAAACAGCAAAATTTGTCCTGATTTCTAGCTGGCTAATTATTTTCTAGCTGTGCATACACATTTACTTTCAATGAAAATAAACGTCTGACTGTATCAAACTGCTGTAGCAAATCAGATAAGGCATTAAACAATTTTTTTATTTCTCTGTTGATACCTTTTTTGCTAACATATATTTGTAAGCACATCTTTCACTCGGAATATATATTTAGCAGTACGTCTGACTTCAGTCAGAACGCCAGTTTAAAATTATATTTTTCTAAGAAATGGCCTAGAATATAAAGAACAAACTCTGGTAAATTTTTTAGAGGATAGCACACTGAAATAAGACGAGGAAATTTAGTTTTGTTAAAGTACATAAGCCAAAATTGCTAATCACATTTGTGTGATGATAGCTTAGTGGTAAAGCTGACGGCAGTTGAGTTTTTCCTTTGAGATCGTGAGTTCGAATCCCATACTCTTTTACCGCCCTGTTTGCTACTTTCTCTTAGCTCCGTGTTCCAATTTAATCTATATTTGTGTTTTATAATTTATTATTGTGTGCATTAAATATAATAATTTAATCATTTATGCTCTTATTTATTTAAATTTTCCTCGCAAGAATTTGTTGTAAAAGTTGTAATATAATACGAATTTAAAGCATACTCCCTATATATAATATATATATATATATATATATTCGTTTCACTTTTATGTGAATGTACATACCATGTGCTGAGACTTTGGGATGCTTCCAGCTCTGAACTTTCACTGCCAATTAAGAGGAGACAGCATTAATGCCCCTAAGCATTTTTAATAAAACATTTAAAAAATATATTATTATAATTGCTGTAAAATTCAGTCCTATCCAGCTGAAGCGCAGGAATTAATTAAGTAAATATTTCCATTTTTACGTTATGCGTGTATATATATATATATATATATATATATATATATATATAAGCTTTTTTTTATAACTTCTTCTATAAAAAGAAATGGGAATTTAAAATTTATCAATTAAAAGTAATATTTTATGGATTATGAATAAAATATAACTGTACATAGTGCATTTTTAAAACAAACGAGATTTCTAATAAATTAGCCAGCTATGATACTGAAGAAATAGATGCTAAAATTTTATGTATTAGCTGTTTTCTCTCCAAATTTAAGTATATTTTAAAAATATACAATCTCGTATGGCAGTCAGCAAGTGGTATACAAGCATAGCAAATTTTGTGAACCTTTCTTTACAGTTTCTGTGTATTTTTAAAATACCAACTATTCTAAATGCATTTAAAACTTTTTTATTTGTTTTGCAGTAACAGTACATTTTAGTTTCAATTATATATTATTTCTTTAATATTTAAGGATTCTAGAAACGTAAATTTTTTTTTTTAATTACTCCAGCTTCTGTGCAATTAGTGATGTTCATAATATACATTATAACTGTACTTATCTAAAAATTACTAGCCTACTTTACTTTCACAGTTCATAAGCAGAAATAAAAAATTTCCAATAGCATGGAATTTAGTTATCTTAAGAGTCCGAATCTCGCAAGTTAAATACAGAGACATGTGGTGGCAATAAATGCAATCGTCCACCGAACTTTCGTACACGTAAATCCAACGTAATAGTGTAAATGGTCTTCTGTCTGCGTATGCATTTCTCCCAATGATGCTATGCGTTCGCAACGCACTAATGGAAATGGGGTTCTAGTCTTACTATTTTG
The DNA here is from genome assembly GCF_044657685.1 of Stegodyphus dumicola. Lineage (NCBI taxonomy): Eukaryota > Metazoa > Arthropoda > Arachnida > Araneae > Eresidae > Stegodyphus > Stegodyphus dumicola. The sequence continues at coordinate 137,568,518 of NC_140776.1, forward strand.
TATTGTGTTGTCTGTTTTTCCATTCGCTCTTCACTAGCTTAGCGAAATTATATCTGAAACCTTGGCACAAATCTAAAATCACCGAATACATTTGGGGACCGCTATAACAAAGAAGCATGAAATACTTGAATACAACCCTTGACAATGCCAGCAGCATGTCAGGAATGCATTCGGATAACCCCAATTTTTTTTTTTTTTTTTTTTTGGATTGAAAGACAAATTTTTATTTTTTGGAATAAAAAAAAATTGACAATTTATGAACCCAAATCATCAAAATAACTTGACAGTTAAAAGGTTAATAAGTACTGATCAATAATAAACAAGCTGAAATGCTTTCATTCTTCTCTTATATGTGCTTTTTGTTGTAGATTGTGGCAAGTAACATGTGTGCACAAATAGCAAATTTCCTTTTCTCATGGGAAAAACCCTGTTCTTCTGGCTAGCTCTAAGCTAGACCAAGTGAACTAATCGAAGGAAATTTTTGGACTGCACACCCTGCAGTGTGTCTGTTTCTGGTTTTACAAGAGGAAAAAAAAAAACTTTTTTTTTCCCTTCAATACTGTTCTATAGTATGTTTGCTCTTTCTTATGCATTATTTTGCATATTTCTATCATACCTTCTAATACACCTTTTCATTCATTTTTATTAGAGCCACTCAAAGAGGTTTCATCTGATTTCGCATAGTGTTCTAGAGAACTAAGAGACAAATAATGAACAATGCCTGATAAATATAGGTGTTTCTTTCAAAATAGCTTCAGGTTCATATGGAGTGCCTTATGTAAGAAAGGATGCAATCAGTGTCCTTTTTTATAAAGTAGGCAACTGATTAAGATTACTAAATACTGGTTCATCTTGGCTTCAGTTCATCATGGTTGCATTGGGATTATGAAAGTTTCTCCCAAATCTTATGTGATATAAAACTGTTTGGAATTTAGAATGTAATGAGAAGTTCTTGTAAAAAAAAAAAAAAAAAAAAAAAAAAAATGCCATCATTTGATAGAATTATTTATTCATTATCCGCTGAGCAAATAAGAACTCAGTGCATAATGATGAATGATTTAATGAGTTTTGATAGTTTATCAGTATTGAATTCCTAGCCCCTTGTAGGGTTGTACTTGATCTATTGAACTCTTAACCCCATCAGACTTGTAGAAAATTATCACTCTGTCTAAGCAACTATTTTTTTTACTAAACAAAACTGAGAATGTAAATGCATGTTATTGTGCCAACAGAATCAACTGCAATTTGTGGTGATGCAACTAAAATAATAGTCGGTTCATAGGCTAGTTGTCTACAGATAGCACATTTAAACTTAAATCTAAGCTGATTCTGAATTTCAAACCGGCATATCAAATTGATTTTTAGCAGGGATAATGCAAAGTCAAGAATTGCAAACTGATTAGAGCTGCTGGAAACTAACTTAATATGCCCATGAAAGGTAGAAGCACACTCTGTGTTTGTATTCAGAAATCTCAGTTACATTCTGGTGAAGAAACAGAAAGGAGTAGTTATAGCAAAGGATGAAATTATAAAATAACTGGTTATTTAAATAATAGTAACCCTGTGACCTGAACTACCTAGCTGCCTATTGCTTTTGAGGTTTTTCCTCTTTTGAGCATGAATGTGAGTAGATAAATATAGTTACAATAAAGGTAACCCTTCTAAAGCCAATACCTATTAAGTGATTTTCCTTAACTTCATTTCATTGACTATAGTTTCAATCTTCTGTCAAATGCTTGGTCATTATGCTTGGGCTATACATTGTGCTTGATCTTGATTTTGGAACATTTCTTATTTTCTTCTGATTTTCTAAAATTTCTCAATTGAGCAAATAGATATGGCAAATAAACCATCATGCTCCACATTCCTCACTAAACTGTAACCCTTATGTAAAGTCTATGCCATCTCTCTAAAAAAAAATTAACAAGTCCTCAAATGGCAGAGTCATAAAATCTGATAGTGTGACCCTGATTCAAAATGTGCTGGCTACATGTGTTTTCACAATGTGAACATGAGCTAGTTTTCCTCAAAATTCTTCCATGAAGCCCCCCCCCCTTTTGTAGAGAGATATATCTTGAGTGCTTTGTTATAATGAAAATAATCCATAATTTAATCCTAAAACATGAATGAATAATATCTATAATATATATATTATAATATCTTAATCAAAAAGAATATACTCATTTTACTTTTGATTTTAATGTTTTTAATACTAAAGAATATATAAATTATATTTTTACTTTTGATTTTGAGTTTGATTATAAAAGAAAGTTTTAATCTAAAATAATATATTCATTTATAAATTTTTCTATCAATGTCTTCTTTATATATATATTTATATAAATTATGATAATTTTATTATTTTTACAATACAATGAGAGTGTTGGAGAATATTTTTTCTAAAATAAGGATCTTATCTAATTCAGTTCTTAATGTATACAGACAGGATCAAGAATTTCTTACTCATTTTTATTTATGATAAAGTTTTTTGGCTTAAGTTGACCAGTATCTTTCTAATAATTGAGTATTGTTCTTAACTTGTCAATTAACTCTCACAAAATTAACTAATTTGATCCTTATTTGAAAAAAGAAGAAACACACTCACTTAATTTGGTTATTGTTAATTGATAGTAGATTGGTTTGTTCCCCTTAACAAGTCAATTAATCTGCAGTCAATAACAATAGCTACATTTTCAGTACTTTGGATTTTGAATTTAATATTTGGAATACTAATTCATAGCTTTAATTAAATTTCTTTTCCTTGGATATAAATAAATACCTTATATAATAATAAATATATAAATACCTTTTCTAATAATAATTATATATATAAACTGTGGTTCATTATCTGTATTGTTATCAACGTTTTTATAAATTAATGATATAAATTTCTTTTAGAAATTCTGATCCTGATAAAAGTGACACACCTTTACTTCATGACAGTTCACATAGTCCTGAAAGTGAAAATGTTAGTTCTGATTGGTTCAAAAATACTGGGTAAGGAAAGCATAATATTTTAGTTATTATCTTTTAAATGTCCACTTTTTCTTCAAATAAACTGCATAGCTTGTTTCATTTAACTTGCTATACAATAAAATTGCATTAGTATTCTGTTTTATCTCTCATACAAGCAAGGTATAGCCTTTCTTGTTAAATTATCAGCAGTTCCATAATAATTATAGTAAGGTTTCTATCAAGTACTTACAAGTCATTGGATTTTTTTTTTTTTAACACAATTTTTGCTTCTTTAAAAGTCTTTGATTTCAATCAAAATCAGCAAATGTTTACTCATGAGACATTTCTGTCTGTTTTTCTGCGACTGCTATTTTAAGTGTGAATTAATATTTTGGAGAAGTATTTTTTGGCGATGCATTCATAGTGTTTAATGGGTTAATGTCTTAATTCTTTTCTGCTTCTATATGTTTGATGGGTTAATGTCTAAATTTTTTCCTACTTTGTAATATAAACAGTGAATACTTGAGTTTACACATGAAGCCCAGCCCTGATTGAAACATAAACATTTTGAAATAATTCCTTTGTTTTGAAACAAAATATTACTTCATAAAATATTAAATCAAAAATAATTTTTTTCCTTTTTGTGGTACCAGTTCTTTTCTTACATAGTGCTAAATTTGGCAACTTATTAACATTTTGACAATTTCAGAATCGGTTCGCATACAAAATTCCTTATTTAAAGGTTTGCTCTCTCTTTTTTTTTTTTTTTTTTTTTTTTTTTTTTTTGTTGTTGTTGTTGTTGCAAACAATAATATTGATAGATATCATAAAAACGATGATAATATATTATATTAAAATTCTCTTTAAGAATTAACATTAAAAGACAAGCTTTTATCGCGATTTAAGGAACGTTTCCCACCACTGCACATATCGTCTGTGCAAACAGTTCACATTGCCATGTTTAACCATATTTTGTCAAACGATTTTTGGCATTTGAAAGAAAGAGACTTGCTTTAACAAATTGTGTGTGAAATTTGTAAAAAATATCGTAATCATTAAGTACAAGGTATCTGAAACGGAACTATCATGCTACCACATTAGAATCATGATTTACTTCCAGTTCTGTTGCAAAATATCAGGCTACAAAATGTCACCAAATCATGTGTACTACTTTAGGTACTAATGTTGTATCATATGACACTGTGAAGGCTTTTAGTATCAAAAGTTCAAAAACAAGGATTATGACATTCAGGAAGCAGAATGCTCTGGCCGGCCTACTGATGTTGATGATTTCCACCTCTGAGAATTTGTAAAAGAAAATCAAAATGCAACAATTGGAGAGCTTGCGAAGAAATCAGACATTAGTGTCAAGTCCCTTAGTCGTGCTGTACATTACACATACATAACGTATGAGTTCAGTCTCTGGGTGCCACATGAGCTGACTCAAGCAGATAAGGACAGATGCATCTGGGCCTGCACTAATCTGCTCTATCAATGCAAGGACAAAATACTGGACCGGATCATCACTTGTGATGAAAAGAAGATTGACAACACAGGCTAAAAATTGGGTTAGTCTATGCCTAGTGGGCCCCATCAGCAGCCTCGCAAAGTGTAATGTCACAAATAAAAAGATCTTGCTTTGTATCTGGTGGAATTGTTGTGATATTATCCACAAAGAGTATCTGGAAAAATGTAAAACCCTTGAGAGTAATGTGTACAGCGAGAGGCTAGTTGATGTCCTGTTGATGCTCATAAAAACATCGAACTAAGTTCTGGAGTAAAAAGGTAATGTTTCGTCAAGATAATGCAAGACCGCATATGTCTGCATTCACCGCCTGTACTCTGTATGGACTCGAATGGGAACTTTTCCCACATCCACAATATAGCCCCAACATTGCTCCTTCGAACTTTTACCTTTTTCACACCTGCAGCTACATCTTACTGGTGCTATTTTCCATTCTGCACAGGACATCTGAAATCAGGTTGATTTGTTTTTTGGACTCACGGCCACCAAGTTTCTGTGCTGAAGGCTTTGAAAAATAACAAAACATTGGCAGAAAATCATAGATTTGGGAGGAGATTATTACCTGCACTAAAGGTACTGCTTTCATTCCCCCCGTAACTTTATTAAGAAAAAATTTTGGCGAAAAACTTGTTACAGCCAGATATTTTCTCCTGACATATATTAAAGTGACATTACTTTCCATTTTGGTGACTTCAGAATATTTTTATTCTGAAAAATGAAGAAGACAGTAAATGCTAATAAAGCACAATTTCTGAAACACTTCCTGGGAAATACAAAAGTACTGTAGTAGTTGTTTAAAAATTTATTTCATTTGTCTCTTTAATGATTAGTCATAAGAGTTTTTTTTTCCACATGTAATTGCTTCAGAATATTTAAATGTGTGTCAGTTTTCTCTTAAACATTCATTTTTACACTTTTCTTTTCTGATTTTTTTTTTTTTTTTTTTCTGCCAAAGGGGTAGTTTGCCTAAAACGACTATTAGAATAGTCATTCTTTCCTTTGCCAGGAAATCACCTCTTTCATTTCCCTTAATGCCACAATGAGGATTCCAAGATATAGCTAGTTTGAAGCCTAATTTGTTTTTCCAGCCCAAAGGGCGTTAGCCCAGAAGGGCTATTAATTTCGTTTTGACATTTTGCATTGATTCACTTTTCAAACTGTTGCCACCAAATATTAGGGCTTGTATTATATTTAAAGAAATTAAATAATGAATCTTCATAAATGTATGTATGTTTCTTGCGCTGTAATAAAGCAACAGTACCTAGGGCCATCAAATTTTGAATAACGTAATCCTTCACCGAATATGGCCATCTGGAAGCCCTAATTTGGGTTTGTTTTGTTATTGATTTCTATCATGTTACTCTTTAACAAATTTTTGATTAACAAACTTAATAATTTCAAAGCGAGTTATGGCAACACCGTACGAGGGAGGGGGAAGATTTTTATCTCCACCTTGCAAGACTTTGTATCAGAAATTCTAAAGATATGTTCATTTTAAAATTATATTGTGATATTGCTGTTAAAATTAATTTTATGATTTAAGTGCGAAAAACATGATACAGTACAAAGTCTGAAATCCGGATTGGGCAATTTGGGATTGTTCGGGATATTAGATCTTCAGTTTAAATCTGGTAAGATGGCATGCAGAAATTAGGCAATTAAAAATATAAAATCGTAATTTATGAAATAAAGAGCAATTATGATCTAAAAGGTATCAAAATTTACCAAAAAGAAAAGCTTAATATTTATTTATTTACTTTATTTAACATTTCTTTCAGTGTAAGTTGTTTAAGTTGCTTCGTTTTTTGTGCTAATACTTTCTGTTTAATTCTATAAACAGACGTAATTTCGTGTTCAATAACAAAGTTCCACTGTTCAAGTCCTGTAATTGCTGTGTCTAGAATACAAACTAACTTGTCAATCGAAATTTTTTTGTTTTCAATAACCTCTCTGTCACATTCTTCACTATCAGTAGTGGTATTTTCTGGATCTAGAACCATACTATTTAATTGATTGATGAATGGGGCATTGTCATCACAATAAAAAACTTCTGTTATATCATCTTCATTTACCGCTTCTCCACATTTCTTTACAAAATCCATTAACTGGAAAATTTCACCTTTAGTTTGTGATATACGAAAACCTTCAAATTCGCGACTATCATCTTCATTGTCCTCACCATGAAATATGGTAGCTGGCCATAAATTATGCCAAGTATTATTTAATGTATCTGGAGACACATCTTCCCACAATCTTGCAATGCTTCACACAGCAGATTTTATGCTAAAATATTTCAAAAATTCTTGAATAGTCTTGCTATTCTTCAAGAAATTAAACATGGATTTTAAAAATGCTACTTTATATTTGCAATTCAGCGCACGCACTATTCTGATATCCATAGGCTGAATGGCAGACGTACAATTTGGAGGGAAGAATAATACGGATACATTATCTTTCATTAAAAATTCAAGTAAAGTATGAGCCGAACAGTTGTCTACAGTCAGGTCTATTTTTGAGTCATCAGGTAAACCACCCAAATTCAAATGTTGCCGAGCCTTGGGTATAAAATGATTTTCTAACCAATAATTCATTAACGCTTGTATCATCCATGCTCTTTTATTTGCACGAATGTAACATAAAATTGTTACACCTTTAAATGATTGAGGTTGTGCATGTTTTCCTATTATGAAAAGTTTGCACTTGTGTGTTCCTGCAGCATTTGCGTACGCTAAAATTGTTTGTCTCGCTTTGGAATTTTTGACACTAGTTGGAGCCTTTTCTATAGAGCAGCGGTTCTCAACCTTTTGACAATCTCGTACCATTGAAACAAAAACTGAAAAACACTAGTACCACCACTATATTTTACAATGATTACTTTCCAATTTCTCAATAGAAATATTAAAAACAAATATATATATATTGCTATTTGCACTACCTATTGGTTCTTTGTATTAAATATGTACATTTAAAAAAACTGTTAGATTAAAAATTGATTATTGTTTTAATTACCAAAATTTCAGTTACAATACTTTAATTCTAAAATTTAGTGTGAAATTTGAGCCTGTTAAAGTGAGTTCAATTTCTTTATGTCTGGTCTTATTTCATTCAGCTTTAACTGTAAATTAGGACCCACTTTTAATTTTGGTTTGCATTTATATTTCATATTTAACATGGAAAAAATCATTGCTCACACAAACAGGTTGTGCAAAAAGGCAATACAAATTTGATAGCTTTATTTGAAATGCCTTTAAATTCTTTTTTTCTGTTCAGCCAAAAGTTAACAAGTGTGTCATTTTCGCAATCTTCATTTAGAGTTCGATCATAGGAAATTTCTATCAATTGTTCTTTTTTTTATGAGTTTTTTTTAATTTAATAGTTAAAAATACTTTCTTTGCGTACCACTGGTTGAGAACCGCTGCTATAGAGGTTGCCTAGGTATTTTGCAGTACATATTACCAGAAAAGACCAGTTTCATCAGCATTGTAAATTTGTTCTGGGGATAATTGTTCACTATAATGAGTTCCACTAGTAACAATCCTATAATATCCTAATCAGTGAATAGGGATTGATTCTTGAAAAAGGCATTTGTAAAGATTTTTCTGGTATTAAAAATATCAACCACTGTAAAGAGAAAGAGGCTAAAGAATAGAGATTTCTTTTAATAAATCCAAAATTTCAGCATTAGCTTTCTTTATAATGTTATTAATTCAATTGCGCATGCATGAAGTATAGTGGGAGAATAAAATTCTGTTTAGGGAAATACTTATTGTTCGGAGTTTTGTAAGCAGCATATTTATTTATTCTTTTTTCATAAGCAAAAATTTTAATTCGAAAGTAATTTCTAAGAGTTCTTTATTTCCTCAGAAACATTTTGTTGGTAGTGTGGTTTTTCCTTGCTTAGACATTTTCTTTGTATGTAAGTATAATAAAAATATATTAGTTTTATATTCAATAAATCTTCGTAAGATAATTAAGGTAAAAGTGCATTTTAGTTATTTATTTATGTGCTGGATTTAATATAAAATTTAAAAAGGGAAAATGTAGAAAGATGATCTATAAATCTGCATAACCCTTGGTCCTAAGTTGTATAAGTTATTGAAATTCTTATTTACATGGGACTTACTTCACTTTTTCCTTTAAATAAGTTGTTTCTGTAAAAATTTAAATAAGTTGTTTCTGTAAAAATTGTACTCATTATTTACTTTCAAGTTTTTTTTCATCCTTTAAATTAACAATTTCTATACACCTTCTGTAAAAGTAGTTGTAAAGCTAATATGCATAAGTAATATGGCTATAGTGCAAATGACAGTAGGCTATTCATAAAATACACCTATGTCCAGAAAACTCTGAAGAAAAGAAAGCATTAAAAATTTTCAAAACTAAGTTTGTTTAATTTTTCAGTATAACTCCTTTTTCTTTCAAGACATAGCACAAGTTTCAAATGTTTTGTATGTCTTGAAGAAGTCGCTTTCTGGAATGCTGTTTATATATTTTGCCATTATTACTTGAATGTCATGGAAGGGATTCAAATTGTCTTTCCTTCCTCGATGTGTTGAGTTTTTTAACTGTAGGAAAAATGTGCTAAGAAACGTAATAAGGCATGTATGGTATGGATAATGATGATCAAAATGTGCACAGAAAATCCATTGTCATTGAGAAACATTTTCTACTTTGAGTCAGAATGCCTGCACTTAATTTTAATTGTTTTTGAATTTTTTTAATTTTAGCTTTCTTTTAAACCTGTTTTGTTCCTTGTCATTTGTGAATGGATCTTTGGGTATTATTTTGCTGAGCACTTTTGAGTTGCCATTCTCCATATCCAAGTTTTGTACAGCTGTCTTTAGTTACAGAGTGAGGAATTGTACGATTAGCTAACTTAGTGCCTTCCTTTTGCCAAGAATATTATAAAGAATGAGGTTTTCTTCTCTTTTATTAATATTTAGGTTTATAAATAAAAGTGACAAATTAATTGATGATCCTCAGCAAGAAACCGGCAGAGAAATTTATTTATTTATGTGAGTGTTACTTATAGAATTTCCACTCTTTTCATTTTATTCCAGCTAACGTTAACCACCCCCAAAATGTATGTAACATTTCTTACCCTTGAGATTGACATTCTTCATTGTTTGTTTTAGTTGTTAATTTACATTCATTATTATATTTTGTAGATGGTTTTTTACATCCATGATTTACTTCTGTAACTATATGTTTCCTATGCAAAGCAGAATGTAATGTTGTATTCTCTAAAGTGTTCCAAGGTCACATAATGGGAAATAAATATGTACTGTTGTCTATGTCTGAAGCAGAACTTGGTGGAAAAAAAAAAATTATATACTATCAAGTCCAAAATTCAGACATTCATTAGCCAGAATGATGTATTATCTGGACCTCCCATAAAACAATATTTTTTAAGTCTCCCATTTGAAACATTCTGCATGTTGTTTCAGTTTTGAATAGCTAATTAGTGTGAAGTGATCCACAAAAATGAAAGTGTGATCCACTGGCTAGTGGATCACATTTTCATTTTTGACTCTTGAATGATTATGATGATCTTCTTCCACAAATTCTCGCATGTGTGCCTTTTTAACATCAGTAGGCCAGCCAGATCACTCTGCTTCTTAAATGACTATTCCTGGTTTTTGGCACCAAACCTACACAGTGTCATATCATACATTAGTTCCTACAGCTGTGCACATGATTTGGTGACATTCTATAGCTGACTTTTTGCAACAGAACTGAAAGTAAATACCGTATTTACGCGAATCTAATGCACATCGTTTTTGGCCAAATGTAGTACTCAAAATTGGGGTGCGCATTAGATTCGAGTGCAAAGTTCGCCGATGACGTCAGCAGTTCGCCGATGACGTCAACCAAATTTAAATCGTAACAATGGATTACTGTATTTCTCGACTACATTTACCGTTACATTTATGGTTGACACATTATTGCATAGAGGATACAAACTGAGGATTATTGCATAGAGGATTCGTACGTAGTCACGAAATGGAGGGCAAGCAGAGAAGAATGTCATATGACGCTACTTTCAAACGTAAAGTAATTCTTTATCCTGAAAGAAATGGCAATAGAAAGGCTGGGAGAGAGTTAAACGTAGCTGAGAGCAATGTTCGCTTGTGGCGGCAACAGAAATTGGCACTGTTTGCAACTAAAACTAGTAGAAAGAAATTCACTGGCCCTCGCAAAGGAAGACACCCTAAAATTAAAGAAAAAGTTTTGGAATTTGTACGTGAAAGGAGGAAGAATGGACAACCTGTGACTAGTGACACTATAAGAAATAAAGCAAAAGAGGAGGCTGAAGTTCTTGGAATACCGAAACCAGAGTTTAAAGCTAGCCGTGGATGTGTGGATCGGTTGATGAAGTGGATGGGTTTATCTCTAAGACGCCGTACAACAATATGCCAAAAGCTTCCTGCAGATTTTGAGGGAAAACTACTAACATTTTAGCTGTATGTCATCACACTTCGGAAGGAAAAGAATTTTTCAATGGGGCAAATTGGCAATGCTGACGAGACGCCAATTTGGTTTGATATGCCTCCTAACTACACCATTACGTAGAAGGGGACTAAGGAAGTTATCATCAAAATAGTGAATAAAGACGTTTACTATTAATCACTGATTGCAGAAACTGTTAGCTAGATAGAAATGTTACGATTTATTTCATGTTCATACTTTACGATATGTACTGTATATACAGTAGTGGTAATTAACAATGATTGTTTCACATAACAATAGCCCACCAATAGGTTAATTCTATGTTCTGCTACTTTATGTATAAATCTATTGTTGTATAAAATATGGTATCTAAATTTAAATAAAATTATCATACCATTGATTGATAGTTAAATACAAATCCATTGTTGTATAAAATAAGATTCAATAAATTCCTCATACCATTGATGCGCATTACATTTGCCGACAAAAAATTGTTTTATTATTTAAAGTTTTAAAATGGGGATGCGCATTAGATTCGATGGCGCATTAGATTCGCATAAATACAGTAATAATGGTTCTAATCTGGTAGCGTGATAGTTCCATTTCAGACATCTTGTACTTAATAATAACAATATTTTTTACAAATTTCACAATACAGTGTTCTAAAGCAAGTCTCTTTCTTTCAAATGCTCAAAATCGTTTGACAAAATATGATTACACACGCTAATGTGAACTGTTTGTGCACACGATATTCGCAGTGGTAGGAAACTTTCATTAAAACCCAATATTATATTTTGTAATGCTGTACACAATAACTGAATTTTAAAGACCAGTGTTAATTTGGACTTGAACCTGGCATGTCCTGTTTGTAGTACTGTCATAGCAGAGAATAATGTCTCAGTCATCAATCAGTTAACCAACAGCAAAACAACCCCGCCCCCAGTGGCAGGCCCTAACTTTTAATAGACGTTGACCACTACTAAAGGCTGGAAGCAGTGGTCACTTTATTATGGAGACACCCAATAGATGGGCCATCATTGCATCCTATGAGGGGACGGACAAATTACATCCATGCTTTTTCCGGGATTTGAGCTCAGGCCCTTCGGTATGGCAGTCAGAGCAACTAACTACTTTCCTGTCTGGGCAGCAAGAACAGCAAAACATGTAGTGTGGTCTTAAATCCAGAAAATATCATCACCATTTGTGAAAGAAGTGAGAAAAAGGTTGTTGAGAATAAAAAGATTCAGTTGATTACTTTATGAGAATTCTTAACTTGACAGTTACAAGACTTGAACAATGAAACTTTGTAACCGAACAAGAAATTATTTATCTGTATAAAATCAAAGAGAAAATATTAACACATGAAAGATAACTCTTTAACAAGCTTTCATTAAGAAAAAAAGGCAAAGAAAAATTTGAGAGTTTTTTTAGGAGTTTTATTCTTTTCAGACCATAAATGCTTCATTGTTTGAGAAACAAGTTTTCATATTTTAAATTTCACAATTTCTACATCTAATCTACATTTAAATTGATGATTCAAAGATTTTTTTTTTTTTTCTTTCAGTGCTGTAGCATCAAAAAAACAAGTTGTACCTCAAAGTAATGCTGGAAAAACCAGTTTTTTATCTTCTGGTATTTTTGATAGAAGTGGGAGTAATATTAAGTTAAAATCACCTACAGCTAATCACAATAATCCTCAAAATTCTATTGGTTATAGTGATAAACAAACAGAAAACAAGAAACTACTGAATGATGAAGGAATGAAAAAGAATCCTCTGTTTGATGATGAGGAAGAGGAGGAAGAGGACTCAGAAGATGAATGGTGCATTCCTCATTCTGGTGGTTATCAGAGAGTAAGACCTGGTGCTGATTAAATTTTGCTCAATATAATTTTCCTGCAGGCTGTGCGATAAGATGATTTTGTTATTTAACTCTGTATCTGTTCTGATTTCTAACTATTGTGTTTAGAATTGATGTATTCAGTATTGTAGCAGTAGAAAATCTAAACTAAATGAGATAGTTTTTGTCATCCTGTTATAACAAAATGCACCTATCCCTCATTTTATACAATCCTTATTTGTTGTGAATTTTAGTTAAGATTAATTTTATTTTGTTTTATTTTATTTTTAAGCCCAAACGGGCAGTTTGCCCAGAAAGGCTATTAATCTCATTTTGGCATTTTGCATTGTTCACTATAAAACATCGTTTCACTGTTCAAATTGTTGCCACCAAATATTAGAGCCCTGTATTATATTTGAAAAAATTAAATAATGAAAAATCTACATGAATGCATGCATTTTTCTCACATTGTGAAAAAACAACAGCACCTAGAGACATCAAATTTTGAATAACGTAGTCCTCCACTCAAATATGGGCATTTGGGGGCTCAGATTTTTAATTTGTTTTATTATCTATTTCATATCTTGCAAAATTTTAATGAATTTTGCTTAAGAAGCTCAATGATTTCCAAGCGAGCAATGGCAACACTGTACGAAAAATAAAACACTTTTATCTCCAATGCGCGAGACTGTGTATCAGAAATTCTAAAGATATGCCCTTTTTAAACATTCTGTGATACTGCTGTTGAATTGAATTTTGTGGTTTAAGTGCAACGAGCATGATATTTAATAAATAAAGGTAACGCACAAAATGTTTAAAAAAGGCCCCTTTGGCAATAATATAAAATCTGAAAGCTCTTTTTTTTTTTTTTTAATTTAGTGATATGGATGATAGAGATCTGAAATTTTTATTGAATTGAAAGCATTTATGTATAATTATAAACTAGTACAATTACTACTGATTACATTAACTACTAATTTACATGCTAATTAACTAATCATAATGTACTCATAATTGCATATGGAATGAACTTAGTTATAATTAAGATTCTTTTGAATATCTTCAGAAATCATGTACTATTGGATAATATTCAGAAGAGCCACGTTTTGAATTAAAATTTAGCCTTTAAAAATCTGAAACATTTATTACATGAACAGGTAAGAATAGTTTGGTTCCCTCCCTCTGCGATGATTTTAGTTTTTACAAGAAAATTTAAATTTTCACATAAATACCATTGCTTTGCTATCAACTTGCTGTTATATACTTTGTTTGGTAGATCATTTATAAGACAGAGCTGTTTATTAAAGTTTAAATTACATGACATTATCTTCCAATGCCAAATGTAATTATGTTTTCAGTATGTATAACTATGATAAATGACTAAAAGAATAGCATTGTTGCTTGTATAACAAAATATTTTTAAGGGTGGTTTAATTTTTGTATATTTATAAATCCCCCCTTACTTAATATATTTTGAATTTTTTTTAAGTTTCATTTTACTTAATATATTTTGAAATTTAATTGTATCAGTTGAGGAGTGGGTGTCATGTAATTTACAGTTTGTTTAAAGTCTGCATTTACAAGATTTCTCTTGAAGAATTTCTGCATTTCTTTAGATTGTCATGAATGTGTTGCTGTGTAATAATAAATGTATGCTTCTCCATTATATATTTATATATAACCATAAGCCTAAAAACGTGACATGCATAAATGTTGATAGTGTGCCTATTTTTAAGATTTAATGCTAATTTGCCCTTTAGTTAATTATAGAAAATATATTTCCCAGCTTCTCAAATCACATGGGATATATATGTTCAGTTTAATATGAAATATTTTTTAATTTCTTAAATTTATTTATTTAAAATTTGTAGAATTATATGTTCTTTGTTGCACATTATTTGATAAGCAAATATATTTAGCTGTGTTTAAGGTATATATTTTCTTCCTTTATTGTGAGGTTTATTTTTTTTAATTTCAGAATACTCATTTTTAAAAGTGGGTTTATTATTACTTTATTTTTGATAAATATTTAGCTAATAGTAAATAAAATTTCAGTTAACTTGGCTACTTTGCTCTTCTGCCCCCCCCCCGAAAGTTAAATGGGTAGTATAACCTTGTGAGCAATGTCTGACATGTATGTATCCTGAGATTTCATTTAGTGGTAACATTGTGAATGATTGTGAATTTCAAATGATTATAAAAACAGAAAATTTCTTCAGTAATGTATGATCTTCATATGCATTAACCATTTATATTCATAAATGTGCTTGTATTTATAGCCAAATCATGGGAACTTTGGAAACTCACTGGAGTAAAGCACTGAGAAAAATTGCAATAGCTTTTCAAAAAATCATTTTTTATTAATGAAAATGTATTTATGATTTTACTTAATATCACAATATAGTTTCAGGTTAAAAATAAGAAAATTGTATGCGATATTAGGCATCTTACTGTTGCAGTTCTAATGTGAATGATTTTAATTTAGTTTTAGATGTTTTAATCTATTGGGTTGGAGGGAAAGTTCTGTCGTATTTTAAAGAAAATATTTGAATTAATTTATAAAAATATGTGTTTAATATTAATCAATTATATATGCTCCGTTATTTGTTACAACCTGTTGCCATCTTCCAGGTAACCTGTAAATTCCTGTTTTGTAGACGTTCTCATCCATGGAGTTAAAATAGTCAGCAACTGCCTTAGAAACACTTTCAAAAGACTTAAATTTTTTTCCCGTTAGATAATTTTGCAGAGATCTGAACAGGTAATAATCAGAGGGTGCAATGTCAGGTGAATACGGGGGGTGACTAAGGATTTCCCATCCTAACGCATTCAGTTTTTGTAGTGTCACCACTGCAGTATGCGGGCGAGCATTATCGTGATGGAACACTATTCCTTTTCTGGACGCTAATGCTGGCCTTTTTTCTTTGATAGCTGCATTCAATTTATCCAGCTGATTGCAGTACAGACCCGCGTTGATGTTTTTTCCCTGTTTCAGCAACTCGTAATACAATGGACCTTTCCTGTCCCACCACAAACAAAGCAGTACTTTTCATTGATTGATACTTGGTTTTGGAACTGTTGCTGATGACGTTCCTGGTTTGCAGTAAGATTTTTTTCTTTTAATATTCTCGTAAAGAATCCACTTTTGACATGTTTTTCCCTTTAAATATTACAAGTAAATGATGAAGGGTAAAAAAGGGCACCTTTTATATTATACAGCAGCTAAAAAAAAACAAAAAAACAAAAATCCGATTGACTCACTAGCCAGATGTTTTTTTTATTTACAAGAAAAATCACCTGCCTATTTAAAATAGGACAGAACTTTCCCTCCAACCAGATAGTTTGTTGAATTTTAATAAGGGAGTGAGAAGATGTAGCTGTTATGAGGAAATTGATAAAAAGATATGCTTACATGGAAAATAAATATTAAAAAATTAAAAGCAAATGTTATATTTAATATTGTATAGTAAGTGAATAATATATGTCTTTTTTATATCTTGTTAAAAATTAAGGACAGGAAGAGAGTAAGAGATGGAAATGTGGATATAAAAAAACTTCATAAACATTGATTGATATTATGAACTAATAAAATTTAACAAAGCAACATTATTATTTTAAAGAATTGTAAACTATAATTTGAAGAACTGGATGGCAAATTTTAGCATTTTCAATGGAAATACATTTAATGTAATATCTAAATTTCCATTATAAAAAAACTTTTCTTCAGAATTGCATTGCATAATGTTTAAAAAATAATTTTCCCTGAAAACTGAAATAGGGCTGGTTGAATCGAATATGTGATAATAAAAGTCTTAGAAAAAAACTTCAGAAAGTTTCCATTGAGTATATTTATGGTTATAATTAATTACATTACATGATAATTACAGTAATAATTTGATTTAGTTTCTTTTCAGTTTGTATATATTTTTTTATGTTCCTGCCCACTAGAAAGTATAAAAACCAGCCATACAGAATAGTTTTTATTTAATTAAAATCCATTATGTATTTTTATATAATTTTTCATAATGCATTTGGGATTTAATGTATTATACTGACAATCTTTTCAAATTATTCATTCTGTTTCAGTAGTCTGTATGGTTTGAAACCAAATAAAAAAACTGTTGAATTTTTCTAAATATAATATGTAATGTAATCTTTACTTATGCTATATACAATGCAGTTATACATCATATGATGTGATCTTATTTTTATTTTCTTTTGTGTGTGTGTATATACATATATTTAAATTCAGCTTATTTGCATTATCTTATGATTTTCTCTGCTGTTAAGTGTAAGGTCTTGTGTGTTTTATCATGTACATCTGGTTATTGTTAGATTTTGTTGTAAAAATAATAGTTTAAAACTATTAAATTTATGAAATGTATGGAAGGGAAAAATTCTATAAATAAATGTGATATTGTCATTGAAATTAAAAACATATCTGAATATGGAAGAATTGTGATATCTTGTGGTAGAAATTATGTTTAAGTCAGTAGTTTACTTTTTTTAAATTCAGAATGCAAGTGTTTTATTTCTTTCAATGCATTTGTAATGGTATTGATTAAATACCATTTTAATGCTTTCAGTAATACAATTGAATTTTACTTTAGCAAATCTTTCATAAAATAGTAACATTCCAAAGTTTAATAATAAAAGCTTGTTATTGTATTCCACAATCATTGATCTTTTTAATTATAAATATTTTGTGATATATGTAATCGATCATTTTTAGGTACTTTATAATGGTTCTAAAAAGAGAAATTTGATTTCTATTAGAAAGGAATTTCAACAAATAATAATTTATTTTACATCTGTTGAATTTTCTTATTATATATTTTATTTATAATAGTTGTTTTAGTTATTCTTTATACACTTATCAGGTAACCAAATATTTACAAATTTTTATAATGAAAATATAAGGTTTAGTATAGTATTATGTAATATTACCTTTCTTAAAGCTAGTTAGATAACAACCTAAAATTGTTATCGTATATGAAGTTTGACTAATATTTGTTTTGATATAATTTAAAGTACAACTTAGTGGTACTTTAAATTAAAACAGTACTTTGTTGGAACTGTTATAATTTTATTTTTATATATGAGCACAAAATTTTAAATATTTAATATTATTTACATTTTTTTTTCACTGATTTTTCTTCTCATTCAGCTATGAAGAGCAGCATTTTCCAAAAATAAATTTATCATACCTTTGTGGGAAAAGTGTTATAGATTTTTACTATGTTTTAGAACATATCTTGTTTTTTTAAAGCTCTTAAAAATTATTTGTTCATAAAGAAATGGTAAGCATTGTGGGATAAGATTATTTGTCTGCTTCCGAAACATGATATATGAGAACACCATTGCTCATAAATGTAGCATGAAGCATTTTACAAAATTTTTATTTGTTCTCAGCATAAATACTCTTGAAAGATACTGATTATAAATAAAGGTGTATTGATTTTTTATGCACTTTTGTAAAGATTTTTTTTCCATTAGTTAATCTATGTATAATAAATGTGATGACATAGGAATAATATACTCTGTTAATAATAAATTCATTAAAATGTATATGTCACGGGTATATATATATATATATATATATAATATATGTATAGATATATAATTTTATATATTGTTTCATTTCACATTTGTGCATTAAAAATGTGATAGTGAAGTATTTTTGCATTTAAGGAAAAAGATTGGAAATTTAGATTTATTATACAAAGTTTTACCTCTAAATGTATATGTAATATAAAATAATACTTATTATATATTTATTAAATTGAAATTGACCATTCCATGTATCTCAAAGTTTACAATTGGGTTTCAATATAATTCCTGGAAAATTACGTATATTATGTAATACATTAATTGATAATTGTTATTTTTATTTTAATTTTGAAGCAAAAACAAATTATGACCAACTGTATATTGTCGAGCGAGTAGCATGATTATCTACTTGGCTTGGACTTAAAAAGTTTAAAGAAGATGGCAGATATTTTGCCAATCTTCAATAATTCTGTATAGTCAGACTGTTATTTCAAGTGTGCAGTTATTTCTTGATTCATGATATCAGTATAAGAAGTTCTTGACATCAAAATTCATGAATTGAATTAAAAAGCTTCTAAAAACTTTGAAAAAATTTAGTTGTCACCAGGATATAAAATGGTTACTCAAAAAATAACATCAATATATGTACTTGATGTTATAAATAAAAGGTGTTAAGAGCATTAGGGTCTACATAACCAAGCAATCTATTGTTTTAGTCAAATAGTTTTTCTAATGCTGAAATAATTATAAGTCATCAAATAAATGAATATATAAATAAAAAAATTCATTGGAAGTGGGATAGGACTAATTTCTTGATTATTGTAGATTCCTGAATCACTTTTAGTGTACATTGAAGGAATATACTAAAAATTATTTTGATAATGGCAGAGATAATTAAGTGTTTATTTACACACCTATCTTAGATATATCTGTATGTATATTAGTAATAAATATTTGGAAAGGCTTTTTATGAATATAAATTTGAAATTGAAAAATGAATGATCATTCAGTGAGATGGCTGTATATCAAAATATTTACTTGTCATGAGAATTGAACTGAATTTATAAATATTAGTTTTAAAGTATAATTTACATAGACCATATCTGAACATGTTTCTAAATTGTTTTCATAAAATTCAAGGTAATATATCAGTTTTACCCATCATGTGTCAGGCATGTTTTTAGAAACAGTAAAGTACTTCTGTATATATATGAAATTATGCTCAAAAAGGTCTAAAATATGTGAACAAACTTTTGAAATAAATTTCTATATAAATTTCTTAATATTGAAATCAAATTATGAAAATCAGTATTATTTAGGCTGTTTTTGATATTTTATATAACACGAAATTATATTATTTACATAGTATTATTGATACTGATACATTTTCATAGTTTTTTAATTTGTAGCTTTTTGATTCATGTTTAAATTTATATGAATGCTTACAAGCTGTTAAACGCACGGGAAGTCAATTTCAAAGTGTATGTTTTTTTAAATGAATGCTAACATTATAATGTACAGTGTTCTTGCATTTATTTAAATGAGTATGAAATATTCAAATGCTAACATTATAATGTACAGTGTTCTTGCATTTATTTAAACGAGTCTGAAATATTCAATCATCATTTACAAAAATTATTTTGGCTGTATTGTTGTGCGGATTTTATTCTTTGACTGTCAATTATTTGCCTGTTTGTGTCTCTAATTTATTCTCTGCTTTAAAGTTTTCAGAAACTGGAAAATGATCTGAGAAAAAGTTTGGTATTTTGTTAAAGCTTCTCCAAAGAAGTTAAACTGTAATATAAAAATAGATTAAAATATTTTGCTTTTTCTATTTATTTTAGTTTCAAATTTTTTCATCAGTTATGAGGTTACAAGTAGTTTTTTTTTTTTTTTCCCCCATGTGTGTGAAATAACATGTTCATTTGATGTTTTGTTATAGCTGTGATATATTTGTGTACATGAAATAAAATGTATTGCTAAAGCATCTTTGTTGAATATCATTACATTTATATTTGTTTTGAATACATAATTTAAACTAGACTTCTCAAAGATAATTTTTATAGTTATTCGTAAATTTGACTTAATTTAAAAACCAGTGGAATTTAAGTATTTACATAAAAATACAATTTTGTAGACTTCAAGTACTATATCTTCTGGCTGATTTCTGATCCATCAATTTAGGCATTTTTCTGATGGGCGTATATGTCAGTCACCACTGAGAATTTTTCTGTATGCAAGTATTGACTATCATTTTCTGTTGAGTTAACTGCTAGACATTGAGATTTTCCTTGGATACTTGGCCCATTCCAATTTCAACATGTCTGTCATAGAATAAAACTATTCCTTGAAAATATTTTTTTTTTTTTCTTTTGCTTCTTCAAATTTTATAATTTACTGCAGTGTATTTATGAAAATATTTTAGAACCAAAATGTAAAGTAAACATCATTTCAATGTTTAAATTATTTACTTTTATGCCTATATGAATATTTGAGATTAAATCATGCAAATTTGTTTATGTTTTATACTGAGCTTGGCAAAGAGGATGGGCAATACTGAAATGCTTCCGGCGCTTTTCTATATTAGATATGGCAAACCTATACCTTGATATTATTTCATCAATGGAATTTTCTGCATTACCAGTTGCTTAGGTCAGTTTCACTGCAGATAGTTTTCGTATGGTTGAATCTTCACATCACTGGGGGCAAGAAGAAAAATTATTAAATTAGTGTCACATTTATCAACTAATAATTAAATCTGATTTAGCAAAAATCAAAAATACCACTGTAAGAAAATATCAGTGATTTCAATTAACAGTTATTTTCCCCCTCCTTTCAGAATTCATTCTTAATATAGAATTATTATACAAAACATCACAAAATGTTCTCTTGTAAAAATTATTACATTAACAGCGATTCAGAATTTTTTGTTAATTAGTTAAGATATATTTGTTGTACATCATATAACTTGATAATTATGGTTTCAGTTTTATTTCATGAATATCTAAACTTTTGATTTTTAGAGCAGAACAAAGGAGTGAATTGTCGTCTGACGCAAATCTAAAAGCAATCAAATGCAACTGTTTTAGTGGCATGTTCTTCTGTATTCAAGTTCATAAAACAGTATCCAGACTATTGAAATTGTGCTTATTTTTTCCTTCCTTTTTATTCAAACTGTGTGTGTTTAATTACATTCGCTATTTTTAATAGTATAAAAGATTTTAAGCTGATCCTTTGTAAGTAATACTATCTGCTAAAAGCCTAATATTCAAAATTCAGGTAGGCAAAAAATGCAGACGTCAGGCTCTTAAATTTTTATAAACAAACTTAAAAATTGTTTTTTATATAAAGCATTATAGCTGTATTCCATTTTCAGTATTTTTGTTGCATTAAAAAAGATTACATATACCTAAGATATGTATTTGTAACATACAGGGTATCCATAATTTATTCACCAGATAAAAATATAATTTACAAATAATACAGATTAAGAGATAAGGAAAAAAGACTGAATGAATTTTATTTAGTACTTAAAAAAATTTTATAGTAATACACTTCACATGACCACCATTAGTTGCTCGGAGAATATGCACATATCTTTTCTCGATTTCCCTCCAGAGGATATTAAGTCACAGTATTTGTTTCTGTAGTGATTCGATTTTTCAGTTCTTCGATGCTGCGAATCTGTAGCATAAACTCTTCTTTAGATATCCCCAGAAAAAGAAGTCAAATAGCTTGTTGTCTAGAGAATCGCATGGTCATGAAGTTGGTCCAGCTTAACCAATCCATTGATCTGAGACTGTTTCATCAAGGAACATGTACATGTGTAGCCCAATGACAGGGAACCGTATCCTGTTGGAAAAACGGTTTGGCTGCATTTCTTCTGATTGCAATACAACAGCATACCAAAGTAATCGTCTGAATTAATTGATGAATCTGACAAAAGAATGTCTAGTTATTTTGTTACATGCTTATTACACATCAGACGTTAACTTAAGGGCTACCTTGCTCAATTTCCCTTACAAAATGCTGCTTTTCTGACACCCAAATCCTGCAGTTATGTCGATCAACCTGTCCTCAAACATGAAACGTCTGAATATGTTTTTCTGAGGAAATTGGTCATGATTACTGATATGGTCAAGAATGTATACAGAAAATTCCTTATGTATGATTCTCATTAAATTTGATTTGTTTACAGATCTGCATTTTATACGCTGTCAATTGCAATCATTCATGAAAACTTTATGAACATTTAACCTGGGAATTTACTGTGACTACACACAAACATATCTCAAATGGCAGAAACATTTTCATTGCTGACACTTGACCTACCTGCACATTCTTTATGCAAAACATGTCCTGTCTCTTGAAACTGCTTTAACCATCTTTTAATTGATTGTATTGGTGAAGGTTTATTAAATTCACGTTGGAATCGCCTCTAAACAGTTTTCGAACATTTCCCATAACCAGAGAATGCACATGGCTTTTTAAATGCATAATGCCATTTGTCTGTAAACAAACAATTTCCCTGTTGCCATTTCCAAAAATTAGAACAAACAAAATTCCTTGAATTAAACATTACATTGATATAAATTATTTTCTGGTACTTCATAAAATTACATTTCAATTTAATTTTGTTACCCAGTGACTAAATTATTTACATCCTGTATTTGGATTGCGTAAAAGGAATAACTTTCTTACATAGGTAATTATCTAATTTTGTTGATATATTTACTCAAAATGTGCTTAATACCTATTTTGCTAGATTAAAGTTGTTTTGGCCACGTGATATTAAAAAAAATGTATATTTTTAGCATGATGCATGTAGCATATTGTTCAACTATAATATTGGGGAAATGAATATTATAAACAAATTTTCATTATAGAACTTATTCAAAAACTTCATGTTTACACATTATACATGTACAGAATTATGATTAATTTGTTATAAATGTCATCAAACAAGGTTTATATATATAATTTCAAGTTTAAAAAAATCTATTGGGCAAGCTTTTTCTTATTCATAACATTAATTTTTTTTGAGTTATTTTATATAACCATTCATTTAAATAGCATAAAAAAGAAAAATTATGTAATGGAGCTGATAGTTTCACTTCTTTAATATTTTGGACTATCTTTTCAGGAAATTAAATTATGATTTTAGTAACTGCTTTTCACACGTCATTCCATTTAATACTGTTTAATATTATGCAAGCATAGAACATTTTTCAAATATATAAAAATGTATTTACTAAAAAATATTTGTAACTTTACTTGTAAATGCACACAAATGGAATATTTTTTCCACTTGACTAGGAAAACCTGTTATACTGATATCCTGGTTGAAAATAATTATGTAAGTATTTCTGAAATATCAGAAATACTTACATAATTTAATTATTACCTTCAGTTCCTTTAAGCAAATATTCCAGACATCCATAATATTTGCAATTATGTATATTGAGGCTTCAACATATTTATCATGGCAGTGCATATTTCATCTAGTCCATATCTATGTTTCCAACCCCAGTCTTTTCGAGCATTTATATCTTCAAATTCTTGAGGCCAAGAATCGGCTGAAATTGAAAAAAAAAAAGAGTTTAAATTTCTTGTCCATAAAAATAAACAAATGAATGAATAAAACTATATTCTGAGGATTAAATGATTTAAAGTAAATGCTTTTTTTTTTTTTTTTTTTTTCTTTTTTTTTACTCTCGTATTAGCATTGTCAACCACATTATGTATAGACATTCCTTGTTTCAATTTACATTTAAACCTTGATTTCAACAGACAAAATTACTCATTCTGTGCAGGCTATCGAAGCTGTTTTAATACATGATTATGTAATAACGGATTTATTTATTGCTTTCCTGAAAATTATATTTTTGTTGAACTGGAATGCAGATACTTTACTACTTCTTCCTTCATTTCTTCAAATTATATTTGGATGTTTGTACATTCCTGATAAATTGATATGCTAAACTGTGCCTTTATTATTCAGTATATAACAACTTGTATCCTTTGCTACCATAAACTAAGCTAGACATTAGAAGACTCTCTAATGAATAATCACTGAATCTTAAGGTACTACAAAATCAGGAGAAGGGTGTAAAGAACCCTTTATTAACTCAATGTTTATAGATGGCACCAGCTTGTGCTTACAAACCAACACTTTTGGCTATATTCAAAAGGTAATGAATAATTTAAGATTTAGTGAAGTTAAGTTTAGCCTAACGGCTTCACAGGTAACTAATGCTCAAGCTGGCTCTCTCAATGCCACAGAAATTTAATCACTAGAGAATCAAAAGTTAGCAACATGTCCTTCAGGCAGAACACACTCTGATTTCACCTTCAAAAACATTCCTTTAAATATTAATTTCTTTCTACCTCATTTAAACGATTTGCATTCTGGCAAGAAAGTGTGAGTTGAAAGTAAGAGGGATATGAAAGTCTCTTAAACATAAATTAACTGTTAAATGATCTGAATAAATTCCCACAAGTATTTAACTAAAAATTATTATTTCAATTCATATTTTATATAATCATAACTTAACCTTAGAGAATATAAATTAAAAACAGAAATTTTAGATGAGTTTTCGATGTCAATTTAGTATACAGAATTCTCATCAAGGGGACATATGATATAAAAATTTTCAGTTTTGGGCTAGAAATATAAAGTAGCCTGAGACGATTCCAAAAATATATAATTTATATATGTTTCGAAATTTTAAGACCAAAATCTTTCATTAAAAATGTAGACAAGCACTAGCAAGGCCCAACAGTTGAGAAGATGTCTGGTGTGGCAACAATACAGCCATATCAGTTGGTAAAAAGTATGTTCATAAACATTCTTTGTTAGAACCTGTTTTATTAGCTGATTGTTTAGAAGTCTCTCTGATTAAAAAAAACTACTGTTAAATTGCATTCATGGAAGAAGTCAAAATCCACCGCTCAAACGGTGCAGTGCTTAGCGTCGATGACTGCCATGCCGAAGGGCCCGGATTCGAATCTCGGAGAAGGCATTGATGTTTGTGAATGTATAGTGTCTGTGTGGCATGGAAGTACTCGAAATATGCGGCGAGCTGAAAGTCCTCTAGAGAGGTTGGGGGTAGGGGAAGAAGAGTGGGAGACCTTCGGACTCGTCCCCCATGTGGTGCTCTTCATCAAAATTGGGGTCGGAACTGAGTGAAATCGACTGTCATCTGTAAGGTGCTCAAGGCTGTTGCCAACTACTGGTGCTTTTTGTGCTGCTATACGTCACACAGTGAACAACAACAACTGAAAATCCGAATGAAAGTTTTAATAACTGCTCCTATCACGCATACCAACAATTGTTTGAGTGTCATCACATTAAAATTAGATTTATTAGATGCGGTAATATGTTTTAATGATGGTGAACAAAGCTGCAATAAGTAATGGAATTATTAGGAATACCATTTGAATTTTAATAGATTGCGATAGAATTTGTGAGGCCCATCTCGCTTACCAAAAGGTTACGATAGAATTTATGAGGCACATCTTGCTTACCGAAAGCTTTCTAAAATGGCTAGAAAGAAACACAAGTTAATGAAACAAAAACAACAAGATTCAGAAATGCCAGTTCAAGATGATTATGGTGCAGGAAAATATTAAAATGATTTTTTGATCAGTTATTAGTGTTTAAATGTTTTTTTCAGTTTTTCTTATATCATGTTTTTTTTTTTTTTTTTTTTTTTACTTTGGTACACTTTTCTTCAAAACTATTCATCCTAAAAGGTTTAAATTTTCCACAGTTGTTTATCTTAACTAGTTCTTTGAAACTATGCAAGATATAAAATTTATAATCATTAGTTTTGGACATATTAAAAATTTAATACCATTTTTTTCTATGATTTTCAAAACATTTTACTAATTTATTTTTAATATTTTTTTCTTTTTAAGTAAAATGTAAAATACTGCTTATTATCTTAAATGATATGTTTTTAACCATCTTGCAACATTTGAAGGAGTCATGCAGTATTTTTTAAGAAAAATGTACCACACTAGCACACTGTCATAAAAGATTCGTCAAAAGTAAGAGAAATTAAACAACATTGGTTTCTAAAAACATTAAGCTTTAAATTTACATTTTGTGTGTTTTACATAATGTACAAGTTGTCTATTTTAAATGAATAAAAGAATTTATAGTATACGTTTATTCTGAGAATTATACCGTAATAACTTTTGTCCCGAAATAGTTGCATTTCGCCAGTCGATATGTCAAATGCCCTCTTAGGATTTCTTTCCATTTTTAAGGCAGAAATGCAAAACTTAACTTTAATGATGCCATTGTTATAACTGCCTCCAAGATTGAATCCCTGATCAACTGAGAGAGATATCCCGTCAGCTCATGAAGCGTGAAGATAAAAATAATCCACACAATATACAATAATACTCACAATGTTGTTTCCTAAGAATGTTTTTAATAATCGTTATGTTATAGCCATGTTTCTGAAATTGCTTTCTGTAATTCATTAGATATATTTTTTTCTTTTTAGTCCAAAGGGGCTTTGTGCCTGAAGGACTGTTTTCGTTTTGCTATTTTGCATTGAACCACTATAAATGTCCGTTTCACTTTTCAAACTGTTGCCACCAAATGTTAAGAGTCATGCATTCTATCTGAAGAAATTAAATAATGAAAAATCTGCATAAATGTATGTATATTTCTCGCATTGTGATAAAACAACAGTACATAGAGCCATCGAATTTTGAATGACGTAATCCTACTGCGAATATGGGCATGTGGAAGCCCAAATTTGAAATTTGGAATTTGTTTTATTATCGATTTAATATTTTTTAAAACTTTAACAATTTTTGATTAACAAATTCAAGAATTTCAAAGCTAGCAATGGCAAACGTTCTACAGAAATAACATTTTTATCTCCAGCGCGCGAGACCTTGTATCGGAAATCCTAAAGATATGCTGAATTTGAAACTATATTGCTCTTGAACTGAATTTTATGGTTTAAGTGCGAAGAACGAGATATTTAATAAATAAAGGTAACAGACAAAATGTTAAAAAAAACGCCCCTTTGGACGTAATTTAAAATCTGAAACCTTTCAGATTTTCATTTTTTTCATATGTACTTTCTCCACGTAAATTCCGAAAGATATATGAGGTGATGTCCAGCCGCGGCCTGTGACTTTTTTTTTAGTCTACTCGGCTAAACCCAACATTTTGGGTGTGAACATCCGTTGTTGGATATACAAAATTATACTTGCGATTCACAGTAAAGTGACTATAACCAGCGTCCTCAAGTTGCTCCGTTTTATATTGCTTCCAGCAGTTTGAATAACTCGTTAATCCATCTTATGAATGTTCAATGATTTTCTCCATAAGTATACCAGCATCTCTATTCAAGATTTGAACAATTAAGTGCTCGCCATCTTCCCGACATATTCCTCCAAAAATCCCCTGTTGTGGGAGTATTCTGCCACAGTTGTTCTTACATCGGATGAACAAACTTTCGTCTATTTCGACTATTTTATTGGGACTATCTGTGTCTTTGAGTCACGTAGGGAAACCATTTATCGCATGCAATTGTTCCTGTCAACTGCAATTCTTTCACACATATTTAAGCTGTTTGTTACACCATTTAATGGATGTCAACTCCTCTGCTCAAGAATACATTAATCTAAGAGCAGTGACTAATGATATTCTTGAACCACTGAACCAATTTCAAACAAGGAGGCCCTTCTTTCTCATGATTTTTAACATTGCACCTGCAAATGGTTTCGTCGTTTACGTATAGTTTCATGTTGTGGCCATTTTCGCATACTTACTTGTCAGGTAAATGACGTCTTTCTTGAAAAAATTATATGGCACCCACCTCTTTATTTTGGTAAATTGATTGTTAACCGCATATTCACAAAAAGGCAAGAAATATTTTTAAAAAAAAAAAACTAATACAAATTCGAAACCCTTAACAAAAATTAAACACGATACTAATATAAGAATATGTGGCAAGAGCAAAAATGTGACAGGTAGCGAGGTATGAGAACACGGGGCTAGATATCTAGGTTGATTAGCGATTCATTCTTGGGGGGGGGGGCGAGACGCTATAGCAAGGAAGTATCGGAGTCTCATTATTTAAGAATTTATTTAGTTTTTTAAGGCACAAGTGCGAAACCAAAACTTGTAAATTTGATTTCAATAAATGCAATTTATCAAAGAAAAAAAAAATTTTTTTTTAATTGTCTTTTTCTTTAGATCAATAGATACTTTACTTTTTGTAGTCCATAGCAGGTATACCATTAAGCTGAACTCAAAATTTTTCTGATTTCCCTCTGAGCGGCCAGGGTTTTTCTCTAAGTAAGCACAAATTTCCCAAAATTACAATGAGATTTTTTTTTTATTTAATTGTAAAAACTCTCCTGGTATTTCATACCTGGATTTATTTTCTTTTGATATATTGCCTTAATTTCTTTCTCATATTTTAATACACATGTTCTTACAGATATCACATACGTTCACATACGTGTTTAATACATACGTTCTTACAGATATCACAAAAAATATTCTAGGCCGTATATACGGCCTTGCCGCTTAGAGGGTTTAAATTCAAGCATGCTGGAGATGTTCCATGAAATGTTTCCATAAAAGTCATTAATCAACATTCTGGCACACAGTTGGTTGAAATATATAAAAATTTCATTTATTAAAAAAGAAACAGAAATATTTGAAAATGATTATGCTTTTGATAACTTTATTATCATAAAAATTCATTTATTGCATTGGAACAAACAGCCCATAAGCAATAATTTGGTG
This sequence comes from Stegodyphus dumicola, assembly GCF_044657685.1. Classification (NCBI taxonomy): domain Eukaryota; kingdom Metazoa; phylum Arthropoda; class Arachnida; order Araneae; family Eresidae; genus Stegodyphus; species Stegodyphus dumicola. The sequence continues at coordinate 137,597,623 of NC_140776.1, forward strand.
ATATGAATTGAGTGTTTATTATTATCATAAAACCTGGGAGTAATGTCATAATGAAAAATAACTATGTACGGTAAGATGAATAATTTTTATCCTTCCAGCATTAAAATGATAGCAGAGATCTTTTATTAAATTTTTGTGAACTTTTTAACACCAAACTCGTATATATATGCGTAAATATGTATACAATGTCACTTTAGTCAACGCATCTGTTAGACTATTAAGCTATCATAAAATACTTGAAAAAATGTGATCAAAAAAGGTTTTTCTCTACTTTTTATATGCTTTTATAGGGTTCCAAACATTTGTGTTTATAGTTTCTATAATATCATTACATCATTTCTGCTTTTAATATGTTAAAATTTAGGTCTGTCTCTTATGCGCGTGTGTGAGGAGAAATTTTATGAATTTACTGTACAATTAAAGTTAATTAAATAAATTTAACTTTGACTGTGTTTAATGATTCTTTTAAAAGAATTCCAATATCAGACTGAATTTCTTTTCTATATAAATAATTTTCTAGTACTGATGGAAAAAAATATATTTTTGCTGTTATTAAAATTCTTGTTTTTTAAGACAATTCAGTATTTGATACTTATTATAGCATTTTGTTAATTCAAGGGCTTCGTCCTGATTTTTAACTTTACTAAATTAACACATTGAGCAGCTCGGTATGTAATATACAGTTAATGAAGAAGGTTATCAGGAAAAAAAAAAATCATCTGATTACAAAATTTATTATTTTTTTTTAATTACAAACAGAAAATTACAATTAATATATCATTGTATAGAGAAAATGTTAAATTTTTAGCTTGTAACATTGTCTTTTTCGCAAAAGGTGGCAGTATTATTCTCATTACGCTGTTTTTGAAATTTTGGAAAGAAATGGGAATGATGTCTAAGCAGGAGAAGGCTTGTGTGATCCCCCTTGCAGGAAGTCAGTTAGTAATCACTTTTTAGCGTCAATTTATGACAAATTACCATACAAATAAAGCACCGACATCACAGAGCATTAGAAGGTGGTACAACCAGTTCCAGGAAACTGGATGCTTGTGCAAAAGCAAACGTCCAGGGCAACCAGGTATTTCAGCAACGAATGTTGAAAGAGTTGTGAGAGACCTTTTTTCGCGGTCCGAAGAAATTCACTGTTCGTGCTAGTCTTAAATTTAGGATATCTGTCTATCGTTTGGAGTGGGTTGAAGAAAATTGCATTTTAGGCCTTACAAATTGCAAAGCATGCAAGCACTGAAGCCTATTGACGAGATGCTCTGTTTAAACTACTGCCTTTTCATGGATGAAGCTATGCAAGATGAATATTTCAACTTGTATTTAGTGATGAAACCACCTTTTATATAAGTGGCAAGGTAAAGCAGCTACATAACGTACGAATTTGGGGATCGCGAATTTCCAATCGCTACATCAAATACATATGGTATCCCCTTTGTGCAATATCTTTATCAAAGGTTTATGGACCGTTCTTTTTCCTCGAAAAACCAGCGAGTGGTATTACTTACCTTAATATGTTGAAGTGTGCGTGTGTGATTATGGCAAAGCCTCGAGGGCTATCTGCCTAAGGGGAGGGATGCCTTCGTGGAGGACTTTCTAAGGAAAATTGGCTCGTATACAAGTTAAACATGGGGAAAACCACGAAAACGCCCATGCAGCCAGCCCGTCCGAGGAATTCGAACCTCACGAACTACCAGTGTTCATTGACTTTACCGCTCGGCCGCTGGTGGGCCTCGATATGTTGGAAATTTGGTTTTTCTTTCAACTGAAGGAAGTTATGCAAAATTTCATTTTTCAACAAGATGGTGCACCTCCCCATTGGTATTTGGAGGTTCATAAATTTCTGAGCAGAAAACTACCACACCGTTGGACTGGTCGCAGTGCAACCGATGATTTGGTCCTACACCAGCAGTACTTCTAGGTCACCTGACTTAACCCCATGTGACTTCTTCCTTTGTAGACAGAGCTTAAATTGCGCCGGAGCCCACCGGTCTTCTTCGTCTGGCTTCGGTACTTCTTAGTTTTTGAGTTCAATCTCATAATTCTAGGCGGAGCGCACTAGAGCCCTAAATAAGAAGGCTCCGGCACTTCTATGTAACTGAACAACAATTTCAGTAGAAATCTGATCTCGAAAATTTTATTTTTAGCAATGAAATTATATTAAAAATCGCTTATTAAATTTTAATTTATCTCTGTACATTTAATTTAATTTTAATCATTTAATTATTTTAATGAATAATAATTAATTATTAATTAAATTACAACAAGAATGTTAATATTAATCATTATTAATTAATCTGGTAATAATTAAATATTTATTTTTTAATTATGAACGAAACTTGCACTTTGGTGTCCATATATGCCAAAAAAGAAAAAAAATGTTTTACTTGCATCGATTATGCATATGGATGACTCCATTAATTGTGAAACGGGACAGGAAAGAAAACCCGAAATAATTACTTTTTATAACGACACAAAGTTTGGAGTGGATGCTCTTGACAAAATGGTGTGGGACATATAATTGTGCCCGTAACACCAGAAAATGGCCAATGGTTGTATTTTATTCTATGCTGAATATTTCAGCAATAAATGAACTAGTGGTTTATCTAGGAAATCAAAATTTGGTAAAAAACAGAAGAGAGTATCTAAGAGGATTAGTAAAAGAACTGACAAATGAAGAAATCACTAGACGCCTCAAAAAAACTAATTTATCAAGAGATTTGCAAAGGAGGTTGGAAAATTACAAACCGTCTCTAGAATATAAAAATGCCGTAAAATGTCCAAACGCTCCAAATAAGCGAAAACGGTGTTCTGCATGCTACGGATTCAAGAAAACCAGAATGACGCAATATTCTTGCACGAAATGTAATGAATATTTTTGCTTGGATCATTCAGTCATGATGTGCAAAAAATGTTCTGAAGACGAGCCTCAAATAGAATATCATTCTGATGAATAAATAAATACATATTTCCTTTTTTTTTACAAAGTCTTCTGTCACTGTTTTGTGCATTGTATATTTTTCATTTTGTAATTGTATTCCTGTATGTTGTATTTTGTATTTCCTAAATTCTGTAATTTGCATTTCATTAATAAAAAAATTTTTTAAAAATTTCTAGATGTATTCTGGAACTAAAAAGAAAAAGAAGGAACACTTATCAAATCATATAAAACATTTTATATTACTAAAATGCGATGTGCATCTCTCGGATGCAGCGCGCCCGACGGAGGGAAATTCCAGGCGCGCCCGACGGAGTGTTAATGATTCTAATGGCCATTTTATTAGTCCAAAGGGGCAACTTGCCCAGAAGGACTGTTAATTTCGTTTTGGTATTTTGCGTTGATTCACTATAAGCGTTGTTTCACTTTTCAGATTGCTGCCACCAAATATTATCTCCCTGTATAATATTTAAAGAAATTAAATAATGAAGAAACTGCATAAATGTATGTATATTTCTCGCATTGTGATAAAACAGCGGTACCTAGAGCCATCCAGTTTTGAATAACGTAATCCGCCTGCGAATGTGGGCGTCTGGAAGCCCAAATTTGAAATTAGAATTTGTTTTATTATCGATTTCATATTTTGTAAAACTTTAATGAATTTTTGATTAGCAAACTCAAGTATTTCAAAACGAGCAATGGCAACGTTGTAAAAAAAAAAATATTCTCTAAAAAATGCCCCTTTAGACGTAATTTTTATTATTATTATTATTATTATTTATTTACTCTTGTTCCTCCTTCCTGGCGGTCTTGCATAGTGCTCTGGCATTTCTAATTTTAGAAACTTAAGCTCAGTTTGCGGATATTTCAAAGATCTTGTGTTCAAACCACCTTTACCTGCAAGTTTGCCTGAACTAAACAAGGCATTTGTGATGCTTTACAAACAGTCAATAAGTGAAACATCACAACACATTTGACAAGAAATGGAATATTGCATTGATATTTTACGGGTGACTAAAGGAAGACTTATCGAACAAGTTTCTTTATTTTGACATATTGTTTATAATTTTCTATTTGCAGTTATGGAAAATATTAAATTTTGTAATCGCATGATTCTTTCCTGGTGATCATATGGTAAAATAATTTATAACTTAGAGCATTTTAAATTTATGGAAAGGGATGATAATAACTCATCTATTTATTTACAGTTCGGGGGGATACACTCTGGCATTAAAGTGAACAAAAAAGATACAACTCATACTCTAATGTTTCGTTGTTTTCTGCTTATGAAACAGGATTATTCCTATTTATAAATGAATGATAGATATGCTAGAACACATTTCCAGACATGCCAAACATCCTCGGCCAAAAACTTTTTTCATGAGCTTTCACTGACATTTAACTTCGTGGACTTGGACTTCTACCACTGGCATTAAAGTGAACAAAAAGATACAACCCATACTCTAACGTTTCGCTGTTTTCTGCTCATGAAACAGGATTATTCCTATTTTATAAACAGGGACGTGTCTCCAGCGCCCGGGGACAAACTGAAGAATTTGCGCCCCTTTCTGTGTGCCAAAAATGGAAAATATTTCATTAAAAATTTTCGTAGCATCAATTTGGCGCCCCTTGGATGCTGTGCCCGGGAACAGATGTCCCCCCTTAGCCCACCCTAGCTACGACACTGTTTATAAATGAATCATAAATATGCTACGCTTAATAAATAATATGTTTATAAATGAATCATAAATGTGCCACTGTTTATAAATGAATCATAAATATGCTATAATTTAATTAAATTATAGCATATTTATGATTCATCTTCTAACATCAATAATTTTTAGCTTCCTCCCTTTTTAAATTAAAATACCAAATGAAAGCTGTATACATATATCTTCAAATTCTTCATTTTTTAATTTATAAAGCTACTTTAATATGCGTATAGTACTTTTGAAGCTGCCACAAGCTGACCCAAGTATTAAGTTCAAATCCAGTGTAATGACAGACTATTACAGACCTTAAATATAATAATGCGTAATACAATAGATTAGTATTTTAGTGCCGGTGCATTAAAGATACAGAAAACTAATCCTCAGCTTGCCTTTGGATCACAAATGCATGTCTGTCTGATAGTTGAAGCATCGGGTTATTAAAAACAGTTTCCAGGTTTGTCAGCTGGTAAAGTCGGTGTTTCGAACTTTGGCTGATAGTCTCAAAGTGACGATACTAGCAACAGATCGGTGATCCAAACGCAATGCCAACACTGAATGAACAACAGTTTCAGGTTCGATTCTAACTGATAAATTCAGCATTTTGTACTGAGGATGAGAGTCTCTTCAATAGATGGCGCCGCTAACAATTCTGCAATCACTACACTATTGCATCTTAATTCTCAGGAATTTAACCTTTTACGGCTTCGAGAGAAATTCATTCTTTTATTTTGTATCTCAGATTTTTTATTATTCTGAATAATAAAAATGATCATTTTTGATACTTTGATGCTTGAAAGAAGCAGTGAGTCTTAGAGCTTTTTAAATTATGTTACTAATCATTTCTTACGGAAGAAAATCATGCCAATTTCATAAGTAGACAAAAAAAATTCCGTTATTTTACATGCCTGCTTACTACTACTTATATAACCAGTTATTTTATTATTTAAGCCTTTACTACTTGTCCTTTCCGTTTCTTCATCAGAATGCAAGCCAGGTAAAGAGTATTTAAGCGGAGGTTTTTGGATTGTATGATAGACCATGGTTTCTGCCTTTCGTAGCATGTTACGTTAAACCTGCCGGCTCTGATAAGTTTGCAGTTATTTGGCATCGCATTATTGCTGTGGACATTTAAATTTGATATGGCGATTAGAGCTTTCTGAGACAGTTTACTTTAAAATTTAATTGGATAATTGTTGACTACAAGCTTACGTTTTAAATTCCAATTTGACTGTTATTTTAGTTGCATCGTCACAAGTTGCGGTTGATTCTGTTAGCAAAAAAACGTCCATTTATATTCTAAGTTCTATTTAAATAAAAAGGTTGTTTAAATCTTTTCAAGTTTCTGTAGTTACTTTAAACATAGCGATAATTCGCTTTACGGCTATTAAAGTTTTAGCGTATTTAACTGTTAGAAGATGCAGAAAAACCCTACATGCAAATGCACCTTTTATGAACACAGAGAATCTAATATAGATCACTCTTTTTAAAATATATTCTACCAAATTTATAAAAACTTCATCTTTTTTGGGGGGGTGGGGGGGAAATAATCGTTAATCTAAAGCTGATTTTTGTCCTTTTGTAAGCTTCCATCGAATTTTAAAATTTCAGTTATTAAAATTTTAATACCTTTTAATTTTTGAAACACTACAAATGCTGGAATGTCGAAGGTCAATTAGAAATATGACTGCACATTAAGTATATATGAAGTAAATAGAGTTATTTTAAAGAGACGTGAAGAATGTTGTATTAAACTTGGAACGTCATTTATTCATTTCAAATAAGAGTCATATGCTTGAGTTTGTGTCATGAGATGGCGCTGCTGATGTTGCAGCAGCAAGTTCAGATTGGTGCAACTGGAGCAATTAGTAAAGAGTTGCAGCGACAGCTATTATAAACCAGAATGATTCTAAGGCTATGAAACTGGAGAGACATGTTGGTTTTAGAAAAATGGAGAAACCGATTGCTTACAACTGGAACATCCAGGGAAATAACTTTAAAGGATTAGCACCGATGCCGAAACATCGATAAGCACTGTGGCAGCATTCGAAACGAAGATCTGTTTGAAGCAATGGAGTGGGTCTGTTGGTATTGTTGTATAATTTTCTTCAGCTTGTATCAAACGATCAAATATATAGTCATATTTCTAACTCACCTTGAATTTTTGGAGAACTCAAACTACAAGAACACCTTGTATGTTTTTTTGTGACCACTTACCTATACTTTGACGGTAATCTGGCTTATAAACTACCTCTAGGTGTGGAATATGTTTTTTCACTGCTGTAACAAGTTCTTCTGGTGTAAAACTGATTGCTGCAACATTGTATGTTCTAAGTCTGAGACATTCCGATGGAGCTTCCATGAGTTCAATGAGAGATCTCAGACAATCGTCAATATATATCATGGGTAGCTTTGTTGATTTATCCAAATAGCACTCAAATCTGCCACTTTTTAAAGCTTGATGGAAGATATGAACTGCATAATCTGAAAAATTTTACAAAGATAATTTTATATTTTACTAGAGCAAAATGGTAATATATATATATATATATAACTGATGTGCGTAAGCATTTAACATTCAGCTTACATTTTACTCCATTTACGCACCCCTTTGGTATTTCTATTTACGATGAGCAACATTATATAAGATATCGTGTTCATAGCTTAAGTATTGATTTCTAGATTTTAAAACACCTTAGGAAATTAAAATGCTGCTAGTACTGTGTAAAGAAGGTCAAATATAATATATTTTGCCACTAAAAGTTACATTAAGTGCAAGTGCTGTGAAGGAGCTTTTCCTTGCAAAAATTTTTTGTAACGTATATTATGTCAGAGGTTTTCTTTAAAAACCTTGATGATAATTCCACCTTTCATAGCTTGCAATTTTATGAATTTTTTGCTATACCTTTCATGGCTTAAATTTTTATGGAATTTTTTACTATGAATCAAAAATATTAGACGTAATATTTTCAGAATTAATGGTCCATTACTTCTGAAAGATGTAGCAAAGACAAAAAGTTTTGCTAGCCATATCAGATAGGTTGGGGTTCTTTAATTACGACGTTAAGACGTCGTGATACGATGCTTTCACAACCAAAATATCACCTGCGAAAGACGCAATAACGACGTCTATGCGACAAAAACCTCATCTACAAGGACATAATGGAAAACAGTGGAGTTTCGCGGACATCTGGGAGTCTTAAAGACGACATATTGCAACGTTTTTGCGACGGCATCCGCGATGAATTTGCAACGTCGTTACGATGTTGTTGTGCTACTTGGGAACGAGAATCTCTAAGACACTGGTAAGATCAGGGGAAAATATCTTCTGCTGCAAGCCAGTATACCGGCGAAAGTATCAAAGCATAAGAAATCATTCTCCAACTTACTTTCACGAGTGATGAGGAAGGCTGCTGATCTAAACGAATTTGATAAGGGTAGATTGTAATGACCCGAACGAGTATCTCCTAAAACGCATCATTATCAACTATACCTCCAGTGGGCCCAGGAACATCGATATTGGACCATGGATAAATGGAAGGCATTTGCCTGGTCGGATGAATGACGATTTCTGATACATCACGTCGATGGTCGAGTCACAGGGTACGTTATGTTTCAGGCGAATAGTTGCTGCCTCTTGTACAGCAGGTCACACACAGGCTGGTGGTGATGGTATTATGCTTTGGGGGACGTTCTCATGGGCAGCTCTGGGATCCTTAATTGTGGTAGAACAGACCATGAAAGCTGCAACTATCTGAACATAAATGTGGTGTAGTTGCATCCTTTTATGGAATGCGTTTACTTAAATGAAAATGGAATCTGCCAGCAGCAAAACAACCCATGTCACAAGGCTTGAATTCTGTTGGAGTGCTTAGAGAAGCACAAAGATGAATTCCAATTAATGTCCTGGTCACCTAACTCGCCGGATCTCAACCCGATAGAGCACATTTGGGATATCATGGAATGGCAGCTCATAGCTCAAACACCACCATGTCAGAATGCCAAGGTGAGTTGCCGCTGTTTTGCAGCCAAACGTCGCACAACGCGTTATTGAATAGGTGGTCACAATGTTTTGGCTCTTCAGTGTATATTCTTATAATCTCAGCTGTGGTGATATATCATACACAAACTGAGCAGGTTGCGCGGTAAATCAGTCCTTTTCATACTTTGGTTCTTCTATCTTCTTGTATGATTAGTAAATTAAGAAGGTCTGCTTTCCTTAACTTGGCTAGAGATAGACAAGGCTTCAGATCAGAATTTTATAGAATACTTTCAACGAACCTGCACCTTTCATCTAATAAGGAGTCCAGTCTAAAGGTCTTTCTCGGCAATTGCTTTAATTCACGCAGGAGTGGGTTAATAAATCTGATTAATTCCTCAAGCAGCTAAAGTATTTTGCCAAAAAAAGAAAATCTGATTCAGTCAGCCCAGGCCAAAATACCAAAATTTCAGAGACTGAGCAGTTAAATTACTAATCAATCTTGCAAGCAGTATAATAAGTAAGAGTTTAGTTTGAGGTAAAATAGTGTCCTTAAACATTAATTTACAAGGTTTATGTTAATTGATATTTTTTTCCGATGTTAATTTTTTTTCACTTTTGTTTCCCATCAGCTCCAACAGAAATACAAATTAACTAACGAGCATGATTCTACGTTAAGCGAAAGAATATTGTCAACTTCAAACAGAAGCCCCTCAAATTCTACTTGCATTTCTATTTGCTATTCTTGTTATTTGCGAATGTTAATCTTGGAATCATTTTGTTTATAGTTACTTAGAAGACACATTAGCATAGTTAATATTTCTTTTATAAATAACTGGAATGCTATTGCATTATCAGACCTCAAAAGTCGGACTTATGTTAAGTTCAAGTTTTGTAACTTCAAGCCCCAATGTACAAAGAAACTTTTAGTTGATTTTACGATTGTTGTTATGACTTTGGTGTTATTGGATTCTGAGTGGAAAACGGTAGGAGAATTCGTTTCGCAGTTTGTCTGCTACTCAGAATAGACATTTCAATGCCATTTTCCCTCCCAAATGAAGTCTCATTACCATGGTAACGACTGCTATGAAACGGCCAAATCTATGCTAAAATCTCCTAATTCCCTCTGTGGAGTAATGATGACACACGTTAAGATCTTAAATGAAAGGAAGGTCGCTACCAACTTGAAGTGGCTATTTTAAAGAAACAGACTACAGGAAGGTTAACCTAGTGCTTAGATTAAGTGTAATTAGCATGCAACCTTAAATGTATACTGCATGATGTTGCAATTTTTCAAGTTATTTATTTTATTACAACATATCAACATAGACTATTTTTGATTACGACAAGCTCAGATTTTTTAATTACAAGATATCACCATAAACTTAGATTACTTTTTATTACATTACTATTTTATTATGAAACTTAATGAAAATATAAATGAGTTCATACGAGAACTAAGTTATCGAATGATATTTATTTGAATATTTGAAAGGCATAATAATGCGTAAATACATGTTAGTGTGTTAATTCTATCATTATATTTATTCACTCCTCCCTTTAACATTGATACCTTCATTCCATTTATTTTCAGATAATTTAAATTTTACTGCATTATAATTTACCTGTAGTTCCTCCTCCAGGTGCAGTGTCACCGGATATTACTCCAGGAAAACGAAGGCATCGAAAATCCAAACCATATTTGAAATGATAGTACTAAAAATAAAACAGATGCATGTAACACGAAAAACAACAGTGTTTATAAACTTCTTAACAGAATAAAATGATAAAAATGCGATAACTTTGACACTTAAAAGGTTAAAAAATACTATACATTCTAGATATTTTTGTTTGTTCATGCATGCTATAATTTCTTTCTTTTTTCTTTTGTTTTTTTTTTCTTCCCCCCTTTTTTTACAGTTACAATAGATTCGATGTACTCCCTTTTGAAGGTTACATTTATTCTATTCACTTTTAGCACTTAAAATTTATTAATTGCCCAATACAATTTGGTTTCACATTAATGATAATACTCAGGGTGCATAATTTTCGCATTAAGAAAAGCAGAAATTTCGCTTTTATTCAGAAGGAAATGCAAATTAGTGTGTTTGGAATCTTTTGTAACCTGTAGAGTTTAGAATTTTATGACTTGTGAATAGCAACCGAATGACGATATGTAAAAACAGAAGTCAGTCAATTTAGCAGTTCTGTACCATGCTTTAGAAATCTGGATACATTTAAAAAAATTAATGTTTAAATATCTGAGCATTCCTTATTTTATATAATAAAATAAATTACTACAATAATATGAAAAAGTAATTGAAAACTAGTTTTGTTATAGTCTCAATTGTCTCTTTCCTGAGCTCTAGTGCTCTATGTATAAATGCGATAGTACATATAGTAAAACACCTCTCGCCATCCATCTCGCTGTTAAAGGGATTATAAAGGCTTTCATTCGTGAAGTTTTTATGTTTGTATGTTGTTGCTTTAGAATCTGTATGACATCAACATATCTTGACTGGTCACTCAAAGAGGTTAATGAAAATGATAATATCCACCAACGTATTCGTCTTTTGAAATATCTTCAAAAATGGTATTTTAATGAAGCTTTTGGATAAAAATACTTGGTTTCCAACTGATGCAGGATTGCTCGTGGCTACAGATGGACAAAATATCTGCTGAATCCTGTTATTTTTCAAGAGCCGGGGGGCCAAGCTCCTGTACTCCGTATGATGTAAAAGTTAACCAGTCAAGCGCAAGAAATCGCAGATCAAGGATAAAATATTCTTCGAATATGCTCATAGGATGGTGTATGTAGAGTCAATGTGTTTCATCTCTTCTTTGTTGCTGTCATCAATATCCATTTGTACTTCTGATCAATTCATCCTTTCTGGTTTATTGAAATACATTCTGTATTATCCCTAAAATGACCTGCAATTTGGCACTCAATGAAAGATTTTAAATCATCTGACAGACTCCACATGTGAGCGAATTCATAGTTAAGTCCTATTAAATTCTAAATCGTTTCATAACATTTGTGCAGGATTGAGGAATGACAAACCTTTGAACTCGTATTTCACGAGATAGAATTCCACTTTCAAAACAGTCCTTTAGGAAATCGATACTCGAATTTGTTCTTCATTTCTTTATTGAGACAAGCAACAATATATTATATGTATTCGCTGAAATAAGCGAAGAGTTTCGAACCATAAAACATAATGATAGTTAAACTCAAGTGTGTTTTTAGAAAACAAAATAAAAGAAACGCGCTTCTCAAATTTGCGAGACAACTGAATTGGCTGAGTGAGGCGACCGACGCGAGGCGAGTGAATAGGTATGCATAAGAGAAAGGTGGACGATAGGAACGTTTAAAGACAATTCTTTAATTTCCACGTTATCGGGGCGAGTACCATGCAAATTAAACAAATTATCCTTAAATAACTGTTTTGTAAATTTTTTTCACCAATTTTCTCTTAAAAAATTCATAAGCAATGTTTCGCATTCATTCGCATCTATTTCGTAAAGACAAAAGCTACGTAATAACTATATTAATAACACTTCTGTTAAAGGAATTTAATTTATTTTTAATAAACGAAGAATTTCAATATCTTTTACCCCTTATAAAAATTTCTTTCGATAAGAACCAGTTCCATTCTTAATGCACCTAATCATCGGTCTGAATTACGTTACATCTAATTATAAAAAGAATTAATTTTTCTCTAATCTTCCTCTACAAGCCACATTTATTTTGCTCCTTTCAGATAATTTCAGTATTATCTTTTTTCGTGCACTTCTTTTGCATTACAAATATCCATATTTAGATGCAGCTGAAATTTAACAGTATAAAAAAATTTTTAGTAATTTAAACTACAACATTTGTCAACCGAAATGAAACTGTAAGAAACCAAGGTTTGAGACAAGATTCTTGAAACAGTCCATTAAATCGCGATTTAAAGTATTATAAACCTAAAGATACTGACGAAAATTGCCATAAAAGGTTTCATTGCCTATTCCAGATGACACATTTCTTGAAAACTGCATTGAAATGTAAAACTCTGAAAACAATTTAAATGCTGAATTAATTCTAAAAGGCTCTTTTTACTGCCTTGTATGAACTAAAAGAAGTAATACAAATTGTAAAATGGATTTTAAATGAATTCAGAAGAGATTTTTTTGTGACGTCTATACGTATATACGCACGTACGTATTTCGCATAATTCAAAAACGAGCAGCCTCAGAACTTTTAAATTTTGTATATGGGACTGAAATAATATGTAGTTGAGCACCTGCCTTTTTTGGTGCACCTGCTAACCAAGCGTATATACCACTTGGTAAATTGTGCATTTTTTTGCTTAAAAAAATTGAATTATTTTGTTCTTTATTTTCGGTTATTTTATACCTTTATTTAATCTTCATGCAATCGTTGTAGGATTAAGTCGTACCGAGCCTAACGAGGCCTGCATTTGTTTACATTTGAAAATCTTAAGAAGAATAGTGAATTAAGTCACGTTGTGCACCAACTTCAGTGTCTTTTTACTGTTTTTTAACTGTATTGGGTGTTTTTAGGTTTGTCTGTATTTTGCAATTTTTAATGAAGACGTTTTGAGTTTTTACGTATTTTTTCCTTGCCGCGAAATGAAAACTGAAATGTTTGGATGAGAATATACCTCTAATTAAGTTCGAGGAAATAAGTTTAAATGAAGCGCAGCAAAAAGTATGCTTAATTTAATATGCGGTACTAGGAAGTCGTGCTATGTTCACATCAGGTATTGTAAACTAGAATGTACCTTTTCTTGTGGAAATATTATTTTTTTATTGTACTTTATTATTTGGATAATATACAGCATCTACACAATTTTTCATTTCTTAGTATAATTTTCGATAACTTACGCAGTTCTTTTGTTTATATGGTATTCTATGAAATTTTCGTTTTCATTCATTTCTTAGTATAATTTTCGATAACTTATGCAATTTTTTTGTTTATATGGTATTCTATGAAAAACATTTGATGCTATGCGATTAGATATATTTTGTAAATGATTTCAATCTACATATTAGAAGGATTCAATTATGTTAAATGATTAATATATAATGCATTTTTAATTATTACACATATATTAAGTATATGATTTAGATACTTATACTACGTAAAAGAAATTACTGAGAAAAATTATGAAACTAATTGGTTCACTACAGAGGGTGTTTACATATTGTTTAGAGCGATTTCGGGGACGTTCAATTAATGTTTAAAATGTAAAGAATACTTTTTAAATGTTTAATTTAATAATTTTTTTCTGAACTGTAAGTCTGTGTCGTGATTTCCATGCCGAAGGGATTTTCGTAAAATTTACAGAATATTTACGTATTGATTTCCATTCCTCTACTATTTTTAAGAGCCTATCAATCGTGGTAGGTTGTGCATAGAAAAAACTTTTTCCAGGAGCTCAATACTCCATATGTGAAACGTCAAGATATTTCACAGGAATACGTTGAAAATTTTTGTATGCAATACCTGTATCAGTCTTCATTTTTTCAAGGAATGCAAAGGTACTTTTCGAAGTATGACTTGTTGTTTTGACGAAGTTTCACTCTTTGAAAGTAACTGGGATAAAAGAAATAGAATTTCTTCTGCAAATATCGGAAATGAAATTCTCTTGATCATTATTTTGAGTTAATTTTACATTTTTTTTTCATTCTTCTTATTTTAAAGTTTCCATTGTTAGGGAATCTTGCGATAATCAAATTCCTTGCTGAAACTTATTTTACATTAACGGAACCAGGTCTGTACACTTTTTTCTCTTCGTTTTCGAAAATAAATATACTTTCTTTTTCATTGCAGTCATTTAGGTAAACCCATGTTTAATCAAGAGTCACAATGTATTTTATGTCCTGTTAAATAATTTTAGTACAGGATTCTGCAAATTGTTCTGCGTTGAACAAAATGCCTTAGTTAAAACTAATGAACATTATGTTTTTAGCTTTAAGTTGTAAATCTTGGTTTATTATTTTATTCATTGTTGTTACAGATGTATTTAGACTCTGAAATTAATTTCTGCGTCTGCGGATTTCCACTTGTCATCAATGATTTAACTTTAGAAACATGTACCGTTTTCGGGTATTCGCTTGGAGTTCTCTTTTCGTGTGAAAGTAATGATTGACGATTTTTCCTTTTTCGATTAATAATGTTGCTTATTTTTCACTTAGGAATATTTCTCTTCGGAAAGCGCAAAAACATATCCTTCAATCCGCAGCTTGTTCATGTGCGACGTTTTAAAAGAAGAATAGCAGACGATATTTCTGATTTCAAATAATAAGCTGCTGACAAAAATTTTTATTCCAAAACTTTTGATTTTTTATTTCTTTTATTTTTATCGTTGTAAAAATATGTAAACACCCCTCTACATAATGCTTTGAAAATTCGTGTCCATTAAATGAGCGGACAAATATTTGACACTATTCAGTTTTTATTCAGTACTATTCAAAAACATACCTCTCCAAGTAATTCTGCATGGACTTTAGAAACCCCATATATGGTACGCGGCCTCTGAACACAAAGATCAGGTGTTGGATTTCGGGGAGAATCTGGCCCAAAAGCACCTATCGTACTTGGAACGAAAATTTTCAATCTGTATTGCTTAGCTAATTCCATGACATTATGCATTCCTTCAATATTGACTCGCATAGCTAGCGGTACATTATCTTCTCCAATTGCACTAAGAAGTGCACTGAAGTGTATTAACCAATCGACTCGATAATTTACTATTAGTTCTTGGAGATTCTTAAAATCCAAAATATCTGCGTAGATGTATGGACCTGTAAAAAAAGGTTACTAATATATATAAAAAAAAAAAAAAAATAAAAATAAAAAAAAAGAATTAATTAAAATATTTTATATTTAGTTTTCATTCTGATTGTTTGCTTACCTGAATTTAAAATGTCTTCTGGAGCTCTAACAATGTCTGACATAATAACATTTTCTGCCCCATATCGCGTTCTTTAAAGAGAAGAAATATCATAGTAAAGTATATAACACAGAAAAATTCTATATTAAACATTATTTGTAAATATTTTGTATAAAATTTTTTTTTGTTCAAAATGAAAGTAAATTCAAAAGAAAATTGCTAACCTGATAATCGAAGTCGCTTTGCAACAAGCATTAAAATATGATCTTCAGTAAATTCGTTTTCGAATGTTTCCGTAGAATATCCCATAAAATTATGAAACCTTTCGTTTTTAATTTATTAAAGCGTAAAGAAAGTTTTGTTAACTGTACTTTTTGATACCTCTGGGTACCACAAAAAGATTACCTTTTACATTTACTTGAACTATCCAACAACAAATTAAAACAGTTTTCGTAAAATTTTTCATCCTTATTTACATAAAAGTAACTGTAGATTCCATCGAACCTCCCGCTAGCATACATTCATGCAGGGCCGGATTTACGTATAAGCTATAGCTTATTGCCCCACTTTCTTGAGGGACCCCCAAAATTAAAATATAGTATAAATAGTATTAAAATATAGTATAAAATAGTATTAAAATATAGTATAAATAGTATTAAAATATAGTATAACAAACTTATAAAGGGCCCCATATCTCAAATAGCTTAGGGCCTTATCAAGTCTAAAAACCGGCTCTGCGTTCATGGACCAAGGATTTTGTTAGTTATCAAGTAGTGTTCGCTAACTGCATAAGTGCATTTTTCTCTTATATTGAAGAATTTCAAGCAGTTTGCATATGCAGGTGACTCTGAAATTTTTGAGACGGAAGCAGACAATGTGCGCTAAAAGAAATCATTTGTTAGTTATGTAAGTTTGAATTTTTTTTAGGTTCGCAGACTATAATTTTTGACAACTGTAATGTATTTATCGTAAAATAAATTTTGAAAGGAAAGGAAATAAAGCTGGCATGACAGCATTATCGCAGTACGATTTTAAAGTGAGACTAAATCAGAAAGAATACTTTCAATGTCTACAGTTAGTATGTGGAAATGAAGCTCCATCTCGTAACACTATTGGTGGCACGAAATGACTCATGTGTTCAGATGGTTTAGGGAATTTCGTAGAGTCCGAAATTCTTTCCTAGTTGAGAACACACAAGTCAGCTGTAATCCCAGGAAAAAGCGACAGCCATATGAAAAATTTTAATCAATGATAAAAGCTGTCGCTACCAAATAATACAGAAGGAATTTAACACTGGATCTGCAGCTATACGTAAAGTTATTCATGAAGAACTGCATTTGAAAAAACAAATTACACTGAGAATCCCCATAATTTAACAAAACACCAAAAAGCGGAGCATGTCAGTATCGGTAAAGAATTCATAGAATTACTTAATAATGGTGGACACTGCGTTATTTCTAAAATCATAACTGGTGATGAAACGTACATACTTTTTCTTGAAGTTACAAACACATTAAGAAAATAAGATATGGGTCTTTGGGAATGATCCCAAACTAACAATGGTAATAAGACACCGACCCATGTATGCCGTTTTCTTTAGAAATACAGGAATGGTCAAAACCATCAAGGCAGGAGAACAGGGAAACCTTCAACGAACTAGTACACCATTAACTATCTTCCAGAAAGTCTTCAAATGAAAAAATAAATTCTTCATCATGATAGAGCATCTTCTTATATAGCAAGACTAGCACTCGAATGTTTTGAACAAAAACATGTCCAAAATGATAGCACAGCCACTTTATTCCCTTCATCTTGTTCTGTGTAACTATGGCTATTTTAAATCTGTAACTAAATTTACGTAGCTGTCGTTTTCATTCCGAAGATTAGACTAATGAAACGATACAAGCATATCTTCCATTGATTCCAAGATATTTATTTATACAAATGGCCAGGCAGTTGGTCACTAAGCCATTAGTCTGATCTTGCTTCCCAATACTTAAGAACAATAGAATTAAAAG
This sequence comes from Stegodyphus dumicola, assembly GCF_044657685.1. Lineage (NCBI taxonomy): Eukaryota > Metazoa > Arthropoda > Arachnida > Araneae > Eresidae > Stegodyphus > Stegodyphus dumicola. Next base: position 137,615,172 of record NC_140776.1, read on the forward strand.
ATAATAGTGCAGTGCACTCGTCAATATCCCTTTATCCATGTATTGTATAGAATTACACAGTACAATTTGAACAATCGTACCGAGTTCAAAAGACGAAATAACGCCACTGCTACAAGACGAAAAAAATCTGAAATAACTGGCTTTGAACTAGTGAGGCACTCCCAGGCCCTTTTCTTAGCTTCATTTAATAGGCAGTAGACAAACTTCCTCTTAAATTCTAATTTAATAAGAGTTTTGCAGACTCAAAAGTTATATGGTTATTAATGGTTTGTAGAATAGTAGTTCCTTTCTTTGCCAGGAAATCGGCTCTTTCATTTCCCTCGATGCCACAATGAGGGTTCCAAGATATGGATAGTTTGAAGCCTAACATTTTTTTTTCCTTCAGCCCAAAGGGCGTTAGCCCAGAAGGGCTATTAATTTCGGTTTGGCATTTTGTGGCGTTTCACTTTTCGAATTGTTGCCACCAAATATTATCGCCCTGTATTGCATTTAAATAAATTAAATAATGAGGAATTTGCGTAAATGTATGTATGTTTCTCGCATTGTGATAAAACAACGGTACCTAGAGCCATCAAATTTTGAACAACGTACGTCTCCACCAGAATATGGGCATCTGGAAGCCAAAATTTGGAATTTATTTTATTATTTATTTCATATTTTGTAAAGCATTTTTGGGTTTTTTATTAAGAAACTCAACGATTTCAAAGCGAGCAATGGCCACACTGTTCGGGGAAAAAATTTTTTTTTATCTCTAGCGCGCGATACTGTATATCGGTAAATCTAAAGATATGCTCATTTTAAAATTATTTTGCAATATTGCCGTTGAACTGAATTTAATGGTTTAAGTGAGAAGAACATGTTGTTTAATAAATAAAGGTAACATACAAAACGTTAAAAAAAGTCCAATCCATTTTGAGTAGTTTTTAGTTTCGTTTAATTCTCTGCGCCCATTAAAATTTTCCGTAAAGTAAAATCAAGATACCAAAATTTATAAATTCTGTCATTTTACAAATACATTTTTGATAAGAATGAATAAATACTACCTTAATTTTTGTGCAAGTCCTGTTCCGAGTTGACCTAAGCTTCCTAATAACATAAAAATTAAATTATAAATAAATCACAAAATTAAAATGAAAGATTATTCAGCATATGCATTTGAATAAATTATAAATTTTCATGCTGTGTACTCTGCGGTTGCCGAAAACGCATTACCTGTAATTAATATCCGTGGAGAGTGTTTTTCCTTCTTAGTACTTAAACACCTCGTCAACACAAGAGCATTTGAGGTTCGTCTGTGTAGAGTTCTTGGAAATTTTATTTGGGAAATTCGCAATCCAGAAATTCTTGTACTGTTTAGCATGATTACTGAAAAAGAGGAAAATATTTTGAAAAATTAAAACAAATAAATAAAAAGCTTAAAATTAGCCAAAACACTAATCTTAGTTTGACGTGGATTTTCAATAAAACTGTATTGATTTTGAAGGCGATCAGACACAAGTACCACTTGTTCAGGAGAGGGAAAAAAAAAATTGCAAAAATGGGAGTATCAACGACCGTATTTTATACTTAAAATGGAGAGAATTTTCACATTGTTTCAAATTTCTGAAACAACTAATCAACAGATTTTAATGAAATTTGGGATGAATATACATTCATACAACAGATTTTAATGAAATTTGGGATGAATATACATTCATAACAGAGAACGAGATGTTATCATTCAAAAATCATTTTATGTACGCATAATTATTATTATTACTAAAGTACATAGTGCAGATATATGCAAAATCCACGTTGCGATATCAAACTGAAAATGAGTGTAATATCAGGTATGGTCCCCTCTCACAGCTAAGCAAGTCGCGCAGCATGACGGCATGCTGAATAGGAGGCAAGTCCTTGTGGCAATGAGTTCAGCAGCAAGGCGGTTTTCAACACCTGGATGGTCCTCTGAGTGGGATAGCGACATGAAATTGTCTTCCGTAGAGCATTCTACGCAAACATTAAGGTCAGGAGATCTGGCTGGTCAATCTATGTGGTTAATGTCCTCTCTTTCCAGGTAATCGTCGCCCAGCTGAACCCTATATGGGCGAGCCATGTCATCCATTAAGAGGAACCGAGGAGCAGCTGCGCCCCTAAAAATTCGAACATAGAGCTCTAAGATTTCCTCTCTATACCTCATAGCAATCGGGAAGCCTTTGTCCAATATAATGCCTGGCGAAATGTATAAGCCATTTCTACCACTGTAATGATCCTCTTTCCTGATGAGGTAGGGATTGTATCGTGTTTCAGACTCTCTCCAGGTACAGGTACGCCAAGAATTCTAGGTTGAATCTAGGTTGAAGTCTAGGTTGAATCTCGAGCCATTTAAAGAATGTTGCTCTACTAAAGTCTGGTCTAAAGCGCATGTTGTCTACACCACGGTCAACGCGCTCTTTTGTGTACTGCAGTGAGCGGGATGGAGACAGCGGGTCTTCTGCATACAGCTCTCTTTCATGTAGCCTTCGGGAAACTGTAGACTGTGAAACTCGGGTTCCTCTGGCAGCATGCAGCTCATGCGAGAGCTGGGGAACTCTGGCAGTTGAAAATCGCCGCGCTGAATGTACAAAATAAAGATCCTCATTCGTTGCTGTGGATCGTGGTCGATCTTGTCCAGTTTTTCTCGATACCGATCGAGTGTCCTGAAACTGTTTGCATAAATTACAAGCGACAGTGGGCGTTACATCGAGCTCTGTGGATGTCTGCTTTTGCAATTCGCCTGGCTCTAATCTATCAACAATTCTCCATCTTATTGCGTCATCCATATGTTTGTGGCTATTCATTTTACATGATACCTTATAAAATTTACCCAATTCTTGTAAGAAACACGGGGAATGTCGTAAAGGATGCGAGCAAGCTAATCTCCGAACACCGCCCGTGCACTTATATATTCCTCCACAATCGCAGCTCAGCAGACACGCATTTGTACGCTTTCATGTTCGACATTGAATATTAGGATAATTTTTCGGCAGCATAAATAATACCTTTGGTTTAATAATTTCCGTAAAAACAGACGTAATTTGCAAATTCTCTTAATTTTTTACCCGAATGTATATTAAAAGCAATGGGCAAAACAAAGCGACCACGAACGTGACCTAGCGAACGGCGAAACGACTGCGCGAGCTGCACTTAGAGATACCAAATGTTCTTGTTGTTGTTTTGTCCATGATTCCCATAGAAGAATGGTTGTGAGAGCCTCAAGGAGGTTCTATTCGATTTCCACCCCAGTTTTGAGGAAGAGCATCTGGGGTGGTGGTCCAAGAGTCTCCCACCCCTTTCCCCTACCACCAATCCACACGAGAGAACGTTCGGCTCACCATATATTTTGAGTGACCCTATGCCGCGAAGACAGCATACATTTAGTGACATCCATGGTTTCTCCGGGACTCCATCCCGGGCCTTTCGATACCGCAGTAGGCTTCGCTAAACACTATACCATCTTGGCGGTGAGACACCAAATTTTAAACACAGATAATCCTTCACCCAAACATGGTCACTTTTAAGCCCAAACGGGCGTTAACCTAGAAGACCTATTAATCTCTAAACGGCATTTTGCGTCGAATCACTATAAATGAGTATATCACTTTGTACAGACACTAGGTATTTTTTGGAAGCAGAAAAGATGAAAAATGTGCAACGCCTTCGCCGAGAATCGAACCGCGGACTAACCGCTGGGCCTGGGCGGAAAACGCGCAGGCACGAAAGCATGCCAAGAAGGCGGAAGAAATACCTTATATACTACCCCTTTTAAAGGGCGAATGGGATTTTTAGGGGACCCAATCGTCAAACCCTGGGTGAGGAGAATCATCACCCAACACCCTTTTAGCTCGGGCGCCACTGTAGAGATATTAAGATTTTTTTGGAAGCCGGAGAGATGAAAAATTAGCAACTCATTCGCCGGGAATCAAACCGCGGACCTCTGGTATACGCGCCCAGCGTGCAGACCACCACACTACGAAGGCGGGAGAAATACCTTATATACTCCCCCTTTTAAAGAGCGACTGGGTGTGGAGATTCATCATCCACCACCCTTGTAGTTCGGGCGCCACTGTAGAGACATTATATATTTTTGGAAGCAGGAAAGATGAAAATATGCGACGCCTTAGCCGGGAATCAAACCAAGGATCTCTGAAATACGCGCCCAGCGTGCAAACGACCACAGCACGAAGGTATGCCAAGACGGCGGGAGAAATACCTTATAACCTTTCAAACTTTTTTACCACTAAATATTATCGCTTCGTAGAATCTACATGACTGTATGCTTGTTTCTCGCAGTGTGAAAAAACTAGAGTCATTAAATCAATAATAATTGAATAATATAGTTCTTCACCCAAACATGGGCCCAACCCCCGAATTTGTTTTATTGTCCCCTAATGTAGGAATTCCGAATTTGTTTTATTGTCTAGTTCATATTTCGTAAAACTTTCACGAAATTTTGATTAAAAAACTCAACAATTTCAAAGCAAGCAGTGGCAATAATGTAGGAAATTAAAGTTTTTTTTATCTCCAGAACGCGAAATTGTCTATCGGAAATTCTAAGGTTATACTGTTTTTAAAAATTTTTATCCCGGTGTGGAGTTAGCCCATATGCTCTCGAGATGTAAATGGTCTGTAAATCTGTCTGTAAATGGGAAAAAAAAAAAAACGCCCGCTTGGGCGTAATATAAATTCTGAAGGCTTTCAGACTTCTTTTATTATTATACACTACCCGACATTGAAAATGCAACACCAAGAAGAAGAGGCCAGAAAGTGATGAAACTCGGCAAAAAAGAGAAAGTGATCTTTATTTCGAAATGATATGCATAATACAGAACGAGAATAGCGTCGGCTCAGTAGGTTGTAGGACCACCTTGGACGGCGACACACAAAGCAACACGTCTGGGTACACAATTAATGAAACTACAGATGGCGTACTGAGGAATGCTCGCCATTCCCTGTCAATCATTAGCCACAGTTTATCTTCTGAACGCGGTAGTGGCAGGGTCTGCAAATAGCGTCCATTCATATCCCAAATGTGTTCGATTGGTGAGAGATCAGGGGAGAACGGTTGCCAAGGAACTATCTGAACAATTTGCAGAGCACGTTGACTGATGCGAGCAGTGTGTGGTTGTTGGGAGTTATCTTTCTGATAAAGGGCACGGGGCACACCCTGAAGGTAAGGAAGTGTCACCGGCCGCAGCACGTATTGTTGGGCAGTCAGTGTCTTGAATACGAACTAGAGGTGACCTGGAATCGTACTCAGTTGAGCCCCAAACCATGAAGCAGTGTTATCATGTGGTGGAGCGCTCCACAATTGCTGCGGGATTGGACTTGTCTCCGCATCGACGTCACACTCGTACGCGGCGACTTTCATTGGAGAAACAGAAGCGTGACTCATCTGAGAAAAAACGACCCTGTACTCGTACGCGGCGACTTTCATTGGAGAAACAGAAGCGTGACTCATCTGAGAAAAAACGACCCTGTACCATTCCGTCGCTTACATCGCTCGAGCCTGGCATAATAGCAGACGTTGTCGTCTATGATGTGGGGTCAATGGCAGTCTTCTTAATGGATGCCACGAGTGCAAGCCACCAGTCGAAAGCAAATGGTTTCGGTCGGTATAGGAATATCCAAGGTGTTTTGAACATGCTGAAGAATGGAATTGGCTTGCGGGTGCCCGACCGCTTGTCGGTGGATGCTTCTATCCACGCGCACGCGTGCTAACGTCACTCTGGCTGCACCGGCACCGCTTAAACTTGCCATATTTCCTTGTTCTAATCATCGTCATTACAGCCAGTGCAGTGTGGACGCGTCCAAGTCTGTAGCAACTGAGATTTTCCATATGGGCCAACCTGCCGTTCTCAGTCCGATCACCGATAGTCATTGGAACTGTCTCCGTTGACGACAGCCTGGCACTCTTTGCTATTAACATGCGTCCTAAGAGACAAGAACAAATTTTCTACGATGATTTCTCTAGCAGAAATTAACGGCACGAAAATTGAACATTCTGCAGGTTCCTTCCCCTATATCTTCTTCAACGTGCGCTGGAGAACTGCGCATTTCTCATCTTTCGCATGGCTTGGTGACGTGCGTCTACGCTGAAATTCGCATGATTTTCGGGCCACTCCTTCTTGGTGTTGAATTTTCAATGCCCAGTAGTGTATATTTCATATTTTGCGTTAAATGAGTTTTTGATTAACAAACTTTGTGATTTAAAAGCAACGTGCTGCCACTCGGCAGACCATAAGATATTAATGTTTCAAATTTAATCGAAAAAATTAGCGACTTAAAAGCAATATAATCCCACTCGCAAAACGTTAAGATATCTTCCTTTCTATTTTCATCAACACTCTCATTGCTTTAAAGGAAATATGTTGAACACTTAGCAGAACGTAAGATATTTTGTTTATTTATTACCTGCTTCGCCATTAAGCACTACATGACAAGGGAAGGATGCCCCGGGGAAGACCTTTTAAAAGACACTGGCTCGTATGCACGTAAAGTGGTATTAAGTGGATCATTGAGTTTAAATACCCTGATGTCACACACGATAACAAACTAATATTCGGATGGCATCTCCAAGTTACAGCAGACAAATTTAAAACCAACTACTAGGTTGTCACAGCAATCTTTCACTTTCGAATAAACTCATCCTATACAAAATAATCCTTTCCCCCAAACCCTTTGGGGGTATGAAGCAAAAACCTGCATAAAACTTTGTTTTATAAAAAAAGCTTAAAATTTACAAAACAATGTCCTCAAATACATATTTAATGCCCTGTGGTAAATCCCTAATAATCAGTTCTTTCAGACTTTAATATTAGCACCATCAATATAAGAGCTTTAGATATACGAATTTTCTTACAATCTTCGTCCGCCTGTACCTGTACGGTTACTTATAGTGTTTAAAGAATCATTAGAGTAGTAGTCATTAGCGTCTAGACACATAGCACAGCCGTGAGCAGCCGCTGGAACAATGTTGATCAATGTGTCCGCAGGGATTACTGTACATGGCGCTGTAATTTCTACACGAAAGACCTCTAGTAAAACCGATTTCCTGTACTACAAGACGTCCTCCAAAGTCATCAGATTGGTAGCCGTTAGCGGCTAGATACATAGCACAACAGTGAGCAGTTGCTTTAACAATGTTGTACAGTGTTTCCGCGGAGAATGCTTCACGTGCCGCTCTAATTTTTTGATGAAGGACCTTTTGCATCGATTTCCTGTACTACACGATGTCCTTCAAAATCGTCAGAGTGATAGCCATTAGCGGCTAGACACACAGCACAACAGTGAGCAGTCCCTTGAACAGTGTTGGTCAGTGTGTCCGCGGGGATTGCTGTGACGAAGGAGCTCAAGTAAGAACGTACTATTTCCTGTGCTACATGACGTCCTTCAAAGTCCCAGTCAGACCAGTTTCATAATAATCCCGGTATCCTCCGCTACTCCCCCTCTCGAGAAAACACACATTTTATTACCGTAACACTAATACTCACAGAGACATACTCCTTCAAATTAATCATCTTAATACCCATAAAACTCATTAAAAATACATTACTTTAATTACCCATGTATTTTAATAAATTGCTTATTTTATAATTATAAAAAATTTTCAGTGTGCTTTGGTTAATGAAACACTACATTCTTAAATGAGCACACAAATTTTATAACTAAAAATCATTTATAGTGTTTTACCTAAACAACAATTTATATATGCATTTCCAATTCAAAGTAACTGAATTAATTTCTTTAAATTTCTTAAAACAGACATACTTGATGTGGAAGCCAATAACCAAACTTGTATCGAGCGCATTTATCTAATTGAATTAATTGTCTTCTACATCTCTCCCTACGTAATATAAATCAAAGCATAGAAATACGACGTAGATAAACAAACATCTCTCCCAACGTAATATAAATCAAAGCATAGAAATACGACGTAGATAATAAACAAATCGTATAAGTAAATGAAAGTACATTCCGGTAAACATCACGTGACTACGTTCTGGTAAATATTACGTGACTTTCATAATAACGCACTAGTTTCGAAGGGTTGGAGTGTTGAATGTTTTAAGCACTTAATTAAATAACGTTATTAAAAACATGCTGAAATAATTTTTAAGTATGGGAATGCCCGCCTTTAAAACACGTTTTTCCACTTATAGATTCTAGGTAGAAAGCGTCAGCGTGCAATGTTTTTTGTTGGATGTAAAATAAAATTGGTAGGCATGGCGTTTAACGAATTTAGAATTCCAAATGAAAATAAACGTTCTTATTTTAATTCTGTACTATGCATTACATTAGAGCTTTAATCTGCGTCATTAGCGTTATACAAGAATCATATGACATGATTTAATTCCGAAATAACGCAGCTAAAAGCGATTAATTATAGGAAGTTACTATCTTTAGGACAGAAGGATGAAATAGCCAAATTAAAAATGAGAGTTAACATACTATTGTAGATTCAAGTTAGTACTTTGATTACTTTGATTTATATATATTATTTGTAAATGGTGAATAAATAAAAGTAAAATTTCAAGCGGATTGTATTTATGAAAACATAATTATTGAATAATGAAGAACAGTGAAAAATAAAAGATCACCAAGGCAACGCACGATCACCAAGGCAACAGACGATCTTTTTCTACTCTTGCTATAGCTCGAGCAAGTTAATTTGTATCTGCTTGTGGTTGCCATCTTTTAATTTTGAAAATACGGCCTAAACAATATCATGCATACATACTTCTCACATGTTCTATTGTGGAAAAATAGTGGCACCTAGGGCCACCAAACGTTTTACATACGTAGTCCTCCACACGAACATGTGCACCTAGAAGCCGAATTTTAAATTTCGAGTTTGATTTTTATTTATTTCATATTCTTTGCGAATTTAATGAAATTTTGATTAACTAACACCAGATTTAAAAGTTATGTGTTGCTACTCGGCAAAATGTAAGATATTTATTTATATTTCAAAAGACATCAGAAACCTCGGCTGTTTAAAAGAAATATGCGAATAAGATATTTAACTTTTAAATTTAATCAACAAACTCAGCGATTTAAAAGAAATGTCTTGCCACTGAATGAAATGAAATACTTTTTATTTTCCGGGGGGATGCAGTGTGGTATCATTCAGTAGAGTGGGGTCAGACCTTTCAAATTTTACGAACGACTCAGGTATATAAAAGCTATACTTCTACTACTGGAAAATAAAACACATTTTTCCTCCATGCGCCAGTGTTTTGCCATTTGGCAAAGCGTAAGATACTTACTTATTTTTCAAATTTTATTAACAAACTCGGGTATTTAAAAGCAATGCGTTGTCACTGTCAAAGTATCTTACCTGCTTTTATATTAAATTTGCAAAAGTGTTGCCATTCGACAAAGCATAAAATATTTCACTTTTTCTTTCATATATAATCTTATATCTTATCTTTAGAGACATTAGGTATTTTTGAAGCAGATTAATGAAAAATAAGCAATGCCCTCGCCGAGACTCGAACTACAGACCTGTCGAATACGCGTTGAGCGTGCTGACCACTACACCACAAAGGCATACTAAGAAGACGGGGAAAATACCTTACATACTCCCCCTTTTAAAAGGCGGCTGGAAATTAGAAGACCCAATCGCCAAATCCTGATGATGGATAATCATCATCCACCACTTTTTTTTAGTTCGGGCGACAGTGTAGAGACATTAGATATTTTTGAAGTAGGAAAGATGAAAAATGAGCAATGCCCTCGCCGGGACTCGAACCACGGACCTCTCGAATGCGTGTCGAGCGGGCTGACCACTACACCCCGAAGGAATGCTAAGAAGGAGGGAGAGACACCTTATACACCATTAGGTCTTTCTTTTTTATGCTGGGAGAGATGAAAAATAAGCAATTTCATTGCCGGGACTCGAACCACGGACCTTTCGAATACGCGTCGAGCGTGTTGACACCATGTAGGCATGGTAAGAAGGCGGGAGAAATACCTTATAATCTGTCCGTTATTGATTAACATACTAAACGATTTCCAAACAATAAATGCGGTTCTCAATAATCCTTTTTTTAACTTTTAATCTGATTGATTTAAATAAAAATGCATTTAATTCATGATACAGCTAACTAAAAATAATAAATACTGTTATGAAACTATACTAGGTAAACTCATAAAAATCATCGCATTTTTTTTTTTTTTTTTTTTTTTTTTTAAGTGTTAAATAGTTTAGGCGGTTAGCCGCGCAAGCGACTAGTTATTAAAACAGATAAATTAAAAATTATTTCTACAAGAAAATTCATTTATTGCTTTTAGATCACCCAGTTTGTTAACAGATCACCCAGTTTGTTAATCATTAACAGATTGATAAAAATTGAATAATAAAGACCATCTAACTCTTTGTCAGATGGTCTCACTCTGAGAATCCGTTATCCACGAAGACATTTGGAAGGTAAATCTTTTTACGCATAGGTGATATGCGTGAAGAAAGCTAATTATGAAGTAAATTAAAATTACGAAGTTCTGAGTTGGTTATTATTTTAGTGGTATGTAAAGTAATTCTTCACCACTAACCACCAAAATAATAACCGATTCTGTTATATAATAGAGTGAAACTTTCCGTATAAGTAGAAAAAGTAGAACATTACAGACTTAGTACAGCAAATAATAATATAAGCAATAATAAATATAACGCATGAAATTCAATTTGAACATACTGAATAAAAACGTCAATGTATTATGCCATGCAATACATTATGTTTTAAAGAATAAACATGTAAAATTTTGTGCTTTATGCGTATTAAAAATATTTTTGCATAAGCCTTAGCAAATTTTTAAACCTAAAAATATAAAAAATAAAAAAATTATTCCAAATAAAAACAAATTACTAGCTTCAGATAAATTAGCAAAAAAACTGTAAAAATGTATATGTCATACAAACGCGATTGATATAAAACCGAAACATTTTTCCTTGATCTAAAACAGCGATAATAATAGTAGTATTACTTGAAAATGTACTAGTATTACTTGGCAAATATTCAATAATATATGCAAATATTCAAGCGAAATACTATATGTATTAATATAAAAAAACTATGTGTCAATAGACTATCATATTTTTCATACTCAGTTTTACAGCCTGTACTTCGTAAATGCTAAATGTTTGATTTTTCTAACAAAAATTTACATGCAAAATATGTTTTTTTAATTCTAAGCATTATTTGATTTTGCCTGATTATTATCTTTATTACTTAATTAAAAAAAAGAGTTCAGATTATACCCGTTTAAAAATCGCTCTCGCTTAAAATATTTATTTGACATAGTCACACTCATAACTTCTTAAAACGTTTACTTTTCTGAAGAAAAATTCCCGTTTAAAATATTTTTAAAATTATTTACTGAAGTAATTTTGAATTGAGTTCGAGTATTAGTCGATCTTCCTGAAAAAACAATATTCCTTTGAAAGCAGTGAGTAATCGATAATTTACAGGAATATAACAGTAAATTCTACTATATGATTATATATTCTCCAAATTTATAAAATTCAGAATACGATTAAGAAGCCATAAATTTAAATGCTAAGCGATTTCTTGCAATATTTTTTTCTGATTCTATAGTAAAATGCATGGCAACACATTCTGCAGATTTTTACAAGTTATCGAAATAGCATAAAAAATGACCAGTTCATGCAATAATAATACGCGAAAAAGAATTCTAAATCTTAAGAGTTTTTAGTTTCTGAAATTCATAATAAATACTAAACGATAGCAAATGAAAATATAATATTTTAGTTCTGTTATAAAATTCTACTCATGTACGTACCTGTTATTTATTACGATCCGCTATTATTAATAGCTTGCTGGATTTGCTCTTAACTTGGCTGAGAATTCCACGTGGAATATTTAAGGTAATATCCTGAATAGCAACCTGCAAGCTAGTTTTCCCTTTACCTTTTCACTCGTTATTATACACATCTGGTAAAACAGAACAGCATACCAGGCCTGGAAAGAATAATTGTTACGTCAGCAATACGGATTGTCGGTCGCCAATGGTGGACGAGATTGGCGAAGGTGTGTCTTACAGCTGTTTGAATGGCGCGCATCCATGATGGAGCCGCCAGTGAATGATTCCGAGAAAGAGTTAATTTTTCATTCAGAGCTTAATTAAAAAGAAAGAAGCTGGACGATAAGATCTTATCCATAAGAGCCTTTAGAAGTTAACGGATTTGTTTTAAGCCAGTGAATAGTTTATCTCTACTTTCAATTTAAAGATTCAGTTTACGTTTCAAAAGCTTCTTCCGGTTTCTGTTACGTAAAATCAATAACAGACATGCTTAGCGAAGCCTAGTCTACTAAATATTTGCGCATTAAGACAAACGATACTAAAATATAGTTGTTTAATGGACTTCGATTTATTTAAAAATTTTTTTAAAAATATCTCATTTTTAATGCAAAATTTATTCTTAAATTACGCTCAAAAAATTAAATTTGATATTAAAATAGCATAGAAAATATATTACGGACCACTAATATGAAATTAATCATTCACACGTGTTTTAAATTTTATATTTTGCTATAAATTGATTAATATTTTTACCAGTTTATTAATCTAATCAAATTTCTTAGCTAATATTTATAATTAATAAGGTGTGTTCTTAGTAGGATGACCAGATGTTTTTAACTCTCAATCCGGAGTACGCAAAAACTAAATTTGATAATTAAATTTAATTGGTTAATTTAATTAAAAATGGTCTTTAGCTTATATTTGAAAGTCTGTATATTTAAAGTATGAAATGTGGGATCAAAAAGTGAAAGTAATTGTTTTAATAATAGGGTTTTTAACTCTATTATTAAAACCAGATGTTTTTAACTCTCAATCCGGAGTACGCAAAAACTAAATTTGATAATTAAATTTAATTGGTTAATTTAATTAAAAATGGTCTTTAGCTTATATTTGAAAGTCTGTATATTTAAAGTATGAAATGTGGGATCAAAAAGTGAAAATAATTGTTTTAATAATAGGGAAAATTTATTCATAAGTGTATAATCACTAAAAAAAAATTAAATCGAATGTTATGAAGAAAAATTGTAAAGCTGTCTGTTTTAGAGATTTATAGGTCGTGATACACGAGTATCACGACCTATAAATATATATATATTAGTTATATATATTAGTTGATAATTTTTCAGGGTAAATATTTCTTCATTAGAAAGATTATGCAGCATAGTTTGGCAACACTTCTTACTCTGACAAGATTTTACTTTTACGTAAGGAAGACAACAACTGTCACTTTACGGTGTTGATACTAAATAATTGAATTTTACACGCTGTTACTATCACCTCAAGTGACTCCGGTTTAGAGAAGCCTTACATAGAAAAATAAATTCTAACGGATTTTTAAAATAAATTATAATGCAGGATTCTAACGGATTTTAAAATAAATATATATTTTTAAGCAGTTTCCTTAACAAATCGTATTTCACCAGTATTGGATAATACAAACTACCAAAATGAATTCGAGAGAATACTTTAAAAGTTTTTACTTAAAACATAAACGTTGCCACTTTTTTAACACTATTATTGTCTTCAGCCAGCGGGTTAGTTCGTCTCCTGGCAAAATAAAATGTGCTGCTCCCTGAAGGAAATATTTATTGCAAAACGCATGAGCAAGATATACAGTGAAATAAATGCGCGTTTAAGGCCTGATTTATTAAACCTTTATTTTTTATTTAAGTGCATAAATCTCTGTGTAATGAAATAATATCGAAGGAATACTTTTCCCCCTGCTATATGGCTTTGCTATATTGAAGAGTGCATTATAAACACAAAATTTTATATTCTGGGTATGTAATTTCTGGAGGGAGGGTCTAATTCTTAAAACAGAAACCGTTAAAGGAATGAATTTAGCTGTGGACAACAATTATTTTCGTTTCTTTCTTTCAATAATCATTTTTTTTTTCAAATACCTACTTAGCTTGTAAGTACTCAGAGAAACGTTACCCAGATACAGATAACACGGCCTGATCAGAATTTTTGCCATCACTTGAATATGGGTAACGTGGCAGTTAAAATGTTAAATACACAGAAAGCACTACTTGTGCGTCAGACGAACTTCAGTTACTTGCGGAATTTAAATTAACATAAGATAACATTAAATTCAAATGTATGCGTAGCCTGAGAATACAACACGAAATATTCTACTAAGGTGGCTCAAAACAATTACGGTGCGTATTAAGCGTCGGCTAGCGAAGCTTAAACTCTAAACATTCAAACCCTTGGCTTAAATATACAAACAATAAATTTATATTATGGTGTGGACAACAAAAGGAAAACGTTATAGTAAAGATTAACATCATAATAACTAGTTAATTGAGGTAAAACTTTAATTCATTTTTAAGATTTTTAAACTTTTGTCGCTTATATTTTAGTTTGTATATTTCACCTACCTTACCTTAATTTCTGTCGCTTTCTTATTTCCGACATTAATTTTTCATTTCTATGATTTTTATTTAATTTAATTCTAGAAGAAATTTGTAATTTCCTTCGTATTTCATCCTTATCAAAATTCCTATATATTCAGACTCATTTCAGATAACTCCTGATCATAATGATTCTCTTTATTGTCATGGCATTTACCATTCCATTATTGCATTTAATTTTAAGCAGAATTTTAAATTTATTTCGCATGTTTAACCTTTGTAATTTCCTAATTATTCCGATATTTTTATATTAAGTAATTAGTTTTATGCCTATAATTGTTTTTCATAACTATTTTTTTTATTTTTAGTCATCCTTACTAAGCTTATATTTAAAGTTCTATAATAATTTACTTGTTTTTTTTCTTTCATTCTGCAATAATTCATGTATTCGTAATACTTACCCCTATTATTGGGTTGGCAAGAAAGTAATTTCGTTTTGCGTCAATAGATGGCATTTTGTTGAGTGTTTTATTCTTATGTTAATCTTATATATATATTTCTCTTTCAAGAATTCGGCAGCAGACACTTTTAAGTTTGTAAGAGAAATAAATTCCGTGATTTTTATTTACGGCCAGTTTTAACATAGGGTGCAAAAATAACATTTCCGACATATTTTATTTTTTTATTTTCATAAGGGCAAATAGGCAGCTGAGACTCACAAAGAAATATGCAAAGTTTATTGTCTTGATTGCTTAAAAGAACGCATGCGTCAGAATACTTTCTAAATATTTCGTTCAGGAGAGTTTTCACTTGATGATGATCAACGTTCTGGCCGATCTTCTGAAACTGATGATGACAAATTTAAAGTCATAAATTAACCAAATCGTTATATATCTTATAACGGTACAAGAGAATGGAAAAAGGTTGAATGTATCAAACACAACAACTGAAAATCACATCAGATGGCTTGAATTGATTAAGAAACTCGATATTTAGGTTTCGAAGGAACTGAAAGAAATTCACTTATCACAACGAATTAATATTTGCGATATGCATTTCAAACGCGATGTAATCGAACCTTTTTTTTGAAACAAATTACCACTGATGATTAGAAGTGGATTGTCTGCAATAACATTAATCGAAAAATATCATTGTCGAAGCATGAGGAATCATACCAAATGCTAAATAGCATCAGAAAAAGATCATGCTGTCAATTTGTTAGAATTACAAAGGTGTTTTTATTTATTTTTTTTTATTTATTTATTTTGAGTGGCTTCCAAGCAACCAAATGATCAACTTAAATGTTTACTGCCAGCAACTTATGAAACTGGAAGAAACATTCAAAGAGAAAAAGCCAGAATTGGCAAATGGCAAAGGAATCGTATTCCATCACGACAATCCGAGGCCTCACACATTTTTAGCAACAGGTACGAAATTACTACAGCTTGATTGGGAAGTGATGTCACATCCCCATATAGCCCCCAACTCATACCATCGGATTATCTATTTCGAAGTTTACAAAACTTCTTAGATAGTAAAAATTCCAATAGTAACGATGGCCTCAAATAGCAATTTGTTGAGTTTTTTTGCTGATAAAAATCTATCTATAAGTTCTATGACAGCGGAATCATGAAGTTACCAGAAAGATTACAAAAGATCATCGAACAGAATGGAAGATATTTAAATGATTGAGTTTTTTTTATGATAAAAATCAGAAGTTCTATGAGAGCGGAATTGTGAAGTTACCAGAAAGATTATAAAATGTCATCGAACAGAATGGAAGATATTTAAATGATTAAAGTACATTATTTGTATAGAAAATATCTGATGTGGAGACCACGTGGCTTCTTTGAACACATTTTTTGCGACACTTCATTTCAACTTATTTCCTCGAATTTCATTCGAGATGTATTTCTCTTTCAATCAACCAACTTTTGGTTGCTTTTGCTGCAATTGAAAGTTAAAGTTTCGTCACACTGATCAAAAGACACTGAAACTGATGCACCAAATGACTTAATTCACAATTCTTCTAAGAGTTTCAAATGTAAACAAAAGGCATCCTCGTAAGACCTAGCACCACTTTTAAATTGTTCATAATTCTACAACCATTGCATACAGATTAGCTAAAGGCATAAAAACCTTAACCGGAATATAAAAACAACATAATTCAATCACTTTTAAAGCAACAGAGTGCATAATTTATAAACCTGTTGTAGAGTCATTAGGTTATTTTTAAGCAGAAGACATGAAAAATGAGCAATGGCCTCTCTGGAACTCGAACCCAGACCTCGCCGAGTGTGCTACCTTTACATCGCGAAGGCATGCTGGAAGGAGGGAGAAAATAACTTATAATATAAGCATAAAATTACTGAGCACACCGAACCAGGTAACAATGTGGGAATATATATATATATATATAGTGCAGCCAATTACGACGAAAAAGGGATGTGCAAAACTGCATTTTATAGCAGTTCTATGTAAAAAATTTCAACGTTCTACGACTATTCGTTTTTGAGTTGTGCTACATAAATACGTACGTACGTACAGATGTCACGAAAAAAAAACCTCTTCTGAATCCAAGTTAAATCCATTTTGCAATCGGTTTTGGAAAAAAAGAGTCCTTTATTCTGTCCGTACGTACAGATTTCACGCATAAAAAATCATTCAGATGGGTTCGAAAGCGGTCAGAATGGATATTTTCATTGAGATACCAGAAATGTTTCGTAATTATAATACTTCCTTTGTAGGGTTTCCCTTAGTTTGGTAACCAATTATTTCAATTTTGGTATCTTTTCTAAACTTCTTATTTCTCCTCGCGTTTCCTCGCCAGGATGTAAATTAACTGAAGCCATTATTTAAACAGACGATACGAGAATGCTAGACAGAGCGTGATTTGATATTTTGTCCTCCAGCTGTTAATCTTAGTCGGTGGTACGCACTTTGGCCGTTTATTAAGTCCGTCGCTGATGTAAATTGCTGAGTAGTCTGTTAGCTTTAAGTAAATTGCCTAGTCTAGCACTACTATTTACCTTTTTGAATTTATTGTTACGTTATCCTTAAGTTTTCACGGCAAGTAGTCGATGTTTTTGTGATTACGATGTACGTGCCTTTTTGTTAAAGATATTCAGAAGAAAAGGACTATTTATACCCTTTTTTCTGTGCTCTTATTTTTCACATCTGCGCGAAAATTCGCCAGGCTTACTACTGAGATCGAGACATTTGCATGATAACTAAACAAATAAACCTTTACTTCGTACAAGAAATTACACCTTTACTTCGTACAAGAAAGTAAAAATTGAGCTTTCACACAAAATAACTGAAATAACTTTTTTGCCAATCCGATAATTCAAATAGATTATAAGCTATTATAAACTTTTACCATTTCGAATTTTTTATTATTTCCAGCATGCTTCTCACTGGAACAACCAATTTTCTAATATTTTTTATCCTATTTCTTATATTTTCCACTCATAGAGACCCTTGACATTTATTTATTCTACAGGATATCCATAATTTACTCGCCAGATAACAAAATTAAATTGAAAGGTAATTTTACAAAATAACAGGAAACAATTTATATCGATATAATCTTTAGTTCAAGAAGTTTCGTTTGTTCTGATTTCTGGTAATGGCAACAGGGAACTTGTTTTTTACAAACAAAATAGTGTCATGCATTGAAAAAGCAATTTAGGTTACGGTAAACGGAATCTTAAAAAAAAAAAAAAAAAAAAAAAAAAAAAGTTTAGAGGCAATTCCGAAAAGAATTTAATAAACCTCCGCCACTGGAACAATCAATTAAAATATAGTTAAAACAGTTCCTAAAAAAAGCATGTGTTTTGCATAAAGCATGTGCAAGTAAGCCAAGCGTCAGCAATGAAAATATTTTCGCCATTCGTTATGTATGCAGTTCCAGTAAATCCATCCGCCGTTGCCATCCTGCAGATAGAAATTCGCAGATCGAATGTTCATAAAGTTTTCATGAAAGGTTGAAAGTGACTGGCTATAAACTTCACATTTGTCAACAAATCAAACCTAATGATCGAATCGTTCGTAAGGAATTTTCTGTAGACATTCTTGACGGTATCAGTAACGATTATAAATTTCTTCAGAAAATACTATTCAGTGATGGAGCGACATTTCATGTTTGAGGTTAATCGAGTGCAGGATTTGGGTATCAGAAAACCCGCATTTTGTGAGGGAAAGTAAACGAGGTAGTCTCTAAGTTAACGTCTGGTGTGTAACAACTCATAACAAAGTGACTGGTCCCTTCTTTTTTCGGAGTCACAAAATTAATTCGGATGATTATTTCGATATGCTGAGATTGTTTTCGGTACCGCAATTAGAAGAAATGCAGGCACAGCTGGGTGAGGCCGTTATCATTGTGCAGCGTGTTCTTAGGTGAAACAGATTCAGATCGTTGGATTGGTAGAGGAGGACCGATTTCATGGCCATCCCGTTCTCCGGACGTCTCACTACTAAACTTCTTTGAGGATACCTCATGAACCGAGTTTATCCTGCAGAGATTCCAGCAATGAACAATTAAAAACTGGAATCATCCCAGAGACAGCTAATGTGACTCGGGAAAAACTTAATAACATCTGGAGGGTAATTGAGAACAGACTTTAAATTCTCCGAGTAACTAAGAGTGTTTATTTTGAAGTGTATTAATATAAAATTATTTGAAACGCTAGATAAAATTTAATCAGTTTCTCTCCTATCTCTTAATCTATATTATTTAAAACATATCTTTAACCAGTGAATAAATTATAGACACCCTGTATTTCTTTTTTTTTTTTTTTTTTTTTTTTAATGTTAATTGTTACTAATTCAGAAGTCAAACAACAAAAATCAGCGTTATATTTACAAAATT
The DNA here is from genome assembly GCF_044657685.1 of Stegodyphus dumicola. NCBI lineage: Eukaryota > Metazoa > Arthropoda > Arachnida > Araneae > Eresidae > Stegodyphus > Stegodyphus dumicola. The sequence goes on from NC_140776.1 coordinate 137,634,459, forward strand.
TTCACAGGACTAATTTCAATGGTTTCAAATGAATTATTCATTTGCAGTTTTGCAGCTGAAGATGGTGGTTCGGTAAAACCATTGAAATTAGTCCTGTGAAAATTTTGTAAATATAACGCTGATTTTTGTTGTTTGACTTCTGAATTAGTATTTATTCGGCGTGTTATTGTGTCTGTGTTAATTGTTATTTTACAATTTTTTTTTTTTTTTTTTTTGCACTTTAACCTTTCCAGTTTATTATTTCTTCCATAATATTTTATAACCACTCATTTATTTATTGTAGTTTCAGAGTGTAACACTACATCCATATGATTTTACTTTACTGAATTTTGTGTGAAAATTTTCTTTAACCCTTTTAACATTTCAGTTTAACATCATTTATTTTTTCTTAATTTTTTACATGTATTATTAAGTATTTCGACGTTTATAGTGGAATATTTACTTTGAGCTTATTACCTTTAAACGAACTTCGTATATTTTCAATTTGCTAGTTTAGAACGAATTTTAAAATTTCAATTTTAGTTTTACGATAACAGTCGCTGTTTTGACCATTCTAAATTTTCACATTGCTTCTAAGGCCTAATACTTCTTAGCTGAATATTTTACGGAAATTTTTTTCATTTTTATTCGTTTACCTATTTTTTGCATTAAAGCCATAATGACTATGCTTAATCTCAATAATTACAGCTATATGAATATTTAGTTTCGACAATATTTTAACGGAAGCCAGAAATATATTTTTGTATCACACTTATAAAAGATTTACTAAAGACCAAATTAGACGTTCAGTGTTCAATGGCTTTGCCCAATCAGTCACCACTCCATCTCCCCCTTAAAATTTTATTTTAACACTATAATTTTAACTCAATCATATCCTATTATATATACATTCAAATTCTTATTCGAAATTATGCCAGTAACCTAATTCGCAACCCAGATATAAGTTTTTTAATTACGTTCTATTCATACTACGAATTTTAGCAACTGAGAAATGAGTGTTTAATTATTTCGTTTTGGAACAGGATCTGTATATTTTTACAGGCATTACATATTTTTCTTAAAACATACCTTGAGGAATGGTAGATTTACGTAAAGAGAAAACTTCCACTAGTTTACTAAGCTGTAAACATCTTTTACACCAGGTGTTTAACAAGTTAGTAAACGAGTACCTGAAGGATGTTTACAGCAAATAAACATCTACGGGGTTTTATATGATTTGAAACCGGTAATTAGTCTAATAATCCCAACAGACGAAAGCGAATTATCGGTATGTCTGGAATAACTAAAAAGTCGTGGAAAGGTATAAACAACCTTTTTATTAAACAAAAATTAGAACATAAGTGCACTTTTTTTTGTGCTAACAATATTGTGGTGAGGCAAGCATACAGAAAGAATCAAATTTAAGTCAAATGTGTAACAGAAGTCAAAGAATACAATTTAAATCTTACTCGAAGCTGGCTCAGTAATTCTAACCGAACGTCAAAATCAACACGTAAGCTACGATATAAAGCAAAGACAAATAATTACAACTATCAAAACCTGGAAGTAACGGAGCGTAGCGTGTATGTGCAGTCAGAAACATGATCTGGTTTAACATTCAAAAACCTCACTTTTAAATAGTAGCTGACTCATTTACATTCTGGGTGAAGAAAATGGAAAATGAAAATTCTGGGTGAAGAAGTTATAGTAGTGAGATCCAATCAATAAAAACCTGGTTAATTTAAATGATAATAACCGTACACATCCTTCAGTATTTCTGGCTTTAGAGCTCTTTTTCGAATAACTTCAAATCATTTGGAAATACGAAGGCCACTCTGAAATTTTTTAGATACACATACAGTGTCTTACAAAAGTGTTCGCACATTTTAAGAATTTACAGGAAAAGCCCCGTAACCCGGAACTGAATTCGAATATAAAGCCAGATATTTTTACTTCCTTGTACGAAGTAAAAAGGAACTATTGTAATCGCGAAAAGTTTCAGGCAGCATATTTCAACTAAAATATCCATTTTGACCGCTATCGAATGAAATTTAACGATGTTTTTGCGTCATATCTGTACGTAAGGACAGAATAAAAGACTCTTTTCCTTCAAAAAAATTATAAAACTGCTTTAAAATTAATTCTGAAGAGAATTTTTCGTAGCGTCTGTACGAACGTATGTACGTACGTGCGTACGTACGTATCTCGCATAACTCAAAAACGAGTAGCCTCAGAACGTTGAAATTTTGTATATAGGACTGCTATAACATGTAGATGTGCACCTCGTATTTTGGTTGCAATTGGCAGCACCAAACGTATATAAATATATTTATATATATATCCACTCTATTACCCGGCTCAGTGATCTCAGTTTCTTTACTCTTATATGTTTGTAAATTGTACATTTTTTGCTTTAAAAATGATTGAATTATGTTCTTTTTATCTTCCGGTTAAGGATTTTATGCCTTTAGTAAATCTGTGTGCAATATTTTTAGAATTATCAGCAATTTTAAAGTTGTTTAATTGCCGCTAAGCCTGTTTTTAATGGCGGCCATTGATGTTTAAATTTGAAACAGGAGACTAGTGGATTTGTTGCCAATCTAGAGAAACTTCGCAACAACAAAGATAACGCCTTCATTTATTATTGCCAATTAAATCATGCTTAATCCTTTCTGGAATTTTTTCGAGGAAATAAGTGTTTAAGATTTACTTCGTAATTTTTAATATAGATATTTTGAGTTTTTATGTATTTTTGCCTTCTCGCGAAGTGAGAACTGAATTTAATTGAATGAGAAATACTCAATCGTCTGTGAAAAACTGTTTCTTTTTTTTTTTTTTTTTTTTTTGCTTAATTTCTTTTATACATCGTTCTAGCTTTATTATAGTATTTGAATAGAACATGTGGCAACGATTAGATAATTCTATTCTTTAAAATTTTGTGCATTATGAGTTATAATATGAACGAAATATAATACTGTTAAGTGAATCTAGCGCCAGAGTGTCGCTATGGTAAACAAATACTAGAGTGAATTTTAAAGAATGCATTTATTCTATTGTGCTTTATGCGCTGTCGGCGAAGTAGATTTAATTCAATCCAATAAGTTTAAATGAAATGCAAGAAAAAATGCATATAATTTAATATTCTGTACAAGGAAGTCATATGGTGTACACATCAGATTTTTTTCATATCATCTCCTATTTTGACGTTTATAATGCAATATTTAGTTTGAGCTTCTATTACCTTTAAACGAACTTCGTATACTTTCAGTTATAACTATTGTTATAGTGTCTTAAGTTTATCAACGATTTTTATTTCTACATCATCTTTCATATTTCTGCATGAGTCCAGATGCCGAATAGAAATCTGATTGTTCGATCCAAATACCTTTGCCTCTTTAAAGGCTTATTAATGTTTAGTACTTAATACATGGCTGTTTCAGGTTGTTTTTGTTTTGGGTTTTATGAGACTACGGCAAAGCCTCTGGGCTAACTTCCAAAGGGAAGGGTTGCTTTCGTGGATGACTTTCTAAAGGAAACTGACTCGTATACACGACACACATGGGGAAAACCACAAAAATGCCCATGCAGCCATCACAGCCTGTTCATGGGATTCGAACATCGGATCGAACTCCCAATGTTCAGCAACTTTTACAGCTCTGCTACTGGTGGGCCGGTTGTTTCAGGCAACTGTGAAGAATTATTGACCTGAATGTAAGAGGATATTAGTTTTCTTCGAAATGTCCTTCTGTCTTATGTGCGCAACTTAAAGGTTAGAATAGGTTTAAAACTATAGTACGTAATTTATCACCTGTCTCGCAACTGATAAGATTTTATATTAATTAACTTAATTGTCTTAGCTTGCCTGAACTTTTAATTCTACTTTCATCAGTTCCCACGAATATGGAAATCAGATAGGATTTTAATAAACACTGTGTTCTTGAGTTAGAGGAATATCCTTTGACAGCATTAGAGGAATATCCTTTGACAGCATTTGCTGTTCGTTTCCTGTTACCTGAATTTATTTTTATCGGTTTAAGCTTCGTCAAGCCACGTTTGCTTCGCGAGTGCTTTACTAACCGAACGGTTTCCCAAGGTTTGCTAGGTGCGTAAATTTATATTTCACATTCAGCCAAAATTAAAATTTGTTATGACGTATTCCGTCAATAAGAAATACTTGTTTCTATTATGCTTCCGAGTTTTGTATAATCATCAAGTTGAAGTATTGATAAACTGGTTTTACTTTAATCTTTAAGTATGTGATCTCTGAGCGAACGCTAGTTATCTAGTTATCTAACTGTTTTACTGCTATAGTAGCTTCGGCACTTTAAAATATTGGAGAACCGTACACACAGTTTTACCGCAAGATACGTTACTTTGAACATTTAGTTAACTTGTAGAATGCCTTCAATATATCAAGTTCAAGTATATCAAGTAGAGTGCCAAGTTCGTATTCGTTAATGTTAAATGCGTTTCAGCAAAGTATCCTCAAAAATGCAAGGCTGTTTTGTATCCGGAATAAAGGCTTATTATATTTAAGCCAATGTGATAGATTCTTTTTTGTGATATAAATGAGAAACCGAGCATATCCAAATATATTACGTGAAAAATATAAAGCGATAAATCAAAGCTTCATAGATAATTTTAAAGTAAATTAATTCAAATGCTATAAATATGATAATTAATATATTATATTTAGATTTATATATATATATATATATAAGATAAAAAATATGAAAGCAAACTTCTAAATTAAATCACTATAACCTCTTTTATTTTCTATTTTCATTTGGAAACTTCATCCATCTGTCCTAAAAAAGTCTAAACTGAGTCATTCGAATTAATCATGCGATATTGTAAACTAAAACTAAAAACTCTCTCCCTTCTTTCTAGAAAGTGATTCGTCACTTTTGCTTGTGCTATGCTCTTGGCTAGACGTTTTTCTGCAATTGTGTGTGTGCTGCTACTTACGTTTCTATAGGAATAATATCAAAATTTAAAATGTTCTTTAATAGGCACGAGTAGAGTGCCAAGTAAATTAAAATAAATAAAAGGAATTTAATCCGGCTCGATTGCTTATTCTTCAACATGTATGGACGCTCTAAGCTTCAAGTACCTGCGCAACTAGTATTTCTACGCATTTACGTCTCAGTGTTCTTATTTCAGTGCCTCTAAAAGCGTTCTGTCTTCGGCCAGTTCTAATTATGAGGAAATCTACATGGGTTTGTTATTCTGTGCTCACAGTGAATCATGGTAAAAGTCCTGTTTCACCGAAAATTTTAATGCAAGTTTGTGCCGCATTCATAATCAAATCTTTCATGTCTTTGTCATCCAACTACAGTTTCATTACACACATATATATGTAATGTTTTCAGTTATTCCAACACATCGTGGGTGAATGGTGAGGCTATTCCATTTCACGTTTTGGCAGATGGTTGACGAAGCTGGGATGATTGCACCACGGAGAAAAATGACGACTCAGGACTTTTCACTTTTAACAGCATATCTTTATTTTATTTTAGAGCAGATGATTTTTTCCAGATGAAGTTATACAAATAACTTATCCAGTAATTGAATTATTAGATACGACTGACTTTAATACGTTATAACGTTCTAACAAAGAAAGAAGAGCATAGCGGAGGCGTTAGCAGCACGAAGGCGAGAAGGCATCTGTGTAGGAGAACTTATGACGCAGCATTTATATGAAAGGTTATGTAACAGAGTAGCTTCTAGAAAAATGTAGGAAAACTTATGACGCAGCATTCATATGAGGAGGTTATGTAATATGTAAGATAACATTATATGAATCAGAATTATAACTATAAACATTAATTCTTCCTCTTTATTCTAAAATCGTAATAACTTCTCTGCATTGCGTCATTTCTAGATTATTCTATGACCCGCGCAGCTCTGATGACGTAATAATTATAAATCAAAACTTTTCTCTTCGCGTGCTTCCATCTTTCATAACTACGCACTTCAGCTTTTGCTCTCTACTGTGCTAAAATGTAATTTCGCTGGCTTGCTTTCTATCTCAACAATATCAAAAAGGTAAATGTTCTGTGGAAAGGCACGACTAGAGTGCCAAGTGATTGTGGTCACAAATATCAGTTGCAAATAAAAATGGAATTAAAACTGCCTCGACTGCCAAGTTCTTTAGATATTACCAAGTTAGCATTACTGACATACTACGCAATCAAAATCTTCTTCAATATGGGTCTAATCACGCATTCTACAGAGTGTTCAGTCTTTTCCTTTGCTTTTATTATGGCATATATATATTATTATATTTAAATCTGAAAACTCATCGAGGTACTGTTAGAACGTCAGCACGAGATAAATTCGTTTTCCTTTACTGAATTCAAAAATGACACATCAAGAACACATAACAGTTGTGTCTTCTTTCAAAACAGCTGTCTTGATTAGGAAATCCCTCTGTTTTTGACATAGCTGTCTTACACTGAATAATTTATCAAAAAAAGTGACAAGCGACAATTGCTACAACACGGTAATATTTCCAGTGAAATGGTAGAAGTAAAATTTCTATAAGAATAGATGTATTAATGTAATGGATAAATGTATTAATTGCTGGAAAAATAAGTACCGTATGAAATGTAGAATTTTCAGATTTTCTCAGAACGTTGCCTTTCGCTAAAACGTAAAATCTTTAATTTTTCAGCTCGAAAGGGTTGTTAGTCCCGAATGGGATATTAGTCTCGAAATGGCATTTTACATTGAATCACTATAAATGGCGTATCACTTTTCAAATTGTTGCCGAAAAATATTATCTCTCTTATTCTTAATTGTTTAATTAAAAAATTAAAATTAAACAATTAAGAATCTGCATGAATATATGCATGTTTCTCGCAAGTGAAAAAACAACTGTGCTTACAGCCATCAAATTTTGAATAATGTTGTCCTTCGCCCGAGCTGGGGCACCTGGAAGCTCGAATTTAGAATTTGCTTTATTGTCTACTTCATATTTTGTAAAACTTCAATGAAATTTTGATTAAAAAACTCAATAATTTCAAAGCGAACAGTGGCAAAAATGTAAGGAATAAAACATTTTTATGTAATTTTTATGTATGGCAAAAATGTAAGGAATAAAACATTAAGAGCACGAGACTCTATCGGAATTTCTAAAGATATGCTGTTTTAAAATATTTTATGCTTTTGCCGTTGAATCGAATTTTATGTGGAGTAAGCGTGAAGAACGTGGTATTTAATAAATAAAGTAAACACGCAAAATGTTACATACAAAGAACAAACATATAATACAAGTATAATACATATAATACAAACATAAAATACAAAGACAAAAAAAAAATGTTTTGTAAAGCCATCTTAATAATAAAACTGAAATGTAAAAAGACTGAAAAAATTCAACACTCATATCGAGAATTCTAAACGTATACTGCTATTCTGCTTTTAATTTTTTTTTAATTTTGCTGTTGAATTGTGTATGGCGTAAGTGGAAAAAAATGATGCTTAATAATAAACCTAAAAATAAATAAATAAATAAATAAATAAAACCAGCCACCCCCGCCCGAAACAAAAAAGATTAGTAGGAATGAGTGTAACAGCAGACTGGTAGATTGCGAGCTCAGCGAGAGCTTAAGAAACCTTAACAAAACCTTTTGGGTGACGGTAAAAATTTGGAACCTTTCAGATTATTATTATTATAATTTTTTCTTTTTCAAGATTTATTGTCCTTCTAATGCTTAACAAACTGAGGGATCTAAAAGCAATAAAATTCTAAATTTCATTGCTTTTAGAATTTCTAAAAATTTAATCTGAGTTTTATTTTTAATAATTCACCTAATTGTTTTAAACTAAAATACATTATATTTAACTGATAACTTTTAAGAATATTTAATAACATAGAAGTAATAAAAGATGTTTATAACGTCATGCATTATCTACCTTGGTACCGAATCGTTAAATTTCCCCCTATGGCTTCCTTAAATATTAATCAAGTAATAGTAAATAAAATTAAACTATACACAGAATTGTTATTAAAAAGAAATTAATATAACCGCTTTTTTACCCTGATATATCTCTCTAGGGTTATTTACCTTTTTTCTATATTTATTTTTTTCATGTATTTTCCTTTTATACTTATTTTTTTTAATTGACTGAATTATTAAAAATATGAAAATCAGAAGAATAAGAGATTTTGAATCGTTATTTGTAATACTTACAAGTAAAAATATGTTTTCGTGTTTTAGCTACTAAATCCGTAATGCACTATTCCTTTAAGTTGCTTTAATCCACATAATTTATTTCCGCTACTTTAAGCCAATAATTTATTGTCTAATTTTGATTAGTCTCTCCATCCTTTGATTCGACTCGCATATCGTTAGGACTGATAATTAAAGTTTGACAGCATCGATGAATACAGATGTCTATGAACAGAAGATTTGCTGCCAAAAATATTCAAACTCTAGGGTTCTTATGAATCAATCAGTTATTATGATTCGGATCTTCACTTAACTTCTTTCCGTATTCCTCACCAGAATGCAAAATATGCAGTACAGAGGCTGTTCGCACATTTCTTAGACGATTTTGGTAAGCGGTAATAAAAACTCGTGCTGCAAAAGAAGTAAATGCAATTGTACTATGTTTTTAAGTCAAAATTATCGTCTGTGGCTTGAAAGTTTTGTTTTTATTCAAAATGGCGAATTTAACGAAGCAGTGGTTCGAAGGCTACATTTACGCTCTTTCCGAAGAGAAATATGCATACTCCGTTATCCAAAAACGATGTGAGAGTCATGGTTTTGTGATATCTAAAGCGTCGATAGGTAATATCATCAACAAGAAAGGGGAAAAAACGTCAAATTGGAGCCTCAAGTGGGGCAAAATTTAAAAAAAGTATCCAAGGAAAAAACGAATATCTTCGACTATTGCAAAGGTACGTTGTTTAATGTTAAAAGAAACTCCCCTTAATCAAAGGACAGTTGCAAAATCATTAAAATGCTCGGTGTTCACTGTAAACAAAATGATAAACGTTGATTTAAATCTTAAGAAAGCGAAAAAACGCAATGTGCATCGTCTTCTTCCAAAACATATCGCTCAACGCAGGACACGCTGCAGAATTGTATATGAGAAACACTTATCCAAAGAAAAATGGAAACCAATTGTCACAATAGATGAAGCATGGGTGTATTTAACTGATTGTAACAAAAAAAGAGCCATTTATTATCATAAAAGGGGAGAAAAAAATTTAAGTACATGGTTCAAAGAATCGAAAGAAAGATTTCTAAGGGATTCATGATTGTTGCTGGTTTTTCTTATAATGGCAAGTTAAAAATAAAGAGAGTGCAAAAAAGGTCAAGATTAACTCCAAATACTATCAGGAACATATGTTATCACAAATTTTTCTGAATGAAATATCATCGCTTTACCCACAGTGCCATCAATCTGTGAGACTCCATCAGGACAAAGCTAGCAGTCACACATCAAAATCCAATGTAAATTTCCTAAAAGAAATGGAACAGAAAACTGGTATCAAGGCCATACCCTTCACTGATATCCCTACTAAATCTCCCGATGTGTCACCTATGGATTTTTGTGCTTTTGGACTTTTAAAAACTGCATTTTCCAAACGCTGTCCCAAAACCCTAACAGGACTCTGGAAGGCTGTTCGGGAGAAATGGGATAGAAAACCTCTTCTGCCACTTCAAAAGGCATTATTATCCTGGAAATTTCGGTGTCGAAAGATAGTTCAGGATAAGGGATGTCAAATAGAACATTTAAAACACAAGAATTTTATGTAATTTAGTTTTGTGAATACAATATACATCGTCTAAAAAATGTGTGAACAGCCTCTGTATAATTAAGGTGAGGATTCTGGATCTTACACAGGGAGAGCTTCTGGCCCTTGCATAGCTCTGTTTTTTTTTTTTTTTTTTTTTTTTTTTTTTTTTTTGCAGAAAAACGTTTTCAAGAAAAATTATTAACCGTATAAAGTATTTTGGAAGGAACGGAAGTAATAGCGGCACAGGGAAAGTAGTGTGAATGTGAGGGGAAAGTAATCTTAGCAAATTAAAATTGAGCACCAGAACGGTTTTCTTTTTTCTTTCTTTCTTTTTTTTTTTTTTTTTTTTTTTTTTTTGAGAAATTTATATGATAATGTAACACTTAAAATGGATTTTTTGAAGTCTGCTGAACCGAAAAGTAATTTTCAGGAAGCTATGTTGCAATTGGAGATAAACAAACTGGTGAAAAAAGAGATTCAGCCACCGATCTTGAACCTGAAGAATTTGAAGCCGGAAGAGAATAAGCTAGAGCAGTGGGTAAGAAACTTTTCATAAGTATTCAATGGTATCACAAGGTTAACTCATGTGGTCAATCATTCGTCAGAAACCGGAAGTCCCCCCCTCCTCATGTAGAGCAAAACCATATCGCTATGGCAAGGTCAAGGAGGAGATCATAGAAAAGCATATTTCGGAAATGCTGAAAAATAAAATTATAATTCCTACGATAACCCTGTAGTATTATGCCGAAACAGGTAAATTGATAAATGTACATGGGGCACCAGAGACTTCACTACAGAATCGAACAGTTAATGAATTGGAATTTTTAGGCTTTCTAATTGCATCTGAGGGATCAAAACCTCTTCCGGAAAAGGTTAAAGCTATTCTTAATGTTAAATTGCCCAACACTGTTCATCAGCTAAGAACCTTTCTCGGAAAGCTTAATTTCTACCATCGTTTTTTCAAAAACGCCGCCAGTACGCAAGCTACTTTACACGACTACTTAAAAAGCACAATGAAAAGAGGTAATCAGAAAATAACGTGGATGGATGAAACCATTCAGTAATCTGAAAAAACTGTAAAGAAGACTTAGCAAATGCTGCTCTTCTGTCTCACCCAGACCCAGAATTACTTTTTCGTTGTGCACAGATCCATCGAATTGGGCAGTAGACAGCAGTTCGAAAATGGTAGTTGGAAACCAATCGGATTTTATTCCAAGAAGCTTAGCCTCGCACGGAAAACTTACAGGACATATGATGGTGAACTTCTCGCAATTTATCTTCCATTAAATACTCCAAACATGCCAAACATTCCATTAAATACTTCGCCTTCTTAGCATGCCTTCGTAGTGTAGTGGTCAGCGTTCTGAGCGCGTATTCCAAAGGTCCGTGGTTCCATTCTCGGTGAGGGTGTTGCTAATTTTTCAAGTCTCCTGTTTCCAAAAAAATACCTAATGTCCCTACAGTGGCGCCCGAGCTAAGAGGGTGGTGGATCATGATTCTCCAAACCCAGGATTTGGCAATTGGGTCTCCTAAACCCCAGTTGGTCTTTAAAAGGGGGGAATATATAAGGTATTTCTCCCGCCTTCGTAGTGTAGTGGTCTGCACGCTGTGCGCGTGTTCCAGAGGTCTGTGGTTCGATTCCCGGCGAAGGCGCTGCTCATTTTTTATCACTCCTGCTTCCAAAAAATACAAATGTGATCGAGAAGATTTTCCTATATGGTGCTTCTGCTTGGAGCATAGCTCTAAATAAACATGCTCAAAGATAATTACTTTCTTTACAACGTTTATTTCTTCTACCAATCACTAAAGCTTACTGGACAACTCCAACAAGTTCTAGCATGCAATTTTAGCATGCATTCCTCCAATAACCCTCACTCTACTAAAAGAATCAGTTACAACCAAAGCATTATGTCTGCGACAACCAAGTTCCTTCTGTCATCCCTCAGATTATGAGGAACTCAGACAAATTCAAGACATTCATCCAGCACGTTTATTCCCCGAAAATTTGCTTACAGACTTATCGACTAATTTATTTCAATTACAAATATTCACAAATCTATTCAAAACAGAGCTGGGTGTAGGTTTTGCCTTTTGCGCCTTTTACAATGGAATGTAAATTAAAATCTAGAAAGCAAAATTAAACAAATCAAGTTTCATCCTCCATGCAAAACTATTGGCAATTCGAGAGGCAATTTAATTTGCGGAAATGTTCTCTACGACTAGCATAATAATATCTGACAGTGCTTTCGAGTATTCAAGCTGTAGTTAGGGCAAAGTCGTTCTCCATTAGTGAGAGATATTCAACATCTGTTAATGCACTTTCCAACAGATACAAAACCAAAATTATATTAGACACTTGCTCATGTGGGCACTGTCGGTAATGAGATCGCTGATCAGCTAACACGAAAAGCTGCAAATAGTATTTTAACATCAATTATTTCCTTGCCTAATTCAATTTCTTACTTAAAATCTCGTTTAGAAAAAGATCTTACGTCACAATGGAAATTTTTATGATCACAAGAAGTCACTGAAAGAAGAACACTTACCTTCTTACCCATCCCATCACGTAAATTGGTTTCTACATATAGTGCAGTGACTTATCTTCTGACAGCTCATGAACCTTTTGTAGCCTACTTATTTCGTTTTGGGCTACATAACACAGTTGCATTTGTGGCTTACCAAGTACATTAAACCACTACTTGTTTCAGTGTCAAATAATCAAAGATTTACAATTTTGGCCGTATACAAAGACAATGCTCGTGGATGGTTTCAGCAGATTCTCAGGAACAAATCTCTTCCCTAGAAGCTTCAGACTGTAATGAACTATTTTATTATAAACAACGACAATCTTAATGTAGTATAACTCTAATTTTTATTTATAAATTTTAGCTATTAATGTTATTAATATAAAAGCCGCTAAATGAGCAGAAAAAGCTTTCAGAAAAGTCTTTCAGACGGAACAGCTGCTCATTCTGTGCTTTCCTGTCTGACATGTATAGATAGAACAACTTGAATGGAAGCTCTTCCGCTCGAAAACATGTCGGTGAAAACTGTAGAGAAAGCTTTCTACATCAATTGGATAGCAACGTTTGGAATATCCTTACATCTAATTACTGATCGAGGAACTCAAATTTCATCTGGAATAGTTCAAACCCTGTCAAGAATCTGTGGCATTTAGCTTTCACATAACACAGCCTATCACCCACAGTACAATGGCTAGAAAAAAGGTTGCAAGGATCAATAAAGGCTGCTATAAAAGCTCATAATAATAAATAATTTAGAGTGAAACATTACCAACAGCTCTCTTAGGCCCACGAACAGCAATCCATGAGGATACTAACTACACAATAGCAGAGATGGTATATGGAAAAATATTAAACTTCCTGGAGAATTCTTTGAAGCAAAAATAAATCATGTACCACCTGGAATTACTTGCCCCCCAACATTTCTAACGTAACATTCTTTATTGGTAGGGGAGTAAATGTAACGGCATAAAATGTAAGTAGATAATTAATTTAAAAGTGACTCACAAATATTTTAATAATTATAAATATTCACTTTGCATATTATTGTATTATTTTTAGGTGGCAACAGTTTTCATACTGGAGTTCTTTTCAGATTCCATTGCTTTGCTTTTAAGAAAAAATTAGCTTTACTACTTGAGTTAAAAAATAAAGGAGTTAGTGTTAATATGATAGTATCAGTTGAAGGACAATAAATATGAAGAATATGGATACAAATTTTCCTTCGTAAATATAAAATTAGAAAAAAGAAATCGATTTGAAATATATTTATTGAAGCAAAATACGTTTTTCTATGCCTTAGAGCTTCACTCTTTAGAATTCTCATTTTTGAGGTTGTAGGTAGGTAGATGACGGAAGACTGGAACGCCTGATCTATAACATAGGTAAGCAGGCATGTGTCCCGCGTCCTCTCTTTTTGAGGTTGTAGAGCCACTAGCACTTTTGGAACAACAGACGTGAAAAATGAACAAAGCTTTTGTTGGGATTCGAACTTTGGACCATCTGATGCTAGCGGGATGTGGTTCCACAATAATCCCGAGATAGCACGCATTAAGGAGGGAGAAAATACCTTGCAAAGTTTTCTCGATGTTCTGCATCCTTTTATTGATTAAAGTACTTTTTGCTGTCTGTGAAGAATGTATGTTAAAAATTATCAAAAAGTCTAGAGTAGACGCCGCTTTATGCGATCACGGTCAATGTTATCATTCGGATATTGTTATGGAATTGCCGAAGTACCGCCCATTTCTACACGAAATCATGGACAATACATCGTTTACTGGGATAAAGATTTCAATTAATATGATCAAAATATTATAGTAATTTTGTCAGAAGTAAAGTCGCCAAAAGTCAAAATAGTTTATAAAAATTGGAAAGCGTCAGAAAAATGTCGCCAAGTAAAGGCTCACATCGTCAATCAGCTCTTTGTTTCCATTATACTCAACCATTTAAAATTATTGAAAAAAACTAGTTTGGTTTAGATTTTGAATAACTCTATCGATTTTGAGGGTGATCAGACACAGGTTTCACTTCTTCAGGAGCAAAAAAAATTCTGCAGAGTTTGTTTTCTCCTGATCCTTAAAATAATTTTCTCTGAAAACATCTACGCCAAATCAAGCTTGCTTTTGTGCCTAATTTTAAATTTTACATCAGCATGTTCTGTCTCAGTGAATGTACGATGCCTCTCAACAGGATGCCTTCCCCCCTCCAACTATTAAGATTAGAGGTATAGCATCGGTCAAACAATTTCCAGAAGTGTTATGAACAGTTCTTAAATGATCTTTTGGCTTTTCCTAACAAAAATTCTGTGAAATACTTATTTATACACTTCTAGTCGAATTTTTATTAAACTAATTAAAATCTATTGTTTTTAAACGATATTTTTTCTCGTCATTTAACATTATCATTCGGTTAATGTTTTCAAAATAGCCGTGAACAACGTGATTACACAAAACGGTGCCCGCTGTATTTCATTATGATAAAAGTTATGAAAGCCTCTTTCAATCTTTCAACTAAGCTGCAGATTGCGTGCATTCTGTCTCTTTTAGAAAGATCTAGAAGTCTGCGTCTCTTCTTTATTAATTTATCTATGAAAGTTTTATTCATACAATAATTCATGTCTTACATTTTCAGTAAAAGTTCTTGACAAGCTGCGGTTACGTTTTAAAAAGTAGGATTTAATGACAGAGAAGCTTGCATCAAATATTTAAATATCTTTTGATAACAATGGAAATAATGCAGAATATTTCAAAAAGCTTGATTGTGTGGCTAAATCTTTCGCGACTTATAGACCGTATATCTGTAGTTTTTTTTTTTTTTTTTTTTTTTTTTCGAAGCAGGACATGGGAAAAATGTGCATTGCCCTCCCCGAGACTTGAACCCTGGACCTTTCGAATATACGTCAAGAATGCTTTCAGTTACACCACGAAGGCAAGCGGAAAGGAGGGAGAAAATACCTTATATACTCCCCTTTTTAAAAGGTGACTGCGGATCAGAGGACCCAGCTTCCAAATCCTAGTAGTGTCTGATTCTCGTCCACCACCTTTCATTTCGGGCGCCACTTGTAGAGTCCTGAAGCAGGAGACATGAAAAATGCGCATTGCCCTCGACGGGACTCGAACTCTGCACGTCTCGAATACGCTTCGAATGTGCTTCCAATTCGAACCCTGGACCTCTCGAATACGCTTCGAGTATGCATCTGATTACACCACGAAGGCATGTAGGGAGAAGGGAGAAAAATACCTTACCAAGTTCTAGTTAAAGAAGTGAATCAAAAACGTTAAGCTTTCAGGTTACATCCATTTTGGTTGCGTGATTTTTTTAAACATAAAATTCTAATCTTTAAACAGGCTTTCTCTGACTAAATTTCGAATTAGTAAGTTTAGATTTAACATTACTAAAAGTCTTTTTTTAAAAAAAGTTTGCGCTACAGTATCTAAAATTGAGCATGAAAACATTTTCAAAATTTTATGATTTATTCTATTCATTCGAAGAAATGATAATGCGAATCACTAACGTCAGAGAATTTATAAAATTTAACTTATAAAAGATACGAATGCAAAAACTTGGAATTTTCATTATAACTTTCAGATTTTTTTAAAATTTAATCACTGGCAAATAAATTCCAGAAAGATTTCAGAAAAGATCTGTTTGGTATGCAGCACAACATGGCATCAGTATTTAATAATTTTTGATAGTATTTCTACGAAATTGTTTTATACTTCACATTTCATATGGAGATAGCTTTCTTCGTCTTTTTGCACTTCAAAGGTGATCCATTGTTTTAAATTATCATGTAAACACTCATCATGGCAGAATAAAGTTTGAAAGCAAAACGGAAAAGAAATACTGGAAGCATCATTTAACATCTACACATCTCGGAAAGCATTGCTGTTGTGTAAAATATAAGACTTTCAAGCAATGAAGAACAGATAAAATCCTTGGCGATATCAATTGACAAAATGTAAAAGTAACTAATAAGCAAGTTATTAGTATTATTAAGAAATTAATTTCTTTGAAAGCTGGCTGTAAATTTCCAATTCTAAGCCGTCCTTACTTTTGGCTGTCGATTAGATTCTGCAGTTTCATGTAATGTTATGACTAGCCAGCGGACAAGCAGTCAAACCGCTGAACACTGGTAGTTCGACCTTGGCTTTAAATATTCCCCAATCACCCTTTAATTGGAGGTATTTTTCTCCCGCTTTTCAGCGTGACTTTAATCTTGTGTGTCTCAGTTACACACACAAGATTAATGGTGTTTAATCTTGTGTGATTTGTGGTCTAAGTGGAAGCACGTTTAGCCAGAAATCAGGAGGTCTGGAGTTCGAATTCCAAAGAGGAAATTGGTGATTTTTCTTGTTTCCTGCTCCGATAAATATCTAATGACTCTACAAACATGCATCCAAGTTATCTTTAAAAGTCCTCCACAAAGGCATCACTCTCCTTACGGAAATAGCTAGTCATGCTTTGCCATAATCTGAATAATACATGTTATCTGAGATGAGTGACAACATTTAATCCCATGTCGGACAATCGAGACTGTTAAGTACAACAGAACTTCGGTTATCATTAATCTGGAGACTGTTATCGTGACGGATAAATAAGTTAGATGGATAACAGAAAGTTCTCCCACCCTTAGCACCGAATACACTACCAGAGTCAATAGCAAAGATCCATTTTTAGCTAAGGATATGGTATAGTCCTTATAAAAATCAAGATTTGAATTGAAAATTATGTATTAGCTCCACACTTTTTTGTTGCCGTGTGCACGCGTAAGCGCGCACACTCACGCAAAGAAGTTTAACGCGTGGAGTTTTATTAAGTTATATTTATTAATTTATCGCACTGATTCAATGAGTGACTGATAATAGAAACTTATGGTTATAGGGTTCCAACCTTGAATTTACAGCTATGCATTTGGAACCTTGAGAACTGGTAAGCCAATAATCGCTTTACCTCAGGAAACAGAAACGTAAACTCAAGAAGGGTTAATTACCCTTTATTGCTCAAAATAAGGATTAACAGATGGCCCTTTTCTCAGGACGTATAGAAAAGTCTCCACTTGTGC
This sequence comes from Stegodyphus dumicola, assembly GCF_044657685.1. Taxonomy (NCBI): domain Eukaryota; kingdom Metazoa; phylum Arthropoda; class Arachnida; order Araneae; family Eresidae; genus Stegodyphus; species Stegodyphus dumicola. The sequence continues at coordinate 137,651,779 of NC_140776.1, forward strand.
TTAAACTCAAGAGTACTAAGAAACTTAACTAATGCTTAACTAAAAAGATATATCCGAAGCTATCAAAATTCTACAGGAGCTGGCCTCTAAATGTTAACTAAATGGCAAAACTATCAAGGGCCTGCAATACGGCCTAGCGTAGTAATAGCTTAGAGAGAGTGTAGCCAAAAGGCAAACGCGCGCTAGTCTGAATCTCTGGCTCTCTAACGAATTCAGTGGGACTTCGACTTAAGTACCGCTCTTCCTTCATTTGCATTAACCGCGATTCTAAAAACACACTCTGACAGGAAATTTGTAAGCTGAAATTAGAAGAGACAGGGAAGTAGCTTTGAAGAAAACTGTTAAAAACTTAAGATAAACCTTACAGGGTGATGGTTAATCGAGTTTCCAGTGCAGGTCTTGAATTAAACAATGATCTGAGACACTAGATCTCAGCCTTCAACCTTGGAATGAGAGATATTTAAATGAACTTTCTAGTAAACTTTAATTATAATATATAAGCAGTTTTTCGTTCGAAGAAATTTTTAATCCCGCCGCCTCAGAATAGTTTACTAATTTCACAAATTCACTTAGAAAGTCTTTCACAAAAATATTCCTTGCCAGCCACATAGTCTGCGCTTATTTTGTATTGTAAAAAATTATCTACTTGCCAGAAACTAAGAGTGTATGTCAGCAAATGGAATTGTTAATTATCTTCGAAAAGAAAGAATATAGATGCCTGAGAATTTTGTTTGTTAAGTAAAAGCGTTTGGAATGATGTTCCTCTTGCCTAATTATTATTACTATTTTGTTCCATTTTTCATTTTAGTTTTTGTGGCCGTGACTGGTAATGTCATTCTAGTTTTGACTACGCTACTAGTAAATAATGTTACTAAGCATTCGATTTGCGCAAACATGGAACAACTTCTCAAACTCTTGCGTGTATTGATTGAGTTACCTTAGTAACGAGAAATATACATCAGATCATCGTACCTTCCTCAAAAATAACGGATCAATGACACTTTTAAGAGAGATGCAATCTTCGAGTAGCGTGAGAGACGTTAATGCTCTTTTGCTTTTAGGATTTGGTTAAAAAATAATGAAAAGAATTGTCAAGAATTTTCGGAAACAATTTCATAGTTAATAATGCGGTCAGTAATGTCAAAAATATAATGGTTTTATTGTTTACTGAAGATAGCGTTATATCTAAAAGATGTTCTGGAGTGAAAGAGTGGTATTAAACGTTCTTCTAGTGTGTTTTTGAATGACATCTGAATCCTTCTGCGCGCTAGTTCACGCAGATTTGCGAACAACTTGCCCTGTAACAGGTAATTTTTCTTACTTATTTTCAAATTCTTTGTCATTTGTGTTATCATTTCTAACATTACGCTCTAATTGTTAGTAAAATATAAGCATTTTTTAGCTTTCGAAATATTGAAAAAAAAAAAGCATGAAATTCTGAATGTACATACACAGAAAATTATGTAATATGTGAAACGATAGTTAAAAACTTTTAAAAACTTCCAATCTGATCCATCAGCTTAATATTTAGAAGGAATGTCTGAGTACGTCAAAAATTCCATATTGAACTTTTTAATGGAGAAAAGGTTACGCGCATGAAACTTTCAACAATTAGTCGAAATTCCAAAATGGCCATTAACTGCAAGTTGTTCGATAGATAACACCCTACACCATGTAAGTAATATCTCATTTGAAATATCAGTTCCAGTTTAGGCTACTGACTTTAAAAACCATTGGTTTGATGCAGTATGGAGATGAACATTTCAAAAGCAAAATCAATTTTTATGACTGAGAATGATTTCGCTACGCTTCTTCAGGAAAAGCTTTTGAAGCTTTTAAAAAACCATCCCAAACGTTCATGAACCTTACAAGCCAATGATATTTTACTTGGTAATCTGATTTCAAGAAACTCAAAGCGTTTACCAATAAGAAACGAAGTAGCTAAGAATGAGAGAAAGCTGACAACGCAATCAAATTAATGACGAGGATTACACAAATGATATTTGGGAAAAGTATCTTCATCCATAAAAGTGTGTTCGTATTTTTGACAAACTAAAAGCATCAGATTAGCTCAAGCTGTTGTGCGTTGTTTATCATTGGAGTAGGAACTCTTGATTATGTGCTTTTTACAAGCAAAACTTGGTTTCGTCTAAGTGACTATGTCAACAGCCAAAAAAACATGAATATGGAGCTAGTAAAGTTTGTGTATTTCACAAGACATCTCCACATTCATTAAAATTGTTTGCTTTACATATATGCCAGATATTGTGTGCCTTCCTTCCCTTTTTTAATGATTTTAGATGGAAATGGGCATGTTGACATCATCCTACACTGCTTGAAAAGAAGAGGAGCGCTTTTTTTGGTTTCAGCATGGTCTAGTGAGCAATCTGGCATTCGTTTAAGGAGACAACGTAATTTTTCGCTGATATTTTTGTTGACTGCTTCATTTCATAAGGACTGGCCTCCCAGTGTCCCTGAATTTGTCATCCGCGCATCTCTTTCTCCTAAAAGCACATGTTTATGCAAGCATTCTTGACTCTGTTGATGAACTTCAAGCGGACTGTACGGTTTATGTTAATTAACAGTTATTAGGATTTGAACCTTTACTATAACTTCTGACCATAGTTCGCACCAGAATGCAAATTAGTTATATGTAAATGTATTTATGCTGAAGGTTTGAATGTTTTACAGTTAGAGCTTTTGGTGCCCTCTGTTGCAGTTATGTCCTTTCGTCAGCTCTGCCAAAGATTATTCTGGCTAGTAATTTTGCTAGTCAACGTTGAAATCACGCCGTTAATTATTTGAGACAGCTTAACTAGTCACTTTGTGTAGTCTCCTATTACGTTACATGAATTTAAACTTTTGTTATTTTAAATACCCGCAAGTGGAAGGGATATTTTTCCTTTCTGTAAGCACAATGAGTGTCTTTCGCTAAATTTAAAGAATTAATAAAGGGTTATTTTAAACTTCGTAAGGCTTTATTATATTACTTCAGACTGGAGAGAATTCGTTTTGTCAGTCTCGTAGAGCCTAAAGAATATTGATTTCAGCTTTTACTCGGTTAGAACCCTAGATTCTGAAAATGAAATTTAAAAAAAATAAGGATTCGTACATTGAGAAAGTGATCTCAAACGTAGAAAAATACGTTCGTGCAAAGATTCAGGAGAAAGACTCACATTTTGAATGTATACTCTAACGATGTTCAAAGTTTTGTTATTTTTTTTCCCTTTCAGAATAAGATATTTTCCAATTTGGTTCATGTCTGTGGTTTGATTCATCAGTACTTTTGTTTTTTTATTTGCCACATTTATTGCATAATTTACTGAAACGAAAAATATTAGGAAAGTAGAAGTGAAAACAACTTTTTTTAGTGAAATTAATATCCAACTTTGACATCTAAAAAAACAAACTCTTACCATTTAAATCAATTTTTAATGGTCCTTTTAATACCAAAATATGTTTTTATAATTTGAGAGATCAAGTAAATGTCTGATAGGCCTTGCATTAACTACAAATTTCTGTTTTAAGACTGGGATTTTTTTTTCTTGGGGGGGGGGACGGTGAGAGGGTACAAACAAAAACAGCAATTTGCAATTTTCTTCAGCTGCTAAAAAATGAGATTTTTTCTAAAAACTACGTTTTTTGAAATACGTATACAAAATTTAATGGATTGTTTTCCTATCAACAGAAACAAATACTGTGTTTATTATTCTTTAGATATATGTTTAATGTAAATAATTTTGCTACAAAAATAGTTTGAGTAGAAAGGTTTGCAAATACCTCTTGTTTAAAACGCACCTTATACTGTTACTTAACCTATCTTTAAAGGTTTCCGAAAGTGGATGTAACGTTTCTATAAATATGAACATTTATTGAAATATTCTATTTTACTAATAACACTGCGAAATATAAAATTTAATTATTGTTTAACTTTCATTATTTATGTCATTTTCAGTATAACATTACTTAATTCCTTTGCTGTATATGCTGAAAGCCATAAAACATTATAATTTACAACAGCATTTAACTGTTGTATTCTTAATTCACGTAGTCTAGATACGTTTATTTATACTGTACGTTTAGTGTTATTATTATTTGCCTTAATATGTAAAACATTTCCCAGTATTTTTATAGGAATCAGCTTCATTTATTTAATTGCGAGCCAAGGGTTTCTGTTTGTGCATCGGAAGTTAACACATTAAGGCAGGCATTCCCAACCCTTTCTTGCATTAAACATCTTTTTAAAAATTGGTTTTCATTATCTACACCTTACATTTTTCTGTATATCGTGCATCATGCAATATAATCATAATAAAATAACATAAAGATAACAAAAACATGAATAAAAGGTCAAGAACATGAATAAAAGTTTTGAAAAAAATGGTTTATGAGAGTTATGTTTTATTTTTTATATTATTATTTTATTTTTAATTAAACAAGTTTTCAGAAACAAAGCAGATTATAACTGCTTAAAAGTTCAATTTTAATTAAGTGATGTGCACTCGATATATTCGTACAATTTTTCAATATTTGGCATACTACGGCTTATTTTTTTAATTATTTCGTCGCAATAGTGCTGTCAGATTTATGAAAGAATTCTAACTCGGTATCGAAAAAGTCTATAAATTTCTGCAAGCAGTTATTATCTGCAAAGGGTGATCGATATTATGTCTATCAACTACCGGTGCTTATTCAGCTGTCAGGCCTTTTGATCATTATTTATCACCTTTAAAATTTAATTTCCTCCTCCTCAGGGGGCTAATACCGACACCGTTAGGTACGACTGTTTTATAGTAATCCACGTTTGTGCTGTGAATTACAGAAGCCAGATTAGTAAATCATATTAGAAAATAATTATTTTGAACGTTATTTTTGTTTGATTTTTTTCAGAACGAGAATAAATCCTTCATGTCTTTTTTAACTAGTAAATAATCTTTAATTTAATTTGATCTCGTAATTTTATATAAAATCCATTGAATTCTACAAGAAATTATTCTAATATTTTTTATATTTTTTCTGTATTAAAATCCTAAATAAATTTAAAGGGTGACTGCGGAAATCGAATATCCGTAAGAAGTTGCCCAGTTGCAATGAACTCCTGATTATGTGAGCAGCATTTCCGAACGAAAAATTCTGAGACTGATAATAGAAAAAAATTTTTGCGATAGAAGGCGTCTGAATAACTGCTTATACATACGAATTAAGACATTATGCTGTAAAGTGATATAATTTAATGTGAAGGTGGAAATAAGAGGAGATGCGCAAATTTGAAGAAAAGCGGAGAGTATGCAAGAAATAGAGATTTAATTCGTAGATATGTAATATGGCATACAGTAGTACATGAAAGGAAATATATTTATTTATGTTCAATAACTGAGAAAGAATCATTGCTGATTGAAGCTGAACGAAATGCTTTACTTTTTGTCGCTAATTAGAATATTTTTCCTGTTAGTTATAGCTACCAAGATGTTACTGAGAATGCTGTTAAAAGAGGCTAACCAGATACTGGAAGATGACTTTTATAGATTTAAGTGGCATATGGTCGTACATTCAAATACGTATAGATCCGGAAAGCCTTATCCGCAACAAAATCACAGATCCTGTCATCCTTCGGCCGAGTCACATAAGGCATTTAAAGAAAATCGCAGTCTCTGGAATTAAAATACAATGCTCGTATACCAAGGAGCCATACATGTAACACTACTCAATTTCTACATACCCTCTACAACAAATGTAAGTTTATCAGAGTGACTTTATTTTCTCCGGGATTTGAACCACTGATTTTCTAGTTCCCAATTACATTCGCTACCGGTTACAACACGCATGGTAGAAAGTAATAATTTCTTGTATTTTTTCCTACTGAAAGAGCAAAGTGACTTGGAAGAGAAGAACGAGATACAGCCGGCCAAATCCAGGTAGCAACGAATTAGAGTCTATCACATTTTTAGTTAGGTGCCATTGAAGAGCAATTAGGTTATTTAGGGTAAAAAGTACGAAATATCAACAATATCGTACCGGGCTTTAAGGGGTGTTGGAACCCCAAAATCTTCAAAAAATAATGATTTCGGATTTTTGCATTTTCAAATTCTCTACACTTTTATCTTTCTAAAAATACCATTCTTTAATCTCTATGAAAATTAGAACTGTAAAAAAATCTAGTTTTAATTTGTCATCTACTGCTTTGATCAATGAGGATTTTTACATAAAAACGCGTTTTTCTCCAAACGTGATTTTTTTGTACTCGATGTACCTTTTCTCAGGAACTACTGCTCACAGGTACCTAAACTTTTTATGGCTTATTTATTAAGTTCCCTAATATTTACTGAAATGAGCTTTTTGTAATAAACTTAGAAAAAAAAACTCTTTTTTTTTTTTTTTTTTTTTTTTTTTTTTTGTGAGAAAAGGGCTAAATTTTACTAAGCCTAACGAAATATTCTGTAATTTACTCTAAAATTCAAAATGTTTCAAAAGCTCATTTCAGTATAATCAGATAGGTATACTTTAATTACAGAATAAAATTTCAAGCTTGTAACTCCAGCAGATTTTGAGAAAAGGTACATCGAAAATGGCCAATTTAACATTGTCGGTATAGGGGTTTCTGATAGCCCTTAAATCAAGGATCTTCCATATACCAGCCGGTTGTGTTAACCAAGTACACCCCGAGAGCAGGTACGGAGGAAAGCGATAATTCTTCATAATCTGTGTGGGATCAGATTCAGAGATAACAATAATTGTACATGTAATGGAACAGGACATGTCTCACATTATTTATTCAAATAGCATCTAACTCAAAATCGTCATTTCTCGCAGCCTGCAACACATAATGTCAGAGTATAAAGGTGAAACACATCACCGAGAAGAATGGAGTTTGACTAAGCGTAATAAAAATAATCAAATATACCAAAGAGAACTTAGACATCCTATAAACTACGTAAATTATACAGTTTATATTATACAGTGCAGTATTATACAGTACAGAAATTATACAGTATATACAGACTCTTACTTGCATATACGGATCTCTGCTGACTCTTTGACTGAGCAAACCTGAACCAAGAAAGGAATACTCTGTAAATATAAAGCAAAACAGGGTAAAATTCCAGAAATTATAAAATAAGTAATTTCAGTTTCTGTTTCTGTACTGGCTGCATAACAGAACTTTCTGGATGCTTCTCTATAAGATTCATACGCTGTCAACAAGAAGGAAAAGATTCGTCCTCGCGAAATATTGTATCAATGCGTCAATGATTATCGGGCATCAATGAAATTATTTCTTGTGATTATGTATTTGAAAATACAAGGAAAGAAAATATATAAATGGGGATGGAAAGCAATAAGAATAATGAAGGATATAGAATTTTATGAAATAAGGAATATTCCTGATGCGACGATTTAAAAAAAACCAACGCGACAGCGTGTAGAGGAAAATATTGATGAATATTAATGAATAGGTTAGTATAAGTTCAGGGGCCAACCTATTATTTATCCTGAGGAGGTAGGTAAAAGCCTATTGTACTGTCTATCCAGATTAATATTGTCTTCCTAAGGCCCATGATGCCATTCTGTTGCCGAGGTGCTACTGTTGTTTGCTGCAACCAACATCGCAAGCTCTGGTAGTGTCATCAGTTGAATAGCGAATGTAGCTACAATGGGGTCCTTAAAACGTCTGTACAATGTTATTACACAGTACGAGCAAATAAATGAATTCTATTTTAATGGCATTACATCTCTACTCTGTATTTCTGATATTTTGACAACATAGCTCTCAAGAAAGGGAATGCGACAGTTCTTTGTGAGGAAGGATATACAATACATAATTTTTATCATTATTTTTATGAATGTCTATTTTAAATATCACAGTGTAGGCTATTCGTATGAAACTACTGAAGAGTTCATTTTTACGGTATGGATGCGTTAATTTCAGCATTTAAGCGCCATTTCTGGATTATTCATCCATATCCGTGCGTCAATTATCGTTGATAAAGGAAAGGTGCACGCAGAAGTTTTTAACTACTATTTTTTACTTCTTTCAGATTCTGATGGCCTGTCCAAAGCTCTGCAGCTATGAATCGCTACGTGACTCTGAGTCCTTTAGGTGATGGAACGTATGGTGATGTTGTTCTCGGTAAGCGGTTGGACACTGGAGAAAAAGTTGCGATCAAAAGGTACTTTAATATATAGAAAGAAATCATTAAAATTTCATAAAATGTGAATGAAAGTGGTTTCTAAAACTCTCTTTCAAAGAGAAAAATTCAGATAAATCCATTGTACCTGCAATGTATCGATGCCTTAATTTTTCGGCTAGATAATTCTGCTGTCAAATTTTATCTCTATTAATTTTATTTTTACTTATCCTATTCTCAAGTTTTATAAGCGCAGACATCTATGCCTTCTTCAGAAATAATATCATCCGTTTATAAGCGAAATATTTGTACAGTGTTAACAATTTTTGTCCATTAGTAATAAAAGAAAAAAATAATCAAAGTAAAATAACTTTTATGACTTTAGCAGTGGAACTTTTACTGTGGTTTCTATAGAAATTTCAACCATGAATTAACTTTCAAACGCATTATAGTTCTGATTAATTAATACTTTTTCATTCAGATTAGATTTGTAAACAGCAATAAATACGTACAATGTTAATGCCAGTAAGTGTTTAAAAATTAAATTGGGTATCTAGGAATGTGCTGCCTAGAAAATTATTTAATTAGCTGTAATAAGTTTAGTTTTATTCCGATTTTAGCTTCCTTCTTCAACATCAATTCAGTCTTTTGACGAAGACGAATTTTTGGAAATTTTATTGTATACTGTAAATCGAGAATAATTTTCTATCGATATAATATTTAGCTAAAAAAATTAATTATTTACCAAAAAAAAAGAAGCAATTTTTGTCTCGAGTACCTTAATATTTGTATTACTCGAAAATATTCCTTGACCCATTTTTGTAACCGATTTGTTTTCAATATTTAATTGCTTAAAAGATAAAATTACTTAAATGAATTTCCTGTTACTTTTCTTACACAGAAATGAAAAACAGTTAAAAGATAATAAAAATAAAAGAAGCTTTCTTAACTAATGCTTAATAGTTATCCTCAGTTATACGAATAATCAAAATAACATAATTTCCTGAAATGAAGTTGCTCATAAGAAACTGAGGTAATTTTTTTTTTCTCTGTCTATTATAGAAAACTATCTGATAGTAATCTGATATTTCAATATTGATGGAACACATGATTTCCTTGAACATGATTTCAATGTTTTTTTTTTCAATGATCTCTTATGAAATACGTAAATGATTATTCATTTAATTTTCACGTACAATAACTGGCAATACCACATTTATTCCTCTCTAATTTTACTGATTTTTCTCCTTTGAAAAATTTGAAAGAAGAAATTATACGTTCTTCTGAAGAGAAATGGTAAGGGTAAGTGTTGGCAGATTTAGAAAAAGAAAACGCTTAAGAACAGATGTGCTAATATTACAGTACTCTATATTTCAAACACTTTAGTTTAAGTTATTGCTTTTGATACTCTTCATTCTACTTACGCATTATACTACTTTGCTAGCCATCCATACTTACCTATCATAAATGAGAAGCTTCTAAATTATATGCTGAAAAACCTAGGGAAGAATATATGAGTAAGCTTAGCAGTGATCAAAAATGCAAAATGTGTGCAGTGATTCAAAATATACTTGAAACAAACATGTACACTGTGGAAAAAAAAATGACAATTCTATATCTCCCGTTCTACTGGGCCGATTGACGAAATTCAAGTTGCGTTTTTCATGTCTCGAAAGCGCGACTTATGATATATATTATATTTTTATATAGCATTGTCCTAACATAGGTATTTTGACATATAGTCGGACTTTTCCTGAAATAATATACTAATTTTTTCCATAATTCGATTCTACGACTCAAATTATGCCCAACTATTAAGTTTTGTAATTTTTGGTGAGAAATTTATGGTGAAATTTAAAAATTTTTCTTGGGGGATTTTTTTTCAGTTTGCGCCAAGAATAATTCACTTAGCGAACTTCTTAGATTATAGCAACCTATTTTCCTTTCTTTTTTTTTTTTCATTGTTCACGAGTGGGAAAAAAAGTCATCTTTCATACTTTCAAATACTTTTACAGAGTGCGTAAACCCCATTTTCGTTATTATCGCTTATAATAAATACGCCAAATTTCTAAACTCGCCAAAATATAAATTCACGTTTATCTTAGGAAATTTTGAATAAAAAACTCTAATTTTTGTCAGATACGCTTAGAAATACATCTACTTTAAGATAATGCAAAACATTTTATAAGTTATAAATCAAATTTGTTTTCGAAATTTTTTTTTAATTATCTAAAAATACAAATTTTTAAAACAAATCATAAAAAATAGCGAATTTTATTTGGAATGACCCTAAATTTCGAAATATGAAAGGAAGAATCAAATAAATTTAATAAAAAAGAGATATTAATATATATATACCAAATTAAATTAACACTGAGGAGGTAAAATTTCGAAAGCTAATTTTTTACAAACTACTCGTGCGATTTTTTACAAAACTTGGGAGTGTGGCATTATTTGAGTCGTAGAATCGAAATATGGAAAAAAATTGGCATGTCATTTCAGAAAAAGTCCAATTTTGTGTCAAAATACCTATATTAGAACAGTGCTATATGTAAATCTAATACATATTCTAAGTCGCGCTTCCGAGACATGAAAAACGCAAGTTGAATTTCATCCTATACTTTTTGTTGTATATATTTATAAAACACAATAAAAATTATTTAAATTTAAATAAATGTATACGTATTTTTCGAATTTTGGTAAGAAGGAAATGAATGATCTAGCGCTGATGTAAGTAGAGCATAAGTGCAAAATATGTTGAGGACCACTGGTCTAGACAGATCAGTTCCGTCTAGATTCCTGGGAGAGTTAATATAACCAGACTCATTACTTTATAATTAGTGCTGCGATATATGGTACTTTTCTGTTAATGAAGCGCCAGTTAAAGCTAAAACCTTGGCACAAAATTTAAGCAAATGGCGGCATCCTTAACGGTACATAAAGCTTCATAAAAATGCAACTATTTTATATACACTGCCCTCCAAAATTTAAGAAACAGCATGTTTTTTGTGTCTTATTTGAGAATGAAGCAACATAGAAACAAGAAATTTACAGGACATGTTCATTAAACAGTTCTTTAACGATTGCGGCATAGAATGTTTCTAAAGTTCAACAAAAAATTGCACTCTAGGCAGAGAAATACTGTCTTGTAGAAACAGTATATCACAGCTTTTTGAGGAAAAATGAGGTGGTAACATTACAGAAATGGATTCTAATAAGGAATGTGTTCCACCCCTAGCTGCCATACATTGGCGTCAGCGACGCTCCATGCTGTCAATGAAGTTGTCGATCAGTGAAATGAGAAGCAACGACCAGAAAAGGAGTAATTTTTATTCAAGCTCATCTAACGACATCGGAGGAGGACTTGAAACAGCAACCTGTCTCCCAAGAGAATCCCAAAGATGCTCTATCAGATTCATGTCTGGGGATATAGCTGGCCATTCCATCCGCTCCATACCGTGACACTCAAGATATTCTTCAGCAACCCGAGCTCGGTGCGGTCCTGCATTGTCGTCCATCAGAAAAAATCCAGGATCAATAGCAGCGTCATATGAGCGGATATATTGATCAAGTATCTCGTCTCGATACCCCACACCATTCAAAGTTCCTCCAAAGTGCGACCACCGAGAAAGATCCCCCCAGACCGAACCACTATTCCACCACCTCTGTAATTGCTTGTATCCGGTGCGTTGTTCCCTCCAGATCAGCTAACGACCTGAATCCCTTTCCAATGTTAACCTGGACTCGTCTGTGAAGAGAACAGACGCCGATTGTTGACTGGTCCAGGAGACGTGTTCTCTTGCCCAACATAAACGTCGACCTCTGTGTCCTCAGGTCAAGGGGACACAAACAACTGGTCGTATTGCATACAAACCTGTATTGTGCAGGCATCTGCGCACTGTAGTAGCTGAGATTCTTGTTCCTGTTGGCACTAAAAGATCTGCCATGAGCTGATTCACGGTATTTTACTCCTCCTTCGGGCCGAAAGTGCTAAATAACGGTCTTCCGCAGGTGTTGTAACTCTAGGTCTGCCTGGAACATGTCTTCTAGACACATAATCCTCGAATTCAGACTGATTCCATAGTCGGTGAGCCACACTACGAGAGACATTGAGACGTCTAACAGCATTCCCATTTCCATCCATACGATCGCCCGCCACCTCAATGAATCGGGCAAACAACTTCTCCTAAACACTGATAGATTTCCCTGGATATTATCCACGAAACTGTAATAACAGCTAAAGATCAACACTCATGAACAAAAATTACAATTTTTGCATTTTTTTCCAACTCCTACATAAAAGTATTCATTTCTATAAAATAAAAGTGGTAGCTACTGTTTTTGCATACATTTTCTTAAACTTCGTTACTGTCATGCATATGAACTGGGAATTTAAATGTTATTGACATTTTTGTAATGGTGAACTCTGAAAAATATACTGTTGCATAACTTTTGGAGGGCAGTGTATAATGAGCGTAATATGTTTTGTGCGCGCAGTTCCCAATTTGTGCAATTCTCTGATTTTATTTAAGAGAAAACTGATTGCTAAGTACATAGGGAGATCAAATTCTCCCTATGTATATAGCGGTCTGTTATTGTTTAGAAGAACATCAGCGAATTGTACAAATTCAACTTCGCGCTGAGCTCATTTAACATTATATAATATATATTTATTGAGTGAGAGATTTCCTCAAGACTCAAAGAAATTAAAAGGAGATATGAAGGAAAATGGACTACTTCGTTGATGACTGACTACTGCTGAATGCTACACCGAGATGAACCCATCAAGAACATAAAAGCACGCATCAGAGCGCATAACATGCACGCATCAGAGCATGACAGGTCAACGGAAAACTTCGACGCAAGAAATAAACTTGCGCATTTTACGTATATTAACTTAGTATAAGCTAAAAAAGGAATAAATTCAAGGAAAAAAACTTTTTATATCTAATTTAAAAATGTCAGATTTTTGCAGTTTTTCGACTTTTTGCGAATTTTGAAAATTGAGATTTCTACAACACCCTGAAGTGGGATGAGAAAAAGCGAACGTCATTTTTGGATTCGGGGATATAAATTATATGGCAATTAATTAACGAAAGTAAAAAAAACATGACACAGTCCAAATTTTGTAGGCTTATGTAATTTCTCTAAGCAGACCATCTCCACGCACAAATCATATGGAAACACAGTTTAATCTCTTCCATACGATTTAGAAAGGATCCGATACAGTTTTGAGATACCGAACGCTGGGATAATAAAGAATAATACTGAACAATTTAAGAATTCAGTTGTTTTTCATAGATTAATTAGTACTCCTCAAAAGAACATCTTAACATGTTTTATTCTGCGCGAAGCTAATACATGTCAAAAAGCTAATATACTGTTCTGCGGAGCTGGCTATCTTAGAGAAGCGATATTCAATGCCATGTTTCTTTATGTTCTCAGAAATACTTTTCATTTTCAAATAGGGCCCACCAGCGGCCGAGCGGTAAAGTCGCTGAACACTGGTAATTCGGTCCGAGGTTCGAATCCCGCGAACGGGCTGGCTGCATGGGTGTTTTCATGGTTTTCCCCATGTGTAACGTGTATACGAGCCAGTTTCCCTTAGAAAGTCCTCCACGAAGGCATCCCTCCCCTTAGGCAGATAGCCCTAGTGTGCTTTGCCATAATTAAAAAAACACACAAAAAAAAAAAAATTTCAAATAGGGTTGTCTTAGAGACACAACTGCCGTGAAAAGACTCACTGTAGAATAAATTTCGAAACAAAAGTACAGTGTAACTTGTAAAAGCACAGTACAGTGTGGTATCTGAAAAGAACGTCTACAGTTTCAGATGATTTTGTCTTCTGTAGAAATGATGATTTTAAGAGAGGTGATGCTCAGTACTAGAATTTGATACGTTGTTAGAAATACTAACCACTTTCAGATGTGGGTGTCATAGAATCATAGTCGAAGCGAGGAATTGTTGTATTCCCAAAACTCAAATTTACCTCCCCCTCGTGCAATTTCCCCCCCCCCTCACGTTTTTTCAGACAATGTTTTTTCCACGTTTTTTCTCCACCCTTTTCTCTGGTTTTGTTTTAACAGTTGGTATTATTAGTTTAAGAATATGATAATTTTAAAACATTTTTGATGAAAACACTTAATTTGATCTATTCGCAGCCAGTTACATTTTTGTGTGACTTTTTCTATTCGCAGCCAGTCACATTTTTGTATTTTATTCTCAATTTTTATTTTACAGAATGAAGAAAAAATATTATTCTTGGGATGAATGTATGAGTTTGCGAGAAGTAAAGGTACGTATGAAATATTTTTGAATTTGTATGACTTTGTTGTGTATTGTGAGACAAAATGAGATAACGACAGATATGATTTTTAATATTTACCATTACAGTTGATCTATAATGAATGTCACTGATACTGGAATCAAAATGTTGATTCCTAATTTATGAGGGAATTGCTCTCTAAATATTTGCAACAAGCGTGAAAGTGATGTTCTCAAAACCAAACAATAATGGACAAAACTGCTAGTAGATTTCAAAAATAATTACGAAACATCTCAAAAAAATATAAATTCATATTTTATGCATTCTTTTCTTTCTTTGCACATTCAGTGATGGCGCCTTTATGCAAGTCAGCCGCTTTTGAGAAGACAGAAACATTCACAAGAGTGTCTCGGCATACATATTCTCGCACCCTTATGAACAGCATTTGTAATCTGAAAAATGCATCTCTTATCAAAGTGCGGGCACTTTTATTTTGTGCCATCGTTATTCAATTAGGGTTATCGCTTTGCAAACTAAAAAAATACCTGCCTAGTTGTGCGTATCATAAAAAAGCGCCTGAATCCCTTTTTGTGCCGGCCCACCTTCAGGAACCTGTTGCAATCTGTGGTCTATTGGCATAAGATGCCGGTTTAGAGCACTTTATCCCTGCTAATCATCTGTGAGCAGGACGGAACAAGAATTATCCAAAGATTGACTGGGTAACCTGAAGTTCTGGTCACTATAGTATAAGCTTTAAGTCCTAATTCATGTAGAACAAGACCTTTAAAATTTTGATCACAATAGTGCAAACTAGATAACTGGGTGGGCATCAAATCTGGCTTCACACAAAATTTAGTGGCGCTACAAATAATTACGATTTGTTTATCTGTCAGAATCTGAGATTAAGAAATTTCAAACTTCTGTTTTTAAATTTCTGTGATTTTTTTAAGTAATTGTTTATATCTTTAGAGATAACCAACTGAGGAATAGTGAAAAGCTAAATGTAAAGTTAACTAAAATAGCCAGCCTTATAAAGTACTTCATAATTACTTGAATGTTTTAACTGGAAATAATACAAAATATGCTTATCGACTTAAAAACTTTTGGCCTTTCATTTTTATGTAAAGCTACTGCTTTATATCGGAATGATTCTTTTTATTTCAAGCAAAATTAATATTAATAGTTTTGTGTATTTGATGCTTTTTCGTTCCTATATCTTTCAAAAATATCATCCTTTTGGAATTAATGAAATTTTATTACTCTCATTCTGTAAATAGTTTTCATTTTGGATTTTCATCACGGTTAACTTAGTAATTTGATATTGTAAGTTTATCGTGCAAGATTCAGTTACTGAATGTAAAAAAACGTAACATTGATTGTCGTGAATGTTATTTTAGCGAAAGCACTTTCAGCGATTTAACACTATCGCCTGTTTCAAGTGCTACTAAGTGAGAGGCAATTGCTATTCCCATTTTAAAAATTTCAAATCATACATTAGTACTGCTTTTATCTTACCGTTCAGCAACTCATTGAAAGAATGCATTTTTTTCCTTTGCATAAACTTTACTATATTTTTTTTAATAAAATATCAATTTTCATTTCATTTACGTTTAGTTTTCATAAAACCAAGTTGAAATTGTACCAAAGCGGAAAACACAGCGCAATTATCTTTTAACGTTTTGATATGCAATTATTATAATTTACTTATTAGCAGTTGTTATGCTTTACCAAAAATGCTAATGTTTTATCAGTTAACGAAGGGATAATTTTCACTCCAAATACATACTTATTACTAACGTATTCTGAAGTTATACTTCATCAAAAAAATTTTGGAAGGTTTCTCTTACGTAAACAATATTAGAATAAATATTAAAATTTACGTTTCTAAGCAGAAATAAAACTCATCCTTCATTTTTCACTCTTGACCGATATTTACATGCATGGCGGCACGCAAGCCTTTCAAAAAAAAAAAAAAAAAAAAAAAAAAAAAGCAATAAATTTAATCGATTGGCAGATATGCATATGTTTGTGGCAGTGAGAAAGTAAATTTCCATTTTATAAAGAATATATATAGAGAAGAGGAAATTTCTTCCATTATTAGCATATATAATAGGATACTTACAATGGCTGCCGATTAGAGTGTTTTCTTTGGTTTGATCCCAAAAAAAAAAAAGGTCTCCTAGATTTTTAGATATACAAGGAACCGTTTATTTTCTATAATTGCTACATCACTTTAAAGATTGCAGAATGCTTTATTTTTCAACAGAATCGCCATTTCGGTCGATGCATTTTTGTAGACGCTGTGGCAGTTTTACAATGCCCATGTCATACCAGCTTGCCGCCATGCCCTTCAGGAAGCGTTGAGGAGCTTCAGGAGCATCCAGATGATCCTCCGATCTTTACGCATTTTATGAACTCAACAATCGCGAAACTCAACGAATACGAACTCAACAATCGCGAAAGTTGAGGAACTCCCTCAACTTTCGCGATTGTCTCGTCGGCAATTGACGGCCTCCCGCTCCTTTCTTCGTCATGAATTTCAGTACGACCGGCTGTAAACTCTCTACACCATTTGCGAACGTTTTTGACATCCATGCACGACTGTCCATACACTTCTGTCAATAGGCGGTGAATTTCAACCGGTTTAACGCCGTTTGCGTTCAAAAATTGAATAACTGGGCGCACTTCGCACTTGGCGGTAACGTTTATCGGGAGCTCCATTTCGAATGGCTGCCAAGCCAAGACTGAGCATCCGAGCGAAGCGCCTGCGTGCTTATGTGGTAGCGGAGAAGGCACCACTCACAACAGTGTTGCCAACAACCGTATTAAAACTTTCTTTACGTCCCCAAAAAATAGGAGACCTTTTTTTGGGGGATTGCCCTCTTATATACACAATGCCCACAAAAGGCGTCGCATGGTGCTTATTTTCGCAACCATTATGGTCGTAGACATATCCGTCCACAGGATGGATTAATTTATTTTAGGGCCCTAGACATTTTTTCCTGTCAGACCCCTAAGCCTGGGGTGTTATGTAATTACGTCGAGGACATAGCATATTTTCCACATTTCTTGCTTTAAAAAATCCTAATGAATCTACAGTGGCGCCCGAACTAAAAGATGGTGGATGGTGATTTTCCACCACCAGGATTTGGAGACTGGATCCCGTAATCACCAGTCGCTTTTTAAAAGGAAGAGTATGTAAGGTATTTTCTTCCTCCTTCTGCATGCCTTCGTGGTGTAACGTTAGCACACTCGGCGCGTATTCGAGAGGTCCATGTTCGAGTTCCGGCGAGGGCATTGCTCATTTTTCACGTCTTCAGCGTCAAAATAACCTAGTGAGTCTTCATATCAACTTCTTTTATTATAACCTTTCCTTCAGAACTGAACTTCTGCATCAATATTATCTGTTTTTGTATTAACAACATATTTAAACATAACATTTTTTGGGGGGGTTTGTTTATTTGCTTCTTCCTGCATTTTCTTCTTACGCTTTCATTTTACGGCATCGGAAGCGTGACGATAATTCATTATATATAACATATTTATACAATTGTTATATAAAAATCTACTTCAACTAATTAAACACTTCCAGAAATTTAATATTTAGAGCCAAAAATCGTCTCTCTACTAAAGAGTATTTTGTCTCTACTCTTTCTATGTTTAATGTTTTTACCAGACTTCTGCGTACCATACAATTACGCACCCAATATCATGTGTCACGCCCTGTCTACAGATCAGCTAGTCAGTGAAATGTTGTTCATATACAGTGGACCACTTATATCAGTATATTAACAGAAAAGGAAACCTGTAGATTTAGATTAAATTTAAAATGAGTATATAGATAAACTTTTATTTATTTTGTGAAATAAAATGTAACTTTTATTTTATTTTTACATTCCCCCCCCCAAAGTGGACGGTTTAACCGGGCTGTCCAAAAACCGTGCTCTAGACATTTGTCTTCTTTTTCTATGCTATGGTCTGGCCCTGTTCGTCCAGTTACAAAAATATTTCAAATAATGCG
The DNA here is from genome assembly GCF_044657685.1 of Stegodyphus dumicola. Lineage (NCBI taxonomy): Eukaryota > Metazoa > Arthropoda > Arachnida > Araneae > Eresidae > Stegodyphus > Stegodyphus dumicola. The sequence continues at coordinate 137,670,188 of NC_140776.1, forward strand.
AATATTCGTACTTTTTCATTTGCTAGACACCAGGCGTTCCAGTCCTCCGTAACCTACCTACCTACTTTTGTATTTTCAAAACTTAAATCAATTTTGTAAAACTTAAAGAAATATAACTTATTTTTAACTTTTCCCGGATCCTATACTTACATTCAGGAATATTTTATACGCATCATAAAAATTAAAATACAAAACGTGCAATTACCTTACTATAAAATTTGATCAAAATATGTTATTTTAAAGCTGGAGATCATAATCAGAGTCTGTACACAAATTGAAGAACGAAATGTTTGCATTTGTAGATGACTAAACATAAAATATCAGTTTAAAAGAAAAGGGTTAGGATGTCAATAGATGAAGCGACAAGCAGTTTTATGTAGATAATCGTGGATCGCACTATGATCAATGACCGCACGCCCTTATATGTGTTTGCAACTGGAACTATGGCTAGTCAACGATACATTAATGATGTTCTGCTGCCTCATGTTCACATGTTCCGTGGTGCTATCAGTGATAAATTTGTTTTCATGGACGACGACGTAACATGTCATCGAACAGTCGTGTCTAGAGAGCGAGGATATTCAACGCCTCGTATAGACAACAAATTCTCCAGATATGAATCCCACTTAAAATGTTTGGGACGGTTTGTGGAGAGGTCTTGCTGGTCGACAATGCGCTCCAGTAAACAAGGACATCCTCTCCGTGCACCGACAGAGGAATGGGATAAATTACCACCTCAACAGCTGTTGGATAATGTTGTGCAAAGTATGACATGAGTATGGAATCTTGCATCGCCTTCCATGGTGATCACCTCTTATCGGGCTCTTTTCTTAGTCTCTAATGGCGTCTTTCACTTTCTTTAGCGAATGCCTTCTCTTAGCTATTTCATATTTCATTATTGAAGATGTGAAGTTATTGCATTTAGTCACAAAGGTACTCCGTAAAACTCCTGGGTCCTTGGCCTTGATCCATGGCGATCATACCCCGAACTTGAATCTTATGCCAATGCAATTAGCCGTCAGCAGGCATTACGTATTCAGCACAATATGCCCATTTTTTTCCTTTGAACACTTTCTAAAGCCTTCTAGATTTCAGAGTACAATAAATTACCTTTTATTGTTATGTCGTAGTATTATGGCAATATTTTATTTCAGTTGGCATCCAAACACACTTACTTTTTAACGCACTATATAGCCGTCCTTAGCAATGGCAACCAGTGTATTATCGACCTGTATTATATTAAAAGAAATTAAATAATGAAGAATCTGCACAAATATATGTTTGTTTCTCGTATTGTGTAAAAAAAAGCAAATCCAAATTTGGAATTTGTTTTATTTCCTATTTAATATTTTGTAAATCTTTAACGAATTTTTAATCAATAAACTCAACGATTTCAAAGCCAGCAATGGTAACACTCTACAGAGAAGAAATTTTATCTCCAGCGGGCGATACTGTCTATCGTTACTTCTAAAGATTATATTAAAAAAATAGTGAATTATATAAAAATATCAAATTTTTTTATATTTTTAGCTCAAAGAGTCATCAGCCGAAATGCTCTCAAAACGTTTATGTGTGGGTGTAAATGAAAACAAAACTCTCCTTTGGGTGTAATATAAAATCTGAAAGCTTGTAGATTTTTTGGGGGTGGGGAGCTTCAAAAATATCCTGGTGGCAGCGAATTATTGTCCGTCACCTTTTAGTTCAGATGCCATATGCATAAGTCATTTCCCCCCCTTTTTTTTTAAGCATTAGACATGAAAAATGCTCAGTGCTCTTGCGAAAATTCGGATACTGAATCTCTCGAGTGCTACTCGGACGTGCTATTTAGTTATACCACGAAGGCAAGCGGTAAGGGAGGAGAAAATAATTTACTGACTATAAATAACATATTTTTAGCATTAAGCATCTTTGCATTTTTAGCATCTTTTTGCATTAAGAATGCATAAATTAAAAGGCAATATACCCCTCAAAACACTACTGGTAATTCACAGCTTCAAGAACGTAAATGGGTGTTTCCTTTTGAAACCAAATTCAGAGATAATGATGTTTTCGGAATGATAAAAAATACGAAGATGTTTTTTATATTAAACGATACTAAGAAATGAAAGGGGGTTAATGGAGCGGTCGATCAGCATGAAAGATTAGTATCGATTCTGCAAAAAGATAAATATTGATGAGATTGAGCTAAAAACGCATATCCAGGCATTTAAAAAAATAGAAAATTTTTAGAATGCATCATGAAAATGATTCATGTAATGACGCTAAAACATAGCATTTCATATCTGGAATATTTCTTACATCTATTTCTAGTCTTTTAGGTGCTTTGATGACAGGAATTAAGATTAGTCTATGAAAAACATCACAGAAATTTAATACTGTTCAGGAATAAGGAAAATTATATTCCATATCAGAATTATTTTTACATCATCTAAAATTTGTTGCAAATCAATATTCAGGCAACATCTTGGTTTCAGTCAGAGGAATAGGGATATAGTTTTGATTATGAATCTTAATACTTTTTAAAATCCGTTTTATCGTTCTGTATCTACGTGATATTATTGCGAGTTAGGGGTTCGTTACTGTCTCTTTGAAAAATCACTGTAGATGAGCAGGAAGCAATTCAAAATTATTTGTACTCAGTAAAATCATACAGCATCAAAACAAATAGCTCTAAACAGCTCAAGAAGAACGCGGACATTAGATAAATCCTTCTTGGTACAAGAGGAATATGGTAATTTCTCTTGTACCAAGAACTCTCTAAAGCACAATTCATCGTAATTCACCGTAAACTCTAAAGCACAATTCAGCGCCCACCAGCGGCCGAGCGGTCACTGGTAGTTCGGTTAAGTCGCTGAACACTGTTAGTTCGGTCCAAGGTTCGAATCCCGCGAACGGCTTGGTTGCATGGGCGTTTTCGTAGTTTTTTCCATGTGTAAGGTGTATACGAGCCATTTTCCCTTAGAAAGTCCTCCATGAAAGCATTCCTCCCCTTAGGCAGATATGCCTCAAGACTTTGCCATAACCACACATACTAAAGCACAATTGAGTTTCGAGAAAAACTGGAATCATGTAGAGCTTCCAAAATTAATTTTCTAAAAATTTTCAGAAAGTTGTCACTTTGGTAACAAAAAATGTAGCCAAGGCTCGTCCGGAACGTTTTTGCATATATTTTGCGTTTTTGTTGAGCTATTTTTACAATTTAAACGTCGATGGATTCTGAACTAGAAGCTCTTATAATTCTATATTAAAAAAAAAAAAAAAAAAAAAAAAAAAACACTTATTTATAAAACCTGTGTCCGCAAATTTAGTTGTACACGAAATAAACAATAAACTATTACCTTAAATGAAAAAAAAAATCAAAGAAACAAATGAATAAAACAATTCACAATATCACAGCAATATATAAAGACAAAATGCAATACAAAAGACTTAAATATTTCCAGAAACTGACAGAAATATATATCTTTGCTGATTTAATTTAATCATATTTTGTCAAACGATATTTAGCATTTGAAAGGAACAGACTTGCTTTAGAACACTGTATTGTGAAATTTGTAAAAAAGTATCGTTAAGTACAAGGCGTCTGAAATGGAACTATCACGCTGCCAGATTAGAACCATCACTTTCTTCCAGTTCTGTTGCAAAACGGCAGCTACAGAATGTCACCAAATCATGTATACAGCTTTAGATACTAATGTTGTATCATATGCCACTGTGAAGGTTCGGTACTGAAAGTTCAAAAGCAAGGACTATGACATTCAAGCACCAGAGCGCTATGGCCGGCCTACTGATGTTGATGAGCCCCGCCTAACTTGCGAAAGAAGATCAGTATGCAATCACTTGAGAGCTTGCTAAGGAGTTAGACGTTAGAGACATGCCGATTACCCGCACTATGCATTGTATAAACTTGACGTATAAGTTCAATCGCGGGATGCCGCATGAGCTGAGTCAAGCAGATAAGAACACACGTGTTCAGGTCCTGAACTAATCTGCTCGAATATCAATGCCAGGACAAAATTCTGGACAGGATCGTCAGTTGTTATGAAAAGTTGATTTACTTCAACAGCCAACACACAGGCCGAAAAGGGGGTTGGTCTGCATCCGGTGAGCCCGTCGGCAGCGTTCGCAAAGCACACTTTGACTAACAAAAATTTCATGCTTTGTATCTAGTGAGATTGCCGTGTTAATTATCCACAAAGATTATCTTCTACAGTAAGAGGTACAGCAAGATGCTAGTCCGTGTTGACGCTGTTATCAAGAAAAAACGCCGAACTGAGTTCCGGCGCAAAAAGGTAATGCTCCTTCAAGATAATGCAAGACCACACGTGTCGGCAATTCATCGGCTGGATTCTGTACGGACTCGAATGGGATCTTTTGCCATACCTACCATATAGCTCGAGATCGCTCCTTTGGAATTCTACCTTTTTTTTCTCACCTTCAGCTACATCTTGCTGGTGCTATTTTCTATTCTACACAGGATGTCCGAATGAGGGTGATCTGTTTTTGGACTCACGGCCACCAAGTTTCTGGGCCGAAGACTGCGATAAACTACCAAAATGTTGGCGGAAAATCATGGATTTGGGTGGTGATTACTATCCGCACTAAAGTCGTTGCTTTGAATTTTTTTTTTTTTTTCTAAATTTATTAAGAACGTTTTTTGGCGGAGAACTTTCTTTAAAACCAGATAAAAACGCTAATAATGCATTTTGATTTTAATGACTTCATTTTGATTGCGTGGAAAAAAGTTAGAAAACAAACTATATTGCATTTCTCATCTGCAATTATACTGAATTTAACTGAATACTGAAATAATACTGAAATGCAACTATAATAATAAACTTTAATACAGTATATCCTAATACAAACACTCAGATGCTGTTTGTCTTCTACTCAGATGGTCATCTTAGAAAGGGCATGTTCAATATTATTGTTGAAATTATCAAGGTATTGAAGTCATCACGATTATTTTTAGAAGTGTTCACCAGGAAAGGATTTAATTGCATTTGTCATAAATTTTCTTTAATTCATAAATGGATTATCTGTATTTTTTAATTTCCATCTGAAAAACAGAAGATGGAGTAAATTCTTGTGTCAAAATTCTTTCTGTAATATTCTCGAGAAATCCCAGGCAATTTTATTTTTCCCGTATAAATTCTTTTTAAGGATAAAAAAAGAGGATAGTTTTTTAATGGCAGGCACTATCCATTTTAGGTTTTAGCCACTACAAAGGCCAGAAGCGATTGACATTTTATTATAAAGGCACCTAATAGGCGGGCATCATTACCTCCTATGAATAGACAGACAATTTTACATCCATGGCTTCTCAGAGATTCGAACACTGGCCCTTCGGTACGGCACAGACACTAAACACTTTCCTGTCTGTGGACTGCAAACACACAGAGATAAATATAAATACAAATTAATGCAAATATAAATATAAATTTCATTTCGATATCTTTCTTTACAATATATATATATAAAATTCCATAGTCAAGAATACACTTAAAAATTTAACTGTATGTTCTTTTCATTTTTAATGGCGACGTTCTCTTACTTGAAAGTACGTGGAGTTAAGTCCACAGCCCCGTAGTCAAGTTGTTTTTCCCGCCTTTTCTACACGTACAGTTATAGAATGTTCTGGAAATATTTAAAGCGAACTGGATTGGCTGACGAGGCTGACGTCATTTCTTGGAAGCTCCGCCTTTCCAGAGGCTATAAAAGGACTCGCAAAGGAATATCGGGGTCTTTTCTTTAATGTAACGATACAGTAAACTTCATACAAAAAGTTATTAGTAGTTCTTTTTTGTGTACTCCGGAGATCTGATTTTTATAACTGCTATTTCTCCTGAATAATAATAAATGGATCCTGTTTTTTAAACTTATCGTCTGATAATTTAAGCTACGACTACATTTATGATTCTTCAGCAATCTATTTATTCCTGACAAAAGCTGGTACATCACATATACATATATATAGCTTGAGAACATTTAGGGTGTACAAACTTTCTTCATTGCGTAGATCAGGTTCGATATATTTTCGCTTATCCTTTTCATCTAATCATCATTACAAAATTACATATATCACGTTTATTAAGAGATAAGATGCACGATCAATCAGTTAGTTTTAGATTTCATATTACTTCATATGATATTTTTATTAACTACATTATTTAGTCTTTAATATACAGTGTTGAGCCCTGGCAATACCGAAATTCTTAGTCATGTTGCAAAGATATATTCTTCAGAAAAACTCCGAACCCGTGACTTCCTTGTCGTGAATGCTCTCTATCGCTTCAACATCTGCTCGAAATCGTGCAGTTTCGTCGTATGGAATCGTCCTTCCAATTATTAATAATATTCCTATCCACGATTTCTAGTTTCTTTTTCCCGATCTCATTCTGTCATTCTCTACCCAAATTTTTACTACTTGAGTATAGGGAATATTAGCTTTCTACAGCAAATTTACAATGAACTCTTTTCAGTTATTCTGAATTAAAATTTAGAAAAAGAGTAATTCGCATCATCTATTTTACGGTACTAGCTGCTAAATGTGAAATAATTAAAAAAACACTTTTATTAACTAAACAACAGTTTCCGACACATCAGCTAATTAAAAGCACATTAAAAGCAGTGAGGCCTTATTGTTTTTTTTTCTAGTTTAATTATTAATTTCTAAATGCATTTGTGCACGTATATCAGAAGAGCATATTATGTTTCTAGAGAATTCTGCGAAAGGTTGTCTCATTACGTTTCCCTCAAAATAATCAGATGTTATTTTAACTAGAGTCTAATTAATAACAACAAAACTTATTTTGAGCTTAAAATGCCCTGAAATAATTTTAAAAAATTGCTCCTTGTCTGAGGGTGTAAAGTTTGTTTTATCTAACACGTTATTTTTATGTTTATTTTTTTCTGTAACTTCTTTTCTTCCTTTAGCCATCAGCAGATTACAAATTCGATTGGGTCTCAGTAACTAGCGAGTTTGAATTTTTTATGAGGTATAATATATGTTCCTTGGATGGAGTCACATTTAACTATAATTTTCAGTTTAACAATGGAAATTTGTATTTGTGTTGCTGTAAGCAAAATTTTTTACATGGTACGAATTTTTTTGGATAATTCAAAATATAGGACATTGTTTTCATAAAATTAGTCATCTCACGTTTTTATGTACGAACATAAAAATATTGCAGTGCAAATATTTCTTAATTTAGATATTGGCCATGATATATTGCCTGAACTCTGCCCTCTAACTTCTTGAAACACTAAATTGGCGTTTAATTCCTCAAATTTTTGTAATTTTATGTACTTCAGTTATAATTCGCATTTTTTCTTGCAGTCTCTTCAGAAGCTAAGTCATACAAATTTGGTGAAATTAAAAGAAGTCATCAGAGAAGACAATACCTTGTATTTTGTTTTTGAATATATGAAGGAGAATCTCTACCAGCTTATGAAGAGAAGGTACTCTTTTCATACCCTTTTATTGGACGAAATAATATTATCTTCATTTCTTCTGTTAATAGTTTCTAATCGTTTGTTAGCAATAACAATACACGCGAACGTTACTTGCATGTTTAACTTTCTGAAACAACCTTTGTTCTTTTCACAATTTTTAGTTTGCCATAAAAAGAAATGCTGATGAATTTTTGAAAATTTACCCCTTCCCCCCCAAAAAAATAGATTGCAATGTAGCATTAAAGTTCCAAAAAGTCTTTTCGGCAATTTATCAATTTTGGTCCACCTGATCATTTTTTCTCCTCTCTTTCTGCTTCCATTAGTTCCATATGACTTTTAATAAATGTTTACGGCCTAGACCACGGGTTCTCAAACTTTTTTGCCCCGTGCAGCCCTTTTACCATTGCTAGAAGGTCATTTCCCCATCCTTTCCAAAATTCGAAAAATAAGTATGCATATGCTAGATTTATATGATTTTTCAACGTGTTTTATAAATTAAACGAGAAAAAGGTGTAGAAAATGTTAACAAATATCAAACCTGAACAAAAGTAATTTTTTATGTTCATAAACTAAAACTAAATGGTTAACAGATAACTAAAAAGCTGATTGTATTCCCTTCCCCTGAAACTATGAAGTTCCCCCTGGTTCAGAACCTCTGTCTAGACAGAGAATGCTTATTTTTTTTTTTTTTTAATCTTATTGAATTAAGCCTAGAAATTTTATATGAAGTTATAAGATCGATTATGCCAGACAGCACTATCACTGGGCTAGTAGTAAAACTGGAAAACAATTTTCATTTATTTATATGTTTATTTATTTACATTATAAACGACATGGAGGTCTTATAATTTCATGTAATTCCAATCAAGAAACTCTGCCATAAAATAAAACTTTGAATTCTTTTCATCGCATGTAGTTTTTTTATTGCATATAATATATTATGTGCTATAAAAGTATATAATAATTTAAACAGAGGCAACACGTTGCTAGTTCTGAAAAGTTTCACTGTAAATAAGTACACACAATTACAGTCCCTCGATATAACCGTCTGCCATTTCTACCACCTTCTTGCAACCTTACTAGAAGGTTTCGATCACCATTAGCTCATCTACTTCTGGTGACGCTCCACAGCAACCCACCTAAAGCACGGATAACTTCTTCTATATTGTACTTGATCTATTATAATGTTGTAATGGATCTTTGGCAGTAGTTATTTTATTTTGGAAGAGATCGTACTTACCCTGACTCATATCGGGCGAGAATTTCAGTACCATCATCGCTATCGTTGCAGGAGATCCTCTATAGCGTTTGCATTACATCCAGCTATTATGGAGGAGGATGAGATTCGTCATGTGACACATGATCTCGTCATATGCGTTCAGCATTCAAAAGAAAGCGAAGACATTTGTTAGTGACGAATTCCATGATATGAGTCCGTGCTATTAGGATCCTTTTCACAAATTTAAAGAAACATAGCGAGGAATCTATTACAACAGCAGAGAGGCGATTATCCATGCTTTAGGAAGTTTGTTGCGTGTCACGAAATGGAAGTGGACTTGCTGATGGTGTACGGTGCCTTCCAGTAAAAATGTGGTGAAGATCGTAATTGTGGCAGGCGATGATAGTTAAGAGTTTGTAAGTCTTTTAACAAAGTAAGAAGTAAGTTTTAGAAGTCTTTTAAAAAATACTGACGTGTTACCGTTACTTTTTATCCATCTCTTGTATATACCCTGTAACATTTAACGATTTTATGTTTATTTTGCTTTCATTAGCCTACTCCCAATATTATATGAACATCAGGTATTAGGAAATTACATGAAGCTGGAGACATTTCGTTAATCAAGAGACAAAAATTACATCCTCATAGAGTTTTCGAAGAAGGCATTCCTGCCTTAAGCAGAAAGATCTTTCCTGTTTCATCATAATCAATTCAACAACAACAACATTAATAATAAAGATCGCAAGTACTTACTAAATTATAAAATCAATATTTTCTTAGTGCTACAAATTTGAACAGTTTCTAGTTAATCTGAGTTTTTCAACCATATTTACTTTTTACTAATAGAATAGACCAGTGTAAAGAGTTGAATGTATCTAATTGGCAAATTTTTTTATCGCCTAATCCTTAACCTGTTTTTATATATCCTTATTTTTCTGCAAATTTGGAGATATTTTGCTAATATAATGAAATCTCTTTGATAACGTTATTTAGGCTTCCATTCAATTTCTCTAAAAGAGATCGACTAAGAGAACGTCACTATCTATGATGCGTATTATTTTATCATGTAGGATAAGTGAAAAAGAATTATTCTGTTAAACATTATGCAATTAAATTGGAACATATTTGCCTATGGTTCATCAAATCAAACTTTAGTGCATCAAATTAAACAAAGTTTCTTGTCACTTGCTTCAGATGCCGCATGTGAAAACTGTTTTGGGCGCCACACATATCTAATCGCAGTTAAAAGCAGCAAATAACACCTGCCTTCATATTTGCCACATCTCTTTCCTTTGTGAGGATGTATTAAAGATATTGATTTTGTGCCACTATTGCCATTCTATTTTGATGAATACAAAACTGCATTATACATGCTATCGCATCACTCACATCGGATATGCTTCAATGTTTGTGGACTGAAATGTGCAACAGACTGGATGAATGTCACATGACAAAAAGATTTTGTACGGAATGGCAAGAAGAAATAGGATAGTTAAAGTTAAATTTGATGTATTACAGGTAAACATATGCCAATGAAATTCTTTGATAACCATCATTTTCAAAAAGATCATTCTTTTTTACTTACCTTATATAATATTAATCGCTGACATTAATTATTTAGTGATTTAATAATGTTCTCAGAGGCAGTCATCACTTTCAAAGTTTGTCTCTTTAGGAAGTTTCACTAAATCTTTAAGTTGCTGCAGTGTGCTGTTTACAGATACAGTGCTATGTACATATTTTTGTAACTTAAATCAGTGTATTCATGATTATAATAGTTAAATGTTCATAGAAGAAAGAAAATAATATTAAAAAGCAAGAAACGCAGGAAGCCTTGTTAAAAATTATACATAATTTGAACTATTACTTACAGGGATAGACCATTTCCTGAAACAGAAATCAAAAATATTCTGTACCAAATTCTTCAGGGACTACAATTCATGCACAAGCACGGTTTCTTTCATCGAGATTTAAAGCCAGAGAACGTGCTCTGCATGGGACCGGACCTCATCAAAATCGCTGACTTCGGCTTAGCTCGAGAGATAAGGTCGAGACCCCCCTACACCGATTACGTTTCAACGAGATGGTAAGAAAAAACTTTTTCTTAGATTGTATGCATGTGAAGCATGAAGCACATTGTAGTTTCTCCTCATTAAGATCTGATAAACTAAAAATCGAGATTTTTTTTTTTTTTTTTTGGTTAAAAGTTTTACGGAGATTAGTCACTGTAAAAGCTAAGAGTTAAATGTAATCTAATCCTTTAGATTGCATCTTAATACCTTAAATATATTGTTACGAAATTTTCAGGCGCGGTGAGATGGCTTCCCCGCAAAGCAGTTTAAGGGTTGCCATAAAATATCAAGGAGGTTAGGGTTGCCACATTTATCGAGAAATCGCCCATTTAGCGACAAAATTGGCGATATACCATGGACGGTTGGAGAACCTTCTGGAACGAATTCTTACCGGTTTAGCCCAGAATGTTCTCGAACACAAGTCGAAAGCTATATAAACCCTGCTGGTACGCGGAGAGTTAGTGTCTCAGTGAGTGTGTCTCGTCTAGCGAGTCAATCCCTGCGGAGTCGATCGAGTAGTCAGCCGGGGAGCGAGTGCCGAGTGGGTCGTCGAGTGCATCGAAGGAGTCTGTTAGTGTATCGCGGTTCGTGCATCGTCGAGAGAGCGTGTTGAGCTCCGGGAACGACTGAACCGAAGAGTCGGGAGCTGTGCTCTTGTGTCGTCGAGTGCATCGCGAGTTGTAGCATGGAGAGTCACGAGAGTACGTGGAGTTCCGAGAACGACCAAGCAGAGTCGAGAGCTGTACTCCGGAAAGCAGAGTTGGTTGCTTTGCAGGTAGCTGTCTCCACCGTTATTGCCTGTTAGTGGGAAGGCTGTGTCGCTGATTGTTCCACCGTGTTTATAGTAGATCTTCGACGACTATAAAAGTGTTTTGGAGCTGTCTTGATTAATATTGATAAATAAAGTGTGTTTCGATACTTCGTCCAGTGTCGTCGTTATTCACTCCAAATCTACGAACCCTGTACGAACGTGATGGAAGAAAATAACGTAACAATATTATAAATTGATGACTTTGCGGTGCTAAACGTTCAAGTCCGTCAGACACTAAAATCGATTTTTTTCATAATTAGAAATACAGTGAAAAGACAAATTGTTATATACATCTTTGGTGGAAGCATGTAAATAAGCACGAATGTATCTTAAAATGGATTGTCGAAAGAATTTTCTGAGTGTCATACATATCAAAGCTTCTTACATGCAGGTTGTAAGATACCATCTCCCTCCTTATTGCGTGCCTTTGTGGTGTAACTGGAAAGCACGTTCGGGTAGCAATTGCAAGATCCGGAGTTCGAATCCGACGAGGACATTACACATTTTTCATTTCTTCTGCTGCGAAATAAACTGCCTAATGGTCTATACAAATGGGGGCCTAATAAAAAAAATGTGGTGGACTTAAATTTGTCATCCCAGAATTTGGCGACAAGGTCTGGTCTTCCCCAATCGTCCTTTAAGAGAAGGCGTATATAAGGTATCTCCTCCCTCCTTCCCGCGTGTCTTCGTAATGTAATTAGAAAGCACACCCTGGTAGGAGTCGGAAGATCCGGTCGAAGCCCAATGAGGGCAAAGCACATTTTTCACCTCTCCTTCTTCAAAATAAAATACCTAGTTATCTTTATAATGTAAGAAATAGTTGTCGTATATCATATCGATCTGAATGAATTCGATTACAGAAAAATTGTCGACGCTCGCAGGGCTAATATTAGAATTCAAATGTAAACTGTTAAACTTTTACACTCAACACAAAAGCAAAAATGTTTACAACACTATGGGAAATTTCGCAAAACTTAGATTAATTGTAAGGAACCTGTTAGAAAACTGGCGATAGAGCATGAGCGAAAAAAATCGGTCCTGTATAACTCAAGGCGATAACTTTTTTGAAACATATCATTGCAGAATTTAATGGCAGCTGCTTTTATATGCTTGTACAAAAAGACTATTTATCGACACATAGCGAAAGTTGGATTTGACAGCCTATATACTCATCATTTCCCGCTGCTGGCTCAAGACACAGAATTATGAGGCTGCAGTGTGCAAAATTTCTTCGCTACTGAACTGTAGACGACTGGAAAAGTGTTATCTGGCCAAACGAATTGAGATTTCAACTGCATTATATAGCACGTGTACGGAGGAAACCTTGCGAGACAAGGGACCTGCCGTGCCAGAATGATGTTCTGCTAACAGCTGGTACTAGTAAAATACTCTAAGGAGCATTTGCTTGGACGTTTTTTGGATCCGCCAATCCCTTGAAGAGAATCATAACGTAGTTTCTTCGAGGAGAATGGTGCCATCTCTGAACTTGATACTGCCCTGCCACATTGCTCGTAGCAGGCACAGGATTTATCGCATTCCGCTAAGTATATAATATCCATGTGGTGCTCATGTCAACAGATTTCAATCTGATAGAGAATTTCTGTAACGTGCTGGAATGCTCCTAACAGAAAGCACTGGACTTACCGCCACATTCTGCGAAGGATTTGAGATATACACTTGGAGGAAGCGAGAAGAAAATGCAACTAGCTTGATTTTATGCACTTCGTTGAATCACTGCTAAGGCATACAGTTGATGTATTTGAAGCAAAATGGAACAACGCTACTGATTAGGTGTGTATTAATAATTTATACATTTCAATATATTAATTCATTCATGCCTATAATATTTGATATAAAATATTTTAAATCAGAATTTCTTGTAATAAGAAATATTTAATTAGATATACTTATAAAGCTACAATATTTATTATATTTTAATCTATTAATAATTTTCTGTTATGCACTTAACACGCTTTCTTATAGCTTTTGGTAAACGTTAGCAAACAAAATAGCTTATTGCGTGTTTCATCTATCATTTTCGAAATCACAGGTCACTAATGTCTCAAATCATATTATTGCGTGCTAGTATATCATTGATGAGGAAGAAGTAGCAAGAATGATCTTATAGAAAAGGTTATATGGGATCATCAAACATTAGAATTTATCTTTCAGTAGTTAGAGTATACCGGCTTCTTATAATAAAATACAAATTTTGTATTTACTCAAAGTACCAAAAAAAAAAAAAAAAAAAAAAAAAAAAAAAGCCTGCATTATATTCTTTCAACCAAACTTCACTTAACCAAAAATTCTCTAATCAGTCACCAACATTTTTTTTAATCTTCATTACTTTTAGTTGTTTTATTCTTTCGAGATAAATATTATTTCACAATGAAGGCAAGTGATCTTTAGTGTATCATAACCAAAAATAGCAAATTGGGAAATAAATGTTACTAAGAAAGCGATTTCATGCATTTAGTTCATTAATGGATTATATGTTAGATATTTTTAACTGAAGGCCGTTTTATAATTAAGGTATATTACTTAGATTCTACATAACTCCAGTTAGGTTTGAGTTTTGATTCAGGGTTTTGATCGAGTGAAGTTTGGTTAAAAAAATTATATTGCAGGGGTGTTTTTTTTTTTTTTTATTTTCCATTTCAAAGGAGCAATTTGTCCTGAAGGACTATTAATTTCGTTTTCGAATTTTGCGTCGAAAACTTTAAAAGGCTGTATCACTTTTCAAATCGTTGTCACCATACATGATCGCTCTGTCTATATTTGAAGAAATTAAATAGTGAAGAATCTGCATAAATGTATGTATGTTTCTTGCATTGTGATAAAACAACGGTACCTAGAGCCATCAAAATTTTAATAACGTAATCTTCCATAAAATATAGGCATGTGTAATCCCTAATTTGAATTTGAAATTTTTTTTATTATCGATTTCATATTTTGTAACACTTCAAAAAATTTTTGATTAAAAACCTAAACGATATCAAAGCGAGCAATGGCAACACTGTACGAAAAAAATACATTTTTATCTGCAGCGCGCGAGACTCTGTATTGGAAATTCGAAAAATATGCTCATTTTAAAATTAACTTGCGATATGGCTGTTGAATTGAATTTTATAGTTTGAGTACGTAGAACATGATATTTAATAAATAAAGGTAACACACAAAACGTTAAAAAAACGCCCCTTTGAACGCAATTTAAAATCTGAAAGCTTTCAGATTTTTTTAAACATTTCAGTGGAAAATTCCGATTAATTTTTTTACAATTAATTTTTTAATTAATTAATTTTACTTTTTTTTTGTGTGTGCTTTAAGTAAATACAAAATTTGTATTTTCTTATAAGAAGCCGGTATATTCCAGTTACTTTTTCATTCAGTTTTCGTCATTATTGAAGCATTTTTCACAGAGAGAAAGACATTTTTATAGACTCGTGCCATGAAAGGCGCCGCCTGAGAGCATAACCTGAACCATTATTTTCACTTCCCCTTCGTTCTGAAAATTCTTGCCAGCCAGGAATTATTTATAATGCAGGGAAATATAATTAGTGACTATTAAAAAAACTTCAAATGGATCTACATCCTTTTAATTCAAGTATTTATTTCCAAAACCTGATATTAAGGATAAAATGGCAAAACAGGAGATTTAGTTCCAAGAAGCAAAACTCTGCATTCGAAAGAAAGCAAATCTTTCGAGGCTATTAATATATGTAAGGATACTACAGCAAACAAATCAAACCACGTTTTTAAGAAGCGAGTAAATTACAGTTGAAGAAGATCTGTATAATATTGTATAGATCCAAATATGACATCCCATTACATATAAGATCTTGAATTTTTGAAAAGGGTTTAGAAAAGCGGAAATTGTGCTTTAAATTAAAGTCGTCGATATATAAGATATCACAAAACATGCATGCAATTCAGAAGCTGATAACTAATTTTAATTTAATTTTAATATTAATTTTATATTAATTTTAATATAAAATAATTTTCAAATAATAGACTTTAAACAAATAACATTTATCTTGAAATGGTACTATAAGTTAGAAAATGCAGTTAAAATGCAAAGCTAGTTCAGAAGAGAGTTTCAAATAGATCTCAAGCAAATGGCACTGTTCATAATGTCCTCCGAAATGTCCTAGAAAATTGCGGACATCAACGAGTCCCAGAAGGAAAGTTGATTGGAATATGGAGTTGAAGAAAATCGCGAAATAGGGAATTCAAAATTGCATGACCATCGCGTTTTAAAACGTTTTCTTTGGAACATTTACAGTCCATACTATCAGTAAATATAATCCGGAATAAAGCTTGCAATCTGCAGGTATTCGCAGGATATGCAGAAAATAAATAGTTCCTACAAAAATGCTTGAAGCGATAAGACTGCCTTTAAAAATAAGAGAGAAAACTGAAAGAGAGAAAAAATTATTCATAACCGTAAATTATTTTAAAATTTGAAAATTAAGCCTATATTAATAAACAAATTTTATGATCATTCCAAGTGGTAAACAATTTTTGGGGAATACTTTGACATAGTTTAAGTAGCTTTTTATTTGGAATTTGTAGGTATAGAGCTCCCGAAATTCTGCTGAGATCAACAAACTACAACTCGCCTATAGATCTCTGGGCTCTTGGCTGCATTATGGCCGAGCTATACAACTTGCGACCATTATTCCCTGGAAGGAGTGAAATTGATCAGATTTTCCGCATATCATCTGTTTTGGGTACTCCAGACAGGGTAAGAATTTTATTTACCGAAATATCCTTTACTTTATTGTTAGATCAAATACAGGTTTTAGGCAAATTTTTGTTTATAACGAAGCAGACAAAACTGAATTATTGTTGCTAAACCGACACTTTGAGCCAATGTTGTCATGGTAAATAAGCTTCATTTCGTTATGAATTTTAAGAAAACTAAATTTTATCTCGCAAATTTTAGGCAATTTTTTTGTAAATGTTATGGTTAAATATTTTTAATGATCATTGTTTGTAGCCTCTGGTTGTTTACATATTATACCGATTTACGAATTTTCGAATGGAAACTTTATTCTTCCTGACTTAGTTTACTCAGAATTTCACAATGAAATTTAATCATGATCTTCTAGAGATATGAATGTTTGTTGGCTCAATAGCATGAATTATTCATGTCGTAAAAAAGTCATAAATTAAATTTCTTCTTACAAAGAAATGACATTGTCTTGGGATATGTTTTGACTTTTATAATTTACGAAGTCGAAGCAAGCATTAAAAAAAAACTGAACTCGAAATTAGACTAGATCAAATCCTACATTTAAAATTTAAATATTTCTTAGGGAATACAATCTAAGAGCTACTTTAATTAGAGCCTTAACTAACCAATAACTATTAATTAGTTCACAATTCCACAGTCTTAGTTTTACTCAAGCAAGCATACTTTTTGCTTATCCGAAAACTGAGATTTGATTTCTATTATAGTAATAGAATAAACCTCTTTCAACTTTAGCCGTTGCAAAGGAAGGATAGAAAAAAGGAATGATAAATATATAGCACTTACATGTTTAGTGCAACCACCTTAGAAGAAGTTGCCAAATTTTCTAATGTCATAAACTCTGGCAACTATGCTTATAATAGTTCTTCAGCCAACATAACAGTTTTCCATTTTAAAACAATGTCACCATTTTTATATGAGTTCTTTATGTTGTGTTACATGTTTTAAAGGTTTTTATAGATCGATACTGATATTTTTAGTCCAAAGTGGCAATTTACCTAGAAGGACTATTAAGTTTCGTTGGCATTTTGCGTCGATTCACTATAAACGTTGATTCACTTTTCAAATTGTTGCTACCAAATATTATCATTCTGTATTATATTTAAAGAAATTCGATAATGAAGAATCTGCATTAATGGATGTATGTTTCTCACATTGTGATAAAACGACGGTACCTAGAGCCATCAAATTTTGAATAGCATACGTTTCCACCCGAATATGGGCATCTGGAAGTCCAAATTTTGAATTTTTTTTATTATCTATTTCATATTTTGTAAAACCTTTAATGAATTTTTGATTAACAAAGCGCGCGAGACTGTGTACCGGAAATTCTAAAGATATGCTCATTTTAAAATTATTTTATGATATTGCTGTTCAATTGAATTTTATGGTTTTAGTGCGAAGAACATGATATTTAATAAATAAAGGTAACACACAAAACGTTAAAAAAAATCTCCTTTGTGCGTAATGTAAACTCTGAAAGCTTTCAGATTTATTTATTTATTTTCTATTAAAATCAATTTAAAATTTGCATACAATATAAAAATTTTCGATAAAATTATTGCAGAAAAGAAATATTCTTGTTGCAATATTACTAAAGGAAACGATATTTTAAATATATTTTTAAAACAACCGCCAAGTGATAGCACACGCCCGATGCCCCCCTAGGTAATACTCCTAACACCCCCCTCAAAATTTTATCTTTTTTTATTTTATTGTTAGAAGAATCAACTATGGTTAAGAAACTGGCTTGGTTTTTTGCATACTTTCCATACCAGCCACGATCCTCTGACCATAGTTCAGCACAAAAGTGCTACCACACACACAGAAACACATATATTTCGCGTAATTTTAGAAAATAAAAATTTCCTTTATTCCTCTTTCCTACATGCTTCTACAACAAAATTTTCTTTTTTTCTTCTTGTTGTAGGGTAATATTCATTTCTAGTTTCCAAAATTCTAAAAAAGACTTTAACTTGATCACATAAGTTATTTGGCTTAAATTTTAATTTTGTAGGATTTTGTATTTGTACAAAACACTTTGATAAAATGTACAATGCCAAAAACCAGTTATCTTTTATTAGGCAACGGAGGAATTTTGATATTTTGTGCTTAAGCACCCCGCAACCATCAGCAAATTAGGCACGCTGATTTATTGGATTTAATTCAAGGTATTATTGTCTTATTAAATATTGCAGCATATTATTAGAGATTTATATTGAATTGTTTTCTTAAAGTAGTATATCATAATGTTTTGTATTGAAGTTTTATATTCCTTTAAAACATGTCAATGTATTGTTAATTACCTAGGATGAGAAGAATGAATGCAAGTAATACATTACGAATAAATTGTCTATCTTCTAAGTTTTATATAAAAGAAATTTCAAAATCTGCTATTCAAAACTTACTATGGAACCAACTTCATTGAAAACGTGTATAACATTTGTGTACTTATTTTTATCTTGTGGACTTACTGGCATCAAGAGACTTTAACCAGTATTTTCATTCAGCTTCAACTATTTTTTATGAAAGGACTTAAAAACAAAAATTGCACTTTTCAATAGACATTTTGAAGAAAATTGAGGACTTTTATGATTCGAATTTATTATTTAGTATTATTAAATATATTATTATCTTATAGTTCTAAATTGGATGTTTACTTATAAATTATATGTTTATTAATAAATCATAGGTTCTATTGTAAAAATTATATAATTAAGCATTTGCTAATTATATGGGAAAGATCATGAGTTATGATAGGGCATAGTTAAAGCCTGTAAGCTATGTCCTGGATGTTTTTCTTCATGTCTTTCCTGATACTCTAAATTTTTCTTGCTTCCCTAATGTACTTTGCACTCCCGGCCTCTCGTTTTGAGGGGGGGGAGGGGGAGATGTAAAATATAAAAAATACGATAGATTTGCTCTAGGAGAACAAATAACCTGTAATTAACTTTCCGCAGTTTCAGGATCATCCTCCTAGAAGTACTTTCGAGAACATTCTGGCATGTTATGTAATCGCTACTATAAATGCAGAGTTCGCACCATTTTTCGTCAGAATGCTACCTGCCATCGCTGCTATAAGACCTTACGCTGCTCTGTCCCTTCTTCTTCCCTTTGTTAGAATAGTTATGACATCGAAAGCTTAACCTTAACCTTCTTTTAATTTAAATCATTATTGGATATGTAATTCTGGAGAATTTAAAGAATAGTGATCTGTCATTTTAATTGAATAAAGATGTGCGATTAAAGCTAATTTCTTCTGTGCCGTGATTCTCCTGTAAGCCACTCAGCCATGTTCGGATTTTGATGCCAAGCTTCATTCATGTGCCCGACTGCCAAAATATCACACACATATATATATGTAATGTTTTCAGTTATTCCAACACATGCACCACGGAGAAAAATGACGACTCAGGACTTTTCACTTTTAACAGCAAGCATATCTTTATTTTAATTTAGAGCAGATGACTTTTTCCAGGTGGAGTTAATCAAATAACTTATTCAATAATTGAACTATTAGATACGACTGACTTTAAACTTTAATACGTCATAACGTTCTAACAAAGAAAGAGGAGCATAGCGGAAGCGTTAGCAGGACGAAGGCGAGAAGGCATCTGTGTAGGAGAACTTATGACGCAGCATTTATATGAAAGGTTATGTAACAGAAAACCTTATGACGTAGCATTTATATGAGGAGGTTATGTAATAAGTGCGAATGTTCTAGAAGGTACTGGTTTAGGGGACGATCCTGAATTGCAGAAAATTAATTAAAGGTTGCTGGTTCGCAAAGAGCAAAGCCATCGTATTTTTTTTATATTTTATATCTTCCCCCCCCGTCAAAAGGAGAGGACGGGTGAGAAAAGCATGAGTACAGGAGTAAAGCAAAAATATGAGAAAAGACATGAAAACATCCAGGACATAGCGTACAAGATTTAACTATGGCCTATCATAGTGCATGACTTTCTCATATAAAATTTTGACTTTATAGCATATGAAATTTTGAACATTAAAACTATGAGTTATAAATAAATATACAATATATGATAAATTTTAAAACTATAACATAATAAATATGGAATACTAATAAATAAATAAGTTATAATTACAAAAGTCCTCAATTTTGTTAAAAATGTCTATTTTGGTTTTTGAATGTCCTTTTCATAAAAAGAGTTCAAATAGAATGAAAATATCTGGTAAAATCTCGAAATGCCAGATAGTCCACAAATATGATGCACGTTGATAGTTCACAAATATGATGCATTTATTTTCGCTGAATATCTTTTCATAATAGTAAGCTTTGATTAGAAAATATTTTAAATTTTTCTTCCTCTAGATAAAACTTAGAAAAGAAATAGATTATACAATTTATGAATAATATATATTATGTGCATTCTTTCCTCTCATCGTAGGCAATTAAAGATTGACATATTTTACACTTCAATACAAAATATTATAATTATTCAAAAAACAATTCAATATAAATAATACAATTATACACTAGAACATGAACACTTTGACTTTAAAACTATGGCATGTCCTCGCCAACAGATCAGCGTGATTACTTGCTGATGTTTGGGAGGTGCTAGGTACAAATATCGAAAACCCTCCGTTGCCTGATGCAAGGTAACTGGCTTTTGGCATTGTACATTACCTCAAAGTGGTTTCAGAAAAATAAAAGATCATATAAAATCAAAATTATAAGACAGACAACTTGTATAATCAAGTTAAAGTCTTTTTATAATTTTTTAAATTAGAAACAAATATTATCCTACAATAAGAAGAAAATTTTTGCTACAAAATAATTCAAATTATGTGAAAAATATAAATGGTCAAGATCGGGAGAATAATTTGTCATTATCGGGAAAATAACTTGTCATAGTTAGGGTTCAAGTTTAAATCAGGTATTAAAAGTCATAATCAGGAAAATGTTTAAAAGAGAATTTTGAAAAAATTAATTTTAATTTTGAACAGAGATAGGAATTCTACTATTTCTGACAGTTAACTTAAACTCACTTGCTGGTTTAAAAGGTCTTAATCTAGTTGAATGAATAATTTCTGATTTCTTTTTAGTTAAAGGATTAGGTTTATCTATTTCATAAGTAACTTCAGAATATTGTTTTAAAATTTAATAAGGTCCTGAAAATGGAGATAATTTACGTGTATGTAATGTTTTCAGTTATTCCAACACATGCACCACGGAGCAAAATGACGACTCAGGACTTTTCACTTTTAACAGCAAGCATATCTTTATTTTAATTTAGAGCAGATGACTTTTTCCAGATGGAGTTAATCAAATAACTTATTCAGTTGAACTATTAGATACGACAGACTTTAAACTTTAATACGTTCTAACAACGAAAGAGGAGCATAGCGAAAGCGTTAGGAGGACGAAGGCGAGAAGGCATCTGTCTAGGAGAACTTATGACGCAGCATTTATATGAAAGGTTATGTAACAGAAAACCTTATGACGTAGCATTTATATGAGGAGGTTATGTAATAAGTGCGAATGTTCTAGAAGGTACTGGTTTAGGGGAAGATCCTGAATTGCAGAAAATTAATTAAAGGTTGCTGGTTCGCAAAGAGCAAAGCCATCCTATTTTTTTTTAATATTTTACATATATATATAATCTATTATAATAGGTTGTAAAGCATTTCGGAATGAACACTCATTCAAACATATAGAAAAACATAAACATTATATCATAATATGTTTTAAAATATTTCGGAATAAATACTAATTCAAATAATTTGTGATAAAAAAAAAGATCATCATATTACGCCGAGGGGGTTACGCTAATACGTAAATACCAATCACATATCAAGAGCACCATTTTTTAAGATGTGCTGGATTTTTATTAGATTACAGAATGTTCTAAAATATTTTCTAGATATATGAGTTCTTACGAAAACTTATGTCTAAAAGTATATCTTTATTGGCTAAGTCCCACCAGCAGGCGAGTGATTAAGACCTCTGAATACTGGTAGTTCGACTTAGGTTCGAACTCAGGTGAATAGGCTGGCTGTCGGGGTGCTTTCTGTGGTTTTTCTTCCGTGTAATTAAAATACGAACTAATTTCCTTTAGAAAGCCTCTTGCGAAGGCATCCTTCTGTTAGAAAGATAGCCCTCATTTGCTTTGCCACTACCTTAATTTGATAGATTTTTATTTTCAATTTTGTATTTATCTAGTAACTTTCAATATTTCTATCTATTTTTAACGGACTAAAAAGTTTAAGTAAAACAAGGATATTTAAATTTTGCAAATACAATCGAACGGAAGGCTGGATTGTATTTCTAAACAATAAGCGAACGGAAGGTTGCATTGTATTGGACACTGACAGGACTAAGGCGTTATCAAGGGGTGTCCGTTAAATGGAAGTGTATAATTGTGAAGTATTGGTCTCCTAACTTCCAGTGTCCAGTGAAAAGGCGATTTTTTGTTAATGGAGATTCGACTGCAAGTATTAATCTAAAAAGAGTGCCAAACTAATGTTTTTGAAACAGGTGTAAAACTAACACACTAGCTGAAAAATTAATATTTGGCAGACATTTAGCTTTAATGTTATCACAATTCAGTATATTTCAAGAAATAGAGAAATAGTGTATCATCTTTAGGCGTTACTTCCTTCCGCAAAGGGAAATCTACTTTTTGTTTCACGGAATACTTTCAGCTTCAATTGTTAATACCTAACAAAAGCAGAATCTGCAGATTATTAACTTTATTTTTGCTATGTCTTTAGATATGGTGTCTATGTAATAAAATATTAATAAAAAGGATTCCTTAAATTATGAATTTTTGTAATTCTTAATATGTGAAGAATAAAATGACATCTTCCATATACATGACAAACATTTATTTAAACTATGAAGACGTTGAACAGCAGAGTAGAAACATGATATGACACAGCGCTTTGCACTTCTCGCTTACATGCAATACTCACCGTTGATTTTGGCTAACTGCGTATTAACTAAGTATAAGTATTACGCAGCAGAGAACTTGCTTATCATGCGCATGCGCTAGGGGAATCCACGGCGGTTGCCAACAACATGTATAAATTTGTTGTAGTTGTTTCATCTTAATAGGGTAGACTGTATGCAGCTCCATTCCTCACACCAAACAAAAGCGGCCATCTTGTTAAAAATGAAAAAATCTGTACAATTCTTCATCTCGCATGTAATTCGAACTTAGCTGTATAAAAAAAGAGCAGAGGTTCCACGTGCTCTTAGTGAATTCGAGAAAATTATTTTGCATCTGAAAGGACCTTCAGCTTGGTGATAACAAAATTAATTTAATGACACTGAGCCGAAATAGTTCATGCGCATTGAAAAAAAAAAGTTACTTTTAATTAAGTGTTGTTTTCTAAATGTGTGTGAAGTAAATGTTATTTTCTATCTGTTGTTTTTATCTAATAGCGTAAATTGTATAACTTTTTCCAAACTTTTTTTCAAAATTCTGTTGTAGTATGATTTAATTTATATTTACAGTATTTTTATTACAGCGTGAATGGCCTGAAGGTTACCGACTAGCGGCTCAAATGAACTTCCATTTCCCCAAGTTTTCCCGACTCTCCTTGGCAGATATAGTACCCAGCGTCAGCATAGAAGGCCTCACACTTTTGGAGGACTTGCTGAAATGGAATCCAAGTCTTCGACCAACAGCTTACTTGGTATCAGTCTATTTTCGTTGTTTTAATGAAAGCAAAATCTGTGTAGTATACTCCTTCTAAAAGTTTCGTTAGAGTTTGGAAACAACGTAAATTCTTCAATTGCTCTTATAAAGGAAAGTGAAAATAGTCAAAAACTAATTACATTAAAACATTATTAATAATTACGTTATAGCATTATTAAAAGTTAAATATATTATTATAAGTAACTGCATCTAAAATTATAAGGTATTTCTTCCGCCTTCTTGAGCCTTCGTGGTGTAGTGGTCTGCACGCTCAGCGTGTAATTGAGAGGTCCGCGGTTCGATTCCTGGCGAAGACATTGCTAATTTTTCATCTTGCCTGCTTCCAAAAAAATACGTAATGTCTCTACAAAATAAAGATTAGTTCATGCAAAGTCCGTTAACGACTACTTTTGGGGAGAAGTACGGACTAACCTGAAGTATTTTGATTTATTGAATCCTTTATTTAAAGTCTAACTGATCATATTATCTTACCTTGATGTAGCTCAAATGGCCGAGTTCGGAATATTACGTTTCTGTGCCATTCTGAAGTTGAATTATACTGCAGGATAAATGGCATACATCAAGTAGGAGCATAGACGGTGCTTTAAAGAACGTACCCAGTCCGATCGCGATAAAACTTTAAAAAGTTCAAGCAGAATTTGCTTAAAGTCTAAATCTCAATCTTCTTTTTCCCCAATTAGGAAATATGAGCTATTGATTTATTAATTAGAGGCTTCCAAAGCGAGTTCATTTGTTCAGAGATTTAAAGGTCCAGCCTCAGTTGCAGGTAAAATTTTTACAGTTTGCAATATGAAATTTATCAAAGCTATGCCTAAATTTTACCAATTATATCAGCAGTTTTAAGCCCATATTGTAAAAACCTTCTCGAGATATCCTGAGGTTTTTGCTTACAAGATCCACACAACCCAGAATATCCCCCTCACTTTCTAAATACATATTTCTGTGTGCTTGATGTCATATCTCAGTATATCTCCAGAGCATTCTCCTTAGGTCCTTCTGCAGAGGCGTAGCTAGAGTTTCCAGCGCCAGGGGACAACTGAATAATTTGCGCCCCTTTCTGTGTGCCAAGAATGGAAAACAGTTCATTAAAAAATTTCGTAGCATCAATTTAACGCCCCTTGGATGCTGCGCCCGGGGACATATGCCCCCCTTGCACCACCCTAGCTACGCCAGTGTCCTTCTGACAGTGCACGATTTGTTGCGAAGATTAAAGTCCTACTTGCCACATCCTCGGGATATCCAAAAAAATATTCATCTAAACACAAATGTCACATTCTATAAATCCACAGGACATCCTCAGTAGGTGCCCCTCTAGCCGAAAGCATAAGGAAAATTTGTGAGGACGACTGAAAATGTAGAAAAAGAACGATGTACGAATATCCTCAAGATGTTAAATGACGAAATCTTCAAGCTGACTGAGAATCAACATTTTACGAACATATTCGGATATCTTGGGGCACAATGATTTAAACGGGATATTCTGAGGACGTCTGAGAATCAAGGTACTGAGGATGTCTTCAGTGTATTTCAAAACGATGCAACTTAAACACGAAATCCTAAGAATATTCTATGTTGCGAGTGTAATAACTACCCTAAAACTGGATAGAGAAAGTAAAACTGAAATTAGTTACGGAAATTATTTGAGACTTACGAATTGCCACTTTTTTAAGCTTAAATTCGAATAATCAGCGTTTGAGGCTCAAATAATATAAAAACAATATTCAAGAAGGAAAAAGAACTGTCTAGTCAACCATATGCCATTTAGTGACAAAATATGTCAGCTGATGACGAATCTTCTGTATGAATAAATGAACATGGTCATTACCCTTCAGCCATTAATCTTTGATTCGGATCTTTACCAGTTAAAGCAGATGGCTGAACAGAAGTTGAATGGTCACAACTGAATGGTGTCCTGACACCTAGCAACGATTAGTAAAATGGAAAAGATTGTTTAATCTATTTGTTTCATTTTGATATATATATGTGAAAGATAATTTCTTGTAGTCAATTTTTTCTGTTAAACCTCAATTGGAGAGTGTAAAAAAGTGTAGAAAATATGATATTTCCGTGGTTTTTGAATAAAATTAGAACAAACAGTATCACACACCATATCTGTCAGATCATGATGCAAATTCATGATCGTTAGCAGTCACATGCATTCCTTCTCACTTGAATTTTTTCTGTTGTTATAATGTATGAACAATACTAATAAAATCAATAGCGTGTTCATGACTTCTGCGCTAGTCGTTGACACTGTAAATAGAATCTGAGAGAGCTTATATACATTCTGGTAATGACTGAGTAAAGAAGTTAATACACGCTTATGATACCGATTCTGCTTTTCATTAAAAATATGTACTGATGTCGATTGCAGTTATTTTGATCAGTGAGGCATGTTGCTTCCTCTTATACACTGACTTTTCAAGCATCACCATCGATGTCGGGTATTTCACTTACAACACTCTTATCATTAATAGATATACGAGAAGCATTTGAACTTTACATATAAGCAAAAACCAATCTTAGATTGCCGTTAATACTAAAGAAATGTCGTATGCATTTTGAAAGTATCGGGGACAGTTACCTATTCTTCAAGCAGCTAAGACATATGTATGTACAGTAGTTGAACTCGCTTATAACGACCGTAAAATGACCGCGATATTTGCTCGTTTAAACAGAGTTCTTGTAAGAAACGGGTTCATGAAAAAAATCATAAAAATTTATACATGCTTACTATATTATAAATGCTTTATTCATTTTTTTTATTTCTGTATAGTATAAAAGAAGTTTGTTAATTTGCTTTGAACTACCTTATTGTGTCTTTCTTGTGTTACTGTTCTTAGGAGAAGACTCATTGCCCGAGAAATATCATCATTTGCATTTGCTGGCTTCGAAAAAATTTTAAGTTCTTTTACGCACTCAAAAACCATTGAATATGTTGGGGATGACTCATCTTGAAATTCTTCACACTCTCGTTATCATTGCAGCTTTCATTGTTTTTTTTTCATCTGCTTGAATTTCAGCTACAGTATTCTCGGGAATAGTTATTTCGGAAATGATAATATTGGCGTCAACAGACACATAATTTTCAAATTCTTCTCTACTCATTTCGAAATATTCTAAGGCGTCTGGCTTCTTCTTCCTCAGCGATTTGCCCGTCTTGAGAAATGTCCAATCCAACCTTACGGAGCAGTTGGGAATGTATGTTGATGTAACGTTTCCCCATGCATCGTTTATTTAACGTATCGCTTCGAGTACGGTTACATTAGCATTTGAGATTGTTCCGATTTGTTCTTCTCTATCGAGAAGCATCGAAATCATCAAGTGCGCACAAAAGTTTGATTTAAAACTTCTGATGATCCCTTGGTCCATAGGCTGGATAACACCTGTAGAATTCGATGGTAAAAATTCAATCCTTATCAATCCCCAAGATAAAAAAGGCCGCCGTCACATATGAGCAGGAGTTATGACTCATCACTAACTATCGGTTGACTTCGGAAGGTTAAAGAAATTTTTCCAAGAAAGGATTAGCTGAGCGGGAGAAGTGAAACTCGAAATTTTATGAATCACAGAACTATTGCTCGCTATAACCGCAATTTGCTCGTTAAAAGTGAGTTATGCCTCCGTAGACTTAACATTGTACCAATTGTTTACGATTTCCTCGTTAAATCCGGGTTCTTATTAAATCAGGCCTCGTTATAAGCGAGTTATATTTCGGTAACAATCATTTGAAACTGGCTACCAACTTCAATAGATAAAATACAAAATAATTGAGTTTAAATTCTAATCAAATCTCGAATTTTACAATTAAGTGCAAATATATATGTGTATCCGTTTATAATTCTTTTCCAGGCCCTTCGGTATCCATACTTTTCCGAAGATCGTCAAGGAGTGGAAAATCGCAAAATCAGGAATGCCGTATCCTCCGATTATCGTGAAGAATGGTATCAAGGTTACTGGAGGCAAAACGAGCAAGTGACTCCTAGCGTAAGTATTTTATTAAAAAGTATTTTATTTAATTATGTTACATAAGAACATCGAAAAGAATTTGAAAAGTATATACTACTCCCTGTATACTGAAGACAATGAAATGAGCTAAATACTAAAATGCTAAGATATGTCTGAAGATTTTGTCTAACCTTAGTGAATTTCGATATGCGCTTCGTCTCATCAAGAGTCGCAGTGGCACATGCAGGTTCCCAGGCATCGCCTTACCCTGTGTATAGCAGGTGAAATTAATTTCTGAGCATATATTTTTTTTTTTTTCTTTGCTAGCTTAGAGTTCAGGAGATTTGAATGCGAAACATTCAGATGAAGTGGTGAGAGCAATTATGGCGATTAGAGAAGTTTAAGGTGATGAGCTTAGCAATTAAGTTCGTAGAGAGCAGTTATAGCGATTTAGCATAAACTTATTTGGCATAACTTGCTTACAGGAATATCTTGAGTGAATCCGCAGTGAAGTGATAAAACTCATTTCGTCTGACGAATAGCAGTTACTCGTATTACTCGTCTGACGAAGAGCAGTTACTCGTATTACTCGTCTGACGAAGAGCAGTTACTAGTTACTTGTCGCGCTTCTTTTATTGCCTGACAGAGTTTGAAATAGTAGCTGATTTCATACCGAGTCTCCTAATCATATTTAAAATGTTCTTTGAGATGTCTGTATCGAAAAGGGCGGGCTAATTCCTATCATACGATCTAGTTTTAGAACGACGGGCTTCTTTTTGCTGGAATTTGAGCTGGGCATTGTGTCTAAACAAAATCTTAGCAGGTGACAAAAAGATTCCAGATTTCCAGCACTTAATGACAGATGACCTGGCGCCAAAGTAAATAATTTTGACAGTGATATGTGCGCTCATTATTTCAAGTAGTACTTTGGTATCTCCTTTGTATCTCAACTGGTATCTCCTTCGACTGCATTATGGGGGTGATAATGATGAAGATTTACTACGAATACTATTATACTACTTTCTTATTTAAGAACATACAAGTGCCATTTATTATTGTACTGTCAAATTTCTTAAACATAGTTCGCAGTATGATTTTGAAAATGAAATAAGACATATGTGATTTCTAATTCCCTAGGATATTTTATTGTATTACTTTCGATATACGCTGGTATTCAAAATTAAGAGAATTTTTCCATTTAGTCGATTATCATTAGAACTTACGAGTTTAAATGAAATTTGGCATAGACTTAAGTTGATATAATAGAAAAATATATACCATACATCAGTCATGATATATAGGCACGATCATGCGTAAGGCTCGTCTACGCAAAGAAAATCTAAAACAGAGGTTGTAAGAATGAACAAAAAAGGATGCTCGTCTTCTGTAAAAGTCATACAGTTTTCATAACATGATTTAATTCTGAAAAATTAGTATGATTTATGAGTTTCTATGGTAGTCGTTTTCACTCGCGCAGCAACGCTCAGTATCGAGATTCGAACTTAGGCCTTCCATTGCTACCCGACATTCTTTCCACGAAACCAAGCCGTAAGGAGGAAGACAAAGTTACACAGTTAAATATTAAAAGATGGTAATAATTACAAATTAAAAGAAACTTAAATGCGCGGTGAGTTAATATTGCAATTGTTAGAATGTAATTAAATGTATGTATGTGTTACTGTTCGAAGTATTATTGCATATTCTGTGTATAATGATTTTTTAGCAATCAGTTACCAAGATACAACAAGCGAATCCTTATGAGAATGAAGGCTACCAGAATGAACATAGATTACCTCAGAAACCACGGAACTTTTCATTGTCATTTAGGTAAGACTGAATGCTTTCTTTGAGTAAGTTTTTTTGGAGAAAACTTTGATGCATTTACTCTAGTCCCCAAAACCCCTTCATAAAATATTGTATCTGTATTTAACAATATATTTATGTAATTCAGAAAATCATCAACATAATTATAGTACAACAGTCATCAACTATTTATGGAAATAATTTAGTTCGGTCTTTAGCTGAGGGTACAAGTTTGGCAACTTTTGGTGAAATATTTACTTGGCAATAGTTTTATTAATAACATTAATGTAATCGACAGAAGCTCCATCGTGTAAAGTATTTCACCTACCGATGCAGTACTCTTGATAGCATGTTTTCTCTTAAGGTCCTAGCGTAACTTTGAGCCAAAGAAATGCAAGCAAGTACGTAATTAAGTTTCGTGTATTGAAGAAATACGTTAATGTTGACATTTTGCATAAAATTATCGCATAGACTGTTTATTGATTTATGTAATTATTGCAGAGATGTTTAATTGTATCTCAAAAAGAGTGATTGCCTTTTTTCCCCCTTCGAGGAATCCGTCATGTCCACTCGCGTTTCTTGGGCTTAAAGTTCCGCTAGTGTAGTCATTACACACTCCGTTCCATCATGCTTAAGGAAGGTACGATGGGTTAGGGATATCATGGCGATCGTTGCACTAGTAATCTTTTTGGCACTTAGGCTGCAATTCTAAAACTTTCATGCTCTTTTTGGACTTAATACCTTCATTTAACAGAGTTTACAAAAAACCATTTACGATTGCAACATACACCGAAATAGGTTAGTAAATCATTTTATCAGTATTTGGTTGAAGTGCCCTGTGTTGACTTGCGTCGTGATAGCTAGGATACACTTACACAGTAGTAGTCGGTGAAAAAATGTTTAGTAGTGACATTCGAGATGTTAGAAAGGTAGAATATCGTACGAAGCTCCTTTACCTCTGAACAAGATCTCAATTAACGCATGCTTCGGATCTTGTGGCGCCGAAAGCGTATTTGATGTTGCAATGCAAGAAACTGGTGTAGTAAGACTGTAGTTGGTGCATGCTTGAATGAAGAGGTGGTTATAGTTTATCCGCGAGAGGGAGGTTGCCTGGAAAAATATTAAATGAGAATTTCGCGGTGACTCCTTTCTCCATCTATCCTGCCAGTCGGCCATAAAGGCTTCTTTGATTAGCATCATGGAGACATTTTCCGAAACTCGGATTTCTTTGTCGATTTCCGGTTTTGTTGTGGCATTTTTTGCTAATCGGCTCTCTCATTTTTTCCCAGGCCGTGTGGCCCCTTTTACCAATTTATCTGTATTTTCTGGCTTGTTCGAAGAATAATCAGGACATCGCGTAGCGCTTTGATGTAAGGGGGGGATGAAGTTGACTCCGCTTATTCATTCCTTGCAAAACACTAATACTGTCGGTACGAAATGTTGTATGATTTGTATCGTAAGTACCTACGCATAAAGCTCCTTTTTTTATAACTCATGACTCGGTTTGAAATACCGTAGCATGATCGCTGAAGCGGTAAGTTTCATGATGGATTTCCTTCTTATCTTTATAAACCACAAAAGCTGCTCCTAGTCCGTTGGTTGCTTTGGAATCACCAGAGTAGATTTCTGTTTGAATATTCGTAGTGTTGTATTAGTCCATTGTGTGTCTGTTGAGTGCGCTGGATGTAGCTTTTCGTGACTTCTGTGTTCGATATTTTGGTGAGTAGTGTAAATGTGGCCACTGTGCATGGCATCTTCCGCATAATGGAAGAGGCGGTACTGTGTTTTCGGTATTTTGGCTTTGATGTCTAGAGGAAGAGTACTTGCAAGTATTTGTAACGCGGGCGCAGAGGTTGTTGAGTAGGCCGTGGTTATTTTGAGTAGAGCAATACGTGGGATTTATTGTAATTTGTCTCATTTACCCTTGTCTCATTGGCGTGGATATTTAAATTATTTGCATATCTCTTAGACTATATTCCTCCAGAGTTTCGTGATTGTGGCTCAATTTCTTCTGTGTATATATACAATCTTTTTCAAAAAAATTGAAGTACCATGAAGGAAGTTGTTTTTGATGAAATTGAATATGTGTTATAGCTCATACACAGATAACAAAATTATTAAAAAATCAAGGTCATAGTACCTGTTCACGGCTCACAATCACCCATTGAGTGTTCAAATTAGTACTTGTTCTAACGCCCCTGGCTGCAATGCATGCTTGAATTCGTCCAAGAAAGGAGTTTTACAGGTTCTTAATGTCATTGTGCGACACATTCTGCCAGGCATTCTTCAGTTGTTGCTTCACATCTGCGATATTTTGAGGTGCCCGAATCTACCATGTACCAGACATGCTCGATTGGTGAAAGGTCTGGTGACCTTGCTGGCCAAGGAAGAGTATCAACCGCACGGAGACAGTCCAGAGATATGTGACTAGTATGTGGCCTGGCATTATCTTATTGGAAAATGGCCCCAAGATGACGATCAAAAGCTTATTAGAACCGCTGGCCCCGTCCCTTCCAGACACGAACACGATCATTTGCTTCAAGAGTAAAGCGGGATTCATCGCTGAACACTATACTATGCCAGTCTGATGGCAACAATGTTTATCGGCTGCGACACCACTCCAAACGACTCTCGCGATGTTGTGTGGTCAAAGGCAAACGTCTTAAGGAATCTGTAAGCGTAACCCCGCCTCAGACAAGCGCCGTGAGTTGATGGACGGTAACACGGAAGGTATAGACGTGGCTTTAGTGCGTTGAATAGTAGACAATGATACCGTTGGGGCGGTTCGGGCCTGGTGAACAATCATCCTATCTTGCCTAGCGTTTGTGATCCTTGGCCTTCCAGAGCCTTCATTTGGTCGGCAATTTCCTTGTAGCAATCATTGCTACCAACATCTTTGCACAGTAGTGTCTCTACGCTGCAGGTCGCAGCCTATTGCTCGGTATGACCACCTAGCTTCACGCAACGCTACAATGCGACCACGTTCGACGTCGTTTAGTTGTCTGTAAGGTCTTCGATATCGTCGTATTGGCATCTTTAGTTGCTTCTTTACGGAATTACAGTGGCAGCAACAGAAATAAAATTTCGCCTCTGTTGCAGGTTTTATACTTTGCGAATTGCGCACTAGAAATGTGCGCTATGATCGCAATTCTTGTTCATTTGCCTTGAAACTTTGATCATTTGCATGTTCGATCAAGATGTTTTTGCATACCAAATTTCGTCACAATCGCAAAAGTCCTTGTTGGTGCTCCAGTGTTTTTGCAAATATTGTGTATATTGTGACAGATTGTATATATAACATTTGGAGCCACTTCACTCATTAGAGAAAGTAACAGAAAGCTTTGGATAATTTAACAAGTTAAGGTAAAACTACATGTGTTATAGTTAAACTGAAATTACCCATGCCTTTTGATCGGCTCTGGTTAGATTATTTGGTACAGCACCTTGAAGTTGAAATGAAATTGCAATCTAATGAACCAAAAACTTCCCTCCCTGTCGTTTGCCGCTGTGTCGTTTCGTTTTCTTAAAAATGTTGTTGCAAGGTTTTTAATTTATAAGCAAAAAAAAGTTTAAATAGATAATTGTTTTCATTGGAAAAATAACCAATAAACAGTATTCATAGTATTTTTATTTATTTCATAACGATCTAGTTATATTAACTTGAATTTCTGATTTTTCTAGAAAAAACAATATTTCTTTCTTTATATATAGGGATCCTAAAATAAGCAGATCTTGGCCAGCCCTTCAAGAATTAGATTCATACGTTCTAGATGAAGTTAGTTTGCACACATTGAAGGGAGCCGATGCGAATAAATTTCAAGTACAAAGAGCAGGTAGGTAGACCATGTATGTTCTTTGTACTAACTATTTAGATCTACAAGTAATAAACCGGAATAAAGCTAATATATAATAGCCTTCTTTATTGGACTCAAGCTATTGATCTTTCTTTGAAAACGTTGAATACGAATGCAACTCCGTATACATGCGTGTTAGAACGTATGCATGCTATAATACTATTAATTAAAATTTTATTGTGAGCAGTTTCTGTCGCGGCAGATATTAGATTACACAACCAAATTACTGGTTCTGTGGTATCAATAATGAATCTAAAATGGTGCTTAAATCAAAGGCTAACATTAGCACGTGTCTCAGGCAATTGATAATGTGTGTCCATCTTGCCATTTCAAAGAACTTAGATGCCTGTCTAGCAGGTTTTCTGTAGCCAGTTCATGTTCAGTAAATTACATTTTTCACATGCGAGGACTAAATATAGCTTCTCTCTACTTTAATTCAAAATTTCATTAACTTTACGTAATACGGTAATCCGTAAATTCTCTGTATTACAAATTTTTCAGAAAAACATCATATCCGTATACAGATACATTTTTAGTATGGTTTTGATAACGAATTTTAAAAAGAAACAAATGTTTTAGAATACAAATTTCTAGCAACATGTTATATTATTTGAAATGAAAAATATCGTCCGCTACTTTTAAATTTATTCTTCTTTCAAAATATCGCATGTGAACAAGCTGTGGATTGAAGGATATGCTTTTGCGCTTTCCGGAGAGAAATATTCCCATACCATAATTCAAAACGTTGTAAAATGCATAGTAGTAAAATTCCGAGGTGCAAAATAAACATTATGAATTGAAAAGGGAAAATCCGTCATTCGCTAGTTCTGTATGGAAAGAAGACCCCAAAAGAAAACCTGAAAAATGTACGTACTGTTTTTGATGTTTCTAAAGTTAAATTCTTGGTAAAAAGGAAAATTTCCGCCAACGTAAAAATCAATTTCTAAGTCTTTAAATGCATCTGTAACAACAGTAAATAAAATAATAAACCAAGATTTAAAATTTAAAAAAGCTAAAAAATATAATGTTCCCCAACGCAGCTCAAACCTAGCTTCCTAGCTCAAACCTTCCCTAGCTCAAACGCAGAACAATTCCTAGAATCCTGGATATAATCTGTTTAGGAGATAAATGAAAATATACTGTGTTCCTTGTTGAAGCAGGGGTTTACCTGAATGATTGAAATAAAAGAAAAGGCCTATTTATTACAGAAAGTGAACAGAAAGAAATGTGCGCACTTGGTTCTGTCAACGCATAGAAATTTCCATTAAAGTGTTTACGATTGTCTCAGGATTCTCTTATACTAAGAAATTAAAAGTAAGGAAAACGGGGGAAAATGCTAAAATCAACTGAAAATACTGTCAAGAGAAAGTTTTACGTCCGACATTTGCAGAATAAATTCCATTTCTTTATTTCAATGATTTTCAAAGAGCGAAACTTCATCAAGACAGAGCAACAAAGTCATACTTCGAAAAGTACAACTGCATTACTTAGAAAAAATGAAGACCGATACAGGTATTGCATATGTAGCTTCTCAATGTATTCCTGTGAAGTCCCCTGACTTTTCACCTATGGACTATTGTGACTTTGCTCTCTTGAAAAGAGCTCTTTCTGAGTCCCAACCCACTTCGATTGATGGACTCTGGAAAATAGTGGAAGAGGAATGGAAATCAATACTCTTGGAAATTTTACGAAAAGTCTTTTTATCATCGAAATCACTATGCAGACTTATAATTAAAACAAAAAGACTATGAGATCGATCATTTAAAAAATACTTTTTTTACTACATTTTTAGCTCCGAAATCTTTCTAAAATGAGTAAACACCCTCTGTACATTTCCATAATTTGAATTTTCTACGATTACGTTATTTATTCGTTTGTTTTTAGAGCAACTCATACTCCGCTTAACTAACTTGATGGAATTTGAGAGTATCTGCATTTGTCGGGATACTTACCGCAATTTAATTCTCGCCGGCGAGCTATAGCTGTCTATTAACAGATGTAACGCTCGAGTTATATAATTTAATAAAATAATAAATAATTTTTCCTTACTTTTTGGACATACGGAACTTTCTTTCAGCTACTGAAAATTTGAAAGATAATGAAGAACATATTCTGCATCTCATATAAAACAGATGAACTAAAAAAAGAATGATAATAAACACAAATAGCAAAACTCCATAGCTCAAATTCCTTAGATATATATATAAAATATTTACTATGCTTCTGTTGTAAACCACATATGAAATAATTATGGTTTGCATAAAATCAAAGAAGCTTTCAAATAATAACTTTACCAAGAGGCCACTAAATATCGATGATCAGCCGAAGAAACGTCCACACTTGATGAAAGCTCCGCAGCTGCATTGCGTCATCTCTTATAAGACGTTTGTGCTGACATTTTTTCGCAGTTTCTTTAAATTGTATTTTGAAGAATTTTTTGTTCATAGTTTTTACAGCTCTTAATTGCTCGTACCCTTCGATGCCCCACGCTGAAATTTATAGTTTCTTGTATTCATGATACTACGACATTGTCTGCAATCGATTTGGGCGTTACTTATAAGTAAATTTTAGTAAGGTTATATTTAGTCTATTACTAAAATGTTAATCCTGTAACCCTAACAGACTATTGAGTTACTGCTATATCTGAAACATTACGACAAATACTTGTGAAGGTTTTAAACAACCATTTTATTTAAAAACATGGCACGACTCGTACCACTGCTTGTGGTGATGCAAATTAAATAGCAATCAAATAAATTTAAAAAATTGATCAATAGTCTAAAACTACTCAATTAAATGTCAAACAACATGCTAGCTCAATAATTTACCCAGCGCGTTAGTTTAAAGTATCAGTGGCGAGGGAACGCAAAGCCGAGATAGTTACATTTAGCTACAGCTGGCAAAAATTTGAGCACGCTATGACAGTGATAGGAACTCTTTATTCTGCAATTTCACCCAGTTTTGATCTACTTCATCTTTCTAGGGCGGCGGAGCTGACTTGGGAACTGCATGCGGAGCTGCATAATGAGCCGTTCATACTGGGGTTTATCTGAGCTAACGGGAGTCAGTTCCATGTGTCGAATGCTCCGCTATGCGTGTAGTTCAGATTTTTCAACTCGCTGCGCTATGGGGAAAAACTGGTTCAAGGGCCGTTCCCACTGAGGTTTAATATCTGAGTTAACGGAGTCAGTTTCATGTGTCGACTAGCTCTGCTGTGCCTGCAGTTCAGATTTTTCAACTTGCTGCTCTCTGGGAGAAAACAGGTTTTTGAGATGGGTCGACTACGTCAGTTGTCTCCGTTAGCTCAGATGAACCCCAGTGGAAACGGCCCTTTACAGATGGGTCGACTCAGTTGTCTCCGTTAGCTCAGATAAATCCCAGTCTGAACGAGCCTTTAGATCCAAAAGCCTCAGCTTAAATACACAACAAACTCATTTGCATTCTGGTGAAGAATACGAGAAGAAATTTAAGTAAAGATCCAATAACAATAAACAAGTAATAACTGGTTAATTTAAAATAAGTATCTTACTCTGCTTTGAAGGCGTAATGAAATCTTCACGCTCTCCGCAATAATTTTTTGAACTCTCCGCAAAGAGGATTTTTTTTTAAATAAAAATTGTGTTTCTGAAGCAGGTAGAGAATTTGAACTGTATTTGAAATCCTTTTCATACCTACATTAATGCAAAAGGTTCCAGGACATAAATGATTAAGAAAATAAAATTATACATACTTTTATAGTTAATTTTCCAGTCATTTAACTTATATTTAAAATGACTGTGTGAGGTTTCTCCCTCCTGTTGCCCCCTTGGATGACAGTTTAATAATTTAGCATTGTCCCGAGTATTTTGGATGACTGCATTTTTACTATTGCAAAATATCAGCAGATTTTAAGCAACTTCATGTCTGTTTGCAATGCTCAACCTTATTTTTTGAACCAAACCAAAAAAAGAAATTTGAGAGTTATTGAATTAGATTATAGTACAAGTTATTCGGATGATGACTAATAGCCGTACGATATACCGTTCCGTGACACACTTCAGATGCAGTTTTCCAGTACAATCTTTATATGCTACGCGAAAGTAGTGCTTTTAGTATCAGTATTTAACGTGCTGCAGAATGATCTACGTAAGCTATAGAACTGCAACATGTAAATATAATTTAGAACATTCGTGTAGAACAAGGATGTCAAACTCGCGGCCCACAACAAATATTTTTGCGGCCCGGCCAAAATATTGGCAAATAATAATATATAATAATAAAATAACATATCGACGAAGAAAAAATGAAATGTTTACTGCTAAGTAATTAACGATAATTTATTCAGTGTTGTTAGATTACTCACAGCGAGCTGACACACACACTACTTAAATTACAAGTGCGTGTGAGTAGCTTGCATTCAGCTACCTTCGGCTTTTGGGGAACACGTGCACTCAGAACTTGTACGCATCCCCCAATAGCCGAATGTGGCCGAACTCATGGTCTCAGTTTTCCAATCATAGTTTTGTACGATATGTTGGTGCATGCACTTTGCTTTATTATTAATTATTACTTAATTCATATTGTTACGGATTTCATAGTTATTTATTTAGTTTTTTTTTTTTTTTAGAATTGTAATTAGATTTGCTTCATGTTGCCTTAGCAACGCAGACGATTTTAGAAAAGACAGCTGCGTTGGAAGGTTAAAAATAGAACAGCGCGTGTATTTAATACCTAATAAATAAATATCTCGTAATTGCTGTTGCCATCCACAAAAATCCAGATATTTATAAATGTTTCCAGTATATTCGAGAAATTAACTATAATAGCTTATAAAAGCCGAGAACAAACAATTCATCTCAGTAGTAGCTGTAGTTCTAGCGAACTGTTTGTTTACTTAATGCTGTGATTGATTTGTAGCGATTTCGCTGTGAGATAGAATTAGTTTCTCTGTTTTGAATTGATTTTTGCTAAACGTTTGACATTTTGTGATATTGTTAGAATATTTTTGAAGAAATATTGCAGTTGATATGCTATTTATTGTCCGTTTCAGAACTGTAACATATAGACGTGGTTCGAAATGTCCCCGATTCCGTGAAACACGTGCATTGAATGTTCTCAACGCTTTGGTCATAATGTGTTAGTTAGCAATGTATCTAGTAGTAATTACTCTTTAATTTTAAAAAATATTACAAGTGCTGAATATGAGAACAGCAGTAATACAACTGCATTGTCAGTTGAATGTTCATGTAATAAAATTCCGCCTTCCTGTATATTTCTTGACGTACTATTTGTAGAAATTTCAAATAAAAAAATTATAA
The DNA here is from genome assembly GCF_044657685.1 of Stegodyphus dumicola. NCBI lineage: Eukaryota > Metazoa > Arthropoda > Arachnida > Araneae > Eresidae > Stegodyphus > Stegodyphus dumicola. The sequence continues at coordinate 137,709,088 of NC_140776.1, forward strand.
AAATTTAACCTTCTTTTAATACGATGAGTAATAACATTTAGCCATGAAGTCCCTGCATACTGTCTTTTTCATAAATTCAATATCCATCTATATCAGCACACTTTTTGTCCTGAAATTAAAAATAATCCTAAACAAAATTTATACCGAGTTCCTTCAGTAAAACAACTAGGAGCTTTTATAATGGTTTTCCTGAAAATGAGGCACTCCTTAACTTGAGTTTAAAGTTCAGTGCCGTAAATTTTTAAGAGTAAAGCGATTTCTGCGAACGGAATATCAGGTTAAATTATATACATTGTTGTTATCTTTAGAATGATCATATAAATAATCTTTGAGCAACATGGTATTAGAAAAAAAAATAATAAAACATTAAATGTCTCTTCTCTTCAAAAGGTTTCCATGAAGGCCAACAACCGAAGTTAGATGACAGGAAGTATGAAAAATGAGAAGATCTTGAAACAAACTTTTTGTAAAATAACTAAATATGTAATTATTCAGTATAATATACATATATATTTATGTTTGAGAAATAAATTTGTACTTATTGCATTTCTCAGTACTTCCTTATCTATAATGACCCTTGAAATTTAACAGTGAAAAACAATTTGTCTACAGTAAACCTCTAATATCTCTTACTACGGCTAACTGAAATTTCAGTTTATGTCAAAGTTTCTGTTAAAATTTTAAAATATTTCTAATGTTGTTATGGTTAATATTCATTAACTCGTATTCTGTTTTAGTTAACTTGCACTTTTGAAGACATTCCTATTTTTACTTCTTTGTACGAAGTAAAAAAGAAGTATTGTAATCGCGAAAAGCTTCAGGCAGCATATTTGAACGAAAATATCCACTTTGACCGCTATCGAATGCAATTTACCGATGTTTTTGCGTGACATCTGTACGTAAAGACAAAATAAAAGACTCTTTTCCTCCAAAAAAATTATAAAACTGCTTTAAAACGAATTCTGAAAAGAATTTTTCGTGGCGTCTGTACGAACGTACGTACGTATCTTGCATAACTCAAAAACGAATAGCCTCAGAATGTTGAAATTTTGTATATAGGACTGCTATAACATGTAGATGTGCACCTCGTATTTTGCTTGCAATCGGCCGCACCAAACGCTCTGTTACTCGGCTCAGTAATCTCAGTTTCTTTACTCTTATATGTTTGTAAATTGTGCATTTTTTGCTTTAAAAATGATTGAATTATGTTCTTATTATCTTCCGGTTAAAATTCTTATGCCTTTAGTAAATCTGCAAGCAATATTTGTACAATTATCAACAATTTAAAAGATGTTTAAGTGCGGTTAAGCCTTAAGTTTTAAATAACATGGCGGACATATTTGTTTACATTTGAAACAGCAGAATAGTAGATTTGTTGCCAATCTAGAGAGCAACAACAAAGATAACGTCTTCATTTATTATTGCGAATTAAATCATGCTTAATCATTTCTGGAATTTTTTCGAGGAAATAAGTGTTTAAGATTTACTTCGTAATTTTTAATACAGATATTTTGAGTTTTTATGTATTTTTGCCTTGTCGCGAAGTGAGAAATGAATTAATTGAATGAGAAATACGAAATTGTCTGTGAAAAACTATTTCTTTTTCATTTTGTTTGCTTAATTTCTTTTATACATCGTTCTAGATATATTAGAGTATTTGAATAGAACATATGACAACGATTAGATAATTCTTCAAATGATATAAATTTTGTGCATTCTGAGTTATAATATGAACGAAATATAACGCTGTTAAGAGAACCTACCGCCAGAGTGTCGCTATGGTAAACAAATATAGTGAATTTTAAAGAGTGCATTTATTCTGTTGTGGTTTATGCGCTATCGACAAAGTAGATTTAATTCAATCCAATAAGTTTAAATGAAATGCAAGGGAAAATGCGTATAATTTAATATTCCGTACAAGGAAGTCATGTAGTGTACACATCAGACTTTTTATGTCATTCAAAACAGAATCAGTTGTGATGCTTGAAATAATAATATTCCAGAAGATATTCTACCCGTGAGAAAGTTATTAATAATTGTAAAAAACGTTAAACCTAAAAACTATATCATTTTTCGCTCACTTTATAGACTTTTTGTAAATTTAGGAGGATAAAATGTAGTAGTGTGTAAAAGTAGCGCACATATTTTAGTTTGAAAAGATATAAAAATTCACTATTTGATTGGCATTAATCTCAGGAAATTCGCATTGAACTGCGTGTGTAATTCTCTCAAGAAGCGTGAAGTGTTTTGCTAAAAATTATGTCAATCGATAGTTGCAGTTTGCCCGTTTCTACTACCAAACATTCAAATAAAATATTTAAATTCATTTCATTTCATTTCTTTTAACATTTTCGAATAGAATTGCGAAACACTACCAACTAGTAAGATAACTTTTCCATTAAGTTAATATATTAGCGGCTCACTGTACCGCTAAGATTGAACTGCACCTCGTCAGTTCACACACACTTCCTTGCAAATTCCTTATCCTCGCCAACCATGTTCTGAAATCATTCAGAGTACTCCATCCTTCGATTTGGGTCTTCCTCATTCATAGCCTGTAGCAGTCTTGGAATGTACGCTTTCCACTCCTTAAAAATGCGTCCTACACTTGATCAGTTCACCTCACTTTCGCGAGATTCCTGGTACAGTGATTTTTGTAGTGAGCGGGTAAAATGTTACGACACCACAGCACTGTACTCCAGACTTGCAGCAATCCATGATAGGCCGGGTCTTTCCTTGTGCCCATCTTTTAACAGTTTCGTCGACTTCCAATTTATCTCGTAGAAAGTCCTCCACGAAGGCATCCCTCCCTTAAGGCAGATAGCCCTCGAGTGCTTTGCCGTAATCTAATAAAACCAAAACCAATCCAATTTATCTCGAAAGCAGGCAACTGTTCGACGTGTTGGTAGCTGTGTTCTAAATTCTCTCTGCCGCTGCCGTTATGCCTCATGAATGTTCTCGTACTTCCAGTACTACTTCAGTACAGCCTAGCGTTCAACAACGCTAAACGAACCTCAGCCATTGTTATTAACTCGACTGTCTTTAGCTGCACTGGCTACTATGACTGACTGCCATCCGCGCATGCTCAGCATAAATTGCCAGCTCTGCCTACGACAAATTTAACACCTTACGCCACACCACGCATTTAAATTATAAGTGTTAAGTCTTTTTGCTTAAATTATTTAATTAAAAACAGTGACTACATTTATAACCCCTCTGCATTATTAAAAATATAAAACAAAGATTTAAATTAACAAACATATTTATTGCTTTTAAATCGCTCAGTTTGTTAATCAACTGAAAGATAAAAAGAATTAAAGATCCTATGCTTTGTCAAATAACAACATTCTGAGAATCTGTTATCTGCGAAGACATAGGCAAGATTAATTAACGGTCTTACATTTCTCGCAGTGACAATACTTGTCAAGAGCTGTTTCTAGATTCTTACTGGTTTGTCCGTTTCAGAAACATAATTATGTCCTCGAGTTTTATTTTACTAAGACAGAATTCTATATGTTAAGTAAAAATATATGATACTTTCTTATTATCTTCAAATTCACGAAACATCGCCAACTAATTGGAGATTTTGTGAATTGGTGAAACTTGTTTGTTTGGCTACATTTACGCCTCGGAGGTACAGCTCTATTCATAAACAATAAGTAAGAGAAGCATTTTGTTAAAAAAAAAATTTTATGAGGGGTAAAAAGTACAGCCCATATTTATATTCTTTTACTTGGTGGATACATTCAACTGAACAATAATCAACAAACATACAATATACCTCTTCTAAGGCATTTAAAAAATCAGGATTATTTGGCAGTGTGAAAAACATTTCTAATAAATGAACACAGTTTTGATATAAAACCAATTACATACGTTTATTAACCAACATTTTGAAAACAGCCAAGTAATTTTACAGAATTTTCAGAAATATATAAGGTCAACCAAAAAATTCTATCTGTGTGGAAAAGAAGATAATACATTTTTCATAATATTTATTGCACAATATAATATCTATCATTACTTACGACCTCTTGCTAGCGTAATGGCTATATGTAGATCCAGTTTTTGAAAAATGTCTTGTTTTCAGAGGCGAAGAACTCAAGTAGTGATTGGCTGACAACTGCTTCATTTCCCTTCAAAACATTTTGCAAGGAAAGAAACACGTAATAATCGGAGTGTATTAAGGTATGGGTAATAGTGTGGATGCTGCAGAATTTCCCAGCCTAGCTTTGCTATTTTCTTGTCACCAGTGTAGCATGTGGTGTGGCATTATCCTGATACAATATTATGCGCTTCCTAATGAACATCTCCGGTCTCTTTTGTTTGACTACTTTGCTTATATCATCCATTTGCTGATAATATCTCTCCGAATTGTACTTTACTTTAGATTTCAAAAGCTCGTAATATATTGGTCCTTTGGCGGCCTGCATTATCTTATTCAGCATTCTTATCTAAACAGCATTATCTTATTCAGGCTGAAGGCAGGTTGTCCGGGCTTATAGTATACACTCAAGAGCCAAAACATTATGATCACCTGTCAATAACGAGTTGGGCCACCTTTGGCGCGCAACACAGCTTCAATTTGCCTTGGCATGGATGCCACAAGTCCTTGATATATGACCGGAGACAGATTGTACCAGATGTTGTAGCAACGGTCACGCAAATCCGAGATATTGCGAATTGGTGGTCTTTGACCTCTGAGCTGCCGTCCCATGACATCCCAAATGTGTTCTATCGGATTGAGATCCGGTGAGTTAGGCGGCTAGGACATTAACTGGAAATCAGCATCATGTTCTTGAAACCACTCCAACACAATTGTAGCCTTGTGACACGGGGCGTTGTCCTGATGGAACATTCCATTTCCAGCTGGAAAAACAGAGGCCATGTAAGGGTGCAACTGGTCCGCAATGAGGTTCAGATACCCTGTAGCATTCATGGTTTGCTCTACCACAACCACGGGTCCCAGAGACGCCTAAGAGAACGTCCGCCAGAGCATAATACCGCCACCACCGGCCTGTGTATGACCTACTGTGCATTGAGAGAGCAACTGTTCGCCTCAAAGATGGCGTATCCTGACACGGCCATCGGCGTGATGAATGACAAACCGTGATTCATCTGACCAGGCAACTCTCTCCCACTGATCCATGGGCCAGCGCAGGCGCAGTTGGCGATGACGCTTGGTCAACAAAGGCACAGAGTGGGACGTTTGCTGTGTAGCCCCATATCCAACAGTGTTCGCTGAACAGTGTGCTCCGATACTTTTCTACTTGGCCCTGCATTGTATTCGGCTATCAGCTGAGCCACTGTCTGGCTGCGGTTTTTGCTTCACCATGCGAGACAGTCTCTGACGACCTTTTTCTTTGATAGCGTGTGGACGTCCAACACCATGTCGTCTACTGCTGGTTTCCCCGTCATTCATCCACTTTTCATATGTACTAACAACTGTAGATCACGAACAACCCACGAGTCATGCAGTTTCGGAAATACTTGTTCCGAGCCTTCGGGCCATTACAATCTGCCCTCAATCAAAGTCGCTTAGATCCGCAGCCTTTCCCATCACACACAGAAGTAAGTGAAAGAATGATTCTTCAGACTCTCCAGCAGCAGTTAAATACCACTTCCACCTGATCACGAGCCTTCCACGTCAACCAGGCGCGTTCATCGCAAAATGTAGGGCTGGTCATAATGTTTTGGCTCTTGAGTGTATACTCTTTTTTTTTTAGCGAAGTTTCATAGGTAATCCACTTTTCCTCCCCAATCTTCATCGGGTCCAAAAAATGTTCGTTTTTGTTCCGAGCAAGCAGAGATGTGCATATGACGATTCGATCATGCAAATTTTTCTCATGAGGCATGCATCTGAAATATTTGCAAACCAATATTAGTCTGCGAATATGGTCGTAAAGCAGTTTGTTGAGCTGAATCAAACTTTTCCCTAATCTCTGACGCTGCCAAAAAAGAATTTGTTCTATCATGGTCTTGACAATATCGTCATTGATCAAAGATGACCGCCACAGTACGACTTAACATTAAGGTCGAAATCATCTGCTTCACATTTTTCAAACCATCTCCTGCACGTTCTATCCGAAACTGCATCTCCACCAAAAATTGTCCCTTAACTTCGACACGCTTCTGTGGTATTTTTTCCTTGTTACAAATTCGTACAGGCTTACATGATCTCGTCTCGCTTAATTATGATAAGAGAGACTGTTTTAATTAGTTTAGAAGAAGAGATGTTTATAAATGCAGTGTTAAAGAGAGACAGCCATTTCGCGAATGAACACATGTATGCGAGTTGAAACTTGAAATTACATTATCGGACAGAACTTTCCGGTGGACCTTATACACAATATCCTCACAAAAGATCATCATCTCCATCAAAATAAATAAATAAATAACATGAATATAAAATTTATAAAGGACTGACTAGAATAAAGCATTATACACCAACACCATGTCCATAAATGTCCTTACGCGGTCTACAGAAGTCTTACGCAAACTTTATTTTTGCAACCATTGATTGTAGCTACACACTTTTAGTAACAAAAATATGTTAAACGAGACAAATGTTACATTTAGGCAACTTTAGATTTAAAAAATCAAATTTGTAAAAATTATAGACTCACGTTCTTCTATTCTCTCCTAGTCCTCGCAATTTAGTAAAAGTTTATATTCATTCTAAGAAATAAAATACGGAACATTTTGCGCCCCTACCACAAGAAAGAAGACATATTATTTAATTTTAAAGTTTGAGATCATGTTTTGTGAAAATTCAGAGACCATACACAAATTGAAAATGAAATAGCAGTTTCAAAAAAAAATTTCGATATTAATGCATAAAGTGACGAGCATATATAAATTGCCTTGAGAAGATTTGGTCAATACAAGTTTCTTTCCTTGTGCTTGTCGGTTTCACAGGCAATTAGTAGCTAAGTTTGGCGGTCTTTTTTCACCAAATACTATAACAAACCAAAAATCAAGGTAACTTAAGTTTTACAGCAACCACCTTAGTAGAAGTCGACAAGTTTTCAGGATGTGCCAAACTCTGACAATCATGCGCAAAACAATTCTTCAAAGTCAAGCAACGTCGCCACTTTCGCATGCGTCCTTGCCCACCAGCGGCCGAGCGGTAACGTCGCTGAACACTGGTAGTTCGGTCCGAGGTTCGAATCCCGCGAACGGGCTGGCTGCATGGGTGTTTTCGTGGTTTTCCCCATGTGTAACGTGTATACGAGCCAGTTTCCCTTAGAAAGCCCTCCACGAAGGCATCCCTCATCTTAGGCAGATAGCCCTCGAGGCTTTGCCATATTCACACACACACACACACGCATGCGTCCTTTTTGATGTATTCCAATGGCTTTTATAAACATTCTGATATTTTATGCCTTAAAATAATTTTAAAATATGCAGTTGTGGAATTTGCCAGCCATGGAAGAAATTGCGGTAAAATTTCTTCAGGAATACAAAATCTCTAAATGGAACAAACGAGAAGATGCGTTTGGTAGATACCCGATGTTACCGGAGTTTGAGCGATACCATATCTTCGCAATTCTTTGATTCTTTTACGTGTAAATAGGTAGCTGTATACTTGGGAAGAAGAATAGCACAAAAAAATTGCAGAAAGATTTGGAGAAAAATGTGTTTTATTTTTTAATGTATCACACGTATTTTAAATTACTAAAGTAAGTGTCCTATGTTGATAATGTTTGCCAACTTGCAATAAATATCCATAGTTTGGGAATTTTTTTATAAAAAAATAAAAGGTACTTTTTCGTTTAGCCGGCGCAGACGATAAAGTCGCCAATAATGGTACAACCGATGCCAATCCGAATATCCTCGCTGGTAACCTTTTACGCCTCATTTTCAAAACAAGTTGCAGCCATTTCTTATCAAATTGTTTCTTTCTTTCAATACTGGCATACAATTACGTATAATTTTTACCAGAAGCACTGCGGTTTTACATAACAGAATTAGATTTTGTAGCGTAGTTTACATGAGATGAGATTACTTGGGGTCACGTGATATGAAGCGGCGAATCAGGATGTCGAATCATGAAAGCATAGTAAATTCTTGAATTAATGTCATTTTACAAATTTATTGTCTTTATTTATTGGTTTTTTACAAAATGTTAAACGATATTAAAATGTTTATGCCTTCAAAATAAAAAATTCTTAGAACTAACTTTTGTTAAAATTTTTTATATGCATACTGTATGTTGTCGCCTATACATTCTGCTTGGCGAGTTTTGCGCTGGCGAAACGGAAAAGTACCAAAAAAAAAAAAGTAGCGAAAACCATCAATTTGCAACCGATAAATAACTTTTACCTTTTCATCTGTAAAAAAATCGCCAAACTGTACAGGTTGCGTTAACACGTACGTACCAAATTAAGTTCATGACTGACGAAAGCTTCCCCCTTCCTCATATTCAAAATGATGACAATTCAATTTATTAAAGGAAAATGAGGCTACTGCATTCCTTCAAGAAATTCATTTTACCTGCCACCCAAATTTGGAAAAAGGGGTAGGAAACGAAGTTATATATCACCGTGAAAGTCATATGGAAATTCAACGTGAAAAACTACCAGAAAAAAAAAAAAAAAAAAAAAAAAAGGGGTCTCCGCATCATCAACTGGTTCGCAGCTTTAAAAGTCACACTTCTGACAAAAAGTAAGCTGCTAGTGCAAACTTATGGCCACTTGAAAAATTAATTTAAACTTTTCAAAGCAGGAATTTGCATTTTTGGAAATAAAGTTTTTTTTGCACCTTTCTTTGGCGCCTAAATGTGGCGACATATTTTTCTTGACGCTTTGATTACCAGTAATACTCTCTTGCTGTGTTGATTAAGGGTCGAAGGACGCGAAGCTGTGTGGTGAATTCTTCGACTTGCGTTTATTTACTTCGGCGAAGCGCTACGTGTTAAAGTACTGGGTTTCTTCCTGTATTGTGGTGATTAGTTTGCGTTTTAAGTAAAGTTAAATACAGATTATTTTGTTCTCCTGGTTTGGTGTTTGCAGAGAAGATACAGGTAGGAGAATTTTCCTTTTTATTTTGCGCTTAGACGCAAATTGTGATGAAGAAAGATGGAGCGAAATTCTGTGAACGGGTCTAGCCCGGACTTTCAGTATAAGCCGCCCATATCCTTAGAACGTCTATTAAAAATTTGTCATGAGAAAGGAGTAAGAAATTACACTGTCTTTTTTAAAGGTATAGGGTAAAATATTAACGTAAACAATCCTAAAATTTAGAATGATGAAATATCCAGCAAAGTGGCTTTAGTTAAAAATATTGACTTCATTAAAATTATAAAAGATAGAAGGCTTCTGATAAATATTTCAGTGGCTGAATGCGCGTGGCAAATATTAAACATATCTGAATTGCATAACGTAAAGGTCTCCCCGATGCTTACCATGACTGAACTGACAGGCAAATTTCTTCTGTCGGGCATTTCAGTAGAAGTCGAGCTCTCGGAGCTAGCTAATGAGCTGAATCATAATAACGATATTGAAGTATTAAATTTAAGAAGATTTATGGCCAAAAGCTCAGACAGTAACAAGAAACCCTCGGAAAGAGTACTCGTTACTATTGCAGGACACCACTTGCCAGAACATGTAAAAGTATGGCTGACAAGACATAAGATCACAAGGTTCTACTATAATCCAAGGCAATGATCTCAATGTCTGAGCTTTGGTCACGGGATTAAAAGCTGTAGAGGATTAGTAAGATGTAGCAAATGTAGCGAAAATCACACCAGGGCACAGTGTCAGAGTGTGCAGATCAAGTGCGCGTTGTGCAGCAATTCACATGAAGCATCCTCGAAGAATTGTCCCAAATACATCGAAGAGGGCAATATTCTCAAATATAGTGCTGATCATCATGTTCCCGTAGTAGAAGCAAGGCAGGCTATAGTAAATAAAAATTCTTATGCGAAGGTGGCAGGAACTCAGGTGTCAAGTCCTGCAAAGGAAGATTTCCTGAAAGTTACGACTCCAATAATAGCTGCGTTGCAAGGATCTTTTGAATGTGCGTTAAAACAGCAGGCTGACTATTTCGAAAAAATCTTAGTAGGGTTGGATCAAAAGTATGAGCACATGTTTAACATGTTTTCTTACTTTTACATGTTTACATACTTGCGATATCAGAATGCACTAGGGATAAGCATATTGGGAAAAGAGCTCTTGAATCCGACAGTGACCAGGACTTGGATGAGCATGTTACGGAAATAGAATTAGTAAGAAGCAAGGTCAAGAAGCGCCATTCTAAATCAGAATCTATAACAAGGGAAGCCTGCATTCAAAGCAAGCATGACATGAGTAAACCAAAAAAGTCTGGCCAAGATTAGAAACTGTGATTTTATTCATAAAATGAGTTTTTTTTTCCTTCCTGCTTATCTCTTCGCTTCCTTTTCTCATCTAGTTCGATGAAACCTAGGTTTTGTTCATGGAATGCAAAAACATCTCTAACAAAAGAAACTTTATCATTAGCAGGAAAGAATTTTTCTGTGATGTCTTAATTATCCAGGAGACCTGGCTTTCTAACTTAGACGACTTTTGCTTACCTGATAAAGGTATTTTTCGCAAAGATAGATTAAGCTCTTACCAAGACGGGGGGGGGGCTAATGATTGCCATCAAGAAACAATGGGCACGCTTATTTGTACAAGATAGCAGTTATGATTTAGCGGGAGGTGAACTTATGAGAGTTGATCTTCGAGCAAATAGTTCCGATATTTCAGTGATCAACGTCTACCTTCCTAGTGGCCAGTTCAGCGTGAAAGAGTGGGATAAAATTCTGGCTACGTTGCCCAGCAAGTTTATTATCTTAGGAGACTTCAACTGTCACAACCCGGCTTGGGGGTCAAGCAGGCTGTCAGCAGGGGGTAGAGTCCTTTTGGAGTGGTGTAAGAACAACAACCTTTGCATTTTAAACGCAAGGAAGCCCACCCATGTAAGTCCCGGAGGAATCGAATCCTGCATTGACATCGCTTTGTGCTCAGCCGAACTTTATGGTCAATTGAAATGGGAAGTTTCTCCTGATCCCTTTAGCAGTGACCACTACCCTATAAAAATTAGGTTCCCAACTAATAACAAAGCCTCAGCTGCTGGAAATCAGAGAACAATTGGTCACTGTGACTGGAAGAAGTAACATAATCAGGGCTTTGCACCCAGAAGAAAGGAACCTGGAAAATATCAACCGCATCTTGAGCGCCACGAATAAAGAAAACCTCAAAAAATTGCGATTCAACGCAAAAACAGCCCGTGATGGGACACAGAATGTAACTTCATTCTTGGCCAGAAAAGGAAATGCCTTAGACTCGCTAAAGCTCCTCTTTCAAGAGGTTACTGCATTTCTTACAAGAAATGGAATGCTTACCTTAAGAGGGTCATTAAAATCAAGAGAAGGCTGCATTGGGAAAAAAATTGTAGTCATACCAGAAAGGATGGCAATTTATTTAGGATAGTTAAAAATATTGAAAATAAAAAAAGTCAGATCCAGTTCTCGAACAATATCTTAAAGTACCAGAACGGCCACACCTGGTCAGCTGAAGAGCAGCGCGTAGTGTTTGCTAAGTACTATTCAAGATTCACTATTCAAAAATTCATTCCCCTGGATTTTAGTGACGAAGAGAGTAGCCGTATTAATAACCCCTTCTCAGAAGGTTCAGAACTCGATAAAGCTATCAGGAGTCTCAAAAACTCTGCTTCGGGATAAGATGACCTTACAAGATATGCTATTAAAGTTTTGGCTGATGATTGCAAACAAGCGCTCCTTGAGGCCTGCGACAATTCATGGAATTCGGGTCTGATCCCTGAGAATTGGAAAGAAGCTATTGTTATTCCTTTTTTGAAACCTGGGGGCGACAGTGCGCTGGTTTCCAGTTACAGACTAATTTCTTTAACGCAAATTCTTGTCAAAGTGATGGAAAGTATGATTCTCAATAGATTACTTCCGAGGATCCAGCAAAGTAAAAGACTCTCAAACATGCATCACGGCTTTATTCCGAATAGAAGTTGCCAGTCCTGCTTAATAAATTATTCAGTAGCATCCTGCGCCACAGGAAGCAAAGGAAAGTTGTTCAGCTGGTGGCCCTTGATCTCAAAGCTGCATTTGATTCAGTTTGGCATCATGGCCTGCTGTATAAAATCATGCAATTCGGTGTTAAAGGGAATAGTATCCTGTGGATTGCTAATTTCTTGAAACAGAGAACAATCAGAGTAAAGTGGAGAGAGGTCCTTTCAAGAAGCTATAAGCTTACCAGCGGTGTCCCTCAGGGCCGCATTTTGTCTCCTATTTTCTTCACAATCTTCATGCACGATATCTATTATCCCGGCTGATGTCGACTGCTACGTGTATGCGGACGACATATTGCTCTACAGTGTATATGTCTCGTTTCCCAGGGTAGTCACTAATTTGCAGCGTGCGCTGTTTAAAGTGCATAGATGGGCTAAAGAAAGGAACTTGTGCATTTCCCCAGAGAAAAGTAAATCGATTATTTTCGGTGGGACAAAGAGTAGTGAAGAAAATCTACTGAAGCTTGATGGTCCCTACGGAAGATCACATTAAAATTCTGGGCATGTGGTTTGATAGTAAACTGAGTTGGAACGTCCATGTAAATAAAATAGTACCGAAACTGGAAAGAATGCTGAATGCATTTAAATTCATCGCGAGCCCCAGGTGGGGTGCCATAAGAAGTGGATCTCGTTAACATTGCAAATGCTACAATAAGAGGAAGAATAGAATATGGCAGCTGTCTCTTCATGTCTACCTCTCAACAAAATAAGAAAAAGCTTGAAATTGTTTATAATCACGCCTTAAGACTGGCTATAGGAGCGCCTATCAGTACCCTTCAACCGTTGTTATATGTTGAAGCAGGGGTTTTCACCTTAGATACGAGAAGATGCATCATCGCAATTAAGTTCTTAATAAAGAATATTGCTCTGTCAGCAGCCTCTGCCACTCCGGAAAGTCTGAAAAATTGTTTGCAAAGATGCAAGTACAAGTGGAACAAAATACGTAAGCCCATTAACCAGTGTGTTAAAGACAAGCTAAGCAATCTCGATCTAGATTTCAGCAAGCGTATTACTTTTAACAATGAGCTAGATTTTTCTGAAGAAGTAAAGTGTTGTTTCAAAATAAATGAGTATGAGCTCCAGAACAAAAATCTCTCAGATGTGGAGATACAGCAATTTTTCCGCTGCATTATTAATGATTACGTGAATCAAGGTTTTAAGATCTACGCTACAGACGCTTCCAAGTCTGATACAGGAGTTGGTATTGCGGCTGTAGATCGTACCGCGGCGATTGTCAGTCAGTGCATAGACAATAGAAGCTCCATCTTTTTCAGCTGAGGCCCTTTGTAAACTTCTTGAGAAACTGAATCCTAACGAAAAGGTTGCTGCCCTTACAGATAGCAAATCTGTAGTCAGCGCGTTGAGCTGTGTTCATAGGAGATCCAACTCTCTCATCCTTAAGCTCTTCGAGCGGATTAAGGCTTTCCATCACCTCACTATCATCTGGGTTCCTGGCCATAAGGGTATAGGGTTCAACGAAAGAGCGAATAAAGTTGCGAAAAGAAGAAATATGAATAATTCGGGGGGCGGGCTTTCAGCTGAGGATGCGTGTAGTTTCATCGAAAATACTATTAAGGAAGAGCAAATCGACTGCTGGCGGACTTCTCACACCGGCTGCAGATTCAGCTACTGTAATGTTCATTGTGAGTGGAGTAAAGGATTAAACATCGATAGGAAAATGGAAGTAGTAATCAGTAAAATAAGATTGCAAATGTTGGGCACGAACCAACTGTTGTACAGGTATCATAGAGCGAATTCGCCATTTTGCGACTCATGTTATATGATTGACAGCACAGAACACGCAGTTATTCACTGCAGAAAGTACGATATAGTGCCAGAAACATTATGCTCAAAAAGATGAAAATTAGCACTATTGACCTCTCAGCTGATCTGTTAAATCATTGTAATAAGAAAACTTGGAGATATTACTTCCTAGTAAAATTTGTCATCAAATACATCCTAAAGACTTCATAAGTACTATTAGTGTAAGGGTTTGGTTTTCGGACTGACGTTCCACCCTGAATTGGAGGGAATACATCCTTGTGGTTTAACATGTAAATAACATTGAGTTGAAGCATAAGGCGCCAAACGCGTTCTAGAAAATAAGGGCAGGGTTCAAATATTGACACATACTCAAATCGTAAAGTTATTTACATAAATGAAATTACTATTAGATTGTGATCCTAAAACAATGAAATTGCATGTAAATATTATTAATATATTTGTACCATTTGGAAACTTAACAAATTACTAGTGCGAAAATGCTTTCGGCACACCAAATGCAAAGTATAAATTAAAAAATGTTAAACATTAGTAAATCACAAAATGAATATCACTGAATAACATTAAATGGGAGAAAAATCCTCAAATTAATCTAATTTATTGGTACTATAGTATTATCGCAACCACCTTGGTTAAAAGTCGCCAAACAATAGCAACCATACGCACATAAAAATTCTTCAAGTAACCATATCGATAACTAAGTTTCAGTAAGCAAAGTCTCCATTTTCGTACAAGCTGCTTTGGTTGTATTAGAAGCTCTAAAGACAAATTACGATACTTTTCGTCTTCAGCTGAATTTTGAAATATAGGTTAGCGGGATTTGCCTGCAAAAGAAGAAAGCTCTATGAAACTTTTGCAGGAATATCATATTTTGCCATAAAGGTGAGAATGCTCAGATTCGCATTTGATGATCATATGTTTTGGGAAAAATCTTTTTGGAAACGCAACGTTAAAAAATTTAACGAACACGTGGACATTCGAAGCGATAATTGGTTCGAGAATAGTTGTCTGCATTTATTACAGCAGTCAGATTTATATACTGCTGGAGTAAAGAATCAACGAGTGTTAAATTTTGCTTGGAAGAGTTGGAAAATGGCTGGTAAGACTGTGGTAGGCTGGAATAATTACATAAGGAAGATATCATTCTTAAGTAGCTTCATAAATTGTTTTCTGGAATAAATATCGAGCTAAAAATATGTACCTAATAACATGCATGATATGAAATAACTAACTTTCTCCGATTTGAAATTACCACGCTTTTTAATCTTCAAAAAATCGCCAAACTGCGCCAAGCTGGTTGCGATAATGCCAAAGTACCGGCTTAATTTTAATCTCTCTGAAGAACACCGATAAGTTTGGTTTTCCAACACAGAAAAATTTATAAAATTTCAAAACTTTAAAATAAAATACCTCGTTCAATTTTGTCTTACGGGAGTCAAATCTTTGTTCTTTTATTTTTTAAAGTATAAACTTTCACTAAATTCGACATGGTTTATATGGTTCGAGAGTCCGTACAAAAATTCAGATTTCATAATTTCTTGCGAAACTTTTTTCTAAATTTAAAATTATCATATTATGAATATGTTCGTCATTTCAAACATTTTTGTAACTGGAATATGTATGACCAAAATGCTGCCGCCAAGACGTTCATGGACATGGTAGGAGATTCAAACACACTTTTTAAACCAAAACAAATAATTTTAATTACTCTTTTTTAAATGAACGCATTGCTTTAGTACAGAAGTATAATGTAAAAAAAAATTCACCATTAAATTAACAAAAAGCAGTGCTTTTTAACTGAGTTATCTTCTACTAGATAAGTTTAATGTTTCTGAAATTGATTATCTGCCATTTATGAATTGAGACACATACATAGCATAAGTTATTGTTAGATGTTTTTTCAGTTCTATCGTGGACTGTAAGAATAACATGAGATTCGGTAGAAAATTACCTTTTCTCGTGTTGTAAAATATGCCCTAAGGCATTAACGAAAAATAAAAATAATAAAAAATTAACTTATCGGGTAATAATTAAGAGGTAAGTGCAAAAGGGGATGTTATTAATTATCGCTGCTGAAAGCTACCATTTGGAACAATTATGGAACACAGTTTTGGGTTTTCCCCGGGTTGCTCTAATTCACAAATGATGCCAGCACTTTTATTTTAATTCTGTATTCAAACTATTCTGTTTATTCTTTATATCCATTTATGATACAATTCAATTCAGATTTAAGAAATCTAAAACCACTAAAAGTAATGTATGTAATGAAAGAACATTTATTGCTATAGTAGAAACTGCTCTTTTTATGACAAAATAAAGAGATTCAGATATTAAAATCATTTTTCAGTAATAAACTTATATAAATATTAATATTAATACGCTTCAGTCAGGCTTTAAGGCTACAAATTTATTCCCCTAAGCAATGTGATACGTGGAATTTATACAATTTTTATTATAAGAACTAATAGAGTAAATTATTTTTAATTAAACATTTTTTTGATGCTGACTTTTGTGATTCATCTTCCCCCCCCCCCAAATTTAAAAGAAAATATTTAAAATCTTTGATCAAAAAGTTTTTTCTATAAAAATAAAGATACATGTAATGCCTCTGTAATTTAGAGTGCTTGCTATATGAAAATGGCACTTTGGGAATTATGAAATGCACTCGTTTACATCGCAGGTTATGAAAATAATATGATTTATATTGAACTTGAGTAGCAGTAATACACATAAATTACACAAATACAGGTAAATTGCATATTTTTGTCCTTTACATGACACATTGCGACATTCATTTACATGGCACAGCACATGCTAAACTTTCGAGTTCATCGAAATAGAATTAATTTTTTTGCTTTTAATACCTTGTAAAAAGGAAACCATAGAATGGCAGAAATACTATAAACGCTAACTTCTAATAGATTTGCAAATCGCATATAAAATAGCTTCAAATGGTAAACAAATGACATTCCTATCCTTTTCAACTGAATGTACAATAGTTGAAGTTAAATTATTAGACAGAGAAACTAGACAGTATCTAACTTGTCTTCATAATAACCTAGTTTCAACTATTTACAACAGTGGCTAGCTAATGCTTTTGCCGCCCGAGGCGTTTTTTTTTTTTTTTTTTTTTTTTTTGAGTTTGCAGCCTGGAGTGGTCTCTGAATTTGCCGCCTCTTTTGATATTCAAGCAAATAACTTTAAAACTGTCAAAATGGTATATAGGGAAATAAATTAATGTTGAAATAAATTCTCCATTTGTTTAAAGAAAAATTTTTATTCCAATTTTTTAAAATCGTATTGTTATTTTGCTTAATTTTTGCTCGCAAAACCATCGATGACAATGTAAAGGACTACTTGATTTCTCCAGTGGCTGTTATGTAGATTGTACAAAAAGATTTTTTAAATACTCCTTTAATGATTTTTATTGAGAAAACTCCTCTCACAACTAGCAACATTTACGGTAATTTTGAAAAAATTCGCAGTAACATATTTGGAAATTTATTCTGGATATTGTGTTTTGAAATACACTGCAAAAATTTAAAAGTATCGCCTTTCCAAGTTCCTGTTTTATTTTCCCTAGCAATAACAGAAATAAAACTCTGGCATACTTTCTCTCTCTTAACGAGGAATTTTTTCTTATTAATGGCACCGTGATCATAATTTACTTGATATTCGTAATTTTCAGTCAGAGGTTTTCACGAAATAAGAAATGTATAATAAGGATACGTAATTGTTGAAATCTCATGGTGATTTCTTTGCACACTTCATATATAGCAAAAACTATTTTTCTTTGCAATTAATTTCCATGTGGGAATTCAGAATCTCATTATTCTTTCTGCCTTGATAATCCACATGCTGAAACTCCTATGTATAATACTATGTTTAGAACACAGCTTAAATATTCATGATTTTAAATTAATTTTAACAATTAAATTTTTAAATAATTTAAAATTTAATTTCTTAAATAAAATTTTAAAAAACTATAAAATAATTTTTACGTGAAAAATGCCGCCCCAAAAATGTGCTGCCCCGGGGAAGATTACCCCATCTGCCCTCCTCCAGCTACGCCACTGTTACACATTCAGTTACTACGCACACCCATACATTTGTTTTCAAAGCTATAAAACAGTCGGCTAACCATACATTTATAATTACATTTACTTTTGCTTAATTAATTATCACACCTTTTTCATTAATAATTACTTTTAATATAAAATATTTTACTTTTTCCTCTGCTGCTCATAACGAAAAGCAATTGCTAGTTTATGTATAAAACGAAAACCTTTCTAAGACGACTAACCACACTTTTAAATGATTTTAGTTTATTTCGGAGAGGCAATATTTAATATAGATGTTTATTTACGCTTTCAGAAATAGCTGATTATTTTCGGAATATTTACATGACAGGCCTCAGAGTAATTTGCATATCCTTATGAAAAAATATTTTGTACTGCAATTTAATGATTACATTTTTCATCAACATTATATACAGGTACCAGGGGTAATAAATAATGCTTTAAATACACTGTTTTAAAACGTTCCCTATAATTATTGTAATCGAATAGTTCTAATTACTCTGACTGTTTCTTCTTACAGAGACTCCAATAATAGTCCATAACTGCTTCTTCTTGGCAATACGTTTCTATAGATCCCGGTCTCAGCTTTCTGATTTTACCCATTGCACTTTGAGGGGTCATGTCATGAAATTTAACTAAGTAACATGCAGCCATTACTCCAGTTCTGCCTCTGCCCATACGGCAATGAACACCAACTGCCTAAAATAAAAATAAAAAAAATTATGCTTAGTTCACTTTGCAAATTTGTTTACAGTTTATCTTTACTAACAATTATGATAGATTACTCATTTGCTCATATGGTAAAACTACTCATGCATAAATTTGTCACACTTATGGTAAAAGGCTTTTGTATCTGTTTGTATTCTTGCACTCGAAGTTTTTTTTTTTTTTTAAATATTGTAGGTTTTTGTAATATTTGACCAATAATTTATAGCCAATTCATAAATTATAAAATCTTTATTATCCGAAAAAACAATTTTTTTAGACATACAGCACCAAAAACAAATCATAAGAATGACAATAACTTTCAAATTAAAAATGATTTCTTCGTGGCCCGTGAATTTTTAAATATGCATTCATTATTAAATCGAGGTACGTTAAGTTTGGCAATTTCGTTCTTAGATAGTGATTTCCTTCTGATAACCTTACTTTTGTTACTATAAATCAGGAATGGCAAGCCAATAGCACGCGACAAAAAAATGATAGGCAGGCATTATTTGAGGAATTTAGGTATGCACTATCAGCACAGTCGACCCCTGACCACTTTCAAAACTGTTCCATTGAGAGCAGCAATCGTAGTCCAATAGTCACACTCGAATGCTTACTAGCCAAATAAATCGGCTTTATAAAGCTCAATAAACTTTTGCTACTAGGGCCCATGATGTGAGAACTACAATATGAAAATCCAGCGGGGAGCAGGAGCAGGTGGAAAAGGGTGGAGACCAACATCTCGTGGACAAATCATTAAAGAATGCACTCTTTTCCGGAATCCATGGAAGAGATCTTGCAATAAAGTCGAACAGAAAATACAAAATAAACAATCAAATAAGCAAAATGTATTTATTCTATGTACAAACAATAATCCGAAAGGCATGATTAGGTGACAAAATTACGGTCTCTGTGCTGCGAATGGCCTAAATTCTTGGTCCTATGGAATACTTCATAGTCAAGTGAAGCCGAAAAATTTCCTTTGGTACAATTCTGACCTTTGGCAAAGAATCTTTTGTTGCATTTCTGAAGGTAATCCTGAATAAAGTCCACTTTTAAGACATTGTTGTGACAGCTTATTTCTAATATAGAAGTGAGCTATATTAGAAAATCCTGGAGTATTTTGTTTTGAAATACCTGAAGAATGCTGAGTTCATTCTTGGTAGCTGTAACCAGAGTCGGAGAAAATAAACACATCATCGGCCAAATGATGGTCAAGTAGATTTGCTTTTTCGTATAAAGACTGAGATCGGAATTCCTGCCAGTCAAAACATGAAGTTAACCTACGGAGAATTTAGCTTTGGCAGCCGCACTCTTAATGTGATTTGTCCATGTGACCCACTGATTTAACTGTACTCCCAGGTAGGTGACACTGTAAACTCTTGGGACGCCCTCACCAAACAGGTAAAGTGGCTGAATGTCAATCCTTCTCATTATTAGAATCTTCGATTTAGAAGCATTTATGGAAATTTTCCCTTTAGCGCATCATTTTTCTACTTTGAATACCAAATCTTAAAGTTTGCTTACGGCTGTATTTGACTGAAACGATCTGACTGCTTTAGTGATATCATCCGCATACCATCGGTAGCAAAAATAGATCGCTGTATAGTTGGAAAAAAGAATATCGCAAAATAATTATCGAAGGATTTGCAGACGAATGTGTTTTATTTTGTAATGTATCACGAAATTCTAACTTTACAACTAAAATTTGTATTTAAAATTGCTAAAATATGTTAACTTTTCATATGCTGATAATGTTTGTCAACTTAGATAAATATCGATAGTTTCGGAATCTTTTTTTTTTTTTTTTTTTTTTTTTTTCCCAATGTAACGAAAATCATAACTTGTACCTGATAAG
Source organism: Stegodyphus dumicola (assembly GCF_044657685.1). Classification (NCBI taxonomy): domain Eukaryota; kingdom Metazoa; phylum Arthropoda; class Arachnida; order Araneae; family Eresidae; genus Stegodyphus; species Stegodyphus dumicola. Next base: position 137,729,581 of record NC_140776.1, read on the forward strand.
TAACATTTTCATCTGTAAAAAATCGCCAAATTGCGCCAACGTGGTTGCGTCAATAAAGTAAGTACCTAAAATCTTTTATCCAGTCATATATAAAGCACAACTTTTAGCAACGAATAGAAATAAAACAGTAATGTGCCCCCTCCACTGAAAAATTAAGCAGTTTTACTTATAAATTTAATTATGTAATCTTCACTCTTGTCATGCCTGCCTTTGTCCTTCTAATATGTAGTCTGCAACCTCACTTTAATACTATTTGTAATGCTAATACACCAGTCATATACCTGAAAACTGTTGAATAATGGACATGGTACTGAGTCAGTTTAGCTTTATGTACTGACTTACATATAATGCTATTGCAAAAATAAAAAATTGTATAAATGAGCTGTGATTGCATCTTCATCATATAAAAACAAAAAGAGCTTTATCATTATCATTATCACTTATGTCAAATAATCTAAAACTTTCACATTTATATATTATTTCTAGAATTACATATACACATATATATATATATATAGAGAGATTGTGATACAAATTACATGGTGTTATTTAGATATATGAATAATTAAAATTTTGTAAAAAAAAATTGTACTTATAAAAAGTATATGACTAATCTATAGTTTATAATATTTGTTAATTTTAACAGATGTTGTAAAAATATAATTCAGTTATTTTTTTTTTTTTTTTTTTTTTTTTTGAAAAAGCTAAAATATTAAATTGTTATTATGGGACAAAACTTTTATTTTTCAGAACACTACATTTTTAATGTTGCAAACTAGTAGATGACAGAATTTCAGATACAAGGGTAAGGAAATTAAAAGTTTAAAATTAAAATTGGGAGCTATACAATTTTAGCACATAAACCCACAAACAAGATATTTAAAGACAGGAAATAATATAAAAAAACCATATTTCATATTCAACATCTTTTTATTATTATCTAAAAACAAACTAATAAAATTTTACCTTTTCAAAATTAGAGATGGGACATCCAGATCCTTGAATCCTATAAATCTTGCCAGATATGAGAATTTTACTCTTCAAAATTACCTATTTAGAATTACTTATTGAACACTTCAAAACCACTACAAATATATCTTTATTAAGGATTTAAAGGCAGCAAGTGTTGAATTTTAAAAACAAATTGACTGATATTAGTCGTAATCCTATTAAGAAGTTGTATTTATGGCATATGATATTGATTCTCTAGAATAGGATTTAATATAAATTCCCAACCCCTGAATTCTCCAAAAAGATTATATAACTTTTCATGGTATTGACTCCAATATGACAAATATTTGATATTTTATTTTAAAATTCACTAATATAATTATTATTATAACAAAATTAATTGAAATACTAGAAAAATAAAAAAAATTATTCATATAATCTTCCTTAGATATTATGCATAACAATGTTTTGTCTTGAAATCACCTATAATTTATATTGACAAAATGTTTTAAACCTTACCTATCATATCCTGAGAATTGAAAATCGATCAGTGTTTGAGAATTGATAACCCCAACTCTGAGAACTGAAAACTTAAATCTTTCCATTTCCTTCCTTTAAATCGCAATTTTGGGAAGATTAGTTTTATTCACAATTCATAAAAACAGATAATTAAAAAAAGAACATGACTGATAAAATTTCAAGATACCTGCATCACTAGTGTCACCTCATGGCAACCTTGAAACCACACTATAAAATTTTGTATTCCATATTTAGTTGTTAATCTGTGCAAATTCTTGACATAATGCTTCCCTTTCAAGACTTACTTAAATTTGAAAAGATTCTGAAAAAATGTAACAATAGTTACTCAAATAATTTTTGTAATATTTTGCTCATAAATAAACGACAAGATTTATGAGTTTTCAGATTTATAATTTTTTTGTTAATTTAACATCTAAGTTTTTTACATGAAGTATAAGAGATCTAAATATTTGAAAACCTTTTGGGATTTAGATTTAAAAAATTTAGGGATTTGTTCACATCTCCACATAAAACAAACAGTTTACTTCATCTGGCATTTTGCTCAGAATTTGGTATATTTACCATTTGTACTCTGCTGACTTCCTATATCATATATTTGTGTACTATCACACTTCACTGGTCAAGGCAATTTTACGTTCTTGGTAAATTTATAAAGTACTTACTGTATCGGTAAACTTTGATTCTTGAAAAATTAATGACATTAAGTTTCATTGTATATTAAATAATATTACTTAAATTTTTTAATATTTAACAGTTTAAAAGACAAAGAATTTTCGGCTAATCTTTGGAATATGGTAACAGGTAGTTTGGCGACATTTTGGTAAGGCGATAAAGGTTACTAGCTAGGACTTTAGCAGTGTACATGGATAAAGTCAAGAGTGTGCACAATGCCATTTTTGTGCAATTCTGGGATGTTTTTTTAAGTGAAAATAGGTCAACGTGTACAAGGATACCGTGTATGTGCAATACTTAAAAACGCGGCAAGCAGTTTGCGATTCTGCACTTTCTCCCAATTTCGCACCTAATCTTTGTCATGATTAAGCACTTTTGTTTGATAAAAGTTCTAGCATAAGCGTAATTTGGATAACAGATAGTTGGGAAAAAATGTTGAGTAAAAAAAAAAAAAAAAAAAAAAAAAAAAAAAGGCCTTTACTTCGTGAAAACAAAAGGCGTCCAAACAAAAACTAGCAGGTTGCTGTAGCAGGGTTGATCGCCAAAAAATCGCAAAGTTACCATTATCCAAAGATTAACCGAATTTTCTTTTTGATATTTTTTTTACTCAAAATAATGTTTTTAACCTAACTAACAAAGTAATGCATAAAAATTACCAAAGAAATGTAGCAGGTGCAGTTCTATGACAAAAATCGCTAAATATATTTGAAACCATAATGCATTTTAAAATGCTTATAGAAAGCAGCAATAGAACAAACTGGACAAATAAAATGTAAAAATATAATAAATCTCAAATAGAAGTATAAATGAATATTTTACTTTCAACATAATTTTATACAATTGTGATGTACTTAATCAGATAAATGTTATTAATTTTTACTATATGGGAGAGGGTTTATCTGGATAAACATAGTGAATAAACAGTAAAATGCATGCAGAATTTTTTTTTTTTTTTTTTTTTTTTGAGAATAAATAAAGAATAAATTTAAACATTAACTATTCAGATAAAAGCTTTGGGCAGCCAAGAACTTTCTGTTTGAAAAAAAATGCTGTTTATAAACAGATACTATTTACAAATACTGTAAATTATATCTCAGTATTTAAATATCCCCCTCAAATCCAAGCAATTAATTTTTTTGGTTACAGAATATGACAGCAAATAGGCCAGAAATTTTTTCCTCCAAAATTTCATATTATAAGAAATGCAATTAATAGCAATGGTATATTATTTTTTCCAGGACTAAATATGTTCACAAAACCTTCTGCATATCACTGATTCTGAATATTTAATGTAATACAATCAAATAAGTTACATTATTTCTATAATCTCATAAGTAATAATAAAAATATACTAACAAGTAAATAAATATAATTAATGTAATCTAATAACTATTGTTATTGAACAGGACCTAAACTTCAAATCACTTGAAAGAATATAAAATATTTAGCACAGTTCTGAGTATTTTAATTTTAAAAAGACATTTCAACATTAGAAATGCTACATATAGTTATCACTACATATAATATCAAAACCATGAAACATAAAGCTCAATTTATTAATAGTCATTAAAGCATTTATTGAATCTTTCATACCTTGCCTTCTGCAAATGCCTTTTCACAAATGGCAATAAATTTTTCTATCTGATAATTACTGGGAGGGTGAAATTCTCTGACTTTAATTTCAACCCAGGTAATGTCTGGAAATGAATGCACAGCAGGGGTAGTTTCAGGAGATAATGTAACCAAATAATATATACCATGTTCTAACAAATAACGTACAGCTGGTACAGATGAAGGGCAGCCGAAAGCAGCTAGCTTCCCTTCTTCAATCCAAGAAAAGTTCGCTGGTCTTTTTGAGCTCATTATGAGAGTTCTAATTAAGATAAAGTACCATAGGTTTTAAAATAATGCATGAAGAAAAAAAATTTTCCTCACATCCTATTCAGTGCGTGATTTAATAATACGATTTACTTTGCGAAGCAAAATATAAACAGTGTGTAGTCTGCTACCAAACGGAAGTTGCCATTTTGAAAAGAGTTTTCGTGTTTCTCATTTTAATGCAGATTTTCTACTTCGGAATCAGTATGCTTATCGAAATATACCGCATTTATTAACTAATATGTAGCATAGTTTATAATATGACTGTTTATAATTAATATTCTTATAGAGTTACATAAAATTGCATTTGTTCTTACATGAACTAAAAAAACCATTTATACTTAATTTATTATTAAAATATTCTCATTTTTATCAAAATGCGTTCCGGTGTGAAACTTTTTTGTAATCTCACTAAATATATATTCTATATATGCCAAGACCCCTGAAAATCTTGTTGATATATGCGTATTTAATTAGACTTTACAATTGGCAACAGAAGCAGTTGAACTCTGGATCGTCAACAAAACAAATCTATCAAATATGGATGAAGGAAAGTATGTATGATTTTTCATAAACACTGCGCAAAACTTTTATGTATACTGCGTGATATTTTTAATATATTTGTATTATTTTATCTGCTTTAGAGATGAAGAAAATAACAATGAAGCGAGTGCTGGGTCATGGTGGGGCAGTTGGCCAACTTGGTTACAAGCTGCGAAAGAAAAGGTTTGACCATACTCATTGATAACAATAGAATTGAAATAATACTTCAAAATTAGTTTTGCGTTATTGTTCCGAATTCAGAAATTTTTTATATTAATGTCGAGCGTTAGAAATATCATATGTCGTAGGTTTTGTAGTGCTATGCTTTGTAAACTTGCTAGTGTTATCGAAATATTTATTTTCCAATTTCTTCTGTTTTAAAGCATTTGCTTTTATGAAAAGTAATATTTAAAATTATTTTCATTATCATTCATTGCTTGCTGATTTTTTCCCCCTTCGTAGCTGTTATATAAATAGTTTTTAAAAATTTTTCTGTATATTATGGGATAATAATTGATTGTATGTTATGTAGTCTAGCACAGCTTTAGAATTTATGAAGAGAGATCTTTCTGAGTTTTCGCATGTGGTCCAGACTGATGCAGTAGCTGCTGTATCTTCCACAGCAGCTCTCTTGAAAGAAAAATTAACTGTAAGTGTGCTTTCTACATGAGAATTTATTACTGCTTTTAATGTTTCAAAATAGCACACACATTGGTGTTGAAAATATCTTGCTGAAAACTGTAATTTCCCAGAATATTTTAATTTAGACTGAAGATGTGATCACTTTTCAATCCAGTGTTCATTACATGAATTTTAAATGCTTTGAACAGTTTTACAAAAATATTGTTGAAAGCTCTCAATGGTAAACCTGTATTTATAAATAATTGTTCTTTAAAGTATACTCATTGCTTTACATGTTGTAGATAAAAGCATAAACTAGAAATAAGGATCTTATAAAATAAAGTCTGGAACGATACTGTTTATTTCACTTCACTGCATCTTGCATATGTTGTTGTTTTAAATACTTCCACTGACCTCAATGATCATTCTAGTATCTCGTGAAAATAGAAATTGATTGCAGATTCTGCCTGTTACCTATAAAGTAAAGCTAATTATTTGTTAGGCATATATGATATCAAAACTGTTTGTAGAAGAATTACAAAGATGGGTTAAAGAAAAATTTTTTTTCTTCCAAAAACTGGAAAATTTTACTGTAAATTGACAATGTGGTAAATGTATATTTTAGGGTACCGCTTGGTGACCCTTGGTGATTTTTGGCAGTACATGGATACCGAGTATGTGCAGTTCTTTGGCTTGCGTAGCGGCAATTTCTGCCCCAAAAATCGCAGCTACACAAAGCCAAAATAACAAGAAAAAGAATTGAACAGACTCGGTATCCATTTACAAATCGACCTATTTTCACTTTAAAAAAAATCCCAGAATTGCACAAAAGTGGCATTGCACACTCTCTTGACTTTATCCATGTACACATTGACCTATTTTCACTTGCAAAATACTAACTTATTATCCCGATTAACTTAAAAAAATCAGAGAATTTCACAAACTAGGCTTTGAGCACTCCCTTGACTTTGTCCATGTACACATCAAACTATATTCACTTAAAGAGTCGAAGGAGCAGCCAACAAAAAATATATAATCTGAATAAACTACATTTTAAATCAAACAGTGAAATAACATAAAAAAGGAAATTCATCTTAGCACTACACGAAGGAAATATCCACTTACCTTATTTATGAATTTACGCGTCTTCAGCCAAACACAATTCCTTAACAGCATCCAAACTCTTCCTAAAATTATCTGAACTAGAATCTGTATACTGGTGTAGCCATATAAATTCACAAAAATAAGAGTAAAAAATATCCTCCGTACGAAAATATCCGATGTTCGACCATACACATTTCCGTCCTCCAAACAGGACACTTAATAATGGCTACTAAGTAAACCTTCATTTGCACATCAGTCAATTAATGCTTTTTCCCTTTACGTTCCAAATCGTACAGAAACTTCAAATTAATCTTACAACTTCAGTCAATTTACCATATAAACCACAAAATAACAACATACTAATCCATCACACACAAGCCCTTACCCAAAATCCGACACACACTTTCCAAATTTTTTCCCATGATTCAAATTCATCGCAACCAATTACATCATAATAGGGTTTCCATAGCATTCAACTACTCAGGTTGTCATAAATGCGTTAACAACTTCCCGATAAATGAAACAACAATTTTGCGATAATACAAGGGGTACCCTAAAGTCAACTGTAACCGACAATGTTACTGCATTACACAAATGTCATAAACTTAATTATTTTCCTGCCTTTGAGTGCAGTTTCAATCTGTCAGTCTTGAAACTGTCACTAAGCACCATAATTTAGGTCCAGTTGTGGATAAGCATGATTTAGCAATGTACTCATAGCATCTGCACTTTCGTTTGATGTTACCCTAACTGATTCTTGATGAGTGACCTTAAAAAGAAAAAAAAATATATATATATATATATATATATATATATATGTACAGTCACTATGCAATGTGAAAAATTTTGACAAAAAAATATCCATTTGAACAAGAACATGTTTGAGAACTGTAGAATTGTATTTATGACTGCACTCTAATTCATTTATAGCTGATTGAGAGAATTAACATGTGTTAAATGGGGAAAAGAATAGATGCATACGATTCAGTAAAACAGCAATAGGTTGAAATAATTATACATGGAAAGTTTGTACTTGTAGTATTCTAAATGGAGCTCCCATAAAATCGATGGGTTTAACAAAATGGTAGAAATTGGCGAAAGCCTTTTTACGAAACTTTCATAAAAGGCTGAAAAGTGAAGCTGTTTGAAAAGTAATTGTTCATTAAATAAATATGCTTGAGTTCCTTCAGAATTTCACAGGACTGATTGGTGTAATTTTGGCAGGATCTTCTGCCAACTTTCAGAGTAAGATCTTGAGAGCCAATGAAATGCTTTACTGCAGAGCAGTTTGAATGCCAGAATCTATTGGATGAGAGCTCTTTTGCGATAGTAGTGCGGTATTTGCCTACCTCGTAACAAACCCAGGATTAAATTCCAAGGTCATTTCATCATAATCAAGGGCATTCAAAACTCGTACATTACTGCAATTCTCATCAGTGCTCATAGATGGCAACGCAAGCATAACTTTAAGCAACTACATGCCAAACAGCACCAAGCGAGCATATCACCTCAGGTTCACTATAATGGGATAATAAGTTAGTATTACAAGTTGTGAACCAAGGTATGATCAGGAGGTCATCCTTACAAGAAGCATCTCGTTTTGAAAAGCAGCAGCAATTTGAAAAATAACAATCATATATCATTTATACCATTTAATATCTTGATGGAATGCTAGTGCTAGTAAAGTATTTGCAACTTGGTTACTATCGCATTATCTGGAAAAATATAAGTGGGTTTTTACCAGCGTTTCTTGCTTAATTTAATTGATTAGTTGCTCTTGTATGGAATTCTTACATATGTGCAGTTCATTATTCTGCCACCATTCTGAAAATAAGTTGCCTTTTGCACATTAACTTGGTGAAAAATTAGTCACTAATGTGTTTACAAATACTCGCCTAGTTCACAACGTTGTGATACTTCTTTGGCAATATAAAGCAACTCCAATGATGGAACACAGAAAAAACTTTATTTAGCACTCAAAATGGCGACATACAAAGCAAGAAAAAAAGAAAATGAATTCTAACATTTTAAAATAAAATACATTCTTTGTGCGAGAGTCGCACGTGGCACTCGAAACTGGTTTCAAACATTGCCATCCACATATACATTAATGTTCATTTAATTAAATTATTTATTTTAAACTACAAGATTTTAATAATATTCAAAGCTGTTACAACCTGTCTCCCAATGGAGTGACTTTTGACGAAGGGAAAAGTTCTGTAAAATTCTAAAGTTTATAAGCTCAGCTTGCTCAATTGCTTAAACAGAAAAGTAACTTCTCTCACTTTCCAAATTTCAGGCCAAAAATTTTAAGTTTTAAACAAATACTTTTACATCACATTTAAATAAAAAAAAAAAAAAAAATGAAGAACGTTGAAATGCATCAGTTGAGCATACATTAAATAATAAAATAAATTCTAAACGTGGTTACATACACTAAGAGTTATTATATTACTTAATTCTACTCAGAACATCCACGTTCTTGTGCAAAGATCCTTTGCAATGAATGACCTTAAAATCATAGGGTTGTAATGCCCAGTGCATCAATCTAGAGTTATATTTGGTGTTGGATTGTAGCCAGACCAAAGGCTTATGATCAGTTTGAATCAAGAATTCTTGCTGACAAACAAAAATGCAGTTTCTTGATAGCGTACATGATAGCAGCGCACTCCTTTTCAGTAGTACAATATTTTTTTTTTTTTTAATTTAGTAAATTTTTTGCTTATATACAAGATAGGATGTTCATGTTGTTCATCATCTAATTGATATAGTACTATACCCATGCCATTGTCTGAGGCATTGGTTTGTATAATAAACATTTTATCAAAGTCGGGAGCATACAGAATTGGTTTCTTGCATAACAACGCTTTTAAATTTTTAAAAGCTTTGTCACATATTTCAGATCATTTTATATTTCCTTTTTTTGTTACCCCCTTCAAAGCGTCCGTGAGGGGTGAAGCAATTTGAGAAAATCTCGGTATGTACTGGCGATAATACCCTACTTGTCCTAAGAAAGCACGTACTTCTGTTTTGGTTTTAGGTGTAGGATACTCCTTTACAGCCAGGATCTTTACTTCATCCGAGGTTTATTGTCCTTGTCCCACAACATGGCCTAGGTATCACACTTGATCTTGTGCAAATTTACATTCCTCTGTCAAAGCACTGATGAAAGAGCTCCTCTGATCTTTTTGGAACACTTTTGGGAAACCCATACAACTGAAAATCTGTAAGAAAGCATCAATCACAGATGGCGAAGAAATATCTGTCACCGCAACAGCATCTGGATATTTGGACGACATCCACAGAGCTATAATAATATATTTTTTTCCAGTATTTGAAATAGGTAGCGGACAAACAGCATCGACATTTATTTTGGTGAATATTTCGGAAATTACTGGTACTAATGTCATTGGAGCCTTCTTTTTGTCATTTCCTTTTCCAGGGCGCTGACAAGCATCGCAGGTTCTTACAAAATCTTCAGTTTCTTTGTAACACCTCATCCAGTAAGAATATCTAGCAAGTCTGCCTTTGGTCTTTTTGACACCCAAATGACCAGAAGTTCCTTCGGGCACATCTTTATAATTGACGGCTTGAGTTTTTCAGGTATAACTACAAGCTGTCTTTCAAAGCCCATTTTATCCGTCGTTTTTTTATCTAAAAGCTCTTTTCTTGTCAGACTATAGTTCTCATGTACCTTCTTTAACTTCTTGGATGATTTTTAGTAAAAACATTCAGTCAAACATTCCCATTCACATATACCTTAATGTTCATCTAATTAAATTATTTATTTTAAACTACAAGATTTTAATAATATTTAAAGCTATTACAATGTGAAGGCTGTAATGCATGTCTTTTCAGCTTTTGGACAAAAATAGGAATAAAATTTTCTTCCAGTCAGCATCAGACCAGCATAAAATTAGACATTTTTTTAACAGAACATGGACAAAATTAAAGCTGAATTTGTCAGCACTTTTTGTTGTTTATATTTAGCATTTTTATATTTTTATGAATAATCATTGAACTGTGGCATTTGTACTAAATAATTTATTATGTAAAATTATTAACATTTGGTGAAACTGGAGAACAAATAACAGTTTAATAATTGCACCTCGCTAAGATTGTTATATTTACAGTTATTGTTAACTTGTTTAGGTTGATATTACACTGCTAATCGCACTTTTTTAAGATTAATCTATCAATTTTTATATTTTTGGAGAGATAGCCTATTTTTCGTATTGGATTAACTATAGTGAACCTAACTTAGCTCCCTTGAAGTTTGTCATAGCAGGGTTTAGCTGTTTTTATGGGCAGACCTACATCATATTCATATAGGTGTTTCTGCTGATTAATGCCTTGTGTATCTCTGGAATTAAGCATCTTTGAAATGCCATCGGTTCCTATTACTAGAACTTATTTTTGGCTGTTTATAGTGAGCTTTTATGGTCATTTAATTTTTATGAAAGTATCCATTTATTTTATTGAAAAAAATTAAAGGTATTTATGTATTATGTTTATGAAAAAAAACTGTGAAATAGGCTATCATTGAACTATGAAGTAGGCAGAGATCTTGTCAAAGTTGCACCAATCGTTACTATGAAAACTTCTGGTAGTGATTTCTTTTTTATTTAAAAAAAATTATTATTTGGTAGTCTTCATTTTTGAGCTTTATGTAAAGGCTTTTGTTGATTTCTACTCTTTTGTTATCCTCTCCACTTTTATTGGAAGCTCTGTTTAGAACGATATGAGTACAGATTTCCTGCAGGTAATTGTTCTAATGTATTATTGTTTTATTTACTATATTCGGCTGCCCATACCATGTGTCCTTTCCATGTGACCATACCCCATACCATGTCCACTTTTTTTGGTAGTAGTATGTCATAACTATACAAATAATTCACTTCTTACTGTAGATAGCAATAGTAAAAGTAGAAGACTCCCAAATTTTAGTCCTTTTTACTTCCTTGTACGAAGTAAAAAGGAAGTATTGTAATCGCGAAAAGTTTCAGGCAACATATTTCAAAGAAAATATCCATTTTGACCGCTATCGAATGCAATTTAATGATGCTTTTGCATGATATCTGTACATGAGAACAGAATAAAAAACTCTTTTCCTCCAAAAAAAATATAAAACTGCTTTAAAATTAATTCTGAAGAGAATTTTTCGTGGCGTCTGTACGAACGTATGTACGTACGTCAGTACATACGTATCTCGCATAACTCAAAAACGAGTAGACTCAGAACGTTGAAATTTGGTATATAGGACTGCTATAACATGTAGATGTGCACCTCATATGCAATCGGCCGCACCAAACGTATATAAATATATTTATATATATATCCACTCTGTTACCCGGCTCAGTGATCTCAGTTTCTTTACTCTTATATGTTTGTAAATTGTATATTTTTTGCTTTAAAAATGATTGAATTATGTTGTTTTTATCTTCCGGTTAAAGTTTTTATGCCTTTCGTAATTCTGGAAGCAATATTTGTACAATTATCAACAATTTAAAAGCTGTTTAAGTGCGGTTAAGTTTTAAATAACATGGCGGACATTTGAAACAGCAGAATTGTAGATTTGTTGCCGATCTAGAGAGACTAAGCTTCGCAGCACAAAAATAATGCCTTCATTTATTATTGTGAATTAAATCATGCTTAATCCTTTCTGGAATTTTTTCGAGGAAATAAGTGTTTAAGATTTACTTCGTAATTTTTAATGCAGATATTTTGAGTTTTTATGTATTTTTGCTTTGTTGCAAAGTGAGAACTGAATTAATTGAATGAGAAATACTAAATCATCTATGAAAAACTGTTTCTTTTCTGTTTTGTTTGCTTAATTTCTTTCATACATCGTTTTAGCTTTATTATAGTATTTGAATAGAACATGTGGCAACGATAGTTCTTCAAATGATATAAATTTTGTCATTCAGAGTGTCGTTATAATAAACAAATACAGTGAATTTTAAAGAATGGCTTTATTCTATTGTGGCTTATGCGCTGTTGGCGAAGTAGATTTAATTCAATCCAATCAATTTAAATGAAATTCAAGAAAAAAATGCGTATAATTTAACATTCCGTACAAGGAAGTCATGTGGTGTACACATCAGTTTTTTTTCAAAATGAGAGGAAAAATATAATAACAGTTAACATATATCCTGGGTCATAAAAAAAGATGATGACCTATCAATAATCAATCACAATTACATCAAATGAAAGCTCAGATATTATGAATGTGTTGTTACGTTCTGTTTATCCATAATTATCTCTAAATCAACTTGCCTGGAGACAGTTTCATGGTCAACGGGATAATATGTAAGTAGCAAATTAAATTTCTACATAAAATGAACTGTTATTTTTAATTTTAGAAGAAAAAAATAATAATTTTAGAAGAAAAAAATAAGCTAATACAGAAAAACATTAAATTTTATGGAAAAAAAAATTGGGCATGAGAATTTTATGCCTCAGTATTGAATTCTGTATATTCAAATTATAACAATGGTAACTTGTAACATTTTTAATAGTTTAGAAATTTTTACATGTAATATAAATTTTGTAGCAATGTATTAACAGCAGGAAAGTTCATGCTATAGATGTCTAGTTAAGTATAAAATTTGTTTACTGCTATTATTAAATTTATTACCTGAGTTATAAAAAATCATTTATTTCAGAGATACTGTTGAGTACTTTACTATAATAATTATTGTCTGAAAGGATTGTTTCATCTGGAGTCCCAACATGCATATAAAAGAATAAACTGCATGATCTTTTTTATAAAATGAAAATCCTTGTGGATGTTGCTACCAATCACCAACTGTCTAAAATCTGTTTAATAACAACTAAAATCTGACTGTCTTTATAATAATTCACATGCAATCTAGTATAGTATTTCTAACAGTATCTACTGTTCTGTTAATCTTTTTTAGACTGAAATGTACAATATGTATAGTATGTTTTTAAAGTTTTATATTCACTTGTTAATGCTTTGACTAACACATATTTGCATATTTGAAAATAATTTCAATATTAAATGTTGACATTTTTGTCAAAATAAAATGCAATATTTTGTATGCTGTAGATTGATAATGCTGAATTAGTCGCTGATAAAGCACGTCAATCAATTACCTCTGTTCTTGAAACCATTACTGATGCCTTTGTTCCCCAGAAAGAACTAGAAGATGCAGAGCTTATGGTAATTAAAAACTCAGAACCTGTGGTTATGGACTGGTGGCAGGTAAGGCTGTTTGGTTGAATAGATGAAATCTTGATATATAGTCTATTTGCATAAATAGATGAAATGTTGATACGTAGCGTATTCGGAAACTAAGTACCGTTTCATTCGAGCGCTGTCGTAGCGCTGTGGTAGGCGTCCCGCGCATGCGCACTAGTCTTTCTTGTTCACTGACTTTCAATTGTCGCCATTTTGGTTGCTCTATGTTGTGTTTTCAGTTTCCTGTGCACATTCAAAATGTTTAAGACAATTAGTTCTCCCGCTGACTGTGAGATTCGTGTCGTGATTAAATTTTTCAACGCGAGGAATGTTAAACCGGCCGAAATTTATCGTCAAGTGACAGAAGTTTACGGTTAATACGCGATAAGTGATGGAATGGTGAGAAAGTGGGTAAGAGTGTTTAATGCAGGTCGAACAAATGTCCACGCCGAGGCTCGGAGTGGTCGGCCTTCTGTTGTCATCGATAATTTGGTAAGGAAAGTTGATGAAGCAATTCATGAGAACAGACGTTTCACAATGACAACTCTTTCAGAGGCATTTCCACAAATTTCACGTACTGTTTTGTTCGAAATTGTGTCTGACCGCTTGAATTATCGCAAACTGTGTTCCCGATGGGTTCCAAAAATGCTCACTGATGTTCACAAAACAAAGCGACTTGGTAGTGCCCTAACATTTCTCACGCGGTACAGTGATGAGGGAGAAAACTTTTTAAACCAAATTGTGACAGGTGATGAAACTTGGGTGTGTCATTTCACACCAGAATCGAAACAATCGATGGAGTGGAGACACACTCATTCTCCGAAAAAACAAGAGTTCAAAGTGACAATGTCATCACAAAAAATTATGTGCACTGTCTTCTGGGATAGGAAAGGCGTTTTGCTTACTGAATTTCTTCCCAGAGGTGAAACCATTAATGCGAGACGATATTGTGAGACTTTAACAAACCTAAGGCGTGCCATTCAAAACAAACGAAGAGGAATGCTCAGTAAAGGAATTGTGTTGCTCCATGACAATACTCGGCCCCATACTGCTGGTGTCACTCAATCGTTAATTCGACAGTTTCATTGGAAGCAGTTCGATCACCCGCCATACAGCGCCGTCCGACTATCACTTGTTCCTGCACATGAAGCGCAAGCTTGGTGGCAAGCGCTTTGGATCTGACGATGAGACGAAAAATGCTGTGGAGTCGTGGTTATCGAAACTGGCGGGAAGTTTCTTTGACGATGGTATACAAAACTGGTCACCCGCTATGACAAGTGTTTGATCATTGGCGGAAACTATGTTCAAAAATAGTTTAAGACATGTATTTTCATGTAAAAATAAAATTGGATTCGAAAAAGTTGTTTTACTATTTTTTTTTCAAAACGGTACTTAGTTTCCGAATACGCCTCGTATATAGTCTATTTGCATGAATAGATGAAATGTTGATATATAGTCTATTTGCATGAATAGATGAAATGTTGATACATAGTTTAATTGCAGTAGCAGTGACTTTGAGCTTAAACATGCATGCACCGTTCAGACCAATTTATTCACTAAATTGAGTAGATAAACATAATCATGTAGTAGGAATTTTTTCTGTTCTCATTTTCCCCTATTTATTTTCACTGCATTCAAAGAGCACAGACTTAAAGAGGCAGAAATTACTTTTAAGTAATCTAAGATAATATGCTGATCATCATTTGTAATTAACTGTTTGATTACACTGTATTTCATTTTGTACATTAAAATATGAATGTTTTCAAATTTAATATTGCTAAATATGCATAATTTTATGATTTAAATAGCTATTAATGTATAATAATTGTTTTATACAGTCAAAAGTCTTTAATCCGGACTCGTTGGAACTTCTGCGATTCCGGATTATCGGTTTTTCCAGATTATAGATCATCAATTTAAATGTGGTAAAATGCCATGCAGAAATTATAAAATTAAAAATATGAAACCGTAATTTATGAAATAAAGAGTAATTAGGATCTAAAGGCTATCAAAATTTGCAAAAAAAAAAAGAAAAAAAAGAAAAAAAAAGAAGAAAAAAAAAAGAAAAAAGCTTAATATTTATTTGTTTACTTTATTAAACATTTCTTTCAACACACACATGCGTAAAGCATACATTATGCATAGTCGAAATTAGAAAATTGCAACCAGAAAATTATTTGATGTGTATTCGTGATATTTATAATGATGAGGAATTTGATTTAAATCATATCAAAGACAGAGTACATCGAGAGGAAATACAGTCAAAAGTCGTTAATCTGGACACCCATAATCCGGAATTATCTATAATCCAGATCTCAAAGCTACAATTTTTCTGCGCATGCGTCAACGCATAATGCATTGACGCATACTCGTAATGCCTTTATGCATGCGCATAATACGTTTACGCATGCGCGTTTAATGTATAACGGACGGTATAGGCTAAGCTAAAATTATCTAATTATCTATTTCAGTTAATGTTGCAGATTGCGTTGTTCCTTAATTTTGGAATTGGATCCGTCTTATTATTTTTTGCAGACTTAGAGCAATTTTATAAAAGGAAGTTGGAACTTTCGATTATGTCAGATAGAATTTCTGAACTGGAGCTGCAAAAGGATCTACAAAGGGAATGTTCGGTGTCTGAAAGAGTATTGCTTGGCAGCATTGTTTTACGCCAAGCAGAGTTTGGATTTAGTGTAACCCTAAAGTTATTTCGTTTTTGCTTTATTAGTATGAATGATTTCTGACTTGATGTAAGAGCATATGGTTGCTCGCTCTTTAGCTAAGTTACATAGGTAACTATAAGCACATGCGTGTGCTAGTATTCAATAATGTTGTTTTTGTTAAAATAAAATTGTTATTGTTAATATTACAGTCCACTTACTGAAGTTAAGTATCATTAAATAAGTTTGAGCTATCTTCGGCAAGAACAGTTTGGTCTCACGTTAGCCGGAGAAGAAAATGGCTACTAATATTGTTTCATTGAATCGCCAACGCAGCGTAGTGAAAACGAAACTCGGAGCTTTGATAAAATTCCTTGATGAGTATAAAATGGAGGAGAATAAACTCAACCATGATGTTATTATGAAGACTAAATTGGATTCTTTGTTGGAATTAAAATCTTGGGTTAAACAATTCATAGTGGAATATACCAATTTGCCAGAGGAAATTGACTTGAAGGATAATCTAAGCATTACACAAGAATTGGAAGAAAGCATCGAAGAGTTCGAAGTAAGATTTAGAATTTTTCTTTCTAATTGTGAAACAAATAATAAAGATAAATTTGAAACCAAAACTGTTTCTAAATCAAATTTTAAACTGCCTGATTTACTTCTTCCTCAATTTTATGGTAAATATGAAGATTTTAAAAATTTTAAAGTGCAATTTATGTCTATGATTGGTAATAATAATAATTTAAATGATACTGAGAAACTGTTTTATTTGAAAGCATCACTTAAAGGTGAAGCAAAAATGTTAGAATCATGTCAGGATACATTTGAGTCGCTATTTTCTGCACTTGAAAGCAGATATGAAAACAAAAGAGCAGTAGTTGATGCCTTTATCAATAATTTGTTGAAATTTGAAAAAATAAATGACTCACCTTCTCAGTTGAGATCACTGGTAGATAATGTTAAAAGATGTTTGAGATCTTTAAGTGTATTAGAATTTGATAGAAATAATTTATCTGATGTTTTGATATTAAATATTTTATTGCATAAATTAGATAGAGAATCTAGAAAAGCATTTGAACTAAACGTAAAATCAAATGAAATTCCCAAACTTGATGAATTTTTAGAATTTCTCGAAGAAAGAATTCACATTCTTGAAGAAATAAACAAAGTTAGTTTTCCTAAGCAGAGCTATACTACTAAAGTATCAAATCAATTAAGTCGCTCTAGAAATTCAAAATCCTTGGTAACTAAAACAAACCCTTTTCGAAAGTGTATTATGTGTAAAGAACCACACCCAATTTATCATTGTTCGAAATTTAAGAGTATTTCTGTTTCTGAGCGGTATGATTTTGTTAAAGAATATAAATTATGCATTAAATGCCTTTCTCCATCACACGTATTATCGCAGTGTAAGGCTAAATTTAGCTGTTATTTCTGTAAGAAAGACACACATCATTCGCTGTTACATAAAATTGACGAAAAACAAAATGAATCATCGAAAGAAAATGAATTAACCTTGAACCTTTCGTCAGTGAATGGGAAAGAGGACTGCCCCTCTCCCCCCCTACAACTTTGATGGCAGCTGCAAATAAATCTAAATTTGTGTTAATAAATACAGCAATTGTTTATCTTCGCGATGTTTACGATGAACGAATTCCTTTTAGAGCCGTGCTTGATTCAGCTTCGACTTCTAATTTTTGTACTGTAGGTGTTATGAACTCATTAGGAATAAAAAAAGAACGAGCATTTATTCCAGTTAGTGGAATAGGCAACACTACTTTGAATGTTAAATCACAAATAAAGACGCGTTTATCGAACTTAGAAAAGGAAAATGAATGGGAAATAGAGTTATTAGTTGTTCCCAAAATAACTGACATGACATCATCGAAATCTATTGATATTTCGAAATTAAATATTCCGAAAGGAATAAAGTTAGCTGATGATGAATTTTTCAAGGCAAAAAAGGTAGATTTATTATTAGGTGCGGAATTATTTTTTGAATTTTTAAAAACAGATAAAATACGTTTAGAAGATAATGAGTTACTTCTTCAAAACAGCTGCTTCGGCTTTTTAGTTTCTGGAAGCATTAGAATTCCAAATGTAAAAAATTATGACTTAAATTATTGTTTTTTGTCAACAGAGATTAATTCGTTAAATAACTTAGTAAAGTCATTCTGGGAAGTTGAAGAAGTAAATGAAACTAAATCTACAGTTAATTCTGAATTAAATTATTGCAACAAACTTTTTAAAAACTCATTTTACCGGCATGCGGATGGAAGATATGTGGTTAAAATGCCGTTCAAGCCAGATATTGGTGAAAACATACAATTAGGGGATTCAAAGGAAATCGCTGAAAAAAGATTGAATCAGTTGTGGAAACGTTTGTCGAGTGATTCTGTAATGAAATAACTTTATGTTTCATTTTTAAGGGAATATGAATCATTAAATCATATGGAGAGGATGGAAGACTATTCTGAAACTGAAGGAGGATATTTTCTTCCTCATCATGGCGTGCTGAAACCTGATAGTAAAACAACAAAGTTACGCGTTGTGTTCGACGCGAGTGCCAAAACTACTAACGGTTGTTCATTGAACGACATATTATGTAAAGGTGGAATGATTCAAGAGGAACTTTTTTCCATCATGATACGATTTAGAAAGCATATTTATGCATTTACTGCCGATATTGAGAAGATGTTTCGACAAATTGAAATATTACCATCGCAGACCAAATATCAGAAAATACTTTGGAAGGAAGATGAAGATAAGCCTATAGAACTATACAGACTCAAAACGGTAACTTATGGCACAGCATGCGCTCCATATTTGGCACAAAGGACTCTTCAACAGTTAGCGAAGGATGAAGAAAAGGATTTTCCTGTAGCATCGAAAGTGGTCTTGGAAGATTTCTATGTAGACGACTGTCTTACTGGATCTTCGAATTTGAAGGAATGCATTCAGCTCCAGAAAGATTTGACAGAATTGCTCCAAAGAGGAGGAATGAAGCTACACAAGTGGTGTACTAGTTTTGATTCTCAGAACTCTGATTTACAGAATTTTTCATTTGATCATAATAGTAATACAACTGTGAAGACGTTAGGTATGTTGTGGAATAATAAGAAGGATACATTGCAATATAAAGTTACTGTTAATGAAAATCCTGATGTTACGAAGAGAGATGTTTTATCTCAAATAGCGAGATTATATGATCCTTTAGGCCTACTCGGTCCTATTATTAGCAAGGCAAAGATATTCATGCAAGCACTTTGGTTGCTTAAGCTAGACTGGGCGGAACAGTTACCACCACATCTTGCCAATGAATGGAATGTGCTTATTAAAACTCTTCAGAGTATAGAAAATATACAAGTACCTCGTTGCATTTTAAAAGAGACCTTTTCAATGCTCATTTTACAGGGATTTGCGAATGCCTCCAAGAAGGCATTTGGGGCAGTGATATATCTTCAAAGCATTACAAGCCCTGGTGAATATTGTAGTAAACTTCTTTGTAGCAAATCTCGTGTAGCACCAATCAAGACTATGACTATTCCTAGATTAGAACTATCAGCATGTCTACTCCTGTCCAAACTTATGCAAAAGGTTTTAGAAGCTTTGAAACTCAAAATTGATGACGTTAAGCTCTGGTCAGATTCAAGCATTGCTTTAGCCTGGATCAATACATCACCGCATCTTTTGAAAACCTTTGTGAGTAATAGAGTCTCACAAATTCAACAACTTACTTCTAACTATCAGTGGGGACATGTGTCTTCAGAAATGAACCCAGCCGACATCATTTCCAGAGGATCAGATGCTACAACACTTGGATCTAACAAGCTGTGGTGGAAAGGTCCTGATTTTTTAAACAAGGACAATTTTCAAGATAAAAATGGACTTAGTGATGAGCTTTATTCTTCAGAACTGAAACCAGTTACGACTTCCTTGTTGACTTTAAAAACTGATTCATTCTTTGATGACTTCCTAAAAATAACTAATGATTTCTTGAAACTAATACGAATTCTTAGTTTACTTTTCAGATTTATCTACAACTGTAGGAACAGAAGTGAGAAACGAACAGGTAGTATTAGTATAGATGAAATGGAGCTGTCAAGGAATACACTCCTTAAATATGTCCAAGGTAGGTATTTTGCAGAAGAAATTTCTTTGTTGCAGAAAGGTCTACAGATAACATCAAGGAGTAAGTTAAAATATTTTGATCTGTGGTGATGGCGATAAGGAGCGCGCCTTGCGCCCTCCGATAAGTCTGGCAACCCTAGAGGAGAAGTTCCAACGAGTAGCGAGCAGAGCGAAACAGGCAGGCTGTCGGGGAGTATGCGCGATGTTCCTAAATAAAGCTTAATTTTTATTGTGCACTATGTCTCGTTAATATTTATATTAATGCAGTAAGAACATAATCTGTGATATGGAATTCAAGGATTGGTGGTAAAAACATAACAGGAAATTTCTATAATGGTAACCTGGACTGTGTTAAATCGTATGAACAGTTCTCAAGCACTTTCGGTTTTGACTACAAGCCATCACTCAAGATCTCCAAACCAGAAGTAATGGATTACATCGGTTTTCGTCCTCCGGATCACAGATGAGTAGTAATTATAGATCATTTTATAATTCTGTTTTCTACTTATCATTTAATTTCATTTTCTATAGTTAAATTTTTGCTTTTATTTTGGCTTAAAAACCTTGCACAATGTCTGATGTTCATGCCGTCCAAATTCCGGTTTATAACCGATCAGACCCATCTTTATGGTTTATTATGTGTGAAAGTACCTTTGCTCTTGCCACCCCCAAACCTATCACAGAATCCATTACTAAATATAATTATGTAGTTTCTCATCTTCCTCCAGATATCGCATCACTAGGACGGGATTTACTTATGAAACCAGACCCTATTGATCCATATGCAAAGCTTAAAACTGAGTTAATAAATCGTTCAGGAGAATCTTCTCAGCAAGAAATTCGCCAATTATTATCTGGAGAAGAATTATGTTCTCGAAAACCTTCCGATTTGCTTAGAAATATGAAACGTCGAGCAGAATCTTTAAATGTTCCTGATAACTTAATGTTAGAATTATTCCTTCAACGTTTGCCTTCGACTGTTCAGTCTATTTTGGCAGCGGTTTCCAATTTAACTGCAGATAAAGCTGCAGAAATTGCCGACAGAATTTTAGAAGTAAATCCAACCCCAGGGACTTGTGCCGTTTCTCGCACAGTCGATCAGTCTCTTGAGGATAAATTATTTAAACAAATAGAAAAATTAAACAAACGTATTGATCGCATTTCTCTTTCTCGTGGTCGCTCGCCAAATCGCGGAGATCGCAATAAGGAAAGAAGCAATTCCAAAAGGAGAGATTATTCTGTTTGCTGGTATCATAGACGTTTTGGGAAAAAGTGTAGAGATGACAAATGTACAAAACCTTGTTCATGGCAGGGAAACGAAACCAGCAAAGAATAGAGGCGACTTATTTTTTGCCTCAAGTTTCACGTCGCCTGTTCGTTCGTGACCGTAGAACAAACCTTTCATTCTTGGTCGATACCGGCTCTGACGTGTCCTTACTTCCAGCAAATAATTCTCAAAAACAGAATTCGTCCCAACAAACACTTTTCGCTGCTGATTCTTCTACTATTCATGTTTATGGTCAAAAAACACTTTCTTTGGATTTCAAATTAAGACGACAGTTTACATGGACTTTTCTTATAGCAAATGTTAGTACACCCATTCTTGGAGCAGATTTTCTCCATTTCTTTGAATTGGTGCCTGATCTCAGAAACAAATGTCTCAAAGATTTAAAAACGCATTTTAAAACCGTCGGTTGCGTGAAAAATGCAAGCATTTATTCAGTAAAAACTGTATTTAGTGATACACCATATCACAAAATTTTAAAAGAATTTCCTTCAGTTACTAGATTACCAGATCCTAACCAACCTGTTAAACATAACACCGTTCATTATATCATAACTAAAGGTCCACCTGTGGTTGCAAAACCTCGTCGGTTAGCTCCAGATTGCTTAAAAATAGCAAAACAAGAATTTCAAACTATGATGCAATTGGGGCATTTGAGACCTTCGAGCAGCAATTATGCATCCCCACTTCACATGGTTCCAAAAAAGGGAAGTCTGGAATGGAGACCTGTAGGAGATTATCGAGCATTGAACGCTCAAACAATAAAAGACAAATACCCTATTCCATGTTTAGCCGATTTTACTGCTGCATTGCACGGTACTAAAATTTTTAGTCATGTCGACCTGATTAAGGCATACCATCAAATACCAATTAACCCAGCCGACATCCACAAAACCGCCATATGCACACCATTCGGTTTATTCGAAAGTATCCGTATGCAATTCGGCTTATGCAATGCATCTGCGACTTTTCAACGTTTTATAGATGAAGTCACGCGGGATTTAGAAGGCGTTTACGCTTTCGTCGATGACTTGCTCATAGCCTCTAAAGATTCTGAGGAACATTGCAGGCATTTGAAAGCTTTTTTTTCCAAACTTCAGGAATATGGACTTTGCATAAATGTTTCAAAATGCACCTTTGGTCAAACATCTATTGATTTCTTAGGTTTTCACCTTAGTGAAAACGGAATTGAACCTCTTCCTGACAAAGTCAAATGTATTTTAGATTTTCCTCAACCTACCACTCTCACTCAGCTTCGCCGATTTTTAGGCATGTTTAACTTTTATAGATGTTTCATACCTAAAGCAGCACATATTCTTTCTCCTTTAATAAAATTGTTAGAAGGCTATATTAATAAAAAGAAATCTCGTTCTCGTGTTCAGGATTCATCCCCACAATTAAATTGGAACGAGAATGCTGAACAAGCCTTTATTGCTGCCAAAAATGCCATTGCTCAGGCTACCCTTTTGAGACACCCTATTCCCGGAGCCCAGCTAAGCATCTGGGTAGATGCCTCAGACGTCGCAATAGGCGGCACACTTATGCAATTGTCTCAACAAACATGGGAACCTATAGCATTTTTCTCTATGAAACTCAGTAAAAGTCAACAGAAATGGTCCGCGTACGATAGGGAGTTATTTTCTATTTATTCTGCAATTAAGAAATTCCGACACATGTTAGAGGGCAGAAATTTTATAATTTATACGGATCAAAAACCGTTAATATACGCTTTTAAACAGAACCCTCATAAATGTTCACCTCGACAATTGCGCCATTTAGATTTTATTTCTCAGTACTCTACTGATATTAGGCATGTGCAAGGTTCAAAAAACGTCGTTGCTGACGCTCTTTCAAGAATCGAAATTGATTCCATAACAAAATCTCCATTTTTGGATTTTAAAAAATTTTCAGAAGCTCAAAGGCATGATCCAGAGGTACAAGACCTTCTCAAAAACAACACATCATCTTTGAAACTGGAATTTAAACCGTGCCAATATTCTGATGGTAATATTCTTTGTGACATATCAACGGACATTCCTCGTCCATTTGTTCCGAATTCCTTTCGCAGACTCATCTTTAATCATCTGCATAATCTGTCACATCCAGGAATTGCAGCTACTACGAAGCTTATTTGTTCTCGTTATGTATGGCCCGATATGAAACGTCATATCAAAAATTGGGTGAAATCCTGTGAATCTTGCCAAAAATCGAAAATTACTAGGCATACTAAAGCACCACTGGGCACATTCTCTCTTCCTGATGCACGTTTTTCAGAAATCCATATGGATATCGTCGGACCGTTACCTCCATCAGAAGGCAATGTGTACCTTTTGACTCTAATAGATAGATTTTCCAGATGGCCTGAAGCCATTCCCATCCCGGATATGAAAACGGAAACCATTTGCAGAGCCATCTTCAACTGTTGGATATCTCGTTTTGGCTGCCCATCGATCATAACAACAGACCAAGGTTCTCAAATGAGATCCGCTATTTTTGCAGAATTCGCGCGCATTTTGGGTACGAACAGAATCACAACAACAGCCTATCATCCAGTGTCAAACTGCATTGTTGAACGATTTCATCGACATTTAAAATCTTCTCTCAAGGCTCACGAGACCAATAACTGGACTGAAACACTACCAGTTGTTATGCTTGGTATTCGGACAGCCGTAAAGGAAGATCTACAGTCATCTTGTGCTGAACTGGTGTACGGCACAACTCTCAAGCTGCCTAGTGATATGATAACGTCATCCAAGATATCTCCGTATGACACACAATTTATCACGAATCTTAGGCATAGAATGCAACAATTGAATCCAATAGCAACATCTGCACATTGCCAAGAAAAATGTTACGTAAGTGCTACCTTAAAGTCGTGTACGCATGTATACTTACGTGTCGATCGAGTAAAGCCACCTCTGTGCCAACCATACACAGGTCCGCATAAAGTCCTTTCTAGAACGGACAAAACATTCACAATTGATATTAACGGTCTGAAATCTACTGTGTCTATAGACCGTGTGAAACCAGCTTATTTGCTTTCGGACTCTAATTTGCCTGAACTGAAAACAAATAAAGACTTAAAGACAGTTCAGCAGAATAAATCTGCAAACGAACTCTTTAAGACACAAACTGTCACCAGATCGGGAAGACATGTTCACTTCCCTAAGAAACTTGCTTCTTACATAACAATTTAAAACATTTTTTTTTAAATTCATATCTTAACATATTTCTTGTTATGTGTCAATGCCTTGTTATATATTGAATTGCATTTTGATCTTTTCTAATTTTATATTCTAATTTTGTAATCATAAAAAAAAAAAAATACCCGACAGTACGGATACTCTGAGATAATTTCATAACCTATGTCGTTCCTTTGAATAGCCATTAAAGGAACTGGGGGGAAACTCTGTGGTGATGGCGATAAGGAGCGCGCCTTGCGCCCTCCGATAAGTCTGGCAACCCTAGAGGAGAAGTTCCAACGAGTAGCGAGCAGAGCGAAACAGGCAGGCTGTCGGGGAGTATGCGCGATGTTCCTAAATAAAGCTTAATTTTTATTGTGCACTATGTCTCGTTAATATTTATATTAATGCAGTAAGAACATAATCTGTGATATGGAATTCGAGGATTGGTGGTAAAAACATAACAGGAAATCACCATAGATCCCTTCTTAGATGAAAAAGGTCTGTTAAGGGTAGGTGGTAGGATAAAGAATTCTAATTTAAGTTATAGTCAAAGACATCCCATTATTTTGCCTGCCAAGAATAAGTTAACTGAACTTATATTTATTTATTTTCATGAAAAGGATTTTCATAATGGTCCACAATCACTATTAAATTCTATTAGACAATTTTATTGGCCCATTAATGGCAGGAATATAGCTAGAAAGATAGTCCAAAGCTGCATAATTTGCTTTAAGGCAAAACCAATAATTTCTCAACAACTAATGGGAGAATTACCTAAAGAGAGAATTAATATTAACTTTACATTTAATTGTTGTGCTATTGATTACTGCGGCCCATTTTTGATAAAGTACAAAGGGCAACGCAAGGGTAACTATCATAAGATATATGTTTGTATTTTTGTTTGTATGGTGACAAAAGCTATTCATCTAGAGATTGTCAATGACTTAACCACAGAAGCATTCATTGCTTGTCTGAAGAGGTTCTTTGCCCGACGAGGTAAACCAAAAAAAATATTTAGTGACAATGCAAAAAACTTTGTTAGTGCAAATACAGAAATAAAAAAATTAATGAGTATTTTTCTAAAGCAGAATGGAACTTTAGCTAATTTTCTAGCCGAGGAAGGTATACAATGGAAGTTTATACCCCCAAGAGCACCAAATTTTAATGGTCTATCTGAAGCAGGAGTAAAATCCTTTAAATTTCATTTTAAACGAACAGTAGGAAATTCAGTATTAACCTACGAAGAATTTTTGACAGTAACAGTTCAAGTAGAGGGAATCTTAAATTCTCTCCCTCTTACACCGTTAACTTCTAATATTGATGATTTAAATGTTTTGACCCCTTGTCATTTCCTTATAGGTCGACCAATCAATTCAATAATTGAACCCAATTTAACAGAAGTAGATAATAACAGACTTAATTTATGGCAAAAAACTACAAAAATGGTACAAAATATATGGAAGAACTGGACTAATAATTACTTGAGCACTTTGATTCAAAGAAATAAATGGATGATTGCTAAACAAAATATTAAAATAGGGGATATGGTAGTGATCAAGGAAGAAAATCTTCCTACCTGTAAATGGTTGTTAGGGAGAATTGTAGATGTGTTTTATGGGAAGGACAACCTTGTGCGAGTTGTCTCTGTCAAAACCAAAAATGGTATTTATAAACGAGCAGTTACTAAAATTGCTGTACTGCCAATTGAGAAATAATGTACGAATTTGTATGTTTATTTAAAGGTTTGAATTGTAATCCATCATATTTGTTCTTTTTACAGTGTAATTACTTGTATTATAATTTGTGCATTAATTTACACTGTATTATTTTGTATTGTATGAACATTTATTACTTTTTTGAATTTTACTTATTGTATTGAAATTAATATTTCAACGCCGGGCGGGATGTTCGGTGTCTGAAAGAGTATTGCTTGGCAGCATTGTTTTACGCCAAGCAGAGTTTGGATTTAGTGTAACCCTAAAGTTATTTCGTTTTTGCTTTATTAGTATGAATGATTTCTGACTTGATGTAAGAGCATATGGTTGCTCGCTCTTTAGCTAAGTTACATAGGTAACTATAAGCACATGCGTGTGCTAGTATTCAATAATGTTGTTTTTGTTAAAATAAAATTGTTATTGTTAATATTACAGTCCACTTACTGAAGTTAAGTATCATTAAATAAGTTCGAGCTATCTTCGGCAAGAACAGGGAAAGCATGCTTCGATGTCCATCAAACAGAAAGTAGAATTGCTGTAAAAAATGGATAAAGGCTCTTTTGTTTCTCTACCCATTCCGAAATCTGTTTATCAATTTCACGCTGCACTGTGCGGGGGGGGATGTCGAGGCGCGCAATGATCTGGAAGTTGATCTGGCAGCACTATCCTAATCTCCAGGACAGATGTTTTTATTTTATTCAGCTTAAATTCCTTACTAAATGTAGCCCAAGAGCAGCGTGAAATTGATAAATGGATTTCGGAATAGTTAGAGAAACAAAGGATATGCCTTTATCCCTTTTTTGCAGCAATTCCACTTTTGGTTTGATGGACACCAAAACATGCTTTCGCTTTGTAGATCCTTTGGGCAGCTCCAGAATCGGAAATTCTTTTTGACATAATCGAAAGTTCAAGCTTACTTTGATAAAATTGCTCTAACAGTTTGCAAAAAATAATAAGCCGGATACAATTAGAAGATTAAGCAAAAACACAATCTGCAACATTAACTGAAATAGATAATTAGTTAATTTTAGCTTGGCTTATACCATCCATTATACATTAAACGCGCATGCGCAGAAAGTTTGTAGCTTTGAGGTCCGGATTAAAGACTTTTGACTGTATTCTGTAGAATTTTCATTATTATATCATCGTTATAATGAATGTTAATATAATAATTGTAATTATAATTAATAATTAGTATATATGTGTAATCTTTGTACAAAATGTATGTACAAGTATAATATACACTGAAAAGTTTATTAATATAATAATAAATTATTATAGTTATTTAATTAATCATAATTATATTTTAATAAGTAATTGTTATCTTTCCTCTCAATTTTTCGAAAAATTTATATGCGTATTTAAAAAAATTATTTTAGAAAAAAAAAAAGACTTGTATAAAAGATCTCTATATCTGTAAATGTCATGTTAAATTAACTATGATCAAGACAGATTCTGCTCAAATGGAGTCCAAACCTGTTGACCTCCCTTTTTTTATCTGCAGAAAGAATGCTTCTACTAAAAAATATAATTTCATTATTTTTGGTGATTTTTCTTCTTCTTCTTCTTTTTTTTTTTTTTTTTTTTTTATTATTATTATTATTATTATTATTATTATTATTATTATTATTTATTTTTAAAGCAATGAAATAAGTGCTGTTCTTCTAAAATTCATATACTATGGGAAAAAATTCAACATTTTTGGTTACCATTATTGGAGTTGCAAATTGTGAATTTTTCTGTTTATTTCTTTGAATATGAAACAAAGACAGCTGAAAACAGAATCACCTGAAGACATAGGGAGTTTCTCTATTTCAATAATAAATTCCATCTTTCCAGCAAAGAGCGAGTTCTTGGCATGGAATCAACACCTTTTCGGGAAGATTCTAAGATTTTTGGCAGAATGCTAGCCAAGGTTGTGTTTGGCAGGATTTTTAACAGGAATTGTTTGTTAACATGTCAGCTCCCTTTTTCATTGGTACATATGTAGTGCTGTCCAATTCATTGCATTCATATACTCCTCACACAAAAATGAGGACAAATGCTTATATGCTCTGTACAGAAGTGAAAAACTGAGTTCTTCATCCTTTTCTTGGCTACCTGACTATCACAATATATTGTTGTTGAGTTTTCCGTTTTGTAACCTAGCTTTTTCAGGAAATGATATATATCGATGGTGGCTTCAGAAAGAGCTATATATTCTGCCTCCATTGAAAATAGAGCTAGCTATACTGCGTTATTTTAATGATTCCCAGGTGATAGCGGAACCACTCTGTATAAATACAAAATATGCATAAGATTTTTTATCGTCAGTATTTGATGCTCAATCTGCATCCACATAGGCTATGTGTGGTTTCCTTGTTTTCTCTCTTTTTTTTTTTTTTTTTTTTTTTTTCCTGGTCTTTAATATTAGGTTCCCTTTAGCTATTGAAATATTCTGTTTGCTAATGCTTCTTTTCAGGATTGTTGTTAAATTTACTCAAGAAATTCACAGCATATCTAATATCTGATCTAATAGCCACTGAAGCTACATAACTGGTCAAGTTTTTAAATGGGATATTATTCATTTCCACAATTTTGGTTTTTTGGTTTCATTTTTAGTTCTTACCTCTTTTGATAATTTTTGCTATTACCTATAGGTGTGAACATAAATTTAGCATGTTACATATTATATTGATTTAAAATACCATGTATATATTTATTTTGAGAAATTTTAATTGAATTTTCATTTTGACAAAATTCTTATACCTAGGCAATAATGTAACTTTTTCAAGTCTTTTTTATTTTAAAAATGGAAGCTTATCTGCCACAAATTGTTTGCTTAGAATTGATAAAAACAGTAAGATTATCTACATCTACAGTTATGATGGTTTTATTGCTAGATGTCATGTTAAATTAACTATGATCAAGACAGATTCTGCTCAAATGGAGTCCAAACCTGTTGACCTCCCTTTTTTTATCTGCAGAAAGAATGCTTCTACTAAAAAATATAATTTCATTATTTTTGGTGATTTTTCTTCTTCTTCTTTTTATTATTATTATTATTATTATTATTATTATTATTATTATTTATTTTTAAAGCAATGAAATAAGTGCTGTTCTTCTAAAATTCATATACTATGGGAAAAAATTCAACATTTTTGGTTACCATTATTGGAGTTGCAAATTGTGAATTTTTCTGTTTATTTCTTTGAATATGAAACAAAGACAGCTGAAAACAGAATCACCTGAAGACATAGGGAGTTTCTCTATTTCAATAATAAATTCCATCTTTCCAGCAAAGAGCGAGTTCTTGGCATGGAATCAACACCTTTTCGGGAAGATTCTAAGATTTTTGGCAGAATGCTAGCCAAGGTTGTGTTTGGCAGGATTTTTAACAGGAATTGTTTGTTAACATGTCAGCTCCCTTTTTCATTGGTACATATGTAGTGCTGTCCAATTCATTGCATTCATATACTCCTCACACAAAAATGAGAACAAATGCTTATATGCTCTGTACAGAAGTGAAAAACTGAGTTCTTCATCCTTTTCTGGGCTACCTGACTATCACAATATATTGTTGTTGAGTTTTCCATTTTGTAACCTAGCTTTTTCAGGAAATGATATATATCGATGGTAGCTTCAGAAAGAGCTATATATTCTGCCTCCATTGAAAATAGAGCTAGCTATACTGTGTTATTTTTATGATTCCCAGGTGATAGCGGAACCACTCTGTATGAATACAAAATATGCATAAGATTTTTTATCGTCAGTATTTGATGCTCAATCTGCATCCACATAGGCTATGTGTGGTTTCCTTGTTTTCTCTCTCTTTTTTTTTTTTTTTTTTTTCCTGGTCTTTAATATTAGGTTCCCTTTAGCTATTGAAATATTCTGTTTGCTAATGCTTCTTTTCAGGATTGTTGTTAAATTTACTCAAGAAATTCACAGCATATGTAATATCTGAGCTAATAGCCACTGAAGCTACATAACTGGTCAAGTTTTTAAATGGGATATTATTCATTTCCACAATTTTGGTTTTTTGGTTTCATTTTTAGTTCTTACCTCTTTTGATAATTTTTGCTATTACCTATAGGTGTGAACATAAATTTAGCATGTTACGTATTATATCGATTTAAAATACCATGTATATATTTATTTTGAGAAATTTTAATTGAATTTTCATTTTGACAAAATTCTTATACCTAGGCAATAATGTAACTTTTTCAAGTCTTTTTTATTTTAAAAATGGAAGCTTATCTGCCACAAATTGTTTGCTTAGAATTGATAAAAACAGTAAGATTATCTACATCTACAGTTATGATGGTTTTATTGCTAGATGTCCTTTTAGTATCAGCACAATTATCTGATTTCAGAGATTTAAATTTCATACATTTTGTTTTTCATATGTACTATTGCCTTTGTTTAAGATCATTAAAGATCACTTTGAAAGACATACTTTATCTCAATTGATTTCATTGTGCAACCCTTCAGGAATTTCCATGTAAATTTCTTCATCTAAATTCCCATTTACGTGGGTCGTTACAAAATCTAATTAGTAACCTCTTAAAGTGTGGTCCAGGGTATAGACTGAAATATTGGGTTGATCAAAAAGTCATGTCGTATTTTGCTAACAGATGTCATTAGTGTGTTTTTTGGAGTAGAAG
Source organism: Stegodyphus dumicola (assembly GCF_044657685.1). NCBI lineage: Eukaryota > Metazoa > Arthropoda > Arachnida > Araneae > Eresidae > Stegodyphus > Stegodyphus dumicola. The sequence continues at coordinate 137,760,725 of NC_140776.1, forward strand.
CACCATGCGCACGCACCTCACTGAAATACTATATAAGGTCACTCTTCTAACCCATTCAAAAAACAGAAATATGTTTGATTTGAATAAGTTGGATAGATTTTATACGGAGTTGAAAATGGAGGAGAAAACTGTAGGTTTTCATTATGTTTTGCTATTTTATTTCCGCAAAGGCAAGAATGCAACGCACGCTTGTGAAAAGTTGCGTGAAGTTTATGGGGACGATGCTCTAACGACATGTCAGTGCCAGCGCTGACTTGCTAAATTCCGTTCTGGTGGTTTGGATGTGAATGATGCATCTCGGTCAGGAAGGCCATTGGAGGCTGATGATGATGATGATAAAAATAAATAATAAATGGTTAGGCAATGGTTAGGTCTAACCCATGCTACACGACACGAGAGATTGCAGAGGCACTACACATTGCTTTCTCAACCATTCATGACCTTTTAAAGAAGCTCAGATTCGTAAGCAAGCTTGAAGTTTGGGTTCCTCATGAGCTGAAGGAAATCCATTTAGTGAAGCGTTTGAGCATCTGCCGTTCCCGTTTCTGAAGCATATGGTCACTGGTGATGAGAAATGGCTTGTGTGCAATAACGTGGCATGCAAGAGGTCTTGGAAACAGTGTGATAAACCACCTCAATCCATGTTCAAAGCAAACATTCACCAGAAAAGGTCATGCTGTCAGTGTGTTAGGATTTCAAAGGTGATTTCAAAGGTGTGCATTTCAAACTCTTACCAAGGAATCAAACGATTAATTCAGCCATGTACTGTCAACAATTGGATAAATTGAACAATGCAATCAATCAAAAGCGGCCAGAACTCGTGAATCGTAAAGGCTCTGTGTTTCACCAAGACAACGCAAAACCACACACGAGTTTGGTTACCTGCCAAAAGCTGTTGGAGCTTGGTTGGGATGTGTTGCCCCACCCACCTTGCACCTTACGGACCTTGCACTTCAGATTGCTATTTGTTTCACTCTTTGCAGAATTTGTTGAATGATAAAACATTTGATTCCGATGAGGCTATAAATCGGCACCTGGTATAGTTTTTTGCTTCTAAAGACAGATCATTCTACCAGCATGGAATTGTGAACCTTGCCGAACGATGGGAAAAGGTCATCGAACAAAATGGTCAATACATTATTAATTGAATTCTTAATTTTATAGGAAAAATCACCTTTGAAAAAGATAGTAAAAATATGACATGACTTTCCGATCAACCCAATAATTCGTATGGAATGTGATCTGACAACGGAGAAGTAATTTTCAATGAAATCAAGACTAAGGATTTGAGCACAGCATTTAGCGACTAGAAGCCTTATATTTTTTATAGTACTACTTCAACTGTATTTTAATTTAGGTATCCATTTAATACCAATAACTTTCTTATTTAGAGGTTCTTTAACTACTTCCCAACCCTTTTCTTTAACAAGAGAAGTATATTCTGATAGCATGCTATTATGCCAATTTTAGCATATAGACCATTTAACACTTCTTACACTAGGGAATTAATGTTATCAACAACAACATTTTGCATTTGTGTATTTTTATTTACAATTTTATATATATTTTAGGTAAACTCCTTTTTTATTTTCTTGAGATGACCAGGCATCCTTTTCATCAGACTGGGATAATTTGCTGTCTAAATCACTTTTGTATTCTTCTCCATGTTTAAAATCAGGTGGTGACTCTGTGTTGTTTAGAGGTGATGTTTCATCACAAGACATTTTATATAGCATTTTCCCCTTGGGAATAATTTTTGAACTTGTCAATAAATTGTACATCTCTGCTTATTATCACATGCATCAGAAGTCTGTAAGTATAGGAAAGTATGTAAGTATTTTGTGAATGAAAAGCTTACAGTATAATCAGAATAGCCAATAAAAATATATTTTATAGATCGAATAAAAAATTTGCTTGTTTCTGTCTTTTTATTAGCAGAAATCTTTTAAACCAAACTTTGGGAAATGAGGTACTGTTGTCGTTTGGCCAAGCATGATCTCTTAAGGTGTTTTTGCGCTGTCTCCAAAACTTCACATTTAGCAGCAATTTTGGATGTAGCTATATTGATGGCATGAAGTGAAAATTTATGAGACAGCATCATACCTCCATTGTAACTAAAGTGCACCTCAATCTTTCAGTGAAGCAGTTTTGCTTGAGCATATAGGAAGTCATTTTTTTTCATGTTTTATTCCTGCATCATAATGAAACTTATTAAAATCTGTCATTAAATATCTCGTTATCCATTCAGAAAATTTTAATTTAATGAAATTCAGTTTATTTTCAATAAACACTTTAAAATTGATAAAGGCTTGGGTACTTGCGTATTACTGCAACCACCTTGGTGCAGTGTGGCAATTTTTTACAGAAGAAAAAGGAGATTTGGTGAATTTTCGGTTTCCAGTTTACAGTGGATATGGTTACTTGAAGAACTGTAATGCATGGTTGCCAGAGTTTGGCGATTTCTTCTAAGGTAGTTGCAATAATACATTAAGTGTCAAGGCTTGTTTACCTTCATCCTTAGACTTTAGAAAATTAACATGAACATATTGAGATTTATTGATAATAAAGGCTGCAAAATAAAAATCACCTATAAAGATCCACCTATTAATTTGATTTTCATGGGGCTACACAAATGAGAATGAATAAGATTTAATAATTCAATACTTCTGTACTTAAGAGTCTTTAGAAAGGGAGTTGTGGTTTGTTTACCCTTAATATACACCTTACAGGTAAAAAGAAAGTCATCCTGAGAAAACAAAAGACCTTCGACCATATAATTTAACTTGAGTTTTTAGCCACATCTACTGATCTATTTCTTTAGTTGTTGACACAAATTCAAAATATTGGTATGATATTATAAAGTTCATTTTCACATTTATCTGAGAATATTGTTCTGTTATTTAGAAGTAATTATTTGAGGACAGTTTTGTTTGAATGTTACTGAATAATTATTTGCAGTTACTTTAGACACTGATATTGAACTATTTTTCAAATCAGATGCACTGAATACATTTTAAAGTCTAATATTTTCAGTTTTAGAGCCTATTCAAACTTTAAATTTAATAGTTCCCTTTCAAGTAGCTGAAAGTAATTTATCAGCAGCAAACTTAACATTGCTATTCCAAGAAAATACCTCAATCTCTTCAAGCAGTTCTTTTGAGTTACGCATGTAGGATGTTACACCACCATCAAGGTAGAAGATATCTTAGGAATCAATATTTATACGTGATGTGGCCATTACATGTTATTCAGCGGAATTCTTTTGCTCTTCTGGTAGATTCTCTTGGGTGTTTGTTTTTATTTTCTTTTTGTTCGTCCTCCATTCTAACATTTCATTTATGTCAGAGGTTGGCAACTTTTTTTGGCTGCAGGTCAAAATCAACCAAAACACATGTATTAAGAAGATTTGTCTTTTCATTTTAGAACAGTCTTTCTTAATGAATAATAACTTAAATTTTATTGAGAAAATAATTATACTTTTAACATAAAAAATTTAAATTATTATAAAAGCACTAACAAACTGAATGAACTTTATTTTTCTGTTCAATATCAATGGCTCCCTGATATAGAACTTGTGACTTCAGCTTAGTCAAGTCTGGCTTGTAGTTAATCCAAGCATCTGAATTTTCAGTAGTTAAGTTGCTCCCAAAAAATAAATTTCATGTGTGAAATATCTGCTTGCATGTTTAAGTTGATCTAATATGTAACAAATGGCAAAGCTACTTTTTTAGAATTATGAATTATGGATTGATGTTACCAAACTTATAAATTTCTTCTTAAAATTATGTTAGTTTTTATTTTAAAAAATAAAAGTGCATATTCATTACTGCAACTTCATAATCAAATAAAAAAATGTTATAGGTTTTATTTGTTTTTGGTTATTTTTTTAATGTATTCTTCAAGTGCTTGTTTCATATTTACAATTTTTTTTACATATTCCATGTTATTTTGGGAACTCAGTGGGTCACTTGAAATTATGAAAAGGGTCACAGGTTCATGAGGCCTGCTGTATGTCCATGTATATTGAAGAAATTGCATCTGTAGTGAACTGGATACTGCTTCCCATTTGAAAATAATCTTGTTTCAGTTTTGAAACTGCTTGTTGATTATGCTTCATAGCTCTTGAACAGAACACACATTGTGATTCAGAATGTGATGATTCTTACTCTTGCAAGCTTCGATTTCTTCCACTGCTTAATTTTCAGCATTTCTGGATAGCGCAATACAACATGGGATTCAGTGATAATTTGAAAGCTTTCATGAGGGGTCCAGTATGCTATGCAGAAAAAATGCTGTTATTAAATTATCCATGATTTTGATTTCTGTTTCTTTTTTGGCACTAAGTACGAAAAATTCATTTAAATGATCTGCCATTTGTTTAAAATCGCTGATCTTTATAAAAGGTATTTTTTTTTTTTTTTAGGATTAAGGCTTTTGTAGCTGGCCCTTTTTTATTCACAAATAGAACACATTTTCTTCCATAGTTCATTAAGATGCCACACTGTTCTTTACTTGCATAAGTTCACTAGGTGAGATTCATAGAATTATAGCCATTTATGCTTTCTGGTCAGTTGTTATCCATTTAGTAATTTCTTCAGCACTAGTTTCAGGTTTTGGAATTGCCCATATGCATAGTCCCAGTGATCATTTTTTATCAGTGTGTGTCCTTGACTTGTAGTTTCCGTGTGTGAAAATTCTCCTTGATCAGCTTTTTGATTGAAACTGTATTCATCACTGTTTTTATCAGTTGACTTAGTATGGGTTATTGGAAGAATTTAACAGTGTTGGTTTTACTGTTCAGTTAAACATCGCCTGGGCCCATAGCCAGTGTAGAATAATGGCGACATCTTACACTATAAGTACAAGCATTTATTGTTACAATAAAAACAAGAAATAACAACAGAGTAGAAAACTAACAAAGTAATCCAACATACAGTGCTTCACCATGCTTAACCAACTGACTACTAAGTGTATTGCCATGCTGCAAAAATCTGACATACCCTGTATATACTAGAGGAATTGATGGCTATTTCCAACAGTTGTTGATTGCATTAATATTTTACAGATACCTTTTCTTCTCTTTTTACATATTTACTTTCCTTCTATTTTGTTACCTTTTGCTAAAGAATTGAGTATGTTTATCTTGGCAAATCAGCCTAATTCTGCTGTAAATCTTATTTATTTTCATTTCATCTTTTGATGCAATTTTTCTTAGCTGACCTTTAACATCCACATTTATATTTGCTGAAATCTGAAATGATAGAATATCTTGTTACATATTTTTTAAATTGCTGTGCCTATTTCCTCATTGTGCTTAAATTATTTTTACTGTATAAATGATTTTTTTTAAAACCCTCATGTAAATTTTTGTGCTTTTATAGTCCCAATTGTACATGATTCGTAAGGATCCAAAAACCTTCTGTCATGAACCTGAAGGTCCTCCAGAAATATATGAAAATTGGCTAGAATCTTTTGATCCCAGTGAGTATGAAGATGAAATGACGAGAATAATGATGTCATGTTCAGAAGTTCAAGAATTGTATGATAAATTAGTAAGTATTTGAAACAAATTTGCTTTTTCGTTTAAAATAATCTCTGTGATTTACAAACACTATTTCATCATAAAATTATGCTTATGCTTTCTTTTTAAAGTAAATAAATATGAAATGAGGTTACTTATTTTTCGTATCATTATAAAATAAGTAGGATGCCTAAATGAAGAGTTTGGATTCATTTAATTAGTAGATTTATTAAAACTATTGTAATTTAAATAACTTAGATGTATACTGCTGTGTTTTTAATGTGAGAATCATTTTCTCGTGAGAACAGATCATCCTAAAATATTTTAGATGAATATTAGTGCATATTTTTAAAATGCAGTTAGTAAGAATATGAAAAAGGTACCTAACAGGCATATGTAAGCCACATTCCGAAAGTAATATCCATTTGATAATAATAATAAAATAACAAAAATTAGTAAACTTTTTTAAGCACTTACCTGTGACGATTTTTCCTAATAAACACCCATAGCATTGAAATCAAAACACGTGGTCGATCAACAGTCAGTTAAATAAGATAGAAAATTTTTACCTGGTTCTTGATTCAGTGAGCTTCTAAGACAGCAATTGAAGATATTTTAGATGTTAATTCTTTTCTTGCATAATATAATGAGGGACAACTTTACACTCTTGACAATACACAACAAAGTTTAGCTACGTTAAAATATTAACTAAAACAAAACAGTTACTGCACATCACCGGCATCTATATGCTAGAGTTTGCAGCATCCTCCAGGGCCAAAAATTTGGAAATGAAATTTCCTTAAGTGTCGATTAAGAGTTCCAAAGAACATAATAGTTGCACTGATCTCTTAATGGGAGTTCTATTCAAAAATCTCATAGTCCATGCATGGATATAGCCATCACATCCAGGATGCAATTCTGTCGCAATGCTTATTTGTCATGAAAGTCTAGGGGCTTTGTCATTGCTTATCAAAACCTCAGTGTTTGCTGAAAGTTCTGTAGGCCAGTTGATTGATCATGATTGATAAGCTGTTCTAAGCTCAGAAAGATAAGATGATTTCCATCTTTTCCAAATTCATTTAAGTATGTCTTCTTGTTATCTTCTCATATTTAAAAGTTGAGATTCAGAGAAATTAATCCCTTTACTTGTTTGAGAAAAAATCAGTAATCATCATTCTATCAAGAAATGTACAGGTGTTAGTGATTCTGGTTCATTTGTTAACCAGAAATTACAAGCATTAAGTGAAAACGTGAGAGGCCTGAAGTTGATTATTGCCTTTGTCTGTATTAGTATAACTTCCAGTTCTTGAAACTGGTGGTCTTCCTTAGATTCTTTAATACAGTCAAAAGTCGTTAATTCGGACACCCATAATCCGGACCTCAAAGCTACAAACTTTCTGCGCATGTGTTGCGTTGACGCATGCGCGTAAGACCTTTACGGCTGCAAATATGCGTGTACGCATGCACAAAATACGTTTATGAATGCGTGTTTAATGTATAACAAACGGTATAAGCTAAGCTAAAATTATCTAATTCAGTTAATGTTGCAGATTGCGTTGTTCCTTAATCTTCGAATTGGATTCGGCTTATTATTTTTTGCAGACTGTTAAAGCAATTTTATAAAAGTAAGCTTGAACTTTCGATTATGTCAAATAGAATTTCTGATATATATTTACTAATATGTAAAGGATCTACAAAGCGAAAGTATGTTTCGAAGTTCATTAAACAAAAAGTGGAATGGCTGCAAAAAATGGATAAAGGCATATACTTTGTTTATCTTTAACGCCTTTATCTAAACATTGTTTATCTTTTTGCGCTGTCTTACATCAAGAACCAAGTAGAAAGTTCATACTTGGTTCTTGATGTAAGACAGCACAATGAATTGGAAGTTGATCTGTCAGCACTATCTTTATCTTCAGGGCAGATGTTTTTATTTTATTTGGCTTATAATTCCTGGATAATTCCTTACTAAATGTAGTATTTCATCTCGATGTACTCCATCTTTGATATGATTTAAATCAAATTCCTCGTCATTATAATTCGCTTCCGATAGCAAAGAAAGTGACAGAGGTTATTGAAAACAAAAAAAATTGCGATTGACAAATTAGTCGGTATTCTCGACACAGCAATTATAGGACTTGAACGGCGGAACTTTGTAACTGAACAAGAAATTATGTCTGTTTATAGAATTAAAGAGGATGTATTATCACATAAAAAACGAAGCAAATTAAACAACTTACACTAAAAGAAATATTTAATAAAGTAAACAAATAAATATTAAGCTTTTTTTTTTTTTTTTTTTTTTTTTTTTTTTTTTTTTTTTTTGTAAATTTTGATACCCTTTAGATCATAATAATTCTTTATTTCATAAATTACGGTTTCATATTTTTAATTTTATAATTTCTGCATGCCATCTTACCAGATTTAAACAGATGATCTATAATCCAGAATCGGTGAAGTCCCGACGAGTCCGGATTAACGACTTTTGACTGTATTGTGACCTTTTAATGCATCACTTATTTATTCACATCTTTAGTTAAAGAAGTTTGATTAGTTTTTTACTCTTTAACTTCTCTAATTCACTAGGTTGTGTCATTTTCAATTACTAAAGCTTCTGTTTATTTCACGACCGTAAAGCAAAAAGGTCTAGTTGATAAATAAATAAATATATTCAAATAAAATAGATGGTTCATATTTGGTTCTTGATGTAAGACAGTAATTCAAGATATTTTAGACATTAATTCTTTATTGGCACAGTGTAATGAGAGACAACATTACACTCTTAACCATACACAGTACATGTTAGCAACATAATCAACCTTAATCATAACCAGAACAGAACAATTACAGCGCATCAATGCCATCTGTATTCCAGAGTTTGCAACAGAGTCATTTATCATGTTAACTTTGATTTTAACCCTCTAACAGCGTATTTTTTATCAAATTAGGTTCAAAAATTGCGGAATTGTTTAATTATATATTTTAGAGTTAAAATATACAAAATGTTTTGTAAAAGTTTTTTTTTTTTTTTTTTTTTTTTTTCAGTATAGAATTAGATTATAAAAAAAGGGTGTTGGAAAATTTGAGCTGAAGAATAATCATATAAAAGAAAAGTTTTGAAAATATGATTTATTTTATAAAATATAATGTTAAAGTGTATATACTAATGAAAATACGCAAAATATTTACAAAACATTTATTAGAAATTAAGTGTAATATTATAAACTTCGAAACAAGGCTCGAGGCATCCTATCTCGCCATCTTAGCACAAATACACATTTCTTTGAGAATTGTTTTCCCAATTTCAGTTTTTTTTTTTTTTTTTTTTTTTTTTTTTTTTAGAAACAAACAGCACAATGTCTATGAGTTTCTTTCTTGATGGAATTGGGGGGATATATATCTAGCAAAATGTTGAAAATGTTGCGCAGTTAGTCTCATGTCATTGAGAGTTGAACTACAGACATCTTTGAGCTTTGAAAAGAGTGGGCAAAATGGTGCAAAGCGTGTTTCTATATTTTGCAGAAATATGGATAACTAATGCCATCTCTTAACCCAGATCTGAATAAATAAACATCACAGCAAAACCAAAATGAAACCATGAACAGGAAAAGAGCGGGTTGTGCAGTTAAATAAGCGTTTAACAGTGTAACTAAAAGTCTGTTAGTAAAATGCATCCCCGCAGAAATCGTGAGTTGCGCAGATTTTGCAATTTTTTAATTGCACTTGGATATTGCGGGATATACAGCGAGAGGGTTAAGAGACATTATTGATTCTAAGATACACTTCTTAGTTTTAGTACTCTTGCCAACAGCAGCCTAGAACAAAGAAGACTGGTTCTAAGAAAATAAATTTTAAAAAATATTTCTAACATCTATTTTGTTGTTATCAACTTTGTATCAATAACAGTAGTGTATTTAAATTAGTTTTTTTGGATAAAATTAGATACTTCAGACTTTAATATTACTTCATTCTTAAATGTTTGTTAATTAAATACTTTAACTTATTTCTTTATATTTTAAAATTAAATACTTCAGTCTTAAAATGAATGACTGTTACCTTTGATTTTTTAAAACATCATGGTTTTGAGATGCACTGCTTAATTTTTAGTACCACTGCCAACAACAGCTAAAAATAAATAAATAAAAAGAAAAGAAAAAAGACATTCTGATTAAATAAAATAAAAGAAATGAAAAATACATCTAGTTGTTATGAACTTTGTATTAACAACAGTTGTATATTTTTTTAATTAGATTTGAATAAAATTAAATACTTCAGATTAACTAGTAATTTATAAAAATATGGGATTCTAAGTATAGTAACCTGTTTTTAGTTATATTTTTATGATGCAGTTGCCCCTTAAAATAAGAAAGTAATATAAAATAAAGAAATATGAGGTAAAAACTGAAAGGAGAAGTTTTTGTAAGTCATTCTCACTTCTTCCTCCAGTTTGTTGGCAGAAGGATCTGTAGGTACCTGGTAAGGTTGCATGCTATAATTCAGGTATGTTTATACTTTTGTGTGCATTGCATCATCACACTAGAAGCTGTGCTTGCAGATGTGTAGTAATGGTTGTATTTCTTACTAAATGAACCACCTGTCTAGGGTTACAGGCAAAAATATTGCACATGAAAACTTTGTGGAGAAAACAACGCAAGGAGAAACATCATTGAACATCATGGGAGAAAAAAAGCAAGAAAAAACATCATCATCAAAAATAAAGCGGTCCAAAATACCATGATTTTAAAACATCGTGGTAAAAAAATTAAGCACCTAAAAATCATCATGTGACGATAACACTGCAGACATGTGTTTTTTAGGCTTTAAAAGTTTCACGCAATGAATTGTAAGCACCAGAGGAATATTTTTACCTCTATATTTCATATTTTTGGGTCAATTAATAATTTTTGCTAAAACTGCAGGGAGGAAGGAAATTTGAGCATTCAAAAGCTGAAAATGAGTGGGAAAATAATGCTATGTACGAGTATGTAATTAGTGCTGCATAGTTAATAGAATTTTAAATTTATGTACGAAGTTAGTAAAAGTCATTATTTAATTAATCTCCTTTATAAAGTTGTGTTCGCAGTTTTTCATGAAACTTGTAGTCTAAAAAAATTAGAAAAGGGAAGATGAAGAAGGTGAGCATGAAGTTAAGTAGGCAGTTCCAAATTATGTTATGTTAAAATTGTTCAAGTAAATATCAAACTGTAAAATTATTTTCTTTTACCTTTCTTTATATGATATTATTTTAGTAAAAATTAAGTCTTGTCTTGTTTCAGATCTTTCAGTCTTAGAAGTGTCATTAACATTTTTATGTACAGCCTTGCCTGGATGTTGATTTGTTATTTAGAATGAAACATGCCAGGAGGAAGTAATTTTCTACTCATTTTCAACTTCCAAATACTAAAGTTTCCTTCTTGCTTTTTTAGCAAAAATATATATATTAATTAATCCAAAAATATGAAATATAGAGGCAAAAATATTCTTCATCATTACTTGCACTTGTAAATTATTATGGAAATATGCATTTGAAACTTCTAAAGTTTAAAAGACATATGTCTGTGATGTTATCGTCATGTGCAGGTGCTGGAGCATACTCAAGTACTTTCAGTATTAGCTATCCTGTTGGGAAATATTGTGACAATTTTGATGGAGATATAGTGATAATATCATTTGATAAATTGAGAGACAGTCCTGATCCCAATATTGTGTTTTTCGTTGATTCTCAGGCTGCTATATTATTGCTTTTGAATTCAACATACAATGAAAATGCACATATTCATACTTGTAGAACAAGGCTTTTTGAACTTGAGAATTCTAGAGAAAGCATAGCCCTCCAATGGATTCCGAACCATTGTGGCATGTTTGTAATGAGCAGGCTGATGGACTTCCTAAAGCTGGTTGGTTCTCTAATGACTCAGCCTGATTCTCCTCTGCCTTTGCATACATACAAAGGATTGTAGACAATAAAATTAAGAATAGTAGAATGTCCTTATACAAAGATGCAGCTGTGGGTAACAGGTGAAACATCCTGGTTAACAAAAAGAATAAAATTCCCAATTCTTTGACCCATAATGTTCGAGTTGCTTATTTTCGAATGCTAACTGGACATGATTATTTATAAAGGCATTTATGTCATATTGGAATCAAGAATTCAGCATGTTGCTCTTTATGTCATCAGGGTGACATGGATGGTGACCATCTCAAGAACTCCTTCATTGTTTTAAAGCTTTTTAATGACAACTCTTTTGATGCTAATTTTAATTCTCATTTTCATGCTTCTTCACTTTACTAGGCTGCTCATTGCTTAATGGCAGAAGTGCCACAGACAGCGTAGAATTTAAAAAAAAAAAAAAAAAAAAAAAAAAAAAAAAAAAAAAGCTTCATCTTCATTCACCCGTCAAACTGAAGAAGACCTAACAAACCATTTTCATACCAAATACAATGGCTGTTATGTTCTGGGACTAACAGGGTTCACTCTTTATTGAAGTTTTGACAGGTGGTTAAATCATCAATGCAAATAAATATTGCGAAATGCTGGAAAATTTGAGGAAATCCATTCAAAATCACAAGAGAGTCCCCATGGTGTAAGTCAGAGGATATGATCATCTCCCAATGACATTGTACAGCTGATGGAATGTCAACATTTGCAGCTGAGTTTAGTTGAGACAATTTGGTTTACAGCTGCAGTCTCAACCCCCTCCTCCCACGAAAGATTACCTTCTTTTCACAAAATTAGATTTTTAAACTGTGAAGTGATTTGCTTATGACAAACTCCATCAAATTGTATGTGTCAGCTCATTTAGACTATAGGCAGAAATGTGTCTAGAAACTTGTCTTCTAGTGCAGTGCTTTGATGCCATAAATGTACATATTTCCAAAAATGTTTTATTTGACTAAATTTTTCTGTTGTTATTATCATCAAATAAGTACTACTTTCTGGACAAGCCTTGTACATGTATTGTACACTTGTACTATGTCAATTAATTGTAGTTTAATATATTTTTAAAGAAAAATCATTGGTATCAGTTTGTTGAGAATTATCTATGCAATTAAATCACCTTCAGTTAAGTTTTCTAGGTGCTGAATATTTTTATTAATTAAATATAACCTTTGAAGATGAAATATTCTTACTACAAGACAACATCTTACTACAATACAAAGTCCGAAATCCAGACGTCCGTTATCCAGAATGATCTAAAATCTGGACCTCAAAACCACCAAAAACGTTTTCTTTTAGGCTTTACAGATGCGCACTTGATTCCCCCCTCCCTCCCTCCATGCATAATAAAACATCTGGAGAGTCCTGATTCTTAATTTCACTTCGACACTAAATAAAATACTTTGTTATTGAAGAAGCAATTATTTTAGCATAAATTATTACGATCAGTAATTTGGCTCCGTTGCTGCATATGTGCTTGGCATACATCTCAAACCCAAAGATTCCACATAGATACATCGTTGATCTGACGGCCAACCCGGTGAATCATTATTTATTATACTTTACTTTCATCACTGCATGTTTATCAAAACATGACAAATTGAATAATGACTCGTGTAGCAATGCCTAAATATTTTTTTTATGTTAGTAATTGAATAATAAAGAAGTATGGTAACCTTTTTTGTTGACATTATGCCTGGTGATGATTACAAATTTAAGTTAAATGCACTAAAAAATGTTGAAGAGGAAAAATTTACCAAAACTTTCTTTCCATATGCTAAAAATAGATTTTGTTGATGATACTCATAGACCCAAAGATTACATTTAGTGCTATTTGAATTAAGAATAACTGATTTGTTATTCACATAATGCCAGAACCAGTGCCAGTGCTCGTGTGGCCGCATCGAGTCAGAGAATTTAGGACCCACAGCAAAGAATATGTATTGTTAGACATAGACATTCTTTGCCCACAGAGGCTGCATCAGGCGGTAAGATTTCTAGCACCGGCTCTCAATAAGGTATATGGTGGGAATTTATTTATTCAGAACTTTGATAAGCCTTAAGCCTATGTGCAAGAAATAAGACATAAATATAATAAATAACTAATACAATTCAGGCTTAATTGTCTCAGTGTGTGATAGAAGCAAGATAAAATTTAATGGAACAACTTGTTGTTAGTCACCAAGCTCATGATGCATAGCCAAATATATATAGAGAAGGATAGCTAAATTTGATGATGAAAGCCGCTAATTTTAAAGGTTTTCGGATATCGCAAAACAAAGGTGAAATTTTCCAATTAATGGATTTTGTAAAGAAATGTATAGAAGCAGTAATAGGTGAAGATGATATAAAAGAAGTTTTTCATTGCAATGAGAATGCTTTTTAATCATCAATCAATTAATGAATGGCGAAATTTGTAGTATGGTAGAAGTGATACAGTGAGAATAATACAATATAAGAAGTCTTAAATTAATTTCTGGTAACTTTAATGGCAGGACAATTTGCATACATGCATATTTGCATATAAAGCTTGAGACAAAACCAAATACCCATTTAAGTAATGAGTGTTTGAATATCTCGGGTATTGTGTAATTTAAGAAAGTCAAAAATCTTATTTAAAAACAAACTTTTTATAACAAAAGTTCTGTGGAACTTTCCAGAACCTTATGTGAGGAAGACCAGGACTATCAAAAGATGTGGGAAGAGTAATATTTGTAATGGACTTGAAAGGAAGAAAATTATCAAACAAAATTCTAAAAAATATACTAATCTACAGCAGTTTCATTAATATCACTTTACTGTGTTTTAAGAAAAGTTTTGCAAGAAAAATACGCTTGTGTCAAGCAGATTCCTTACTACTTAATGCTACTATATTGAAACAAAGATTTGATGATGTAGGTAAAAGATTCCTGCCTTGAATAAGTTGGCAGCATGTACATTAGAGATTTTGAACTAGAGCTAAATCACAATCACTCCAAATGAAGAAGTATGTCCTTCCCATGACCTCAAAAATTTCGATATGGACAGTCATGGATAAAGCAAATTATGATCTCTGCCTATGAAGAGATCATTATGAAAGCTAAAGATCCAGTTAAAAAAAGTGTGACTGCAGTGTATTCTTAGAAATAGTTGGAAAAATTATGCACATGAACACAAAAGAACACTTGACTTGCTCAGGGATGGACATTTTGAATGTTAACCATACATGGGAACGTTGTGACAGATTTGCTGACCAAGCACAAGTGAGATGTTTTTCCTCATCCACCATTTAAAGTCCATGAGTCTACCAGACCTAAAATACTTCCTCAGTTTGAATGAATCCAATTGTGGACTGTATCTTTCCTTCCTGAAAGAGGTTTTGTTCAGTGAATTACTCAAGGTATCCCAGGAATAAAAAAAAATGTACCCTTCAAGGGATAGCATGTCTTCCAAAACAGAAGATAGCCTAGGACTCTAAGAAGAAGCAATCTGAAATAAAATAAAATAAAACCTGGTAGGGAAAAAAAAAAAAAAAAAAGCATTAGAAATCATTATTTTTTAAATGACCTTCACATTTATCTTTTGTGCTATCCTAATTGCTATTACCCACTCAAAAAATAACAAGGCTGTAATTCATAGAAAAGACAGTTCATATTTTAGATTGTTTTACTCAGATTATCAGCAGACAGTTTGAAATTGATTAAATTACTACATAATGTAATTAAAAAATTAAAGTACTGATTAATAAAAAAATGTTGTATAATTTCTGTTTGAAAATGCAGTTGCATTTTTAAAATAAAATAAATGCTTGTTGAAGGCAAGTCCCTTTCTGAGGGACGAAAAGTCAACATTTGGTTCGGGAGCCATAAATAAGAGGCATTTGGCCATACCTATTATATGCACTTCAATATGCTTGCTTTAGGCCTTCAGAAAAAGTTTCATGTTGTATATTATTCTTGTGTTTAAGAAGGGTGTTTTAGTGCAATTTTGGTGGATAGTGGGGTTGTTATAAGACTTATGTGGATCATTATAGCTAGAGGTTCATTTTCTCATTCTGGCATCATATTATTACAAATTGACTGTTTTTTAATGCAATGAAAGCTAGGCATTCAAGATGCTGCATCTGTGTGTTAGGTAAAATGATTTTAATCTGAATACTGTTAACAGTATTGAAAGAATTTATGTTCAGTTTAAGTTTTGTTGAACATTTTGGAAACTTTCTACAGTACTTTCATGATTCTGTCCTTTTTTTATTGTTTTAGGTTCCTAGTTCTGTTTCCCATCTAGAATTTTGGCAGAGATATTTTTACAGAGTTCATCTTCTTAGAAAAGCTGAAACCAAAAGAGCAGATTTAATGCGAAGAGCTGAACAAATTTCCATTGCTGATGTTGAATGGAATGAAAATACAAGTAACAACTCTATTGCTTGTATATCTCAATAATAATTTTGGAAAAAAATTTAAATGATTGCTATGGAAAATGTTTTATATCAATTTCATTTTATTTTATTTTTCAATATTTAAAACATATTAACATTCTTAGGACAGATCAAATTAATACAACTAATATTCTCTTTTAGGTGGTGAAATAAAAAATAGTGCACATATTCATAATTCAGAAAAATTTGCTGCTTCCGTTTTGAAAGCTGAGGATGCTGAAAGGAATGCTGTAAATTCAAATGCGAATCAAGTAAAACATTCTCCATATCGTTCCGAGCTTACCAGAGAATCTGCTCAATCCATTCCTGCTGAGGTGGCTGAAAATGATACCGATGCTAAAAAAACTCTAAAAACTAATGAACATATTGCAGTTCCCAACATATCGTCAACAGATTGTGCAGAAGAAAATGTTGAGAAAACTGTAACTGAAGTTCTTAGTGAAACTACTGACATTCAAACCGAACTTTCATCAGAAGATAGCACAGATGGAAGTCGTTTGTCCCCTGTTGAATCACTTGGGAAAGGTTGATATCTAATATTTATGTGTTACCCATTATTTTGTTATTATGGGCATCCTCCTTTTTTTTTTTTTTTTTTTTTTTTTTTTTTCTTTTGCATAGCATTCACTTAATTTTTGTTATCATATTTGCATCTTTCTTCTGTAACTGGTTGTACTTTCTTTTACATCTTTCATCTTAAATATCATGTTTTGTATTGAAATCATTATGAAATCCATTTGTAACTTTGGTTCTTGCTTCTTTTTTGCTTTAACCTATATTCTTTCTGTCATTTTTCTGCTTTTCCTGTATAACAATGATTATTTTAGATTTCTAATTAAAATGTGTACAAATCATATATATATTTATGTATTCTTAAAGTTTAATTAAATTCCTTTCCATAGTAATCCTTTAGTTTTTGGATATCATTTGTTATCTATGATTTGTTTTGTGAATTTTTATTTGTTTCATTGTAAGAATAGAATTTGGGAATATATTTTTTTAATGTTTTTGATCATAATGTTTATAAGCATAATATTTGAATGAGTTTTGATATATTCTCTATAAAAGAATAAAAAAGATCATATCCTTGCTAGAGGAGTATTTATGGAGTTTGTGATTTACATTCCTTCAAAGCATAAAAACAACTCTTCCCCCATATAACTATATAAAGGGAGGGGATAGCTTTATAGTTTCTTTCTATTTAATTTTTGTTTTTTTGTTATTTTTATGTGTTAGTTGTTATTATTTCTTACTTTGTTTGCTTTTTATTTTATTTCATTTTTATATCAAGAATTTTGAAAATATTCATTAGCTGTTGTTAAAATGTATTAGATCTTTTCTAGTTTATTATATATTACACCTTCAGTAAATTACTGGGAAATTTCTAAAATTAATATGTAGAGTTGTGGTATGTATAGAATTAAAATATTCAGAAGTGTTGCATATATTTAAAAATACAGATTTAATATGAGAATGCTAGAACAATGGACTTTTTTTTTTTAATTTCTGTTGTGTATCCATTTGTAGATGAATCATTAGGAAAAGACTGAGTCTTAGATAGCTACTTTTTGCTCAAAATTAGTTCAGTTTGCTGTAGCTAGTATGAAATGACATTTATGAGTTTGTTTGTTGTATAACAACAGTTTCTTCCTTAAGTAAATTTTAAACCTCACATATTAAATTAATTATTATAATTTTAATTATCCTTACATATTAAAACTATATTTTTATCAATTATAATTATACATTAAAAAATCAAAAATTTGCTGACATCTGAAATCCACCAGCCTGTCAAATGTCAATGGCAATTTGGAATTGAAGGTTTTCTCATCCTGTAGTGAAGCAAATTCTCATATTCTGTTGATTAATACATTTATGATTATTGCTGAATAAATATTTTGCTCAGAGTCGCTAAACTGACATTGTGTTATTTTAATCAACTGAGATAGTAAATGGAATTTTGGCAGATTCTAATAAGGCAGTAGCTAAAACATATGCAAGCATGCCAAAGATTGTGACCATATGTTGTGAACTTTGCCAGATGTGATTCAACATGTGCTAAAAAGACATTTTTTTGCATACTTTGACTAGGGATCCGTGTTGGATTTTAGGATTTTTTGATTGCTGAATGCAGAAGAATTAATTATTTCAGAAAAAGGTATCTATGGTAAAGGATGTTAATCATGACTATATTATCTATTAATGATGTATTTTGAATGTATCATTGGGGGTTGTTGTTACTACATTTCACCTTCACTGTGAGACATTCATTTCACATAATTGTCAAAGTTTGGGAACGACTACTGCCCCCCTTTGTCATAAAAGTACCAAATTTTGTAACTCTTATGAAAACTGAAAATAATGCTTTATATGCTATTAAAATGGTAAGTTCTAAATAAACTCATGTTTTCTGTAAGTGGTTATGAAAAACGAAGAACAAACAAATGTGGTCAAGATGTGATGGTTATGTAATTTGAGAGAAGGGTCTTCAAACAGGAATATCTGAAATAACTTGCTCAAAACAGATGATTGAAAATTTTAATAATTTTTTATATGCTTTTAATTTTTATTTTCCGTTTGTATAAAATTCTAACACCATATTTCATCAGGTAGTTTTCCCTCTTACCATCTTAGTGCTAGATTCAGAAATTTTTTTTAATATTTGTGTGACTTTTCCCTTCCTCACTCTGTTCAAACAAAGATTCCCTAAATTGTAAAATGAATTCGTTTTTGTAATGATGGTTTTCATTGCACAGACTATTGTTTCTGCAAACTGCTTGCGAAGGTCACGTTGAACTTTATGCCAGTGAATGGAAAGATTCAACTGGACCTTCGTACGTGCAAGGATGTCCGGGAAAAACATTGCAGATGAAAACGTCGTGGAGAAAACAGTGTAAGGCGAAAACGTGTAGTGCAAAACATCGTGGGAGAAAAGAAAGCAAAGAGAAAACATTGTGGTACAAAATGTCGTAGTCAACAATAAAACAATTTTAAAACTTTGCAGTTTAAAAACATCATCTTCGAAAATATCGTAGTAAAAAATAAAGTACCTACAAATCATCACATGACGATAACATCACACACATGCGCTTCTCATGTTTTAAAAGTAAGTACATTTTTGCAGAATGATTTGGGAGCACAAAAAGGAAAGAGGGATATTTTTACTTCTATATTTTATATTTTTTAATGAACTAATAACTTTTTGCTGAAAAAGTAAGGAAAGAAAGCATTTAAAATACTGTCTAAAAATGTTTAGAAAAAGCAAGATAAATAACTGCATCAGGTTACCTCTATACAAATTGCTTAGTTAATTATCAGATTATTTTCTTTCAAATTTGTTAATCTGTTATTGTTTTAGTGAAAATTATATCTTGTTTTGTTTCCGTGTACTTTTAAAGTGTGGTTAACATTTTCACGCTCTTTCCTTTTTGCACTACCAAATCATTAAGCGAAAATGCATTTATAGCTTTTAAAACCTGAAAAACGCATATGTGTGATGATTTGTGGGTACGTTAATTTTTACCACGATATTTTCAACAATGAAATTTTTAAACTGCGAAGTTTTTGAACCGTTTTATTTTCAACCACTATATTTTGTACCATGATGTTTTAGAACTGTGGCGTTTTCTCTTTGCTTTCTTTTCTCCCATGCTGTTTCGTACCACAATGTTTTCGCCTTGCATTGTTTTCTCCATGATGTTTTCTTCTGCAATGCTTTTGTCGCGATGTTTTCGGCTGTAACCAGTACAAGAACCAACCAGTCGCAGTGAAGCAAACAGGAACTATGATTTGGTCTAAGATTTCACAGAGTCAGCTGCATATTCATCTTTTCTAATCCATTTTGTATGATTTGAGGTCTAATGGGTACCAGAGACAATGAAGTTTTTCTTTGTTTGAATTTATATTGAAGGGGGAAATAAATATTATGTACAATGATTGCAGTAATAAATTTATTAAACTAAATGCCAAAAATAACACATATAATAATTGCAAAGATAAAATTTTGTCATTAATACTAAAAACTAAACATCAAAACTGTATATCAGATTCAGATATTCTAACCTGATGTATACTGAGAAATATTCACATGAATGCAAAACAATTTAAACTATGTTTGGTTACATATGAAATTTACATTTTGTGTATTTGTTGACTTTTAGTATATTTTAACATAAGGGATTAAAAAAGAAAGGCTTTCCTGATTAAGTGGAAATTAGTTATTGTTCAGTGGATATTTCTGTTTTACTCATTGAGCAAAAAGAGTTGATCTCAATATTTTTCCTTTACATAGGATTGCAAGATGTAATGTACAAAATTCTATTCTTTGTGGGAATGATTGCTTTTTATTTAAATGAATATTGTAAACTTTGCATGCAATTTGATTTGTTGGGCTTTGGAAAATTTGACAAAAATTTAGGCTATGTTGACAACATCTCCAACTGAATCTGAAATACTTGGGTTCTCTCCACCAAAAATGGATTTTATATTTCCAAATGCCAAAATCATAAAGTTTTTAAATTTCTCACTTTTAAACATGTTTTTCTTTAAGCAGCTTGTGGACTAGAGATGCTGGCATGGAATTCAACAAAATTACTTCATGCTAATATGTGTTTTTGATATAAATGCAATAAAATGATTGGTTTGAGAAATCTAACCCTCCTTATGCAAGTAAAAATAGTTCTGAAGACATTTTAACTGTATACAGTCATCGTTGATTGTATAATAATTTATTTTAGAAAAAGTAAATATTTTTCTATATTAAAATTAGCATTTTAAATATATAACTTTGTTTATATATTTAAAATATTAATTTTAATATATTTATATGTGTATAGTTTACAAAGTAAACAAAAAGTAAATTTTATATTATTTTTAGTGTCTGATACAGTGGGGCAAATTAACTGAAAATGTATTGATTTTCAAGATATTATAAATGATGCAATTTTTGTAAAATATTCTTGTCGATATTCTGCAATAGAAGTCATATTTCCAGTATTTTTACTGAGGATGTACATCGGAATGTAATCATAAAAATATCAAAACATAATCATCATAAAAAGGTGAGAACTTTGTTGCATCAGAAGTTTTGAATGTGTAAACTTATTTTCATTTTCAATGTATTTTTTTGAACAGAAGTTAGCAGCAAAATACTCAAAATGTAAAGGGCATCCAGAAATACAACCCCTTGTAAAGCAAATAGACTTCCAAAATATCTATTAAATTAAAATTTAGCTTAGTTAACAATAATAAGTTCAAAATACTTTTTTAACTAATTTTTTTTCTTCCTTTTACAAGCAGTCTTTTTAAGTATGTGTACAGAACTTGTATTAATGTAATTGTACTACAGGATCTAAAAGTATCCAAACATTTTTAGAATAGCATTATGGTAAACTGCGCAAATAATAGAAAAAAAAATGGGACAGTTCTATATCATCCGTTCTACTATGCCGATTAACTAAATTCCAATTGCATTTTTCATGTCTCAAAAGCGCAACTTAGGATATATATTAGATTTATATATAGCATTAATCTAACATAGGTATTTTGACAAAAAAATCGGACTGCTATATCGGGCCAGTGGACGGCAGTGCCTTTCGCTGAAGAACTTTTAGATAAGTCAACGAATTTATGTGGTACTGTAAAAGTAAATAAAAAATTTCCACCAGCAGAAGCAAAACTAAAACAAAAATGAGGTAACATTGTGAGCATTTAAAATCCTAAAGGAATTAAATTTTTTAAATGGACAGACAAATGGTCAGTTTGCATGTTAACTACTTGCAACAATCATACTTTTACTATGATTGAAGCAGTGGTAAACTAAACCTATTTTTGACTACAATAATGCGAAAAAAGGCGTTGATATATCCATTCAAATTGCATCGTATTACAATTCCTTACGCAAAACCATTGAGTTGTACAGAAAACATCATAGAATTGATTTTTGCAACAGAACCACAAACACCTAAAAGAAGAACTACACATTTTCTTGAGAACTATTTCGAAACTGCGAGAAAGTCGTGGAAACAATGCCATGAATGTCGTAAATCCGAGTCTGCTCGACAAGATAGAAACATTGCTGCAAATAAATCGAAAAGGGTTACAATGTTTTGCTGCTTTCTCGAAGGTAAACCACCACTATCTCTAAAATGTTTTTAAGAAACCTACAAAAACAAATAAATATGTAAATACATAACTCTATTATAGTCTATCTGTAAAAAAAAGCTTTTTAATTTTTCAATAAAGAAGTTATTTTTAACCACATGAAGTTTTTTTCATCTAACAAAATTGTGTTATAAAACTGTAGCTGATGTGAGCCACCGGTAGTACGTGCCGCCAGATGAACCATTCGCGTGTGAGCCACCGGTGGTACACACTGCCAGCTAAACCATTTGCATGTGAGTCACTGGTGGTACACGCCATCCTCAATGTGTTAAAAGATTGTTCATAACGAATGTAAAGTTCAGAAATTAAATTCAGAAAGATTTTCAGTGAGAAACTGTTTGAATAAATTGTATATAATTGGGCTGAAATAAAACAGTAGAAACAACTTTTAGCAAATTAAAATACACTTTTGAATTAATGAATGGATTATTTTTTTAATTGAGAAAATAAAAAAGTAGTCCTCCTTTAGAGTGCCCTACATTAGTGTTAAAACATTTGAGGAGAAATAACTAGTGTCAGCATGGATCCATTGGCAGTTTTTCGTAGTTGAACTTCATTATGGAGTTAATAGAGCTGTAAATTTTTTGAGTTATTTTTTCTGATGTTGTAGAAAAATAGTATGTTACATCATCATAATGATTTATTTATATTCATTATTGCTTTTCATCATGTTTGAAAAGTAGGGAACATTAATAGAGAAAAATTTTAATATATAGCACTGGTAAACCAGTTTGCAGTGGAATGTGAATTTACAGTTTTCTCACCATGTGTTACCCGTCAAATGTTCTTGCATTGATTATGAGATATCCTATTTCTTTAATTAAGATCTGTTTAATTTATTGAGAATTTAATACCAAAATTAAAAATTAGACATATTGTAATTCATATCAGTTGCTACTTGAAAATATTTTTGTCTAGCATAAGCAGTGAATTATTTTTGTAAATTTTATTTCTTAGCAGTTGTATCTAATACATGTCCTAATCCAAGTCCTTTGTTTTTCTTATCACAAATGTGATTTTTTTAATTATTTAATTTTTTTTTTAAATTTTCATTACAGTTCATGTGATGAAAGTTTTATATTTTTTCGTAGCAGTTTGAAATTTGAAACTGGTAAATCTTTCATTTTTTTTTAGTAGTTTCATATAATATACTGCTACATTTTTTCAGAATTACTTTAAAAAATTATATATAGCATTAATCTAGTTTAGTTTACTATTTTGGAATTATATAATAAAATATGAAGTACTGTTCGTGAAATTATTCCGAAAGCATGATTTATATAATACAGAATCGTTTTCTTTTTTGGTGATTGCTTTAATGGCCACATACTCTTTGCTATGATCTATTGCAATAATTAAATTTGTAATACAATAATTAAATTTTTATTGCAATAATTAAATTTTTTATTGCATTTCTCATAATAACATTTTATTCAAAGTTAAGAACAGATAGGTTTATTACTTATTAATTTGGTATCTGCAGTAATTGTATGCATAACATGTTCATTATTATTAAAATAAATTACCGGATATTCAAAGAAAATGCATTTCTAGTCACTCATTAGTACCATCTTCATTCACTAGAGAGTTTATTGATTTAAAACTGCTCATCCTGTCAGTTCTATTTAGAAATTTCAATTTTTTTTAATTGAATGGTGTAGTTTTGTAATATTTCAAGAATTCACATGGTGTATAATGTCATTTATACAAAATTATGTGTATTTAACTGTAATACTGAAAAATCTGTTCTTGGTTTCTATATATTGCTTCTTGTTAAAACTTTCTAATGAAATTGCCTTTGTGTTAGATTGTAGCACCAGTGATGAGTGGGAAAAAGATTTTGATTTAGAATTAAATGAAAATGATCTGAATACTCAGGGCCAAAATCATGAATTGCAGAAAGAGGTATGTTCTTATGCTGTCAAATATATAAAACTTTATTTAATTTCATTTTCAATAATTTATCATGATGAATTATTATATAATATGTATTTAAGCTTCATGTATACTAAAAAGTATTTTCAATGTTATGCATATAGAAATAAAGTTTTCAAAATTATAGTTTTCATACATATGTTACAAATATAGACTTGCTTCTCAAAAATGTCAACAGTAAATAGTTAATAATTTTCTTTAATCCACTATGAGGAGCAAGAGAACTAAAAATATTAGTTTTGGACTAAATATGCATTTTCAGATTATTTCAATTTTGATGTGCTGAGTACATCTCATGTGTCTTAATTAATTCACAGCTTTATCAAAAGTGAATTACTTGCTAACAGATCTGAATTTTTTCTTCCCTGTATGAAGTAAAGGAAGTACTGTAATCACGAAAAATTCCAGGTGTCATATTTCAACAAAAATATCCATTTTGAGTATGCTCAAATCCATTTGAATGACTTTTTCTGCTTGACATCCATACATACAGATAGAATAAAAGATTGTTTTTCATAAAACAGATTGTATAATGGATTCAGGTGATATTTTTTCATGAGTCTGTACTTACGTACGTATTTATGTCGCATGACTCAAAAACGAGTAGTCTCAGAGTGTTGAAATTTTGTAAATGGGACTGCTATAACCTATAGTTTTGCACCTCCCCTTTTTATTGCAATTGGCCGCACCAAAAGTGTATATATATGAGCTCAGTATTTTTATGCTTACATGTTTGTAAATTGTGCAGTTTTTTGCTTTTAAAATGGTTGAACTACATTGTTTTTATGTTCTGATTAAGGTTTGGGTCTTTAGTTAATTTGCATGCTATAACTATGGAATTATCAAAAATTTAAAAGTGGAGCTACCTCTAACAAAGCTGCCATTCGTTTGCATTTGAAACTCTTATTAGAGTAAAGAATTAAGTCAGTTTCTGCACCAACTTCTGTGTCTATTTGCCGAGTAGGATTAAAAGTAAATTTAGCTTTGTGCACTGAAAAATCTCTCTTCTCGCCCACTGGCTGAATTGCTTGTTTTTGCATAAAAACTCTAATTTTAATTATAATTTTTTTTTACCTGTATTTGGTGTTTTTCTGTATTTTTCAATTTTTAATGAAGTTGTTTTGAGTATGTATTTTTGCCTTGGCACGAAGTAAGAACTATATATTGATTAAACTATAAATATATCTCTAATGAAATTCAAGGAAATAAATTTAAATGAAGTGCAGCAAAAAATGTGTATAATTT
The DNA here is from genome assembly GCF_044657685.1 of Stegodyphus dumicola. Lineage (NCBI taxonomy): Eukaryota > Metazoa > Arthropoda > Arachnida > Araneae > Eresidae > Stegodyphus > Stegodyphus dumicola. The sequence continues at coordinate 137,785,943 of NC_140776.1, forward strand.
AATAGGCTGTACAAGAAAGTCATAGTATCCACATCAGATTTTTAGTTTTATCTTTTAATTTTTTGAGGCAGGTATAAAGTGGTTGTTTAATTTCTTCATTTAAAGCAAAATTGTTCTCCATCAATATTTTAGTATTTTGATGTATTTATTACATAGTGTCACTAAGAATGACCAGTAAAATTTCATTAATTTTCATTATGTGAAAATTATGTTACATGGATTAAAAGTATTGATTCAATTAAGTCGCCCTTATGGGTTATGTAGCTGTGCCTGCATTATGAATGTAAAAAAATGGCCTTATTGCCTATTTGTGGGTGAAGTTTCAAAAATTAGTATGTGACATAAGAGCGTATTTGTGTTTTTTCTAAGGTCAGTGTCTAGTGTGCTAAATTAAAAAAAAAAAAAAAAAGCTTTTTTACTGTGCTCGAGCTAATACCAACTTCACTGTCTATTTGAATATAATATATGAAACAAAACGATTTGTACCATCAAAGCAAGTGGAAGTAGAAGATGCTGAATTGGGAATCTTCTTTAAAAAAAGATGGAAGTTTCGTCTTTTTTGTGAATTATATGCTAATGAGTTGAAACGTTACTTTCCAGGTTAGTGGACTAACAAAAAAATGGCATTATTTAGTGGTCCACAATAAGTTCTGATCTTACAGATTTCTTTATTTAGGTCTTTGTCAAAAAGAGATTTGTAATAAAAGTATTAAAGATCTTGACCACCTCAAGGAGAGAATTACATAATCTACTTCAAGTGTTGCATCTGACTTGCTGTTTGCATCTTGCTTACTGCAGCACACAAGAGAATGTGTTTAGCATCGTGCAGACAACGTGCGCCTTGGACCAGACATCAATGGAACACCACTCTTTTTACAATCAGGCAAGCTTCAGCCTGGACACTGATTCTCTATGTACTTATATCCAGAAAGAGCCTGGAACATGATACCATCCCTCCCCCCATCAAGAAAAAGGATTATTTGGGTGGTGGAAGTATAATGATTTGAGCAGACATTATGTTGGATGTCCGCATGTCGCGGCATGTGTTTGTGAAGGTAAAGTGGGGAGATGGTCGACTATTTAAAAGCACAGTTGGTCCTAAATTCCTGTTAATGGACGACAACACATATCCATATAGGGCTGAGTTGGTCGACAGTTGCTTGGAAAGTGAGGATATTCGCCTCATGAATTGGCCAGTGAGATCTCCTGACCTGAATCTCGTAATGCACATCTAGGGTTATTTTATCTTGCCATCCCCCTCTACTTACCATCTCAGAATTGAAAACTGCCTTGCTGTAAGAGTGGGAATGACTGCCACAGGGGCTGCTCAGTTGCTTCCTATCCAGTATGCTGTCACACTGCACGACTTGTCAGGCTGTGAAAGGGGATCATATTCCATATTAAACTCCTTTTAAATTCTATATCAGAGCGTATATTATGGACATTCCTGCACTGTGAGCCTTACTGATAATCATGTATTCATAAATGACTTTTGAATAGTATTACTCTTTCTGTGTTATTAATGTATTCATACCAAATTTCATTTTCATGACCAGTTTTGCAGAAATTTTCATAATATGCAAATTCTGTGAATTGGGCACACAGGTGTTTATGTAATTAACTAGTGCAACTTCTTTTTCTGAAGCTAGCTGCACAATGTGATCAGAATGGGTATATAACTAATGACTAGTTTTTTGTCACCCTTTTACCTAGAGCCTGTATACAATAATAATATTTTTACGTGATTTTTGTGTATTATTTTTGGGGCCAACTTTATTATAATCATAACAGATATCATCTACAAAATAATTATATTTAACTGTTTTCAGTGTGTATTTCCTACAGGAAAATGTATCATAAGAGCCTTTGTTGGCCTAATTTTTTGTAAAGAAAATTATAAATTAATAAATTGTGAATGTTTCTAATTATTAAGCATGCAAAGGAAAATGGAATAAACAAAATTGCTTTAGAGGGATTCTATGATCAATATACTTAGAAAATGTTGTATTTATTTTTGAACCTCATAGTTGTAAACTTTAATTATATAAAATATAGTGAAATATCCTATCAGCTTTATTATTCTTATTACTAATTTCTTATTGTATTCTTCAAATCTTATAAATTTGTATTAACATGTCATTTGTTTTTGTTTTCAGAATGAAGATGATTGGGAGACATGGCAGTGAAAGAAAAATGTATCATATTGTTGTGCTTATAATAAAATATATATATAAACTTAGAAAATTACAGATTGGAAATAAAATTTATGTAATTTGTATTGTCGTTTATTTTATGTAATCAATCTTGACAGAAATTTGAATAATGTTTTCAGCACAAAACAAATATTCCTCTCTTTCTGGCTCAAGTCTTGAGATTGAAGGTTTTTTCTCTTTTTTTTTTTTTTTTTTTTTTTTTCCGAATATTATCTAAGTATCTTTATGGGAGGGAACCTTGCCATATTTTATAATTCATGATAAAAAGCATGCATTTTTACGTTATTTTGTGAATTAAATCTTATTTTTATTTTGTTCAATATTGTCATCAATTTCTTCTCCTTGGGAGTAAAATTTTGTTATTTTATAACTTTGTGTGGAAAATTTTATAACTTTGTGTGGAAAGTGGGAATTTGTTGGTCATTGCATGGGATTAAAGATATTATTGTTCTTCTTTGCTTTATAACCTGCTATTTTATATCAGATATTATATACCTGCTATTTTTATTGGAAACTTTTTCAGGATTTTGTAAGTAAATATGGAAAAAGGGATGAAAAAATTATCTCTCTGTATTTCCTGTATACAGTTATCATTTGAAGACAACTGCTCAATGCTATTTACCCATTTACTTAAGTAGCCATAATCTGTATATAAAAATCTTAAATATTTAATATACTAAATCTATTTCTGAAACTGTTCTAGTTAAATGACTAAATCTTTAATTGAAATCAGTAATTTACATAGGTATGATACATTTTGACAGTTTTATTAAAAACATGCAAGGTTTTTCCCATAAATATAGGTATTAAGTTCCCTGCCCAAACTACTAACCTTTTCTGTGCATGTAAACTTTATTGATGTATGTTTTTCCAAGTTGGCAGCAATATAAAATCTATCATATTACTTTTCAGATGATAATTTTATTATATTTGGGGTAGAAGTCTGTCATTAGCTTACATATAGGATTTAATGTTTAATTTCTCATATATGATTTAATTAAATGTAAGTAAAAATTTTAGTTTTTTTGGAGGGAGGGAGGCGGAAGGAATAAATTGATTCAAGTTGTTTGAAATTCTAAATGTAATCATGAAGTTCCAGTGTTTTTTTTTTTTTTTTTTTTTTTTTTTTTTTTTTTTTTTTTACTTAAGAGAGAAAGTTAACAGACTTGGCTCCATTTTATTTTATGTCAGCCTGAATAAACCAAAATCATAGTAGCTTTAAATTAAGAAAAAGAATATTTGCATTTCTGTATAGCATATATGTCCACTTAGGTTTGAGCATCTGAAGATTTAGGATGTAGAGGTTACTTTTCAGTTAAGTGGATTAATAGCTATTAATATCTTAGTTAGCTTTGAAGAGTTCTCCACAAAAGCAGCATCTTACTCATTATTAGAGAACTCATTCTTTTATGTCATGATTTCATTAAGTGCATCCATGATTTAATGAGAAAATGGTCAGATTATTTCATGTTATCTCCCTTCGTAGTAAACTATAGATTAAATTAAAACACAGAATTCTTTTTTGGAAAAAAAAAAAAAAAAAGATTTAGAGGAATTAATCAATTTTTTCAGTGCAGGTATTTACATTAGCAAAGTATTTATAAAATGTTGCATAAGTTATATTCAGTAACAGCAGTATGTGATATAAGCTAAATAGAGATTTCAAATTTAGTCTTACTAAAATTTTTAATATCCCAAATTCCACTTAAAATTTAAATGCAAATTCATAGTTGAAGAAATAGCAATGTAAAGAAATATTTTCAATATTTTATTTATTAATTTAAGAATCTTTTAAAAAGTATTGCCTAAATTCAAAATTAATATTAGCAAAAAGAGAGCAAAATATACCTGCTACCTGCATATCATATTACTGCTTTCTATGAAATATGTTTAGAGTAATTGTAAAATTTAATATATTTTATGTATTTAATGAATTTTTTTTTTAATTTAAGAATGTTATCAAAGCGCCTGATAAAGAAAATGAAGAAAATCAAAGTAGTTCAATATGTTTTTTAATACATAGAAAAAAATATTGCATAAAAATGCTAACATAACACTAGATATGCAAAATCGTATGCTGAATGGTATAATGTATCATAATTTGTGCTTGATCCTTTACTTTTGAAGTTATCAGAAAAATTTTAAAAAGAATTTTAGTGATGTATTAAGAAAAAAGAGAGGAATTAAAAACGATTATTTATACAATGACTGTTGTTTTCTTCACATTCAAAAAAAAAAAAAAAAAAAGGTGGTACTTGCGTATTGTCAAACCCACGTATTAGAAATCATCACAAATTCAAAATATGCCAAAGTCTGGTAACAAAGCGCTTAATTATTATTCAGGCAACCACGCACATGACAAATATTCAATTTCCAACCTCTCAATTTTCTTATGTGTTCGTTTTGTTGTGTTCCAAGTTTCAATGGCTGTTGTAGAAACAATGTCATTCTTTTCTGTCTTAAACTGGATTTAAAAATTTGTACTCATAGGATTTTCCTATAATAGAAGAAAGAGGGAGGAAATTTCTGCAGGAATGCGTTATTTTGCCGCAAAATCACTACAGGAATAAGGCTTCGGATCCTTTCTTGAAGTAATTCGCTACGAAATTTCTACAACAAAAACCTGTTTGTAACTGATTGTTTTTTGGAATGAAACATATTTGAAACATAAAATATGTATGCATGGTATATACATTTTCTTTTACAATAAAGGTAGTTTTATTTTGCATCTGTAAAATTCGCCAAAGTGGTTGTGATAGAAGACTTAGTACAGCAGCATATTTAAAAAAAAAAAAAAAAAAAGTATTTTATGATGATCTCCCTAATTCACAGAACTTCAGGATACAAATAATATCAGGTTTTCCTAAGTTTAAAGTATATATTTATGAATTACCTAATAAGTATTTTTTTAAAAACTCTCTTGATGCAAGTAATTAATGATTTTTCAAACTATTGAATTCTAATATTGAATTTTGTTAAATTCAATATTTTGTACAAATGCTAGGAGCCGAAAATTTCCTAAGATTCTGTTTTGCAGGCGTTGTGTCCATTTTATTTGTTTTTTGAGCTCAAGCACCGAAAATAATAAGGTAAGAAAAACTTTTTAAATCAGTAATTTCAATGAGAAATATTTGGAGCCTTATCTATTATAAATGGGGAGTTACTAGACTTTGGACGGTTACCCAATCTATAATAGTTGGACGTCTAACATTTTCAATGTGGAAGGGCTAATTCACAGGTAGACACAGCCGTATGAGTCACTAATGCTTGCAAAATGACACGTTTTTTGAAAAGTCAATTTAGTTCGGATCTATTTGTAAATCGGTAACTGGAAGCAAATATATTAATTAATAGAATAAATTTTTAAAGCTAAAATACTACACTGTTAGACAGGTTTGACTGTAATAATAAATACAGAATTCCGAATACGCAATTAAATGGTGATCAAGTGTGAGTTGCAATTTACGTAATTAGATTAAAGATGTAGTTCCAAATTCATCCTGTTTCGCGGAGAATGGCGTAAAGCCAAATAAACAGAAGAAATCACATTTCTAATAAACAACATGGATATTTTTTTTTTTTTTTTTTTCTAAACAAACAAAAAAATTGGAGAATTTCCGAAAGAAATATGATATCACACAAGTGAAACTGCTTTTAAAGCTCCCACCAATTTTGTGCCTATTCTATATTCTGACACAAATAGATGTTTACAGTTTAGACTCTAATGCCCGTTACACTAGCTGAACTTTGAGTCCAAAATACTCACGCGAACTTAGCAGCTGCGTTAAAGGGAAAAGAGGCACTCACCTATTTTCAGACAAAACTGTGTATCGATGTATTTCGAACAAACAGGCTAAGCAATAATGTCATGCAAAACTTCAAGCGCGTCAAGTAATGAAATAAATTCCATTGTAAATGGCCTCAAAGTTCCGCTAATATGGGAAAAGTCTCGGAGAAACTACGCTGCTGTCCATTAAAATTGACACACTAGGAAGAACGTCAAAATCACATGAAAGGAAGAAAAAGTTGGGGATATTTGCAAATAATTAGATTTCAGCGCATTTAGACGGCGCAAGAAGGAGAAACGACATCTTCAACACTGCATAAAAGAAAAGTTTTGTAGTTGATTTATAATTAAGAAAGTGCTTTGTAAGGTTGGAGTTTGCTCAGATGCCTCGAATAAGAAGAGGAAATGCTTACCAGCAAGTTTCGAATGGCTAGAGGCAGGATCGTTGCTTATTCAAAGTGTCGATTATCGTTCCGTGATATCGTCAGTCGCACTGGTCAACATCCAACCACTGTCGTGCGAATATGGAATCAATGGATTGCTGAGGGTAGTACTGAACGGCATGCAGGATCTCCCATGATTAACACCAGAGAGGACAGACATGTTGTGAGGTCAGCCCTGCAAAACCGTACTACCACATCACGGACCATTAGTCAGGAAATGGGCATGTTTGCAGCACGCTCAGTATCAGCTTGTAAGGCGCATCAACGTTTGCAGCAGCGTGGACTATTAGCAGGATGACCATTGCTTCGGCTTGCTTAGCAATGCAGCATAGAAAGAGACGGCGACTCTGGTGCGCCAAGCGACAAAGCTTGGTACAGAAGTGGTACAATGTCGCCTTTTCAAACGAGTCCCGGTTCTATGTGCAGTGTTCTGATGGCTGTGTATGTGTCTTGAGTGTGCGAGGAGACTGCACGTCGCCTGCTTGCATTCGATATCGCCATAGGCGCCCTGTACCTGATGTGATTAATCGGCGAATCACTTTTCAAATTGTTGCCATCAAATATTATCGCCCTGTATTATATTTAAAGAAATAAAATAATGAGGAATTTTTATAAATGTATATATGTTTCTCACATTGTGATAAAACAACGGTACTTGCCATCAAATCAAAATTTGAAAAATGTTATCTTCCATAGAATATGGAGATGTGGAAGCATTAATTTGAATTAAAAATCTGTTTTATTATCGATTTCATATTTTGTAACACTTCAACGCATTTTTGATTTAAAAACTAAAAGATTTCAAAGCAAGCAATGGAACATTGTACGAGGAAAAAAATTCCTTTTTATCTCCAGCGCGCAAGTCTCTGTTTCGGAAATTCTAAAGATATGATCATTTTAAAATTATTTTGCGATATTGCTGTTGAGCTAAATTTTATGATTTTGGGTACGAAGAACATGATATTTAATAAATAAAGGTAACACACAAAACGTTAAAAGAACGCTCCTTTAGACGTAATTTAAAATCTGAAGCTATTAAGATTTTTTTCCCTCCTATGCGAATATTTGCCCTTTTCTCTAAATTATCGTCAGCAAGGAAATAGCAGCACTGGCGGATTTTTGAAATTAGGTTTACAGGTACTGCTATATCTTGCTCTATTTATTAAATATCGTGGAAAGGCATACTAATATTGCTGTTTCTATTTTTTCCAATGGCAGGCGCTTACTTATGCCGGCAATGGCCACTCCTAAGGCCAGATGGGGTGGACTTTTTATTATGCAGGCGCCTAATAGGTGGGTCACCGTTGCCTCCTATGAAGGGACGGAAAAATTACATCCATGCCTTTTCCGGGATTGGAGCTCGGACGCTTTGGTATGGCAGTCTGGCTTCCCTAACCACTATACCGTCTGGGCAGCATAATTTAGCTATTGATCACCTCATAAAAGTAACGGCTAAATGATTATTAAAATTGCCTAGCGAAGTGAGAAAGCCGATAAAATCTTAAACGTAGAAAATTAAAGGTTTGAAAATTAAAATTATACCTGAAAATCCGAGAATCTAAATAATAAACAAATAAAATTCACTGTCGGTCTACTTTTAACCGCTTAACAAGTTTCCAGCACCTGGGAGAAGGCTTGTGGGGCAAGACGGCGGACATGGAAAGTACTGTAGGCTGCGATCACGAAAGCTAAAGGCAGTGTCTAAACATAGCTCCGAAAATTTTTAAATAAGTGTTTCAGTAAATGTTTTCAACTTTTAAAAAGTTTAATGCACCTTTCCTCTGCAATGTCTCATCCATCAAATTGAAAAAGGAAACTTCGCTTTTTCGAAACTTCAAATATCTTTTTCGCTGTTCAATCTCTACACGAGAAAGAAATCCTGAAACGGAATATTAAGATAAATAACAATACAATATCTTATTCTATATTACTAAAGTGCCATTACATTTCTTTCTTTATTATTTTCATAAGATTCTAGCATTATACAATAGTTCGTAATTAGTAGGTAAGTCATGTGGTTCTTTTTTCGTAATTATTCCACACAGACGCCACATTCCTATCAGTACTCCATTCTTATCAAGGAGGTTAGAGTAGACCTCCTATTCTAACCTCCTTGGTTCTTATCAGCAATTCACACCCTTCGGAGGCATCCCTTTTCGTGCTTAGGAATTTCTTGAGAGAAAAAAATGGGGATCTCTTGAACATCGATGAATATAGATTGTGATTTTTGTTATTAAGATCCCCGACTTTTTTTCAGGTCTCAAAATTATGATCAAATATAAATAAAGTGAGATTGAATTTGTTAAACTTGTACTATAATAAATTAAAACGGTTAAATTAATAAATAAATTTTATATTTAACTAATATTTAAGAAAAATAAACCGTATAATTTATTTATTTACTTTCGCTGATATGCTCTCACACTGTGTATGGATTCATGACTTTGTCAGTTACTGTTTTTCTGAAATATACAAGAATTTTTTGGGAGTGGTAATAGTTAATGTTACTTTAGCTAAAATAATTGTTTCAAAAGAATAAATTGAATTTAAATACAAATTTAATTAATTCTTTGCGACATTGCTGCAAGGAATGAAATTTAAATTTTAACAAACATGCATTTTAACAAACATGTATGACTTTACCCTTGCCTGCATGAATAACGAAACACGAATTGAATGATTGTAGTGGGGGTGCGGGTGTGATCACCGAGGCAAGCGGCAGCACGATCGCTGCGCTCCGTAAAAAAGTGAAAATTTTTCCTTTCCTCTTGGTGATTATCAATTAAATTTCTTTGAAAAATGTTTATTTTTCCCCTACAAAACCTATATCATTCCAATGAATTTCGGCTCCGATGTTGACGAGAATAAAACAGTGGACAATGTAAGGATATACTCCAAAAGCCTGGAATTTTAAGATAAGTACTTTTCTTTCATCTAAACTAAATCAAATTTCTATAAATAAGTGCCTTTAAATCAATAAATCTTAATTTTTCATCAGTTTAAAGCATTAAAAAATACTTGAAATTGCCATTGCTTGTGGCTTCCTTTGTGTATCAACTCGAAACAGGCGCCAGCGTTATCAGTTCACGTCTGTCAACACTTACAAAGCCCTTAAGGAATCTCGAGAGAGGGAAAATTTGGGGATGAGAGGGATAATTTGGGCATCGCGCTATTTCCCTCTCGGATCTTCTGGATTCTCTTTTCTTTCTAGATCGCTTGAATATAGTTTCGCCTTTAAATAATATTATACCTCACCGATTTTTTCTCATACTGTTCTTTGCTATCTGTTAAATGTCCATATGTAAGGGATGGTTTATTCTTCACCGCCTTAAATGAATTTTTAGAACTATGAGCTTATATAAATAACAGTGTGCCTCATTGTGTTATATTAACATTATTTAACTAGTAATAAATTATGATAGTAAAATAATTAATCTTGTAATAAATTATGATAGTTAAATTAATAAATACTGTTTAATTTGTGTTTTTAATACATATACTCAGTAATTTACACACATAAATAAATATATATATATATATATATATATATATTTTATTTTATTTATTTATTTATTTTTTTGGGTGTATGCGGTTGTGGTCTTGTATTGTATATGGTTCTATGTTGTTAGTCTGCTGCTGCTTTTTGAAAAATGTATGAAAATGTTGAGAATGAAAGTAGCATAAGTTACTTTGGTTAAATTAATATATACTTTTGTTTGATGACCTCTGTTGATATCTCAGGATGCAAGCGTACATATTACTTTATATTCCATGCTAAATACCTTGATACGAAGAATTTTAACACCATCAATATTTGTTTTTTCCCCAGTAACACATCTATTCACCATTACCAAACACACTCACTACACAAATACACCTGTGAGACACTATTTATTGTAAATGAAGACAGTCTCTTCTCCTTTTAACTACACTCATGGACACAATCGTATTTTAGGATATTTTCTACTTCTTTTCCTTTTCTTTCTTTTTCCCTCTATTATTTCTGGGCCATTTATTTTAAATTTTATTTTGTCCCATCTTTTCTTCCTGGTCTTTTGAACTCGTACAAGATGTACGAAGTTCCTTTTTACTCTCCTCAAATACGAAATTGCCCCTCTTTCTATATACCTTTCCTTCGCACCTATGCTTGATTTTTCGCCCATCGGTGCACAAAGACTTAGCGGGTGCAAAACAAGACATCTGTCTACTTTGTCTGTCTGTCTGTCTGTCTGAATGATTGTAGTGTTAGGTTTGGAGGCAACTTCCCCTTGATAAGTCTGTCTCCTGCCTGCTCAACAGTCATTCACTTATGCATTTTTTTAAAAAAATTTTTAGATTAATTTTAATTTGCTAAATTGGTGAATTTATTTTCATGGTTTGGTTTTGCACTTGATTTACTTATGCTTTCTGAATTTAAATGATATTGTAGATTAGTTCGAAAATTAAATCTTTTATATGTTTGCACATTTTTTAATTATTTTAACTTTAAAATTTGCTTTTTACGTATATACATGTTTGTTAAAATTTAGTTAAAATAATATGTACATCTCTGTGATGATATGTGTCTTTTGTAGTTAGGTCTCAAGATAAAGGTTTACACATTGCCATGCAGGATTTTTTTAACTTATATATTTTTTTTAACTTAAAAGTTTGCTTCTTAAGACACTGATTTTTGCAAATGAACACAGCTTTCTCCCCTTTTGTCTATACTCATGGACACAATCATATTGTAGGAAATTTACTACTTCCTTTCCTTTTCTCTCTATAAGGCTTTTGTTTCCCCCTCTATTACATTTGGGCCATTTATTTTTATTTATTTTGTCCCATCTTTTCGTGCTGGTCTTTCGAACTCGTATAAAATGTACGAAGTTCTTTTTTACTCTGCTCTGAAATACGAAATTGCCTTTGTTTTTTATATACCTTTCCTTCGCACCTAAGCTTGATTTTTCACCCATCGGAGCAGAAAGATTTAGCGGGCAAAACAAGACATCTGTCCCCTTTGTCTGTCTGTCTGACACCTGGGAGACACTATTTAAAGTAAATGTACACAGCCTCCTCCTATTTTGAATACACGCATGGGCTAAATCGTATTTTTAGGAAATTTTTTACTTCTTTTCCTTTTCTTTCTGTAGGCCCTTTTTTAGTTTATTTCTTTTCCTACATTACTTTGGGCCGTTTATTTTAATTTTATTTTGTCCCATTTTTGAATACACGCATGAGCTAAATCGTATTTTTAGGAAATTTTTTACTTCTTTTCCTTTTCTTTCTGTAGGCCCTTTTTTATTTTATTTCTTTTCCTACATTACTTTGGGCCGTTTATTTTAATTTTATTTTGTCCCATTTTTTCTTCCTGGCATTTTGAACTCGTATAAAGAGTACGAAGAAACACGAAATTGCCCATTTCTATCTACCTTTCCTTCGCACCTAAGCTTGATATTTTGCCCCTCGGGGCAAAAAGACTTAGCGCGTGCAAAACAAGACGTCTGTCTGTAATTTCATTTTCATTGAAGTTGTAGCAATGCGTGGTTGTCATTCGTAGTTCTGTGATGTTTTGAGTACTTGCATTACATTTTGTTATTTAGTCCGCATAAATTTGTGTTCAATTGTATCGAGCTATTTCGCGTACTTATACAATGATTAAATTATTTTTTAAAAAGTTATGTTTTGGATATGGCCAAGTTTTTGCTGAAATATTTTGAAAACCAGTAAAAAAATTAATTGTTAATGAAAATGCCAAAATTTTACAAGAGTGTGGAATAACAGATAACTGTCAAAATGGGTAGAATAAATAGTTTTGCACGCCATAGTGTATGCTTTTTGTCATTCATCATATGGGTAAGTTTATTATAATTTTTTCTTATGTTTCACGGACATGTAAAAAATTATTTCATATGAATAGATTTTAATATTTCCTTACATGTTAAAGAATGGAAATTGAAGTAAATATTTTAGAAGATAACCAAAATTTAATCAGCACTCCTTAAAACTATATGCAAACCAGCAAATTTTCCTGGCAGTTCACCAAGAAAAACTGTGTATTTCGTTGTGTAAAAACCTAAAGGGTTAGGGGATTACTATCAAAACATTTTCAAGTTTTAATTGCCGGAATTTATAATATTGAATACAAAAATGTTCTGGAATAACGTATTTGGAAAAATTATTAGAAAAAGTGAGTGTTTTGGGTGCAGTCAAGTAATATAATAGTTTCTCAAATAATATAATGATTCATAGGTATGTTAAACTATATAAAAGATAAAATATGTTTTTATTTCAGTGTAAAATAAATAAATAAAAGTTATGCAAATACGACATTTTAGTAATTTGTTGTGATTTCGAACTTTAAAAGCAGAAATGGTATAATGGTGAAGTGTTTTTGCCTGAATTTGAAGCTTGAGTTACTTTACAAAGTTAGAAACGATGGTATATTTATCTAAGTTATTGCTAATAATATTTTCTAATACCTATGAAATTTTTGACACTTTCTGATTTTAAAACATCTTTTTGCTGAAGTCAGTAATAGTAATGAATTCTGGTCATTTTTTCTTTATTTAGTATCTTGGACTGAATGGGATAGTTGGGACTGAATGGGCCTTTTTTTTTTTTTTTTTTTGGTTTTTCTTCTTATGTATAGAGCAAATAAAAGTCGATTATCTATACAAAGGTCCTTCAGAAGTTTTCCTTTTAGAATGCAGATAATTCTCATGCTTTGCTATAGCAAAACATCTAACCTATTTTTAATATTGTAAATAATGCATTCTTTGCTGAGTATATGCTAAATTTTTTGATATACACATTACTGAAAACTGAATTAATTGAATAAGAAATACTCAATCGTCTGTGAAAAACTGTTTCTTTTTTGTTTTGTTTGCTTAATTTCTTTTATACATCGTTCTAGCTTTGTTATAGTATTTGAATAGAACATGTGGCAACGTTTAGATAATTCTTTAAATGATATAAATTTTGTGCATTCTGAGTTATAATATGAACGAAAGCGCCAAAGTGTCGCTATGGCAAACATATTTTAAAGAATTAATTTTTATAAGTGAATTTTAAAGAATTAATTTTTTCTATTGTGGTTTATGCGGTGTTGGCAAAGTAGGTTTAATTCAATCTAATAAGTTTAAATGAAATGCAAGAAAAAATGCGTATAATTTAATATTCCGTACAAGGAAGTCATGTGGTGTATACATCAGATTTTTTTTGTTTAAATACTAGTAATGGAATACCAAAGAACATGGTAACCTTTTAAGCTGACATTATACTTGGGATGATTACAGACTTAGCTAACTGCATTGTGAAGTGTTGATTGTGTTGACAAGAAATTTAAGAAAAATTTCTTTTCATGTGAAAAAAAAAAAAAAAAAAAAAAAAAAAAAAAAAAGATTTTGAGAATGATACTCATAGACCAAAAGATTACATTTTGTGCCGTTTGAATTGAGAATAACTGGTATGTTATTCAAATAAGCTGAGGACCAGTACTAGAACTGGTATGCCTTTACCAGACAACAGAATTTACAGGAGGCAAAATTTTTAGAATTTAGAGAAGCACCAAGCAACAAAGTTTACTGATGGCAGAATTTTAGAATTTAAAAAGGTGCTTGGCATCAGAATTTAAAACATGCAGCTACCTTTCATTTTCCAACCAGCTACCTTTCATGTAACTTCATTTAGTGGAATTAGCATAAATAATATTTTACAGTTCCCTATATGAAACAGCCAATAGTAATTTTACAGCAATATTAACCATCCAATCAATATGCATTGAGAACCAAAACTAACTGAGTAGAATTAAGATTTCACTCTGAACATAGTGCACTTGTTTTCCCTGCTTTGGCTTAGCTAGACTGCCTTCTTTTTTACTGCAAATCTTGTCAAAATGTAAACTTTTTGGAAATAGGCACAATTAATGTGCCAACTGGATTCTGGCCACAACATGTTTACTGGAATAAAAGTTAAATTAAATATACTTTGACTGCCAAATTTCTTATTCCTTTTGGATAGGCATTTCAGCATTCTGCGGCATCAAAATTCTAGCTGTTCATTATGGATAAAACCACCTGCGTTCTACTACAGAATCTGTTACACATATATATATATACACACACACACTTAATATGTGTTTAAAGAAATTATATTTGTAATTTTCTGAATAGTTTTGGGGATAAATCATAATTCTAGTCAGAGCGGTACCCTAAATAAGAAGGCTGCAGCCTTTGTGTATGTAGCGGAATAACACTTTCAATAGAAATTTGATTTTGAAAAATTTATTTTTAGTAATAAAACTATATTAAAAATTGTTTATTAAATTTTAATGAGTTTAATTTTTTAGAAATTAAGCCCTGAATTTAATATTAAATACTTGAAAGTTTTTAGTTTTTGACGTTGTTTGATCTCAATATAGAGCATTCTCGATAAAATTCTGCATTAGTCTTTTTTGTGTAAATAAAATTAATGCATAGTTGAACGGAAATAAGAAACATTAATAAGATAGTGATATTAAAATTTATTTTATGTAGTTTCATTTAAAATGGATTAAAATACTTGAAGTCAGTTTCAGATATAGAGACGTAGTAAACACCTGTGCAATCGAATTGCTGTTAGACCAACTGAACCGTGAAACGCAAAATGCAGAAGTTTAATGATAAGTTCGTCTTGATAATTCTGCGATCCTAACTGTAGATGCGTCTTATCCAAAACGTCCACATTTGAACTCCATGACCTGGCTGCATGACGTCAGATTTCGACGCGAAACCAGATGCTCGTCATCGGCGTTGAGGAAGCCCGGAATTTTTGAAAGCGAGCCGTCTAATCTGCAATCTGACCGAATCATGCATCGCGACAGATCAGCGCTTTCCATTGTCTCACACGGATCCGTCTCGTGGAAAGTTCAGCTGAGCGTGGTTTCTGTAAAACAATGATAGGAAGTCGGAGGCGCAGGTGAAAAATTCACTTTGCTTCGGCTTGGTGATTTTGCTGTTGTCTGCTGTTTCCGCTTTAAAAGTGCGGGAGAAGCCGTATGTGTCAAGAGTAAGAATATATAATTTATCTGAAATTTGGTTTAGATGCAAGTTTTGGAATAGAGGTGGCGAGAGTATTGATAGTTATTTTTAAAAATCTGTCACCGTAGTTACTGCAAGAGAGTGCGTGAGTTCCGCAAAGTTAGTTGTTTTAGCCTAAGAGGTTATTTATCTCTTCGTGGCGCTAGGAAGTGCGGAAAATGTGCGAGAAAATCTTGAACGATTAATGCAAGCTAGGCTGTCGCAAATTGAGGCATCCAACACAATAAATCGGAAAATCTTCTGTGGCAGAGAAATTGATTAGTTTGTTTATTTGGTACTTGGTTAACAATGTGCCACTTGGGAGCCAAATCGAATTAAAAATGGAAAAATAAGTAGCTTTTTTTAATTAAATACAAAATAAGTAAATAAAATGCGAAATTTTACAAATACGAACGTATGTAGTTGTTCCAGTCCACAATTGCAGTTGACAGATTTCTACAAACATGATCTCTTGACATTAGAAGTAGTAATAAATCGAGTAGCAATCGGAAAAAGAATGCGCGAACGTTCAAAAAACAACGTTTGCTTTCTAAACATTTCGTTTCGTGATTTATGTTTTGTTGCAGCACCATTTCGGTGCTCAAGTAGTAAGAGAATAAATTTCAGTTTGTGGTTTCCGAAAAAAGTGTTTTTGTAAGAATCGCACTATTTTAACTATGCAACAATTTAATCGCGACTCTTCGCCATTTGGCAGTTTGCCAAATCAAATAACTACACTAGAAACGGCGAATCACTTTTTAAATTGTTGGGCAGCCAAATATTAGAGCCCTGTATTATATTTAAGGAAATTAAATAATGAATCTGCATAAATGTATGTTTCTCGCATTGTGATAAAACAAAGGTACCTAGAGCCATCAAATTTTGAATAACATACGTCTTCACCCGAATATGGGCATCTGGAAGCCCAAATTTGGAATTTGTTTTATTATCTATTTCATATTTTGTAAAGACTTATGAGTTTTTTATTAACAAACTCAACAATTTCAAAGCGAGCAATGGCCGGAACTCCAGCGCTTGAGACTGTATCGGAAATTCTTAAGATATGCACTTTTAAATATTTTGTGATACTGCTGTTGCATTGAATTTTATGGTTTAAGGGTGAAGAACATGATAGTTAATAAATAAAGATAACACACAAAACATTAAAAAAAAGTCGCTTTGGGCGTAATTTAAAATCTGAAAGCTTTCAGATTCTTTTTTCTTTAAACAGTTCAATGGAAAATTACGAAATGTATGTTCACTTTTTTCTCTTATTCGTAAGCCATTGCACAGCTATTCGTGAGATGAAATAAAAAAAAAAAGTTACCGTATTTTTCGCTTTGGCGCACATTTACGTCTGATGCCCCGATAACTGAAAAGTGAATTTGTTTAACACGTTAAACGCCATATCAATCACCGATGACTGACACCATACTTTCCGTTCGGACTGTTTCAGTCACCAGTGACTGATAGTACACTTTCGTCCAGGCCGCGTCAGTCATTGTTGACTTATAATATACATAGAATAAAAAAAAAAAAAAAAATTGTATTCTATCCAATGTTACTTGGATCTCAAGTCGCCAGCAAACTGGTGAAATCAGGTATTGCTGGCTAGGTTACAGCCGAAAACATCGCAAAGAGAAAACGTCGCAGTTCCAAAACATCGTGAGACAAAATATCGTCGTCCAAAATAAAGCGGTTAAAAAATTTTGCAGTTTAAAAACATCGTCGTCGAAAATATCGTGGTAAAAAATAAAGTATCTACAAGTCATCGCATGGCGATAACATCGCACACATGCTTTTCTCAGGCTTTAATAATTGTAAATGAATATTTTCATAATGATTTGTGAGCGCAAGATGGAAAGAAGGATAATCTTTACTTTCATATTTTTTATTAACTAATAAATTTTTGCTGAAAAAGTAAGAAGGAAATTTAAGCATAGAAAATTAAGGCAACTTATAGCACTTAATAGAATTTTAAATAACTGATATAGTTAACTAACAAAGGCCATTAATAAATAATTTTTTATAAAGATTTTACTGGTAATTTTTCATTAAAAGTATAATCTAAAAAAGTTTAGAAAAAAAAAGCTACGTAACTGCATGACCTTATTTATATGACCTTATTTATTTACATGACCTTATTTATTTATGAGATTATTTTCTTCACCTTTGCTTTGTCAATCTAATACTCTTATAATGAAAATTATTTCTTGTTCTGCTTCAGTTTATTCTTAAGTATCAAGTTTCCTTCTTACTTTTTCAGCAAAAATTTATTAGTTAATAAAAAATATGAAAGTAGAAATTATCTTTCTTTCCATCTCGCGCTTACAAATCATTATGGGAATATCCATTTACAATTATTAAAGCCTGAAAAAAGCAGGTCTGCGATGTTATCGTCCTGCGATGATTTGTCGATACTTTTTTTTATTTACCGCGATATTTTCGACGACGATGTTTTTAAACTGCGAAGTTTTTGAACCGCTTTATTTTCGACGACGATATTTTGTACCATGATGTTTTAGAACTGCGATGTTTTCTCCGACGATGTTTTGTAGCACGACGTTTTCGCCTTGCGTTGTTTTCTCCGCGACGTTTTCGTCCGCGATGGTTTTGCCGCGATGTTATCGGCGGACACCGCTGTCTAAACGGAAAGGAAGCAAAACACGGTTTGGCCCTTAACGTGTTAATCGAATATAACACAGGATAATCTGAGTAGTTACTGACTAGAAAGAATTTTTATCTGACCAATGAATCCCTTAATAACCGCAATATCAACAAATTTCCGCAATTTATGGTGCATATTCTTTGTCGATCTTTCAGAGCAGCGGTTTCCAAACTTTTTGACGTGTGGGAAGCCTTTTTTAGAATCACCTCCTGTAGCAGAATCCATTAGGCCATCCTGTTAATGATACTTAAGAATTATATTACATGGGTAGGTTTTGTTGTTTGAATAGTGCAAAACATACGAGCGCTATCTACCTGCATGGATAGTAAAAATGTAGTAAGGGAATGTATAAAGTAATAAAATATCTAAATAGTTACATTATGTCCATAAAATAAAATTGTATTTAAAATTTTGTAACTTTTAGCTTTCTGCAGAAGAATCTCGTGTTAATAACCTTCAGACTGTATTAGACTGAAAACGAATTATCGCTTAGTTTGAAACAAATCATAAGTCTGAAGAAAGTTATCTTTTCAGTATTAAATGAACAGAAAGCACTGCTTGTGCGAAAGTCAAGCCTCTGCTAACTTGAAGGTATTTAAATTAACATAAGATAACGTTAAATTCAAATGTAGGTAACGTAATCGGAGATAACGCATAAAATAGACTATCATATTCGCGGGTGTATAAGCTGCACCTTTAATTTTTACCTCTAATTGGGGGGGGGGGAATGAAGATAATCCGGGGATAGCGTATTTACTATTTTATAATCTTTTTTTCGTTTTGGTGGTGTGAAAGTAGTTGAAATGAAAACAGGGCTTAACCGCATACTGAGACAGCATTTTTTTCAGCTTGGTTACTTTTTTCTCAAAGAATTGGGTTACTGTTCAATTGCAGTTTGCGCATCGGAGCTAAATCGTTTCCCCGACATTTTCCTTCAAACTATCATCGGAGATAGGAGGTTCTTTTTAACTCGTCTTAGAATTGGGTGCTCTTATGCTACATAAAATTATTTTCTAAAAGCCGAGAGTGAGCCCATTTGCCCCTCCATCGGTGCGTCTTATTTTAGTAGAATGTGTATATTTTAAGAGTCTTCATTAAAAATATTTTAATAGCCCTGACTTGCCTCTTGACCGTTTAATAGAAAAATCTGATGTGTACACCACATGACTTCCTTGTACGGAATATTAAATTATACGCATTTTTTCTTGCATTTCATTTAAACTTATTGGATTGAATTAAATCTACTTCGCCGACAGCGCATAATAGAATAAATGCATTCTTTAAAATTCACTCTAATATTTGTTTACCATAGCGACACTTTGGCGCTAGATTCACTTAACAGTATTATATTTCATTCATATTATAACTCATAATGCACAAAATTTATATCATTTAAAGAATAGAATTATCTAATCGATGCCACATGTTCTATTCAAATACTATAATAAAGCTAGAACGATGTATAAAAGAAATTAAGCAAACAAAACAAAAAAGAAACAGTTTTTCACAGACGATTGAGTACTTCTCATTCAATTAATTCAGTTTTCACTTCGGGAGAAGACAAAAATACATAAAAATTCAAAATATCTATATTAAAAATTACGAAGTAAATCTTAAAAACTTATTTCCTCGAAAAAATTCCAGAAAGGATTAAGCATGATTTAAATAATAAATGAAGGTGTTATCTTTGTTATTGCGAAGCTAAGTTTCTCTAGATTGGCAACAAATCCACTATCCTGCTATTTCAAACGTAAACAAGCAATGGCCGCCATCAAAAAAAAAAAAAAAAATATTAGGCTTAGCGGCATTTAAACAACTTTAAAATTGTTGATAATTCTAAAAATATCGCATACAGATTTACTAAAGGCATAAAAACATTAACTGGAAGATAAGAACAACATAATTCAATCATTTTTAAAGCAAAAAATGTACAATTTGCAAACATATAAGAGTAAAGAAACTGAGATCACTGAGCCGGGTAATAGAGTGGATATATATATAAATATATTGATATACGTTTGGTGCGGCCGATTGCAACCAAAATACGAGGTGCACATCTACATGTTATAGCAGTCATATATGCAAAATTTCAACGTTCTGAGGCTACTCGTTTTTGAGTTATGCGAGATACGTACGTACATACGTTCGTACAGACGCCACGAAAAATTCTCTTCAGAATTCATTTTAAAGCAGTTTTATAATTTTTTTTGGAGGAAACGAGTCTTTTATTCTGTCCTTACGTACATATGTCACGCAAAAACATCGTTAAATGGCATTCGATAGCGGTCAAAATGAATATTTTCGTTGAAATATGCTGCCTGAAACTTTTCGCGATTGTAATACTTCCTTTTTACTTCGTACAAGGAAGTAAGAAGAGGTCAATTCTAATCTATTTCAGTATTTGTGAGAAACTGGTTTTATTATTTAAATTTATATTACTTTAAATAGCGTAAATTGATTTTATGTGTTATTTATATTGAGATTTTACCTGGTTTTAAATTTAAATTTATCATGACAGTTTTAAAATTAAATATGACTATGTGTTTGGCACATAATTACTTCTTAGGTTATGCGCCATGAATCCCATCATCCTCCCTTTCATCCATGCTTCAAACAACCAGCAACTACAATTAAATTCGTACAGTCCTATGTAATGTTCAGCCAGCAGCAATGGATTTTATACTTAATCGTTAAATACGCGCTGGTGTGTTGCCACGTGCCTTGTATATTACCTATTTCTAATCATTCACGTATATAAGCCCCACCCCTTATTTTCATCTTCTTTTTTGAAGAAAAGCGCAAGTTATACGAGAGAGAATAACGTACTTAAACTGGCTCAAGGTATTTAACGGCACATAATTTAAAATTCAGTTAGCAAGATGCTGAAACCGGAATAAAATTTGGCAGGGCTGACGTCAGTAACAGCAAGACGCGGCTGCTTGGAACTCTCATCTAAATATTCAAACTTTCAGCCTAAATACGCAAACAGCTAGTTTGCATTTGGTGACGATAAAGTTTAAATCAGAATTATACTTTACAAACTTTACCATAATATCTAAATTTATTGTCAAAAGTCAGCCATGCATAAAGGTGTTTCCAAAGTTCAATAAAACATACCAATTTATGTTACAACAAATATTTAAAATTTTTCTTCAGAGCATTATTTTAATCATTACAGTAAATTCTCTTTTTACGAGAATCATTACACCCAGTGCAATTTTAACACATGTGCGCTTCAAAACAGAAGAGAAACACCCCAAAGTGAAACATGAAATCAGCAAATCAACAGCCTTGCGTTTGGCGTAGATTTCGAGGACAGGCAGGTATAGGTCCCTCTTCATCACGGGTCTTCTAGATTTCTTTATTTCTGGTGAAGAGGGACCTGTATCTGTTTTCGAAATCGATTTGAGATCTTGACTAAATCTACGCAATCTAAGACAAGGTTCTTGTTTTACTAATTTACATATTCGCTTATTACTTGTTATTTGAAATATTTTAAAGACAGTTATAATTTAATTTTATTATAATGCTACTATAGTTTGCTGTAGGCCTAAATTAAGACATAACATGTATTAGACACCTGTAGTTGCTTTTTCGAGACACTTTTATGCACATGTCAACGTCTCGAGGCAATGATCTTACTTCAGTGTGCGGGAGGGAAGGATCTATAGTGTCTTAAGCTATTCTTCACATATTATCATAGGGAGTCTGCTTTTAAGAGATCGCAGTATTATTCATTTTATTATTTTTAGCCTCATTTTTATTTATGAACACTTGCTAGTTAGATAACTAAACTCTTAAAGAAATCAGATACACAGAATACCCTTGAAAGAATAGCGGAATTTAATTTAACGAATTTCTGCCTTCAAAATATAATTTTTAAATGTCTGGGTTTGTTTTCAGTTTTTGTTTCGTGTTCTTCAATTTCTTTCAATCTTTATTTATTTCATTTTCCTGGAGCGACAGAAGAGCGCCTGAGAAGTGTACACGGAACCATAAAGGGTCCGTGGAGTACTGATAACGAACTGCCAAGTAACATTGAGTAACGATCATTTTGCAGTATAGCATGCGTTTAAGATTGGAGTATGTTGAAATAAGAGGGATGCTGCCACCAAATGATTTTTTTAACACTGTGTGAACTTCTGACACCATACGAGAAGCACCATCTGTCGGTGAAAAATTTACCTATTCTGGCCGTAAAATCTTTCATTATTATTTTATTTATTTATTATTCTTATAGAGAAGCTCAATTTTTGTACATTTTTGTGAAAACCACACATCTTGCTGCTATCTATACTTTTCGAATTCCCGAATTTGTATTTTTTCTGCTACTTTTGGATCACTCTGCATTTTGTATTAATAGAATTTTAAGAAACGATTAACGAATCCTAAGTCATATATCACTTCTAGAATCCATCGCATCATTGTTTTGTATTTCCTTAATTTGTCTTGATTCAGTCAAATTCCGATTCTTGGTTGTAGTTTTTTATGACCTGAACCAGAAATCGGATAATGATGCATTTTGATGATGGATAAATTTACTTTTCATAGTCATTAAATCCGACAGAATGGCTTTCGCTTACACTAGAAAGACGGTATGAGAATTCATTCAGATAGAAACGATGTATTAAAACCGTATATGAGGACTTTTAGATCGAATGAAGACGTTATTTTCAGCAGTACATTTTGTGGCTGGAAGCATGAATATAATAAGGAGAGCAATAGTGACATAGCTTTCGATTTTAAAAGCATTTCCTTAGAGGAGTCTTAACAAAATTTTCGAATCGTTACACGTAACGTTTCTCTTTGTTAGTGTGAATTTATCATTTCTTTACCCTATCAGAGAGCGAGACGGATAATTTTTTTGGCGTTAAAAAACGTCCATAACGGAGTCTTCCAAATATTTTGGACTTGTATTCCATGGAGGTTAGAATAGATGGAGTAAGTATGACGGCACAAACATGAAGCCAAGAAAATGTCTACAACGTGATGTCACTACTTATCATGGCCGCCGTCTAGTGTACGGATAAGACTTCGAAACATGTTAAGTAAATTTAAGCTGATTTTGAGAGCAAATATCAACGTCCGCAGGCTCAGAAAATTGTCTTTAGGCATAATTTGCATAAAATACCATTGAAACCATGTATATATTAGTTACCATTTACACATTTTTATGTACCTAGATTTTTATTAAATATGAAATGGTTATTTGCAATTCTTATGATTTTTCTACGTATTAAGTTGTAGAGACATTAGGTATTTTTTGGAAGCAGTAAAGATGAAAAATTAACAACGCCTTCAGCCGGGAATCGAACCTCGGACCTCTGGAATACCGGGCCAGCGTGCTGATCACTACACTACGAAGGCACGCTATGAAGGCCTGAGAAATACCTTATATGGTATTAAAACTAAGTATTAAATAAGTAAGTTTTAAAATTAGAACAAGGGACTTATAAACATGCATTGATGTATATGTAACTTATAGACAACACCGATTAGAATGTAAACAAAACCAACAAGGAGTTCGCCCATGGCACATGAAAAGTCGTGCTGTCGTATTGTGATTTGTCATGGCTTCATTTGCATTGCACGGGACATACGGAGAGGGCTTACTCCATTTATTCTAACTTCCTTGTTACGTTCCGAAGCCATATTGCTGTGGCAAATGTTGCCACTGAGTGAAATATAAGACCTTTAATTTATCTTTTAATCATGCTTTTAGCACATAACCGGTTCTCAGATTGTTGTCATTCGGTAAAAACATAAGGCTTTTAATTTATCTTTCGAAATGACTCGTACCTGTAATTTTTTAACGAAACGATTTAAAAGCAACAAACGCATTTGTTAAAAGTTTAAATCTTTATTTTTTCCATATATCTAACTGATATGAATTAAAGTACAATTTTGTAATTAATCAAAAATATTCCTAACGCCGTGTATTGCATATGTGGTATATTTTTTTTTGGTTTTACTCTTTTTGTAAAATTTGCTAACATAATTATAGGAATTACTAATGACTGTTTTCTCAGTTGTCTTTGATTACACCATGATTTATAATTCGTTTTAAGACAGTTTCCTTTTTTAAAAATGATGTGACGTAACTGATTTAACTTTGAGAACATTTGAAAATATCGCTTCGAGTGAGTGCCTTCTTGCCAAATTTCGATTTAATTATCCTTTTGTTAAGAAAAAGCTGTTTCACAGTTCTATACTTAATTAGATATGTAGAGTTAATCAACTACAACAGCTTGTGAATTTACAAAAGCGACGATAGCTTCATATTTTAACAGCACTGAGGATCGGATTTTTTATATAAACTTATTGGAATTGTCTGGAAAGCAGAAGATAGTATTGTAAGGTATTTTATCCCTCCTTACGCGATATTTATTCTGCCTTTGCGATGTAATTACAGAGCACGTCCGAGTAGCAATGAAGAGGTCTGTAGCTCGAATCCCAGTGAGAGCACTGCACATTTTTCACATCCAAAAAATCTAATGACTCTATACTATTATTTGGTTATACATTTGATTTTCGTACTTTGCCAGAAGTTCAGAGGTATATGAAGTCTGACTAATATAACCTGCAATTTGAAAATACGTTGAAATATGTGATCAATTTGCCATTTCAACTATTCGAACGGTAAATTGAACAAGATAAGTTATATGCGGTCTGCAAAAAATAGCTTTCAGCGATATGCCGTTGTTTAGCCATCACCGCTTTAAATACAAAAAGGTGATGTAATCGGAAGTATGTGGTTTTGCCGTTTTTACAGTCAAAAGCTTCTGCGAAAAACTAAATTATCTAATAAACCTGTCCATTAAAATCCGTATTATATCGATTCCATATTAATGCACGCTACGTCAGTAAATATGGGTGTAGGATTTACGTATTACCTTATTATACAGGTTATTCAGACCGTTAACCTCTACCTTGGAGTAATCGCTTAAGAGAGGACTTTTATCCTGGCAAGGATCCACAAAGACAGTTAGTTCACTGATCCAAGCATTGAGAATGTTATTTTCTTTATCACTGATTTTTATTTTAAGCCTAGTAGACCAAAAGGAAGAACAAACAATTTCTGACAAAAACTTTTTTAATTCCATGTGGGCTGTGTGGTTAAGAATTTGTTTCACAGTCAATCGAGAAATGCTTTATTGTCGCGATTCTCATTCTGTTGTTCTACCCAGTTAACAGAATATTTATATGATAATTTATATGAATTTATTTAATTACGAATATTTTTAATCCAATGAAAATTTGTTTTATCTTTTTTTTTTTTGGAATCAGAAATCGAATTTCGAATTCCGTTTCTTGCTTGTATCTGTAGGCTGCTGTTGAAAACAGTCCGCTCGTAAGATGGAAATTATCCATTAATAAGATCTTCATATGAAATTTGAGAGATAAATTAGTTAAAATACAAAACAAAAGCTATTATTTACATCCATATGTTAAATTTCATACGCTTGGAATTATGTACTCTCAGTTTAACTGCAGTGTAAAATACTATTTTGATAAATTACTGCAACAACAAAAACACTACACACGGTAGATGGGCAAGGGAAGGGAAGACCTTCAAACTGAAATAACTGCCTTATTCTTCGACTGTATAACTCGAATCTACACAGACCAAGAACGGCGAACAAGCTCAATTTCAAATATTATTTAACATCAGTTGTCTTTCTCTCTTCTTATTCAGCTTTCTGAAGGTGTTAGTGGTCATAATTTGCCATAAGTTCTGCGTTGCTTGTCATTTATGTGTATTCCCAAGTCATAAGTAAAAACATCATGCAATTTTCCAGTCAATTGGATGTGTGCTTCCTTTAAGGAAATTGCCGACGAAATAAAGGCTTTGTAAGGCCAAGGAGCACAAATCCGAGGCAAGATAGGATGGTTGTTGGCCAAGCCGAACCGCCCCAACAATAGCATTGTCGACTATTCAACGCACTACAGCCACGTCTATACCTCCCGTGGTACCGTCCACCATCTCACGGGGCTTGTCTGAGGCAGGGTTACTCTCACAGAGGCCTTTAAGACGTTTGCCTTTGACCCCACAATATCATCGGAGTCGTCTGGAGTGGTGTCGCAGCTGATCATTATGGTTGCCATCAGACTGGCATCGTACAGAATTCAGCGATGAATCCCGCTTCAGTCTTGAAACAGATGACCACCGTATTCGTGTCTGGAGAGAACGGGGCCAGCGGTCTCAATCAGCCTTTGTTTTACAAAGGCATGCAGCCATAACCCCTGGTGTGATGGTGTGGGGCGCTATTTAATAGTGACCGTAGATAGGCAGTCGCGATGATGGAAGGCTGGTATCTAGTCCGATAGTAGAGGTAAGACCAACGTCAAACAGCAAGTAAAATCGCAAGACACATTCAACGCAATATTTGACGCCCTATACTATTTATATGGTGCTTTGGAGCCTGTGCACAGATGACTTGTTATCTTGGCGACCAGTACAGTATGTATATCGTTGATACTTTTCCTTAAGAGATAGCAATTTCTGTAGTTCTGGAATACATTGTATTGGGAACTCGGTTGTAAGAAGTGCTGTTGACAGATTAGAACCGAATTAGTGTTCTTGCTACTCTGGACGCCTCGTATTAAAGAGAGTGAGAAACACGTAATCATTCCTTCAGCATTTTCTAAGGCCTTGATTTGGAGGAAGCAGAGTTTTCCCTTAGAGGAGGCATAATCTTTGCTGATCGTTGGGAGCTCTACACTTTCTGAGAAGATTGTCTCTGGGAACATTCTTTCAGACGTGCGTTATTTTCAAGTTGCTCTCGGTCTTAAGTTCGTATTCATGGACTTATAATGCTATACCACTTTGCGAAGATATTCGTCGCATAGACTGATTTTCAAAATTCCCGGACGTAAAACCAATCGAACGTGTGGGGCGTAGAAAGACGTTTAGAAGTACTTCGCCACAATTAACATCGATTCTGCCGCAGTCAGCATTTTAAAAGAAATGGGCCGTAATATCTCAAGCTCATTGAAGATTTCGTTTTGAGTATGAAAATAGAGGCATATTCTGCTTCATAGTTAGGATGATCTTATGTACTGATGACTGCATATATACTGACGACATATGGAATTTTCTGTTGCCATTCCAACTTCCTCGGAGCTCTTTTGAGTAAAAGACCGCATTCCTTCGGATTGCTTTCTTTGTTCACATTTCCCGTAGTCTTATAGTTTGATGATATTATGCTGTGCTTTGTCTGGATTTAAAACAATATTGCGAGAAGTTGAAACTCTGCGACGTGCTAGGTGTCCTGTCCTTAAATTTTGCATATCATTATAATAAAATTATTTCTTTAGATTTTCTTTCTAATTTTTTTTTTTTTTTCGACGTGTAGAGTACTGTCTGCATCAAAAATAAAAAGCCTAAAAATAACAAAATTGTTTAGTAGCATATAAAAGTCAGTTTCTACACGTTTCTTTTATTTTATTTATACTTACGACAGTGAATATCGCTTAAAAATAAGGAATGAAATATCTCCGTGATTACATGTTTATTGGTGTGTATTTCAAAGTTCATTTCGTAGAATTCGCAGTTTGTGTAGTTTATGTGCCATAGGTATGTACAAGAAAATATTTCTTTCGTTTGAAAGATGGGATATTAAATATCTTTAGTTTGGGACTTTTGATGGATTTGCACGCTTTACACGTCAAGAATACAGTTTTTTATGACATAGCTTAAGTATTTGAGGAATCTGAAGAATAAAACTGAAAATTTTATTGTTTATTTATTTATTTTTTGGCCTTTATGCTAGTTCAGCTACCATCTGTATGGGTGTTTTCTTTTAATAACTTTTATTTATTCTTTACGTTGCACTTTTTGTGTGTTTGCAGATATTTTGATACCTGGATGATGCAAACATTTTTGAACTTGTTTATCGTGTGCTTGTAAGTTACATTAAAATTCAGATATTCAAACTAATTGTATTAAGATTTATATATACCTTTACCTAAGTTACTAAAAGAACAAAATCCTAGGTTGTCACATACTTCCAAAATTGAGCTAACGAGTTTGCATGTAAAAAAGAAAATGAAATGTAGTGCAACGGAGCATGAGGATGGGTAACAGGACATCCGACATAGTTGGTCGGTTGTTGCTAAACCGAGCGTCGATGGGCGGGAATTTTATTGCGTTACAAGCGGTTTTTATTGTCTTTTCCCCACTTTTGCGAACACTGATGACCTGATTAACTGTAATAAAAAAATTGGGCTTAAACGAATAAATTGTTCTTATAGCAGTTTTTTCATTGAGCATAATTTCAGTGCCAAAAGAGCACTGTGGATTGATGAAAAAAAGATGTGGAGATGTTAAATCTCTTCGTCTTTGCATTGCTAATTAGCTGTTCATTTGAGTGGTGATATGAACTTTAAAAATTGATTGAACTCTTACTGCATATGATGTTACGGACTTGAGCGGTATAGTGGTTAACAATGGTTAAAGTGGTCAGCTGCCATATCGATGGGCCTGGGTTCGAATCTTAGAGCAGGCGTGAATGTTTGTAAGTGTATTATGTCTATGCAGCATGGGAGAATTTAAATTACTTGCGAGCCAAAAGTCTTTCCAGTGGTTTAATCATAGCAAAAGATTATATCCTTTGAGTACTTTCAGTCAAAAATGAGGCAGAGCAGCATGAATTGTGCAGTAGGATTATTACCTGTACCATTTTAGCGGTACAGGTATAATCCTACTGCACAATTCATGCCTGGTGTTCCATCCACTTCTAGCTATGCTTGTATATCATGTTTAATTTCTGTCACTTGCAAGGGATTTTTTTTTTTTTAATTTTGTATTGTTTTCAGTTTATATTATTAGTTTCAAGAAGGTTATCGAAATTTTCACTTTGTTCTCGTTAGTTTTGTTTTGCGTTTTAGATGTTGTTTATTATACTTCCATTAATGCGTGAGGATTTCTCACACTCTGGGAACTGACAAGAGTGCGTTCCATGGTGAGGTTGAGGCGATTAAAGTTGCTTTGACCCGTCTAAATGCTTTCCTTCCCTTTCCGAACAGTTTGTCATATTCTTAGCCTCTTCTGCAGCAATGCTGGCAATTTCTGATGGTTGCCAAGCTCCTGTTTTTTTTTTTTTTTTTTTTTTTTTTTTGCAATGCAGTGTAGATCCCTACTGCGAGAATTACATGAAAAGCATAAAATGGGCGTTTTGCAGTGGTTCTCATTGTGGAATTGTGGGAAATGAAAAAGCAGATGAGCTGGCTAAAAGGGGATGCCATATTATTCAAGTTTCAAATGGTCAGGTTAGTTATAAGTCTGTATCGTCAAAAATCAATATGACCGTCAAGGCCAAGCAACTATCACAACAAAAGGAAAGAATAGGTGATAAACTCTGGATGAGGGACATCTGTAATCTCATAGACTACCCCAGAAGCAGCGCTGTCTAGCTACTGTTCATGACTGTTTGTACGCACACCTTCATAGATTCCAAATAGTTGATAGCCCTGCCTGCCTCCTTTGCTACAGTAGTGCGGGGATGAACATCTCCTCGTTTGCTCAGAGCTTTTTCAGAACAGTGTTTTATTCAGATGCTGGGAGGTTAGAGACCTTTTGACTAGATTGCAGACTTGATCTTGTTTTAACCTCTTTATGTATAACTTCTGGGCATTTACATTTTTCTTTTTGTCTAATTCTTCTATGTACTTTAGACTTCTGTGCAAATTATTGTACTAAGTATTCTATTGCATTATTAATGCATTTTTATAGTTTTTGGATCTCTGTATGGCGTAAGGATATTTGTTTCTGTATTGCCAGCTGCATAAGGAAAAAAAAAAAAAAAAATCTTCCACTAATGCCATTTCTCACTTGTGATTGAATGGTGTAGAACACTGGCTACTGATCGCTTTGTTCCGTGTTTAGATCCGAGTCAGTCAATGGGCAGGTTGCGCTGGTTTTTGTAATATTTTTCACGTAACCATGAATAGATGGTGTATTTAATTATGGCAAAGCACACTAGGGCTATCTGCCTAAGAGGAGGGATGCCTTTCGTTGGAGGACTTTCTAAGGGAAACTGGCTTGTATACACGTTACACATGGGGAAAACCACGAAAACACTCATGCAGCCAGCCCGTTCGCGGGATTCGAACCTCGGACCGAACTACCAGTGTTCAGCGACTTTACCGCTCGGCCGCTGGTGGGCCCTAACCATGAATAGAAGTTAATTTTCTTTCAAACTCTTCCACGAAGGCATACGTTCTGAAAATAATAACATAACCTAACAACTGATGTCATTAAGATGCCACTCGAAATTACCTCAATCTATTACCGAAATCGAACTTCAAAGAAACTACTACGAGAACCTGATTACATCTAATACTAATAAGCACCAGTCTTAGGATGCTGGATATTAAAGGGGCCTAATTAATATCCTATAATTTCTTATCAAAAATTCATTTTTCTGTTTTTTTATAAAAGGAAGGAAAATGAGATTTTGGTTGTCTTTAGAGAGGGCAGTAGTTAAAGTCCAGACTGTCTTATTTGCGCCTTGATTACCATGTTATGATCTCTGTTATAGTAGTTTTAATCCTCTTGGTTACTGGCCTCATCTACATTCTGAAGGCTTAGCTGTTGAGACGTAAATATTGAAATGCAACTAACTCCATGAATGCTACTAGGACGTCATGAGAAATTAGCTTAGCTAGACTCCGGAAATAACATTGTGATTTTTTATCCCTTCGGTCATTGCTTCAATCCAGAACTAATTAACCAGTAATCAAAATAAGCACATACTTGAAACATCAAGGAAAGTGGACATTACGAAAGGGTGTTTAGGGACTCAAGGGGACCGCAAAAATTACTCATTGCCGATTCCACCATGGGATATATGATGCAACTAAATCAAGATCGACGGACAAAATGAAATAAGGAAAGAACAGGCGTAAATATATATACGGGGGCACCAGAGGACAATATATGATTGAGAGACGCCTTCTAAAAGTTTCGATTATGTTGTGGGTCAAGCTGATGAACGTTACTTATGTTACAAACACTTTCAGAAATGTGCTGAAATGAGCATACTTCTGGAAGAGTATATTTGTATTTTACATCAGCTCTGCTGTGGAACGAAAGTTTTTCCGTGTTAAAAGCAGTGTTATAGTGCAGTGCTCCGCAATCGGTGTACCGCGGCACACTGGTGTGCCATGAGTAGGATATAGGTGTGCCGCAATCAAATACATGTATTTGACATTTTGCAATTTTTTATCATGTTTTTAATACACAATGACAATTTTTTTTCCTTAATAATGTCTATTTTAAATGTTTTTATATATTTCACTGTTGTGTGGTTGTTTGTGTGATTGTAAGTGTGTCAGCATTTGAATTTTTTCGGCACTTCCTTGATAACTCGGAACTCTTTGGTGTGCCACGAAATTCCAGAAAGATTTTTTGTGCGTCGCAGGTGAGAAAAGGTTGCGGAGCACTGTTATAGTGCATAAAAAGAAACCTGCAGTGTGAGAGGGTTCGAAAATGACACCTCTCTTAATCTGCTGTACTTCTGGTTACGGAAATACGTCAAGCAAAAAAAAAAAAAAAAAAAAAAAAAAAAAAAAAACCGGATCTATAAAATGCTAATTACAGTATATCTTTGTAATATTTAGCTAAATAATATGTTCCTTTTGCCTTTCAAGATACTTCATTTAATGAACGCTTAGCTGGTTCATTGTACCAACTGCTATCATCTGTGCGTTATATTCCCTCTAATTTTCCCGCATAACCTCTTTTTTCCAACGTGATGAGAGCCGCAAAGTTGTCATCTCACGGAGACTCTGATGCCGATGTTGTGAAAGAATCTGAGGTCGTTGAATATTTAAGGTGTGGCGAACCGTGT
Source organism: Stegodyphus dumicola (assembly GCF_044657685.1). NCBI lineage: Eukaryota > Metazoa > Arthropoda > Arachnida > Araneae > Eresidae > Stegodyphus > Stegodyphus dumicola. The sequence continues at coordinate 137,817,945 of NC_140776.1, forward strand.
CTTCGTGTTGAATGGGAATGCGTGCGCCTTCCTCTTTAACCCTTTTATGTATGTCCGTGCGCCGAATACAAATGTGAAGCATTAAATAGGAACGATCTTGGATGCATCTTCTGTTAAAAATGTCTCAATTTAAATCACTTATTCGGGGAGTGGTTAGTAATTTTAATCAGTTTTTTTAATCACTGGCTGTAATCAAAATTTTATTTGTTTAGGATATTATATTTCACATTGATTAATTAAGTAATAAAAAGAAAAGGCGTAAAATTTTTAACAGAAATGTATGCAGACACCGAGTTATTAAGCTTCTAAACATGAGTTTTTTTTTCCATTTGTGGGCAGTCCTCTACTTTATGAAAAGTCTTTAAAAGATGCAACTGTCTTATAGTATTTTGCGTTAAAATAAGAGGTCCTAACTGCCCGTTCTTCATTCACAATAGTAGCATGAGTTATCATGACTGCATGAAGGAAAGTAGAGGGTTCTAGCACATTAGAAGACACCACTAACTTCTGTAGCGATTGTTACCATAGTTACGATGCGAGGTAAAAGGGTTAGAAAATGGCCTTGAAGTACCAAAATGTTCGAAGTCCAGAACTGCATACAAAAAAAAAGTAAAAATTAGTGTTAGCAAAGTATTTTTAATAATTCGAACAGTATCTGCTGTTTTTAGAAAAACTAAGAACTATTTTTAAAATTTGATCTGGTTCGCAGCAAATTGGCTGCTCGTATTGCATCTGGTACTTTTGTTCGAACTCGCTAAATAGAAGTGAAATGCTCACCACTAGCTTTTGATATACGAATTAAACAAGATAAAAAAGTGAGTATAGATTGAGGTATGGATTTTTTAGCGATTTTTTTTATTTGTTTTTTGAGACGTCTAAATGATAATTGAACAGACGAATAAGAACGTAAGACGAGAAAATGAAAAAAACTGTCGCAGAGCTAAAGGGGATATCTTAAAACAATATATTTCATGTTTGTGAATCACTTATGAAACACTTAAAAAAGGGGGGGGAGATAGGGAGCATGTGGAAAAATATTACCCTAAAGAAAAGAATCGATCTTTAAATTTCTTTTTTTGAGTTTACGTATTCATCAAAATCGTATCTTAATCGAGACACAGAAAGTCCTCCACGAAGGCATCCTTCCCTTAGACAGACAGCTGTCGTGTGCTTTGCCGTGTTCCAGTAACCTAACTTAACCTTAATGAAGCGTGGCATATTGTCAAGAGACAAATGATAGTTCTTAACTTGCGTTCAAAATGATTTAATATCTATACTGCCATGAAATTTTTCATGTGACATTTACTTAATGCACTTACTGATCAGTAGTTTACAAGTTAAGTTTGTATGTAAATTTTTGACCTTAATGATGCACAAGTAAAGTTTATTTGTAAATTCCTGACCTTAATGATGCTGATGATGATGATAATGTGTGTGAAGTTATCTCGAATCACTGGCATCAGTTAAGAAAGAATTTGGTAGTTAGCCTAGAAACTAATGTTTTTAACTTGGTTAATTATCCCGACTTATCAATAATCGGATTATATATATATTTTTATAAACAGTTGTCTTAATCTTGAATATGTGAGAAATAAAATTATGTTCATCAGGTTAGTGTTTTATTGGGCCATCTTTAGTTCTTAATCGTGCAAGAGTAAAATTCCATGTAAAAAAGCGTAGCCTTCCAATTCATTACACGAAAAATTCTGTTAATGCATAATACGGGAGTAATATCAACACCTTCTTAAACAGGAACAATGTTTTTAAGAAAGTGTTGGTAATGCTGTAAATAAACAAATAATAGCGGCAAAGTATGTTAAGGCTATTTGCTTAAGGAAAGGGATGCTTTCGTGAAGTACTTTTTTAAAGGAAACTGGATCGTATCACGTTACTCAGGAGGAAAGTAACGAAAGATACCATGCAGCCAACTGTTCGGCGTGACTTGATCCCTGGTCGAAGTACGAGTTTAAAATTTCTAAACACCAAAACTACTTTTTAAATAAAAATAGGTTCATATTAATTTAAAACTTGAGAAAAATCACATGTAGCGAATATTTTCTCTGGAGCAGAACACGGAACAGTGATATTATCCACTTAAGTGCTGGTAGACCCGTTATTTTAAGGTAATACTAATATTTGGTCCATCAGTTTGTTGATTAAAATTCTTACCGAGAACATCGTGTAGTTTCAAGATTTTATTCTATTGTAGGTGGATATTTTTTGTCGTTCCATTTGCTCAATTCAATATAGAACCAAGTTCTTAACAGATATTATTAAGAAAGACTTAACAGTTTTCGCATATTGTTCTAGCAATGTTGTAATTCGTAAGGAGCATCAAGATTGAACTTCTTCTCGTCTGTAAGCATTAGTTTGTGTTACAACATTAAATGTGGCCAAATTTTTCCTTTTCATGTGATGGTTTTGGAGTATTATCTTAGCTCTGAATTTCGCGCGTTTTAAGCATTTGGTGTTAGTAAGTCATGTTCTGCGTAACTGGAACTTATTTGAGTCAGGTAACTAGCAAAAGTTGAAATTTATTGTGAAGAAGCTACAGAATATTTGAATCTCGAGCTCGCCGTTGGCTCATTAGCTGCGGAAGGGTTAAGTCGTTGAATATTGGTAGTTTACCTGGGTTCGAATTCCAGCGAACGGGCTGGCTGCGTGGGCGTTTTCATATTTTTTCCCATGTGTAGCGTGAATACGAGCGAATTACCCTTAAAGTCCTTCACGAAGGCATTCATGTTTATAGGCAGATAGTCCTAGAGTTTCTTTGCCTTTATCCATAAACCTAAACTAATCATCGCCTTTAATAACTTGCTTTATTTTTTGACCTAGAACAGTAGTAGTCTTCTGATATGAAATTCGTGTAAACTTTCGCAGTGAGTTTATTTGGAAATTTGTTTCATGTTACTGAATGGAAAAGATGAGAAGCATAATAATTTGTTATGTATTTTTCCGTGTGTAACTATCATGTTACAACTGAATTGTTTTTTCGAAGCAGTTATTGATATTAAGCCCGTAAGCTGTTTTTAATATTAATCGTCTTAGTTCCTCCGTTTGTAAGTAGCCAAGAATTTGGTTAATCGGATTATAAAATAAATATCTTTGATTTATTCAAACTATTATTTCAAACACAAACAGCAAAAGATTATCTATTTTTGCTGCTAGGTTATCTGTGAAGTTAAGTGCCTTAGTGTTGTTACTTCATAAAGTTTACCAACCTACTTTCCGAAGAATTAATCTCTATACAAGATATACATCTTTATTTAATTCTTATCTTTTATGCTTTGTGATGTTTGTAGGAGATGATGCGTATATTTAATGCCAAACATCCGTCATGAAAAGATAAAGCAAACCTTCCAACGTAGCTATTGGCTTGTTAAATTAGAGATCATCATAAATGGAGAAATAGGAGCGCCGAATCGATGTATAACCCTGCACCAAATATTTATATCCGTATAATGCTTACCTCTAGCGTAGAGATCTCGCACTTTGCCATAAGGAAGAGGGTCTTCGTGGAGGAATATCTGACCGAGAGTAAAGTGGCTTATTCAGGTTACATATAAGGAGAACTACGAAATGTTCATGCAGCTAATTCATATACTTAGGACGAATTACAAGTATTTATAGTGACCATATCCAACTGACACTGATGGGTTACAAATGGCTAAGCCTAGCATGTTTGGTTAATTTTTAGACCAAAGGGGCAATTTGCCCAGAAGGGCTATTAATTTCGTTTTGGCATTTTGCGTTGATTCCCTATAAACGGCGAATCACTTTTTAAATCGTTGCCACCAAATATTAGTGCCTTGGACTATATTTAAAGAAATTAAATAATGAAGAATCTGCATAAATGGTATGTATGTTTGTCGCATTGTGATAGTCACCAAACTTTGAATAACGTACAGCCCGAATTTAAAATTTATTTTATTATCTACTTCGTATTTTGTAAAGCATTTATGAGTTTTGGATTAAGAATCTCAACTATTTCAAAGCGAGCAATGGCAACACTGTACGGGGGGATATATTTTTATATCCAGCGCGAGAGACTGTGTATCAGAAATTCTAAAGATATGCTCATATTAAAATTATTTTGCGATATTGCTGTTGAACTCAATTTTATGGTTTAAGTGCGAAAAACACGATATTTAATAAATAAAGGTAACACACAAAACGGGAAAAAAAAAAAAAAAAAAAAAAAAAAAAAAAACCCACTTTGGGCGTAATGTAAAATCTGAAAGCTTTGAGATTTTTTTTTTTTAAATTTTAATTTCCTGAAGGTGACTATTGGATACGGCTGTAGGGTTGCTATTGTAACTGAAGCCTACCAACTCTACATAGATAGCAAATTATCGCTACGTCTGAAACAATTCACAAAGTACTGAAGAAGGTTTAAAACAGTCTTTTTATTTTGGTCTTAAATTGAACGTAAAGACAGACGAAGCCAGCACTTGTGGCTTTTTAGCTTAAGTATAATAGACAGTGAAATTCAGGTATTGATAATGTAGTGTAAGACTACATATGCAGTAGAATAAGCTGGTTCAAAGTATTTTACCGGAGCGTCATTTAACATAATTATCTAACGAATCTGCTGAAGTCGGAATATCAATTTTAAACAGAGTTGGCGATGAATAAATACTAACAGCAAAAGCTTTTGCCAGAAGCTCTCTGAACTAAAAATCAGAACCCTCAGCGTAAATATACTCTAAGCTTATTTGCGTTCTGGTGAGGCGTACGGCAAGGAAAAGTTGTAGTAAAGACCAAAACCATAATAACTGGTTAATAAACATAATATACTTTATAAGGTGTAAATTTAATATTTTAAGAAGACATTTTCAGTTTTATGCGTGCGTAAAATGTCTTAATAGGAGCTAAATAGATTACAGAAAAGCATACGAGTACTATCTACCTAAGCATTAGTATCATTTGTGCACAACTCTGGAAAAAAAAATTTAACTGTGATTTATCTTTCACGCTTGAGTAGTTTTCACGCGATATACAGCTGTCTAAGTATCCTTGACATATAAAAATCAGTTGTAAAAAATGTATAAATAATATGAACATGAAGCTTATAAAGATTGCTACAGTAATCAAAGAAATTAATTTTGTTATTGAACTTCCCCCCTTTTTTTTTGTAAAACCATGTCACAAAAGATGTTTTATTTGAATACGATGAAATTTTTTACCATCTTTAAAGTTTCTCATGGAATTCAAGTATCACTTGGCTGCAACATGAGGCATCATTTCATATTGTGTAAGGGCTATCTGAGCAAGGAATTTTTCGATAGATGGATCTGGCAAGTTGATCCGGATCTCATACCCTTTCCGTTTTCCAGATCATACGCGTATTGCTTTCTACCTATTTTAGATTTTAAGTGTACTTTATTGCTGGTCACAAACACTGAGCAGTTATGAATACGAAGAAATTTAATAACAAATTGTTTTGCCGTCAATTTAGGGATGTACCTGTGACCGAAATTCACTTTCGGTTAGATATGCTTAGAGTCCATCAGTAGATCAGTACAGTAAGGTTTATTAATGGTAATATTGAAGCATTTCTGATTTATTGTAACAGTATATTTAAATTTTGTATTTCTGTTGCTTATGATTTTTTGCAATATTTTTATGTGCGTTGAGGATTTTGGACCACTCTCTGTTCAGCAAAGAAAAGTGTAGCCGTTAGTAGCTTGGTTTATCTCTTAACTCGACAAATAGTGCCAATTTCGTTACGTGAAATGATTTTTTATTCCGAGAGGTCATTTTAGGTTGACTAATATTTATTATTTCGGAGGAAAAGACATGAAATATGTATTTGAGAGAGACAGAGGCGTGTAATTCTACCCCTTTTTCTAGGACTGGAAGTGCTATTATTCTCAAAACTCATTTTTATGTCTGTATGTCACTTTTCAAATGTTGCCAGCAAATGTTATCGACATATATTATATTTAAAGAAATATTATAGATAAAATAAAAAAAACCTTATGTGAGCATCACATGGCTTCCTTATACGGCCTATTAAATTATACATATTTTTTCTACACTTATTTAAATTCATTTCCTCAAATTTCATTAGAGATAATATTTTTCAGTCAATAAATACAGTTCTCACTTTTTGACAAGGCAAAAATGCATAAAAGCTAAAAAAATCTTCATTTAAAAATTGGAAAATAGAGAAAAACAATTTTTACAGTTGGAAATTCTGCGCCAAAGCAAGCAGTTTGGCCAACGGAAAGAAGACAAAAATTTCGGTGCACAAAATTGAGTTAACTTTTGTCCTACTGTGAAAAAAGACATTCAAGTTGGTGCACCAACTTATTAATTCACTATTTTACTAAATTTCAAATGCGAGAAAATGCCGTTATGCCTAGCGCCACTTAAACTTTTACATTGTTGATAATTCTACGACTACTGCATATGGATTAATAACTAAAGGCATAAAAACTTTAACTGTAAAAACATAAAAACAACATACTTCAATTACTACTAAAGCTAAAAAATTCTTAATTTACCAATATATAAGAATAAACATAGCTCACCGAGTCGGATAAGAGGATGAGTACATATGTATACATTTGGTGCTGCCGGGATTGCAACAAAAAAGGCAGGTGCACAATTAGATGTTACAGGAGACCCTTGTACAAAATTTCAGCATTTTGTGGGTAATCGTTTTTGAGTTATGCGAGATAAATTCATACGGACGGATGTCACGAATAAAAAATCTCCTCTGAATCCTTTTCAAATTCATTTTGCAATCCATACTGGGGAAGAAAAAACTTTATTCTGTCCGTACGTATAGATGTTACGCAAAATTCGTGTGAATGGATTCGAGAGCGGTCAAAATGGTTATTTTCGTTGAAATATGATACCCGAAAATTTTCGCAATTACAATACTTCCTTTACTTCGTATAAGGGAGTAAAAATGTATGGGAACACAAATGGAAGCATGTTGTCATCAAATGCTAATTCTATTTATTATTTTAAAGAACATAATGCAGCGAATAAAAAGGTATGGCAACACTAATAAGGGATGCTGCCACCAAAATTTTATTACCATGTATTATTTTAAAGAAATACTATAGCTAATTTAAGAAAAGTGTATGACAACTAATACTTACGGGAATTCTAAAGATATCCAATGTAAAATATTTTTAACTTCCGCGCGCCAATTTATTTCCATTTCACGAAGCGTAAGATATAAACAATTTTGTTATTTTACTGTTGAATTTTATGTGGCATAAGTGCGAAGAAAGGAATGTTTAATAATAGAGTTTAAATGGCAAAGAAAAAAAAAAGTAGTCAGCAGAAGTGAGTCCAGGAGCAGAAATATAAACTGCGAGCTCAACGAGAGCAGAAAAAACCTTAACAAAGCCTCTAGTCTGAAGTTAAAATCTGAATCCTTTCATTTTTTTAATATATATTTTTTAATTGTAAAAGTTTTACAGTTACGATTGGTAAATCTTTCGGGTTTGGATTTTTATTTTTGTTGAAATGCGAACATGCAAATATGTTACAAAAATGTTTAAATCATATTTGTTGTATGTTGTAATTATGTCATTCGTGTAAGCAACTTTCAAATTATGTTAATTTTTGTTTTAAAGCTAAAAAATGCAGTTGCTTGTTATAAAAAAAAATGCAGTTATCTAAAATACATTTTTTTAATATTGAAGTTTTAATTCCTTTAAAAAGGTAAGCTGGCTTTATCATGTGTATTCTCTTAATGGAAGATGTATTACTAAATTATTAATTTTTAAAAGATGAGTATATACAAACCACTGGTTGGAGCTGTGAGAAGCTGCGTATAGCTTATTGATATATAATTTTAGATTGAAAAGGACGAGCGTGATAAATTTATAACCTGCAGTAATATTTTTCCCTTCTTTAGTGCTTGAGTTGTCACCAGTGAACTGTTGGTTTGTCGAATAAGAAATACGCTATTTAACCTTTTACCTAAGACTGTGTGCGTGTACAAAATTTTAAGATTAAATTCATATAAAATCAAAAGTTGAAGAAAACATTTTCTCTTCTTAACCTCTAACATACAATCCTTGTAAGTCTACCCATCTTGTGGCATGCTTGTATAGCGGGCTTTATTCCTTCATAGAACTCATATTTTGGAATGCTATTAAAATAATGATTTTTGAAGTGAAATTTCACTTTATGGAAGAGAAAATAGTTTGCAAGTGTCAAATGTGGTAAATAAAGGGTAGTTGAGAATCGTGACAGGTGTCTTTGCTAGGCATTGCTCGAAAATGAGATTGTGTGACAGCACATTGTCAGTTGTCATTCAGCAAAAACCAATTGAGTTTTTTCAGATCTAACGTGCTGAATACTCTTCAGAATTCTATCCTTTACGTTTTTCTAAATAAAAATTGAGTTCATTATCTAGTCCCCCAGAAGCAAAACACTTGATAATTATTCCTTTCCAGTTAAAAAAAAAAAGAAAGAAAACACCCGTGTGGCTTTTACGCGAGATTTCTGAAAGTAAAGTTTCTGTGGCCTTGGCGAACTTCTTCCTGCACCAACAGATGTTGATCGTTTCATTTCAAGATTATAAATAAGGCACCAAATTTCATCTCCAGTCCCAGTTTGAATATATATGAGAATTAATGATTAACATTTGGATCAAATAATGACATGCAGAAATTTGATCTTTCTATCCTCAAGGCAATGAATGCGTTATGGACAAACAGAAACAGATTTCTCTTTTTGCAATCTTCTATCACATTCTCTGTCTCTTTTTTTTTTTTTTTTGAGCAGTGTCTTTGCTGATGTTTAGCGTAGAACTGAAATGTAATAATTTTTTAGTAACAGTTGTCCAATTTTTTCCATGTTCTGATTCATTCGATATTGCTTAAGTGTGACCATATCTGGATTTGTCATTAACATCTTGGTATCAGTCATGAAATCGTCCCTAGCAATTAAAAACGTGAATTATATTAATGCTTGATCCTGCTCGTTTTACACAGCATTTTAAATGTTGTTTTTCTGTTTTTCACAGAAAAATGATATTGCTGTTCCTTGCTCAGCTTTCGAACCTTTTGCAGCATGTTTCCTGAATCAAAGCAAACTATAAATTGCATAGAAAATTCTACCCTTTAAGCTGACGGTTTTTAGAGAAAGTTGAGATGCCATTGCAGTAAATGCAGTTATTATTTGGCAGGTTTGCTGGAATTTGTTAAAAAAACTTAGTTTTAAATTTTCGTAGTTGCATTATGTATAAATCAAAGTATAGAATAAACGTATTTTGAATTATTTTTACTATTATATGATACAGACGTAATAATTGAACTTATTCTTTTCTGTCATCTGCTAGAAACCTCGTTGCAGTAGTTCTTAAAATGTTTTCCCATGAAATTGAGTAACGAAAGAGTTGCTCAAATGACTGCTAATGTATAATTAGTTGCTCAGATGACTGTCAGTGATACGAAAGAAGACGAGGCATCTAAGTTTTTTTTAAAAACATAATTCGTTCATCTGGATTGGTGGTAGTTTAAGTGTTGTTGCACTTACGAAAAGTTATTTTCTTGATCGTATTTCAATGACAGGAAATAGAAAAAAATAACAAAAAAGTATAGAGTATTTTCTTGTTTTAGCAAAGACAGGGAATAGGTCAACGTTTGTAATAACTAGTAAGCCGGAGTGTAAAGCTGAGTGATAACTTTCATGTTTCGTACATGAAAATAATTTTAATAATGCTATATACATTTTAGTTCAGAATAAAAGCTTAAAATTGAGAATGAGAAATAAAACCAAAAATGTGTATATTGTCTTTTTTCCTCCTTTGCATCTTGCTAAATAGAACTTGTTCAATGTTCCCATTCTTAAGTACATAGCATATCCTTGATAGTATGCCAGAACCACGAATCTGCAAAATCATAGTTTTGAAAAAATTCATGATTTCGCTTGGGGAGAAATTCATTTCTTATGATTAAGCGAGTGCGCTAAGTAGCAGTTCAGGCTGTTTTGGGATTATAAATCAGAATTTCTACATTATATGAAACAGTGAAGGAAATTTTAGGACTTCTTTCAACAACATTTTATGAAACAAGAAAATTTTGTATGAAATTTTTGGCATTGTTGACATGGAAAAACATCGTATGAAAGATGGAAAAGCAACCTGAGAAATGCATTTAGGTGAAAATAATAAAAAATGCAGATTCGGTACTTGGCCTTGAAGCAGACGATATGTACCCTTTTCGTATATTTACTAAGCCTAAGATAAATACTGTTATATTAAGAAAGATATTACATCTTTTTGTAAATTTGGAAGCACATACTACGATTCCTTGACGTTTACTTGTGAAAATAATTGTGTCAATTTAAAATATTTGAAAAAATTTTAAGACGTTTAATTAACGAACTTTTATCTTTCTGCAATGGAAGAAAAGTTAATTGGGGATTGGCGAAGAATGTTCATTAAAAGTATTGTTAACATCGGGAGACATGTTCACTTCATGTGCTTGAAATTTACTGAATGCCGGTGTAAAGTTTTTTTTTTTTCGCGATATGAAATTTATGGCAAATTTTTACTTTTCCTGCTTTTTATTCTGTTTTTTTTTTTTCTTCGTTATCTGACAGGTGTAGTGAGCTGTTCAAAAAATCAGTAAAAGGGAAAATAAAGCAAGGGAACACACACCTGGTAAGGATATAGAAAATGAGATTTTTACGACCATATTAAAAAAAATCACGTCTGTTTAGAATAGAATGTATTCCATTCTTTTTTGATAATCACCCGAATCTGCAGTGACCCGATTTCAAGGGAATGGGATGTTCTTAACTTTTTTCCCCCGTATATCCTCTTTATTCTCTTTCTTTTCTTCAGAATCGTCGAAGCTATGAATCGTCTTAATTCTTTTTTATATTCATCCCATTGACCTACTCCTGAAACAGCGATATATATAGAAGGTTGAGGGCATTTTACTTTTTTATAGCGGAGTTCTGGAATTTGTTGTTCTTTCAATAAATAGCATTTCCAGTGTCATTACCAGATGTTTTTTAAAGTTTTATTCGACATTAATTTGAGGGGAATTTTTTTTTCTCTCAAGTGGATTGAGAGTAATCCTTTATGCTCTGTAGCAAGGATGTTATTTTTTTAAATGTTTAAAAAATAATGAATTGAGTGTATCTCTATATGCACTACTTCACTAGAAATGATCTCGATATTTTCAGGGTTTAAGGAGCTGCACTAGTTTTACTGTTTCAAGTTTGGATTCCAGTTTATTTATTATGTTGACGTATTCAGTGCCCATAGAATGAACTATGCTGATAGCTAAGGAAAGAATTATTTTTGCTTGTACAGGACTCATAACTTAAAACTATGTTAAGAGGCAAAACGATTTTCAATAGAAATTTCACACACCTGGTCCAACAAGAGGTTGTTTATCAACAAATTTCAGAGAACGTGGTGTATGCTATGTGATCATCTCATTCAAGGAGGCTATCTATATCAGAACTGACTGTTTAAAAGACTGAAAAAGCAGTTGATTGAAGCCCTCTCATTGTTCATTAAAAGCCATCTGTATGCAGAACTTGATAGAGAGCTGATTGAATGAGGTAGCGACAGCAGATGTTAACCCTTTCCGGCACGCTACCTTTTACAGTCGGAGTTTTGATGAAAAAAAAAAAAAGGTAGGCAGTCTAATTAGGCCTAGAGGAGTACACAAGTAAAATTTTATGAAGATAGCACTTATCGTTTTAATTCTGTGGGTGTGCCCAAAGTGGCACACTGATTAAAAATCTGGAAGATTTCTTTGAAAAATGAGGGTCTTAAAAAAAAACTAAACATGGCTAAAATATATGGACTGGTTTGTGTTGAGCTGCCATCTACTATAAATAAAGAAGGTTCAGAGTAACCTACAGTAACCTATAAATCCTTTTTCATTCAATTTTTCTGTGCGTACAGAAGGAAATTTTTAGGTGTGTCCAGACCGGACACACTGTGCCGCAAAGGGTTAAATGACATTTTACCACAGTTGTGCTTCACTAAAACGGAGCACCATCGCTTTATTGCCTTTTGAAAACATCGTACGTAGTAATTATCTTGTACTATTATTCCTAATCATTGGAAATCGTGAAGAATGTGGACTGTACTCACTAAATCTTGATTTCTTTGTCTTGGATTTTATGAAGTAAGATTTATCGTTAGGTTTAGTTAGGTTAATTGAACATGTTAAATGCTCACGAAGGCTGTCTGCCTAAGGTAAAGGATGCCAACATGTAAAGACTTTCTAAGGAAAACAAGCTGTTATTCATGTTACAAAGGGAAGAAACTACGAAAACCAACCATGGAGCCAGCTCGTTCTCCTTGGTTCGTAGCCAGGTCGAAGTACCAGCATTCAGCTGTCTTAACCACTCGCCCACTAGTGGGACTGTATGGACGACATTCTAAATTAATGCCTTACCATAAGCAATAACCCGTTAAACCTTATATTCGTTGCAAAAGCAAGTTTCACTCAAATAAAAAATATGGTACTTACGTATCTTCTTGTCGACCATTTTGATAAACAAAAACTGTCGCCAAACTGTACAATTTAGCTTCATTAATGGATAAGCATGACGTCCTATAATACTTATAAGACCTTCGCTATGGTTTTTCACGTAACCTTTCTAGGGATCCTCCCTTTTGTCTATTAACTAAATGTGGAGGAGCCTAATGAACTACTATGCGAATAATCTCTTAAGTTCAGAAACGTAACACTTAAGGGTTAACTACCCTTTATTGCTTATAATAAAAATGTACAGACAGTCCCTTTCTCAGGACGTACAACAAAGCCTCCACTTGGGCTTAAACTCAAAAATGTAAGAACTTAACTAAAGTGATTTAAGCGAAGCTAACACAATTTCTAATTAGTTGGCTCCTAATATTAAATTAGATAGTGAAGCTATCAAGGGCTTCTAATATGGCCGAGCGTAGTAACAGCTTAGAGAGACGTAGGCAAATGGCAAACGCGCGCTATTCAGGAAATTTAATTCTCTCTCGCGAAGTCAGTGGAACTTCGACTTAAATACTATCTCCTACTCATTTGCATTTAACGCGATTCTAAAAACTCATTCTGGTAAGAAACTGTAAGCTGAAATTAGAAGAGATAGGAAAGTGTGACAAACGTAAAATAACTGTTATAAACTTAGGATAAACCTTATACCTTGATTAATTCTTGATAAGTCAGTTCTGCTTCGGCTAAGAAGGATATAAATTAACTGCTATTTCTGTTTCTCTTATGCATTTTTTAAGATATTGATTAAAATGTGGAACTAGTCTGAACTACAGAACAGCAAGCAGTGTAATATTTTCAAAGCTACAGTCTGCCATCATATTCAAACATCAAAAGACTCAGTCGCCATAATGGCGCAATAAAAGATAACTTGAAACCGTGCGTCACAACTTAGATTCCTATTAAGCGAATTTATGTTGCCTTGAATTCGTAAAGAAGGAAAGACGACTATTTTTTAAAATTTTAAATGCCATTAGGTCGCCAGAATGGACTGCTGCAAGTTTTAATGAATTTGTTTTTCAGATAATCTCAAAGCTTGTGCTCATATTTAAGTGCAATTTTTGATTTTCTATAGAAGGTATCGGTAATTTGTATTTGTCGATAATTTAAAAAATCTGATGTGTGCACCACATGACTGCCTTGTGCGTAATATTAAATTATACGTATTTTTTCCTGCATTTCGTTTAAACTTATTTCCTGGAATTTCATTAGAGAGGAATTTCTCTTTTAATTAATTCAGTTCTCACTTCGCGACAAGGCAAAAATACATGAAACCTCAAAATATCTGTAATAAAATTGAAAAATATAGGAAAATATAAAACATAAATACAGTTAAAAGAATTTAAAAAACAATTTTTACAATTAAAATTAGTTTCTACGCAAAAATTAGTTTAAAATTAGTTTTTCGGCCAGCGGGTAAGAAGGCAGATTTTTCAGTGCACAAAACTTAAAGTTTACTTTTGGTCTCACTCGGCAAAAAGACACTGAAGGCGTAGAAACTGACTTAATTTGTTGTGGACGCTATGATGAATCAATATATGAGATAATTTAATAACTTAAATGATAATTCCAGAATGGATTAAGCATAATTTAATTCGCAATAATAAAAGATGTTATTTTTGTTGATGTGAATCTTAGTTTCTCTAGATTGGCAACAAATCCACTATTCTGCTAAGTTTAAAATGTAAACAAATATGGTTGCTATGGTTAAAAAAATAGGCTTAGCCGAAGTTAAACAACTTTTAAATTGCTGATAATTGTACAACTGCTGCGTGGAAACTAAAGGCATAAAAACCTTAAACGGAAGATAAGAAAAACATAATTTAATCATTTTTAAAGCAAAAAATGCACAATTCACCAACGTATGAGAATAAAAAATGAGCTCAATGAGCCAAGTAACAGATTGGGAATATATATATATACACTTTTGGTACGGCCGATTGCCACCAAAAAGGGAGGTTCACAATTACATGCTATATCAGTTCTACATACAAAATTTCAACGTTCTGAGGGTACTCGTTTTTGAGTTATGCGAGATACATACGTACGTACAGACGTCACGAAAAAAATCTCTTCTGAATCCATTTTAAATTATTTTTATAATTCGTTTGGGAAAAAGAGTCCTATATTTTGTCCATACGTGCAGATGTCACGCAAAACATCGTTAAATTGCATTCGATAGCGGTCAAAATGAATATTTTCGTTGAAATATGGTACCCGGAATTTTTCGTGATTACAATACTTTCTTTACTTCATATAAGGAGGTAAAAATGTGCCTTCTGTTCCTTAAATTACGTCGGAACAAGTTTGGCATAATCTTCACCAACTTTCAGGGTCGACTGGAAAAAGCACAAATGCCGAAATTTTGCTTTAATTATTATTGCTGTAAATAAAAATTAAGGCTATAAATTAAAAAAAAAATTGACTGTTCTGAATTAATTTAACTTCCTAATAAACGAGAGAAACTATTACTCGCTTAACTTTATATCACTTTAAACGGGAATGCATATCACTGGAAGACTGCACTCTTTTAAGAATTAAATGTGAGTCAAATGCTGTCGTTGCCGAAACGTTGCTCACGTCTTATTCATTCTTTCTACGAAATAATTTGAACATTGCGCAAACCTCTCGAACTTCCTGCCCAAATCACTGAATTTTTGTGTCAACTAAAAGTTGTTTTCTAGTTTATTTCTGAAATAAACACTTCATTATACTTTAAGAAATTCGAAACAACTTTTTGTGCAGAATGTATAACGGAAAATATGATCTCTTAAATGAAGCAGTGAGCCGCAAATTGGACACGACCATTAAATAAACATTTTTTTTAAAGCTCTAAGTTGTTAACATTTCTTTGGAATTTTTTACATTAATTGATTAAAGTAACAGGAGCGTTAAAGATTTAATCCTTAGTTGGCCGTTTAGGGTCTTTTGGACCCTAACTAGTGTATTTTCCCAGATGCTGTTTATTTTGATGTCACAAAAGAAAAAATATGTGTATTTATAGCTGATTTGTCTAATTTTTCTCTAAAGCAGCTCATCGGCTGTATTGTACATTTAAAATCTTATCAGAACCAACGCGAAAGCCTAACTAATATTTTGTATCAATTGAAATTGACATTTTTGTGTACTGTTGGGAAAGCAAATATTCCTTGAAGTACATGAAACTAATAAAATACAATGTACTGTCAATTATGTGCACTATTGCTGTGAAGCAGTAATTGAAACACGTGCATAATCCAAACTATCAATTTTCATACGTATTGTATGTGTTTATTTCTTTAAAAAATCTGCAATTTTACTTTGTTTTTGAGAGCCTTTAAATATTTATTTTTATAAATTATTAGCCTAAAGGGGCTATATGCCCAGAAGGGCTATTAATTTCGTTTTGGAATTTTGCGATGGTTCACTATAAAATGGCCTTTCACTTTTCAAATTGTTGCCACCAAATATTAGAGCCCTGCATTATATTTAAAGAAATTAAGTAATGAAGAATATGCATGAATGTATGCATGTTTCTCGCATTATGGGAAAAAATAATAATAATAAAATAGCTAGAGACATAAAATTTTGACTAACATAGTCCTCCACTCGAGTATGGGCATCTAGAGGCCGAAATTTAGAATTTGTTTTATTATCTAGTTAATATTTTGTAAAACTTTAACGAATTTCTGATTTAACAAACTCAACGATTTCAAAGCGAGCAATGGCACTGTTCAAAGAAGGGGAGATTATTTTTTTTTAGCTTCAGCGTGCGACACTGCGTATCGGAAATTCTAAAGATATACTCTTTTTTAAATTACTTTGTGATATTGCTGTTGAATTGAGTTTTATGGTTTAAATGCGAAGAACGTAATATTTAGTAAATAACGGGAACACACAAAACAAAACAAAAAACTTTGGACGTTATGTAAAATCCTGAAAGATTTCATATTTTTTTTATTTATTCATTAATATCTTGTATTTTATAAGCGAATTTCGAAGTGCTATTTTATCATTATATTGGAATACTCATTGGTCGACGAAAGTTTGATAGAGTTTTAACTGAAGTCATTGCTATCTCGGGACTAATGTGACCGCGAGTATCTTCTTTGCTTGTATTTTCAGTGTCACTCTCTTCCTCTTGTGTTCTTGGGGTATTTGAAACGATATCCGCATTGCTGAAGCATTGAAAGCCTGGCTCAGTCGAATCAAAATCGAACCATTCCTCGATTATTTCCCGATCGCATTTTCGAAGGATTTTAAGTTTTCATTTTTTTTGGGGGGGACGTACAGTTTCAGTTATCGTCTTGACTTTTTCACAATTAGATAAATCTCTGATTTATGCATTAGATAGACTCTTTCGTCATGATCCTGTAGGTGTTATTCGTTTTACTTTCGATCAAGCTTTTGCTATTCCGTATAGGGCATTCAGTACAGACAAATTTATAAGTACATTAAATCATCATTTTCCTCAGTAAGAATTATGAAAAGACCAGAATGGTAAAGTCCTTTCACTGATGATATTACACCTTGGTCTATCGGTTGATCTGTAACGTGAATACGAGAATTTTCTTTTAAAAGTCCTTTTTTTAGTCCGAAGGGTCCCTGAAGGACTATTGTTTGCCCTTTTTTTGGTCTGAAAGACTATTGTTTTCGTTTTGCGATTTTGTGTTGGTAAATGTCCGATTCACATTTCAAACTGTTCTCACCAAATTTTAGAGTCCTGCATTATATTTGAAGAAATGAAATAATGAAAATCTGCATAAATGTATGTATATTTCTCGCATTATGATAAAACAACTGTACATAGCGCCATCGAATTTTGAATGACGTAATTCTCCGACGAATATGGGCATGTGAAAGCCCAAATTTGAAATTCTGGAATTTGTTTTATTATCGATTTCCTATTTTGTAAAACTTTAACGAATTTTTGATTAACAAACTCAAGGATTTCAAAGCGAGCCATGGCAACGTTGTACAGAAAAAACATTTTTATCTCCAGCGGCGCAAGGCTCTATATCGAAAATTCTGTTTACAAAGATATGCTCATTTTTAAACTATTTTGTGATATTGCTGTTGAACTGAATTTTATTGATTAAATTCGAAAAACGTGATATTTAATAAATAAATGTAACACACAACATGTTAAAAAAACGCCCCTTTGGACGTAATTTAAAATCTGAAACCTTTTAGATTTTCTTTAACATTCTGTGTATTACCTTTATTATTATTATTCTTGCATACACTCTCGCGCATAGCGTCGAGTGTGTCTGCATGGTCATCGCAACGCACGCACAGTCCGTATACCGGATAATTCGCACACAGAAAATTGAGAGTACATTGTACGAGTTCATTTTCCATTTTTGTCTCTATTTCTTGGGCATTAGGGAAAACTGCTGCTCTGAGTTCTGAAACAAAACTTAAACTCTTCTTACGTAAAGGAGCTAGTTCTTTTTATGTGAAACCAGCGGGAAACAGCTAAAAAAAATTGTAGGTGTTTGGAGATAGTTTTAGGAAAATTTTTGCAATAAAGTTGTCAAAAAGTCCTTTGCGAAAATTATATTCATTAAAATAATATTACGAATTTTGTATTTAGATACATAATGTTAGTAGAATTAATTAAAATTGTTTTATTTCCCCGCGCAATGCAGCACGAGACGAATTTTAAGAGAAAGCTACGTCGTAAACGTAAAAATACAAGAGCACGTACATTTAATAAATGTATCTCTTTAATTTGGATTGAGATTGAATAAATGTAATTGACTATTGTGTTACTTGTAACTGTAATTCTCCTCTTGTTGGTTTTCAGAAATCTCGAGAAGCAAAGAAATTACCAGAACTCTCTCGCGACAGATTGGAAGCTTTAAAAAGCCGGAGAGAAACGTCTCATCTCAGTTTTAGTTAGTTGCTGTTGTTATTGATCGAATTAGCTTTCTCTGCGCTGTGCATTACGTTCTATTTAACGTTGTAGTAATTTGAAGGATAACTACTGATTATTACTACGTGATATTTTGAAAACTTGTACTAATATCTCTGAGAAAAATTGCAACATTCTCTTATGTTTCTTTTGATAAGAATACATTTCGTTAACATTTTATCGGACTTGTGCATTCAATCTATTACGAACCCGTACGCACGCAACAGTAATAAAAAATTCATCATTTATTTTTTAAAAATATTATAGCGAAAGTTATTTATTTAATGAACATTATTTTTTCTCTTTTAACTTTGCTTTTAACATGTTAATGAAAGAGATTCTTCGTTTTCGTTGGCATGGTGAGCCACTGTGGACAGTGATTTTCAGTCATACGTTTTCATCTTATCCAGTTCTTATCAATCCTTTTCCTGTTTTTGAAATTTCAAAAATTTAAGCCTTTATTATTATAATCACTCGATCTTAGATTTAATCTTTCTCATAGCCGATTCTCTTATTGTCTTAAGCAAAAATATTATTTTGGTGTTTTTTTTTTTTTTTTTCGGGGGCGCTAATCGCAGTCCTTCTTTATTCTTTATATTTTAACATGTTTCATTTTCAAATAACTAACAAAAATATCGGTTTAATTCTCTTATCACTGTTAAGTGTGTTTGGATGCCATCAAATGTGCTTTTTCGAACCTCGAAAATTCTCTGGGCACTGTCATTGTAGATAACTGCCCAAGTTTCTGAGGTGTAAGGAAGAATGGATCTAGTTATAATAATTACAGTTTTTGTAACAAATATTTATTTGGGAAATTTTTATAGTCCTGTAAAAATTAAAAATATTAGTATGAAATCATTTTTAATAAAAAAGAGATCTTACGTAATTAATTTATTTATACGAGAAAAAAATAATTTTATTTAACTGTCACCGTTTCCACGAGAAACTTGTTACCCGTCTAAGCGGCGAACTTTTCCGCAGATTTTGTTTATATAAATGTATAAATGAATTTATATACAGGGCGATTTGTTTCAGAGGTTGTTCTTTACTATCAAAGAATGTGCATTCATGAAAGTGTAAATGTAATATATAGGGGGAGGGAAGGAAGATGAAACTGAAAAAATTTAAGAATGAGTGCACTAAAATTCAACTTACAGTCTGATCTCATGTGATTTGTATTCAAACCTTCTTTGACTTTCTGGCTGGTTGGCTAAGTTGCCAGCAACTTGTTTCCGGTCGTGCTCATATTCAATTTGACTATTGTGCCTATTTGTCTAGAGTGATTTGTCTGAAGACAAGTTTCTCTGTGGAGATATTTTAACAAAGGCGATTCTTTGCAATTTGTTTCCTTGTGTTCACAAGCTTTGATTTGTATTGGTTCCATAAAATTTAAATAAAATATGTCTCTCTTCTAAAATAAGTCCCACATTTAATACATTGTGTTCCGAAATAATTCTCACATTTATAAAATCGGGTAAAAGGAAATAAACGTATTTTTCTGACAGGTTAAATATTTCATCTTAAGGTATATACGAGCCACTTTCCCTTAGAAAATCCTTCACGAATGCATCCCTCCCCTTAGGCAGATAGCCCTCGATTGCTTTGCCGGAATCAAATAAACTAAACCAATTTCATCTTAAGACAGCGTCTGGCTTTTAATACGACTTCAAGATTAATGCACCTTAGATTAAAAGCATTACATGTGAAGACAGCGCTTGCCTCCTATTTGGTTTCGGAATTAATGGGGGTTCGGGATGCATTTTTAATTCTTCGGACACAATCTTTTTTTTTAAACGTATGGCACCGTGTTCTAATAGTTCCATTTTCATTGTGCTGTAGCAAAGATTTAGAAATAGAAGTATATTTGAGTACTGTTTATCGTTTGCATTTAAGGTTGCTTGAGCTGAAATTTTTGTTCATTCTTTTTAACTTTCTGCGTTATTTTAAAATCACAGTGAGTGTGTTAAAATTATTTTTATTATTATTAAAGCCACTCTTTGCAGCATTAAACAGTAGTTGCATTTTAAAGATCTTTTTATACTGTTAAATGGGGCTTCGTTGGTATAGTTCATTTCACAACTGACAAAAATCTTTTAATATTTTATATAAAAATGCGCAAATTTGAGAGTTTAGTAAGGAGAGAACAATTAGTAACACGAAACTAACTATTGAACACGAAAATATTAACACTTTAAAAAAGAGAAAAACTGCTTATTGCTTGGAAATTGCTTATTTCGCGAATTTCGAATAGCAGAATCATTCGTAAATAATATAAACATTCGAACCTCTGAGTTGAGAGATTAGGCACCTGACAGAAGAATATTTTTTAAAATGTCACGTGAATTTTTTAAAAGTGAATTAATTATTTCTGTGTGTAGAAAATATGAATTTTCTTTCGCGGAAAAATAAAACGATTTGACATCAAGTGTTTAAAAAAGTGCGTGAACATTTATAATTATTCTTCGCAAAGCGGACGATGACATGTGAACCCAGAAGAACTTTTCTTTGTGGATTTTATAGTTTTTCTTTAAAAAAAGTTAGCATTAACTTTTCATAAAAATCAGACTCCATTTCGACAGCATAAGGGTAACGCAACGAAAGATTCCTTTACATCACACGTGATGTTTGTGCGATGTCGGAATTTTTCATTCCGGTGATGATTTATATTTAATAATTTATTTTTCATTAACTGAGATATCTTGAGCAGAGTGCCAAAATGATTAGGAGAGAATGCGCTAACAGCTTTATCTCTTTTCTCTGCAGTTGAAGAGGCGACCACTCGATTGTGCTCGGACCGGACAGGTCGAATCGGGTCCGTTATTTTCGGTGTGCGTGTTACGAGGTCGAAGTCAGCTATTCACCTTTTCAACGTCCGACGAAGAAATTAGAATATTATTATTTTTTGTTTTAGCGCGAGAACTCTGTTTATTTTCCCCTTCTACTTCCTCTGTTTCTCGCTTAGGGTTTAGGATTAGAAAACTATTAAAGGCTTATTGATGTCCGCATTTTAAAATTTATATCTAAGCGACTCTTCACCTTTGGTTTCAGTCTACCTAAACCACATTAGGCCCTGAATGCACATTGTAGCTCAGTGTATTTTAACTGAAAATTAATTTTCAAGGAAACGTTGAGTAAACTAATAAAATGCAGTCTGCTCACTCACATTGTAGTTTAACATCTGGAAGATGCCATAAATAAGTTTCGGTAACCTCAGCCGTGACTTCATCGTTAGGCCTTCCTCCCCCGAAAAGGTTGTACAAAAATAAAATTGAAAAATCAGATTTTATCCTTGCAGTGTGAAATAGGGAAGCTCATTAAAAATCGATATTTTTTTTAATAATGAGAAATATTTGTTAGTATATGCATTTGCTGTTAATAAACAAAATATTTATTTTTAAGATAAACAAATCATCATTTGTTGTGCTATAAATAACAGAAAGTCGCGAAAATACTTAACCTACGTTTTTAGATGAAAATTGTACCTTTGCGATATAAGGAAACTAATTTAATCCCAGTAAAATGAAATAATGATGTTGTGTAGGTCAGGGTTTTTCAAACTATTGTACATGTACCACTAATGGTACATTGCATTATTTTTGGTGGTGCAGTTTTTACTCGAAAAATTTAAATTCATGTTCAAGATGAATATAAAATGACACATTTTTTTAACATTTTGTTTTAATCTTTAATTATTCAGATGCATATGCATATTTTTTCCTTTTCTGGCACCTTTCTTAACTTGGCGCGTATGATGTCACTCTGTAGCTGTAAATGCTAGTTACTAGTTTATGGTGGTGCACATATTTTTTTTATTTGTACAAAAATATTTTTTGAATAGTATGTAGTAAAAACTTGAAAAAGTTTGGGAATGGCTGATGTTGATAATTGGAATCTTTATGTGCTGCTGCAGCACTGTTTTAATATGATATAATAATTATAAATTTTATTATAACTGCTGTTATCAATATTTTAATTAAAATTTGAAATTAATGCATTTAATATTTAATACTGTTTATGATTTCGGGATAACCACTGATTAACCTAAAATTAGGATGGCGTTTATTAGTTTTTCACATTTATTGAAAAGAAAAAGGGGGACAATGGGAAAACTTGTTAAGAAGTGTCCAGCTTCGACGGATATCACTAGTGATTTAACTATTATTAAAATTAGTAACTGGGGGAAACTCAAGCCAAAAGGGAAGCGGAGTAGAAGAAAGCCTTGGCATACAAAGGGGATCCTTATGAAGGCCTTAGTCCAGGCAACACCTCCTAACAGAAGAGGAGGTTTTTTTTTAGGAGGAATTTGTCCAGCTTGGGCTGCCGTGCCAACAGAAATAGTAGCAGTCTCAGAAAACTTTTGACGAATCGATGGTAGCAAATGCATAGAATCAAACGACTTTAAACTAATAAATAATTTGAAAGGCGATGCCAATAACAAAGGTCTTGAATTTTTTTAGGATCTTTGCATACAATATATATTTTCGGGACGTTTTATGACAAAGGTAGCCAACTCCCTGTTAAAACAATTAATATAGTGAATCACTGAGATTTAAAGTATCGTTTCTGAGTTAATTGATAATTATTTCTGAGCCAGTTAAGCAATCAAGAACTGCACAGTTATTCATGACGTGATATAAACAGGTTGCAACATTTGATTCTTTGGCACACATTTGGCGACTGGGGCTGTATTAACAGAAAAGTATCTGAAAAAGATCTGATGTATAAATTACAAATATATGTACTTTTTTTTTTTTTTTTTTTTCTTCCAGCTTCTTGGTGGTATTGTCCTAGGCACTATGATGTGGGTTTTAGCAACTACACCTACTGTGAAAAGTTTTTTTACTGGTAGTTTAGTAAGTGAATATTTTTCAGTTTTATTTAGTAAATGTAGATTTGAAGGTTAGATGTAAATATATTTTGTTTCAGTTACTTATCTTTCTGTTTATTAAAATTTATGATGCATTATGTTTGCTAATTTTTATTGATTTTCCATGTTATTATAGGTATTCACGTACATAGTATTATCTATGGGCTCATTACTTTTCATAAATGGTATGTGCTATTTTTTTATATTATAAAACAGCTGTAGTGTTGTTTTTTAAATGTTCTTTTTTTAAATCAATCTAAATAAAATTTTGTTGAAAGAAAAATAAAATGGCTAAAAATTAAAGTTGGAAATTAAACTTGTATACATTGGTCCATTCTTTTCTAAATAAATGTATTTTTGTTAGGAGTTGGTAACCAGAACTTTACTAAAATATATTAGTGTATTGAGAATTTTTTCACGAACGAACGGACGAACAAGTGGTAAACTAAACTGAACAAGTGGTAAACTTTTTCACGGACGAACAAGTGGTAAACTAAACTGAAAGAGCACTACAGTCAAAAGTCTTTAATCCGGAAGTCCATAATCCGGAATGATCTATAATCCGGACCTCAAAGCTACAAACTTTCTGCGCATGCGTAAACGCATTTTGCATTTACGCATGCTCATAATATTTTTACGCATGCGCATAATATGTTTACACACGCGCGTTTAATGTATAACAGACGGTATAAGCTAAGCTAAAATTATCTAATTATCTATTTCATTTAATGTTGCAGATTGCGTTGTCCCTTAATCTTCTAATTGGATCCAGCTTATTATTTTTTGCAGACTGTTAGAGCAATTTTATAAAAGTACGCTTGAACTTTCGATTATGTCAAAAAAAATTTCCGATTCTGGAGCTGCTGCAAAAAAGGGATAAAGGCATATCCTTTGTTTCTCTAACCATTCCAAAATCTGTTTATCAATTTCACGCTGCTCTGCGGGGGGGGGGGAGAAATGTTACGGTGTGCAATGAATTAGAAGTTGATCTATCAGCACTATCCTTATCTTCGGGGGCAGATGTTTTTATTTTATTCGGCTTATAATTCCTTACTAAATGTAGTATTTCATCTCGATGTACTCCGTCTTTGATATGATTTAAATCAAATTCCTCTTCATTATAAATATCACGAATACACATCAAATAGTTTTCTGGTTGCAATTTTCTAATTTCGACTATGCGTAATGTATGCTTTACGCATGCGCACGTTGAAAGAAATGTTTAATAAAGTAAACAAATAAATATTAAGCCTTTTTTTTTTGTAAATTTTGATACCCTTTAGATCATAATTGCTCTTTATTTCATAAATTATGGTTTCATATTTTTAATTTTATAATTTCTGCATGCCATCTTACCAGATTTAAACTGATGATCTATAATCCGGAAAAACCGATAATCCGGAATCGAAGTCCCGATGAGTCCGGATTAAAGACTTTTGACTGTATAATTTTATGTCGAGAGACATGCATCTTATATTATGTTCGGAAAAGAAAAGTAATCCTTCACTAGCCAATCGTATTTGGACATTTAATCATATTTTTTATTTTCGTTATGTGAAAAATTTTGCTAAAGATTCATTAATTGGTGATCTAGCTTTTGCATTCATAAAAACATCTCTTCTTTTGTAAATGGTATTAATTTTGAACTAGTTGTTCCCAATATTTTCAAAATTCTAATAATAAGTTCATATTTTTATGCTTAAGTACTGCTTTTCTGGGGACCTATAATTGAACGTACTTGTAACTGCTAAAGTTATATTCATATGCAATTCTAAGGCTGCTTTTTGCTTTTAATTGAACTAAAATTATGCAATACAAAAGCAAAAAGTTATTGCAAATTTTGAAATTAGGTAAAAAGCAACTTGAACTTGGCATACATTTTAAATAAAATTCTATTGATTTTGAGGGTAATTGGACACAAACTTCTTCAGAAACAAAACATCTTTTTGCAAAAGTGGGAGGAATGAGAATCCTTTTATCTGGAAAGCAATGGGCCTAGCAAAGGAAAGACAAATGCAAAATTAACAAAAATTTTTTTTTCCTTCTGAAGAAGAGAGATGATATATTTCTTATGTTCTTAAAATGAATAGGTTTTATTCAAAATCTTTGTCAAAACTAAGATTGCTTTTTCCTAATTTTGAATTTTACATTTCTCTTCCATTTAATATTTCAGATTTCTGCAAATTACTGCTTCTTTTTATTCTTCACAAATAGTGCTTTCAAGTTACATTAAGGTTTGCATATGAGAACCCTATTAGGACATTGACAGAATTTCAAGCAGCAATACAGTGTGGCCAGAAAAATCCTTTTACATCTGAACTAAATGCACTAAATGCATGCAACAGTGTAAGATGGGAAAGATTTAACCCTCATATCTTGATCATTGATATGACAACAATGTTCTTCATATGAATTTCAGTGTGGTTGCCATGTAACTGCCCAGAGAGGAGAATAAAGCCTGTGCATTGACCACTTCGTTATCTCGCCTTGCTGTGGTGAAGAGCAATGGCACTTCACTTTGGAGCACTTAATGACAAATGTGTGGGTTCATGAAGGAAGCACAGCAGGGGAAGTATGACATAAGTGATGGATAGGTTTTGTGAATGTTTTGTTAAGGAGCCCCTGAGTCATCAGATTTTCAGATTTTGATCATGTGGGGGAAGAAAGCTTTGAGTGGATGACTGAAAAATACATCATTGGTTCTTACCTTTGAAGGTTCCATGACCCAGGTTAGTTATCCAGAGATGCTGAATGAGTGGCTTCTTCAGCAGCTGCAGAATTTGGGCATAACATGATTGTATGCCAGGTTGATGGAGCTCCCGCATGCTTAAGTGTTTGCTGTTTATGAAAGCTTGATTGAACTGTTCCCTGGCTGGTGGATAGAACCTGGGTCCCCAAATTCATCAGCACCTTATCCTTGGCCGCCTAAAAGCCCAGATCTTACGATCTAAGTAATGCCCTGTGAGAGATCATCAAATCGTATGTCAGAAATAAGTGGTACATGACAATGATGCTGTGTGAGAAAGTGTGCTTGAAGTCTTTTAGTATGTGATACCACAGCTGTTACACTATAAGTGTTATGAAAGTTAGTGAAAAAATTGTGCATGTAATTTTGGCCAATGTATAAGAGCATAGGAATGATAGATATGAAAATGACTACATTCAGTTCACATAAATTTGCCTTCAGGCAATTTTGGCATGAAATCTGTCATTATAGAAACTGCAATATTTTATTTTTAATTTGCAGATGACCAACAATATTATGATAGCTATTTCTAAAGTTTTTTTTTTTTTTTTTTTTTTTTTTTTTTTTTTTTTTTTTTTATTGCTTAGTGCGATTAAGCTGTGTAAAAGTTTTCTATGCATATTTTCTTTTATTAAATTTAATGAAAGGTGTTATTAAACTTAAACAGTTAAAAAATTAGTTTTATGTAAACCGTATTGAATATGGTTTGCTTTGTATGAAATTTTAAGCTCACAATGTTTGAAATCAAAATAGTTTTAATTCAATATTGACATGTTTTTCCACTGTCTTTATTAAATAATTCTTATTCTATTTAGGTATTCTGGGGTGGATAGGTTCTTACAAAAGAGGTACCTGCCTCATGAAATTTGTAAGTGCAAATTTTGTGTGTGTTTTTATATACCAGTGTATGTAAGTGAATTTAAAAAAGGTGGCTAATTCCTATAAATATTTAGACTAGGCTTTCATTTCTAATAGTAAATGAGTCATTCAGATATCTAATAATAAATGAAAAATTGTTAACTCCTAAAATTAGCAGCTTTTATTTTACAGCTGATTTTTAAATTTGCTCTAAAGAATCCTGAATTCATGCTAGTAAAAAGCTTAGAAAATTAATGCATATTAATAAATTTATTCTTGAATAGCTTCTTGAATTTTATGTGCAAGAGTATTGAACATTTTATCTCAGTAATGTCTGTTGCATGTTTTTATTGAATAAAAACTGTATAACACATCAGATTTTATTGTTGCTGAATTCTCCCTGTAGTGTTGTGACTGTTTTCTCAAAACTCTTTCCCTAACTTTCAAGAAATTTTGTAACTAGAAGTTATATGGCTAATATTTATGAAGTGAATCTTATAGCCACTTTTGAACATTTTAAATTATTTATGTGTATCAATTAATATATATGTAAGATAAAAATATGTAAAGTAAACTGCTAATTTTAATTTGCAATAGTCCCTTATATTCCTCATTTTAATTTGGACATTTCCCTTTTCTGCTGTAAAAATATTAACTGTTTTTGATATATCAATCTAAAGTATTTCATTAGTCCCTTTTCCTTGCTTTGCTTCACTTTTCTAACATGCACCACTCACTTTTCTGTATCATCGATTATCTGAAGATGTGTTAAGCTTTAAAAAATGTGTGGTGTATATTCCAACCATAATGATATGAATCAGATTATACAGCATAACAACTAGTTTTATAACCAATAATAAAACTGTGTAAATTGCATCGACATCTGTCTGTTAGTGTCATCTTTCTCTCTAAGTTATATCTACACAATAAACCATCTCCAATTTGTTACTGCGATCTAAAAAATTATACATATATTATGCTATATTAGCATAATTTAGTGAATTAAGAAATTAAAATTTAAATTCAGTGAATTATTTTTACATTTAATGGAACTATTAGCTCAACCACCTGGGTGTAGTTTGAATAATTTATAGAAGGAAAAAGGATGACTTATTATTGAAAAAAATAATTTCTTAGATTAGTATATTAGATATACAAGATAGATTACATAGTTATATTTAGATTTGTATTACTATTAATATATTATCTGCATAGGGATATTTTTCATTTCAATTCAGTATTCATTCCAGAAATCATTCACTAAATTGACTGTCAAAAGGGTTTTCCCTTTCTTGAATTTGGTAAAAATTTCATGGCGAATAACTTAAAAGGATTCAAAGTTTTAGTTTTCTTTGGCAATTTTGCGGTAAAATACTGTATTGCTATTGAAATTTTATCACAGTTTCTTTTATTGCAAACAAACTCTATAAGGGCAAATTTCAAAATTTAGTTTAAAAGATAAAATATTATACTTCATCTATAAAAACTGTTAGAACTTGGAATACAACAAAAAGAATGTGTATGAAAATCTTGAGGTCTCTTATTAAAACTGAAATTGTTATGCTTGTGGTTGCCATAGTTTATAGCATTTTGAAAATTTTGGCAGCTTGTGCTAAGGTGGTTGTGCTAATGCATGAACATCAAAAAGTGTATTTGATAGGCATTATACACATTTAAAATTATTGTGTTTTAAAAAAATCATAATTCAATGGAGAAAATTTGTTCTTAAAATTTTCTGCATAGTCTATAAGTTATTTTCTTCCTCCTTTCTGCATGCCCTCATGTAACGCTATAAGGTATTTCTCCCACCTTCTTTAGCATACCTTCGTGGTGTAGTGGTCAGCATGCTCGACGCATATTCAAAAGGTCTGTGGTTCAAGTCCTGGCAAGGGCATTGCTAATTTTTCATCTATCTCTCTTGCTTTTGAAATAACCTAATGTCTCTACAATGGTAGCACATATTCAAGAGGTCTAGGTTCGCATCCAGGCGAGGACATTGCTCATTTTTCATGTCTTCTGCTTTAAAATCCTGATGAATCTACAGTGGCGGCTGAACTAAAAGTTGGCAGATGATGATCCTCCACCACCAGGATTTGGAGACTGGATCCCCTAATCCCCAGTTGCCCTTTGAAAGGGGGAGTATATAAGGTATTTTCTCCCTCCTTTCAACATGACTTTGTGGTGTAACGGTAACACACTTGGGCCGTGTTCAAGAGGTCCAGGTTAGAGTCCTGGTGTGGGCATTGCTCATTTTTCATGTCTTCTGCTTCAAAAAATCCTAATGACTCTACAAGTCTAGCAATAATGTATTTAATTTTAAAATGTTTGTGAAATTTATATGCTATGTCAAAATATTTTTTTTATTTAAAATATAGTATATGCATTTTATAAAACTAGTTTACTAATTTTAATATTTCATGCTAGTCACAATATTAAGTGCTAATTATTAATTTATATTCTTAATAAGTTAAATACTAAAAGGTATTATCTTTTTAGATAAATATAGCAATTAGTGAACAAAAATGAATAAGTATCTCTGACAGGCATTCTGTATACATTAAATAGTTGTTGTTTTACTATTCCATCATTCATTTTTAACATAGTTTTCGCTTTTTTTTAAAGATTAGATTAAAATTTTTGACTAATATGCTTATAAATTTTATTTGTTCCAGTATTTAGTTCTGTCAGTTTTAACAATATCAGCAGAAGTTGGAGGCATAGTTGCATTGAATGTTCTTAGAATGAAAGTAAGTTCCTTTGTGAATCGTATTAAATTTTTATTGGATTGTATTTTCAAATTACAGATATTTTTAAATTAATAATCACTCCAAATTAGCAAATTGTGCTGTAACTTTATATATAAATTATTGAAAATTTATATTTAATTTTCTGAAAACTGCTATTCCTGTTTTAAATTTGTTTTAAGTGTTGATTAATATAAATTGTGTAATAAATTAATTTTGGAGAAAATGCATAATTAATTAAAATTTTTTTGAAATAACAGTATTGTCTATTTTTTGAATAACTGAAGCTGATTTCTTGCTTGCTTTTTAAATGAATAAAGTGAATATAATGATTCTTATTATGTTAAACTACTAACCTCGATTTTTCTTTCATCATCAATTACAGAAACATTTACAAATAAAATTTTTATTCAAAATTATAAGTTTTATGTTTATCATCCAAGTATTCAAATGTTCAAGTGGGGATTACTATCATTTGCTACAACCAAACAATTCTCTTACAACTTATGTTTGTCTTGTAACTTATGTTTTAAAGATTTTTCTAGGCTCGGAGTAATTCCTCAAACTTAAGATTCCATTTGTGTAGGGAGAATATTTTATTCTGGAAATAGTCTGATGAAGCATTTAAATGATTTGATCATTATATACCAAAAAGGAAATGTAAAATAAATACAGTGCTTTTTCTCTTTTCAGAAAAAGCTAGCTGAACAAAGAACTAAAAAATTGCATGTGTTCTCATCATTCCATGCTTATAAACCTTTTTAAAAATATGTGCTGTTGAAATTATTAGATTTTTTTAGAATTTAAGTCTTCAGCTTCTCAAGAATTTTTAACTTTTATTTTTATATCGATAAATTTGAAGATAATGTGCCTGTTCCTGTTTTGAAATGCATTAGGAAATATCTGTTTACATTCCGAATCTTTTATATTTATATCATATTTGTACAATAGAGAGTAATGAGGCGGCATATCTAACAAAGTTCTACAATGAATCTAACTGTATCTAGGTTTTCTACTTGGGAGGTTCAACAGTATTATGTCGAAAAGAGTTTCCAATTCTGGAGCTACCAAAGGATCTACAAAGCAAAAGCATGTTTTGATGACCATTTAAAAAAAATTGGAATTGCTGCAAAAAATGGATAAAGGCATATCCGTCTCAAAATTATGCGAGGAGTATGGCACTGGACAGTCAACTGTATAAGACATTAAAAAAAAAAAAAAAAAAAAAAAAAGAACTTTTGGATTTTTGTGGATTTCGACACCCTACTTGTAATGAATAACAGAAAAAGTGTTCGTTATGCTAAAAGTAACGATCATGACAAAGTGATGATTGAATGGGTCAGACAGTGTCGCAGTGAGGGCGTGCCCTTGATGGATCCAATGCTAATGGCTCAAGCCAAAATATTTCATAAAGAAATGAACTTAAACACTGAGTGCATATATTTGACAGGTTGGTTAACCAAATTTAAGAATCACTATGGTATAAGACAATTAAAAATTCCAGGTGAAAAAGCTTCAGCTGTTACTGAAGCTGCTGAGCAATTTGCAGATAAATTCATTGAACTCATTACTTGTAAACAGTTATCTCCAGAACGAATTTACAACATTGATGAAACTGGTCTTTTCTGGCAATACCTTGGCGAACTACCTTGGCAACCTCTAGAGAAAAGGCTCTAACTGGTGTCAAAGATTCCAAAGCAAGACTAACAATTTTAGCATGCGCAAATGCTGCAGGAACGCTCCAGTGCAAACTTTTCGTAATCGGAAAACATGCATGACCTCGAGCATTTAACTCCTTAAGAACAAGTGCCGGGAGAAGAAAGCGCAATCACGGGACTGGACCCCCTGAATTGGTTCGTTGTCACTGGCCCGCGCATTTTCAGCAGTTAAGCCTAATATTAAAAAAAAAAAAAAAGTGTAAAATCTTCATTTTGATATTATGACTTCTTTTTTTGAAGTTGTGTATGTAATGTACTTGTTTTTAATGTGTAAAAGAATAACACATTAGTATAAATAAATTAAAACAGGCAAAATACTAAAATCATAACTAAAGTACAAAGTCGGTAATGCGGACTTGTCGGGACTTCAGTGATTCTTGATTAGCCGTTTTTCCGGATTTTAGATCATCAATTTAAATCTGCTAAGATGGCATGCAGAAATTATACAATTAAAAATATGAAACCGTAATTTATGAAATAAAGAGCAATTATGATCTAAAGGGTATCAAAATTTACAAAAAATAAGCTTAATATTTATTTGTTTACTTTATTAAGCATTTCTTTCAATGTAAGTTGTTTAAGTTGCTTCGTTTTTTGTGCTAATACTTTCTCTTTAATTCTATAAACAGACATAATTTCTTGTTCAGTTACAAAGTTCCAGTGTTCAAGTCCTGTAATTGCTGTGTTGAGAATACCCACTAACTTGTCACTTGAAATTTTTTCGTTTTCAATAACCTCTCTGTCACTTTCTTCACTATCGGTAGCGGTATTTTCTAGATCTAGAACCATATTACAGATTTTGCCATTCGTTGATTGATGATTGGAGTATTGTCGTTGCAATGAAAAACTTCTGTTATATCATCTTCATTTATTACCGCTTCTCCACATTTCTTTACAAAATCCAGTAACTGGAAATTTCACCTTTATTTTGCAATATCTGAAAACCTTCAAATTTGCGGCTTTCGTCTTAATCGTTAATGGGCCATTAATTATGCCAAGCATTTTTAACGTATCTGGAGACATATCCCCCCCACGATCTTGTGATGTTCCACACAGCAGATTTTATGGTAAAAAACTTCAAAAATTCTTGAATAGTCGTGCCATTCTTCAAGAAATTTAACATAGATTTAAAAAATGCTACTTTATATTTGCATTTCAGCACGTGTACTATTCCCATATCCATAGACTGAATGATAGACATACAATTTGGACGGAAGAATAATAATGGATACATTAAATTTCACTAAAACTTTTAAGTGAAATAATTGCCTATCAGTTGTTAACAATCAGGACTATTTTGAGTCATCAGGTAAACCAACCGAATTCAAATGTCGCCAATCCTCGGGTATAAAATCATTCATCAACACTTGTGTCATCCATGCTCTTTTATTTGCGCGATATATAACGGGGGGAATCATTACTCCTTTAAATGCTCGAGGTTGTGCATGTTTTCCGATTATGAAAAGTTTGCACTTGTGCATTCCTGCAGCATTTGCACACGCTAAAATTGTTAGTCTCACTTTGGAATCTTTGACACCAGTTGGAGCCTTTTCTGTAGAGGTTGCCAAGGTATTTCTCGGTACATATTGCCAGAAAAGGCCAGTTTCATCAGCATTCAGCGTTGTAAATTTGTTCTGCAGATAATTGTTCACTAGTAATGAGTTCAATAAATTCATCTGCAAATTGTTCAGCAGCTTCAGTATCAGCTGAAGCTTTTTCGCCTGAAATTTTGAATTGTCTTATGCCATGGTGATTTTTAAATTTGGTTAACCAACCTGTCGAATATGTGCACTCAGTGTTTAAGTTCATTTCTTCATGAAATATTTTGGCTTGAGCTATTAGCATTGGACCCGTCAATGGGACGCCCTCACTGCGATGCTGTCTGACCCATTCGATCGTCAATTTAGCATAACGAACCCTTTCTCTGTTATTCATTGCAAGCGGGGTGTCGGAATCCACAAAAAATTCAAAAAGTTCCTTTTTCTTTTTCCTTATGTCATATACAGTTGACTTTCCAGTGTCGTACTCCTCACATAATTTTGAGATGCATATGCCTTTATCCATTTTTTGCAGCAATACCCCTTTTTGTTTGATGGACATTGAAACATGCTTTCGCTTTGTAGATCCTTTGGCAGCTCTAGAATTGGAAACTCTTTTTGACATAATCGAAAGTTCAAGCTTAATTTTTATAAAATTGCTCTAACAGTATCCAAAAAATAATAAGCCGGATCCAATTAGAATATTAAGGAACAGCAGAATCTGCAACATTAACTGAAATGCCTTAGAATCAGTAAAGATAATTTTAGTCTAGCTTATACCGTCCGTTATACATTAAATGCGCATGCATAAATCCATTACGTATCATGCGTAAAGCATACAAAAAAAAAGTTTGTGGCTTTAAGGTTCGGATTACAGATCATTCCGGATAATGGACATCCGGATTACAGACTTTGTACTGTACTATTAAATATAATTGTTTTTCAGTTGCATCAAACTGGCTTAATCATTGATTTATTTTGAAGCATGTATTATTGTCTTAATGTGCTATGTTCAAAATGGTTTCTAAAATTAAGATTTTTTTTCCCAGATGACTGATGTTCTTAGCACAGCATGGGGAGAAGTAAATCAAGTAACAAAAAATGTTGTACAAGAACATGTAAGATATTTTTTCTGTCATACTATGAAATACTTGTCAACTGTGGTTTAAAAATTATCCTTTCCTGTGTTGTAAAAATCAAATTGTACCTAAAATAACTGCTTTTTTCACTGATAAACTGAAGCATATACAGTCAAAAGTTGTTAATCCGGACTCGTCGGGACTTCAGCGATTCTGGATTATCGATTTTTCCGGATTATAGATAGATCATCAGTTTAAATCTGGTAAGATGGCATGCAGTAATTATAAAATTAAAAATATGAAACCGTAATTTTGAAATAAAGAACAATTATGATCTAAAGGGTATCAAAATTTACAAAAAATAAGCTTAATATTTATTTGTTTACTTTATTAAACATTTCTTTCAATGTAAGTTGTTTAAGTTGCTTCGTTTTTTGTGCTAATACTTTCTCTTTAATTCTATAAACAGATATAATTTCTTGTTGAGTTACAAAGTTCCGCTGTTGAAGTCCTATAATTGTTGTGTTAAGAATACCGACTAATTTGTCAATCGTAATTTTTTCGTTTTCAATAACCTCTGTGTCACTTTCTTGACTATTGGAAGTGAATTATAATGACGAGGAATTTGATTTAAATCATATCAAAAGCAGAGTATATCGAGATGAAATATTAAATTTAGTAAGGAATTATAAGCCAAATAAAATAAAAACATCTGCCCCCCTGAAGATAAGGATAGTGCTGACAGATCAACTTCCAATTCATTGTGCGCCGCGGTGTCGCCCTCCCCCGCAGAGCTGATAAACAGATTTTGGAATGGTTAGATAAACAAAGGATTATGCCTTTATCCATTTTTTGCAGCAATTCCACTTTTTGTTTAATGGACTTCGAAACATACTTTCGCTTTGTAGATCCTTTACATATTAGTAAATATATATCGGAAATTCTATTTGGCATAATCGAAAGTTCAAGCTTACTTTTATAAAATTGCTCTAACAGTCTGCAAAAAATAATAAGGCGGATCCAATTCAAAGATTAAGGAACAACGCAATCTGCAACATTAACTGAATTAGATAATTTTAGCTTAGCTTATACCGTCCATTATACATTAAACGTGCATGCGAAAACGTATTATGTGCATGCGCACATGCATATTCGCAGCCGTAAAGGTCTTACGCGTCAACGCGACGCATGCGCAGAAAGTTTGTAGCTTTGAGGTCCGGATAATAAATCATTCCGGATTATGGGTGTCCAAATTAATGACATTTGACTGTATATATATGTAATGTTTTCAGTTATTCCATCACATCGTGGGCGAATGGTGAGGCTATTCCATTATACGTTCTGGCAGATGGTTGACAAAGCTGGGATGATTGAAGTATGGAGAAAAATGACGACTCAGGACTTTTCACTTTTAACAGCAAGCATATCTTTATTTTAATTTATAGCAGATGACTTTTTCCAGATGAAGTTAATCAAATAACTTATTCAGTAATTGAACTATTAGATACGACTGACTTTAAACTTTAATACGTCATAACGTTCTAACAAAGAAAGAGGAGCATAGCGGTAGCGTTAGCAGGACGAAGGCGAGAAGGCATCTGTCTAGGAGAACTTATGACGCAGCATTTATATGAAAGGTTATGTAACAGAGTAGCTTCTAGAAAAATGTAGAAAAACTTATGACGCAGCATTTATATGAGGAGGTTATGTAATAGGTGTGAATGTTCTAGAAGGTAATGGTCTAAGGGGAGATGCTGAATTGCAGAAAATTAATTAAAGGATGCTGGTTCGCAAAGAGCAAAGCCATCGTATTTTTTTTAAAATTTTACATCTCCCCCCCCCCCCGTCAAAAAGAGAGGCCGGGGTGAGAAAAGTATTAGTACAGGAGTGAAGTAAAAGTATGAGAAAAGACATGAAAACATCCAGAACATAGCGTACAAGCTTTAACTATGGCCTATCATAGTTCATGACTTTCTCATATAAAATTTTGACTTTATAGCATATGAAATTTTGAACATTAAAACAATGAGTTATAAATAAATATACAATATATGTCTAATTTTAAGACTATAACATAATAAATATGGAATACTGATAAATAAATAAGTTATAATTACAAAAGTCCTCAATTTTGTTAAAAATGTCCATTTTGTTCTTTGAAAGTCCTTTTCATAAAAAGAGTTCGAATAGAATGAAAATATCTGGTAAAATCTCTAAATGCCAGATAGTCCACAAATATGATGCATGTTGATAGATCACAAATATGATACATTTTTTACTCTCATCGTAAAGATTGACATGTTTTACACTTCAATACAAAATATTATACTTATTCAAAAAACAATTGAATATAAATAATACAATTATACACTAGAAAATGAACACTTTGACTTTAAAACTATGGCATGTCCTCGCCAACAGATCAGCGTGATTACTTGCTGATGGGTGGGGGATGGGGTGCTAGGTACAAATATCGAAAAACCTCCGTTGCCTAATAGAAGGTAACTGGTTTTTGGCATTGTACATTACCTCAAAGTGGTTTTAGAAAAATAAAAGATCATATAAAATCAAAATTATAAGACGGATAACTTGTATAATCAAGTTAAAGTCTTTTTTATAATGTTGTAAATTAGAAACAAATATTATTCTACAATAAGAAGAAAATTTTTGCTACAAAATAATTCAAATTATGTGAAAGATATAAAAGGTCATGATCGGGAGAATAATTTGTCATAGTCGGGAAAATAACTTGTCGTAGTTAGGGTTTAAGTCTAAATCAGGTATTAAAGGTCATAATCAGGAAAATGTTTAAAAGAGAATTTTTAAAAAAATTACTTTTAATTTTGAACAGAGATAGGAATTCTACTATTTCGGACAGTTAACTTAAACTCACTTGCTGGATTAAAAGGTCTTAATCTAGGTGAATGAACAATTTCTGATTTCTTTTTAGTTAAAGGATTAGGTTTATCTATTTCATAAGTAACTTCAGAATATTGTTTTAAAATTTTATAAGGTCCTGAGAATGGAGGAGATAATTTACGTGTATTAGGGTATTGAAATTCTTCATACATTACTAAATCACCAATTTTAAAATTACTAGGTTTAAAATGAATATCATATCTTTCTTTATTTACATTATGATAATCATCAGATCTCTTTTGAGCTATTTTTCTGGCTTCTTCTATTGACAGATACAATTCTTGATTTTGAATTAAGGAATCGTAAGGTAATTTTCCATACATTAAATATGATGGAGGCAATTTTGTTACAGAATGAGGGGTATTATTATACTCTTCAGTTACTTGGGGTAATAATTTTGTCCATGCTATATTACCGTGATAAGAATTTAGTTTGCATTTTAATCTAGTTATAATAGTTTGATTAACACGTTCAATTTTACCATTAGTTTGGGATCTATTTGCAGTAGTTAGCAATTGTTTTACATTATGATTCCTTAAAAAGTGCTTAAATTTTGAAGATGTAAAAGCAGCGATCCTATCACTTAAAATCTTTTTAGGGACCTGAATTTGGAAAATTTGTTTTAAGCAATTTATATAAGTATCTGTAGTTACACTTTTGGAAGCAAAAGTCCAGATATATCTAGTTGCATGATCAATAATTATGTGAATATACTTTTTGGTAGAATTATAATAATTTAAACCACCTACAGTATCAATAGATAATATTTTAAAAGGTTCACTAACTGATGGTAAATTTTGCATTAAACCAAATTTCTTTTGTTTACTTTTCTTATTAAACTGACATACTTCACAATGTTTACAATAATTTCTAACATCTTGAACAATTCCTGGCCAATAATATTGTGGAGATACCAAATTTAGCATAGATGATACACCAATATGACCAAACTGTATATGGGCCTTTTCAAGTAATTTCGTACGTAGAGACATGGGTATCACAATTTTGTACAATCCCTGTTTTTTAATAGTTAAGACATCATTCATTTTCCTATACTTAGTATTACAAACATTATCTAAATTTTGATATTCTTTTATTTCTTCTAATGATAATAAATTAACTTGCAATCTTAAATGTTGACACATAGGATTTCTAGAGAGCATGTCAGCTTCAACATTAGTAGATCCTTTTTTATATTTTATATCAAAATCATACATAGATAATTTTAAAGACCACCTAAATAGACGACCAGTAGGGTGTTTTATATTTTTAAGCCAAACTAAAGTAGCATGATCAGTCTGTACAGTAAAATGGTTACCATGTAAATAATAATAAAATTTATCAATTGCATCAATAATAGATAAACATTCCAGCTCAGTAATGGCATAATTTTGTTCATAAGATCTTAATTTTCTAGAATGAAAAGCAATTGGATGTAAACTACCATCAGGATGTTCTTGTTTTAAAACAGCACCAACAGCTTCTTTGGACGCATCAACAAATACATGACAGGGATATTTAGGATTAAACAAAGTTAAAATAGGTCTAGAAATCAATGCATCTTTTAATTTTTGAAAAGCTTTTTGACATTCATCAGTCCAATTATAAGGAGTATCTTTCTTAAGTAAATTTGTTAATGGGGCTCTAATTTTAGCATAATTTTGAATAAATTTATGATAAACATTAATACTTCCTAAAAATCTTTGTAATTCTTTGATATTTTTAGGGGGTTGCAATTTCTTAATAACCTCTATATTTGCATTACTGGGCTGGTATTTACCCGCTTGAATTTCATGTCCTAGAAAATTTATTTTTTCTTTAGCAAAATTACATTTAGATTGTTTTAATTTTATATTCTCTTTCTCACATATATCAAATATTATTTTAAGATGATTTAAATGTTCATCAAAATTTGGAGAGAACACTATAATATCATCAAAATAATTTAAAGCAAATTGAATCTGATATTTGTTTAAAATTTGTGTAAGAGCTTGTTGGAAAACAGCTGGGGAATTTTTCCAACCAAAAGGTAATCTAGTAAACTCATACAGTCCAAAATTTGTAGTGAATGCCAATTTTTCAGTATCCTTTTAATTTAATTTTATATGCCAATAGCCTGATGCCAAATCCAATGTAGAAAATATTTTTGCATTTGTTAATTGATCTAATACAGCATCAATTCTAGGAATAGGTTCAGAATCAGTTTTAGTAATTTGGTTAAGCTTCCTGAAATCAATACACAATCTGCTTCTGGACTGCTCGTCTCGCTTATAAGCTAAAGTTACAGGAGCAGCATAAGGACTATAAGAAGGTTTAATAATTCCAGCTTTTAACAATTCATCTATTTGTTTTTTAATTTCACTATTATCTTTAGGAGATGCTCTATATGGTCTATAGGCTATTGGTAATTCAGAAGTTAATATAACTCTGGGAGGTTCAACCCTTATACAGCCAACATCATATTTACTTTTTGCAAATATATGGTTATAATCATTCAACAATTTCTGTAATTTACTATCAGAATTTTTACTATTTTCAAAATAATTACCACAATTTTTAGAACTAAGATCATTTTTACATACAAAATTTTCGCTATTATCAAAATATTTACTAGATTGTTCAGCACTGATATCATTTTTACATATATAATTATTTTGAAAAAACTTGTCTACTTTAACATTTTTACTTACCTGTTTTCCAAGCTGATACACTTCATAATTATGAAAATTCAATTGTAATTTAAATAATGAAACACATGGTGATGAAAGCAATAAATAATTCAAATTTGAATCTACTACATAAAATATCACATTATTTTCTATTTTACCTACTTTACACTTTACTTTGATTATTTTCTCTATATGAACTTGACTAGATATTGAAAATATTTTATCATGAGATTTCAGTGAAATTTCTCTAAATTTATCACCAATTTTGTTAAAATATTTTAACGGTAAAACGTTAATTTGCGATCCCGTATCAATAATACTGGGAATTTTTTCCTGTCCAATTTGGACATTCACTTTAAAGTAATATCATTTTTTAACTTCTCTTTTAGGAACCGTGTTATAATTAATAGCAGGTAATTGTGGATATCGAATTGGCCGATACGCATACTGTAGAGGTCGGTATTGCACTTGTTGATAATTAAAAGGTCTCACACTATGAAAACTTTGATAAGGAGTGGCTTGCACTGGTCTGGGATAATAGCACCTCGGAACAGTTTGCCTTGGAGAAACAAATTGATATTTATTATTCCCTAGACCATCCAACGGCATCTGAACTGGAAATAGTTTCCTAGCAAGAGTAATCCAGTCTTTCGGTGTGTCTATGTTTTGCACTGTTAACAGCATTCTTTGAGACTCAGGAAGTCCTTCCGTAAGTGCTTCCACCATTGTGGAATCTGTTAGTTTCAAGCTGGCTCCTAATTTCAACTTATTACGAAAATAAACATCAATATTATTAAATTTCTCGTATTTTAAAGACACAAAATCACTAAAAGTAACAGATTCCGATGTTGTGAAGTATGTCTCGAAAATAGCCTTTATGTTGTCCCAGTCTTTATCTAAACAATCACGTACATAGAGGGCTAAAGCCTCTCCTCTAATACACTCTGAGAAAACAAATTTCTTTTCCTTTTCTGGAATGTTCTTTGCGGCACATTTCTCTTCAAACAATAGAAGATATTTGTCTATTGGAAAATTCGTACTTGTGCCATCAAAAATAGGAAATTGGAATTTCATTGTATCCACAATAGCTACAGATTCTTTCTTATCAGTTGACATTTTTGCCGTTTTTGAGCGTGTTAACATTCCAATCACAAAATCTTGATAAGGAGTTCGCATACACATCAATTTGAACACTAAAATCAATAACTTTAGAAGCACTTGATAAAACGCATAACTTTGGAGACGAGGGAAAGTACTTAAGAATCGCCGGAAAAGAAGCACTAGCATCAGACGATCACACACTGTCCTTGACCCACTGTTGAATTTCGAAGCGCGTTGTAAATAAATCCAGGAGCTTTTCTCCCACGTAGAGGATAAATCCTGCCTGCTAATTAATAACTGTAATGTTTTCAGTTATTCCATCACATCGTGGGCGAATGGTGAGGCTATTCCATTATACGTTCTGGCAGATGGTTGACGAAGCTGGGATGATTGAAGTATGGAGAAAAATGACGACTCAGGACTTTTCACTTTTAACAGCAAGCATATCTTTATTTTAATTTATAGCAGATGACTTTTTCCAGATGAAGTTAATCAAATAACTTATTCAGTAATTGAACTATTAGATACGACTGACTTTAAACTTTAATACGTCATAACGTTCTAACAAAGAAAGAGGAGCATAGCAGTAGCGTTAGCAGGACGAAGGCGAGAAGGCATCTGTCTAGGAGAACTTATGACGCAGCATTTATATGAAAGGTTATGTAACAGAGTAGCTTCTAGAAAAATGTAGAAAAACTTATGACGCAGCATTTATATGAGGAGGTTATGTAATAGGTGTGAATGTTCTAGAAGGTAATGGTCTAAGGGGAGATGCTGAATTGCAGAAAATTAATTAAAGGATGCTGGTTCGTAAAGAGCAAAGCCATCGTATTTTTTTTTTTTTTTTTATTTTACATATACATATGTGTGTATATGGTTTTGATTACTTCATTATGTGTGTAAATGCATGCATATATGCATCAGTACCTGCATATAGTTATGAAAAAATGAGAATTTAAAGATTTTATTCCTTTGACATGATATGTATATATCTATTATCTTATTATTTTATTACAGTTTAAAAATTATTGATTTGAATACTGGTTATGCTTATAAAGGCTTGTTGCTAATTATTTATTTGAAGTGTTTTGTTTTAGATTTGATTTACATAGCATTTATTTATGTGTGTTTTAGTCATGCTTCTGTTTTGAGGTGAAAAGCAGCTAATCCACTTTCTTGTACCTATGTGCACACACACACATGCACAGAAAAAACTATATAAATATAACTAAAAGAGAGAGAAGACAATTCGTGTCCATAAAAACAGCTATATTCTTTGTCGTTACTTATGTAGAGAAGGTAGAAAATAGTTCACATGAGAATATTCCACATGTAGAATAGTTTATTTATTTACAGTAAAGTGAAAAAGGAATAATCATTTCAGATTTAGTCTCTCCATGCCCTCCTCTAGATGGTGCTTTTTTCATAATCTTATTCAGTTACAGTTCCTGCATAATTTGGCCATCCGACATCTTCATCATCCCTCAGATTACAAGAGCAAACAGTGAAATTTAACATACAACATATAAAATAAAGTAAAATACTAATACTATTAACAAATAAATGAAAATATTAAATTTATGCAGATAAATGAAAATAGTATTCTATCTGGATCTTCTAATAACAGCAGCTAGAGGAATAAAAATAAATAATAGTAATCATAATCAAAGAAAGGATGGATAAGATTAAAGTCCAAGAGTGTTGATCAGTTCATATGAGGAAAGGTTTGTAAGACACTAAAGTTCAGGTAGGATGTTCTGATGAAGTCCAAGGTGTTTCATAAATTCGGCATAAGTGCTTGTTTTCATGGGTCAATCGAAGAAACCACATTTTGAAACATCATAAGTGTCATTTGGCCTGATTTTTCACAATTCTGTAGGGTCCGAAAAACTTGGGTTTTAGTTTAAGACCAGGTCCATATTTTGTACGCTTGGTTGCCGCTATGAAGCTGAAACTTACAGGGTGGTTTACATCATAGATTGTAAGTTTTACGATTTTCAGCCTGCATTTTTCAAAGTCTGTTATTTAGCTTCCTTGCGAAGATCATCACAAGTGTTGACAAAATTTGACTGGACCTCTGCACATAACAGCTCTGTAATTTTATCATGATTAGCAGATTTCATTTTAGTTTCAAAAAGGAATTTGAATGGAGTTATATTTATACTGTGTTGGTATGTTGAATTGATCACTTGCTGATCTTCACCGATGTGTGCACACCATTTTGACAGATTTTGAATCGATAATTTGAAAAGAACACAAATTATGACAGAATCAATCTCTTAATTTGTCCATTGGCACAAGGCAGTCATGTAGTAATTTGGATGTGCTGGATATTGTTGGTTGAATAATAATCTTGAAATTCTTTTGAAGTAAATGCTGAACCTTTATTAGAAATTATATTCAAAGAATTTCCAAAGACATTTTTGATTTTCCAATTTAGATATTACTTTGGCACTATCAGTAGATTTTATTGGGTGAAGCCGCACAAAATAACAGCAAATATATGCTTATAATTCTTATGAGTATTTTGGAGTGGTTCTGAATGATAAATGTGATACGTACGAAGCGGTACATCTTGTTTGGGTATAGAATGCAACAAACTTTCTTGTTTGGCACATTTACGATTAATTAGTATGCTAGGAACATAATTTGCGATATAGTTGTCAATTTTATCTTTAAGTTTAGGTATATAAAATTCTTGTTTGATGAGTTCTTCAATTCGTCTAGAAGCGAAATGTCCACGAAGATTTGCGTCCTAAATTATATCAGTTTGCACTGATTCTGGAACTCTGAGTAATTCGTTACTGTCTACAAATTTATAAAGTATTTCAGCTTTAACATAATAGTCATCAGAAGGCTTAACTTTTGACTTCTTTGATAGCTCGGATGTGACATCTTCTTCTTGAGCATTCCATATTTTCAAAATGAGGCTATCTTATATATTTATATATTGATTCTGTCATAATTTGTGTTCTTTTCAAATTATTAATTCAAAATCTGTCAAAATGGTGTGCACACGTCGGTGAAGATCAGCAAGTGATCAATTCAACGTACCAACACAGTATAAATACAACTCCATTCAAATTCCTTTTTGAAACTAAAATGAAATCTGCTAATCATGATAAAATTACAGAGCTGTTATGTGCAGAGATACAGTCAAATTTTGTCTTGAGTGATAAACATAACAGAGGATCTGCTCAGTGCATGAACATGTGTCATCTGTGTTCCAGTTTTGTGTTTTATTTTGTAGTTGATCAGTACCCAAGCATGCTATTTGTGTATTTAAGTCTTTCATGTTCATTGTCATTTTGAATGCATTAAGTCAGTCTTAATTCTGAAATGTTTTCCTAAAAGATAAACTCTAAATTTTTTTCAAAGCTTGAATTACAGCTAATACCTCAAGTTCGTAATTGGTAAATTTCTTTTCTGCATCAGGCTGTAAGAGACAATTGTAATGCACACAAGAGTTCAAGCCTTATCATCTTTAGGGAAAATTTACATGGCTCTAGAAACAAAGAATATGGTTGTCCATATGCAGTTTTTATTTATGAATTCTGAATTTTTCTCTGCCTCATCTGTTTTTTAAATAAATCTTCTGAAGAATATTATACTTTTCTATTCTATTAATCAATTCTTGACATTTTTATGGCTTACATTGTAGGTTTCTGGGAATGCAAATGATGCAAAACTTCTTTTAATTTGTGAATTTTCATCTTTTAAATAAATAAGCAATTTTGTATCATTAAATAGTGTACTCTACCGTCTTTTAACTGAACATTTGTGTTTCAGAGGTGAGTTAACAGTTATTTACATATTAACCAGCTATCAATTGTTATAGTTTGACTGCTGTGGGTTTCTTGGACCACAAGAGTTTGCTGATACTACAGATCCCATTGATGATAGCTGCTACTACATGGTGAAGTCTGATGAAGATGTATCGGTTGTACAGATGAAAACTTTGAACAGAGTGTGTATTCTTTTAAGTTAAAATATTCTTTTGGTTTTAAATATGAAGTTTTTTATTATTTGCTTTGATATTTTTTTAATTTTTATAGATAGGATGTAAAGAAAAATTAGTAGATTGGTTCTACAGTAACAAAGTTATTTGGATTGCCAGCTTAGGTGGTTTATTACTCTTACAGGTATGGAATAAATAATTAAATAGTAAATAAGTAATTTTTATTTAAATTATAATTTAAGTAATGCTGAGAATGAATCGTATTTTAATTCTATCTGCATAATTCAGTTTTTGAATATTGCTAGGAATTCAAGTAA
Source organism: Stegodyphus dumicola (assembly GCF_044657685.1). Classification (NCBI taxonomy): domain Eukaryota; kingdom Metazoa; phylum Arthropoda; class Arachnida; order Araneae; family Eresidae; genus Stegodyphus; species Stegodyphus dumicola. Next base: position 137,862,846 of record NC_140776.1, read on the forward strand.
TCTACATTCTTTAATGCTATAGTTTGAGTTTGCTTAATGAATACCTTTGTGTATAAGTATGGAAGAAAAAAATATAAACTGATTCTTTTTCATTTGTGAATTTTTATTTATTTATGTATTTTTGCATAAGGAAATTATTTTAGTACTTATGAAATTTTACTAGTAATCATCATTTTTAAACAGTTGTGCTACACTGAAGTGGTTTTATAAAAACAACTGAATTTTTTTCAATAATTTATTAAAAAAATAAAAATTAATTAATGTATGCAGATTCAATAATTAATGGTAATATTTCTTTTTTATAGCATTATTTCATATATCTCGTATAACTTAACGAAATTATTTTGATATGCTTGCTTTTATTTCCAGCATACTTTCTTTTTAATAATGACTATAAATTAATAGTCTTATACTAAAGTGACTGTTTTGGTGTAGAGCATGTTTGAAGAAAGTTGCTATAAGTTTCATTCCCTTAAATATCAATCCTGGATATGTAGTTCTATTTGCAAAGTTTCCTAAAATAATAAGGTATAAAATTTTATAACTGCAATTTTGGTACTAAGTTTTAGGAATAAATATGTCTCGATATTCACTAGAGTTGGAAGCCCCTTGTCCGTCTTGAGTCCATCATTATGTTGAAACTAACTTATATTTGCTATCATTTATAGTCTGAGACTATATAAAAGTTACATGTTTGATTTCTATCATTGTCCTGAAATTTAACTCAATCTAATTCTTAGTATCTGTTATATCTTATTCTTGTAATTGACATTCACATTCTTCCTAAATTAGGATTCACATGTTACATAATGTATTTTAGAATTAACACTTTTTCTGTTTGTATTTCATTTTACAAGTATAGTTTTCCATTAGAATTTCACTATTTTATATATTTTATTTGTCAAGATTTTTTTATATATGGTTTATTTATTCTGTACATTGATCATTCCATCTGTTAATTTTTGGATTGGAATCTTTTCTTATTCTGTTACTTTATTTATTGAAAACTGACTTCGAATATATAATTTTATAGAGAACATAAATGCTTCAGCTAAAATATGGTTTTATTGCTGCAACCATCTAGAGCAGGGATGTCAAACTCATAGGTACACTTGGGCCAAACAAACAAGGTTTAACTTGCGGCGGGACGCAAAAGGCGGGCCACAAAAAAAAAAAAAAAAAAAAAATTATATATTCGTAGAAACGTAGATTTATTTCGAATTATACAATAATAAACATATATATATATTTATATAGAAAAGAACAGGAAAAATTTAATGTTTACGTCCTGATACTTGACATCTCTTCTCTGCTATTATCTTTCCTATTTCGGGAAAATTTTGTTTACAGTGATAACTTTCAACGCTGACCCAAGGTGAGCATCACTAATACGGTTTCTAATAGGAGACTTATTACCTTTCATCACTGAAAATAACTGCTTGCACCAATAAGTGCTACCAAACATGGAAATAATTTCATATGCGAATTTTCGAGTATTTTCAAACCTGGCTGGTAAATATTTGTAAAATTCAGGCACGCCCACTTCAATGAATTTTGCTTTCAAATTTGATTTGCATTGAATCTCGATCACCTCCATTTGCATATGGCTGGGTACTGAGTCAATACTTATTGAGAAAATCAAAGAAAACAAAAAAAAAAAAAAAGAAAAAAAAAAAAAAAAAATTGTCTTCGAGGGAACTAAAATCATTAAACCTCATTTCAAATTCAGTTGTTAAATTTGCAATTTTTTCTGCGTATTTTTAATACGAACAAGTATCATCTAAACTTCATTTGTTCATGCTGCACGTCGGGAAGTGCGTCAAATCTTCATTTTTAAGTTGTTTTTCCCAAAGAACTAGTTGACATTTGAATGCTTTAATTATGTCAAACATGTTCGTGATGATATGATCTTTTCCTTGTAACGATAAATTTAAATCGGTTAAGTGTTTGGTTATATCAAGCAAGAAAGATAAATCTTGTATCCATATTGGATCGTAAAACAAACTTACGTCGTGATTTTTCGTTTTTAAAAACTGACATATTTCTTCTTTCAAATCCGAGAATTGTTCGAGAATCTTGGAGCAAGATAACCAACGAACCTCGGTATGGTAAGACAAACCCTATCTAACTCACTTAAGAAAGCAGTGAATTGATGCTGATTTAAACCTCGAGATCTTATAAAATTTATAACTTTTTTTATATATGACAAAACATTCTCCATATTTATTACTTTCGTGCATAGAACTTCTTGATATATAATACAATGCATATGATGAATGTTTGAACCGTGAATTTCACTAAGTTTTTTTCTTAGTAATGCTACGAAGCCCTTGTTTTTCCCGGTCATTGATGGAGCGCCATCTGTAGCTACAGAATTTAATTTTGCCAAAGGTAGATTGTATTTCTGCAGAAGTCCAAAAACACAAATAAATATATCTTCTCCTGTGGTAGTACCAGGCATTGGTATTAGTTCCAGTAATTCCTCAAAAATGTTAAAATTCTTGTCACAAGAACGAAGAAACACTGCTAATTGAGCTTTGCCACTAATGTCCATGCTCTTGTCACAGGCAATGGAGAAACTTTCGAAACTAGATGATTTTACTTTAATTTGATCACTTAAATTCGCGGATAAATCAGTAACTCTTTCCGCAACTGTATTTCGAGACAATGAAATTGATTGAAAAGCCTTCACATTTCCAGGACAAACAATTTCTCCAGCTTTCATTAGGCATTCCTTGATGAAATCACCGTCAGTAAAAGGCTTCGAATGTTTAGCTATCAACTCAGACAAGACGTAGCTTGCATGTACCGCCACTTCACTTTCTTGCAATACTTTACTAAACATGGACTTTTGCTTTTTCACTCCTAACTTGAGCTCTTTCAACTTTTCTTCTCTCATTAATCCTTCGTAATTGTTATATTTCGATTTGTGCTGTTTGTAATGACGTTTAATATTATATAACTTTGGTACATTAATAGTATTATTACATATCAAGCAGATTATTTTATCTTTTATTTCACAGCAAAAATATTCTAATTCCCATTTTACTTGGCATATTCTATGTTCGTCAGCGATTTTTCGTTTAATTTTACTACCATTTGGTTTTGATATAGACACAAATACAAAGGGCTAGAATAAACACGGTTAACGTTAAAAAGTTAACAAAAATTTATTCTTTCCACAAGAGATAAATCAAAATGCTGAAATATTTCTTCAAAAATATTCTAACAATATCACAAAATGTCAAACGTTTAGCAAAAATCAATTCAAACAGAGAAACTAATTCTATCTCACAGCGAAATCGCTACAAATCAATCACAGCATTAAGTAAACAAACAGTTCACTAGAACTACAGCTACTACTGAGATGAGTTGTTTGTTCTCGGCTTTTATAAGCTTTATAATTAATTTCATCTACTGGAGAAGAGAGCCACTTGCATGTCCTCATGAAGTCTTGTCAGTTTCTCTAGGATAAGGCCACACTTTTATAAAATTCACTCTCCTGAACTGATCTCAGCTGTCTTTTAGAATTCACTTGACTAAGAGACTTGACCTACACTCTGTTGTAGAATCCACTCAGCTAATGGACTTGAAAGGACTGATCTCCTCTCATGTTACTGACAGCCTACCTATTCTGCTTAACTCGGCTCTGAACTGTGCTGGAATCCAGTGGTAGTTGCCACCACTGGAAAGGTATATGCAAATTTCGCCGGTATTTGACTAGCAATGGTCACTTTAAGTGGTAGCGTGGTAAGCACAAACTAATTATTTACGCACTTTTGGGGCTAGATTCAATTCCCAAGTAAGGTTTTTGTAATTTAAATGCACTTAAATTATTTCAGACTAAATCTCTGAAATGATGCCCTAAACAATATAGTTAGTGATGCTCGCTGCTGTCTCTTTTGGGCCTGAGTTTGAATCTCTGAAGGCTTGGATATTTGAATGTGTATAAAGCAAGAATAGCCATACTGTGGCTCACAAGTCGCATGAGGCTCTTTGACTTCTTGACTGTGACTCATTTGCAACAAACAGTAGTTTTATACCTGAAATACTGTTGAATTTTGAAACAGACATAGTGCAATGTCATGCTTTTTTGTCAATTAATAATTTAATTTCTTTAATAATCAGAATAGCAGGCAAAATAGTAAATCATACAGTTCTTGCGAATAGCAATGTTATTTTAGAGCAGGAAATATATAAATACAAAGATCATTTAGGAAAAAAAGTGCTTTGTAATTTTTTTCTCTTGGATTTTATTTTAGTTCAAGTAGTTTCTCATTGCTTAGTTAGTACCTTTGTAAGGTACTGCTTTTTTTAATAATTTTTAAATGGCTTGGGCAGTCATCGAAGGAACTTTTCATGAACATTTCTTTTCAATATTTTCTTTCTGATAGATGTGAAAGCAGATAGCTAGTATTAAAGATTTCATGCCCATAGTATGCAAAACCACTGAGGTCATAGTATCTTGAAGATATTCTAAGAAGATGAGATTTGAAACTGTTACGATTTTGGAAAAGCAGATTGGAAAACTTATTTAAAAAGCACATTTTCTCAGATTCCATGAAAATCTGTAACATGTAATTCATTGATTTTCTATAAACATTGTAGAAATGCATTTTTCTGTTGAAGTTTTTATATTCATTAAAAAGTTATGTGTGTATATACACATATATAAATATTTGAATATATAAAATATTTGAAATATTCTAATGAATTTTTTTTCAGGTGATTGTTGTTTTGTTTGCTGTTTATGTCATAAACCAAATAAAAAGAGCTAGAAGGTCAAATAATTCTTCATGTAATGATATACATTATCATACTAGACTATGACGGAGATATGCATTTTCAGGAAACAAACTGCCTAACATGTATATTTTGTTGGCTTTGCAGAACAGGATGGATACAAAATGCATATTGTTTCATTTTTTTAAAAATTGTAATACTGTGTGTTTTTCTGTCATTTTTTTTAACTAATGATGAAGTGCATATGAATGGAATTTAGATTTGTAATATATTTTTGTATATCATCATCATATCTACATGTGAGGACAATTTTTTATTTTAATATAAAAATGCTAAGCCACACTAATAAAATATCAAACAAAGTGCCAATATAAATATTAAATTATATAATTTTATAACCAAATAATTTATTATAATTGATTTTATATTTTTACTTTGAACAGTATAAATCATTTGTTGTACTTTTATGCCTTGTATTGTGTTTTAAAAGTTATGAAATCATCAACATTAAATATGCATAAAAATTAGCTTTCACATCAGTGTTATTGATGTATTTAATTTTCAGTTTGTTCTATACAAAATATAAATTAAAAATTTTATTCATATGTTTTTAGGAATGAGATAAAATTTAAATCTGTCAAAAATTATCAGAATGCGGTAGGCACACTAAGATAGATTTTTTTGGGGGGAGGGGTGAGTGGGCCATATTGAGTTTAGTTCATATTTTCATCAATAGATCACACTGCCAGTATCATACTGTGTTTTATAAGAATAGAAGAATTAAGATTATGTAGCATTTTACTCACATTTATGAGCATATTATAATAATCATAATGTAGCAATCCATGAATTCTTAATTGTATTCTTTAAAGAGTTTAAATTTGTACATTTCAACAGTATGAATAGTACAGTATTGATATTTTGAATTAAAACATATTTTAGGCCTACCACCAGAAATAAAACTGTTTCAGCCTTGTCTTCAGGTGCAAATCACAGTTGATACACTTTGTTTATTTTAAATGATTTTTTTTTTTTTTTTTTTTAAGTTTCCAAATTTATGAAGTGTCCTGTATGTACAGTTTTTATGTGTATTATGCTCTTCAGATTGTTAAATATTTGCTATAAGTCAGCATCAAAACAAATTGTTAAAATAATATTTACAGCATATTATATTACTTTACAATTGTAGGATATTTTATGCAGATAAATCTAAGACATTTTTTGCATGAGATTACTTATAATGCCAATAAAACAATACAGCAGTATTTCTTCTTGAAGAAAACCAGATTAGTCTTTAAAAATCAAATGATTTAATTGTGTATGAATATATTTGCATGAAATTTTAAATATATGCATTTATTACTTTTATGTGAAATTTTAAAGATGTATGTTTAATTATATTATAAATATTTTAATAACATTAAAAGATTATGACAATACTTTTTTTTTGTTACTCTGCTTGAAGTCTGAAATTAGAACCTACATTTTATTTCATAAATACTGTACATAAACTACATTTTTACAACTGTTTAAGTAATTTATAGCTTCTTTTTTGCTCAAAAATTAGATTCAGTTCTAGCGATTTTATACAAAGAATGTGAAAGTATGTCTTTCAGTTTTATGTCCTGTGATATTGTAACTGCATTTACTCTGGAAGATCTTTATATGTCTCAGTAAAAACAAACTGCAATTTTGCAGCAAATGAAATATATTAAGGTTTACTTAAGTAAGTGAATATTTGAATCTCTGTGTTTGTTGCATATTTTTATACCATTATCTGAATAATTGTCCCCTGCTCCCCCAAAAAAAGCACAAACTAATCCATTTCTGCCCGCCCTCCCGGAAAAAAAAATATATATATATATAAAATTTCAAAACATTTTTGGGGAAGTGCATTTGCCTTTTATGAATGGAATATTTTATCATTTACAGTACAGAATACATCAGTTGTAACTTTAATTTTTAATGTGTAAACATATAATAATAATAAAAAGTGGCAAAAAAAGCGAAATATTTTGAGACTATATTAAGTTTCTGAAGTTGACATTATGTAGTTGTTTCAAACATCTTTTAGTAACAAATGAATTATTGTGCTTGCTACAAATGCATTATCAGTTTTTCCCACATTTGTTCTGAATGCTACAGATTTATTACTTTTGAGTACTACTTATTTTCAGAATGCTCCACAATTATTTAAATTTGTTTTGAAGAATATTTTATTTCAACATCTTCTAAAGAAAAGTGGTAAACCATTAGTGCATTTTTAAAATCAGTTTTAGAATTCTTTCCTCCATATTGAATCTCGACGATATATTATACATTTATTAGACAACATGCAGAATCATATAAAGCTTTTTCCCCTTCAAAATATTCATATAAAAATAAACAAGGAATTTAGATGGTAAAGGTTCAGGAAAGCTGGTGTTTTTTGAATAATCAAGAGTTTATTTTTATTTGTTATTTTACATAAGTATTAAATGTTCATTAACCTATGTGATCTTTTATTTTAAGTGTTCTTATTAATAAGTGTACTTAACATGAACTTTTTTATGTATAAAATGTATGTTCAGGTGTATATTTTAACTTTTACATATGGTTATACAAATTATTTGTATATAACTGACACAAGAAGCATTTAAGTGACTGAAATGCTACTGCTTTTATGTACTTTATCTTATAAATAAAGTTTTTTAAGATACAATTTTGTCCATATATTCTATATTTTCACTTTCTTTGAAAGATTTATTAAGATTCATTATCTAGCCTGTGATGTAATCATAGATGTTTTATGAACATAACTCATTTTAATCTTACTTAAGAGTAACTTCATGAAGATACACTTGAAAAAAATCACCCTTTTTGATGCAGGTAAGTAACCCAAGAGCAAATAGTCTGGTGTTTTCACTGCTTTGTGCTTTTCTGTTAAATATAACTGAATTTTATAATTGTGACTATTTTTACATTTTTTAACTAAATATTTTGGCAGGAGTATTATTCAAAGCATTTACTAAACTATAGTTTTATTGAAATCACGTCCTTATGTGAAGCTGTGCAAGTTATTTACTTTAATGCCTTCTTTAAATCTGGTACGTGGAACATGGACGTTATAAGAAATAGACAAACCCAAATGGGTTTTCTCACTCGTCTGACGCATTTCCGGCTGTCACCTTGATCATATCCGGAGGAGTAGGGACAACTTGCAGAAATTTAACAGTGGTTGCCTATTGCAACGTGTATAATTGTCAAGAAAGAGCTGGTTGTAGCACCTCATTTCACAAATTAGAATTTCTACATATTTTTATTTTTGAAACTGAGATTGATTTTTAACAATTTAGCATATTTATCAAGCATAATTAGTGTTCCAAATAATTATAAAGCTATTGCATGCTTTCAGCGCTGGATATTTTTTTAGCTTTTCCTATGCTGTCAGGAAATTTTTAACTACTTGTTTCAGAAAATAATATTTCAAACCTGAACTAATAAAATTTTCAAACAAGCAATTTTCTCTTGCAATTTTTATGCTTTTTATTGGTGTAAATAAGTAAAAAATACTAAAATATTTAAAAACGAATTTTTGAAAGTTTTGTTTAAAATTTTAAATTGTGCTGCATATTTAAAATTATAGATGAGTATTATAGCACAATTTCTATAAAGGAATTTTATTTCAATTATATTTCATAATACATCATAGTGATAAACACCTTTGACTCCTTAATTTTTATACATTTAATTCTAATTTTAAAATTGTATTTAGCTGTAATAATTAATTTTGCTTGTATTTTAGTGATTATTTTTTAAATTTATTTTTAGTTCTGCATAAATTTTTTTTTATTTACTGTTAATTTAATTTATTAGCTCGAAGCGGCATTTTGCGCTGTTTCACTATAAATATCCGTGTCTCCTTGCAAATTGTTGTTACCAAATATTATCGCCCTGTATTATATTTAAAGAAGTTAATTAATGAAGAATCTGCATGAATACATGTATGTTTCTTGCACTGTGACAAAAACGATGGTATCTAGAGCCACCAAATTTTGAATTATGTAATCCTCCACTCGAACATGGGCATCTGGACGGTCGAATTTCAAATATGTTTTAATCTATTTCATATTTTGTAAAACTTTAGCGAATTTTTGATTAACAAATTCAACGAGTTCAAAGCGAGCAATCGTAACACTGTACGGAAAATAACATATTTATCTCCAGTGCGGAAATTGTAAAGATACGCTATTTTCAAATGTATGTGGTTTACGGGCAAAGAACATGATATTCAATAAATATAGGTAACACATAAAACGTTAAAAAAAAAGGTTCCTTTTTGGCGTAATATAAAATATGAATGCTTCTAGATTTTATTTTATCTTTTTTCCCCTCTGAATACACTCAGAAAATTTTATGCTCTGAATTTTATGAATTACTAAAATAAATAATCCACTTTAATTTTAATAATTTAATGATGATATAATCAAATAAATAATCGTTTTGTAATGTTGTTATAGTTTTGAAAATCACTGCCTGAAAATGTTCATTAAATTAAATTTAAAAAAAAAAAAAAAATCTTGTTTAATTTTACTTTATTTATTTCAAAGCATCACATACTAACCTTATTTAATTTTACTTTATTTTTATGCAAAATTAAGTTCATAAATTTTGTGCTTAGAGTTTTTACAGTTTTACCAAAGTAAAGATGTTTGCACGAGAATTACGCCTGAAAAAATGCGTGAAATGCAGTAAAAACTGCTTTAATGAGATATATTAAATCCTATTTGAAAAAAACTGTGACTTTCATAATCTCCTCACTATACAACGTATCACATTTAATAATTAAAAACAGTTATGTGATACAAACGCCATAGGTTTCAGTGTTCAAGTAAACCAGATTGTCCGTATTCTTTCTCGCGGACACGTCGGTGACACGCGCCCTGTTCCTAATTTGAAAAAACCGTCAAATATGTATTAAGGTGGCCACCAAAATGAGTGATTTTGGTATATAAGCTTAAAATATTTTAGTTTGAGAGCAAACAAATATTTTAGGTGATAAATAAATAAAAATAATATTGCTGTTTTTCAAATTTTTACTTCTTAATAGCAAAAGTACTTTTATCAAAAATGATAACCATTTCTGAATGAGCAACTTGTAATTTATTTCATGATTGCAGCACAGCATTTAAGTGAATAATCATATTTCTAAACTGTTTATACTAATTCGTTTTTCATTTCTTATCTGTGCAGCTGATAAACAAGTTTGTTTTGAAGTTGACTCTTCATGTTTGTGCTTTTTTATTTAAAGTAACAGATCTTTGTTTAAGATGCTTGCAATACGAAAATTAAGAAATATGTATTAAAAAGTTACTGATGGTGCTGCTGGGAGTCTACTGCAGATAAAAGTGCAAAGGTAGTATTCAGATTTTTATGAAATTGCTGAGCGAAATTTATGATGTAAAGTTTTTGTAACTTTTTTGTTAACTTTGCAAGCTCCAAATTCTATTAAAAAGAGTTAAATGATTAAGTCATAATTCAGGAATTAACCAGACATTTCTGTTTAAGTTTTGATTTATAATGTAGTTTTTCTTTTACATATACAATGTTTTCTGTATTTAAAAATATTTGACAGTATTTAAAAAATTAAGTGTATGATGAAATTATCTTCATATATTTCAGTACAAAGGCATTCCTTCATATGTCTTTTAATTCATAATTTTATTCATATAAAGATATTAGGTACACACATCTACTTTACCATATAGTTTAGTCAAAAAGCACAATACATTGTAACTTGGTAGTGGTAAGCACTAGAAATGGAATTTTTAAGTAGAAGTTTTTGTCCATTGGAAATTCCAAAGCACAAAAACTTCCATTCAATGTGTTATTCATTTGGTTTACTGCACTGCAGCCATCTTTCTTTCCAGGGCACAAGTGCATGTCTGTTTCACTGACTTCCTTTGCTCTCAGGATCGAAATGAAACAACCAGATTTCATCTCGAATGACTTCCTGAAAGCATTCTGGATAATCATAAGAGAAACTTTGCAGAAGATCGTCACATCACTTTCTTCATAATTTGCATAATTTCCCTCAAAGAGCCACGGTATCTAATGAACATAAATTTTTCTGTATCTCAGTCATTTTATTAGCATTAAACATCCTGTATGCTCCATGATCTGTCTTGTGATGTATCTGTCATGTTGGATGGGTTGCTCGATGACTGATGTATTTAACCACTTGTGCTACGACTAAACTTCACGGTTGCGGTGCCGTGCGCTACAGTATAACAAGTGGTAAAGTGTCTCATTTATGCTGCTCCACGTCTGTGAGTGCAATCCAAAGCTGTAACTCGAGAAATAAACAATCGCGTTGTAAGGCGATGTGCGCACCACGTTATTTTCATTTTTGCTTGCGGTTTGAGACAAAAGTATCTCGACGTACGTGGCACATCTTTTTAGCGCAAGTGGTTAAACTGGTTATGTTAGTTGATGGTTTACTCAAACTGCAATTCATCCTGGTTGTCACAATTATTATAAGGTGGCATAAAGGTTCTTTGTCTAGGATGAATGATTTCAGAGTGCAATAATTTTCATCAGTGGTAAAATCCTGTGCCTTTGTTAATGATTCCGATTGCAGCCTTAAGGTGGCTCCAGATGGACAAAGAGATAAACGAAGTCTTTTCAGCAGGGTCGGGAGATGGACACTTTGTTATGTATGAGTGAAAGAATCCTCCTCCCTGGGAATTCAGTGCAAGTAAACACAGGGAGATATATAAGGTTGTTTCCTGAGAAGAAAAAAAAAACTTTCCTGTTTAGAGCAATGGGCATGTTGGCCTGCTAAGAACGATCATTCCTCGTGTATAATGTGCGACAGCATTTTTCCTGTAACAAAATTCTGAAATTACGGGACTAAATATATCCAAGTCCCATATTGTCAAGATATGCAACTGTTAAGGCTTTCATCTTATTAAAATTCATGTTATTGTTAAAACTTGAGTTTGAAGTTCATTTCAACCCTGTGTCACACCCCAGGGTTTGCGTAGCGGTTACGGCCACTACACCACACAATCACCACCCTGAAAGCACTGAAGCACATTACTTTACATTAACCTCACAGACTGGCAGCAGTTTACTGTAAATCAATGTTGCTGAGTTATGTCTGGATTTGTAGAAAATTTGATCACTGCACGCTGCCATAACAGGTTAGCACGTTGATCATCCATTGTAGCTTACTTGTAAAAAGAGAAAATTTAAATATAGGCTAGGTGGTAAAGGACAAATGCCTTCTATCTACAAAATTTCATTTAGCTAGTGCTTACCATTATAGGGTTACAGTGGATTGTGTGCTACATTTTGACTTAACTTCTGTATTAGCTTTAAATACACTCTATGAGCAATGAGTATGATAAATCATATATGCCAAGTGATAATCAGCCATCATTTAATGTTTTTTACCAAGCTTCATCTAAAAATACTTATTTGAAAGAAATGCCAACTGTGTAATACATTTTCAACAACCAGACTTCTCTTGTACTAAAATATGTGTTTTTAGAAATGCATCATGTAAAGTGTTTTCATTTAGCTTATAAGAAATTAGAAACAGATATTGAAAGAAGACTAATTTGGCAGTTTTTTAATACATTTTTTCACAGCAAGATATTGCTTATACTAAAAATATTCTCAATACATAGTATTGTAACAATTATAAATTTATTTGCATAGCTCAAAATATATAAACGCTAATTTAATATCTTATTTCTATATAACAAAAGAGAAAAAAACTTTTAAAAACTATTGTTATTAAATGTTAGTGTGCACAAAAAAATTTCAGTGTATGTAAAAAATTATTAAAATAATATCAGCACAACTTTCATTTGTTTAAGAAATTCAGATATTATGTAGGAGTAAAGGATAGCAGCAAATAAATTACAATGAGATGTTGTATGAAGGATGAAATTTCGTGAAAGAATTATTAAATAAATCTATACAATATTATGAGTACAAAAATTCAGAAAGTAAACTAAAAAGGAATTATGAATAACATTTTGGTGAAACTTGAATCCTATGCAAAAATTATTATTCCCTTTTAAATGCTGGCTTTTAACTATACAAAATTTAATTAGCTGTCTAAAAACTACTTGAGACCATTAAATAATTTTTAAACAAACTAATTTTCATTTATATTTTTTTGTTCTAAATTACAAAAGTGTTACTTTGACAAAATATGAAAAAATTAAATTTTATCAATCAGAGTATTACAATCTTGCTTGAAAAATTTGCAAATAATATTGGGAAAAAAAAACTACATAAAAATCAACTTTTTTGAAATTATGTGCAGTGTATTCCTGCAGTGAAATAAATGTTCTTACATGTATAGTAAAGTAAACTGCCTACATTTACATTGAAGGGTCAGCTACTGTATCTATGCTATATATGCAGTCGTTTGTTTGATATTTTTGTGAAATTTAACTTTTAAAAATACCTGGAAGGATACATTTTAAAAATGTAGAAGTGTTCAACATGTATTGCTTCGTTTTCTAACATCCTCTTTGAAAAATGATTGGTTTTGAGGGGGATGCTTATTATTAATGCAGTTTTTATCATTATTTTAAAATAATTAATTTCTTGAAAAATTCATGAAAGTCATACTCATTAAGAGTTCAAAATAGTTAAGTCGACGCAGGAATTTAATTTTTGGGAAGAATGAGCTAGAAATATGGCTACACATTAGGAAAAAAAATGTAATGTGTTACCTTATATTTTACGTGTAGATAGTAAATGGCGTTATAGAACTAAATCTTTATTTTAAATTAGTAAATGGCGTTATAGAACTAAATCTTTATTTTAAATGAAAATCACATTCTAAAGCTTATCTTGGGGAAACTTATCTTTGTTAAATCAAGGAACTTAAGGACATAATCCTGTATGATAACCACAGAAATTTCTAAAATGGATAAGAGTAGTAGACAAACAAAGTTAGGTTCCTTCAATACTCAACTTCAGTGACATCAATTCACATATGCATGTGGGAGAAGCAAAGACTTAATGGGAGTATAGAATAATTGTTTTTGAGCAGACTGTGTGTGTGTAAATGGCGTTATAGAACTAAATCTTTATTTTAAATGAAAATCACATTCTAAAGCTTATCTTGGGGAAACTTATCTTTGTTAAATCAAGGAACTTAAGGACATAATCCTGTATGATAACCATAGAAATTTCTAAAATGGATAAGAGTAGTAGACAAACAAAGTTAGGTTCCTTCAATACTCAACTTCAGTGACATCAATTCACATATGCATGTGGGAGAAGCAAAGACATAATGGGAGTATAGAATAATTGTTTTTGAGCAGACTGTGATTCAGTGATGATGTGTTCATAGATTTCTGGTCGAGAAGAGCAAATTTTGTAATATTAGAATCGTAGAAGCTTTCTGGAGAAGATAATACAGAAGTGGATAACTGCCAATGATGAAAATGAATGCTGAAATGATGATGGAATCTTGTAGGTATTGGCGATGAAGAAGATATCCAGAAAGAGAAATGGCAAAATTAGCACTGCTAAAGCAGCAGCATAGTGAAGTTAACATTCATTAGCCATGATGGCATTCAACATATAGGAGGAAGTTAATTACAAAATGAACATGCTGTTGTTCATGCTGTAACTGATCTCGTTAAATAATTTATCACAGCACTAGTTTAACCAGAATGATTTGAATAACAACTGGTCACTGCTCAGAATGATCATAAGACTGGAGAGAGAATTTTAATGCAGCAAGCACTGTTGTGAACTGTAGGAGAAGTGAAAACAACTTTTAATTATGAGAAACATCAGAAAGTTTCCAGAAATGACCTATAAGTAATATTGATGTAGGTACAGTGGGGGTAAGGATTGGAAGATTTGAATATGTATCAAAAGAGCGAGCAGTTTGAGCTAATAAATTGTATTTGGGTGGTATTATTGTTCTTCAGTTTGGTTTTCTAATGCAGTTATCTCATTTTTCCGATCCCTGATGTTTTTTTAATCATACAGGTTGATATAAAAGTCACATATGTTAAAATTTAAAAAAATGTGTAAATTTCACAATGAATATTAACAGCAAATTGTTTCAATAGATGATGCCTTTGTACTGTCACAAGTAATGTTTTGCTTAAAATTTCACTTGTAGTTTATGCAGTTAATTTCAAAAATGATTTATTTGGGGCAAGATTGATATTAATTTCCCAAGCAGAATGAATTTTTATGATTGAGCATTATTTTGCAGTGCACATTGACAGAAAAGTTGAAGCATTTAAAGAAACATTCCCAAATATTTGTGTATCTAGAAAGGTGATTTTTCATTTAATAACGTCACTTTGAGAAACTGAAAGCATTCATCATAAGACACAAATTGTGCACTCTAGTATAATAAATTTGACTGTGATGCTAGTTTTCTCGCACTCTATGTTGCAACTACAACACTTTATTCTGCACTTCATCTATCTTGTCTCAATTCAGAAGAGACTGGTCCTGTCTTTTTGAATTCGAACAAAATGGATTTCATTTCCTAACGGTAAGTGTTTTTTAGTTTCTTGAAATCAGGTTAATAAGTGAAATATCATTGTCTTGTTGGGCTCTTAAACACTTGAGATGATCTCGTAAATGCTTCAATTATATTTTTCTACAAGACCACAGTCATTGCAACATAAAACTAAATCAAAAATTCAGTCTGATTGGGAAAATCTCTATTTTGCGCTAAAACAGTTTTAAAGCTTGCAGAATAAACTGTAAATAGAATTTCAAATGCTATATTTACTTGTAACAGTAAACAACTATGATCCATTGAAATAATTATTCAAAATTAATATTTCTTTGGCAGTACCTACAATTTTCAAAAGTTTGAATTGTTTTATTTTACCCTGTATGATTGAATCAAACATGTAGTTATATTTCTTATTCATTCTGTTATATATCATGCAGAAATAAAAGGATAGAGAAATATTAAATGCATGTGTAGAAGTAATTATTTCAGAATTTAATTGGTTTGTTTTTAATTCCTTAAAAGAGTTTTAAAAAGTAATATAAGAAAAGGTTTAAATGTTTTCCTTAAAATTAATGAAGTTTATTTTGTTATTTTATCTCCTTGGTATCATATTTTTACTGGTATTGCAGAAATATTTGATATTTCAAAATACAGTTTAATGTATTTATAAATGACATGAAACTGTAAATAAAGTTAAAAAACATTCGTAATTATTATTTTTAATCTTCCTACTACACGGGTACATTTTTCTGTTTCTTCCACTTAGTAGTGGAGGAAGAAGGGAAAAAAAAAAAAAATATATATATATATATATATATAGAGAGAGAGAGAGAGAGAGAGAGTTCTAAATTTCTTACTTTTTGTCTCTCTCTCTCTATATATGTCAAAAAGTAAAATTTTGAACCAAATCCTATATATATATGTACATAATTTTTCAGTGCTCAATAGTGCATTGAACAGGTTAGTAACTACCAGAGGCATTTGATAATCTTTGGTGGTAAAGGAAGTTACAAGTTTTAAACAACTAAATATTTATAAAGATTGCTTAATATTGCTATATGTTTGTTCAATACTTTGCTCTCTTTATTTTGTGCCATGTAATAGGACACTGATTATAAAAGAGCTAACTTAAAAAAAATATTGTATAAAATTATCAAAGCTACACTTGATTTCATAATGAATGAAAATTTTGAGTAATAATCAATAATAATTTAAACCAGAGATAATTAAAAAATTACTGTTATTATTTAGCTTAAAAAGCATAAATGCTATATTAATCCTGCTCTAAATCTGTTATGAAAATAAGTTAACAAATCTTCATTAATTAGACTTCATTAACAAATCTTCTTCATTAGACTTTGTCTGGTGATGTTTACATTCCAAAACAAATGGATTTATAATAGCTCAATCTTCACACAAATAGCACTCTGTCTTTAACAAGAGCAAAGTTGTTATACAAAATCTATTTCATTTCTTAAGTATATGTAATAAAAGAAGCATTAGATGCACCGTGTTTTGGAACATTTTGCCACTGTTATTGTAGTCAAAACTCTTACTACGTGTCAGTATATTTTGAATATTTTTTTCAAGAAATTTTTATTATTCAAAGGAATATCTAAACAGTACAGTTTTAAATGTTGAACAATAAGATTTCATATTTATTCCATTTTAAGCTGTAGGAAGATTTTTAAAATTTTTTTAAAATTTCCAATTTTAAAATTTAGTTTAAAAATCCTTGCTGTGTTAGAAATTTAAGTATCCAAAGTACTCTTTAACAAGAAAAACATTTTTCATAATTTTAAAATTATTTCTGTGGAATTTGCAAATATTGGAAAAATTATTTTGCTTTTAGGTATACAGTATATAATAAATGTGATCATTTTCAAGTCATGTAGATTTTAAAACATAACTGAAATTGAACATTAAGGTGGTTTCAAAAGTCCCATCTGGAATATAGATTTCACTTGTTTAACTTTTCCTGTTAAAAAGTGCATCTAAAATTCTTACAGTACAACAAAAATTTTTAAAATTCTCCATAAGTATTTCAAATGTAATAAATAATCCTAGTGTGTGTCTTCTCCCAGAATTCAACACTTTCTACTACTTATTATACATGACTATCATTTTATACATTATTTTTATAATCATTCACATGTAGAAGAATAAGGAGCTTTTTTAATGACTTTCTTTGTAACAATAATACATTTAGATAACTATTAAAGATTTTTTAGGGAATACAGATTTTTCTATACCTTAATTTTTAGTGGCAACAAAATTAATGTATTCTATACGTTAATTTTTGTTGCCACAGGAAGAGCAAAATAAGGTTCAATTCAGAAAAATATTTTAATGCAAATATTAAATGATGATCTTGGGCCCCCTTCTAAATGTATATGAAATGATGAAATATACAATGACAAACAATATTCGAAAAGATATGCAAAACTTTGCTGAATGATAAAACGAAAATATGCATCTCCTGTAGGAACACACTAAAAGACTATTTTTTTTTTTTTTTTTTTTTTTTTTTGCCAAGCCTGAAACAACCTTTGGTTCAATGGCACAGTGAAAATATTTGGTATAGAAATATATGTTTCTGAATGCCCAGGATTTATCAACATGAAATATAATTGTAGTATCACAAAAACATATATTGTGACATTCAAAAACCTTTTTTTTGGACTACACATAAAAGTCTAAAACACTCAAAAGGTTTTGACTGAGACACCATACTTTCTTTTTCTTATGTCATATCAGCGATCTAACGTGTAAAACATTTTATATATGAAGTTTAAATTTGTAAGATATCGCAGAAGATTTTAATATACATGACTTGGCAACACTCTATGGCTATAAGAGAAGCTCTAAACACCCTGTATAGCTTGGGGAACTAGGGGCTGGGATTTGCTTGACTCAGTTGTTCAACTTCCTCATCTTCATCTTTCTGCCTGCTGTAAAAGACGGGAGGGAAATATTCATTACACGTAGTTAAAAACTGAATTTTTTCATTGGAAATAAAAATACATACCAATTAATTCAAGTTAAATATAAAAGCATTTTAATGGCTACATTTTGAATTTGGATAATCACATAGCCAACACTAGCATTAGTTCTCTAGTTATCTGGATTGCCTGATTTTTGTTTTACACTAAGCGATCCTGATATCAGGAATTATCTTCATTAACTCCAAAAATAAAATTGTGTTTGTTGTAAATTTATTTGCATATTTTATTTATTTTTTGGTGCACATCTGCACCAAAAATGGTTAGTTTTAAATGGTTGGTTGGTTTTAAAATATTTTTGCCAAATTAGGTGATAGGAAAACTATTAAGTTTTCAGGTCATGTCGACACAACTTCAAAAGAATCTAAACTGTCAAATTCGATTCAAATTAATAATTATAACCTGGGTTATTAAAATTAAATCTAACATGATTTTGACATAAAATATATTGATATAATATTTAGATGTGGCGAAGCAACTCGAGGGCTTAAAATAACATTTATAGCGCAAGAGTCATCAAGTTTTTTGGTGCTGGAAAAGTGAAAAATGTGCAATGCCGTCCCCGAGACTTGAACTCAGGGCCCCCAAATACACGTTGAGTATGTTTCATTATACAACAAAGGCATGCGGAAAGGAGGAAGAAAATACCTTATACACTCTCCCTTTGAGAGGGTAACTGGTGACGAATTATCGTCCACCACCTTTTAGTTTGGGTACCATTTATAGAGTTGTCATTTTTTTGAAGCAAGAGATGTAAAAAAATCGGCAGTGCCCTTTATCAGCGGCTAGGCAAGCCAAGGCAGTGTAACTCAAACTCTGAACCTTCCGAATATGCATCGAGTATACTTCCACCAGGAAGGCATGCGGAAAAGTGGGAGAAAATACCTTATACATTTATAGAGCAAAGAATTTAACTATGCTATGTCATATGAATGAGAATTTCCTCCTGTAATAATCATTCGACTAGTAACTTTGAAATATTTACTATAGAAACATAACATGAAATGATGGCAGAGTTCAAGTTCAAAATATAGGGGAGGAGAGAGCAAATCCTTGCAACCAGTTGTAAAGAACGCTCCTGAACTCTACTAGAAAGACCTATAATGCTCTTGACTAAAGAGAACGTCGGTAGCAAACTCCTCACACTACGAGGACTATAATTCATTTTAAATTCATATTTTAAAGAACTGTGAATGGCAACGACTTAACGGAGTAATATGCATGCGTAAAGAGAAGAGAATTCTGGTCGGACGCCAGTGAGAGAGAGTTTGGGAAGCTCCGCCAGCGAGCTGAGGTGTGGAGACTAAATTTGTCCAGTGATGACGAGTGCTATCTTCGTTAACGTCTCTGATCGTGTCACCAACTCGGATATGTACTCAAGTTTTCTAAATGTATTAATTAAATGTTGTATCTGTGGTATGTGCTGTAATTAAAGTGATGCATCACCAATACCAGTGTTGATACTGAAGCATCCACGACGTCACAGACGAAAAAGAAAATAAAAATTGGAGGTTCCAACCGAGATTTGTGTGACAAGAGACCAGGTATGTGTTCTCCACAATATTCATTTCCAGGCCTGAAGAGTATAATGTAGTTATTATTTATTACTTATTCGGGAAATCAATTCCCAAAGCAGAAGTAGCACATCATTGCATAAGAGTTTTAAACACTCAATGTGTTTGTTTTATATATCTAACAAGATATTTTCCTTTTGCGGTATATTCGGGAAAACATTTTCCCATTAACACGTAGCACATCAGTGCATTTTATAGCACGTCAGTGCATAAGAGTTTTTAAAACAATCAAAGTGTTGCATTTAAATATCTAACGAGATATTTTTCTTTTGTATGATAATGGGAAAAATCCATTCCCGTAAATAAACAGCACATCAGTGTATTTATGTTTAACGTTTCGCTATAAATTGGTAATAGAATCTTAACTGTTTATTTTGTGTTATGTGAAAGCACATCAGTGCAATATTGCAATTTTCATTTCTAAGTCATTAGAAGAAAATTTATGTTAAATTCTTGTGAAAGAAATAAGTTGTTGAATATATTAAAAACTTGTTACTTTGGTTTTCTCATGAAAGCACACCAGTGCTGTATTTTAATAGGATGTGTATTTTCTGATAAGTAGAATGTTAAATTTTATGATTTAATTTTAAATTTTTAAGCTTTGAGCAGTAAAGAAATGTTCTAATAGTGTTCTGATTGAAACCTGCGCCTATCGAATTTACGTAGTATTTGCGTTGGCTATGTGTTTGCCAACGGAAGTAGCTGTCATGAAAACGATAGTTAATTAAAGGTGTTTATATTTATTGGCGCCACTCTGGTTTTTTTTCTGTCTGGCTGTACTAAATGAAAAGAATTTGTTATTATTTTTTATACGAAGTATTCAGTAAGGTTGTTTATTCGTTTTATGTTCGAATGGAAATAAATCCAAAATGATTAATGCTTTTATTAACCTTTTATTTTCATTTGCCTAATTTTGTAAGAAAGAAGAAAAGTTAGTGTTTTTTATATCTCTGATATAGTTTTATGTGTATTATTTGTGAATAACTATTTGAGTTATTTGTTTTGAACGATTACTTTTGTGAAAATGGCATTTTTGGGGAAAGCTAAGAAAAGGGATCTATTCCTTGTCGCTTCAGAACTTGGGGAAATAGCTTTAGAAGATATGAAAAAGATAGATTTAAAACAATTAATAACGAATAGTAAAAATTATGAGGAAGAATTTGTTAAAAATTTGTTAGAAAGTAATATGACTGATAGGATAGAAAAGGAAAACTTAGAGAAGCAAACAAGAGCGAAAGAACTACAGTTAGAACAGGAAGCTAGGGAGAGGGAATTTCAGATACTACAACAAAATAAAGAAATTGAAAAGCAACAGTTAGAACTAGAATGCCTTAAAGCAAAACAGAACACTGAATTTGCTAAACCTGGAGGTGAAACCGTATTTAATCAGAATTTTCAGAAACTTATGCCCAAGTTTAATTTAAAGACTGATGATATGAGTTTATTCTTAGAACTTTTTGAGAGGCAAGCTAAAGTTTTAAAATTGTCCACGGATCAATGGGTGTCATATCTCATTGGTGTCCTTCCGGTTGAGGTAAATAATATAATTGCTAGGGAGCCTGAAGAACAGGCTAGAGATTAACAACATATTAAAGAATTACTACTTAAAAGATTTAAGTTAAGTGCTGAGAAGTTTCGGCAACTTCTTGTTAAGACTCAGAAAAATCCGGATGCTACGTGGTACGATTTTTATCACGAAATGAAAACATTTTTAGATGGGTGGCTCAAGGGATTAAAAATCGAAACATTTGAGCAACTCAAGGATTTAATGTTGGTAGATCAAATTAAAAGGCGCACGCCTAATGAGTTTAAGGAACATTTTATAGATGAATGGGCCACGATCACTTCACCAAAACAGTTAGTGGGTAAAATAGAGGAATTTGAAGATGCGAAAAAGACGATGGTTGGGAAAACGAAATTGGGTGAACTGAAAACGAAAATATCAAGTAGACAAATGGGTGTTTTTCAGTCCACTGGTAACGTTTTCAAAAATAGAAAAAACCCTCATGGCACACAATTAAAAAAAGATGATGACGCACGCAATGTTGGGAAAAAGTCGGACTTGAATTTTGATAGGAGAAAAAGACTCCAGTGCTATGAATGTGGATCTTTTGACCATTTACGTCCTCAGTGCCCTAATTTTAAAACTAAAAAGGCAGATTTGTATCGGATAAGCGGGAGATCAGAAAAGAATCTGTTAGATCCCTATACGTTAAATGGAAGAGTAAATGGTTTTGAAGTACCTATTCTAAGAGATACAGAAGCAACGGTAGATATTATTTGTCAGAAATATGTAGACAGAGATAGAATGAAGGGGGAACATGTGTAGGTTCGACATTTGTTGGATGATCATATGACTTGTTTACCTGTTGCTGAAGTAGATATTGAATGCGATTTGGGTACAGTAACCACCAAAGCAGCTGTTATAGGAGACCACTTAGACCAAGGACGATATATATTAGGCAACCAGACAGCGGCTCTTCTCAGAGGAACTGAGAAAAATTATTCGTCGTATGTCGGTAATGTTAATGCGGTCGTTACTCGATCTCAAGCACAACAATTAAAGGAAGCGGAAAATTTAGGTGAGACGAATCAAAATTCTGAGCAGAATGAGTTAGAATTGGAAGAGGAGGACGATGCTCATGAGAGGTCTGAAAACAGAGAGATATTACCTCCTGTCAACCTTTGTGTCCCCACAAGTCCTGCGATTCAAATAGACTCAAGTACTTTTATTGATGAACAACAAAAAAGTAAAGAACTTGCGCCTTTATTAGAACTAGTAAAAAGCGGAAGTAAAACAAGTTATGGGATTAAAAATGGGGTATTAGTAAAAAAGAAGGTAAATAAGTTAGAAGGAGAAGAACATTTAATTGTTGTTCCAGAAAACCCCAGAGAGCAAATTAAAGCAATTTGTCATGAAGGAACTTCAGGTCACTTAGGAGTTCTGAAAACAAAAGACTGGTTATAAAGACATTGAGGAATTCGTTAAAACATGTGACTCCTGTCAACGTGTAGGAAAAGCAAGTGACAAAAAAAAAAGCACCGTTGGTAATAGTACCTGTGATATCAGAAGTCTTTAGTAAGGTTAATGTAGATGCTTGCGGGCCTATGCCTACATCTACTGAATGTAATAAATATCTTATTACAGTTATGTGCTTAGCATCTAAATATCCTGACGCCGTCCCGGTACCGGATATAACGTCGAAATCTGTTGTAAGTGCACTCTTGCAGGTATTTAGTCGGATGGGTTTTCCAAGGGAGGTTCAAACTGATCAAGGAAAATCTTTCATGAGTCGCTTAACCGTTGAATTTTTGAAGAGGTTTGGTATAAAAATTTCCAGCTTGTTTGTAATGGAGAACCAGTTTCCCCTTTACATGTTAACCCCAAATGATATGTGGTGACAAAGCAGAAAAATTGTTCTAAACAGTTGTTCTTCCGAAACAAACGGATGTGTGATAGCAGCCTTACAAGACCTCATTTCAAATTTACTGAGCAGTTGATGATGGCTTCTCTATCTTCTTAA
Organism: Stegodyphus dumicola; assembly: GCF_044657685.1. Taxonomy (NCBI): domain Eukaryota; kingdom Metazoa; phylum Arthropoda; class Arachnida; order Araneae; family Eresidae; genus Stegodyphus; species Stegodyphus dumicola. The sequence goes on from NC_140776.1 coordinate 137,886,190, forward strand.
AAGCATTTTTGACTAGCATCACCTCACTACGCCAAATCTTAATGATAATAACGCTCTTGAACTTGTAAGGATTATATTAATTTATCTAACAGTTAAATTTTGAGTTAAACTTCCTTTCCTATCACTTTAACTTACAACTTCTGGCCAGAACGTAGTTTTAGAATCACGTTTGAATGCAAATGAGGAAGAGCGGCATTTAATCGCAAAGTTCTACTTTCTTAGCTAGAGAGAACCAGAGATTCTGGCTAGCATGCGTCCGCCTTTTTAGGCTACTCTCTCTTAAGCTATTATTACGTCGGCTGTGCTTTAGACCTTTGATGGCTTCGCAGTCAATTAGTATTAAGGGGCGAACTCCATAAGAAGTTTCATAGCTTCGGCTATATTTTTTTAGTTAAGTTCTCAGTCTCCTAAGTTCAGGCTCGAGTGTCGGCTTTATTGTAAAACTCCAAGACAGAGTTCTGTTAAACCTTATTTGAATAATAAAGGGTCTTTAACCTTTTTCAAATTTTGGTTACTGTCTCACGACTAAAGCGATTATTCGCTTACTAGTTCTTAAGATTCTTAACATTAAACTGTAACTTAAAGTACACAGGAGTGAATCTTACAAACTTCATAGCGCGTCTTTAAAAGTAAACCTGAATTGCATGTTCATAGTGGTGCTACTAGAGCCACACTTAATGCGCCTAGCGCAAAATTTTAATAGACGTCATCTTTGAGATGTACAAACATGGCTACCAAATTTAGTTTTTCTAGCACAACTCCTTCTTGGTGTTGGAACTTTTTTCCGTCAGTGTATATTAAAGCACTTCTGATAAAACTACTTTGAAAAAAATAAGGAAAAAATGCAATTTGTACAAATAAAACTTAAATTGTAAAAATTTTATTTTGTTTGGGGTGATACTTTTTCAAACATTTGTCATTCCCCAAATTTTTATATTTCCTCTAACAGTTATCAACTTTTCTTCTCAATTTACGTTTAAAAGATATGATCTAATTCATACAAATTAAAAACCGAAAGGTATGGATATTTATTGGGAGATGTAATAAAAAATCAAGAGTTTCCTATTTTACCTGAAGTGTTTTGGCAGCTTTGAAATATTTTCATTAAAATAATAAATTTATATAAAGCAAGTACAAAGAGATCTAATAATGTATATTCTGTTTCGTATTACATTTTATGCAAATAAAAAGTAGTTTATTTTAGTACTGCAAAAATAATAAATAATTTTTTTACAGTTAAATATCGCTTAATGAACACCTCCCATAACAAATAAAACAAAATGTAAAAAATTATCCCTGTTAATGAGCGATGTGTCACAGCATGAGTGATGTGAAGACACCGTGATATCACATGCAAGATCCTGCCTACATATCGGCTATCAGTCTGTGTTCAGCGCTCATTTAGCTAGCATCTTATTTATGCTTGTGAAAGTTATATCCAAGCACTTTTTTTTGTTTTAATGGAAAAATTCTGAGCATGCTTACATGTTCGTCCACAAAGAATATGCTGCAAGAAGACAGAGGTAGCAGAAGAAAAGTCACCGTAGAAGTTACACATCAAATCATTGAAAATGAGGTGCGAGCATAGTGGGCTGACCTAGCACATAGTCGGTCTGCATTACCGATTTTTTATATCCTTCAAAAACAAATTAAAGAGATTGCTTCTTCAAAACGTGTAAGAATTTTTACTCAATAGCCATATATTCTCCGACGATGTTGAAAGACTGCTTCTTGTTTGGATCAATAAGAAGAAAATACAACTAATACTATTAACAAAAGCATAATTTGTGAGAAAGCGAAACTAATTTTTGATGACCTCAAAGAAGACTCCACGATCATCAATGGACGACGAAGAAGCATTCTAGGTTAACCAGGGGCGATTCGAAAAGTTTCAGAGGAAATCCGCATTCACAACATTATGAGGCATGGAGAAGCGGCAAGCTCAGACATAAGGGCAGCCAAGAAATTCATCGGCGTATTCATGAATCTTGGAAATTCTGAGTGTTATCTGCTGCAGCAAGTTTTTCATTGTAATGAGATGGGTCTCTTCTGTAAAAATATGCCAAAGCAATTTTATGTTTCTGCAGAGGACATGGCATTCCTGGGCCACAAACCAATGAAAGATTCTATCTGTTGTTTTGTGCAAATGTAAGTGGCAATTTGAAAATTAAATCCCTACTCATTTACCATTCAGACAATCCACGAGAAGCCCAGAAGAGCAGACTAAATGTCATGTGAAGGTCCAACAACAAGGCTTGGATGGAACATTTTTACTGACTGGATCAATGAGGTGTTTGGTTATCTGTAAAAAATAAAATCGAACACGACTTTCAGAAGTTTGAGCACGTGCTTGTCAAGCCTGTAATCAACGGAATTGTGTCTCTGGCCGAGATAATGACGAGATTGATACAAAATGAGCTAATGATAGCATCGCCATAGGACAGCAACATCAATGAGCTAATGATAGCATCGCCATAGCACAGCAACATCAATGAGCTAATGGAAGAGCATAGCCAGGGGCTGATCGCCGAAGAGTATATGGAGTTGCATTCTGTATCACAGTAAGAAGCAGTGGAGGAGATTTCATAAGGGAAGGAGGAGGATGTTGTGGCGAGGCTGTAAGTAGCCTCAGTAAAGTAATAACCTTCCAGCAAAACAAGGGAGATTCTAAAAGGGATAGGAAAGTGTTGCATCGTAAGTTGAGAAGCATCATCCTTATAAGGCAGTAGCTATGTGCAGGGCCGAAGCCAGAGCGTAAGCAACTGTTGCGGCCGCACCGGGCAGCAGAATCTATGGTCAGGAAAATGCTTAGCACCTTGTTTCTTGTTTTGGCTTATTCTGAAGCGTAAGCCAAAACAAATGTCTTTAGACAACTTTCTCGTAAAAAAGAACGTATTATAAATTTTTTTGAGTATTTTGTTTCGAATGGAACACATCTTATTTTACATTGATTCCTGTGGAAAATGTTATTTTCGTTCAATGAGTGTTTGGCATTACAACTAAATTTTGGAAAAAGTTATGCTTGTTAAGCGAGATTCAACTCTATTTAGTTTTAAGGCTGGGCAAATAAAAATTAATTTCATTTTGGTTGACATCAAAATGGATTGTGTGCTTAGGAAAATAATTTTGTTTGTTTGTTTGTACTTTGTTTTACAGAAATAAATATATTTTACTATTTTAACTGCATAAATTTTTGAAAACAGAATAACGTGAACAATAAAATTTCTTTAAATGCATTACAGTATGCAGGTAATCATATTAACGTGATATTTCAAATATTTGAATGGGTTGTGGTCATAGTCAGTCCAAATATTTGCAGTTCTGCTGTGAATGTAGAGTATTATTTGTTATTTCAGATTTAGTGTAGGCTGGATACATTTGTGAAAGTATATTACTTAAAAAAATCTATTCGTTTCTGATCCTGAACATAAAAATTTATAATTTTTTTATTTATTTATTATTTTTCTTGCAGTACAAAGATTTAAATCTGTGTTAGACTACTGGTATTAAGTTGTAATTAAGGAAAAGATTGAAATGTTTTGTGTATGTCAAAAAGGGTATTTGTAATGCCAAAAATAACATTTGAACTCTGAATAACATTTCAATGTAATATGCAAAATAGCGCGCATTTAACAATTTAGAATTTTCCAAAAACATATTACTTGCATTTTAAGAAAGACCTTACATAATTCGACCATTCTTAAGGAAATCTGTCTCGTGAGAAGAAGCTATTCACATGAAACCAATATAAATTCATAAACCCAATTTCAATTCAAATTTTATTTTTTATCCCATGATATTATTTATTATCTTATTTATAGGAATACTAGACTATAGCAGCAACTTTTAAGGTGAGGAAATGTAAGAGTAGGAAAATTTATGTCCAATAATATACCCCTTCGAAATTTGACGAATTTGATAAGAATCTAGACAAAAGAAAATTATCAAATATCATCAGTTATCTTACCTTCTCAACATAAGGATGATAACAATTATTATAGCATTTCCTATGATAAGGACACCGATCAATATTGAGGGTATTATAATATCTGAAAGAAAAATAACCGATTAAGAATGTATCGATTAATTTTAACTATTTGAATACTAATTAAAAACAGCTATACCTACCTTCTAAATATGCTGGTCCAGATGGCATTATGGGCTTTTTGGTAGAGGTGGCGTTAACATATTCAAATGCCACTTCCTGACTTTTATTTGGAGCCAAAGTTGTGGTAGTTGTTTCTTCTAAAGCTGCGGGAAAGCAAATATAATTTATAATAAACAATTTTTTATGTAAAAAAAAAATGTGCGTAAGTAATAAAGCTTGCCATAAAAGTTACTTAGATCAGAGGAAAGAGGAATACAAAGAAATAGAAAACAGTTCAAATTTCCATAGGTGACGCTTTTTAACAAAAATATTCAAATAGAAAAATATCCTTTTTTAGTGCAAAATAGGATATACTCTTTTGCATAAAAAGTGAACTGTCAGTACTAGGAAACTATTCTGTTTCAATCACAATGCCTTCAGAAATGGAAGAGCATAATCTACTCATTCAGATATTTAAGAGCAACAGTTGCTCAGTTGTATTGTGAAAATAATCTTTTGCAAGCCTAATGATAAGTTTGAATTATGAAAAATGGCGAAGGAATTTGAAAAGATTCGAAATCTGTGCATGGCTCCAGGTAGTGTACAGCGGTTTATTTGGAGCAAAATTGTTTAAGAAATGGCTGTTGCTGTGGCTGAGTTTCCTATCCTTAATATTCAGCTGCAAATGGTGCATGAATTGTGCATTCATTGGTCTACAATACAAAAGATGCCAGGGATAATTCTACAATGACAAACCTGTGAAATTCGCATGGTGTAAGAGTTGCAGCCACAAGATGCACAAAACAATGCAGAATTTTCTTTATGCTTTATCACAAGAATGTCTGTTGATGAAATGTTGCCGTCATCCTGTGGACAGATGCTTGATTATGGTAAAATATGTAAGAGCTATCTAGATAAGGGGATGGATGCCTTCACGTAGGACTTAGAAACTGGCTTGTGCCATGTTACTTATAGTCTGTGAAGAGATGAGTCATGTTTCCTATGATAAGGAGCTGTACATGAAAAGTCTTTGCTTTTTGATTATGAGATTGTATTGTGTGAAATTATTATTTATTCTGGGCTAATTTCTCTTTGAAGAGCTCATACAAAGTATTCTGTAATGCATTAAATTACAAATGCACATTACTGTCAGATGTTTTCACAGTATGAGATTCCTGCCTTGCAGGAATGAGGATGTTGAGAGACAGTTTTTGTGTAAGCTGGGCTGCACTTCATATTGACCATCAATTAAAGATATTGTGTCCTACCAACTTGTGCAATGCTCACGTGATTTCAAGAATTTTTTTTTGAAACTTTAGTCTCCGCTTTCTAAACTTAAAAAACTTATATGATTTCTAATTAGATTGTTGGAATTCATAAAAGGTCACGCTTGATTCAGAGCTTGCCTGGGCTGGAGGCTAGTGTAAAGCAGCATCACCGATATTCCTCAGAAATTATTTCCTGCAACGACTGATCATGTTCTAACATGCCATATGTTCTATGCTTCTTACATGTCATAGCTGCACAGTGCATACATGATAAACATGTGCTGTAACCCAATTGCATTTGTCTTCTTTGAGGTTTTTACATTTTACATTGAAATATATAGTAGTTTTGAATAAATTTTGTTGAAAACTGTCACATAGTGGAGATAATTTATGCTTTTTATTTCATTGTATATTCTGAGTTACATTAATGCATGCTCATAGGAACGGGCTGCAAAGGGTTCTGAATAAGGAAACTTTAATTATAACCATCCTCTATATTATTCATAATAATTAAAGTCAATCATTTTCAAAGATTAGGACAACACTATGTATTTTGTTAACAATGGTTGAAATGGAGCAATCATGTTTAAGCTTCAGTTTGGAATAATTTTATGCTTTTGAAAGATGTATTGAAAAGGTTCTCACTTGTGCATGGCGCCAGAGTATCATTCCAGTGGTGATCTCTAACACAACTTAGAAAGCGGGTGTTTTCCTGTGTATCGTTGAAAACTTGGTTACCGCTGCAAGCATAAATAGCTGCACTACCGTTACGTTCCAGGAGATAACTTCCCTCTGTACTGTGAAGATCTGGACAACCCTGAACTGAAAATATAACAAATGTATTACTAATTATTGATCAGCAAAATGTTAAAAAACTAAACAATAAAATAAAAGTGCGGGGGGGGCAACTAATCATAGGTCTACATTTTACAAATACAGATTTCAACGATCAAATTGAAAATGTTGCACACAGATATGCAAATAAAAAAAGTTCCTTTTGTAGTATCTTAATTATTAGAATATTTATTTACTAGTACACAAGGTAATAAAAAGTTAGGCATATTAAATTTTCAAAAATTGTAAAAATTCATAAGCGGGCATTAATGGGAAATTGATTTAGTGAATGACACCCCTATACGGTTATAAATAATATATTACTTGAAATTTTAATTGCAGTTTACGCTGTTAGTTTTAAAAACAGTTTGGTTGGTGCAAGATTGAGATGAGTTTTCATCAAGCAGAACGAATTTTTTAACTCAGGATTCTTCGCAACATATTCCTATGTAAAAGCCTCCAATTCCTTCCAAATGTTCGTGAATCTAACAAGTTTCTCTTGTAACATGATTTCGAGAAACTGGAAGAGTTTGCTGTAAGAAATGAAATGGCCGCCCGTTTCTTCCGACTTTGGACAAATAGGACAGGGTCAAGAATAAAGTATAGCAACCATCGATAAAGATTCTGATAAAAATGGCATTCTATCAAATTTATGCGTTGCGAAGTAATGCTCAATCGTAAATTTTCGTACTGCTTGGGAAAATCTCATCTCTATTTTGCATTAAGGAAAGGAATTATTTTGTTTTTAAAACTGATAGCAAAAACTGCCGCTAAAATTTAAAGTGATAGTATATTACCTGTAACAGAATAAAGATGTCAACCACAGAAGAAAGGCAAGAAATAAATATACAGAAAGAAGAAGAATGCTAATATGGGTGTTTTCGTAGTTTTCCTTATGAGTAACGTGGATACAAGCCAGTTTCCCTTATATTGTTCTCCACGAAGGGATCCCTTCTCTTAGTTAGCTCTCATGTACTTTTCCATAATTAAATAAATCAAGTCCTGTACAAAATGCAGTTTCGGTTTCTAGTCAAATTAATTCGTAGACAATTTGAGACAAATACTTGATTACTATTAACAAGGCTTGAGTATCGCCTATGCCCACAAAACTTGGGCCTGTTACCCAGATTTTAGGTGTACAATAAACATTCTGTAAGTTATCATAATCCTGTATTTTATCCCTCTCAATAAAAAATGATAGAAAGCGTTGTGTGCGTTGCAGCCTTGTGTGAAAGGTTGTGCCTAGATTCCCAGGTTGCCTTGATCAGGCTCTGACAGTTAAGCACATTATAATTTATCTACTTTAAGAGAAACTTCATGGAGTGGCCTTGATTTCATAAATTAACCCACATTTAATGCAAAATGGCACACATTTTTAATATAAGGAGTAATCACGAAATTTCTAATCACTCAGAGACAGAATTAATAAGTTGGAGGCTTTTTATTATTTTATCTGTACTGCCCAGTAATATTTTACAAGTGCCAATTAATGCCATGATAGTCATAAATTAGCAGTTTTAACTGCTTTTAACTGGTGCATTGTAAAATTTGTAACTGTACTTCTGTATTTTATCGTCTGCATCCAAAATCAAATCTAATGGCTGTGATATGAAACCTATAAAATTTTAAACTGGTAGCTTTTATGTATATTTTTTTCTTAATTTCTTTCAGATCTTAATATGCATTTTTAATATTTCCCTATTTTTCGGTTTTAAACATTTTTATGTTCAGACACGAATGGAATTTATAAAACTCAAATTCTTTCCCAACTGATTTTTTTTTTTTTTTTTCAGTTCATTCCACACAATTTATTTTCATTTGGAAGTAGTAGATAAGAAACTAAATATTTGTGTACTTTTTTATATTTTAAAAATTTTAATAACTATTAATTTCGTTTTGGCATTTTGCGTCGATTCACTTTTCAAACTGTTGCCACCGACTATTACAGCCCTGTACTATTATATTTAAAGAAATTAAATAACGAAGAATCTGCATAAATGTATGTGTGTTTCTCACATTATGATCAAACAATGGTACCTAGAGCCATCAAATTTTGAATAACGTAATCCTCCACAGAATATGGGCTACTCAAAGCTCTAATTTGGAATCTGTTTTATTATATATTTCATATTTTATCAGGCATTAAAGAATTTTTTATTTACAAACTCAACCATTTCAAAACGAGCAATGGCAACGCTGTACAACAACAACAACAACAACAACAACAACAAAAAAAAAAAAAAAAAAAAAAAAAAAAAAAAAAAAAAAAAAAAAGAGACTGTGTATTGGAAATTCTAAAGATATGTGCATTTTAAAATTATTTTGCGATATTGCTGTTGAATTGACTTTTATGGTTTAGGTGCGAAGAACATGGTACAAAAGTAACACGCAAAACGTTAAAAAAACGCCCTTCTAGGCGTAATGTAAATTCTGAAAGCTTTCAAATATTTTATATTAGTCTAAAGGGGCTTTGTCCCTGAGGGACTATTGTTTTCGTTTTGGCATTTTGCGCTGAAATCTTTAAAATGCTGCAACACTTTTCAAACTGTTTCCACCAAATATTATCGCCTTGTATTATATTTGAAGAAATTAAATAATGAAGAATCTGCATAAATGTATGTATGTTTCTCGCAATGTGATAAAACAACGGTACCTAGAGCCATCTAATTTTGAATGACGTAAATCTACTGCGAATATGGGCAACCCCAGATTTGAAATTTAGAATTTGTTTTATTATCGATTTCATATTTTGTAAAACTTTAAAGAATTTCTGATTAACAAACTCAAGGATTTCAAAGCGAGCGATGGCAACATTGTACAGGAAAAACATTTTTATCTCCAGCGCGTGACACTGTGTATCGGAAATTCTAAGGATGTGCTCAGTTTAAAGTTATTTTGCGATATTGCTCTTGAACTGAATTTTATGGTTTCAGTGCGAAGAATATGATTTAAAATCTGAAACCTTTCAGATTTTCTTTTTTATTTATTTACTTTAAAGTTTAGATTGTAGTCTGAAGTTTTCAATTAAGTCATAGCCCGCATTTTTGTCGTCATATTGGCGTATCTTAAGCCAAAAGTAGGGCCAATATGTCCCTTCCCTACGCTTTTAGCTCGGTTATGCCTCATGCCAGCATTTTCATTCAACGTTAAAGCCGACAACATAATTATACAATGATTCCCTATCTTTTAAACTTCGTGGTCAGATGATGATATTTAAATACAATATTAATGTCACACATCGAATATAATAAAAATGAAATTCTTTTATGTGGTTACAAATCATTGCTGTTGTTGTCTTGGCAAATGGCTACGTCGATTTCTAAAGAACAATAGCGGCTGAAATATTCTGAGAATTCTACAACTTAAATCAACATTTCACAACATCTTTTTAAACTTTTTGTATTCCTTCACCTATTACCATCCCGCCACGTACCTCACTCCCCCCCCATCTTCATTATGTATAATTACTAACATCTATACGTACAGGTATAGTAATAACACTATGATACGGAAACTTTTTTTATTTTTACCAGTTATGCAAAAATAGTGTACATTGTTAATTATAGATATTTAATGAAATTAAAAAAGTACATATGCATCCAGCGGGAACCTTGAGGCCGTTTGGCAACACCCAGTAATTTAAAACTCAGATCGGAAGATGATAGTTTCAGGTCCGATCTTAACTGAAAAATCTGTTAAGTAAAAGTAGTTACTTTTTAAGTAAGCATGCAGAGTCATTAGGTTATTTTAAGCAGGAGAGATGAAAATTGAGCAATGCCCTCGCCGGGACGCATATTTCACAAGTGCACATCAGCGTAGCCACTGAGGGAGGAGTTTCGAAAATGGACCAATGAGCTTCTATTGCTCTTGTGACGCTAAATCCTCGTGCATGTGAGCGTAGGTTGTTTAGGTTTTAATTTGCATTTGTTTCATATTTATAAATGTATGGCATAATAGTAGAAAATCTCGTAGTGCTTTCGTTTTATGAGTTTTATTAATCGCTCACCTTTCACTTTCGTGATTTTTATCACGCATTGATGTTTGGATTGATGTTTACGGCATATTATCGTTCTTTACATCGAGAAGATGACTCAAGCTACAATTAGGCACGAATATTATGAATTTACTAACACTGGATTAACAGAATTCAAGTGTATATATTTTTTTATTGAGCTGGGAGAAGGACTAATGAATCTAGTGTTATTTCAGTGCTTGCATTCTTTTGATTTTTAAAGTGTAAGATTCAGAATACATATTATGTATGATCTGATTATATGCATTGTTAACGTTAAAAGTTATATGTGAATAAATTGAATATATTCGTTGTGAATAAGATAAATTCGTTCTGTTTGATGAGTATTTCTTGTGTAGATAGTAGATTTAAGAGTGAGCAGTATGCGAAATTTAGCACACTAAATGTATACGAATGCAAATTAGTAAAGTTCACTTTGAATAAAATTCTGCATTGCCTATTATTATAGAACATCTTTTTCATATAGACTGCGATAAAAAGTGCTGACTTCTATTTACGTATATAATTGGTGTAAATATTTTTCTCATATGCATAATTTTATGTAAAGATAGGATTTGGGCTCAGAAGTTTATCACATATTTCTTTCTTCATCTTATTTACCACTTATGGTAATATTTCACATGGATATTTTTGCAGAGTATCCAACATGTGCTTGTATTTATTTCAAATTATTTCAACCAGGTAGTGACATCTTCACAACTGCTTATATTTGATCTAACTTCGCAATGAAAATTTTGAAAAGAAATCGACGGGGCTTTAATTATTTTGTACAGAAAATTGTGTGGCGAAATATTTTCAGTCATCTTCCTTAAATCTTTAAACGCGCGAAAGGTCATGTGACACGACAGAAATATTACTGGATGCCCATTGGTCCATCCTAGAAGCCACTCCCTTGGTGGCTACACAGATGTGCACTTGTGAAATATACCGCCGGGACTCGGACCTCAAATCTCTCGAATATGCGCCGAGTGTGCTGACCATTACATCACGAAGGCATGCTAAGAAGGCAGAAGAAATACCTTACATACCCCTCTTTTAAAGGGTGAATGGGGGTTAGGGGTCCCAGTCGCCAAATCCTGGTGGCGGAGAATTATCATCCACCACCTTTTTTACTTAGGGCGCCACTGTAGATATATTACTTTATTTTGAAACAGGAGGCGTGAAAAATATGCAATGCCCTCGCCGGGACTCAAACCTCGGACCTCTCTAATATGCGCCGAGTGTGCTGACCATTACACCACGAAGGCATGCTAAGAAGGCGGGAGAAATACCTTATAGACATAAGAAGAGAAAGCCTTCTGCACTTAATACGATGCTTTACTATCAGATAGCATCAGATATAGGTTGACATCAGAAACAGAAAGAAAGAAAGAAATTTATTAGAGAAAATTCTCCAACCAAAATTTATGTAAAAAATATGTTAATAATGTGAATAAAATTATTGTATATACTTTATTTGTTAACAGCCACTATATATGGCAATGTAAAAATTTAAGAATTATTAATAAACACTAGACAAGGATGGACGTGGGCAGAACCGATTAACCGTAATGGTAGAGGAATGATGCCCCACGTCCTCCGTTACTATTACTTAATGCGATGTTTGTGGAATGGTATCAGAATAGTGATTGCCTTGTGGAAGAGTAGCAGAATAGTGAATAATTCAGGATATTCCTCTTTTTAGTCAGTTCAGAATGAGATGAAGAATTTCTTCTCAAATCCTACTATAAATGCAGCGTCCATTTTCAGTTCAATCAGTTTTTTCTCGGAACTGATAAAAACCCACAGGAATTGCTTTACACTGAAAAGAAACACAAATCTAGTCACCATCTGTTCTCCACTGAGGAAAATATCCCCGTAAAAAATCTTAAGAGAAGAATAAAGCTTTCCTTTTTTTTATTTATTTATTTTATGAAATAAATTTTCATCAGGTTCCACAGTTTTGTAGCATCCATCGATTTTAACATTAGGACGAGATAACAAAAAATTGGTAGGTATGTCTCATGTAAATATTTCAAACAGATACTGTAGTGTGATTGATTGATTTGAAGCAAACTTTGATTCGCAAAGCTCAATAGAAATCGACGCCTGATGTAATGAATAAATGAATAAGCAGTAATGAAAGTTGTATTATCCAATAAAATCACGTTAATTCTTTGTTTAGCAGGAACAAAGACTACATAGCCATTTCGTTGAGTCCAAGCACCAAGTGGTATGGCTTTAATATACCGTAAGGCCCTTCGCTTTTCCAATTAAAAAATCCATTCAATTTCTTATGCTTATGGAATTTTCTTATATTAAAATATCAGTATGAATATTGGCTACATTGACATCTTTAATGTATCTGTCAAATTATTTATTTCCCTGCAGATAATACGCAAACAGCAAAAATGTTCCCGTTTTTGTAAATATTCTATACACAATGCATGATTATTAATGAAATTAGCTAAAATTTTAAAAGGCAATACCCTTTAACTTAATTAGCACACTATAAATCATGTTCGGATTGGTGGTGCTGCCATCTATTGATATCAGAAAGAGATAATGCCAATGGAGTCCAAGTTTTTCATACGGCTTTTATCATTTCTTTTTAATATAGTTTCTCTTTGTGTATTTCGACAGATAAGTTTCTCCAAAACATAGAATTTCAAAATATTACTAAATATAATTTCAAGGAACAAACATTTTTCATATATAAAAATGAAGCTTGTATGTATGGTAGAAAAAAGCCTATTCATACTGTTCAACATATCGTCACCAAATCTGATATTTTGACATATTTGATATCGGTTATTCGTCTATACTCCTAGAAAAAATACTTTGGAGATAAGACAGATACTCTTAAGATACTGCTAAAGCTGAAAGATGTTTAAACAATTGTACAAGCGAAACGTTCACAAATTTTTAACAGTGACAACAGATGCTACGTAAGGTATAGAAATAATACAAATAATAGCAACGTTCCGTTTAAAAAAACGAGATATAGATTTTTTCATCTATAATATAACAGCAATTTAAATTTAAACAGCTGGTTTGGCTTGGTTTATTTGATTATGGCAAAGCACTCGATGGCTAACTGCCTTAATGGAAAAAAATTTAAGGAAAAAATCGTATCCACGTTACGCTTTGGAAAAATCACGAAAATGACCATGCAGTCAGATCGTTCGATAGGATTCGAACTACCAGTGTTTCGCGGCTTTATCGTTCGGTTGCTGGTGGGCTAGAAGCGCCGGAAAAAAAAAAAAAAACTGGCAAGAATTAAAAGCTATGAAAAATATTTAAAGACTATGTGATAGATGAATTGATAATTTTAATAATTATAAACAGTTTTATAATTCTGGCCTATTTCTACACCTTTTTCCATCACTGGTATTGCTATATTCTCATTACCAGTTTTCAAAATGGATTTCTAAAATGTGGACTTATAAATATATATAAGCGTAACTTCAGTATTTGACTTAGTTATATGCAAGACTGTTTTAAAATATTTTGATTAAATATTAAAATGTTGTAATTCTGATGTATAACATATTAATATTCAATCAGATATTATAAATTTTACGTTCACCGGCTAATTTCCTTTTATACATTTCTTATATGAGAAATGGATAAAATAAAATTTCTTATATGAAAATCCTGAATAGGGAAGCAATGCTTTTATTTACAAAATGAAAATAAAATAATAACTAACGTACATACTAGTGTGTGGGTAAACTTATTAATGTACCATACATTGATGTAAAGCAAAATTAGATACAAATATTTTCATTCCTACATCATTTGATGTAGTAATATTCATATTACTACATCATTTGATGTAGTAATATTCATATTACTACATCATTTGACACACTGGTTGAATATCATAAAAAATTCTACGTATACTGTACAGAAAATTCAGATGAAATGAAATATAATAAAAATTATGATGAAAATCACTTTGGGAAATGAAATTTACAAGATATAAGTTTAATTAGTCCAGAAAATTTCAGTCACTACTCAAAAAAATACTTTCCTTAAGTAAAGGCTAAAATTAGAAACCGGAAGATTCGGTCATTTACCAGGAGATGTGATGAAAAAACTAGGAGGTTAGAAGTAACGGAACGGTTATCAGCAACCCTCCCTATAAGACCCATTGAAGCCATTTCGCTGATGAGTTTTCCTGCCTCGCTCATTTTTATCGGCCCAGTCAGACTGCTAATGACATGTACTTCTATCCGTTTTATGCAGTTTTACATATACTAAGAAAAGCAACACTCGGCAATTAAACTAAGAATTATTGATCACATTATTAAAATGGTTTTTTAATTATCACAGTTAAATTTTAGAAGCATTAGCAGTTCCCAATAAACATAACATAAAATATTAATGAATACCTTTAAATAGCAGTGTTAAGCATAGGGATGTCATTTCAAAGCGATTAATTCCAATGTTCTACTTAAATAGAATCGATAAATTAAATTATAGTAGTACCGCCCAACCGAGATAGTGGTTAGTGACTCTGACTGTCGCATTGAAGGGCCCGGGTTCGGATCGCGGAGAAGGCATGAATGTTTGTAAATGTATAGTGTCTGTGCGGTATGGGGCCCCTAAATATGCGGCGAGCCGAAAGTCCTCTCGAGAGGTTTGTGGAGGGGAAAGAAGGGTGCTCTTCTCCAGAACTGAAGGCGGAATTAAGTAAAATTGTACAGTCACCTGTATGCTCTTGCCAACGATAGGCGCAATGCTGCTTCATTTCCCAAGATGAAATTCGTGGCCTCGCTCTGATAACAGACAAGCGAGATTCACCGTGAATACAAAATACCTGAAATTCAGACATAGCCAAACTAGCAGAAACCTTCTTTAATTCCAAATGTTCAAAATCCTATGATCCCAGTTCTGAATTACGACTACAATATCCCTGCTAATCGAAAAAGGTCGCTTGCGATCCATAATAACTAATGCTCTCCTGACTTACACTGTGTGTTGGTGTTTTTATGTTTAGTATGTGTTTGTATTTAATCTAAAAAATATGAAAAAGTACGCATATATATATTTGTATGTGCAATATACACACACACAAAAAAATTATATTGTAAATATTTATACCCCCCCCAATAAAAAAAACTTTCTACTCGTCTTATAACAGTAGTTTTGCCTAGCGCCTCGTCTCCATCGTCCTAACATCTTTCGACGTCTCAAGTATCTGCTATGAACACCTGTTATGCCTATAATTGTTATACCTTATTCCTCACCTATGCCATCTGCTGCAGTTTATGAACTTTACTTGTTCGAAAATCGGCTACATGTTCTACGTGCACGGGTACATGACCTTCAAACGCTGTTTGCCTGAGCCGACAATTAAGATTAGTCACATCGAAAACAATAACAAATTATAGTAATAAAATAGCAACTGCATGCAAATATAATATTAATAACTAATACTTTAACAAAAAATGAGGGTAAACGTAATATTTTTTTTTTAATTCTTCAAGTTATATAGCAGAAGGGGCCATAGCCAGTACCTTCTAGATATTCTTCGAGAAGATATTGCCATAGCGCAGGCGAGTGGTGCGGTTCTTATGCAAATTAAAATATACACTGACGAGGCAAAACATTATGACCATCCCCACATTTTTCATTGAACTCGTCTGGATGACGTGGACGGCACGTGATTAAGTGGGAATGGTACTTAACTGCGATTGGGGAGGGTAAGGAATTATTCTTGCATTTCCTTTCGCGAGTGATGAGAAAAGCTGCTTATCTAAGCGAATTTGATAGAGGGAGACTGTAATGTCCCGAAGACTCAGAATGAGTATCTCCGAAATTGCACGATCAGTAGGTTGTTCATGATCTGCCGTTTTTGTTGTTGTTCCTAATGCTCATTTGTCTGACCTACAGTCAGCCCAATCCCACGAAACTCCTCGTGGTAAGGAGGGCAAGTTTACGCTGCTCGTTGGCAACAGCCTTGAGTACCTTACAGGTGACAGTGCGACTTAGTTCAGTTCCGCCTTCAATTTTGATTGACAGCACCCCTCTTTCCCTGCCACCCTTTCGAGAGGATTACCCGCTCGACGCAAATATAGAGTGCCGCCACACGGACACTATAACATTTACAAACATCCATGCCTTCTCCGAGATTGGAAACCCGGGCCTTTCGGCACGGCAGTCAGCGACGCTGCTAACCACTATACCGGTTGGGTGGCTGAGCTGCCGTTGTTGTATTTACGCCGTTGTTGTATTTGTAGTGGATATATTACTGTGAAACCAGCAGTAAATGCCAAGGTGGTTGGACGTCCACGAGTTTTCAAAGAAAAAGGACGTGGGAGACTGTCCTACTTTGTACAGTAAAATCGTCGTCAGACAGTGTAGATTAGCTGACAGCCCAATACAATACAAATTTAAGTGTTTTGAAACACACAATTTAGCGGACACTGTTGGATATGGGATTGTGCAGCAGACATCCCACTCGTGTGCTTCTGTTGACCAAGGGTCGCTGTCAGCTACGCCTATAGTGGGGCCGGCAACATCGAGACCGGACCATGGACAATTGGAAGACAGTTGACTGGTCGGATAAATCATGATATCTGAGCGTTGATTGGCTCATGCGGATGCCGCTCTACAGGAAAGTGCTAGTGGAAAGTGACGATTGCCTCATTCGTGCATAGGCACCATATTGTCTCATTCGTTGCGTAAGCACCATACGAAGAGCATGGAACGCTATACGAACGGAGAGCTTGCAGACATGCACTTAGTGTATGGAATAGATAAAAGTAATGGACCAGCCAGCCGCACGAATTTATCGAGAACGCTTCTCCGACAGACATCAACCACACCACAGTTTGTTTTCACGTCTGCATCAAAATTTGAGACACTACGGGTCATTAAGAAGTGGCAGGACAAGTGAGGGCAGGTCACGATAGACTCGCTCGCTCGTTAGGGAAGAAAGTATGTTGGATACGGTGGAGAGTAATCCAAGGACACACATGCGTGCCATTGCCTCTCAATTAAGAATGTCTGGTACCAGTGTCCAGCGTATCTTGAGCGCCGAATCGTTCTACGCACTTCGTCTCCAAAGTTTCAGTTATTGTTCCACCCCCCGATGACCATCCTGAACGTATGCGTTTCGCACAGTGGTTCTGCAAGAAAGTGGCCGTGAAGTTAATTTCCCAGTTATGTGTTGTTCACGGATGAGGCCACATTCAATAGGGATGGCGTATTCAATCACCACAATCAGCCCTTGTGCCACGCGGCACAACAACCCTTCAAAATTGAATATCTATCAACCTCTATAATATAATAATTGCGACCGTGTGTAAGAGGTTTAACACAATATCAAAACAAATATAATTAAAGAAAGCATTCATAGTAGAACAATCTCGAAAAATAAAAATGCGAAAGGGAAA
Organism: Stegodyphus dumicola; assembly: GCF_044657685.1. Taxonomy (NCBI): domain Eukaryota; kingdom Metazoa; phylum Arthropoda; class Arachnida; order Araneae; family Eresidae; genus Stegodyphus; species Stegodyphus dumicola. The sequence goes on from NC_140776.1 coordinate 137,903,797, forward strand.
ATATGCAAAATTATACAAATAAAAATTAATCGACTTTTATTGAAACTCCAAATCAGAACTCATCAGGGGGAAATGAATTAAAGCCTGATGCATGGAATTATGAATCGAAGTCGATTAATATGTTTCGTTTTCTTGGTCCATTTGAAATCAGAAACCGTAAAAAGATTTCATCAATTTTTTATTAAAGACTTTAAAATTCGTATAAAATCCGAAGTCACTTCCCTTAGGTGTTGCTCAGCGACTATAGTACCTATAATGGGATTATCACATTTAACATTGAGCGAGGCTAGGAGAAACTTTCTCAAGAAATTAATTTCTATTTCTCCTACCAATGAAGGGTTTCTAACCGACATAATTTCGCTGGAATCAAAGTCCCAGCTACGAGGAATATAAATTATCTGCCCATTATAAATACACACAAAATATAAATAAATGAATAAATTAAACTATATATTTTTTATTAAACTCCATGCAAAAATGACTTTGCATTTGGGCTAAATTAAATTACGATGGGTGGTAAGAAGATTTTAATACCTACAAAGTGAGCGGTAGATGTAAAAAGGTTGAGAAACCTTTGTTTAGGTGATCAAATAAGCTAAATAAGCTTTTATCTTATTCTTACGAAATTAACAGTTGATTCTAAATTTTTAAATTCATCTAAGTTTTATAATAAATCCTAACAAAATAAAAAAAAAAAAAAAAAAAAAAAAAAAAGAAAGCAGAAACAGTACGAATGGAAAGGAAACTTTAAATTATTTTACATACATGAATGACGTATCTATGAAGGCCTAATTTTTAATTTTTTGATGCATCAGTTCTTTCAGAACATCCAATAACAGAGTAACAAGCATATGATGACTTTAAATTAGAAAATATTGAAAATATTCTCGAGAACATCACCGATGTCCAAAGCACACCATTGTAACACGGGAATGGACAAGGGCAGATAAAAAAGAAGGAATCGGGTAAAAGCTAACTTGTTTCAGGCCTCCGATTTGGGGCTCGATCTTTGCTCCATATGCTTCATGTGAAACACCGGGAAAGTTAGTAGCTACAAAACAGATAAGAACAACACACGAGTATGCAGGATAAGTTACCATTAACAATTTAACATTTTCTAACTTTAATATTATAAACACTTAACACTTCAAGAATATTACCACAAGTTTCCCCACATAATTTCTGACAAATTTAGAGCTGAAAAAGTTGTGACCTTATGGTCTTGTTATTTCCGGAGAAAATCGTGAATGGCATTTCATCATTCCCGATACTTTTTTGGATAGTAATGCAAGCATTTACATCACTGTCTTTATTTGAATAATTTACAGACACTGTGCCTTGAAGAAGATTTCCTATCGCGGTTATCGATATCTAACAGAAACTGTGAATTTCGTTCACTTGCCCTTTAGAAATCTTCATCATTATTATCATTTAACTAAATAATTTTACACAACTTTTAGTCTAGTTTCTATATATTAGAAAAGTGTTTAAAATGGCTAATATAAAACTGAATAATTTCTTAAAACTTTTCTCAGGCGCTATGTATGGAAATGGCTGAAAATGAAATTAAGCAAATTACTTGAAAATTTTCAGAAGCGGAAAGCATGACCTACGCTGGCTTGTAGTGAAATAATAATGATAACTATAGTAATAATATTCATAATTCCATGCACTTTTTTTAAAATTACTAACTAAGAAGCTATACTTCCGATGCCATTTTTTATTATCCTGAAATAAACTCATCTTTTGAAATTTGTTGACATTTTAATTTAACTTTTGAAAAAAAATCTATTTCACAAATGTTTAATGTATCCACTTTCGTTGGTGCATATTGGCAACAAGCCATGTTGTTCAGGACCAGAACTTCATGGGCAACCAGAATCAGAATGCCAGAGATTTAGAAGGTATTGTTGATTCACGGGGACTATAGGTACAAAGATAGTGTCCTCTTTAAACTCCAAAAGAAAACGTCACTCGAGGATTCAACTCGTACGTTGTAATGGCCACAGCGTCAGTGCGTCATCGTCCTTGTCTTCTACATCCTGCCTAATTTTCTAACAAATTTTCATTGATATATTATAGAAAGAAGTCTGTGGATTGGATAATTATCCTGCTGACAGACATAATCATCAGAGGTTCATTCAACTATGGCATCAGCTAACTTCCTAGTATGTACAAGTATCCTTCCAAATGGTGGGTTGGCTGACTGAAGAATTTTTTTGGTCCATAACCTAAATAACTGTGATGCGCGAAACACATGGTCTATTCATTCCAGTCAGTTAATATTCCCAACGACATAAATTTCTGCTGTAATAGCAAAGACTGACACATTGAGCATTTATGAAACATTAGACTTTACGCAGAAACTTCACGTTTATTTTAACGTAATACAAAGTGGCATTGCGTAATTTATTTGTTTTGAATTTAAAATGCTTCTCGGTATCCTAACTAAATGTGTATTAAAAGAATAAGTTCTGGTAATTGCGATGCTGGTTGTAGTAAATTGCTGATTTGCGTCAGCAAGCATTACTGCCATAATAAACCATGAATATAATTTAATTACTAAGGTTAAAAACATGTTATAAACAGTTACAGTTTATGTGTTAAAGAAATATCTGCTCACTTTTAAAGTACACCAGAAATCCGCTCGCAGGCCGGAAAGCCACAGACTTGAAACTCAGGGTAAGGCCATTACTGGCATCTGCTTCAAGGGTTTGCAACGCTTCAATAGCTTCACCACAGAGAGATAACCGCTTCACGTTTCCTTCTAATACTGTCAATGAATCATCGTCACATCTTATGATCGGCTCTGCGATGAGCTGGCCAAGGACTCCGTACAACTCTATGTCCGATTCCGTGGGACGTATTTCCGTTGCTGGACTTAAATGGAGATGAAGAATTTTCAAAAGTATTGTCTGACCTTCCGCGGCCGTTAAGTTCCAGAAACACACATCCAACTCAGGATAGTACTGGGGGTAACCAGGGGAGATGATATAGCCTTCCCTTTCATGTAGCTTTGTATTGCAAAATTTTTTCACGGTGGAGCCTGAAAAGAAACAAAACATGCTTGAGTTGAAATTTCGTGAAACGAGGAAACGAAGACGTAGCATGGTTAATCTTGTATTGGAGATAAAGGACTAGATTTGGTGATTTTTGTTGATATTTAGATATTGCTGGTAACACATTTCCTCATTAACTATTGAAGTAAGCTAGCATATTCTATTAATTTTCACCATTATAACTGTCAGCATATATATATTTCTTGAAAAGTTATTAAACCTTTGACTTCAGCTGCAGATTTATCAATATTGTATATCTTCGGATCTAATCTTAAGCCACTGCAAAAGAACCCATACAGAATCACAGTTGAAATGTTAAACTGATAATCCTGACAAATATTCCAGAAAATTAGGATTGGAAGACCTCTGCAAACTTTAAGATAGATCAGCAGTTTAGATGGCAGTGCACCATACACAAGCTCTATTAAATTATATTAAAACCGGAATGTAACTGGTGAAAAGTCATACTGTTTCTAAGAAAATCAGATCTGTGGTTACGGACAAACATATTTTATGTCCTAATAACTTATGGAGTTAACAGAATCTCAGGATTCTGTACAAGCAAAAGTAACAAGAAAGAATAACACATATTAGTAATGTTGCTTATTACCTTCTTACGTGAAATATGAATTAACCTCGTTGTGGGTTAAATTTGCTTGTGATTTCTCATCTAAATGTTTAGCGAATCAGGATAAACTGTTGTATCATTTATTACTATGAGCCCGAAATTGTAAGAGCATTCAACATGAATTACAGTAAATAAATATTTTATAACGTAAACCAATGATCGCTTAATTACAGAATGTGAAATTCATATCTAGGAGATGATGGTTAACTTACTACAAATAGGAATTTGATAAGTAAAATAATCTTGCACTAAAAGATTTCTCTGAAAGGTGAACAAACCGCCCAAAACGGAGGCATTCAATAAATTATAAAGAAATTTGCCAAGTGAGTTTGCCATTTTATGAAGAAATTAATCAGTGAACTTCTACAAATGTTGATAGTGTTTCAGATGATTTCGGGAATAAAAAAATTACGGTTACTTAACATTGTTTACAGAATTTTATAGCTCTTTTAAGCAGCATTAATAACATCAGCATATCCTTCAGTATATCTATTAAATATGAGATCAGTTAAATCCCAGATTTGATTGCGCCATCACTAATTTTCCTGTCAGTTTTTATACGTGTATTCCTGACAGTTTTTATACGTGTTTTTATTATTACCTATTAATCTTGGGTAATCCTTTAAGGATGGAGTAGACTATATCTTCCTGTAATACTCAGTTCCTCTGATATAGTAATGGAAAGCTTTCCCGATTACTGAATTCACATGTCAGACAACAGTAGCTTTCAGTAAACGAATATTTTTCTCTTCTTCTGCAGATGAAAATGCCAAATTCTGATATAATGCGCATTTTTAAAAATCGTTGTTGTCAGATGCATGAATTAATTTTTTCGAAAAAAATAAAAGTAATATTTTTTGCAAGCATCTATAAGCTACGATTTATTTATGTTTATAAAATCACTTTATACATTTTAAAAAGGTTCTGCTGAAAGCAGCCTGGTATCTCAATCCAGGGGTACTAACGCTTGTATAAAAGCTTATAAGGTTTTGTTGGTAGTAGTATAAAAATACGTATTGTGGAAGAGTTGAGCCGTTTTCCTTCTACTCCTTAGATTCTGAAACAGTTACTGTTTCAGAATTTCTGCTTTTTACAGGAAGTTACGTTAGAGACCACGGCCCTTTTTGGATAGGCAAATTATACTGGCTTAAAACAAATATATTTAAAAGTAGATATATCATGGACCTTATAAGAAATAGACTAACCCAAACGGGTTTTCTCCCTTGTCTGAGGCGTTGCCGGCTGTCACCTTGATCACATCCGGAGAAGTAAGGACGACCTGCAGAAATTTAACATTGGTTGCCTATAAGCAGCGTGTATAATTGTCAAGAAAAAGCTGGTTGTAGCGCCTCATTTCATAAATTAGAATTTCTACATATTTTTATTTTTGAAATTGAGATTGATTTTTAAAAATTTAGCATATTTATCAAGCATAATTAACGTTCCAAATAATTATAAAGCTATTGCATGCTTTCAGGACTGGATATTTTTTTAGCTTTTCCTATGCTGTAAGGAAATTTGTAACTACTTCTTTTAGAAAATAATATTTTAAACCTGAACTAATAGGAAATTTCAAACAAGCAATTTTCTCTTGCAATTTTTATGCTTTTTATTGGTGTAAATAAGTAAAAAATACCAAAATATTTAAAAACGAATTTTCGAAAGTTTTGTTTAAAATTCTAAATCGTGCTACTTTTTTAAAATTATAGATGAGTATTATAGCACAATTTCTATAAAGGAGTTTTATTTCAATTATATTTCATAATACATCATAGTGATAAAGACTTTTGACTCCTTAAAAATTTTATACATTTGATTCTAATATTAAAATTGTATTTAACCGTAATAATTAATTTTGCTTGTATTTTATACTGATTATTTTTAAAATTTATTTTTAGTTCTGCACAAGATTTTTTATTTACTGTTAATTTAATTTATTAGCCCAAAGCGGCGGTAGCCTAGAAAGGCTGTTAGTTTCGAAGCGGCATTTTGTGCTGTTTTACTATAAATGTCCGTGTCTCCTTGCAAATTATTGTTACCAAATATTATCGCCCTGTATTATATGTAAAGAAATTAAATAATGAAGAATCTGCATGATGATTAAATAATGAATATGCAGGCATGTATGTTTCTCGCACTGTGACAAAAACGACAGTATCTAGAGCCATCAAATTTTGAATAATGTAATCCTCCACCCCAACATAGGCATCTGGACGGCCGAATTTCGAATTTGTTTTAATCTATTTCATATTTTGTAAAACTTTAATGAATTTTTGATTAACAAACTCAACGAGTTCAGAGCGAGTATTGTGCTTAAAATAACAGTTTTATCTCCAGTGCGGAAATTTTGAAGATATGCAGTTTTCAAGTGTATGTGGTTTACGGGCAAAGAACATGATATTCAATAAATATAGGTAACACACAAAACTTTAAAAAAAGAGTGCTTCTAGATTTAATTTATCTTTTTTTTTTTTTTTTTTTTTTTTTTTTTCTTCATTACGCTCAGAAAATTTTATGCTCCGAATTTTATGAAAGATTAAAATAACTAATCCACTTTAATGTTAATAATTTAATGATCATATAATAAATATGACCGTTTTGTAATGTTATTATAGTTTAGAAAATCACTGCCTGAAAATGTTCATTAAATTAAAAAAATATATATAAGATCTTGTTTAATTTTACCTTATTTATTTTAAAGCATCACGTACTATCAATCTTATTTAATTTTACTTTATTTTTACGAAAAATTAAGTTCATAAATTTTGTGCTTAGAGTTTTTACCGTTTTACCAAAGTAAAGATGTTTGTACAAGAATTATGCGTGAAAAAAATGCGCGAAATGCAGAAAAAAGTGCTTTAATGAGATATATTAAATCCTATTTGGAAAAAACTGTGGCTTTCATAATCTCATCAGTATACAACGTATCACATTTAATAATGAAAAAGAGTTGTGTGATACAAACGCCATAGGTTTCAGTGTTAAAGTAAACCAAATCGTCCCTACTCTTTCTTGCCGACATGTCAGTGACGCACGCCCCGCCCACTGGGTTAGTCTATTTCTTATAAGGTCCATGAGATATATTTTATGACGTCATTTTTACTAAAATATCTACCAGAAAAAATTGTGGAAGGGGTAACTGTGGACAATGACGTTACTTCTGATATAATAAGAGTCTTAAAACGTAGGGGAGATGAGTCAGCGCTTCCGTTTCTACTTTGAACCTGTTGATAAATCTCTCCGGGCAGTTACTCCGAGCAGCGTTCGCAGGGACGTCGTGGCAGTAAGTTCTATAATGCCGAGATTAAGCGATAACCAAACCATATCATTTTTTAATGCATACGCATCTTATGAAGTGTTTTAGGGAGCACTTCACTGCTTCGTTAAGATCTTGCATACTTCTATAATTATGTGAGCTTATATTCATTTTTTACAAGCATCCCTACATGAGGATGCAATAAATATATGATATTATAAGCTATAAAATTAAAAATGGAATTATGAAAAAAATATGTAGATCTGTTTTATTGGGGATATTTAAATTTCTTGCTTTGTATAAAAACATTCTGGGCTATAATTCTTTACAATTGAGCTTGGATGTGAAAGATGTTCAGCTTGGATGTGGGAGTGCAAGTACTGATGTTGTATTAAAATTTATACAAATTATATTAGATGAATTCTAATCTTCTTAAACTATCCGTTTTAGCATTTTAAAAGTAAAGTATAATCGCTATATTTAACCATTATTAATTTTGTTGATATCACTTTGTGTGTTGTCCAGAAACACATTTTCAGTAGGATCCAATGAATTTAGAACAATTTGCGATAAATATTTTCCTGTTGGAACTATGTCACAATATATATATTCTTTTACCTGTGGTAATATATGTAATGCTCCCAAGTTTTCTGCTACTTCTTATTTATTTAAGATTTTCTGAATAATTAGGTAGATATTAGACAGTTTACTTCTGTCGTGTTAATGGTAGCTTTGAATAAATATTCCACGTGTTAATTTTGCATTCTTCTCTAGAAATAGCACAGTTCCAGTCAGATCTCTGCATAATTAATTACATGCACAGAGAGCTACTGATTCTGTGGATTCTGGATGAATAAATATATTCTTTCTATTAATAAATAATAAAACACATTATTACTTTTACATTATTTTGTAAATGATTAATTAGGTGTAAATAAACAGTTGTATATAGTAGAAAAACTTTGTTAATTTGGATTTCAATAACCACAGTTGACTAAATAACGTCTCTCAAACTGAGTTTCTTTTAAATTCTTGTATCTGATATGCAATAACGTTTTTGTAACTTGGACATTCTCGTCCGAAATTCATTTAATAGTTCATTTGATACTCCTAATTCATCGCGGCAAGCTACTCAGTCGCGTACCCATTTCCTTTTCTTCTTCTTCTTCTTCTTTTTTTTTTTTTTTTTCCTCCAAAGAGCAGAAATGAATTCGTTTGAAACTGCTTCGCAGACTTCAAGCACTGCAGCCAAAGAACATCTATGTATGTTCAATGCATATTCTTTCCTGTAGCTGCCATGTCGGTATCCATTTCGTAAACAAACGGAGGCGAGTTGTCAGTTCACTCTGCAGGACCCCCGGTGTTTAGTCCCCAAGCGAATACGGTGTTAGGAGCTCCTCGTTGAACGAGTTATAACCGCGGTAATATTTGTCGTGTGTCTACAAAGTTAGTAACATCGTAAAGGTCTCAACAAGCTACAAATTTTGATGCTTGATTTGTGTTCCTACGTCTTATAATTCCGGAGTTATTGAAATTTTTAAATTCTCATCCATTGTCTACGCATGAACCTATGTTTTTGAATGAAGAACCGGAAGAAGAAATTGAAGTGCTGCTTTATGCTCTGTCGTTGTTAAGTGATTACTCGCGACCAAATTGCCTTCTGTTCTCAACACAGATATCTGGAGAAAGCTGACGCATTCCGCTTTCTAACGGTGCAAGAATTGTGTTTGTGGTGTGTGTTTAAGCAGAGTTATAATTATTTTAATTAGAGTCCATAAAGTGTCATTTTTGCGGATTTCGTCTAGGATATCTTGGCTTCTATTTGGAATATCATCATCATTTATCCTCGGCAAAGTAGGTCTTCTTGTACTCTTTATTTCGGTACCCTTGCTTTGAATTTATGTTCATCTGCTATGCACACTTTTGTGTTTTTTTATAATCCGTAACTCGTGTTCCCCCTACTAACTTCTTCCAAGTCGAATTTTTCGACGCAGGGGTTGCAAGGTTGTTGTTTTCTCAAGAAGCCCCTCAGGGTTAGCATATTAACAACGACCTTTCCCCTCCACCTACCGCGCGGCTTTGTTTATGTTTCGAACTTCAACTTTGTCATTTATTCGCCCATTCATGTTTATGTTACAATCTTTTTATACTCTTTAGATGTAAATTTATTGATTAATGAAATTTACTGATTGTATTATGTATAAATTACTGACTATTGATATAAATTTAATAATTTTGTGTTTGCACTTTCTAACCCCTTTTTTTTTTTTTTTACCTCTCTCTCTCTCCTATTAAAATGTCTGTATTAATGTGTAATCCAACATTAATTTTATTTCCTCTATGATTTTCTAGTTAAGCTGTCTTCAAGCCTTTTCCCCTCTTCTTTCCCCCTTTAACTGACTTCCCTTCTTTTTATTTCTCTGATAACTTCGCTTCTATGTAACTTAGCGGCCTCAAACTCTTCTTATCATCCCCTTGATATTCTGTTATTCCCTTTTAATTTCTAAGTTTTCTCCTTAACTACATTAGATAGCGCCCTCTTTTCATTTTCCCCTCTTGACACTTTACCTTCTTTTTTTTTTTCTTTTGCTGACCCCCTCTTTCTTTCCACCCCACCCCCTCCTCACACTTTGTTTTTATATTTTAATTAATCCTCTTTTTTTTCCGAGCAATTTTTGCAACTATACACTTGTATTTTTAGAATTTTTTTTTTTTTTTTTTTTTTTTTTTTAATACAGTTTCTTCTAGTGTGGAAACACCTCCACATTCTTCCTGCTGTAAACCCGCAACCTCTTTAAGGTGTCCAGGCTCTCCTATTACTACTCTTTCTGCACCTGCAATTCTCCTTCTGTTCACGTTTCAGCTATTCCTTACATTCTCCCCCATTTTTCATCACTCATCTCTTTTCTTTGCTATCTTTGACTTATTAACATTCTTCGGGGCTCTGGCATACCACTACAACCTCTCGGTTTACGTGTTTATCACGTAAATATATGTGTATACTTACAAAATATCATGTGTACTGCTATTTATTGTGCTTACTGAAACTTTTGTGCATTAATAATTAATTATTTCCATCACACATTTGCTGTGTTGTGTACTGTAACTCTCACTACGTGCTCAGTTTCAAGTTCTGCGCAAGTGATAATTTGTGTGCACTTTACATTCTAATTCTTCCTGCGGGCTCAATTTTAAGCACTGCTCAAGTGAACTACAGTTACGCAGTGGCTTTGTGATTTAGTGTATTCAGTGAATTAGAGACTCAGTGCCTTAATATAGAGATCTCAACAGCTTCCTAATATAAGACTTCAACAGCAGTGCTTTAATATAGAGATTACAGTGCCTTAAGATAGTTCCTTGTTATAGTGCCACAATTTAGTGCTCAGTATAGTGCCTCTAATTGCCATAATATAGAGATTTCTACAGCATTCAGTGAGATAGTCTACACAGCGAAATTAGAGACTTAGTGCATAATTTTAAAGATTCCGATAGCAATTAGTGACTCTGCGGAATAGCAAAATAATTTATATTTTTATTTTATCATTAGTGATTTCATACTATAGACTCAATGCAGTATGTCTGAAATGCGTACCTCCACACACTGCAGTGATCTAGATTTGCCAAATCACTTAGTTTCAACTGACAGTTCGAGATAATAAAAATATATTACCACGCCTCATAGCCACTCTAGAGATCTTTCGGGACATCGCATTACGTGGAACAGAGGTAGTCAACAAAGACGTGAACACTTCTCTAATCCCGCGCTGTACCACTGGCACTAACACCCCTTACCCTGAGGTGGTTACTTCAAGTACAAACACGGACTCCCTGCCAGTAACAGCAACTACTCAGGCTCCCAGGAACACCGGGGAAAGGCACAGCCACTTGAAGTCAGCGACAACACCATCAGCGATTGTGCCCCAGAAACCAACCTTTGCGGCAGTGCTTAAACAGTTCAGTAAGCCCAGTCTGATCATCAACCCTTTAGGGAGTATCCATCCACGTAATCTAAGAACACAGTTACAGGAAAAGGTTCCACTTAGTGAGATCCCAGTTGTCGTCAACGCTATCAAACCGGCTCCAAAAGGCGGACTAGAAGTTTTTTTGTAATACAAACGAGGAGGTACTAGGTACTCAAGTTACAGGAGCACATCAAAAAAGCTGAGGTCCAGGCAGAGGTTCGTCTCAGGCAAAAGAGGCAGCCGAGAATAGCCATCCATAATGTTCCAGAACATGTTAAACCAGAACAGCTCATCGCAGAGCTCAGCGCAACAGCAGGTCTATCAGCAAGAGTATACAAACCCCTGTTCCGACTTAAAGAGCGCCGAGCAAACAGAGTCAAATGGGTTCTCGAGTGTACCACGGAGAGCTTTGGAATCGCTATCAACATCAGACGTCTGTTCACAGCATGGCAGGCTCATACTATCACGGAGTTCTTGGGAATCCGTAGATGTTATAGATGCCAGCAATTCGGGCACTCCCAGGATCTCTGCCGCAGCAAGAAACAGTTCTCTGCCTTCTGCGCTGGGTCGCACAACACCAAAGTCTGTCAAGCAGAGTCACCAGCCTGTATCAATTGCGGGGACTGTAACTACCGCAACGGCATCTCCTACTACTTTGAACATCCGGCATACCACCCGGAATGCCCGATGTACCAGAGAGCCGTCTACAACACACAATACTGAAGCTATAACATCTCAGCAGCCTACCAATGCTATATTACTTCCTAATGCGTCTCAAGATAGCAACACTATCTCACAAGAGATCCTACCGAGAAATATCGACAACCCAGTCAACCTGATAACTCATTCCTCAGCAGGCTCCATAAAATGCACGCAAATTAACCTCCAACGGGCAGAAGCAGCTAATACGCAACTAGTGCAGCATGTCCTCGATCATGAGATAGATATCATCCTTCTCCAAGAGCCTTACTGCAGAAACGGCGCAATAGCTTGCCTACCAGTCTCATGGAAGATCTTCCAGCGGAAAGCGCAACTTAACGAACTACCCCCGAGAGCGGCGATCATTTGTTGTAATCCACAATGGTCCCCACTCATTATCAAGCAGGCACGAGATCATGTTGCAATTCTTCTGAATTATAATAACTCTCAGATTATCCTATCATCCGTCTACAGCTCTCCACCAGAAGACATCAGCAATAGAGTAGATAGTATAGCAGAAATACACAGAAAACATACTACCATTCCTCACGTAATAAGTGGAGACCTAAATGCGCACAACGTCATTTGGGGATACCCAGATACCTCACCGAAAGGAACAGCGTTAGAAGAATTTATAATGACAGCCAATCTACAGTTAATAAATACTCAGAATGCCCCACCGACGTTCGACAACTCATACAACAAAGGATGGCCTGATTTAACAATAGCTACAAGTAACATAGCCAACAATATAACAGATTGGAGGGTCACAGACGACGAGAGTTGCTCTGATCATAAATATATCCATTTTGCAATTAATACCGACACAAGCATCACTATCCTTAAGCGCTACAAGATCCCCGGCAATAAACTGCGTGCATTAACAAAGGCTTTCTTGGATACCCTACAGAGTGAAGAAGAAGTAATAGACCAAATAAATAGCCCAGAGGAATTAGACACTTACACAGATCATCTCCTCAATACAATGCGATGTATTTGCGACAAGCTCCTGAAGACTCGCACTGCTAAACGCATACAAGGCATATGCTGGTGGACTAAGGAACTACGCCAATTACGGCAAAAGTGCAGAGCCCTAAGACGGCGTCTCCGAGGTGTAATGGACGAAGCCACCAAAATGGCATTGCTGACCACATTCCGCAGGGAAAGGGCGCATTATAAAAAATGCATACTACGAGCCAAAGTGAATAGCTGGCGGAAATTTTGCACAGCTAATACCAACGTCTATGGAATCCTGCATAAACTAGCTACAAATAAAGTTTACAAGCCTGACCAGCTTTATGCCCAATCAGCCAATAACTCAGACACCACCAATCTTGCAGAAACCACAGCATCTGCTATCCTTAATGCAGTCTTCCCAGCAGATAACCCGGATGATGACTCAACAGAACAACAGAAGATACGGGACAACCATTCCATTCCTAACACACCAGACGACATTCCCTTCGACTCAGCTGAAATACAGCAAATCTTCCGTTTTCTTCCCATAAAAAAGGCTCCGGTACCAGACGGTCTAGACTATGCAATAATAAAGGTGGCTTACACATCCCGCCCTACCTTCTTCGAGAAATATTTCAGCAAGCTCTTAAAATACCAGATCTTCCCAACTGCTTTCAAAAAAGGAGAAGTGGTACTGTTCCTGAAGAAGCAGAGATCCCCAGATGACCCAAGCTCGTTTCGGCCAATTTGCCTACTTTCGTCTCTGGGAAAAATTTATGAAAAATTACTGGTAAACAGACTTAAATTCCATCTCCAGCAGACCAACTTCCTCAGCCCACGGCAATACGGGTTCCGAACTGGCTTGTCAACCACGCATGCCCTGAGTCATCTTAAAGATAGCATAGAACAAAATAGAGGCAGAAATCTTCACACGGCATTCATATCCCTGGACCAGCAAAGCGCCTTTGACACCCTCTGGTGGCCTGCTATAAAGCAAGCACTTAGAGAGGCACAATGTCCCAAAAACATCTTTAACATCATCACGGACTATCTACATGCACGTAGCCTCATAGTAGCCAACAACAATGGTTTCACTATCAAGCGGCAGGAAAGAGGGTGTCCACAAGGCTCTTGCGCCGGTCCGTTGCTCTGGATAATCACCTTTAACTCCATACTACAACATGAATGGCCTTTGCACACAGATATCATAGCATACGCCGACGATGTAGCCCTTCTGGTGTCTGGCCGCACAAGAGATGAACTGGAACGGAATGCCACAGAAACCTGCTCGATATTCACAGACCTATGCAATAAATTTAAGTTAATCATCTCTCGACAAAAGTCCGTAGCCATCGTAATTCCACGTCCTGGCACAAATCCCACAAGACGTCCATGCATAAAGCTACTGGGCAAGAACTTAAAAATAACGAAGACGATTAAATATCTAGGAGTCACTTGGGATCAAAGACTCACCTGGTTACCGCACCTCCAAGAAATACGTACAAAAACATCGACCATCGCAAGGAAAGCCAGGCAATTTCAAGGGACAAATTGGGGACAAAACCCCCATATCAGGAAACTATTATATCTGACAGTGGCAGAGAGAATAATTCTCTACGCAGCAGTCATATGGGCACAACCAATGAGCAGCCGAAAGACCAAGCTACTGACCACAATTCAACGGCCGTTTGCATTAAACATCTGCGGAGGTTATCGCACAACAGCGTCCAGCGCCGCCACGATACTTGCAGGCCTGCTGCCATTACACATAAAGGCAGAGGCAGAGGCTACCTATGTACGAATCACCCATCGCAGACAAGAAGCCACATATGCAGGAATTACGTTCAGAACAACAGACTACGAACTCCCTGGCAGTGTGCAACACATCCACCCTGCCATCAAAGGTAGAGGGATCCATGTCAAAATCCAACATCAGCAATCGCACTCCAGACAACGCACTTCCTCTGCGATTACACAACTGTTCACTGATGGATCAAAACATGATCAGGGAGTGGGCTGCGCGTTTGCTCACTACGAACATGGCACACTAGTAAAGGAATGGAAAGGACATTTCACTAACAGCAATAGTATTTTCCAAGCAGAGGCACTAGCAATATTGAATGCGCTACGACATGCCCTCAACCTTTCCCTTACCAATGCGACTTTTTACACAGATAGCATGTCAGTGCTACACGCACTCAGGGATCATCACCACACTTCACCCATCATCATAGATATACAGCAACTTTTACGCAATAATCATCAAGCCCTCTTTAACATGGTATGAGTGAAAGGACACTCCGACAACGAAGGGAATGACGTCGCAGACCGACTGGCTAATGAGGCTGCCAACAACATCCACGCTCAAACTATAAGAGCCCCTACCCCCATCTCACACCTCAAGAAAATTCTGCGTAATATCTGTAAAGAAAAGTGGCAAGAAGAATGGAATAGTGGCGGCAAAGGGAGAAGGACGTATAACTTCCTACCAAAGGTAGACACGGAACGTTTTATAACAATAGCTCCACTGACACAGTACATAACGGGTCATGGCCCATTTCCATCTTATTTTATGCGTCATGGCATCTCAGCATCTGACAATTGTGTCTGTGGCCTGCTAGGTTCTCCCGAGCACTACCTATTTGACCGCGGTCTAACAACAAACCACCACTTACCACATCCAATGAATGATAGAACACTTTATTATCGTTTCATAATCAAACACCCGCCAGCTATAAGGAGTATCTGCGCAGTTGTACAGCAAATTAACGCCCTAGGGCAAGACATTTGCAAGCCACAGTAGCATAGCACTGCAGACAATGTACTCAACGATTAGATATTCGCAGTATGTACATATTCTGTAATACACATTCCACATTCAATTTTGAGCCTCGTGTTAACATCTGCTTTCAATAGCCACCAACTTGCAGAAACAATGTTACTGACTTGTTTATCAGTGTAAAGCACTGGGCACCCAATGGAATGATGTGTTATCGTTAATCGAAATATATAATATCCGTACAATGCACGAATGTAGTGTATGCAACGAAATATGTAATTCATGCAACAGAAGCCCCTAATGAAAGTATGTACATAATGTATTATGGGAACTGAGCATATTTCCGCACAGCGCTACTGCTTTACGCACATCTTACTATGTCTCATATGTTTCTTCTGTGTGTAATATTTGCATTTATGTGCTCTACGTGTTTCCATATGTATTCAATGTGTCATGATATGTATTCTCGTGTGTGTTTTTATGTCTTTATGTTACGTAATTACGAGTGTGTTTTTATGCTTTTAGGTTTAATTTTGTATAACTATGTGTTTCAGCTTATATGAGTGTTTTAATGCTATCCTTTATATTCTTTTTAAGTTACTTTGTGTTATTAACAACGTCCTATGTAAAAACTACCCGACATCTAGCCCCTGTATGGCTATGTAAACGCCTGGTGCAGCCTCACGGGGCTCCAGCGAGTTGCTTCTTCGAGATACTGGAGGACGTGGGACATATGCCTGTTTACTATGTTATACGCCAGGCGTCCCCGTCCTCCGTCACCTGTCACCTGTCAGTCCACTCTGATTGGTGTAAACAATCTATCAGGGTACAGGTCCGTTCACTCGGTTCGAAACGCCCAGACGAGCGGCTCGCTACGAGCTGCTCTGAGAGATGTAAACTGGCCTTTAGGTGGCCGCAGACCAGTAAACACGGGTTCCTGAACCGAAGCCCTAATCCAAACTAACAAGATATGTGATAAACGTAGCATGAAAATATAACGTATAAATAATATAATAGCGTATAATAAGCAGAATATATAACAGTCAGTAAAACACCTCAATTCCACAAAGGGGCGTCGTCTTTGACGTCACTTTCGGTGAAAAATCACAAGAAAAACAATTACTCCAGAACATGTACGCAGCAGAAGAAAAACAAGTTAAATGTTCCAGAAAACGTATTTTCATACTACCGTTGGTATTCAGAATTTTCAAATTACTCAGTTTTCAAGAAATCAATTTTTGTGTTTTTCTACGAGCTTAAAAAAACCAGAGAAATAAGCAGTTAAACATCTAAACCTATCTAAAATACGAGGGCTATTTTTTTTCAACCTCCGATGGGCTATAAAGAAAAAACGGGTGAATATACAAAAAAGATTTTATTACCAAAAGTAATGTACAATACAGGTTATTTCTCTGCATAATCACCTTGACGATTGAGGCATTTGTCATATCTGTGAACAAGCTTTGCAATACCCTCTTCATAAAATGTCCCCGCCAATGATTGGAAGTGAGTTGTGACCGTTTCTTTCAGCTCCACGTCATTTTGGAAGCTCTTCCCGCCAAGCCATTGCTTCAGTTCAGGGAACAGATGAAAGTCACTCGGCGCTAGGTCGGGACTATATGGTGGATGTTCGAAAATGTCCCATTGAAATTGATGAAGGAGCCGTTGGGTTACACGAGCGCTGTGAGGACGGGCATTGTCGTGGATCAGAATAATTCCAGAAGTCAGCATGCCTGTTCGTTTGTTTTGAATAGCTCTCCGTAAGCGTCGTAAAGTTTCACAATATGAATTTGCATTAATTGTTGTTTTGGCTGCATAAACTCTACAAGCAACACACCTTTTTGGTCCCAAAAAACAGTTGCCATAACCTTACGGTTGTTAAAGATTCGTTTGAATTTTGTGGGTCTCTTTGGAGAATTTGTGTGCATCCACAGTTGTGATTGTGGTTTCGTTTCGGGTGTGTCATATTGAACCCATGTCTCATTACCTGTCACAATGGATTTCAAAAACTTTTCTCCGTCAGTATTGTAACGGTCAAGAAACTCAAACGCTGCAACCATTCGTCGAGTTTTGTGGTCGTCAGTCAACATCTGGGGGACCCAGCGAGCGCAAACCTTTCTGTAGCGCAACTGTTTAGTAACGATAGAGTGCAGGGAAGATCTTGAAACTTCCGGAAATTTCATCGATGATTCACTTATGGTGAACCTTCGATTTTTCTTAACCGCTTGGTCAACTCGTTGAACAATGTCGTCTGTAGCGACAGACTTGCGTCCTTGACCCCCTTCATCATGCACATCAGTTCGGCCATTTTTAAACTTTCGACACCATTCACGAACAACGCTGTCACTCATAAAGCTGTTGCCATACACTCGACTCATTCTTCTATGAATTTCCGCTGCACTGTTCTCTTCTGCCTGCAAGAAACGAATAACAGCTCGCAATTCACAAAACACAGAAACGAATAACAGCTCGCAATTGCAATTGCCTGCAAGAAACGAATAACAGCTCGCATTCTCATTCTCCCGCCAAGTTGGCGGGAGAATCAATAGAGATAGCCATGTTTACGTGACTGCAACTCGACAGAAAATGGCGTGTTGAATACGCCAGTGACAGAGCGTGTGGAGGGGAAGATGCGCAGTCGCCTACTACGCACACCAACCACCTGTCGCATACCTGGCCATCATACTGTGCGATCGGAGGTTGGAATAAAAAACAACCTATGTAGATAACATCATATGCGGTAGAAGAGATTAATTATTTGCATAGAATCAACTATTGTCTGTTTGTGTAATAATCAGACTATTTATTAAACAGACACTTTGTACAGAATAAATGAGTAATAAAGAAAACAAGCATACATGAACCATGTCTCTCTCATTAACTGTAACACAACTTTACGTGTGTATGCGTAGTAATTAGACTAATTATAACACAGAATAAATCTGGGTAATAATCATAACTCTTAAACTCTGCAATAGGAAGAACCGGAGATTTTCACAGCAATCGGCGAAGGTAATTAAAAAAGACTCCATATTTTATTTAAAATCAAATGTATAATTCGAATTATTAAAGCAGTTATAACGTGACTTTAATGTAAAATATATCAAATTAAAATTCAGAATAATGCATAAAATAATTCAGCTGCAGATTTGGACTACTTTCATTAGAATTCGTAATTATTTTTCAAAACTTTTTTCTGATGAAAACTCGAGTAAGGAAGAAAACAAAATTATCAAAATGCTTTTTATACACTTTGAAAATAAAATTAATGATTAATGTACATATAAAGATGCGGACATAATTTATAATGCACTATTTGCAAATGCGAAGCAAAATTAAATGCAAATATTTACCCATAAAATTTATTTAAGTCTTCATAAAATGCTCTACGAATCTCTGTAATATAATTAGAA
The DNA here is from genome assembly GCF_044657685.1 of Stegodyphus dumicola. Classification (NCBI taxonomy): domain Eukaryota; kingdom Metazoa; phylum Arthropoda; class Arachnida; order Araneae; family Eresidae; genus Stegodyphus; species Stegodyphus dumicola. The sequence continues at coordinate 137,922,550 of NC_140776.1, forward strand.
CGTTGTTGGATCAGATTTCCCCCTTTTATATTTGTCATAAAAATTTTCTTCATAACAATTTTTTAAACCTTTCACACTTCGTTTCGTTTTGCATTTGAAAGAGACTCTCTAAATTTCAGATAAATTAAAAATCGGAAAATTTCAAGATTACCAGGAGATGTGATATAAAAGCCCAGTAAAATCGAGAGGATTTACAGCTCTGGAATATTAAATATCCCGAGCTGTAAATCCAGTTATACAAAATGTGTTCACAGGGTTCACCATTTTCCTCAACGACATGTTCACTTGTCAAAACCCTACGGCACAAATTTTCCATCACTGCACGATGTATTTGCACAACAAGAGTCTCTATTTGCGCTTTACTACAAATAGGCGTCTTTCAAAAAATTACATAAAACGAAATCACATGGCTTATCCGAACTACGGGAGAATCTCTCTGACGTCGTTCAGGAGACCGATGTGAAGTTGCAGTCACATACAACCCTTCATACAGGACATCAAGAATATTATTGTTTGCAGTGTGTTTTTCCTGTAAGTCCATCTTGCATGAACAACTGATTATGTGAAGGAAGACATACATATTGCCATTTTCAGGTGTCCGGACATCTGATGAGCGCCGTCGATGCCAATGAATTCCAATTGCTGACACAATCTGTGAATTTTTACAAGGAGCCAATCTTGTAAAAAAGTGTGCACGAAAACGTCTTCATGTCACTATCAAACTCTTCGTTTCCTCAAAAGGTATTATAACTTTCATCATCTATTTAACACTGTAACGTCGTGATGACCGCGGACATAGGGAAGTGTTAGCAGTGACGCATCAATCTTTGTCCAAATCAATATAAAAATGGGTGACGATGTAAACATAAATTTTATCCACGCATATAGAAAGATACATTTTAATGAAATCCTGAGTCAGTGGCATATTCAGAGATGACAGAAATGGACGATGATGGCATACGTCACTGGTAGGCAAAATCTCCACCTAGTTAGCTTGCTCGCGAGGTTTCAGCTTTCTTTCACAAGAGTCACAACATACACTGGTGTGCAAAAATTAAGGACGAGACGGTTTTTTCAATATAACTTTGTACAAAAGTTTTCCAAATCAACACATTTAATACCGTAAGATCCCCAATACGTAACGACATGAGTAATGTAAGCAACACTTACTAAAAGAGAAATCAGAGGGACAAAAAGAAGCTTTATTGAAAAAGTAGCATGGAGCGCAATGCGACTGAAGGCCGAAACATCCCTGTGATGGGTGTCCAGCAAGAAACATCCGGTCTTTAATAGGGGATATGATCTCCCCTGACTGCTAGGCAGGTTTCACAGCGTCTGCCCATGCTGAGAATGAGGGCGTCAATGAGTTGTTGAGGCATTGCTGCCCATTCGTCTTGCAGCGCCAATCGAAGCTCCGGAATCGTTACTGGTGGTAAGGTACGAGCTGCCAAGCGTCTGCCTAGAAAATCACATACATGCTCGATGGGATTGAGATCCGGAGATCGTGCCGGCCAATCCATACGTTCAATATCCTCACTCTCTAAGAGCTGTTCGGCAGCTACTGTGCGATGACATGGTGCATTGTCGTCCATGAAAAGGAACTGCGGACCCATAGCGCCTCTAAAAAGACGCACATATGGAAGAAGAATCTCGTTACAATAACGGGTCCCGTTGACTGAACCTGCGTCGAAGATGTGAAGGTCTGTACGACTACCAAGCAGGATGCCTCCCCAAACGAGAACGCCGCCACCTCCATACCTGTCCCTTTCAATGACGTTCGAGGGATGATTGCGGCTTCCCCGCTTTCTCCAGATGAGTATGCGATGAGAATCGGTACTCAGACTGAACCTGCTCTCATCTGTAAAGAGTACTCGTCCCCATTCATTGTCTCTCCAATTCCGGTGTTCCCGGCACCACAGAGAACGCCTTCTCCGATGGGCAGGCGTTAGAGGTACACACCGTACAGGGCGTCGTGCAAACAGAGCACCACCGTGCAGTCTTCTGGCCACGGTAAAACGCGATATCGGTAGTCCAGTCGCCTGTGTCTTGCGACTTCTTGGTGTCTAGCGATTTCTCCCGCTGTCTGCTGCCTGTTTCTTCTGGCCTGTAAGGCAATATACCGGTCATCTGCGGGTGTGGTTCCTCGTGGACGACCACTACTAAACCCCCGGATAGCTGTTCCTGTAGTTTGAAATTGTCTCCAAAGTCGTGAAACGATGCTGTGAGCAATTCCGAACTCTGCAGCCACACTTGTCACACTGCGGCCTTCCCAATGATTCGACCTCGGGTAAAAGCATCCAGATGTCGTCTAACAGATTGATTATTCGCCATTTCTCGCTGAGGCAGCAACTCGGTGTGATTTTTAACTGCTATACGGCGTGCAATCTCTTTGCCAGAAATACTGATCTTACACCGACAACATGCTTTATATTACTCAGACACTCCCCCATTACGTCTACCTGCATATCTGCGCATGTGCTACCGTACATCATCTTACTTAATCTCCTGATTGGTCTTTCTGTCCGCTCTGCCTCTTCGTTCAGCTGATATGCTAATTTTTCGACTTCGTCCTTACTTTTTGCACACCAGTGTAGACACTGTTGTTTTGCTCGCGCACGCGCTGGGCCTCGAATAAGACTGGTTGCCAAATATGGTTATGGAAAAATGTCTAAAGTTCGTTACAACCAGGGCTGTGGAGTCGGGCAGATTTTGGGGTAAAAGGACGGAACTGGAGTCGCTAAGAACAGGTCGACTCCGACTCCAGTTTTTGTTGGACAGTTTGATTTTGAAATGAAATTGAAATGAATTGAAAAAAAAATTATGACAAACTGAGTTTTTATTTATGAACTGTATACATTAATAAATAGTTATTTTCTATTTTATTGACATATTAATAAATAAATATAAAGGGGAAGGATGGATGTGATATTTGCCATTAGTGATTCATTTAGTTACAAATTTCACTGGTAAATTTAGGTAACCGGCAATAGCAGCAAGAAGTCCCAAAATTGATGCCATTCCTGAGGAAGCGAGCAGGAAAAGGAGCAATTATTTGATCAAGCAACGCGACAATGAAGTATATTTGATGATAAAGAGATTTTTAGAATTAAGAACGTTTTTAGAAGATGCAGATAACCCTAATGTTTCACTAACAGAAAGACTGTGAAATGATCTTTTAGAATTGGAAACTCTTCTTTCTACACTGTATATGGCCACAAAAAAGCTACAATCTGAAGAATTGACAGGAGGCGAGAATGGAAGAATGCGATGTTTGTTCTTTCTGAAATGGAGGGTTTATTGCAAAGGAATCATTTCTTCAATGAAGAAAAGAGAAATTAGTTAGCTAGACAATGAGATCTTGGTGGGCTCAATATATGTAGATCCGAAGCAATGAATTTTCTTGGTTGACGAACAAATTAAAAAGGCACAGAAAGCCATCTATGAACTTTCATTAAGAATTAAATTATTCTCAGAACAATTGAAGAATTCGAATCAGGACAGTCAAACTGAAGACATTTTAATTAAGTCTCTATCATCCTCTTCCAGTGATGAATTAGATTTTGAGAAATATTTTTGGATAATATTGAAAAGGCTAAGGCAAAGTGAATGAAAATAAAGAAAAATGAAAAAATACAAACAAGATTTCTACACGGCCTTTGAAGAAATAGAGAAATATGACTGCGTTTTCAAGACACCTCTTTTAGAACTTATAAAAATCTATCCTGAAAAGTTAAAAGAAGTAAAGCCCTAACAGTAACAGCTCTTCCTCCTACTCAAGTTAGTGTGGAAAGACTCTTCTCAATTCTGCAGTTTATCAAATCGGATCTATGGCGCTTCAACAAAGAAGATCTTGCCGAAGTCTTACTGTTTCTTAGAAATAACTAATGCCAGTTTTTCCATTTCATAAAAAATGCTAATTAATATAAATAATTTGCTATGCCATCATTTTTTTCTGTAGCATCTATTACTTCTTTTATATTAAAAAAATAAGCTGTAACCCATGTGTATATGTTTACATATATACATATATATGAGGGAGTTGGAGTCGAGTTGGAGGTATTTAAAATTCCAGGAGTCAGAGTCGGTCATTTTATCAAACGAATCCAAAGCCCTGGTAAAAACTCTCGTTGAGAGTTTTTACTAGGGCTTTGGATTCGTTGGGCGATAGGTCGTTATCTACCATCACGCAACTGCTGTTTTATGGTAAATTAGAGACCGATGCTGACTTTTCCTGACACCTACCGAATTTTCCTTGAGCAGAACCACCTGAGTAGTTGTTTTATTAGGCAGTATATAATATTAATCATTTTATGAGGTAACTGAATGATATGACATTTCCTGTCCCACTCTATATTCACAGAATATTATGAGTTCTTTTTAATGCACTCTGCATTTGCATATTCTTGATAAAGAATGATTGCATATATATTAACTTTAACATTCAGACCATAGTAATATTAATATATATGATATATTTAGTCTTCTTTAACTGTGAGGGAAAACAGGTCGAACAGCTCAAAATCTATAGTAATAAACAAACTAAAATTTTACAATATCATTTTAGCAATTACAAATGCATTTTAATGCTTTTACATGATTTAAACGGAGAACAGAGAGAGAGGAAAAAAAAAGCTGGGAAAGAACATTTTCATATTACCTATTTTATTGAAAATAGAATTACTGAAAAGACTATTGAGTAAAAATAAAAATAATTTCCATTTAATGAAAATAAGCTCGACTTCGGTTATTCGAATACAGGAAGTTTTACCATACATATAATTTTAATGCGTGTAACGAGTATAAGAAAAAATTATATGTGTATGAACAAATAATATAGACAAAGAAATATTTACTAATTTATTCCGTGCAAGTATGATGGTGGCGAGTAGGATACGTGAAAACAGATTAATTTCGCTGATATTTATGCAAATAACCCCAGTGCGTGAATCACGCTTATAATTAATCCAGATAAATAGGTGACTACTGGCGCCTTGGATCGATAAGTAGATTTAACTGGTTCAGTTGCGAGGGCTTTTAATTGGAAGCAACAAAATGGTTTCCGAAATTTCGAGAAACGGTCACGCGAAGTGCTTGTTCTTCGCATCGTAGTTGAGGATTCACACTTGAATATTAATTACAGCTACACTTTCCCAGCTTATGTCTTTAACTGGAACTTTTAGGATAAAACAGATAATCTCAATCATATGAAAACCAGAAATGAAATTAATTCACTGAGGATTTAAGACAGTACATGAATTCCTTATCCATTTCTAAAGTACCAGTTTCAGATGAACTAAGATTACTTGCACAGATTTATTTCATAGTAACATTTAAGAAGTTAGGTAATATATTTTTTAGGCATTATGAAACTGCTTTTTGTGCAGCATCCTGCATTAAAAGTAAAATCTAACGATATTAAAAAATTAAGCAACATATCGACTATAATCACTTATATATTCCTTTCCATTTGTAATTTTATTCGAAGCCTGATTAGCTTTACATATAGAAGCAGATAATCAGAACTCGAATTATCCGAACTGTTCAACGGTAAAAACGCTCCAGTTCAAATGCAAACTTTACAATAATAATAATGGAAAAGTTGTTACAATAAATACCGACAAACAAAATGACTGACATGAAATGGAGCAGAAGAAATTTAAGTTATGATAAAAATCGAATTATTGAAAAGTTGATACAAATCATCGATACAAAGTTTTAAACTATTTAATTATATCATATGCTCAAGATGAAAGGAAATCGACGAAAATGAAGACGACTGTTATGATGATAATAAGCCTATAAACCTGGTAGTACTTATTCGACGATGGACAGGTGATAGCATCCGTATAGTAAGACACAAAATTGTGCAATGTAAGACTTGGGGACAGGATAAGAGATAGTACCTTGGAAACTGATTCCAGTACAATGCAAGGTATGGTACGCTTTTACATACAATGTGGTGTAAGACTGGATAGTATTTACGAAAGCCAGTTGTTTCGTATATCCACTGTGGATTCTTGTAAATACGCTGAAAATATTTATGAGTTTAGATCTAAAAGGTCACCAGGAGATTCGCCCATGCACCAGTAATGGAGAACGGCAAATATTACTATTAGTTTTGGCTCTTAGAACTGAAGCATGTCATCCTCTGAGAAGGCAGTGGCAGTTTTCTTAGTGCCAAACATCACCTTTTCCCCTTATTTTGTCGAGAAATGAGCTTTTTCATTGTCTGGAATGCTGACACTGGAAAGAATTCATTCAAAGCTGCTCCTGAATTCTTTATTCAAAAGAAAGCCGCTAATTGTTGAAACATCATTTGAGAGCAAGGATTGCAGTATTTACGTTCGAGGGCTTAGTTTTAGGAAGTTCTTCAAGAATTTTATAAACGGGCATCAGATAAGCTTTAAAAATACACAAGTATAAATAGTTTTTTATTTTTTTATGGCTAAACTCATCTATTATGAGGGTTCTACAGCCGGGTAAACCATCTTCCAAGACCCTCAAAGATCTTGGCTTAACCTAGTTCTGAATATTCTATTATCGACAAACTCAGAATTTTAAGGGTTTGGGTACATTATCGTTTTTGAAGCCTGCTAACGTTGATTGCATTTTGAAGTAATATCAGGCTTATAAAGTGAAACTTGCCTGTCAAGATAACGGACTGAAAGGATAGATATCCTTTTGTCTCAAAATCTGGATATAAAAACTCTCCTATTCTGGCCCTATGAAGCATCAAAGGTCCATTAAGATAGATAAAAAGCATCTACCATTGATCGAAGACCTAGAACGATGCACCTGTGTGACATGTGGCGATGCGTTTCGCATTTCGAAGTTAATGTTATCTTTCAATAGTGAAGCCTAAGATGTTAGGCTATGCAGACCTACTTATCTACATAATTGCCGCTGTGGACCGTTAGCACATGGAAGTATCACAGAGTTGCCATTAGGTCATACATATAAAAGATTAAAATTATCTCATAGGTTTCTAAACATTTAAATATTTAGAAATATCTATGAGGTGAATGAAGCGGCAGCAATATTTTGATCCAATTAAACTTTTGGACTAAAAAAGATTATCCAAACGAGGGCAGGTAATGAGAAGTTAGGATACTCAGCGTTTATTGTATTTTTATGATTAGTTGGAATCGGATTGAAAATAAATGGGAACTACTTGTTCTCAAACATGACAACTGACCATAAGAAGTTATATCTAATGGTTGGCAAGTTATTGACTCTGTAGCCACTAACACACGAAACAGCGAAAACTAACACAAAACTTCAGTAGTCAGGAACAAAATTATACTAATTTCTTTACAACAGACAACGACAGTTGATATGCTAATGTTAAGATGTGATTACAAAAACAAAGGACTACACAGATACACAGCACACTTTAGATCAAAAGTAGGCCTAGCTAACTTTTTAACACTTACTGGACTCTATGAGACTTCGATAGTTCTCAATTCCTATTCTGCGAAGGGTTTCTGCAGTTGGACGGTGGTACACTCAGAGGAATTCCACTAAGCTACCGTTAAGATTATATCTGCTTTAAACTATGCCGCTTAGCCTAAAATTTGCATACACGTCTGATCTGAGAGAGTAACGTGACGAAACAAGAAACGTCGAATAAAAATTAACATAAAACTAATTACTAGTAAAACTTAAACCATCAGTGCCACAATATCGCTCAAAAAATTAAATTGATTGAGATTTTACGACAATTCTAGGAATTTGGAGAAATTTACAGAGTATTATCTTTTACCTATGAATATACAGGGTGTCCATAATTAAACATGAAATTTGCGAGCAGTCTGTAGCAAAAACTATGCAGCAGATTTGCATGAAAATTATGAAAGATTAAAACTCCATTTGACGTTATCTACAAAATAAGTAAATAAAATAAAATAATAATAATAATAATAATAATAATAATAATAATAATAATAAAAATAAAAAAAAAAAGTTGGAATGAAGATTATAAAAGAAGATGGAAAGGCGAGGATAAAACAAAAATAATAATAATAATAAAAAAATCTAAAAGATATCAGATTTCAACGGTTGCCCAAAATGGTCTGTTAAAGTTTTTATGCTCTCACTGAGCTCGCAGACTACCAGTCTGCTCTTTCACTCACTCCTGCTAACTTTATTATTAAGCATCGTTTTCTTTGCACTAACGCCTCATAAAATTCAATTCAACAGCAAAATCATAAAATATTTAAAAACAGCATATCTTTAGATTTCCCGATAGAGTGTTAGCAGTTGCCATACACATTTTTATATTCGCTATATTATTCTTTTAAGAACTAACCGCTCTAGCGGCCATCAACCTAAAATAGTCATAATACGTAAGGAAAAGTATATAATGATTTTAATGAGTCCAGCTAGTGTAAATTCATAAAAATGTTGAATATTTCTTATTAGGCATCTCATGACTCTAACACATGTTTGTTAAAATCAATCACATTAAAAAGTAGAAAAATATTCTTAAGAAATGTGTTTAGCGGTGTGAACTGTGTTGTTTTTAAATTTCTTGGTTTATTAGTCAATAACATTTCTGATTAAATATGAAAGTATTTTAGGATTTACAGAATGGCAACACACTGGCGCGTGGAAGATAAAAGTATTAGTAGCGGCTAACCAGTAGCTGCTAAGCCGTAAAGTCGTTGAACACTGGTAGTTCGGCCTGTGTTCAATTCTAGACGAAAGGGTTGGTTGCATGGGCGTTTTCTGTATGTGTAACATGTACTAGAACCAGTTCCTATTAGTTGAACCAGTTCCTATTAGTTGAACCAGTTCCTATTAGTCGGAGTTGAGTTGAGTCAGAGTCAGGATCTTTAAAATTCCAGGAGCCAGAGTCGGTCATTTTACCAACCGAATCCAAAGCCCTGGTAAAAACTCTCAACAGGTCGTTATCTACCATCACGCAAACTGCTATTTCTCGGTACTTTACGAGCGCTTTCCTCCCTTTAAGCAGATAGCCCTAGCGTGCTTTGCTATAATCACATAAACCAAAACCAAACCAAACAAGCTAGGTCATGGCACAATTTCAAAAAACTCAAAAATGACTTCATTTCACTTTAGAATGCTTAATTATGTTATTATGGTTATTAAATTATTAATAACGTGTTTATGATGTAAAATATACAAAAATGTGATTAGTTATTCTGATTTTTATGCTTTTTGTCTCATTTCATTTTACAATTTACTTACATTTTAATACTGAGGAAAAAATTATATTTAAAAGTACTTCTAAATAAGATGGAAATAAAATAAAATAAAATAAAATGTCTGAGAGCTTTCAGATTTTGCATTACGCCCAAAGATGCGGGTTTTTTTTTTTTTTTTTTAATTTTTCGTGTGGCACATTTATTTATTAAATATCATGTTCTTCGCACTTAAACCATAAAATTCAGTTCAACAGCAATATGGCAAAATAATTTTAAAATAAGCATATCTTTAGAATTTTCGATACACAGACTCACGCGCTGGAGATACAAATGTCAAAAATTCCCCCCGTAGAGTATTGCCATTGCTCCCTTTGAAGTCGTTGATTTCGTTAAAGTTTTACAAAATATGAAATAGATAATAAAACAAAATTCAAATTCCACATTTGGGCTTTCAGATCCCCATCACACTGCGAGAAATATACATACACTTTTGCAGATTCTTCATTATTTAATTTCTTTAAATATAAAACATGGCTCTAATATTTGGGGGCATCGATTTAAAAAGTGAATCAACGTTTATAGTGAATCAACGCAAAATGCCAAAACGAAATTAATAGTCTTTCTGGGCAGACTGCTCCTCTAGATTAATAATTATGATATATACTATTGTGCGCACATATAAACTAGTAATGTGTTGTTTATTGGCGTAAAACAAAATTAAATATAAGTATTTAACTGATATATTGGTTGAATCTTCATAAAAGTTCTGTAAAATTCTATAGCAGATTAAGACAACTGGGATCAAATAAAATTTTATATGAAAAATTATGTTAAATATCACTAGAGACGGAGGAATGATTTAATAAATTCCATTTATTGCTGGGAAACATTTTCCTTAGTAAAGGCTAAAAAGAAACCGAAAACTCCCGCCCCGACTACCCAGAAACTGGGAGATATGTTAAAAAACTAAAATCAAGAAAGTTGGTAGCTATGCCACGAAAACATATTTAAAATTGGCATACGTCTAAAACCGATGACGCCTTAAAACCGTAGTTTCGTTTTTCTGTCGTGCTTTTTTTAAGTTTGTGGTTTGTTTTTACAATAAACTCCATCAGGGATCAACAAACCATTTACGGATTACTCGAGAAAAGAATAGGTTTCCCTGACAACCTTCCAGGATGCTTTCTGAAAAAATAAAGAAAGCAACAGCATCGGAATTGGCAGAATGAGTATCAACAGCTTGGGAGATAATCCCAGGAAGTAAGAGGCGAAATTTATTCCAAAAGTGTTGGTTCAATTATCCCGTATTGGTTCAATTGTTTGCGAGAACTTTCGTAGGGTGTTCGGTCTTTAGTTTTCAGTCGGTGTGACTACCACAATTTTATAAGAAGTTGACATAACACACAATTTAGAAACGTTTAAACGTATGGTTGCTTCCTTAAGCTACATTTTATTAACTCAGATAAATATTCCTGTACATAAAGTCGTGTTTACAGATAATTAAAAAAAGTTAAAATTAGGTTTATCTTGGATATGATATCTCCTCCATCCTGTCAAACACGACTAGAAAAGTCTGTACCCGGCCTTTATATTTGCATCCGCTGATAGTAGATGTATACTTCCACTTACAGTAAGATTTTAAATTATACAAAGATTCATGCTTTTGCATTTTTAAATTTAAAACATTTAATTTTGTATGAAGTACGAAATGTAAGTTGTAAGGTCATAGCTGCTCTGGATGATGATTTTAAATCTTACATACTAGACAGGTTAGCGAGTTATCAATATACCTGAAATAGACAAAGAGATAACTCGCTAACACTATAAATACTTGAGAAGGACTATAAATACTCGAGATACTATAAATACTCGCTAATATTATAAATACCTTTTTATTTAATCTGAGCTTTTAATATAATTGGCACGACTTGCTCTATGGACGAAAATTCAGTACTCACGACGAGTAAATTAAACAATAATAATAAAATAAATTTGAAAACGCTGATAATGTAGTCAAAGACTACACATTCAATAATATAAGCTACAAGCTGGCTAAATTACTGTTATTGCTGCATTGCGTACTCGAACTTATGACAAATGCACAACAGTTCTACCAAAAGTTGAAACTAGAGGTGCAGGTCATCAGAAAATACGATAGTTTTTTAGTTATTTTCTGGAGATATTTATTTTAAAATTTTATTTTATAGTAAGAAGAAATGCATATTTGTAAGCTACATTTAATAGCAAAGAGAAAGTTTTATAAAACAGTTAAGTGTATTTTAAATTAATGCGATAGAGAAATCCATTTTCAAGAAGTCTTTTATGGAGAGAAAAATTGCTTTCATTATTACATCAATAAGTTCTTTCTGTTCTGTAATATGAATTGCACTTCCTCAGATTTGGTGACTAGACAACATTGTTTTGTGTGTGGTTTTCCATGTAAACTTTTGTATAGCTCACGTAAAAGTTTAGAACGTTCTGTCAACTTTAACCGGCGCATAAATTTGAAGTCTCTACTGCTTGAAAATGCAAAAGCCGGGATAATCATTTTTAGACAAAGCTGGCGAAATTCTAACAGTGGAATGAATGCTAGAAACTCTTTAAGATATTTTTTATATGTCAGTTTTAGCAAGAATTTATCTTCTCTTAGTGGCACGTCAACTAATCCCGGTTATTAGCTATCACATATACGTTTCCTCATGGAAGACACCAATTTTAGCGAATAATTTTGCTCATTCTGACTGAATTAAACTAACTCATTCTGAATATTGTTTCACCTTGAACAAGAGGCAGTTTGCTTGCCATAAAAGCTGTTGCTACCTTCCTTTTTTCCGCAAAACAATATAAAAATGTAACTGTTTTGGAAAAGGCACGATTAATGTGCTAAGTGCGGCCAGAAACATCAATTGAAATAAAAAAGAATATATACACTGCCTCGGCTGAGTTTGTTCTCCATCACGGATCAACATCTCAATATTTACAAAATCAACATTCCTGCATCATTACATATAAGTCTACAATATTTTATGTATTATAATATGTATTTAAGTATATTATTATGAATCTAAGTCTACAACATTATATGTAATCAGCAGTACCTTTGGAAATGCCGATTGCAATAAAAGAACGGAGGTGCACAACTAAATGTTATAGCAGTCCTGTATATAAAATTTCAATGGTTCGACTAACCATTTTTGAATTATGCAAGATACATTCTGAATTATACGTACGTACGTACAAATCTCATAAAAACCCATTTTTCAATCCGTTTTGTCAAAAACAGTCCTTTATTCTGTCAGTATATATAGACGACACGAAAAAAAAAAAAAAAAAAAAAAAAAAAAAAAAAAAAAAAATGTCAGTACAGATTTGGGAACGCTCAAAATGGGTACTTCCGTAGAAATGTGATATCTACTTCGTATACGAAAGTAAACTTGCATTTTTACTTCCTTGTACGAAGTAAAAAAGAAGTAGAGTAATCGCGAAAAATTTCGAGTATCATATTTCAACAAAAATATCGATTTTGACCGCTATCCAATACAATTTAATGATGTTTTTGCGTGACATCTGTACGTAAGAACAGAATAAAAGACTCTTTTCCCCCAAAATAATTATAAAACTGATTTAAAATGAATTCTGAAGAGAATTTTTCGTGGCGTCCGTGCGTACGTACGCATCTCGCATAACTCAAAAACGAGTAGTCTCAGAACGTTGAAATTTTTTGTGTAGGACTGTTATAACATGTCGATGTGCACCTCGTATTTTGGTTGCAATCGGCCGCACAAAAAGTATATAAATATATGTATATATATATCCACTCTGTTACTCGGCTCAGTGAGCTCAGTTTCTTTATTCTTATATGTTTGTAAATTGTGCATTTTTTGCTTTAAAAATGATTGAATTATGTTGTTCTTATCTTCCAGTTAAGTTTTTTATGCCTGTAGTAAATCTGCATGCAATATTTGTGGAGTTATCAACAATTTAAAAGTTGTTTAAGTGCAGCTAAGCCTAATGAATTTTGCAATGGCGGACATGTTTGTTTACACTTCAAACTTTCAAACTTGGCAAAATAGCGAATTTGTTGCCAATCTAGAGAAACTAAGCTTCGCAACAACAAAGATAACGCCTTCTTTTATTATTACAACTTAAATTATGCTTAATCCATTCAGGAGTTTATTCGATTTACTTCGTAATTTTTAATATAGATATTTTGAGTTTTTATGTGTTTTTGCATTGTCGGGAAGTAAGAACTGAATTAATTGAATGAGAAATACTGAATCGTCTGTGAAAAACTGTTTTTTTATTTGTTTGTTTGTTTAATTTCTTTTATACATCGTTTTAGATTTATTATAGTATTTGAATAGAACACGTGGGAACGATTAGATAATTCTTCAAATGATATAAATTTATATGCATTCTGAGTTATAATATCGACGAAATTTAACGCTGTTAAGTGAACCTAGCGCCAGAGTGTCGCTATGGTAAACAAATATAGTGAATTTTAAAAAGTGCGTTTATTCTATTGTGGTTTATGCACTATCGACGATGTAGATTTAATTCAATCCAATAAGTTTAAATGAATTGCAAGAAAAAATGCGTATAATTTAATATCCCGTGCAAGAAGTCATGTGGTGTACACATCAGATTTTTTATAAAAACGGAATAATTATTTTCCCTTTATGTGTTACTGGAGATATTTATTTGGTACACATCCAGTCTGGTACACATCCAAGGATCTGTAATAGATTAATGATGTACACCGAGTTACTACTCTATTGAAATCATCTTATATTTTCTTTTTTTCATACATATTTTTGACGGCTAGCCGATCAAGGGGCGAGTACTTATTAAAGTTTTCAAAATGACCCAATGGCCGAAAATCCCTAAACAAGGAAAATAATTTACAAATTCAGTAGAGCAGAAGTCGAGTTTTTTCTCCGCAACTGTGGCTTGCATCCATATTTCAAACTATTTTTACAGCTATTATTTATAGCTTACTTAGAATGTACACAAAACTATTCAAAAAGCAGTTTTAGCATAACTGCGCTTAAAACAATTACATATAGTAATACCTTGTCACATAATGGAATTCGTAAACGTTGCTAAGAGTTGCAGAAGAATTTTTAACAGGAAACGCAGCCGTTCAAGGAATCTGTGGAATGCGAAATAATTCTTTCGTTCCCGCCAGCGCGAGGGAACTATCACGGAAACAATAACCGTTACAGCAAATTATCCTATTGTACTAAGCTGTCATTAATTAAGAAAGAAGCGTAAAAATGACTCCTTTCGCCTTTCTTACAGAAATACTGCATTTCTCAATTTTAAACTAAATCCGGAACAAGTATTTTGTTATGACTGTAATTGCCAGGTTGTAAATTTTTGAGTTAAGTAGTATGAGTAAATAAGATTTTTATAGATTCTTTAAAAGCAATCAGGGACTTTGTATTGTTATGAATTTTGTACAGTTATATATGAAATTGCTGTACTTTTCTATATAATGTCCACAACTTATGCAATCTTGCATTCAAGAACAATATTGGATCATAAATGGTAGAGCTGTTATCAGAGATTTAGTTAGGAAATGTATAAAGTGTTGCAAAATTAGAGCATCTGTCACTAATCAATTGATGAGCGATTTGCCGTCTAGTCGCGTTTCGCCTGCTCCTGCGTTTTTGCGCTGTGGAGTGGATTACGCAGGTCCTTTTCAAATTAAAGCAAATAAGGGTCGAGGCTCTAGGTCATTCAAGGCATATATAGCTCTATTTGTTTGTTTTACGACAAGAGCTATTCACCTAGAATTAGTGACTGATCTTTCAGCAGATGCTTTTATTGCAGCTCTTAAGAGATTCATTTCCCGCAGAGGCAAAAGCAGTGATATATATATAGCGATTGTGGTTCCAATTTTGTTGGAGCAAAACGAAAACTGATGGAATTTGAAAGGCTTGCTAGGTCTGCAACTTATAACCAAAATGTTAGCAGATATTTGGTTGATAATGGCATTAAATGGCATCTCAACGTTCCAGGTGCGCCACATATGGGTGAACTCTGGGAAGCTGGCATAAAATCAACAAAATACCATTTAAAACGAGTAGTTGGTGAGGCGAGATTGACATATGAAGAATTTGAAACATTTCTCACACAAATAGAAGCTTGTCTTAATTCGCGACCTTTAACAAGTTTGTCTAATGATCCAAATGACTTGTCAGCATTAACGCCTGGTCATTTTCTTATTGGTAGATCATTAACAAGCATTCCTGAACCAAATTACATTGAAGTTTCCCATCTCACCAGATGGCAACATATTCAAAAAATGGTTGAACAATTTTGGAAGCGTTGGCACAAAGAATATCTGTGTCGATTACAACAAAGACCAAAATGGCTTTTGCCAACTAAAAATCTTCAAGTTAATGATCTGTGTCTCATAAAGGAGGATAACTTACCTCCAACTAAATGGAAAATGGGTAGAATTACTCAGTTACATCCTGGTCTTGATAGTGTTGTTAGGGTTGTGACTATTAAGACTTCAGATGGCATGGTTAAAAGAAATATTACAAAATTGTGTCCATTACCAATTTGAGTTTTAATTAATGTATTATAAATTAAGTATTATATCATAATTTTAATATTGTATTCTGTTTTAAATTTACTGAATTTTAACCACTAAATGTTGAAATAGTATTTCAAGGTGGGCGGCATGTTCGCGCCTTATGTAAATTTTGATTTTGTTCCCTGCAAGAGGGCGCCTGCGAGCGCCGAACTACTTGTATATCTATTGTACGAACTTGTTCTTCACACAGTCTAATAAACGCAATAACGAACGTTTGTGTCTACTTTCCATCCGCTATCAGATACAATAGTGCATACTATTTAAAAATTTAACCTTTCATATTTTAGAGGGCCTGTTTCTAAAAATTGAGCGGAAATATTTTCAATTTTTCATCATGCCTTTATGCAGATATTTCAGAAAGTGTTCTGCATATTTGATATTACTGCATGCCTTGCCCTACAAGTTAATTCAAAATTCCTAAAATTCTTTCACAATACATTGAATAAAACAGTTAAATATGTTACTCATTCAGTACACTGTTCAGATTAATCAACGATCCATACAAATTTCAAGGAACATTCTTCATAGCATTATTCGACTGGAGGAAAAGAAACTAAGAAAAAGAAGGTACTGCGTAGTTGGTTGGGTAATTTAATTGAATACGGGAGAGCATAACAGGACCATCTACATACAGGACAGATGCTTTCGTGGAGGATCTTCATGGAGATTGACTTACACACGAGAAACACCACGAAACTTCCATTCAATTCAGCCCGTTCATAGGAATATACACTTTGGTCCAACTACCAGTACTACACAGGCTTGCAGCTCAGCCGCTAGTGGGTTCTTGTGCTTTCTGTCTATCGGAAGAGATGCCGTCGTGCAGGGCTTTCTACGGAAAACTATATCGAATGGGAAATGTTTCTACAGCCAGCCAATACGCTGTCTGTAGAATATACGCTATTGGCTGGCGTAGCGTCTTCGTAGCGAAACGAAACTGGGTGGAATTACCAGTACTCAGTAATTTTAACCACTCGCCTACTCTAGACAGGATGAAAAAGGTGGGAATTAATTGCCATTCCCGTCCTTATTTAATTTCCGGAGGGCTTAACATAGGGACACTGCAAAAGCATTTTTACAGCCAACCTGCTCGTAGCGATTCAAACTCGAGAAAACTACCACTGTTCATGGGTTTGTTCATCATGGCCAACTTTTTCTAAGTGGTAAATCAACGATAGCTTGAAGATGCTATGGTTGATAGACTATTTAAACAAAGCACTCTAAGGCTAACTGATCCCGTTCGTGGTCGAATACCTAAGACCGTTTAATACAAGTAATTCGTCCTTGATTTGAATCCAGGTGAACGGGCTAACTGCATTGTTGGTTTTCCTCACGTGTCATTGGAATACGAGCCAGTTTCCCTTAAAACGTCTCGCTTCCAGAGGCCTATCGGTAAAGTCTCTGAACACTGGCAGTTCGAATCCCGCCAACGAACTGGCTACATGGGCGTTTTCGTGGTTTTTCCCATGTGTAACGTGTATATGAGTTAGTTTTTATTGGAAAGTCCTCCATGAAGGCATCCCTTTTAGACAGATAAGGTTTAGGTTAGGCAGATAGGTTGATCGCTAGATCGAGGTTTTGCCGCTATCAGATATTAGCAAACCAAACCCTTAGAAAGTCCTTCATGAAGAATCTAGTAGCCCTCGTGTGCTCTTAGACTAGTAGCCCTCGTGTGCTTTGCCATATTCAAATTACCCAACTTAACCGATGGATAACTGTCTTTGTAAAGGTGATTTCGTGAATGAGGGATAACGGAAATCTAATACGTATTTATGTTATTAATATAAAAAGCCACAGAAATAAATATCCGGGCAGACATCTTGTTTCGTCATCATTATTCCTACCTCCCAACACATAACTTGGGGACTGCGAAGTTATGCGATTATCTAAGACGAATAAGAGCTTTCAAAACTCTAGACGAAATCATCTGAGCAACAAAGACTTCCTCTATGAAAAGAAATAGCTGAATAAAGATTTTATCCATCGGAAGAATTAATAATATTTTTTAGCATTTTGTATAAAATACTACATCAAATGATCTTAAATTCAGAAGTCCCTTAAATTATACCACGAAATTCTTTTTAATCGAAAATTTCATTTGACAACGATGTGGAATTTTGTCTAACAATAAGAAAACAAGAAATTAAATATTTTTTTTTATTTATGCATATTTTCGGCCTTTTTCTAACTCAAAATTATTCATTTAAGAAAGAAATTTTAGATTCTAAACATCTTTCGAGAATTCTCAGTAAGTCCCACAAATCTAACAGCTCTCTATAATCTTGATATTTTCTAAATGACACTGGATATAAGAAAGCATACTATTAAGTCGGCAGCTAAACTGGCATATCAGGTTTCAGACACAAAGCAGTAATTTTAACTGACAGCAAACCATACAAGGGACGCATTTTAAAAATCCAATGAAGCAGATTGCTCAGGATTCGTTGATTTGAATTTAATCAGGAAATTCTCAGACCATGCAGCTGCTGTCAACCGTAAGAACCTCAACTAATGCTTCCGAGCGTTGGCGCCACCCTAAAAGGCCACCAACAATTACTCCGGGCGGTGTCTGACATTTACAGCATCAAAGTAATTAACTCGATAGCAGAAAGAGTTCGGGCAGTCAGACAGACAAATGAATTAAAATGGCAATTGCTGAAAAGCATGCATTATTTTTCTGGCGGATTATTTGGACTCAATGGACATTTATCTAAATGATTAAACTGTGACAATCAGTGGCTTCTGTGGCTCCTTACACAATACAGATTTATGAGTTGCAAATAAAATCCAAACTAAGCAAATTGTTAATAGGATGCTAACAGGAATAAAGGAAACTGAAAGATTAATCAGTTTTTTCAGCAAGTATTTTACACATACATTTAAAACAATTAATATTTCTTTTCCTGTTGCTTTGTATACTATATGATCGTTAAGACAAGACTGGCTGTCACGACTGACACTGAGAATACGAATTCCCCGTAAGCTTTAGCTGTTGGCAGAGACGTTGCCAGGCATATTGCCGCCAGAAAAGGACAAAATCATTCGATTATGGGATAGTATCAGAACCGTTCCATAACTGAATAGATTAGTTCCTTTTTATGACTAATCGCTTACTGAAAATAACCTTGAGGAAAAGCATGGGGAACGAGAATTCAATCAAGAGCGGTTGGCAGAAATGGAGGGAAGAGCGAAAAAAATCAAACAAGCAGTGGGATCGGACGAACCGATTCAATCAAACGCTAACGCCTTGAACCGATTTCTTTCGACTGTTCTTTTGTAATTCTCTAAAACTTCCTTTCTAGGTAGAACTAACAATAAAATTCTAGAATGAAAAGTTTCTAAAAGTTTGGAAATAATAAAAATTAAATTCATTCTCAATAATGGGAGAATAAAAATTTCTTTCTCCCCTAAAATGGCAATCGACTTTTTTGGCACGCTTCCGACAAGAGTCAACTCTTTTTTCACAAATCAGGCATTCGTTCGTTCAGTAAAGTGAATCAGTTCGTGCACGAATAGCGCATCTCTATCCCTGGCACGCTTCCAACACGAGCTCTTCGTGAACTATAAAAGAGCTACCATTCCGTTTTCTGGAAGCGCTATTTATTTACCGAGTGATGTGAATCAGTTACGAGGCGAATAGTCCAAACTGCCGTCCAGTGCAGTCTCTGCGGGTCTGAAATTATGCTACCAGTTACCTCTCTAAATTATAAAAATGAAATGCGACTTTAAATTCATTATTAGTTAGTGCCTGACTGTTGTCGTTCCTTTGGTTAATCCATGTATACCGTATCTTTTATTACATAATGCATAACAGGAAAGCCATTGTATGACGTATCCCCGATAACAACCCTTGTGCTCTGTGCCGTATTGAACTAAGAAACCGACCAGAAGAATGTTTCCCATGAAGGCATTCCTTTAAGATAAAGGAAATCTCGCGTGCTCTGTCCTTAAATAATTTATATACTCATTAGGTTATGTCGAGGCAGGATTCGGAGTCCAGGCCTCCTGAATACGCGTCTAACATGTTTTCAGTTACAGCATGAAGGCATGCGGAAAGGAGGGTGAAAATACCTTATAAATTAACCAATCAGCTTAGAATGCTATTTACTTCATAAAAGTATGTTTTATTTAGCTCAAATGGAGAAAGATATTAATCACAGGTTAGATTATTCGCATACGGCAAAGCTTAAGAGGGATATCTGACTAAGGGATGCCCCGTAGAAAAATTTCTGATTCATTTTCCCATTACATATGGAAAGAAACCACGGAAACCAACCATGCGTCTAGTCCCGTTCGCCTGCGATCGAAGTCGAGTCAAACTCCTAGCATTTAGCGGTCTTAACCAGTCGATCACTGAGGCCATTTCCATCAAAATTAGCCGCCGAATATCTATAGATAGTACAGGTGAAAGTAGAAGTGTGCGAGACATTAGAATTTCACCACTGGTCGTACAGATATAGTGGTATCTCACTAACTGTACAGCTTCGACCCAATTCTGATGGAAAGGTACAAAGGGGGATCGGATCAGAGGATCTCCAGCCCCTCTTTCCCTAAGCCACTCGAGAGGAGTTTCGGCTCTCCAGTATTTTAAGGACCCCCATGCCACACAGACACTTACAAACATCCACACCTTCTGCAGGATTCGAAACCGGGCCGAATGATATGGCCGCCAGCGTGTGTGTGAGATTATGGCAAAGCCTCGAGGGCTATCTGCCTAAGAGAAGGGATGCCTTCGTGGAGGACTTTCTAAGGGAAACTGGCTCGTATACACGTTACACATGGGAAAAACCACGAAAACGCCCATGCAGCCAGCCCGTTCGCGGGATTCGAACCTCGGACCGAACTACCAGTGTTCAGCGATTTTACCGCTCGGCCGCTGGTATATGGCCGCCAGCATCGGCAGCGATTATATTGACCAAGCGGCTCTATAGATAATATAGAAAAATTAATTAATTCTGATAGTTTAGTCAAAATTTTTGTATAACATTCGGTATTTTTTTAGCATTGTTTCTACCATTAATGGCTTCACTGATTTATGAAAACTCTTACTTAAAGTTTCATCAAAATGGTTACATATACTTAGTTATAATTAAGCTGTCTCCCGTGTATAAGCCTCATGTACTCTAAAAGGAAATCATAAGTAGTGTAAATACTATATTAAACTAGAGATAAAAGTAATTACGCTTTCTCATAAAAGATAAGTGATAAATTTCCTAAATGCAACTTTAAATGCTGAGATGCAAACCTGAAAGTCTCAGCACAATATATTTTAAAGGAAATGGGAATAAAAATAATAATAATAAAAACTTATGTTCGCACAATACGCAGTTATGCAGGAATCGCTCAGGGAGAAATAGGATATCTGAAATGATTACCACATGATTTAAACAAAGCATTAGTCTTTTTACCGAAGTTTTCTTTCTTATTCATTCCTTTCAAAATTTAAGGTACTATTTCCTAATTAAATAATACAAATCACATTTAATATAAATACTTCATTAAACTAAAAGCAAAATCTTTTATTCAATCGTCTGCTTCAAAAAGGCGAGCTTAATTTGTCTAGCTTTAGAAATTTTGAGTCCGGGAGGGAAAAATGAGGCAAAATTAATTTTCTTGTTCATTCTTTTGAAAAGAAATCTGTTTTGCGGTAATGAGTGAGAGATAAAAAGAAGAAGCGGAATTTGTTAGGCGTGATTATTGACTGAAAGAAAAAATTCCTACCGCAGCGAATAAAGCAGTCACCTGATAAGATACTTTAATCCGAGTCAAATTCCATTACATTAATTAGTCTTATTAGATTAATTACATTCAATTTTAATTAGTTATCAGCAGTGAAACTAATTAAAACTGCATTACTTGGGCTAATCAGTAATTGCATTTCTTAGATTTTTCTTCTGGCATTTAACAGAAAAAAAATCTGATGTGTATACCACATGACTTCCTTGTACGCAAAATTAAATTATACGCATTTTTTCTTGCATTTCGTTTAAACTTATTGGATTGAATTAAATCTACTTCGCCGACAGCGCATAAACCACAATAGAAAAAAATGCATTCTTTAAAATTCACTCTATTTGTTTACCATAGCGACGCTCTGGCGCTAGGTTCACTTAACAGTATTATATTTCGTTCACATTATAACTTTCTAATATAAGACTCTATAATTGACAGAGCTATTGCGAAGAGCAATGTTGCACAAAATTTATATAATTTAAAGAATTATCTAATCGTTGCCACATATTCTATTAAATACTAAAATAAAGCTAAAACGATGTATAAAAGAAATTAAGCAAACAAAACAGAAAAGAAACAGTTTTTCACAGACGATTTAGTATTTCTCATTCAATTAATTCAGTTCTCACTTCGCGACAATGCAAAAATACATAAAAACTCAAAATATCTCTATTAAAAATTACGAAGTAAATCTTAAACACTTATTTCCTTGAAAAAATTCCAGAAAGGATTAAGCATGATTTAATTCGCAATAATAAATGAAGGCGTTTTCTTTGTTATTGCGAAGCTACGTTTCTCTAAATTGGCAACAAATCCACTAGTCTGCTGTTTCAAATGTAAACAAGCAATGGCCGCCATCAAAAAAATTATTAGGCTTAGCGGCACTTAAACAACTTTAAAATTGTTGATAATTCTAAAAATATTGCATACAGATTTACTAAAGGCATAAAAACGTTAACCGGAAGATAAGAACAACATAATTCAATCATTTTTAAAGCAAAAAATGTACAATTTACAAACATATAAGAGTAAAGAAACTGAGATCACTGAGCCGGGTAACAGAGTGGATATATATATAAATATATTGATATACGTTTGGTGCGGCCGATTGCAACCAAAATACGAGGTGCACATCTACATGTTATAGCAGTCATATATGCAAAATTTCAACGTTCTGAGGCTACTCGTTTTTGAGTTATGCGAGATACGTACGTACATACGTTCGTACAGACGCCACGAAAAATTCTCTTCAGAATTCATTTTAAAGCAGTTTTATAATTTTTTTTGGAGGAAAAGAGTCTTTTATTCTGTCCTTACGTACAGATATCAAGCAAAAACATAGTTAAATTTCATTCGATAGCGGTCAAAATGGATATTTTCGTTGAAATATGCTACCTGAAACTTTTCGCGATTACAATACTTCCTTTTTATTTCGTACAAGGAAGTAAAAATTAGGAAGGGGTATTGTTATGTTTAGAAATATATCCAAAATGAATTGCTACGGATTAAATTTTAGGAAGTATTTTCCTAGGAACTAAATTTGCCAATTTAAATTTCACACTTCCACTTACTGAAATGGGTAGTGCGAGTACGAAATGTCATAATCTTTTTTATTTATTTCCTATCTATTTATCGTGAAATTATTACAAAATAAATGCACGATTAACTGCCTCAGTACGAACGGATTAAGATTTGAAGAAGTGCCAAGCACTTGAAATATTTTGGTGCTCCCATATACAGTGGCTTTGAAAAGTGTTCGTACACTTATGATTTTCATTGAAATAGGGGTCTATCCATTCATTAAAAGTGAACTTTCTGAATGAGATTTTAATTTTAATTTTAATTTTGACATATTAGTAAATATTTTCACTTTTCGATAAATTAATATTAGTAGGATATCCTTTAGTATCCACAACAGCTTTTAAACGTCTAGAAATAGATTTTACTCCTTTTTTTTTTTTTTTTTTTTATTATTATTTCTGTATCAATGTTCATCCATTCTTCCATCTTTCGTTTTGATATCGTGTTTTCGTACTCTAACCTCCAGCAAATGTGTTCTATGGGGTTTAAATCTGGCGACTGAGGTGGTGTTTTCAAAACCTGTGAACAATTATTGAGACACTACAGGCGAACGTTGAGAGCCGTATACTTAGGATCGTTATCATGATAAAAAATTAAGTTGTTTCCAATACCCAAATTTTGGCTGATAATTTTAAATTGTCTCTTAAAATATTTAAATAAAGAGAATGATTCATTATGCCATCAATAAATACCAAATTATTTAGTCCCGATGTTGTCATGCCCCCCCCCCCCACAAGAACACCTTCACCACTATGCGTAACTGCTAAAACTAAGTTCTTAGAATGAAGTTTCTAATTTTTTCTTCTCCATACAGTTATTCGACCATCGGAACCAAAAACGTTAAATTTGCTTTCGTCAGCAAATAGGACATTATTCCGTACGTTTCGGGTGTATTTATCATTGATTTTGCGAATGAAAGCCTAAGCTTTCTGTTTTTCTCCCTAACAAAATTTTTTTTTTACGGGCAGAACGCCCATGTAATCCAGCTTCTCTGAGAACTCGTCGAACAGTTTAAGATGAAATTGAAGTAGAAAACTTTGCATTAAATTCTGCAGAAACTTTTACAGCACACAAACGTGGGTTTTTCACAAATTTTCTAATAATAAATCTCTCATCACGTTTAGTTAACTTTCTCGGTCGACCTTTCCTTACCTTGTTTTCAATTCGATTTTCTTTAAAGCGTTTTATCACATACTGCACTGTAGAGTGGGATAAATTAACTAATTTAGGGATATTTCGAACTGATTTACCACTATTATGGTGAAAAATGATCAATTTTAGAATGCCGTTTGTAATTTCTTTTCGACTGCGACCCATTTTTCAATAATAAATAGAATGCTATGAAGTAAACAATAAAAAATTAAAGCAAACGATGTTTTAAATGCCACCACAATGCAAAAATTAAAAAAAGCGGCAAACGATAATTCTAATTTTGATTTTATCCAAAAATATTTCAGTGTACGAAACTTTTGTGAGATAAAATGCTTGCCATTTTTTTATTATTAATTTCTTAAAAACAAAGTTGAGCGGTAAAATCGCTGAACACTGGTAGTCCGGTCCGACGTTCAAATCCTGCGAACGGGCTGGCTGCATGGGCGTTTTCCTGGTTTTGCCTATGTGTAACGCGTATACGAGCCAGTTTCCCTTAGAAAGTCCTCCACGAAGGCCTCCCTCCCCTTAGGCAGATAGCCCTAGTGTGCTTTGCCGTATTTTTAATAAACCAAACCAAATAAATAAAAACAAAGTTTCGCTATATTTTAAGAATATTTCATATAATTTTGTTACGAATAGATTATAGATCTGCTTATTAAAATCTCATTCAGAAAGTTTACTTTTAATTAATGAATAAAGCCCTATTTCAATGAAAATCATAAGTGTACGAACACTTTTGGGAGCCACTGTATATTTGTTCCAGTTTTTCTTACTGTCTGTAGAGTTAGCTGCACCACACTTTCCATGGTAAAAACGATAATGGGAAAATTTCCTAGTGCCCCCTTTCATGAGTTGTTCCTAAGCTTTTTTTTCTAGCTTTATGACTGAGCATGGAGTTAAGTTAGTTTAGTGAGTTTCATGCAGAATGTTTCAATTGTGCCCATATTTTGTTCCATGACCTTTTGAAAAGGAGGTATACCTCCGGTATACGTCTTCTGAAACTGCCAGATAACAGCACTGAGTTTCGCTGCATTTGTAAGCTTACTTGCAATTACCTTTTCTTTAAAAAAATCCTGCGAAAAGAAATCGTATGGATTAATGTTCGAGCTATGCGCTGTCTCTCACCTTCGTAACGTTCAGGGAACCGATGTGACATTACATGTATATTAAACATCTCATATAAGAAATCAAGAACAACATTTGCAGTGTGTGGGCACGGTCCGTTTCGCGTGAGTCACTGAGTATGTAAAGGCTGTTTACACTAGTGTCTATCTGAACAAAAGGAGTCGGTTCCATGCTATAGGTGAAATTCAGATTTTTCAACTGAAGAAGAACTGGTTTTCTTGAAACCGTGGAGCAGTGTCGATAGTGCCATATACTTCCGTTAGCTCAAACAAACCCTAATGTGAGTACCAAAGTGTCCAGCCGTCCAGAAGGGATAGTAGTTAACATTGACTGCCTTAGCAAAGAGCCTGGGTTCGAATCTCTAAGAACGAACACGGTTGTGTGTAAATGCATACCGTCTGTGCGGCAATGCGGTACACAAAATGTACGGCAAGCCGAAATCCTCTCGAGAGGTTGTGGTAGGGTAGAAGGGGTGTTGTCCTCGGAATTCCATCCAGGACGGAAGCTTAGCAATTAGCAAGGCCCGGCGATACCTAACCTAATATGCCTACGTGGATGCACAGATAATGCTTTATTTCAACCTGTGTCTACATCAGAGTGAGCGCGAAACACATATTTATGTCGCCACCAATTTCTTCGTTTCTTCAGAAAATATAATGAACTTCTATGCAGGACTTAATCGGCCATTATCCGCCATCTCCGAAACTGCTTTTGTGTAACCGTAAATTTGTGTCTATTGTTGACTTCTCCTGACTTATACCGGATTTTGCATGAATAAAAGCACGCGTTTCTAACATTCAGTGTATAATGCTGAAACTTTCATGGTGTGATTGAATAGTAAGACACTTCTTGTGCCATTCTGTATTTCATTTTGTAGAGTTTAATTTAAAAATTAAAAGAAGGTGTTTATTTATTCTAATAATAAATAATTTATAATTTTCAGCTATATGACATGTATTCTTTGAACATGTTGTATCATGTTATTCTCTCAAAAATTGATGACTTAATTAATGGTTTTTCTATTCTATACTAGGTGGCGCTGCATACGGCTTCTATAACAGGTATATTTGGCTCCAGCTGTCCTAATCTCTAAAGTTGCTACTTGAGGTTCAGCGAGGATATACGATTTCTTCAACGATTAAAAAGGGTTTAAAAAGAATGCACGATTAAATATACAATAAATAACACGGTGTTTTATATTTACACATATATATTACATATTATGTGTATCATTATGTGGCGTATTATATTACATATTTTATTGTTAATATGCAATAAATAACACTGTGTTTAACAACACGGTGTCTAACCTAAACAGATTATTTACCTGAAGGCGGCAAATGTAGTCACTTTGCTGTCTCTTATGTTACTAAGAATATTATGTTTATTATGAGTTACAAATGAAACGTCTTCAGACCAATATTGTGTTTTATGTCTATAGTTCAACTCTAACTTTCATTAAGTTCCAAAATGACTTAGGCTAAATAAAGGTGTACTGTTTCAAGCACAGTAGAAGAACAATAGCTTAAAGTATCGGATCATTTATCTTATTTTCTGCTTCGTCAATAAATATGTCTTAACAAAAAACTATGGGGGAGAGATATAAGTACCTTTTCGGAAAAAGATGTTTGTTAACTTCTTAAACGGAAATGACATGTCTCACCCGCTCGTCAGAGTCGGGTGGCGCCTCACCCGTATGCACTTTCAGAGTCGGGTGACGCCCGCCACACTTGCTTAAAAAACAAATAAATTTCTTCGAACGTGCAAAGAAATTATGATACTTAACATATGATCTTGCTTTCTTTTTCTATTTAAAAGTGTCTCATTGTAGATAACTGTGAATCGTAGTGAAGGCAAGTTTATTTTTTGCCCCCCCCCAAAGTAGTCCCAAAGATGCTCTATATTCAGGTCTGAGGACTGAGTTGGAATTCCATCCGCTGCATACCGAGACCCTGAAGATATTCTTCAGTAACCCGAAATCGGTTCTGTCGCGCATTTTCGTCTATCAGAAGACACCCAGGACCAATAGGCAGCGGCATATTGGGGGGGGAGGGCATATTGATGAAGGATCTTGTCTCCATATCTCACGCCGGTTAAAGTTTCTCTATGGAACAGATGCAGGTCAGTGTGTCCACCGAGAGAGATCCCAACAAAAACCATTATTCCACCACTTCTGTAACTGTCTTTCCACAGCGTGGATTGGTTGTATCTGGTGCGTTGTTCCCTCAAGATCAATTGACGACCTAAATTACTCTCCAGTGTGAACCTGGACTCGTTTGTACAGAGAGCAGACGCCATTGTTGACTGGTCCAGGAGACGTGTTTCCTTGCCAAACATAAACGGACACCTCTGTGTCTTCGGGTCGAGGAGACATAAACAATTGGTCGTCTTGCATACAGACCTGTAGTAGGCTCTTGTCCCTGTTGCCACTAAATGACCTGAGGCAAAGTAATGTTGCTGTTCCGTGTTCGGGCCGAAAAAGCTAAATAACGGTCTCCCGCAGGTGGTGTAACTCTTCATCTGCCTGGAAAATGTCATCTAGATACAGAATTTTCGGATTCGAACTGATTCCATAGTCGGTAGACCATACAACGAAAGGCATTGAGACGTCTACTTAATTATGTCACAATAACTAAAGGTAACACTACTTAATTAGGTGACTTGTTCCTTATAACTAACCTTCAGAAGTTAACTTCTATGAATTTAGAAGTTATCGCAATATCCAGCAAGAAATGTAGAAGTCCTCACACTTCAAAGATCTTCGCTTGAAGATATTCTTGCTTGAAAGTGTTTCAGTTTTGTAAAGGATATATGGCTTAAAAATAAATTGTTGATATTCGAGCAAAGTAGGGAGATTCTTTAAAAACTTCTCTATACTTGGCCATAAAAATTGCACAGACCTGTGGGATGAGCGAATATGTATGTGACGACACACGGTGTAAAGGTATTAATCAACATATAGTTGTTAGGAAAACTTAAAGCAAACGGCTTTTTAAGGAATTCGCATGCACGGACGTAACTGCTGACGTAATTCAAATGACATAATTGATAATTAAATTTCTGCTTATTTAAAATTTAAATACTGTTCAAAACATTACCTTTAACGCAGTCGTAGCGGACTACGTACGATCCTTCTGGATTCGAACATTTCTTTTCGGTCTCATCCGAGTAGCTATAGTTACAGTTCTTTAAGCCAGAGCACCTGAAAATATAGAAATACACATGAGTATACCGATTGCACATTTTCATATAATTTTTTACTATATGCTTACAATATTTACCTAACAGTTAAAAAATATTACAAAAATTTGTATACACCTATCATTCGAAGTATTCCATATCTTAAGAATTTCTTTGGAAAATTAAATTGAGAAATTAGTACGCCCAAAGGGGATTTTTTTAACGTTCTGCGTGTTACCTTTATTTATTAAATATCGTATTCTTCGCACTTAAACCATAAAATTCAATTCAACAGCAATATCACAAAATAATTTAAAACAATTAATATATATAAAAAAATTAAGTCAATTCCGACTTAGGTCAATAAAGAGAAAATTTATTTAGTTACTTTTTATTAACATTTTTTCGTTTCTAATTTATGAAGCTGATGGTGGTCTATAATTTATCATTCTATCCATCTCTTGTAATGCTTCATTATTGCAAGGAACCTTTCCAGTGAGTTTCGAGTAGTCCAGGTCTTCAATTAATATTCCATCTAATGATTTCACACGACTCAAGGCGACATATGCTTGACCTGCTGCGAAGAGATTTCGGTCCTAGATATATGACTGCATAATATTAATAGTAATATTACTTAATACTAGTAATCTTGTAATCGTAATTTGCGTTGTTCTTCAGTTTCATTTTTTTATAGCTAGTGCTAATGCATGTCTTTGACGATCAGCTAACAATCGAGTTTCGCGCTGCTCTTGAGAAGCATCCTGTAACTTTTGATTTCGTTTATCTAAGCGTTGACGCTTTTCTTTTTTTGTTTCATATGCAAGCTTTTCTTAGCGCTTATGTTTTTCTTTTTCTAATCGTCGCTTGCGTTGTGTTGTAGTTTCTTTTCGTTTTCTTTTCGAATTCTCCGTTTACGAAGCAAGGAACATTTTAAAGGGTTATATTTTAAACATACAGTGGTGGCCAAAATTGTGGACACTTTTGGAAATTTTTATGTTTTTGAACTTTGTATGCTTATAGGAAACGTTCCGTTTCACAAAATGCAAACTTGTATATATCATTTTAAAGAGAATTTATTGCTGAATTCAATACAAAACACAAAATTCAATTATTTGCAATACAAAAAAAAGTTAAACGATAATAGTTATCGATATACATTAGATAGTGATGATTGCAGTGAGTTATCAGTACTTAGTAGGGTACCCTTTATTTTTGATTACAGCTTCACATCGACGTTTCATTGAGCTGACAAGAGTTTTAAGCTCTTCTTTCGATATTATATGACGCCAAGAAACAATTATAGCCTCAATTAGTTCCCTTTTATTTGATGGGCGCCTCATTCGGACAAGAGGTTTCCAAACGGTGCCACAAATTTCGATAGGATTCAGGTCAGGACTGTTTCCTGGCCATGACAACAATTTAATGCTCTTTGTACGAAACCACTCTTTCGATATTTTGGCCGTGTGGCAAGGAGCAGAATCCTGCTGAAAAATAAACGAAGCATTGTTGAGAAAGAGATCTCTGATGGAAGTTTTGATGGGAAAAAGATCTCTGATGATCTGGAAGCATTGTTGGGAAAGAGATCTCTGATGGAAGTTTATTAAGTTTTGGTTCTAGAATAGTGTCAATGTATTTTCTGGCATTCTGTGTCCCGCCGATGACATGAAGGCGACCAATACCATCTTCTGACATGCATGACCAAATCATAACACTAACTGAGTTTTTCACAGTTGCTTGAATGCAGTCAGGATGTAGCTCTTCTCCTATTCTAGGTTACAGCCGAAAACATCGCGGACGAAAACGTCGCGGAGAAAACAACGCAAGGCAAAAACGTCGTGGTACAAAATATCGTGGGAGAAAACATCGCAAAGAGAAAACATCGCAGTTCTAAAACATCGTGGTACAAAACATCGTCGTCGAAAATAAAGCGGTTCAAAAACTTCGCAGTTCAAAAACATCGTCGTCGAAAATATCGTGGTAAAAAATAAAGTATCTAGAAATCATCGCATGACGATAACATTGCAGACGTGCTTCTTTCAGGCTTTAATAACTGTAAATGGATATTCCCATATTGATTTGTGATGGCAAGATGTAAAGAAGGATAATTTTTACTTTCATACTTTTTATTAACTAATAAATTTTTGCTGAGAAAATAAGAATGAAACTTAAGCATAGAAAATTAATGCAACGTATAGAATTAATAGAATTTTAAACCGACATAGTTAACTAACAAATGCCATTAATAAATCATTTTTATGAAGTTTTTACTGGTAATTTTTCATGAAAAGTATAACCTATAATTTGCATTTAATTTTTTATGCTTAAGTTTCCTTCTTACTTTTTCAGCAAAAATTTATTGGTTAATAAAAAATGTGAAAGTAAAAATTATCCTTCTTTACATCTTGCGCTCACAAATCATTATGGGAACATCCTTTTACAATTATTAAAACCTGAAAAAAGCATGTCTGCGAAGTTGTCATGCGATGATTTGTAGATACTTTATTTTTTACCACGATATTTTCGACGACGATGTTTTTAAACTGCGAAGTTTTTGAACCGCATTATTTTCGACGACGATGTTTTGTACCACGATGTTTTCTCTTTGCGATGCTTTCTCCCACGATATTTTGTACCACGACGTTTTTGCCTTGCGTTGTTTTCTCCGCGACGTTTTCGTCCGCGATGTTTTTGCCGCGATGTTATCGGCTGACACCCCTATTCTACGTCTTACATATTTTCGCCCATCACTACCGAATAACGATATCTTAGTTTCATCACTCCATATAACTTGTGACCACTGATCATCTGTCCAATTAATGTGTTCCTTTGCCCACCGTAGTCTTCTTTTTCGTTGCTGAAAATTAAGATAAAGCTCTTTTCGTGGAATTCTACCTCTCAGTCCAACATCTGTTAATCTTCTCTTGATTGTTCTTGAACTGAAAGAAACACCAGCATCATTCAGATCACTTCTGATGGCCGCTGATGACATTTTTCTATCTTGAAGACATAGTCGTTTTATTCTTCTGTCATCAATAGATGCGGTGCACCTTTCTCGG
Organism: Stegodyphus dumicola; assembly: GCF_044657685.1. Classification (NCBI taxonomy): domain Eukaryota; kingdom Metazoa; phylum Arthropoda; class Arachnida; order Araneae; family Eresidae; genus Stegodyphus; species Stegodyphus dumicola. The sequence continues at coordinate 137,954,151 of NC_140776.1, forward strand.
CCTTTTCCTTCTTTGTTTTTTTTATTGAATTTGTCTCCTGATATCGTAAACAAACTTTCAGACTCCAGATGTAGTCACTGAACCACCCACCTGTCTTGCAATTTCAGCATAGGAAAGACCACTTTCTCGTAACACAATAATATTACATCTCTTTCTAGGTGTCCAATCTACTCTTTTATTTGATGTCATTGATTCTGGACTAAATATTAAAAATTTTTACAAAAAATCCTACTTATAATTGCAGTGTATAAGAAACAGGTCCTCCTTCTACAGAACAAAGCAAAATAATGAATTATTTCAAGTGTAAACATGATGTCAGCTTCTACTGGCAGTTACTAACATTTGATTGGTTCTCAGAACAAGAACAGTGATTGGCCAGGAAAGCTAGACATTACAAACCACTTCATAACATTGTTTTTTATTTATATTAAAGTACATATAACTTTTTTTTTGTATTGGAAATAATTGAATTTTGTGTTTTGTATTGAGTTCAGTAATAAATTCTCTTTAAAATGATATATACAAGTTTGCATTTTGCGAAACGTAACATTTTCTATAAGCATACAAAGTTCAAAAACATAAAAATTTCCAAAAGTGTCCACAATTTTGGCCACCACTGTATATTATTATCGCGTTAACATAGAAATATGGGGAGAATTTTCGCTACATATTGGGACATTACATCCACTTCATCCAACTCTATAAAATTACAGTTCTTTAATTCCATACATTTTAAAAATCCTTGCAACTCTGTCTTACTGTTGCCACTTATTTTTGTTCAATATTACAATCCCATTTATCACAGTCGTGTACTATTATTTATAAGTTGTTATAAAATTGTTTTTTACAGCATGTGAGAATTCCTAATAAACGGTCATTATTTGTATGTCTTATAATATAGTTAAGAAAACAGCATAGCTTTAGTAGGAATAAGTAGGAATTGACTTTAATATGTGAAAAAACTGTATTAACATCAAGTGTCATCCACTACAAGTTAAAAAAAAAGTATTTGAATTTGAGTGGAAGAACAAAAGTATTTTATTAACGATTGAAAATTTGAACAAGATATAGGGAGAGTGAGCTAATAGTAGGAATTTAAAAAAGCATATCTTTAGAATTTCGGATACACTGTCCTGCACGCTGGAGGTAAAAATGTTCTTTTTTCCTCCGAACAATGTTGCCATTGCTCGTTTTGAAATCGCTGAGTTTGTTAATAAAAAAATTCGTTAAAGTTTTACAAAATATGAAATCGATAATAGAACAAATTCCAAATTTGGCTCTCAGATGTCCATATTCGGGTGGAGGATTACGTTATTCAGAATTGGATGGCTCTAGGTACCGTTGTTTTATCACGATGCGAGAAACATACATATATTCATGCAGATTCTTCATTATTTAATTTCTTTAATATAGGGCAATAATATTTGGTGGCAACAATTTGAAAAGTGATATGCCATTTATAGGGATTTGGCGCAAAATGGAAAATTGGGATTTTGTCGTTAGCGATATAATTGTGATCTTCACTTATTACGTTATTGTAATGCAAGGTGTAATGGTTACAAACAAGTGTGTATCAATGATACAAAGCAGGTGTATTATTGATAATACATCATATGAAACCACACTGTCACATTGCAGTTGAAAGGCAAATATACATGCGTATTATTCATTTCAGAGCACATTATAAGAATATATTAGCCACTTACGCAGGTAGCCGCCTAAAACAGTTATAAAAATTTATGTATAATGATTTTCCAGTTAGTGTCATTTCATGGGGCCAGCTAGTAATTAATAATAATATCGATAAAGAACTGCGTTTATTGCTTTGAAATCGCTTATTTTGTTAATCAGTAACAGTCAGAAAAATTAAATATCTTACGTTTTCCCCTAATAGCAAAACATTGACGCGTGGAACGTAAAAGGACGGTGCCACTACACTCTTCTTGAATCGCTGAGTTTTCTGATTAAATCTGAAAAAATATCTTGAGCTTTGCCGATAATTAACTTAATTATCTGTTTGCCTAAGCCTTTTTTTCCCTTTCAACCGATTCAATTTTTTTAAAATTTTGCCACAAATTCTCGTTTAGGACCTGATTAATCATACTAGAATTCTGATGGCTAAATTGAAAAATTATGATTTTTTAAATGAAGATTTATTAGAACTTCTAATGCAGTTTGTTGATTTTGCGTGGTTCTTTAATAAAAAATTTTTGGACCATTTTTGTCATCCTGGAAAATGAATGAACAATGATAAAATTTTTAAATAGAAAAATTTAATACTTCGTCGTTAACAAGTTCACGATTTTAAGTAAAATCAGATGGGAATTCTAAATTCAACAAAAATTTAAATTAATTGAATGTAATGTTATGCCAGGCTAGATAGAATAACTTTCTAACATTCAGATGATTTTCTTTTTTTATTATTTCTCTGTATTCTATAGATTGAAAAGTACAAAGTAAAACATACATGTATATATAAAAACTATTTTAAAAATGCATTAAATAAATAAATGTGCCGCAAAAAATACTTGTTAGTTCCATAATTTTCTTATTGATATGTTATAAGTTATTTTCTCCCTCCTTTCCGCATGCTCTCATGGTGTAAATGGAAGCATACTTGACGCGTATGCGAGAGATCCAGGCCTCGAATTTCGGCGAAGGCATTTAACATTTTTACGTCTCCTGCTTTAAAAAATCCTAATGACTCTACAACTGGCGCCCGAACTAAAATGTGGTGGACGATAATTCGCCATCACCAGCATAACCCCCAGTCACCCTTTAAAAAGGGAAATTATCTGGAAGTCATCTGGACTAACAACTTACAACTGCTGAGACGCTGATACTCTCTCTGGTCGTACATAGTTTTCTAGTACTTCTCAAAATTACTGGAAGGCATATGAGGGCATGATACGGTTACAGGTGCATACAGGATCAATTACAGTTATTTAATTGCGATACCCATTACAGTTATACAGGAGACCGGACCAAAATGTCGCCAAATAGTAGTCGCTAAGTTTTACGTCTTGTCGCCAAATTTGGTGATCAAAATTACTCTCAAAACTGTTGCCAATTTGGCGATATCTCGCCAAGTTAGCGAGATAGCTATTTATTCACCATTAAACAAATGATTAAATAGACTTGCTTCTGTATTCTTATTTTTCCGGCAGAGCATTATTTCCTTCAAGCTTTGCATTTACACAGAAAAATACAACAATTTCACATAAAATTTCACTAAAATTATGTACCAATGTATAAAATTCATAAAAATATAAATGATAGTACTATAGAAATTATACATATTATGAATTATTATATACATTTTGCATTAATTTATGCTTGACGGTTTTGACTGATAATCAGCAATCGTTAGAAGGCCCACAATTTTGTTTTTAGTCACGAATGATCAAGATTATTATTAAAGTTCCCCCATAACACCTTAGTACACTTGATTAAAACTGTGTAATTTCACGCATATTTTACTATCAAGTTTTTCATAAACATAAAGACATTATATATTTTAGCATTGTTCTAATCAAAAATTTAATTTTTTCTTTTTTATAACAACAATTTTCGTATGCCCAAGTTCTTTTTAATGGAAGATGACTACTTTATTGCAAAGAAAAACAGTTCTACAAGCAGAGATAAATTTTTCACAAAAGAACCTTGCTAGGCCAGAAAATTTAACAACTCGCGATAAAAGTGAAATATATATATAACAACATTGCTAAATGAGGTTTTGGACAACATAAAATATATTTTGATACATGATCAAAGACATAAACAATGAGGCTTTACCCCATCTTAATATTTCATGCAGCTGACTGATACACACAGCAATGAATCTCTCAACAATGATTAATGATCGTTTTCAGGGCTAGGTCAACTTTCTCTTGCAGGCAAGAACACTTTACAAGCTATTCTTCCAGCTGGTTTAATGTACTTCTTATTTTAGTACGAAACTACAGAATTCTAGACTACCACGGTGTATTTTTTCCTCTCTCGTGTAAAATCAATTAAGGAACAAGAGCTTTCCCATGTTAAGATATTTTTGTTTTTGCTTTACGAAAGAAATTTCCTGTCACCCAATAAAATGTAAGTATAACGATACTATTTTTAATATTAAAAATGCGCTTTATCTCTTTCGAAAAATATAGCAAATTCTCATCATAACTATTATAATTATGGTGTTGGTGTATTTAATTATGGCAAAGCACACTAGGGCTATCTGCCTAAGGGAAGGGATGCCTTCGTGGAGGACTTTCTAAGGGAAACTGGCTCGTATATACGTTACACATGGGGAAAACCACGAAAACGCCCATGCAGCCAGCCCGTTCGCGGGATTCGAACCTCGGACCGAACTACCAGTGTTCAGCGACTTTACCGCTCGGCCGCTGGTGGGCCATAACTATTATAAAGCTGTAGTGGTCTCCAAATGGGTTCCGCGGAACCTGGTTAGGTTAGGTTATTTGAATATGGGAAAGCACAGGAGGGCTATTTGCGTGAATGTATATGTTTCTGTGACGTGAGAGGAAGACATCCAAGTAGTGTTAGTACTTAGGACGCCCCCTTATCATTGGTGAAGTGGTTGTGGTTAAACACTGCTGATTACTGGTAGTTCGTTCCGAGTTGAAACCAGGTGAATGAGCTGCTGCGCAGCTGCTTTTCCCATGTGCAACGTGGAAATAAACCAGTTTTCCTTAAAAAATCTTTTATAAAAGCATGTGCTTTGTCATATTCAAATAAGAAACCAAACAGTTAGAAGAGAAAATTAAATGCAAAATCTTAAACATAAAACACACATGAGCCATTTGTTCAATAAGAGGGATTCCCTTCTGCGAAGTTTTCCGGCTATAAACGGAAAGGCTCAAAGGAATTGATCACCGGAATGAATATAATCCAAAACTCACCAAACTTTGTCGACTCACCAATCTTTATTTTCACAAATATCATATCATCTTCGTAGACATTTATCCAATCATAGTTAAATACGATAATTTTTATGTACACTGGTTTTAAAAAAGTACCGACGTAGGCATTTTAGACAGGGAAGCAAGGCAGCGTGGAGATTTTGGCATGGCGGAAGTTAGGAAAAGGGATGACGTAGCTGCTTGCGAAGAGTATTTATACCAAGTAGGTGCATACGTACAGCTAAACTGCTATTGGTTAATTTTAGGTTGTTATGTAACGTGGAAAGATCTTGAATTTGGGAGAACAGATGAACTTACGGGGAAGAACAACAAATTTACAATGATTAATTGTGAGTTCCCCAATCGTTTCTTAGCGCAGCAATCGTATTTTGTTATACCTTACACAAGCACACATATACCAACATTTTGTGAAACTTAATTATTAATTTAAGTTTTTGATAAATATCAAGGACTTAAATTAATAATTTAGTAGAAATAGATTAAACCATTCTAAGAAGATGCTAAAATTTCACAAAGAAACTTATTACATTTAAATTATGAATCAAAACTTAACACCATCCCTTACTATTTTTGAAACTTTTTTATAATTTATTTATAGTGGATACACCAATCATATTAACAATTATAATATATTAGTATAATACATTGTGTGTGTGTATATATATATATAGTATTAAGCCAGGTAAAGAGGGTGGGTATCTTAGTATACACACATATACCCCCTCTTCATCCGGCTTAAAAGTCCTTTTAGTTAAAAAGTTTACCCGGCCTTTATTTTCGCAATCGATGGTCGAAGTCATATACTTTCAATTACAGAAAATTGGCAGTTTTTGAGGTCCTTTTCGACTTGCCTTGAGGAATTGTTTTATTAAGTTAGAATAATTCGAGGAAATAAGTTTAAATGAAGTATAACAAAAATGTGTATAATTTAATAAGCCGTACAAGCAAGTCCACATCAATTTGTTTTACACTACTTCTAACCGTGTCCACAGAAATATTACCCAGCTTTTATTTCGCCTCCATTGGTAGTAGACATATACTTTCGATTACGAAAATATTCTAAATGACGCAAACATTCGTATTTTGCAATTCTAAATTTAAAGACATCAATCCTGTAAATACTATTACGACATCTAACTTTTTATACGTACCTTCGGTCCTTATAATTATATACGGGAAAGTTTTCTAATAGTTATAAAAAAGGTTTAGCTCACCTACGAGAAGAAGTAGTAGAGAAATTTAATTTTAAAATCAGCGCTGTTTCACGCCGTATTCAATTTCCATCGAAGGATCGGTTAGTAAATAAATTAGAATAAATCTAAGTTGATTTTTTTCCCCTTAAATGCCATTCAATGATACTGTTTCGCAATTTACTAACGTCTTAAATTTATTAACCCAAAGAGGCGTTAGCCCAGAATAGCTATACGGCATTTTACCTCGAATCACTAAAAGTGTTGAATCACATTTCAGACTGTTGCCACCCAATATAATCGCCTTGTATTATATTTAAAGAAATAAAAAATGAAAGAATCTGCATGATGTATTTTTCTCGCACTGTGGAAAAAACAACGGAACTTAGAGCCATCGAATTCTTAATAACGTTGTCCTCCACCCGAATCTGGCACCTGGAAGCCCGAATTTCGAATTTGTTTTATTACATACTTAATATTTTGTAAAACTTTAACGAATCTTTGGTTAAAAAACTCAACTATTTCAAAGCGAGTAGTGGCAACACTTGCAGAATAAAACATTTTAATCTCCAGCGTGTAAGACTAAAGACTCCAGCGTGTAAGGAAATTCTAAAGATATGCTGTTTTTAAATATTTTGCTGTTGAATGGAATTTTGTGTGGCGTAAACGCCAAGAATATGGTATTTAATACATAAAGTAAACACACAAAACGCTGATAATAAAAAGACAAGAAAGAGTTTTGTAAAGCCATCTTAGTAAGAAAACTGAACATTGATAATACGAAATTGATAATATGACTGGGAAAAAAAAAAAAAAAAAAAAAAAAAAAAGAAAATAGGCATGCGAACACCTAACACTACATAGGGAATTGTAAACATATGCTGATTTTAAAATTTTTGTTGCTTAACTTTGTTATTGAATTGTATATGGCGTAAGTGCGAAGAAAATGAGGTTTAATAATAAAACTAAAAAGACAAAAAAAAATGGGATTAACATTAGTGAATGCAAGAGGAGACTGGTAGACTGCGAGTTCAAACTCTTTTAGGCGAGTATTAAAATCTGAACTGAGAAACGAGTGAGACTGATGAAGTGAGAAAAGCCGGGAAAAACAGAAAAATGTGTGCTAACACTTAACGCTGCATCGGGAATTGTAAAAAAATCTTAACAAACCCTTTGGGGGGGGGGGACCGTTAAAACCTGAAACCTTTTAGATTTTTTATTATTTATTTTAATTTTAAAATATAAAAACACAAATATCTGCGTCATTTGAAACTTTTTTTTAATTGAAAGTAGATGTATGCGACCACCTACAGCGAAAATAAAGTCCGGGTAAGGAATTTTGTGAAGACAGTGTATATTTTTTCTTTTCCGTGTATAATATTTTAGACGGCTAGCTACGAAAATGCTTAGTGAAATTTGCTTTCTATAAATAACCATGTATGAATTAACAAAGCGGAATTGATAGAATTTATTTCAACAACACCTGAATTTGGATGCCTTGGTTTAGCTAATTATGACACAGTACACGAGGGTTATCTGCCCAAGGAAAAGGCTGTCTTCATTAAGAACTTTCTAAGTGAACTGGCTCGTTACCTGGCCTTATACATCGGAAAAACCACGAAAACGGCCACGCAGCCAGACCGTTCACCTGGAATCGAACTTAAGACTAACTACCAGAGTTCAACGACTTTATCGCTCTGTCGCAGAAGGGCTCTCTGAATTTGTGAAATGATATAAGAATATTTTTAGCAATAACAATTATCGTAGCTATTGCTGCAAGAAACTTCCATAAAATTTAAATAAATAAATAAAAAATAAAACAAAGCTATTATACCTTGGAACACAAATTAAGTATTCAAGTAAATTTTGAAATAAAATTTTAAAAAAGCCTGAAAATTAGCACTATACATTCATTTTCTGTGTAATTGTAGGTGAATTATCTACACAGATATCTTTATGCTTGTTTTTAGCTTTAGAATATAAAAGGTTTTATTAACCTTTTCCATTTTGTTTCCTAGCATAAAAAAAAAATCTTATTACTAAAACTGCTATAGAACTTACGGCCCTATAGTTAAAATAATAAACTTGATATTAAAAATGTATTAAATAAAAAAGTGCGTTTGTATACTAAATTATTTATTGCATATACAGAAGGGGCGTTTATTATCATTATCAATATTATTTTGAGACAAAGGAAGAAGTAGACTTTATAAATATTAAATGCTATAAGCGAAATAGAAGAATTCATAGCTTGGAAAGTTAATAATTAATCATAACAATAAACCGAATCACGATAACATTGCCTGGTAGTAAACTGAAAGGGCACTGCGTCATGCATTGAATTTACTAAACCTAACATTCAAATTTTTTTTTAAAAAAAATACATAAAAAATCCATGAAACGCTGAAATGCATTTTTGTTGAAAATGCATTATTCAGCAGAAATTTTTATAATCCTAAAAATGTAAAATACGAATATATATATATATATATGCAATTTCAAATCCTTGCTCTTTACAGAATTGAAATTGCAAGAAACCTACCAACAAAAAGTGCTTACTCGCTTTCCCGTTGGGTTTCTGTGAATAAGTAATTCGAAAAGAACGCTGAATCGATTTTTCGTAAATGGAATTCCAAATGCATCAGTGCATCTGTGGGTTGTACATTTATGATTTTTAATTTCAATACGGAATATTGCGCTTTTGCTTTGATGTTTCTTTTCTTTTTCTTTGTCAACCTGACTTGCTGTTCCTACAAAATGGTAGAAGAAACAATAGAAGGGAGCGCTCATAGTATTTGTTTTCTTAAAGGTTTCCTGGGCTTTGCTGCCATTAAATACCAAGGAAAAAACTTCTCTCATTCACTAAAATTCAAAGAAAGCCTAATCAGTCTTATTTTAGCCTACCGAATTTTGTAGATAAATAATGCTTTATTGCTACTAACAGAGATACATTTTATAAAATTGGTTAAAAATAAAAATAATTAATGTAAAAAATCAGAGGTATTTAATGTTTTTAATAAATCGAGATAGAATTATTTCTTGTGTTCAGCTAATAATTAATAACAACAGGAATAAACAACTTCTATTCATGCTTTTGGGCCCTTAGTTTATTAACCAACAGACAAATTAAATATGAAAGAAGATCTGACAAGTTTTCAGATCTTTATATTACGCCCAAAAGGGCTTTTTCTAACGTTTTCTGCGTTACCTTTATTTATTTAATATCAGGTTCTTCGTATTTAAAACCAAAAAATTCAATTCAACAGCAATATCGCAAAATAATTTTAAGATGAGCATATGTTTAAAATTTCCGATACACAGTCGAATCTCACGCGCTGGAGATAATTTTTTTTCCCGTATAGTGTTGCCATTGTTCGCTTTGAAATTGTTGAGTTTGTTAATCAAAAATTCGTTAAAGTTTTACAAAATATTAAATAAGTAATAAAACAAATTCCAAGTTAGGGCTTCCACTCCCCCAGTTTGTGGATGAGAATTTAGTGTGGTGAAAGTTTTTCAAAATTCGATTTAGATTTTCTTTATTTAATGTTCAAACGATTTTTCGCACATACTTTATTTAACGAACAAAACTAAGCATATCATAATTTTTCGTTTGCATCACTTAACACTGCGTAAAAAATTCTAATCAATGAAAGTTATATGAAAATCTCATTGATTAGATAAATCAATGAAAAGATTATCAGCTTGATTAGATTAATCAGAAGTTAATTTCTGAATTTTTATCAAATTTTGGACCTTTTATCGATTATTTGAGGTTTATAATTTTAAAATTTCACCATCTAAAAATGTATTGAACCGAAATTTGCCCTTCTTTATGTATATATATAAATTACTTGAGCGATTTCCTACATTTTTTTAAAAAATATGTTGCAGTCTGAAGCAAATAATAAAACGCGGAGCGCTTAAAGAACGAAATCTATTAATTTAATTGCTTTGTCAAATGTATACGCGACTATCATTTAAAATTTTCTATTAATTTTATTCCACTGTCAAAAGTATAAAACATTATCTTTCTTAATTTGTAATGAGCGCCCCCTCAGATTTATATTAATCGCGATATAAAATTGTACATGAATTCTGTAAATAAAGTTATTTAATCTATTATTCCCATTAAACCATATGATATATTATTTTTCCCCTTTTAGTGCATTAATTATCATACCCATTTAAAATAAAAGCTTATTGTATAGAATCTTTTTCAGTTTTTTTATAACAACTAGCAAACGATTGCCGATTAAAATTATTAATGTGTTTTCACATTTATCAGCAAATAAAGGCGAATGAAAAGTTCCAGGAAGAAATTCGTCGTTTTCCTTTAAAGCAAATGGGGATTTCTAACATTCTCTCGAGTGCAGTAATTTGGAATTATAACATTCTATACTTCCTACATCTAATTAAAACAGGATGAACGTGCAGATAACGAACGCGTTGCCATGCATAGAAAAGTCCACGATTATTTCATAATAAATGCAACTCGCGCTTCGCGATCGAAAACCAGCAGCTGGAATCCACTTAAATTAACAAGTCATGGCATTGTTTAAACAACTTCCACCGAACATGGCAGTCTGTTTTAATTATAGGAACGAATATGTGCTTTAATTTTCTCAGAACTGTTTCCATGATACAGGCAGAACGTTCTAATGTTCGTAAAATGGACACCACGAAACGTAAACAGCATTTCACTTTGCCATTAACTACAACAGGAATTACTGAAGAAACATATGTATATAATAAAGATCAAAGTTGAAATGTTATTATAAAGTTTGAAACGCAGGAATTTTGCCGGAAAGAATTGCATAATTAATTTCTGGTGAGCATATTAATTAATATATCACGAAGATTAGTTTAATGTAATTAGACTCACGTATTCTGTTAATTACGTCAAAGTCTGTTGATGACTCAAGGGAGATATTATATCCATACAGTGAGGCCTCGCTGTAATGCGAGTAAATAGGGTTTAAATTAAAGCAGTAACTGAGAACTCCGCAGTGAAGAATCAAATAATTATACACGGTGATATAAGTCCAATTATACGGATGTCTTCTTTAAATAAAAAAAAACACTGATAAATGACTTATGCTGTAGTTCATAATATATTAACGGGTTTTTAATTTTTTCATTAACCTTAATGCAAAGATAAAATAAGCAATTCTTTCTTAAGGTGTGCAATGCATGGCATTAGAAACAACTTCCATTTATAGAATGACAGTTGTTCAAAAATCTACCGCTTGTATATATTATGAATTAAACACATTTTAAATTATATCAGTTAAATATATTTATAAATAATATAATAAAGATTTAAATTATTAAAGTTTAAATAGAAGTTAATAAATAGAAGTCATAAATTAATAAAGGGTTAAATATAATAAAGGTTGAAATATTAAGGTTGAAATAGAAGTTAAAAATATAGATCATAAATTAATAAAGGTTTAAATTATTAAGAAGTGCATTGTCCAGTTTGTTCAGGAATATTTTATGCTTTGCTGAATGGCAACACTTCAAGAACCTGAAAATAGAATAAGTAGCATAGTGATGTTATGTCTATTTCCTTTTCTCGCAAGGAAAACTAGGCTGTGTGGCCAGTTTTAGGATTTAATAAACAAGAATTAATTTTAGTATTCTATTTTATTCGAAATAAATTATGTGTTTGGGCAAATTGAAAATAATTCTGTCATTCAGTTTTATAGATATCATTAGAGAGTTCTGCATCTTGTTTAAAAGAAGAAAAGTAGCTTATTCTTTGTAAATTTATAATCTTTGCTGAAATGAAACAAGATAAAATCTTTTCATATGTATTCCATAAATAAGTACTATTTAACTAGTTTCTCTAAATGATGATGATAAAATAATTCTGGATATGCCGCTGTCGGGTTTATCCTTCTGTATTCAAATCTTAAATCCCTTGCGATTTGAGTTGCAAAAGTGTGCCATAATCACCAAGGTCGGTCACACGTCCAGCTAATTTTCACAGTTTGGCGTTCGAAGCGGGAATTACTCCACAAATCCAGCGTCAATCCTGTCCAATCACTCCACCCTTTTCTGAAAGATTTATGAGTATATTACAGAAATGCCAAACGTTAAAGCTGTACAACTGAACTGAGAGTTATATTACTGAATTACCTAACTGAACTCTCTGTTCACTGCCAAATTTCATATATTATTATACATAATAGCCCTTATTATTTCCTATACATACTTCAGTCTCGTTTATTTGGCTTTCATTTAAATTGCTCGTGATTTGGTTTGGTTATGGATTCGTATCCATGACAATATTTTCGCAAAGTGTATGATCAAATATAATCAGGGCTTAATTTCTAAAATTAGAAGTGCCGGAGCCCTATGGAAGACCATCAGCAAAGAGGAACAAAAGTAAAGAAATAAATAAAATGACCATTAAATTCATTAAAATTAAATAGTTAATTATTACGAAATTAATTATTATTCAATTAATTTTAATAAATAATATTAGTCGATTATTATTCAATGACTGATCGATTATTATTTAATTAAATAAAATTAATTAATTATTATTGTTAAAATAGTTAAATAATTAAAAATTAAAGCAATTGAATAATTTAAATTAAATAAAATGTAAAGAGAAAAATTAAAATTTATTAAGCGATTTGTAATACAATTTTATTGCAAAAAATAAAATTTTCGAGATCAAATTTCTACTGAAATTGTTGTTCAGTTACATAAAAGAAGCGCCTGAGCCTTCCGATTCAGGGCTCCGGCTAGAATTATGATTTATCGCAAAAACTAATAAGTTCCGGAACCGGGCTCTTGCGCAATTTAAGCTCTGAATATAATATTCCAAATGTCTGATTCTTTTTTGTTTTCACCTAACTGACTTAGAGTTGCCACTTTTATTCCAGGAATATCCGCGCAGTTCCAGATTTTTTATCCATAAGCTCTGATTGTTGAATGATTACTGTAGTCTTCTTCGTCTGTATCGTTTGTACTAACCAACAATTTGCAACCTTTATGTGCAGAAACTAAAATATCACTAATGTCATTATCACTATTTAAAATACCTATTAAATCATTGTTTACAATTTTAGCAGAACTTTCGTGGCCCTCACCAAAGCTTAATGTCCTTTTTGAAGACATTTTTAGGGTAACATTCAAGAAAATATATCTGAACATCTGAATGCGGCTAAGAAAATCAGTAAGCTTTTGTGGTGTGCAGCCCAAACGACGTACCACGTCGCTTGCGTTTAGTTTTGGCCCGATTTAGTTTTGACCACGTCAATTTAGTTTAGTTTGACGATTTAGTTTAGTTTTGACCACGTCGCATGTTTGTTTAGTTTTGGCTCGATTGAGTCAAACACGTCTTTCACATGACGTCGCAAGACAAGGGTTTGATGTTTACAGTTTCATTTAAAATGGCTCACGTTTGGTTTCGGACATTTGTATTTTTCACTTGTTTTCATATACACTATCAATCATCTATTTTAAAATCTGCTTGTTTCGAAAAGATTTATTCAAAATGTTTTTGACAAATGTGTTGTGTTGTGTTGTTGTGACTTATCTCACTTGTCTGGCAAAGACATCAGAACAAGCTCACGAAATTCATCGCTGCAAGGAGTACAAGATTGCGCCTGTCGTTGGCAAGAGTCTTGAGCACCATACTGGCGACAGCACGACTTTGCACAGTTCCGCCCCCAATCATGATGGAAAGGCACCTTGGGGCTATGGGTCCAAAAGTCTACCACCCCTCTTCTCCTGCCACCACCTCCTATTCGAGAGGATTTTCGACTATACATTTACAAACATCCATGCCTTCATCGGGATTCGAGCCCGAGCCTGTCGGTATACTTTTGCTTGGATATATGTCTGTATACTTATTGGATATACTTTAACTAAAATTATATTTTTGTATGCTTTTTTATTAAAATTTTTTATATGCTTTGGCATGAATTCACCTATTTTTTTCACGTAACAATGCTCCAGTTTTTCCATTAAAATTATTTTTTGTGGATCTTTCGAAGAAATATACTCTTTCTTTATTTTTTTACTTCAATCCATTCCTTATGTTCGATAGGATTTAAGTTTGGAGAATATGGAGGAGTTTTGATAACTTCACGACAGTTGTAAAGCAAACATTTACGAAGACATGTTATTAGGATCGTCATCCTGATAGAACTTGACGGTACAGGTCAGTTCGATGCCAACGTTTCGACGCCAACGGTTCAACGCCAGCGTTTCGACGCGTGGTCTATTCGACACGAGGTCGTTTCGACGCGGGGTCAGTTCGACGCCATACTTTTTTTGCTTTTGTTTGACGCCATACTTTTCGTATTTTTATTTATTTTTAGAATAAGTTTGCATCATCATTCAAATAAATTTGGTGTCATCATCATTTGGTATTTCACACCCCACATTATGGGAATTCACAGATGGTCTCAGGCGTGTTCAAAAATCAGTTGATCAATGTTATGAACAATTTGTACCTGGAGATGAACCGCCGCACAAGCGGAATAGGTATCTGCGAGCTGATATGAGGATTAAAGTAATAATTGAAGATTTTGAAAATCGAGAAATAATGGAATACCTGAAAGGTGGGGCGCATAATTTTACAATGGATTAGTATAATAACAGTTCTGTGATGTAATCTTATTTATCTCTAATCTTATTTATGTGTAATCTTATTTATCCGTAATTTAATTTATCTGTAATTATATTTGTTTGCAGTATAATATAACTACTTTGTAACCATATGTTTATTTACCAATTTTTTGTATTTTGCCTTTTTGATGCTGTTTTGTGAAATAAATAAATTAAAAAAAAACCCTCCCTAATATCCCGGGGCCTCGACGTTGGCGAGGGAGCTTCTCACTAATCTGGGACACAAACAAAAATCTAGAACACTCTCCCACATATGCACACATATATTTATTTCAAATATGCATGCAAACAATCGCTAATTCAATAAATAAAAATCAGTCATATTACTTATTTATATTACTTCATATTTATTCTAAAAATAAATAAAAATACGAAAAAAATATTGCGTCGAAACGTTGGTGTCGAAACGACCTGCTTCGGAAATTGAAGCTATTTTTGTATTCCAAGTTTTGTAGCACATGTCTTCATTAAAAATATTTATATGCTTAAACTGATCCGTAATATTTTCTATAAAAACTAAAATTCCCATGCCAGAAGCAGCGAAATATCCCCAAACCATTATGTCTCCACACCGTGATTAACAGCAGGTAAAAAGTATTAATTTTTTTATTCAATTCTTCATTCCACTTTTGCCACGCAGTAATGTAACGAAGTAATAAAATATATTAAATTTCCACTTCTCTACAAATATAACTGTCACATTCTTGCCACTAGGTGGCGGGCATCTCTTCCTTTACTTTTGCTGTAATTAAGTTCCGAGAAGCAGTCGAGATTGGAACCGCTCTGAGGAGCGTAAAGACTCAGAACTAAAAATGTACTGTTTTAAAATAATTATCACCTACCTTGTAAATAGTGTATATTAGCTTTTTATTCCAATAAATAATTAAAAGACAAGATGGCCTGCTAATTGTAATAGAAACTCTTACTGGAAAACGTGATTATTAGAAGCCTGGCGTCGAGAACACTGAAGATGCAGCAGGTAAGGAATTTTACATTAATTTTATTGTAAATAGAAGAACCTGATGCAACATTTTTATGGCGCCCGAACAGGGACGCCAGGTTTTTTGAAAAGTTCTAATAAAGTGAATTCAAAAGCTGAATATTAAAATTGAAGATTTTAATACTTGTTCTTGAAGTATTCAGCAGAAGAATAATTTTGTTTTCTAAGTAAGAGTTAAATATTTGTTTTTCATGAGACGTATATTTTTTGTGTAAGTGTTTGAATCTAAGAAAGATAATGGCTGAAGTAGATAAATTAAAAAAGAAAAGAAGTATCTTAAGAACTGCCGTTACAAAACTATTTAAGAAAATCGAAAGTGAATTAAATAAATCTGAATGTAGTATTAATGAGCTCGAAGAATTGTTAAAACAGCTTAATGCTAAAACCGAAACACTAGCTAATGCCGATGTAGAAGTTGAACCAATTCTGAGTGTAGATGAATTCGAAAATGAATTCGAAATTACAGAACAATATCGTGAGAAGATAACGTTATGGAAATTTAGGCTTAAGAAACGGATTAAGGAACTTAATCATGACTTAAATGCACCGAACACACAGCAAAATATAAAAGACACACCTAATGTTAAATTACCAAAACTTTCGATTCCCGTATTTTATGGGAACAGTAGTCAATGGCTTACTTTTTGGAATAGTTTTGAGTCCTCAATACATAATAACGAATCATTGAACAAAGTAGACAAATTTAATTACCTGAAAGCATATTTAGGAGGAACAGCTGCTAGCTGCGTTCAAGGACTTCCGTTATCGCCAAAGCATTATGATTCAGCAATTCAAATCTTACACGACCGTTTTGGAAGGAGAGACATTCTTATTAATGCGCACATGAATAATTTGCTGAATATTGAATCATTAAAAAATGCGAATGACATAAAAACATTTCGTAACTTGTATGATAAAGTACAAACGCAGATTAGATGTCTCGAAGCGTTAGATGTTGTATCGGAATCTTACAGCGCTTTGCTGTGTCCGATGATTTTGAAGTTATTGCCTTCAGAATTAACGCTTGAATTTCATAGAACACAAAATGTTGGCACAGATTATAACATAAAAGATTTAATGTCATTTTTACACGCAGAACTTTCATCCCGCGAACGCACAAGGTCAACGGTTTCGCAACAGCAAAAAGTATCCGATCGGCGACAGTCTTCTTTCCCCCTGCAACGAAAAGCGCATATGGTTTCTCAAATAGACATAATAAACCAAAGATTCCGACCGCTACAGATTTGTTTACAAAATCCGAAGGCAGAGAGGAAAATATGAACTGCGTCTTCTGTAATCAATTTCACAAGACTTATGACTGTAGTTTCGTTTCCGGCTTATCATTACAAGAAAAAAGGGACATTTTAAAAAGAAAATGTGCTTGCTATAAATGCCTAAAATTACACCATTTGGCTCAAAACTGCAGAACAAAAATAACTTGTTCTATTTGTAAAAAACAACATGCAACTATTATGTGTAATAAACAAAATCCTTCTGTCGAGGTTTCGGAAATTAAAAAAGACGAACAGATAGAAAATAAAGTACTTTCAAATCAAGCAGGATGTTCAGAAGTATATTTGCAAACTTTAATTGTTCGCATATATGGAAGAGGGAATAACCAATTTGTTCGAGCGATAATTGACACCGGAAGTCAAAACTCATACATAAGCAGGTATGCAGCAGAAAGGTTACAATTAAGAAGCTTAGGTGAACAAAGTGTAACCCACGGACTTTTCGGTGGCATAGAAGTTTCGGAAAAACATAAACGTTATAGAATAAAATTGGGTAGCGTAGATAAACGGTATAATTGCGAAATCAATGTATTGGATGAAAGAAAAATATGTTCTTCGGTTCCTAAAATCAAAAATATACACTGGATTGGGGAACTTAGAAGAAGAGGAATTTACGTCAGTGATGTTTTTGAAAATGGAAATTGCAGATTATTCCAGGAGAACCCCCAAGAGATTCATTTGTTGTTAGGGGCAGATGTTGCTGCAAATTTATTTACAGGTAAAATCGAAGTTCTTCCTTGGGGAAGATTAGTTGCTGTAAGTACAAGACTTGGGTGGACAGTCATGGGGAAAGCGAACACTGACAATTATGAAATAGAAAATTCCTTTTCCACGCTTTCGTTATCTTTACATATTTCTGATGCCACGTTGTCAGAACTGTGGAGGCTTGATGTTATCGGAATAACAGATCCAGTTACAAAAAAGGCTAGAGAGGAAAGGGATTTGCAAGCAAAATTGCAATTCGAAAATTCTGTATCTCTAAACGAAGAAGGGCGTTATGAAGTCGCACTTCCGTGGGCGGAGAATCATGTACCACTCTCCACCCACAAGGATTTAGCGTTGAAACGTCTACAATCTACCACCCAGAAACTTTTATCTCAAAATTTATTTTCTTCATACAATGCAGTTTTTAATGACTGGTGTAACTTAGGAGTGATCGAAGAAGTTAAAGAAAATATTGCGGTTGATTTTGGACATTATTTACCGCATAGACCGGTGATCAAAGAAAATAGCTCAACACCAATTCGACCGGTGTTTGATGCGTCTGCGAGGAAACAATCGTCTCCTTCTCTAAATCAGTGTTTGGAGTGTGGACCAAATTTGATAGAACTAATTCCATCTCTTTTGTTGAGATTTCGGGAAGGCAAGTTTGCTGCTATAGCAGACATTGAAAAGGCTTTCTTACAGATCAGTGTAAGGCCTCAAGATAAAGACTGGCTTCGGTTTTTCTGGTGGAATGATGTGGAAGAAAGGAAAACGAAAATATTTCGTCATACTAGGGTAGTATTTGGGGTTAAGAGTAGTCCTTTCCTTTTGGCAGCTGTTATAGAATTCCATCTACAAAAGTACATGAAAAATTCTTCATATGAAACGGAGATAATAGCTAAATTCTTGCGTAGCTTCTACGTAGATAACGTTGTTGCCAGTTTTGACAAAGAATCCGAGATGATTCAGTTCATCGAAAAATCTCGAGAAATAATGAATGAAGGAAAGTTTAATCTTCGAGGTTGGTTACATAATGGAGATAACCTGAAACAGGAAACTATTTCACCCGTATTGGGTCTGTTATGGAACTGTCAGAAAGATAATTTAACTTTGAATCTGAATTGGCTAGAAGATTTTGAAATGGGTATAATAACGAAGAGAACAATTCTCGCTGTAACACACAAAATATTTGATCCTATTGGTATTGTGAGTCCTGTTCTCTTGTATCCTAAAATATTGTTACAGAACCTATGGAAAACAGGAATTTCTTGGGATACTGAAGTTGACGAGAGTACAAAACAAAATTTTGTGAATTGGTATAAAAGCCTTTTTCTCTTAAAAGAAATATCCCTCCTACGTTGGATACATTCCAGCAAGGACAATAGGAAGTTCTGCAGCATTCACACATTCTGTGATGCCAGTAGTAATGCGTATGCTGCTGCAGTTTTCTTGAGAACTGTGACGAATTCTGGAGTTGAAGTTCATCTGTTGGCATCGAAGTCTAGAGTAGCTCCCGTAAAATCTATTACGATCCCTCGTCTGGAATTGATAGCTGCCACGATAGGTGCCAGACTATGCTCTTCTGTTTTAAATGGTTTGCAATGGCAAAATATGGAAACGCATTTTTGGACGGATTCTACAACAGTTTTGACATGGATTCAAAGGGAAGAGATTGTCTGGGCTGTCTTTGTGGAAAACAGAGTCAGGGAGATTAGGAAACTGACGGATCCAAAAACGTGGAAACATATTGCTGGAACAAAAAATCCAGCTGACCTCCCATCAAGAGGTTGCACCGCTAAACAACTTTTAGTAGTTAGATGGTGGGAGAGCCCCGACTGGCTGAAGAAAAATCAGGAAGAATGGCCTAGACAAAGGGAAATACCGGATATGGAAATAGTAAATTCAGAAAAAAGGAAATCAGTCATTTCTGCACTAAATACGCAAAGGGTAGAACATTTTTTTGAGAAATATTCATCTTACCATAAAATGTTAAGAATAACTGCTTGGATATGCAAATTTATCAACAACTGCAGAAGACCAGATTCTAAACAATCAGGAGAACTCACGGTCCCTGAAATAGAAACTGTAGAAGAAGAAAATTTTCTCTGTCCAATTGTATTGCCCTCAAATCATGACTTAGTTCATAGGTTAATTTTAGATTACCATTTGCGACTATCCCACGCTGGTGTGCAATTCGTACTAGCCAATATTCGACAGAAATTCTGGGTCCTGAGAGGAAGAAAAACAGTACGTAAAGTTCTTATGAAGTGTGTTCGCTGTAGAAGATATAGCGCAAAGAATATAGAGACTGTTCCAGCACCTCTTCCTGAAGATCGAGTTCGAGATGCTCTGGTGTTTGAAGTGACCGGAGTCGATGTAGCCGGTCCTCTTTATTTAAGAAAAGAAAAAAAAGGCATGGATCTTGCTCTTTACTTGCGCAGTCTATCGCGCGATACATCTTGAGCTGATAGAAAGTTTATCAACAAATGCGTTCATCTTAGGATTAAGGAGATTTATTGCCAGAAGAGGTCGTCCAGGTATTATTTACAGCGACAATGGCACTAATTTCGTTGGAACTGAAAATCTGTTAAGATCGATAGATTGGAAAGAAATAGAATGTCATTCAAGTATGAGAATACAGTGGAAGTTTAATCCCCCAACTGCTTCATGGTGGGGCGGTTGGTGGGAGAGGTTGGTACAAACAGTCAAGAAGATGTTGAGAAATGTTCTCGGCAAGTCCTGTGTCTCTTACGAGGAAATGTTGACTATACTTTGTGATATCGAATCAGTAATCAACTCAAGACCCCTTACGTACCTTTCAGAAGATCCAAATGATCTTACGGCACTAACTCCTTCAATGTTTCTACAAGATGTGCACGACGTCGGAGTACCAGACTTAGACTACCTGGATACCATCAATCTGACAAAAAGATACAAGTTCTTGCAGAACTTAAGAGAACATTTTCGCAAAAGATTTCGTGATGAATATTTAGCTATCCTAGTGCAAAAACCATGTAAACGATCTACTCGGACTATCAACAAAAATGACTTGGTGTTTGTCGGCAGCGACAACAAGAAGAGAATAGATTGACCAATAGGTCGTGTTGTAGAACTATATCCTGGGAAAGACAACGAAGTACGTGTTGTCAAAGTGAAAACTGCAACGGGTGAACTCCTAAGACCTGCGAAACGTATTTATCCTCTCGAACTTGATAGACCTAACTTGTTTAGTGACTTCACCATGAGCAGAAAAAACTCTGCCGATAAGTGTGACAGTGATATGAACTATCAAACTAGATATGGACGTAAAACTGTAAACCCTGTTACATATTTTTAAATTGCTATACTAATTTTTGTTTCTTTTCAGTATTTTAGAAATTTAATTGTCCTAACAGTAGTCAATTGGAACATGTTATCTGGATATGGTATGAATGTAATGCAGAAAATGTTTAGATGTGTAATCCTTCTTTGTAAGTATTAATTTTAGAGCATTAGTTACTTTTCATATTTGTGAAAGTTGTACTTGAATTTTTGTTTGATTATTGATAAATTTTGTTTTGATTTTTCCATTTTATCGAGGTAAAATCAAAAGGTGGGAGGATGTCACATTCTTGCCACTAGGTGGCGGGCATCTCTTCCTTTACTTTTGCTGTAATTAAGTTCCGAGAAGCAGTCGAGATTGGAACCGCTCTGAGGAGCGTAAAGACTCAGAACTAAAAATGTACTGTTTTAAAATAATTATCACCTACCTTGTAAATAGTGTATATTAGCTTTTTATTCCAATAAATAATTAAAAGACAAGATGGCCTGCTAATTGTAATAGAAACTCTTACTGGAAAACGTGATTATTAGAAGCCTGGCGTCGAGAACACTGAAGATGCAGCAGGTAAGGAATTTTACATTAATTTTATTGTAAATAGAAGAACCTGATGCAACAATAACATTGTTCTATATAATAAATCTATGCTAACCGTGGATTTTGAGAAAGCCAGGCGTATTTTCTTTATCTTCTTATTTGACGAAAAATTAACTTCTAGCTGATCTCCCCACTGTATCTATATGCCCCTACGACTCATTTAACAGCTTCAAGTTCACTTTTATTGCCAACTATTTTTTTAAATCCGCTGCAAGTTTCAAAGCCCTATATTTTTTTTTATTTGTCTGACTTTTCGTAGGCTAAACCTCAGATTCCTATAAATGTTACCCTAGAATGTGGTTGCCACTTCAGTTCTACTCAATTTACCTCTTTCTATAACATCAAAGATAGTTGAATGTTTTATATCAAAGATGGTTTGGATATTTCGAACACTTTCACCGGCTTTAAAATGATGAATAATTAAATTTTTAACGGAACTTCAGTTGTAGTGTCTTCTCATGTTCACTTTAGATATGGAAACGTTAATATATTTTGCAAAGGAAATAATTATTTCTAAATTCAGATTCATTAAAAACAAATACCTGATGTGAACATCAAATGTCTTCCTTGTACGTCCTATTAAATTATACACATTATTTTTTTTTTTTTCTGCATTTCATTTAAACTCATTTTCCCCAATTTCGTTAAAGATATATTTCTCATTCAATCAGTTCAATTCTCACTTCGCGGAAAGGCAAAAATACATAAAAACTCAAAATATCTTCATTAACATTTGTAAAATGCAGTAAAACCTAAAACATCAAATACAGTTAAAACAGTTAAAGAATAACAATTTTTGGAATTAAAATTAGCGTTTCGGACAACGAGCAGAAAGACAACATTTTCGGTGCACAAACATCTAAAGTTGTGAACTGAAAAGAAACAATAAGTTGTGTTCCATGGGCATAAAAACACTGAATTTAATGCACCAACTAACTTAATTCACTATACTAAGAACTTCAAATGTAAACAAACAGCCACCACATTAGTCTACCCGTTTCCTAGTTATGCGGGATGCATACGTACGCACGAACACATAAATTTTACGAAAAAAATCCCTTCTGGAACTATTTTAAATACATTTTACAAACCAAAAACGCATTATTCTGACAGTACGTACAAAAGTCACGCAAATAAATCGTCCAAACGCACTCGGGACAGATTAAAATAGATATTTCCACTGAAATATGATACCCGAAATTTTTCACTATTACAATTCTACCTTTACTTCGTGCAAGGAAGTAATAATATTGTTTTAATTCATGATATATCTAATAAAAATATTCAATATTTTCATAGAATGACATTATATATATATTATTATTTATTTCATATTTGTAAAACTTTAATGAATTTTTGATTAACAAAGTTCGACAGTTTGAAAGAGAGCAGTGGCTACTGCACGGAACAAAACATTTTTATCTCCAGCGTGCGATACTGTATTTCGGAAATCTTAAAAATATTTTGTGATTTTGTTGTTGAATTTAATTTTATATGACGTAAGCGCAAAGAACGTGATATTTAATAAATAAATTTAGCATATGAAATGTTAATCATAAAAAGACGAAAAAAAATTTGTAAACCATTTTATTTTTAGTCATATATCACCAATAGTATTGCAGCTAACCTTTTTAAACACTTTTTGTGCATCAACTGAAAACCGTATAATTTTAAAACATTTTCCCATGTATTTTATTTAACGTATTAAATCGCATCACCCGATTTTATGTGATGACTGACCTAATTCGTTCGTTTCTACGGATCTCAGCGAGAAAGGGATTAATGCTTATTTGCTTGCTGCAAACCTCACATCTTCTAATTTCGTGCAGGCCACAATACAGCCGCTGTAGTATTACTTTCTCAGTAATATGATTTCCAGAAAACTGCGAGAATTTGCTCTCTGGCGAGGGCAGCCTAAATATAATGCGACAGTTGCCATGGTTACTAAACCCTTCCGTCTTATTTGCAAAGCCAGGAACACAATAGCCGGCAATGAAAAGATTCATTGTTTCTGCTTAACATATGCGGCGGAGAGAAACCCTCGTTGTAATCTCGCGGAAACAGAAACATGAGGTTAATTATTCATGACAATTTACGATTGTCCAAAAGTAGCAGTGGAATGATCGCCGCATATAAAGGGAACAAGGTTAAATTTCATTTAATAAGCACTTCACAAGACGTACTTTCATTGATATTCGAATAAATCGAACTCAGCTAAGTGCTTCTCTTAACGGCTCGCATTTTAATGGGTTTTCAGTGCTAAGATTAATTTCAGCTTATTATCCTGAAGATACATTAATTAAGTATAATAGTTTTAAGGACCAAAATATGTAAAGCTTCAGTTAGATATGGCAACAATCCGCCTCAGGTTGAAGTTAAATCTTTATAACTAAATAATTTAGACTCTGTATGTATATTAAAAATGGCGGCACCTACAGCCATTGAATTTTGAACATAGTTCACCATCTGGAACATGTACAGCTCAAAACCTGAATTCTGAATTTCGATTTCTTCTGTAAGAACTAATAATTTTTTTATTACGAAACTGACTGATTTAAAAGCAGTGTGTTGTAACTCTACAAAGAATAACATATTTATGTTTCAAATTTAATTAGGAACTCAATGATTTAAAATAAATGTGTTGCCACTCGGTAAAGAGAACTCGGTCTTTCGAATTTCTGAGAATTCGGTGATTTAAAAGAAATATATTGCCACTGGACGAAACAAAACGTTTTTAGCTTCTACGCGGTAGTGTGTTGCTATTCGGCCTATCATAAGATACTTAATTTTTCTTTCAAATTTGATGTCTGTTTTTGATTGAGAAACTAAGCAATTTAAAAGCAATAAACGCAATTCTTTATTTCTGTTATTATTAACTACTAGCTGAAGCCGTAAACTGAAACTAAATGGACTCATTAAAAATCCCTGTATATACTTTTCGTTTTTAAAATAACTGTTTTAGTTAAATTAGCAGCGCAAACGACTACTTTATTAAAAAAATGATCTATTTTTCTTTTATTAAGTTTTTGAAAATGCCCTCCGGAGCTCTTCTGTTTGATAATAGCTCATCCTTCTTTCCTTTTTGTTTTCTTTTTAACCACAATTTTTCCAGTATTAAATTATCAGCGTGTGTACAGTCTTTTTGCTGCTCAACTTACGTAGGGATATCCAAAAGTTTCCGGCCTGATATACTTTAAAAACAAGTAAAGAAAGAAAGCTGTGATAATTTATTTTTCAATATGATCTTCTTGTATTTCGATACATTTTACCCACCGTTTGATGAGGAGTTCTATGCCTCTGAAAAAAGTATTCTAAAGGCTTGTTCCAAAATGTTTCTCTTTTCAAACCATCATCCCCATTAAATACCTGATTTCAGTTTGAAGAACAAATAATAATTACTTGGAGTTAAATATGGGTTATAAAGGAAGTCATTCTCGTTAAACCCACATTTCTCCGCTGCTTCTTTAGCAATGACAGCAACTTCATCATGTGGAAGATTAGCCCATAACAGTTCAGAGTTCTCTTTAATCTCCCCCAAAGTTTAGGCAAAAGGCTTGCTTAATATTCCGCATTAATAGTTATGCTTCTTTTTTTTAAAGTCTATCAGGAGAATCCCTTGTTTACTCTAAAAAAAAATGGTGCATTTTTTATCCTTTTTATTTGATTGCTAAACCTTTGTCTTTCCTCGTGGCTCTTCGTACAGTCTTCTCCACACCACTATTTCTTCTTCGACAGTTAATTTTGATTGATTATTGCGTAAGGATTATGTTAATTTTATTAAAAGTTAAATTTTGAGTTAAACTTTTAAATTCTTAGTTTCAACTTACCACTTCCGGCCAGAACGTAGTTTTAGAATCCCATCTGAATGCTAATGAGGAAGAGCGGTATTTAACGGCGAAGTTCTACAGTCTTAGTGAGAGAGATACCAGATATTCTGGCTGCACGCGTCCGCCTTTTTAGACTACTCTCTCGTAATCTATTATTACGCTGGACCGTACTTTAGGCTCTTGATAGCTTCGCAGTCTATTAGCGTTAAGAGGCAACTCTGATAGAATTTTGATAGCCTCGGCTATATCTCTTTAGTTAAGATTAGTTTAGTTTAATTCTTAGTCTCTAAGTTCAAGCCCAAGTGTCGGCTTTATTGTACAACTCCAAGACGGAGTTTTGTTAAACTTCAGTTGGAATAATAAAGGGTTATTTCACCCTTCTTACTCGTTGTTTTCTATCTGACGAACTCAAGCGATTATTCGCTTACTAGTTCTTAAGGTTCTTCACTTTCAACTGTAACTTAGAAATACACAGTGGAGAATCCTACAATTGCAAGAGCCAAGTTCTGCGAATCCGCTTTAAGAAGATATTACATCTAGAGTACTTTTGATAGTTTGATATACTAAGCCCTTAGATACTGAATTAATGAAAGGCCATTATATGTAGGTTTTTATTTTTTAACCCTCTAAGCGGTAAAGCCGTATATATACGGCCTAGAATATTTTTTGTGATATCTGTAAGAACGTATATATACGCGCATATTAAAATATGTCAAAGAAATTAAGACAGTATATTAAAAGTACACAAATCCAGGTATGAAATATTAGGAGAGTTTTTACATTAAAATCAGAAAAAATAATTTGTTCTCATAGTAGTTTTGGGAAATTTGTGCTTTCTTAGCGAATATCCTGGCCGCTCAGAGGGTTTTAAATAGTTCCAAAATATAGAAGTAACGCAAAGTAAAAAAAAAAAAAAAAAAAAAAAACAAAAAGAGTCTTTTATTTAAATATCCATAGTTCCCAGTTTTGCTACACTAATTAAGACATATTTAAGCAGCGAGATTATAATCTAGAACCATTTTTTCATGACCAGTAACGATAGATTAAAATTCTCCAATTTGTACTCTTAAAGCTGCAAAAATTGCTAATGTTGCTGTTTTGAATTTTGGAAAAAGTCGGGTTACTCATCTCAATAAAGAAGATAGTTGTTTCATGAGCTCGTTTCTTTTTAATCGCTCTTTTGCAAAAACCTTGAAAACTTCGTAATATAGAAAACTGCTTTTGAGCTACCAATAGTCGTTACAGAGTTCGGTAGCTTACTCATGTCGTCCATCCGTCCGTCGACAGGTACAGATTTAAACGAGGCGGTACATCAGGAATCCACCATTGGTCTTAACAGCTAGTTCTGCCGCATCGGCTGTTGAGCTCCACCCCAGTTTTGATGGAGAACACTCCGGTAGACGATCGACGGATATAATACCACTCTTCTCCTATCATCAGACGACTAGGAGGACTTTCAGCTGACAGCTTATTTTGAGTTCTTCCAAGCCGCACATTTATAAACATCCATGTCATCTTAGGGATTCGAACCAGAGACCAACGATACAACAGTCAAGGGCCCTAAGCACTATATGGATTAGGGCAGTACCCATCCATCGAAAGCTTCGATATATTCGAAAGTATTCGTTGCTTCTCTCAGCAGAACGGCGTGTCTCTTTTTCTACCTTTTTCTACCCTAGTCAAGTAGTGAGATAGATTCTAAAAATAAATTATTCAATAAAACTTCTTGGGAATATCATATTATAATGACATAATGTTACCAGCCGAGGAAGCTGCCTAAACGAGAGGTAATGAAGAATGTCTTCATTGCAGTGATTTATCTCTAGCTCTAAATGCAGGTTTGAAATGATTCACCCATGTCTCATCATGGCTTCAACAAATATATTTTCTTCTTTCTTAAACATCAAGAAATTTGTTACAGAGGCTGGAAAATTGTTTTATGTTTAATTGCTAGAGCACTTCAGGCATTATATACCCGCATTTACCCGAAAAGTAATATTTTATGAATGGCATTATGCAATACGAGGCATTAAGAGGGTTAGAACGTGTTCAAATGAAAAGCCCTACATATGAAGTCTCATATCCTTTGTCCACAATCGTCACTATTCAAATCTTACTAAATTAATAGCAATGTCTCTTTAGGCGTTTGATTTGGAACTACAATGCATATTACTGATTTCAGTCCCTCAATTCGAGAACTTTTTGCCCTTTTCATATTCGGCACATTCTGCACACCAGCTCTCCTTACACCATAAAATTCTACCCATTACCTATAAATTTTAGCAACAGATTACTTTGTCCGATAAAAATTCATCGCGTCTCAGAGTTCATCGCTAAACCACATAAATCTCCAGTCGCGTTGCCATTTTTTACATCTATATACAAGCTACGGATCATTTAAAAATCAACACCGCGTTCCATCAATAAAATGCCCATAATTGTCAAAAAAGAATTCAGCTCGCAAAGTAAATATACAGCTCTAGTTATCAAATTCTTTTCATATTCGTTAAATTAGTTACAGGAAATTAAAGATCCTTTAAAAGTAAGAATTTAGTTGAATACATATGAATTCAGAGGCAGGTATGTATAATAGGGGGTTTACTGGTACATCAAAATATAAATATCATTGTAACAATATTACTTGTGCTAATTTCGATTCAGTTTTATTATTCAGTAAAGACATTTTAGGTAAACATAACGTTTAGTTATTGACAAGTAAACGCCTGATTTCTAACGAATCGAATAAGCGAACGTGTGAAACTCTCTGCGGTATGAATCGCATGGGGTGTGTCGAAAAATTTCAATTATAGGCTAATGAATTTAAAATAATTGTGTATTGAAGTTGTTTATTTTAAATTGTCTGGTTGTTTGGTTTTGGTTTATTTAATTATGGCAAAGCACACTAGGGCTATCTGCCTATGGGGAGGGATGCCTTCATGGAGGACTTTCCAAGAGAAACTGACTCGTATATACGTTACATATGAAATTTTCTGGAGTAGTGTAGCAAGAATATCTTTTGGCAATTAAAAGCTTTAGTGTTATTATTTCTATTATTAATCACTTTGTATCAGCTGTTGAAATAATAATGGCTTTCCCGGCAATTCTAAGTTTACCGACAACTGTAGAACAAATCGTATGGCCTGTGGGGTCGTACAGGAAAATATTGTAAAAGTAAGATCTTGACTCTCTGGCGAATCAAATATAAGCAGACGAGTGAAACTTGCTATAATATGAATTGCATGGGAAGGAAGATGGGAGAATAAAAAGTATAGAATAAATCCAACTTTTAAAAGTTGTATATACGTTTTGAGGCGTGGAGATAAGATTATACGACATTATTGAAATTCGATAATAAATAAATAATAGTGAATGAAGATTAAATGAAGGTGTTTATTATTTTACTGTTTTCTTTTATAACATATATCAGATTTTGCATAACAATGAGCAGCAAAATTAAGAAAACAAATCAACTCGTGAAAAATTACTCAAAACCTTTCACTGTACACAACGTTTCGAGTAAATACTGATCAGTTGAGTATGTCCATACCCCATACATTTTTTTCCTTTTCACTCTTGCTAATGTAGGCTATCGAAAGCTAAGCTAGACTGCAGCCCGTCAAATTTTGTTACAGGGCTCTACAAATTTCATTTAAATATTCAAGCATTCCAGTACTGCAAGAATGAGGTATTAGAATGTGGCTAAAAATAATTTCCTGCTTCTAAATTATAACGTATGAAAAATAAAATCTAATGATAAAAATTAAATTCGACAGCAAAATACAGATTGCATATTTTACATGTTACTTTCTTTTTTCATTTTCATTAGGCGATGAAGTTTTTAGGTTATTAGAAGGAAAAGTAGCTATTAATGATATTTAAAAACAAGAATGGCGTACTACCATATTTTGATGAAGATGTATTCTTAAAAGAAAAGAAAAAATGTTAAATAAAGTTCTTTTATCAGACAATAATTAGCTGGTATCAGGGGTAGATGGGGAAGAGAAGGGATATGACCAGCGGGAGCAAAGCAATTTACGTATTTAAAAACAAGTGCGACGTACCAGGACATTTTGCTGAAAATGCATTAACAACAAAAGAAAAAAGATGTTAAATGAGGTTATTTTATTTTATTTATTTTAAGTGAGGTTATTTATTTATAACTACTAATCAACTGATACCAGGGGCAGATGGCAAGCAGTAGTGATCTGGGCAGCCAGTTCCCATATTTAAAAACGAGAGTGATATTTTGCTGAAGATGCATTCCCAAGAAAATGAAAAAGCGTTAAATGAAATTATTTTATCAAATAGTAACTGGCTGGCATCAGGGACAGATGAGGGACGGATCTGGCCACCGTTGCTAGTTTGCGTGAATGTTCTGACATCTTTTTGCAGGTTGCAGGTTGACTGACTACATTACTCACCAAGCTACAAGGATATTTCAGCATTAAGACTCAACAAATGTGTCCCGCATCCTTATGAAGTTCAATATATACCACGAAGAACGCAAATTTCATTAACATTGTGGAACACGAATGTGAAGACCTAGGTGAACAACTTCGATTTCAATAAAGGTTCCGGCAAGCTTATGATGTTCCGTTTATAACTTAGAGAGAGAAACTTCCTTGAAAGTGATGAACCGCCATTTTACGATGGTTTCTGTACTCGTCTGTCCATCCTAAAATACCCGTGCATTTATAGAAATGGGTCACTTTGGCCAAAAATGTCCTAGAATAAAAATGCTGCACAATTATAAAGGCGGCCTCATTATTAAGGTCAGTTTGTGACTTGAAGAAAGCAATTTTGGTCGAAGTATTGGTAACTTTATATCACAACATCTTCATTAGGAATTTTTACGAAATCGCCTCAGAAAACTACCAACATCATTATGAAGTTCGGTTTAAAACACGGGAAAAGAACATTTCGTTGAGGTGCCGATACCTTTTATGTCAAAGCACCTTTATGATAGCTTCTATTCTGGCGAATAATCGTAGACTTGCGTAAGGATGCTGGCATCTTTAGTGACAATGCAAACCTATAGCCTATCATCTATTAACATCTTTACTTCTAGAAAGTGAAGTGTTTTTGCTAGAATATCGTTAAGAGAAATAGCAACAAACACAATAAGGTCCGAAACGCGAGTTGGTAGAAGGCAACCTTCTCTCTTGACGGTCAACGAGTGAATAAGTAGTAAGGTTTCTGGATACTGCTAGTTTTGCTCAAGTTCAAAATCGGTCGAATGGATTGAGTACAATAGAAGGCTTGCGGTCTTTCGCATGCGTTACGTGATTACAGCCGGTTTCCTTTAAAAATAATTCGACTCACCAACACTCAAGCACTGTAAAGTCTCTAATCACTGGTAGTCAAGGACAGATTGAGCCTTTTGGAGGTCTTAAGCACGTTAGAAATTTTAGTGCAGCACATGGTTTTCCCCAATTTCTTTTCTCTCGGTCTTAGTTTACCATGCATCCCATGATAAAACCAACAATTAGAACTTATTGTGGTAGGGGTAATCATGTACCCATGGCCAGGATCTGAGCCATCTGTCTGGTGTAGTGTTCCCTCCATGGACTGGAGAATATCCCTTTATGATATTTTTTAGGGTGGAATGCGGAAAATAAGATTCAGCATTAAGCCGAAACCTCAATACATAGTCAAAGAAAAGTAACAGCAAAACACAGGCATTTTTAATTGTCCGTGTTTCGCTGTTTGAATAAATTGGTATCAACAACTTTAGAATTGGTGCAAATTTTAATGAAAACGCTTTTGTTGAAGTCTATTTGAACTTCCTTTAATAGCAATTATTTAAAGACTAGTACGAGCAAGGCCGGCGCTAGGCTTTTTGCCGCTCCTAAATCCTACCGCCCGGTGTTGTGATAGCATCGGTTGCACCGGATCTGGCTATGAAATGCACCTAAACATGCCATTGTTGCTACAAATGTTTAATTAAATATATTATTTTATCATTTGTATCATCTGCTCAACATATTTCCTCAAACCGTAATTTAATCGCCGATGAAACTCGAAAGGCCGAAACAGAGCTGAATAGGATGTGGACAAACAGTAAGAGTCCGACGGAAACTATAATACTATCAGTGAACGAGCCCCTGCTGCTTTTCCGTTGTTCGCCTCCCATCCGTTTGTTGGACAAAAGGAAGGTGCAGCCAGCCACCAAAGGCGGGAAATGACGTAAGTTTCGAAATAATATCCGCTGCCACGACATACACACAGAAAAGCACGAAAAGAACTCTTCGGAAAGACTTAATAAGCGTCACATGAAACTCTGTTTCTTCATTTAAGATAATTTGATGAGTTTATTATGGGTGAAGATATTGCGGCATGGGTTTGTCTTCTACAATTTCGCCAGTAATTACGCAACGCTGTTGTTACTAATAAGATAATGAGGCCGTTTTTAGAAGAAAAGCTTTGGAGGAAAAATTAAGAATGGGGGGGGGGAACACAACCCATCTTCGCAAAGAGTTCTGATCGTAGAGGGGAGTGCATTTAATTGCCTTTATTATTATGAAAGATAACTGTTTCCACGGTAATTGGGAAAAAGAATGATTAAATTGCGTGCGAAGTTTATTTTTGTTCCTTAAATGATATGACGTACAGCAGTGAGTAAATAGTAGCCATTTTTTATTGTAATTATGTGATTAGTTTTTTTCCTCGGCCAACTCTGATTTTGATTCTCGGGGATGACTAAAATTTTTGCTGATGTAATAAGCTCTCGAATCTTTTCGAAAATGATATTCTTTGCGATAAATTAATATTCAGTGTCTATTTACTCGTTAACAGTGCCATAGCCACAGCTTTTGCCACTTATCTCAATGTACGCTCGCGCAAGCATACACAAAACAAATACAAAAAATTAATGTTAAAATAAAATGCCGTATAAGCTCAGATTTTATTTTTGAAATAAAACTTTAATTTCAACATAATAGGGCTTCCAAGTTCTATTCGATTTGTTAAGCTTTTATAGTTTAATCATAGCGTTTCCCTATGGCACAATCTACTTTCTGGAAAGCTATTGGTTGACTTGTACATACCCTGTTTGTGGATGACAGTACAATGTAGCAAGGTAATTTTTTCTATATTCCATTAATTTTTTTTTAAATTTCATGTTAAAACCATCAGACAGAGTGGTAAAAACTTTTCGGTGAAACTTTTATGAAAATTATAACTTAATTTCTGAAATTTTGGCAAATTTTTTTAAATCGCTATATTTTTTGGCTTATGATTTGAAATCTCAGCATCTAAAAATATATCGGATATAAAGTTTCAAAATTTTCATAGATAGAATAACAAACTTTTCGCCCTCTTTTATAACTTTTAATGATAAAAAAAAATGTGTTGCAGTCTTAAGCAGACGGAATCAAAAAACGCTTTGAGATCGGCGCACTTAAAGACGAATTGGCGAAATTCGTTTTTACTTCCTTTTACGAAGTAAAGGAAGTACAGTAATCGTGAAAAGCTTCAGGTATCATACTTCAAGGAATATATCCATTTTGTCCGCTCTTGATTCCATTTGAAAGATATTTTTGCTTTACCTCTGTACGTACGAACAGAATAAAGGTCTTTTTTTTCTTTTCTTTTTTTTTTTTTCAAAACGAAATGTGAAATAGATTTAAAATAGATTCAGAAGAGTTTGTACGTCTTTTGTGACGTCTGAACGTATGTATGATTGTATCTCGCATAACTCAAAAAGGAGTAGCCTCAGACCAATAAAATTTTGTATATGGGACTGCTGTAACATCTATATGTGCACCTACCTCCCTTATTGGTTGCAATCGTTCGCACCAAAAGCATATAAATATATACCCATTATGTCGCCCGGCTCGGTTACCTAAGTTTTTTATTGTTATATGTTGGTAAATTATTCATGTTTTGCTTTAAATTAATTGAATTATATTATTCTTATGTTCCGGTTGCCTTTAGTTAATCTGCGTGTAATAACTGTAGAATTATCAACAATTTAAAAGTTATTTAAGTTCCACTAAGCCTAACGCCGCCGCCATTTGTTTACATATGAAACTTAGTAGCATAGTGAATTAAGTCAGTTTTTGCACCAACATCAGTGTCTTTTTGCCGAGTGGGGCCAAAAGTTTTGTGAAACGAAAAATTTGTTTTTCTGCCTAATTTTAATTAATTTGAACTGTAATTTTAATTATAAAAATTGTTTTTTTGACTTTTTAACTCTATTTGGTATTTAAGATTTTTCTGTATTTTGTAATTTTTAATGAAGATGTTTTGACTTTTTATGTGTTTTTGAAATATAAATCTGAAACTATAACGCTGATTTTTATTGTTTGACTTTTAAATTAATATTTGTTCGGCGTGCTATTGTATCTTAATTATTCAGTATTTAGTTTTAGTTTATGAATATAAAAATCTGATTTTATTCAAATTTTGTTATTTATAAACATTTTCTATACTTTATCTTGTTTAATATAAAACAAATTTTTTAAAAATGCATATGCATTTTTCAAGTTTTGGAGAGGAGAACGGGATGATCAGCTAGTAATGATGAAAAAGGTGCATAAGGCAATTAGCCCACTACAATTCATAATTTTCTTCAAATGCGTGTTGGGATTTCAGATTGTTAAATTATTGAACTTTGTCAAAAAATCGTATGAAAATTATAAATCGATGGTCTACATGTTCGACTCTTGGTATACATACAACCATATGAGTATTACATTTTTTATTTTTGTTACTTGTTAGTTAGAAGCATTTATTTCATACTAGTCATTTATTTTATACAGTCAGTTTTATAATAACCAAAATCTTTGTACCTATACTACTTAGATTAGGATACAGTGATAATTCAATGTACAATATATCTGAATAGTGAATATTATTATCCGAATTTTATTCACAATTACATATCC
This sequence comes from Stegodyphus dumicola, assembly GCF_044657685.1. Lineage (NCBI taxonomy): Eukaryota > Metazoa > Arthropoda > Arachnida > Araneae > Eresidae > Stegodyphus > Stegodyphus dumicola. The sequence continues at coordinate 137,988,546 of NC_140776.1, forward strand.
ATTTTTACTTCCTTGTACGAAGTAAACGAAGTATTGTAATCGCGAAAAATTTCGGGTATCATATTACGACGAAAATATTTATTTTGAGTGCTCTCGAATCCATCTAAACGATTTTTGTGCGTGACAAGTGTACGTACAGACAGTACAAAGGACGATTTTTTTCCCAAAACGGATTATAACATAGATTCGGATGGTACCTTTTCGTGACGTCTAATAATGTACCTTTTGGCGTTTTTTTTAACGTTTTATGTGTTACCTTTATTCATTAAAAAGCAAGCTTTTCGCACTTCAACCATAAAATTCAATTCAACAGCAATATCACAAAATAATTTAAAAAGAATATACCTTTAGAATTTCAGATACACAGTCTCGCGCGCTGGAGATAAAAAAGTGTTTTTCCGTACAGTGTTGCCATTGCTCGCTTTGAAATCGTTAAGTTTGTTGATCAAAAATTCGTTAAATTTTTACAAAATATGAAATCGATAATAAAACAAGTTACAAATTTGGGCTTCCATATGCCCATGTTCGAATGCAGGACTACATTATTCAAAATTTGATGTCTCTTGGTACCGTTGTTTTTTTCACAGTGCGACAAACATACATATATTCATGCAGATTCTTCATTATTTAATTTTGTTTAAGTATAATGCAGGGCTCTAACATCTGGTGGAAACAATTTGAAAAGTGCAAGACCGTTTATAGTGAACCAACGCAAAATGCCAAAGTAAAATTAATAGCCCTTCTGGACAAATTGCCCTTTTGGACTAAAAATCGAAATTCATAATTCGAGCTTGAAGGTGCCCATGTTTGCGTGGAGAACTAAGTACATTACAAATTAAACTCTGATTCTAGACGTCGTTGTTTCTTCACAATGCGGGGACACATACATACATGCAGATTCTTCATTATTAGTCCAAATGAGTGTTAGCCAAGAAAAGATATTAATCTCGAAGCGGCATTTTGTGACGAATCACTTTAAATGCCCGAATTACTTTTCAAATTGTTGCCACCAAATACTATCGCCCTGCATTATATTTAAAGAAATTAAATAATGAAGAATCTGCATGAATGTATGTGCGTTTGTCGCATTGGAGGGGGGAAAACACGGTAGCTAGAGTTATCAAATTTTGAATAACATGGTACTACCCGAATAATGACACCTGGAAGCCGAAATTTGTTTTATTCGCTGTTTCATATTTTGTAAAACTGTAACTGATTTTTGATTAAAAACCTCAACGATTTCAAAACAAGCAGTAGCAGCACTGTTGCGAATAAAACATTTTTACCGCCAGCGCGCGAGACTATCTGCTTTTTTTAAATATTTTTATTTCAATATGGCGGTATTCCAAATGCTGTCGAAACGTTTATGGGTTTGTATATGAAAATAACGCCTGTTTGGGCGTCATATTAAATTCGAAAGCATTCAGATTTTTGTTGTATTTTTATTATTAACTTTTTTTCTTTATTTAATTTTTTTTAAAATAATACATGACTATAACATTTGGTAGCAACAGTTTGAAAAGTAATTCGGACAAAAGGGGGAGTTTCGAGAATCATAGCTTCTCTGGGACTTAAAGAAATAAACAAATAAATAAATATGAGAAAACTTCCATCGCAATTAAATATTTGACATGAGAGTGGATAAATAATTTCTTACGATGAAAGCTTAAATTCGTTGTTTTAAATTCAGGAATTCTGAGAAAGTTTCTTTAAGCACTTCAATAAATTTTGTACAAGAATGCGTCGCCAAGCAATGCTCAATCATTAAAACTTGTTCTGCTTTGGAAAAAACTCATCCCCATTTTGAACTTAAAAACAGCTTTTAAAATGCATATACTGGAACCGAAATTTAATTGATATATTACTTGTAACAGTACAGAGAGTTGAAATAAGTTTCCACTAAGGCCCACTTTTGAAAGTATGATGTGCATGACTTTTAGTTCACACTGTGTATGAACGACATATATATCGTTCACACACATATATATGTATACATCTGGGAAAAAATATACATACATCTTAAAAAAATATATATGTGTGTGTGTATACCTGGAGAAAAAAAAAAAAAAAAAAAAAAAAAAAAAAAAAAAAAAAACATTATTTCCTCATAAAGTGATCTGCTTTATATTATTTTGGGTAACTTCTGAATCACCCGCTAATTTTATGCTATGATCTTGTTTACTTAGCTGATTATTAGAAAATTTTAGTGCCACAATGCTGTAAATTTTCTAGTTCTTCTATTACCTGCCAAAAACACATCAAGTTTTAGCGAAAAAAAAAGGGGGAAATCAACACGCTTTTTAATTTAAGAGCAGCGCAATTAATTTCAATCAGTAATCATCCACGTTAGGCAGCTGAAAAGAAAAAGGAGTTTCAGAATTTTGCTGTTTTATGAGAAAATTAAAAACTTCAGGCCTTAACTAAAAAAAAAAAAAAAAAAAAAAAAAAAGTTAATTAAATTATTTCATTATTTTTTTTTTCCACAAGGAGGCAAAGATCCGTGATCTTAATTTAATACCTGTCAAGCTTACGTTATATTCATTCCCCCCCTAACATTAAAAGAGAAAAATCGTCTGCCCTTTTATTAGGCAAACGATGGCAATGCAACAGCACATAGCAATAAAATATTAATTTGTAGCCCAATCACAATGTAAAACATGACATGACCATAAAATAAAATGCAATTTAAAGAAAGGATTTTATACAGTAAGCTTTTATTTAAAATTTATATAATAATTAATGCACTAAAAGAGAAAAAATAATTTATCATATAGTTTAATGAGAATAATTGATTAGATAATTCTATTTATAGAATTCACCTGCAATTTTATATCGCGAATAATAAAAGCATGGGGCGCCCATAGATAATGGCTTATAAATTTGACGTTGCAATTAAATTAATAGATTTCGTTATATATACGCCACACGCTTTTATTTTTATTATTGTTGTAGATGACTTCTGGAAATGGATTATTCCCATTAAACTATACGATGCATTGTTTTTTTCTCCTTTTAGTGCATTAACACTTTCCGGCACGCTACCTGTTAAAGTTGGAGTTTATATATATATATATTATATATATTATATATATATATATATAGGTATGCAGTTTAATTAGGCCTAGAGGAGTACACAAGTAAAATTTTGTGAATATAGCACTTATCTTCTAATTCTGTGTGCTCAAAGTGGGTACACTGATTAAATAGAGCTTCCAAAAGAGTGCTGAATTGAGCATTGGGTGTCAATGAACTGACCGATGAAATGCGGAGAAACAAAGAATACAGACTCTCAGTTGTCCTAGATTATCGGTGAGCTTGGTCTGGGCACACCTAAGTTTCGCCGTTTGATTTTAGACAAGATTTCAAGGCAAAAATTTGAATCTAAGATAGAATAAGGAGATTAGCTTACAGCCAAAAAATAACATAGAAATTTCTTTTCAAACAATTCCTTTTATACCCTAAAAAAATCTGAAAGATTTCTTTGAAAAGTGAGGTTCTTAAAAAACTAAACATGGCTAAAATATATGGATTGGTTTGTGTTGAGCTACCATCTACTATAAATAAAGAAGGTTCAGAGTAACTTATAAATCCTATTTTCATTCAATTTTTCTGTGTGTACAGAAGGAAATTTTTATGTGTGTCCGGAGTGTCCGGACCGGACACACTGTGCCGGAAAGGGTTAATTATCCTATCCATTTTAAATAAAAGCTTTCTGAATAAAAAAAATGTTTTTTTTAGTTCAAAGGGGCAATTTGTCCAGAAGGACTACTAATTTCGTTTTGGTATTTTGCGTTGATCCACTACAAGTGTTGTTTTACTTTTCAATTTGTTGCCACGAAATATCATCGCTCTGTACTATATTTAAGGAAATTAAATAAGGAAGAATCTGCATAAATGTTATGTATGTTTCTCGCACTGTGATAAAACAACGGTACCTAAAGCTATCGAATTTTTAATAACGTAATCCTCCTTCGAATATGGCATCTGGAAGCCGAAATTTGGAATTTGTTTTATTATAAATTTCATATTTTATAAAACTTTAACGAATTTTTGATAACCAAACTGAAGGATTTCAAAGCGAGCCATGGCAACGCTGTACAGAAAAAACATTTTTATCTCCAGCGCGGGAGACTGCATCGGAAATTCTAAAGATATGCTCATTTTAAAACTATTTTACGAGATTGCTGTTGAACTGAATTTTATGGTTTAATTGCGAAGAACATATTTAATAAAAAAGGTAACACACAAAATGTTTAAAAAAACCACCTTTAGACGTAATTTAAAATCTGAAACTTTTCATTTTTTTTTTTTAATTATCATTTTTATTTTCTGATTTTTAGTCTCAGTTACACATTAGCAATGATGAAATTTCTAATCATTTATTAAAACACAAACAATCAATTATAAGAAAGTTATGAAATAAAGAAAAATAACTGCACGTCATTCATAAAATGAAGAAATGGCTTTGAATGTTCAGTCACGGAAATTGGATATATTAATAATGTTACTTAATGAACATTTACTTGAAGTTAAAGTGAAAAAAAGAAATATTGCCAATTCCTCATTAAGAGCGCCGAGATGGCAAGTTTCGTAAATTAAGTGAGCCAAGAAAGGAAACCTACATCTTCCCCCCTCGTCTGCTTCAGACTGCTACACAATAAACAAAAAATCGCTCAACTAAATACTTTTTTTGTCATTCTTTTTTATTTATTTATTTATTTATTTATTTATTTATTTATTTTTTTGAAGTTTGCTAAAGATTTATTTTATAATCTGCCAAAATTTCAAAACTTTAAATCCGATACATTTTTAGATGTTTAAATTTTAATATTATAAACATCAAATCGTTTAAAAAATCATGTAATTTCACAAATTTGCTCAAAATTTAGAAATTAAATCACAATTTTCGTACAAGTTTCATAGAAAAGTTCTATTTTTTTCGCTCTATTCGATGGTGAAAACAATTAATTTTAAACTAAACAATTTCTGATTTGTTTAGTTTGCCCTTTGAACGATGGAATTTAGAAAAAATGCATTGCCATCGAGAAGTAAGTCGCAGGAATGCCTTCGCAGAGAATTTTCTAAAGAAACAGGTTCTATTAATTTTACACATGGGGTAAACCAAGAATGATCTCACCAATGTGAAAGGTTCTAAGAAAAGCTTTAAAATTTAAAGGTTAAATTTCATTTTCAGCATAAAAAATAAATTTAGTGAATTGAAATTTTTACCTGTAAAGAGATATAAAAAATTCGAAACACTGCTAACTATCATTCTGTATTAATGTAGCACTGTGCATAAAAAACTATAGAAACATATTTTTTCCATCTAATATTTATAACCATCTAAATATTTATAAAAAATATTATTAGTTTTGTAGCGTAAAGTATATCAAATAGATATTTTAATAAAAAATTAACGATAATTATTTAGAATCGCGCATGTTGTGTTTAAGCTGCTAAATTTTTATACATACATGTTTTAATGTACTTTTATATTCGAAAGGTAAATTACAGATTGTCTTTCGCATACTGACAGTAGTTCTCAAAATTAGCCATTTAACAGACGTCGTGTATGATTAATGCTGAGGTAGCATAACGTAACGTAACGGCGGGAAAAATGGAAATATTAGATAACACAGCCGTGATCTCCCCGATGAAAATAAAAATCAGATGAGGACGCCACATGATTTCCTTCTACGGCCTATTAAATTATGCAGATTTTTGCCGCACTTCATTTAAACTTATTTCCCCGAATTATTTTAACTTAATTAAAACCAACCGATCCTTCAAGCAAGTTGAAAAAATACATCAAAAACTGCAAATTTTGAAATTAAATATCTCAGTCAACTTTTGTAGTCGACAGTCAAATTTCTTGTATCTTTATTTTTTCATAATGAATAAAAGCTTTCTAAAATATTAGTATAGGAGCCGGGAGATCACATTAAAAGTTATGTTTCGTTATTTGCCAAAAGTTAATTATTTTTTAAAATTTGACAGTCAAAACAAGGATATTTTCCTCATATAAAAAACACTTTTATCAGTCATAAGTATACGACTAGGGCCAACGACAGCGAAAATAAAGGGCGGGTAAGGAGTGGTTATATATAAATATATATATAAATATATATATAAAATAATATGTAATTTATATATATATCAAATGCAATATATATATTAAAATTACAAAAAACTTCTTTTGAAAACAAAATATAATCTTGCCTAGTATTTTCGCGCATTAAACTGGAGAAAAATTATTACTAAAGACATATAGTAAGAAACTTAGATCTAATATTTCACAAAGACCATGATTAATAAATTTTAAATAATCACATAAATGCAACAAAGAATTTGAAAATGTTAAAACCAAAACATTTCAAACAAGCAAAAGCCCATTTCAAAAATTAATGAAATTTAAAGAAACATGAACTAAAAACAGAAGAGGAATTCAATCAACCTCAATGCCACTTCAACAGGGGGGTGGTACATTGAAATTAACTGCAATCTCTCTTCTACAAACATCCTTGATTTTCTGTATACAGAATTAGCTGATGAACTATTTCCATTTCAATGTATTTTAATTATTATAGTTCACCCGAAAATTCTGGCCTTTCCCCGAAGTAAGGAAAAAACAAAGTAAATTCTAATTAGAATAATCTTAAATAAAGAGAATGCTATTTTATAAAAAGAATTGAAAACGAAAGTGATAAAACAAAAGTGAAAAAAAAAAATACCTCAGTCAAAAATTTTAAAACAAAATGCTTACCTTTAAACAGATAATCCAATGAATTAAGATGTGAGTGAATTCATAAAACATAGTTGAAAAAAACCTAATTAGGAATACATATATATATATAATTTCAAGAATTTTTGCCCATTATGTCGCTGAAAATTGATGAGTAAATACATAAAGAAAGATATGTAGACAACCAATTTTTTCCAAAGACCAAAAATTTAAGTTATTTAAATAAATTTCAGAAAATTTTATAAATGCAGAAAGAGAATTCTGAAAATGTTAAACAGAAAAATGAAAATAAATCATAACACGAAAAACCAAAATTAAATAATGTAAAAACGTACATATAAGAAGAGGAATCCAATGAACTACGACATAACGTCTTCAGAAGGAGGAAATAACTGCAGCTAATTATGGGTATTGAAAAGTACAGTTTTTCTTATGGAAGAGGAATTGTAATTAGTTTCAACGTATCCTCCTCCTGAGGACTTTACGTCGGAGTTTATTGGATTCCTCTTCTTTCATGTTCTTTTTTACATTATTTACTTTTTGCTTTTCTTGTTATGGTTTAATTTTTCTTTCAACATTTTCAGAACTCTATTTCTACATTTATAGGATTTTTTGAAATTTACTTAATTGAATTTCCGTTTTTGATCTTTGCGAAAATGTGGTTCTACATTTCTTTCATTATATTATATATACACTTTTGGTACTGCTGATTGCAAAAAAAGAAAGGTGCACAAATAGATGTTTATAGCAATACCATTCACAAAATTTCAACGTTCTACAGCTAATCATTTTTGACTTATGCGAGATACGTACGCATAGATGGCACGAAAAAATCCGTTTTGGAAAAAAAGAGTCCCTTATTCTGTCCGCAAGTAAAAAATAGTCAAAAGGGATTTGAGAACACTCAAATGGATATTTCCGCTGAAAAAAGATACCAAATTTTTTTTTGCGACTAGAATGTCTTCCTTTACAAAGAAGCAGAAAGTCTTTAAGCCATTCCTTTTAATTTTTAAAAGTATTACATAAAAAAATCTAGCAAATAGTGATAAAAAAGTTTTGGTAAAAAAAAAATCTTTTATAGTTCATATACTTATAATAGTTTACAAAACGACGCCGTTAAAAATTAGTTTATTTCCATTCTACTTGTAATCGGACATTTCCACTACGAAGGTGACATTTAGGCTTTCACATTTATTGGGAGCAAAAATGGTGGAACGCCAGTTTAGCCTTCACGGTTATGCACCCAGAAAGGAGATACAATACTGATAAAAAAGTAACCACAAATTCGTGACTCTATAAAAGTTTTCTTGCTCAATGTCCGTCACTTCGGCGGCCATATGTTTCCGTTCGTCAGCCCATCGATCGTGTAGGGTATTAAACGATGGATTTAGAGCGTTGGGGCTCAGCGATTAAGTCGAGTAATGCTTCCCGGTGTCATTCCGAATTAATGTGTTTGGAACACTGCAGGTGACCGAGACAGGACAGAGAACGTCGGCGATTTGGAGATTTATGGGAAGTTAAGTGCGGAAGGGACTTTCCAACGACCTACTCTTGGCTTAACGAAAGAGTAATTTCAGACCATTTGTTTACATAGCCCATCAAGCATTCCAGTGTGTCTCATGAAAGACAGTACTTGGCACCTAATACTTCATTTCATTATTAAGCAAAAATGCGTTTTCAACTCGTGAAGCTTTCGACACTTTAATGTAATAATAATGTAAATGAGTTGCCTTTAAAAAAGAACAATGCATTCATATAAAGTATATTATCTTTCAAAGAAACGGTATTTTAGATTTGTGCTAATACTAGAATATTTAAATTCGACACGGGACTGGGTGCTTCCTGCGGAATAATGAACAATTAGACATATTTCGATTAATATATGTTAGCTATAATTCAGTGGGAGCTCGATCTCTTCGGCCGCCAGTGACGCATTTGCTAGCATTGGTAAAGATTGCTCCGATCCGTGGAACAAATCACTGACGTCGTTTTTAATTCAGGATAAAAAAAAACCCTGCAGTTTGCGTCATATTCAAATGCTTTAACAAATATTGGATGCTAATTTCAATTGATATGCTAATCGCTATGCCTGTCCCGAGCGATTGATACTATGCTTTCAGTTCAGACTGCATCAGTCATCGGTGACTGACAATATACAGTTACTTGGGTAGGAGTTCGTAATGGATTGAATGCACACAGAACCGATGACAGCTTGATAAAATTTATTTTCCCAAAAGGAACACGTAACAGTTCTGGAACTTTTCACAAAGTACTCGAATAGCTCTTCTCAGTATAACGGAGCACGTATTACCACTTTAAAACACTAAGAAAATGTTAAACACAAAAGAATATAAAAAGCTCAGTGAGTAAGGTCAGTCAAGAGTGATCTCTCGATACTCTGAGCTAAACTCTGAAGTAACGCAAATGATGCCCTCTCCTGTCTTTCATAGCTTTCCCCCGGCCATTGAGAAATTTTCAGAACCTTCGATTTCTCGAATTGCTGGAAGGCATATACAGTTAGAGTTATATAGAACCGGATATAGTTACAATTACTATATCCAGCTATTAGGGATTGAATCAGTTACAGATCAATTACAGATATACAGGAACTGGACCTTTCTTTCTTTCCACCGACGGCGAGGCAGCCAATCCACTGGGGCAGTTATCATATAGGCCAGCTAGTCCCGCTGACGGTATTAACTTTGTTACAAAAGTTCCTGGATTGCAAGACTCTTAGGTGTATGTCTGATGAAGAGGAAGTAAAACGATATTCTAGCTTTTTCAAAAGCCCGCATAACACACTTTGGTGCGTATACACACGAGTGCTGGGGCTGGGTGCAAAATAAATGCTGGGCATGTCAATGGTGCAGTGGTGGAAAAAAGGTGCAGTGCGAGTGAGGAGAACAATTTCAGTTTCAGATGTGCAGAGTTATAGATATATGGTTACTGTTAATAGGCATTCACGGCGTAAACAAGAAATGACCACTGAGGATAGTTAAAATACAGGTACAGGTATAACTGAGTTACAATCAGCTAAATAGTGCAATAATTATGACTATAAACAATAACCAGAGTGACTGATACAAAAAGTAAAAATAATACATTAAATACTACAATACACACAATTCAAGGTTGGTCAACAGAAAACAAGTACAAACAGAAAAGAACAGAAAAAGCTAACTTAAGATAGAATACATTTAACTGTAAATGCAGAATATACAGGGGCTGTGCTGGCGACGAGATGGCAGCTGAAAATTACTGCAGCCTGTCTGAGATATTACGCGCGATATTAAGGCAATCGCATGAAGCAACTTCAGCCTATGCATGGATATGATTCGCAACTGGTTGTCTAAGGGAATGTTCAGCAGTCTCTCTCCAAACGAGCACATAATGGTCTGGATATCCTGCCATCCCGCATGAGCATTGGTCGTTTTCGCGTCGTCTAAAGCGACGCGCAGATAAGTCACGAAGGGTCCATGCCCTGTTAGAAACTGAGTAAAGAGTGAGGCGAGCCACTTCTTACAAGCTGACAGACTTTTGGGAAAAATCTGTAGATTTATCTGCCAGTAGTCTCTGTCTCCCACAGATGTTACCAAAGCTTCAATAATTCTCTTTCGAGCTAGGCTTTTAAGAACGAGCCCGGGTGAGGCACATCCAGAGTACGAACGGAGGGGAGGAATCAGTCGCTGCGATTTTGGTCGTTGTATCTGCAATTTCATTACTCAGTAATACAATGTGGGCAGGTACCCGCTTTAGTTCGGGCCTGCAGTAGTTTGGTGTATTTAATAAGAGTTTCGTATGGTCCCGACGGGGGGGGATTTTTGCAGCATGTGCCTTGGATTGCCTAAAGGCTAGAGGACGAGTCTGTATCTGTCTTGTTCCAGGTGTATAAAGGATTGTAAAGTTGTGTTGAAATTTGTTTATCGTGCTCTGTCTGCGATGAACATATATTAGTAGTCGTTAACAGCGGAGGGTGCCATACCAACAACTAAAGGAGTTCGTCGGTATGCGAGAGTGTGGACGTCCGTACTGAGCAATCTCCAGTCCACACGCAGCTCAAATGACGCCACACTGATGCGTATTTAGAAGAAATGGATAAAGGAGAACCAAACAAGGAGAAATCCTGGCAGTGGGGCACGTAATAGCACAATGGCACAGGACGACAGACACTTCATCCATATGGCTGTGACGGATCGTAAGCGCTCTCTCGTGTGTTAGCACAACGTTGGAGCACGACTTCGGGTGTTGTGTTGTCTAGCTCCACGGTTCGTCGCCCTCTGCTGCAGCATGAACTGCGTACAAGGGTTCCTATACGTTGCAGCATATACTAGGTGCAAGTGTTTCTCTACGCAGGATGCCCCCGTCGCTGAAGTTGTTTTCTCCGATGAATCTCGCTAAAAACCGGAGTGCAGTGATGAAAACGTACGCGTCAGACGTTACAGAGGGGAACGTCTGCTTCCACACTGTGTTATCCAGCGTCATACCGCACAAAAGCCTGGCATCATGGTGTGAGAAGCTATTGGGTATAATTGTCGATTCCATCTAGTGCAGAATGCCGGCAATCTCAAGAGTGATCGCTACATAAGGAAAGTTGAGGAGACAGAGGTCCTCCCCATTCTCCGACGCATTCTGGGACGCTGTTCAGCAGGATAATGTCAGTGTACATGATTCTGAGGCTGCACAAGCCTTCTTTAAGGCACAATACGTTTCGCCTCTTCCATGGCCTGCTTATTCTCCGGATATATCGCTCATTGAGAAAGTCTGGGATTTTATCGGTCAGCGACTCACTTGTACAGCTGGTGCGGCACACATTAAGACTGAAATTTGGCGTCAGGTCCAGAGCTTAAATTGCACCGTAAGCCCACCGAAGCTGGGCTCCTGTACTTCTCAGTTTTTGAAGTAACTCGTAATTCCAGCCGGAGCGCACTGAAGCCTTTAGCCCTTTATTACTTATCTTATGCATCTATTTTGTTATACCCTTTCATTTACGGCTCCGGTGTTTCTTTTATATAAATGAACCCCAATTTCAGTCTAAAAATTAAATTTAATAACCAATAAGACTTAAAAATCAATTCTAACTTCTGAATGCATGCCCATCTTTTCCTGAGAAAAAATTTAGTTTAAGACTCCTAAGAAAAGAAAAGCTCTCCACTTACATGTCTAAGGCTTATTCTGTAGGAAGTGCAATGAAGTGATGAGAACGGGCAAAGTTTTCGTCCTCGAAAGTACTAAACGTGACCACTCTGGACGTGCACATACAACACTAATAACTTCCCAAAGAAAGACAAGCTTTTTGGAATGATGTAAACAAATACAGGGGAAGAAAATCGTCACTTGTATAGAGCCTTACGTGTCTTTCTTTGTTATAGGCTCGGATTCCTCGTCACATTCTGCTTGACAGCTAGAATTATATCGCCAGGGGATCGCGGTCAGACAGTGCTAGACTATTCTTTGTTTTCGGTGCTACACTTCTACGTTAAAATTACTGTTCATACTCTCATAGTGTTTCAATTCTTTCTGATTTCATTAGCGATGCTTCAACGGCTTTACCGTTTTTTCATTGGTGTGTTGGAAAACGAAGCACCTTTCCTTTCATCCTTGTCTCTATCATTATATATCATATTATCTATTTCTGTCATCCCTTGATAGTGCATTATAAGTGTATTCCAGACCAAAATACCGCCAGAGTCTATATGAGCTATTTATTAGTTTTTGACTAAAATTTTAATCCCTGCCGTAGCCCTAAATAACACAAGGTCCGATATTTTATTTTATTCTTTGTCATTAATTTAATAATTTATTAAATTTTTATTTACATTTTATTGAATTTTTTAACTCCTTTAACTATATATTTATATGCTTTATTTATTAGTTATTTTACTTATTTATTTTTTCGCGGCTTTCTTTAAGACTTCTAGTTTTAGAAATTAAACTCTGGTCAGATCGAAGTCATATGGAATGACTTTACTCAGGATTAAATTCAGAACTTGTATGATTCAATGCCATGATGTGTACAGGCTCTCATCGCTCTGCACGGCGGACACACACGGTTTTCGACGTTCGCTCTTTTTTGTTTTTTCTTTTTGTAAATTTGATCGTTTATTTGTACCACTATCCGTAATATGTGGAATAAATTTTATTCATTTCCAACAATTCCTTCATGGTGTTGCATTTTTCACAAACATTAGTGTTTATTATCCCGTTAAATCATTTGCGCTGTGCGGTGAACAAAGTTATTCGCAACATAAAAAACACTTCGTATTTCAACGATTTCCGATTCTCAGCAATTCGCGGACAGTAATCCATCAAAACATAGTGAACATTTGTACTTGGCATCTAGTAGCAATGAAAATTTTAAATTGACTAAATGCAAATGTTTGCTGAACATTTTCAGCACCCAAGTGCGAAAGAATTAACTGAGCACCGGTTAAATAAATTTCGTTGATAAGAAGCAAGGGGAACCTGCTGTCTTTCACAATAAATTCAGCTACCGAATTCGAAAAGCATTTGCATTCAGTGTTTAAGATTGGGTGTTAGCCAACGGATATGCTTTCTTCGGTCTTTTCTAGTTTTGGAAAGCCACCAAGTTCAGAAATACAAAAGGAAAGAAAGAGAATGATAATCTAAATATAACTTTAACGTCTTAAGTCAGAGCGTAAACAGTTTCGATCATTTTTGCGAGTAGTTAGGATTCAATGTTTCAGTGACTGCAGAACATAAAAACTTATTTTGTAATTTATTCGAAAAATGGTAATTAAAATCGGATAACCAGGAGTCTAGATGTATTAACATTTTAGAAGTAGTATTTCATTACAAGATGCTTGGCATTTTAAGAAAATGCAACAGACTCTTGGCATACGAAAGTTAAAGGAAAACAATTACATTGGTACTTCGATGTACATCATCAATGCGTTCTAGATCTTTGGATTTGTGACAACGGAAAATATTTTATCCGTTCTTATAAAAAATCATGCTGCTATTATTACGTGTGTACGAGTTCGCAATGAATTAAATGCAGACAGAAACAGCGATAGCTTGATAAAATTTACTTTCCCAAAAGAAACACTTTACAGTTTTAGACCGTTTCACATGAAAGTATTCGTACAGCTCTTCTCAGGATGACGTTGTAAAACAGGCAAATACCCCTTCAAACTACTAACACTGAACTCAAGGCAATACAAAAAGCCTCAAAATGCGTAGCCTCGTACGGTGATCTCTCAATACTCTGAGCTAACCTGAACACTGAAGCACTCTCCGGTCTTATATAGCTTTTCCCCATCCGCCAAGAAATTTCCAGTAGCTTCGATTTCTCGAAATTCCTGGAAGGAACACAAAATTACAGTTACATAGTACCGGATACAATTACTGTTACATACGGATCGGACTGGATACAGTTACAGAGAGATCGCAGAAAATGTAGCCAAATGGTCGTCAAGCTTGGCGACTTCTGGAGATTTTTCACCAAGTTTGGCGACAAAAATTTGTTGCCAAACCATCGTCAATACTAAGAGATAGCCATCTCAAGGTTAAGTGGACTTGACCTTGCAACCTTATTTTTATATTTCACTGTACACGAGATATTACAATTTACATATAATTTCACTAAAACTATTTACATGTATACAAAATTCATATCACTATAACACTGTTTGGTATTAAAATACAAATGCAATGGGTGAAATATGTACCGTAAATAAATGAAGGCCTACACATGATATGATACAGAAATATATTTCTGGTGTCCAGATGAAAAGCAGTTTTGTAACATTTTTCTAAAGTCATGTTCTAGATCTTTGATAAGCGATTTCAACCCTTTCGCAACGTTAGACGATTTATTACTTTGTTTTTCACAGTTAGAGATACCGTTGTTTTTGGCATACATTAGTATACAGTAGCCAAGTCCCAGTCACGCATGACATCTTCATACTTTTCTACAGTGTCTTATTCAACTCCATGATGGATATCCTAACCATATTCTTCACTGTTTGAATTTCTCGCTTGTTTTCTTAAAATTCACTGTTAACGAATTTATAAAAGATTTCTACGGAAAAAAACAAAATTACGTGAAAATTTAGAGTTATAACGCGATTTGTTTACTGAATAGAAACAACAGGCATACTAATGATTTGAGCAATCGCAACATTTTCTCCACAAAAATAAACAAGTGCAATGTGCGCAGTCACGATTTAGTAACTCGAGTCTTATTACATATTACAAGCAAAATGTTGTATACCAAACAAAAATGTTCGCATCCAAAATCAGGGCGTATTTCAAAGCTGACATATAACGAGGTATCATTACATTTGTTTCTTACTACTGAAGTGATTAGTCATAGTGAATTGTAAGATACAGTCTTGAATTTCAGTAAAGTTTACCGCTTCAGGATGTCTAGGAAAATGTACCACATTCTGTAAATATAGTTGATATGAATTTTGTGAGGGCTGCTTCAACGTGAAGAAGAAAATGATTTTGTCGAATCCTAAATCTATTCAATAAATAAATAACTCTGCTTTTCCCTCCCAGTTATATATGTTTCACGGAACTCGCAAAATGCACAAAACTGCTAGTTTGTGAAAGAAGTCCTGGATTTATATTCCAGTTGACTTCGATACTAAGGAAACCGATAGCGAAATTAAATGAATAGAAGAATTTTAAATGGATCATCTTTTGAAGATACTGTAGGATGTAGATGGTGGAAAGCTTAACAGCTTAGGAAAGAAAATATTTTCAAGAATACTTATCTGACAGCAAATTATTCAATGAAATATTGTATTTAGAAAGATATTAAATGCCTGAAACTTTAACAGTCCGAATATAAAAATGAAATTAAGCGAAATGGAGCTAAAATTCAAAATAATCATAACAATCATGATTAAAAAAAACCAGTAATAACTCCGCTTACTGCAGTAAAACAGGTTACATTTCGATGATACATAAAATGAAACTTGGCGATGATCAAACCGAAATGTGGACAGCATATTTTGAGAACATATATAAACCTTGGAACTACAAAGCACCAATAGTTAAATTCTTTAAGAAGAACACTGCCGCAGGTGATTTGAATTATCTGGAACTATGGGGTCGGTTAGGGTTGTTTCAGTGTAACACGCGAGCAAATGGAAAACCCAAGTAAATGGGTGAAAAATATCCACTTTCAACAAATTTGATTGAAACAAAGTAACAAATTTGGGAAAAGTCCCGCCTTGGCTTTGGAAAAAATCTGGTCACTTTAACTATAACCAAAATTCGTCGAACGGGTTAAAAATATGTTACATTATGGGTTAATATTAATGAAATAATTTTAGTGAAGTATATATTTTTTATCTTAACAGATCTTTCATTGGTACCCTTTCTTTTATTTATCATTACATGCATTTCTCATAAGCTAATTAATCCCCACCATCATCATCGTTATTATTATTATTATTCTGACATTTTTCATATTATGGACAATAAAGATCTCCTTCCACGGACATTCTGCATTAGAAATGGACAAAACCGCTCTTTTATATGATCAGATGAGAGCCGTTCGCTCACTGAACTGAATCGATTATATTTTACCTGTATGACTCACCCTTCACAAACCTTAATGTTGTTGTTGTTGCTAATGCTCACTTGTCTGACTTCTTCGTGGCAAGGAGCGCAAGTTTATGCTTGTCGCTGGCAACAGCCGTGAGTACCTTACAGGTGACAGTGCAATTTCGCTCAGTTCAGCCCCCTAATTTTGATGGAGATCACTGTGAAGGGACGGGTCCAAGGGTCTCCCACCCCTCTTTCCTTTCCATCACCCTCTCCAGAGGACTTTAGGATCGCCGCTTTAGGAGTGCCACCCTGCCGCACGGATATTACACATTTACAAACATCCATGCGCTCTCCGGAATTTGAACCCGGGCCAAATTACGGCAGTCAGCGACCCTAACCATTATACCGGCTGGGCGGCAACCTTAATGCAAAAGATCAGAAATAGGTACTATATAAACAACGGTTACAGAGAATGAAGGCAAAAAGCAGAAACGATCGAACGAGCAGCATCAAACTCATCAATTCTCCTCAATTTACTCCCTGAACTGATTTCTTTTGACTAAGTTTCAAATTTTTTTTAAACCTCTTTTCTACATATATCAATAAAATTCTCAAATTAAAAAATTAAAAAAAGTTGGCAAGTGATAAAAACTCATTTTTAACATGCATGTTTTCTTCTCTAAAATAGGAACCTCGTTGAGAGAACTTTAAAAGACCTATCGTTCTTTTTCGACGAATCAGCATTCACTAGCTCATTAAAGTGAATCTGTTCCTTAAATCAGTACGTCAATGAAAACACATCTCTATTCTGCATATCATGGAGCGAAAAATCCTTTACTTTTCTAGCACTTGCTTCACTCTGAACAACGAAGTTTGTTAAATTTGCCAAACAGAATTCTTTTTCGTTTATGTATATCACTGATGTTACAGGCAAGAATAACTGTAACGTCCCATTTCAGCCTGTTCCACGTCAAGCTTTAGAGATGTAGCAAGAAATGCTTCACTTTAGACATGTTTCTTCCTACCTTTGTTATTTTTTTTCTTCTCGCAGAAGTAAAAAAAGAAGCATGTGACAGCATCAAGCTAGTATTTCAGCCTTTCCTTCCATTTTCTCCCTTTCACTACATGAAGACGTTTGGAAAGAGGCAGATGTTCAAAGAAAGACGCTGAACAAAATGATAATAGTAATCTACTATATATTATTACTTTATAAAAGATTCCCTTGTTTACTATGTTAGGTATTAGTGCTTAGTACCTAAAACAAAAGTTCCTAGTGTCTGAACATGAAGTTTAAAGGATGGAGCGTCAATATAACATTACTTTCACAGCCACGTGATCTTCCACTACGTTTTCGTATTTAGAGCTCAGCCTGAATGGAAAGACAAAAACAGGATGATTTTTAACAAAAACTCCTTTGGGAAAGCCTAAATTGGAGCAGAACCAAATTACTTAGTATTACCAAACTACTATTTAGATATTAATGAACATTAACATCCAATTTATTAAGTATAAGAAACCTTAAACTTTTCAATAGGTTTATATCATACCTTTACAGGTATACTATATTTCAATTTTCAGTTTTACTTGGTATTTACTCGTACCTCCTTCTCACCACAATTTTAACCCACATCTCCTCTCCCTAAACTATTATTATTAATAAAAATATTTATTACATGCATTGAGGATAGAGAAACGGAGAAATACAGAGAACCTCTGTTTTCTTACGGTCGAACCCCTGTATAACGAACTCCTCACAAGAGACCGAAAGTTTGGTTCGTTATATCTGATCTCATTTAGATAGATGGGTTACCTCCCAGAAACGTATGAAAACTGCAAGACGTATAAAGGAAAAAAACTGATTAACGTTGTTTCATCTGCTAAATGATGTGAACAATAAATCTAGCTAACTGAAAGACTACATTAAGATTAATTACAGTTATTGTTACGTGCAGTTATATAATCTGATTTAAAGTCTCCCCAAACTGTCTTGCAAATTTATTAGCCTTTGAATGAAGCCTTTCTCCAGATATTTATCATATTATGGTGTCCTTGAATGGCGAACCATGTCAGAAATGCTTTTTCAACATCTCTATGCTCGACGTTTCTCAACATTTTCTTCGTATCCAGTTTTTTTCACACGAGCAGAAATTATACAGTTTCGATTTCTTTATATGGCACCAAATAGAAATTTTGGGCTATTTCTTGCAGATATCGATTTGGCTGCACTCATATTATATTTTTCGAATAATGTTCCCCTTATCTATAAAGCAGAAGCTTTACGTTTAAAACTACCATGCGGACAAATTTTTTATACAGAAACAGAGAGCATTCAGCTTGGTTAAAGAATATGTGAGGGCTTTGTTCTTCTGGAAGAGATGAAGAGACAGATATTTTCGTCACCTAAGTATCTTATTCAATGTCCAATGATAAAACAATCATTTTCTATAAGATATGTATGGTTTCAAAGCAGACATTCAATAACATTTTCAAAGATGTTTTGACAAAGACCTAAGGGATATAAAACCTCTATTTGGGGGTTAGAATTTGGAAAGCATTTATAGCTAACCAAACAAATTGATAAGGATAAAAATTTGCATTCTCTAAAGGAAGAATCAACTCTAAAGCAAGCTGATAAAATTTATTAACGTCCTGAGTAGCTGAAAATTTTGCAAGCATCGGCTTGAAACAGAGTTCTGTCTGGTACCTCAATCGAAGAATTTCTATGGAATCGAAGAACTCGATTTCAGTGCTCAGGTAACATTAGTGTCCTAAGATATGCCTATCGTATCCGTATTCTTCTACAGTTGGGCGTTAAAATTGTCTCGTATAGCGTTTGCTTAGAACACATAACGCATAGGTGAAATATGTTCTTGAAACTGGCACTGAAAAATATTAATATAAACTGGCCTCAAGATTTTCATGAGTTTATTTCCGAAAGAAGTGCCTTTACTGATTCAGTAAATTCATTGTAAATGTTTGTAATAATTTTGCTTCAACTTTGTCTTTACCGTTTTTTTTTTTTTTTTTTTTTTTTTTTTTTTGTGTGTGTGTGTGTGTTTGTTTTATACTTATATCTGTAAGCCCCGTGTGATAATTCGAGAATTCTCTGCGTTTTTGATAGAAGGTTACCTTAAACATGGATGATTTTAGCAGATAGTAATTTTCTTTCAAAACTTTCAGAAATTCTAGAGAAAATTAAAAAATTAAAAAAGTTACAATCGAAGACATCCATACAGTTCCTTATATTTGCTTTCATATTTTGGATTTGATTATTGTGATTTCATATTCCTATAACACTATAAAATAACGGTAGGGTACGAACTGCGCCGAATTTGATCGAAAATCCCCGTCCCCCTCTTTTCTAATGCACGAATCCTCCATTTCTTTCCAGGAAGATTGGGTGCTACAAAAAGTCGTTTATCGCCATTAATGGGGCATTCTGTTGAGACTGCAAGCCTTTATTTTCGTTTATCAATATTGTAAAAACTGTGCATGTAAAACAAATATTAATTTAAAGTCTGGCGTGTGCTAAAAATAATTTTCTTTTACACTCATTTTAAAGTTTTATGATGCTTAAAGGAACGATGAGCCAGATCTTTTTTATTCTCTGTAAGAACTAAAATCTTTCCAAGTTGTAGATTTTAGTCGCTGATATATATATATATATATATATATATATATATATATATATATATTAGTAGTAGGTAGAAACATTGCAGCGATCTTGCTAAAAAGTTACCAGGAGCTGTAGCTCCACGAAATATTTTAACGCAGTATTACATTAATAAGAAGAAATTTGTCTGGAAAAATTGGAAAAAAAAAAACTGTAAACACGTGAAAAAACAGCCAAAATTAATGCTGGAATACTTGCTAATGCACGAAAAAATTAATCTGACCGTTGTGATATGTGAAAAGTTAACTCACATGAAAAACAGATCGACGTAAAAAAATATATAAGGAAAGTACAAAAAACATAGATTAAAAAATGCTAATATATAAAAGGCAAAAATTTTAAAAATTAAAAATTAAAATGAAGACACAAAATGTAACAATACAATATACTATAATTAAATAGCGGAAAATGGTAAATTAACCCACTCGTACTCTCAATTGGCTTTTCAAGGGAAAAAAAAACTGATTGTCGAACTAGGTTAAATACCATTACGCATTTCGCCGAAACAGACCACTGAAGCTCTTGTTTAATGCGAAAAATTTTTTATAAAAGAACATTAGTATTCCCGAATATATCTTTTTGGAATAATTCCTTTTTAGGAGCTTCACTGCTCTGTTCCTTTCTCCCGACGCGTCCGCTGAAATACACATTAAGGTGTCAAAAGCTATTGCAACTCCGAGCAATGTAAAATTAAAATCAAAATCAAAATAGAATAAAAGAATAAAATAAATAGCGGTCTGCTATTAGTCAAATATTACAACAACGTACGGGCTGGTCCTTTAAACCTTAAAGAAGATGGAACTTTTATAAAGAGAATGGTGCTGTAAACATATAAATGTAATTAAATTTATAAGAAAACAAACGTCGCAGGGTCTTATTAGGACCAAAAAAACATAGACAATAGAAACGAAAAAACTGACCTGAGTGGTTCAGTCCTTCGCATGCGAAAAATTTTTTGGAAAAGGGGTGCAAAACACCTCCGTGAATATACCAACCTTCCTGATCGTCTAGTGACGTCGTTGGGCGAAACAATAGAATCTGAAGAGGCCAATGGGCTGAGATTGTAGGTTGGCGGGAATTCTTGTCCCCCCCTTTTTACAGAAGGGTGTGACAGACGAGAAAAGAAACGGAAAGAACTCAAAATGACGTCAGTCAAGTTGTTAGAAGAACAAAACTGTTAAAAATAAGTGAAAATGGCTAATTCAGCTAAAATTACTTATTTTTGGCCACAAAAGAAAGAGTAAATTGGAAAAAAGTCATCTGTTAATAAAAGTCGTCATTCTTCAAGCTAGAGGGCGGTCAAGCTACTATGAAAAATGAGAAGGCCCGATTTGTTAATAAAAGTAAAGTTTGGCCTTCTAAATAATTTAAACTATTACATAATAGTATTAATGTATAGTGCCAAAATCTTTGGAAGAAAGGAAACGTATGTAGAAGAATAATCTGTACATTTATACTATTTTTACATTAGATAATCTGAATCAGCCATCCATCTTGTGCCTTCCCGTGGGCTTTAAGCATAAAATTTCATTATCCAAAACAAATTATCTAAAAATTGGTAAGGCTAATGCCAGCTTTTTTTAAGGTATTTTTAATTATTTTATGAGGAATTTGGTTATTTTTCAAAATTGTGACGAAGTAAAGTATTTCTTCTTGTAAGTGTTCTGTAGTATTACATATTCTTTTTATTCTAAGTAGCTGTGAAAAAATTGTGTTAATGATGATTCTTTTGGAAATATTAGAATTCCATTTGGTTAACTTTAGTGTAGAAAAAAGTGAATTCTCTCCTCTTGTCGTAGACTTTAACAAAATTGTTATCAATAATATTTAGGTCAAGGTATACTACATTATTTTGCACCGTATTTGTTTTATTTAGTTTTAAGCTAGTTGGGTAGATATTAGCTGCTTCTATTTTGTTATGGTTGTTAAAGGCTATGATATCATCAATGTAACGATATATGTGTTGGTAAAATTTATGTTCTTCTTTGTTTAGTGAACGGACAAAGGTCAATTCTCTTGTGAAAAGGAATAGTTCGCAGACAGCGCTCGAAAAATTTCCTCCCATTGGGATTCCTTGAATTTGTTTGAAGATGCTATTGTTAAAGAGAATAAAATTATTGAAAAGCACGCTCGTAAGATAAAGTTGCCATTTTTCGTTATCAATTATTGTCGAAATCTGTGGAATTATATCTGGTAGAGCAAGTAAGCTCGTATAAATTTCTTCAAGTGGTAAGGTAGTATAAAGGTTTTCGCAATCGTAGCATTGTATATGGTCTATTTGGATTGAATTAATTGTTTTAATTACGAGTTCTTTACTTGAAATCATCCAGTTGCAATGCAGATCTTGAAAATCATGGTTATTAATCATGTCATGTATTAAACGAAGTTTTTTTGCAAAAAGATAATCTATTGCTTTTAAGATAACTTTTGGTACTATTGGCAATGAACCTGAATTTAATAGGTGACTTATGAAAATTTGGAAGGGCATAGAGATTAGCAAATCTGTTATTATAGTTCCGTGGATGTATCTTAAGTCTTTTATGTAGTGCGTTAAATCTATGTTTTTTACGTTAAATCTATGTTAAATCTATGTTTTTCCTTATATGTTTTTTTAAGTCGATCTATTTTTCATGTGAGTTAACTTTTCACACATCGCAACGGTCAGATTAATTTCTTCGTGCATTAGCAAGTATTCCAGCATTAATTTTGGCTGTTTCTTCACGTGTTTACAGTTTTTTTCCAATTTTTCCAGACAAATTTCTTCTTATTTATGTAATACTGCATTAAAATATTTCGTGGAGCTACAGCTCCTGGTAACTTTTTAGCAAGATCGCTGCAATGTTTCTACCTACTACTATTATTTCATATCTTTTTGCAGCATTATGCGCAAAAGTTTTTGAGACCAAATAGGTCTTACGTCTAATTACCAGTTAGCTTTACATTTTCTTTTTCAATTATATATATATATATATATATATATCAATACTTTTTAGGAAATAAATTATTATATATATATATATATATAATAATAATAATAATAATAATAATAGTTACTTGTTAGATTTACAATTTCTGTTTCAATTATATATAATAATAATAATAATAATAATAATAGTTACTTGTTAGATTTACAATTTCTGTTTCAATTATATATATATATATATATATATATATTTAAATTTAAACAAATTAAAATTTAATTTTTAACAAATACGTATAAAAGTAAAAAAGCAAATTTAAATCCTAAAAAAAGGAAAAAAGCCAAAATAATTTTTTAAAAAAACGTGCAAACATATAAAAGATTTAATACTCGAACTAATCTACAATATAATTTAAATTCAGAAGCATAAGCAAATCAAGTGCAAAAACAATCCATAAAAATAAAATTACTAATTTAATAAATTAAAATTAAATTAATTTTTTTTCCCTTAAAATGCGTATGTGAATGACCGTTGAGTAGGCAAGAGACAGACTTATCAAGGGAAAGTTGCCTCCAAACCTAACTCTCCAATCATTCAATTCGTGTTTCGTCATTCATGCAGGCAAGGGTAAAAGTCAAAACCAAAAGTAATTTCAATAAAGTGATACATTTAAGAATTAAAGTTCAAAAAGGAAAATACTAATGAAGTCTTTTGAGAAACAAGCAAGTAAAGTCAAGAATTAAACTTTTTTTTAAAAAATTAAATTTTTAAAAAAAAATTAATTTTTTATAAAAAAATAATAAAATAATCTAGAAACCAATGTATTTTAGAAACCCTTGTCTACAGAAACCTCCAACCTCCCCTACACGAATATGCATATCAATAAAAAGAAACTAAAAAAGAACTAGACATTCTGTAGACAAGGGTTTCTAAAATACATTGGTTTCTAGATTATTTTATTATTTTTTTTATAAAAAATTAATTTTATAAAAAAAATTAATTTTTTAACAAAAAGTTTAGTTCTTGACTTTACTTGCTTGTTTCTCAAAAGACTTCATTAGTATTTTCCTTTTTGAACTTTAATTCTTAAATGTTAATTTCTAAGGGAACCACTTTATTGAAATTACTTTTGGTTTTGACTTTTACCCTTGCCTGCATGAATGACGAACGAAATCTGTAACTGGAAACTTGCCTAGTAGGGCACTAAAAAAAAAGTGCAAACTAAGAAAAAAAAAAAAAAAAAAAGAAAGAGACATAGAGACCAAAGACTGGATTTTGGCACAGTAAATTACAAAGATGTGAAAAGAAAAATAGGTGCTAAATTAATTGCACTGCTGAAATTTTATGAACAAACATCACACTAAGCAAATGGTCAGAAATTATTAGTTTTTTAACCCTAACTCAATTACAGCCATGAATGGACTATCTATATTTCACTATGAAATTAATAATGTATAGCGCCGTTGTAAAGCATTTGTGAAAGTAACTCAAACTATTCAGTTACTGTCTATTTTATAGGTTATTTAATATTCCGATTCTTATCATTTAAACTTTATCCAAATGTAAAATAGTAAAAACTTTTGTGCATATTTTAAATGCCAAACATTCTTTAAAGGCGTAAAAAATAGCAAAGAAAATCAAATTAAACAATCTATAAAACCTTTAAATAATACGAACGTAGAGGGAAAGTTAAATTCATATGGTGAGTATGAAGCCTATAGCTATGGACTCAAATGTATTCTCAAGCCGCTTAAAATTGTCCGCGGGTTCATGTGGCCCACGAAGCAATTTAAACGGCCTGAAAATACATTTTCTGCAAGTTAATTAAAATTACTTTCATATTAATTATTATGACAAGAATTTCAGAAAAAGTTTAAAGTTTTAACGTTAGGAGACAAGTTTCATATTATTTTCACGGCAATTATTAAAAACAATTCTGAAAATTTGAAATGATGAAAGATTAAAAACTGCAGAAAATCTACAAATGGAGCTAATTAATTTATACTCTGACATAAATTAAAGATCTGAAGATACAGATTTGATTAACTTTTTTCGTACTTTTCAGAAGACAAACAACATTTACGATTTTTTGAAGAATTATCGTTTCGTTTGTTTGGATTTATATGTGAACAGTTCTTCCTCCCCCTGCAGTTGGAAATTAACCCTCTGCACACGAAGGAGACTCTCGGTCACCACTTAGTTTTGATGCGCAACTTGATAGGTGACTCTCGATCACCTCTCAGTTTGACACGATAATTTGAGCGGTAACAAAAGTGATAGTAATTCCGCAGAAGAGAGAGAGAAAATTCTGAAATAAATAACGTGCATAGAATCCAAAGAAAACATGGTTACACAGACAATTACAAATTATACCTGACAGCCACACATAAACAACATTATTTCTCTCATCCCATCGGAGGTCTTCAAGTACATCTCCATGCTTAAAATCAGCAAAAGTCCAGGCATTGACTGCATCTCAAACAAGATGATTA
This sequence comes from Stegodyphus dumicola, assembly GCF_044657685.1. NCBI lineage: Eukaryota > Metazoa > Arthropoda > Arachnida > Araneae > Eresidae > Stegodyphus > Stegodyphus dumicola. Next base: position 138,013,896 of record NC_140776.1, read on the forward strand.
AGAAAATGGGAATGCATATGCTTTTCAAACTCATCCAGATTATCAATCATATGCTTCGCCTTGGATACTTCCCAGCTAGCTGGAAAACGCACTAATTCTGAATCATTGCACCAATTACCTCGACATGCTAATATTCCCTTCTTCCATGACTTCACCAATCACTAAGTGAATTATGAACTCAAACATGTTCGAAAATCTTCAGTTGTTTTTATACTGGGATAGCGAAAAGCATCGCGGGTACCCAAGAGAGCGTCGGCATCGCGCCTGAATCGAAGAAATACCGCAAAGAATATCGTTTGTACTTGGCGAAAGAGCCGCAGGACCGCAAGGTATCTTCAGCCTTAAATTAGGTATCTTTAAATGGCCATAGAAATCATTATCTAATTGTGTATGAAATCATCAGCATGAGGTTAGCTACCAGAAATTCACCAAATATGCAGAAAATCATCTCGAAATGCCGGTTCGCCAGAGCGAAAAAAAGCCTCGAGTACAAAAGTTTAATAAGTCCAAGAAAGACACATATTGACCGATGAGCTTTGACGAAGATAATTTCTAGTAATTTTTCTTTAAGTCTTTATGAAAATCGTAAGTTGTAGTAAGAAATAAAGAAGTTTACAATTATTTGCATGAAAATGTGTTTTTTTATATGCGTCAAAGAGAAATTTAGCAAATACAAGAATAAGAACATGATTGTCATTATTCTCAAGTTTTGTCCTATTCGGCAAGTTTTTGTAATTTGTTATTTTTAGTTTTAACAAGGTTCGTATTAATTAATTCAACATATTAGAATTATCTTAAATAAATATCAGTCTGAAAACTTAATATTTAGCTGTCAATACGCTTGAATTACAAAGTGTAACCAAATGAAAGTTTTTGCAGATGCCAAGCTTTAGATATCAGACAGAAAATAAATTGGAATTTTTTTTCTTTTGCGTCATTGTTATTACTGTTAATGTATGTTTTTATAAATATTAGTAAATACAATTTAAAATTTAGTTAAAAAATTGTGTTTCGATAAAATAAAATTTCAGCCCGTTAGCAGCTCTGAGAGAGTGCATTTGGACCGCATGCAATTTGAGTTTGAGACTACTAGCTTATGTTCAATCAGAAATAACGTCCACTTTCAAAAAAACACTAAATCAGCAACACTAAAATTCTCACAGTGGTGGGGATGATGCCCTGAGTTTAATTGTTAAAAGCTGAGGTAATGGCACGCAAAAGATGTAAATGTGAAACAGAGAAGAGTCATGTATAAAGAACTCACTGCTGTTGAAATTCATCGCAAGAGTCAAGTAACTAACATCTGCAATTTTTGTCTACCTGGCCGCATGTCAAAATAAAGCAGTACACCTGATTACTTAAAGTACGTCTGATTGTTTAGAATTACACTTTTTAACTACATATTTCTTTATAAATACGCAAAATACCTGAAGTAAGTCAATGTGTCTTTTCAAACCTGAAATCCTACTGATTTTCTGTAATCATTGCTGAAAAAAAGTTAGCCTACTTAAGTTTTTGCTTTCACTCACACTTAAAGGGGAAAATCCTCTTCGAATGTTTTCTGTTACGAAAGGCAGGTAACAATTTAATCCCTTCGTAAAAGTGAAATAAGGTACACCAAACTTTTACAATAATAATGCCATACGATTCGTTAATTTTAAGGTTTCAGTTCTCCCTGTTCCATTTATAATATTGGTCCTTAATAATCAGCAGCAGCGATGAAATATTGATTAGAAATTTAAAAGAAGCATGAAAGTTATAAATTTAATATCAAACAAAATTAAAATTTAAGACTGAACTAAGTCACTTAAAGGAAAGTTGCATGCATTTTACAAACAGTCTTCTGCAAGGAATAAAAATGCTCCGTTTTTGAGTGAAATGCTTAGTTTAAATAAACAAAATAAACACTAATACACATTAACTAGAAAACTAAATACACAGATTAAGGGCAGTAGTGATCTTGAAAGATATCAGGTACCTGCTCCAGAAAATAGACCTAGTATCGACAGGGAAGGCCGAATTTCACTTTTACCTGGCGGTACGATGTTGGCTTCCACGCGAAAATCCCAAAATTATGTACCATCTTCAAGGATATTTTAGGTCTCCGGGCGCCGCATCTCTGATCATTGATAAACATATGGTACAACATAAACAACAGCAACAGCAACGACAGAATAAACAACAGCAACGACAGAATGCGAGCTGACACCGGGACACGCCAAAAGGGCCAATAAAGGTTTGTGCCTTTTTTTAATCATTCATTTGCTTTTAGTTCATCTACTCAAATGACGTTTTTAACGAAATTACGTAAATTTTTCTTGGCTTCTTGGAGAAAAAAGCATGCATCAAGTTCCCTCCATACGCCTACTGCTTTTCTGTAAAATAATGTCTGCTTAAGATTTGCCTAGGCTTTTAAAGTATGCTTATAGTTAGTATCATTTTCAGCAACTTTAAATCATATATCATAAATTCTTACTTTCTGTTAAGTAGAACTCTTATATCTTCGTAACAAGAGGAGTTGTTAGTTGGTTCCGTGTCCACATCCTCATCTTCGATATACTCATCGTGCTCTCTGGGTGGAGGGAGGCAGGTTTGGTTTGTTTGAAGTTCGGCTGTGAAATATGCTTCATGGACTGCTACGAAGCTATCATTTCCACAATCCAGATGGAAGATATCATTGTAGCAAGTCACTTTTCGACGGAATTCTGAAACAGAAAAATAATGTAAACCTAAAGTTACTCTGTCAGAATCTAATGAGTATTTATGAATTAACGCAGCCACCTTGGCTCAATTTTGCCGATTTTTTAGAGATGAAAAGCAAAGTTATATATCGGGTCCTAATTGGTGGTTTACTCGCCTTTTTTTAAGTCGGTAAACATTATCAACATATGAAAAGAAAGCATATTTTAGTATTTAAAATACGAATTTTAATCATTAAAAAAGGATTACGCGATACATTAAAAAATAAAACACTTATATTCTTATTCAAATCTTTCTGTAATATTTTTACGCTATCGTTTTGCGATTAATTTATAACGCCGTTAGAGGGCGCTTCTTTTCTGTATACTGAGAATCTTGTTTAGTTAACGATGTGACTTTGATCAGGGAAGTAATGCTATCCATCAGTGCCCTCCCGGGGCCTTGGAATAAATCATTTACTTTTGTAAATATTGATTGTCTTCTCCCAATGTTTACATATTTTCGGTGCATCTGCGGGGAATGGTTACAAAACCAGGGCATAAATTCACCAATTCAAAAACGGAATTTTTACATACGCAACGATGAACAGCAAGGATGCCGTAGTAAGAAATCTGTTTGTGACATTAAAATTGTGAAAAAGAGATGAATAATTATTAGGCATAAGAAAATTCAGTAACGTTTTGCAGTTTCTCAGAATTGTGACATGATGAAACGTTTTGCAGCTACAGCAAGAAAACTGCCTGCTAATAGTGGCCCAATAACTGTTTCTGAAATTAAGGACCCTGAAATATTCTGTGTTCGCAAAGCTCAGATGGATTTCTTCACACCTGAAATCAGAGCACTTCAATTTGAATAGTCATTTTCCCGAGCTTTAGTATATTCAGCTTTCCACCGTTACATGATGAAAACCAAATTCTTCGAATTAAAGGAAGATCAGAAGAAACCGATTATACAGTAATATACGAAATTGCGAATATACAGTATATAACGAAGAACATCCATTTTGTCCTAACACTCCATATTTATTGATTCAACACTAAAGAGAGAAAATAACAAAATGCTATACGCAGGAGTTGCTACAACTTTAGCAAAACTACGACAGAACTTAAGGATTCCCCAAAAGCCGCAATTTAGTGAAGAAAATCAGAAGAAGCTGTCTAGTATGTAGAAATTATGCAGCAAAACCAGCGAAACAAATGACAGTTCAATTACTTTAAGGTATATTCTCCCTCCTTTCTGCATGCCTTCGTGGTAGTGATGGGCAACTTAGGTACTTTCTTGTACCCGATACGAAAGTAACGGGTACAGACAAGTACCCAGTACAAAATACCCGTTACTCAAGTAACCGTTACTTTGAAAAGTACCGAAAACCGATTTCAAGTACCGAGTACCCAAGTAACGATTTGGAGTACCGAAGTAACGAAATACCGGAGTAATGGTTTGCTGTACCGCAGTACCCTAGTAACGATTTGGAGTACCAAAGTACCCTAGTAACGGTTTGCAGTACCGAAATACGCAGCTAACGATTTTGCGCACTGAATGAACTCTGCCACGTCATCACGTGTTTGATTTTATTTGTACGGAGTTAAGATTTTGAATATCAGAAAACATGTCAACTACGGAAGTGTCTGAGGAGCAGGCCATTCACGGACACAAGAAGCGCATATCACCATTTCGCAAATACAACCAGATACTACTGTCCTCGTACCAAAACCGAAGTGAGCTGAACCCTCATCGATCCTCCAGTAACGAATACCAAGATACCGAGAGGAGACGCATATTTTCGTTACAAAGTAGCGAATACCGAAAAGTGCCCGTTTCGGTACAGAGTAACGAATACCGAAAAGTGCCCGTTTCGGTACAGAAGTAACGAATACCGAAAAGTACCCGTTTCGGTACAGAAGTAACGAATACCGAAAAGTACCGATTTCGGTACTGAAGTAACGGGTACTTGGGTGTACCGATTTTCAGTACCCGTTACAACTAAGTACCCGTTACAAAATACCTGGTTCGGTAGTACCGACTCATCACTACTTCGTGGTGTAACGGTAGCACACTCGGTGCGCATACGAGAAGTCCAGGTTCGAGACCCGCCGAGGGCATTGTTCATTTTAACTGTTTCTTACTTCAAAAATCCTAATGACTCTACAGTGGTGCCCGAACTAAAAACAAAAGGTGGTGGAAGATAATTCTCCATTCTTCATGACTCGTGCTTCTAAGTAATCCTAATGACTCTACAGTGGCGTCGAAACTAAAAGGGTGGTGGATGATGATTTTCCACACCCAGGATTTGGCGATTGGATCCCCTAATCCCCAGTCGCCCTTTAAAAGGGGAAGTATACAAGGTATTCCTCCTGCCTTCTTATCATGCCTTCATGGTGTAGTGGTCAGCACGCTCGACGCGTATTCGAGAAGTCCGTGGTTCGAGTCCCGATGAGGGCATTGCTCATTTTTCATCTCTCCTGCTTCGAAGAAAAATTCTAATGTGTCTACAAGGTTATTAGCCTCACGCCCAAACTGCAATCAGGAAGATCAGTCCACTGATATAATACCCATGGGCAGGATACCCAGTTATGCTCCCGGACACAGCGTACCTATTTTAGTCGCATTTTACCATGGAGGTAAGAATGAAAGGAGGTGCCAACTCCCCATTACGACTGACGCAGTGATTTCAAGCTTTGGTCTCCATAGCGGGGTGTTTTTAGTTTACATCCAGAGCATTCTTGACGGTGCTTTGATAGTATTTCCACGCACGACAGTTTCAAAAGCGGGGACATTTCCGCATAAAAGAAACATTCATTGTTGGATAGATAATTACAATTTGTCTAGTTTAATTTAATGGCATTTACGAAAAAATCACATCTTGGTTATTTTTTGATAACTTACAACAGGAATTTTGATTATGAATTTGTTTTAAAAATTTCTAAGCTACTGGACTGCAACAATTGTAGATTTTAGCAAAATGTTTATGTTATGCGTAAAGAATGAAAAATACGTGAAGGTACCTTTAAAATGTCAAAATATCGAAAAAATATAACACACTTTAAACGTCAATTTTCTTATAATTAAATGGTATATACGTGAAAATTTGTATAACTCATACATTTATATATTTTTAATTATTTGTATAAATTTGTATTAATTATTTGTGATTTGTATTTCATTCAAATTTAATCTGGAAGGTTACTGTATGATAAACTAAGCGATTTAAAAGCAATAAACGCAGTTCTTAAGAATAATTTTTTCTGCTTATTAATGTGATTGATTTAAATAAACATATATTACAATCATGGTATTTTTAATTAAAAGTATTCAATATTTTTATAAAATTACAGTAGATGGGCTCATTAAAATCATCACATACTTTTTCTTTTTTATGATAACTATTTTAGACGGTTGGTCACAAGAACGGCTAATTTTTAAAAGCGAATATAAAAATATGCATGGCAACCCCTAACCTTCTGCCAGGAGTCTAAAGATATGCTGTTTTTAAACATTTTGCGATTTTGGTGTTGAATTGAATTTTATGTGAAATAAGTGCAAAGAACGTGATATTTAAATAAATAAAGTTAACACATAAAAAGTAGCAAGAAAAGCAGATTCATTTCAATTATTATTAACTATTATGTGAACTCGTGAAATTAATACACTAGCTGGATTCATTAAAATCATTACGCATTTTCTTCTTTTTCATAATAACCATTTTCGGCGGCCAGTCGCGCAAGCGGCTAATTTTTAAAATAAAAACATCTGAAATAAGGTCCATCATTTTGGATAACTTTTGATGTGCACTGCGAAAAAAAAAAGACAGTTCTATATCTCCTGTTCTGCTGGGTCGACTGACGAAATTCAACTTGTGTTTTTCATATTTCGAAAGCACGCCCTAGGATTTGTATTAAATTTATATACAGCGTTGTTCTAATATAGGTATTTTGACACAAAATCGGATTTTTTTTTTTCTGAAATTACGCCAGACTGCCAAGTTTTGTAAAAATCGCACGAGTAGTTTTTAAAAAATTAGCTCCTCAATGTTAATTGATTTTGGTGTATATTTATTCATATATCTTTTATATTAAACTTATTTGATTCTTCCTTTTACATTTCGAAATAAGGTTCATTCCAAATAAAATTCGTCCATTTTTTATGATTTATTTTTTAAATAATTTTTATAAATTTTTCGAAAATAATTTTGAATCTATGAAAGTTTTACCATCATCTTAAAGTAAATGTATTTCTAAGCAAACCTGCAAAAAATTGCAGTTTTTTATTCAAAATTTCCGAAGATATACGTGAATTTATATATTGGCGCCTTTTGAAATTTGGCATATTTGTTAAAATAGGTTGCCATATATTAAGAAGTTCACCAAGTGAACTATTCTTGGCGCAAACTGAAAACGATTCGCCAAGATCAATTTTTTAATTTCTCCGTTAAATTTCGCACCAAATTTTACAAAATTTATCTAGGCATAATTTGAGTCGTAGAATCGAAATATGGAAAAATATAGGTATGTTATTTCAGAAAAAGTTTGGTTTTGTGTCAAAGTACCTATGTTAGGATATATATTACATTTATATATAGCATTATTCTAAGTCGCGCTTTCGAGACATGAAAAAAGCAATTTGAATTTCGTCAATCGGCCGAGGAGAACGGGAGATACAGAACTGTCCTTTTTTTTCCCCCACATTGTGCATGCCCTTATCAAAAACTGCATTCCACAACAGAAAGACATAAAGAAGCTGGTTACCCTAAAAATAATTAACCGTAGAACGTTGAAATTTCATATTCGCAATGGCTATAACATCTAGTCCTGTATCTCGAGTTTTTATTGCAATTGGCAACAACCATATATATATATATATGTTCACCCACTTACCCGGCTTAAAAGTTTTTAGTAAAAGCATTTACCCGGATTTTCACAATCGTTGATCAAAATCATGTGATTCCAATTACAAAAGCGTTTTATATGATGAAAATATTAATGTTTTGTCAATATCAAATTTAAAAAAAAAACTAAATTTCGACAAATAACGAAATCTAACTTTTAATGCGGTCTGCCGGTTCCCATGTTTGTATTTGTACATTTGTTTGTACATTTGTTCTTTGTTTGTATTATCTCATTTTGAAACAATAAAATTATGAGAAGTTTGTCTCTCGTACGTGTGTGTGATTATGGCAAAGCCTCGAGGGCTATCTGCCTAAAGGGAGGGATGCCTTCGTGGAGGACTTTCTAAGGGAAACTGGCTCGTATACACGTTACACATGGGGAAAACCACGAAAACGCCCATTGTCGCTCGTACGAGAAATATTGACCGCGTTATTTAATTCTAAATTTTGCGAATTTTTATGTCAGTTTGAACTTGCCTTGAGGGATCAATTAGAATAATTCGAGAAAATAAGTTTAAATGAAGTGCAGCAAATATTGGTATAAATGAATAAACCGTAAAGGAAATCATGAGCTGTCCGCAATAGATTTTTAAATTAAATCAGAAAACAAATAATATACCGCTTGTTGCCTCATATGATAAAAGTGGTGAACTACAGAAACCCATAACAAAATTTCAATATTCTATTTTAACAAAAGAGGTATAGAAAAATATTGTAAGATATTTAATTAAATGAATATATGCTTTAAACAAAACAGAACAAAATAAAAATCTTAAGAGGCTGCAGAGAGAAATATCTGTAAATAACGAGCAGCATTGAAAAAACGCTTGAAAACTAAATCCGTTGTTGAAGTTCGCAGTGAGATTTTTACCGAAAAGATAAGAGTAGAAAGCTAGATTTTTATCGTTTCCAAGGAAATACACTGAGGTCACAGCTTCATCTAACGAAGCAGAAAGTAAACAATTAATGCCATAACTAGATTTAAAATTCAGGCCATGCACAAAAACAGCTGTTTCTACCTCTATATTTATCTATTATGGGTACTACAATAGCTACAAATGAAGCTGAGAACACGAAAAAAACCTGAATGTAAGGAGAGAGTGCAACTTAGATATAAATAAATAAAATAAATAAATGTCGAACCAAATGATTTATCGCAATCTACCTCCACAGAAAAGAAAAAAAATGCTCCTTCCAAAGGTAGCTGAACCACGCTGTGGGGCAAATGCGCAAAATCTGAGAGATCGCAGAGGTAGCGAATATTTGTTGAGGCACGAAGATGCATTAAATAGGGCTTCACTCGTTGAGAGTATTACTTTGAAACGGGAATCGTTAATGAGGAGAGCCTGCATCAGCATTTCGGAAACAGTTAGGGATTGGCCCCATATTACGAAAAATTTAAAACAAAAGATCTGTATCAAATTCTTAAATGATAAGGTACTGATAAAGACAAAGCTCTCTAATTAATTGATACTAGATACTAATTGTAGAACAGTTTAACAATACAATTACATCTTTAATTAACATTTCAGAATTTTTAAAAAAAAATAAGAATGTACTTGAATATTTTATGACATCAATAGAGATTTCCATCAAAATGAAAAGTAAGTTACCAAATTTAACACAATATTTTATTATGATATAGAAAGAAACATTAAGAAAAAGTTTATAAATACATTGCTAATTATTAGTTCACAGGTACACGACTGAACACTATCGTGGATATTGTGAGCTGACTAAAAGATAGTTCTTATCGAAGCTATAATTACGAAACTCCCGTTTGGCAACACCATGGAAACTAATAGCATCTGACGATTTCAAAATTCACTTTTTGTCCATATCACCTTTATCCTCGAATCGCCTTTCAAACAGTTAATTGCCAGCAAATTTTATCTCCATGTATTATTTACATAAAGTAATGAAGAATTTGTATGTATGTATGTTTCTCGCATCGTGGAAAAACAACGACACCTAAAGCCACCGAATTTCTAATACACGTAGTCCTCTCCCAGAACATGGTCACCTCGAAGTCCGAATTTTGAATTTGTTTTTGATTTATTTTATATTTTGCAAGCAAACAAGTGGAAAAACTGTTGGAAATAAAACATTTTTATCCCCAGCGTGCCTGGAATATAAGATATGTATCTTTCAATTTTAATCCACAAATTCGGCTATTTGAAGCAATGTGTTGCCACTACGTCAAATACTAGAACATTTATTATCTCTACGCGCCAACGTTTCCCATTGAATAAAGCTCAACATATTATAATTTAAAGTTTCAAATTTAATTCATGTTACTGAGTATCAAACCAAGCGCTAAAAAAGCAGTAAATGCAGTTCTTAAAAAATTGAATATTTCCCCTACCTTTTAGTCCGATTGATTAAAATTAAAATGCATTTAAATGACAAGATGTCTAATTACAAATATTAAATATTTTTATGAAATGTAGATGGTCTCATTAAAATCATTATATACTTTTAACACTCTATTGAGAATTAAGATACGCTATTTTTTAGTATTTTGTGATTTTGGTCTTGAATTTTATGTGGGGTAAGTGTGAGAAAAGCCATACTTAATAACAAAACTAAAAAAAAAAAAAAAAAAAGAAAGAAAGAAAGTGTGTTCCTGAAAAAATTCCTCTTTGTTGTGAAATCTGCATTCATCTCTTTGCGGCTGCACTGAGCAGAAAAAGGTAAAGTACAAACTATATAATTCTGCAGAGAATCAGAAGACTTTGCGTCCTTCCGATATGAGGTGAAGACAGAATCCTCCAGATGTGCCTTATCGACATGCTCAACACTGAATCATTCTAGAATGATGTGGCAATTTCAAGGCATGGAAACCTGCAGTAAAATACAACTGTGGAAGACTCATTGTAACAGGAATCTAGTACAGCATACCGGATAATTTACTACGCCTCTAAGTACTTACCTGCCTGACTAAATGAACTGTAAAATAGACTCAAATTCTGATTAAAAGCGAATCATCTATGATACACATTAAAGAAACTATCAGCAAAACTTTTCATATGAGAGATCTAGGCAAAATAAAACAGTGTTTAAGCATTAACATACTGCATCCATTATCCAAACTCAGTACGTAAAAGAACTCTTGGCTAAATACGGTATGCAAGAATGTAAGCCTATATCAGCACCATTAGACCCCAGCATTAAACTATACAAATCATGAAACTTCGCCAATGAAAGTGTAGAGAAAAATAAATATTACGCCTTAACCGAATCCGTAATTTACTTAGCTGTATTTACACGACCTGACATTTCAAATTCTGTTAGTAGACTTCAGTTTAACAATAACCCGAAATACTTTCATTGGATTCAAGCAAAGCGCGTACTACAATACCTTAAATGTACATTAAACGTGAAGATAACTCATCACAAAACAAATAGGAATATGCTTCAGTATCCCGGATAATTTACTAAGTCACCAAGTACCTGACTGACTAAATGCACTGCAAAGTAGACTACATTCATCTGTTACTCATCATATGGTTTTACTAACATGTCAGTCTGACATGATATGTTCATTTATTTTGTTAATCTCAAGGACAGCACGCATTAAGTATTATGTTTTTTAACGTACAGCAACTGCATGCCTTTGGCAGAGACCATGTTTTTATACTGCTGCGTATCACTCTCAAGAATCTTCAAAAATTCTAAACAACACTCTTGTGCGGCATTAAAATATTAATACTTTTAGATTTTTTTTCTTATTTCGATTTAATTAAGAAGAGAATATGTTTTGCATGTAATGGCTGTATTGAACTCTATTGTTTGCGAATGCATATTTCTGTACACATGTTATAACTAGTAGTAGTTAGTTGTTATCCCTATAATAATGCAGTAAATTAGTAGTTAAGTAGTCATTTGTACGTTAGTAGTTATCCCTATAACAATTTCCGGCCCACCAGCGGCCGAGCGGTAAAGACTCTGAACACTGGTAGTTCGGTCCGTGGTTCGTATCCCGCGAACGGACTGCCTGCATGGGCGTTTTCGTGGTTTTCCCCATGTATGCGAGCCAGTTTTCCTTAGAAAATCCTCCACGAAGGCATCCCTCCCTTTAGGGAGATAGCCCTCGTGTTCTTTGCCATAATTAAATAATCCAATCCAATTCAGTAAAATCTCCTTTTATATTTGTACTTAGTAATTAAGAAATGCATATTATTTTCAAACTGTCTACATTTTGCAATGATAAACATAGAAAATTCCGTAATTTTTTTCGAAAAAGTGAGACCATCACCATCTTTTCCAGGTGTTGAAAAGCTTATCCTAATTTTCTTCCTTACTTGAAAGAATAAAATTTTGAAATTTTATTATTATTTTAAGGATCAAGCATGCATTTTAAGGCAATTTAATTTCAGCCTAAAATACTCGGATCTCTTATTAACCTTTAATTAATTTTTTAAAAAAATTTTCTAAGGTAAAAATTAACCATTGTGAAAGGTTACCCAGACACTGCGTAAGAACTTTCGCACTAAAAGCTTTAACTCCCTGTCTCCAGTTCTCACGCGGATATTTCAGAAAAGCTGTTCGCTAATCCTTCAGTATCTGGAACATCACTGTTTCTATAATCCTTTAAAATTGGATTACTTTTCTGCCTCTGTTAATAACTACAAGAAAATGACGCTTAATGAGGAAAAAGTTTTCATTAACTTGTAGTTCTAAATGCTTTCATAATGAACATCTCTCCCATTAATCTTTTTTGATTTTAGAATAAGGAATTTGAGATTATCTACATTTCTGGTTACTACGCACTGTAGAAATATTCTATGTTTGATTAATTGATTATCGCAGAACACTCGAAGGCTGTCTAATATTCTATATATTACTCGGATTCTCATGAATATGCAAGTGAACTGCCTGTGGCAAAACTTGCAGGATTATGCAGTTAAGGACATTAATAAACAATCATAATTAGATAACTTTAATAGGTCGGAAATGCAGGGCTCGAGGACACCAAGTGGCCTACGAAGCAATTTTAAAGTGCCCGCCGTTCAAATATCTAAATTCTGAATTTTAGACATTTTGAGAACAAACACTTGCCGCTTTAACTATTGAAGCGTACAGTTAAACTTTGGTAAAAATTAAATCTAAGCGACATTTATATGACTAGATGAATCAATTTTCGATTTCTAGAAACACCTTATTCCTCATCTAGTAAACCATTTTTACTCTCCGTTAACCTCATACTATATACGCTTTACATACCTAACCTCTGATCGTATAGAACTTTTCATGGATTTGTATTTCGAGTTGTAAGCAAACTACGTATTCTTCTCTTCAGAAAGATAACGACAAGATAAAGACAACATTGCAGTGGTTGGTACTTCATTAACGTTTTCGCAACAACACGACAAACCGTCAGAATAGTACAGTTTTACAATTCATATAAAATAACTGTATTTTGATATAATTACATATTTATTATTATTATATTTAAGTGTATTTATTATTATCCCAAAAGGACTATAAGTGTCGAAACATGGTTTTGTGTTGCAATTTTCATCCGAATATGCTGCCATTAAAAAAAAACACTAAGGTATTATTCTTTCCCATTTAATCTGTCTGTTATTAATTAGCACACTAAACTGTTTAAAAGCATCTTTTTCTGAATGAAATCTAAAAATTAAAATCTAAAAAATTGCGAAAACCAGGAAATTTAGCAACTGTGTCTCACCAATGTTCGAAAGGACAAGTGGCTGAATCTGGAGTCACTTTGGTTCGTTTGGTTGCTGCAAAACACACAATTTCTTCTCCAGATTCCAATCCATGCTAGTCGGTTTCTTTAACATCATACCAACAGGGCGGTTGTTCAGTGCATCAAAAGTTAAATTAAATACATCTTGGTCTGGATATCTATTTCAATATTACGTATCTTTCAGAATGATGTGGTCCAGAAAGCTAAGAAAAATGTTTACACGAACAAATACGTCTGATAGAAAGAAATACCTACAAACTTTGTTCTTTACAAAAGAAAGCCATCATAAAATCGGATATTTCAGTCTAGTTTTATGTTTTTTCTACAGACACGCCTTCGGTGAGAATACCCGTGAAAACATTGCTACACCCGAAAATTAGAAACAGAAAATAATAGCCATAGTGGCACGCAAGTGTAATAAGTAGTAGGCGCCTGGCAAAATAGAAAGCAATAAAAATACAGTGACATGAGTAATTTACAAGGAGGAGTATTTTTAGTGCACACGCTGAGAAAATAAATGTATTATTCATTACTTTATCGACATCGTCAGCGCACAGTCTAAGAAGTTATTAACTTTTGTTAATAATTTAGGCAGAAAATTGAATTTACGTTTTATACAAGATATTCAAATTGGGGATTTTTAAAGAAATTGCTTAAGAGCTAATTATCAGTAAAAGACTTCAATCGAGAAATTTCTTGCATGAAAACGCAAAAATTAATTATATTATTAAACACTGTAAAGTTTGAAAATCTTGTAAAATGTATACCGATTTTAATATTAAAGTATGATTAAAATCGGTGTACTTGTTACATTTATTAAGATATCATTAACTATCTAAACCAGGGGATCTCAACAAGACGGAATTTCATAGTTTAAAAGGAGGAATGCGGTCAGCCTTTTATTTACTTATTAGATAATTAGTTTTACATTATGAATATAAAAAACTACTTTTATTCAAGTTTTGGTATTTCTCAGCCTTTTCTATATTTTTTATTGTTAAATTTAGAAAACACGTTTAAAAATACTTTGAATTTAAATAAACGTGGAAGGATCTTTCGAGTTTGGGAAAGGAGTGCAATGGGGTGGAATAATCTTCTAGCAATGGTGAAAGGGGTACATGGGGCAAAAAAGGTTGACAACCACTGTTCTAAACGATTTAATGTTGATAACTGTGTAGAGAAATTTTGAAAGCTTAGTAATTTTTTTTTCCTTAAAGCTTCTGTTTCCTTTATAAATTGTTATTAAAAAAGTAATGGAACTTTTCCGCTGCAGTATGACACGCGCCAAACAATTTCTATGCGTCAACACGCAAGTACCAAGCCAACTTCATACTTCCAACGAGGAAGCATGAGGCATATTGATCTGTTCGACTGCCCACCGGATGCTCTAGGCGCTGGATCTGGGAGTCTTGTGCATAGCTCTCGTGTGGCTATACCAACTGGCCAACTCTAGATCAGGGTGGACGTGGTGCTGTACTGATTAACCTAATGGCAAAGAAACAGTGCCCACGTCCTTCGTCGCTTATCGCTTATCACCAGCTCGTTTCGCAAGCGATAAAATGTTTCTAAATATGAGAATTACATCGTTTGGATTAATTATTCCAGTAAACATAGAAAAAAATAGGGTGATTACATATTATCCCGTCGATCGTGAAAGGTGGATACGACTGAACCATTAAATTTGGCGCAGATTCTGCCAAATGTTCTTGCAGAATTCTCAGACTCACATCTTATTTACAAATCTCACAATAAAACATTCGCCAATCTCTCTTCACAATCCACCAAACAGCCATCGCTGTGGAGGTAGTCGACTCACTTCGTTTGTATGCTTTGTTAAAATGCTTTCGTCGATTTCGACTAATTTTGTGAAGCGCTCCATTTTTACCGCAAGCTCTGTTTAGAACGCTATGAGTACAAACTTTCCTTAGTTGATTGATCCAATCTGTTACTGTTTTGTCCGCCATATTCCAGTTGTTCTTTCCCACATTGAGTAGATATTAATTCGTTTGGCCAATTGTAAATGAACCAAAGCGCTGTCGCAAACGTGATTTGACAGCCTTTGAATTTTTTTTCTTCTTTTCAAAACGCAAGGAAAAAATATAGCAGTAACAGTTAATTTATATCCTTGTTCATAAATAGAGAAGATGACTTATCGAGAATAAGATGGGATTACATTAAGGTAGAAGATGGTTATGAATGTGTTGTGACGTCACGCTCATCCATAACTGGTGCTAAATCGAGCTGCTTGGTGACGAGTTTCAGAGTCGACGGGATAATACATTAAGTGCCCAAGATAGAATGTCACACTTTATCCAATAGGCAACGCATATCTTCCTGTAGAGGATTATTTTGCACTTCTTGTTCTAGTGGAAAAGATCCGAACTGATAACCAATTTAAATATTACACAGTTATATTCTTTGTACTTGGCTTAATTATGGAAATACTGATATTGAACACTAGAATTCCACGCCGTTAAGCGACACGCGTTCAGTTACAGCAAACCAACGGAAAGTTGGTTAGTAGAGTAATCCAAAGTATAGAGTAATCCCAAGTATGCAAAAGCTATTATACGCTCTAGGAATGGGATGCTTTCGTGGAAGACTTCTCGACGGGAATAGTTATTTTGTCTAATCTACAAAAGCACATGAAAGCTATCTACCTAAAGGAAGAATTTTTACGTGGAAGACTTTCTAAGAGAAACTGACATTACAAAAAAATCACGAAAACCGAATTCAACCAGAGTATTGGCTGGGATCTGAACACCGGTCTAGACTTCTGCAGTATTCGAAGGTAGGATGAATTCATTCAGTGCAGACTAAAAGACGCTGGGTCATTTTCCATTATTTCTTCTCATATTGGTATTCATCTTGCATTTTCACAATATTTGATCTTCCTCCTGATATTGTGATATTCACCTACTTTGATCTTTTAATTGTTTTATAATTCAAATTCTGATAATTTAACTAATTTCATTTGATAATTATTAATTATTTCATATCTATCATTAATGAAATCATCAACATGTGTTTTTAGTTCCTTCAAGTCTGCTGTTCTTTCGAATTTCAAACTAAATCAGTTTTCTGAATTTCTCTCATTTTTCATACCACAGTTCAGGTAGTAGTTTTCAGGAAAGGCGAATGTCTTCAAAGCTAATTTTTAATTATCAGATACTTCGCTTATAATATCCTTCTTATTAGCCCAAAATTAGTCTGAAAACACAATTTTGGACTGTTTTATTTTCCACCGAGCCTGCTGCCAGGAGAAAACTCGTTAAGATATTATTCTTTCATATTTAATGTCTCTCATTAATTAACAAATTAAACTATTTAAAAATAATAGACGTAGTTTTAAATAATATTACTTTATACATTTTAATCTGGTTAATTTAAATGAACATCTTATAATATACCTAATTAAAAACATAAAATTTTTTATAGAATTAAATTACATATTTTCCCTTTTTAAATATGAAGAAGATATGAAGTTCTCATTGTTCGTCTAAATACATATTTAGCTAATATCCCTTAAAATGTTTCACTATTCCGCCTTTGCCATCTCTACAGCTGAACTACATTAAACTTTGATAGAGCTCTTTTCCAATTAATCGTGAGTGACGTCGTTAAAGTCTGAACTCTAAATTTAGATCTCTGATATCCGACATAATGAATTGCAGTTTATAAGCAACTCAAAGCAATCTAACTTAACCATAAAGTAACCGTTAAAATCTGAACCCTAAATTTAGATCTCTGATATCTGACATAATGAATTGTTATGTTTTACCATAATAAGTAACCTAATGCAATCTAATTTAAACATAAAATAATCAATATTTACAATACTAAACTACTTTACAATACTAAACTGACTACTTTTACTTTATTATGGCTAAAAGGAATTTTAACATAAAATCAAGTAATTAATTTTATTAAGAAAGCTTTTGAGAAACATTCTTCAAAACTCACGCAAAAATTAAAAATATGTTTCCTCTGAAAGTGGAATCAAACTTTTTTTATTGATAGATTGAATCTTTCATTAAAACAGATACATTTAAATATATTTTACATTTTAAATAAGTTTAATAATCATATTTAAAAGAACCTACGAGCAATTCGTATCGCATTCGAATGAAATTACATCATGCACTTCATTATGATACATTTCGGTCGAAGAAGAATTTTTTTTTTCAAGCAAACTTTTGAATCTGAAATTCTCTTTTCCTCTTTCCCCTTCCACCCTAAGATACTTTGCGAAAGATTTATCGAAGCGAAAAATCATGCAAAGCGGTGGAATTCCTACAAATACTTTAGGAGGAGATAAATTAAGCCCGGTAAAGAAGCGGAGAAAAAAGTCCTCAAATCGAATTCCTCAACAAAAGTCATCAAAAATGAATAAACGCAAGAAAAATCGATACTGAAAATGACGCAAACATTGCTTTCGTGATTCTTAAAAAAAAATGGTCTTAAATATTTCAAAAAATGAGTTTCGAAAATGGATGCGAAGAATACTTCGTGTTTGTAAGTTAAGACTGATCCGTGTAAAAATTTTAATATTTAAGCAACGGTGTGAAAGCAAGCGTTTAAAGAAAAGTACTCTTTAAGATACATTTATTAAGAGTCATTGTTGTGCGAATTGTAGTAAATCAAAATAGCAGATAGTTGACAGGTTTATTGATAATGACAAAGCATGTGAGCACTATGCTTAGGGATAAGGAGTTTTAGTGGAAAACTTATAATGTATTTTCTCCCTCCTTTCCGCATGCCTTCGTGGTGTAATCGGAAGCATACTCGACGGGTATTTGAGAGGTCCACGGTTCGAGTCCCGGTGAGGGAACTATACATTTTTCACGTCTCCTTTAAAAAAAATTCACTCTACAAACTTCCTAAGGGAAGCTCATATTTACATTATACAAAAGAAAAATACCCATACGACAAGGCTCTAAGAAAAGAACCTGGGCTATATTATCAGTGTTTGACTGTCTTGTATACTATTTGGCTACCCTAAAAGGCAATCTACGCGATATGGCAGTGCCGTACTAATGTTATCTGTTAGAAAGGTACTGAAATAAAACACGTGGATGTGCTGTTGCCGCAGAAAATGTTGGTTTATTTTATTATGGCAAAGCACACGAGGGCTATCTGCCTAAGGAGAGGGATGCCTTCGTACAAGGCTTCTAAGGAAAACTGACTCCTATACACGTTACAATTCGGGAATACTATGAAAACGCCCATTCAGCCAGCCCATTCGCTGGGATTCGAGCTCTGGACAGAACTACCAGTACCAGTACCGAACTACCAGATTTTACCACTCGGCCACTGTCGGGCCCGTTGCCGAACAGAGCACGATTTTACAATGTTGGAAAGCTAATAACTCAGAATTCGCATTTTTCGAGTTGTACTAGTATTGAAAACTATGACCGTGATGTACCCAAAATGCAACACAGTTTTTGAGACATAAATTAAATATCTTCGGTTGCATGAAATGTTACCGACTTCACTTTAAAAAAGATGCTTATTTTTTCTGCGGATGAAAAATAATACCTGCTTAAAGTGTTAAAGAAAGAATAGCAGAACGGGTTGGGCATTGCAATACAAAATTTCTTTCTTTTTCGGGGTCTTAAATTCTATTGCAAGATGTGTCGATGACCTCCCTTGCGTTATCGTTACGTATTATCATGACAATCATCTATGCTCAGATTTTTTAAAGGTTAATAACATTCCTTTTCGGTACTGGTAAACATATCTTTTCATTTACTATAAACATAGTTTTCTGAAATTTTTTACTCTGGCATGCAGGTGGCTACTTTAAAGACTGTGGTGACAATCAGTATTAAAGACACACATAATATTTTTTGGCAATTGCTTCCATTAGGTCTCATGGTAAACGGTGCAATTGCTTCCATTAGGTCTCATGGTAAACGGTCGAGCGGCAAAACACACGCGGACAAGCTGCCAGCTGAAGCCTATCGCCGAGAATAATGAAACAATCTCTACTACGGATAAAATAGACCTCCGACAAGAAGGTGGGGAACGCTGCCAACAGGGCCGAAAAGGTTAGACTGAATATAACAAAGAAAGGGTAAATAGAATTTTTCCAACTAATCAACGTTAAAGTGAACTCCAAACGATGGTGCAATACCTTTTATTTCTACCAAATTATTTCAAGCACGATATCGAAGTTCTTCTTGTAGTTAAATACGCTCAAGTCAAGTTAAAAAAGCGTTTATGCTTAAAAAAAAACAATGACTTCGAAAGTAGCCTTTAACATTTGAAATTATTTAGATGCAAATTCACCGTTCTTATTATTTTCAGTATGAGGCAACATTTTGAACTCGTTTTGTATGTAATAGACCAAGCGTCGTTAATCTGTTTTGGCTGTGAGTCAAAATCAACCAAGATGCGTGTATTACGTGAAAATTAAAATTATAATTCTAACGGTGTCCGCCGATTACATCGCGGACGAAAACGTCGCGGAGAAAACAACGCAATGCGAAAACGTCGAGCTACAAAACATCGTGGGAGAAAACATCGCAAAGAGAAAACATCGCAGTTCTAAAACATCGCGGTACAAAATATCGTCGTCGAAAATAAAGCAGTTCAAAAACTTCGCAGTTTAAAAACATCGTCGTCGAAAATATCGTGGTAAAAAATAAAGTATCTGCAAATCATCGCATGACGATAACATCGCAGATATGCTTTTTTCAGGTTTTAATAATTGTAAATGGATATTCCCATAATGATTTGTGAGCGCAAGATGTAAAGAAGGATAATTTTTACTTTCACATTTTTTTATTAAGTAATAAATTTTTGCTGAAAAAGTAAGAAGGAAACTTAAGCATAGAAAACTAAATGCAACTTATAGATTATACTTTTCATGAAAAATTTCCAGTGAAAACTTTACAAAAAATGATTTATTAATGGCCTTTGTTAGTTAACTATGTCGGTTTAAAATTCTATTCAGTGCTATAAGTTGCATTAATTTTCTATGCTTAAGTTTCTTTTTTATTTTCTCAGCAAAAATTTATTGATTAATAACAAATATGAAAGTAAAATTTATCCTTCTTTCCATCTTGTGCTCACAAATCATTACGGGAATATCCATGTATAGTTATTAAAGCCTGAAAAAAGCATGTTTGCAATGTTATCGTCATGCGATAATTTGTAGATACTTTATTTTTTACCACGATATTTTCGACGACGATGTTTTTAAACTGCGAAGTTTTTGAAGCGCTTTATTTTCGACGACGATGTTTTGTACCACGATGTTTTAGAACTGCGATGTTTTCTCTTTGCGATGTTTTCTCCCACGATGTTTTGTAGCACGACGTTTCCGCCTTGCGTTGTTTTCTCTGCGACGTTTTCGTCTGCGATGTTTTTGCTGCAATGTTTTCGGCTGTAACCAATTCTAACTAGTTTAAAAACAAACATAACTGAATGAACTTTATTTCTTCTTTTCGATATCAATGCTCTCCTGATGTTGAACTGTGATGCCAGTTTAATCAAATCTGGCTTATAGTTGGTCGTCTTTAAACGAATACTAGTATCTGAATTTTCGGTCGCACAGCTGCTCCTGTTCTTACTTAAAATAAATTTCATACGTGAAAATATTTGCTCGCATTTATAAGCTGAATTGAATGCGAACAAAATGGAATGGCTAACTTTTTAGAATTAGGGATTATGGATAAGCGCTGCTAAACTTATCGATTTCTTCTTGAAATTACGTTACAATTTTTATTTTTAAAAATTAAAAATGCATTGCAACTTCGTAATTAAACAAAAATGCCGTTGTTATTATTTATTTTAGATGTATTTTTTATGTGTTCTTCAAGAGCTCGCTTCATATTTATGTTTTATAATTTATTTTTAAGTATTAATCTTTATTTTCGGAAATCAAGTGAAATTTTGAAATCAGTCACTCGGTGACCCGTGGGTCATAGGTTGCCAAGGCCGGTAATAGATGCTTAAATATACATCTACCAAATTCAACAGCCGCCATTACCAAAGCATATAAACATTATCATTTCTTCTGCCGATTACTGCACAGTTTCTAAAATGAATAGTCCTTTTTCTCTAACTTGGAATTTTCAGTAAACAAACCATCGGTTCTTGTACAAGGAAAATACTTGGCTATTGCTGCGCAAGCTATTTGCAAATACAAGAACTGCGCCATGCTTACACTTTATATGTACCAGAAAAAAAGCTTAATTAACCAAAAAAGCATAATGAATCCTAACATTTGTGCAACGTTACAAAACTGGTGTGTTTGATCAGTTGCGTTCTCAAATTGAAATGACTTCCACTCAAGCGGCTTTAGAATCAAACCGCCAGTACGCTCAATGCGATGACGATTCTTGTATCAAACTAAAGATTCTAAATGAATTCGAAATTGCTTATGTTTAACGGATTCCAGCTTACTGGCGCCAGATCGAAACTGCTTGGAACTATCTATATCTAAAAGAACTTTTTTGCTATTAAGACATTGGTTATTTGCCATTGTGACTGTCAAGTATACATTTACAACTAAATTAAACGTTTTCTGCAGCTCCAAACTCAATATTTACAATTAAC
The DNA here is from genome assembly GCF_044657685.1 of Stegodyphus dumicola. Classification (NCBI taxonomy): domain Eukaryota; kingdom Metazoa; phylum Arthropoda; class Arachnida; order Araneae; family Eresidae; genus Stegodyphus; species Stegodyphus dumicola. The sequence goes on from NC_140776.1 coordinate 138,035,762, forward strand.
ATTTTAAGAATGGCTTCTTCAAGTCCTCCTACTTTATTTTTAATCGATTTTCATCATGTCACATTATTCTACTGCATTCACGAGCAGTTCCTTTTTTCCGGAAGTTACATTAGAAGTCCTTTTTCAGTTTCGTTACGCAACGATGACATTTAATACAGACTGTACAAATCACTAACTGTTTCACTTCAGCGAAGCCAAAATTTGATGGCAACAACTGATTAACGTTTGGGCATCCGTAAGAAATAAAGATTTTCAGTATAAGTAAAAAACTATGCGAAACTTAATTCGATTTGCGATGATACTAGTATGAACAAAAACATAGTCCTTAATGTGCTTTCAGAGGAAAAAGTCACATGACACTAAATCGGGAGACCTGAAGGAGCTATGCTACGGAAGATACTGTTACAATTTCTTTGTATATTGTAAATAATTTTAGTGAAGTTACGCTTAGAATTTTAACATCTTTTGTGTAATGTCCCGTGAATATCTGAAGAAACGAAGCTCTTTTGGAAAAATAAGATTACAGGAGCAAGTTCAATTAATTAACACTGAGGTAAATGGCTTACTCACTAAATCGGCGAGATAAGCCTCGCTAAATCTTTTGTCGCCAAATTTGACAAGAAACCGCCTAAAGTCGCCAGCTGTGACGACCTTTTGGTGACATTTTGGTCCGGTCCCTATATAAACTGAATAAATAAAACTGATCTCTATTTGTAACTGTAACGGCATTCGGCTCTTATATGTAACTTCTATATGCTCTTATATGTAACCGTACATGCCTTCCAGTAATTTCTAAAAATGGAAGATACTAGACATTTCTGGGAGGCTGGGAGAAAACTATATATGACCGGAGAGAGCATCAGCTCTCAGCATATGGTCTGATGCCTACAAAGCATTCAAACTGACCCTATTTCCAATAGCCATCAGTTTTTCAGTTCAGAGTCGACTTCGGAGTATTAAGATTTTCGTGCGAGCTTTGCTGTTTAAATGCGCTTTGCATTATGTTGTGTTATGTTCTTGGTAGTTTGAAATGTAACTTGCACTCTATGATACTGTGAAGAGCAGTACGTTTTGTAGAAAGTTCCAGAACTGTAAATAAAGTGTTTCTTTTTGTAAAAATAAATTTTATCAAGCTATTATCAGTTCTGTGTGTATTCAATCTGTTGCGTACCCGTACGCACGCAACAGTACAAACCAAAGTGGCATACATATCTGTGGTTTCAGAAAGTTTTGCTGGTTGGTTTTTATTTTATGTATATTAACTATGTATAACACATTTAAAAGTGCAAATACCTTTTAATCTATTGTATCATTTATAGTAATGCTGCCAAGGTAATAAATAAAGCTGGCAGTACTAACACACATTTCCATTTGATTTCTCGTGTACGCATATTTGCCATAATTGCATTAAAGGATATTTTTCTGAAAAATGGAGCAAAAGGTTTTCGCTTCTTAAATAAAATTGTATTAGATTTTTTTCTTTTTTTGCAAAAACATGCAGTTTTTCTACTATTCCTATCAACTTAATATCAATTGTAAAGTTTCAAACAGCGAACATGCTAGGAAGCTCAAAACGATATCTGCTCTTTTTTTCCCGCTACCTAACCTATTTCAATGCCAAAAAAAGAATTCGTGGTTTGTCACATTAGACCCACGAGTTCCTGTTGCAGTTTTATCAGCCTGACGCCGACCTTCGAAAAGTTCCCAGAACTATTTCTTTTATGCGGGATATATATGGATACAGTTTAGCAATTAACACTGAGCAAAACGAAGTGACGCTTAAAAAAACCTCATAAAAATAAATCACATTTCACTGGATAATAATACAAAGGGTCGGAGAAACGGCAGTTTACAAACAAAATATAAAATAAAAAGAATGACGGTAATCTCTCATGTTGTCCCAAACTCGTCTTTCGCGAACTAGAGGTGATAATGAAAGAATAGCTGCTAACTGACATTACCGCCCTTCCCTGAAAAATACAACAAGCATTTAAAGCAGAAGACACGAATCTGTGTAGTTAATTTTTCAAAAATAATCTCGGTTACTAAAAATAATGAAGAATCTGTTATGTACGTATGTCTCGCATTGTGGATGCACGATGCCACCGATTTATATGCGAGCAGTAGTAACACAGCTCGAGATAAAATATTTTATCTCTAGCGCGTCAGACTGTTGGGATTTGGCAAAATGTAAGAGATTTATCTTTTAATTTTAATAAAAGCAGCTTGGCTAATTGAAACGAACGTGTTACCATCGCCAGAAATAAATACTTTTATTTTCCCGCGCCAGCTTGTTGTTATTCGAGAAAAGCGTAAGATATTTAACTTTCAAATTTAATTTGACTGTTGTTGATTAACAAACTAAGCAAGTTAAAAGCGATAAACTTAATTTCTAAGAATACACTGCACCCTCGATTACCCGGGTTGCGGATTATCCGTGCGCATTTATGGATAGTCGAAGGTATGGTTTCAGTTAATCACTGCGATTTTTTTTGTTTTTGTTTGTTTGTTTGCTTCTCTGTTCGTATTTTCTGGCATATTTTCTTATTATTATTTTAAAAAGGGATTTTAAATTTTAGAACTTAAAAAAATACGCTACAACACAAGAGTACTAAGCGCAAGAAGTTGTTCTAGCATTTAAACAAAAACTTACTCTAATCGAAAACTTACTTTAATCGATTTGAGCTAAACTAAACTTGTTTTAATCGAACATGACGAATCGACAAAAAAGCTCGCCATATTGTAATCGAAGCGCAAACTGTTTGTGATATAGTTACGCAATTCCGTGTTATTACTGTTATATTATTGTCGTTTCGAATGTCATAAGAACAGAAGAGGCACAAAGTGATATTGAAAATAGAAGCGAAGAAGATATTGACAATTACATTACTCTGGAAACAGCAATGACTTGTGTTGAAACTCTACTGGTCTTCTTCGAACCTAATTCGAATACAATAAAAAATAAATAAATAAAATAAAAAATTTGAAAGCTTTCAGATTTTTATTCCAAAGGGACTTTTTTAACGTTTTGTGTGTTACCATTTTTATTATGTTCTTCGCACTTAAACCCTAAAATTCAATTCAACAACGATATCACAAAATATTTAAAAAGAGCATATGTTTAGAATTCCTGATATACGGCCTCGCAAGCTGGAGATAAAAATTTTTTTCACCCCTCCGTACAGTGTTGCCATTGCTCGCTTTGAAATCGTTCAGCTTGTTAATCAAAAGTTCGTTAAAGTTTTACACAATATGAAATAAATAATAAAACAAAATCTAAATTCCAAATTTGGGCTTCCAGATGCCTATATTCGAGTGGAGGACTACGTTATTCAAAATTTGATGGCTCTAGGTGCCGTTGTTTTTCTCACAATGCGAGAAATGTACATACATTCGTGCATATTTTTCATTATTTGATTTCTTTAGATATAATGCAGGGCTCTAATATTTGGTGGCAACAATTTGAAAAGTGACACGCCGTTTTATAGTGGACGACGCAAAATGCTAAGACGAAATTAATGACCCTTCAAAGCAAATTGCCCCTTTGGGCTAATAAAATAATACTTCAAAGAATAGACACTTAAATTTGACAAATATTTAAACCTTCTCAAAAAAAAAAAAAAATACTGATTTTTTTATTTTGTCTTAAAGAAAGCATTATCATAAACTACCATGCAATATGCATAAAAATGGATAGTTTGGATTATCCGTATTTTACAATTATCCGTAATCTGCTTCTCGGCATTAGCCAGTGTAATACAAAGAACACTGTACTTTTTTTTTAAAATCTGTTTGTTTTAATTAAAACTGCATTTGAATCAAGACATGTCCATTTAGGAATATTAAATATTTTTATGAAACTACATTAGCTGATTATAACTGCTATTTTAAACGGCTGTTAGTAATATATAAAGCTTTAAATTTGTTTTTCTGACAAAGAACTTACTACTGTTTCTTGTTTTTATACTAATATTACATACCTATATATTAAAATTGACAAAACGTACTTTATGATAATGCTTATTTATTCGCTATAAATCTTTTACAATCTTTAGTTTGGAAATCAAAATATGAATTGAAAATCAAGAAAATGACCATCCGAACATTTAAGAATTATTTTAAATAGCAATTATAGTGCAGACTATTCATTCTAAAATTGTGTAAAACAATAACTATAATATGTAACTGAGAAAGATGGAAGCACTATTCCCCGTTCTCTAAAAAAATACCCTTTTCAAAATGTATAAAGTTTGTCAATTAAAAGTTCTTTACTTTCGATTTCCAACTAAATAAGCCTTAAATCTCTGGGGTTAGTGCTTCCAGCTAAGTTCAGAAGTCGTACGCACTTTTCACCGTTATTTCATGGCTGCTTAAACAAGGATTTTTCCTTATGCTTAGCCTGGCTGATCATCAATAAGATCTAAGAGGAAACAGATGCATCAAACACAGTTTTTCAAAGTTTTCTACCTTTTCCAGTGCCTAATCTCTAAGTAAACATACAACTACTGCTATATATTTGTTAATAAATCTTTCATATATATTCAATGATTTGAAAATGTTGTAGCCATGATGCAGACAAGTAGTGAAGAAGATTGCAATCATATTGTGTCTTTAATAACTTTTATTAGCTTTCGTTTACAAACATTTTCAATTTAATGCAAATAAATTGGCACAAAAAGCGCCTGTTTTAGCACTTTTTACACTTTTTATGTTGCTGTTAGAACAGAAGTAGCGAAAGCGCATTTAGCTAGCAAGAAAAAACATAGAGTAAATGCGATTGGTCTAAAATAAAATCTTATTTCAGAGTGATATAGTTATGGTTCCAAAATTTACCTATTAGCTGTTGAAAGTTTCAGAATTGGCCATTCGAGTTTTAGTTTGTAAAACATCTCCTTTCCTAATGTTAAGGTAAGAATGATATGGCGTGGCATTCGTTTTAAAATGATGCAGTTTGGAGCGATTTGTTACGAGCAGTTTTGTTTTGAGGACGGAAAGCAGAAATAACCAAATAAAAATAAAGAATTAAGAGACTATTGCCAAAAAAAAAAAAATTTTAAATCTGAAAGGGTTTGGTTTTAACGATCGTTCAAAAGGGCTCCTTTAAAGTTTAATGTGGTTGTATCCAGGCTGTGGAGTTGAAGTTGGAGTCATGGAGTCGGGTAGATTTTTGAGTAAAAGGAGTCGAAGTTGGAGTCGCTAAAACATGTCGACTCCGACTCCAGTTTTTGTTAGACAGTTTGAATTTGAAATGAAATTAAAGTAAATTGAAAAAAAAATTAATGACAAACTGAGTTAATATTTTTTATTTATGAACTATATACATTGATAAACGGTTATTTTCTTTTATTGACGTATTAGTAAATAAATATAAGGAAGCAGGATGGATATGATATTTGCCATTACTGATTAAACCGATTTATTTAGTTACTAATCTCATTGATGAATTGAGGTAAGCAGCAAGAACTCCCAAAACTGATGCCATTCTTAGGAAGCGAGCAGGAAACGGAATTGAGAAGTACATATTTGATGATATAGTGGTTGATAGGATTAAGAACTTTATCAGAAGATGTAAATAACCCTAATATTTCACTAACAGAAAGATTGTGGAATGATCTTGCAGAACTGGAAATCCTTCTTTCAACACCGTATATAGCCACAAGAAAGCTACAATCTGAAAAATTAACAGGAGACGAGAATGTTAGAAGATGTAGATAACTTCAATGTTTCACTAACAGAAAGACTGTGGAATGATCTTGCAGAAAATTGGAACACTTCTTTCTATACCGTATATAGCCACTAAAACGCTACAAACTGAAGAATTAACAAGAGGCAAGAGTGGAAGAATGCGATGTTTGTTCTTTCTGAAATGAAGGGCTTATTGCAGACGAAATCATTTCCTCAATGAAGAGAAGAGAAACTAATTTGCTAGACAATAAGATGGCGCTGGGTCCAAAATGCCGAATTTTATTGGATGACAAATAAATTAAAAAGGCAAAGAAGACCATCTATGAACTTTCATTAAGAATGAAATTATTCTCAGAACAACTGGAGTATACAAATCAGGACAGTCAAACTGCAGATATTGCAACTGAATCTCTATTGTGTTCTTCCACTGATGAATTAGATTTTGAGAAATATTTGGATAATATTGAAAAGGCTAAGGCAAAGCGAATGAAAATAAAGAACCAAGAGCTTTTAGATGTAAAAATGAAAAAATACAAACAAGAATTCTACACGGCCTTTGAGGAAATAGAGAAATATGATTGCGCTTGCAAGACACCTCTTTTAGAACTTATAAAAATCTATCCTGAAACGTTAAAAGAAATAGCCCCAACAGTAACAGCTCTTCCTCCTACTCAAATTAGTGTGGAAAGACTCTTCTCAATTCTGCAGTTTATCAAATCGGATCTACGGTCCTCTAACAAAGAAGATCTTGCCGAAGTTTTACTGTTTCTTAGAAATTACTAATGCCAGTTTTTCCATTTCATAATAAATGCTAATTATAGATAATTAGATAATTTTAGCTTAGACCGTCCGTTATACAAAAAATTTGCTATGCATCAGTTTTTATCTGTAGCATTTACTACTTCTTTTATATGTATTAAAAAAATAAGCTGTACCCATGTTTATATGTTTACATATATATGAAGAGTCGGAGTCTTTAAAATTCCAGGAGTCGGAGTCGGTCATTTTCCCTACCGACTCCACAGCCCTGGTTGTATCAGTAGATATTATCGATAGAGATGGCCTAAATGGAATAGCGAAATATTTTTATAGGATAACAGATGAATATGCATTTAAATTAACTTGGTAACCTTATATATACATACATATATATATATAAACTGAAAAAAATGCAATGTAATTCTATAAAATATTGAATATTTTAAATTAGATAGACATGGATGAAATGCATTTTTATTTAAATCATTCAGATTAAAAATAAAAAAAGAAATATTATTAAGAATTGCGTTTATTGCTTTTAAATAGTTTGGTTTCTAAGTAAATAACAGACAGGTTAAATATGAAAGAATAATATCTTACGTTTTCTGAATGGCAACAGCCTCGAATGAAAAGTAAAACAACATGAAATCGTATTTCGAGTCTGAGTGCCCATCTGAGTTCCTACAATTATAACAGTGCTTTACATATACATGTTCTTTTAGAAAATTTTGCATTATTTTATTAAGATGTATGAAAAGGCTGCTTAAAAAATTGAAAATCGTTAAACGACATGAATTATAAATCGAACTGCTAACCTAAACATTAGTATTAAAAAACGTATGCCTGGCTAACAGGTATGCTGGCTATGGTACTTTGTATTAAGGAAAAATTGAAATTATTTCTTTTCAACTGGCCTTCAGATTTCGGCTAGTTTTAAAACCGAGTCCCATCTCATTGAGGTTCACTCTCGGCATGCATTTGAATTTCCTTAAGGGATAAAGCTTCAAATCCTTTCTCACGAAGTCATAAAAAGAATCATCTTCACAATAGTTGTGAGATAGAGGCATCCAGAATTTCTACTTCAAGATATTCGTATATTTAAAAAATCCAGCTTCTGTATACAATGGATATTTCATCAGATCCACCCATTTCTGGATCTTTCATAGAACTGTAGGTCATGCGGTATTTATGTACATTGATATGTGTCTAGAACTGTAGTACATGCTGCATTTATGTACATTTATATGTGTCTTGAAATTTGATGCAATAACTGACACGAACATATATTTCAAAGTAGAATTTATCGTAAATTTGCTCTTCTATTTTTAAAATTATTATAAGCTTTTACTTAGTTAATTCATAGTATTTAGTTCTTTCTTAGTTCATTCATAATGTTATATTCATTTTCTTAGTTCATTCATAGTGTTTGCTACTATGGTCAAAAGTTTCTCATCGATTTTTTAACTGGTTCCTGATAAGCTATTGAGTTCTAATTTTGCACACACAATGTTTGTGAATTATAATACAAAGTGGGAAAGTGATATTTTTCAAAACTTGATTTAGATTGTTTTAATATTTAATGTCAAACGGATTTTTCGCACATATCTTCGTTTAGGGAACAAACTCAAAATCGTAGAATTTGGTGACAGCCGAAAACATCGCGAAGAAAACAACGCAAGGCGAAAACGTCGTGGTTCAAAATATCGTGGGAGAAAATAAAGCAAAGAGAAAATATCGCAGTTCTAAAACATCATGGTAAAAAATATCGTCATCGAAAATAAAGTGATCAAAAACTTCGCAGTTCAAAAACATCGTCGTCGAAAATATCGTGGTAAAAAATAAAGTACCTACAAATCATCGCATGACGATAACATCGCACACATGCGTTTTTTAGGTTTTATAACGTCACACACATGCGTTTTTTAGGTTTTAAAAGTTGTAAATGCATATTGGCATAAATATTTTGAAGCTCAAGAAACGTTAACGACACTAAAGAATAAACGGAAACAAAACAAGATATAATTTTCACCAAAATAATTATCACAGGAACAAACGTGTAAGAAAGTAATTTCATAACTAACTAAGCAAATTTTATAGATTTGCAGTTATTTATCTTTATTTTCCTAAACATTTTTTTAGGCTGCATTTTTCATGAAACATTACGAGTAAAACTTTATGAAAAAAGACTAATTTATTAATGCCTTTTATTAATGAACTATGTAAATTTAAAATGCTATTAAGGACTTTAAGATGCATTAATTTTCAACTTATTTTCAATTTTTAAATGATTAAGTTTCCTCAAAACTTTTTCAGCAAAAATTTATTAGCTCATTCAAAAATATGAAATATAAAAGTAAAAACATCCCTCTTTCCTTCTTGCGCTCTGCGCTCTCAAATCATTATGCGAAAGTGCATTTACAGCTTTTAAAAACCTGAAAAATGCATGTGTGCGATGTTATCGTCATGCAATGTTTTGTAGGTACTTTATTTTTTACCACGTTATTTTCGATGACGATGTTTTTAAACTGCGAAGTTTTTGAACCCACTTTTTTTTATGACGATATTTTGTACCACGATGTTTTAGAACTGCGATGTTTTCTCTGCTTTCGTTTCACCCACGATGATTTGCACCACGACGTTTTCGAACTGCGTTGTTCTCTGCGCGACGTTTTCGTCTGCGATGTTTTCAGCGGACACCCCAGAATTTAATTGTTTGCAGCATCGGATAGAGGGGGAAAATGTTTTAATGTCATTTTTAATATATTTTCGAAATATTTGGCGAATCGTCATCTATTACTTTAAAATTTCAACATCTAAAAGTATACCAGTTGCAAAGTCTTGAAATTTCCACACATTATTAAACATTTCTTTTAAAACAAAAATGATAAAAATACATTAATTGGGCAATGTTCTGTATTAAAAAAATATGCTAAGAAGCAAAAATGGTACTATTGGTTCTTCTTTTCGTTTGGAAAATTGTTTCAGGCTTACGTTATTATGTCACTCTAATGAGTGAATTTGTATTTCGACTTCGAATAAGTCAACAAAGTAAATAAATAAGTGAGGGCACTAATCTGAGATGAGAGCAATCATTTATATATATATAAATTATTCCTATATATATATATATATATATATATAAATTATCTATATCTATATATATATATATATATGTATGTATAAATTATATCTACATAAATATATATAAATTATTGCTATATATACACACACACTCACATATATTTTTAGTTTAAAGCATAATTTTAATAGCTGAATTAAAGGAAGCATTAACTGGTTGCTGAGGAATTAGACCTAACCGTTCCGAAAGATGCGAAAACTATTGATCTAAAACAGGGCTTTTCAGCAGGGAGGGGGTAATTTCACAGTTTGTGTGGGGAAAAAGAGTATCAGCCTTTTATTTAGCTGTTATTTGTAAGCTGTATTAAAAAGTAATCTAAATAAATGTATACATGCATTTTTCGGGTTTTAGAAAACAGAGGATGAACTTCTAGCCATTGTTTAAAAGTGGTGCACGAAGTAAAACAGGTTGAGAATCATTCATCTAACAGCGAACATAATGTTTTCAAAACTGATCTTGAATTAGTGAAATATGCAGTAAGCAAAACAGTTTATGGATTACAATAAAATGTGCGGAATCGATTTTTAGAAAAAATCAATTATATATTTTTAAAATTCAATGTTGAAACAACTTTTAGCACATATCTTCGTTTAATCAGCCAATTAAAAATTTCAAAATTTGACTTGTTGCACCAATGGATAGAGGGGGGGGGACATCTTTTTAAAAGAAGATTACGAAAGTTTTTTAACGGGATTTCTGGGTGGGTTTTTTTTTAATGCAAAATCGCTAGATGTTTTTCCAGAATTTGTCATAAACAATTTCTGGAAGTAAAAGAATGATTATTCCTCATTGAAAAATGTTTTTTCAGTTTAATAATTTGACTGAGAATGTGTCGTTGAAACTATGAGCTTACATAAAAAGATAGGGAAAACATAATAAAGTATGAAAGGGTTCAGATTTTAACGGTCTCTCAAAAGGATGTTTGTAAAGTTTAATTTGGTTTATCAGTAGAAATTATCGATAGAGATGGCTCAGGTGAAATAGCGAAACATTTTATGGGGTACTAGATGAATATACATTAAGACCAACATGGAAACTTTAAAGATGCTCTGTATATTCGAAAGGTACATAAATGTACAATGTAATTATTTACAAAATATATAATTTTTTTAATTAGATATATCATGAATTAATGGCATTTTATTTAAGTGAATCAGATTTAAAAGTAAAAAAACAATATTTTTAAGAAGTACATCTATTGCTTTTAAATAGCTTAGTTGACAATGAAAGTGAATGAAAAATGAAAACTGAAGCAACACACATTTACAATTAATGACATTTAAAGTGAATCAACGTAAAATCCTGTTTCGTGATTAATAGCCCTTTTGGGCTATTAAATAAGAGGGGATTAAATAAGATTAAATTTGGGCTGAAATAAATAATATGTTTTTTATTTGAAATTCGCAAAATATTTAATGAACTAAAAGTAGAAAAGTAATTTATCATATAATTCAATGCGATGAAGAAATTAAATAATTCTTTTACAAAATTCCTTTACAATTTTACATCACGAATAATAAAATATGATGAAGAGATTAAATACTTATTTTTTAAAAATTCATCTACAACTTTATATCACGAATAATAAAATATTTACACATTTATGAAGAGCGCTATTTTATAAGTTTTAAATAAAAGCTAATTTTTATATATGTTTTTCATCATACGAGTATATTTATCTATTTGTTTAATTTTAAATAATTGAAATGTAGTATAATAACTATAAAATATGCATATTGGATCTCTGAACTTTAAAACATTTTAGGAACATTTTTCATTAACTGAGCTCCTCCAAAACATCACACAGCTATATAAAACTATAAGCACAGTATTATCATCCACTTAGATTCAACGGCAACATTATTTATAAAAATTTATTACTCATAAATCAGTTGGCTCTTGAAAGTACCATACTAGAGTGTAATACTGTCCATATAAATTCAATACGATAAATTTATCTAAAAAGCACTTTCCGAGTTTATTGCAGAAACTTTCAAACTCCATTTAAAAATTTTTTTGCATGTTGTTAATATACCAAAAGGTACATTCACACAAATTTTTGTTATTTACATACATAACTTTAAAACTTACTTTAAGTTTAATTTGAAGTATCTATAATAATTTGAAATGAAACGTAATTCAGCAGAACCGTCTATACTGAAAAGTCAACACTAAGTAACATATTTTCTGTTGTTTCTAATTGCTTTTAAACAAAAGAAAATGATACTTAAAATCTTTTGTGAACTTGCAAGTTTACTGCAACAGATGAGTCTGGAAAAAAGTCAAAAACAGGAAAAGATGGAGAAATCGCGACTATAAGGTATTAGCCTATTTTCATCGACTGCGAAGCTCTCTGGAAAGATAATTGGATCCGACAGGATAATTTCCTCTTGGAAAATAATCTAATCTCTTCAGCTACACAGTTCGGATTTCATCGTGGTTTCTCCAGAACACTCAAGATTATTAACTTGTGAAAAATATAGGAGAAATCTATGATAAAAAGAAGAAGGTTACTGCCATATTTTTCAACAAAGAATACCTTTTTGTTAAAGTTTGGCAACAATGCTTTTTTTCCAAGCTTATCAATCTGAATCATATTAATTAATTGCAGGCAATTAATCATACATATTAATTAGTTGCAAGCTATTAATCATATAATTGTTAATTGCGGATAAAAGAGACATTCTCAATCAAAGGAAGTATAAAGGCGGGTGTTTCTCAGGGTCAATTCTTGAAGCCCCGTTTTTTTAGTATACATCAATGAAATTTCCAAACATGAAGGAATAATTTACATAAAATGTGGAAATAACTTTGCTTGGCAAAGTTCCATACATGCTGGCATAAACTTACAAGGTGCTACCAATATCCTTCACCTTCCCATGGTTTGACTGTAAGAAAATTAATATCAACAATTTGGAAGCACTGTTATTTCACGTGGAAAATATATTTCACGTTCTTGAAGTTGATGTTGTTATTTTGAATTAGCAGCAAAGTTATCATCAAAAGGCACCTAGGAGAAATAACTATATGTAATCTTTCATAAAAAGTTAAAATCCACCTGAAGCCCATGCAGACCATTACCTACTTGAAGTTACCTACTTGAAGGCGACTAACATACTATTATATTGACGATTACCTAAGGAAATCATCTATGCAGACGATTAAAAGACAGATCAAACGAGGAAGATGTGTGCTCAAAATTTGGTGGCTCTAGGCACCGCCAAATTTGCACAATGCAAGGATAAAAAATATATACGTGCATATATAAGAGTCTTCATTATTTAACATTACAGATATGTAAGAAATGCTATTAATAATAAAATTGTTCTCTAAATACAAAAATTATACATTGAAGAAAGTGTGAAACCAGTTTATACAAATTGCCAATAAAAAATATACAATCGAACAAAAGTACCGAAAAATGGATTGATACACACTTAGCCCTTATTTATCCACGCATATATAGGGAAATGGTTCTGCAAAATCTAAAATAATGCACGGTTATTATAAAAAATGAGATCTTCGAATTCGTAAAGAGCAATATAGTATAAGAGTACAGATTACTGTTACAAATGGATTTTAATTTTTTTAAAGTTAAGCAGATTTGATGTTCTTCTTTCGAAAAAGTCCTTTACATTCCTTTTCTAGAAAGCCATGCAGGAAGTCTTTCAGGAAACATGGCAAACACTGTGCAAAGATAATGTCATTAAATTAGAAATTTCACTCATATAAGCTGACAGCTTGTCTACATGCTTCAGAATCCCACTTTGGACAACGCCGCCTTGTCATTAAGTAAGGTATCAAGTCACCAAATAGCTTGTAATAGTTATCCATTTAAAATTATGCAAAAAAAGGCAACCTTAGTTTGGCGTTAGTTTTCAATAATTTTCGATGAGACCAATCCGATCCAATTCCTTTTCTACAGGAGCAAACAAATTTCCACAGAATTTCACGTCCCTTTTCTTTACTTCTGGGGAGGGGGGCTATGAAAACATCTATTAAAATCGTTCCCTTTTTTTGGCCTAATTTTCAATTTACATTAGCATGTTCCATTTGAGTGTTATTTTCAAGACATAATGATAAGATCTTGCGCTCTCCTTCATGTCATTACTATACTGATCTTTCTATGCAACGGTCAAACAAATAAATATCAACAGAGGATTTTTTACTCTTTTATACCACAAATTAGATCGGTGCAGAAAGACAAAATACCTTAGAAAAGATTAATACCTCTAAGGACTTCCTCTCGGAAGAAAACAAATATACGGATGATTTAAATGTTTATTTATCCAAAAAAAAAAAAAAAAAACCCGTATTTCTAAAGAATGTAGTTTTAAAATACGTCATATCTCCGCACGGCTAACCTAGAAAGCTAAGCCGAACGTTTTTAAAGCGTAGACGAGAAACATGTAAACATTGTTCAGATGAGCAAGAAAGAGACTTAGCTGAAAAGCCAGGAAAACTAGCACAAGAAAGAGCTAGATCCAAATCTAGATCTTTCTCGCGCAGTAGAAAAGGTGAGGAAGACCATTTAGTTCTAGTATATCCAAAGATAAAAAAGGAAACTTCAAAATAATGTAAAAAATCACTTATTTCAAAATATTGATCCAACAAAAATAAAAGTCGGATTTAAGCGAGTAACGAAAACCGAAAAGGGCGGCGTACTAATAGAAGTAGCCAGAAAGGAGAAAGTCTTGTAGATACTGATAACGGACACAAAGCGATGTACGTATATGGAGACTCTGTGTTGGATGTAAAATTTTCAGTGAAAGGAAAATTTGGTAACCATGGGGTGCTGGAGGTCGATCCCGATCCTTTCAAGCTTTTGGTTAAGAATCAACGTGTAAATCTCAGATGGACAAGTACGAGTAATACGCTACAAGAATGCCTTAAGAGTGACTCAGTGTTAAAAATGCTTTAATTACGGGCGTACTAACAATATTGCAATGCCGAGCAAAGATGCTCTAAATGCAAAGGGACAGAGTAGATTGTCTAGCTGTGGAATCTTGTTGTATTAACTATAAACAAGCAAATCAAAAGCATAAATTAGATCTCAGTATTATTCATGACACTACAGCCAAAAATAAACTTCAGATAAATTACGCATTATTCAATTACATATACAGCACTGCAAGAAAGCGACTCTAAAAGACTACATTTGCTACTGCATTTACGACTACATTTGCACTTTACGACTACTATATACTAATTCAGAAGTCAAACAACAAAAGTCAGCGTTATATTTTCAAAAATTTCACAGGACTAGTTTCGATGGTTTTACCGAACCACCATCCTCAGCTGCAAAACGGCAAATGAACAAGATAGGAAATAATGATTAGATAAGATAAGAAAGCCTGAACAGGAATAAGCAAAAAAAAAAAAAATGTCTTAACCATATATATGCAAAGAGAAGCTTACAAGTTTTCCACTCATGTAGTCATGTAGTGTGGTTTAGTGCTAGAGGAAGAGAAATGAGAGACCCTCGGATCGTCCCGGAATGCTCTTGCTTTGGAGTGGAAATAGGCAAAATCGTACTGTGACCTATACGGTGCCTCAGGCTCTTGCCAACGACCGACGCATTCTTGTGCTTCTTGCCAAGATAAAACTCTGGGCTTGTTCTGATTAGCTCAGACAAGGGAAATCAGTCATAACAAAAAGAATACTCCAAAGGAATACTCAAAAAGATATGTTCTGTTTCTAATAAAGTTAAAATGGTTGCTTACAAGAGAAAAAACATCAACGCACAAATCAATTACAAAGATTTTAAATACATTTGTAGCAGCAAAAACTAAAACAATAAACCAACATTTAGAACGTAAAACAAGATAAAAAAAATAATGTTTACCAACTTTTTTCCAATACATGGGCTCAAAGCAAAGCACTTTGTTGAACACTATATGAAAGTTACCTAGCGGGAGATAAATTGAAAACATTGTGATCGTTCATGAAGCATGAGTTTACCTAAATGAACTGCAATAAAAAGGTCTATGTATTATCGAAAACGAAGGGAAAAAAATGTAAAAAACCTGGTTCCGTCAATGCAAAGGAAGTTTCAGCGAGAGTATTATCAAGAGAAATTTTACGTCCGATATTTACAGAAGAAATTCCATTTATATATATATATAAAACGACTACCACAGAATGAGAATTCTGTCCCGTATCATAGGTTTGGTTTGGCTTATTTAATTATGGCAAAGCATTCGAGGGTTACCTGCCTATGGAGAGGATGCTTTTTGGAGGACTTTATAAGGGAAATTGGCTTATATATACGTTACACATGAGAAAACCACGAAAACGTCAATACAACCTGCCCGTTCACCGGGATTCGAACCCCGGACAGAACTACCAGTGATTAACGACTTTACTGCTCGGGCGCTAATGGGCCCACATGGCATCATAAAAGTGTTAATGCCCTCATCTCTCGTGTTCTTGGTCGTGCTGGTAATCTTGGAAATAAAAGGGCAGACTGATTGGCAAAACAGTCAGTCTACAGATCTTGAGAAGTTAACAGTATAATGACATTGTCCCACGTCGCTCTTCAAGACACAAAGTTGGAATAAAACAATTCTCAAGTGGAATTAATTGTACGAAAATTCCTTTACAGCCTCTTTGAATAAATTATTTTCCCCTTCTCTTTCTCAGAGATTCTAAACATTTTTCTGGAACTTTGAAATTAATATATTTCTAAAGGTGCACGGTAATTGTAATTCATATCTGAAGAACTTTGGGCTATCTGATATCGACTTGTGATCCTGTAGCTTCGGGAGAGGGCAAAAATATAGGATGTATATTCCTCTACCGCTCAAAATTTATGGAAGGACGGAAAGTACGCATTTCTCAGTTAAAATCTTTAACAATAAGTTTCCTCCTCTTCTCCTTGTGTTTGTTTAAAAGAAAATGGCATTCTCTTTCTTTTGTGCATATATTTCTTACGTTTCATCTGTGAATTTGTACATTTATGTAATAAATTTATGTGAATTTCTAACTCTGTGTAATACCATGTAGTGTACAAGCAGCTGAAATACTCTTTAAAAAAAAATCATCTAGACTTTTATATCATGAATGATAAAAGCGTGCATGCCCAAATAATAAAACATGTTAATGGAATTGCATAGTGAAAAGTATAAGGTTTTACTTTTGTAGAGACATTAGGATTTTTTTGGAAGCAGGCAAGATGAAAAATTAGCAAACGCCTTCGCCGGGAATCGAACCACGGACCTCTGGAATACCGGCCCAGCGTTTAGAACCACTACACCACGAAGGCCCGCTAGGAAAGTGAGATAAATACCTTATATACTCCCCATTTTTAAAGGGGGACTAGGGTTTTAGGGGACCTAGTCGCCAAATCCTGGGTGTACAGAATCATCATCCACAACCCTTTTAGTTCGGGCGCCACTGTGGAGACATTAGGATTTTTTTGGAAGCAGGCAAGATGAGAAATTAGCAAACGCCTTCGCCGGGAATCGAACCACGGACCACTTGAATACCGGCCCAGTGTGCAGAACTACTACACCACGAAGGCACGTTAGGAAAGTGGGAGAAATAACTTATAATTTTATAAATGTCTCAACAGCGTCCCATGCTTTTATTATTCGAGATAAAAACTGTAGCTGTATTTTCTAAAGAGACTTATTTAACGTATTGTTCCCATTAAACTATACAATAAATTATTTTTCTCCTTTTAGCTCATTAATTATCCTATCCATTTTAAATAAACGCTTATTGCGTAAAAGCTTCTTTTAAATTTCTTTTTAATCCCACGAATCTTTCAGCAAAATACAAACTTTTCACTGGATTTTAATTAAAATAAAGCTTTAACATAAATTCCGTCGATAACATAAAGTCCGTCGATGAAATAAAAGCAGTTTGCCCCTACGCATTTTCCTTGACAAACGTGGGCTGTTAGCTGGAGATTAAAAGTAATATTAAGCAAAAAGATATCATTATTATCCTCAAGGTCAAATTTCTTGGAGCGTAAGATTCGACTGTGATTCGGTCTCCCAGGGCTCTGCTGATTCAATTATCCTTGGGGGATATTGATTTAATTTTCCTCGGAAGGTACTGATTCAGCTCTTTTGTAAGAACTTTTTCTCGGTTAGAGTTTTGCTACCACAGCACATTTTCTTTTAGGTCTGCCCTCCTAATTCTTTTAAAATGTGCTTCCGAAAAGTTTTCAGTGAATATCAGATTCTGTTAGAGTAATTTTTTTAACTGAAGTTTAAACTTCTTCTGTATAATTTTCACAAAGCAGTCAGTGATTTCTCCAAAGGATTTTAAGATTTTATGAGATTGTGATATGAATTCGTAGTTTGTAAGAATAGGTAATAAAATGCAGTTTAATCAAACAGGAAAATTTTGTCTTCTTTAGAAGTTTTTTTATTAGCTTCCCCATGGCGTTTGTCGCTATGGTCAAATGTTGGTCATCGACATTTAAACTACTTCCTGATAAATTATCAAGTAGAAATTTTGCATACATACTATTTTGTGAATGACAGTACAATGTGATGAAGCATACTTTCAAAATTCAATTTATATTTTTTTAAAATTTAAGGTTGAAATGATTTTTTGCATATGTCTTCTTTTAAAGAACAAACCAAAATTTTCAGAATTTTACTGTTTGTACCATCCGGTAGAACAAAATAATGTATCTTTTAAATGGGAAATAAAATGTTTTTGAAATTTTTAATGCAATTTCTGATTTTTTTGACCAAATCGCGAGCTTTTTCTTGACCATTTCAATTAACAGAATTGTTGGAGGTAAAAGTGGTTACAGTAAGACCCCGCTTAACGCTGTTTCGTTTAGCGCTGTTTCGGTTTAGCGCTCTTTCATTTCAACCCGGGGATTCCACGAAATCGCTCGCAGCATACGGGGATTCCCCGAAATATTATGCAGCGATAGGTTTCAAATACATATCCGAAAGAGTGTACTTGTATTTCTTGTTTGGTGCGGTATTGTACAGACATATTTTGAAGGGGTAAATGTGGAAGATGTCGAAGAAATAATTCAAGAAGCAGCGGCTAGTCTTTCTAATGATGAGCTCAAGGAATTAACTGAACAAGAAGAAAACAAAAATGTTGACAGCAGTGATTCAGAAGAAGAGCAAAAAGAACTTTCGATGGCGTTTGTAAAAAGGAGTTTGTCTACCATAACTGAAATAATGGATCAATTCATTGAAAATGATCCGAATTTTGACAGGAGCTCAAAAGTAAGGCGTGGTGTTAGAGATGCTCTATCCGTTTATGAAGAACTTTTAAGAGAACAAACAACGCAAAAGAAAAAGGCAAACAACATTAGATGCTTTTGTCACAAAAAGGCAGAACACTGAAAACGCGGAAGGCTAACTAAATATGACTGACTGAGAATTTTATTTTATTTTATTTTATTTTATTTTATTTTATTTTTTCAAGAATATTCGTTTTGTTATTTATATTTTGTTTTTATTTTTGCAAGAAATAATAATGTGGTATTAATTTGGGCTTTAAAGAAATAAATGTTTGGTTTTATTTTTATTAAAAAAACATACTTTTTAAATTTAATACCTGACCAATTTCCTAGCCATCTTCCCCTAACCCCAATATTTACATGTAAAGATAGCCTCGTTTAGCGCTGTTTCGCATTACGCTCTACTTTGATGGAACGTATCCCCCGCGTTAAGCGGGGTCTTACTGTATTTGTCGTTGAAAAATACATTTTCAATTCAATCATTTATATGGCAAAGTAGTTTTTATCAAATAAGCTTTTACTTAAACCTCATAGAATAATTAATGAACTAAATAAAAATAATGTATCATATAATTTAATGGCAACAGGGGATTAAAAATTCTCTTTACAAAATTCATCTACGATTTTAAATCAAGAATAATAGAGGTGAAAATCTGCAATTATTTTTTTAAATCGCTTAGTTTGTTCATCAATAACAGAGAGATTAAATTTTAAATAATAGTTAAGTAACTTACGCTTTGGCGGGTGGAAGAGAAAAATATTTTATTTCGGGCAGTGGCAACACATTTCTTTTAAACCGCTAAATTTTTTGATAAAATTTCAAGCACTGCGTTTTACCAGTCGGCAACAGATTGCTTTTAAATCGCCGACTTCAATAAAAATAGCACAGAGTATATAAGAAATAACGTGTTATTTAAAAAAAAAAAAAAACTTACCTTGTTCTTTATAAAAGGGATTATCAAACTCTTTTCAAGAACCTCTTTTAAAAATTACACTACTGGCCACTGAAATTGCTACACTAAGAAGAAAGCAGGTCACACTCGTGAAATTTCTACGAAAGATAGAACACGTTGTGATGTGCAACTGATTAGAATTTCAGCGCATTCATGCAAAGCAGGCGGCAATTGCGACACCTAAAATGTGTATAAATCCAGGATAGTTGTAATACCCCGTGTAAGTAGGAAAAACTCCCATTGTGATACTTCTTTGGCGAAATGAAGCAACTCCAATGATGGAACACAACAATAACTTTTATTTAACACTAAAAAAAATGGCGACATACAAACAAGAAGAGCAAACATATTCTAAAAACTTATTTAAAAAAAAATAATTACGTGCTTCGTGCGAGAAAATGCATGCAGCTCTCGAGCCTGCATTTCAATATTGCCAGTAATCTGTACATTATTTATTAGTCATCTATTTCAAATGCACGAGAGATTAATAACGATATTAAAGCTGTTACAACCTCTCCCCCAACGGAGACACTTTTTCCGAAGGGAAAAGTTCTGTAAAATTTGACAAGTTTAAAAGCTCGGCTTGCTCAAATGCTTAAAGAGAAAAGGTAATTTCTCTTATAAATTTCCAAATTTTCAGGCCGAAAATTTAACAAATAAACAAATATTTAACAAATATTTTTACACCACATTTAAATAAGAAGAAAATGGACAGTGTTCAAATTAGTCTTCCTTTTTTTTCTTGACGGCGCCTAGATCTCTTCCATGGTAGACCAGTTCCTCGGCTATAATTCACAGCAAAGCCTTTCCTCAGTTCATCTGTGCCTTTCGGATAATATTCATTTGTCATTTGCTTTCGACAATTGTTTTCTTCGTCTATTACTAGCGGCTTTGATATTAAATCAAAAGCCGAAAGATGATGATAACGCTGCATTGCAAAATGATTCTCAATATTAATTTCTTTATCGTTTTCCAGTTTTTCGTGAACATCTTCCACGTTTAATTCCGGTGATTTTACTTCTTCAAAGATATCTCTGGATGCTTTATTTCTTTTCTTCATCGGTTCCAAGATCTTCTCTTCAGCTATTTTTCTTTTCCTTTGAGATCTAGTAGAGATGGCATTAACCTGATAAGGATGACTATCAAGTTCCTTTCTTTGTTTATTCAACAGTGCAAAAGTTCGATTGCCTAATAAATATCTCCCTTTGTCGAGTTCATTTCTAATAATGGCAGCCTTAGTTATTACTCGCCCAAGATCGCAATTTAGTTCGATCTCAGCCAATGGTAAACAGGTTGGATTCAAATCTAATGGCTGTTGCACCCACACATTTTCACCTGTCAGCATTTCCGCCGTGATGTATTTGCGACAAACTATATCAATACTAGCACCTGAATCCCTTAATATAGGAATTTTATGACCATTTACGTAACCCATACTAGTATAAGGTAATAGAAATTTATCCTCTGGTTTTGCACTAATTCTGTTAAGATTAGCAGGAGATTCAGTACTATTCTTAAGTTTTGGACATTGGGGTCTTAAATGTTGATAGGAGCCACACTGATAGCATTGTGGCGTTTCTCGTTTTTCATATTTATCATCTGGACGTGGACTTCTAGGTCTATGAAACCAGCCTTGCGAATTAAATCCTGATGACAATTTTTTTTCAGTTTTATTTTTATTATCTGAACTCAATTTACCTTGAGTTAGTGCATTGTATCTTTCTCTCTGCCGATCCACTACAGGCCTTTTTTGAAAGTGTCCGCAAACGTTTTCATAGGCATCAAGTTTTTCAGCTAATTTTTTAGATGAAATCATCTCTACCCACTCATCAAGAAAATGATCTCGAATTTCAGGAGGAACTCGACGTTTAAGTTGGTCATTCACCATCAAATCTAGCAACTGATCAAAAGTCTTAACTCCTAGACCAGTCACCCATTCTTTGCAATAATTTTCTATTTCATAATTGAAATCCACCCATGTAGATTCGGTACTCTTTTGATGCTTCATAAATTTCTGCCTAAACTTTTCCGGGCTTAGTTTAAACCGTCTTAACAACAAATTCTTCACGTGCTCATAGTCTTTAGCCTTATTGGAGGGTTCTCTAGCTATTAACTGGGTTACTTCGTAAGGAAGTAGTCCTAGTAAATTAGATACAAATTCTTCTTTATCAATTTTAGCCCATTCTGCTTGCCTTTCAAATAATAGCAAATATAGACTGATATCTCCTTTCTTGTCATCGAATTTCTGCATAAGGTGACGCAGTTCTGTTTTCGGCCGGATCTGTCCGGTATTTGTTTCTGCTTCAAGTCTTAATCTCTCTAATTCATACAGTTCGTTTCTTCTCCGCTCTTCTCTTTCCCTTTCCTCTCTCTCTTTCCGTTCTTCTCTTTCCTCCCTCTCTTTCCGTTCTTCTCTTTCCTCTCTCTCTTTTTCTCTTTTCTCCCTCTCTTTCCGTTCTTCTATTATTGTGTCTGACTCCTTTGACGAATACCTCATCATAATCTCTACTTTCAACAATTTTCTGTTTTAAATCGACTATTTTCAAATCTGCAGTCACATGAACTCCCAGTTCAGCCGCGAGATTTTGCAAATCTTCCTTACGAGCTCTTCCCAAGTATAACATTGTTTCTATGTTTAAAATTAACGAACACTGTGTTCTTTATACTTCCTCAAAATAGCTCAAATCAATTATTTTAATTAATTAATGCAGTCAGGAATCACGAAATTAAATGCACTCTGTTAAATACGTATACCTCAAAAATGAAATATTTAAATTATATGAAGTTCATTCTCTCTACCACATTAATTGTGACTAAAATAAGAATAACAACATAGAGTAATATAACTAAATATAGAGTAATACAACTAAAATAAGAATAACAACATAGAGTAATATATATATCTACTGTCTGGACAACTAAAATGAATATTAAAAATAATATCCAATACGGTAATAAAATAAGACAATTCAATATTAAAAGGAAGTAATAATCCGGTATCGCTAATATTGCGTTCAGTGAAGAACTAATAACATAAAGCAATTCATTATTAACAGGAAGTAATAATCTGGTATCACTAATATTATGTTCAGTGATGAACTAATAAAATAAAAATACGCACGATTATTCGATCTCGGTCGGTGTCTCCAAAATAATTAAGACTGTGATACTTCTTTGGCGAAATGAAGCAACTCCAATGATGGAACACAGCAATAACTTTTATTTAACACTAAAAAAATGGCGACATACAAACAAGAAGAGCAAACATATTCTAAAAACTTATTTAAAAAAAAATAATTACGTGCTTCGTGCGAGAAAATGCATGCAGCTCTCGAGCCTGCATTTCAATATTGCCAGTAATCTGTACATTATTTATTATTCATCTATTTCAAATGCACGAGAGATTAATAACGATATTAAAGCTGTTACACCATCAGCATCTGTCTGACTTTAATCGAAAAAGGACTATAGACCGTCGATATTGCGTTTATTGTATCAGGTTCTGTGTTCCTCCTTACTTGCTTTGGGAACATTAACTGACCTGACTCGGAACAGGGAGCTTACTAAAGCTATGTTCAATAAATTTGGGAAGTAGACAATACACACAGGAAGGGTATACGAAACCCTTCATTTTTCTCTCTTTACAATGATTTCCGGAACTTCGGAATACAGAGACCAACCACTTGTGGTCTGAACGTAAGAATATAAAAAATATTAACTAAAAATCTAACTAAACTAACTTTGGATTAGTAAACAAGTGCCTAACTCCAAGATTGGCCGTATATTAACAAAAAGCCATATGTAGTACAGAGAACTGCTAACACTACGATACGTTTAAAATTATCAAGAGGATTAAACCTCTGGCCTTGAAGGCAACCAGCAACCGAGTAAAACTACTATGGCAAGCGACCTGCTTCTAATAGCTGCTTCCTCTCTCTTGCTTGGCAAAAAGCCACAACTTAAGTACTTGGCGTTAGCAGGACAAATTTGCATAAATAAGTTAAAGCTTTTAATTCTGGCCGGAAGTAGAAAATAAGAAGTGATAGTAAAGATTTAAAATAAAATAAACGTTAGTAAAACTTAGGATCCTTACAATTGAACCGCAATATTTCTGTTCACGTCGATCGAGATCTAATTATTGTTCTTAGAATATGGAATCAATGTGTTCAGGATAGTCATAAGGAACGTCGTGCAGGATCTCAGTGGCCCCCATCAGTAAGAGCCGAGCAGACAGACATCTTATCCGCATGGCCACAAGGGATCGGGCAGCCATGTCACGAATTCTGAGTCGAGAAATGGACTCGTTTACAAAACAAGTTTCTGCTCGAACAGTTTGACGATGTTTGCAGTAGCATGGGTTGGCATGGTTTCGGCTACCCTTTGACGACGCGTCACAGGTAAAAGCGCCTTCAATGGTGTAAACAACGACGAACCTGGATGTAGGAATGACGTCATATCATCTTTAAAGCTGAATCCCATGAGCATCACGATGGCCGCATCAGTGTTTGACGGCATCGTGGAGCACCCACATTGTCAGCTTGCATGGAACATTGTCATACTGGCCCATCAACTGAAGTGATGGTATGGGATGCTACATGGATACATGCCTCAATTATCTCTTGTTGGCATTCCCGGTTTATTGAACAGCAACGTTACATTTGCCAATCTCACAAACCACTCTAACGCTTTTTTTCTGTACTGTACTGACCTTCCTCAACACAGAAGGTGTTCGACTGTTGCCCTGGTTAGCATATTTTCCTAATCTGTGATCAATTGAAAATTCAATGGTTCTCGAGAGACTGCCATGCCATCACTAACCATCCACTACAGTCGATGAACTGTGGTCTAGTGTTGAAGCGGTCCCTGTATGTGCCACACAAACTTTGTTTGATTCCATGCACGGGCGGGTAAATGCTGTTACTGCTGCCAGAGATGCCTGTTCCTGGTATTGATTTCTGAGGATCTATATGTCATAATTTCCTGTAAATTCAAATACTTGTTTTTTTCAGCTATAATGTATGTGTCTAATAAATATCATTCTGTTACCTGCATTCCTTTCTGGTGCATCAATTTTAATGGCCAGTATTGTAAAATTCCCTGCGGACTACTATTGTCCCCTTAGCGATTTTTTAGTGTATGTTACTTATTACTAATTATATTATATTTTTTAATGACAAAAAATTAAAATTAATTCAATTTTATATTGGTATTAAGTAATTAAGTTAGTAGAAGAACATATATTATCATCCTAAATAGTTTCAAAACATTATTTTGCTTTCCATTTGAAACAACGTGAGATATTATTCTTTCATATTTAATATAGCTGTTATTAATTAATAAAGTATTATTTAAAAGCAATAGATGCAGTATACTTAACAGTATTATTTTTTAAGTTTTAATTGGATGGATTTGAACATAAATGCATTTTCTTCACGATACATCTAATTAAAAACATTCAGTGTTTTTATAGAATTATATTACATATTTTTTTCACATTTTTAAATATACAGAAGACATACAGTGGATGGACAAAAATATCGAAACACCTTGTGAAATGCATGTTTGAAAAGAAAGATTGATTTTAATGAAATATGTAGGTAGCGCTGCCGTTTTTGACTACTGACGCCACCTATACAACTTCGTAAATGTGCTAAACAGTTCAGTTGTTGTCAAGTACTGTTATGTGAGGTTGTCATTGCATTATGTCAGAGTTAACAGACTTCGAACGTGGGCAAATTGTTGGAGCACGTATTAGGTGCTTCCGTAAGCAAGGTAGCCGAGGTGTTTAGTGTTTCAAGAGGTACTGTATCGAAGATTTATTCCGCATATTTGAAAAGCGGAAAAACATCATCTGCTAAATCACAGCGCGGACGAAAGTGTGTCCTGAGTGATCGTGACAGACGATCATTAAGGGCAATTGTGACGAAAAATAAGAAGACCACAGCTGCAAAAGTTACTGCTGAAATGAATGTTGTGTTACCGAACCCTGTGAGTACCAAAACAATTAGAAGGGAGCTTCATAAACAGGGAATTGCTGGCCGTGCTGCAATTGAGAAGCCACTCATCAGCGATGCTAATGCCCGTAACAGGAAAAGGTGGTGTTTAAGTCATAAAGCCTGGACAATAGAGCAGTGGAAGCGAGTAATATGGTCTGACGAGTCTTCTTTCACATTGTTTCCCACTTCTGGCCGAGTTTACGTCTGGAGAACGCCATCTCAAGCCTATAATACAGACTGCTTGTTGCCAAGAGTGAAACATGGCGGGGGTTCTGTTATGGTTTGGGCAGCCATATCGTGGTTCTCTGCTAGCCCCATGATAACTGTGTCAGGGCACATGACTGCCAAGACTTATGTGAACATTTTGGCCGATCAAGTTCATCCCATAGTACAAACTTTGTTCCCCGATGGTGATGGTGTCTTCCAAGACGACAAAGTCCCTGTTCACACAGCTCATATTTTCCAGGACTGGTTTTCTGATCACGAGGATGAGTTGTCCCATCTCCCCTGGCCACCACAGTCACCAGACCTGAATATTATCGAACCTTTGTGGTCTACATTGGAACGGAAAGTGCGTTCTCGTTATCCACCGTCAACATCGTTATCTGAACTTGCCACCGTTTTGCAGGAAGAATGGTATAATATTCCCTTGGCAAACATACAGGAACTGTATTTATCCATTCCGAGAAGACTGCAAGCTGTTTTGGATGCCAACGGGTTTCCTACACCATATTAAGCAAAGAAACATGTTTTTTTAAAGGTGTTTCCATATTTTTGTCCAAAACATTCCCATATTCATATAATATCCAATAAAAGATTTCGCTATTGCACCTAGACCATGTTTATTGATAAACCATATTAAACTCTAAAAGAGATTATTTGGCCTAAAAGAGCCTGTTCTTTAAAATTTGAACCCTTTCAGATTTTTTAAACTAATTTAAGGCTATTAAATCATGGATATTTATTAAAAATTAAATAAATCTTGGTACTGACATTAATGAAATGGATGAATTTTCCGATTCTTGCGTAGCTATTCTACTGTTTTGATATAAATTTCAATTTGAGATCGGGACATACATCAAAACGATTTTGGTGTATTAAAGCACTATTCTACAGTCTAGTCTATTTCGGTTTCATTGGTTATGAGGTCAAGAAACTAACCATTAATTTCATTTTTATTTTGATATCATTCGAGAGTTCTAATTAACTGTTCTCTTTCATTTCTCAAGAACGTTTTTCCTACGATGACCGCCGATGAGCAGAAGTCAAGATTTTGAGAGATTATTGTTCATTCTTTACTTTTACACCAATTTCCCTACCTCATACATGCGATTTTGAATGCGAGCTATGGCGAATCCCGAGGTCAGCTAGTTAGAGATATTCTCTGTGTCATCAGCGTAGCATTCTATGATGCAGCTGTCGTAGTCATCGAACACTGGAAAGTCCAGGGTATATGAGATAGAGAATCAGTTCAGCAACAGACTCCTGGGGACATCTGCATTGACTTCCGTTTTGCAGAATAGTAACCGCCCTGTACAAGTAGAGAACAAATTTTGAAAGTCCTAAATTAGTACATGTAAGAGCATGAAATGGGTGCTGGAGAAAAATATAAGTATGGCTTTCTTCAGATGGCACTCCTGTGCTCACCGATAGATATAGTGGCGTTGTAGCTAAAGTTAGAGCTATGGTACTTCATGTAACATAGATCATTGTTCATTCACAAAGCGTTGGCGACCAAAGGTAAGTCATCTTAATTTATATCTGTGGCAGTATTAACATAATCAACTTTACTGAGGCAAAGCTTCTGACGAGCAGACTATTTTCAATACTTTGTTGATGGCATGGTTAGCGATTCCAAACAGCTTCTTCCTTCATTCTGAAGTTCTTTGGCTAAAGATCTTTGAATTAAGACAAGAAGTCCAGTTATGTTTAAACGAAATTAATGAAGATCTCGTATAATTTGCTACCGATGACCCATGAGTAAGTACACTGGTATAAGTGTCTGGTGTATTCTTGAAACTAGATGAACTAAATCTTTGTCTAAAAGGTAGTTGTTTGATTGTTTTCAACGCTAATGAGATAATAATAGTACTCAAGAGAAAACTTAGTTTGTGGGTTAGGTTTTCACCTTTTACTACCTTAGGATCTTATTTAGTAAAAATTTATATTGTTATTGGAAATAATTATGCGATAACAGAGGTTTGCATTTCCAAACTCTGAGGTCACAGTATGAAACTTATTTTCTAAGTGGTAAATTATAAGGAATTTTTATAGGTTCTTGATTCTTTCCATTGCTATTCTGAAAATGTAAAAAAAAAGTCATTGCATAAAGAAGAACAGTAAATTGAATACACTAATGAGAGCCGGACTTAAAAATGAAATTCCAAGCAGAAGGTATGTTTGATTTGCCGACCTCATTAGCAGTTAAAACGGAACATAATGAACTGTAGAATGGTATTTTAAAGAGCATAATTTAGTTTATTAAATCAGTAACTAAACATAGTTTGCATTTTGTTCGTTATTATGCTTTTTATTCATTATGAACCGAAGCAGTAGGATCTCGGCGCTAAAGTATAAGAAAGATTTAGATCAACAATTAATTAATTGAAAAATAAAAGACAGTCACTTTTTGGTCATCGATCAAATATCAAAGTTTATAGACAGTGGCTGTTTATTTTATCTCAGGCAAATTGATCCCATTATTTCCAGAAAGAAAAAAGAAAACTTTGTATTTTACATTTTAAATTCTCAAAAAAAAAAAAAAAAAAAAAAAAAAAAAACTAATGCTGTTTTTAAATCTTTGACTTATACGAGAACTTACATCAGTGATAATATCGAATCTAACTCTGAATAGTTAATGCTTAGAATTATCAAATTAAGTAAGAAACGGTTTTATATTTAATAAATTGGATCTTCATAGCTAATTTACTGGCATTATTTTAAAATACTGAAAGACTAAAAAACGTTTAACACAAAATATACAGAGGGTGTTTATACACTTTTATAACGATTTAAATATAACGCAAATGTTTTCAAATAAACATTCCATTTCCAATAATAATCAGGTAACCGATTATTATTGGAAATGAAAAAAATATCATCTACATCTTTTAAATTTATTCCTTTTTTAAAATGTCCACATGTAAACAAGCTGTTGATTGAAGGATATATTTTTGCTGTTTCCGAAGAGAAATATTAATATATATATATATATATATATATATATATATATATATATATATATATAAAACATTCGTGTGCAAAATTAAGAGAATATGCACATTATATCGAATTTCTAAAAATCTTTAGCCAAATCTCGAATCAAATTTCTCATTTCATTAAAATTTTAATGAAATTTGGTAACTTCGGGATGGTTCTCGGAGGGAATTGGGGCGAGATGAAACTGCCCTTCTAAGAGCGTTTCAGATATGCTGTATAGGGTTAATGTCAGAGATCTGGCTGGCCAATCCATTCGGCGAATAGCCACAGTTTCCAAGTAATCGTCAACGAGTTGATCCCTATGTCGACGTTCGTTGTCATCCATTAACAGGAGCCTAGGTCGAACTGCATCCCTGAAAATTCGAACATAGGTGTCAGAGAGCATTTAGCAAACAAATGCAGGTTTGTGTGACAGTCCAACATAATGCCTGATCAACCCATTACCCTTCCACCACCATAATGATCCTTCCAGACTCTCGCCAAAAGAACGAACGCGAAGAAACAGTGTCCAAACTGAATCTCGAGTCATCTATAAGAAGGATGGTGTTCCACTGGTCTAAGGCGCATGTTGCCTGCACCATGCTAAACTCGCTGTCTTGTGTGCTGCAGTGAGCGGGACGCAAGCAGTGGGTCTTTTGGCATACAGCTCTCTTTTATGAAGCCTTCGGGCTACTATAGACTATGAAACTTGGGTTCCAGCTGCAGCATACAGCCGACATGAGAGCTGTGAATCTGTATCAGTCCTGTGTCGGCGAGCTGAAAGTGCTAAGTAACGATCCTCATTCGTCATTGTGGATTCTCATCGACCTTGTTCAGGTTCTCTCGATATGGATCCAGTGTCCTTAAACTGTTTCCACAAATTGCAGATGACGGTGAGCATTACACTGAACTCTGCAGCCACCTTAGCTTGTAATTGGTCTGCTTCCAGTCCACCGACTATGTACTTAACTCTTGCGGGAAACACGGCCAATGTCGTGAAGGAGCACGACCATACTAAACCCTGAAAACTGCAATTGGCCTGCCTTATGTAATTGGCTTGCCTTCGCTCGTAATTGGCCTGCCTCCAGTCTACCCACTATTCGCCATTTCATTTCGTCATCCATATGTTCGTGGCTACTCAAGATTTACCTGATATCTTATAAAATGTACTGAACTCTTGCGGGAAACACGGCCAATGTCGTGAAGGAGCACGACCATATTAATACCTGAAAACTCCTCGTGCGCTTATACCCCCTCCACAATCACAGCTCCACAGACGCGCACGTATACGCTTATGTATTGGACTCTGAATATTTACATAATTCTTCGGCGGTATAATAAGTACCTTCGGCTCAATAAGTTTCGTAAAAATGGACATAATTTGTTAATTCTCTTTTGCACACGAGTGTGTATTGTGACCCTTGTTGAAGGATGGATTTATCTAAATGACTGGAACAAAAAAATGTGTATTAATTATCGAAAACAAAGAGAAAAAAGTGTAGAAACTTAGTTCTGTCAATGCAAAGAGGGTTTCAGTAAGGGGTTATGAGTATCGCGTGGTTCTCTTACAGTGGGAAATTAATAATAAGAAGAGTGGAAAAAAGTCTTTCAACTCAATGTACTATCATAAGAGAGTTTTACATCCGACAGTTACAGAAGAAATTCTATTTCTTTATTCCAGTGACTTTCAAAGAGTAAAATTACTTCCAAATCTACCATTGCTTTCCTTGGAAAAATGAAGACATACAAGCACTGCATATACAGTTTTTCAACGTCTTCCTGCAAAGTTCCGCAACGTTTCGCCTATGGACTATTGTGCCTTTGGTTAGTTTCAAAAATCTCTTTCTAAGTGGAAACCCGACACGATTGATAGACTATGGGAAGTAATGAGAAAGGAATGGAAATTAGTAGACCTGGAAATTTTAAGAGAATCCTTTCTATCATGGAAATCACGCAGACGTATAGACCAGAAAAAAGGTTTTCGGATTGAATATTTAAAAAAATACTCTTTACAATTTAAGCATTAATTAAATGGCTTTAAAAATCTTTCTGAAATGTGTACACACCATCTGTAGATTCCTTTTCAAAACCCTAGGAAAGAATTTGGAAATAAATTTAAATCATTGAAAAAGACTCAGCATTTTTAAATTCAAATATTCTGTTATACACAACACTAATATAAAATATACAGTTAACAAATAATATCGTGAGCGTCGGAAATTTTATTTAAATTAAAATCACAAATTAAATTAAGTCATAAAATTTCAGTTTGTTGTTATTCAGCATGTTATGTCCAACCTTAATAATCATTTTAATCATCTTTTGACAGAATGCATATTTAAAGACGATGGACCGTTCATTACACCAATTAATGTTTTCTCAAGGTACATTACATAAATAATTAGCATCATTACGTAAGCACATAAATTCACGAAATGAAAGGAAACATATTTTAAAAAAATAACACAATTTTTTGGATGTTTCACAACGATATTTAAATAAATTCAACCATCTTAAGCGACAAACCATTCCTTAAAGTTTCGATCTTATATCGATCTATCTAGTAAACAGAAAGTAACCTCTTCCAGTTTACCAGATACGATATTCTTCGTTCTTCGATTGAAACATGTACCCACTGTTGAATTTTGAGCAATATTTCATATATTTCCAATGCCATCTTCCGCAAACAAGCTTATGAAAGCTGATAAAGGTACAAAAATTGTGAAATTTATCAACTAAAGCAGAGACCAAAATCATACTTTTGCACTCGCCTAAATCCGTTATCGACGAAAGAACGATTATCTATAACATATTTTGCATCCAGCAATATCGGTTGTCTTAATGGATTTGAAAAGTTGATTTATAATTCTATAATGGTCCTAAATTATGGCGTCTCCCCTCCACATTGAATATTGAATTACTGCATTAATCGCTAATGGTTTTGTATACCGATAGTAAAACGTCTCTCTGTCAGCATTTGCTGTTCAGTCTGATTTTATATGAAACAATTTAACTAGTCATCTCTTCTATACCTTATAAGATATTTTATTTACAAAAATTAGAATTATGAATTCATCTTTTTGAAAATTAGATTGAACAGATTGGAAACTGTTCAGATTTTTTTTCACTCAAAACCTAACAACCTTCTGATAGAGTGCCTGTATAATACTGATACAATCGATTTCCGAATTCTATTATAATAAATCTAAATCGAATAATAATAACCGCATAATTCTACACCAATGGTAAATCTCTTTCAATCAATACTCGCTCTAGTTTTAAAACGAATTAATTAGAAATATCACAAAGAAATCATCTAATTTAAAGAATTTCATATTTAAGTTACTCTAGAAACACAAATCAAAAGAATATTCTTTTTCTACTGTTGCCACTTATTTTCTTCAACTCAGGATTTTATTTTAATCGAGTGCGCTCTTACTGTTTGTTGGCCACTCAATGGTAGTGAAAAATCCTTATTCAGATCGGAGCAGTACCGTTGCCATGGCAACAACATCTCGGAAACAAAACTGGAAGTAATAATTATACCTTTCCAAGAATTCCCGTTTGCTCGTTGGAATGAGTTAATTTCTAAAGGAAAGCTTCCCTTATATATATTATAAAGAAACAACACTAGTTTGAACTTTAAAGTAGATAAAACTGAATCTTAGACTGAGGCTGAACAGAGAAAAATTTCAGTTTATTTAAAAAAAAAAAAAGAATATGACACAGATACTTCTTCAAAAAATGAAGACATTCTGCGTCATTTTTCTTTAAAAAAAAAAAACCATCAGATCACAGATTAACCTAAAAAGTTTTTAAAAATAAAGATATTTCAAAAAAAAAAAAAAGGTGAAAATTATAAAAAATATTTCGAGTTTCTTCCAGCTACTGCTGCAAATTCAGGAAACAAATCTCTTATTATTGATTAAAATTAAAACGCATCTCAAAAATAATTTCGATTATGAAAACATTGCTCATTCTGCCTTTCCTTTTGCATTTAAAATGATACATAATAAATACATATTTGTTCAAGTGCGTAAGCATTTGAACAGAACTAAAATCAATTATATAGACAGTCTTTCGTCTTGTAATCTATACGTTGCTCCCAAAATATTCATCGTAATAAATGAGTTTTATTCATGTTGCTGAACAAATGGCGTACATAAGAATAGAAAAGAGCAACTAAGGTTATCAGAAATCTATTTTATTTTAAGAAATTCATGGCATAAAATAACATTTGTTACAAAATATCGTCGAGTAAACGTGAAATTATTTTGTGTCATATAATTAATTTACACTGTATAGGATACCATAGTTAGTAAAACTATATAAAAATCTAATGCATCGGCGTTTGACAACAGCACTAATTGTGTGTGTGTGTGATTATGGCAAAGCTTCGAGAGCTATCTGCCTAAGAGGAGGGATGCCTTCGTGGAGGACTTTCTAAGGGAAACTGGCTCGTATACACGTTACACATGGGGAAATCCACGAAAACGTCCATGCAGCCAGCCCGTTCGCGGGATTCGAACTACCAGTGTTCAGCGACTTTACCGCTCGGCCGCTGGTGGGCCAACAGCACTAATTGATGGCAAAGTAAATAATAATAAAAACACTATTTATATAACAAAATAAAAAGCAACTATAACACTATTTATATAACAAAATAAGAAATGATTAGGTATACACTAAATCTGCAGAAGAATTATTATAAGTTTAAATAATGTTTTTACGAATGATATAGGACAACATTTGAAAACAATATATCGCGAGATTAATTTTAAAGAGATTACGAACTTGCGCGCCTAGAAGTATAAATAATTATTTAAAAAAGTATAATGATTTTAATGAGTCCAGATGATGTAATTTCATGTGTCTGGCTAACAATGAATGAATAAGAATACAGATCAAGAACAGTGGTTATTGCTTTTAAATTACTTAGTTTGTGATTAACCAAACAGATTAAATTGGAAAACAAAAATATATCATATGTTTTGCCGATGTTTCATATGTTTTGTTTGCAACACACTGGTGCTTGAATGATAAAAAGAATTTTACTTTAGACAGTGTTAAAACATTTCTTTTAAATCGCCGATTTTTCCGATTAAATTAGAAACATATACATCTTACGCTTGGACGAATAAAAAGACTGCTCTTAAACTGCTGAGTTTGTTAATCAGACTTTTCATTAAGTTAGAATAAAACAAACGAATAAAACAAAATAAATTTCAAAAAATTTCAAATTTCGGATTCTGCGGCTGTATATGTTCAAAATTTGGTGGCTCTAGGTGTCACCATTTTTATTTTTTAAAATGCAAGGAACAAAAATACGTGTACACATGTACACATACAGATTCTTCCCTATTTAATAATAGAGATGTAGAACGTTAAAAATTTACTTATCACAACTCATTTCATGAAGAAAATATCGTCATTTACAAGCACAGGGAGGTCTTAAAAAACATCCTCGTTATATGAACCCTTAACGGCTATCCAATCCACTTAACCAATCGAAATGAAATTTTAAATATTGTTATTTGAAGGTACTCGAGATTGTGATGATTTAAGGCACTAGATCTCTATTAGTTACGGTTACAGTGGACAATTTCTAAATTTTGGAACGGCAGCACCCACTTTTTTCGAGCGTAATCTGATCAGTGCACTGAAAAACCATAAATGGCGTTGGAACAATCGATACACGTATGACGAAAACTGCCGGTGTAAAACATTTGCAAAGAACCAATAACATCACAAGACAGCGGAGAGAAAAATTTTTATTGGAGTTAAAATGTTCAACGTGCCCACCTTTACAGATGACAACGCATTGCATGCGGGAGATTGTTGACAACAGTGACGAACGTAACACTGCAGGAGTCTGTATTACTTCAAAGTTTATGGCATCTTTCAAATTCTGACAAATCTCGTGGATTTGATGGGTATATCTTAGATTTCAGATGACCCTAGGACAAGATATCCGTCGGAGTTAGTTCGGGGAGTAGCGGTGGCCACAAAACTGCGAAGTTACGAGATACGAGGGCCATCCAGGAAGTAGATTACGTTTCCGTCTGTGTCCGCTAGGGGCGGGGCTAGCGCGGCCATCTTGGGGTCAGAGCGTTGCGCAGCTCAGTCTGCATCTAGCCGTGCTAGTGAGAGGTTCGTGCTGTGCTCCGTTCAGATACTGTGACGGTTTGAAATGTCTGCGTTAATTGAAAATCCCGCGAGCTGCGAGGTGCGCTCAGTAATAAGGTTTCTGACTGCAAAAAACTGTAAACCGATAGAAATCTATCGGCAGCTTCGTGAAGTGTATGGGGACAACATTATCACTGAAGGTGGAGTGCGTCAGTGGGTCATAAGATTTCAAAATGGCCGAACCAATGTTCACGACGAAGATCGAAGTGGGAGACCCAGCATAGTGACCGCCGAACTTCTCGAAAAAGTCGATGCTAAAGTCCGTGAAAATCGAAATTTCACAATAACGGAACTTTCTTTGAGTTTTCCACAAATTTCGCGAAGTTTGTTGCACGAAATCATCAGCGAAAAGCTTGGTTACCACAAGTTTTGTGCAAGATGGATTCCAAAAATCTTGACAGAGGACCACAAAAATCAGCGAATGGCTGCAGCGTTGAACTTTTTGGACGCTTACCATAAGGATGGTGACTCTTTACTCGATCGCATCGTTACTGGTGACGAAACATGGGTGAAACATGTGAACTGTGAAACGAAATTGCAATCAATGCAGTGGGGGCACACAAGTTCTCCCCAAAAACCCAAGAAATGCATGCAAACAATGTCGGCAAGGAAGATGATGGCGACTGTTTTTTGGGACAGAAAAGGTGTAATTTTGGTGGACTTCCTGGAAAGAGGCACTACAATAAACTCTCAAAGGTATTGCCAAACTCTCCAAAAACTCAGAAGAGCAATTCAAAACAAGCGCAGAGGAATGTTGAGCTCTAAGATCTTGTTGATTCACGACAACGCCCGGCCCCACACGGCAAATGTCACTCGTAAAGTTCTTGAATCTTTTAAGTGGGAGTTGTTTCCTCATCCGCGGTACAGTCCCGACCTGGCACCGAGCGACTTCCACCTATTCCCAGCAATGAAGAAGTGGCTGGCTATGCAGCGTTTTGATGACGACGCACAGCTGCAAGAAGAGGTAACGAAATGGTTGAAGGCGCAGGCGGCCGAATTTTTCGACGAAGGAATTTCCAAGCTCGTACATCGCTACGATAAATGCCTTAATTTGTATGGTGACTATGTAGAAAAGTAGTATTTGAATGTGGCTTTCATCTGTATATAATAAAATTTGTTTCCTATACTTTGTTTATTTTTTTATTCCAAAACGTAATCTACTTTCTGGATAGCCCTCGTATTACTCTACCTTAAAACGTTGCACACGTTGAAAACGTGCATTTCCAATAAATGTGTTTTTCCCTCTCCTCTTTTATGTTGCCAGTGGTCCTTTACAATAGTCTTTGCAAATGTTTTATGCCGGCAATTTTCGTCATACGTGTATCGTTCCAACGCCATCTACGGTTTTTCAATGCGCTGATCAATTTGCGCGGGGAAAAAAGCGGGTGCTGTCATTCGAAAATTAAAAAAAAATTTACTGTAACCATTTTATTGTAACTCCTACTTCAAAGTAACTGTGAGAGTTATGTTGTTTTAAATCATCACAATCTCGAGCGCATACCTTCTATAATTTCATTTCGATTGGTTCAACGGATACACCGCTAGGAGGGGGCTGTTTATATCGATAGTGTTTTTTAATAAAATGCTACGCTATGTACTTACAGATACTCTCAACATGAAAATGACTAAGAGGGTCAAATTCATTTCTGGGTAGGAATGCACCAAATTTATCAGCAGAAGCAGCTATTTGCGATACTTATCACCTCCAAAATAACTAGGAATAAGAGCTGAAACAAATATTCACGTTGTTAGCAAACAAAATATGGATCGTTTTATAAATTTACTACCACCAGCGATAAGAAGAAATCAGAACTACTAACGCTCCAGCGATAAAATTTCAAAAACTTTCTCTCTTCAAAACCACTATCGATTTTCACTGCGAAAAGCTATCTTAAAGGCGCCAAAATATCTGAGAATGCTGCTTATAACTTTCAGATTCTTCGCTGGATGGTTAACGGCTAGAACTACTGATGCATCATGGCTTTGCTTTTATATATAGTCTGGTCGTTCTACTTCATATTTGATCCCATGGCAACAGTACTTGCAGTCAGTTGGTTCCTCAACACCCTGAGGTATTCAAAAGCTGAATATATTCAAGACTTTAAATAAAACTGTTTACGTACTACGCATATAACCAATTCCTACGCTTCTATACATTTTAAAATGTATCTACACTATTGCACTCACAGTACGGGTTCTATGGAAAATCAATAGAAATTGTCATGATGCATTACTTAGAAAATAAATGGCAAACACTTAAATTCAATCAATATCTGCATATTTATAACTGAAATACTGTCAGAAACTTTTACTTTATCTACAACTAATAAACGGCTTATTTGAATGTGTCAAATAGGAGATTAAAAGAAAAGCAAAACCTACAATAATTACTTTTATAACCTTTGTCCTCAGGGTTATTGTCTTAAGCCCACAAAGCTCGGACCTAGGACTCCTTAAGTTATAACGAAATGGTAAATCATCCTCATAACCCATAGAGGTTTCAATCTGAAGGCCGACGACAAACAATGGAATTGTTTTTTTTTCTCAGAGAAACAAAGAAGGTGAACACTGGAGGCAGGAGCGGATTAGGACATTTAGAGGCTCCATGCATTTAACTCTTTTGCATCGATAGAGGACAAAATCTGTACCCTGAAAAGGCCCTGTATAAGAATTTCTGTTGTAATGGATTTCTCCGCACTCAGTTAATAGTATGCTACACCCTGCTTAAGAAAATAACCTACTTAAGTGAATCTATTACTTCTCTTTTGGGGATCTTTGTGTGGTTTCACCCACTACGTGCATTTCTCCCTAAGATAGGATTGCAACTGCGAGCATCAATAGCTGAACGTTGACGCTAAACAAACAAAGAAAAAAAACCTGTTTGGAGGGAGGTAAAGGAGAGGGAAGGTGCATTCAAAATTAGAGAGCTACTATACTCATTTCAAAAGAATAATTGACGTGTCATTTAACAGCTTCCGAAACCAGAGAGCCAAGCATTAACGTAATGGAGGAAAGCACAGGTAGAAATAGATTTAGGCGTTGGAGCGACCTGCCGATACTTGAATACATGGGCGATTTCGTTGAGAAAGAGTTTAAAGATTTTGGTACTCTCAAGATAAATTTACAGCAGTTGATCACCCATTCCATCTGCTTTGGTTTTAGGTTTATCGACACTATAGAGTCCATAATAAAATCGACAAGGTGAAATTTTTATGGTGCCCTCTTTCCTGAGTTACATGCTTATTTTTCTTAATGGTTAATAAAAACGCCAAACAGTTTTTAATCGCTTTGTCTAGGGGTCTCCAACCTTTTAACCCAAAGCCGTATTGGCCCTTTAACGAAGATTCAAGGATCAAAGACTTAGTTCATCACACCATGCTGACGTAATTATGAGGAAGTTCACACATGTTTTTAAATAAGGTTACGAGATTTTTGCGACTCCATTTGTACCACTATGATACTACCGAATTTTTTTTTTTTTTTTTCTTTTTTTCTTTTTTCTTTTTTCTTCTTCTTCTTCTTTTTTTTTTTTTTTTTTTTTTTTAAGCTTTTATGCAGTATCACCTAACGCAAATTTTTTAAAAGTGTTTAAACATTTACAAAAATATTTCTTGTCCCAGAATATCAGAGAGTTCTTCGGTTTGCAATATAACTTTAGCTGGATTTACCTCTCCGTTGTAATAATTTATTGGTTTCCTTTCCCTCATTAGGTATATCATATTTTGGGCAAGTTCTGTGTGGGGGAAAAAATCCCCAAAATTAAAATTAATTATGACATATACAGAACAAAAATTAAGATTTAAACAAAATCACTGCTGGTAGTTTCTGTGAACAAACCTAGAAGACCACTATAAAAGATGATAAAAGATAACACACGAAATCTTTATACTGGTAAAAAGTATAATGGCAAAATGTTTAATAAAGTGTTACTATATTTCACTCACTGTAAGCTTAGAAACGATGGCATAATGTTTATAATATGCTTTATAATGAACTTGAATGGCAGCCAATGTATTTATAGATTGGTTGTTATATAAAATAGTTAATGTACTATATGTTACTTTGCTTATTTTAAATTTTATATAAATATTAAAAAAAAAAAAATTGGTGGTTCGCTAGCGTAGTTTGGAGTTCCTTGGTGTTGAGGATGTGAGACGAATCAAATTAGTATTGACCGTTCTAATTCATCCTATAGTTATTCATTTGTGATAAAATCAGAGATCTTTGCAGATCAGTCAAGTTCCTCTATTTCCATTTCATGTATTCGATGCATTACAGACCTGAGTTTATGAATGGAATTCATGCTGATGAACGTATGGACCCATGCCTAACCAATTCAACAGCGTAAGGAATACAGAGTTATCAAGAATATTTAGGATAAACGTAAAAAATCATAACTTATTCTACAGAAAAGCAAACGCACGCAAATGTAAGGTTCAAGAAAAACAGAAATTCTCTCAATCGAGTTGGGTCTTCACTGTGACCATTACCTGATCTTTCCAAACTTTCCATGTAATTTCCCGGAAATGAAACATTTTCCTTCTAATTCAGAAGTCAAACAACAAAAATCAGCGTTATATTTACAAAATTTTCACAGGACTAGTTTCGATGGTTTTACCGAACCACCATCTTCAGCTGCAAAACCGCAAATGAACAAGATAGGAAATAATGATTAGATAAGATAAGAATGCCTGGACAAGAATAATCAAGTGGCGCCATCTGTTGGTGAAACCAGAACTAAAACATAATTTCTTTAAAGGCCGAAGGCAAATTTGGATTGGAATTAGGATCGTTAACTAGAACAGAAAGATTTTTATGAATGTGAAATGCCTCTAGAAAATCCAGTTCTCCAATGGAAGATGTTTTTTGAATAATTTTGGCAGCAGAAAAACTGAAAGTGTGGTTTTCGGACCAACAATGTTGAGCAACAGAAGACTTCTGTGTTTCCTTTTTTCTAACATATGCCTCATGTTCCTTGACGCGAAATTTTAAGGCTCTCTTAGTTTGGCCAATGTAAATTAAACCACACTGGCAAGGAATCCTATAAATACCCCAGGGTTTTCCTTCTGTGTACATAGAATAGAACTAGTCTAGCGGCAGGGCTATGAGACAGTTGCGGATACATTTCATTGTACGAATCTCAAGTCAGGCATACCTTAAGCTCCCAATTAGTGATGTTAATAATGTAAAACCATAGTAATCCAAATGGCTCTGGATGCATAAAAAAAGCTAAGTCCTCTAAGGTTTATACAGAAGCAACATATAATAAAGCTAATACAGATCACTCAATCCCGCTCCCCAAAGAAAAGTCTCTTACATTTCTTTGTTTGATAGCCAAGTTGACTGTATTTCGATCAACATGGAGAATATCTGCGGAAAGATATGTAGTTATTAAATTCGAACCCAGTTTGAAATTGGAAGAAAACAAAATCTTCGACTGACGTAGATTTTGAATAAAACATATCAGTTTCGAAAATGATCTGGTACAGGTTCCTCTTCTTCGAACACAAAAGGTTATGCAAAGGTAGAACAAGGAAACAAGCAGATATGCAATTTTTAATATTCCATATCCTCCGTCTTATTTTTGACTACTAAGACATTCCAGAAGACCTTCATCCATTTATCAGGCATCATTCTTCTAAAAAAGGAAGGCCATCGGTAAAGCTTTGTGCTGTGGATCTGCAGAGAGTAAAATATTTATGTTGCAAACAGAACCAGGCTGAATAGTACATTATTTTGCTTTGAAAACCTGGAGAAGGGATATATAATAACTTTCAACATTTGCGGGGGGCGGAGAGTATTCCTGACCCATGGGATCAATTAAAAGAGCTAGAATTTGCTGTTATTTTTTCTCTTTGGCTCTACATATTCAAACGAATAATCTTTTTCAAGGATGAACACCTTATCAAAAGTAAATTGAGAAATAAACTTATTAATGAGAATTTGGAATCCTCCTTTGAAATTAAAAACAACAACATGCAAACCTGACTTATTCCAACTTTCTATGGAAAGACAGAATCATTGTTCACACGTGTTTTGTCATTTTTTTTAATGTAAAAATAATTTTGGTCAATAAATAAGATTGCTATTACTTTAATAATAATGTATCTGGTTTTATTCAACGTTAGTAGCTAATTTAAACCAAATCCTTAAAAATATGATTCTTGAAAAGAAATTTGGCTTTCAAAGAAATTTTAATCGTACTGCTGATCTTTGGCTCTTCTGATGAATGAGTTTGCCGATTACTGTACTAGAGTAAAGTTATACAAGCGACTAACTGCCATTATATAAATTCCACCATAGAAATGCCGAAGTAATAATTTGCACATCTTGCCTAATTGTGCAAAAATGTGCAAGGAGTTTACTCATTTGACCAGCCAATCCCTCAGCAACACGGAAAGATTATTCCTGCATTTTAGTACAACAAATTAATAGCTGGGTTCTCTTCCTTTCGTTCACATGGCCAAGCTGATAAAATTTGTATGAATGGTGCAGTGTTGTGAAGCTGGCTTCCTTTTGCATGAGTACTTTAAAATCAATCCTATCAGGGTTATCGAAAATTTGAACGAAGATCATCATTAAAGGTTTTGACAGCTTAATTCATTAGCTATTAGTTAGTTTTCGAATAATTTATCGAATATTAAGGATTCTTAGAAATTGTATTAATTACAACCTCAGTTTTATTTCTAACTCAACCTATTGTAGCTTTTCCATAACTTAAAGTACTTTATAAAATATTCGATAGAATTGAGAAAAAGAATCAGCATTTTTGTTGAAATCAACAAACAGTTTTCATTGCATAATGCCTTTTCTCCCCCCCCCCCCCAATGAGGCACCCAACACTCAAAAGCGTAGGAAATAACGGAAACAAACTGGAGCAAAACCCCGATCGATTTTTTTGCCCACCTCGCCTCCCTCTTCTCGAGGCTCATGTGCCTATCAGGGTTGTTATCGTTGCGAAGTTTGTGTCAGCGTCACGCATGAACGCTTCACGAGATCGTGCTGTCCGCGCTGACACATCTGCTTGACGCTAAGGACCACTTTCGAGAAGATCTTTTCTCCTATTCATCAAACTAGCGAATCGTAAAAGTGATTCTTTTCTTTCGGACTCATCGAATACATCAAATATTTAAAGCAATGGAAAGTTTCATGTCGAAAAAAGAAAAGGAGGGGACAGAAGTCTTGCGCTGTATAAGTAATCCAAAAGGCAATATCATTAATATTTTTTACCGTTTACTGATGAAGTAGAAATCCTTTCAAATTTTGGTATTTAATTTGGTATTGAGTGGAAAAAAAAGTTTCAGATTTTAATAAAATAAATCGAAATAAAAAGAAATTCAATCTGACAGATTAAAATTTGATATCCGAACAAAGTTCAGTGGAACAGAATTCCTAGTGAACTGTAAGATACTAGCTCAGTTTTCTTTCTCTATTTTTATAAAAGCTTGTCAAATAAATCGCGAAGTTAAAATGCGAAGAAAAGGATGTTGCCATTCACTGAACATTAAAAGACTGACAATCAAGAACTAAGACCTTTTAAATTTAAATGCTTAAACGGGAAACGAACAGTAAATAAGAGTCAAAATGATTGGAATTTGAAAAAGGACATATTTTGTGTTTTATAAAATTTCACGATTTTTTCAATGATATTTAATTTTTTTATACTGATGAGAAACTAAATAAATATGTAAAATAATGAATAAATAAAAACAGAATTGAGATTCCGTAACCTTTTGACTACAAATTAAAAAAAAAAAAAAATTATCCCTTTTTCTATCTAAGTGACCAAAATATGATATAAATATTGTAAATTTAGCCTTTGGAATTTTTTTGACAAACGGTTTTCAAGGCAAAGCCTGGGCACACACATGTACCAGCCGCAGTTAATGGTGGGATACATACGTCCAACACGTAGCGATGGACCTATTACCGTGAAAGACCAAAATTGAAGAATGTCGACTTTCACCGGAGAATGTCAACATTCACCAAATGCATCGGTGAAAGATCGAATATTGCATTACATTCTTGTACATTCGTACCCTCACCGGTGTATGTCGACAATCACAGATATGCTCTGGTGTAGGTCGAAAAGAGAGGAGTATATGTACATGCTGTCATTGCAAAAGGAAGTGTTCCACAAATAAATGCAGTTGTAAAAGCAAAGACCTCTTGTGCAATTCAAAGCGTAATAATAGTTTAAGTTGTTGCAATAAATAAGATTGGAATCACATAATTTATTAAGTTTTTAACTTCTATTATTTTCCTTTCTCATTTTGAATGTACTGTGTGTTTTAAGTTCTTATGTTCTTAAGTTCTCATTTTAAGTCTCAAGTGCGTTTTTTCGAGACTGAATTACGGAGAAGAAAATATAATATTCTTATATGTTTAACATTCATCATTAGCACATGGTAAATGCCGACATTTACCCGTGTAAGTCAGAAATAAGAGTATTTGGAAAATATTTCGGACATGCACCAAACGACTATGTGAATGTTGACATTCACCGGTGAAAGTTGACATTCTCCAGACTTCGGTGTTTCACCGTAACAGACCTACTATAAGCACACCTATTATTCTGGAAAACCTTATTATATGAAATAGATTTTACATCGTATGGTACAGGGTAAAGCATTTTCTTTGCATAACCCAACATTACGCATACGACAACTCATATTTGTTCATTTGTGTACAACCAGCACAGCGCCATCTTGATTTTTCAAGTAATGGAAGATGATCTCCAACATGTCGGTGATTTTAAGTAGAAGGTGATTTTAATCCAGCAGTAATTTTTAAACTTTTAGTGGGACATATATGTTCCATTAATACTCAAAGGGTTAACGGTGATCGAAATCAGGAGCTGACAGTTCAGATTCAGAAGGAAATATGCCAAGCAATTGCTGAAGTGATGTAATTAAAAGAACAAGTAAACCCATTGTGATTAGCTATTAGTATAATTGTTATCTTAGAATATGCATTCCAAAGATGTTTTTTTTTTACCCTTCTGGTTTTCCTCGTAATCATGGTAATGATTTCTACAGAAGATAGTCAAGTTCTCTAATTTGCTAAAATGGCCACATTCTCTCCGTGAGTTACCGATGTCATATGCTAAGATCGTAAATGAGGGGGAAAGTCAAAACGACCTTAAGATGCCTATTTTAAAGTAAGTTTGTACTCATCGGTAATTCTAATATTTTTATTATTTCCGCAACTATTTTTGCTGACTTTCTGAGATTTGTACATAATTTTTTTCGCAAATATCGAATAAATTTGGGAGTTTCAGATTTTTTTTAACATTTAAAGAATTTTTGTTTTAATCTTTCATATTTAAACAACTTCAACCTCACTTTAATTTTTTGCAGCGTTGGAATGCGTAGGAAAGTTAATTCAAAGTCTTAAGTAGAACTTTAGACCTTGAATTAACACTTACTTTTTTACCTGAAAAAGCACTTTTCTTAAGCTATAAAATACAATAAAAAAATTTTAATTAATAAAAAACTATGCCAAATGATCTTTATCATATATTATATTGAAATATTACTTATTATTATTTAGTCTTTATCAGATATTATATCGAAAAATTTCTTCATATCTCCTAAGCACTTTTGAGAGGAAGGGGGAGTAATTGTAAATGCTTGGCAATTTTCCAGAATTTTTTTAGTGTTATTATTAGCTTGATAAAATTTATTTTCCTAGAAGAGACACGTAATAATTCTGCAGGTTTTCCCATTAGGATTGGATTATTCAATCAC
This sequence comes from Stegodyphus dumicola, assembly GCF_044657685.1. Classification (NCBI taxonomy): domain Eukaryota; kingdom Metazoa; phylum Arthropoda; class Arachnida; order Araneae; family Eresidae; genus Stegodyphus; species Stegodyphus dumicola. The sequence continues at coordinate 138,080,650 of NC_140776.1, forward strand.
GGCAAAGCACACGAGGGCTATCTGCCTAAGGGGGGGGATGCCTTCGTGGAGGACTTTCTAAGGGAAACTGGCTCGTATACACGTTACATATGGGGAAAACCACGAAACATATGGGGAAACCACGAACGGGCAGCCAGCCCGTTCGCGGGATTCGAACCTCAGACCGAACTACCAGTGTTCAGCGTCTTTACCGCTCGGCCGCTGGTGGGCCTTTCCCATTAGGACAGACCACAATTAGTAATTACCACTTCAAGCTAGTAAGAATGTTAAACTCAAGATAATATAAAAAAGCCTCAAACGCGTTAGCTTGCACTGTGATCTCTCGATACTCTGAACTCATCTCATGATCTCTCCGGTCTTGTATAGCTTTCCCATACGCCCAGAAATTTTCCAGTACCTTCGATTTTTCTAAATTGCTGGAAGACATACACAGTTATGGTTGCATAGGGCAGAATACTGTTACAGGTACATAGGTATAAGACCAAACATACAAGACCTAAATGCCGCCAAATCGTAACGAAGTTTGGCGATTTTTGGCGGTTTCTGGCGAAATTTGGCGCTAAAATCAAAGAACATGAATTCTCTCTATATATATTCTTTGCTTTTGTCGTTAAGCTTGGCGCTGTCTCACCACATTTACCTCAGTATTAAACGGACTTATTCTTGTAAACTTGTTTTTCTGGCGATGCTTCACTCTCTTGAGGCCTTTCCATTACACAACAGATACTACAATTTACATATAATTTCAATAAGATTATTCACATATATACAAAATTCGTAACAATATGATTCTGATATAGAATGTATTGGTATTTAATTAGCTATTCTAAGTTTTATATGATTTGTATAATTTTATTTTGCAATTTTCTTACACTTTTATACTGAGAAAATTCTGAGAGGGAAGGAAAGCTTTTATTTATTTATTTACGATGAAAATTCCTCAAATTTTAAAATAATAAATGCATAAATTGTTGTGTTCTAAGCACTAGTTTAAGCAAAGTTTAGAAATATACCACTTATTGATTTAAAACAAAATTAAATAGAAATATTAACTCATTAAGCATACAAATATACAAAAACCGAATTTCAAAATTTTCATCTTTTTCCGAACCATTTTTAGAATTGTATTGAAATATCAAAAATCAACAACAGAAAATTACAATCTGCATATTTCTATAATGCACTTAAAAAATCTTTTTGCTGTAATTTTAATAAAAATTAGTTGCAACAGCATATACGAATTTTTTTTCATCTTTTCCGAATCATTTTTGAATTGCATTCAAATATAAAAATTAATCAACAGAAAATTAAAATCTGCATATTGCTATAATGCACTTAAAAAAAGCTTTTTGCTGTAATTTCAATATAAATCAATAGTAACAGAAATATATGAATTTTTTTCATCCTTTTTCAAATCATTTAAAAAAATTTTATTCAAATACCAAAAATCAACAATAGAAAATTATAATCTACATATTGCTATAGAATTTTATAACTAGCACAAGGTTTTTCTTTGTTGCTAATTTGCAAATAGCAGAGTTACAGTTAAATTCTATAATAATATATGCATTAGAAATGTCTTTTATTTATTGCACTAGATTGGTTTGCATATTAAGAATACTTTTTAAGAAGTACACTATTAAGAAGTAAAAATTGTTTCATACTGAAAAGTATTGTACTTTTATATAAAAGGGTTAACTCCCCTTTTAGAATTTAAAAGAGTTACACAAAATGCATAAGCAAAAAAAAAAAAAAAAAAAACAGCTTGACTTCATTATGGACTTCGCACTTAAATTTTACGAAGCGAAAATAACACTACGCATGTTAATTCCAGTAAATAATTCAAATATTCGTTTTTACTTGAAGCGTACTCTATATTTTTCATTCTAGCATTCTTAACTTATTTGTTGCCATTTGTAAAACAGGAACTTAATTCATTTCCGTTTTCAAAACAAGAATGATAAAAATTCACATGCTCTAGTTACAAATTGCGTGGAACTGCAAACTATAGAATCACGCTATACAATTTTACTTAGTTAAATACGTAAAACTGCTTTTGTTTTTGATAGTTGCCCTCTTAAATTAGTAGTTAATTTAAAGATTATTACAATAAGCATAAGAACAATTTAGCTTTTACTAAAAAAAGAAGACGGCTTAAAAGTTGTCAAGCAAATATGTTTTCTGCAATTGTTATTTGGAACAATAATAAAATATATTTGAAAATGCTTAGAACATTCCAAAAGTTTTTAGAATATTTAAAATAGTTTTTAATGAGCTTAATTACGCTGATGCAAATATTTGTAGTTTCGTTCTCTCTCTCTCTCTTTTTTTTTAATTATTTAGCTATTTTATGGAAATTTTATGTTTGTTTATTGTACATTTTATTTAGCTTTGCACCTGTGGACACTAAATTTTGTTTGCAAGTATGGTTATTCCCTGCATTATGGTGTAGATATTTTAAATCTACAAGAAAAGACGTTGGAATTCTAAGGACAGCTCACGCAGAATCGGAGATATATGAAGAATATTTTTCTATCGCGCTTTGGCGACAATTTTCATCACCATGCAGCAAAACATTTTTGATTTTCCGAGCCGTGAGCAGCTGTTAGTTAGATCTCGGTCTGTTTTGCTATTGAGCATTTCGCTCGGTTACCCAGCAAGCGATTTTGTCGATTTGCGATATTCCTTGAGTGTTAAGAAGAATTCTGCCGTATCTTCCTTTTAATCTTTAAATAATTTATAGTTGCATGTCGCCTATAAAAGCTGTTTCACGTCAATAAACTTTCAAGTCTTCCGCTAAGTTACGTCTCACCTTGTATGTTAAACAGAAGGGAAGAAGTACTTTCAACTCGCTTGAAAATTGGTGACCATAAGCATCTTCTGAAATGGGAGAGAAATCCATTTTGCGTTAATTGCAATCCTATTCTAACAGTTTGTCATGCTGTACTGGAATGACCTAGTTTTAAATATTTTCGTCTGACATTTTAATTGCTTCAAACGGTATTTAGAAAACTCAATAAGAAAACGACCTCATCATCAATTGTTTTAGTTTTTAAAAGATGTTGGCTTTTACCATAAACAGTATAATATTGTTACGAATTTGGTATTTAAAAAGCTAATGTTAGTTCAATTATAAATTAAATGGTTTTATTTCTCGCGCAGTGCAGCGCGTGACGAATATTAAAAGAAAGCTAAGCCGGAAAAATTAAAAATACAAGAGCGCGTGCGTTAAATAAATAAATATCTCTTTTTGATTTCGAGAAAGTGCTGAAAAATTCTAGCGCGTGAATTTAAAAATGTTATAAAAGGAAGAAAACATCTCAGTTTGTAGTAGTTGCTTAGTTTGTTGTTGTTTAGAAAACTGCTCTTGTTGATTGTAGCGAATTCGCGGATTAGCGTTCTTTAGCTGTTTTGAATTACGTTCTATTGGACATTTGAGTAGTTAAAAGATAACTACTGTGAGATATTGTAATACTGCATGATAATTTGAGAAAATTTAAGCATTTTTGTTGTGATAATAATAAATTTTTGTTCATTTTTCCTCGAACTTGTGCATTCATTTCATAACGAACCCATACGCACGCAACAATTTTTGGTGTCAGAAGTGGGATTTGAATGCCAATCACAAGAGCGATGGAAGAGCAGTTAAGACAGTTGATATCAGCCTTTGCTGCATTTAAGGAAGAAATGAAATTGGGCCAGGAATCCGTTAAGGAAGAAATGAAATTGGGCCAAGATTCCGTTAAAGGAGAGATGAGATCCGTTAAAAAGGAAATGGAAGCCGTTCACGAAAAGTTGGAAGCTGGTAAAGTAACTTTTAAAGAAGACATAAAAGCTGTACAAGAAAAGATTGAAGCAGGTCAAGACGAAATGAAAAGAGAAATGACCTGCGTAATAGAAAATAAATTTGAGGCTATGGAAGACAAAATAGGAGCTGTCCAAAATAAAGTCGGGCAACTTGAAGAAAAGGTTTCTTCTGTCAAAGATGAAATAGAAGATAGAGTGTCGGCTGTGGAGCAACGAGTCGAAGGAAGAGTTTCGGCCTTCCAACAACAAATTGAAGAAAGAGTTTCTGCCGTCGAACAACAAATTGATGGTAGGGTTTCTGCTGCCGTCGCCAAAGAAGTTGACAGCCTAAAGAAGTGCATAGCGACGGTAGGAAACAATTCTGAGGGTTTTAAATTCTTACCGATGCTTGCTCGTCCATCTCTGAAGTTATCCACATATGATGGGAAGACATCCTGGCAAGTGTATAAAACACAATTTTCTATCGTTTCGGATGCGAATAGATGGGATTCCCAAACTAAGGCCTGTCATTTCGCCGCTTCTCTGAGAGCAGACGCAGCGGATATCCTGCAGACGCTTCCAGAAAACCAAAGACTTGACTTCGAAGCTCTATCCGGCGCATTGGAGCTGCGCTTTGGCGAGAAGTGTTTAAAAGACTACAGCAGGCTTCAATTAAAATCCCGTCAACAGAAGCCCACCGAATCACTCCAGGAACTCGCCACGGATGTTGAAAGGCTGTCCCACCTCGCCTTTACGGAGTGCCCCAGAGAAACGAGGGAAATCCTGTCCCTGCAGTATTTCATCGATGGCATCCGGGACCCTGAAATACAGAAAGCACTGCGAATGGCGGATGTTAAAGATCTGAAAAGCGCTCTGTTGTACGCCATGAAGTTCGAGGCAGCCCAGCAAGCAACTAGTGGAGATCGCTACCCAGTTAGAGCTGTGCGAGTCCATGAGCCAGTGGAACAACTGATGGCTCGTTTAGATGATTTAGCCAGACAATTCGACGCTTTGATACGGAGTAGGAGCGAGAAGAAAGTGGCTCTAAGGTGTTGGAGATGTGGTAGGGAAGGTCACCTAAGACGGAATTGCAGAACACCCCAGGGTACGGAATATAAAGCAGATGATTTTACCAGACAAGTCAGTGGCTTGAGACGGAACAGAAGTGAAAAGAAACTAGTTCTAAAGTGCTGGAACTGCGGAGTTGAAGGCCACATACGAAGAAACTGCAAAACACCCCGAGGTACGGAAAATAAGACCATTTCCCAGCAACGACGTAGTAAACAAATTAGTGACCATATCGAGGAACGGAGGTTGCCAGATAGGAAAAAACCTTGTTTTAAAGCGCTTAAAATTTATACAGTGAGTGGCAACAGTAACAGAATGTCCATTAATGGGAATATCGATGGAGTTCTTTGCAATATGATCATTGACACAGGAGCTAATGTTACCATCATTAGGAAAGATTTAGCTTAACAGTTTAAAGATAAAATTATTTGGACGCCATCCTGTGTTACCCTTCAGACTGCGTCTGGTGATAAAATCGACATAACTGGGAAGTTAAACGTAAGCATCACGTTTGGAAATGCCGCCTACCATCACACGGCTTATGTAGCGGATATCACAGATCCATGCATACTCGGATTGGACTTTTTAAGGAAATACAGTTTTTCCTTAGACTTGAAAAACAACAAACTGATTTCAGCATCTGATGGCATGACTATCCATCCTCAAAAGGGATCCTCACTTGGAAATGCCGACGCCTTGTCCGAAAGACCCAGCTCAGGAAGCTGCCGAAATCGTGCTAGGGCCAAAAAGAAACGCAAGACTACCAGCTATTCTCCATCCCAGAAGCTCTTCGGTCGAGACCTTCGTCTGCCTTGTGACCGCCTGTTTAGTCGCCCTACGGATGCGCCTTCATCGCCTGAGGAACACATCCAAGATGCCCAGGCCCGGTTTGAGGGGATGCACCGTTCTGCACGAAAGCGAGTCAACTTGGCGACGGAGAAAATGAAGATCAGATGCGACACAAGAGCTACTAGACAGAGATCCAACAAAGGAGACAAGGTGTGGTTGTGGAACCCAATTCAACGAAAAGGACTCAGTCCTAAACTACAGTCACCTTCGGATGGTCCATGTACAGTGCTGAACAGACTGAATAACGTCTCCGTAAGTCTTCGAACTCTAAACCTAAAGTCGTTCATTACGACAAGTTAGCTCATTACTATAGCCATAGTACGTAATGTAAATAATTGTAAACAGTATCAGACCATGGTCCTTTTTGTTTATAAATGTGTATTTGATTTGCATTTAGTATTTTATTTGTATTTAGTATTTGATTTGTATTTAGTATTTGTTTTGTATTTAGTATTTGATAGCATTTGATTTGTTTAAGTTAGTTATTGCATTTATTGTTTATATTGTTTGATACTGTAATGTAATGTATATGCCTCAGTTGCATTTATGCCACAGTTGTAAGTTTAGCTTCCTGTCCAGGGATTGTACTGCCCGGGACGTGCAGTCCTTGGGAAGGGGGCAGTGTTACGAATTTGGTATTTAAAAAGCTAATGTTAGTTCAATTATAAATTAAATGGTTTTATTTCTCGCGCAGTGCAGCGCGTGACGAATATTAAAAGAAAGCGAAGCCGGAAAAATTAAAAATACAAGAGCGCGTGCGTTAAATAAATAAATATCTCTTTTTGATTTCGAGAAAGTGCTGGAAAATTTTAGCGCGTGATTTTAAAAATGTTATAAAAGGAAGAAAACATCTCATTTTGTAGTAGTTGCTTAGTTTGTTGTTGTTTAGAAAACTGCTCTTGTCGATTGTAGCGAATTCGCGGATTAGCGTTCTTTAGCTGTTTTGAATTACGTTCTATTGGACATTTGAGTAGTTAAAAGATAACTACTGTGAGATATTGTAATACTGCATGATAATTTGAGAAAATTTAAGCATTTTTGTTGTGATAATAATAAATTTTTGTTCATTTTTCCTCGGACTTGTGCATTCATTTCATAACGAACCCATACGCACGCAACAATATGTTTTTATTCTCATTTTTATCTAGCCTAATCTATATTTTAACTCTACGCACATAGTCTTTTATCATAATTTTTAATCTTCGATTCACCCATTGGTTTGGCGTAGATAACCTGGTAAGGTTTTGCGCCAGAAATTGCAATACAAACAAACAAGTAAACTGAGTCCAAAAGCGGCAGAGCAGTAAGTCCCTGAACACTGGTATTCGGTCTGAGGCTCGAATCCTGCGAACGGGCTGCCTGCATGGGCGTTTTCGTTGTTTTCCCCATGTGTAACGTGTATACGAGCTAGTATCTCTTAGAAAGTCCTCCATGAAAACATCTCTCCCTTTAGGCAGATAGCCCTCGAGGCTTTGCTTACTGTAATCACATAAAAACAAATCAAAATCAAACAAGCAAAGCAACATCATAATGCTAGAACCCATATAATTTTCATATCTCTGGACTCTCCCCAAGCTATTGAAACTCTGCCTTTGTCAGCAAGGTCACCAGATCTTTCGCCAGTCGAGCATTTATGGGATATATTGGTCACCAGATATGAGCAGCTCAAAATGTCGTAAATCTGGAGCAACTCTGTTGAGGTACATAGTTCCACTTTCATTAAAGGAAAAGTACTGGACAAAATGTTATCAAAACTTGGTAATCGTCTAAAAGAGCTCATGGGAATTTATTTGCCGCGAAAAAAAAGTATCAAAAACTCACCACCAGGGAGAATATGGCGCTGTATGCAATATTGTTAGTCGGAAGCTAACTTAACTTTTTGCTACATGAGTTTAATATGTTGTATACCCTTAAGAAACATTAACCTAAACAAAATTATCACTTAAAGGCGAAACACGTCGAGTCATCAGTGTAATAGAGTGTTCGTGAAAATCACAAATTAGCGATTAGAAAATGTGAGATCGCAAATTACTCACAAAAGTGTGAGCATTCCGGAAATCGTTTTCTTACAGATCGTTAATTTGTGATTTTTGTAGTCTGAATTCAGGCCTAAGACATGAAGATATGGGTTTAAAATGTTTTTAAAACGAAAATGTTTGTGGGGTAAGGCAAAACTACAATAGCTTGTTGTTTTTAAACCCAGTAATTGGCTTTCGGCAGGAAGAAGCAAAGGACTTACGCAAATAATCTAAACAATTTGGCGCAACTGACAGATGCAATACATGTCGATAACATTCCTCCTGATATGCTAAAAGCTGTTGGGAATACACTAATACGATTTAACTTGCTTTCGGAAAATGGTGGATGCCACATTGAACGTGCTTTGTAACACGTTTCAGAAATGATTAAATGCATTTTAAAACGATGTCTTATTTCATTTAACAATATTGTATACACCGCCATTCCCGCTCCCCAGTGGTGAGGGTTTTTTTTTTTTTCCGAAAATTAAATTTCCATGACCTCTTTCACAAGATTACCAAATTTGACAGCATTTGGTCCAGTAGTTTACCTTTTATGACCATTTCAAAGTGGAACTTTAATTATAACCACCCTGTATATTAATATTTTAGTATAAACAAGTACTTTCTTTCTTTCTTCCTTTTTTTTTATTTATTTATTTCATAAAAGAGTGTAATAAAACTGGTGAATTGAAATTTTAGAAGCCATACCTTATTAAGACTGTTTTTTGCTTTTATTTGCTTTCCAATGGGAAAAGAACTTGTCAGTTTGTGAAAGAATTCCGCTACTGACTGCATGCATATTTCGCTTCAAGAAAAAGGCCACAAATTATTTCCTCCTTTTATTAAAGGGAGCTATGCGGAAAACGCAATAATTCACTATGCTCCTCTACGGATCATGCGGAAAAGTTTATCAGTTATCAATCCATAAAAAAATAAAAACCCCCGGCGCGGTGGTAACGTCTCATTAATTCCATCGCACGGACGCATTCAAGTTCAATTATTGATTGTAATTAGAAAAAGTTCAGATATAAATCACGCGAGGTACAAACTACTAAAAACATAAAAATTAGATGGGTATCGATGATAAGCGTACACATTAAATAATTGGATAATAAATCATAATTACTCAATATGTAGAATATTTAATTCGCATCAGCGGGGCTTAGAGACGCATCATAATTTTATTAGTTTGGTTTTGATTCCGTACAAAATCAATTTGCGCTTACCAACGCTTATTAATTATACTAATGATTTGAATCATATGTAAAAACAAAGATTCATTGAGGGCTGTAAAAGCCAGTTTAACACTATTTCTTAGACTAAATCGGTCTAAACAAAATCATGTCTAATTTTTATCTAAATGACTTTTACAGGGTAGATATGAACATAACATTTTTTAGTGTTAACATTAAACATATTTTCAAATGCTACTAGTTCATTCTGTGTGCTAAATTTAGTTTGACCGATGTGAAATCAGTAGCGAGATTTTGTCTTAAAAAATATTTCTCCTCTTTTAAATTCTGCATGGTAATTATACGGTAAAAATATTTTTGACAAATATACATGCTTTACGTGAAAAGCAAGGCGTGTTTATGAAATGCCTGAAATAAATCTATATCCAAAATTTTTTTTCGTTTTATACTTGGTTGCAAATGGAACAGATAGAACAATAGTTGCAAATGGAGTGCATCTCAACCTTTTTTAGCCCCATGCAAACCTTTCACATTTGCTAGAAGATCATTCTCTACCTTTCCGAAACTTGGAAAATACGTAAATAAATTCATTCATATTTACATTATTTTTAAACTTGTTTTACAAATTAAACGATAAAAATTGTAGAGAATGTTGATGAATACCAAAACTTGAATAAAAATAGTATTTTATAGTAATAAACGAAAACTAAATGCTTAACAGATAAATAAAAGGCTGAATGCATTCTCCCCTCCCTGAAGCTGCAAAATTCCTTCAAGGGAAAATTTCGCCCCCCCCCCAACTATTTACAAACTATTTACATAGTAACATGATATAAACTATTTACAAACTGTTATGTAAGTTTGATGTCAACTGGGAATAAGATAACACATATGGGTTGGAAGATCCGTAGTTTGAATCTGGTGAATGCGCAGATAACTATTCATGCTTCCCGAGTCTCCTCTGGTTTGGTTTGGTTTGGTTTAATTGATTATGGCAGAGCACTCGAGGGCTATCTGCCTAAAGGAAGAGGTGCTGACAGGGTGGACTTTTTAAGGAAAACTTGGTTCGTACGCACGTTATACATGGAAAAAACCACGAAAACTCCCATGTCAGCCCTTTTGCCGGGATTAAATCCTTTGAACGAACTGCTAGTGTTCAGCGACTTCACCGCTCAGCCGCTGGTGTGCTCAAATCTCTACAGTGGCATACGAACTAAGATGTGATAGGAGATAACTCGTCACCACTTGGATTTAGTCAACTGGATCTCTTGCCTTTTCCCATTGCTCTTTGACATAAATGCATCTAAGGAATTACCGTATTTCCTCGTTCGTGCTCCTGGTCTAAACAGTTAGGACATCCAGCTAGCAGTTGTAAGATTCCTGGTTCGAAACCCGATGAGTACAAAGTACATCTACAAAATTTTCTGGATTTACATTGTCTACACATGTAGTAGGAAATACACGGGGATATAATCAACATTATCTCAAAACTTGGAATCTCTTTTTAAAATCTTCTGATAAATTAGTAATCAATGCTGCATATTTTTCGGTGTTTACCAGAAAGAATTCTAGAGTGAAATAAAATTGCTGCTAGTACTTATGTATTATGCCGTCGAAAATGAATATTTCGCCAAGCAGTGCGATTTAGCTCCAGATATGGATAAGCGTGACATAAAAACACTCTCATTCATGCTTTCATTTCATCTAAACCCAGCTGATTCTCAATAAGTCACCTTTGGTTTGTATGTATACCTGTTATTGATGTGTCTGTTTCTTGCATTTTGAAAAAGTGATTAAAATATAGGACCCGCCTTCTATAGAAAACAACAGATTGTTTTCAAAGTTATGGGATCCAACCGCAAAAAAGGCCTGTATTAATAAGCACAATATGATCAGCTGCATTTGACAAACAAAACAGTAATAGATTGCGACAATTACTTGCGGGAAGACTGTACTCATAATAGCATTCTAAATGTGTGTGCGTGCGATTATGGCAAAGCGTCGAGGGCCATCTGCCTAAGAGGAGGGATGCTTTCGTGGAGGACTTTCTAAGGGATACTGGCTCGTATACACGTTACACATGGGGAAAACCACGAAAACGCCCAATATAATAGCGTTCTAAACAGAGCTTCCGGTAAAATCGGAGAGATTTAACAGAATAGCAGGAATCGATAAAACCTTTTTTTCGAAGCGCAAAATCGAAGCCGGCCGAATACTGATTGTTTATTAAATAAAGAGGCGTCAATTATTTCAAAATGCAGCAGGAACGATTGACACAGCTTTGGCGGAATCTTTTGCATGATTTAATTTAGCTCAGCACCCGCTGCTTATTAAAATCACTTCCATTTTAAGCATTTTTGAATCTATTAAACGGCGTCGATTAATAGTGAATACTTTGAAAACCTTTATACTTCTCTACCATTAGAACAAAGTTTTACTAGTTTACTGCAACTGGCACAACTTTTTCCTAACATGCTTAACATCCTTTGAATTGATAGATGGAAAACTTACCTGAATTGTGCATTATTTAATAACTGCATTAAATTCAATAATAAGATCTTTCAGCAGGTGAGAGGAATACCAATGGGAGCAAACAGTTCTACACAAATATGTAACCTATTTCTTTTTGCTTTATAAATTCCAACTAAGTTTGAATAAGAACGAATTAAAGTTATTTGCAAATACATTTAGATATACTGATGATATTATAACTTTCAATAATAATTCTGCTTTCGAACAATTCAAAATTTACCCAAATAGTTTAACACTTAACAAAATTAATACTAATCAAGATACTATTGAATACCTAGACCTACTCATAATTAAACACAGCAAAATTAAATTATATGATAAAAGGAGGAATTTCCAGTTTAATACTATTAAACTAATGAATTGGAAAGCTAATATCTGTAGAAAAGTAATAGGTAAAAAGTGCTTTACATATGCTCTTAGAATTTAAATGATATTGTAGATTAGTTCGCAGCAATAAATAATTATTTATTTGTAATTCAATTTCATTTAAAATTTAATTAACTTTAAATTTGCTTTTTACGAATAGAGAATGTTTGTTAAATTCAAATTCCTTTCCTTGCAGCAATGGCGCAAGAGAATTATTTAAATTTAATTTAACTTTACTATATTCTTTTGAAACAATAATGCTTTTAATCTATATAGATGATTTTGGTAGTTCGTCCAAATTCCCATTGGGTTTATATTCTAGCGCAAACAACGCATTTTTTGCGCTAGAATATAAACCCTACTCAAATTCAAAACTCCACCGTTACATCAATTTAAGTCACATACATATAGGTGATTTTGATAAATCCAGCTAGTGGAATTTCACGGTTCCAGTTAGTAATTAATAATGCCTGAAAAGAATCTGCCTTTATTGCTTTTAAATCCCTCCGTTTATTAATTAGTAACAGAATAAATTTGAAAGAAGAATTAAATATATCCCCTTTGCTTGAACGGCAAAACACTTAAAAATACTTTTAATTTGGGCGGTGGCAACACATCTCTTAAATCCTTGAGTTTGTTTATTAAATTCGAAAGATAAATAAATATATTGCATTTCCCTTACTTACAACACGCTTCTTTATATCGAAGAGTTTTCTGATTAAATTTGAAACATAAATATTTTACGCCCTGCAGAGTCGCAACACAAAGCTGACTTTTAATCAAAAGTTCTTTAAATTAACGTGAAATACATGTATATAAAGAGTGCAGACTATAATCGGTGAATTTCGACAAACCTTTTCTAGATCTTCTTCCTCTTTCCGATTCCTTTATTATGCTATTTGAGATACGTACTGAGAGAACCTCGGTTTTAAGGGAAAAACGCACAAGAATACGGTTCTTAGTTTAGCTCAGTCCGCGTGCAACAGGGCAGAATACGATTCGATCAACTTTCCTTTCTATCCTTTTTCCGCTTTATGTAGAGTTGAAGTTTATGTTTATCTGTTTTTTCTTTCTTTTTTTCCGGGGGGGGGGATTTGAATACGACAAAGCACTATCTGTCTAAAGGAAGCGATGTCTTTGTGGAGGACTAACTCATATTTCGTGTTACAAATGGGAAAAACCAACCACGCAGCCAATCCATTTACCTGGATTTGAACCTAGGACGAACTACCAATACAATATTCAGCAGTGTTTAACCGCGCGGCCACTAGTGAAGTATTTATAGCAATTGCAATTCATTGGGAATAACGGTTTAACAGTTTGTTAGTTATTTAAGACAGTAGTCTTCCACTAAGCCTATCCAACTACATGTCATTTTCAAATTCAATATTACATTTAGTCCCCCCCTCCACTACGCAGGCCGCATCAGCGAGCTGCTTGGAGACAGTTTCATTGTCGATGGGCTAACACATAAGTACCGATTATATTGTTATGGCGTTACATATTGGAAACTGCGGCATAGATATTTGGTAATGGCATACACAGTTGCGAACCTTGAAATATGAAAAGGGACGCTATGCGGGACGATTTCGCGATGCGAGAAGACGCAATTTTAAAAGAACTTCATATTGACTAAAACCGACTGTATAATATACGATTCAGGCTATTTAAATATTTATAATATCATTCTGATGTAAAGTGTACTAATATATTTAACTAGCTATTCTAAATTTTAAATTCTTTGGCTAATTTCTTCTTGAAATTTCTTACATTTTATATTGAGAAAATTCTGAGAAGGAAAGGGAAGCTTTTATTTATTTATTTATATTTTATCACTTTAGTTTTATCATTTTATTAAAAGTACTTTTAAACACGATGAAACTAAAATGATTAAATATAAATTCTGTTGTGTGAATACAATTATGTACCACATATCGTTAAAAAGCAAAATTAATACAGATATTAGGTGATTAAACAATGGTTGAATCTTTGTAAGAAGTTCCACAAATGTTCACAATAGATCAAGCCAATTCCAATTAAATACAATTTTGTACGGAAAATGATGCTGAAAATCACTAGGGATGACAGAATGGAATTTGCGAAATTTAAGTTTCATTAATTCGATAAACTTTATATATTGCTAGGAAAGTTTTTTTAGTGAAGGCGAGAAATGAGAAATCGGGAGATTCTGTGAACTACCGACGGAAATTGCTTGTATAATCCCAGGGCAAATATAAATTCTTTATTTCTGATTTTTATATAAAAAAGAAAATGACAGCGGAATGGGCAACTTTGAGACTAACTTGCCGTACTTATCCTGCAATGAAAATCGAAATCACTTTACGAAATGTGATTCAACGTCAAAAACTAACGGATGTGTTTCCACTGACATTAATATAATGGCTAAAAGGGCAGAAAAGAACTGAATGGTGGAAAATTGGAGTAGCAGTTAAAAGCATTTATATAATACACGATATAGAGTTAATTGGTAAAAAATAAAAGTTTGGGCACTATGTGCCCAGTTTAGAAACTATTTACCCAGTTTAGAAATTCATATGCAAAATGTTCTTTAGAAAATACATTTAACAGTAACTAATTATTAACATTCCTTATGTGGTGTTAGTGAGACTAGTTATTCCTTTAGACCAGCGGTCGCCAACTGGTGGTCCGTGAAATCTTTTTAATGGTCCGCAGAAAAAATGCGACATTATTTATATTTTTATGATGATTCAGTTTAAAAAATAAAGAGTAAAAAAACCTATTATGGAATATGGATTATACTGTTTTTAAATTTTAGCTACTACTTTTAGCGAAATTCCATCTGAATTTAGGGACTTTTTAGCTACTTTTGCAGGTGTATCTAACGACATTTGAAAGTGAGAGTTGGCATCCATGGATATGCTGCTCTTATCAATAATAGCGCAAACTGGAATCCTCTTTCCTTATGAATTACAAACACATACTATTATAGTCGTTAATAACACAGATTTTTCGGTGTCAATAGACAACTTGATGGATTTTTATGAGAACCATCTGCATACTTGTTTATAATTGCATCACTGGACGTTTCATTTTTGTTTTGTCTAACTGTTGATCGATGGCGCCATTGCTAAGTAAGCGATGATTATTATGTTTACAACAATTAAAAATTGGCGTCATAACGCTTTCAGTTTATTGATATTGCTTTGCATTTGCCGGTTTGTTCCTGCTTTTCGTTAAGTTCCTTTTCAGTGTTATGGAAATATGAAGCTTCCTGTACAAGAAGGTAAGATTTTTGTACTTTTCATATAATTTTTCAATGTGAACGAAATAGGTATATCAGTGAGATGTTAATAGTGTTTTAATTGTTACTCATAATCAGGGGCGTAGCCTAAATTTCCATAAAGGCATGCTGCTGAACATGAAATGTTTCGAATATTATATTAACAAATGAAAATTAGAATTACATGTATTAGAACGTTGAATATTGTTTTTGCGTATTAATATGTTGTTTTTAAGGTCTGATTTAATTTTTTTCTTTAATAAATTTATATATGTAGTGGTTCGTGAAGTTCTAAGGGTTGACGGTCGCTGCTTTAGACCACACAAGTTTAAGAATAAAAAGCACTGAAAGCAAAACAAACCTCTTTTCACCCTTTCACTTTCTCTCCCCTATTTCCAGAAAGCGCTGCCACCACTAAAACAATTACTTTCCAGTTAAAAAAAAAGGATTTCGATTATTTTTCTAGATACAAAAAGCTTTCGCAAGCAAAGAGATGTCCTGCCTTTTTTGCTGTAGATAAGTAGTTTAGAAACGATTCTTTTAGCTCTAAAAATAAATACGAAAAATAAGCCAACGTCTTTTAAGATGAAACGTAAAGAGGAAAAAAAACATTCGTTTTATCTCGTCGAAATGTGATAATCGTAGAAAAGTGCAAATAACTTACACTTTGGGCTTATACCAATCAGACGGGCTGCCAGGAGATCTAATGCGAAATATGAACAGAGATAATAAATTAATAGCATCACTTACTTCAAAAAATTAGTCACAGTTCTTATACTGAAAAGTGTAAAAGCTACAGTTACAAACCAGGAAGAATTTAAGACGAAAAACGGTGCATAAATGGAAAAACGCAATACTAATAAAGATGCTTGTTTTCTTTCCTACAACTCTGCTATCGTAGGCGCTCTATAATCATGCTTTCAGATATTCAAAGACATTCATAATCTTCAAGAAAACGTAATTCTAAATCAGGCAAAATATTCAACTGTCATTTTGTCTTTATTTTTAGTATGATATCTGCTTGGGCGGAGTTGGGTGACACAGCTAATTTTAATATGTACGCATATGATGACATACAAGTTATTCAGGGTTTTGATACATGTACTGTATTTCCTTCATATTCAACTGATGAAACAATTTCCGAATATATATTCTTCTGTTATACATTTTCTATAATTTATACATCATTTGTACTAGTTCCCCCAATAATTTGATTTTGTAATATAAAATAAGTTTTACTGCTACTTTTCCGTTAATTTTTTTTAGTCCAAAGGTATTTGAATCCCGAAGGACTATTAGTTTCGTTTTGGCATTTTGCGTCGGACTCATAAATGTCGGTTCACTTTTCAAACTGTTGCCACAAAATGTTAGAGTCCTGCATTATATTTGAAGAAATTAAATAATGAAAAATTTGCATAAATGTATGTATATTTCTCGTATTGTGATAAAACAACGGTACATAGAGTCATCGAATTTTGAATAACGTAATCCTCCAACGAATATGAGCATGTGGAAGACCAAATTTGAAATTTGAAATTTGTTTTATGATCGATTTCCTATTTTTTAAAACTTTGACGAATTTTTGATTAACAAACTCAAGGATTTCAAAGCGAGCAATGGCAACGTTGTGCAGAAAAAACATTTTTATCTCCAGCGCGTGAGTCTCTGTATCGGAAATTCTAAAGATATGCTCGTTTTAAAACTATTTTGCGATATTGCTGTTGCACTGGATCTTATGGTTTAAGTGCGAGGAACATGATATTTAATAAAGAAAGGTAACACACAAAATGTTAAAAAACGCCCCTTTGGACGTAATTTAAAATCTGAAACATTTCAGTTTTTTTTTTTTTTTTTTTTTTTTTTTTTTTTTATCAGTTGCTTTTTGGTGCGTTTAATTTGTTTGATGTTGCAAAACTTTTTAACGCAATCTTTTTAATTTTTGAACCATTGCGTTGCCTTACATTACGTTACCGTACATCTATAACTGTGGTGAATTAATTGTTGAATATATTTTAACATTTAAATTTGTTGACTACCCACCAAATGGGCCACAAGATGTTAAAATGCTATCCATCTAAGTGTACTCAAGTGCACAAATAGTTGCTTTTATATGATGTTTAATATAGCATGGTACATTCAAAATATCTTTTATTCTATATTATGTTTGCCCACCAGCGGCCGAGCGGTAAAGTCGCTCAACACTGGTAGTTCGGTCCGAGGTTTGAATCCCGCGAACGGGCTGGCTGCATGGGCGTTTTCGTGGTTTTCCCCATGTGTAACGTGTATACGAGCCAGTTTCCCTTAGAAAGTCCTCCACGAAAGGCATCCCTCCCCTTAGGCAGATAGCCCTAGTGTGTTTTGCCATAACTAAATACACCACCACACCATCTATATTCTGTTTTAATGGCTCCAGTCATTATAACATTTTCCTTCTTTTATTAATTAATTTCGGTAGGAAAGCTCCATATGACTTGATAATTTTCGTTGTTGATAGATTATTTTCATGATGTAATAATTTATCATTGACCACAGAAGTATATTTCATCTGCTATAATACTCTACACCAGGGTTTTTTAAACTGTGGGTCGCGACCCCCAAGGGGTTCGCGGGACCTGCAGCAGTGTCGCCAAAAATTTTAGCAGTTTGGATATTTTTTTAACTTATTATAATAATTTTACAATTACCGAATATTTTTACATAGTGTATCTGAAAATAGATAAACTTATACAATCTTATTGAAAATAAAGCATTCCCATTCTCTAGGAAATAACTTTGAAAGAATTTTAAGCCTAAAAATAAAAATTGCCTGGAAATTTCAATTAAGTTTTCTTACATTAAACTAGAATATATATTATCTTTTGACATGTTTTTTTTTTTTTTTTTTTTTTTTTTTTAGTCCAAAGGGATTTGAATCCCGAAGGACTATTAGTTTCGTTTTGGCATTTTGCGTCGGACTCATAAATGTCGGTTCACTTTTCAAACTGTTGCCACAAAATGTTAGAGTCCTGCATTATATTTGAAGAAATTAAATAATGAAAAATCTGCATAAATGTATGTATATTTCTCGTATTGTGATAAAACAACGGTACATAGAGTCATCGAATTTTGAATAACGTAATCCTCCAACGAATATGAGCATGTGGAAGACCAAATTTGAAATTTGAAATTTGTTTTATGATCGATTTCCTATTTTCTAAAACTTTGACGAATTTTTGATTAACAAACTCAAGGATTTCAAAGCGAGCAATGGCAACGTTGTGCAGAAAATGCATTTTTATCTCCAGCGCGTGAGTCTCTGTATCGGAAATTCTAAAGATATGCTCGTTTTAAAACTATTTTGCGATATTGCTGTTGCACTGGATCTTATGGTTTAAGTGCGAGGAACATGATATTTAATAAAGAAAGGTAACACACAAAATGTTAAAAAACGCCCCTTTGGACGTAATTTAAAATCTAAAACATTTCAGATTTATTTATTTATTTTTTATTTTTATTTTATTTTATTTTATTTTTTTTATTTTTTTTATTTTATTTTTTTTTTGCCGAGAAGAAAAAGCTATCCGAGTACAAATGCGGTTGTTGTTTTTTTAATCATACATATACCTTTATTACTGCCGATTCATTTATTTATAACTCAAGAGTTAAAGTCTACTGCATTTTTAGAACCAAAGTTTGCTTGAAGTAAATCTTAGTACAACGACTGATTAGAATAATTACATGACATACGTGTATGCCAATTCCTTGTTATCTCACTCTAAGTTTAAAAATCGATCGCAAATAATAAAATTGTAGAAATTTATTTAAACTTAATTGATAAAAAAATGGGTGGGTCGTGTTCTTCCTTTACAATGGTAATTTAGAGAATTTTGTGAAATCACAAAATGGCTTCCTTTTGTAGTTCCAAATCGTTCCGTTTCGTTAAGTATCAAGCCAAAGGCTTACAGAAAAAAAAAAAAAAAAAATACCCATAGTCATAGATGCAGTCATGGACACATGCTGTAAACGAATTCTACATTTTATACTGAAGTTGTTATTTTTTATTTAAATTTTTAAGCTAGGTAATTTAAAAAGCTAAATTTCTGCTGCAAATGTAGCAGCATTACGTACGACGCAGGGGAAAAAAACTCCATTGATTACTTTGACATATCAAAACTTATTTGAAAATAATAGTAGTTTTTATTTTAAATAATAATAGTAATTTCAAGTTTAATCAAGTTTTTTTTTTTTTTTAATATTTCGTAATTCTGGTGTTGAATTGAATTTTATGTGGCGTAAATGCGAAGAATGTGATATTTAACAAACTTAACAAACAAAACGTTAATAAGAAAAAGATTAAAACAACAACAAGAAAACAAAATAAAAAAACAAACAAACAAAAAAAAAAAAAGAGTTTTTTACACCATCTTACTGATAAAACCGAAAACTGAGAAATAAATGACTTAAAAAAATAGAAAAATGCATGCGAACGCTTGACACTATCTATATTGGGAATTTACGCATATGCTGCTAAGCTGCTTTTAAAATTTTTGTTGTTTAATTTTGCTGTTGAATTGTATATGGTGTAAGCGCGAGGAAAATGATGTTCAATAATAGAGCTAGGAGAATAGGGAGGGGGAGTGCGTTAGGAGGAGCGAATGCGAGAGGCAGACTGGTAAACTGAGAGCTCAAATTCTTTTAGCGATTGTTAAAATCCTTTCAGATTTCCTTTTCTTTTCTTTCTTTACTTATTATTATCATTATCTTAAATCGCTCACAAAGGCAGAGACACCCCGTGAAAAACGTTCAAGGGAAACTGGATTCTATTTATGTTAAACCTCGGGAAAACCATGCAAACGGCCAAGCAGCCAGCCCGTGCATCAGGATTCGAATACCGACCGAATTACCAGTGTTCAGCGACATTACCGCTCGGCCGTTGTTTAGCCCAGTTTTATGGTTTGAATAAATTTTTTCCGAAAAACACCACACAGTGGTGTAAAACTTGACTTGTCCCCCCCTTTCCTGTGGTCTAAATTAGCCTATATTTCAAGTTAACATTAACGTAAGTTCATTAAAATGGGATGCAAAGAAATCTGAATACAGAAACTTCATGTATAATGAACGACCTTATGTTATAATATTTTTAAGAAAATTTGATGAAACTTAAATGAATTTGGCCAGGATTAAGTCCAATGAATAGGAAGAGTAATACGGTGAGCGTTTATCTATTCTCATGGGAGTTTTATCGTTTGCTACCAAGAAAAATAAAAATAAATAAATAAAAAAAGTCACTGTCGATGATCCATGCTATAACACAATACGTAGAAAGGTAATAAAAATCTTAAAAAAATGAAAGTTCTTTTCATGCAACCCCTTAGGAATTGCAGGGAAACGAAAAGATGACGCAGTACTCTTTAGAAAAGCAACAATGAGTTGGGGTTCCGGGACAGACATTTTTCTTCTACAATTGCCCTCCTTTCACAACTGCGTTAGTGCTAGCAACTGCGCATCGCTAAGGAAAATGCATTATAGTTCTCTCCCCTTCCCCCCAATATTCATTTGGGATTTTAAATCTATCGTATAAATGCTATTGTATGACTGAAATTTTTATTTATTATTTTAATAATTAAGATAGGTTATAAGCTATTGTATGACTGAAAATTTTATTTATTATTTAATCTCTTCCTACAAATAAAGCAGCATTACAGTATGATACAAAAAACTACATTCCAATATAACTTATTTGAAAAATGGAGCAGTATTGGGTTTTAAAATACATCAGATGAACAGCAGCTACTACATACGCAAATATTATGGCTGACATAAGAGATACAGAAGATGTAAGTTTCAGGTATCATTTTTAATTAAATATAATAGCCGCCTAAAATAATTTTTAGGAAAAAAGATATAATGATTTTTAATGAATCCATCTGGTGTAATTTCATAGCGTCCAGTTAGCAATTAATAATAACAGAACTGCGTTTATTGCTTTTAAATCGCTTAGATTGTTAATCAATAGCAGACAGATTAAAATGGAAAGAAACAATAAATGTCGGTACTATTCGGTTTCGAGGGCCCTAAAAAATAGTCACATTATTGTTGATGCCAATGCTGCCAAAAATAATCGCGGCAACCCTAATAATTGCGGCAAGAAAGGAAGTATAATAGTAAATAACTATCTAAAATTGATGTTTTAATTTAGATGAAAGGTTAATTTCATATAATACTTTTTTATTATTATAATTTATATGAAAAAGGCTAAACATGTCTGAATGGAAGCATAAGAGTAAATAACTATTTCAGATCATTATTATAATTTATATAAAAATTGCTAAACATAACTGAATGGATGCCTGCATCGCTATTTCGCTACCGACTTAACGCTAAAGCATAAAAACATTGGTTGTTCAAACGTAATTTTCTATAATGAATGATGCCTTTTCTTTGAAAATATTCAGAATCGGAATTCAGGAGTGCAGAATCGCTCACTTACTATTTGCTTGCCGCTTTTTACAAGGGTAAAAACAATTAGATTTTTGTCAATTTTATTTTACTTTTTAAATGAAAATAATAGGTCGATGTGTACATAGATAACGTCAAGGGGGTGCACAGTGCCATTTTTGTGCAATTCTGGGATTTTTTTAAAGTGAAAATAGGTCAATATGCACATGGATACCGAATATATGAAATTCTTAAAAATGCGTCAAGCAGTGAGTGATTCTGCACTTTACCCAAAATTCTATTGCCGTCTTTTCATCATGGGCAATTCCCAAATTGCTAAAAATCCATAGGATATTAAAAAAGGATTTAAAAATTAAACTAGCATTTCAATGGCGTCTTAAGAAATAAAGAACTATCTAAACTTACGCAATCTGAAACCAGCGCGTACGCTAGATTTGGTACGCTTTTGCGCATACATTTTCGCTACAATTTTTTTACGCCCTCAAAACAGAAGAGTACCTAAATATCATACGTTTTGCCGAATGGCAATACGCTAGCGCGTGGAAAATAAAAAAAATATTATTTCGGGCTGTGTCAACGCATTTCTTTTAAATCACTTGGTTTGTTCATTAAATCTGAAAAACAAATATTTGCTGAGTGTCAACGCATTTCTTTTACAATGTAAAGTTTCCTGATTAAATTTGAAACACAAATAACGAATATAAGACTATTCCATTTCCATTCCATATTATCCCACTACATATGGAATATTCCAAACGTATCACCTAGGGAATTATTTATGATATTTGAGGAATATTCCTTAAATGTGCCAAACATATTCCAATTTGGAATATTCTTCGGATCTATCGGAACGAATACGCGTAGAGCGTTCCAGATATGTCTCATGGAAATACTCTTCTAAAAAGCATATCAACCCTTGGAAAAGAGTGGGTTGTGATTGCTTTTCGTATACAAGCCCACAGAACATTTTTTGACATTGTCAAGGTAACAGATTTGCTTTCTTATAGCTTAAACTTCTTGAAAATTCCTAAACCATGTAAGGAATATGTTGCAGCTATTGAACATTCCATGCATAATCTAATATATGATTGGAATATCATAGAATTTTCTTGGAATATTCTTACATTCCGTCTGGGATATTCTTGTGCTGTGCTGCGCTGTATAAAACACAACTAAAATTCAAAGGATGTGTTTGAGATCAATGTACACATAAATAAAAATTTCAACTAACGAATACAAAATAACACGTCATATGCGCGTCCACCAGGATAGTCGACTCACAATTGTATTTCAAGAAAGTGTTTGAGATCAATGTACACATAAATAAAAGTTTCAACTAACGAATACAAAATAACACGTCATATGCGCGTCCACCAGGATAGTCGACTCACAATTGTATTTCAAGGAAGTCAGTCTAAATTCTTGAACGGGAGGGAATAATTGATAAAATACTTGTTGTCCTCCGGCAAATATCTTCAGAAATACTAAACGAAGCTAGGCCATTAATTGAGCACAAGAAAACCAACATTTTACCACAAGAAGGAGAGACAGGAACATGGCAAAAATAGTTTCCAACAAGCGCACATGAGCTCCAAAAGATTCTTTTAGAAGAACAGTCCACATGGCGAGACGAAAGTAACTTTTAATAAGGAGAAAATTTGGATAGGGAGCCTGACAATTAACCGTGCTCAACGATTCTGAGAACCAACATCTGAAATCTAACGTTCCTCAAAAGGAGATGGTGGTGGATTTTCGGCGCATAACCTGAAAGGTCATATACACCAAACACTTGTACATGCGCCAAACACAAAAGTAAAATATGAATCAACAAGGATAAAATCTGAATGCGAAGTGAAACCATCAACGATGCAAAAGAAAACCAATATTTTTCTCAGAAGAAGGATACACAGTCACAGGGCGAAAGTAGGGTTCAGCAGGGAAAAAAGTGGGAAGAAAACAGATTTTCAAACTCAAGTACAAGAAAAAATAAAGATCTATTTCATTCCCAACTCAGATTTTTTTTTTTTTTTTTTTTTCCCGAAAGAGGGAAATCGAAACAAACCGACATCTCGAAAACATTTTTGGAAGCGTGAGTGCTTTCATCAAAGATCACAACATCTGGAAACAACCCTAATATATATATTCTCTGAAATCATACTACTATTTAATTATTACGTTTAAAATTTTCTGCTTATGGATTTCTGAATTCCTAAATTATTTGCTAAATCCTTCTCCTCGAAATGCGAAACTTGTAAACGCTATATATTTCTTGCTTTAACGTAAACATTCTAAGAAAAGCTGTTTTCGTACAGCATGATATCATGAAACTCCTATATATACATTTTTTAAACTAATATTTGTATTAGTATTTCTATTGCTTCTATTATGGTACCATTTTTGTAGTTATCACCTATATTCTTATTCTGAAACTACAGCTGATTCAAAATTTCTAGAAAAGTTATTTTGTGAGACACATACGAAGATAGATTGAAAGGATATCGAATGAAAACGAAACAATGTGATCTAACATTGGCGTGTATCATTATTATTACCCTGTTTGTGTTCTAAAGAACCATATTCGAAACAGATCACATATATGGTCATGTTAGTGAAACCATATTTGTGGTTTCAGCAATCGAATTTCCATTTTCCTTTTTTTTTTTTTTTTTTTTTTTTCGAAAGATAAATTCATCATACTACTAAAATAATAGATTAATAAGTTAAGCCGTGAAAAATTTAAGATAATTTCATGGATTATTTTCAATTGCTCAGCATGTGCTTTTCAGAAATGTATTTATTCTAGCTGAATTCTTAGCAAAAATATACAGTTAGAATATTCTTTCGGGACAATTCTTTTACGTTTCTGATGCGAATAATCATAAAAGTATCTTAAAAAAAAATCACTCATTAAAAGATTAAATCATTAAAATACTAATCACTTACCAAACTACTAAAATTTCCCCACTTTTGTTTCTCATTTCACACTACTTCACTTAATGAGATAAATATTTAAATACGACACGCAACATCCGAAATCAGAACAATTTATCTTTTTGGAATTAACTATTTTAAAGGGAAAAAAAATTCTTCCATACATTTACTGTAAAAAATTCGTAATAAATTAATTTAAACCATAATACGCTTGTGGTTGTTCAAAACACGAATCACCATATTTCGCTACCAATGTTTAATTCAGTCATTATTTTATTCTTTATAATAATAATCCTCATAAAGCAGATAAAGATTTTTTGCGCATAAAAATATAAAAGCAGAAAAATACGCATAAAAGCATCAAATCGGAAACGCATTGATCAGATAATGAAAGAGAATAATAAGCCACAGCAAGAAATCTGACTTACCTTTACTATAAGCGAAATGCTGCAATAATAAGAAAGCACCAAGACTGAGCACCAAGATGAAAGGAACAGATAATCGCTCTCTACCCATGACTACAACCGCATGATGCTTTAGAATTCTGCTCTTGACGCAATCTCATGTTGACTCACTCAGTATCCTCTTGTGATTCTTTCCACCATCCCGCACGTTTCAATGGCAAGCCTGAAAATATTCTGCATATATCCGGGCACTTCACTGTTTAGCTTGCTAATCAACTATGGATACGTGTGCTGCCATCTAGTGGTCGCGTCTGTAACGATTCGAAAGCTGAGAAAAATTTATTTTTTGGGTGCCAGTTTTCATTTTAACTATTTTTCCTCCAAGAAAAGTTATTATTTTTTTAGAACTATTATAGGTAAAAATACCAAAAGCATGAACAATTAAAAAGTTCTGTTATGATATTTACATTAATTTTCCCCTCAATTATAATATTAAAAATTCCTAAAATAACTGACCAGCTTTTCTTTGAATTGCGTTATTTTTGAAAATTATTGTTCTGAAATATAATTCATTACGGTATTTGACTGAAACATCGGACGAGTGAATAACACAAGTGAACGCTGGTAATTTGGTTAAGGCTCAATTCTGATCACTGAATATTGCTTTTATGTTTTCCCATGCACAAAGTAAAGTTCTCTTCAGAAAATCCTCCCCAAAGACTTTCAGACAAAAATATCACATCCAAGATAAATCCAATTTTAACTTTCTATTGTTATCTATAAACACGATTTTCATTACAGAAATATTTACACAGGTTAATAAAATATAGTTTAAGGAAGCAACCATAAGTTTAAAGATATTTAACTCAGGTATCAACACGCTACAATATTCAATCCGTTACACCGGTTAGAAACCAAACTCAACTCGGGTGCGAACACACTTCTGAAGTTCTCACAGACAATTCCAATCTTCTACTGACTGTCTGTTTGCCTTGCTGGTTCTTCGCTGGCAATAAATTTGCAGTTAACTGATTGGCTGAATGAAAACTATTCGCAAAAAATTTCAAACTGCACAAAACTATATTTTAAGACAAATTACCAATTCACCCTGTTAGATTCGCAACAATCGTATTCAGACTGAACTTAGAATTGATCAACTTAGGAATGTCTAGTGTAAACTTTCACGTAACTACTTCGAAAGTCAAAGAAATATTCAAAACTCTGTGATAAAAATCTGTAATTAAAATGTTAAAGAACCAGTAAATGTAAAACACCCTATGGCAATTCTGAGTGATAACATTATTTAATTGTTATTGCTTATATTTTGATTGTGCTTGCCTCACTAGCATAGTAATACTGTATGGTTACCTTATCTGTTCAGGAATGCTCTGTTTCAAATTGTTCCTAAGAATGCATCCCGATGGACTATTTGTCCTCAACACCAATGTTCTTACATCCTAATTGCATTATTATTAGTGTATATTTACCATCTTACATTTTAGATTTTGCACGCCTTTTACTTTTTGATAACCTCTCACCGAAGGATTCACACTTGCCCGTTTCTTGCTATGTTTGTTTCGATGCTATTGTTTATCTTTCAGAATGTCAGTCACCAGCTCGTTCTGCTCTCGAACAGATGGGCATTTTCAGAGTTCTCTCCGCACGGCTTCAGCACGCTTTCTTCTTTTAGCTATCAATTCTATATTAATTATGCTTATAAGCAACTCATTAAACTATGTTAAAAATTATTTAAACTTGTTAATGCACTCATAATTAGGAAATACCCAATTTTGTTCGATAGAGGTAGGGCTTGCAACCCAGGTACCCGGGTGTGTACACCATTCTCCAGTGAAAGTGGCTGACTGTGGAGAGATACATGGCATTATGTTTGATTCAAGCTCTAAAGTAGTAGAAAAATTCTAATGATATATATATATATATATATATATATATATATATATATATATTTGAAGTATAAAAGTTATACACTTTGGTGATTTGAAGCAGTTATCACCTATCAGATGGAGTTAAGTTTTCCATCAACCATCAACTTCATCATTTAGAAACAGCGACACATTATTGGCGATTATTTTCTCTAGTCGAACTCACAGAAAATACACGACAGAATAATTGAGACTAAAAAGCAGAAATTAAAATTCAATAAAATAAAGTTTTATGCAAAAAGCCCTTTTTTTAAAATAGGTATGATAATTAATAAACTAAACGGAGAAAAATAATTTATCATATAGTTAAATGGGAGTAATGGATAAAATAATTCTATTTGCTAAATTCAATTACAAATTTATATCACGAATCATAAAAGCGTTGGAAGCCCATGCAAAATTACAAAAAAAAAAAAATAATAATAATGGTTTATGCATTCGATTGTGCAATTAAATTAATAAATTTCGTTATTTAAGCGCCCCACGCCTTTATCATTCGTCATGTAAATTTGTACAGGAATTCTGTAAATAAAATGATTTAATCTATTATTCCCATTAAATTATATATGATAAATTATTTTTCTGCTTTCAGTGCATTAATTATATCAATTTTAAAGTCAATTTTAAATGAAAGCTAACTGTATAAAAACCTTTTTAATTGCATTTTATTAACAATGAAAACAATGTATCAAAGCAAGAATTAATTAAGGATATCTCCACGAAGAATTTTAAGAAATAATTTTTATGAACTGGCAATTAATAATTTTATGAGAAGGAGAACTGGCAATTACATATTTTGGATTCTGTTGCTAGCTAAAAGCTAAAACTGATTTTGCTCTTTTTTCTCTTCTCCTTTTCTGTTTTTAATAATGAGAACCATATATTTATATGCATATATTATGTATAAACTTGAAAATAATAATAAAGTCTAAGATTATGGATCATGAGATAGTAACATTCTGTATTTATAAACATGAAACGAACATGAAAATGCAACTCTCATATATTAGCCCTTAGGGGGCACTGGGATACCCTGCTGAATTCCATTTATACGTTGAAATTTAAAAGAAGACAGACTTCTTTTAGGTTTTTAAGGGCATGAATACAAAGCAATGAAGTTGTATGCTTCTGTTTTGATTCTCCTCCAGAGGAGAGCTTTTAAAGTCATTATCTA
Source organism: Stegodyphus dumicola (assembly GCF_044657685.1). Classification (NCBI taxonomy): domain Eukaryota; kingdom Metazoa; phylum Arthropoda; class Arachnida; order Araneae; family Eresidae; genus Stegodyphus; species Stegodyphus dumicola. The sequence goes on from NC_140776.1 coordinate 138,108,617, forward strand.
TAACCGGGGCCACACTCTTGTTGGGATTTTTTGTGAGAATAAGTTCTGAATTTCTTGAGGCGATCACTTGACAAAGGAGGCAAAAATGAAGATACAATTAAGTCAGGTTACCTGAAGTTCATTGTAATTTTAGAATTCCCAGAAATTCTTGTTTTAGGAAACGATTTTTTATTCCAACCATATGTCAAACTTTCTCCTATACAAAAAGAGTGAGTTGGCTGAGGCAAAAATTTCTACTTCATTTGGGCATTGTAGACTTCGCACTAGTTCTTGTTTTAAAACTTGGTTATACAATTAATTTATTTACATCTGTATCTCACGATAATGGTTCGTTTCGGATGGAAATTAAAAAAGAATTCAAATCTCTTTTCTTTCTTTCTATTTATGCTTCCTACTCTTACAGCTTTTTACATTTTTGCTTTCAGCAATCAGAATTAAACAGTTTATAACTCTTCAGACGCTCATTCATTTCAATATTGGTTTTTGTGTATATAATTTCGGGAAAAAATATTTAAGCCCTTTTGCTTAATTATATTTTAATCTCATAAAACAATCTTATTCGATATGACTTATAAGCTACTGGTATTTGAATTTTTGCATTGCAGAGAAGAAAAGATGCGCTATAACGAATTACAGTTATTTGCGAAATTTGACCTAAAATACATTCTCATCAATTGTAGGCCTTTCATACTTGCCATTGTAATAGATCGGCCGTTATAACAAGCGTCGATTGTGTTAACATTTCTAGCATGTTTTCTTAGAGTCTAATTATTTAGATATTCACTTTCAAATCAAAGAAAATATATAACAATCAGCTATTTGACAAAAACAATGAAGGTTTTCTTGAAAAATGAAGAGACACACTAGAAGCTTTTAATAATGATACAAGCCAAATAAGAATGTTACTTAAAATAAGTTATTTCTAAAGGTTTCTCATAAAGTTTTTCTCTGAAATTTTCCTTAAATGTTTTGTCTGAAGACCTTTTTGTACGTATTTTTATTAGTTATGTTTTATGTATTAAGTACATCTAATTAGAAACGAGCCGAGGTTTAGCCAAGTACTGAAGCTTAAAAAGTTTGCACTTAAATATATGGAAAACTTCATTTAAATAATTAAAATGATTTATTAATAAGAAATTTGCTCCCATAAAATCCATATAAAAATTTATTAGCGTATTTATTAGTTTTTCGCAGGGAAGGAGGTGAGGGATGTGTAAATAATTTGCACAAACCTCCTCTATATGGAAGCCGTTTTCATAATATTATATAATTGATTTTATTCGATTTTATTGTCTATATATGCACAGAATCAATATGTAGTAAAATAAGCTTACAGAGACCTTTTCGAACATCCTTTGTTACAGTAAACGAATTAAAACATCTCGTCTTTGCAAATTTTGTGAAAAAGCTCGTCAATGAATTCGAAATAGATATTCAGTCTGCTTTGAGTACTGATAATGTTTACAAGAGAAATTTGGGCAATTTTTTTTTAAACAATTGGTTTTATTTTGGTTTTCTACTATAAAAATAAATATTCATTCGAGAATCAAACTCAGGATGTAACTACGAATTTTCAGCAAGCTTACTTTCTCAGCAGTTAGTTATTGTGCTTCTAGGAGTACATAAAGTGTTTGAGCAAGAAAATGCATAAAGCATTTAATTTTAATTTGTAATAATAAGTTTTCAATGCACGTGATATGATTCATAAATCTCTGTTACTTTAATAAAATAAAATCACAACTACAAGATACTGACATCATTAATGGTAGATTTTTATAAAAACAATCATATTAGTGATTTTGCTTCGCTAAAAGGAAGATTAATCAAACTATAGTTACACGATAATTAAACTAGAATTACAAGAATTAAATAACAAGATGTCTGAAAACAGGTATAATAATTTTTTTAGTATACGTGTGTTATTTTAATTTTATGTAACTATTTTTTATATCTTATTTCGTTTCCATATATTTTGTTATTATGATCGAATAGTAAATAGACATAGTTTTTAAGTATAATTCATATAAGTAACTTGACACAATTCTGGTACTTACTTTGAAATGTACTTTGCAAATAAAAAGAGAAGTTGTAATACGTTATTTGCAGTTCTCTGTTTTCAAAACATATAATTTTCAGCGTTTAATTTGTTCATATACTTAATCTGTTCCTCTTCTGCATTGCCGTTAAACCAAATCCAAAAATCATTCCTAATATTAAACTGAAAATTAAATTTATCAACATGAGTGATTCTTACAGTTTAATATATTACGTATTGCAATGATTCACTATAAACGGTCTATCCTTTTTCAAATTTTTGCCACCAAATATTATCACCCTGTAGTATTTTTAAAGGGATTAAAGAATGGAGATTTCGCATGCATGAATGTGCGTTTCTGGCATTTTGAAAAAACGGCGGTACCTAATTAAATTACGGCATTAAATTTTGAATAACTTAGTTCTTCACCCGAATATGTGTACCTGGAAGCCCGAATTTTGAATTTCCATTTTGCCTTATTATTTATTTCATATTTTAAAATTTTTAATGAATTTTTGATTAGCAAATTTAACGTTATGAAAGCAAACAGGGGTAATACTGTTCGAAATAACATTTTTATCTCAGCTCATGAGACTGTTGCCAATCAAAAAAAATGTAAGATATTTATTTATCTTTCAATTTTAAATAACAAATTCGACCCTATGAAAGCAATGTGTTGCCGCTGCTAGAAGTAATTTTTTTTTTTTTTTTTTTTTTTTATCTTCCACTTAACAGCGCGTTGCTCTTCATTAAAGCCTAAACACTTATTTAATCTGGAAGGTTACTGAATGATTAACTAACTGATTTAAAGCCAATAAGCGCAGTTCTTGAGAATATTTTTTTCTTACTTTTTAATGTGATTAATTTAAATAAACATGTTGGAAAATCATAACATGTTTAATTAGAACTATTCAGTGTTTTTTTAATTACATTAGCTGGACTCATTAAAGTCGCGCGTTATATACTTTTTCTTTTTTAAGATAACTATTAGGCGGTGGACGCATGAGAGGCTAGTGTTTAAAGAAATGATATAGCGAATATAAAAGTATGTATGGCAAACTCAAACATCTGGAGTTCTAAAGATATGCTGCTTTTTAAATATATTGTATTATGATTTTGGTGTTGAATTGAATTTTATGTAAGCGAGATGAACGTGATACATAATTAATAAATTTAACACAAAAAAAGTTAATAATAATGAAACGACTCGTACCAAAAAAAGTGCCATCTTATTGAGGAAACTGAATATTGATATAATTAAATTGGAAAACTGAAACGAATATAAAAATGTACGCCAACACTTAACGCTGCATCTGAAGTTCTAAACATTTTACGTTATTCAACTTTTAAAAATTTTGTAATTTTGGTGTTGAACTGTATGTGGCGTAAATGCGAAGAAAACAATGCTTAATAATAAAACTAAAAAAGATGCTTAATAATAAAGCTAAAAAAGAAATTTTATCTCGAAAATTTTATTTTAACAATAAAATTATATTAAATCGCGTATTAAATTTCAATTTATCTCTTTACATTTTATTTAATTTTAATTAGTTAATTACTTAAATCTTTAAATATTTCAATGAATAAAAATTAATTATCTAATAATAAACAATTAAATTATCATCAATTATCTAATAATCATTAATTAAATTAAAATTAATTATATAATAATTATTGATTAAATAACAATTTATAAACATTAATTAAATAGCTATTAATTAATTTGATAATAATTAACTATTTAATTTAAAAATTATTAGTGAGTTTAATAGTCATTTTATTTATTTATTTACTCTTGTTCCTCTCTGCTGACGGTCTTCCATAGGGCTCCGGCACTTCTAATCTTAGAAATTAAGCCCTGTATATATAGTAAGGTTGTAAGAACAAACGAAAAAAGACCAATTTTGGTCAAAATTTTTTGCGCATTGTGCTGCAAAATTAAGGAAATTAGAAGATAAGTTTTAGTATGCACGCCGAAAAGTTACCAAAAACTGTGGCTCTGTGAAAACTCCAATATAAGCATATTTAGTTGCTATGAAATGTGTAAAAGAGCAGGAAAAAAAAACAATATTTGAATATTTACAAGTTAAATTAATAAAAAAAACTATATGCTAAACAAATTAGGTAATTTTTAACACAGCAAAATAAATCAATTGAACGAGGTAAAATAAAGATAGTAGTTTATATGCTAAACGAATAAAGTGGATTATAAAACACAGTAAAATACTAATCAATTGATCAAGGTAAAATATAAAAAATATATTAAAATTAATATATTTAGCGGTAAATGGTTAATTAGCCCAATTCGAAGTTCATTTTGGCTTATCAAGGGAAATTTTTAAAATGAATTTCGAACCAAGCTAACTCATTACGCAGACAATTGAAACTTTGCGCGATAAATTTTTTAATGAATTAAATAAACTATGTCAAAAAACTTTAGTCTCAATTCTCTGTTCCAATTTCCCGACGCGTCCGCATATATTGACACATTAAGGTGTAATATATATATATATATGTAAGATATAAAAAAAAATACGATGGCTTTGCTCTTTGCGAACCAGCATCCTTTAATTAATTTTCTGCAATTCAGCATCTCCCCTTAGACTATTACCTTCTAGAACATTCGCACCTATTACATAACCTCCTCATATAAATGCTGCGTCATAAGTTTTTCTACATTTTTCTAGAAGCTACTCTGTTACATAACCTTTCATATAAATGCTGCGTCATAAGTTCTCCTACACAGATGCCTTCTCGCCTTCGTCCTGCTAACGCTTCCGCTATGCTCCTCTTTGTTAGAACGTATTATAAAGTCAGTCGTATCTAATAGTTCAATTACTGAATAAGTTATTTGATTAACTTCTATAACTGCTATAAATTAAAATAAAGATATGCTTGCTGTTAAAAGTGAAAAGTCCTGAGTCGTCATTTCTCTCCCAGCTTCGTCAACCATCTGCCAGAACCTCACCATTCGCCCACGATGTGTTGGAATAACTGAAAACATTACATATATATATATATATATATATTTAAATATATAGTATATATATATTTCTTTTTATAAATGATAAGAATGTTAACGTTAGGAAAACGACTTTCTAAGCACCGCTTTGCATATTATACTGCATCTAAAAAGAAAAAAATATAATATTTAAAAATTATTTTAAGTACTGTTTTACATACGTGAAGAAAATCGTGCTCCCTCAAAGTAGGAAATTTTGCCAATCCATTCTGCATAATGTCTAGCCCTCAATGCATCATAATGCTTATACATAGATTTGCAGTACTTTTATGCTAAGGCATTCCTTGCATACCCATATTTACGCCACTAGTGGGAAAGACGATGTATAGGACGTGCTTGAGCAGTTTATCTCAGTATTTCACTCTTATTGTACTCGCTGTCACTTAACGCACATTTAAGAATACAAATTTTCTTTTCTGCGAGGATAGCTAACTGTAACCATCGATAACAATACATTAGATACAATGGCATCGCCAGAAATTTAGACGTTCCTAAACAAACTCCCCCAAATTTATTGTTTTTCTTAAAGGGAAAAGTTTCCGTATGTGAGTGAGGAGACATTACTTGAACGTCTCATGTTCTCATAAGTTCGTATTTCTAGGGAAATAAGAGTATTGCAAGATCTGCTTATTGTTAAACTAAAACGTTAGGAATTCTAAATTTTTTCCCCTTAAAATTGTGGTTCAGTTTTATAAAAAGAAGTACCTGAGCTCATCTTATTTAGGGCTTCGGTTCACTCCGGCTAAAGTTATAATTTATCTTGAAATTTGAGGAGCACCGATTTCCTGAAAGATTTCAGATTTTAACGATTATCCAAAAGGTCGATTAATGGTCCTCCAATGGGGTTTATTACGGTTTTTTTTACGCTGTTCTGAGCTCGCAGTCTACCATTATGATCTTACTCTCACTCCTGCTACTCCCGCTTTTTTTTTTTTTTTTAAATCTTTTTAGCTTTATAATTAAACATCGTTAATCATCCAGAAGCAGTATATTTCATTTTATCTATACTCTTTACTTACAGAGATACCAAACAGAAAGTTTTTTTTTTTTTTTTGTCTTTTTATTATTAACATTTTATACGTTAGCTTTACTTATTAAATACCATGTTGTTCACACTTACGTCACATGAAAATCAATTTAACAGCAGAATCGCAAAATATTTAAAAACAGCGTATCTTTAAAATTTCCGATAGAATGCTAGAGGTTGTCATTGTAGACTTTTATATTCGCTACATTATTTCTTTAGAAACTAGACGCTCTCACAGCCAGTCATCTAAAATAAAGATCATAAAAATTAAAAAGTATCTAATGATTTTAATGAGTTCAACTAGTGTAATTTCATGAAAATTTGGAATATTTTTAATTAGACATCTCGTGATTCTAATACCCGTTTATTTAAATCAATCACATTAAAAAGTAAAAAAAAAAAAAAAAAAAAAGATATTTTTAGGAACTGTGTTTATTGCTTTTAAATCGCTTAGTTTATTACTCAGTAAACTTCCAGATTAAATTTGAAAGCATTTTAAGGTTTAATGAATGACAATACGCTAGCTCGTGGAAGTTCCGATCACGGCAACCCATTGCTTTCATCGAGCTAGGTTTGTTAATTAAAACTGAGAGATAAATATCTCATATTTTTTCCGAATGGGGATAAAATTTCCTTCACTGGGTATAAAAATGGTTTAATTTGAACAATTATGATTACTGCTCTACTTCAGATCGTTGAGTTTGTTAATAAAAAATTTATTACAGTTTCACAAAATATAAAATAAATAAATACTAAAGTAAATTCAAAATTCAAGCTTCAAATTGTACATTTTTTTCACCGGAAAATGTGCAATTGGAAGCTCGAATTAGAAATTTAATGGAATTAGAAATTTAATGGTTCTAGGTACCGTCGTTTTTTCACAATGCAAGGAACATACATACATACATGCCTGCAGATTCTTCATTATTTAATTTCCTTAAAAAGAATACTGGACGGAAAATCCCGTTTGGAGAGTAATAATCTTTTTTTGGACTTCAGAGGAAAAAAAAATTGTTTTGAAAGTAGAAATTAGAAAAGCAACTTATGTTGATGAAACGTTCCAAAAACGATAAAATTTTTTCAGTAAGTTGAAATATTATGCAGCCCCGAATTTATACTTCTCTGGAAAGGTCCAAACGATGCTTTGGTCTTTTGATTTATTTCGATATTTTACCTCTCCAGAAAAGTATTTTTCCAACAGATGTCAAGAGGGGTACATTTTCAGGCTATTAATTATAAATTGAGATTGTTATTATTCATATTGAATTAAATAACAATTTTGTCATTATTGTTACTTTACGTCTGGCAGCAGACTATAACTGGAATTTGTATGTTTACGTTTGAATACGTTAGTAAGAATAATGATTACGTTTTTCAAGTCAAAATAAGTTGTATAAATATACTAGCAAATGCAGAGCTGTAGGTAAGGGGACATTTGTCCCCGAGCACAGCATCCTGGGGCCGTTAAATTGATGCTAAGAAATTTTAGAATGAAATGTTTTTCATTCTTGGCAAACAGGAGAGGGGGGCGGGAAATATTCAATTGTCCCAGGGTGCTGAAAACCGTAACTACGGCTTTTAGCAAATAGTGATTTTAGTATGTGTTTCAAGAAGAGGAGATAGCTTTTTCTTACTCCGTAGTCAATACTAACTATTCAAGCTTTTCTTTCAAGCAATATATGGATACAGACACTTCCTTCTCGATACAAGCTTTTAGCTCTAGCATTCTACTGAAAGATCATTATAGCAGCAGCAGTTATACAAATTTTAACAAAGTAAATTTTTCTTTTGCCGTATGAAATCCTTGAAAATTAATGTATATAAGAAATTCATCAGCACCCTTAACTCTAACTCTATATACGATTCCTAGGAAAATGACTAAATATAGATTGATGTGGATATTAGGGAGTTATAGAAAATAGTTCTTCGACTGTGAGAAATCGATATTTCGAACATTTTGGCGACTAAGCGAATTATTTAATCCAGTCTCTCAGATCAGCTGAACTTACAATTAATAGTGCTGAGAGAATAATAGTTTTGCTGCTACGTACGACATTTAAAAGCCTTGATTTTCACATAATTATTTAGGCAGAACTCGCGTATTATTCCATATCGCATACCGAGCTGCGTTATAATGAGAAGTGTATTCGAAACAAAATTGAAATGCTAGTGCCGTTAATAATATGGTGCCGCCATCTCTTGTCGACAAATGTAAATAAATTAAAAATTTTTATTATTTCATTTGATTGACTTGAGAAATGTTTCTTCTATTTAATTAACTTTAAGTGCAAGAGAAATTTCTCCCTTCACACTGAACATTTACAATATCTTTAGTAAATATATTTACTGCATTTCATAATACACGTATGAGGATTAAACATGCGGTTGAACGTGACGTTTGAAGAAATCGAATAATAAATAAATAAATAAAAAGATTCTGTTCTAAAGTATATAATGCACATTATTAGACATAGTCAAGTTTTATTAGTTAAAATAATATTCCAAATGTTCAGAAACATTACTGATTAGCAACATCTTAAATCAAACGTATTTTAAGTTGCTTTAATTAAATGTAGAATTTAAAATAATAATAATAATAATAATAATAATAATAATAATAATAATAATAAATAAAATAAAATAAAGTTTTAAATTATTAAAAAGTGAATTTATCGCTTCATAAGAATTACGTTGAATTATTATATAGTGAACAAATTGTAAGATAAATTAAAGATCTTAGTTTTCGTCAAATAGCCACATTTTGAAAGCTGGTCTAATGACAGATAAATTAAAGGTCTTATGCAATGACAACACTTGCAAAGTCGTGTAGAGCAGGGTTTCTTAAACTTTTTTCAGTCGCGGCCCCCTTTTCTCACTGATATTTTTTCGCGACCCTCAAGACCCCCATAATACTTCCAAATTTTTGTAGGACACCATTAGTATTGAGCAAATCAGACATACGCGTAAGCGATACTGTCAATTTTTTCACTTGTACTGTAATATACTGTTACGAATTTGGTATTTAAAAAGTTAATGTTAGTTCAATTATAAATTGAATGGTTTCATTTCTCGCGCAGTGCAGCGCGTGACGAATATTAAAAGAAAGCTAAGCCGGAAAAATTGAAAATACAAGAGCGCGTGCATTAAATAAATAAATATCTCTTTTTGATTTCGAGAAAGTACTGGAAAATTCTAGCGCGTGATTTTAAAATCTTATAAAAGGAGGAAAACATCTCAGTTTGTAGTTGTTGCTTAGTTTGTTGTTGTTTAGAAAACTGCTCTTGTTGATTGTAGCGAATTCGCGGATTAGCGTTCTTTGGCTGTTTTGAATTACGTTCTATTGGACATTTGAGTAGTTAAAAGATAACTACTGTGAGATACTGTAATACTGCATGATAATTTGAGAAAATTTAAGCATTTTTGTTGTGATAATAATAAATTTTTGTTCATTTTTCATCGGACTTGTGCATTCATTTCATAACGAACCCGTATGCACGCAACAATTTTTGGTGTCAGAAGTGGGATTTTGAATGCCAATTACAAGAGCGATGGAAGAACAATTCAGGCAAATGATGACTGCATTTGCTGCTTTCCAAGAAAAGATGGAAGGGGCCGTCAACTCCGTTAAGGAAGAAATGAAATTGGGCCAGGAATCCGTTAAGGAAGAAATGAAATTGGGCCAGGAATCCGTTAAGGACGAAATGAAAGCCGTTCAAGCTGGTCAAGAAGAAATGAAAAGAGAAATTACTTGCAAAATAGAAAATAAATTTGAAGCTATAGAAGGCAGAATTGACACAGTTGAAAATAAAGTTGGACAAATTGAAGAAAAAGTTTCTTCCGTGAAAGATCAAATTGAAGAAAGAGTTTCTTCGGTGAAAGAAGAAATAGAAGAAAAGTTTCTGCTGTAAAAGAACATATAGAAGGGAGAGTTTCTGCTTTGGAGGAACGAATTGAAGGAAGTGTTTGTGCCGTCCAACACCAAATCGAACAACAAATTGATGATAGGGTTTCTGCAGTAGCCAAAGAAGTGGATATTTTAAAGAAATTCTTAGCGACGGCAGGGAACAATAGTGATGGTTTTAAATTCTTGCCGATGCCTGCTCGTTCACCTCTGAAGCTATCCACATATGATGGGAAGACCTCCTGGCAGGTGTATAAGACACAATTTTCTATCGTGGCGGATGCGAATGGATGGGATTCCCAAGCTAAGGCCTGTCATCTCGCCGCTTCTTTAAGAGCCGACGCAGCGGATACCCTTCAGACTCCTCCCGAAAACAAAAGGTTAGATTTCGAAGCTCTGTCGGGCGCCTTGGAGCTGCGCTTTGGGGAGAAGTGTTTAAAAGACTACAGCAGGCTCCAATTCAAATCTCGTCAACAGAAGCCTACCGAAACATTTCAGGAGCTCGCCACGGATGTTGAAAGGCTGTCCCATCTCGCCTTTTCAGAATGCCCGACAGAAACAAGGGATACTTTATCGACAGAAACAAGGGATACCTTGCAATACTTTATCGACGGCATCCGGGATACTGAAATACAGAAAGCTCTACGAATGGCGGATGTAAAAGATTTAAAAAGCGCTCTAGTGTACGCCATGAAATTCGAGGCAGCCCAGCAAGCCACTCGTCGAGACCGCCACCCAGAGCTGCTCAAGTCCAGGAGCCAGGGGATCAAGCCACCGCTCGTCTAGACGATTTAACTAGACAACTGAACGGAATATTGAGATGGAATATTGGTGAGAAGAAACCGACCGTTAAGTGCTGGAACTGCGGTGCTGAAGGACACATACGACGAAACTGCAGAATACCCAGGGTACGGATGTTAAGACCGTTCCTAACAAACAGCAGGGAAACTAATTAGTGGCCATCTCGCGGGGCGAAGGTTGCCAGATAATGAAAAGCCCCAGTTTAAAGCGCTTCAGATTACTGCAGTGAGAAGCGGCAGTAATGGACATTTCATAATAGGACATATTAATGGAGTTCCCTGCAATATGACTATAGATACAGGAGCCAACGTTACCATCATCCGAAAAGATTTGGCTCAGCAACTGGAAAGCAAACTTATCTGGACGCCGCCCTGCGTTACCCTACAGACTGTGTCCGGTGAGAAGATCGACATCGATGGAAAAGTAAACGTTAACATCACGTTTGGAAATGCCGCTTACCATCACACGGCATATGTAGCAGAGATCACTGATTCTTGCATACTCGGATTGGACTTTCTAAGGAAATACAATTTTTCCTTGGACTTTAAAAATAACAAATTGCATTCTACATCTGAGGACATAGCGTTGTTTGGAGTTAATGATGAAAAAGTTAAATGTGTCCATAAAATCACAGCACAAGACAATATCACAATACCGGCAAGAACAGAAATTTTCCTTCCTGGATCCATAGCCGAAAACAGAAATTTCCGCTACGGCATCATAGAATATCCCAATAACTGTAATAGCCCAGAGGGAGTACTAGTAGCCTCAACACTCGTCGATCTATCCAGAACGGTTATCCCGGTGAGAGTCGCCAATGTAACTGAGAAGGTGAGAATTATTGAGAAAGGTGAAGTGGTTGCAGCATGTACTCCAGTAACCACCGTTGAAAGAAAGAGTAACATCCAAGAATCCGTGTATTCAGAAAGCATTTCATCAGAGTTACTTCAGAATGCTCAATTAAACCATAAAGAGAAGAATGCTGCCGATCGCGTCATTAAAGATCTTCAAGTTGTTTTCTCCCGCTCGTCTTCTGACGTGGGTCGAACCAGTTTGACACAACATAGAATTGATACCGGTGATCATCCTCCGATCAAGCAACATCCAAGACGTCTACCGATTGCTAAACAGGAAGAGGTACGAACACTTTTAAAGGATATGGAAGAAGGCAATGTCATCGAGCCTTCAGCAAGTCCATGGGCATCTCCCATCGTTCTTGTCAGAAAGAAAGACGGCCCAACAAGATTTTGCGTTGACTATCGCCGGTTGAATGAGGTTACGAAGAAAGACAGTTACCCTCTTCCTAGAATTGACGACATTCTAGACACTCTTTCTGGAAGCAAGTGGTTCTGAACACTTGATTTAAAGAGTGGTTATTGGCAGGTAGAAATACACCCTGAAGACCGAGAAAAGACGGCATTTACTACGGGTCAAGGGCTTTGGCAATTCAAGGTGATGCCGTTTGGACTGTGTAATGCGCCGGCAACATTCGAACGCCTTATGGAGACTGTTTTGAAAGGTGTTTCCTACGAAGCTTGTCTGATATACCTGGACGATATCATCATCGTCGGAAAGAGTTTTGAAGAGCATTTAGAAAATCTTAGAAAGGTGCTTCAGAAACTGAAAGAGGCCAATCTGAAGCTGAGTCTCGCTAAATGCAAATTGTTCCGAAAGGAAGTGACTTACCTGGGACATGTCATCTCTGCAGAAGGTGTGTGCACGGATCCTGAAAAGGTGTCAACCGTTAAATCCTGGAAACGTCCCGAAAATGTCCATTAGTTGAGAAGCTTCCTAGGGCTTTGCACCTACTATAGGAGATTCGTGAAGGACTTTTCTTCCATCGCAAGACCCCTTCACAAGCTGACAGAAAGCAAGCAAAAATTCTTGTGGACAAAGGAATGCGAGGATGCATTTAACAACTTAAAGGAAGTTTTAACATCTGCTCCAATCCTGACGTATCCTCAGCTCGACAGACCATTTATTCTCGACACGGACGCGAGCAATGAAAGTGTCGGTGCTGTTTTGTCCCAAGAAATAGACTGCCAAGAACGTGTAGTAGCTTACTGGAGCAAGTGCCTGTCTAAATCGGAGAGGAATTACTGTGTTACTAGGAAAGAGTTGCTCGCCATAGTCAAAGCTGTAGAACATTTCCATCATTATCTATACGGGAGGAAATTCCTCCTCCGCACGGACCATGCCTCATTGGCCTGGCTTTTAAATTTCAAGAATCCAGAGGGTCAAATAGCCAGGTGGATACAGAGACTCCAAGAATATGACATCACTATCCGTCATCGTAAGGGATAATCACACGGGAACGCCGACGCCCTGTCTAGACGACCTTGACTGGAAAGCTGCCGATATTGTTCCAGGGTCGAAGCAAAATACGAGCTGCTGACTCCGGTCGCAAGACAAATTACAACATCAGCATCGGCTGATCGAGAACCGTGGAGTGATGATGAAGTCAGGAAAGACCAGCTGGAAGACCGCGACATTAAACCCATAATTGATTTAATGGAGTCATCAAACAGAAAACCTACCTGGCAGGACATTTCTATCTGTAGTGCTACAACGAAACAATATTGGGCACTCTGGGATTCACTTCACATTCGAAACGGCGTCTTATACCTGAAATTCGAATCGAATGATGGGAAGACGTTCCGATGGCAACTTATACTTCCAAGATCCCGGATTCCTGATGTCCTTAAAGAACTACATAACAGCCCTACAGGAGGTCACTTTGGAATTATGAAGACCTTACAGAGAGTTCGTGAGCGCTTTTACTGGAATAATGCAAAGGATGACGTGCAAAAGTGGTGCCGATCTTGCGATGCCTGTGCAGGTCGGAAAGGACCGAGGAAACGCAGCCGAGGCAAGCTGCAACGTTACAACGTAGGGGCGCCTTTTGAACGTATCGCCTTTGACATCCTGGGACCTCTGCCACGAACTGCTGATGGCAACAAATACATACTCGTTGTCATTGATTACTTCTTAAAGTGGCCTGAAGCTTATCCTACTCCTGATCAAGAGGCTGTCACAGTAGCTGAGGTAATGATACAGCACTGGATTTCCAGATTCGGAGTGCCTCTTCAGTTACATTCCGATCAGGGAAGGAATTTTGCCTCGGCAGTAATGAAAGAACTATGCAAACTACTCGGCATTGACAAAACTCAAACGACTCCATTGCATCCCCAGTCGGACGGCATGGTAGAGAGGTTCAATCGAACCATCCTTAATAACCTCTCATTAGTGGTTTCAAGAAACCAACAGGACTGGGACAAGAAATTACCACTGTTTTTACTGGCTTACCGCAGTGCTGTCCACGAGATTACCGGCTATTCTCCATCACAGATGCTCTTCGGTCGTGACCTTCGTCTGCCTTGTGATCTATTGTTTGGCCGCCCTCCGGATGCTCCTTCATCGTCTGAGGAATATATTCAAGATCTCCAGGCCCGGTTTGAAGTGATGCACAACTTTGCACGAGAGCGAGTCAACTTGGCGACGGAGAAGATGAAGACCCGCTACGACACAAGAGCTACTGAACATCAGTTCCACGAAGGAGACAAGGTGTGCTTGTGGAATCCGACTCGACGGAAAGGACTTTCCGAAATTGCAGTCACCTTGGGATGGCCCGTACACAGTCCTAAACAGGCTGAATGACGTGGTTCGGATTCGTAAGTCTTCGAACTCTAAACCTAAAGTGGTTCATTACGACAGGTTAGCTCATTACTATGGCCATAGTACGTAATGTAAATAATTGTAAATAGTATAAGACCATGGTCCTTTTTGTTTTTAAATGTGTATTTGATTTGATTTGTATTTAGTATTTGATTTGCATTTTGTATTTGATTTGCATTTTGTATTTAATAGCATTTGATTTTTTTATTTATTGCATTTATTGTTCATGTTGTTTATTATTGTAATGTAATGCTTATTAATGCATTTATGCCACAGTTGTAAGTTTAGCTTCCTGTCCAGGGATTGTACTGCCCGGGACGTGCAGTCCTTGGGAAGGGGGCAGTGGTACGAATTTGGTATTTAAAAAGCTAATGTTAGTTCAATTATAAATTAAATGGTTTTATTTCTCGCGCAGTGCAGCGCGTGACGAATATTAAAAGAAAGCTAAGCCGGAAAAATTAAAAATACAAGAGCGTGTGCATTAAATAAATAAATATTTCTTTTTGATTTCGAGAAAGTACTGGAAAATTCTAGCGCGTGATTTTAAAATCTTATAAAAGGAGGAAAACATCTCAGTTCGTAGTTGTTGCTTAGTTTGTTGTTGTTTAGAAAACTGCTCTTGTTGATTGTAGCGAATTCGCGGATTAGCGTTCTTTAGCTGTTTTGAATTACGTTCTATTGGACATTTGAGTAGTTAAAAGATAACTACTGTGAGATACTGTAATACTGCATGATAATTCGAGAAAATTTAAGCATTTTTGTTGTGATAATAATAAATTTTTGTTCATTTTTCATCGGACTTGTGCATTCATTTCGTAACGAACCCGTACGCACGCAACAATACTATTGCACTTTTAGGTCATTAACTTTAATTTCTAATTTTAAGACATAGAACAGTGTGAAAATTTTAAATAAGTAACAGACGAAATGACAGCGTCACGTGCAAAGCAAGGAAAATGAACGTTTAATATTATAAAAAGAATTGCGCCGAAACGTTTCCGTTTTTTTCTTTGTCTGCATTGTCTTATCTTTATCTATTTTCAGATACACTATGTAAAAATATTCGGTAATTGTAAAATTATTATAATAAGTTAAAAAAATATCCAAACTGCTAAAATTTTTGGCGACACTGCTGCAGGTCCCGCGAACCCCTTGGGGGTCGCGACCCACAGTTTAAAAAACCCTGGTGTAGAGTATTATAGCAGATGAAATATACTTCTGTGGTCAATGATAAATTATTACATCATGAAAATAATCTATCAACAACGAAAATTATCAAGTCATATGGAGCTTTCCTACCGAAATTAATTAATAAAAGAAGGAAAATGTTATAATGACTGGAGCCATTAAAACAGAATATAGATGGTGTGGTGGTGTATTTAGTTATGGCAAAACACACTAGGGCTATCTGCCTAAGGGGAGGGATGCCTTTCGTGGAGGACTTTCTAAGGGAAACTGGCTCGTATACACGTTACACATGTGGAAAACCACGAAAACGCCCATGCAGCCAGCCCGTTCGCGGGATTCAAACCTCGGACCGAACTACCAGTGTTGAGCGACTTTACCGCTCGGCCGCTGGTGGGCAAACATAATATAGAATAAAAGATATTTTGAATGTACCATGCTATATTAAACATCATATAAAAGCAACTATTTGTGCACTTGAGTACACTTAGATGGATAGCATTTTAACATCTTGTGGCCCATTTGGTGGGTAGTCAACAAATTTAAATGTTAAAATATATTCAACAATTAATTCACCACAGTTATAGATGTACGGTAACGTAATGTAAGGCAACGCAATGGTTCAAAAATTAAAAAGATTGCGTTAAAAAGTTTTGCAACATCAAACAAATTAAACGCACCAAAAAGCAACTGATAAAAAAAAAAAAAAAAAAAAAAAAAAAAAAAAAAAAAAAACTGAAATGTTTCAGATTTTAAATTACGTCCAAAGGGGCGTTTTTTAACATTTTGTGTGTTACCTTTCTTTATTAAATATCATGTTCCTCGCACTTAAACCATAAGATCCAGTGCAACAGCAATATCGCAAAATAGTTTTAAAACGAGCATATCTTTAGAATTTCCGATACAGAGACTCACGCGCTGGAGATAAAAATGTTTTTTCTGCACAACGTTGCCATTGCTCGCTTTGAAATCCTTGAGTTTGTTAATCAAAAATTCGTCAAAGTTTTAAAAAATAGGAAATCGATCATAAAACAAATTTCAAATTTCAAATTTGGTCTTCCACATGCTCATATTCGTTGGAGGATTACGTTATTCAAAATTCGATGACTCTATGTACCGTTGTTTTATCACAATACGAGAAATATACATACATTTATGCAGATTTTTCATTATTTAATTTCTTCAAATATAATGCAGGACTCTAACATTTTGTGGCAACAGTTTGAAAAGTGAACCGACATTTATGAGTCCGACGCAAAATGCCAAAACGAAACTAATAGTCCTTCGGGATTCAAATCCCTTTGGACTAAAAAAAAAAAAAAAAAAAAAAAAAAAAAAACATGTCAAAAGATAATATATATTCTAGTTTAATGTAAGAAAACTTAATTGAAATTTCCAGGCAATTTTTATTTTTAGGCTTAAAATTCTTTCAAAGTTATTTCCTAGAGAATGGGAATGCTTTATTTTCAATAAGATTGTATAAGTGCATCGGAAAGCCTGGATGATCTTATTTACACCACATAACTTTCTATGATTTATGAAAACTCAAATAATTATACTTTATAAATTATACATTTTTTGAACTCATCCCTTTATAAATTTTTGAACCTTTTATAAATTTTTTTGAACTCATCATACCCTCGAAAGATGTTGCCACAAAATGCAGAAGCTGAAAGTCTAATTTATCTTCTATGCGACCTCTTAACCAGTTCCAGGTGTTGCCATTCCTCAAAACACAAGATGTTTAATTTATATTTCGAATTTAATCAATCTTTAACAGTTTAATAATGTAAACGATTTAAATGCAATAAACACAGTTCTTAATAATTCAGACTTTTATTGCATTTTAGCAATATATTTAATTAATGTAAATTAAAATTCATACTGAATTATTGTAATTATTAAATAATGTTTTGACTCCATATTATTACCCATCTGGCATAGTCTTTTATTTTTGTGACATATTTGTTCCTCCTACTAATTTTATTGAGGGGTAATATTGTCATAGGTACCTTTTTGGTAGATTTATCTTCCCAGTCACTAATTAGTGTAACTGTAGTCTGTATACCGTTTCTGTCGGAAAGAGTGGGAGGTTCTAAATTTGAAGCTCCTAAAAAATATCTCCCTGTAATCATGAAACTGAGGAGAATTTTAATTAAAATCGATGAAGCTTAAATATTAGGCAAAGCAGTTCTTCCGTTATTTTAAATTGTTATTTTGATTTTAATTAACTTCTGAGCCGTTTGGGATTTTATTAACAACACCTGCAGTGGATACCTGCGTGAACTCCGTTTAATAACTTTTCGCAAAAATTTTAAAATTACATAAAATTGTTTTTAGCCCAAAATGACGTTAGCCAGATGGGCTGTTAGTTTCGAAACGGTATTTTGTGTTGTTTCGCAAATCTGTATGAATGTATGTATGTTTCTCAAATTGTGAAATAACGGAGGTACCTAGAGCCAACAAATTTTAAATAACATAGTCCTCTACCCGAATATGGGCATATGGAAGGAGGAGTTTAGAACTTTTTTTTATTGTCTACTTTATACTTTATAAAACTTTAACGAATTTTTGATTAACAAAACGATTTCAAAGCAAGCAATGGTAACACTGTAGGGAATAAAACATTTTTATCTCCAAACGAGAGACTGTCTATCGGAAATTCTAAGGATATGCTGTTTTTAAATATTTTTAGCCCTATGTAATGTTAGCCCAAATACTCTCGGAACCGTGTACGTGTCTGTAAAAAAAAAAAAAAAAAAAAAAAAAAACCCTCTCCTTTTGGCCATAATATATAATCTGAAATCGTTAATATATTTTTTTTGGGGGGAAATTTCAAATTGTTTTTAGCGATGTTTTCCAAAAAGTGTCGGATCGTTACTTTATGCGAAATTTGTGTTCCCATGCCTGATATTTCTCCGTTCGCATTTTCAGTTATTACCACTATGTTAAATAAAGGTGAAACAAATTGATATTTTCTATGCAGTTAACACATAATCGATTTTCAAGGTGTTGCCATTCAGCAAAATGTAATTTTTTATTTTATCTTCCGAATTTTTTAAAAATGTAATTGTTTAGCGAATTGAGCAATTTAAAAGCACAAAACTTATTTCGTAATAACCTAGATATGTATTTTATTTCTAACAATAGATCGAATTGATATAACCTGTAAACTTGTTTGTGCAATAAAGTCCATTTTAATCTCAATACTTTTTCTTTTTTCTTTATTGAAAGAAAAGGCTTTGTTATAACTTTGCATTCTTTCAGATTAGTTGCTATGAATCTCCTTCTCACATTTTTACCGCTAATTGGGTGCCCAAATTTCTCTGATAACTTTGCAGGAAGTTTACGAAAAAATGTTCTTAATTTTCTCATTGATTTTTCAAATAAAAATTTGAGCGTCACATTCCCTTATTCCTTTTTTTTTTCTCAAGTTCTTTTTATATTCAACTACGAAATGGTTTCCTTAAAATGTTCTAAAAATATTTGTGAGGAACATGATGAATCAGAGTTGCCAGAAAATTTTCAACGAAAGTAGCAAAAGAAGACTAAAAAAGTCGCAAAAATAGCAAATGATAGATCACGGGATTTTTATGACGTCATAGTTGCGCATGCCCACATGACCTCTGACGTCATCACAAATTTACCATGAACCTTATAAAGGAATTTAATTATTTCTTATAAGGTCCATGAAATTTACCGTGTATTGGTTTTCTAAGTTATAGAATGTATTCGATTTTTAGTCTTTTTAATTACGTATCTTAGCTTTATGGAAAAAAAAAAATTATATATAACTATATTGTTCATTTTCAATTGTTTAAATATCCATTTCTTTTTTAATTAATTCTCATTTAATTTAGATTTCTATTTTTAAATTAATTTGCGGATACCCATTCTTAAGAGATTCCTCACGTTTAGACTGTTTAGCGCTTTTGCACCAAATTTTTTGAGTTGGCTGTCAGTTTTTTTAATTCATTGTTGTTTTTTGTTTAACTGTAAACATTTTAATCGAGGAATGCTTTTCAGTGAGTTTTCAGCTCTGTGTGAGGGATCTGTTTCAGATTCTGATTACTTAAGAAAGCCTTGTTCTTTCACCGTTAAATTTATTTGTGCTGTTATTTAGAAAAATACCGTTGCTTTGATTTTTAAGTCATTTCCATTACTTAGTTCTTAGCAATTTTAAAATCAGGAGTATGAATTTCATTTCTTTATCTGTTTGGGTACCCAATATATAGCGGGCAAGTTGTTTCTTTGGTTCGATTGATAATCACTATAGAACTGGGAGGCTTCAAAACGCACGAAGGACGAGGGAGGGTGGTGAGAGGTCCCGAAGCATTTTTTTTCTTTCTTTCCAGAAGCATTTTTCTTAAATACCAGCATCAGGCTGTGCAGTTTTGAAAAGGGAAGCCCACATGTAAATCAGATTGCCAGATGCCAACTTCTATTTAAGCCTAAATCAACTGTTTATATTTTTAATATATAAATTATTTTTAATTGATACATTATTTTAACATAAAAGCATTTTACGGTATATTAAAAAAATATCTGAAGTCGCAATAAGTAACATAAGAAAATGATGGATGTCTCAAATGCTAAAATTTTAATAGCACAAGTTTGGCAAAAGTCGCAGATTTGCAAAACATCGCACGATCTGGCAACACTGTGGTGAACCCTAACGATTTTTGGTAACTAGAGATTTTTGTTTATTTAAAAACAAGATTTGATACTTTTGCCGAACCTTAAGTTCTTCGCATTCTGGTATTTTCTATAAGAATTACTCTGTTTTCAAAATTATCATCTAGCACAACCCAATAATGAAACTTCCACAAAAATTAACTAGCTTGGCAGTTTTAACAAAACTCGTTTTTCAAAGAAAAACGCTAAGACTGAATTAAAAGTTGACTAGTTTGCTTGTTTTTATTTTCTACTAGCAGAAGTACTAAGCCATTTAAGTTAGTTTTGGTTTATTAGATTACGGCAAAGCATTCGAGGGCTATCTGCTTTAAGGGAGGGAGGCCTTCGTGGAGGACTTTTTAAGAGGAACTGGCTCGTATACACGTTACACATGGGAAAACCACGAAAACACCCATGCAGCCAGCCCGTTCGCGGGTTTCGAACCTCGGACCGAAATACCAGTGTTTAGCGATGTTACCTCTCGGCCTCCAGTTAAGTTAAATTAAGAGTAATGCATCTAGCAACAGAGAGAACAATACCGCTGTAATCCTTCTCATATGACGATTCAAAATATACGATTCATAGCCATATATTTTTCAGTTTGATGCGATATGGAACTCGCATAAAAAATTTTCATAGAAAAATAAGCTCTCTTTCATTATATCAGAAAAAATGGCGCGCAGTTTTAAATGATTTTCGTCTTTCTAATCAAATGGTCGTAAAAGCTCGTGATCCACCCAATATTTCACCCATATTCATTAGAAATCAATAACGCGAACAAACAAACAAACGCACAGTCACACAAGCATTCCCTGGCATTCTTCTATATATAGAGAGATTTTGTAAAAATCACAAATTTTTGATTAACAAACTCTACGATTTGAAAGCGAGCAGTAGCAACACTTCTCGAAATAAAGCATTTTAATCTCCAATGCCCTAGATTGTTGCCATTCGGATAAATGAGTGCGAAAATTAGCGCTTTCAGAATTTTCTATTAATATTTCGGCTGATTAAAGTTGTACGAAGATGGAAATAGCCGAAATGTCTTCCTACGAATTTTTGGAATTGGAAATAATGTATTTAATGTTTGGCAATACCATTTTTATTTCATCTTAAAACTTAGAAATGTTTTATTAACAAACTCTAGGATTTGAAAGCGAGCAGTGGCAACAACTTTCGAAATAAAGCAGATTTTCATCTTCAGCTCGTGAGACTATTGCCACTGGGAAAAATGTGGGCGAAAATTATCTTTTTTTTTTTTTTTTTTCCTAGTTTCTAATTTTTAGCTCTGATTTTAGCTACTTTGTTTTGGAAAAAAGTCGACGTCGACTTTTTCCAGGACCCAGAAAAGAATTGTAGAAAGTTTGGTGACTGAGTTATCAGAAGACAAGCAAACAGACTTTTATCTTTATATATATAAATAAATTGTAATTTTACAAAAAGAAATTCATAATTGTATGGGGATAAATACTTTTTCACCTGACTGAAGCAGAGTTTTAAAATTTTTCGTTTTCCCCCAGCTAGCTGACATGGCAGCCATATTAGGCCAGTCAATATTAATAACAGTAAAGCTTTGGTACGCTTTGGCTCAGAAAGTCTGTTGTCTACTACTTCGGAAGAAAACACCGCGAATTTTGTATGCTTCCTCTACGATCAGCTGCTTTATAATCTCTATAAACCTGTCTTTTCCCAAGTTTTCCACGTATAACTTCTAGAATTCCTCACACACAGCCATATGTCAGATTTTGCGGCATGATTGCCTATGTCGTTTAATGCACGGAAATTGGTATTGAAACTGCAGATACGCTTTTAGGAGTTTTTTTTTTTTTTTTTTTCATTCTGAAGTAAGCAACAAATACAGAACCGAATAATTTATTAGCAATCTGTCGGTCGAATTCAATAGCAAATGAGCATTACGTATTTTAGCAAAATTACTAAATATAAATAAATTTATGTGCATACGCCATTTATATTAATGTATTCAATGCATATTGATTGAACATAAAAAGCGCTGTCAAACACAAATCATAATTTGCAAATAACCTCAATATCGTTTTCAATGGTTCTTGTCTCAAAACTGTAAAATCGATTCAAGAAAAAACCGATTGCAGAAATAGTTTTCTGCTATTCATGAAAAATGCCAACTGTTAAATAAATAAACAAATTTGAAAGTTTTCAGATTTTACATTACGCCAAAACATACAGTGTTGCCATTGCTCGCTTTGAAAGCGTTGAGTTGTTTAAATAAAAAATTCGTTAAAGTGTTACAAAATATGAAATCGATAATAAAACAAATTTCAGATTCCAAATTAGGGCTTCCAGATGCCCATACTCGGTGGAAGATTACGTTATTCAAAATTTGATGGCTCTAGGTACCGTTGTTTATCACAATGTGAGAAAAATGCATACATTTATACAGATTCTTTATTATTTAATTTGTTTAAATATAATACAGGGCGATGATATTTGATGGCAACCATTTGGAAAGTGAACCGACATTTAAAGTTTTCAGCGCAAAATGAAATTAATAGCTCTTCTGGATTAACGCTCTTTGGGCTAATTAAAAAAATAACATGCAAAGTAAATTTAAATATTTAAAGCAATGTATTAAATTTCTTAACTTTGGATAATTAAAATTTTTCAAATTATTTATAAAATGTAATAGTATTATTTCTTGACTATGTTTTCCAAAATGGATGGCTTAAATAGGCTACTGTCAATAATGTAATAACAAAAGGATATTTAATTCTAAATTTTGGCAACAGCATTTTTTTATTACAACTCACAGAATATCTAGTTTTTTAAATAACAAATATGCTTTACTCGTTAACTCTTATTGAATGGAGACATTTTTATTTTGTTTGAGAATGTCTTCGGAAAATGATGAGAAACGTTTGCGAGATCAAAGAGGAACGCAAACC
The DNA here is from genome assembly GCF_044657685.1 of Stegodyphus dumicola. Lineage (NCBI taxonomy): Eukaryota > Metazoa > Arthropoda > Arachnida > Araneae > Eresidae > Stegodyphus > Stegodyphus dumicola. The sequence goes on from NC_140776.1 coordinate 138,131,858, forward strand.
TCACGTAAGCTAACTTCATTAATTAACTTACCTAAATTTTTCGTTCTTGTCACGCATTTTTCTATTTTTTATGCGAATTTTGCAGTTCACTCACATTTCTTTCTTCCTGATGAAAATTATACTGAAATGTTATATAAATAAAAATGAATAACTTAAGATAATAAAAGAATTTTTTTATTTTTATTTAAGATCTAAATAAGGTAAAAGTTTACAATTGGGTGCCCTTTGTTTATTTTGAAGCCAAGATCAGCGCCAGGAAGACACAATTTCAAGATGGCCGCTACATAAAACCAAAATAAGAAGTTGCACAAACTCGGCGTCCATGTGCACATCGATCTTTTTTTACTTTAAAAAAAATTTTGATGTGTACACCACATGACTTCATTGTGCGGAATATTAAATTATATACAGTTTTTCTTGCATTTCATTTAAACTTATTGGATTGAATTAAATCTACTTATTCGATAGCGCATAAACCACAATAAAATGAAAATAAGAATAAATGCACTCTTTAAAATTCACTATATTTGTTTACTATAGCGATACTCTGGCGCTAGGTTCACTTAACAGCGTTATATTTTGTTCATATTATAACTATGTCTATGTCTATGTCTATCTCTTATCACTTAGTAAGAGGCAATCGACCATTAACGGCTTTTATCAATATATGATACTTGACTTTTAAATGCTTGAAGAATCGAGTAAGTTGTATCCAATAATATGGAAGTACTTGTACACATGCTGTGCTAGAGCTCAGAGATTACTAGCGACGGAGGCTGCTGTGCCGCCGTCCGTAGTATAAGTAAACTTTGAACAAATGAGGTGCTCGTGTGGCGCCATCTATTAGTAGTGATCAAAAGTATTTTAGTTGACTGGAGCTCTGGTTGCGCCATCTCTTGCAGGATGTATTGTAAGGCATTTTTAAAAGTTCATAAAAATTATTCTTTTGATAAGCAATAATTGGCAAGTAAAATGATGAAAAACACAACTTGCAGTACATTGAAACGTTTCACAAAGAGTAAAAACTATTTACACAAAAGTCTACCTGCTTTGGCAGGAACAAATCATATTATAACTTAGAATGTACAAAATTTATATTATTTGTGCCACATGTTCTATTCAAATACTACAATAAATCTAGAACGATGTATAAAAGAAATTAAGCAAAGAAAACTAAAAAGAAACAGTTTTTCACAGACGATTCAGTATTTCTCATTCAATTAATTCAGTTCTGAATTCGCGAAAAGGCTCAAAATATCTATAATGAAAATTACGAAGTAAATCTTAATCGCTTATTTCCTCGAAAAAATTACAGAAAGGATTAAGCATGATTTAATTCGTAATAATAAATGAAGGCGTTATCTTTGTTGTTGCGAAGCTTAGTCTCTTTAGATGGCAACAAATCTACTATTCTGCTGTTTCAAATGTAAACAAATATTTCCTCCATGTTATTTAAAAATTAGGCTTAACCGCACTTAAACAGCTTTTAAATTGTTGATAATTCTACAAATATTGCTTGCATATTTCGTAAAGGCATAAAAACCTTAACCGGAAAATAAGAACAACATAATTAAGTCATTTTTTAAGCAAAGAATGCACAATTTACAAACATATAAGAGTAAAGAAACGGAGATCACTGGGCCGGGTAACAGAGTGGATATATATATATATTTACAGTGGTGGCCAAAATTGTGGACACTTTTGGAAATTTTTATGCTTTTGAACTTTGTATGCTTATAGAAAATGTTACGTTTCGCAAAATGCAAATTTGTATATATCATTTTAAAGAGAATTTATTACTGAATTCAATACAAAACACAAAATTCAATTATTTGCAATACAAAAAAAAAAAAAAAAAAAAAAAAAAAAAAAAAAAAAAAAAAGTTATATGTACTTTAATATAAATAAAAAACACAGTTATGAAGTGGTTTGTAATGTCTAGCTTTCATGGCCGATCACTGTTCTTGTTCAAAGAACCAACCAAATGTTAGTAACTGCCAGTAGAAGCTGACATCATGTTTACACTTGAAACAATTCATTATTTTGCTTTGTTCTGTAGAAGGAGGACCTGTTTCTTATACACTTCAATTACAAGTAGGAATTTTGTGTAAAAATTTTTAATATTTAGTCAAGAAGCAATGACATCAAATAAAAGAGTAGATTGGACACCTAGAAAGAGATGTAATATTATTGTGTTACGAGAAAGTGGTCTTTCCTTTGCTGAAATTGCAAGACAGGTGGGTGGTTCAGTGACTACATCTGGAGTCCGAAAGTCTTGTTTACGATATCAGGAGACAAATTCAATAAAAAAACAAAGAAAAGGCCGAAAAAGGTGCACCATATCTATTGATGACAGGAGAATAAAAAGAGTATGTCTCCAAGATAGAAAAATGTCATCAACGGCCATCAGAAGTGATCTGAATGATGCTGGTGTTTCTGTCATTTCAAGAACAATCAGGAGAAGATTAACAGATGTTGGACTGAGAGGTAGAATTCCACGAAAAAAGCCTTATCTTAATTTTCAGCAACGAAAAAAAAAAAAAAAGACTACAGTGGGCAAAGGAACACATTAATTGGACAGATGATCAGTGGTCACAAGGTATATGGAGTGATGAAACTAAGATATCGTTATTCAGTAGTGATGGACGAAAATATGTAAGACGTAGAATAGGAGAAGAGCTACATCCTGACTGCATTCAAGCAACTGAGAAGAACCCAGTTAGTGTTATGATTTGGTCATGCATGTCAGCAGATGGTATTGATCGCCTTCATGTCATCGATGGGACACTGAATGCCAGAAAATACATTGACACTATTCTAGAACCAAAACTTCTACCTTCCATCAGATCTCTTTCCCAAAAATGCTTCGTTTATTTTTCAGCAGGATTCTGCTCCTTGCCACACGGCCAAAATATCGAAAGAGTGGTTTCGCACAAAGACCATTAAATTGTTGTCATGGCCAGGAAACAGTCCTGACCTCAATCCTATCGAAAATTTGTGGCACCGTTTGAAAACTCTTGCCCGAATGAAGCACCCATCAAATAAAAGGGAACTAATTGAGGATATAATTGTTTCCTGGCATCGTGTAATAACGAAAGAAAAGCTTAAAACTCTTGTCAGCTCAATGAAACGTCGATGTGAAGCTGTAATCAAAAATAAAGGGTACCCTACTAAGTACTGATAACTCACTGCAATCATCACTATCTAATGTATATCGATAACTATTATCGTTTAACGTTTTTTATATTGCAAATAATTGAATTTTGTATTTTGTATTGAATTCAGTAATAAATTCTCCTTAAAATGATATATACAATTTCGCATTTTGTGAAACGTAACATTTTCTATAAGCATACAAAGTTCAAAAACATAAAAATTTCCAAAAGTGTCCACAAGTTTGGCCACCACTGTATATGCGTTTGGTATGGCCGATTGCAACCAAAATACGACGTGTACATGTAACATGTTAATAGCAGTCCCCCTATATACAAAATTTCAACTTTCTGAGGGTACTCGTTTTTGAGTTATGCGAGATACGTACGTACGTACGTACGGACACCAGGAAAAATTCTCTTCAGAATTCATTTTAAAGCAGTTTTATAATTTTTTTGGAGGAAAAATAGGCTTTTATTCCTTACGTACAGATGTCATGCATTAACATCGTTAAATTGCATTCGATAGCGGTAAAAATGGATATTTTCGTTGAAATATGCTGCCTGGAATTTTTCGCGATTACAATACTTTTTTTTTACTTCGTACAAGGAAGTAATAACCTATACCTATATATAAACTATTCTGAATAACCTATACTGGTGCTACTTTGGTAGACGGTTGCATAAATTTTGGCGATTTTTTTTGGCGAGCGATACGACTTATGGTAAACCCATTGCTGGAGAAGTTATTTATGATAACCGATACTTTGTTGTCATTTTATTTTTAAAATAATGAGTTTTATTATACATAAATTCTGTGTTTTAAATATTATTTATGACTTCTGAATAATAAAAATGAATTTAATTTTGCATTTTTATTTGAAATAAAAATTTTATTGTTTATGGTATTTTATGGAATTTTATGTTGGGAATGATGTAATGAATGACGTCACATTATTTTAAAATTAATTGGTTTTAATATCTATAAATTCAATGTAATGTTTTAAGCATTATTTATGGCATTTTAAGCATTCTGTTAGATAATAACATTGTTTTAAGCATTCTGTTAGATATTAAAATACAATTTAATTTTGCATTTTTTAAATATGATTTTATTATGAATGATTATTTAAATAATTTTAGTTCTATGCGTGATGTAATCAGCTCCCTGGTTGGCTGATTGGTTACTGAATATTTGTGCATTACCGCACCATTTTAAAATTTCATTATTCCTCTCTTCGAATTCCTCATATTTCAAAGCGAATGGATGTGTCCGTTTCGAAGATAAATGTTGTTATTGGTAATTACCAAGAATTATTGGTATCGGAATAAAAAAAATTGCCGTTTGAGACCTTATTTTGGCCAACCAGGCCTTCCTAATCAAAGATTTATTTATTGTTACAAGGGTCAGAGGAAATTTATTTTAAATTTTTGGAGGAAACTTCGCTAATTGCTTCTTCAATGAAGTGCGAGAGGTGTGGATCACAGATGAAGATCTTTTTTTTTTCTGATACTTATCAATATACGACAAATAAAATACTTAAATGTAAGTACATATTTTTCTTTTACTTTATAATTGTATACTTCAATTTTTATTAAAAAATTAATATACTGTTTTCAAAAATTTCTGAGGTATTATTATTGGCACATATGTTTTAATGTTAATTATATTCTATATAACGTATTTTAAAGTATTTGAATTTAGTAATAAACGTTGGTATGATGTTTTTAATTCAGTACTCAATTTAAGTTATATTTTATTCCAATTAAATGTTGGCGCAATATTTTTATAGCGGTATGTTTATTCTATTATATGAAAGTAATAATTTAACCTTACTTTAGCATTTTATACTCTTAGTAAATGTACTTATTTACATTTACCAGCCATCTTAAAAAACAACATTTTTAACAAAAAATTAATCCATTATTTTTAACGATATTTACTTTTTTAAATTTCGAATACTTTACTATGCGTGAAATAAGTACGTTTTTCAAGATGCTTGACCACTGTAAAAAACGCGCCAACAATTGCGCCAATGTAATTCGCCAAAAATCCGTGCAACCGTTTACCAAAGTAGGACCCCTATACTGAAACCTATACCCGCATGAAAAACACTATTGGCAAGAATAAAGCAACCTCGAAATCAGACTACTATAGTAGAATTTCAACTAGTAACGTGGCCTTCAGCAGGTGGAACACGCTCTGACTAAACTATCCAAAACCTTCTTTTAAACACTCTCAGTTTCTACCTCATTTGAATACGCATGACCTAAAAATTAGCCTTTCTGGCAAGAAGACAGAAAGGGAGAATGACAGTAAAGGTACTGAGCATAAACTAACTGGTTAGATATAAAATAAATGACCTTGCAAATTCTCTTCCCATCTACTTGCATAGTAACATTTCTGTGTATCCTATCTTAAGGTAATAGCAAACCTCTTCAAATGTTGAGGTTATGACGACTTCTACAAGTAAGCAGTTTAATTATCATAAAACATCATAAACATCAAATGACATCATTATCATAAACATCAAATGACATGTAAAACAACAGCCTGCCAAAAGGCAATTTGATTCTTAACTCTTATAATCATCTGAATTTTTCTTTCTCCAAAATAATAATTGACTAGTCATATGCACATTAAAAATAACTTTTCAATAGAGGTACAGATATAATATAAAATAAGATTTGTCAGTATGAAAAACTAGTAGAAGTATTCTGAAAATGAAATTCTGTGATCCACATAAACCCAATGTGATGCAGATTTTCTGTTTATTTATCATTATTGCCATTACCGATCATGCGTTAAAGAAAAGTGTGTCTTCAGCACCATTTTAGACCCTATGTTTCGGTATTTTTGTATGCTTGGAATACGGAAAAATGATTTCTTTCCCGAGTTACATGGCTTAAGAGTTGTAAATTTCAATTACCTACTGCCAAAATTACTAGTTGACGAATTATATTATTTTAGAAGATATGATGTCCTTGAAATAAAGGAACTGAAAAGCAACTAAAGGTTAAAAAAATACGCCTTTTGTTGCTATCAAATGTTGCCATAGGCAAGAAGAAAATTGATGACAGCCCACGGCAAAATCTGATACAGTTGCAGCGCAAGAGAAATTATGTGCCAATAGGAGATTTGAGATGGTATGTTGCTGTTATTTCTTTCGGTCTCTGATATTATAATCACTAATAATTATATATAATACCGGATAGGGTTCATAAATAATCATTTGCGGGAACATTTATCTTTGCCCTTGAAGATAGATAAGGTGAAAATTTTATCTCAGTGTGAACTTTTCCGAATTTGTTTTTTCTTTCCTAATTTTGAGAATTTTTTAAAATTTTGCGAATTACGTAAAAGTCAAAATACAAATGCTTATTTTCTATTGAATGAAAAATTCCATATTACTCAACTTCGGGTGCGAGTTCGCAAACACCTTAATACTTACGCCTAATGAATAGGGGAAGAATTGGCACTTCATTGGAATAAACAACAGCTCATACATACAGCAAGGTAAAGAACTGTAAACAACTCAAGAAGAAAAATAATAATTAGTTGATAAAGTATTTTTGGAAGGTTCGAAAAAAAAATCCTTCCGAGGATTTCAAAAATATGATTAAAGAAAAATTCCAAAATATTTCCAATATCGCCAATTTAAAGACTAAAAATCTGATGTGTACACCACATGACTTCCTTATACGGAATATTAAATTATACGCACTTTTTCTTGCATTTTATTTAAACTTATTAGATTGAATTAAACCTACTTCGCCGACAGAGCATAAACCACAATAGAATAAATGCATTCTTTAAAATTCATTTTGTTTACCATAGCGACACTCTGGCGCTAAGTTTACTTAACAGTATAATATTTCGTTCATATTATAACTCAGAATGCACAAAATTTATATCATTTGAAGAATTATCTAATCGTTGCCACATGTTCTATTCAAATACTATAATAAAGCTAGAACTATGTATAAAAGAAATTAAGCAAACAAAACAAAACAGAAACAGTTTTTCACAGACGATTGAGTATTTCTCATTCAATTAATTCAGTTCTCACTTCGCAAGAAGGCAAAAATACATAAATACTCAAAATATCTATATTAAAAATTACGAAGTAAATCTCAAACGCATATTTCCTCGAAAAAATTCCAGAAATTATTAAGCATGATTTAATTGGCAATAATAAATGAATGCGTCATCTTTGTTGTTGCGAAGCTAAGTTTCTCTAGATTGGCAACAAATCCACTAGTCTCCTGTTTCAAATGTAAACACCAATGGCCGCCATTAAAAACAGGCTTAGCGGCAATTAAACAACTTTAAAATTGCTGATAATTCTAAAAATATTGCACACAGATTTACTAAAGGCATAAAATCCTTAACCGGAAGATAAAAAAAACATAATTCAATCATTTTTAAAGCAAAAAATGTACAATTTACAAACATATAAGAGTAAAGAAACTGAGATCACTGAGCCGGGTAATGGAGTGGATATATATATAAATATATTTATATACGTTTGGTGCTGCCGATTGCAACCAAAATACGAGGTGCACATCTACATGGTATAGCATTCCTATATACAAAATTTCAACGTTCTGAGGCTACTCGTTTTTGAGTTATGCGAGATACGTACGTACATACGTTCGTACAGACGCCACGAAAAATTCTCTTCAGAATTAATTTTAAAGCAGTTTTATAATTTTTTTCAAGGAAAAGAGTATTTTATTCTGTCCTTACGTACAGATATGACGCAAAAACATCGTTAAATTGCATTCGATAGCGGTCAAAATGGATATTTTCGTTGAAATATGCTGCCTGAAACTTTTCGCGATTACAATACTTCCTTTTTACTTCGTACAAGGAAGTAAAAAGTGTAGTTGAGACCCAGCAGCAAGCTTTCTCCACCTATATCTCTGGTTCTAATAATAACCTTTACGGTTCAACCTTGCGTCGTTTCAGAATTAAAAGATCTAAAACAAATGCACGAGTCATGTGATAGCGAACTGAATTATACAAAAATACACCATAAAATTAATACATAAAGTACACTAAATTAAAAAATCTGAAATGTTTCAGATTTTAAATTACGTACAAAGGGGCGTTTTTTTAACGTTTTGTGTGTAACATTTATTTATTAAATATCATGTTCTTTGCACTTAAATCATAAAATTTAGTTCAACAGCAATGTCGCAAAATAATTTTAAAATGAGCCTATCTTTAGAATTTCCGATACACAGTTCGACGCGCTGGAGATAAAAAGGTTTCCCTCCCCGTAGAGTTTTGCCATTGCTCGCTTTTAAATCGTCGAGTTTGTTACTCAAAAATTCGTTAAAGTTTTACAAAATATGAAATCGATAATAAAACAAATTTTAGATTTCGAATTTGGAATTTCAGATGCCCATATTCGCAGTAGGATTACGTCATTTAAAATTGGATGGTTCTAGATACCGTTGTTTTATTACAATGCGAGAAATATACGTACATTTATGCAGATTTTTCATTATTTAATTCCTTCAAATATAATGCAGGACTCTAACGTTTTGTGGCCACAGTTTGAAAAGTGAACCGACATTTATAGGAGTCCAACGCAAAATGCCAAAACGAAAGTAATTATCATTTGGGAACTCAAATCCTTTGGACTAATAAATAAATAATTTACATTATGCCCAAAGGAGCGTTTTTTTTAACGTTTTGTGTGTTATCTTTATTTGTTAAATATCAAGTTCTTTGCACTAAAATTCAGTTTAACAGAATATCAAAAAATAATTTAGAAAGAGCATAGCTTTGGAATTTCTGATACACAGTCTCGCGAGCTGGAAACAAAATTATTATTATTTTCCCCCGTACAGTGTTGCCATTGCTCGCTTTGAAAACATTGAGTTTATAAATGAAAAATTCGTTAAAGGTTTACAAAATATGAAACAGATAATAAAAAAATTTCAAATTTGAGCTTCCAGATTCCTATATTCGAGTGGATTAGAGACATCAAAATTTGATGCCTCTAGAGGTACCATTGTTTTTTCATAGTGCAAGAAACACTATGAAATTCATGCAGATTCTTGCCGCACTTGCCACACATGTACACATGTGTGTAGTCCAACTATATAATTAGTAGTTGTACTAGTGCCACAATATTTACGGTACTAATTATCAGTACATATTTCCCCAACTTATACATACTTGAAATCAAAAGAAAAAATCGCCAAAACGAAATTTAAAATTCATAAAGAAACAACTTTGTATTTGGCATAGATTTAAACGAAAACTCAATCGATTTTGATTTGCTTCTGATGAAGAGGGACCTGTTTGCACTCGAAACCGATTGCGTTTCCTTTTATCTATATCTAAGCCAAATACAACGTTGGGTCTTTATTAAGTTTAAGTTATATACAATTACTGTATTCACATCGACATTTATATGCTACATGAATACATCGCAATATCTGTATAGCAGTACGAGGGGTGTCTGCTTCAACATAGTTGCTAGGACTAATTTATGTATTTTAGTTATGCTTCTGTAAATACACATGTTTATGTACAAATTTATAGTGTCTGTAACAGAAATTGATTGTCTGTATAACTGTATTAGGAGTATCTGCATCAGCATATTTATTTGAATTAGTTAATGTATTTTACTAGTGACTGTACAAATACATATAATTATTTATTACATCTGTAACAGAGTTAGGTATCTGCATATTTATATTAATGGTGTCCGCATCAACTTATTTTGACTAGTAAATATACTTTTAAAAATGTATGTGTATATGTTACGGTGAAACACCGAAATCTGGAGAATGTCGACTTTCACCGGTGAATGTCAACATTCACGTAGTCTCTTGGTGTATGTCCGAAATATTTTCCAAATACTCTTATTTCTGACTTACACCGGTCAATGTCGACATTCACCATGTACTAATGGTGAATGTTGAACATATAAGAATATTATATTTCCTTCTCCGTAATTCATTCGCGAAAAAACGCATTTGAGACTCAGAATAAGAACTTAAGAACATAAGAACTTAAAACACACAGTACATTCAAACTGAGAAAGGAAAATAATAGAAGTTATAAACTTACCAAATTATGTGATTCAAATCTTATTTATTGCAACAACTTAAACTATTATGACACTTTGAATTGCACAAGAGGCCCTTGCTTTTACAACTGCATTTATTTGTGGAACACTTCCTTTTGGAATGGCAGCGTGTACATATACTCCTTTCTTTTCTACCTACACCAGAGCATATCTGTGATTCTCGACATACACCGGTGAGGGTCCGAATGTACAAGAATGTAAAGAAATATTCGATTTTTCACCGACGTATTTGGTGAATGTTGACATTCTCCGGTGAAAGTCGACATTCTCGAATTTCGGTCTTTCACGGTAACATATACACATGAATTTATGTACAAATAAATTTATAATGTTTGTGACAGAAATTCGGTAACCTATAGAATTCCTCATATGAATGATTAATCTGTTTGCACACAGTGATAATGATAGTAGCAGTGATTCAAGAAACATTAATTTTACAGTCAACTTGGTGGCTCCCATTCCCTTTTCAAAATGTTACGCCCTTTACCTTTCAAACTTCATTTCAAACTTCAATTCTTTCATTCGTTTACTCTTGCAAAGACTGACAATAGAAGGCCTGATCTAAGAGGATAAGAAATAGGTATTGCCGTCGACAAGACTTAAACAAGCCGTCAAGCACCCTTACTAAGTGGCCGGGCTGTCCTACTGGCGAAGAAAAGAGAAAAAATATGTATTGATATATAACTTTTAGACAACTAGAATTTGAGGATCTTGCAATTCCTTATTGTCCACTATCCGAGGGGATTTTGGTGCATGATATTTCAAGTCTTTCATTCTGTAAATGCAGTTATACTTGCAAAAATACACACGCCCGTGGTTCGAAAGTGAGAGCTTTGGAAGGATAGCGTCATCGAATGATTTTAAACTTATTGAAAGGATAATCATCTGAATGTAGAAAAGAATAGAATAAACAAGTCTGATTTTCAGACAGGGAAGAAAATCAGATTTAAAAACCAATGGAGACGGTGCAATAATATCATTACGCGCTTAAGTCACGAAAGTAGATTGCTTGCTTTTATTCTAGTTTTAATTGAGATTGTTCGGTAAGGAAGAGCTTTAATAAATATTTTATTTAAAATTCGAACAGATTAATTTTTTTAATTTTCCGCTTTCATTACAGTTTTCCCTTATTATTATATGTTTTCGTTTGATATTTAAAATTTAGCGTAAAGCCTTTGAAACATTAGGGAAACAACATATTTCTTCGTTTCTTTAACTCTGGCCTCGTTAGAAAATGAGAGCTTTAATGTTTGAATTTATTTATTTGATTACTTATGGTTTAAATAAATTTTGCATCGTTAATCCTATGATCCGATTAAAATGGGAGGATTAATAGATGCGCAACAAATGACACAGCTGAAGGAATTAAATTCTAATATTTCCAGAAGCAAGTGGGAATATAACCCGTGTCCATAAAAATCTTTATCCGGCCTTCATTTTCCCATCGGAAGATGTAATTACACCAATTTAATTACACCAATTTAATTACAAAAATGTTTCATACGACGCAAATACTCATGTTCTGACATATTTCGTTTCAATTAAAAATATTTTACGGCCGACGGTTGCGAAACTAAAGGCTGAGTAAGGACTTTTCTAGGTACGGTGTATACGTTCTGCCGAAGAGTTAATGGAGAACGAATTATTGGCTGTTTTTGATGTTCCATACATGTGCGATTACATTTCTCCTCTTTCTAGACGTGCTATGAAATGCAACTGTCATACGTACTGTAAGACTCCAATAAATGGCTTCTGGCTCTTCCATGAGATTTAATATAAGAAACAATTTAAAATTTTAAGATTTTTGTTTAAAATTCATATTTCTGCGAATTAATATTTAGTAAATTAATATGGCATCATATTTAATTTATTTTAAGTTTAATTAATTTTGTTTTCAATTTTTTGTTTTTAAGTTTTTTTTTTCAATTCCCCCCCCCCCGATTTTTTGTTTATTAAGTCTCTCATTATACTTAGATATGACATTCAAAGACACTCTAAACGTAGATTGTCTAAACTAAACTCAAAGACAAAAACTTAAAAAAATTAAAAAACTGATTTACAGATTAATTCGGTTGTGTCTGTGTTACTATAATTAGTGTAGTTTTGTTGTGGAACAAAATGGTAAAAATTGCGAGGCTAATCGTGAGGGAAATAGCGAAATTCCACGAAATGTTTGCTTCCAAAGATTTTTCACAAAAAATTTCGTGAAGAAATTCGCGGCTGAAAATTTAAGTTAGTATATATATAGATAGAGGAAAATATAATGTAGCAAATGTGAATTAATATTTTAAATAATTATCACATAAACAAATAATCGAAACTTTCACATATCATGCGCGCCACGTCAAAACCATGAATCTAGAAAGCCAATGTCTCGAGAAAAACGCATTTAAAGGTTGTTAGGAGAAAAATTGAGCTTATCTTCTGTTTCATATTTCTCAAGTATTTATTTTATGAAATATCTATGCGTTTCTCTTAGTATAATGTTAAATATTTCACACTGACATAACATTGACATAACATGGATATAAATATAAATAAAAAATATGCGTTTTCGCGTTTTGGCTTGGTTCTATTATTTATGAGCTAGTCAGATTATAGTCATGCAATTAATGGCGTTATGCTTAATCAAGAGTTCTCTTTGAAAGGACGCTGGTTTGATATATTACTTTGCACAAAGTTTCTTCATTAAACACCCCGGAAAAAAAAAGATAATTTAGAATTAAAATTTTTTATTTGACAGAAAATAAAGGACGATTTTTATGTCGCTTTGGAAATGATATTTCCTTGTCTATCTTAAGGTGTAATTAAAAGTAACTGAAGGTTCGAATTTCTGGTTTGGATTTCGGATTAGAATAAATTTCAGTTTACCTTTCTAATAAATTCTAAACGAGTTCTCATATAATTCTAATAAAGTTATTTCAATATGAAAAATTTTCAAAACAATAGGAGGAGGAAACTAAAATTCGCGAATTTACATGACCCACGCTGAAAACTTTGATATTCCTCAAATCTTAAAAAGTTCTTCCAAAATCGGCAATTTAAACACGGAAATTCGGACCGAAATAAAATTACTACCCTAATTAAAACCCTCATGTATTCTTAGGAATCAAAATCAAAATTTATTTTATTTTTCCTCGGAAAAATAATTCTCTCTGACAGTGTTGTTAAAACATTTGTCTTCTCTTCTATTTTATTACGTCCATGAAAATCATTCTCTCAGAAAATTTCGCGCTTCTTAAAAATATTATTTAGATGAGAACATCCGTTTGGAAAGAAGTACGACAAGTACAGATAGTAAACAGATTGGAAACGTTTATAGTTTTTTATTCCCCCAACACCGGAAACTCTGAAACACATAAACTCTGAAATAGCTGAAGAAATAAAATGTTCCATTAAAGATATTTTTAGAGAAATATTTAGCTATTCTACTTAGCTGGATAAATTTATTTTCACTTCTCTCAAGGTTATAAATTTGTGCTTTTCGTAGGATAGGATATCAGTGCCTATACGATATCAATATTCATCGTTAATGCCGATTAAAAGAACTGCCCCAAGGCTTAGTTCTTAGTCTTTTATTACATAAAATATGTAACATATATACTTATGACGTCTCCCAAGATTCTGCTTTTCAACTAGCATTTTTCGCCTATGAAAATTAGCGAAATACTAGAAAATATTTACAGTCAACTTGAGCATTATTTTATTTTGCTAAAGGCATGGCTCACAGATTGGAAAATTTCAATCAATATCAATAAATCAAATGCAGTTCTATTTCGCAAACGTCAGTCACTCAATTTACCATCGAATTCCAGGTTATATGAAGAAAGAATACTTAGGAAAGAAGAAGTCACATACATCAGTATCATTCTTGACAACAAGCTCACCTTTACACCTCATTTTTCCAAACTCAAAAATAAATTTAATGTTTCCATAGCTAACATAAGCCTTTTTCTTTTTTCAGGAAGCATAGTAGGCTTTCTCTTCATAATGAAATGATATTATATAAATCAATAATCCGTCTAGCCTTGCTTTACTCCTCTCCCACATAGGGAATTGCCGCAAATACAAATTTCTATAAATTATAAATTATGCAAAATAAAGCCCTTAGAGAAATGGCCAATGCTCTAAGGAATAGCACATTACATATCGATTTCAAAATCGAAACCATTAAACAGTATGTTTCTAAAACTGCTCACAATTTTTCTACAGTTTCAAATAACGTCAAAGCACTAATTTCAATCAAAATCACGAATCATGATCGCGAGAAAAGCACGCGTACCAACTTAATATTCTTGTTTTGTAACCGTTAGCATTATTTTAAAGTGACATCTGCCCGTTTTTGCACAAAGAAAATTAAAATGTTCTTGAAGACCATTCAACTGCCAAGTGTGTAAAATTTATTCAATTTATTTAGTCAGTTGTTTTATGTTTCCTTATTCATCATCATTATTATTATTATTTACATGTTCCTCCCCAAGGCACACGCGGAAGGGAGGGATGCTTTCGTGAAGGACTTTCTAAGGGGAACTGGCTCGTATTAACACGTTGTACACGGGGAACGTTGCCTTTGCAGTAAGCCCTTTTGCAGGATTCGAACTTCGGACCGAACTACCAGTGTTTAGGGACTTAAACGCTCGGCCGCTGGTGAAGCAGTTGTTTTATGTTCAGAATCTTTATTGTCACTCTCTTTCCGTTTTCCCGACAGAATGCAAATAATCTCTCATGCATTTAAGCAAGGATTTGAAACTGTGAAGTCACAGCGTGTTCTGCCTATTGAAGGCGACGTTGTTAGGATTACTATTCTAAGGTAAGAGTTCTTATCGTCGGCTGTATCTGTAAGATATTTCTTTTGTAATTTGAGACTAAACCTTGTAGAGACATTAGATTATTTCCAAGATATGAGAAATGAGCAATGCACTCGCCGGTTCTCGAACCTCGAACCTCTCAAATACGCACCAAGCGTGCTGACCATTACACCACAAAGGCATGCTAAAAAGGCGGGAGAAATACCTTGTACAAACATTAGGTTAATTGGAAGCAGGCAAGATCGCCTTCGCCGGGAATCGAACAACGGACGTCTGGATACCGCCCAGCGTGCAGAACCACTACACTGCGAAGGCACGCTAGGAAGGTGGATAACCTCAATAAGAATTTAAGCGACTTATCGCTAAATCTTAAAAGTACTACAGAGACTTAAGAAGGGTGTGACCCTTTATTTTAAACTAAAATGTATGAACAAAGGTCATACCTGGTGCTTTCAAAACAGCCAGCATTTATGGCGAGAACTCAAAATAGAAATTCAAATGTAAAACTAAATGTAGGCTGTTAAATCTAAATGTAAACTAAACGTAGGCTAATAAATGTAGGCTACGTAGAATAAATTAATCGCAAAGTTGGCTCTAAGACTTTCACCGACGTGCAATTAGTATCGGCAAGTATAATGCTCAGCCGAAGACAGGAACGCTTTCCTCAGAATAGTAAACCTAGCAACGTGGTCTTCAGTACCAGAACACGGCTTCATACTCTCAAACCTTCCCTTAAATATACGTGAGCTAATTTGCATTCTGACGGGAAACGGAAAGAGAGAAATGACAGTAAAGATTCTGAACATAAAAACAACTAGTTAAACAAATTAAATCTTACGTTTGTAACACCTGACTCTCGCTACTTGCAACGGAGTACAGAATAGTCCTACTCGGGTGTTCAAAATACTAATTGTTCTTGTGTTTACGATATCAGGCAATACTTTTGTTGGGTTTGAAAATAAAAACACGAATAATCCCACATTTCTTTTATCGTGAGGTAGTATGAGAATTATGTATCCAAGCTGCTCTGAATATAATGAAGATAATATCAAAAATAACAAACAATGCAAATGACAATGGAATTGAAAAAATAATATAAAGAAAATAAGATTTAGGAACATTTTAAAAATTCTGCGAAATTGTTTTTGCTTCTAAATGAGAGAGTTTTGTGTCCAATCACTTCAAAATCTATACAATTATTCAAAACCTATGCCAAATTAAGTTTTTTTTTTTGGGGGGGGGCTGTTTTTAATTCTTTTGATAATTTGTATTCTAGGCATAGAAATTTTGAGAGTTTTTTTCACAAAAGTTAAAAGTACCTTATTTACGCCGCCATACAGAAGATAAAAAAACTTAATAAAAACTTAAAACTTAATAGAGTTTACTTTTTTTTTATCTTTTCTACTTTTCACCTTCTTTTTTATCTTTTTTTTTCCCTTATATCTTTTCTTTCTGTTTTCACGAAAGGAAATAAATAATTTTAAAGCAATTTACTATCTATTTTTTTAAAGCAATTTTCTTTACATTGATTTACATCAAAATCGGTGTCAAATTAAGGTTGCTTTTTTGCCTAATACTAACAATAATATACTTCAAGAAAGAAATATAAATAAAAGTTTTAAAATATCTGGAGAGAAGATTACACCTAATCTTTGGAATGAAGAAAAGTTGCTTTTAATTACTCTAAGAGTGTAAACGCTACAACACTAGCTGTAAAGTGTTTCGAATAAAGAGTGATTAATTTTAATGATTTATTTTGTTGTATTTGTTATCGGCAAGGTATGAAATTCCAGCACACTATAGGATACCTAGGCATTTTATAGGATGTCTGGCATTTTTAGTCAAAGCATGAAATATGAGAATTATTATATATTTTCCTAGGCATTGTATATTCGTAAGTATACTATAGAATGATAAATGCTGTTTAGGCAAAGCATGAAATAAGGTCATGATAAAGCTATTATATAAAAGACGTACATTTCTGAAAAATGGAAATATTATTTTGAAAAATAATGAAAAAGTGCCATTAAAAAACTTTTTAAACTACCTAAGAAAGAACGAAAATTTTATTAAATAAAATTTATGCTTTTCGTATTAAAGAAAACAAAATTTTCATATAGAAAAATAAGAAATTAAAAGTAACCTACTTATTGCAAAACGGTAGGCTTCAATGACATTTTGAAATTATTTTTCTTCACCCAAAGACATTTTATATTTTGGCTCTAAGTTGTTACACATACACTTAACGAATTTGTGACCGCTTCCACTGGACTGAGCAACTGCAATTAACTAGACAGAAATTTTGTAGTGAGGAATATCTTCAGTGCTCAGCAAGTTCTTAGAGCATAAAATGAACTGTAATCTAGCATTGAAAATTTCTTCAGAAGTTCCAAGTCGGTAGAAACTGTTATCTATCACGCTCATTACGAATGCCAATATATTGCACGAATCACCTCGTCCCTTGTCGACTCCAGAAATAGGAACTCACACAATAATTCCCAAAAAAGCAGTACTAGATGTTTTTCCGAATTCATTTTCATTTTCGTTTTTTTAGTTATTTCATACACTGTTGTCATTTGGTTCACATCCATGCGCTTTTATCATTCTTACACTGTTGTCACTGTCAGCGTTTTGTCATTTGGCATTCTATAGGATACCTAGGAGATCTGTGAAATATTAATCGTTTGATACATTGCCAACACTTTTTTGGCAAATACCTAGGTAATTCGGGTTCTATACCTTACCTGTAACATATTAATGAGAAGAAATATTTTCTAATGTGGGTGATAAATGAAGTACTGTATTTCTTCTTGTATTTTTAACTTTTTCGAATCAATTTTATAGCATGAAAACAGGAAGGGGAAAAATACGCGGTAAATACTATTTTTGAAGATACATAAATAAATAAAAATGTTATGTATTTTCTCCCTCCTTTCTGCATGCCTTCTTGGTGTAACGATAGCGCACTTGGCTCGTATTAAAAAAGTCCAGGTTCGAGTCCCGGTGACGGCATTGCTCATATTTCATGTCTCCTGCTTAAAAAAAAAATTCCTAATGACTCTACAGTGGCGCCCGAACTAAAAAGTGGTGGATGATGATTTTTCATCACCAGGATTTGATCCCCAGTCCCCCTTTAAAACGTAAAATTTTGTCTTGTTCCCTCTAGCTTAAAATATTTAAAAATAGCTTTTATTTTCTGAATTTTTTAACATTTGTCAAATTTTTTTAACAGTATTGCTTATATAATACATAACTAGAATCTTGTAAAAGCATAAAATCCATTTAAATCCTAAAATTAATTAACAAGATAAATTTATGCTGCTAATTATAAAGTTTTAATTCCTGAAATTAAAGTTTTTAACTATTTAAAAGAAATAGAATAAATGAGAAATAATTTCTTAGTTTTAATTAAATTTAATTATTAGTTAAAATGCCTTTATTCTTAATTAAATGCTTTTTCGAAATCAAAACGATATCGCAATTTTTTATCAGAAAAAAAAAATTTGCTTCAAAAGTTTATATTCCCCGTTCTCTTTGTCACAAACCATTTTTTAAAGTTTAGAGAAAATTAAGAAAATCTATTTAAAAATGAAAATTTAATTCATACATTTTAATTCCCAAAGAATATTTTGTTGGTTATATAAAATCAGACGATGAGAAAAAATATGTTTCAAAACAACAAGGGAATTTAACTAATGGGTATAAATATAACTAGAAACATGTAAGTAGGTATTTTTACAGCATTTTTAACTAGGAAAAGGCAAACGTTTGCTTATGAAGTGTTTATAATATTTTTAACATAAACGTTTTCTTATGAATTGTTCATAATATGTTTGAGGCAACATCATTTGAATTCATAATATATTTGAGGCAAAAATGTATTTGTTCATAACGTTTCTGGAAGTTATTTGACGCTTGCTATACTCCTATATAATCGGAGGGCATCCGTCATTCATTGGAAGGTTACATACCAAAATGTAAAATTTAAAATTATGCCAGAAGACATTCTTAGTTCTGTGCTGATATTTTCAGGGATTTTTTTTTTTTTTTTTTTTTTTTTTTTTTTTCAGGAGCAGGGGCGAAAATAAAAAATTCTGCGAAATTGTTTTTGCTTCTAAATGAGAGGGTTTTGTGTCCAATCACTTCAAAATCTATACAATTATTCAAAACCTATGCCAAATTAAGTTTGTTTTCTTTGCCTGGTAAAATCGAAAACAAACTGTTTGGCGACTTAAATATCTTACTTGGTGAGGTTTTTGTGTCACTGGACAATTTTTAAGTTCTATTTTGACCTTATTTGGCGATTTTACTTCAACTTAAAAATTTTATTCCATAATGCTTTAATAATTTTAACCAATTTGTTGATTACAATAAACGATGTATTTCCCATGTTTTCGTATACAAACGAGAAAGAAAAACTTCGACAGTTCGATAAATATTATTCTAATGATAACATTAACCAAGTTCACATTAAGCGGCATCGATTGTAGTTTCTTCTATACACATTCTGTTGGATGCTATATGTAGAATCTTAAACTCTGCATAGAATTTTGCTAAATTTTTTCACAAATCCATATAGAGTATCTATACATATATATACGGAACTCTACACATAGCTATGTAGGAGATATATCTAAAATTTTATACAATTCTATAGAAGATCTCCGACTTGGTTTATAAGAAGATTGGGCCATAGTTCTAAAGGATTCTAAAGAAGTTTAATTGAAAAAAATTCTATGAGATATTTTCGTAAGGAATAGCTACTAAAGACCAAAACATTTCTTCTTTATTACAAACTCTGAGATTTTCCTGAACGAAGTGAACTCCAGGCTTTTAGTAAACCCAAAGAAACAATTTTCCTACTACGCATGTGATTAAGTACAATTACATCGCTTTTACTTCTGATTACCAATATGATTACGTTACGTAACGAGTTTGAGAGAAAAGTCTCTTCACGGATTCCCCAGTGGGAACGATTTAACTTCAAAAGCGTCATCCTCGATTAAATTTTGCATGATGGTGGATTGGATTTCTTCGGATGGATGCGCAGAAGATGAAAAAAACAATGCCGAGCTAGCGCCACAGCTCCCACAACGAAAGAAACCGCCGTTTCTAGGTCAAAAGAATAGAATTTTCAAGGATAATAACACTACGATCGAGAAAATTGCCGAAAATGCGTGAAGTCAGTAGGACAGAGCACCATCCGTGACAAATGGAACAATCTTTGACCATATTTTAAAGACGCGATGCCTTTGGAGGTAAAAATTTTTCGAAATAACAACTTTGTATCACAGTGGGAAGAAACAGACATTACTATTGTTAAGCTCACTTTATATGTTTCTCCCAATTGTATTCCATGCA
Source organism: Stegodyphus dumicola (assembly GCF_044657685.1). Classification (NCBI taxonomy): domain Eukaryota; kingdom Metazoa; phylum Arthropoda; class Arachnida; order Araneae; family Eresidae; genus Stegodyphus; species Stegodyphus dumicola. Next base: position 138,152,291 of record NC_140776.1, read on the forward strand.
TCTCTCTCGCTTTCTTTGTGCCGAATTGAAGATACAACTGCGATTCATCCTTGCCTTTGTTTATAAGTAGATTTTCGAAAAGGTTTAATGAGCAATAGTCCTATTATTACGCATTGAAGTTTGAAATGAAAATATGTACCACTGTTCTATATTTTTAAATAGTACTGATTATGGATTGTTTAAAGGATAATTTATTGGAATAAATTACCCGATTAATTAAATTGTTATTCTACACATGTTTAAAAAATTATTTTTAGAATGAATGTTACGTGGAAAATAGGTTCTTCAAAATAAAATTAGATGAGAAGCCATGCTGATGCGTATTCAGTCCGTTTGCTTTGTGAAAACTGAGGAAGATGAAGAAAATTGTTAAAAGGACAGTGCTGATATTGCAGTTAAAAAGAAGTCATAAATCGGCATGATAATATTGTAGAAAATTAATCAAACTATCAAAACTAATATTTAAAAGTTAATGAAACAGAAAAATTAGTAATTTCTTAATTTTCTCAATACCAGTTATGAACTAGTATTTATCACAGTAGAGGCATCTTTTGCTAAAACCAAAACAAAATTTAAAAGCAATTAAGCCAGAATCTCTACTATTAAGTAATAACGAATCTGTATGATTGATCGAATTTCCTGTACCGCCATTAGAGGCTTAACAGGGCTTAGTGGAGCTATTTATAATTAAAGAAATGTTGAAATCTAAAACAAGGCCTAAATCAGGCCCAAAATCAGCAGAACAACCACCATACTACCTGAAATAACTTCAAATATTAATAACAACTGAAATATGAAAGTCTAGAAGCTGGTGAGATTTACCAGCTACACCAACAAATAAAATATGATACATTAAAAGAAAAGAATCTGTATTTATGTATGTATATATGCATGTATTTATACATACACAAAATGTATATATGTATATATGTTCCTCGCACTGAGAAAAAACGACGGCATCTAGTGCCACTAAATAAATATATTTCTTCACCTAAACATGAACACCTCGAGGTCCAAATTTGAATTTCGAATTTAACTTAATTCGAATCTAAAGTTCGATTTATGTCGTATTTTGCATGCATCAATATACGGAGCAATTTAAAAGTGATCAGTGACAACACTGTCCGAAATAAAACCTTTTTATCTCCGGCGAGGCAGACTGTTGCCATTGAGAAAAATGCAAGATACAGTAGACACCTTGAGCCACTACACAAAACGTAGTCCCTCACCTGAACTGATCGCGGTTAATGCTAGCATTCGCGTATTATTATCGAATTGCCTGTTTGCATTGTTTGTACCGAAGCGTATTGTTTGTATACGAGAACCAGGAAGATATAATCACTTATATTGTTATCAACAATTCAGTTAATATTATCAGGGTAATATAGAATATTTTTTATATCTGAAGTAAAGTAACCAAATATGGTCAAAAAATTATAAATATTGCTAAGTGTCAGGAAATGGTCTTCAAGTAAAGAATAAAGTTGCCAAATAGCTTGTTATGATTTTATTTAACCATTTAAAACAACAACAACAACAACAAAAAAAAAAAAAAAAAAAAAAAAAAAAACTTACTTTGCCGTAGATTTTGAATAACTCGATTGATTTACAGAGTGATCACGCACAGGTCCTGTCACGAGTAAGAAAAGTTATGCAAAATTTTTTCTTCTACTTCTGAATAAAAAATTCCCGAAAACATCAGGAATTAAAACAAATTAAGGATGCTCTTTTGCAAAATTTAAATTTTACATTTGCATGCTCTCTTCCAGTAAATAAAAGATGCCCTCCGAGTATTAAGCTTAGGGGAATAGTATCGGCCAAATAAATTTCCAGAAATATTATGGACAGTTCATAAATAACTTTTGTAATTCCCTAATTAAAATGTTGTGAAAATACGTATTTATATGCTCCTCACACTTTTGTATGAAATTAGTTCCATGGCTATTATGGAGCAGATATTTCTCATTGTTTAATATATTATTCGGTTAATGTTACCAAAATTGCCGTGGACAAATGTGATATCATTAAGCGGTACCTGCTGTATTTGGTTTCAGTTTTTAATGAAAAAATTGGCTATTTAAAAGGAACGTGATGTTTTTGCCTGAAATAATATACTCTTTCTTTCTCCAGCATATTGCTCTTCAATTAAGCGTAAGATATTTAACTTTCAAATTTAATTTGTCTGTTATCGAGTAAAGCCCCGCCTACACAACGAGACATCTCTATAGTCTGCGGCGCCTGCGCCAGTCCGTCTATTCTAGGAAATATTTCTCTGGCGCATGAGATACATGTCTGCGGTGCCTGCGCTGCAGTCATGATCATTGGGCATGACGGGGTATGTTGTAGCCGGAACCATATTTGGCGACAGCCAAGGAGATAGTGTATGGAAATCATATGTCCAAACAAATGGCGACTGCTGCGAGCATTTAGCTTACTGAATAACATAGCGAGAACTATTTGGAGTTTTTGTTGTCATTCTAACAAATTTGATTAATTTAAGTTGCGATATTTCTTTCGAATCATAATTTCCGATTGATTTCTTTATGAACAGAAACTTTTTTGATACTTGTTTTAGTAAACTATAGAGCAATTATTTTGTACTTCATTTATTAACCTTGTACAGACATTAAGTATTTTTGGAAGCAGGAAAGATGAAAAATTAACAAAGCCTTTGCCGACGGGAACCGCAAACTTCTGGAATATAGGCCCAGCGTGCAGACCACTGCACCACGAAGGCACGAGCGGAAAGCGGGAGAAATATACTCCTCCTAATTAAAGAGCGACTGGGGTTTTTAGGGGACTCAATTGCCATATCCTGGGTGGGGAGAAATCATCATTCACCACCTTTTAGTTCGGGTGCCACTGCAGAGACACTAGGGGTTTTTTTGAAGCAGGAGAAATGAAAAATTTGCAACGCCTTCGCCGGGAATCGAACCGCGGACCTTTTAATGACGCGCTGAGGGTACAGACCACTACACCAGGACGGCTCTCTAGGAAAGCGGGAGAAATACCTTATAACCTTAAATAAATTTGCTAGAATATTTTTTTTATTATTTAAGGGGATTACTATTCTTATGTTCACAGAAATCTGAAAAACAATAAAAGCTTAATTTATCGTCTGTTTATACTTGATTATATTTTCCAATTTTCAGTTTTTGGGCTAGTCCTAACTAGTTCAATCACTTGACAAATTTACCGAAGTGTTTAAATTTTCCATGAACTAGCAAAATGGGATTTCAAATACGGCTAAGCTACCTGATTTTTTCCTCTGGAAATAAATGTGCTATTTTTTCTGTAATTCTGTAATGAAAAGAGTTCTGTTAATATAAGAAGTATGAAAATTTTTTACATTCAACATATAATACCTTACGCCATTTTATTATTATGCATAAAATATTAATTTTTGCGTTATTTTATTATAAATAAAATTTTATATCAATTAGTTATTTACATAATATTTTTATATTAATTATAGAAATATAATTATTAAATTTCTGCGTTATTCATAAAGTGATAAAATTTGTTTTTCCTCTTTCGTACGCTTAAAAAGATGCTTTAAAGAATCTATTTATCAGCAATATGTGTAACATTTTATGCTATATATCAATGGTTCTCAAACGTTTTAGGATCGCGACCCCATTTTTTAAATGCTCGGATCGTACTGTGATCTTAATTCTTAGGAATATATATTTTATAATATGCTTTGAGCCCTGTTATGCAGCTTTCCAGCAAACATGTAACCTCAAAAATGTTTTTTCACGACATCTTCGTAGTTCGAAGACTTTTGATATATATATGAATTATTAAGTTTATTTTCTTCTTTAATATAATGATTTTATGTACACTCGTATGCAAAATTAAGGTAATTTACAAATTATGTCTATTTTTACGAAACGCATTGAACCAAAGGTATTAATTAAGCTTCAGAAGAATGATGCAAATATTCAGAGTCCAGTTCGTAAGCATACACGTGCATATCTGAAGAGCTATTATTGTGGAAGGGATATAAAAGTACGAGGGGTTTTCGACAATTTGTATGATTATAGTCTTTCAAGACTTTCGCCTTGTTTCCCGCAATAGTTGGGTCAATTTTATACGGCATCAAGTATAATAAGTAGACAAAAGTTTTTCGATGACGGAATGAGATGGAGAATTGCCAGTTGATTAGAGGCAGGACATTCACAAGGCAGATGTGAGCACAGAGCTTAGTGTACCTCTCGGTGTCGTCTGCAGTTTGTAGGAACAGTTTCAGGCACTGGATTCATACAAGGAAGATCAGGACAAACTCGACTAAGATCTACAACGACAAATGAAGATCGTTATTCAGCACTTTCAGCTCGGCGACACATTAACAGTTATAGCTTCACAGCTCTCGCGTGAACTGTATACTGTCATATACTGTCACTGGAACCCGAGGTTTACGGTCTACAGTTGTCCGAATGCTTCATTAGACAAGGCGGCTTATACCAGAAGACCCGCTGTTTGCACCTTACTCACTGCAGCCCACAAGAGAGCGAGTTTAACATAGTGCAGGCAACATGCGCCTTGGGCCAGACTTCAGCAGACCACCTTGCTTTTTACAGATGAGTCGAGATTCGGACTGGACACTGATTCTAGGCGTACCTGTATCTGGAGCGTGTCTGAAACACGCTACCCTCCTTCTTTCATCAAGGAAAAGGATCATTACGGTGGTGGAGGTGTAATGGTTTAGGCAGGCTTTAGGGTGGATGACCGCACACCCTTTCATGTGTTTGACAAAGGCTTCCGGACTGCTATGAAGTACAGAAAAGCGATTTTAGAGACCTACGTTCGGCGTTTTAGGGGAGCACTTTATCCTGGGTTCCTGTTAATGTTCGACATCGCTCGGCCACACATAGCTTCGTGGGTCTAAGATAGCGTGGAATGTGAGGCTATTCCCCTCATGGATTGGCCAGCCAGATCTCATGATCCCCATAGAACATGTCTGAGACGCTCTTGGGAAGGCTAATTTCATCTCGCCAAGACCCTGCGAGAATCATCTAGGAGCTGAAACCTGCCTTGTAGCATGAGTCCCACACGGACTCCTGAATTACCTCCAGTCCTGTATGCCGTCATGCTATGCTACCTGTCTGGCTGTGAGAGAGAAGGATACTCTATATTAGACTCATTTTCAGTTCGATATCACAACGTAGGCTTTGTACATCTCTGCAAAATGAGCTTTACTGATAATCATGCGTACATTAAATGCCCTTTGAATAGTACAAGCCTTTCTCTGTTAGGAATGTATATTGAAATTAAATTTCATAAAAATATGTTCAGTAGGTTTTTTAGAAATTCGACATAATGTTCGCCAGCGGCTTGCCGTTAAAGTCGCTGAACACTGGTATTTCGGATCCGGGTTCGAATTTCGGAAAACGGGCTGCCTCACTTGCGTTTCGTGGTTTCTTCCATATATAACATGGATATAAGCTAGTTTCTCTTAAAAAGCCCTCCACGAAGGCATTCCTCTGTTTAGGCAGATAACCCTCGGGTGCTTTTCTGTGATAAATTAAACAAATAAGAGGCGGGAACTTCCTCTACGTTAGTTACAAACGTACATGTTTCATATTCGCAGCAATGATGAAGGAGATAAAAGACAGCGAGACAGCAGTCTGACGAAAGTAAGCCTGAGAAGAGGGAGATTTCAGTTTGAAGTTTTCCAAGACAACACAGGTTTTCTAATTAAAGGTTTCTATGACGTTACGGTTAATTATGTTACTGGTAATTAATGATATCTTTCGATATGTTATTGGATGAAAATTTGGCTCCTGTTATACCAAGAATTTTCATGTGCCAGATATTAAAAGTAGTTATCCACACCAATTATAAATGTTCTTAACAGCTTAAGTACTTTTCCCACGGATGCTGCCATTTATTGATCCCGCTTTAAATGTTAGTTGAAATAATATATGAAATTATATGTGATAAAAGGCGGTGTAATTTAAAGGGAGAATTTTCCATTTAAGTGTATCTGAAATCATAATCTAAATATTATTTTACATATATTTAAGAAAACTTGAAACTTGTTACATTTCGGTTAGCCACTAAAATATTTGGACTTTATTGGTAACTGTGGTTTAGCGTTTCGGAACTCTGCTATCACTAAATTTCTTTTGTGCCTTTACTTCTGTGTATTTTTACAATTTTGGAAGTTGTAAGTATTTGTATGTGGGCGTTTAATATCTACATATTATCATATATGCTTGCATCATACCGCAGTTTTTCACTCAAAAAGCAAAACGCAAATTTCCTAATGCGTCCATGCTTAGTTCTATAACTCATGCTCACTTGGCAAGTATATGATAACTCTTGAAGGATAACGTATGCATATAATTACAGATGAATTTTGCAAAGAAAATTATTTAATCTTTTGTTCCCATGAAACGATATGATAGATTCTTTTGCTTCGTTTTGTCCATTAATACTTTATTAGTTTTAAATAGAGGTTTATTTTATTAAAACTCGTTTTCATCTTCTTTTACATTTTAAATCAAGAACTTAAAATGGGAATAGAAATTAATAAGAAAGATGAACTCATGTGGCCCATTATACTACACTTCTAGTGTGTTTGTTATGTTTGATGTTTTGTTTGTATGGTTTTAGCTACTCTCTTCAATTATTTCTATATGTGCGTGCATGAGAAAATGAGAGATAGATTAAGGAAATAACACTTGAGCCGGAAAATAAATATCGCAAAACTTTCTACAAACCTAAGTTTTAAAGAGTATCTAAAAAGTTATAATATGCTTGCTCCCAAATTACACAATACAAGAAATTTGATTTAAAGAATTATTCTAAGAAATATTTTCATTTCCTGAATAATCAGGTATTAACCGCCGCAGCTACTGAAATGCTTGATAAAATAAATAATTCCTTGAATTTTACAGATTAAATAAATGCAGCTTAGTAAAACATTAAATGTAGATGTACCTCACTGATTTTTTGTTTTGTTTTCAAAAAACATCTACAGATCCAACCTTTAGGACACAATATATTAGAACTTCTTCAGGCGTGGTTTGGTGATCCGGTGAAAGTATTCTGAAAAACTCGAGAAAAAAAAATCCTTAAATGATTTATATATCTGAAGCGAAACTAAAGAATTAAGAATAAACTCAAAGAAATATCGAACAAGCAACGATGTATGTAAAAGAGGATGAAGCGCATTTGTGCGTTTCTAATCATTATCAGAAAGATGAAACCAAACATGAATCATAACTGGATCCGAAATCTGCTTTCCCATGATAAATCTCGCATCAGACTTAAAAATACAAAACCTTATCTGGAACAATAACCCGAAAAAATTTCAGCCTGCAGCAACATCTTCACGTGATGAAGAAGACCAGAAAGGAAAGAAAAGTGAAATATATGAAAAATTATATGCAGATTACTAGATGATTGGCTACACGAGCATAAAAAATATTTTGCTTCTTGGAGACTTTATAATTTCTAAAGAGTACATAAGTGTTGAAAAACATATAACCCCCCGCTAATAATTTATTTGTAACATAATGTTTTAAAATCATTATATTTAGCATCAGAAGAAATATATAACAATGGATTAATGAATTTTTTCCTATGTAAATGACTCAAAATTTCAACAAGTAGAATTAAAGACAAAAACGTCTATATTAAATCTTATACCTATTTTCAAACCCTATTTTTTTGCCAATCATGGAAAAAAAGCACAACGTTAACAGTGGTGGCAAACTAGTAGAACGTATACTTCCTCATCTTCCCTTGTTACACGTGGTACTAACAGAATCTGGAATTTTTGCGAAGCTTCACAAGAGATCAGTCTGTGTGTGATGTATGGGTGACGCCAACCAACAAGATGTATAGAGGGCGCTGGCTCTTAATCTGAAGGCGCCAAATGTTTTAGTTTCCAAGAGGGAGACCTACAGAGAGGTCATAGGGAAGGCTCGTGGGAGCCATTAATGAAACCGAAATTCACTTTTATTACTTTATATATTTCAGTTATTAGTATTGTAGCTTAGTATTAGTTTTGTGTTTGTGAAATAAATGTTTAAAATACAAGAAGGCGGAGTTATTTCTCTATAATGCGGTGGATGAAATCACACTGAGGCTGCAAAGCCGTTTAACTTTTGCCAATCTAACAAGTCAAAGGTTTTGCTGCACTTGCCTTATGTTAATCCATATGGCTTGGAAACTGGTATTAAGAAGAAGTTATGGGCATTCCCCTTTCGAGAACTCAATCTCATTCCGGGTCCACTCCCCCTTTGGGCACGTCATGGTGGTTCAACCTCCACTATTACCCTCCAGGAGAGCAGCGCACCCCCTGGGGACGCACCCCAGGCAGCACCGGTCGTCTAATGCTCCTACCAGTCGCTTGGGCGAGCCCGTCGCAGCGGGACATTACCCAGCGACCCCGGGGGAAACCCCCGGGTTACTAGAACCACGCCGCGCTAGGACGTGCCAGACTCCGGGGCCGGCCAATAAGTGACCTTTCCCAGAGCCTTCAGAACCACCAAGTTCATAAATTTTATACCCCCGTGGCCGAGACTGCCTAGGTACAGATCCTAACCAGTAGCTTCGCAGAGTTCTCTACGTCGACCCCGGGGGGGTATTAAGATAAGACTTCACATCTATCAGGTAATGGTGGAATATTCCTCCTTGCCGAAAATGTAAGTCTCCGTAGTAGTCTCTGACTGTGATACTGGCATTTTGTATACAGGGCCGGAACAAAATTTTATCCGCCCAGTGCAAACTCTGCGATTCAGAAACTGTACCGCCCGGTGCGGCTGCACTGACTCTGGACCCGGGAGTGTTTGCCTATTATTAATCCTAGTTTCCTGGAAACTAGTGCCTAGATATACGAACCATTATCTAAGTACAAGATCTCTTAGGTAATGATGTGGTGTTTCTTGGTGGAAATATAAACGTGATCTAATTGTGATATTACAATGGAAAAGTAAAGCTTAGTTTTTTGTTTATCAGATAATAATGTGGTGTACCTTATTGGTGGAAACGTAAATGCTCATCATGGTCATTGTCATCTAATTGTGACATCAGCATTCTGTATTTACTAATTCATCTACTTAAAAACCTGGTGCTTAAGAACGGCATTTATGTCTGTTATAGTATAGTAATGTAGTCAGAGCCGGATTAATAATTTTAGAGGCCTTAAGTACTTTAAAGATATGGCTTGCCCCCACATACATTTACGCCTGTTTTACTCCCCATTTCTTTCCTCTCGACCTTGTTTAGTTGCATTATACATCCCATGGCAAAATGCTTTGTGGGGCCTTTTTGTCTTGAGAGTTTCACTACCTTTTCGAAGTGTCCCCTTTCCTTGAGCACTTGCTTGTTTTGCCTAATGGTTGATCCAGCTGTAGACGTATTGTTTTTTCATGGTAATGTACATGTTCGTCATGATCCTAATCATCTAATTGTGATATACAATGCCGTACAGTGTTTCAATTGATATTAAACCACCAGCTGCAACACTATACGGTAGAATACTAACACAGTTTTTTAAAGATTTATGGTGATTTTCTGATGGCGCAGAATATTTACTTATTAACTGTGTGAATCCGAGCATCATGTAGTTGTATGATATTAGAGATTTCTTTTAATGAATTTCATTTGCGTTTTTAAATTTTTTATGTTACTTGCGTACATGAATTTAAACTTAAAAACATTTGATATCAGCTGAATACATTTTTGTAAATTAACAATAAAGATAATGGAATTTAATGAAGAATGATCTCTCACAGATATTGAAATTGATAGGTTTGACTAACAATAAACTTAAACGTGTCAAAGAAAAAAATCTGAAAGGATTCAGATTTTAACATCGCATTTGAAGATTTGGTAAAGTATTTTATGCTATCGCTGAGCACTGCAGGTTACGATTCTGCTTTTGGACTCACTCCTGCTAACAGAATGTTTTTAGTCTTTTTAACTTTATTATTAAGCATCGTTTTCTTCGCACTTAGCCCACAGAAAATTAAAGAAAAATATCATAAAAGAATTAAAAATAGCATTTCTTAGAATTTCCGATAGTGTTAAGTTTGCCATACATTTTTCGCTTTATATTTTCTACCTTATTTCTTTGAAAACTAGCCGCACAAAAGTGTTATCACAAAAGAGTGAAAAGTATTTAATGATTTTAATGAGTCCAGCTTGTGTCATTTCATAAAAATATTTAACATTTCTAATTAGATATTGTTTAAATGAATTTTTATTTAAATCGATCAGATTAAATATATTTTCAAAAACTGAATTTGCTACATTTGTGTCACTTGGTTTGCTGCTCACTAATAGAAAGATTCAATTTGAAAGTTAAATATCTTACGTTTTGAAAGTTAAATATCTTACGAATGGCAAAACGCTGGTGCGTGAGCGTTATAAGTGTTATATTTGAAGCAGTCACAACACATTGCTTTCAAATAGCCGATTTCTTGGATTAAAATTAAAATTCTTATATTTTGCCAAATGGCAATAATCTGGAGCGCTGAAGATAAAATGTTTTATTTTGAACAATGTTGCCACTTCTCGATTTCAAATTGCTGAGTTTCGTTAAATTTATAAAAAGTATGAAATAAATGAAAAACAAATTCGGGAGGGGAAAATAGGGAAATTCGTAGATATGCCGGTGGCCATAACACTGCCTCTAAAAATTTGATTTCCAAAAATATTCAATCGTTGGTTTAGAAAAGGGTGAAACATTAATCATAATTTTAGGATTCATGCAACAAAAAAAAAATAAATTGTTTGAAAATTTTTGGCGGGCACCTTTATGCAATTCGGAGATTAATTGCCAAAATAAAGGCGTTCACATGGGAGTCCCGGCGTATTGATGAATGCTGCATTTTTCATGATATAAGCTGAAAGTCGTAAGGATGTGTATCTTTGTGTCTTTACGTCGGAGTCCCCTTGTTGTCATGGCGAACCATGACCAGTTTGGTGCCCAAATGTTTCAGCAACTGACAGCCCCACCCAACTTTGTGATTAGTGTGTCATACTGAGGGATATAATGGATTGTCCTACGAATATGTACAGAAGCAAACAGTTGGTAAAAAAACGGAAATACGATTTAATTGTAATATGTTTAATGCTGTACTGTCCACGTCAACACTGCTTTGATTTACAGAGTATGAAAAAGATAGTTAATTTTCGTTCAATAATCTGAAATTCCGATCATTTGTACATCGTCCACCAAAAATATTCACTCATTAGTACATGAAGAAAATGAAAGCTTCGTCACAAAAGAATCGGGATTAGATTGAAAGAAATCGGGATTTTTGATGCAATACAGTTCGATTCTAAAGTTTATATTAACGGTTAAATCTAATTTGTAGTTCGTCAGAAAAAAAAGAACTCATATATAGCATCATAAAGTAGAAAGATCCTGCTAAGGAAGTGGGAGCGGTTTCCAGTCTTTTTGTAATTATTTCTGAGATTCAAAATTCAAAGGTTAAAGTACATGCTCCGAAAGTATGCAACTGCTGGCGGCGAAAGACAAGATTGATCGATCACATCTATTGTGATTTTCCATCTGAATCAAAAACAATTTCTGTTATAAATAAAGTTTTATATAACTAAGGGGTTTAACCATGTTTTTCTTCTTCGATATTTAGCGACACCATCTGAAGAAGAACTGATGCTTGCTTTCACAGCCCTGCCATCGAATATAGAACAAAAAGTTCTTGACTTAACTGGACTTATCCAAGCGAAGGCTAAACAACTTCGGTCCAAGCCGCAAGTCAGCTGGCTACCCTACCTTGAAAGTGGACTCATATCTTCACAAGATTATGCCTTTATTACTGCGTTTCAGCATTCTCAAACGAAAGAAGAGAGAGACAAGTTGCTGAATTATTTCAAGGTAAAATAAAACCTGCAAATAAAAATATACTTTTTGCCTTCGTAGCTAGAGACAACTTTTGCAGGTTCTGCCGATAATATTTTGGGGGATTACGTTATTTGAGGTGACGTTGAGTTATTCTTATAACAGATGTCGTTTATCAACCATGCATATGATTGGCAGTTTGGCTATTTTATACACGTGATTTAAAGTCTTAGATCTGTCTTCTAGACGAAATGGCTGAAAGCAAATATCTAGAGTATTGTCACTTAGGATGAGGTTGTATGTTTCATTTATATTTAAAATTATAACACTTTTGCTCAATGAATTACATAAAAGCAGCGCATATATTTTTAATAATTTAAATTTTTATTTTAACTTGTAATAATACTTTGTGCTGACATAATTTAATGTACATTTACTGTAAAATAAATCTAATAGGTTGTAGAGTCATTAGGATTATTTAGAAGCAGGATTCGTGAAAAATGAGCAACGCCCTCGCCGGGAATCGAACCACGGACCTCTGGAATACGCGCCCAGCGTGCAGACCACCACTCTACAAAGGCATGCTAAGATGGCGGGAGAAATACCTTATATCCCCCTTTTAAAGGGCGAGTGGAGTTTTCAGGGGACCCAATCGCCAAATCCTGGGTGTGGAAAATCATCATGCACCACCCTTTCAGTTCGGACGTCATTGTAGAGTCATTAGGATTACTTAGAAGCAGGAGTCGTGAAGAATGAACAACACCCTCGCCGGGAATCGAACCACGGACCTCTGGAATACGCGCCCAGCGTATCATTCGATCTTTAGAGTTTATCATTGGATTTTTTATAGAGTTTTATAAGACGCATTTTTAAGACTACAGTAGTTTTTTATGTTTCCCAAAGAGCTCACCAAGTTTAAATGCAGACAAAAGACTACTCTTATTTATTAAGTTGTTGAGACATTAGGTATTTTTGAAGCAGGAGTCGTAAAAAATGAGCAATTCCCTCTCCGGGAATCGAGCCACTGACCTCTGGAATACGCGCTCAGCATGCAGACCACCACACTACGAAGGCATGCTAAGAAGGCAGGAGAAATATAAGATAAAAGTGTAGAGTCATTAGGTTATTTTGAAGCAGTAGACATGAAAAATGAGCAATGCCCTCGCTGGGTCTCGAACCTGGTCCTCTCGAATACGCGCCGGCTGTGTTACCCTTACACTAAGAAGGCATGCTGGAAGGAGGGAGAAAATATCTTATACTTTCACATTATAAGGTAGGTAGGTATGGCACGGTCCACCCTCCTGGCAAGCCCAAGCTCGCCTTATGGCTTTTCTATATCGACCACGAAGGGAAAACATTCAGGGCAACAAAACATAAATAAATGAAGTCTCCAGCAGCAGCCATATTGGGTATTTCTTGTTGTTGTTCTATTTCTAGTGCAACTAGGTTTTTAATAATTCTTTCCGTGATCCCTTTTGCTATGTTTTTTACTTCATTTGCAGTATAAATCAGGTCTTTAAAGTCCCTCTTGCTACTCCTATGTTTTTTTTTGTTTGTTAATTCACATTCTTCCACATAGTACCTGTTATTTCCCAGCTTTCCTCATAGTAAACAGTTTTTGTTTTCTTGAATTTTATATTTGTTTAGGTAAGCTGGGAATTTACAGTTACCGGAAATGTTCTGACAAAGGTATTTATCGGGTTTTCATTTTTTTCGAGATTTCCAATTCGCATTATATTTTCTCCCTCTTTTCTGCATGCCTACGTGTTGTAACGGTTAGCACACTCGACACGTATTCGAGAGGTCCAGGTTCGAATCCTGGCGAGAACATTACATATTTTTCATGTCTCCTGCTTTCAAAATAACCTAATGTCTCTGCAACGTAATGCTTGTTTACTTAGATGTTAGTTATTGGAATTATTGCTATGCATACGTTAAGACACTTGCAGAAACAGTAATATAAAACTTTCACCATGAAATTATTAGCATATATTCTAGACCACAAAATTTTACAAATTATTCGACATCTCTCCTGAGATTTTTGTTTTCTTCTTCACAATGAAACAATTACCTTATTTTTAAAGAAAAAAAAAAAAAAAAAAAAAAAAAAAAAAAAAAATCTTTCTAATCACTTATTAAATGATCTTTCTACAATATTAGTCTACTTAGTACGAGATGTACAGTCCTACGAATTCTAAAATTAAAATGACTTCCGCAGCTGATCAAAGAAAATAAATATCGCGAACCACAAATAAAGGAAACATAGGTTATGCTTTGCCGGAATGGTAACTTCAGAAAAATGTTTTATAGATTACATACAAAAATTGTATTTATAGTTTTATCATGGAGTAGTTATATGTATGTGCTTTAAAAAGTCTAAATAAAATTTATCCTAGTACTTACTTTATATCAATAACGATGAAAGCAGTACTCATTTTCGAATTCATTTTAGAATAATAAAACTCATTTATTCCATAAACAGCTCGTAATTGTCATATAAGTAACTAATATCGATTTCATTTACAGGGAAGAGTCTTCGACTCTCTTGTACGTATAGTACATCGAGTTTGTTTGGTCGAGGAAATACAGAAATTTCTAGTCCTCATCGACGATATGCTGTGGGAAGACACGACACGAGTCTCCCGTTTTAAACCTGAGGAGATGGAGCCTTGGAAAGCTTTCCTTGACCTACTCTCCTGTTCTGATGACTTCGTGAGAAACATGGCAAGTCGAATAATATCGAAATTTATAACCTATGATGAAAGTAAACCAAGCCTTGAAGATTTGAATTATTACTTTAGTTGGCTAAATCATGAGCTACAGCAAGGTAACATATATCTTCAATCCGTTGCAAGATGTCTTCAACTGTTGCTTAGTCGCGATCAATACCGAGTGCCGTTCATGAAACTGAATGGCATACACAAAATTATCAGACTTTTGTCCATGGGAGTAAAGCCGCAGGATCAGTACCAGCTTTGCTTTTGTCTTTGGGTGACTTCATTCAACCCTTACGCAGCAGAAAGAATTAACCGGTAAGTCAACGCAAATTTTGTACAGCAGACTTTTAGTAAATATCTGTACGGACATATGTCAGATTACACTCGCTCCCTGGCACTTCTAGATAACAATAATAAATATAAGGGCTTCAAGTACAATATTATTAAAAACTGATTATAGGTTTCGGTAAAGCACGAACGTGATAGAAATAGAACACCCGCTTGATGTTAGAAGGTAAGAAGCGTAAAGGGGAAGCAGGAATGCATATGGAAGACAGTTGGTTCAAACCTCAATGAAAAATCAGACTTAACAAGTTGAGCAAAGAATACTTTTCAATCGATTTTCACTATTAAATATCATTGGTGTTATGCAGTGCATCTCATAGCTCTCATCGAAGAAAAGATAGCGCTCCAAATACAGGGTGTTTCAGCACAGCGGTTACAAACTTTCAAGAGACGATATAGTACACCTAGACGATGGAAAATCAAGTGACAATGCACGGTCAGAAATGATTTCATGACGTGGTAGTGACGACGCAAAACACAAGAAAGGAAGGACATGAACAACCATAGCCCGCGCACAGTCTTTGCAGCCCCGAGACGATTTTAAATTTATGTATGGGCTGGCATCGTTGGGGAACAGCTCGTTGGGCTGTAGTTGTTACTAGCGTCTGACAGGTGTAACTCATCTCATCTTTCTTGAGAAAGTATTGCCGCAGCTACGCATTGCGGTCCGGTGCACTGGCCAGCAAGTTTGCCAGACTTCATTTGCACTGACTATTTCCTCTGGAGGTACATCAAAACACTGATGTACGAAGCCTCCTTTAACACTTGTGAGAAACTTGTTCCACGTATCAGGGCAGCTGCTGGGGAAGTCCGGGACACGCTAGGTATTTTCCAGGACATCATATCTTCCATGCGCCGCAGATGTGAGGCCTCCATCACGCCCCGGGGTCGTAATTTCGAACACCATCTTTGATAACAATCGTTGTCTGTTTTTGTTTCTTGGTTTCTACTCTACTAAGCATAATAAACATGTTTTATCGCTTTGTTCGTGTCCTTTCTTGCTTGTGTTTTGTGCTGTTACTATCGCGCCAGGAAAGCATTTTCGACCATGCATTGTTATGTGATTTTCTATGGTCTAGGTGTATTCTATCTCTCCTGAAAGTATGTGTAACCGCTGTGCTGAAGCACTCTATATATCGCGTCTAGACAGCTATTTTTTGCATGATCGGTTTAAGCATACAGCTAATGGAACGATGAGCTTCAGCGTCGTGTGGTCCCGAGCTGTAAATTCGGCAGTCATGAAGCAGAGCAGTTAATGACAGCGGCCTTTACAGGAGCCTTTTTTTTTGTCGAATATCGTTACTAACACCGAACTGCAGAGACAAAGAGGAACTAACTGACAATAATAATTACAGATAGCACCCGACGTCCAAATTCCAAAACCAATGGCTACAACACTAACATTTTTGTATCCACACGCCCGGTTTTGATAATCTTTCAGGAAACTTTCTTAATGGTATAACACTTCGTAAACGCAAAAAAGGGTCGAAAAGAAAATATTGGAATAAGCATTCAGGAGGAATGTTATATATCGATGCATCATAATTATAAAGTTATCGCAGACTTTTGAATTTCACACGACTGCGAGAGCATTTTAAAGCTTTTAAGGCCATAAAAGGCCATAAAAGTCATCGAAAGGCCTTTTAAGGCCTTTAATTTAAAGCCATAAAAGGCTTTTAAGAACCTTTTAAGAAATGTGAGAGTTTTTTCTCAGAATCGTACATGTCGCAATCACCGCAAAATCAGGAAAGATGAGGGTGATTTTATTGCGCATTTAGAGAGCTGCTTAAGTTTTACTAAAGTCTGAAATAACAGTCCAGTGATTAAATGTTTTCACACTCAACATGGTTTCTAAAATATATGTAATAATAGGGAAACTAAAAAGGTATACTACGTTTACCAAAAGTTTGTGGCTGTCAAAATAAATAATTTTGGTATGATATTGGGTCTGCCGACGGTTTGGTCCGGAAAAGCTTTGTACCAAACAAAGAACTGCTTAATCGCTGGAGGGCAAGAAATTTCTGGTTTCATGTTCGGACGGATTAATATTCTGGTTCTGCGAAGGCCACTGCGTCTTCCCTTTCTAATGTTTAGGAAAGTGATGTGGCATTATAGCGTCAATCTCTCTTTAGTAGCATAAAACGCAGACTCTACGTAGAAGACGAAATAGTGAATACTCGTTATGCCTTTGAAGAATAAATACTGCAGAAGGCTTCATATAATTTTTTCTTTAAACTAAATTAACACAGATGCACGCACTTGGTGCTCACTATTCACCACTACTTATGGCTAACTATATTAACAGAAAATAAAAATGTGAAATGCACACAAACTAAAGGCTAAATCGGCTACACACAGCAAAGCCGAGCCTAGAAACATCAGTATAAACTGACAGGTGTCTAACACCGACTTCAGAGCTAAATTCAAACACGCAGCATGAACTCGAACTTAAGTCCGACTACAACTCTCGAATTCTTGAAACGCAGCTTACATACTGCTTCTGAAACACGTTTAGATTAGTATACTACGTCATTTAAAATTTTTATTCCGGCAGGAAACTGAAATCGGGAGAGAAAGGAAAGGAAAACCAAAAATAATTGGTTAGAATAAAATAAGATCCTTACAAAATTGTGCGCACATCATAACTCTCGTACAGGAAATAAATAACAACATTTGCAGTATGTGAGCGGGCTCTGTCTTTCATGAACCACTGAATGCCTAACGAGAAATGTGTTACAATTTTCAAGTGTCGGGACACTTGATGGGCGCCATCGATTCTTCTCCAACCCAGCGCCAATGGCTTCCAACTGTTGATACAATCTATGAACAGTCTGTTTGCAATAATCCCACTTTGTATCAAAGTTTGAAAAAAAAAACGTCTTTATGTCGCCGCCATGCTCCTCATATCTTCATAAGATATTAAAGATTTTCCCTTCTATTCATAATTGAACCGGCTGTTATCCGCCATCTTGCAAATTCCTGTTTCACCCGAATATGCGCTTTAACATCCAGTATATGATATTGAACACTATATGAGGTGATTGAATGGCATGTGGTTTAGCCACTCGGAACGAGTTATTAACACTTTTACGAAAAACAATGGTTTGCTTGACTGTTTGATATTACTTTCAAATAAATTAATAATTTTCAAAACGTTTCTTGAAGAAGCTTGATCTACAGTTGTAGAGATATTAGGTTATTTCGAAGCAGGAGACGTGAAAAACGTGCGCCGAGAGTTGAACCTCGGACCTCTCGAATACGCGCCTAGCGTGCTGACCAATACACCACAAAGGCTTGCTAAGAAGGCGGGGAAAATATCTTATACGGTAAGAATGTATTTAAAAATTAATGCATAATTTTTTTCAGATTCTTTTATTTAGAATTTCTTTATGTCAGTACCAATTTTAAAAGATGCAAATTAAACTTATTGTCATATACTAACTTGCGACATGGGCTTTTTCTGTTATTATCATAAGCCTCCAAGACTATTTTATTCCTACTTTCGAAATACTGCAGACATACTCCTGAGAGTTTAATCATGAATCTTGTGTACTTATTTGGCTCCAGTACGGTGACATAGCCACAAGGGACCACCATCCATTGCTCCCCTAAAGTATCCAGCTATTTCTATCACAAGAATAAAGAAAAGAAACCGAGGTTTTAAAATTTCAGCTACTTATCAGTCTCCATGACATTTTATTTTAGAAACTGAAGACACATCACTGAAAAAGCGATTTTGCATCAACTTTTAAAGAATGAAAAAAAATGTCTCACACTTAACACATACACTTCCTGAAAAAATTATTGGAGTGAAAAGGATTAAAAGTTTTCGAAAATACTCCATCGGAAATGATTTGCTTGATTTGCGTTTTATTTCTATTTATATGCTTATATTTCTATCTTCCTGAGAATAATGGAAACATTTCGAGCATTTTTAACGGCAATAAGAAGAGACTTAATCGGCCCATGCCACAATTCAAAGAACTGTCTTGAATTCCAAGGTATTTTTGGAGCAATCATTATGGAGATTACATTAGATATCCTTCCATTTGAAATCCCAATTTAAAAACTTTTAAAAATGAAAGTTTGTCTGGATCATATCTGAGTTCCTTACAAAAAGAGTCGATTGTAATATTAATAATAGTCTTAATCTTAATAATTTAAAAGAGGAGTTTTGGGATGGTTTTTATTTAGTCACATAAACATGAAGTGACTGGTGTATTAACTCAAAATGTAGCGCATAAATAGGTAATGAATTTATTTAGAATACATACCACCGGTCATTGAAAGTTTTAATAATATTCATGACAGATTTTCGAATTATTGTTGAAGTACCGCTATTCAGTAATGAAATATCTATAAACTTTTAGCCTGTCAGTGAATTCAGCATCTTCTTCAAATTTATTGCAAAGGAAAATTAATATGAAACACAAGCAACAAAATTAGTTCTTGAAATTGCATCATTTGGGCAGCAAAATATGAAATGCATATTTTAACCTTTTTGGGATATATTTGCTACACGAATTCTTTGAAATTTTAAGTGATCAGTGACAGACATCAGTAAATATTATAAAGAGTTCTACTCGTATTTTGAATGTTTTTTCTGTCTCTTTATTTTCATGGACTCTGTCATAGATACTCCTTTATAGATGAATAACTCCATTAGTATTTAATAAAATTTTATTTAGAAAAATTCAAGATTTTGGAAGAATACTCATGACATTATATTTTATTTAATTACTGATACATTTTTTAAATTTTAAAATAATTTTCAAACAGAATTTGTTGAACGTTTCAAAAAGAATGAACACATATGCTAAAATGTTATAACGATTTCTTGAAAACCTTTTTTCCAATTTTTTTTAACTGCTACCATGGGTTTAAGATACACATCTGAAACTTTAAACCATAACCGAAACTGTGATATATTTGCTAAATTTGTTAAACAAAATGTCTCTTTTTCTGTTAACAAATTGTGAACAATTGTATGCTTGAAAGTTTGTTCATATTTCAGATATGCCTCTTAACTTCAGTACTTGAGAACTTCGATGTTTCGAATTTATAGCATTTATGAGTGATGTTTGTTTTACATGACATAATGTCAGGTAACCATTTGTAATGATTAAAAAAATCAAATTCTTTTCTTTTCAGTTTAAAGGCAACTGCTCCCAGTACGCAAATGCTCCTATTCTGCTTCTTTTTCTTTCTCTACGTACACTCATTTTTTAGTTCCTTCTTCGGCGCAGCACACTACGTTAAAAGTGACAGATGTTTTGAAGTTCATAATAATTCGATATGCCTTAACATATCAATCTTTAAAGCATTTCAGTGCACTTTTCTTGAAACTGCACTCATGTAGATTGGCTGGAGTTATGATAGCTATATTATACGTCTGTCCAAGCAAATAATTCTTAATAGCAAATTGATACGTATATTATTCTCTTTGAAAACTCAAATATGCCAGTTCATGTCACCATTCAGCTATTTTATTGAAATCCCAAAAGACCTAACTGCAATATATTTTTTCCTCAGTTATGGTACCATTCCGATATTGGTAGAGCTCCTAGAACGCTGTCCTGGAGAGATACTAAAGATTCCTCGAATGATCCTAGCTGTGTTTAGAAATATGTTGGAGAAACCTCGGGAAGAAGGAGTGCGTAAACACAATGCTCTCATGTTAGTCCAGTGTAAGATCTTCAAGAACTTTGAAGTCTTAGAACACAGAGTTAAAATTTTTAATGACCCAGAATACATAGAAGATTTTAAGGTAAGTATATAAAAATCTAATGTACTAAAGGTACACGAATAACAGTGGTCTCAGAAAGTCGCTATGCACTTACATTATCTCTGCACGGGAAATTTTAAAAGTTTTTTTTTTCATCTCAACTGTGTGTTAAGAAGTTCCTTCAAAAGCGATAAACTGAGTTGGTGAGTCCCGATCGACTGCGTGAGATCACATTAAAAAGGAATTAACTTGCAAGGCACTGTAGACCAATCCTTGTGAATGAATTGCTGGTCGCAAGTATAAAAAGTCGCTTGCTGACGCCTCTTTTACCAAAAGTGTTCAGCAAGCCTGAAGCTGAAAAAAAAAGTTCTGAAAACATTCATAATTATCCTACAAAATAAGATTGGCCAAACCACAACATTTGACACGAAGAATGTTCAAATTAAACATATCTTGTGAGAGGCTTTTGTTTGGTCACAGCTGAAGCAGTGAAAATAATGTTGCAAAGAATTTGAAAGCTTTTTAGTTTATGTATGAGGTAGCACATATGGATCCCTTGAACTGTTAGCTACGTGAAGTACTTTCATTATCTTTAGCTATTAAAAGTTAATAGTAGTGGGTTTACCATGTAACCTAACAGACTTGAATAAAATCCAACAACAAAATCATGTGCGCGATTACAGCTCAGAATAAATGTAATAAGATAACTAAATCATTGCAGTTTTGGCAAGGACCACAGCTTCCGCTGGGGCTGAACTTTAAGAATAAAACTTCTTATATACTGTGTTCTTCACAGCTTACAGTTATATTTGTCTGAATTATGATTAATGAATGAACCAGAACGATTTGACTGTGATCTGAGTCTTCTTAGCTCTCGTAAACTCTATCCAAACTTTAGGTAGACTGACGTAGAATTACCGCTAAATCTAAAATAACAACTGAGATTTAAGAAAGGTATACAGAACGCTTTATTATAACTAAAATAGAACGGATTGCACACCTGGTGCTCACATACGCAACCAACACTTATGGCGAGATAACTTAAAATAGCAGTCAAATGTAATTAAATTTAAATAAGCTTGTAGACAAGGACTGCGTAATCGATTTAACGCGAAGTTGGCTGACAAATCTAACTGGCATAGGTATTCAAATATTGTCAGCAAAAATGAAAAGCCAAGAGACTAGAGAGAAAAGTAACGTGAGCGCAGACAAACAGAAACACGCTCTGTCTTAGAATCTAAAAGCCTCAGCTTAAATATTCCGGTCTACTTTGCATTCTGGCGGGGAAGTGACAGTAAATAACTAAAACATAAAATAACTGGTTAAAAATAAGAGTAAACCTTACATACATTATACTTCTGCGTGCCATAAATAATGATTCTTTGAAATACCCTCCCCCCAAAAAAAAGCATAACGGCTCTGAGCGCCGCAAAATATTACGTTTTGATTGTACATAGTTTGAAGTTATTTCACTCCACAAACTTATAGGTAAGGTGACTTTGCGAATTCTGAATTTTGATAGCATCGTACTTTAATCAACAAATGATTGATAAAATCACAGCTAATACGTGTAATGTATTGTTAAGTTTATTCGGAAAATGATTGCGATTCCATATCCAAACTATCCTCCTTTCAGGGTTCAGGCTGCTCATAAGGGTGCCTCAAAAGTCATCCTTTGCTTTTAAATGATTGTCATTTCTTTATTTGCTTAAGTTGTTTTAAATAAAGAGTTATAACGTATGAAATTTCTTGAAGTTCTTTAATGATTTTAAAACTCTGTACAAGCTTCAGTATTCTGGACACATTTCCTGGTATATTGGATACTGCTTCTAGACTGAAAAAAAGATTTTTTGAGCGTTAAAAAGTAGAATACTTCTTACAATTCATTCAAGTTTCATGACCTTCTCCAATTCATTTTTTACTTGGTGCAGTCTCAGAAAAGTTGGGGCGGAACATCTAGCAATTCAGAAATCTCAATCGGGCATCTAATCGTAGTACGTCTTAAAATATAAAATAATGAATGAAATATGAAATGAGGATCTTTAGCCACATTTGCAGAATATGTTTTGTGACTGTTTACGTCGCAAAACATATTCTGCAAATTCAGAATATGTTTTGCGACTGAGATTCTGGAGCTTTTTTTGCATTGACCCCTTTTCTTCATCAATCCCCACGTATATTTCTCTATAATATATAGCATATCGCATGATTAGAATATAAATAATTTTACATAAATAACTTAATGATAATAATTAAACTAAGAATACGAACGTAAGTTTTAAAAAAAGGTTTATTGTAGTCATGGTTAATTACACTGCTCAAAACAAAGGATATTGCGGTTTTAGGTGGATCTCGTGGCTGGGAAACTTTTTAGATGATTGATACATGGTCGACAGACGTAGTAGGTTATATGAGAATAAATTACACATGTTTGGCAGAAAAAAATGCATTTTATTGCGCATTTGTGTACAAAAGGAAAAAAGCACAATTTGTGCATATGAGAAAAAAAGAATAAGAAAAGGTGTTTTCTTCAAAGGAAATCATTTTCAGTAGGGGGTATGGTTTCCACGGACGGCCAGCAACGTTGAACACCTTTGAGGCATGGAGTCAATGAGGCTATTAATCACGAGTTGAGGTATTCTGTCCCACTCTTCCAGAAGAGCCCTTTCCAGTTCTTGGAGAGTTTGTGGGGGTGGTTGGCGGCCAGCAACTCGTCTTCCTAGAGCGTCCCAAACGTGCTCTATTGGATTCATGTCTAGAGAACACGCTGGCCATTCCATTCGTACGATTCCTTCCTCGAAAAGGAAATCCTCCACCAGGTTAGCATGATGTGGCCTGCAGTTATCGTCCATTAAAATGAAGTCATCTCCGATTGCTGCAGCGTAAGGGACTACAATAGGTCTGAGGATCTCATCCCTATATCGGTGACCAGTCAGAGGTCCATCTCGAATGATGTAGAGGTCTGTGCGCTCGTCAGTGGAGATGCCAGCATACAGCAACACTCCCCCACCGCCAAATCTGACACTTTCGTGCACGAACGCAGGATTATTCCTACTGCCACGGTCCCGCCAGATGAAAATACACTTATTATCAGGATGAACAGAAAAACGGGACTCGTCAGAAAAAAGAACATTGCTCCATTCATTTCTCCTCCAGTTCACATGCTCTGTTGCCCACTCCCTGCGGTCGCGACGATGCCTTGATGTTAATCTAACAGATACCATCGATCTGCGAGCATACATACCTACACCATGGAGTCGGTTTCGGACAGTCTGAGTTGAAACCGTGGTGCCAGTAGCCGAGCGAAGGTGTTGTTGGAGAAGAGTAGTATTCATATTTCGGTGTCTCCGAGTCGTTAACACTAAATAACGATCTTCATTGGGCGTTGTTGCCCGTCTACGACCTTGCCCTGGTCTTCGGCCTGCTCTTCCAGTTTCTAAAAAACGGTTCCAAATCCTGGAAATCACACTTTGTGACACTCTAATGCCTTGCGCTACTTCGGCTTGAGTTTGGCCCCCTTCTAACCTACCAACAATTCTCCAAGCTTCTAAATCGGTTAAATGACTTCGCTGAGACATCGTACTCATCGAAACAAAGCAGTCACTGAATGCCGATCAGCCTTGTCTTCATTGTCTTTTGTTCAGTTGAAAGTCAAATTTCATTCGCTGCCGCTGAAGCGACGTTTTTCACGTCGAACTCAAAATTAGCATACTCCACAGTTTGAAAATCAGAAAAATTTGCATTTGTGATTCTCTTCTTCCATTTTCGGCAAAAACATTTCGCTTATATCTTTATTTTATATAAAACTTACAATATCCTTTAATTGTTTTGAGCAGTGTATTTTTTGAATTATTATGATCTATAATTTTATTAGTACAAACAAATTTTCAGAAACCAAATCATAGCTTCTAATTGCATCAAAGTTCAATTTTAATTGCGATGGCTCCACTTGATGTATTGTTGCCATTTTTTAATATTTTCCTTAAAATTGCTGAATTTAATTATTAAGATCACCTCGTTCAAAAATATTCATCCTATTTCTTGTATTCTTTAATAAACTTATAGAGTCTTGTATATTTTGCTAACTAAAACTCACGAGCTCTAAAAAGACTGTAGAGGAATTATCATCGTGTCTTTATCTGTAGACAGAAGAAGGGCATAAATAGTCATTTTATTTGATTACAAAGGAGCAACAGTTGCTTCACTTGGGTTTACATAAGTCAACACTTCTGGCTTAATTTAAACAAGTACTTTTGAACTTAAAATAAAATATAATTTAGACTAGCCTAACGGCTCACTGCATAAAGTAAACGCGTAAGAAGGCTATGGCTCGTAGAAGATGGCAAAACAAGATTAATGGCTAGAAGCACTCAACGCCACAGAATTTAATCGCTATTTAGTCATGCAGGTAAAACACTCTATAAAATCAACTTGCGAAGCTTTTGCTTAAACAGCACTTCTTTCTCTCTTAATTTGAATACACGCGCGCTATCTAACTATTTACAATCTGGAATGAACAGCGCGGGTAAAAGGCAGGGCTGTGGAGTTAAGAGTCATAGAGTCGGAATCGGAGTTAGGCAGATTTTTGGGTAAGAAGAGTCGGAGCTGGAGTCGTTAAAAACACGTCGACTCCGACTCAAGTTTTTGTTAGACAGTTTGAGTTTGAAATGAAATTAAAGTGAATTGAAAAACAATTTAATGACAAACTGAGTTATTATTTTTATTCATGGAGTATATACAGGCACATTAATAAATAGTTATTTTCTATTTTATTGAATTATTAATAAATAAATATAAAGGAGGATTATGGATGTGGTATTTTCCATTATTAAACTGATTCATTTAGTTACAAATCTCATTGGTAAATTTAGGTAAGCAGCAAGAGCTGCAAAGAACTCCCAAAATTGATGCCATTCTTAGGAACCAAGTAGGAAAAGGAGCAATTATTGATAAAGCAACTTTTTTAGAAGATGTAGATAACCCTAATGTTTCACTAACAGAAAGACTGTGGAATGATCTTGCAGAATTGGAAACTCTTCTTCCTACACCGTATATAGCCACAAAAAATCTACAGTCTGAAGAATTAACAAGAGGCGAGAATGGAAAAATGGGACGTTTGTTCTTTCAGAAATGGAGAGTTTGTTGCAGAAGGAATCATTTCTTCAATGAAGAAAAGAGAAACTAGTTTCCTAGACAATGAGATCTTGCTGGGTAGGTACAAAACACCGAATTTTGTTGGATGACGAACAAATTAAAAAGGCAAAGAAAGCCATCTATGAACTTTCATTAAGAATGAAATTATTCTCAGAGCAATTGGATTCCAATGTTTAATTAGATTTTGAGAAATATTCGGATAATATTGAAAAGGCTAAGGCAAAGCGAATGAAAATAAAGAACCAAGAGCCTTTAGATATAAAAATGAAAAAAATACAAACAAGATTTCTACACGACCTTTGAAGAAATAGAGAAATGTGATTGCGTTTGCAAGACACCTCTTTTAGAACTTATAAAAATCTATCTTGAAAAGTTAAAAGACGTTAACCCTAACGGTAACAGCTCTTCCTCCTACTCAAGTTAGTGTGGAAAGTTCTCATCTCTGAAGTTTATCAAATTGGATCTATGGCGCTCCAACAAAGAAGATCTTGCCGAAGCTATACTGTTTCTTAGAAATAACTAATGCCAGCTTTTTCATTTCATAAAAAATGCTAATTAATATAAATAATTTGCTATGCCATCAATTTTTTATAACGTCTATTACTTCTTTTATATTAAAAAATAAGCTGTAATCCGTATGTTATATGTTTATATATATATATGAGGGAGTCAGAGTCGGAGTCTTTAAAATTTCAGGAATCGGAGTCGGTTATTTTCCCTACCGACCTCACAGAACTGGTAAAAAGAAGAGAGACAGGAAAGTTGCTTTAACTCAAAATTCTCGGATGACTTTGAAATTCCAAAACCTATTATACGCATGTGCTTTGAATAAGATTTATATTTGAATATCTTCCTTCGAAGCAGTTCTTGCGTCACAACACCAAGATAAAATATATCGCAGTTCAGCGGTTCTATGAGCCATGCTAGCATAATTAAATTCTGTATGTCTTGGAAGAGAACATTAAAATCTTTAAAATTCTGCAAGTAGCTTGTGTATAACAATATATCTCCTGAAAACGTTTGCAGTCTTTATATTTTTTTGGTTGTGTTTTCTTGTGTTCTTTCGTTCCGTTAGAACTTCTTACTGCATGATATAGTAGCTTAATATCAATAAACAATCAGTTATCAGTTTTACAATATTAATAATGTTTCGTAGTAAATGAGATCATTATGCCTATCAATTGCCAGTGCAAAGTCGGTTATCGAACCCTAATCGAATGCTCGTCCTCACTGACACCTTTAAAATTTCTTTAATCCCGAGGGAGTCGATGTCAACCCGTTGGGAACCACTGATTTATATGACCGTTTCCCAAACATATGGATATGCTGGCCTGGGAATACAGTCAAATTTGAATGAACTGAAAATGACAATTTTTTTTTTTACAGTTTAATGCGTTCAAACCAATATGTCACAAGCCATAACGCTAAAAATGTTCCGCAAAACGTTTTGAAATTATTTAACAATGTTCCGCAAACCACAGTGTGGTGAATAATTTTTAGTATAGGTCAGCAATATTCTAAAAAACCTTATACACTGAAGTGCAACTCAATTAGGGATAGCTAGTCAATAACGAGCTGGGCCTCCTCTGGCCTTTATAATGGCTGTCAAATGACGAAGCATAGATTCAATAAGTTTCTGGAAGCATTCTACGGGAATGGCTTGCCAAACATATGATGGAGCTGTCTATAATTTAGGAAGAGTCGATAGTGTTGTGTGATGAAGTTTTAAACCTTTCTCCAAAACTTCCGAAAGATTCTCCCTAGAATTTAAGTCAGAGCTTTTAATTAGCCAGTTTATCTCAGAGAAGTCAGAAGAACGCTCATCCAAACAGACAATAGCCAACCGAGACCTGTGAGAGCTGGGATACTCCATTTCCGTGTGAATGACCGGACAACATAAATGGATGGAGATGATCACCCAGCAACTCTACATACCGAATCATATTGAGGCCCAAACACTGCCAAAGGAAAACACTCCAGACCATGATGCCACCTGGCCTTGTACAGTTCAAATCTGCCGTACAGGATTCATGGCTTTATGAGTCTAACGCCATATTCTTAGCCTCCCATCGGTATTAATTAGTCGGAATTGAGGCTCATCACTTTTTGCTTCTCATTTCAAGTCCAGCAGAGTCTATTCTCTATATTCTCTTGCTCAGGCAAGAAGTGCAGCTCGATGGCGTGCATTCAGCAAAAGTACTCTCGTCGAGCTACGGCTTCCGAAGCCCGTATGGTGAAGCGAGCGTTGCACGATCCGTTTTACTGACTATACGACTGTTGCCCTGATTCAGCTGGGTGGTAATTCGAGATAATGTTTGGATTCATTGACCATGTACAGTACGGCTGTGTCATCTCACACCACGCTTGTGTCCTTTGCAATTCGCCCAATCGCTAGTTCTTTTTCCCAACATCCGTGTATTCTCGGTATACGCTTGACTCTGTCGACCTTGAAAATTCTAGCCAGCTGAGGATTTTGGAAATTCAATGGTCCATACGTCGAGTGCCTACCATCTGTCCGCTATCGAACTTGTCTAAATCAGAAGTTTTACCCATACTGGTAATTGGAAAGGCTGATTAACAACAACTATAGTACTAGCTATATGTGCATTTACCACGACTTTCTCACGTGAGCACAGATGAGACGCAGCGCTATAAAATTTGCATAGCCATGTCTATCCTTAATTCAGTGGCACTTCAGTGTAGTACCAATAGACATACCAGTTATTTTAACAAATGTGTTGACAACGTTAAAATTTAAATAAAGTTTTAAAATCGTAAAAAACAGTATTACAAAACTGGAATGTATAACAATAACACCTTTGAAAAATGAGTAAGCAAATAAAGAAATTATAATAATTTCAAAACATCATCATATAAATAGGGGTAGATAGTTCTATTCTGTTATCTAGAAAATCGCAACTGTTTTAAATACTGTCTTTTTCACCCCTTTTAGATCTTTAAACTTGTAAAATTATTGTATATTTCAGATCTTGAAAAAAATCTTGATTAAATATCTGCAAGATCTGACCTCTTTTGATGAATATTACTTAGAAGTGAAATCTGGACAACTTGAGTGGAGTGTAGTGCATACTAGCAAGCACTTCTGGGAGAAAAACGCAGAAAGATTGAACGAGAAAAGGTATGAAATTCTCAAGATACTTATCTCTCTACTAGAGACCAGTCAAGATAGCGTCATCCTATGTGTGGCAAGCCACGATTTAGGAGAATATATGACACATTATGGCAGAGGCAAGAAAGTAGTAGAACATTTGCGGGGCAAAGATGCACTGTTGCAACTGCTGTCTCACAAGAATCCCAATGTAAAGTACCATGCCTTAAAAACTCTTCAGATTTTAATGCTAAACAACTATGACTTGCTGGCAGAATATGAGATAAAAAAACTAAATAAAAAGCACTGGGATTCTGATGATGTTTTTGGACTGCAAGCAAAAACTGAAAAAATATTTGTAGATAAATACTACTAGAAATCGTTAGTGCCATTATCCACCTCATACAGCAGGAAATCATAACTAAGATCAAAGTCAACATTGCATTTCCGAAGAGATTTATTGAAACTTTTAGTATTAGAACACATTTTTTAAAGAATTTCTTCTGTAAGAAATTTATCTAGTTTCCTTCACAAATTTGCTTGTTTTTAGCTTCTGATATAAAAGATTTGCTTAAACTTTTATGAAAATATTTTAGCATAAATTAAACTGATATTTTAATGCAAAATTCATGAAAAATGTCAAAGAATCTTATTAAATTAACAGTATATATATATATATATAACTGTAAGATAGTGATATGGAACTATAAAGTTTGACTTGATTTGGTAGCATAAGCTATGTACAAATTCCTAACAGACTGGGCTTGAATTATCGCTATATCTGAAGTTAACGGCAGAGACTTGAGAAGGTTTAAACAAACCCTTTTTATTAAATCGGAACTTTGAACATAGATGCACAACTGGTGCTTACAATTCAGCCAACCACTCGTGACAATGTAGCTTAAAGAAATAGTAAATTCAAATTTTCAATAAATCTAGTCTGGTAACCAAGGGCTGCACAAAGGATTTAGCGTGAAGCAGGTTCAAAACTTCTTAATGGCGTAACAATTTAAATATCAGCAATTATAATGCAAAACCGAACAATACAATCTTATCGTAGCTAGCTAACATAGCAACGTGGCTTCGAGAACCCGCTCTGAATTAAACTCCTGAAACCTTCCTTTCAATATGGACCTCATTGTAGGGAAATGGAAACGAGAAGTGGCAGCAAAGATCAAAACACAAAATAACTAAGATACAATAACACACCGAACAAATATTAATTTAGAAGTCAAACAACAAAAGTCAGCGTTATATTTTCAAATTTCCACAGGACTAGTTTCGATGATTTTACCGAACCATCATCGGCAGCTGCAAAAGCACAAATGAACGGAATAAGATATAATGATTGGTTAGTAAAAAATATTATTAGTAACCCCACAAAATAAATGAATAAAAAAGAAAACATTTCAAAAATTGCTATTCATTATTATTTTTAAGCTTTTAAGTCCAGTCTACTGGCGGACATACTGGTAGCGTCTTACCAGTTAGAACTTTGGAAGAATCATAACTCACTTGATAATCCGAACAATCTTTTTATTACTTTCTGGTTACTCTATTCAGACACAGGACTTATAACAGCTCAATAGGAGCAGTTTGCTCCTACAGTTTTAAATGTAGGTGCAAACTGCCCCTATTGAGTTGTTATAATGCTACTATGACATATTAGATTTTTAACAATGAATGGAAGCATCCAGACAATGTCTTTTACCGAGCAAGCGTAGGTAGCAAAAGAGAGTGCGTATATCGTGGCTGGAATATTTATAATCTCAGAGCACTTTGTTTTAATCTTGCACAGTGGATGAGCAAGAGTTTTCGCACTGCGGCCACTACAAGGAAAATCCAGATACATTTTGAAGGGGATAGTATTTTTTTTAAATTAGGAATTTAAAGGACTATTGCCGTGACTGCAAGATTCAAGATATTTAATATTATAATCTGAAATGACTGCAAGATTCTACTATTTTGTGTTTCAGCATCTATTTTAAGCATAATCATTCATTTCAAAATTATCATGTCACCTCATCATGATCGACTTTTGTTTGAAAAGTGATACACCGCAAAAATGATTCGACGCGGAGGTGAGGATATAGAATAACAGCCTGCATGGTGCTAATTAGATGCATAAAAAATAACTGTTTGTTTTACGGAGCTTGTTTTTCTGCTAAATTGTAGCGCTGTGTGTAAATATTTTTGACTCTATTACTCTTGCTTTCCTAGAAAACCAAGTAGGGACATCCTAAGGAAGAAAGGATTAATAAACAGTTCACATATCCCAAAGCATGATTTTATCTCACTGTTTTAAGTGTTACGTTGTTTTTTATAGTAAATGTAAGATAACAGATAACATCAAAAGTTTCAATTATAATATCCGACTTAAAACACATTTTTTCTGTTAAATGTTAAGCCCTCTCCATTTTTTATTTTTGAATAACCCTCCACGTTTTATCTGTTAAATGTCCTCCACTTCCAGTATAAATATCTGGTCACTAAATAAGAATAAAAGCCTATGATTTCATTTCAGTTCATTGTGTGATATAACCATGTGAAGATCCTTTTACCCATTCACGAGACGAGAATCATCTTTCAATTCCAACCATCACAACCATTCCGAAATGAAACTAAATGCATCTTTTAAGACGCTGAGGACATTGTTAAATATTTAAGTGCGAGTACAATGGTGTGTCGGAGAAGAGAAGATTACTTGTCAAAAAGGCTACAGCAAAAATTAGGAACATCTTTGAATTCCTGTTTCTTACAAAGAAATAACACAACCCTTGAACTTTTAGAATGCCCGTTTTAGAGTGAAGTGCTTTTGTGCCATCCAAGAACAAAGTTTGAGACGTTGATAATATGCCTGCCATTACTAAGTCATTCATACGTCACTTGGACCAAATGGTTTCTTGCTGAACAGCAATTACAAAAGGATAGGACATTTCCGCATCAGCACTTCTGCTTTAGTTATTCATGCAACGTATGGGCGAATTTTGTGGTACTGAAATAGATAGAATTTCCAGTTTTTGACTTCTGATTTTCGTTGATTCTACAAAGCCACTGGTTTAATGCAAAAGAGAGGGTATCGTTACACCAAACAAATGGGCTTAAGAATTTGGCCAATTATTTGAGTATTCGATTCTTGTTGATCATGCCAGCTTCACAATAGGAATTAAATTTTCAAAATATAAAACAGGACTATTCTGAAAAGATACACATTTTCTCTTTTTATCACATAATAAAATATTGGTTATCCGAACTCTGGATATTTAATTGTTGTTTTAATCGACGTGCCATGAAAGCCTAACTCTTACTAAAAATTATCATTATTTTATTGTCTGACCGTCCAAAATACAAACATCTTTTTTACATAATACCTATAATAGAGTTTACTTTTCGGTTATTTTGGTTATCTGTAGATCTGTTTTAATTCAGATGCCATGAAAGCATAATCCATACTAAAATTATTGTTATTATCATTTGAGTGATGATAACAATTATAAATTATTTCTGTAATAAAAAGTTCTTTCTCGCTGTCTTTACGCAATGAATACTGATAAAAGTAGTATCCTTAAAAAGTTATTTTCATTATTTAAATGACTATAGCAAAGGGCACAAGAGCAATCTGCCTAAGAGGAGGGATGTCTTCGTGGAGGACTTTCTAAGGGAAACTGGCTCACATTCACACAGTGAAAGAGATAAAACCAATGATGCAGCTAGTTCATTTTCCGAGATTTGAATTCAGATCTAACTACCAGTGCTTAGTGGTTTTAATCCCTCTACCATTGGAAGGCAGGTATTTTTCGCTCCTGACAAATATTAATTACCATTAGTAAATAAAATAAGGTAATCTATACATGTAATAAAATAAAGAGTCTGCATGTCTTTCGTTCGTGCTGCGCGTAAGCTAACAGACCCAGAGCTACGAAATTTGGTATATAGATGCATCTAGACAAGAGTCAGTGCACCTCGAAGCGATTTTTTCAAAATTCGAATCAGATTTTTTTTAATTTCATCCTTTCGATTTTATCGTATCATTTTGAATAGTTTCATTCTTTTATAAATGTGGTTTCGGTAACAGTTCTTCATTCAATTGTATACTGGACTGCTGACTGTTGAAAATCAGCACTGTTGCCACTTAAAAAAATGAGGGCGATAACTCTGTGCAGTTTTTAAATTTAATGTTTCTCTTGGATACTGGACGTTTGTCGAGAGAAGGCAACGGAAAGTTGATTAATTTATTTATTAGTATAATTAATATTTGTGTTAAGGGCTATTGCTTATTTCATTTTAATTTTGTTATATGTAACACATTAAAAAAAATTTGTTTGATGAAGTTGTTCCGCAGAGTAAAATTTTGCGTAGTTTTTAAATTTAACGTTTTGTGTTCCCTTCAGGCATTTTTCCGGGACACTTGAAAGACAGACGAAGGCTCGACGCGTAGCTGCTAGTATTTTATAAAATAATCTCTTATTTAAAACTTATAAATTAATTATTAAACTAAAAGAAGAAAAATAACTTACAGTATAGTTTAATGACAACAAGAGATTGAATAATTTTCTTTGTAAAATTCATCTATTATTTTATATCACGAATAACACTAGCGCGAGTCGTTCTTGAGAATTTTATAAAGATGATGGTTTTAATTTTGGCAACCGAACTCCATTAATAAATTTCTTTATTTGGGTATACGCGCTTTTAATATTCATGATATAAAATGGTAATTGAATTTTGCAAAGCGAATAATTTAATCTCAAGTTCCCATGCAACTATATGATAAATTACTTTTTTGTTTCATTTTATTCATTGTTTTATTAAAAGTTTATTTATTTTATTAGAGGTTTTAAATAACAGCTTATTTTATAGAACAAAATTTTAACCTTATTTTATTTTCATCTTTCTAATTTCAATGACTGTTGAAAATTGTTTTTCAAGAACGAAAAATTCCTCTTTTACTTCAAACAATTCTTTTGCGTTAAATGGTTGAAAGAATCAAGTGATTTCGAAAAATATACTAAAAAGTCCGAAATAGCATTAAACATTTTACGTAAACATCCTGTAAACGATATCTTCCTGCTCTATTCCATGATGCAAACAGTAAAATTTTGAGAGTTTTAGTTTGTTAACCTAAGATATGTGCGAAAAATCATTCCAGTATTAAATTAAAAGAATCTAAATCGAATTTCCAAAAACGTGTCGCTGCAGCAGATTATACTGTCGTCCAAAATGAGTGTGTTTGCGAAATTTGAGCTTATTAGAAAATATTTTATATTGATAGAAAAATTTTCATCGTAGGGACAAACACCATAAGAGAGGTAAAAAACAGGTTATAAAAACGCGGGTAGTTAAAAAATATTATAAAATGAAATGTGTATAATATTTTAGCACTATTGATTTAAAAGAAAAGGAAAATTCGTTTTATAATTTTTGAAAAGTTCAAATCTTTGTAACGGAACTTCACATCCGACTTTTATATCCAACATTGTGCGAAAACTTGTTTCAACATTTAAGATTTAAAAATTGGGAACCGAACTTTGAAAAAATCGCTTGCCTGATTGTATTTTCATTCTATATAAAAAATCTAGCAAATAATATATAAGATGATATAAATATAAATATGAATAAGCAATTAAAAACAAATTCAGTCTTTTAGAACAACCATTTTCCTAATTATTTTTAACAGCAACAACGGTAAAGAAAAAAACTGGTAACCGTGGTAACACTTTGCGACTGAGCAGATAGTCTCGCAGCGATTTTCACAGACGATATGTTAGCGCGCAGAACAAATACAAAAATATTAAACACATTTTCTACAAACAATTAAGGTTTAAAAGTTAAAATGGGAATTTACGATGTAGATTGTTACTACTTAAAACAATCTATTTAATAAACGTATGTATTATTTTCGCTAGCTAATTGTTATAATGATGTATCCTATTTTCGTGACCTGAAATACGATTGATTATAATTTTAAAAATATAAAGAATAAAAGTTACAAACAATAAAAGATCTGCTATCATGAGAAGGTTATTATCTAATTCTAAACGCATATGTCTGACAGTAGATCTTTTTTCTTCGCAATATCTGAATTTTCTTACAATTAGAAACATTTTTAATTTTTAATTATTTCTGAAATTTATTCGAAAGCCACGTAAAATTGCTTTCAAGGAGCGTATGCTGCATGCAGGTCGCCGGTTGGAGACCATGCTGTAAGGTACAAAAATAATAATAATAAATTAATTAATTCAAATATATTTATTTCGACAACAAATTTTCAGCTTTTTTTAAAGTTTTATTTCGAAGAATTAGAATTTATTAGAACAAATACGATGTAGTTTTTAAAACTACAATACGGATTTTTTAAGTTATGTAAACAGAATGAAACATCAGTTATTTTCAAGATATTTTTATTCCTTAAACTTGATCCCGGGTGGATAAAAAAAAAGCTGACTCTGACATAAATTTTCTGCAGGGCAAAGAAAAAAAAAAAAAAAAAAAAAAGATTTCATGCAGCAATTCTAATTCCCAAAGGACTAATATATACTTATGGATTAATCCTAATCTGGTACACAATACGATTTCCTGTTTTTGCTTCAGAGCTGCTCTTAGGTATTGATAATTATGGGAAACAACTTTCGTGTTTTATGTCAGCACATTGTTAGAAACGTCATCATAAGTAGCTTATTGGCTTTTAACTGACAACGATCAATTATTTGATTTCTAAAAAAGAAAGGTGGAACTGGCGAAAGTATTTCTATCATTTAAAAGTTTGTATTCATACGAATTTCAGACAGAAATTACATTTAAAGTGCATGCAAATGAATCAATTTTAAAAAATCTTTAAGAAAAATAAAAAAAAATATTTTGAAATTTTAATTCATTTTTTCACTTATATTTGTTACTGCAAAGAATGAAACGCCGGCAAATTAGGAAGAAAAAGTCATGATAAGGCTAAGACATTAAAAGACTTTCATTCCTCAAAAGCAAAAATGTTATTTTGAAGAAATAATATTGATAAAATTAAGGATATTGTTGTAAAATTTTATATAATTGCGTGGAGTCAATAAAATGGTATTCCATATCATTGAAAATGTTAAAAACAGTAACGGCGTCTATATATATGCAAAGTAAATTAAATATTTGAATTTAATCCATAATGTAAATGATCTTTCATGACATAGATAGTGATAGACAATGTTTGAAGGAACGAAATTAATGTGACTGGAATATCCAGTTCCTTCGAGCCTGAATTGTTTATTTGCTTGTTTATAGTAGTATTTGACAGGAAAATAAATGTAAAGATTTTTAAAATCGTAAACATAATTGGAGTAAGGTTGCTGTTGATGGGCCAGCTCCTTCGTTGAGTCACCTCCATCATTTTCTAGTTATTTTTTGTCAGTAGGCGCTACCTGTTTGCTGTTTAATATACTACCTGAAGCTTGAAAATCGTCATCGACAGAAACGAGGTTGCTTTATCAGAAAGAAGATTTTTGTACTTTTTTTCTAATTTGTCAACCTAAAGAAAATATAGATATCAGTGAGACGTTAAGAGTGCTTTAGTTGTTACCGATAAAATCTAAAGTGTTAAATCAGCGTTATTTGTCTATGTTAACAATGGTTGTTTACTTTGTTACAACCGAAATCACGAGCATAATACATACCGACTTCTGGTTGCCTTCAATGAGCCAGCCTGCGTTGCTATGAATATGTTGGTGGCCCAACCAATGGAAACCATATCGAGGCTAATATTTTGTAACTTTTTTGAGTTGAAGAATAAAATGCACATCAGTTACATCAATGAAATATTATTTCATCAATGAAATTGAGAAACTTCTGCAACAGAAAAGGAGAGAAGGTAAATTAGAAGTTGTCACCTAGTTTCATATAGCAAGATTGTTTAGGAAAGCATATGGATAAGCAATAACAATAGGAACGGCAATGAATATTTTTCTAAAACAGTAGTTTGGCAAGTAAACAAAGATGTATTTCGAGATTCTCACTTTATTGCAACAGTGAAGTTAGAAACAAATAATGCTTCTCTTGTAGAAGTTCCTGAAACAAGGCCTAACTGCTTCTAAAGTGTAATGTCACATGACCTGGCTACAGGAAGGAAAATCTGTTGCAATTCGCAGTGAAATAGAATCAGAATCGCTTCCAGCTGGTGCATCAAAATTGTTCCTGGGACAAGCAGTTCCTGGGAGAGGCTGAAAAAAAAGCACAGGCATCACTATGAAAAGACAATTTCAAATATCTGGACCGGAGAAGACAGTAAAGGCTAAGTATCATTGTCTTCAGTAAATAGGAATATAAACTCCAACAAGATTCATGGTTCTGGGTTATCTGTTGTGATGACTTCAAGGAAGATATGATTCAATATCTATCGTATAAAGTGTGAATTCATGAGAAGTGCGCTGAGATCAGAAAGAGGATCAAAATGTGCATTACCCAACATTAAAAATGCATTACCAAGGAGTGGCAAGAAAGTGATGAAATTCGTCAAACAGAGAGAGACAGTAACGAACAATAAGCGATCTTTATTTCGGCTCAGTAGGTTGTAGGAACACAATGGACTGCGATGCACGAAGCAACACGTCTAGGACATTTAGTGAGACTACGGATGGTGTCCTGAGGAATGGCTCTCTATTTCCTGTCAACCATTGCCACAGTTTATCTTCTAAACGCGGCAATAAGAGGGTCTGCAAATGGCGTCCAATCACATCTCAAATGTGTTCGATTGGTGAGAGATAGTAGAGAACGTTGGCCAGGGAAGCATCTGTACACCTTGCACAGCACGTTGGTTGATGCAAGCAGTGTGTGGTCGGGAGTTATCCAGATCACAACAAGCACTAGAGTGTCACCGGCCGCAGCACATCATCGACGTATTGTTGGGCCGTCATAGTGTCCTGAATACGAACTAGAGGTGACCTGAAATCATTCGCAATTGCGCTCCAAACCATGATGCCTAGTTGTCTCGCGGTGGGGTGTTCTACAATTACTGCCAGATTGGACCTGTCTCCACATCGACGCCACACTCTTACGCGGCGACTAACATTGGAGAAACAGAAGCGTGACTCACCTGAGAACACGACCCAGTTCCATTCCGTCGTTCACATCGCTCGAGCCCGGCACCATTGCAGACGTCAGCGTCTATGATGTAGGGTCAGTGGCAGTCTTCTTAACGAACGCCACGAGTTCAGGCGTTAGCCACCAATCGATGGCAAATGGTTCTGGTCGATATGGGAACATCCAGGGTGTCTTGAACATGCTACAGAATGGAGGTAGAAGTAGCCTACGGATGCCCACCACTTGTCGGCGGATGCGTCGATCTACACATGCTGACGTCACTCTAGCTGCTCCGACATCCCTCGAACTTGCCACATTTCCTTGTTCAGCCATTGTCGCCACAGCTGGTGCACTGTGGACGCGTCCAGGTGTGTGTCAGCTAAGATTTTCATATGAACCAACCTGTTCTTTTTAGTCCGATCACCATGCCCCTCGTAAAATCGTCTGCTGGAACTGTCTCTGTTGACGACGGCCTGCCATTTTCTGCTATTACACGAGTCCTCTAAGACAAGAATAAATTTTCTACGAAGATTTCTCTAACAGAAATAACGGCACGAAAATTGAACATTCTGCAGGTTCCTTTCCTTACTTCTTCTTTAACGTTCACTGGAGAGCTGCGCATTTCACATCATTCGCGTAACTCGGTGACTTGCGTTTACCATGAATTTTGTATAATTTTTGGGGCCACGTTGCATTTTCAATGTCGTGTAGTGTATTATTGCAAACAGTGCAACTGAACTCATCAAGAACGAATATTGATGCATTTGAGTAAGATTTGTATCCTAATATTAATAGTAGGTTTAATAATTATTTTATGTTATCTGAAAGTTTTCAAGTTATTGTTCTTTTTATACTAGCCTAACTATAAATTACCCTCAAATTTTGATTTTCGCTAAATTCTTTCTAATAAACGAAATTCATTGTTATTTCGTAGATTCTCATCAGGCCTATTTTATAATTATAAAGACTAAACTAAAATCCAACTACTTATTCTTTGTAAATAATTTGAAGCTATCAGTGTATTTCAATATATTTTCAGTGGTCTGTATTAGATTCTAATAAGCTCAAAATACGAATAAAACTCAAAATAATTTTAAACATTTCATTGGCTTGTATTAAGATGATACGCACTGTCACCTGTAAGGTGCTCATGGCTGTTGCCAACGTCAGGCGTAATCTTGTTCTCCTTGCCCCGAGGAATTTCGTGGGCTTCGGTTGAGTATACATCAGACAAGAAACTAAAACACAACAGCAACAAGATGAAACTATATTAAAAAGAAAATAACTACCGATTCGCTCATAGAAGCTCCCCGGCTCAATGAAAGCGACCGGTTTCCTTCATTGGGCCAGTGGCACCTATTTTTCTTTTTCTAATATTTACTGAACATTTCATAATTATAATGTCTATACCTAGATATGTGTAGTATGGAAAGTAACATTTACATTAAGGTGTACAAAATTGTAATGACTTTAAGGATCATTTTTGTAAAAGTGGGCCATCGATAGCAACCTTTCCCTACTATATTAATTATATTAGATAAGAGTTTTAATGATGATTTTAGTTTTTAACTCCGAGGCAATTACGATGCTTATCATTCTTACTTAGATAAAACTGCAGGCATTTTTAATAAAACTTCAACGGCAATGCCTGTTTCGGTTGAGATTATTAATTTGATATGTAACTTAAACCTTTGAATTACTAGAAATTTAAAATGATTAATGAGAAACTCGACTTGAAACTTAAAATGTTTAAAGATAAATTGAGGTTCAGTTATTTAATGATAACTTGATATTAATGATATCATTAACAATAAATTATGGACTTCAACTTAATTATTATT
Source organism: Stegodyphus dumicola (assembly GCF_044657685.1). NCBI lineage: Eukaryota > Metazoa > Arthropoda > Arachnida > Araneae > Eresidae > Stegodyphus > Stegodyphus dumicola. The sequence continues at coordinate 138,192,066 of NC_140776.1, forward strand.
AAAAACCTAGCGATACAGTAGAATCCCTTTTAAAAGTTGCCGTAAACAGAACCACACACATTCCGGACATAAGATGTCTTCTGGATAACTGAATATACATTTCTTGACTTTACCTGTTCATGTTTTGTAATACTAACTGTAGAAAATGTAGCATTCTGGTTCTTGTTTCTTGATATGTTAGCTACAATTAAATAAACAATGCCTAAAGTGTACAGATTACTTAGAATTAAAACACATACATATGATATATTTCAGGAAAACAAAATGAAACAACATTTTAAAATTACTAAATGTATTATCACATATGTAGTTATTATAAAATTACTGAATGTATTATTGATAATACATTTACTAATTGTATTATCTCAATTACTAAATGTATTATCAACAAGTTAGGAATTTCTATATTGTGATCTCAACTTCGAATCTCTACTTTTTCACAAGATTGTAGTCGTGGTTTTGAAAACTTGCTGTGTTTACATGAAGCTATTATGTACTGAAAGAAAATGAACATTACAAGGAAAGTTTTACTAAAATCTACAATACTTCATCAGCTGTTTTCGATAAAATTTCTTTCTCTGTGTGTCGTCTTTAGCTTCCAGTCCTCCTTATCACTTTTCTCATTTCCGTTTATTTCGTCGTCATTTCGAGATATTGTAATGGAAGCAAACCTTTCCGCAATCACGCATCTCTGCAGCTCTTTTACACTACAGAGAGTGTTTTTCTATTTTTAAAAGATTGGTATTTAAAGATTTTTAAATGATTGGCGTTTTTCCCTTTCCGATTAATAATGTTGCTTATTTTTCACTTCGAAATTTTAATACCATGTATTTTACAGTATTTTTGATTTCTGAAATGGGGATATTTCTCTTCCGAATGCGCAAAACATATTCTTCAAACTACAGCTTGTTTGCATGCTACATTATGCAAGAAAAATAAATTTAAAAGTAACTGATGATCCAAAATTAACTAAACAACAATCTTGTTTTCGGCTTAGATTTTACTCAAGACTCTATTGATTTCGAGGGCAAAAGGCTCTGTTTAATTAACATTTAAAATATAAAGAATATTTTTTTAAATATTCGATGTGATAGCCTTTTTGGAGGGGGCTATTAATTTACATCGTGTTTTCCATGATTTAAGGAATTTTCGTCAAATTTCCAAAGATATTGATTTCTATTCCTCTACCACTACTTTCTAGATTCCATTCATCGAGACGCTTTTCAAAAGACCAAAGGCACAATACTGCGTAGGTAAAACATAAGGGTTCTTTGAAGGAATACGTTGAAAAAGTACGTATACAATACCTGTATCAGTCTTTATTTCTTCAAGGAATGCAGTGATACTTTTCAAAGTATGATTTAATGTTTTGTCTGGATGAAGCTTCAATCTTTGAAAATAACAGAGATAAAGAAATGGAATTTCTTCTGCAGATATCAGACATAAAACACTTTGTCTTGATAGTACGTTGAGTTGATTTTAACACTTTTTTCCCTTCCTCTGATTTTTAATTTCCTAATGTAAAGGAATCCATGCGACAATCATAAACCTCTTACTGAAACTTTTCTTGCATTGACGGGATCTAGTTTGCACAATATTTCTCTTCGTTTTCGATAATAAATAAGCTATTTTTTGTTGCAGTCGTTTAGGTAAATCCATGTTTCATAGAGGATCACAATGAATTTTTCTTTATCTCCCGCTAAATCGTTTTCATTCGGGGGTTTCCAAATTATTCTGCTTTGAACCACATGCCTCGGCAAAACCTGTTGAACATTATGTTTTTTTTAGCTTTCTTAAGTTGTAAACCTTGCTTTATTATTTAGTTTACCGTTGCTATCGATATATTTAAAAATTTTTCAATTGATTTCTACGTCGGCGCATTTTCTCTTCTTATAAACAATTTAACGTTAGAAATAATCGAAATAGTGCGTACCTTTTTCGGGCATTCGTTTGGATTCTCCTTTCAGGGTACATGTAATGATTGGCGGTTTTTCCCTTTCCGATTAATGTTGCTTATTTTGCACTTAGAAATTTTAATACCATGCATTTGACAGTATTTTTTATTTCTGAAATGGGGATATTTCTCTTCCGAGAGCGCAAAACATATCCTTCAAACCACAGCTTGTTTGCATGCTACATTATGGAAGAAAAATAAATTTAAAAGTAACTGATAATCCAAAATTAACAAAACAACAATCTTGCTTTCGGCTGAGATTTTACTCAAGACTCTATCGATTTCGAGGACGAAGCAAAGAAATCTGCCAGAGGAAAAACCAAGAGGGTGTAAAGGGACAAACGATGTAGACCGGAAGAACGTTCTCGAAAATGCCCGTTGGTAGCAAAAATCAGAACAGAATCAATTTACGCCAGAATCAAGACCTCAATTTAAGCTAGAAGGGAGGTAAGTACTTTCTTTATATATTTCTAAGTAAGAGGCAAAGTTCATACGACGTCATTTAACGTACATTTATTCTTAAAACCATCGACGTAAACTTAGAAGTTCTACACGTTAACTCATAAAAAGAGATCAACAGATCATCTTCATGTATCTTGTAATTCCTTGAATCATTAGCGGGATAAAGTTGCTACGCTGGACGGCAGAAACCTAGCATAAATATTTTCTACACTTAAGCATAAATGTTTTCTACACTGGTGGCCCATTGCATAGTTTTTTATCTCATAGGACTAAAATTCGAACTTGGATTTAGACTTAAAAAAGTTCGGTTATTTTAATATTACCGGTTAATTGTGTGCCGGTTACGAGAAATTTTACAGTAACTTGAAGCTTAAAATAATTAATGATAAATTTTAAATAATTAGTATCACTTAAAAAGATTCTCTTTAGGATTCCTCAAATTGAATATATTTTCGAATATTTATCACTAGTATTTACCAGTTCTTGAAACATCTTGATTCATTCTTATTGTTCTCTGCCTCATTACCTTCCTTAATGGGATTATACTGTATAATTTTCGTCTTCAACTCGGAACTGAGATGATAAATGAGATTTATCAAGTTTCTGTAAGCCGTTGCCAATAATGATGTATAATACTGCAAAATTCCTGTTAACCATGGTTGCGCGTTTATCATAGGTTACCTTATAAGTGAAATGCACTGTCCTGTCTATAAAATAAAAAGACTAAGCTTCGACTTACCGTTGCCAAAGTATATAATCTTATTTTTGCCTTAAAAGAAAATTCATTCTTTCTTGAAATGGATTGTTGAAATATCTGTTCTTTGTCATACAATAAAAGAAGGCTATTGAATCGAGTTAGCGTATATATTGATAAACTCAATCTTTTGCACCCTTAATAGTAGCACAGAAATTGTAACTGTAATCGTAATGCACCCCATAAAAATACTTGGATGAATATGACATTTAGCAAATAAAGACGGGTATAGATTTTATGTAAATATCGATTCTGAATGCGAGTGATACAGATTCGTCTCCTTTTTCGAATTTTGAAATTTGAAAGAAAGTTTTATGCAAAATCTGAGCTATTTTCCATATTGACTAATTTATAATAATAAATTTTTCTATATTGACAAGTGTCTGCTTTGTATGTTTACATGCATTTGTTAACTTTTTTAATTTAATAAGTTTTCATTGCATTTTTCTAAAATGGGTATTTTGAGTTTCCAGAAAATATTTTATCAGAAAGTTTTATTTGCTTTTTATTATTTTTGCTAGCTTTTCTGCAACTAGAAATGAATTTGCTTAGCATTTTAAAGTTGCTGTGAATTTGTGTTTACATGGAATTTAAACGAAAGAGGTGAAGATTATGCCTAAATCTTGATACATGTTTCTTTCATCAACGTTTTGTAGAAATGGAATTTTTTATAACATTTTATACCGGCTTTAATTTTATTGCTTAGAAGATAGAACCTTAAAAGAACAGCGGGCAAATGTTTATAATTAATTTGTGAATCACTCAACTAATTTTTTTAATGCAAATAGTCAGTACAAGAGTAAAATTGTTGATAATAAATTGTTAATGAGATTCAGCCATGAACTATTTAAATGTTACTCTCAGAAAAATCACAGATTAGTTAGTTTAAAAATGCCTCATCAAGTATTAATGAGGAAAATGGGAAAGAAATTAAATCTTATATCCACTACGTGTTTTTTAAAATGAGTCTATTTACTAGCATTTAATTTGTTTCATTTAGTAAAGCCACACTTTCTATTAGACTTAATCCTCCTTTTTTTGTGCGTATAACTTTTCAAATAAAAGCATATTGCCACCAAATGTTATCGCAATGTATTATTGTTAAGGAAATAATATAGCGAATATAAAAAATATATGGCAACACAAAGAAAGGAATGTTGCTATCAAATGCTGTCGCCATGTATTATTTTTAAAGAAATGATGTAACGAATATAAAAAATGTACGGCAACGTAAAAAACAGGATGTTGCTCCATTAAATGTTATCTCGATGCATTATTTTTAAATGAATACTACCGCGAATACAAAAAACATGTATAACAGCATAAATAAAAGGGTATTGCCACCAAATGCTATCTTCGTATTTTTAAAGAAATAATATAGAGAATATAAAAAATATGTATGGCAACATAGAGAAAAGGATGCCGAGATCGAATGTGATCACCATGTATTATTTTTAAAGGAATAATATATAGTGCAAGAAAAAAATATATGCAGATATTTAACAAACTATCGGGAACTCTAAAAATATATTGTTTTCAAATATTTTGTGATTGTTCTGTTTAGTTTTATGGCGTACGTACAAAGGGTATGTGACGTATGTAGAGCATAAGTGCGAAGGAGGTAATGTTTAAAACACGACTCCTTTCAGATTTTCTTTCCTTTTTTTCTGTTAATTTTTTATATCTTTTTCATTTATTATTATTATTTGTATTTCGTAAAATTCTGCCATAGATTCTGTATCGAACGAGCAGAAATACCTTAAAGGATTTCTCCTTTAGTTATCAGATTCGCCAAGCAAACAGTAAATTTCTATACTGAACAGTGAGAACACACTACTACTGCCAACATTCTGAGGATAAGATAAGGGCATAAAGCTTTGGTAATTAACGGAAAACCAGCATAAAACACAAAAATTATTTAAAAAAAACATAAAAATAATGCAGAATTAATAAGTTTTCCCCCACCATTGTTTTTAAACAACAGAGCTGTCGAAGAAACATGATTTTTTTCTTCAGAAGTATTCCTGTTAGTTGTATAATCAGTGGATTTTCAAACATTTTTGCCCGTTGCACCCCTTTCACCATTGTAATACGATCATTCCCCTTCCAAACCTCAAAAAATACATTTATTATTTTTTAATATGTTTCATAAATTAAGCAAGAAAAGTGTACAAAATATTCATAAATATGAAAACTTGAATAGCAGCATTTTTTATATTCATAAACTAAAGCTAAATATTTAACAGGTAAATAAAAGGCTGACCGCATTCCCCCTCCGCCGGAACTATGAAATTCAGCTTAGTGGTTATTCCCCCTGGTCGAGAACTCCTGGAGTAGTGAAAGACACTCCCCCGGAAAATACTGCGATCTAAAAATTAAATTTCAGAGTTTACAATTAAATTTCCAAAACTTTCGTAAAATATATATCTTTAAAAAAGAAGGGAAATTATGAGATTAAAAAGAAATCGCAATTTAATTAATGCTGATTTTACGTTAACACATGAAACGATTTTGATCCGAGCAGTTATGCTGAGTCTTATAGTTCAAGAAAAAAATTAAAGGTATAGAATAACCTAAAAATTAAAGGTATAGAAATAACGTTTCACGTTTAAAATGACCTATTCAAAACTTCAGAACAAAATGGTGAAAAAAATAGGCTATGATTTTTATTTATTCGAGAAAGCATCGATTGCTATTACTTTGTGTAACTAGGGTTTAGACAAATAAATCTATACCGCTATCAAATAAGTCGTGTTACTCTGTTAATTTCAAATGTTTTCATTTTTTCAAACTGTACAAATTCTTTCATATAATTCCCTTATTAAAAACGCTTATTTAGCATAACACGACAAAGTTTCAAAAAAATAGATTAAAACCAGATAGGTTGATCCTAAATTATATCTTTAGGGTGCACTTTCAGCAATTCAAATTCGAGATTTATATTATAGATCAGACACTTTCAAATGCAAGTAAAAATGAAAATAATAAATTAAAAAAAAAAAAAAAGAAAATCTGAAATGTTTCAGATTTTAGCAGTCGCTGAAAAGGTTAAGGTTTTTACTCTTGAATTTATTCCTGGTAACCGTTCTTTATTTTATTTTTGCTGTCTTTTAGCTTTATTATTATTTATTTATATTATTTTTTATACATTATTTTATTTACCCATATATTATTTTTAGCATCTTTTTCGTCGCATTTATGCCATATACAGTTCAACAGCAAAAGTACAAAAATATTTAAAAGGAGCATATGTTGAGAATTTCCCGATGCAGTGTTAAGCGTTGAGATACATTTTCCTATTCTTTCAGTCTTTTTTCAGTTCATCCTATCAGTATTCAATTTTCTTAGTAAGATAGCAGACTAAAAACATTTTTTTGTCCTTTTATTATTATTTTTTATGTATTAACTTTATTTATTAAATATGTTTATTAAATACGCGATGTAAAATTCAATTCAACAGCAGAATCACAAAATATTTAAAAACAGCATATCTTCAGAATTCTTGCTAGAGTGTTGGGGGCTGTCATACATATTTTTATATTAGCTATAGTATTTCTTTAAAAACTAGCCCCGTAAAATACTTATCATAAAAAAGAAAAGTTTATAATGATTTTAATAAGTCCAGCTAGTTTAATTTCATAAAAATATTGAATAATTCTAATTATATTTCACATGAACATATAATACATGATTTAAATCAATTGCATTGAAAAGCAGAACAAAATACTCTTCAGAACAGCGTTACTGCTTTTAAATCGCTTAGGTTATTATTCAGTAACCTTTCAGATTAAATTTGAAAGTACCTTGGGCGAATTTCTTAACAAAAACTGAAAATATCATATATTTTTTCGAGTGCCATACGAGTTTCCGAGTTTGTTAATCCAAAAATTTATTAAAGTTTTACAAAATATGAAATAAATGATAACCCAAATCAGAAATTCAAAATTCGGGCCTCCAGGTTCGCAAGTTCGGGTGGACGACTCAAAATTTAGAATTCAAATTTTGATAGTCTATATACCCTCATTTTTTCATAATGCGAGAAACATATATGAATTAATACAGACGATTCATATTTTTTTTCGTTAAAAATAATACAGGGAGATAATATTTGGTGGCAACAATTTGAACGCTGTTTATAGTGAAACATCTCAAAATCCCATTTTGAGACTAGTCCCTTTAGGCCGTAAATTATATATAAAAAAATCTAATGCAGCTTCACAGAGCCAAAAGAAAGGGGCAGTAGATTATTTCCACACTTCTAACAACAGATAAAGGGAAACTTCTCGAGTGGAAATGGTATCACGCCATTGTTTACCTCACGAAACGCAAAACTACTGACACCTAGTAACCTACAGTCTGGAGCATTTTAACGCTAGCAGCTTCTATTAATGCAACTTAGCACAACGAAGGTCAATGTATTCTACTTCAATATCTGACGAATACTTTGTTATATTTCAGGTTAAACGATAAAAGTGTAGCTCTTCCTAATAACTAATTAATTTTTTAAGTCGTATTACATATTAGACCAGGTGCATTCTCATGGAAAAACGTATGATAGTGAACTACGTCTGACAAGATGCACTAAACGAAATTTTCGAATAATTTGTTACATTAGAAAAAGTGCTTCAAGATCATTCCCCTCCCTCTCTTCTTGCCTCATAACCATGGTAACGACAGCTGCAGAAAATGATCCGAGGCCCCCAAATGTCTTTTTTCAGGCTTAATTTCATTTATTTTTGCTTTGTCAAAAATAAATAAATGAAATAGGTTTTTATATACTCGCTTATAAATTTTTCCCACGTAGTAAAAAAGGTTTTGTTTAAAAACATTCTGTAAATTTCACTTAGCAGTCAATATTATATTATATTCGACAGTTTAAAAATAATTCAGTATTGTCTAGGTATTACTATTGAGAACTGAAATAAAAAATAAAAAGGTTTAAAAATAAGCTTTTATTCAAAACCCATAAAATAATTAATGAAATAAAAGAAAAATAACTTATTATATAGTTTATTGGGAACAAGATATTAAATAATTTTCTTCCAGAACTGTGTCTACAGTTTTGCGTCATTAATAATAAAAGAGTGAGACATTTTTGATAAATTTATAGAGATTACTTTTCACAGTGTCATTCGATTATTCGAATTCGTTATTCGGGCGTCTACGCTTTTATTATTCCTGATATAAAATTTTAGAAGAAATCTGTAAACAGAATTGGATCAATCGTAGAAGATGCTGCACAAATCAGGACGTTGTTTACTTGTGTTACTGAAGCTTGGACACGCATTTTAATGACATAATACTGGCTACGCATCTTTCTAAAAACAAGTTAGAGTTATACTACATTTTCATAACTGACGGAAACTTAAATTATATTTCAACTGAGTTTAAATGTTAGGTTTATAATGTTACTGCGCGAGATTTTTCTATTACAAATCTATTTTATTGTGCGTTGTGTGGTATTGTTAGCATTTAACACAGCGCTTAAAAATGCATTATGACGATTTAACTAATGATTGAAAATAATAACTGAAAATTGAATGAATAACTGAAAATTTACAACCGTACCTGCTCAAAATGCAGAAAAGAATTCTTTGCCTCAAAGAACGTTTTGATCACTGAGGAATGTGTCTGATCTCGGTGTTTCCTGCAGGATGGGTGACTATCTGAATTTTGATTTTTTTATCAGTTGGAGCGAAAGGGTAAACAAAAAAAAAAAAAAAAAAAAAAAAAAAAAAAAAAAAATCGTGATTTTAGTGGTCTGTGGATAAATTGTTTTTATTGTTAGGTAACGGCATTATGGTAGGTTTATTTTCGGCGTTGTCGTTTTTATGAAAATGTTATTTTATTTATAACTCGAATCATTGGAGTTGTACGATATTTCACTCTCGAAAATTGTTCTGTATTTATGATTACTATCTGTTATTTTTGAAAGGTTAAAAACAGGAAACTTCTTTTATTTTCATTACATTGCAGTGTAAGTTACAACGTTCCTTGGGAGATCGTGATCATGGCTGGTGCGCAATGTCGAGGCAGTACACGAGGCGGAGTTTGTGCAATTCTCTGAATATTTTAAGAGAAAACAGATCGTCGTGTACATGGAAAGAACAAATGTAATTTATGGTATATTATGTGTAATGCTTAAAGTATCTTTTTTATATTTCAATTTGAAAACAGATCGTCGTGTACATGGGAAGAACAAATGTAATTTATGGTATATTATGTGTAATGCTTAAAGTATCTTTTTTATATTTTCAATTTGTGTTGCATTACTTGCAAATTGTGATTTTAATTATTATTTTTATATTTTAAATTGGATTTTACGTTTTTTTTTTTTTTTGGTATATTGATAATGTTTTCCAGCTTATGATAAATATCGGTAATTTGATGATCTTTAAGATAAATGTCGAGACGTTAAAATCGCAAACTTGCCCTCGATAAATATCTTCTCGTTATTATTTTAATAAACGGTGTTTGTTATTGTTATTGCACTTGATATTATATTTTCTGTTTGAAACATTGCGTATTATAACAAATTTGTGGTTTTTATTTTCGTATCTTCTTTTCCTTTATGTGAACAATTAGATATTTACCCGTTATTAACGTGCGGAATATTAATATGCGCAAAGACAAAGTTGAGTTCTTAATGTCAGTTTAGAATCTAAGAAACTGTGAAATCGAAATTTTGTATAATGTTCATTTGCCTTAAAAACCTAGTTTTCTTTTTTTCAGTAATATATAAGTTTCAGTAGTATATAAGGCAATATGACGTTGTGTAGCAATAAAATCATTCGTAAATTTGGTAGAATTAAAAGGTTCTACTGTGTAAAATTTAATTAAAAAAATGTTAAAGCTTAAAAATTCTTTTAAACTATTGAAGCTGTCTGAAATACAAGTGCGCGAGACTTGTTGTTTACCATTTTAATAAATAGCAGAACCGAATTATTCAGTCATATTAATCGAAAATTAACAACTTATAATATTTATTTCTTGCAAAACCAAAGTAGTAAATGTATAGTGCAAAATGCGAGATTACATTTTGACGTCACAAGCTTTTAAATACTACTCATTTATGACATCGCTAAACTCCGGTCTCGCATTTTTGTTTATGCAGCGCGTTCTGAGCTTTTCAATTTGAAGCATGAGAATCTATTTATTAAAATTTTTAAGATTTCAAGATTTGGATATTATCTTCTTTGCCACGGAGTGCTGTTTATAATGGAGACCTTCAATTTGGTAAGATGCATTCTTCTTCCCTTTTTTCCTGTTAAAAATATCTATAGCTGCTAGATTTAAGTGACTATTCCTTTTATAATTGTCGCTTTATTCACCAAAACTGAAGCAACCTCCTATATTTCCTACTGTTCCTACTAAACACTAAAATTATAGATTTTTATTGAAAAGGCGTTGACGTTTTTATTTAAATCTTATTCTTTATATTTTTATATAAACGTAACATAGGTTTAATCCTAGTATACGGTATACATGGGATTTGGTGAAGTTATGATGAGCAGGTTTGATGATAAATAATTTTCGTAGCGATCGCATTCTTCCTTTAGCGACTTTGCCGCAATATACTGTAGTCTTGCAGAAATTTCACCTCTGTTTCTTCTATTATAGGAAACTCCTACAAGCACAAATTTTAAAATCAAGTTCAAGACAAAAATAATCATAACTTTTCCGTCGGAACTTTGAAACAACAAAAAGAACGCATACGAAAATGGCGAAGTTGGAAACTGAATATTTGTCATGCGCATTGGTTGCCTGAATAATTGTTATGCGCGTAGTTACCAGAGTTTAGCGTATTCTGAAACTTTGTAGATTTCTACTAACGTGGTTACTAATGATACGTAAAAACCGAATTTCCTTCTTGCTGATTACCTACTCCATATGTTCCTATGTCTTATGTATTATTCTAAGAACTTCAAGGTTAATTTTTATTGCAATCCGTTCTTCTAAATCCGCTGCAAATTTTACGGCACTATTTTTTTTTTGGTTATGCTTGATTTTGATTTTACTATAAGTTAAATCATCGATTCCTTAGTATTAGCTTGAAATGTGGTTCAGACTTCATTTTAAACCATGCCTTTCAATTTCCGTCGTTTTAAAACATCAAATATAGTTGATCGCTTTACATCAAGGATTTTTTGGATACTTAGAATATTTTCATCTTCTTTAAAATTATTAATAAATAATGAAATTTTTAATAAAAATTGTAGTGTCTTGTGATGTTCTCTTCAACAATGGAACTTTTAATGTATTTTGCTAATCATATATAACTTCCAAATGTAGAATATAATGCTTGAGATGTATTTCCATGATTAGTACTTTTTGAATAAACCTTTTTTTACGAGGAGTATTTTGAAGATATTTATTTTTGCAACAAGCAAGGCCTAAAATAGAGAAAAAATAATTTGAAGCCTTTATTTCAATATTTGGTGCAATTCTATTTTTAAATGACCTTAAAAATAGCTGAAACATTACACGTATTATACTTTTGTAGGTATCTGCTGAATAATTTAACTACAGTAGAACTTCGAATGATGAAAATTTCTGTTCATCAACAACTTACCCAAACAAAAACCCCTCGGGTGGCGAACGGTATCTCGAATTACGAACACGGTAACAAATTATATTCAGAGGTGTTTTGAGACAACCGATGCCCGTACTGCATATTGGCCGAAGTTTATTCTTTAACAAAAAAAAACTTTTAAAGGTTTAATTTAAAGGTTGGTAACTGCGAGAAATTTCTGTTGCTTTGGAGCAAAACTTTCAAAACCACGGCTGCAAACGTATTCACTAGATAAAAAAAAAAAAAAAAAAAAAAAAAGACTAACGAACGTCAGAGAAAATTCTATTCTTAAGGCAGACCATATTTTAAGAGAAACATGTTGGCATAACATAGCCATAAATGTTTTCAATTGTTGTTTGACAATTTTGCTGGAAATTATTAAAACGTTTTCTAAAACTTGTCAGGTTAATGTACTAACTAAAGTTATTGCTTTAAGAGTTACCTGGTATTGCCACTCTATGTAATATATTTTCGTGTATTTGCCTGAATACAAAATGAATGTAACAAACTTGTAAATCATTTGAGAGAACGGCAGTACTTACAAATGCAAAATATATGTGTATTCCCGTGAACCGACTATTAATTTTGCCTATTGGCAGAATTGAAACCTGGAAAGCAAATTCTGGATATCATTTTCGGGTAGAACTTCCGCAATTCTATTATCCACTTTGGAGCCATGTAATATTTTGCATCTTTTCAGTTCTAGCACCGAAGCATTTTGTATCCCATTGATTCTTCATATGATTGGAAAAATATAATAGTTTTATAATATAATGAGGTAATTAAAGTAAGAGACGGAACAATGGGATACAGGACCATTCTAACTAGCAAAAAGAAGAAAGCAGTTTCGTTAAATGAAATACATTTGCATTGCATTTTAATATTTACGGAAGCAAATAGTAGAAACAAGGTACTCTAAAATATGGACATGGTCCAGCGGCAGAAATAACCACCGAGCTAACTTCAACCGCAACTGTCTCTGTAATATTGATGTAGTGCACACACGAAGAAATACATGTGAAATAGGGAAGACAATAGTAATGAACAAACATAGGATTTAATATCCGTTCCATACTACTTTTTCAATATTTAATCCGTTGCAAGTCTCGTATGCTGAAGATTTCTTGTAAGTAATTTCCCTATAAAATAAGAATTGACTTCGAAAAGGTTTTCACAAATTTAAATTTGAATAAAAAGGGGAGGGGGAGATGAAATGTCATAATTTTCTGAAATTCATAGATATATCGTGACATATTTTTGCGTAAATCTTGATTCTCAGAGATAAGAGTCGTAATTTTTTTTTCTTATGTAAGATGACAATATTTTAAATTCAATTTTGCATTTTTTAAAATCTAACTCAACTCATGGATTCAAAACAAGAATCTCCAATGATAGGTATACTTACTAACAACTTACACCACGAGAGTACGTACGGGGAGGGCAATAGTTCTTACACTTTACATTTTAAAATTACCTTTAACAATAATTTTTCAATTATTAATTAAAGGTGAAATGCATTAAAAGCTTTTGTCAAAGAATAGGATCATTCCAACTTCTTGCTTAATTCTAGTAGCAGTTCACCCGTCATTTTGATTCCTGCAGCTGAAGAAGAATATTGTTTTAGCTCTCGAAACTATAGTATTGTAAATGTATGCTGATTCTTAATGATAATTAATATCTTTAACATGCCATTTAGTAAACTAAATGTGTTAAGACCACTGAAATTAAATTGTTTTTATTTGCGCTCCTCATACTCATTCAAAAAATTCGAGTTTATCAGCCGAACACTTACATCATCGACAGAATGGCTCTTTCAAATCATTATCATAAAAGAGTAATCAATTAATGAGTAAATAACCATTGTGAAACCTCTAATCACGACCATCTGCCTGAGACGACCATTTATGAAATTTATCTCTCAGAAATGGTCATCATTAATAAAAAATAAATATAATATTAATATAAAATAAACTATTATATATACACTGAAGAGCCATTATGATCATCTACTTAGTAACGCTTTGCGCGACTTTTGGCGTTTAAAACAGCTGCAAGTCGCCTTGGCTAGAATGCCACAAGTAGATGACTAGAGACAGGTTGTACCAAATGTCTGAACAGTGGTGACGGAAAGTCGAGATATTCCTACATAGTGGTGTTTAAGCTTTGAGCTGCTGCTCCATGACATCCCAAATATGCTGTATCGGGTTAAGGCGAGGTAAGTGGCCAGGACATTAACTGAATGCTTCTTATGCTCCTCGAACCACTCCAACACATTTCGAGCCTTGTGACATGAAATGATGTCCTGCTGGAAGATTCCATTTCCAGTTGGGAAGACAGACGCCATATAAAGTGCATTGATACGCAGTTATGTTTAGGCAGCCGGCAGCTTTCTTGGTCTATTCTACCAGAATTAAGGATCCCAGAGTCGTCCATGAGAAAGTCTCCCAAAGCGTAATACCGCCAACCCCCAGCCAGTGTATGACCTGTTGTACAGGGAAGGGGGAGCAACTGTTTGCGTGGAAGACGGCGTGCCCCAAACTGTACGGACCTTGGGCGTGCCCTGACACGATCATCGACGTGAGGCATGAGAAATCGTGATTCATCCGACCAGGAGGCCCACCAGCGGCCAAGCGGTAAAGCCGCTGAACACTAGTAGTTCGGTCCGAGGTTCGAATCCCGCGAATGGACTGGCTGCATGGGTGTTTTCGTGGTTTTCCCCATGTGTAACGTGTATACGAGCCAGTTTACCTTAGAAAGTCCTCCACGAAGGCATCCCTCCCCTTAAGCAGATAGCCCTAGTGTGCTTTGCCATCATTAAATACACTAAACATCCGACCAGGCAACGGTCTTCCTCTATCTATGGTCCAATGACGATGTTCCCAGGCCCACTGTAGGCGTAGTTGATATGACGCTGAGTAAACAGAGGCACATGAGTGGGACGTTTGCTGCGCAGTCGTAAATCCAACAGCGTCCGCTGATCTCATCGTTCCGAAACACAAAGTTAGATGTTGTAAGTGCGGTAAAGATCACCGAACTAATGAATGCACTCTAAAGAAAGAGGACACCCCAAGATGCGTTTTTTGCCAGCAAATCCATGTAAGCTCATATTGGATGTCAAGAATACCAAAAAAGACTCGACGATATTAATAAGAAGAATGTTAAGAAGCAAGTGAAGATACCGACTCCAAATTTATTTGAAGTAAACTTTCAAATTCAAAACCAAGTTTAAGTTACACTGCTAAGATATCCAGCTATAACGAAATTTTGAAGACATTTTGTGTTGGGTATACCCATACCTCTGGCATTTAAAGAATCGGGTAGGGCGGCTTCGAGTTTTTCTGTATGTTCAGTCTTAACATTGAAGCTGAAGATGTTGTTTACATGAAAAGTAGAATTACCTTCCTGTGTGTTGTCTAGTTAAATAAAGTAAATAGGGAATTTCTGATACGTATCTTCTAATTTTTGTGTAAACTACTTCACTTTTCTCACACGGAACTTTCTTTTTGTCAAATGTTTAAAAATAGCATCTTTTAGGCATTATTCCAGAAATATTTTTTTAAAACAGTTTTTGTGGTGCGTTCTTGTTCCAGTAAAGGTGTGGAAGCTGATGTTGAGATGTTCCAAAGTCTGAGTGATTTTTATATAATCTATAATTTTAGGAAAAATAAAGATGAAATTTCGGCGCAGTTGAGATTCAACTTCTTCTTCTTCTTCTTCAGCGAAAAATAATTGCCAAAGCTGAAATATGAAATAAAATTAACTTAAAAAAAATGCTTTAATATTGAAAAATAATTCATTTGCTACAGTGTGGCAAAAATCTAAGCATTAAAAATGAAACGAAGTAAAAAAAAAATAAAATAAAAGAAAGCCAATTTCCAAAGAAAGTTATTTTGTTTATTTGGAAAGAGTCGCCTTATTATGCACAAGAACAGAAGATAATTCCCATATTTTCGAATGCTTTTTTTGAAAACCTTGCTTTGTAATTTGGCAGTTCTCATCTCTTTTTATTCTTATTTACAAAATAAAATGAAGTCTGGAAATTTTCGCATTCGTTTCGCTAACAGAGCTTTCGCTTCATTGACTTTTCTCTCTGAGTTTTGAAATCTATTTTCAGATAAAGAGATTCATTTTAATTTGAGGCAGAGGAAATTCATAGCAAATTGTATATTTCAAAAACAGTTGCAAAACTAGCATAAATTCAGAGATTTATGATAATGGCATTTTGTACTTTTATATTTTCTATTTTGACACAAGATGTGCACAAAAACATACTCCCACGCACATTAGTAACAATATTATAAAGTTAATGTGTTAAAAATAGTTTTTGAAATGAAAAATGAGTAAAAATTTATTAGTAATTTAAACAATTATTAGTAAGTAACAGTTTATGTCTCAATGGAGTTAAAATAAAGACAGAAATATCATGGTTAAAATTTTAGTATATTTCTTATTCAAGCATAGCAGTTAAAACATCAACATATAATAATCCTAAATCTAGACATTTCAGAACGAACTGTCGCACTAGTGGCCGAGAAATTAAATTCGACTTGAATCTGAACTTAAGTGTACAGGCCGACTTCATGGTGTTTATCGT
Source organism: Stegodyphus dumicola (assembly GCF_044657685.1). Lineage (NCBI taxonomy): Eukaryota > Metazoa > Arthropoda > Arachnida > Araneae > Eresidae > Stegodyphus > Stegodyphus dumicola. The sequence goes on from NC_140776.1 coordinate 138,208,402, forward strand.
ATCTTTTCTCTCTAATAACATTGATACGAACCTCTATATGTGAATAACATCTATACGTGAAATCTTTAGAAAATTTCCATAAAGGCGTCCCTTCTTTTAAGCAGGTAACCCGCACTTACATAGACATATTCAAATAACCTAATCTTCAAAGCTAATAGTACGTACTATATAATAATAATAATATAATTTATAATTATATACATAATTTATAATGCTTATTAGAATGCTTTTTTTTCGAACGGCGGGCACATTTATGTCTTTTTTAAACATTGGCCACTCTTAAGGCCGGAAGTGGGGGTCCTTTTATTGTGGAGGCATCTAACAGGCGGCCATCGTGACTTCCCATAATGAGACGGACAATTACAATCATTCCTTCTCTTTCTCGAAGGATTCGAACCCGAATCCTTCGGTATCGCTTGGCTCCCCTAACCACTATACCATCTGGGCGGGTTATTAGAATGCTAATGATTATAACTGTCCAAATTAAACTTTCAAAAATGATGAAAGAAAGTATAATATACATAGTTTTGAAGTAAATTAGTATGGTTTCTGCTTAAATAACCTCTGAGCAATACGATAATTATATTTGTATTGAATCGTTTATAGATCGTTTTGGATTTTATTAGCAGCTCTTAGTATATTTAGGTGACAGGGTAGAGTTCAAATAACTGATAAAGCATTCTAATTAGCATTATAAATTATGTATATAATTATAAATTATATTATTATTATTATAGAATATGTACTATTAGCTTTGAAAATTAGATTATTTGAATATGTCGAAGTACGTATGATATATCAAAGTTTATACGTTGTAAGGATCTTAAGTTTTACTAAAGTTTATTTTATTTTAAATCTTTACTATCACTTCTTATTTTCTACTTCCGGCCAGAATTATAAGCGTTAAGGTTTTTATGCAAAGTTCGTCTGGCGAACGCCAAGTATTTAAGTTGTGGCTTTTTGCCAAGCGAGAGAGAGGAAGCAGTATATCGAAGCAGGCCGCTTACCTTAGAAGTTACGCAGTTGCTTGTTGCCTTCCAGGCCAGAGGTTTTAATCCTCTTGATAAATTAAAACGTATTGTAGTGTTCACAGTCTCTGTGCTACATACGCTTCCTGTTATTATAAGGCCAATCTTCCACGTGTATTATTCTAAAGTTAAATTAGAGTTTAGTTTTATTTTTATACTTTTACGTTAGACCCCGAGTGGCGGGTCATTGTATTCCGAAGTACGGAAGTTATTGTATATAGAGAAAAATAAAGTGTTTTGTATGCCCTTCGTCTGTATCCTGTCTACTTACCACAATTGGTGAACATAGCTTTAGTGAGCTCTCTGTTCCGAGTCAGGTCCTTGTATGTTCCCGAAGAAGGTTAGAAGGAAAAGTGAACCTGATAGTGGCGCCCAACGAAGAAGAATAACCATGGCCGAGTTTCAAGAAGAACCTGTGCTGCCTGCAGAAACGCCTCAGAATCCAGAAATGCCAGCTGCCGCCCTGGAAGGATTCGGTTACATCGTCCAGACCATGCGCGCTTCGATGAAACCAGAAGCAACGTTTAATGGAAACTCACCGGTAACCAGTTTTTTGGAAAAATTGGATGACCACTTCATGCTCTACCCCGTGCACGAGTTTCAAGAAGTTACCTTAGCTACCAGCGCTTTGAGGGGCCAAGCGCTTAACTGGTTCAAATGTATCGGCAGAAGTCTCTTGGGTCAAGCAGGAAGTCCCACCTATACTTACGAAAATTTCAAGATTGCCCTACTAAAAGCCTTCCCTGTTGTAAGGGATCGTGCGAAATTAGAAACGGAACTTTTCAGCATATATCAACAAAGAATCGAAAACCTCTCGAGCTTTATTTTAAGAAAAATTCACGTTTTCAAGCTCTTGTATGGAAACCGTCCGGATCCTGAAATAATTCAAGTGATTTTGCCGAGGTTACTGCCCCAAGTGCAAGACTTTATTAAACTAAGAAATCCGACTACACTGGAAACGTTATTTGAGCTAGCAATCCAGTTTGAAAGTAGAAGAACGGCGGACGTCGAAAGAAGACGCCAATATCAACAGCGAAACCAATTTGGTACGCCAAGGCTACAGCAAACTCAAGCACATGGCTACGGAGGCAAAGCGAATCAGTGGGCAAGGAAACCCGAGCATTCAAAAACAGCCGGCGAACGTCGACAGTTCAATAGCAACCCAGAAAAAAAGTCTCAAGGCCAGTGGAAAAAGAAGGAAAGCACGGAAAGGAAAAATAATTTAAACTAAAACGGATTTCTGCTGACGAGAGGGTGCGGAAATCCGAAGGCCACGAAAACCCCTCTTCCTACAAGTTAAATACAGTAATGGTGAAAAATTTGACTCTTCCGAAGATTGAAGTCTTGGTGAATAATATCCCGGCCACCGCACTCCTGGATACCGGCGCGCAGTGTTCCTGTGTGGCAGAGGAGTTTTTTAGAAAGTATTTTCGCAAATACCGCATATATAATGCGGATAATACAACAGTGTTAGCGGCGCAAGGAGAAAAATGTAAGTGCGTAGGTAAAGTACCTTTGTATATCCGTATCAAGGACGAACAAGTAAAGGTGATGTTTTTTATAGTAAAGAATCTGCAAGCACATTTAATCTTGGGGATAGATTTTCTTTCAGACGCACAAGCTACACTGGATTTTAATGAAGCGTCCCTTAAGCTGACAATGAAACCAGTGCGTGTAGAAAAGGCTGAACCGCCAAGGTTAAATCTTGACCACCTGCCTAATGACGAGCAAGATAGAATCCGACAAGTGGTAAGTGAATTTGCTTCGTTATTTAGTGATATTCCAGGATTTACTCAGGTTACTAACCATAGTATTGACACCGGAGATGCATTGCCAGTTCATCAAAAACCATACCGGTATGATAAGAATAAGGAAAAAATTATAGAATGGCATATTACCGATATGCTACGTAAAAAGATCATAACGCCCATCTCAAGTAGTTATGCTAGCCCGGTGGTTTTATGTAAGAAAAATAATGACTATCCTTTGGAGCATCCAAAAAGGTGGAGATTCGCTATTGATTACCGTAAATTAAATTCCATAACGAAATATCCGGTATATCCGTTACCGATCATAGAAGAAATTTTAAGGAACATAAAATCAACCAAATTTATGACGACTTTAGACTTAACGACTGGATATTTTCAAATAGGGGTGAGGCCTGAGGACGTGCCTAAGACTGCTTTTATAACCAAGTCTGGCACTTATGCATTTTTGCGTATGCCGTTTGGCCTTTCAGGCGCCCCGGCAACATTTCAGCGATGCATGGACATTGTGTTAAGACCTGTTCTTGGAAAGTCCACATTTATCTATTTAGACGATATCATTATTACTAGTGATAATCTCGACCAACACGTACAGGATTTAAGACAGGTGTTTTCTTTATTAAATGAGGCCGGTCTAAAAGTTAATGTCGAAAAGTGCAAATTTGCAGCTCCTGAATTAAAATATTTAGGTTACAAAATATCTCAAAAAGGGATCGAGACAGATGAATCAAAAATAATCGCTGTACAAAAGTATCCGACTCCGAACACGGCAAAGAAGCTCTCTTCTTTTCTAGGACTTTGTTCATATTATAGGTCCTTTATAAAAGATTTTGCGGCTATCGCTGAGCCATTGTTAAAATTAAAAAGGAAAAAGGCAAGATTCTCGTGGACGGCCGAAGCCAATAGTGCTTTCGAAAAATTAAAACAAGCATTAACGCAAGCCCCTGTGTTGAAATTTCCTGAAAAGGATGAAAATTTAGAAATTTCAGCGGATGCTTCGGATTATGCGGTAGGAGCGGTACTTTCGCAAAATCAGCAGCCCGTGGCATTTTTTAGCCGAACTTTAAATCAAACACAAAGAAACTATTCCGCGACCGAGAGAGAGGCACTTGCAGTTCTGTTAGCAGTGCAAAAGTTCCGAGTCTATTTTGGAAAGGCGCCGATAACAGTGTACTCTGATCATGCAGCAGTAACTAGATTGTACTCAGGAAAAAATTTATCCCCAAGGTTAATAAGATGGGCACTCAAGCTGCAAGAATATAATCTGGTAATCAAGCGTACCCCTGGAAAGGAAAATATCGTAGCAGATGCCCTATCAAGGATTAAAATAGACGAACAAGGCAATACCGTAAAGATGGCAATGCTGACAGCATGTACAATAAATTACCGAGAAACTGTAATAACCGAACTGGGTAAGGATCCTGAGTTTGGAAGTATTTATGAGTATTTGAAGGATCCTGAAAATTTTAGCCACCAAGATATTGTGGCGATAAGAAATAGGGCGGCCCATTACGAACTAATAGATGGTCTATTATTCTATACAAAAACTACGAATTCCAACAACGAATTTCGACCTGTTATCCCAGCTAGTCTTAGATTAAATATCCTGCAGGAGCTCCATGACAGCCCTTTAGCTTCTCATGCTGGTATTCGAAAAACTATCCAACGCGTACGCGAGGCAGTCTACTTTCCTGAACTGCAAAAGTTAACAAGGGCGTATGTCCAGTCCTGCCCAACATGTCAAGCAGTTAATTATATTAATTTCCGCCCGGCCGGGTTTCTAAATAGTATTAAATCCGAATTTCCAAATGAAATAATTGGCATCGATTTATTGGGCCCTTTCCCAAAAAGTCAGTTAAATAAAAGTCGCTATCTCCTTGTTATGGTTGATCATTTTAGTAAATGGACCGAAATAGTTCCCTTAAAACGAGCCTCCGCGAAATTAGTTACTGATTCTGTTTTAAATAAATATATTTTAAAATACGGGGCGCCCCTAAAAGTTATATCGGATAATGGTCCTCAATTTGTAAGTAATATATTTGAAGACATGTGCCAAAAACTGGGCATACGTCATTTAAAAATGGTCCCGTATCGGCCGCAATCAAATATAGCGGAACGGGTCAATAGAAATATAGTGAAAATTATCCGTAGTTATGTTAAAAATTTTCATAAAAGCTGGGATAACTATGTCAATGAATTTGCTTTCGCCTTTAGGACCGCAAAACATGATACAACGGGAAAAACTCCTGCTGAGTTATTTCTAGGCAGAAAGATTATAACACCGTTAGATAAATTATTTTATGTGCAACAAAGAGCCCCAGAATTTAAAATGGGTGATATAGAAAAACTAATAAAAGAAGCAAAAAAGAATACGGAAGTAGCACAAAGAAAACAGAAGCTATATTATGATTTGAAACGACGGGAGTAACTTATAAAGTAGGGGATGAAGTTTTAAAAATTAAGCATTCACTTTCTTCAGCATCAGAAGATAAAACTGCCAAATTTTTTCCACGATTTGAAGGACCATATGTTATAGAAAAAATAACTCACGCTGTTGTAGTGCTAAAAGCAAGAAATGGTGAAACCTGTTCCGCAAACATTGATCAAATCAAGCCCTACTTCGATCGTAATAAAATGCAAATCTTTTCAGATCTTTTGCAGGATCCGGCACGGCAGACACCGCAGGTACAAGTTCCAGAGGTGGAAAAACGACAAGTACAAGGGCAAGCCAATGAGAGACAGAAGCAAGTGAAAAGAAAATTGCCCCGCGGAAAAATTGAAGGTAACAAGAAAAAGAAGCCGTTCCACCGTCCAGAAAACAGAGTTCACGAACACCCCCAGAATGAAGAAGGGAGAAGGACGACGTATGTGAAGAGGACCAGGAGAAATGACGGCAACTATAACCCGGCTTTAAAACGGAAGATCTACTCATCCGACAGAACTCTCCGCAGCAAAAGTCGCCGAACTGCGGAAGGGCCATCAGCGGCGGAGGAAAAAGTACAAGGAAAGTTTGAACGGCCAGCAACGAGGTCCAAGCAAGAACACGGAAGAAATTTCCCGGTTCCGCCAAGACCAGCTGCCATCAAACGGCCAAGACCACAAGCAGAGGAGAAAAGGAAAGTATTCAAGGGTGGCCGTACTGGTGAAAAAAGGAAGCTTCCAGAGGAAAGCACTGAAGGGCGAGCCCGTACAAGAAGGAGGATAAATCAAGCTACTATCTGCAGTACCTTTAAAGACTGGGCCCAGAAAAGGATGTCCGAATATTACAAAGATAAGTAAAATTTTATGTTACTTTGCAAACTTAAGTTAATCTTTCATTCTTACTGCAAGTGGCAGATTTCAAGAAGTTTTACCTCATGCGAGGTCTACCTTTATCGCCAAAAGGGCGAGAAATGAGTTGTGACCGATTTTCGTATTATGTTTTTCAATTACTCGTGCGTAAAACTAAAGTTGATGTATAATAGCGTTGTGTAAAAACTTAAATATTGTAAAAAGTTATTGTATAAATTTTATTTAAAACATTCTAGCAAGAGAGAAGTTTTAGTCTGAAAGACTTTTTGAAATGTATTATTTCAATGTAGAAAGAATTGGCACTTGCTTTGAAAAGAATAGAAGTTAACAATGTACTACTAATGTATGTTTTCAAATCTGTAAAATTAACGGCATGTTGATATGTTCTGTTATTTAAATGTTAAGAAATACCGTGATATGGTAAAAGTGAAAGTAATGTTAAAAATTTGTTATTCGTGTGACTGTAAAGACTAAATCATGGCGAATATGTGTTAAAGGTTGAATGATGTAGTTAGGCTCTCTGACGCTACACTTTAGAGTTAGCCACTTTTAGAATAGTACCTCAGGGTTTAGAGTTGAAAGTAGGGTGTGTTAAGAGGTCTCGTTATGTTGAATTTTAACACGTTAGTGTTTTGATTGTAGGAGGAAGTGTGGCACACGTAGACAGAAACACATTCGTGTTTGGTGTTCTTTTACAACACATGTCAGAGAGCACGGGGAGAGATAATTAAAATAGTCATGAATGAAATAAGAATGTTAAGAGCAGTATAATTGTATATGTTACTTGCCATGTCATTGTGTAACATTTCATTAAACTAGTTTTCCTTCCAGATCTCTGGAAGGAACCAGAATTGAATAAAAGCTCCTGTTTAGATGCAGTACAGATGAAAAAAAGATTGTTGTATATCCTGGGAGCTGCTATTGTAACAAATTTCTTTCTTTTAAATTTTCTAGTTTCTAGCGAAGTTATGTTTGTAAAAGATTGGCCTCGCGTTAGATTCTAGAGCTAAAAGTTTTCAACAAGGTCGTTTTAGACCTCAGTTTCAAACTAATTAACTCTGGCGCGAAGTATGTAAGGATCTTAAGTTTTACTAACGTTTATTTTATTTTAAATCTTTACTATCACTTCTTATTTTCTACTTCCGGCCAGAATTATAAGCGTGAAGGATTTTATGCAAAGTTTGTCTGGCGAACGCCAAGTACTTAAGTTGTGGCTTTTTGCCAAGCAAGAGGGAGAGGAAGCAGTGAGTCAACGCAGGCCGCTTACCTTAGAAGTTACGCAGTTGCTGTTTGCCTTCCAGGCCAGAGGTTTTAATCCTCTTGATAAATTAAAACGTATTGTAGTGTTCACAGTCTCTGTGCTACATACGCTTCCTGTTATTATAAGGCCAATCTTCCACGTGTATTATTCTAAAGTTAAATTAGAGTTTAGTTTTATTTTTATACTTTTACGTTAGACCCCGAGTGGCGGGTCATTGTATTCCGAAGTACGGAAGTTATTGTATATAGAGAAAAATAAAGTGTTTTGTATGCCCTTCGTCTGTATCCTGTCTACTTACCACAATTGGTGAACATAGCTTTAGTGAGCTCTCTGTTCCGAGTCAGGTCCTTCTATGTTCCCGAAGAAGGTTAGAAGGAACATTGAACCTGATAACGTAAGTACAATGGTGTGCAAAAATTAAGGACGAAGTCGAAAAATTAGCATATCAGCTGAACGAAGAGGCAGAGCGGACAGAAAGGACCAATCAGGAGATTAAGTAAGGTGATGTACAGTAGCACATGCGCAAATATGCAGGTAGACGTAATGGGGGAGTGTCTGAGTAGTATAAAGCATGTTGTCGGTGTAAGATCAGTATTTTTGGCAAAGCGATTGCACGCCGTATAGCAGTTAAAATCATACCGAGTTGCTGCCTCAGCGAGAAATGGCGAATAATCAATCTGTTAGACGACATCTGGATGCTTTTACTCGAGGTCGAATCATTGGGAAGTTGGAGGAAGGCCGCAGTGTGACAAGTGTGGTTGCAGAGTTCGGAATTGCTCACAGCATCGTTTCACGACTTTGGAGACAATTTCAAATTACAGGAACAGCTATCCGGGGGTTTAGTAGTGGTCGTCCACGAGGAACCACACCCGCAGATGACCGGTATATTGCCTTAAAGGCTAGAAGAAACAGGCGGCAGACAGCGGGAGAAATCGCTAGACACACGACACAGGCGACTGGACGACCGATATCGCGTTTTACCGTGGCCAGAAGACTGCACGGTGGTGGTCTGTTTACACGACGCCCTGTGCGGTGTGTACCTCTAACGCCTGCCCGTCGGAGAAGGCGTTCTCTGTGGTGCCGGGCACACCGGAATTGGAGAGACAATGAATGGGGACGAGTACTCTTTACAAATGAGAGCAGATTCAGTCTGAGTAGCGATTCTCATCGCATACTCATCTGGAGAGAGCGGGGAAGCCGCAATCATCCCTCGAACATCATTGGAAGGGATAGGTATGGAGGGGGCGGTGTTCTCGTTTGGGGAGGCATCATGCTTGGTAGTCGTACAGACCTTCACATCTTCGACGCAGGTTCAGTCAACGGGACCCGTTATTGTAACGAGATTCTTCTTCCATATGTGTGTCTTTTTAGAGGTGCTATGGGTCCACAGTTCCTTTTCATGGACGACAATGCACCATGTCATCGCACAGTAGCTGCCGATCAGCTCTTAGAGAGTGAGGATATGGAACGTATGGATTGGCCGGCACGATCTCCGGATCTCAATCCCATCGAGCATGTATGGGATTTTCTAGGCAGACGCTTGGCAGCTCGTACCTTACCACCAGTAACGATTCCTGAGCTTCGATTGGCGCTGCAAGACGAATGGGCAGCAATGCCTCAACAACTCATTGACACCCTCATTCTCAGCATGGGCAGACGCTGTGAAACCTGCCTAGCAGTCAGGGGAGATCATATCCCCTATTAAAGACCGGGTGTTTCTTGCTGGACACCCATCACAGGGATGTTTCGGCCTTCAGTCGCATTGCGCTCCATGCTACTTTTTCAATAAAGCTTCTTTTTATCCCTCTAATTTCTCTTTTAGTAAGTGTTGCTTACATTACTCATGTCCTTACGTATTTTGGATCTTACGGTATTAAATGTGTTGATTTGGAAAGCTTTTGTAAAGTTATATTGAAAAAAACCGTCTCGTCCTTAATTTTTGCACGCCAGTGTATATCAGTTTATACGTAAGTTTATACGTAAGTATATAATACGTCATTAATTATTTTATACGTGAGATATAAAATTTTACTGCCATTAGCCGGAACTTCTATAATCCCCTTCTCGGTATATGCCTTATAAGAACCTCTGTGGTAAGAACGAAAACAACTATTATCAAAGTTTGCTCATTTATATTGCCACTTAGTGGCCATAAAAAAATTGAAACAATATTTATGTAATTTAGTAACTTTTTTCACTAGAAATTGTAAAGCAACAAATTTTTATTTGAAACACACAGTTACCAACGTTCACTTGGCGAGAGGAAAACCGCATTAACTTAAGCAATTAGCAATTTGTAACAAAATAAAAGAAAAGCTTATCGCGGATATTGATATACATCTTTGTATCTTGAATGGTGGCAGTGACTTTTGGCTTATTAAGTATTTTAGATGCCCCTTTGTCGCATACATTATACGGTTAGAAACATCCAAGATTTCTCCAGGTTTCGAACCCGAGCCCGATGACATTGAAAGGATGACTGATGAATGATAGTTGATTGCAGTAGTTCAAATCATTCTTCCTGGTATCAAAACCATGCTATTTATCTCCTTTTTTCTTTCTCACATTTATGCGGGGATGGTTTCGGCAGCTGTCAACAATCAAAACGGAGTGGCAATGTATCCAAAACCATACTGACTTTAGTTCGTCCGTATAGAGGTCTTCTGCCCTCTAGCTTTGATCTCGCGAACTTGCACTAAAATTCCAAGCAGCACTATTTATTTCCCTGAGATTTTAGCGCCAGGATTAAAACTGAGGGAAGGTGGCAACTTGTTCCCATCAACAGTAATGTTCTACATTAAAAGGTATCTGCTCTCGTTGTTCGATACAGACCTGAACAGGCAATCAACAGTAAGCGAGCCTGTACACATTGCAATTTCTCAGTTTACACTGTTTAAATTTTCATTCATCAATGAATTCCAACGGATTTTTTTTTTAAATTTTATTTTGCCTAAAAAAACTTTTACAATAGTATTTTACTTATCTAACACAGAGGGTATTAATACATTTATAGCACAATTTCAGTAAAGAGTTTAAAAAAACAAATGTTTTGGAATAAAACTTCTGGTAACTGCTTATTATTTGAAATAAAAAGTATCATCTGCTACTTTTAAATTTCGTCTTTCAAATTATCGCACGTAAACAAGCTGTGGATTGAAGAATATGTTTTTGAGCTTTTCGACGAAAGATTTTCATATTCCATGATTTCATAATGTACCGAAATACATGGCATTGAAATTTCTAAGTGCAAAATGAGCAATAATATTAATAGAAAGGAAAAAGCGACCATTCATTACTCCTATATAAAAAGCAAACTCTAAACGAAAAACCGAAAATGTACGTAATGTTGCTAATGTCCCTAAAGTTAAAACATTGCTACCATGAGAACATCCGCCGACGTAGAAATGAATTGCAAAGTCTTTAAATACACCGCTAGCAACAATAAATAAAATAATAAAGCAAGCTAAAAAACATAGTGTTCACGAGTTTTTGCCGAGGAATGTGTTTCAACGGAAAACAATTTGTAGAATCCGGTATGAAAACAATTTAGCAGGAGATAAATGAAAACATATTGTGACTCTTTATGAATTATGAGCTTTTCTAAATGACTGCAACAAAAAAATGGGTCAATCATTATGGAAAAAGAAGAGAAAAAAACGTACAAACCTGATTCCGTCAATGGAATCAAAGTTTCAGTAAAAGGTTTGCGCTTGTCGCATGAATTCTCCTAGAATGTCAAATCAAAAATAAGAAGAATGGAAAAAAGTGTTAATATCAACTCACCGTACTACCAAGACCGAGTTTTACATTCTATATTTACAGAAGAAGTTCCATTTCTTTATCCCCATGACTTTCAAAGTGTGAAGCTTCATCAAGACAAAGCAACAAGTCATAATTCGAAAAGGACCATTGCATTCTTTGAAAAAATAAAGACTAATATAGGTATTGCATATATACCTTTTCAACGTATTCGTACAAAGTTCTGAGTTTTCGCCTAAAGACTATTATGCCTTTGGTCTCTGAAAAACAGCTCTTTCTAAGAGCAAGTCCATCTTGATTTATGAAATCTAGAAGAGGAATGGAAATCAGTACCCTTGGAAATTTTACAAACGGTCCTTCTATCGTTGAAATCACTATGCAAACTTATAGTCCAGAAAAAAGATTCTTTACATTTTAAGCATTAATTAAACAGCCCGAAATCGTTCTAAAAATGTGTAAAACTCCTCTGTATTATTTAAGTTATGAAATATTATGGAATGGTAATATTGAAATATTTTGCAGGAAAACATTGTATCCGGAGATCACTCAAAAGTGTCTTCTTCAGAGACTAGGTCATTATCTACAATCATTAAATCCCTAATGGAGAAAGCTCAACCTTGGTTTCCAGTCTTCTTCAGCATCTCTTATTACAGACTTCCACATTCGTATGAAGAATGCCAGGGAAGAGTCTTAGAAAACCTTCAAATATTCAAGAGCAATTACGTCGCTATTCTTCTTTTATTAATGCTGTATTACCTAGTAACGAATATCCTGGCTCTAATTATTATTGGTTTTGCTTTTATTATATACTATGTATCCAGCGCAAAGGAAATTCCTAAAACAGCATTCGGCAAAGAAATACAAAGTCAACATCGACTGATAGCAATAATAATGATCACGATCCCTATTTTGTACGCAACCGGTATGCGAATGCTCTTGTTTTATTCGAGTGAAACCGCATTTATAATAGTTTTACTACACTCTTTGTGCTTTGATCAAACACTTCTGTCAAAGAATCAACTTGAGAAACAAGGAGATCATCCGGTTTAGTCTTCAATCTGAAATATACAGTATAAGCAGGATTATTATTGTTCTCTGGTAATTGTATAAAATATTAATTGTGTAAAATATTAATTGTATAAAATATTGTGTAAAATATTAATTGTATAAAATATTAATTGTGTAAGTATTAAAAATTTCATCTACTGTTAATTAAATTATCATCATTAATGAATCTGTGTTAAATATTTCGTAATATTAATTGAAAATATATTATTTTATAAGTGTTGTCCTTGTCTCACTCATATAAGTTCGGTTTTGCGGTTTGTTGAGCTTTGATGGACTACTTGTAGATACCATTCATTAGCTATGTAAGAGCCAAGAAATTAGTAAATTTAACCCCTCATTTCGCTGAGATTCGAATCATTGATCTTCCAGTTGGTAGTTCGACATACTAACCAATTTACGCTACAAGAGTATGCATTCACTTCTTATATATTTCTTTTAGAATATTTAAAGTACTCTCATTTAAGAAAACGATATTTTGTTAATGTGGTTAATGTTTCATAAAAGAGTTGTCCAGGAATTGGACTTATCGTAGAATACATGTGAGGTTATCGTAGAATACAACCTTTCAGTTGATAGTAATTGAGCTGGTTAAAAATTGAAGTCAGGCGAGATGCTGCAAGGTTTGATGTTACTGATCAAAAATCTTTGAGCGTGTGACATCACTGACTCGTAGTCTCTGCTTCAGAGAAACAACTCCCTTGGGGAACATAAGGTAATTGGTCTTCGTTTCTCCCACTTCTGTAAGTCAAGTGACGTCACTGAGTCACTGAACTGGAGCGCTGGAAAGAACATAGCCTTGTCTATTTACTAACATCGGGTTACCTCTACAAGGGGAGCAATGTCTTCGTAAAAAAAGAAAAAAAAAAAAAATTTGCCTCGGGAAAAAAAAAAAATGTAGAAAGATTTTTTAACAACGTAGAGAATTTAATTGCATAAGAGCTTCTTTCTTTCATCACTGATATTTGTATCTGAATGCCGTTTTCAAAATGGCTCTTACAGTGAGGGAAAAAAATCTATATTTTAGTGTTACCATTAAATTTTAGTGTTACCATTATAAGAATTATAGTACTGTTTCTTAACTCCAATATTGTTACAAAAACGATCAAATCTAAAGAAGAAACGTTTCTTCACTTAATAAATAGGAGTAGTCTTTTGCCTGCACTTAAACTTGGCGAACGCTTTGGGAAACATAGAAAACTACTCTAGCTTTTATAGAGCTATACAAATATTCTACAGATTTATGTATAGAAATTTTATTGGATATGTAGAGATATTCTATAGAGATTTGTGCAAACTCCATAAGAACTTGCAGAGTTTCGAATGTCTCATGTATAAAATCTTATATAATGTGTATAAGATAAACTAATAGAATTCCGTTGAAAATATCAGATTAAGTTTATAGAAACTTGGGCAATAACTCTAAAGAATTCTCAAGATATAATTTCTATAATTGTCTGTAAAATATCCTATAAAAGATTTGAAGTATTATAAAATAAACAAAATTTTCGTTTCAGATTAAAAGAAATGAATTAAATTCCCATTTTCGCATATAATTTCTCAAGTTAAATTTTGAAATGAGGTATAGAATGGGGGAGAGGAAAAATAGAAACCTTCCAAACAGACGCATATTTTTTCCCTAATGTAAATTTCAATATCGTTTTGCTTTCAAAAAGTTATATTTAAATAAAAATAAATAAATTAAGGTTAAGTTCTCTGATCGGGGGCACATATATATAATTATGAAAGACATCAATTTCGGTAAATAGAAAAGAAATATCCCAAGTGAAACATAAAATTAGTAATAGAACAACCTTAAGTTGGTCGTAGATTTTTGTCAAGATCTCAAAACTGATGAGTTTCAAATTTCTTTGCTTCTGACCAAGAGAGATCTGTACTACTTGCCCTCGAAATTGATTGAGATTTTGACATAAATCTACGCCAAACTCAAGGTTGTTGTGTTACTAATTTTATCGATTTCGGTAATTAAAATTTTATAAATAACAGCATAAATTTAATTTTTGACTAATTTTATGATTTAAATAGATTTAGAAGGGAAAAGGCAAAAAATGTCCATTCAAAAATGATTCAACACTTACAAATAAAATTGTTTAAGTTTGCTCTTCCCGTATTCCACGTAGTAGCTCTGAAACTGAAAATTTGCTTTGATTATAGTTCGAAAACTTTGTAGATTTCTACAAAATACTATTCTTGAAGGTTTAATAAAATTTGTGTATGATTTTGTAAAGACACATTTCTACAGAATATTCTGTGAAAATTTTATAAAACTGCTGTATAATTTTATTGAGAAGCATTTCTATTGAATGTTTCCTATAAAAGTTCTGCAGGAATCCTATATAAGCCTCTATGAAAAGTTTCTTTAACAACAATTTTTTACGATCAGCTAGGAATTAGTCGAAGATTTGAAATCAAAAAATCCAAATAGCAGTTTTCTTCCCACCCACAACTCCAGTTTCTTCGAAAAACAAGTCTTTGATTTAAAAACATACGAGCTACCAACTTTTCAAAACATCTTCCGTAATCCCACAGATTCGTAAACAATATACCCTATAGATCGTCTTTTCTTGATATTCTCAGTAAATCCCCTACAGAAAGAAAGGAAAAAAATAAAGACTTACTCTCATGTTAGAACTAATTAGTTTTGGTCGAAATTTCGACCATTTATTACAAAACTCAGGGTAAAACTATTGGTTCTTGCCTGCTCTTTGGAAAGTTCACGCTTCATCCAACTGGAGCGTAAATGCTTAAAGGACTCATTTCAAGGGCGAGTAGCATAATCGATTAATGTAAGAGGTGAACCCATAAAAATAAGAAAAACGAAATAATGCAGTTTCAAATGTTAAGAATGAGCAATAACATTGGTGAAAACGGATAAGATAACTAAGAAGAATCAAAGAGTGATTATTTTTCATTTACCATAGGCATTAATCGATGTATCGTAAAAACTTGCTTCAATGATTATATTATTCTTAATTTGCAAGTTATCTCGGTAAAATTCTTTATTGTAAATCGATATTTTTCATGCTCCAAAGCCTGTGATTAAGATAGCAAATAAACTGAACAACTAAGAATGTTTATTTTTCATTTGACTTACCATACACATTAATCTGTGTATCGTAAATATTTGATTCAATGATAATATTATTCTTAATTAATTTGCAAGTTATCTTCATGAAATTATGTTTGATGCTCCAAATGTGATTGAAATGGCAAAGAAACTGAACCTCTAAGATTTAGACTCGTTTGATTTATCACTTTCATATATATTAGTTTGTGTATTGTAAATACTCGTTGGAATGATAATTTTCTTTTTATGCAATTTGAAGTTCATTTGTAAATTTCTGTATTCTAAATCTGTTTCAGAAATATGTAGTTAAGACGATATAGTAATTCAACTAAGATTTAGGCTCACTGTATTTATCATATCTATACACATTAACTGGTATATCGTAAATACTTATTTCAATGCTAATATTCCTCTTTTAATTAATACTAATTTGCAAGCTGTCTTTTAAAGTTCTATATTTTAAATCTATATGCTAGATGCTTCAAAAGCGTGTGGCTAAGATGGCAAAAAATATCAAGTGCTAAGATTTAGTTTTGCCATTTACTGAACAAAAATTTCTTAAAGTACGGTAAATAAAATTATTTATGGTAAGTAAATTTAAAGTAAAAAAGTTACAGTGTTAATATTTTATGCTAAATAAAACAGTTTTCTAAAACAAATTACACATTGGTTTCAGCTAATGAAAAAAATGAAAGTAGGGCCCAACAGAGGTCGAGCGGTAATGTCGCTGAACACTGGTGCATTGACCTGGGCTCAATTCCAGTCCATGCTGACTGCATGGGCGTTTTCGTGGCTTTTCCTATGTGTAACGGGGATACGAGCCAGTTTCAGTGAGAAACTCCTCCACGAAGGTATCTCATCCCAATGTAAACAACTTAAATCTTCTTGATTACATACATAGCTTAAATTATTATTAAATAATTTTATCCATTTAAATATATTAACTGATTAATATATGATGTCGCACGAGAAAAATGAATCTGGGGAAACTTTGTATGACAATGAACACTTTGTACTTTGCGTTCGCATTTTAAAATGCGCACGTATTTTATGGATATATTTAAAGAAAAAATTTATAAACTATATTGTACATACCATGAGTATATAGATAATTAAAATATAAATGTAGATATTGTAAAAAATTCGCTTCATACGCGATAAAAAATATACAGAAGTTCGCGTTAATGCGGAAGTATTAACTAAAGTTTTAAGAACCTTACTTATAAATCTTTGGAATGTACAAAAATATATACGCTTAACTTACAAATAAGCACATAATTTCGTTTAAAATTACCTTATCCTTACGTGTTTTGCATATTGAACTGTTGTAATAAATTCTTAATAGTTACTACTTTGTTCCAGATACTTTTTTGGCCATTTTTACGTAAAATATTGTCTCGTGCGTATGATTTCGTAGTGGATTGAATGCACACAGAACCAATGATAGCTTGATAAAATTTATTTTCTCAAAAGAAACACTGTACATTTCTGGAACTGCCACTCAGACGGTATAGCGGTTAGGAGAGCATAGTAAGGCCCCGAAAGACCTGGGTTCGATTCCCGGAGAAAGCATGGCTGTAAATGTCCGTCCATTCATAGGAGACGATGGGGGGGCTGCCTGTTAAGTTCCTCCAAATAAAACTTATGGCCTTAGGAGTTAAACACAACGCAGTGTAAAGCGCATCTAAACAGCGAAGCTCACTCGGAGATATCTCACTACTTCGAAGTTGATTCTGAGCTGAAAACCTGCGAGCTAATGCCCTCACCGATCTTAGAAAGTTTTAACCCGCCTGCTGAGACTTCTCTAGTAACTTACATTTTTCGGAATTACTGGAAGGTCAATACGGTTAGAGTTACATATTCGGAGCGGATATGGTTACAGTTAAATATAGGGATCAATTACAGTTATTGAATAATAGTTATACAGGGGCCAGACAAAAACGTCACTAAGTACAGCGATTTTTGGCGATTTCTCGTCAAATTTCGCAATAAAAATTAGTCGCTCAAAACCTCACCAGCTTGGCGATATCTCTCCAATTTAGCGAGATAGCTATTTACATCAATGTTAACTAAACGTGCCTCTACGATCTTATTTTTGTGACAGAACTTTTACTCTTCAGATATTTCATGTTACTTAATACAAAAGATACTACAGTTTCACATAAAAGTTTACTAAAATTATTTACATAGGGACAAAATTAGTAACATCGCTCCCTTCCCAAGGACTGCATATCCTGGGCTGTGCAATCCCTGGACAGGGGGCCATACTTACAACTAAGGAAAATTAACGCAATACTAAAACAATAATTTCAACAGATAATATAAAACAAATAAAATACCAAACCAATAAGTAAATGCATAAATTTACAAATAGATATACAATTAGAACCATGGTTTTAGTATTTTAATTATCTAAATAACGGATCTGAAGTACGATGTTGTTCAGTCTGTTTAAGGTTGTGTAAGGACAGTCACCGTGGGTTGTTCCGTTGGAAAGGAGAAAATCCCTTCTGTCGAATCGGATTCCATAACTACACATTATCACTTTCGTTGAATCGATGTCCAGTAGCTATCGTGTTGTAACAAGTCTTCATCCTCCCTGTCACCAATCTGACAGAGTCGAGCCATCAGTTCAAACCATGCCTGGAAATCTTCGATATACTCCTCAAGCGATGAGGTGCATCCCGAGGGCGGCAAAACCAGAGATCACAAGGCAGAGTAAGGACACAACCGAAGAGTATCTGGAATGGGAATAGCCGGCAGTCTCGTGGACAGCACTGTGATAGGCCAGTAAAAATAGATAATGTTCCAGTCCTGTTGATTTCTGGAAATCACCAGCGAGAGCTTATTAAGACTGCTTAGATTAAATATCTCTACTATGCTATCGGACTAAGGATATAAAGGTGAAATTTTGGTTTTGTCAATGCCGAATAGCTTGCAGAGTTCTTTGATTATAATTAATTTACTTTTGATTTTGAAACTTGTTATTATTAACAATCCTACTATCATTACTAGTAGAATAGATTGTTAGAGACACCCCTTTTTTTATGAAAAATCTTTAAAAAATTCGGTAATTGCGTTAAAGATTCCGATAGCGATCATTTGTAATATCATTTTCCAATCTATACGATCGTGCAAGGCCCAAATTTCTGAGATTATTAATTTAATTATTACGCAAAGATATATTAGAAAATCAATAAATATTCTCTTCGTCTTTTTTGTTCCATATTATTGTTTCAGTCTCTGTTATTAAATAAAGAATCTGTATGTATATCCCCTCACCCCGTATTGTGGAGAAAAACTGTGGCATCTAGAGCCACCAAATCTTAAATGCATGTTGTTCTCCACCCAAACATGTGCCTTTCAAAAGCAAGATTTTTGAATTTCGAATTTTTTTTACTTACTCGTGTTTCCCATTTTATGTGAATTTAATAAATTAAAATAAAAGATATCTATCTTTCGAATTTAATCAACAAACTTAGGGATTTTAAAGAAATGTGTTGGCACCGTCTGATTCTACTTTCCAGTGTGCTCCATTCGGAAAAAGGGTAAGATATTGAAATTTCCTTTCGAATTTATTCTCTCTGTTACTGATTAACAAACTAAGAAGTTTAGAAGCAATAAACACAATTCTGAATCTCTATTATTATTGGCTGCAAGAAGTTTTACCACGGAGATTACACAAGCTGGACCTATTAAAAATCATTATACATATATATATATATATATCAATTATTATAATAATATATATAATATATAATATAATCATTATTATTTTAGGAAGCTAGTAAACGTCTACTATTCAAAATAAATAAATATTTTAGAAATTAGGTTTACTTTTTATGCAACATACCAAGATGTAAATAACATAAAATTACCTTTTCAAGAAAGAATTTAATCAAAGAAAATAGAAAAAGTAGGTTTAGAAAAATATAAAACATCTATGTCGCTCTTACTGTTAGCTTACAGCGAAATAAATAAAGCAAAAATAAATTCCTAAACTTTTTTAACGATATTTAGTAAAAGAGTAGAAAATATAGATATGTATTGTATTAAAGCATATTACGTGACCTGCAAGGTTGAAAAAGTATAGTGCAACTTACAAAAGGCTTAGATTTCCCTAATTTCTTTAGATGTCAGATATTTAATATATTTCTTTTTTTTTTATTAGACACCGATAGCTAATTAAGCAATATGCATGTAAACTAATGGAACAGAAACTTTATATTTCAATCTCGAGGTTAAATAGTTAATCATATATTTTAAAATAAAAAATTATTTACTCTAAAAAGTATATATATTCATTTTTTCAAAAAGTTTAAAGGAAAAACTGTGTCTTGTGCGAAATTATATTATTTGAATCTGCCTAGTAAAGGACGTTAGCATCCTCTCTTCAGAAGAAATATGTGAAATGGCACATCTAGAATAATTCAGTTCGTGTTATCTGGGAAATGGAGTTAAAGCAGCTTTTCATTACTCGGAACATAATCGAATTTTCAGCAACGGGCGTTTCAGCAAAGACACATGTTTGATCTAATACACTTCTTTAGCAGAACGCAACCACCTTATCTGTTAAGTAGATTCACCCTCATACAGCCAAATTGTTACACTCTGTTACCAATGTAACTCTACGTTTTGAGTCTTTCCAGAGAATTCGAGCTATCCAAAGCGGCGTGTTGGTCAATTCATGATAGATATCAAAAGAAGCATTCTATCACTGTTTCAATGAATGTGAGGAGAGCTGGAGCAAATGCGTGTTTTACAATGTACAGATTACTAGATAACATTATTTTAATTCCATTTGCAACTGAGAGCCATTTGTAACTGACACAGTGGTAATTCGATGCGGCTTAGAATCTCGGTAAACGGAAACGGGCTAGTTGCATGGATGTTTTCGTTGTTTCCCCTAAGTGTAACGTAAAATACAAACAAGTTCTCTACGATGACGTCCCTTCCTTTATAGGCAGACAAGTGCAGTTTACTTTGCCATAACAAATAATCCATTTAACATAATTTTTCGTTTTTAATAGAACTTTTGTATATGTATTTCCTGTGCACGTTTTAAATATAGGAGTATACTGAAATTTAATTGAAATTTGTAATATAATTTTTTTTGTAAAGAAATTTGAACATCTTTATATGAATCTGTACATGATGCCATTCATGTGTAAAGTAACTAACCCACAAACACCGAAATATAGGTTAAATTTACATTACTACTTACACGTCAATTCTTATATCTCTTCGATTTTGGCAATGCAACGTGAAAAAATTAAAATAAAAAACAATTGGAATACCAGCCGTAGAAAGAGTCAGCCAAAGCTGTTTCAGATGCTGAAATTTCAATAAAGGTCTTTCCGCGCGACCTTTGCTTGCATTTGTTCCATAAAGGCGGTTGCGGTTGAAAGGAAGAATTTGTGGTAGGAGAAGACTACAGAAAACTTCTCTTCGAATTTCTTTTCTTCCTCCTAGCACGTGACCTGGAACACTTTTCAGAAAACACAAGCGTCTTTTCCGAACAGCCTGCATACATCATAGACGCATCATAAGAAATATTCATAAAGTTCGCGTGGCAATTACGGAACGTGACTCCCACCGTCGGGTGGGAAAGGAAGTGGATTGGGGGGGGAGAAAAAAGAGTTGCGTAGTGTCGGTCAACCGAGACTCATCAGCCCGGATAAGATAGAATGGTAAATACGCAGCCTGATCACTGCCATCCATAACTGTATCTTTAATACATACTTTATATTTCCAGATATAGAGGTATACAAAATATACTAAATTAATAATTAATTATTTTAATACACTTCAAGTCGAAACTAGAATAAAACACATGTAATAAATCATATAAAGCAGGTATAATAATTACATTGCAATAAATTCGGAATATTTGAGGGATTGGAAATTGAAGAAAAATTTTTTAAGGATTAAAATTAAGATTTTACATACATGGTTAAATTCAAATTTGGAAAAATGATAATTAATAATAACTAAATTAACTAATAATTAATTAGTTAATTAAAAATAACTAATTAGTTAAATAAAAATAACTAAATTATCTAAATAAAGACTGATCCAGGTTAATTCTTTATGAAGGGGATAACATAGCCTGAATAAGTCTTCCTTCATTTAATAAATGAAAATTAAGATTCAAATCATGGTTATATTTCTGGATCAAAAGAGTTGAAATTGCGAAAATTTAAGTTACTCAATATATTTTTGAATAATGACTTATATAAACTACTTTAAACTTACGATATATATATATATATATATATATATATACAAAATATTAATATACCAAATTATTTATACAAAATATTAATACACAAAATTATAAATACAAAATATTAATATGTATGATACTAAATATATATATATATATATATACCTAGTATATATTTTACTAATAAAATATGTGCTAAAATAATAATAAATATTAATATAATTAAGAAATAATAATAAAACATAAACTAATAATAAAAATAAATTCCTATTTTTATTTTAAATATTAAAATAACAAAAATAAAGGTATATATTTTTACTGAATAATATTAAAAATATGCATTTAGTTTGTATATCCTTTTTATGTAAATTACATACTTATAAATTATATATATATATATATCCGATATATATATATATATATATATATATATATATATATATATATACCGGACGATTCGCTACTAGACCGACAAACTTGCAGGGTGTGTAGGGGGTATAGAGACGACTCGGAATCACTTAGGAATACAGGGCCGCAAATGCCGTAGTTGCGAACTATGGTGCAAAGAAGCAGAGAAAAAGAACAGAAACAGCAACACATTAATGGGACAGAAAACGCTTTATTGAAAGGGTGTACTACACCAGGTACTCAAAATTACGACTAGAAGTCGTCTGGCAGGCCTGAAAGCGCTCTGCATGGAATTCCTTACGTTCTGGATATTCCTGGTATGTCACATAGCCTTCCGGCAGCTACAGATATTCGAGCGACGAGGTCTTCAACTGAAGAAAAGAGTATCTCTTACACTAAACTCTACATGTGACCCAGAAGAAAGAGTCCATGCATCATAGGTCCGGTGTAGGTTCATTTGGTACCAGTATAATGGAGCTTCTCCACATTACACGAGTGACGTCCATCGATACCTCGACGTAACCTTTGGACAGCGTGGATAGGTCGTGAAACAGCGGTGAATCGGACCTATCATGCATGGACTTCTTCGTCTGGGATAACATCAAGAGTTTGGTGTACGAGATGCCCGTTCCTTCAATTCCCGCGGTTCTTGAAGACCTCGTCGTTCGAATATCTGTAGCTGCCAGGAGGATACGTGACATGCCATGAATCTTCCAGAACGTAAGGAATTCCATGCAGTGCCGCTGTCATGTCTGCCAGACGACTTCTAGTCTTAATTTCGAACACCTGTTGTAGTACAACCTTTCAATAGAATGTTTTCTTTCCCATTAGTGTTTGCTGTTTCTGTTCTTTTTCTCTGCTTCTTTGCACCATAGTTCGCAACTACAGCACTCTCGACTCTGCATTGCTATGTCATTTTGAGTCGTCTCTGTACCCCTTACACATCCTACACGTTTGTAGATCTGTTAGCGTATCCATTTTAATATTATATATAAAATATACAAAATATATGTAATATATGCAAAAAATCTTTTTAAAGTTTATGATTATAATTAAATGCATTGAAAAGTAAGAGAAAATATTTTAGCTATCACAATTTTCTTGGTGGTATGTGGCTAATACTAAAATTATATTATTGTTAATAATGAGATATTTTAAATCAAAATAGTTCAAAAGAAATTTAAAGGAACTGTAAGCAATTATATGTCATTTCTGGAGTAGTACAAATTGTCAGAATTTCACGTCTCAACTCGTTCAGCAAGAAAAGGAACGTTCAGCAAAAAAGGAACGCTTTCTCGTTCAGCAAAAAAAGGAACGTTGATTTAAGGGCAATTCGAGGTTGCTTGTCTGTATCCAAAGCACGGGTGACTGGAGGAGGGGGAAGGGATGTATTCCTGGAGGACTTTCTAAGAGAAGTTAGCTGATTTACATGACACATAGGAAAATCACGCATGCGGTTAACACATTCCCTGGAATTTGAGCCTGCGTCGAACTGTCAACCCTTGACTACGAGGCCTCTGTTGATCGCCGCTTGAAGCAAGAATTTTCTCATCTATGGTACATGTATCACTAATCGTACATTACATTATTTTGGATGATGCAGTTTTTACACAAAAGATTTAAATGAACATAAAATAGTACATATATTTATATATGATGGTGCATATAATTTTTACTCTTATATATCTTGTACAAAATTTAAAAAGTATGAGAATATTATTCTTTAGAATCGTGGTTATGGTTATTACAGTATGGAAAAGCATACAAGGGTTAACAGCCTAAGAGAAGGGATACCTTCATGGAAGACGTTTTAAAAAACTGGCTCATATTTACGTTAAACGTGAGGAAAGCCAAACATGCAGCCAGACCATTCGCCTTATGATCAAACCCAGGTCGAACTCCTAGTATTCAGCGTTCTTAACTACTCGGCTATTACTTAAAGCTCGTATAAAACTAAATTTCGTTCAATTAAAAATTTTGAATTTGAGCAATTCTACTAATGCTAATTTGAAATCTAAATTTAAATTATATCTTACCTCTAAGTTAAAATTTATCTCTATTTTTTTAATTTAAAAAAGGAAATTTTACAGATTTGCACTGAAAACTTCAGCTGTCTTTAGCACTATTCGTATATAAAAAGTTTTAATTAATGACATCTCAAGTAATTTTAATCGTATAAGAACTGAATTTTTTTGGAAGAAGTGAGGTAATTTGACTATGAAAAAAATTAGTCATACTGACGTAATTTGTTAACAAAATCGTATTAAACATTTACGTTTTGTAAAAGTTGTGTAACTTTTTATTAACTATCACGAGACCAAACATTGTCTCAGTTGGTCTACCTTACTTGCTTTACTTTTTAAACTAGAACACCAGGTTTACTGTCAGTTACTCAAGCTGTATTTAGTCGTGCAATCTCTTGAAAAACTATGTATATTTAGTGTAGTCTTGAGTTGCTGTAGCGTATGTCCACACACTACGAAGATAATTTCAAGAATAAGCACCCTAACAGTGGTCGAATTGTTAAGATTGTTGGATACTAGGATTTCGACTCGGGTTCAATCCCAGGCGAAATTACTGTCTACATGGTTGGTTTTTCCAATGTGTAACGTGAATGCGAATCAATTTTCCTCAGACAGTCTTCTGCGAAGGTATCCCTCTACTTAGGTAGATAGCCCTTGTGTATTTTTCCGTATCGAGTAGTCTAACCATACCAAGAATAATCACGGTGTCGGACAAGATGTGTGATTGGCATGATTGCAGATCTTGAGGCATGTATCTTGTAGATGTAATGCTACTCTCTACTTGTAGATGATCTTGCAGATCTTGATGATGTATCTTATAGATGTAATGCTACTTTCTACTTGTGGATCTTGTAGATATAATGGATATAATGCTACTCTCTACAGTATACGTTTTTGTACAATTCCAAACGAAACTGGTCAAGATTATAAAGGTCGGAATCAGATAGACATGCACATTCATATATGTATCCAATTCAAATACAATGTTCCCCAAACGTTTTCAGTTTAGGTCACAATTAAAACGTCTGTGATCTTGCTGCAAGTTGTTTTTAATTATTATTGCTGTTGTGGATTAATGTGTTAGCACATCCTTTTAATTTGAAATTTGTATTACAAGGACTTTCTCGGGACTTGCTCTTAAGATTGAGAGAGAGAGACCAACATATGAATAATCTTCGAAGATACATTTGTCATTTGCTTCGTTTACATTCCACTAATATTTCGCAGTAAATATTGGTTCGATTAAGTTAGAAATGGAAGCTAAATTTAAACCTATTATTCAAATTTGGAGAGTTCGTAACACATTCGGTAACTTTCACAAAATAACCGTTGGGATACAATATTTTTTAACATAAATATACTCTATCTATCTACTAACCGAATTTCATTTCAGATTATGCAAAAGACATAAAAAAATAAAATCGGGTTTTCAACTAGGGATGAACTCCCGTGGGGGGAAATTTCATAGTTTCAGAGGGAGGATTAGACAATCTTTTATTCAGCTGTTCAGTATTTAATTTTACTTTATGAATACATGTATATAAATTACTTTTATTCAAGTTTTGGTATTTGTCAATATTTTCCACACTTTTTGTTATTCAATTAATAAAACCGGTTTAAAATAATTAAATCTAAATAAATACTATATATATATTTTTTTCAAGTTATGGTAAGAAGATGGGGAATAAACTTCTAGAAGTAGTGAAATGGATGCATGAGGCAAAAATGGTTAAGAATATAGCATTCATTCAACACGCCTAAATTTTTGCATAGAAAGAAACTACATTCCAAAATGAATATATGTCAGGATAGTTCAAATACAGCCACTGCATATTATTTAATCTTAAAAGAAATTCTGAGGATAAAATTCTAAACTAACTTACAAACATTATAAAAATTGACTCTTTTTGTGCCTTCAAATCTTCATTCTAAAAAATAAATAAATAAAAATATTAACGATCATCGTTTAGAATAGGAAAGAAAATTAAACTTTCACGAAAATGATACATATTTTAATTTTATCCGCTTGCGCTGCCAGATGCCCAAAATACTTTTGATTAAAAAAAAGCAAAAATAATATAATGATTTCAATCAGTCAGCGTAATTTCACAGGTCTATTTGGTAATTAATAAATATAGACATAAAGAAATCTGTATTGATTTTAAATTGCTTAGTTTTTAATCAATAACAGGCAGATTAAATAGGAAAGAAAAATTAAATAGCTTACGTTTTGTAAAATGGCTGCAAACTGAAGTGTAAGAGATAAAAATATTTTATTTCTACGGTGGCAACACATTTCTATCAAATCGTTGAATTTTCTGATTAAATTAAAAAGACAAATACCATAGGCTTTGCCGAGTGGGAATATGTTCTTTTTAAATCACTGAGGTTTAAACGAATCTGGATCGAAACCGAGTTTTTTAAGCAATCCTTTTCAAAAACAGTAAAAATAGCTTTTTATGCGAAATTTAGTTTTTGAGACGTGTACATTAAATTCTTAAATTGCATGCAGGTACACAAAGTTACTTAAAATTTTTTATCGCTTAGTTTTTTAAGGAATTTGACGGAATCATAAGCATGCTTGAATGAGGAAGTACCTTATTTAAGAAAATTCAAAATAGAATATTACTGCAGAAAATATTTATTAATTTGTTGACATGCGTCTAAAACGTTTCCTTGTGCAGTCATTACTTTTCTTCTTTATGCAAAAGAGCACTTTAGATTCAAAAATTCATTTACGCATGAAGTTTTGCTTTTCATTTCTGTATTTATATGACCGTTCATGAATATTATTAGAATAAATATCAGCGTATTTTAATATAACTTAACACGCTTTCTTTTAAATAGCCAAACTTGTGCTCAGTTTTAACTAAGTAATATTCGCAATCCAAGTTTGATTACATAAAGTAATCTTCAAAGTATGGAACTAAGCGCTATTAATTTTAATAAAATAAGAAGAAGAGATAAAAGATAAATTTTAATTATAAGGTAAAGTTCTTTCCTAGAACGTAATTAAGTGCTATACTTGAAAGTTAAATTTATACCTTATTTTTCTTTTTCATTTTTACAAATGCGTTTTAAAAATATCTGCGAATAATTTATATATATACAGTAAAATTCCGATTATCCGAATCCTGCGTAATGGAAATTCTTTATTATCCGAAGTGAAACTGTTAAGTTTAATATTCTAAATTTAAACTTTTGGCACCAGTAGTAATTTTAAAGGTACACTTCGGGGAAAAAAAAAAGTTCTGTATTTCCCGTTTTACTGGGCCGATTGGAAAAATTCAAATTGCGTTTTTCATGTCTCGAAAGTGCACCTTAGGATATATATTAGATTTATATATAGCATTGTTCTAGCATAGGTATTTTGACAAAAAATCGGACTTTTTCTGAAATAACATACCATTTTTTTCCATATTTCGATTCTACGACCCAAACTATGCTAAATATTAAATTTTGTAAAATTTGGTGCGAAATTTACGGAGAAATTCTTTCAGTTTGAGCCAAGAAGAATTCACTTGGCGAACTTCTTAATATGTAGCAATCAATTTTCCTTTCCCTTCCATTATGCCGGAGTGGAAAAAAAAAGCACGTCGTTCCTATCTTTTTACATTGTGCATGACCAGGAAAAAAGTCACTTCGTGTCTACTTTCAAATAAATTTAGCAAAGTGTCTAAACCACATTCGATGTTTTATCGTTTTCAACAAATATGCCAAATTTCAAAACGCGTGAATATATAATTTTACGCATATCTTCGGAAATTTTGAATAAAAAAACTGTAATTTTTTGCAGGTATGCTTCGAAATACGTCTACCTGAAGATGATGGTAAACATTTTATAGATTATTATTCAAAATATTTTTTGAAAAATTTATAAAAATTATTTAAGGAAACAAATTTTAAAAATAAATCATAAAATATGGGCGAATTTTATTTGGAATGAACCTAAATTTCGAAATGTGAAAAGAAGAATCAAATAATAAATAAAAAAAGAGAGATTAAAAAATATATTAAACTCAATTAACATTGAGGAGATAAAATTGTGAGAGCTACTATTTTTTTAAAAGCTACTCGTGCGATTTTACAAAACTTGGTAGTTTGGCGTAATTTGAACCGTAGAATCGAAATATGGAAAACAAATTGGTATGTTATTTCAGAAAAAGTCCGATTTTGTGCCAAAATACCTATGTTAGAATAGAGCTTTATATAAATCTAATATATATCCTAAGTCGCTCTTTCGAGACGTGAAAAACTCATTTTGAATTTTGTAGAACGGGAGATATAGAATTATTTTTTTTTCGCAGTGTACATCAATATAGGTTGTAAATTTCTCTCAGATCATAGTTTGCTCTCTGGTGTTGTTTAGAAATTCGAGGTTTAGAGTGGTAACTGGAATACATAAAATGGTTTACGTTGTTTCATTGCAACGATTTGGCTTTTAGAAGTAGACTATTTTACGATTCGCCAAATGGCAACAAAGTGGTGTGCAGAAGTTTAAAAAAATATTTTATATCTGATATCTTTAGAATTTCCAATAAAGTGTTAAATTTTGCCATACATTTTTTTATATTTGCTATATGATTTCTTTAAAAATAATGCATGGAGATAACATTTTGTAGCAATATCCTTTTATTTGTGTTGCCATACATGTTTTTACTTGCTAAATTATTTCTTTGGAAATAATACATAGCAATAACATTTGAGGGCAGCATTTGAAAACTGATAGGGAAAAAAGGGAGGTTTGAAACTAATAGCACCACTGGTGCTTATTAATTCAACATTAAATCCGAAAGTACTCTCAAATGCCCTCAAAATTATAAAGCAGTTTAATAGAGCATTAGAATTTTGAAAAGTTGAGTAACAAGATGATATCGTAAAGTGTCATTGTATCCGTTTGCATTCTTTTCATATACGAGTAATTTTACATCTATTTTTCCGGTTGCATTTCTAAATACGCTTGAGCTTTGAAATGTGGGGATTAAGTTTTGTTTTCCTTACTGTATCAGCATATTTACTTATATTCATGTTATTCTTGCATAAGCTGTTCTTCAAGAATCCTGATGAGTGATAATCGCATGGATGTAGATCCGTAAACGTGATCTGCAGACCTGATTTCGATCAACTAAATGTCTGATAATCATATCAACGAAATGTATGAAGATCTGACTACTTGTGAAATCGCACTGGAGGTAAACCAGTATCTGCAAGTAGTACCCATAATAAAAGCACCGTTAAATAATGTATTATAATTTTAAATAATATAATGATCTATATATGTTAAAAATGCATCGTTATAAGCGTTTATATAATAGCAAACATTATAAAGTTACGGATTAATTTAAAACTATGGATCCTTTTTAACATGCAAATTTAAATCAATCCATAACGAGCAAGCAAATTTTAATCAACTTTTAAAAATGTAGGATCGGTTTTGTTTGTCTACGAATATAATGTCTGTAAACTTACTTCCGATGTGGTTGTCTAGGGGCTAGAGATGACTAATCTGACTTATGAATAACTCGAATATTTAATGGAAGCTTGAATAACTGCCAAAAGCTTCAAAGTAATTACATACGAAGAAGGATTATTTACAGATGAAGAGTAGGAATCGTCTTTTACGTGCAAACATCTTTTAATTGCGTCATCGTCTTAATATGGCGGAATCGTCTGAATTCTATCATCGGAAAAGTAAAAGATTTATTTTCACAGCTTGTCGCGTCATCCAATTATAATGGACGATACCATCCTACAAAAATGTATGCCAAACATGGCGCAACTACGGCTCTTAGGTTTCTTAAATGCAGTTCAGTTCAGACCCTATGAATACTACTCGTGACATGAAAGAGAACTCATACTATGACATATATGTTTGAATAATCAGCAGTTTTCTTATTTACTTCCTCGTAGGAAATAAAGGGAGTATTGTAATCACGAAAAACTTCGAGTATCATATTTCAACGGAAATATCCATTTTGACCGGTCCGAACCCATTTGGACGAATTTTTTTTTCCGTGAAGTCTGTACGTACAGACAGTATAAAAGACTCTTTTTTCCAAAACGGACTGTAAAATGAATTCAAAAGGGACGCACGCAGATATAGGGCGGGAGAGACGATGCTAAGAAAAGAGGACGGTAAAGCGTGCCGTACCCTCAGAAATGAAATTTATCACGCATAACTCAAAAACGATTAGCCATAGAAAACTGAAATTTTGCGTATGGGACTGTTATAATGTCTCGTTGTGTATCTTCTTTTGCTGTTGCAAAGGTGGCAACAAAAGTGTGAGAAGACCCACCCTCTTATCCAGCTTAAAGGTCCTCACCTGGCCTTTTACTTTCGCAATCATTGGTAGTAGTCATATACTTCTAATTACAGAAGGGGTTTAAATGATGCAAATATTCATGTTTTCGCAATGTCAAATTTTACATAAATTAATTTTCCACACATAACGAAATCTAACTTTTAATGCCATCCCAGTTCTTATATTTATATTTGGGAAAATTTTATACTCGTAATGAACAAATAAGATTATAAGACGCTTGATTCCCGTACGACAAAAATTGACAAGACATTTAATTTGAAAATTTGCCATTTTTTATGCCATTTTAAATATATCTTGAGGAATCGGTTAAATAAGTTAGAATAATACGAGAAATAAGTTTAAATAAAGTGCAGCAAAAAATGCGCATAATTCAATATGCCATACAAAGAAGTCATGTGATATCCGTATCATATCTTTAAATTATATTATACTTGGGCCAAGCCATTAGTAATCGTAAAAAACGGAAAATATGTTTAATTATTTTAATGAGTCCAGCTATTAATTAATAAAAATAGAAGTTAAGAGCTGCATTTATTACTTGTAAATTGTTCAGTCTGTTAATCAATAAAAGGCTCATTAAATGTGAAAGAAAAATTAAATATCTTACGCTTTGCCGCTGGGTCATGGAAGAATAAAAATATTTTATTTTGGGAAATGCAATGAATTTCTTTTAAATCATTGAGTCTGTTGATTAAATTTGAAATATAAATATTTTAAATAGCCAAGTTTTCTGAATATATTTGAAACATTTTACCTTCTTCTAAGTAGCAAAATATTACTTTTCATTTATCGAGTTTGTTAATTAAAATTGCAGTTATTTAGCACTAAACATGAAATAAATTTTTTTTAAAATTGGAATTTAAAATTTGGGCTTTAAGGTGCACAGGTTCAATGAAGGACAATGTGTATTGTAAACTAGGTGGCACGAAATGTCGTGGTTCACGTACAATGCGTAGAATAAGCATACACACATAGCTATCAAGGACAGAGGAAATGATTGACAACGCCTTTCATTAATATGTACATTACTTAGAATATTGCTGAATTTCCTACTTTTAGTCGTAATTAGCATTTTAAGAAATAAATTACACCTGATTACAGTTTGCATTTGATGAACTAATTAAATTACTTTTGGATAAAATTTTTTTTCTTTTTTTAATTCTTACCTTAGTCGTATAGAAAACCTAAACTATTATTTTTTATGCTAGATTCCTACTAATTTTACAAAGTCTTCTAAATATTTCCTGCATTGAACTGTAGCATGATTAACAACATCTGTTTCCAAACTGAAAATATATGTTTATTAAGCCTCGTAGAGGTTTTCGCCATTTTATTTGTTTCAGGGTATCAAGACGTCTTCAGTTTCATTTCCAAATTGTTCGCTTTTCCGATTAGTCTTATTAAAATAATAATTAATCTAATAAACGAATTTTCAGTACATCCTACAAATGATTAAAAAATGTGAATCGTAAGAACATACTTTCCTAAATACGACGCCAGGCAATAAGAATTATTTATTTATATTTATACTAAATAACCACATTATTTATAAAGTGCAAAGGAAAACTCTTCTAAAAATTTCTTTACTGCACTTAAATGATAAAAATATGTCGATTCGGCTCTTGGTTTATCCTGTTTGCGGTTCTTGTTAAGTCTACTTGCGGATCTTGCGGTTATCTGAATTCTAGAATGCTATTCCTGCAGGTATGAAGAATGACCACTCTTGATATACGTTTTGAGAATTCCAAATCTTTTAAACTTACTACTCACAACTTATAAACAATGGATGCAATTAACATTTCGAACCTGCATAGAATTTTATTGTCTAGATTTAAATAATGATTATTCTACTGATTATTTCAAAGCTGCCCCCTCTTAAATGATTCTCCTAAATTATGTAACTAGAATTTACATCTAGCTATCCAGGTCTCGCAATGTCATCGTTATACCGCTATGTTTAATCTTTCCAAAAACTTTCTATCAAAACTCGAATTCACCATTTCATATTAAAAATTCGAGTAAAATATTGCAAAATAAATTTTCTTCCAAAATTACATGTATTTTAAATTCACTAACTTCTTTTTCCTTAATATGTGAATAGTATTCATCCATAATTCTTCAATTAATTACAGGTGTTCAGGCAGCAGCCATTACAGTTTGGACCTGAAGAACCATGATTAAACACACAAATATAACAAAAAGGGAAATTCTGGTAAATACTACAAGGCCTTTGATCCCTGCTAATGCTGGCCCGCCTAATTTTAGACAACGCCGCAAAGAGGTATGGGAAGGCAGGTGATACGTGACAGGCCACTTGTTGATTGGGTCCTGATTTGACCTCGCTTTCATACTTCTCGCAATTGAACAACACGAGAACCACGAAATTCGTGAGATTCGTCACGGGAGACGTTTGCACCTGTTCTAGCGCAGAACGGCTTTGCGATTGTAGTAATGAATTTTCAGAATCATTTAATATTCAATTAAAGCGCATAACCTGTCTGTCTGTGGATTCTATTTCAGTCTCTAAATTATGTTCGAAATGAATAGAAGAGTTTCAGTATAAGCACATTTGGTAAGGAAATTACAGCGTCGACTTTTGTAACAGAATTACGATTATTCCGGCTAAGGTGGAATGATGCCACTTTGGAAACTGAAGCCTTTGTTGAAAATATTAAAGACGTTTTTTATTAAAAAAAAAGTACGGAGAAAATGGATTATTTGCACAACAAATTGCAATTACGCAACGCCTCCTTCACGTGTTTGTTCTTATTATGTGATGGATTACGACATCAAATTGGCATTTGATAAATCTGTGGCTGGTTTCTCCACGAACCTACAAATAATGTTTCATATCTTTCGACTCAAATGGTTTAATAATCTGTACAGGGGATCCGAATAAAAATAGGTGGACGATAACTTGTCAGCACTTGGGCCTGACCGACTGGTTCCTGTTCTTTGTTCCCAATCACCTTTTAAGGTTTGCGTGTGAGTGGGCGGAGAGGAATGCAGAGAATTATGGTATTCTTTTTATGTTGTTACACCAATATGATTTCTCTCACACGGATGCAACTTCGCTTTCAGGGACTTATTACGAGCATTCATTATGAGATTATGCCTAGCCTTCTCTCAGTTTCTGCAAGACTCATGTAATAACCTCAGGAAAGTTATGTGATGACTTTTCCAACATTGTTCTACTCAGGTCTGGTGTCTTCAAATGTGACATGTTCACCTAAGTCTCTTCTGAGCTTACCCTTATGCTGCAGTAGTTAGCAAAACCAGTTACCATACGGAAAATTCGTCATTCGATTGAGAGTGCGCTCACGGTTGATGTTTCATATTCCCTGCTCCATAAACTTTTGTACTCAGTATCATTTTTAATTCTTCCGATATACTTTAGTGAATTTATTATTTTTTAAAAATGAAGAAAAACATACATACTATCTTATTTTCATAATACACCATTAAGATTTTATTTCATAAGTTTTGGCTATGTAATAAAAGCTCTACTTAAGAATGAATTTGTGGAGGTACTGACTCATATTCACAGTATGCTTAAGATAAACCCAATGGCGTAATTAGAACTGTGGTACGCTTAATGTAAGCTTAACTACTCTTACTGCGTTACGCTTGAGAACGCTTACTGTGGTCCACTTAATTACGCTTAAGGTAAACCCAATAGCGTAAACCGCTGGAGCAGTCCCTAAATTTGTCCCCCCCCCTCTTGATTATACAAGCAAATAACTAAAAATAATCTCAAAGTAATATGTAGAGAAAGTAAAATTCTACGTTTAATTCGGAAGAAAAAATTTAATTCCAACATTTTAATATTATAGTTGCTTAATAATTTTTATTCAGAAAATGATTCTCACAATTAGCGACGTTTACAGTAATGGAAAGGAAAGTTCGCACTAGGATTACAGTATTTCGAACTTTGTTCTGCAGACCGTATTTTAGAATAAATAGCAAAAAAGTAGGACTGCCCTTTTCATATACGGGTTTTGATTTCCCTAGCAATATTTTTTTCTTAACGAGGAATTCTTTCTTATGAATGTCATCTGTGATTAGAATTTAGTGGATATTCGCAATTTGTATTCAATAGTTTCGAGGGAATAAAAAAGATATTGTTTGAAATCACACAGAGAACGCCTTTGAATACCTATCTAGAGTAAAAACTCTTTCTTCGTAATTTAATTTCCTATGACTATTTAGAATCTAACTATTCTTCACTTGCATCAGTGATCCCCCCTGAGGAATCCTTACAAAAAAAAAAAAAAAAAACCTTCATGCCCAAAATGCCTCCCCTAAAAATGTGCTTCATGGGCGGACCGCCTTCTCGTAGCTATGCCACTAGATAAACCACAAAAACACCCCACGCAGCCAATCCATTCAGTCCTTCCATGGAGGTAAGAAAAATCTTACTACCTCCACATGGGTCCTTCAAACTTGGAACGACCAACCTGTGTCCTCTGCTCTTATTATTTGGCCACTGGTGAGCCAAAAAGAAGAGAAGAACTTTCTTAGAAGTTATATGAAAATGGAGAATCACAACAGGGTTATCTGCCTGGGAAGACGCGTACTCCATAAATGACTTTCTAATAGAAACTTGCTTATATTCAATAAGGAAAACCATCCATGTAGTCAGCTATTGGCTAGATTTCGGGTGAAATTTTTAGCACTCGGAGGTGTTAATAACTCGGCCAACAGTGGGATTGTATGCCCATTATAACAGTCTTCAGAATATAAAAGCACATTTTTATAATTATGTATGAATATAACTAATTTCCTCACATAAATGCTAAAAATAAAATGATCAAATTTCACAAAAGCAAATAATTTTGTAACATGTTGTATTACTTTGATATCTCTTAAGATAGTCCACTTGAGTGTTTTTCCTTGCTGCAATGTTTTCCTCTTTGCTTAAAAAAGCCTCCACAAAGCCATCCCTCGCCTCAAACAAACAAACCTCGTGTACTTTGGCTATATTCAAATAACCTAACCTAACCCTCCTTGTTTACAGCAACGTTTTTCGGTCGACTCAGCATCACAATACTTTCTTGCTATTCAGATAAGCGTAAATTCTTTAAGGATGGCATTTAAAAGGCTATTTGGATAGACTGCTTGAAATTTCCATGCGATAGTTCAGTATTCACTAATAAAAGGTACAGCATTAAAATTCTCTAAATAAGAATGATGGAAGTTTTTTTTTAATAATGCAGGATTTTTTTATTTAACGTTTGAATCATCTGAATTTTATTGTACTTTATATTATACTCTTTCATGAAAATTCTCATGTAGAAATTATATGGTAAGTTTCCAGTGCATTTACTAGCTGAGTTTAAAGATATCCAAGAATAGTTTAGTTAAAAGAATTTGACTATGACAATTTTTCAATTGTATTTTAATCAGAGATTTCTCGTATAATTTCTGTGTCACTCGTTCTATTGATGGGATTAAAAATAAGCAGAGATAGTGATATCTAGAAATTTTACCAATTTATCATTGTTCTCTTCTCTCCCGTCAACATTATTGCTTCTTGTAATGTTCTGGTTGAGTACCTGTTTATCTGCTCTACCGTAAATAATAGGAATCTATGATTTGCATTCTGAAGTTGATGTAGTTCCAGCAAGTATGGAAATGACTTACCGTATTTGACGGCATATAAGACGCACTGGCATATAAGACGCCCCCTTACTTAGACGGCCACACACATGCAGATGTAGAAAAAGTTATGTGTGTCTAGATCTTTATCCGGGCTAAAAATAGCATTCAGTATTGAAAGTTAACCTGTGTCCTTCACGTATAAGACGCAGGTAACTTTTTTGAGACCAAATTTAGGAAAAAAAGTGCTTATATGCCGTCAAATACGGTATTAGATGGAAGAGAGACCATTTCTTCGTGGATTTTCGGATTCGTTAACATTTTCGTAAGCTAAAAAGTTGATATAAGTTTCATATAATTAAATGAAAAAGCTAGCTAGGAAAGTAACCTGTTTTGTTGAGCTGGATATTAAAATCTGTGCTACTGCTTGTTTCCCGTGAGACGTTTCATCAGTGTCAAATATTATGTTGAGCATACGTCATCCTCATAAGATTCTAGAAACAAAGAGCTGTAGAGACATTGGGTATTTTGGAAAGCAGGAAAGAGGAAAAATTAACAACTCCTTCGCCGGGAATCGAACCGCGGAGTTTTGGAACACCGGCCCAGTGTGCAGACCACCACACCACGAAGGCACGCCAAGAAGGTGGGAGAAATACCTTATACAGCAAATACTAACTAGTTAGAACACTATTTCTAAGAAATCTTTCTATGTTCTATACTGATGTTTATTAGAATGCAGTTTGGTTTTATATGATATTAGAACAAATATGTTATTTTAGAACTGAAAGAGAGACTCTAAAATATAAATTTGAAATTGGGTAAAACAGCACACCTATTTTGGCGTAAGTTTTGAGTAAAATGCGTAGCTCTTGGAAATGATTGTCAGGATAATCAAACACAGGCTGCTTTTCTTTAGGAGTAAAATTATTCAGCAAATGAGAGGAGTAACGACCGTAATCCAAAAAATAAAAAAGACACACACACATATATACATAATGATTTTAATGAATTCAGCTAGTGCAATATCCCAGGTTGAAATGAATCTGAGTTCATTACTTTGAAATCTCTTCGTTTGTTAATTAACAACAGAATAAATTTGAAACAAAAATTAAATATCTTACGCTTCGTCAAATGGTTAGAAATTGCGTGTGGGAAATAAAAATGTTTTATATTGGATAGTACCAACACGTTTGTTATAATCGCCAAGTTCTAATTTGAAATTTGCTGATTAGCTGATTAGTGACACTTTTCTTTTATATCGATGATTTTTCTGATTAAATTTGAAATTTAAATACCTTACTCTTTGAAGAGTGGTAACACGAATAGCTGAGTTTTTAATTAAGCGTTTCTTAAATTTGAGCAAAATATGAAGTAAATAAAAAATAAGTTTGAAATTTAAATTCCGGCTTCTAGATGTACATATTCAGGTAGAGGACTATATGTGGTTCTAGTCTGGTGATTCTAGGTGCCGCCGTTTCCACACAGTGAAAGGAATATACACAAGGTGCTTACACATTTTTAAAATGAATTCGATAAAGAATTTTAAATAGGGCAAATATTTTGTAATAAATATTTCTGGAAACAGCTTATTATTTGAAATGAGAAATATCGTCAACTATTTACATTTTATTCTTCTTTCAAAATGTCGCATGTAAACAAGCTCTAGATTAAAAGCTGTGTTTTGCTCTTTCCGAAGAGAAATAGTCCTATTCCATAGTTCAAAAACGTTTTGAAATTCACAGCATTAACATTTTTATTTGTAAAATAAGCAACATTATTAATTTGAAGGGAAAAACCGTTAATCTTTACTTCTACATAGAAAGAAGATCCCAAGCGAATATCCGAAAAAGATATGTACTTTTTTGCTTCTAAATATGTACTTATATGTTTATATGTACTTTTTTGCTTCTAAATATGTACTTATATGTTATCTTTGATATGTACTTAATGTTTCTAAAGTTAAATCGTTTATAACAAGATAAAAATCTGCTGACGCAGAAATCGGTTGCAAAGTCTTGAAATATATTTGTAGTAACAATAAATGGAATAATAAACCAAGATTTACAAATTAAAAAAGCTGAAAAACTTAATTTTCACCACCTTTTGCCGAGGCATATGGCTCAACGCGGAACACTTTGTAGAATCCTATATGAAAACTATTTAGCAGGATATAAATAGAAACATATTGAGACCCTTGATGAAACATGGGTTTACCTAAATAACTTGCAACAAGGAAAGGTCTGTTTACTATCGAAACGAAGAGAAAAAATGTATAAATCCTGGTTCCTTTATTGCAAAGAAAATGTCACTGAGGTGTTTATGACTGTCGAAGAATTGTCTTACAATGGGAAATTAAAAATAAGAAGAGTGCAAAAAAAAAAAAAAAAATGTTAAAATCAACCCAACATACAAACAAGAGAATTTTTTACGTCCGACATTTACAGAAATTCGATTTCTCTATCCTAATGCCTTTGAAAGAATGAAACTTCAAAGCAAGAACAAGCAAGAAAACATACTTCGAAACTTACCACTGCATTCCATGGAAAAAATGAAGACTGATACAGATATTGTATATATATCGTTATATATATCGTTTCAATGTACATCTACGAAGTCCTCTAATGTTTCATTTATGGACTATCGCGTCTTTGGTCTCTTTCTAAGCGCAAATCCACTGTGACTGATGGATAAATAGGACTGACTGATTTTTTTTGGTGGTTTAAAAAAACAGTTTTTAATATTTTTCTGGAAGATATGTACGTATTCTAACTATTATAAAACAAAGATAAAAATCCTTAAGCTTGAAAAAATAGATAAATAAATATGAAATTCGTTTACAGATCCTTCCTTTTGTTCGAGAATGGTTAAAAAGTGTATTTTAAGATTTTTATTCTGCATGGAATTAATCGGAAATCGTTCCAGGATACTTCACCGAAGACACTAATTACTAGATCCGTTTCTATGAAAGAATGATCATTAAGCTTTTCGATGCGATTATATGACTTCCTTATGTGATTTTCTAAAAACGGGAGTCGCTCGTGTGTACAGATCAGTGAAAAAGGAAAGAAAAAAAAATTATCCAAAATGATTCGTTTCATTGTTTCATTTAATTCTAATGCGAAAGTGGACATTTTCCTTAACAAATAAGAATTGAGTATGGCAACACGGATTTCCGTCTTGATTTGTGTTGAGGATAATTTTCAGGTAGCAAAAAATGCAGCTTTTCTTTCTCTAATTAACTAAAAAAATACTTCTTAACTACTGGTTTAACGCAGATTCAATCGTTCCTAACTCAGCATTCACAGTTTTATTCTTATTTCAGACAAGAAAATTCAAGTATTTTATTCCAGACTCGGCCTAATTTGAAAATAACATTTCATTTCATCTATAATACAGTTTCTGCGTTTTTACTACCTCTCTGTAAATAAAAGAAGACACAATGAAGGCTTCCAGCAGTATAACATTTTTCATCAGCTTTTATATCATTCATTTGTAGAGTCCGTCGCAATGGTTAAAAATTTGTCATCGATGTCTAAAATCATTTCCCGATAAGCTATAGAGTTCAGATTTAGCACACACATAACTCTTTCTGAATAAAAATGTGATGATTAATATTTATAATTTGTTCGTGAAATGAAGATATGTACGTAAAATAATTTCAACATTAAATTCCAAAAACTATAAATCGAATTAATAAACGAATTATTATTTAGAAAATTAATAATCGAATTATAAATTAATATTTATCGAAATTCGATTTATAGTTTTTGGAATTTAATGTTTAAATTATTTTTCGTACATATCTTCATTTCACGAACAAATTATATATCTCAAAATTCTATCGCTTACAGCATCAGACAGGGCTGTAAAAAATCTTTTAAACGAAGTTTATATGAATTTTTTAACATAATTTTTGATTTTTTGGCACATTTTTGAAAATTACTTGACTTTTTCCAATCATTTAATGTAACTGAATAGTTCAAAGAGAAGAGCGACTATGCGTAGTTAAAAATCTGATGTGTACACCACATGACTTCCTTGTATGCAAAATCAGGCAAAGGAAGAGTTAGAAGCAAAACAAATTTGACTTATTTGTAAAGCTTATTTATTAAACAAAAGGTAAAGAGCAAATAAAGATGCTATATGTTTGATATTATTAAACAATCTGATGTGTACACCACATGACTTCCTTGTACGGAATATTAAATTATACGCATTTTTTATTGCATTTCATTTAAACTTATTGGATTGAATTAAATCTACTTCGCAGACAGCGCATAAACCACAACAGAATAAATGCATTCTTTAAAATTCACTCTAGTATTTGTTTACCATAGCGACGCTCTGGCGCTAGATTCACTTAACAGTATTATATTCCGTTCATATAATAACTCATAATGCACAAAATGTATATCATTTAAAGAATAGAATTATGTAATCATTGCCACATGTTCTATTTAAATACTATTATAAAGCTAAAATGATGTATAAAAGAAATTAAGCAAACAAAACAAAAAAGAAACAGTTTTTCACAGACGATTGAGTATTTCTCATTCAATTCATTCAGTTCTCACTTCGCGAGAAGACAAAAATACATAAAAACTCAAAATATCTATAATAAAAATTACGAAGTAAATCTTAAACACTTATTTCCTCGAAAAAATTCCAGAAAGGATTAAGCATGATTTAATTGGCAATTATAAATGAAGGCGTTATCTTTGCGAAGCTAAGTTTCTCTAGATTGGCAACAAATCCACTAGTCTGCTGTTTCAAATGTAACAATCAATGGCCGCCGTCAAAAAATGCTAAGCGGCACTTAAACAACTTTAAAATTGTTGATAATTCTAAACATATTGCACACAGATTTACTAAAGGCATAAAAACCTTAACCGGAAGATAAAAACAACATAATTCAATCGTTTTTAAAGCAAAAAATGTACAATTTACAAACATATAAGAGTAAAGAAACTGAGATCACTGACAGAGTGGATATATATATAAATATATTTATATACGTTTGGTGCGGCCGATTGCAACCAAAATACGAGGTGCACATCTACATGTTATAGCAGTCCTATATACAAAATTTCAACGTTCTGAGGCTACTCGTTTTTGAGTTATGCGAGATACGTACGTACGTACGTTCGTACAGACGCCACGAAAAATTCTCTTCAGAATTAATTTTAAGGCAGTTTTATAATTTGTTTGGAGGAAACGAGTCTTTTATTCTGTCCTTACGTACAGATATGACGCAAAAACATCGTTAAATTGCATTCGATAGCGGTCAAAATGGATATTTTCGTTGAAATATGCCGCCTGAAACTTTTCGCGATTACAATACTTCCTTTTTACTTCGTACACGGAAGTAAAAAATAATTTTCCAATTACATAGTTTGATTCACAACGTGACTGAGACTAAAAGGCTGAACAAACTAATAACAATAAAGATGAACATAATAAAGGAAAACGATTATAAAGTATTTTACTTAGGACACATTAAATAATTTATAAACTAAAATAAGAAAAAAAAAATTTAGAAACTCCGATAGGATTCAGAATTTTACATCGCATCAGAAGATTTGTTAACGTTTTTTATGCTCTCGCCGAGCATCGCCTGTTACCAACCCGCTCTTCGACTCATTCCTTCTAACACAATTTTTTTAGTCTTTTCAGCTTTATGATCAAGCATGGTTTTCTTCGCATTTACGCCACATTAAATTCAAGAAAAAATCACAAACTATTTTAAAAGAACACTTCGTTAGAATTACCGATAGAGTGTTAGGTGTTGCTGTACATAATTTTTTAATTCGTTATTTTATTTCTTTAGGAACTAGCCGCTGGAGTAACCAGCCGCCTAAAAGAGTTATCATAAAATAAAAAAAGCACTCAATGATTTCAATGAGTTCCGTTAATATCATTTCATAAAAATATTTAATATTTATAATTAAACAAATCATGGTTTAAATGTACTTTTACTTAAATGAATCAGTTTAATAAGTTGAAAAATATTTTTTTAAGAAATGATTGCCGGAAAATATTATCCGCGGCCGCACAGTAAAGTTTCAATAAACTTTACGAAGCATATCCTGTGTCCTATATCTTGCAAAAGACATAAAGATTGCAAAACCCCTTTCTCGAAGGACATGATTTGAAAACATTTATTTTCAAACAAAACAAAGTGATAAGGATTAGAATTTAATTCCCAAAAATACGAACCAAGTGCATACTCCGAACATCATATCATTCTCTTTCTCTTACCCTGATTGACAAAAATTTCAAAACTTCCATCTTAGCATCGGACTTGAACAGAGGTATGTCTCAGTGTGCTCAGTCAAAGAAATTTGAATGGAATCAGAGTACCTATTCATATTCTTCGGTTTGATTGTCACTATCCCCATACGATGTCCTAAGACGTACTTATTATGCCCTCATTCTCCTACAGTTAGTTCACACTTGTCTTGCACATCCTTTGTACACAACACAGAGAAATGTGTGGGGGAAGATAAGAGAAAAACAACACAAAAGTGTTTTCCTTTACGGAGAGAATGTGGATCCTAACATCCTAAACATGGATCATTTTAAGTCTTAGTAAATGTTTCGTTTAAACCTGCAGAAATTATGAAAAAATACAAAAAACACAAAAACATATTAATCGAAGATTCTCATCTGGTTCGTTATATTTGATTTTCATACCTTTGAAAGCGCTCTATAGCAACATAAAATAACATCTGTAAAATCTTATCACTTTGTTTTGTAAAAGAATAACATCATAAAAAAATAACATCATAAAATAAGTCTGTGAGAAAGTGGACGGGACGTAAATTTCGTTCGTTATATCTGGGACTTATGAACCGGGTTCACTATAGCCGGGTGCGACTTTAGTTTCGTGGGAAGAAGAGGTTGACTAATCCTCTTTATAAAATTCAACCAGAATTTTCTATCACAACAAATAATAAAAGCTGGAAGCCCCAGATAACGAAATCGATTAATAGAACTGCGTTGTCAAATGTCATTATCTTTATGAATTTATCAAGGATACATTACTCTTTTATTATTCACATTATAAAAGTTTAGCTAAATTTTTAAAGAGAATTATTTTTAATGTCTTCTTTCTATAACACGTAAATATTTGCAGAATGAGAACAAAAATGCTTTACCGATAACCTATGACACAAGTTCATACCGCGTTATATCAGAGAAGTGTCAAGTATGCGAGTAGCGTGAAAACATTCATCATCAATTTTCAAAACGCTTGGACTATATGCTACAAACACGGTTTACCCATATTTGAGAACTGGCTAGAAAGAATGAAAACAGACAAGCTAAAATATTGCTATATAAAAGTGAACTGAGGGCGTGTAAAACTGGCTTAATAAAACCCAATGATTCTTTAAAGTACAAGCAAAATTCTCAGGTATAAAAATCTGTATTGATTTTTAGGACAAGCAAAGGAGGAAAAAAAACTTCAAAATAGTACGCTGTCATTGAAAATTCATTTGGGCACAAAAATGAAGGAAAATCGACTTCTTGAGAAGGTGTTGAAAAAGTCTGATGTGTACCCACATGACTTCCTTGTACGGAATATTAAATTATTTTCATTTTCCCCTGCATTTCATTTAAACTTATTGAATTGAATTAAATCTACTTCGTCGATAGTGCATAAACCACAATAGAAGAAATGCACTCTTTAAAATTCCCTATATTTATTTAATATAGCGACACTCTGGCGCTGTGTTCACTTAACAGCATTAAATCTCATTCATTTTATAACTCAGAATGAACAAAAATTATATTATTTGAAGAATCATCTGATCATTGCCACATATTTTATTCAAATACTACAATAAATCTAAAACGATGTATAAAAGAAATTAAACAAGTAAAAAGAAACGGTATTTCACAGACGATTCAGCGCCGCTTTCCTAATGCGCATACGCTATTTGTAAACTTTCCCCTCTGTCCGAGACAGACTGGTGACAATATTTGCTGCTAATACGAAACACTTATTCCTCGAATTTCATTAGAGATATATTAATCATTAATTTAGTTCTCACTTCGCGGCAAGGCAAAATACATAAAAATTCAAAATATCTTAGTTAAAAATTGAAAGATATAGAAAAACGTAAAACGCCAAATCCAATTAAAACAATTAAAACTAGATTATCTGCACAAAACAAGCAATTCGGCCAGCAGGCAAGAAGGCAGATTTCTTTCGGTGCACAAAACTAAAAGTTTTCTTTTGGTCCCACTAGGCAAAAAGACACTGAAGGCGCAGAAAAGACTTAATTCACTGTTCTGCTAAGTTTCAAATGTAAACAAATATGGCTGCTATGGTAAGAAAAATTACGTTTACCTGCAGCTAAACAACTTTTAAAATGTTGATAATTGCGTGCAGATTAACTAAAGACATAAAAACCATAACCGGAAGATAAGAATAACATAATTCACTTATTTTTAAAGCAAAAAATGC
This sequence comes from Stegodyphus dumicola, assembly GCF_044657685.1. Classification (NCBI taxonomy): domain Eukaryota; kingdom Metazoa; phylum Arthropoda; class Arachnida; order Araneae; family Eresidae; genus Stegodyphus; species Stegodyphus dumicola. Next base: position 138,252,709 of record NC_140776.1, read on the forward strand.
TTAATTTACGAAAATATAAGAATAAAAAAAATGAGCTCACTGAGCTGAGTAACATATTGGGTATATATATATTTATATAATCTTGGTGCAGCCCATTGCAACCAAAATAGGAGGTGCACAAATGCATGTTACAGCAGTCCCATATAAAAAATTTCAATGTTCTGAGGCTACTCGTTTTTGAGTTATGGGAGATACATACATAAATACGTACGTACGTACGTAGAAACGCCAAGAAAAAATCTTTTCTGAATCCATTTTAAATCAGTTTCATAATTCTTTTTGGACAAAAGAGTCTGTTATTTTGTCCTTATGCACAGATGTCATGAAAAAACACCGTTAAATTGCATTTCGATAGCGGTGAAAGTGGATATTTTCGTTGAAATATAATACCTAGAATTTTTCGTGATTACAGTACTTCCTTTACTTCGTACAAGGAAGTAAAAATTAATCTTAATATTTGACCTAATCAAACAAGAAACCAAAGTAAATAAAACTGTACAATAAAAGCTAAGTGGAATATCCGATAATAATTACGTTTTAAGAAAATAATTAAACTAGAACTTTTATTTCACGATTGATGTAAGATATTTAACATTTATTTTAGACAAATTAAGCGAACGAATTATTACTAATTATCATTTATATTAGTGATGTCAGAAAATTATTAAAAAATGCATTCATAAAATGCAAAATAAACCTGCAGCCGAAAATTCTAATCCTCGGAAAAAGACCTCTAAATTTAATTACGATGCTTTTAAAACGGCATTTAAATATCAACTAAGTGTATTCTTATTTAGTTTCGTATTTCATTAGAAATATTATTTGTACCCTCAGCATTAATTTTTCTAGAACGCATCTGTATTTTAACAATTTCGTGAAGACGTAATTTAGAAAAGGTATAATTATTGAATCTTCTGTTACAATCATGACGGTATTATGTTCATCATCACAATATTATTGTTGAGAATGTTTATATTTCATTGTGTTCATGCCCCACCATTATAAGTAACCTATTAATTAATTAATGTCTTTGCTATAATTATAAATAAAATTCATTCTTCATTTTTTTTTACTTATTACTTTGAATAAATGATTCATCGTCCTCTAACTTGTTTTAGTTCTTTAAGTTCACGGCTGTAACTTGTTCCGTTTTAAAATTCATCAACTATAAATTTTAGGTTATCACCTACCGTAAATAATTTAGCATTAACGAAATGAATTCTTTCAAGTTTTATGGTAATATGAGTTGATATGAAATCCGATTTATTTTACTTTAAATAAATAACAACGAAAAGAAACTCAAAACGTTAAGCACCCAATTGCTCCCCTTAGTTTTCGAATATATTATTAACGATTTTGCGTTTCGAATTGTTTGCATATTTTTGCATTTTTTCTTTTTTATTATGTTACATAATTTCTAAACATAATTAATTTATCACTCTTTACACCTTTTAAAAGCAATTATTATAACCCATTATCAATATAATTATATTATTATAGCCATTATCGATATTTCTATGAAAATGTTTTTTAAATACTGGTAATACATTTGTAGCTATAGAAGCCGTTAAAGCAAACGCTAGGGATCATATTGATACTAGGGATCATATTGATAAGATTTCCTTCATAACTGTCTGAATTAATAACGATGGATCATTTACAAATAAGGTAACATTGTAAGGTTGTAAGGTATCTTTTGTTAAATAACCAATATTTATGATTTTGGTATTCATTATAACTTTTTCTTTTCGTATTATATACAAATTAGATTCGAGTGTATTAAGCTGACGGTTTTAAATCTTTAGTTCAGAGACCTTCTGACAGTCGAGTTTGTTGTTATTATATTTTCCCTAGCTCTGCTTAAAGCTATTATTACGGCTTTAGCATTCTCTCTAGCTGATGCTTTAATTGTGGTCTGGTAAAATATGTACCTTGAGACAGCATATTCTATTGAATAACTACATTATCATGATCAACTGAACCAACAGCTTCCATTAGAGCTGTCAGTTTCAGAATCAACAATCTCAAGCAACAGCTGACGTTTATTCACAAGAAGAGAGAGTCTGGTATAGATCCTAAGAAAACTGAGCGAATTCTAGAATTGTTCCCAACTGAACCAACAGTTTCGTTAGGAAAGCAAATTGAGACTCAGCAATCCCAAGCAGCAAATCATATTTCAACATTTAACCAAAATTCCTTATCGCATTCAGTTATTGCATACCCTTTGTAAATTATCCAAATCAAGCAGAAGGTGTTCAGAATTTTCAAATAATTTTAGAACATCCTGTATATACAAAAAGGAGATTTATCTCACTTTTAGTACATTTTAAACACGATAAATATTAAGAGACTTTAATTTTTTTAAGTGTATAATATAACAAAAATAAATGTTACTTTTGAAACACCCGATGCTGCACCAACTTTTAAAAGCAGAACATTCTAAAAGTAAAAAAGAAAATGTGAAAGGTTTCAGATTTTAAATTACCTCCAAAGGGCGTTTTTTAACATTTTGTTTGTTACCTTTATTTAATAAATATCATGTTCTTCGCACTTAACCATAAAATTCAGTTCGACAGCAATATCGCAAAATAATTTTAAACTGAGCATATCTTTAGAACTTCCGATACACATTCTCACGCGCTCAAGATAAAAATGTCTTTTTTTTTCCTGTACAACGTTGCCATTGTCGCTTTGAAATCCTTGAGTTTGTTAATCAAAAATTCGTTTTAAGTTTTACAAATTATGAAATTGATTATAAAACAAATTCCAAAGTTCAAATTTGGGCTTCCAGATGCCCATATTCGCAGTAGGATTACTTCATCCAAAATTGGATAACTCTGGGTACCGTTGTTTTATTACAATGGAAGAAACATACATACTGTAATGAAGGCTTAAAAGAATCTCGCCATTTTTGAACGAACAACCATCTTTATTAGTCAAACTTACAGAATAACTGAAAAACATTTTAAGCGGCACGGATATTCTATGCGCGAGGTTTCTTTATATTTCTTATTGGTATTATGTTGGTAATGTGGAAACGCAAATACGTTACAATGCATTTATACAGATTCTTCATTATTTAATTTCTTCAAATATAATACAGGGCGATAATATTTGGTGGCAACAGTTTAAAAAGTGAAAGGTACATTCGGAGTGATTCGACGCAAAATAGCAAAACGAAAACAATATTCCCTACGGACAAAGCCCCTTTGGATTAATAAATGTTAATAAAATAAAAGAAAAGGGTATATGAGCAGCAGAAACTTTATCAAAAATTTGTTTTTTACTTTTTCTCGAAAAGCAAATAAATAATTTTTAGAAACCTGACAGTTTACATAAATGGACTGCCATGAAATTTTGAAGATGCGTTTTAAATACACAGGTGGTCCCAAATAAAATTATATACTGTTAAACAACTTATTTTTCCTGCTCGCAGGTTTAATCGATTTAAAATAATGGACTGAGTTAGATTAAGCTTTGAACAAAGAAAATTTATCCTGAAATATTGCAAATATCCAAAAGTGCAAAAACAGATTAAAGTTTCAAACTGATCCACTTATGCGACATATCACCACTCAAATAACAAATAAGCTTGAAGCAGATGAAATTTTTCAGAATGTCCATTAAAATTTTCTAAGAAGATCTTGGAGATGAACAAGCTCCACAAAACAAAATATTCGGGTAAAAAATGTTTCTTCAGAACTGAAAACACTCTGTGAGTCAAGAGATGTCGTAAGATAAAAAATTCATAATCAGGCATTCAACGCATTAGGAAGTGCAGTCATTGAAATACTTACATTCCGAGAATAATGCCCGCTCGGAAGGAAGATGATCGGGCAGCAGAGTGCAGTTCTGCAGGTGGTGCTTGAAAGCACGTGCAGAGAATGCACAAATTCTAATAAAGAATGTTTGGGAGAAGGCTACACGTAAAAATTGGCACTGACAAACAAAATTACTTATTTCTGTAGATTGTTTTTAATTTTGAAAATAAACAATCTTATATTAGAAAAGGTGAAAGGGAAAGGCGTATAGACATAGCATAGGCACAGTCAACTGAACAATGTTAACGTTTACGGAATATTCAGTATTCCATACTTTTTTAATATTCGCTATACTATTTGGGATGTAATTTGATGAAATATGCGTATTATGGTGGTGATAAAAAGTTCGGGTTGCTAAAATTAAAACTAAAGCAAGTGTATTCAAAAGATGTATTTCTAAAATCTGTGTTTCACCTATGCCTGAATGAAAATTGTTATATATTAAGTGTATAAGAGATATTGTTATACATTGTGTATATGTTAACTTTTCATGAGAATTATTTCTTGTATTATGTATTGTATTATGGCTAAAGTACTATGTTACATAGTTATGTTACTGAAGTGTTAGTGTTATAATTTGTAAAGTACTATGAAATTTCTCATATAGTTTAGCGATTGAATATTTTATAAACATTTCAATGCCGGGGGATGATGACCAGATATCTTCACCCATAAAAACTGCTCCTACTTAGAATTGTAAAACAAGGTTTCAAATATTTGGTCAATGTTTTGCTTTTCTGGCAAATTTATTTACAAAATTTATGCGAAGTGTTATCACACAAAAATACTAACTCAGTATTTGAAAACACTGAAATATATCAAAATGTTCAATTTATTATTCTTTGTTTTGATGTTGCGGATGCAACGACTTGTAAAGCAATTTGAAATGGAAATGGTTTTAAAATTTTCATTTTAGAAAAGATATAATTTTTAAATATTTAAAATTTTGAATTTTAACATTATAATAATGCAATCAGTAGGATGTTATAAGCCTTATTATTATTAGGTGCGTACGGTATGGTTTTAAAATTTTCATTTTGGAAAAGATATAATTTTTAAATATTTAAAATTTTGAATTTTAACATTATATTAATGCAATCAATAGGATGTTATAAGCCTTATTATTATTAGGTACTTACGAGTTCTTAATGGACTCAATGACACATAACCGATAACAGCTTGATAAAATTAATTTTACAAAACGGAACACTTTAAAGGTTTAAAGTTTTAGAACTTTTCGCAAAAATACTAGTATAGCTCTGCTCATCATAACAGCACAAGAAGAACGTTAAACACAACGTAATGCAAAGTGCATCTAACGAGCGAAGCTCACGCGGAGATATCTCAATACTGTGAACGGAAACACAGAGAGCTACTAATTAGATACTTTGTTTTCCTGGCATTCAGCAGGATGATTCGTTCCTGCTCTTGCCAATATCCTCAGAGAATCCCGACATATGATGAAGTCCGAAGATGAGAGTTCTCCATACGAGGTAGAATTGAAGATATGATACAAAAAGAAGTCCTTTGCCTCGAAATGTTTTGAAAGCAACGCACGAGACTGATTATGTGTCTGAGATTTGATGCTCTCAGCTATTTCATATAGTTCCTCCCCCCCCCCCGCCGCCGAAAATTCTCTAGAATCTTATGTTTCTCGAAAATACTGCAAGACGTATACGGTTAAAGTTACATATAAGGGCCAGATACAGTTACATGTAGGAATCAATTACAGTACCAGTCACAGTTATACAAGGACCGGACCCAAATATCTCCAAATGGTCGCCATGTTTCACTTCCTAATTTGGCAACACAAATTATTCACCAAAACCATCGCCGAATTGGCGCTAAATTGAATTCTCTGGCGATATCTCGCCAATTTAGCGAGATAAGAATTTACCTCAAGGTTAAATACACTTTCTCCTGAAATCTTATTTTTTCACACAGCTTCCTCTCTTCGATGGGACTTTTCATGTTACATTATACAAAAGATGTTAGTTTTATATGTAATTTCACTAAAATTATTTACATATATACAAAATTCATAACATTATTATGATCTAATTTTACGATTCAATTTACATTCTGGGAACTGTTTTGATGTGTGTTTTTTATGATATTATGAGATAAATGAGCTTTAAGACGTGAGTTTTTAACTTTAGTTAATGTTTTCAGTGTTAACAATGGCATCAGCATCTTGGCTAATATGATTTAGAAAAGCTAAGAGAAAAGCAAAGAATGTATGTGGTGTTTATATAATTTAGAATTCAGATCGGCTGATAAATATATACATTTACAAATAATATTGCAAATAATAAAACAAGGGTAGCTAAAAGCAATCAAACAGAGAGATCATTGAGCAGTCAAAAGGTTTAGTTCTCTTCGTGCGCTTGACGAAAGTTAACATCAGAATTAACACATCAAAAAATTGTTCAAGGCAGATCATTGGAGATTTCAAATAAGGGTTGAACTTTGAACAGAATATACGTATGCTGGTCGATTATTTTAATTAAATGCATTATTCTATTCGTTAGAGAATAAGGGCCTAATGATAATAAACCTTGACCTTATGAAAAGAGCATACTAAGTATTTATGCTTCTAAAGAGTAGAAATGCTTTTGTTGAGAACTTCGTAAAGGATACTAATTAGTATCCACTTTACACAGGAGACGTCTACTTATGAAAAAGTACGGAAAGAAACCCCAGAAAAACCTATTTTTTAGTTCATCGACAATTAGGTTGGGAAAGACTCGAAAAGTCTGACTGATACGTCTGATAGATACGTCTTGTCGTCTGATAGATACGTTTGCTGAAATTTGAACCCAAATGGAAATTCATCCAATCTGCCTCTGATGGACCTATATGGTTATTCAAAATGTGTTATCTATTTGGGAAATGAATTAATTATATTTAAAGTGAAACATTAATTATTTTCTAATTTATGCATACTCGCAAATTCAGGTACGTTAATTCAGGTATTACGTCTTTTTATTTCACCTGGAATAGAATTTTTTTTCTGGTTTCTGGAATTTCTATGACAATTATTCTGTAATATTGAGAATAGATTATTCTCTGTACACAGTCACTGAAATCATTATTAAGTTTAAAAATATAAACAATACATTTGTTTTTTCAGTATTGTATTTTACATGCCTGTAAGATTTGTGATATTCTTTCCTTTATTTTTACCACTTAAGAAATAAAAAAAATAATTCATTTTCCTACTTTCCTAGTGTGTTTCCCTATTTTCCATACCAATTTTGATTACAAAATATGTTTGCTCAAAGGGACAATTTGCTCAGAAGGGCAATTAATTTCGTTTTGGCATTTTGCGTCTGTTCACTTGCCACCAAATATTAGAGCTCTGCATTATATTTAAAGAAACTAAATAATGAAGAGTCTGCACGAATGTATGTATGTTTCTCGCACTGTGAAAAAGCAACGGTACCTAGAGACATCAAATTTTGAATAACGTAGTCCTCCATTCGAATATGGGCATCTGGACCCCCAAATTTGGAATTTGGAATTATGTTTTATTATCTGTTTCATATTTTGTCAAACATTAAATAATCTTTTATTAAGAAACTCAAAAATTTCAAAGCGAGCAACGGCAACACTATACGGGGGGGGCGGACATTTTATCTCCAGGGAGCGAGAGTATGTATCTGAAAAACACCTCTTCGGGGGTAATATAAAATCTGAAAGCTTTCAGATTTTTATTATTTTTAGGTGTCAAATTAATAGCAAAATTATGTCTAAATTTTTATTTTTATATTAGAGCATACTAATATGCAAGTATGAAACAACATATTCCGCACGTAGAATTAACAACAGATGCAAAGAATTCCCATGTACATCGTGCTTCTTTTTGAAGATTCCTAAACGCTTCCTTTCCTTTTAATGTTCTTTGTGTAATTCGCATGACCTGTTTTCTGTACATAGGTTCCGGTTGATTGACGATAATCTTGATCTTCAATCATTATCGTTAATGACATTTGCATGTTAAGCCTTTTTTCTATAGAAACAAAAATCCGATAACAAGATAAGTTTTAAAATGGAATTTAAAATGAATTAATTTACTAATCTTTTTGTAATGTTAGTTTGATTAAAAAATATTTTTTGAGCTCTAAGCTTTTGTGTGATGTTATTGTTTTAAGAGGAAATTAATTGAAACAATATTATTTTTACACCTGTGTATTGAAATTAGTCACCATTAAGTCAAACTTAGCAAGCAGGAGTTTATTCTGTTTTATTCCTTTTAAAGTTTAATTGAAAGAGAGCGACAATGTAACGGTAAGAAAAATTTTGTAAGTTTTTTTTTTTAAACACCAGCTGTAAGCACTACGTCTAAAGAAGCAACAAAACATAGGAACAAACCCGAGACAGTATTCAGCAAATGATGTGAAATAACTACAGACGGCTCTTTCGGTTGTTATTGTCTTCACTTTGCTTAGGTCAGGTCCGGGAATGAAAAGAAAAACTAATAAATAAATAATTACAGAGTCTGGACAAAAATGAAGCTGTCTCCAACCCATGCGGAATTAAATCATTCAGTTTTGTATACTAGATAAAAATTATTCGAGCAACATTTTTATGAATGTTAGTTACCCGGATGAAGAATTATTTTATTTTGAAAATCTCACGCCACCAGAGAAGAAATTAAATAAATTATAGGATATGCATTTATCGATTTAACGACAAAGCATCCTAGGGCTAATGGTTTATGGGAAGAGATGCTTTTGTTTTTAGTTAGAGACTTTTTAAGGGTTTGTATAGACTATTAGACATTTTATTTCGGGGCAGAAGACATGAAAAATGTACAATGCCCTTACCGAGATTCGAACTCCGGATCTTCCGACCGCTATCTGGATGTGCTTCTAATTACACCGCGAAGGAACGAGGTAAGAAGGGAGAAAATACCTTACAGGTTAAGTTAGGTTAGGTTAATTGATTAAGACAAAGCAACTCGAGAGCTATCCGAGTATGCCGAGGACTGTTTTCCTAAAGGAATTTCAGGAGAACTATCTCTCACTCCTGTTAGAAGGTATTTCTCTCGGTTACGAAATGGTAATTTAATAAAAATTTTATATAAAATGTTTTTGTGTACAGTTTTACACAAATATACCGTTACACATGACATATTAAGTTTAAGAGAATAATGTGCTGACAAAATTCCAAAGTCATTCCGTTTTCCATTCAGATTTCATAAAATTGTTAATTTCCTGCTTGTATGAGTGGATTTGTAAATGTTGTACTTGCTATAATATTAATATTGTATGGTTTACTACTTCAAGAAACAAGCAACATCTTTTTTTTCTTCAGAATTTCGACTCAATAAAAATATCACTCACAGTTCTTAAAACACGCTAATTCTAAGGCGTTCCTAATTTTCCGGCCTAAAAATCTCTAAAACGTATATATTTTATGATGCTGAAATTCAGTCGTCCTTAATGATTCCAAGACTTTCTCATTCCAAGATTGAGTTTCTGATTTTAAAAGCAATAAAAGTGAATGATAAGATAGCTAAAGCTACAATGTTCTAAATTACTGAGGATAGAAGAAAATTATGTTGCGCTCATTTAAAAGGGTGGTAGGGTTTTGTGATAATTTGAAGAAATATTCAAGCTGTGAAAGATTTGGTTTGCAAGTGAAAATCTGCAAAAGATTTTGCTTAACTGCTCTGTAAGAACTGTTAAAATTTCGCAGCTTTTTAATAACTATTTAAATATTAATACTAAATTATTAATATGAAGGAACACTGAAATTATTTTTGCAGTAAAGAGTAAACTTCATCAGTTAACTTTTAAAGTGTTTTTCAGTTTTTTATTTCAGTTCTGAATCTTTTCATAATGGGTGTCTTTTCAATTTTTTATTTATTTGCTTGATGGCTACAGTTTTTTTTTCTTGAATACATGAAATAATTACGATGACAGCTGATTCATGAAGAACGTAATACAATCGTGACAGCTTTAACGCTTTTTAGTTTTAAAAAAAAATTTCTTTTATTGTTGACAGACAATTTAGATGAAGACACAGTTAAATTGACGCTAAACTCGACCTTTTCTTAATAGAAATTTTGTATTTTTAATGACTGAAGAAAGAAAGTGCAGCTGCAGAGAGTGAGCTTGAAAGGCAGCAAAGTGAAAGAAGGAATGTAGCGTTTTTAAGATGATAAGTTGATTAAAAATGATCAATTTATCATCCTACTTCACCTTTATCCCTAATAGTTATTTTTAATTTTTGATTGACAAAATTGAATTTTTATTAGCTGAAGCGTTATGTAAATATCTTCGTTTGGTTACGAATCATCTCAGGGTTACGAAATTTGGTACATAGGTGAATCTAGACAAGAGCTAGTGCACCTCGAGATTTGATTTGAAGTGATTTTCTTCAAAATTCGAATGAGATTTTTTTTTTTTTTAATTTTATGTTTTTTGATGAAATCGCATCAAATCGATAATTCTCTCTCATAATATCACTGTTGTTATTTTTGCTGATATCAGCACTGTTGCCTCTAGGAAAAATGAGAGGGATAATTCTGTGCAGTTTTTATATTTAATATTTCTCTTGGATACTGGACGTTTGTCGAGAGAAGGCAACGGGAAGTTGATAAATTCATTTATTAGGATAATTAATATTTGTACTAAGGGATATTGCTTATTTCATTGTAATTTTTTATATGTAATACATTTTTATTGAAATTTATGTTGTTATTTTTTTTTTTTTTTTTGATAAATTTGTTTTGCAGAGTAAATTTCTGCGCAGTTTTTAAATTTGATATTTGGTGTTTCCTTTATGCATTTTTTCACTACATTTAAAAGCCAGACAAAGGCTGGCCACGTATCGGCTAGTTGTATATAAAAAAAAGTGTCTTTTAATTTTATATGATTTATGATGCATTTTTGCTCTGTTCCTAATCGACTACTTTATATTAATTAATTAATTATAATTTCTTTTTTTTTTCCTGTAGCATATTTAACCTTTCCCTGACAGCAGGATTTAACATGATGTTGGTATATGTTAATTTAATAAGTACTTACATATTTTAAAACATGCAGTTGAAGTCAAAACTATTCAATATCCACTGCTTAGTTTAACATTGCAAAATACTATTATTATAAGGTATAGCCAGGCGCCATAATTCTAAGCATTGTTAATGTCTGAAATATTTTATTCTTCATCTTTAAAACTAACATTACACTGAAGGTATGTGTGTTTGCATTATAATAGAAATTTTATTATTAAAATGCCTTCACATTTTATTATTCACATCATAAAAGATCACATCATATCAGTCATGCAAAAGCCTAAAGCCGAAAGACAGAACACCCACAGAACCCCTCTCCCATCTTTGACATCTTTCAATGTGTGTCCACTTCAGTATCGTTTAAACGTTGTTAGCCTCATAATATTTTCTCAGTTACTATTTTTCTAAAAATCTTTTTTTTTTAACTACCATTTACTATTTTCTAAAATGGTAAATTCGCTGTTGAAAGCCGTTGGGTTACAAAGCATAGATATAGTAATAAAAAAATCTGGAAGCTTTCGGATTTTATATTACGCCAAAAAGGAGTGTTTTTTTTTTTTTTTTTTTTTTTTAAATTTTCAGACACATACACGTTTTGAAAAGTATGGCTAAAAATACTTAAATACGTTGGGCTAAAAATACTTAAATGCGGCATATCTTTAGAATTTCCGATAGACAATCTCGTGCGCTGGAAATAAAAATGTTTTATTTCCTACAGTATTGCCACTGCTCGCTTTGAAATTGTTAAGTTTTTTAATCAAAAATTCGTTAACGCTTTACAAAATATGAAATATACAATAAAACAAATTCCAAATTCGGGCTTCCAGGTGCGGTTCGGATGGAGGACTACGTTACTCAAAATTTGATGTATCTAGTTACCGTTGTTGTTTCACAGAGCAAGAAACCTACACACATTCATAAAGATTCTTCATTTAGTTTCTTTAAATATAATACAGGGCGATAATATTTGGTGGCAACAATTTTAAAAGTGATTCGGACATATAAAGCGATTTAACGCAAAATGCCATTTCGAGACTAATAATAGATCGCACATTGTACAATAAATCTGATTTCAGTCAGAAAGTTGGCAACAGCCATGAGAGCGGCCAAAAAAAAAAAAAAAAAAAAAAAAAAAAGAATTATAGCAATTGTTACACAAATATATATTGCTACTTCAAATCTGAGCATCAATGACATCATGAGTTGTTTATTAAGGCCTATTTCTATGTTGTATAGTTAACATACCGAAACATTGAAGAGATATACAATACTAATACTTGAATAAATATTGAATAAGAAACATGTGTGTTAAAAATAAAATAATTTTATGCAAAATTTTAGCTTTAAAAAAATTCCGGGTAATTGTTATACCTTTATTGGTACTTCCTGTTTATTCGCGCTTCCTTGAAAAGCTTTCAACTGACTGGCAACTTTACGAATTGACGGGAAATATTTATTAATCTTTCCGTCTGATGAATTTTATTCTGCTCATAAATAATAAAAAAAAAATGCAGTTTTAAGATAAACGAAATGTTATGCGAAAAAATAAAAACTATGTGCCGGATAAATATAAAGCGTGCAAATCCCCATACACTACGATATGTGTATGGTATACGCATATTGCATTGCCTGTTGTCTGATGTATAACCACGGAAACAAAAAACAAAGTGACTCTACTGCTTCTTAACTCCAACTGTTTAACTTTCTGGTCCATCGAGCTGTAAAATGGCTGAACATTGGTAGTTTCGACCTGAGTTCGATTCCAGACGAATTGACTGGCTGCATGGACGTTTTCCCCATGTGTAACATGTATACGAGTCAACTTCCCTTAGAAATTCCTCCATGAAAGCATCTCTTCCTCAGGTAGAAAGCCCTCGTATGCTTTGCCATAATCAACTAAACCAACTCAATTTCCTATCTTCAGATGCATGATGTACACTCGGAAATGCATAAAAAAGAGCAGTTCTACAGAATGTTGAAACCGGAGAGTAAATAATTATAAATTATCTATTTATTTCAATATAGTTCTTTTACATTGATAGAAATTTTAATGTATTCAGCATAATATTCACGTCGTTTAATATTTGACTCAGAATGAGCAAAAAAGATGTAATAATTAATAATTTTCATAAATTACTTAATTATCACTAATGCTCATGATAATGAGCTACTTATGAAAAGTTATTCCGCTTTCTTTTTAAAAATAATTGGTACTATTGTAAGTATTGTTGACGCGACAGGCATTCATTGGAATCAAAAATATATGCTTGGAGAGATAGTATTACTATATCTATGTTACAAAGGTAATTAGAATGCATCCTCTGTTTGCGTTAATTTTTAATTTTCACGATAAACTCTTCTATTATCATCAACACTTTTTTTCAGCTTTTAAAGATCACCGAAACACTTCAAAGGTCTTACAATAAACTTAATGCTTCTTTTTACTTCACTATTGTTTTATAAGATTTCTCAAATACATTTAAAAAAACATTTATTTAGGAATTTATGCAATACATTTTAGAATTCTCACCCTTTGTTCTTTAAATTTGCAGCTCCTTTTTCTTTCTTTTATTTGATCTCTCTGCCCGATGTCTTTTATACTTTACTTACTTTTTTCTTTTACGCCATATATTTCTCTTCTTTATGCGCCTACGAGATCGCAATGAATCTTGAAACTATACAAGAAATTGTTCTACGGTTCGCTTGCTTTGACGTCTTTTCGAATACCCCCTGAAGAATTTTTTCTCCTATTTTTATTTTTATTATTTCTATAAAAACCTTTCAATAATAAGGAATATTTATTGAAAATAAGTGATTACGGCATAAATCAGCTGTATATTTCTAGTTGTACGGGAAAATGTGTCCCATCCGTAATTTACGACGCCTTACGCAAGTGAAATTTCATGCCTCGTTTGGCCGTCGTAACAGGGACATCTGGTACTACTTCTTTGCTTCTATTGAAACAGTGCTTGGAAGGTTAAGTATGTTGACTAGTGGTTTGCTCTTAGTATTATTCTGAGAGATGAATCTTTGTAGAAATTTAACTGCTATTCATACAGGCTGTTAAAAGGAACTCTTATATAAATATTGTAAATTCCCAATTTACCGTGTAAAAACGTGGGCGACATTCAGTGGCTGATTTACAGCTATGGAGTATCTATCCCGGGGCTAAAATCTCTCTGTGAGCCAGCACATATATTAGGTGTACATATATTTAACTTACGGTTCTTCAGAAGCACTTTAATTAGAGATCTGAAGTGATCCGCCCCTCCCCTCCCCTCCTTCTTTACGCTCCTAGCGACATCCCCGATTAATTCAGAACTACGGTTAATCTAAGAGCTGTCAAAACATACGAAAGAGAAAGACGCAATACTATAATTAACAGAAAAACAACATCATTAGAAAGTTACCTGTGTTTTCAAGCAGTTAAATCTGAAGAATATATTAATTTGGTTATGTAAACTAAATCAACATCCAAAAGAAAAAAAACATATTGTAAATTATGGAAATATTACAAGGTATGACAATAGCGCTTGATGAAAAAGATTCTTTCCTAAATCAGGGAAGGTTAATGTGTTAAGACCGCTGAATACTGGGAGTTCGCTCCGGATTCAATCCTAGGCGATAGGACTGGCTGCGTGGTAGTTTCCCTGATTTTTTCCATGTGTAACATAAATACTAGTCAGTTTCCCTTAGAAAGTCCTATACGAAAGCAACCCTGCTCCCACACTTGAAAAAGCTAACCTAAACTTTCCCTAAATCAGAAAAAAATATTTTATGCTCCTTCAAAACAACGTCTGTGTTTGAGCTGCAATTTTGACAGCTACTTTAGTTCCTGAAAGCTGTAGGAAAGGTCCTCTTTTGGTATCTCATGAAAAACCCCTTATCACATGGCTTCCAATGTCTGGAAAAACTGGAAATTATTTTACATTTACGGCTGTTTCAGGTGCATGAATAATTTGCTACAGTAATACAGTGGATGATCTAAAATCCTCTGCCGATCTGCTTCAAGAGCAAGTCCAAATGTGGCCGGACATTATCATGGAGAAAAAACGAAGGATCTTCGTTTGCATATTTCAGACGTATACGACGGATCTTTTGTAATAAATATGTCAGAGAAACGTTGCACGTATTAGCCTTCATTGTTTGTCTTTCTGGCTAAAATCTTAACTTTTTCAATGTTTTTGTCATCACGAGAAGCCGCAGGCATATCACTTCTAATAGCGTCTTCACTGGAATCCCATCCGTCCTGAAAACATATAAGCCATCCATAATCACTACTTTAAAAACACTTTAGAGTATATCGTTTTTGCTGTTTGAAGAGTTCCATCATTAAAAGTAATTATTAATTATGTAGGGTTTATATTTATTTTAACTAACATTTATTTTAAGTTTAAACTATCTTTCCTGTCAAGCCTTACTTTCCCCTGGAACTGCCAATGCCAGAGTATGTAAATTTTAGTTGAACGCGCAAGGATTCAAATTATCAGCGGAAGTATTCTGAGTTAAATAGAAAGGAAACGAGTTCGAGGTGTGCTGTTCTTACTTCACGAGCGCGGAGGTAGTTAGCCAGATATTGAAGAACCCCGCGTTTCGGCCTGTGTGCTTGCCTTGAAGAATTGTTAATCGTTCAACGTGATCTTCAAGTTTGCTGAATTAGCAGCGGTATTGTAAAACGCGGTGAGGTTAGTTACTTTTAGAGAGCCTCGTAGTTAGAGTCTTGTTATTAGTTTCTTTCAGGTTCTTATTTTTATTTTACCGCCGAGTTGGCGTAGTTTGTGAGCGTCAAGAGCACGCACTTGTAATTTATTACGTTGAATAAAAAGGGACTTAAACCCTTAGCAAGACTCTGTCATTTATCCAGTTTCAACAGTCACCTCTTGGTTGTGTGCAAGTTGGAGGCGTGCAACTCTACAATTATATTCCATCATCATCCTACTCATTTAGCGATTTCCACAGAATCCTTCCATCAAAGTTTACAGCATATATATAAGTGCACTTTAAAGTGGCATTTAAGATTTTCTAACAAAATATTATTTAATTAAGATCTTTACTATTTGCTTTATTTCGCCACAAGGTTCGCTCATTCCGTAGTTTATTATGGAATGAGCACTATGTAGATTTGAACGGCAAGCAGCTTCATAATGTTCGAAGAGCTGCACAAAACTGTACATGAGAGCTTTAACCTGCCCTCCATTACTGGATTTCTTTACAAAGTTTTGCTTTTTGTTGGTGATTCCAATACTGTTTTTAGCTAAATATTATAGGGAAGAATAGATTTGGTTTTGGTAAGCTGGACATTTGAATCTCTCGTGGTCTAGGAGAAGCTTGTAGATTCTAATAGAAATAGATTAAATTATTAAATTATTTGAATTTTAACGACTTGAAGAAGCCAGGTAGAAGAGACTGCTAATTTTATGCTGTGTATATTAATTTAACCCTTCACAAAGGGTGAGGTAGGATAAATTAAAGATGAATATATATTTGTACTTCTTGTTTAGAAATTCTTGTGGTGAAAATTCCCCTCTAGATTACATGCGAGAACTTGAGTTTATGCTAGCTGAACTAGCTTAGTTCAACTGAGCACAGGTGTTACACAATTTCATTTCCGTGAACTTGTTTCAACAAGTCGTGAGCTTGAAGCAGAACGTTCGCTGATTTTACTTTGCAACCATTAAACATATTAGAATGTTACTAACAGAAATCTTTTAAGTCTATTTCGACACCATATCCAAGTCTTCCATGAGAAGCAGTGGGGACAAGGTTTATTTGTATTGTTAACGACGCAGTTTTAGTGTCTCCTCATTCTTATCTTTTTCTGAAGGAATCAAACAACCTGCACCTTCTACTTCGATTGCGGCTGATTCAATACATTAAAAAAAGGGAAAAAAAAGAGCGACGAATAGAACATGTAAAAAAAGCTTGAGAGTGAAAATGTCAAAGCCTTGCTGACAAAGAAAAAATATACCATAATTTCTATTTTGATTGTAGTGGTCGGGAAAATTTGACATACTGAAATAAAGAAAACGAGAATGCTATTTATACTGTTATATAATTTGTTCTTTGAGAACCACAGATCTTTGCTTTGTTGATCACAGTTTGAATCTTTGGAAACCACAGATACCACAGCAATCACCTTTTTTTTTTTAATTGTTTCATTCTACAGAGATAAATAAATATGTAGTCAAGAAAACAAGTAATTTCTGTATATTTTCAAAGCTAAAGAAGCGAGCTGTGAGATCTATTGCTTGTTTTGAGATCACGTCATGTCCAAAGGATTGTTTCCAAAGAAACCATTTTGTCGTGCAAACAGAGTTATTTCTTTGGAAGGATCTAAAAGCCCCAAAACCAAGTGTATTTATCAAAGATTCTAACACGTCATAAAATAAACGAAGACACTGAAAATATTCTGCATTGCATTCCAGGTGAATATCTGCCACTTTTCGAGAAAATCGATATCTGGCATAAAAATCATTTTGATAGATTTCGAGAAAAATATTTGTGAAAGTGAAAAGGCATAGCTGTTTATGAAATATAAGAAATGTTTTTTTAATTTAAAATATTTTTAAATTACATTAATTTAATTTTTTTATTTTTTTAGTTAGCTTTTAATATTTGAAATGACTTCATAGTTTTTCTAGCTTTCGCATTATGTTCTGTGCTGTTATCAGACCGTCGTCGAATCGTTTTTGCCATCACATCAATCAACTGCAACGTCTGTCAAAATATCTGTTTTCGCATCTGTTGCCATTCCATGCGATACGAGTTCACTAATTTATGTTTCAAATAATTAACAATTCACTGTTTGTAAGAACTTTAAATTGAAAGATTTAAGAATAGTAAAGGTACCTCTAAATAATATAACACTTGTTCTGCATCACCCTCAAGCTGTGGAAATCGTTTCAGTCATATTCCTCAGTTTCTTAGAACCCTCAAGTTAATAAAAGAGTTTACTTTAAATATTCAGTTAAAGTTTGTGATTATCATAATTAGAAGCTAAGATGGGACGATAAGTCACCAGACAATCTTTACGGCTTTAAAAATATGGCATTTTATAGTAGTGTAGAACCATATAATGCTTATACTAGTATAATAATACCGATGGAGTAAATATTAATATCAATAAAATTAATATCTACATGATAACTGTATTACTAATTTTTAATTATATTCATAGGCAAAGGTTTTATATAAAATTAAATTTCCAAAAGTCTAAGAAGATTTGACTTAGTCAAACTACAACATGGCAGTCTTATTTTCTTAGCCCGAAACGGCTAATTAGTCTCGAAATGGAATTTTGAATCAAATCGCTATAAAAGCGTCCTTTCGCTTTTCATCTGAGTTTGCTGCCATTCAGCAAAATGTAAGATATTTTTCTGTCAAATTGAATTCGTCTGTTATGGATTAACAAACCAAGCTATTTCAATACAACAGATCCACTTCTTAAGAATATTCGTTTCTTATTTTGAATCGGATGGATTTAAATAAAAAAAATGCATTTAATGCCGGATCTATTTAATTAAAAATATTTAATACTTTCATAGAATCACATTATATTTTTTATTATTTCTTTCATATTTTTAACAGAAAAGGGAGTTAGCCCAGAAGGCCTATTAGACTCGAAACGGCATTTTGCGTTGAATCACTTTTCAAATTGTTGCCACCGAATATTATCGCCCTGTATTATATTTAAAGAAATTAAATAATGAAAACTCTACGTGATTGTATGCAAGTTTCTCACATTGAGAAACATCGACGGTACCTAGAGATATCAATTTTGAAAATCGTAGTTCTCCACCCGAATATGGGCACCTGGAAGCCCAAATTTTGAATTTCGAATTTGTTTTATTATCTCTCGCATATTGTGTGTGAAACTCTGATGAATTTTTTATTAAGAACCGCAACGATTTTATAGCGAGCAGTGGCAACACTGTACTGAATAAAACATTTTTATTGGCACACCAGCGGCCGAGCGGTAACGTCGCTGAACACTGGTAGTTCGGTCCGAGGTTCGAATCCCGCGAACGGGCTGGCTGCATGGGTGTTTTCGTGGTTTTCCCCATGTGTAACGTGTATACGAGCCAGTTTCCCTTAAAACGTCCTCCACGAAGGCATCTCTCCCTTAAGGCAGATAGCCCTCGAGTGCTTTGCCGTAATCTAATAAACCAAACCAAACCAAAACGTTTTATCTCTAGAGCGCGAGATTGTCTATCGAAAATTCTAAAGATAGGTTGCTCTTAAATGTTCTTAGCCCAAAGTGGTGTTATTCCAAAATTTTCTCGAAATGTGTATGCGTGGCTAAATGGAAAAAAAAATGTCCATTTAGGCGTAATATAAAATTTGAAAGTTTTGAGATTTTATTTTTTTTTAAACATTGATGATTTTTTTTATTAACAATCTCAACGATTTGAAACCGAACAGTGGCAGCACAGTACAGAATAAGATATTTTTATCTCTAGCGCGCGAGACTGTCCATCAGAAATTCTAAAGAGATTCTGTTTTTAAATATTTTGTGGCTTTGCTGTTGAATTTTATGCGGCGTAAGTGATATTTAATAAAAGTTAACATACAAAACGTTAAAAGTAAAAATACAAAAAAAAAAAAAAAAAAAAAAAATTGTAAGCCATCTTACTAAGAAAACTGAATATTGATGCAATGAATTGAGAAAAGACTGAAAAAACAGAAAAATGTATGCGAATACTTAACACTGCATCTGGAATTCTAAGCATTAATGCTATGGTGCTTTCAAATTTTTGTGGTTTTGCTGTTGTTTTGTATATGGTGTAAGTGTGAAGATGATGATGCTTAATAATAAAGCTGAAAATAAAAAAAAAAATTTAAAAAATGAGTTAACAGTAGTGAGTGCAAGATCAAACTGGTAGACTGCGAGCTCAAGCGAGAACGTAAAAACTTTTAACAAATCCTTTTTTGGTCTTTCGTTCAAACCTGAAACCTTTCAGATTTTTTCTTATTTATTTTAATGGAAACACTATGATTTTAGAGCAGAGCATTATTAATTTTTAATGTACGTTTAACTAACATCTTCTGTAGAATACTGATTCTATATTTCATAGGTCAAGTGATAACTGTAATACAAATTTAACTTTCTTTTCTTGAAAAGCAGAGTTGCATAGCATTTTCTTTGTATTCTTTTAGTGAAAATAAAAAGGCTTAAGATAAAAATTTCGGAGTTTATTATGCACGAAATATATTGAAAAATAACACTCATATTGAAAACGACTATCTCAAATTTGAAACGTTTCAATTTTCTATAAAAGACCTTTTTAATTACAAAAGTAGCTTTTTTGATTTAAAAGAAATGCAAAAAATTCAGTTTTGTAGTAGAATTCATGATAATGGCCGTAACTAGTTTGATTCTCTTCGGAATCGAATACTTTCCTAAGCAGTAATAAATGCTTTAGATTCATTGGAAATCAGCATTTGAAAACAATCATGTAAAATTTTCTACCAATAACGGCGCACAGCGAACAAAAGTGAAGGCCAAATATTTAAATTATGTTGTCTTTCTTTGTCCAAGCTCGTGTTTATGAACGTAGTTTCCAGTAGTCTAATAAGGTTCAAGAGGTCTGTTAATGCCCAAATTAATGAAGAGATTCAATACAAGGACAAATGAAAGCTGCTGTTTATTGCACACAGCATGATGTAGAAGAACTCTTCTGAATCTTTATATCATGAATGAGCCATTAAGTACGCATTCCTTTTTTATGTGTGCGTGCAGTTGCATAATAAAAAAATATAGTATGTAGGAAAAGTCTTTTATTAGGGGTTCAGGTATCCTTAAATAATTTTAAAAATCGAAATTAAGTTATACTTTTATATAAAAAATAAATTCTTACAAGCATCTTAAAACAAAATCCCATATAAAAATTCCTTCTGAAATCAAAGTTCTGATGAAAGCATAATTCTAAGCCTCTACAATTTTAATGACCAAATGGTTTCTTTACATTTGTATTTCAAATTCTTTGCCTTAGATCACATAATCTATAGATAAAATGCTTCAATATACAATTTTACATAGAAAAAAAGTTATATGTTATATGTTTATTACGCCCAAATTGGTGGTTTTTTTTTTTTTTTTTTTTTTTTTTTTTTTTTTTTTTTTTAGTATTTTGTGGTTACCTTTATTTATTAAATATCATGTTCTTCGCACTTAAAACATTAAATTAAATTCAACAGCAATATCACAAAATATTTAAAAGAGCATATTTTTAGAGTTTCTGATACAGAGTCTCGAGCGCTGGAGATATTTTTTTTCCGTACAGTATTGCCATTGCTCGCTTTGTAATCTTTCAGTTCCTTAATCAAAAACTCATAAATGCTTTACAAAATATGAAATCGATAATAAAACAAATTCCAAATTTAGGCTTATAGATGCCCATATTCGGGTGGAAACGTACATTATTCAAAATCTGATAGTACTAGGAACCGTTGTTTTACCACAATGCGAGAAACATACATACATTTATGCAGATTCTTCATTATTTAATTTCTTTAAATATAATACAGTGTTCTAATATTTAGTGGCAGCAATTTGAAATTTAAAGTTTTCAACGCAAAATGCCAAAATGAAATTAACAGCTCTTCTGGGCAAATTGCCCCTTGGGGCTAAAAATATATAAAATATATAATTACATATGATAGAGAAATCAACTTATTAGCATATGCTTCCATATAATAAGCAATTTTAAAAAGAAATGCGTTTTACAAATTTAAGGTAATCTCAATTAGAATTTCATAAAAATATAATGCTTGCGGGCAGGATTTCGCTGAACTGACTATTTAGAATATCGAGAAATTTTTATTTGTATAAAGATTTATGATATGAAGATTTTATGTTAAAGTGACTAGACTTTATGATCGTGAGATCGCCCAGATCCTGAAGGCAGCCAAATGTTTTAATGTAGCGTGTCGCTTCAGAAAATTGGTTCGTAAATATTGTGTAAATACGTTCACAAATTTCTAATAAATCGAATAATGCTTTAAAGCAAAATGACCAACCAACGGACCTGTGTCCTAGTCAATGCTCAGCCCTTGTTTTGAGTCCCCAGTTACCTCGAATACTTTTTGATGTTTTAATATTGAGATTAATTCGTCGAGAGAACTAAACTTTATCGACTGCTCAACCCATCCGAACGCACAGACAGAACTAAAATGTTTTATGCTCAATGATCTCTCTCAGATTGATTTTTACAACCCACATTTTTGGAAACATTTCTTGTGGGCGTATTTACACAATATCGACATTTCTTGTAAACATAAACATTGATCAGATGAGGGCCTCTGTAGTGGTTTGAAAGAGAAATGTCAATATAGTTTTATTTTCATCCCTACACATGCATATTTTTAAACATAATATATATATTTTTTTTTATGTTCGTAATACTTTTTTGTAATCTCAACCGGTGTCGAGGTTACAAACATTTTAATAGCTAATATTATTAATTAATTAATTGT
Organism: Stegodyphus dumicola; assembly: GCF_044657685.1. Taxonomy (NCBI): domain Eukaryota; kingdom Metazoa; phylum Arthropoda; class Arachnida; order Araneae; family Eresidae; genus Stegodyphus; species Stegodyphus dumicola. Next base: position 138,275,029 of record NC_140776.1, read on the forward strand.
TTTAATAGTTAATATTAACAAAAAAGCATAAAATTATATAAAACAAAACATATTATTTATGTTCTTTTTCCGAGGGCCTTTTTTTTTATAGATTAAAAAAAGCATGTAATTATTATTTTTTGAATGCTTCCAGCTGCAGGTGTATGTGCATGCTATATAAATTTTTTCTTCACCAGTTTTCCCCCTTAACTTTTCTGAATCATCTTAATCAAGATACTAATTCTAAGAATAATAACTAAAGTATAAATAATACGTAAAGAAAGCAACTCATTATTCAAAGGTCATTCATCTCATATTTTAAAGCTAACATCAAAAGGGCTCACAGAATGCAAATCATAAATTTAGATCATAATAATAACGTTTATGCCATTTTATTAATTTTAATGTTAGAATCTCAAAATTCACAATTTTGAAACACAAAACTTACATCTTACCTGCTTTCGAAAATAAAAGTCTTAAAACGTAAGAATCTATTTTAAAATGTTTTGCAAATCTTTGCCATTCACAGCATCGAAATAAAGAATAATTAAACTAACCATTTTGATATTTTCTAATGTTTTCAGACACTGAATTAGAACTCTTGTGTGCCAAAAACTCATTCAACTGTTGTGAATAATTTTACATGTAAAGATATTCGTCGCAAATCATTCGGATACTTTCATGAATTCATGTCTCACATATAAATAGTATACATTGCGTCCACTGCACATTCGTCTTTCCTAATATAAGATGTTTTAAATATTTTCTAATAATAAGATTATAATATGATTTTTATAATATAATATAAAATTATCTTCGCTTGTAATAAATAAACATCTAATTATAATTGACAAGAATCGTATAGCTTCTCAATATCATGAAGATGTTTTGGTGCTACCAAAAGAAACATAGTATTCAATAACTAAAAATAATCGTGTTCCCTGAATATACCTTTTTAAGGAACTCGTCAGGTCAAGAAGAAGGCTGATTTGAAAGTAATTTATGGATTCCTATTCCATTTGCATTTCATACATTAAAAATGGACAGTAAAATTAAATCATCTGAAGAATTTCAAATGAACCACATTTTGAAAATAGTATAAAAAGTAAACATGACTATGACAATTTAGCTTCCGAAGCAATTTTTATGAGAGATTAATTATTCAATGAAATGCTGACAAATTATTCAATAAAATAATTGCATTTAAAGATTATGAAATATTCAAATTAATTAAAAATAATTTTCCTAGCAGCGAAACTTATAATAGCAATCGTGTTTCTTTCAAATCTATAACATTATAAACTAAGCTTTGCTTATTAGGAACAATTGCAGTAACACAGCATATATATTTCTAAAATAAATACAAGGAAACCTATGCCAACCACATCTGAAAAGAGAGGATATTTCTAAGAACAGAAATCCATGTTTTTCTATTATTAAATAATGAATAATAAGTATACATGTATGTATGCATGTACTGTATGTTCCTCGCATTGTAGAAAAACGGTGTCACCTAAAGTCCCCGAATTTTGAACACATGTAGTTCTCCATCCAAAATCGAAGACCGAATTTTGAATTTCGAATTTGGCCTTTATTTATTTCATATTTTGGGCGAATTAGTGATTTTTTATTAACAAACTAAGCGATTTAAAAGCAATGTATTGTCACTACTCAATGTTCGGCGTGACAGTGTGTTGCCACTCCGCAAAGTGTAATATAGTTATCTCACAAACTTATCAACAAATTCGACAATTTAAAAGTAATTATGCTACCATTTCTAGAAATAAAATACTTTTATCTTTCACAAGCCAGTATGTAGCCATTAGACAAAGCGTAAGATATTTAACGTTAAAATTTAATCTATCTATTAATGATTAACAAACTCGCACGACTATATCGCCATTCGGCAAAGGGTAACACATTAATTTTTTCTTACAGATTTAGTCTATATATTATTAATTAGCAAACTAAAAGAAGAATAAACGCTATTTTTCATCTTTATTATTTGTAATTACTAGCTGGATCTAAGAAACTACATTAAATGAGCTTATTAAAATCATTGCATATTTCTCTTTTTTGTAATAATGGAATTCAAAATTTAGGCAGCTGATTGCACGAGCTGTTAGTTTATCATAAAGCAAACAACCAAAAATTTTGATGAGATTCTATTAAGAAAATTTCTAATGTCAAAGATTTTAATGCCATGCTCAACTACAAAATTTGTTTCTAATTCTAATTAACACCCTGTATCAGTTTTTTTTTTATTAGTTATCAACAAGTTTCGTTTTAGATGAAGCAAAACCTATTGATAACGAATAAAATTCTACAGCAATTCAAAATTCTCAACTATCCGTATCCCATCATCCCCTCTTTTTTAAATTTTGTTTAAAAAGAATATTTGATTACAACAGCAGTAACGTTAACTGACAACTGTGAAATAGTTTTTAAATTTGAAAAGAGAAGGGAAATGTATTTGAATGATTTTCTTGCTGACTTATATTTCAGAGCAACACTGAATTTACTGAACTGTTTGGTACCAGTTAAATAGTTTTCTTATAAGACTTTTTATAAGGTAGGGGAAAGTATGCCATTGAAAATGATCAAAGATATCAAGGTCAACAATGTTTTGTTGCACCAAAAAAAAAAAAGTTTTTTTTAACATTCTGGAATTCATATCAAAGCACATTTTAAAGTGATTAAGAACAAGAGGAAAAGTATTTGTCTGCGGACAAAAAAAATAAGTGAGATTATTAGAAGTCGCATTTCGAATGATGAGTATTTAACTGGGTTTATGACCGACATCAAAATAAAATTTTTTTCGACCATTCTAAAGAAACTCTACAACACAGCATGTTTTTAATAGTCTTAACTTAAAGTTGCGTGTTTATATTTCGAGTTCTATTTTTATTTCTTATTGTTTAACGTATAAATCTATTTCTCTTACGGCGAAAAGAGCAAATCCTTGCTCCGTTTCGAAACTCGTCATCTCATTGGCGGAGGGTTTTGACGTCACGAGCGCAACGAGAAACTTTTCCCCGCAATATCGTTTGAGCTCTCAGAAAAGATGAGCGGTTCTTGCAACGCGGCTTTGTAAGGAACGGTGTTGTGGTTTTCAACCCGTGAAAAATGCTCTTGTGGATACTTTTAGTGAATTTATTATCAAAAGGTCAGTTTAATTTTATATGTCATTTTTAGAATATTTACTATGTACAGAAAAGATAGCAGGGCTACGTTTTTCTTTGTACGTTGCATCATTGTGTTCCATGCGTTATATTAAAATTTTGTTACGTGGATTATCGCAATATTACGATACCAATTTTGGAAAACCAATGTTGCGGATATTTTTTTTCATCTTGAAAAAATACGCTTCGCTTCATAATTATTACATTTGATTTTCATATATTAAAAAACACCTAATTAATAGTATTCATAAGAGTTTTAATATTAAAACAATTTGTAATAATACTTTTAGAGTTTTTCATAAGAATGTTATAAGAGTTTTAATGTAAGAAATACTTGTAATGTTTTAAGTGTTTTCGAATGTTTCTAAGAGGTTGTTTGTTCCCCCTTCAATAATATTATTTTTAAGAATATCACACTTGGTTTTTCCATATACAGAGAGAGAAAGAAAGAGAGCGTGAAAAAAATAACTGAGTAACATAAAAGAAATAAAAAGTAAATAATACTATAACCTGATAAAAAATAGAATAAAATAATAATTAAGTGCATGGGGTAGCTTTTATTTAACACTTATCATTTTCGATGCGTTATAGAAGATATTATAGAATTTTTATAATCATTCAAAAACATTTTAATATACCTGCGTTCTTCATTTACTGTTTAATCGGTTACTAACTTTATTTACATTTTCTATCCTGATTCCTATTAAGTTTGAATTTTACAAGTTTATGCATAGGTGCGATTTCATAGAACTGTTTTAATATTACATCAGATGATAAATAGCAATAATTTTTGTGTGCAAAAGCATATACATCTTTATTGTAAAAATATAGTTTTGAGTAATATTCGATGTCGTAAATCCAAATTCTTAAATCCCTTTTACAGTTCAGAATCTCAGAAAATTTAAATTACATTTGAATTCCTTTCGTATTGATGATTTTAATCCTTTTACACTAGGTTTAGAACATCCAATATCCATACCTATTTCGCAGAAACTCCTGTAAATTTTGACTTTTCAGATAGATACATTACTAATAAGAGCCAATAGTTGATTAACTCATATTTTGTACCGTTTAAGCACTGTAGTTCTGTACAAATTATAATTCGAAAGGTATTGTGAATTAAAAAATACAAAATATTTCATTTATTATCTATATAATAAAAGCGTATTGCTCATCAGCATAACAAATTGAATGACTTAAAGAGTAATTTTTATGCGTTTTTTAGATCAAAAGAGCTTTAAAGTCTCGAAATACGCTTTTGCGTTGATTCACTGTAAATGCATTCTTCCTCTTTTCATTCCAGTCTAATACCATTCGGCAAAATGTAAGATCCCTCAAATTTAATCTATCTGTTATCGACTAACAGAAATTGAAAAAAAAGTCATTTTACCTGGACTTCTTAGTAATATTTTTTAACAACAAATACTTTATACTATATAATAAATGAAATAAGATTCTAACACCCTATAATAGGCTGACTGTAAAATTTCTAATTATAGCTCTTGTGCGCAATATCGTCTGTTTTAAAAATAATAATAAACTATTAAGAATGAAATTCTGTAGTCTCTACATATAATAAAAGAAAGAGTCTGTCTTTCGTCCATGCTGCGCGTAAGCTAATAGACCCAGGGCTACGAAATTTGGTATATAGGTGCAACTAGACAAGAGCCAGTGCACCTCGAAGAAATTTTTTCAAAATTCGAATCAGATTTGTTTTTTATTTTATCATTTCGATTTTATCGCATCATTTTGAATAGATTCATTCTTTTAGAAATGTGGTTTTGGTAACAGTTTTTCATTCAATTGTATACTGGACTGCTGACTGTTGAAAATCAGCCCTCTTGCCACTCGGAAAAATGAGGGCGATCGATCATTCTGTGCAGTTTTTAAATTTAATATTTCTCTTGGATACTGGACGTTTGTCGAGAGAAGGCAACGGAAAGTTGGTTAATTTATTTATTAGTATAATTAATGTTTGTGTTAAGGGCTATTGCTTATTTCGTTGTAATTTTGTTATATGTAACACATTATTTTTTTAATTTGTGGTCTTTCTTTTTAATGAAGTTTTTTCTGGAGAGTAAAATTCTGCGCAGTTTTTAAATTTAACGTTTGGTGTTCCCTTCAGGCATTTTCCTGGTACATTTAAAAGCCAGACGAACGCTGTCCGTGTAGCTGCTAGTAATATATAAATCAGAAGACTATTTATAATTTTATTCAATCGACAATATTAATTTTAAATCTTTAATATTCTTCTTCCACACCACTTTGCGATTAAAAAAGAAAGGTAAAAAGAAAGCCGAAATTGAAATTCTTTTGCGGGTTTGAACTATATTCAACAATAAAAATTTAATTTTGAGGCAAGTGTACATATTATTTTTATTCAGAATACAAGCGTAATATTTGTGTGATTTTTTTTCTTTTGATATTTATAAATCTTATTAAAGATCTCAATTTTTTTGAATTTTTAATTTTTTCCTACCTATTGAGAAAAAATATCTTACCTGAGATGTTAGATTGCAACCTGAAACTTTCAAAAATACCAGTTCTTTATATTGTTATTTATTATCTTATTAGCGGAAGTACCCGATGATAGTTAAGTTAGATTCAGAGTAATGCATTTAACAGCAGAGAGAACGATATAGCTGTAATCCTTCTTTAATAAGGATGCAAAAAATACAATTCGCGGTCATACATTTTTTATTCTGAGGCGATATGGAACCCACATAAAAAATTTCGATAGAAAATTGAGCTAATTCTCTCTCATTATATAAGCAGTAATGGCACGCAGTTTTTAATGATTTTCGTCTTTCTAATCAAATGGGCGTAAAAGCATAAGTTCCATCAATATTTCACCTTCAAGTTCAGTCGATTCAATGTTGCGAAACATTTATCATCATTGATCAGAAATCAATAACGCGAACAAACAAAAAGACACACAAACATGCATTCTTCTTTATATGTATAGATTTTGTAAAAATTACGAATTTTGATTAATAAAATCTTCTATCTGAAAGCGAGCAGTAGCAGCACTTTTCAAAATAAAGCATTTTTATCTCCAACTCGCGAAACTGTTGCCACTCGGAAAAATGAAGGCGAAAATTAGCGCTTTCAGAGTTTTTAAGTAATATTTCGGCTGATTAAAGTCGTACGAAGATGGGAATAGCCGTAATGCGTTCCCACGAATTTTTTGGAATCGGGGATAATGTATTTAATGTTTGGCAATGCTATTTTTATTTCATCGTTAAACTTCGAAATTTTTATTAACAAACTGTAGAGTTTGAAAGCGAGCAGTGGCAACAACTTTCGAAATAAGCAGATTTTCATCTCCAGCTTGCGAGACTGTTGCCACTGGGGAAAATGAAGGCGAAAATTATTGTTTTTTCGAGTTTTTAATTAATATCTCTGATTTTAGCTATTTCTTTTTGGAAGAAAGTGGACTTCGACCTTTAAACGACCCAGAAAAGAATTGTAAGAAGTTTGGTGCCGATAGCTACAGTAGTGACTGAGTTAATCGCGAACAAACAAACACACAGACATTCTTCTTTGTATATAATATATAGTATATAGATAGCAAAGCACTCTATGACTATCTGTCCAAGGGGAGATATATATTGCCAAAGAGGCGTCAGCCCGAAAGGCTATTAGTCTTGGAACGGTATTTTGCGTTTAATCACTATAAACAATCTTTATTATTTTTCAAATTATTGCCACCAAATATTATCGCTCAGTATTATATTTAAAGAAATTAAATAATGAAGAATGAATGTGTGTATGTATGTTTCTTGAACTGTGAAAAAACGAGGATACCTAGAAACATCAAATTTTGAATAATGTAATCCTCCACCCGAATATGGGTACATGGAAGTCAGAATCTTGAATTTCGAATTTGTTTTATCATCTGCTTCATATTTTTTAAATTTTAACGAATTTTTATTAAGAATCTCAACGATTGAAATCGTTGAGTGGCAACACACTGTACGGAATAAAAGGCGCGCCAGACTGTCTATCGGAAATTCTAAAGCTATGCTGTCTTTAATTATTTTTAGCCTAAAAGGACATTAGCCCAAATGCTCTCGAAACGTGTATATGTGTAAACGAACCCTCTCCCTTTGGGCATAATATCAAATCTGAAAGCTTTCATATTTTTTTTTATTTAATTTTTTTAGATTTAAAGATCTTTTTTTCAGTACAAACGGGATTAAGCTGAAAAGTATATCTTAGAATTAAAGAAATGCAGTATCGCTATTGTGCATTTCATAATGCTTAAATTATAAAAAAATGTTAAGCTTTCATATAGAACAAATTTTTTTAAGGAGAAATGCCCGATGAAACACGTTTCAGAAAAGATCTCTGTATTCATTAAAGAACATAACACATTTCCACGGCACAGTGATAAGCTTCTTATTGAAGATCACCTCTGATATTCATGACGAGCAATGTGCTAAAATGGATTAACATTGACCTTCTGAATTCCATGCAACCACGAGTTTCAATGTACACCAGTTTTGAGACGTCTGTGTTGTGTTCAACCCCCGTGCCTTAAATTAAAATATACACTGAGCGCCAATAAAGAACTAGAACAAATGCATCTGAAAACTGAAAGGACGTCATTTCATTGCATAAGCGAATAAAATATTCTTTTTGGTGATTTTCAGCGAAATTCTTTCGTTAAAAAGTAAACCAACAAGAAATAACTAAATATCGTTCAATTAGGAGGGAATGTCGCGTTTTCCATTTTTAAACCGCCATTTGTGGATACGGTACATTTCTGTATATTAAAGTTTAACTTGCTCAAGTAATTCCAAATAGTAAAAACTTAATTTAGAAACATAGCCATTTAAAATACTATAAACACAATATCTGAAAAGATAGTACTTAAAGTATTACAATGCTATAACACCTTTCACTTAAGAGAAGTAAATGACACATTTAATATAATAATATGATACAATATGCAACACTATTTGTTACTGAAGAACATCCTCAGTGTAGTAAATATTGATGTTTTTCATAAGTTCATAAAAATCTGTTCGTTATTTACTAGGAAATTCAAAAATTATAAGAAAACGCTAAATTATAAAATGGTAAATTTAATACTTAAGTGTTATAATATATAATATCAACGAATAATATGCAATTAAAAATTTAATACAAATCTTTCATCTGGAACCGAATCGCTTAAATAATGAAAAAACGTTCCTGGATTCTAAAATTGGAAAAAAACAAAGACAAAATGCAAAAGAATTTTCTTTGCGTTTAGAAGAAGGGTTTTGCGTTTTAGATTTAAAAAGCTATTATTTTCTGTTAATTCATTTTTAATCAAAATTTAGAAGACTTTCGCTTCCGTAACTATGAAATTTTCTTCCATGTTTATACGCTGAAGAGATATTATCTGTTATATTCTAGCGTGTGTATCCGCAAGTATTTTTGATTTTAAGAAGAAGAAAACCCTAAATATTTACTAGAAGAAGATAATACTTAAATTAAGTAGCATCAAACAACACTAATATTGAAATATAAATATACACAGTGTTGTCACTTACTCAGACTTGAATTATCCTTAAATCTGTTTTCTTTTGCAATCATATACAAATGGTTATACTAAAAACAAGCGGTAATTAAAAGGAATAATCCGCTGATTACTTGAATACTGGAAGTTTTTCACTTCAAAAGCATCCTTTCAGTGTTCTTATACAAAAACAGCAACTAACAAGATACGTGTCTCGCCTTCTTAGCATGCCTTGGGGGTGTAATGGCGAGCACGCTCGGCGCGTATTCGAGAGGTCCGTAGTTCGAGTCCCAGCGAGGGCATTGCTCATTTTTCATCTCTCTTGCTTCGAAATAACCTAATGTTTCTACAGTGGTGACCGAACTAAAGTGGTAGTTGGTGATGATTCTCCACCACTGGGGGTTAGGAGTCCCATTCGCCCTTTAAAAGGAGGATGATATAAGGTATTTCTTTCGCCTTCTTAGCATGCCTTTGTGGTGTAGTGGTCAGCATGCTCGGCGCGTATTCGAGAGGTCCGTGGCTCGAGTTGTGGTCAGGGAATTGCTCATTTTTCATCTCTCCCGCTTTCAAAAAATACCTGATGTCTCTAGAAACTTAAACACAAATAGCAAATTATAGCACTTAAATATATATTTAGCTGAAACTAATCCTGATATTGAAACTGAAAAGAAATACCATTTATAAAAAACAGTAGTATTTAAAACAATATTATTTAGAACAAACAATTTAGAACATTATTTTATTTTTTAGTTAAAAGATATGTGATATTATTTTAGTATATTCATTATTTTATTAAACAATCATTTAAATCTCGAAATAAATAGGTATCTAAAACTATGAATATATATTATCGTGGCAAATATGTATTTTATCTCACGTAGTTTTCTGATTTTCGAACAGTCAATTACAAGAATTGCTGAAAATTTCGCTCAGTTTAATGCTTGAAGTTCAAGCTTCTTAAATGCATTATTCTTTTCGTAATGCCCTCAACTAAGATTTTCTTTATAAGAATACATTTGAAGCTAAAATATAAAACAAGTCATAGCCCTCCAATATTATTCCATGTTTCAAAACCGGGTGATAACTTGTGCAAGAATCTAATGCTTTTTGAAGCGTATAAGTGAAATTTGGTTAAATTATTGGAGCAATAGGAAACACGCAACAGCATGTCTGTCTTCAAAACGTTACTTTCTGAATGCTCTGATAAATAAATGAAACTGATTAAGCGAAAATAATTATATACAACGTAGCATTTTCATTAAAGAAGACAGCATAAGAGAATTTTAAATTAAATATTAATTTCTCACTGGCTATGAAATCTGCAGTTTTCAGATCATTTCTAACACTTTTTAATAAGCTTTTCTTTAATCATTACTAGTTTTGTTTCAGTTTCTATTAAATTATAATTAAGAAAATTAATAATCTTGCTCTTTTATCTAATCGAATCCTTAGTTTTTATGGTGATATATCTATGTCGATTCGGAGCTCATGCTTTTAGTGATACGCATGACAAGTCAAATGATAATAATTAGTTTAATTAATTAATTAAAGTATTCCTGAATTTTGGCTGTGAGTAATGAAGTTTAGTTAAATTAATTATTTTTCAGGCTTTATTTTTAATAATAATAATGTTTTCAGTTTGGTAATTTTTGCAAATAAACCATTTTTCTTATTACTTAAAGATCATCAGATTACAAAACTCCTTCATTAAAAAAAAAATTCTTAACTTGCAGTGACATTTATGACCCACTCAAAAATCGGGAGAGATTTTTATTTCTTCGCTTACTTTCTTTATTTGCGTCGAATCCTTGGAGTGGTGTATCTAAGTCTAAAACTGATGTTCCACATGGAATGAGAGAAATCCTGTTACGATTTAGAAGAGAATCTTACAACGAAAAATGTCAAGAAGAAAATTAAAGCTTTATGGTCAGTGGCGGCGTTGAGATTTTTGCAGTCACTGCACTCATCTTCACGGGAAAATGTCTTGTTTTCGGTATCTCACGAAAGAGAATCTTTATAAAATTACTACAGGAACTCTAGCCTACTTTCCAGAACTGGATTCAAGTCATAAGGCACCCGAGAAAGACAGCTGTTGGTGTTACGCATTCTTCTGATCTCAAACTTAGCTAGATGAAGTCCATGAACTTTTTTCGTGGCCAAGAAACCAAGAGATAGCGCCTGTTGTTCGTCAGGGGTCTGGGCACTATAGGTGACAGAACGAGTTGGAAGACTTCTTTTCCCAATTTCAATGGAAAAGACCCCGGAAGACGGAGCTGGTAATCTTCTGTACCCTCTTTCTTTACGATCAGTCTCTCTAGTGGAAACTTTCATCTGGTAATTTTAACTATGCCTGTGCTACAAAGACACTATACATGTACAAATATCTATGCTTTATCTGGGATTCAATCCCGTGCCAACGAGATGGCTGCTGGCATTGCTAACTATTGTTTCGATCAAAGTGGTTTAAAAAAGGGCAAACTGGTCGGCGGGTCCTGGATGCCTTCATATCCTTATCACAAGTCTTGTTAAGTTAACGTAATCAATTAGGCTACAAGTCCTGTGTACCTGCCTTTTGACTTTAATTGGCAAATTTTCTAGAAGGATGCGAGGTATTTCAGTGCACAGGTTCAGATTTAACATCTCAGTCCGTTAGACGATGCAACCTCGTCGGTAAATCCTTCTTCATGTGATGGACTCGGATCGTAAGTTTGGAATTGAGACTACATTTTTCATCTTCCGATTCGTCTGATCTAGAAATTTAATGCGCTGTGACTATTCCATGGCTACTATTCATAATCTACAAACAGCCATACTGTATTTAATAGGACCAAGAGCGACTTTATTTACGATATAGCTGTTCATATATTATGAAAATGATTATATATTACAAATACATGTTATATATAATATTATAATGAAAATTTATAAACATTTTATTTCTGATCTATGAAAACGTTGATCTGAATATTTATGTATGTTCTTTACAACTTGAATAATATTTCAGTATTTAAACCCCCAAAAGAAAATTTTAAGCTAAAACAAAATAATTAAATATATATTCTAAAGATTAGGCTCTTTAAAATATTTTTTATATTTTTTAAATTTGGTTCCAAAATGCTTTTTAGTCTTAATTGTCATTATTTTACATTTTTAAATTTATATGTATTACATTCTCTGTTCTTTTTCATTTGACAAGGACTATCAAGGTAAATAAAAATATTTTGAATTGGTATTAATTTATGCGACAATAAATTCTACCCAAAATGTAAAGAAGAATTAGAAATATTTTGCCCAATCCATGTTGTGGAAAGCTACCATATACATAAGCAATCGTTGCCAAAACCTGAAGTATTATTTTTGGATGTCACTGTATAATTTATTAGTCTGTTCCTTATTGTTAGAATAATTCATGTAAAAATAAGAAGGGAAAGAATTCTAATCATTAGTAAAAAGTTTTTAATTAAAACAAAATTTTGAATTTTCAAATTTTAAATGTTTAATGAAAACAAATCTAAGAAAGTAGATTTTTAAAATGCACCTGAGTTTATTAAAACGATACAAAAGAAATTCTGCTAGTGAAATAGGTAATTAAAATTCTAGAATCTTAAATTTCATTCTTTCGACATAATTTGAAGTTTGAAAAATCACTACTACAATCACTCTTACATTTTTCCGGAATCTTTTAAAATAAAAGCAAGTTTAGAGAGAGCAAGATTATTGCAAGAATTAAGCATACATTAACCCTAAACATCGAATATTAAATTATCTCTATAAAATTAACAGTATAGCAGTCACGACTGTCATGGCAATAAGAGTACTAATGAAACTAAAACAATCGCGCTCTTTATTGTTATTATTATTATTCTTAAGATTATTAGTCCAAAAGGGGCAATTTGCCCAGAAGAACTATTAATTTCGTTTTGGCATTTTGCGTTGATTCACTACAAGCGTTGTTTCACTTTTCAAATTGTTGCCATCAAATATTCGCCCTGTATTATATTTAAAGAAATTAAATAATGAAGAATCTGCATAAATGTATGTATGTTTCTCGCACTGTTATGAAACAATGGTACCTAAGGCCATCAAATTTTGAATGACGTAATGCTCTTGCAAATATGGGCATCTGGGAAGCCAAATTTGAAATTTGGAATTTGTGTTATTATCGATTTTATATTTTGTAAAACTTTAACGAATTTTTGATTGACAAACTCAAGGATTTCAAAGCGAGCAATGGCAACGTTGTACAGGGGAAAAAAATTATCTCCAGCGCGCGAGATGTGCATTGAAAATTCTAAATACATGCGGATTTTAAAATTATTCTGCGATATTGTTTTTGAACTGAATTTTATGGTTTAAGTTTAAGTGAACATGATATTTAATAAATAAAGGTAACATAAAATATTTAAAAAAAGCCCTTTGGACGTAATTTAATATCTGAAACCTTTCAGATTTTTTTTATTATTTATGTTTTAATTAACGTTTCTATTGAATGTCATTAAAACTAATCTCTCTAAAGTTTTTAGTTTAAAAACTTAACTGCTTTTAAGTTAGGATTCAAAAGATTCAAAAAAGGGGGAAACCCACAATTATTCGAGTTTTGAATCTCCAATCTTATACAAAATGGGGGAAGGGGGTATGAGGGTTCGAATATAACATTTTTATTAACGGTCTCGCGTCTTACATATATTTAAAAGATTTTTTTTCAAAAAATATAAAGCATATTGTCATTAGAACAATTTATAACACATTATCCGCAAAAGACTTAACCTCCCGGTCTTTATTTTTGCAACCGTTAGTCGTAGAAATAGGTAATTAAAATATGTTAGTCGTAGAAATAGGTAATTAAAATATGTTAGTCGTAGAAATAGGTAATTAATATATGTATTTCTAATTATAAAAATGTTTCAACTACGACAAATATTCATGTTTTTGTATTTTTTAAATTAGAAATTAATTAGGTTGTATAAAATACGAAATTTAATTCTTTTACACTATTCTCTGGTTCTTATATTTAAAATAAGAAAACACAAAAACGCTTGACTTCCTTATAATCTCAAGGTTTTTAATTTTTAGCCTTCATTTAAGAGAAAGTTTCCCAGTAAGAAGTTAAATTTATTGAATGAAATATATTTTCAAGATTTCATTCTCCAGTCCTAGTAATTTTCAATAGAATTTTTCTTATGAATTTTTTTTGATATGCTTGTAGAACTTTTTATGAATTTAATCAATGTTTAATCCGTTATTATTTATATTTAATTTTGTTTTATATTAATGAATCTTACATTACTAAGTTTATCCACATACTATATGGTATGTACATTAATTATTAATTTTCTTTTCATCGTATTTAAGAGTACTTTAATAAATAAAATCTTTTATTGATTACTCAGAATTGTCTCAGCATAAAGCTGTAAGAAAATTACAACATAAAATGAGCCAAAGAACAAAACTTTCAAAATATCTAATTAAATATTTAAAATTTAATACCTAATTATATTACAAATATAATGTAGGGGTTGATATTGCTAACTGGAGCTATAGGTTAAGTTCTGCAGACCCTATTAGACAAGATAACGAGTTATCACTGCTTCTTAAATAGTCACTAAGTACTAAATCAGGTTTAATAACTCTTTTATTTAGCCTGAACTGAACATAAGGCATGGCTTGTGCTACAGACGAACCACAACTGGTGGCTTTTCAAACCACGCAATAACAGGCAATTGAGATTCAAACGTGGGTAACGTAATCTAAGACTACAAGGAATAGTTAATAGATAAGAAGACAGAATAAGAAATAAGCTGGCCCAGTTATTTTACCAGGTCTTAAGTTTAAAGCAAAAGATGGAGAGGATTTCACAGCCGGGATATCACTTTTCAATAAAACTAGCAAAAACTAACAACAGACGCTGAGTGCAACATGCTCTCTCTTTGAAAGTCTGAAAACCTTCAGTTTGTATACAGTCAAAGTTAATTTGCATTCTGGTGAGGAATACGGAGAGAAGAACTTATGATTATGATCAAAATCATAATAACTGATTAGTGAACATAATGTACCTTACATGTTTGATAACCTGAGTTCTGCCTTCTAAAGTAAATTTAAATCAATTTGGAGTTCTTTTAACACGGCGACACCTAGCCGCGCGAAAACCTCCTGAATAGCAAACTGTGTTACTGGCAATCCTCAATATTATATGAGTTCACGATTCTTAGAAAAACAGATTTCGGTAGTTTCTACTGCAACTGAAAGGGTTGCGAAATCACACATTTATATTCGCATCTTTTAAGATAAAGTCAGGTCAACCTACTTGGGTTATATTAAGTTAATTTTTAAGCATTATTGTTAAGTTTTCCACTTACTTGGGTTGTGTTGTTAGAAAGAAGGCGTAACGAAGAGTGGCAATTTTGAAAAGGTTGGTTGGTTGTAAATGTGCGTTAAAAAACGCAATCTTGTTGTTACTCTCAAGACAAAGAATGAAAGGATTATCAGCCTAAAATAGCGATTTTCTCATGTTGACGTCTTTGAGGGAAATTGGAGCATATTTACATTACATTTGGGTAAAAAAAATCATACACACAGCCCGTCCGGCGAAATTTGAGCTCGGATCAAATTACCAATGTTGTCCACCAGGCTACTAATGAGCTACCACGTTAAGAATGGAAATAAAATAAACAAGCGATTTTATGCTCAGTTTTTGAATAACGCGAGAAAGGGGAAACCGGTCAATTGTGTAAGGTATATTATTTTAGTACATTATTTCTGAAAGATATGAGTAATGATATTTAAATGCTAACTCTAATAAATAAGTCAAACATTGCAAGTTAAACCTCATTTTTATTCCATGTAAAAGATTTGGTGTTTTCCATAGCCCTATTTTATTTATGAGTTTCAGCATGTCACTGGGACAAACAAAACCGACAGGTGTCATTAGCCGAGAAGCGGACCATATTGTCATAGACAAAACAATAAAAGTGAACTTAAATGAGCCTTACGTTTTCGCTTCCTGGTCAGTCAAAAACGTTAAAAATAAACCCTTTGTCAACCCTTCTGCGGTGAGAAAAAGATGACGGTTCAGTTTTCGTTGTTAATGATTTAAGAACTTTTATAGCTTCCTTCTAATTAAAGGTAATCTATTTCAGACTTTGAAAGTGTGTGTTTTTGTTTCATTACCCAAAATAGAACAATTATTCAAAGTTATTGAGCTATTTCTGGCATAAATAAATTTTTCTGAAAAAAGAAAAAATTCATACCTGATTTTAATGTATTGAGATTCACTTCCGTTCCTTCAAGTGGTTCATTCAATTTGAAAGAAAAAAAAAAGACAAATATCAAAAATGCTTTAACGCTTTTTTCATTTATTTAAAATTTTAAAAGAGAAATTATTAAATTATATTCATATGATGAATAATCGCCAAATATTTTAAACTAAGTTTTAAAAGATACAAATTCGTTTACACGGTGACCTTATAGACCAACTTGAGGTCAATGGAATGAGACAGGAGGATGCATTCACATGGGCCTCCTGTAACATTGCACTCAAAAACGTTATTATAGATTCAAGGATGAATACCGAAGGAAATATTTTTAATAAGACTGTTCAATTCCCGTTTGGTGCTTCTGATTGCAGCACGAAAGAGAGATAGACAGTTATATGTTAAATGGGTTTTGTGTACAAAATTTCAATGTTCTACGGTTAGTCGTTTTAGTGTCATGCGACATACGTGTATACGTACTTACGTACAGACGTCACGAAAATATCCATTTTAAAGTTAAATTTTGGAGAAAAGAGTCCTTTATTCTGTCCGTACGTACGTCAAGAAAAAAAATCATCTAAATGGATTCGAGAGGGGATCAGAATGGATATTTTCGTTGAATTATGATACCCAAAATTTTCGCGATTGCAATACTTCATTTACTTCGTACAAGGAAGTAAAAACCATTATTTTCTTTCTAGAAATTTCACTCTCTTATCAAAACCTGTGAGCAATTAACATCGTCTTCTCTTTCGCAAACTGCCTGAGAATATATTATAAGAGTGTAACAGTCGTCAAACGCAGAATGTGTGCAAAGAAAAAGAGAACGTTACGAAATAAAACAAAATTCTTTACAAAAAGGAAATGGCTTCTGTGACGAAACACGTTGAATAATAAGCTATTAACCCTGAGAAGTGCGATGAAGCATTTATTTAGAAGTCCTCAGAGGTTAAATTCGGTATAGTCTAGCAGCATTTCATCCCAACGTAAAGAATAAAACGCGTTGCCACCAGACTGGATTAAATAAAGCATAGCATCGGCTGACCTTAGCACGAAATTCGACTATTACTTTGTTTATTTAATGGCAACTTAAAAGTTTCTTTCACGTTTAAATAACGTAAACGCGTGCACAAAGAACACGTGCGACTCAGTTCTTAAAATGTTGTATTTTTTCATTTATATGTAAAAGGTTACATTAAGCTTGGCATGTACTTAATCTTCTTCGTGTTTGTGTTACGTTTATTTTATCTACTTTATTTTGCTTCCTTTGTTCATTTTTTAAGCTGAACGTTTTAGATATGCGGACTCATTCGAAGTTTCGCGGACCGCAAACATAATTTTTAAACGTATGAATTATTTAAGAGCGTAAAGTATAATTAATATACATACAATATTTATTTATACATTAATAATTTTAATTGAATTTATTTGATGCTAACACAAAATGAGTAATAAATAATGGTAATATATATTAAAAATTAGTGCTACATTTGTAACTTTCGGCTTAAAATTATTTTAATAATCCTTGACTCCAATGATGTCACACGCAAAGGAGCTTCTATGTCAAGCCGAGAGCGATAGTTATTTTTAATAGTTGTTACAGTTGAGAACGTTTTTTTCTGACAAATAGGTCATTGTGAATGGAGTGAAATTTTTTAAAGCCTTTTTCACTCAATATCGGATATTCGCTTTTTACGAAAAGGCAAAAATGATTTCTTGAAGATAAGTTAAACTGAAGCTCGAGACTATCATCCGGCGATAATTTCGATTAAACTTTTTTTATCTTTCACATTTAAATCGCTTTCCTCAATATCTGAAGAAAGTGCATTTACTAACCACATATTTTCATTTCTGGGGTCCTTTTTATTTGAATAATAATGTTTAAAAGATTCTTTAAATGACTTCAATTGCTGTTGAACACATTCTATTCCTTTTCTTCCTCCCCCTTCCATATATTCATTCAGATTTGGAAACATTTGCAAATCTTCGTCAATTAATAGTGTTGTTTTCGATAATAATACTTTCTTCTTAAATGCTTCCATTTCATTGCTTAAAGTAAAATTTGAATAGCTATGTTCAACTCGTTTAACAAAGAGCAATGTTTGGCTTTCCTACCCAGTCATCGTCGGAGACGAAATCTTGGAATTGCGATTTCTCAAAAACCTTTTCACAAGCTTGTAATAAACAAGATTTAATTAGTTCCTTTGCAATTATATAAGGTTTTCTGATTTCTCTATTTAAAATGTTATCAAATGAGAAGCTTTTAATACAGACTTATCTTGAACTGTCCGTTCTTTTAAAGAATTTCTTTGATTTTGTATATTATCAAGCAAGCTTTGAAAATATTCGTCTGGTTTATTAGCTAAATCTGCATGTTTAGTCAGCAAATATCTGGCAAGTTTTAATTTAGAAGTCAAACAACACAAATCAGCTTTATATTTTCAAACTTTTACAGGACTAGTTTTGATGGTTCGGTAAAACCACCGAAACTAGTCCTGCGAAAAATTTGAAAATATAACGCTGATTTTTGTTGTTTGACTTCTAAATAAATACTTCTTCGGTGTGTTATTGTATCTTAATTATCTGGCAAGTTTTTTACGAATCATGGCGTCAACGGATTACCTGGAAAGTGAGAATATTCGGCATATGATTTGGCGAGCCAAATGGAAGAATGGGGACCAGGTGTCCCCATTCATCGACAAATGCACTAAAATTGCGTTCTGCTAAAACACTTAAAAGTTCTGGTACTTTGTACCCTAAATAAGTTAGTTAAGTAAGGAGTGTGTAAGAAAGCTTTTAAACTCTACCGAATACGGAAAACTCAAGATTTAATAATAGAGGGAAGAATACATAGATATCACAATAAACAACAGATATGCTGTTTCTCTCCGTGGTAAAAAAGTATGATGTGTGCACCACGTGATTTCCTTATACGGATTAGTAAATTATACTCATTTTTTCTTGCATTTCATTTAAACTTATTGGATAGAATTAAATCTACTTCGTCGATATCGCATAAACCACAATAGAATAAATGCACTCTTTAAAATTCACTATATTTGTTTACCATAGCGACACTCTAGCCCTAGGTTCACTTAACAGCATTACATTCGTTCATTTTTTAACTCAGAATGCACAAAATTTATATCATTTCAAGAATTATCTAATCGTTGCCACATGTTCTATCCAAATACTATAATAAATCTAAAACAATGCATAAAAGAAATTAAGCAAAGAACAACAACAACAAAGAAACAGTTTTTCACAGACGATTCAGCAATTCTCATTCAATTAATTCAGTTCTCACTTCGCGACAAGGCAAAAATACATTAAAACTCAAGATGTCTGTATTGAAAATTATGAAGTAAATCTTAAACACTTATTTCCTCAAATAAATTCCAGAATGGATTAAACATGATTTAATTCGCAATAATAAAAGAAGGCGTTATCTTTGTTATTGTGAAGCTCACTTTCTCTAGATTGGCAACAAATCTACTATTCTGCTGTTTCAAATGTAAACAAGCAATGGCCGCCATCGAAAAAATTATTAGGCTTAGCGGCACTTAAAAAACTTAAACTGCAGTTCTGGGAGTTTTAAGAGAGACCCTGTTTCTGGCCTGCGCATGCACGTTACGCTTAGTTCCTGCCAGCTCTGATAAGTTATAATTATTCGACTGTGCGTTATATCGGAACCGAATCTTGAATCTGTTATGGCGATAGATTTACTGAGGCAGCGTCGAGTATATTTAAATTTTGTAGTCTTTGACTACTATTCTACATTTTAAATTCTGATTTTGACTGTTATTTTAATTAAATCAACACGGGCTGTGGTTGATATCGTTAACACAAATATGTACATTTACGTTCTAAGTTATATTAAATAAAAAGGTTTATTTAAAACCTTTCCAAGGCTTTGCACTTACATTCAGACATAACGTAATTCGCGTCACGTCTGTTAAGAATTTTGGATTAATTAACCTTTAGAAGATCAAGTAAAAATCCATAATATTGCTATCCGTACTTTTACATAGGAATAAAATTTGGTTAATTTCGATTTTACTTAAATATCGAAAATTCGAAGTCTTGTTGTTTTCAAAAATTCCATGTCTGTTAGAACAGGCATATGTATCACAAGCTGAAAAACTTTCCACAGTTTTCGTATTTAACGGAGGAAAAGATTTCATACTTTATTCAAATTTAGGTATAAGTACAGGAAATTGACCGTGAAGAAATTCTTAGAAAACAGGCAAGTTGAAATGGAACGATTTACGATGATACTTAACGTGGCTAATGCCATAATCGCACTGAAGTTATTGTCATGATGAAAAATGAAACAAAGCATGCATTTTGAAAAAAATGTAAATTATATGAGCAAATGTCCCATCTGCAGTCAAAAACATTGCTTTCATCAATCAGAAAATTCCTAAATTCAAGGAAAGGAAACTTAAGAGAAGGATGTCTTTTGAACAGCTTCCGTGGCTGTCTAAAATAGTTATTATAAAAAAAAGAGAAAAGAAAAGAAAAGAAAAAATATATGCGGACATTAAATTTGCGAGTAAAACTAAATGTGCTATACTTTGCCGAACAGCAGCATACTGGCTCATAGAAGATGAAAATATTTTATTTCGGGCAGTAGCAACACATTTCTTTAAAATCATCGAGTCTTCTCATTAAACCTTAAACATAAATATTATAAGTTTCGTCAAGTGACAACACATTACATTCAAATCGTTGAGTCTGTTAATCAAAATTTCTTCAGGTTCACACGGGGAAAAAAAAAAAAATAAATAAAAAAATAAATAAATAAATAAATAAATAAATAAATAAATAAATAAAAAATAATAAATAAAAATTTCAAAAATTTCAAAATCCAAAATTCGGGCTTCGAGGGGCACATGTTCGCATGGAGGATTATATGTTCAAAATTTGGTGGTTCTAAGTGCCGCAGTTTCTCCCCCAATATGAAGAACAAATATTTAAAATTATATATCAATAAAATACCACACTTATACTCGCGGGTTCCTCCCCCCTTTTACTAATTTTATCGTTTAAAAACCAGATGAGGAAAAATACGCGATGAACTAGTTCTAAAAATACGGATTAAATATTAACATAGTACACTAAAAGTAAACATAAAGATACGCTAATACATTAATAATAATATTAGTACAGTATGTATTTCAAAGGATATATCAATTTTAAAAATGTTCTTTTTACTCATACAAAATAATTTCCTATTTGAGCATACATTTTACGTTATTATGAATCAGAAGGTTTTAAATCATATACTAAAAAGCTAGAGGAAAAAATATTCCAGTGAAAGAAATGTGCGAATAAATATGGTACATGCATACAAATTCTTCATTATCTTCTTCATCTACGTCACTTGCCTTATACAGACAAGACCGTAGTATTTTTAATAATACAGAGTGACATGGGCAGAATAGGCTTTTTTACATGACTGTAATCACGAATAAACCTATTGATAAAAATTGCAGTGTGTTTTATTAACTCTGAATTTTAAAAGTTTGTTTTAAACTCTAAAGGCTTGGGTTATTTTAATATATTAAAAAAGTAGGAGTTATTTTTCTTCAAAAAATGAAAGCTAACTGTATCCATGATAATGTGCTGGTTTCTTTTGGTTCCCAGAATCAAAATTTTTGCGGTGTTCTTCAGTTTACATCTTACACATATGTAAGAACCGTTGTAGTATGATTCTAAAAAGAATGAAAGTGCTTTGCTTATTTGGTATAAAATATTCATACCAGAAGAAGCAACTGTGGTATATGTGACAGAAATGATGTCTTAGTTGGACTTGCATCACTTAAACTTATAAATTTCTGCATGTGAACTTGCATTAAAAAGCATACCGTTTCTGCACTCCTCTTGCCCTTAGGCATATATTAAAAACGGTAACCAAGTACAGCAAAATGAGAAAACAACAAGTTGTTCACTAGTTTTTCTGGTATCGAATACGAGAAGAAAGCGTCCACTCAAATAAGAAAGTTACATAAATCACTCGAAAAAAAAAAGTTATTGACACCTCAACTAACAACTCCCTAAACCACTGAACCATAACGCAATGCGGGAAAACATATGGTTGAAAATACACACAGACAACTCGTCCGTGTAGTTGGTATTTGCTTTCAAGGGTGTTTAAGATGGGAGAGGCTCATGACTGCCCAAGTGGAAGAGATCTTTTGATTTATGAAAGTGTTTATATAGTGTGCTCAGCACTTCTTCGTTAGGTGCTGAAACTAAAGTCTGCAGTGAACGTTTGTAGTCTAGAAAAGAAAGATTTCATAATTAAAAGTAAAAATAAATTAAAGTGATGCGAAATTTAATAGACACATAAACCAGAAGGTGCAAAGAAATGAATTGATTCAGAAATGTAAACTAGACTGTCGAAAAAATGTGACGAGAAGTATAAGATTGGGATGACGAACATGAATGACAAAATGGCACAACATCTAGAGTAGAAAGTTCATGTTTTAGAAACAAAGCTAAACTAAGAACGTATTCCTACTTTCCATGAGTGATATACGTAGCGTATTCGGAAACTAAGTACCGTTTCATTCTAGCGCCGTCGCAGCGCTGTGGTAGGCGTCCCGCGCATGCGCACTAGTCTTTCTTGTTCACTGACTTTCAATTGTCGCCATTTTGGTTGCTCTATGTTGGTTTTCAGTTTGCTCTGCACATTCAAAATGTTTAAGACAACTAGTTCTCCTGCTGACTGTGAGATTCGTGCCGTGATTAAATTTTTGAACGCGAGGAATGTTAAACCGGCCGAAATTTATCATCAAGTGACAGAAGTTTACGGTGAATACGCGATAAGTGATGGAATGGTGAGAAAGTGGGTAAGAATGTTTAATGCAGGTCGAACAAATGTCCACGCCGAGGCTCGGAGTGGTCGGCCTTCTGTTGTCACCGATGATTTGGTAAGGAAAGTTGATGAAGCAATTCATGAGAACAGACGCTTCACAATGACAACTCTTTCAGAGGCATTTCCACAAATTTCACGTACTGTTTTGTTCGAAATTGTGTCTGACCGCTTGAATTATCGCAAACTGTGTTCCCGATGGGTTCCAAAAATGCTCACTGATGTTCACAAAACAAAGCGACTTGGTAGTGCCCTGACATTTCTCACGCGGTACAGTGATGTGGGAGAAAACTTTTTAAACCAAATTGTGACAGGTGATGAAACTTGGGTGTGTCATTTCACACCAGAATCGAAACAACAATCGATGGAGTGGAGACGCTCAGTAAAATAATTGTGTTGCTCCATGACAATGCTCGGCCCCATATTGCTGGTGTCATTCAATCGTTAATTTGACAGTTTCATTGGGAGCAGTTCGATCACCCGCCGTACAGCCCGGACTTGGCGCCGTCCAACTACCACTTGTTCCTGCACATGAAGCGCGAGCTTGGTGGCAAGCGCTTTGGATCTGACGATGACACGAAAAATGCTGTGGAGTCGTGGTTATCGAAACTGGCGGGAAGTTTCTTTGACGATGGTATACAAAAACTGGTCACCCGCTATGACAAGTGTTTGATCATTGGCGGAAACTATGTTGAAAAATAGTTTAAGACAAGTATTTTCATGTAAAAATAAAATTGGATTCGAAAAAATTGTTTTACTATTTTTTTTTTTTTTTTTTTTTTTTCAAAACGGTACTTAGTTTCCGAATAGGCCTCGTATCTTCACAGTGGGAATATCATCCTAAGGGGAGGGATGTCTTCGTGGAGGGATGTCCTTGGAAAACTGGCTCGTACACACATTACACATGGAAAAAACTACGAAAACTCCCATGCAGCCAGCCCGTTCGCGGGATTCGAACCTCGTACCGAACTACCAATATTCAGCGAGTTTACCTCTCGACATCTAGTGGGCACCTTAAAATGAAATATTTAACCTGTAAGAAAAATACGATCGCGCCATACCTCGAGGCAATCTAACATAAGAACACTTAGCCAGAACGACTTTTTCACGCTAAAATCCACCATTTTCTTTCCGGTCGGATTTTTACCAAGGAGGTTAGAATAGAACCTCCTAACCCTATTCTAACCTCCTTGATTTTTACTTATTACGTGCTCCGCGCCCTTAGGAACTTACAGGAAAGAATGAGATTCCCCGTGCAGGTCTTTTTAAGGAAAACTGGAATTCGATTCCAAAACACCTGTTTACAGTTCGCCGGGACTCAAACCCCGGACCGAACACCAGTGTACTGCTCGACCGCTGGTGGAGGATGATGATGATTTTTTTTTTTTTTTTTTTTTTTTTTTTTTCTCAAATCATTTTAAGCTCCATCTTTAGACTTTAAAAAAAATTAAATGGTTAAGAATTATAAGACTCCAGAAAAGATATTTAAGCTATAAAATTATTTTATGACTAGACTTTAAAAGTAATAGGCCCATTAACTGTACGTTTCAATAAAATGAATTAAAATGTATAATGCAAAGAAATATTCACAATGGATGTACAAATATATAATGAAAGGATGTTTCAGGGAGAGACACTGATCAACGTGACAGAGAGCTGTTTCTTTAAACTTCAATAAGTGATGAAAAAACAAAAATCTATGTTAATAAAAACTATATATGTAATTATATATCATTTTTTATGCGTGCGAAATATTATGCGATTTAGACCAATGAATCTTTATAAGTTCTAGATGAATTTATTTATAGTAACATTTACGCAATATTCATGGCTGGTTTCGCTGTTTGTTAATAGAATAATTATCAGTAGAAAATGCGTTTAATTTTTTATAGTAATAATGAAAAAATTTTATGTAAAAAAAAAAAAAAGAAAAAAAAAATCTGAAATTTTTCAGATTTTAAATTACGTCCAAAGGGGCGTTTTTTTAACGTTTTGAGTGTTACCTTTATTTATTAAATATCATGTTCTTTGCACTTAAACCATAAAATTCAGTTCAAGAGCAATATCGCAAAATAATGTTAAATTAAGCATATCTTTAGAATTTCCGATATACACAGTCTCGCGAGCTGGAGATAAAAATATTTTTTTTCTATATAACGTTGCCATTTCTCGCTTTTAAAGCATTGAGTTTGTAAATCAAAAATTCGTTAAAGTTTTACAAAATATAAAATCTATAATAAAACAAATTCCAAATTTGGGATTTCAGATGCCCATATTCGCAGTAGGATTTCGTCATTCAAAATTCGATGGCTCTATGTACCATTGTTTTATCACAATGCGAGAAATAGACAATCATTTATGCAGATTTTTCATTACTTAATTTCTTCAAATATAATGCAGGACTCTAACATTTGGTGGCAACAGTTTGAAAAGTGAACCGACGTTTATGAGTCCGACGCAAAATGCCAAAACGAAAGCAATAGTCCTTCGGGACTGAAATCCCTTTGGACTAAAATGTAAGAATATAGGCGTAAGCACCCAAAACCCTGCGAGTTTGACTTTCATTCGGTTTCTTAAATAAGAAAAGCAAAGCTATAAAAGTTTAATAATAATCGTTGATATAAGAATGAAAGAACAAATGCAAATTTATGCTAATGATTTAAAATTTATAGTATTTAATATGGAAATATTATGCTTGAACTATTAACACTATCACGTTACTGTTTTAGTGGGAAAATAAAGTACATCTGACAGATTATGATTGCGTAGCCAATATTTTTAATCTCTAACTGAAACTTTTTGGCAAGCATACAGTTCTCTAGTAAGGTATTAAAAAAGCTTTTGTTATTAGCTCTAAATACCATATTTTACGATAAATTACTTTAAAGAGAAATTTTCTAGACAAGCATGATTATAACCAGTATAAAACTTTTAGAAGCGGTAGACAAAAGCGGAACACGCGCGAGTATCGTTGTTGAAGTGAAATGATTCCAAATGAAAAAAGTACCGCTCTTGTATTTCATTCACTGTTTAATAAATAAATCGGAGTAACAAAGTGGGACATTATTTGCACAACAGGGAAGTCAAATAAGTGCCGACGCCTTTGCGGAGAACCTACCCAGTGGCCAAGGTGATAAAACTGCTAAATATTATTTCATCTCGGGTTCGAATCCCAAATAATGCTTAGGCTGGATGGTTGTTTTCACAGTTTTTCCACTGTACAACGTCAACAAGATCTAATGCCTACCTCACTTTAAGCTGATCCCGATGACAGCTCTAGCTATGCACGAAAGTACTCTATTTATCTGCAAAACGTGTAATCCTTTTGCCGAGATCAGAAGCATAGCTAGGGTTTTCAGTGTTAAGAGACAGTTCAAGATTTCAGGCCATCTGAGTTTCGTTTTTCAATTACTACGTGACACATAAACTATTTAAAAAAACTATCAGAACATTCCCAGTAAGCAATAAAAGAAGAATATCAGTATTTAAATGAGAGCAAAAATCTTAGAAATTTCCTAAAATGGGAACTGAACTTTCCTGACAAGCTTTCAACAAGAGCCCTACCATCGATGATTGTATCATCAATGTTATTTACATCAGAAAGGGCTTTACGAATGAATCCCTTCTGTCAGATAGATAGTCAAAGCATGTTTTGCCTAATTCATGAAAACAAGCAAACAAACCTTTATAAAAACTGATGCATTGAAGTTAAAAACTAACATTGGGACGCCGTTATAATGTTTTCTGTAACAAAGGGAAACCGTTATAATATCCTCTGTGACAACAGGACATTGCTATCATGCCTTCTGTGACAACGGACATAGATATAATGTCCTGTGTAATAACAGGACACTATTACGATGTCCTCTGAGAAAAAGCTGAAAATCCTAGTCCAGTGATGTCTGTATTATTAAGAAGACAAGAAATTGTTCCGTTTCGAGCAGGAATGGCATCATATAGTTTTGGCTATCATTAGTCGTACATTGCTTCTAAAATTCCAATGAAATGTTCTACCTTTGCAAATTGCTTGTTTCTTGTGTGCTATCTTAGTTCGTGATATTCTGGATGTCATGTGTGCGAACAAGATTATATCTAATTCTCCTTTAACATGACAGCTGGAATACCATGCACAAACATCTTACTTGACGCACCTTTCATTTTGTTGTCATCGTAACCTGTTGCTGTAACTTCACCCATTAGAAAACGCTAATTTGAACTCACTCGAGCATACTGGACACTTCAAAATAAGGGATTATGAGATAATCCAGAAAGGTTACATTTATTTCAACTAAAAGTTTCCTATGCAGCATGAAAGAGTCATCTACAAGCCGGAAGGTGAGATTAAAAGTAGTGATCTTTTATACACGAGATTGGCATTTTGTTGATCAGATTATGTATGTATCTGGGAACTTCAGTTTTAAATGCTTAAAAAAACCTTTTGAAAATGCCTGAAAGTTTTTGTCGCATGTTGTTACTGTTTTGTTTTCATCCAATTCAGATCATTATCTGTAAAAAAATTTTTTTTACAGATAATGATCATTGCATTTGTTCTTTCAAATCTATGTCAACTTAATATCACGTGATAAATGAATATGGCGAAGGTAAATTTTTTGTTGGATTTGATACCTGTAGGTAACAATAATCTGTCATTTTATATGTTTTAAAATAATGCGACTTTGAACACACTCCGTTTAAAAATGTTAACTGCGGCTAAGAATATTCCATTCCCCATTTGAATTTCAAATATTTGTTTCTGTATTTAATGCTTGTAAATTTACTCGGTAGATATATCTATATATCAACAAATATGTTTAGACCGCTTATTATAAGGCCAAATGTCTCCAGAATTTCCACATTTTCTTGACAGCTCTATACTCTTTATTTTATAAGCTTTTATTTGTATCACTCCTGCTGTGCGTATGTGTGTGTATGCGCGTACTTAATTATTTCAAAGAGCTTGAGGGCTATCTACCTAAGTGTAGGGAGGGATGCCTTCGTGGAGGACCTTTTAAGGGAAACTGGTTTGTATACACGTTACACATAGGGAAAACCACTAAAATAACCATGCAGCCGCCGAGATTGGAACCCAGAACGACCCACCAGTGTTCAGCGATTTTACTGCTCGGCCGCTTGGTGGGCTAGATCACTCCTGGTCTTTCACTGTGAATGAAATTTTATCATCAGTTTTTAAGCTATGGAGTCCATATTTTATACACATATTCTTGGTCGATGATAACACAGTGAAGTTATTTTTTCAAAGTTCGATTTAGATTTTTTTACTTAACGTTTAATCAATTTTTCGCACACTTCTTCGCTTAGTGAACAAATAACATATCAGCATCATCGAATGCAGCGAAGAAAATCTTTTTAATGAAACCTGTATGAAAATTGTTAATTTCTAAACTTTTAAGTGATTTTTGAAAATTGCTTGATTCTTTTTAGACTGCCTGACATTTATAACTTTAAATTTCGACACCTAAAACACGTAACGAAAGTAAAGATTTCAAATTTTCATAGATTGTAAAATAAACGTTTCGCCCTCTTTTAAGACAAAAATGATTTTAAAAAACTGAGCGATGTTCTACATACTTTTTTAATAATTGTAGTTCAGGCTAACCAGACGGGGGGGGGGATGTTTCTAGAGGAAAATTGCTTTTGAGTTTTCCCTCTAGGCACACTTAATAACGATGATGAAGTGCCGATACTTGTTTTTTATAAGCTCTTTTTTATTGCTAACTTGTAATTAAGAGTAAAAAACAGAAAATAAAATACAATTAAAAAAAAGTTTTTATAAGCTTTTATTTAAAACAGGTATGATAATTAATGCACTAAAGCGAGAAAAATAATTAATATAGATTAAGTGGAATAATAGGTTACATTACATTTATAATAGGCTACTGAAAGGTTTGTTTTGCTAATTGAATTATGTCAAAGCACTCGAGGGCTACCTTATCTAAGAGAAGGGATGCCTTCGTGTAGGACTTTCTAAGGGAAATTGGCCACTTGAGAAAAACCACAAAAATCCCCATTCAACCAGCCCGTTCATCGATTTTCGAACCCCAATTGCTTTTGAGTTTTCAATTATATTTATAAAATTTACCTAAAATTTTATATTTCAAATAATAAAAGCATTAAGTGCCCATGATAAATTAAAAAGATAAAGGACAATTATGATAAAGTAAAAGATAATGGCATTTGACAATGCAATTAAATTAATAGATTTCGATATTTAGGCGCCCTTTGGTTTTATTATTTGCGACATAAAACTGCAGATAAACGCTGTAAATAGAATTATTTAATCTACTATTCTCATTAAACTTATAAGGTATTTCTCCCGCCTTCCTAGCGTGCCTTCATGGTGTAGTGGTTCTGCACGCTGGGCCGGTATTCCAGAGGTCCGTGGTTCGATTCCCTGCGAAGGCGATTGCTCATTTTCATCTTGCCTGCTTCCAAAAATACCTAATGTCTCTACAGTGGCGCCCGAACTAAAAGGGCGTTGTATGATGATTCTCCGCACACAGGATTTGGCGATTCGGTCCCCTAGAAACCCCAGTCGCTTTTTAAAAAGGGGAGTATATAAGGTATTTCTCCGGCCTTTCTAGCGTGCCTTCGTGGTGTATTGGTTCTGCATGCTGGGCCGGTATTCCAGAGGCCCGTGGTTCAATTTTTTAAAAAGCTATTTGTAGAAAAACCTTCTTTTCAATTGTATTTTATATATATGCAGGGAGTACAAATGTTACTTTGTAAATAAATATTCGGTTGTTGGTAAACTCCATCGAAAACTTGGAAACACCTTAATATTGTTTAGTAAACCCACTGATTGTACTTTTTAAATTTCTTGATATCTGGTACCTTTCTAATCACATAATCCTTCAGTAACTATTGAAGGAGAACCAATTTTCAAGCTCGTTAAACCTCATTTTGCTTGGAAAGCTGTTTCTCTAGGCAATGTATATATAATGTACTGTATTTTTTGTTTTACCTTTTCTCCCGAACAATACATCATTATAGCTTTTCCTAGTTTCTACATAAATTTTACAGTGTATTAGGGTCAAGATCCCAATACACATTTTTCACATACACGGCATCAGTTGCTTCACATAAATTTGGCACTAAATTAGAGTACTAATAATATGCAAGGGTCTTTGATACATAACCGGCTTCTGAATAACACGGGGTCAGGTATACAATGGGTATTACGAATAAGACGGGTACTGAATATAATAGGTTAACTGATTAAGCAAAAGCAATTGGAAGACTACCTGCTTATGTTTAGGGATACCTACGTGGAGGACGTTTTGAAGAAAGCTGTCTCGTGTACCATTACACATGGGAAGAACCATAAAATATCCCATGCAGCCAGACCATTCGCCGGATTTCGAAATCGGATCAAATTGCCAGTGTTAGAAGGTGGGCACGTTGGAAACGTAAATTTCAATAAACGTTCCCCTCTCCTTCATTCTTTTGTGTTGTCATTGGTCTTATACAATGCTCTTCTTCGTAAATGTTTTACGCCGACAGTTTTTGCCATACGTGTATCGTTTTCAACGCCTTTTACGGCTTTTTAATGCTCTGATCAATTTGATCAGGAAAAAAGTGGGTGTTGAGATTCGAGAATTTCGAAATTGTTCCACTGTAACCATAACAATGAGAAATCTATTGTTTTAAATTATCACAATCTCAAGCGCATACCTTCAAATAACAATATCTGAAATTTCATTTCGGTCGGTTGAACAACTAAGGGTTTATATATCGGGGAAATATTTTATGTCCACCTTGTGCTATACAAATCATATGTTGGAAAATATCGTCGTAAACAGCGTTTATATAATTCTTCTTTAGTATGTTCCCCTGAGGAACCGAACTTTTAGTGAACTATTCTCGAAATTTATTCGTGAAAGAATGCTTGAGAACGGGTACGTATATTATGGTATATAAACTAGCTACCTAAAATTGTTATAATAATAAAAAAAGAATATATAATCATTATATATATATATATATATATATATATATATAAATCATTATATATATATATAATGATTTTTATCAATTCTACTTAATGTAATTTCATAAAATTATATAATGTTTATGATTAGATATATCAGGAATTAAATGCGTTTTTATTTCTGCGAATTATTAAGAACCGTGTTTATTGCGTTTAAATCATTTAGTTTGTTAATCAGTAACAGACAGATTAAATTTGAAACATAAACATCTTACGTTTTGCCGAATGGTAACACAATGGAGTGTAGGAGATAAAAGTATTTTATTTCACAAGCCGGAAAAATTGCTTTGAAACAGCTGAGTTTGTTAATTAAATTTGAAATATAAAATATGATACACTCTGTCAGATGGCAATAAACTGGTGCACAGAAGACGAACATATTCATTTCGAGCAGCAGCAACACATTATTTTGTTAATCAAAAATTTATTTAATCTCCACAAAATTTGAAATAAATTAAAAAATTCAGAATTTTAAATTGGCATTTGAGGTGCATACGCTTAAATAGAAGATAATACGTGTTCAAATTTTGGTGGCTTAAGTGCTGCCATTTTTCCATACTCGAAGGACTACGTACATACGGCTTCTTCCTTATTTAATAAGAGATAAATTAAATGGAAAGCCTCGGTTTGTTTTAGCATCAGTTGCTTCACATAAATTTGGCACTAAATTAGAGTACTAATAATATGCAAGGGTCTTTGATACATAACCGGCTTCTGAATAACACGGGGTCAGGTATACAATGGGTATTACGAATAAGACGGGTACTGAATATAATAGGTTAACTGATTAAGCAAAAGCAATTGGAAGACTACCTGCTTATGTTTAGGGATACCTACGTGGAGGACGTTTTGAAGAAAGCTGTCTCGTGTACCATTACACATGGGAAGAACCATAAAATATCCCATGCAGCCAGACCATTCGCCGGATTTCGAAATCGGATCAAATTGCCAGTGTTAGAAGGTGGGCACGTTGGAAACGTAAATTTCAATAAACGTTCCCCTCTCCTTCATTCTTTTGTGTTGTCATTGGTCTTATACAATGCTCTTCTTCGTAAATGTTTTACGCCGACAGTTTTTGCCATACGTGTATCGTTTTGACTTTGTTTTATACGTTTTATTTTGGTTCTCCTTTGTTTTCTTTATGAACTTTTTAGCACTATAATTAAGGAAAAATGCTATTTTAACTGTTTTTATTTTATTTATTTATTTATTTTTTTGCTATAAAAGCTATTTTTAATAAGATGCTTCGTTCGTATCTAAAATGATGAACAGAATTTCATCTCTTGTTAATCAGTGTATCGATTAATTATTATAAATTGTATTATTAAATTAAATACAATTAATGTATTGTTAAATTGCAAATCATGATCAGGTGTTGGTACTGCTCTGCTATCAGAACCGGATAAAGAAATAGAAGTATGCATGTATGGATGGAGGCATGTGTTCATGTATGCATGTAGATATGTAAGTAGGAATGTATGTGTCTATTTACATATAAACGTATATGCACATACATACAATCCCGCGAACGGGCCGGCTCATGGGAGTTTTCGTGGTTTTTCCCATGTGTAATGTGTATACGAGCCAGTGTCCCTTAGAAAGTCCTCTACGAAGGCATCCCTCCCCTTAGGCAGGTAGCCTAAGGTAGGCTTACCATAATCCATAATCCATAATTACCATAATAAGGTAGGCTTTACCATAATCACACACACACACACACACACACACACACGCACATAAATACACACATGCATATATTCATACATTTCTGAATCGGTCTCGACGACAGAACACTTCCAAGCTGTAAAAAAAAAAACAAAGAGATTTATTAAATAAGCGTGTGATCATCAAATCTGCTGATCACTTTTTAGATTTGACGATCATCAAATCTGCTGATTAACTTTTAACACAAATGTTTTTGCTTAAACTGTACTCTAAGGTAATAGCAACAAAATTTGTGTTAAAAGTTAAAGTATAAACAAAGGCTTTGCGTCCGTTTTAAACATAGTACTATAAACATAAAACTTACTTTTATTTTAATATAATAATGTAAGCCTCTATTTTTATATTCTTCATTTCGAAAGTGAAACGTTAAACATTTTGCTTTTATTTTAAAATTTGCTTTTATTTAAAAAATGTTTGCTTTTGTAATTGTTATTTTAGAAATAAGGATATGGAAGAATTTGCTTTTCTTTAAAAAAAATGAAAGAAAATTCACTTTTATTTCAAAACAGTACAGTCATGCAGTATTTATACTGGAGGGAATCCAATTCAAACTAAGCCTTTCTAAAGCAATATTCAGCTCCTTTTATTAAGATACATACTTTGAAAATACAAGGGAAATTTCCAATTATTCGTAACTAATTGGGAAAATAGTCCGTTCTAATTCTTTTATGCTAACACTTTGTGAAGATTTTATTGATGATTTATTAGTTGGTTGGTTATCTGAATATGGTAAAGCATACGAGGGCTATTTACTAAGAAAAGGGATGCCTCTGTGGGAGTTTTCTAAGGAAAATTGGCTCGTATTTTACGTTGCGCAATCACAGAGAAGTTAATGAAATAACAAAGGCTGAATTTTATCTTTTTAAACCATCTGCGCAGGAAATGCTGCGCCGGAAATGGGATTAATTAACGATTAATGCCGTAAAATGATAGTTCAAAGAACAATGGATGCGGAAATAATATCTTTTTGTACATAGAATTTCATTCAATAATAAAAATTGCGGGAAAACGATCATTGTGTAAATACAGTAGACATAAGTTGCATTCTAGTTAGTCTGGTCTAGAATAACTTATTAATAAAAGAGAAAGATTGTATTGTACTTGTTTTAAATCACTTGAAAGAACTATTGGCAAATATCAGCAAAAGCATAACCTTCGAAGTAGATACCTTGAACTAGAAGCTTTTACATAAGATGCAGTAGAAATATGTCGTACAAAACCCTCGTAAAAGAAATCTAAACTTGCCATCAGCCAATTTAAATTTCACTAAGCATCTGTGAATGAATGAATCTGAACCATTTGTGTTTCGCCCTTGGCATAATTTCCGCCTACAAACCAAACTAAACTAAAGTAACTGATGAAAACCACAAACTGAAAGCAAAGTAATTGATGAAAGCTTTCACGCAGAAATGTTTGTGTCTGTTCTGATACTATGTAAAAAGGCGAGGCGTGAAATCGATTAACGTCTCTTGAAGAGTAATGGAGTGGTGTTGTTGTATAAAGTACAGAGGAGTAGGGCCCAGCCACGTGAAGCAATTATTTAAAAGAAAATGGCTTTTTTAACTATAATGAAGATGATAAATAACCTATAAATATTTGCTTCTAAACGGAAATTCATCATTTCTGATTAACAACTCGTGATTCTTTTCCTAATGCATCATCATCATCACCATCATATAGTATTATTATTAGCCCCAAAGGGGCAATTTTCCCAGAAGGGTTTTCGCATTTTGCGTCGTCCAATATAAAATGGCGTTTCACTTTTCAGATTGCTGCGACCAACTATTAGAGCCCTGCATTATATTTGAAGAAATTAAATAATGAAGAATCAGCATGAATGTATGTATGATTCTTGCATTATGGAAAAGCAACGGTACACTGCGGGGGGGGGGATGGTACAGTTCTAATATATCTTCCGTTCTACTGCGTTGATTGACGAAATTCAAATTGCGTTTTTCATGCCTCGAAAGCGCGACTTAGGATATGTATTAGATTCATACATAGCATTGTTCTAACATAGGTATTTTGACGCAAAATGGGACTTTTTCTGAAATAAAATACCAATGTTTATCCATATTTCGATTCTACGATTCAAATTTATACCTAAATTAAATTTTGTAAAATTTGGTGCGAAATTTACAGAGAAATTCTCAAATTTACGTTGGCATCGTTTTTTCAGTTTGCGCCAAGTATAATTTACTTTGCGATCTTCTTAATATATAGCACCACATTTTCTTTTCCCTTCCACTGAGAAGTACCGGAAAAAAGTTAACATCTTTCCTATCATTTCACACTGTGCATGAGCGGAAAAAAGTTACATCGTTCTCCTTTCACACACAATTTTAACAAAGTGTATGAATTTTACAATTTTAACAAAGTGCCTAAACAACATTTGATGTTATTATCGCTTTCAATAAATATGCCACTTTTCAAAGCGCGCCAATATATAATTCACGTATATGTTCGGAAATTTTGAATACAAAATTTTAATTTTTTGCAGGTATGCTTAGAAATTCATCTAAAAAATTATTTAAAAATACAAATTTTAAAAATAAATCATAAAAAATGGGTGAATTTTATTTGGAATGAACCTAAATTTTGAAATGTGAGATGAAGAATAAAATAAGTTTAATAAAAAAAAGAGAAATTAATAAATATATGCCAAACTCAATTAACACTGAGGAGCTAAACTTTTGAGAGTTAATATTTAAAAAACGACTCGTACGATTTTTACAAAACTTGGCAGTTTGGCGGAATGTGAGTGAATGAAGTTTGG
This sequence comes from Stegodyphus dumicola, assembly GCF_044657685.1. Lineage (NCBI taxonomy): Eukaryota > Metazoa > Arthropoda > Arachnida > Araneae > Eresidae > Stegodyphus > Stegodyphus dumicola. Next base: position 138,310,338 of record NC_140776.1, read on the forward strand.
CGGAATTGAAATATGGAAAAATATTGGCATGTTATTTCAGGAAAATTCCAATATTGTATCAAAATACCTATATTAGAGCAATGCTATATATACGTCTAATACATATCCTAAGTCGCGCTTTCGAGACATGAAAAATGCAAGTTGAATTTCGTCAATCGGTCCAGTAGAACGGGAGATATAGAACTGTCCCGCCCCAATTTTTTGCGCAGTGTACCTAGAGACATCCAATTTTGAATAACGTAGTCCTCCACTGGAATATGGGCATTTGGAACCCCAAATTTGGAATTTGAAATTTCTCTTATTATCTGTTTCATACTTTGTAAAACTTAACGAAGATTTGATTAACAAACTCAACGATTTAAAAGCGAGCAATGGCAACAGTGTGCCGGGGGGGGGAAACATTTTTACGTCCAGCGTGCGAGACTGTATATAGGAAATCCTATACATATGCTCTTTTCAAATTATTTTGTGATAAGGTGTTGAATTGAATTGTATGGTTTAAGTGCGAAGAACGTGATATTTAATAAATAAAGGTAACATACAAAACGTTATAAAACGCCCCTTTGGGGGTAATATAAAACCTGATAGCTTTCAGATTTTTTTATTTTTTATTACATCTAAGTTTAACTGAAAACTGACTATCTTTTTATACTTTTCATGTTCAAAAGGAAAATTCTACGGAGAAAACTCGTTAGATTTCAAATTTGAAATAGCAACGAAATAAGTTTAAAATATCATTTTTACTTCCTTGTACGAAGTAAAAAGAAAGTATTGTAATCGCGAAAAGTTTCAGGCAGCATATTTAACGAAAATATCCATTTTGACCGCTATCGAATGCAATTTAACGATGTCTTTGCGTGATATCTGTACGTGTAAGGACAGAATAAAATACTCTTTTCTTTCAAAAAAATTATAAAACTGCTTTAAAATTAATTCTGAAGAGAATTTTTCGTGGCGTCTGTACGAACGTATGTACGTACGTGCGTACGTACGTATCTCGCATAACTGAAAAAGGAGTAGCCTCAGAACGTTGAAATTTTGTATATAGGACTGCTATAACATGTAGATGTGCACCTCGTATTTTGGTTGCAATCGGCCGCACCAAACGTATATAAATATATTTATATATATATCCACTCTGTTTTCCGGCTGAGTGATCTCAGTTTCTTTACTCTTATATGTTTGTAAATTGTACATTTTTTGCTTTAAAAATGATTGAATTATGTTGTTTTTATCTTCCGGTTAAGGTTTTTATGCCTTTAGTAAATCTGCATGCAATATTTCTAGAATTATCAACAATTTAAAAGCTGGTTAAGCGCGGTTAAGCCTAATTTTGGAATAACATGGAGGACATAGTATTGTTTACATTTGAAACATCAGAATAGTAGATTTCTTGCCAATCTAGAGAGACTAAGCTTTGCAACAATAAAAATAACGCCTTCATTTATAATTGCGAATGAAGTCATGCTTAATCCTTTCTGAAATTTTTTCAAAGAAATAAGTGTTTAAGATTTACTTCGTTATTTTTAATATAGATATTTTGAGTTTTTATGTATTTTTGCCTTCTCGCGAAGTGAGAACTGAATTAACTGAATGAGAAACACCGAATCGTCTCTGAAAAACTGTTTCTTTTTTGTTTTGTTTGCTTAATTTCCTTTATACATCCTTTTAGCTTTATTATAGTATTTGAATAGAACATGTGGCAACGATTAGATAATTCTATTCTTTAAATGGTATAAATTTTGTGCATTATGAGTTATAATATGAACGAAATATATACGTTAACTGTTATATAATTATTGGATTATATAACAGTTAACTTCGTTTCTGTTACATAATTATTATATAAGTTAACTGTTATATATTCATTAATGCTGTTAAGTGAATCTAGCGCCAGAGTGTCGCTATGGTAAACAAATACTGGAATGAATTTTAAAGAATACGTTTATTCTATTGTGGTTTATGCGCTGTCGCCGAAGTAGATTTAATTCAATCCAATAAGTTTAAATGAAATGCAAGAAAAATTGCGTATAATTTAATATTCCAAATACAAGGAAGTCATGTGTTGTACACATCAGATTTTTTTCACTTATATTCATTCCAGAAATACAGTGAATTTTCCATTGTAGTGCATCGATCATCGAAAAAATAGCTCGCACTCCAATAGAAGAAAAAGATGTGGAAATTCTGTATTTTTGGAAGAAACTCAAGATTTTTGAATCAATGAATCGCACTTTTAATTACTGGAAACCAAAAATATTTTATCAAACCTAAACATATTTACAACGCAACTCGAGGATCAAGTACAGAAAACGCAGAAGACAATAGATATAAAAGTGAAATGACTCAGTTGCTTTATTTTTTGTGAAAATGGCAACATGATTATAACAAAGGACTCTAACAAACGTCTCTCAGAAGAAAATCTGAAAAATTTGTATAAATGCTATAATTATTTTAACTAAACTCATCTTAAACCGCAGATTGATAATTAAGCCATTTAAAATCAGAAGAATTCATTTGCAATGGTAACTGATTCAGTGATAAATCTGTATTGCTCAATACTCAATCCGGTTTTAAAATGAATTTTAGAGATATCATAAACAAATAAACAAATCCAGAAAATATCTGGTATCTAAGCTTTAAAAAAGTTCCTAATTAAAAACATAGACAAAAAAATATGCCTTTTGTACTGTTCGCACTTATTACTTTTTACACAAGATTTTATTTTAATCGACAGTACTTTCAGTCTTCGTTGCGTTGTAGGTCAGTAGTAGTGAAAGGTGTCTACTCAGATCGGAACAGTAGCCATGTATTTTAATTGCATCTTTACTAAATATTTTTGGATTACTTAATTTTTTTATGTATGAACGAGATATAATAATTAAAATAGATAATTATCAGCTTAATGGCTGCAAATTTTGTTAATAATATTTCAAAGAATGCAACACGCATTTGATGATATAAGTCAATGTAAAAGTGTCAGAAATATTCCTCTGCAGGACTATCATTTTCTGTCTGTTCACAGAATATACATGTAGCACGAGTAACAGAAGTTTAATTCGTACCTAGGAAAAATAGTATATAAAAAATTTACTTTGATTTACTAATTCTAACCGAGAGGTCAGTGAGAACTCAAGTTGGAAACCTTCGGCTAAAAATTCAAATCAAAAACTTTAGATTCGAATGGAATTGGATTTATTTGGAATAATAGTAAAGCACACAAGGGTATCTGTCTAAGGAAGCCGAAAGCTGCAAAGAGTATTTAGTTTTCTGTTTTGTACCTTTTCGACCAAGCATCATAGATGTTCAGGAATAAGTAAATTCTGATTTGTGCTACCAGGGTGTAGTATTAAATCCATATTGTTTCTTTTGTATTATCTTTAATGTCTTTATTATTTTAAGCTCCATCAGAGCAATAAGTGGCTATTGGCAGCTAAGCCAAGACAATCAGTAAATAGGAAGGGGAAATGTTTAGTTTCATACAACACTTTTTCCCAATGAGGGTTATGGTTATGCGCCACTGACTAGGCTGCCGACCTAAGGTAAAACCGAACGGAATGATGCCTGATCAATGGAAAAAACAAAAGCAGCCGCCACAACAAGGCAATGGCTGAAAGACCAAGTGCCATTAATGGCTCTTAATCAGGAATGTCACAGAAAAGTACTTTACAAAAATGATTACAGGGCATCTTGCATGAGTTGCTACATATGACAATAAGTAAAACGTCAGTGTATAATATTATAGTAAAATAATATAGTGCATTTAGTAATAAGATACATGAATACGTAATTTAATAGTATTCCATAGTATAATGCCTTAATATTTTGAGATAGAGCTATGATAAAGTACGAATAATAATATATGTTAAATACGACTAAATGTGAAATATTGCTTTTAAAATGTTGCCTAAATGCAGTACTACAAGTGGCACGTTAAATTTATGTTGTTTGACATAATAACTGTAGTAATGCAAAGCGTTTTATAACACATAAATAGTTATTGAAGAATGATGTAAATAGGTGATATATGAGTGAACTAAAATACGATAATACATTGCGTTAGGTGATTACATTAGTTGTTTTAAAACAGTGCCCCACTTACTCTACACATACCTTACAAACATTACAGCAAATAAAGCGTTACATGAAATTATTCAATGAAACAGTTATACTATATGTAAAATGACAGATATGATAATTTAAAAATATACTTGGCGCAGGAATTCAATAACAATATGCAAAGTATTATAACAATTAAATCAATACTTGAGGTGTTTATGTTATAAATTAAAAAAATAACAATAAATAAATAAATAAATAAATAAATAAATAAATAAATAAAAAAGATACTCAAAGGAAATTTCTAGTAACTCGGTAGAAATATTGCAAAGTAGTAACAAAGGGGGAGAAAGGGATGCGCAATTTAATTTTGGAGAAAAAGAAAAAAAAAAGCATACAGGAAAAATATAAACAAAGAAACTGAAAACTTAAAAAAAAAAAAAAAAAAAAAAAAAAAAAAAATCTGAGTAAGAAGAAGAAGAGTTAACATTGCTTCTAACTACACGTTTTGATACCATTAAAGTGAAAAACTATGAGTATTCCATACAAACTTACATTAAAATGAGCTACAAAAAATCGTCAATGCTACATAGCTACACAGCAAGGCTGTAAGGCTCTACATAGCAAAACTACTGCATATTTACAAGCAAGACATGCAGGAAGACGCACCTTACGAATGTATGTTATTTTAATTCTCAACACCTATGCAAAGCTCGTTAGCGGCCGTGTGGTAAAAGCCGCTGAACACTGTCAGTTCGGTCCGGTGTTCGAATACCGGCGAACGGGCTGGCTGCATGGACGTTTTCGTGTTTTTACCCATGTGTAACGTGGATACGAGCCAGTTTCACTTAAAAAGACCTCCACGAGGCATCCATCCCTTTCCATGTGTAGTGCCTAAGGGCAGAGAAGGTAATAAGTAAAAAAAAAAAAAAAATACCTATGCAAAGCTTTTGCTGTCTTGGTTTGGCAATAAATGGAATGATTACAAATTTTCCAGCATCTGAAATAATACTTAGCGAAATGGTTTATTTTCTCCTCTTGAAGATAAACCGGAGGTTTAATATGTGAACAAAATTTGGTACTTTTCTGGTAACGGATGCCACTTAATGCTAAACATAAACTTTCGCGCGAAATCTAACATGGTTATGGTGATACCTAAAAATACGTAAAATTTCTTGGAAAAAGAAATGAACTTGTAATAAGAATAATGCATTATATCCTACAATATAAGTATAATGTTTCATGCACGTAATGCAGAAGCGTTGCATAGTGCCGAATTTTTGCAATTATCTAATCATTTTTCAAGCGAAAATAGATTGCTTTGTACATGGGGAACTCTGTACTGAACTACAGAGTTCTGTTTTCAAGCGAAAATAGATTTTTCAAGCGAAAATAGATTGCTTTGTACATGGGGAACTCTGTACTGAACTACAGAGTTCTGTTTTCGCTTAAGAGACATTAAAAAAATTGCACAAACCCGACATCTCGCGCAACCTTGGTATTGCGCACGTTAAACAAGGTGCAGCTTTTCCTGATGCGATATAAATTAGGCTTCAAAATTTAGCGCATTGGCCCACATTGGCAATTGGTATCCCGTTAACATAAAAGTACCCAACATTTTAATACACTTCAGTAACGTCATTTTAAATTATATTTACAAGCAATGACAATATCTCACGATCGTAAATAAGACCAAAGAAAAAAAAATCCGCTTTCTTTTCTAACGTCATTATGATGTGAAATTAGTGAATTATAAACTGAAAAACAGGTTAATATATATTTCAAATGTGATAGTCTATCAATTCTCATGTCTCAAAGCAAAAACTCAACATTTATAGTTATTGGAGTATTACTATGGATCATATTTTTACTCATTATTTTTAATATTAATATAATGTTCCATATAATAATAATTCAAAATCTAAATCACTGCGTGGTCAGATCACAAGTGTTTAGTTAATTATGTCCTGAGCAGAATAAGGCTGGGTATCCGCCAAATATACAATTATTATTAAAGAAATTATGACTGCATATGCATTACACAGCTACATATGGCAGGAAGAGAGATCGCATCTACCCTCATACTATAATTATAATCATAGCATGAATTGTATTTGGCTCCCACAGCAATTTAAAAAGTTTTAATCTTTAGGTAATTTAAATAATTTCATTTTGCCTTATGATAATGTAGGATGAGAAAAGTGAGATGAATTATTATGCGTAGGGTGTAAAGAGCACCTGTTTGGTTATAAATTTGTTGCCAAAATTGCCATCTATTCCTAATTATTTTAATTAAAGTTGCATTTTAATTTTAATTTCAATTTCAATTTTAAATTTAGTTATTTCTAAAGGAGAAAAAATTTTTAACTATTAAAATGGAATTAAAAGCATCGGACCATAACTATTTATAAATAGAAAACCAGGATTATGCTTAGTTTAATATAATAATATATTAAACTAAGTATAGTCAGTGATTAAAATTATTAGTCACTGATTATAATGTAATAAACAAGTACTAACACTGAATACTTAGAATCATTTTATGACAACTATTTGGCTTTTGGCTTAATAAAATAATCATGAAAATTTAAAACATTTATTGAATATTTGAAACACTGAGGACTGCCATAATGATTAGGATAATTAGGAATTATAAACATTTAGAATAAAAATCGTGTTATCGAAATTTGTACCTACATAAAATGCTATAAGAGGGTTTACACATTTTTTTTTTCGTAAACTTATGAAACTTATATTAGAAATGAAATGGTGTTGGCATGCTATACGTGAGTTTCCTCAATTTTCTTATTGTGCGAAAGCGGAAACATTTTATAGTGTGTATGTGTATTATGGCAAAGCCTCGAGGGCTATCTGCCTAAGGGAAGGAATGCCTTCGTGGAGGACCTTCTAAGGGAAACTGGCTCGTAACACGTTTACACATGAGGAAAAATCACGAAAACGCCCATGCAGCCAGCCGGTTCGCGGGATACGAACCTCGGACCGAACTACCTGTGTTCAGCGACTTTACCGCTCGGCCGCTGGTGAGCGAAAACTTGTTGTAGGAAACTGCGTTTAAAAGGTCTATCTGTATACGTCAGCTTGGGAATTGCAATTCAAAGGACAAAAATCACAATCACTAATTATAAGATCGAGCTCTTTCAAAAATAAGATTAACAGTATTTTTTGTCATTTTAGACGAAATAATATTTATCTGTGAGTGTTATGCACTATACTATTATCAAAGAATTCATAGTAGAAATTTGATTAGTGGAAAAAAGTATGGCAAAATCATAGCATCATGTTAAAGTGAAACCGGAAAAAAAGGTAATATACAATTCCCCGAATTTCAAGTTGAGTAGATTCAGAACAACTTTACATATTTACCTTTGCAATATTAATAATATTTATGTGCTTCAGTTTATATGAGTTATCGTTACCTTAATTACTACAACGTACGAAATAGGCAAATCACCTTTTTCCACATCACAGGATTCAAAGTTATGTGCCAAATGCATTCTTATCAGATGAATAAATCTAAAAACAAATGAATAAGAAAGAACAAAATTGTCAGTAGATGAATTAAATGTCAGCAAAACTTCTGGATCTATTACATTCTTTTTCCGTAAATAAACAAACCGAAACTGGAGCAGGATGGCAGTCGGTCACAACTCGTCTGCTTCAGGTTTGGTGGGCCATTTCATTTCAGAAATTACAATGACGAAATGGCAACGATTTCGCTAGAGGCCGTAGTTTCGCCTTTTACCTTGATTGATATTTTTATTCATTGTCTAGTGACAGCAGACACTAGGGCATGAATGGAAGTCACCCGAAACAAAATAATTCCGACTAAACTCCGGATGTGATGATCACAGTTACGGATAAGGATATGGAGAGAATTTAAATACGTCTCTATTATTTTTAAATCTTTGAGGGATTATATTAGTTACAATTTAGGGATTATATTTTACAGGAAAGGAAAAACATAAAAATTTACGTTTCTTCTACTTGCTTAACCGTTACACGTACGTTTGCATACTCATTTACAAATGATAAGCTAAGAATTTTGATTTTTGTCACTTTTTTTAGAAATTTAAAGTAGTGATTCATATAGTGCACTATATGACATTTAACAATGGGTTATGAGATAATTTTTTATAGGTAGTGAAAATTTCTAAAGCTTCTTTGTTCTATTTTATTCTATTAGTTTATTATTTTGTTCTATTATTTTATCTTTGTTCTGTTGTAGCTTATTAATTACTAATTACTCGTAATTTACAGTAATTTGATGTATGTATTTTTTTTTTATTTTTGCATTATATTATTCTATAAAACTTCTGCGTCTCCAGTTTGTCTTTTTAAAAATTAAATTGTCATGTTAAAATGTCTGGAAAACAAAACTTTAAACATACCAAAATTCCATTCTTAAAGTTTCTGCAAACGAAAATATTTATAGGAATAATCTCTACTTTGTAAATTAAAATTGCTCATAATCTGAGCGGCGTGAAATTGAATACTTTTAGAAATGTTTTTGAAAAGAAGGGTTGTCTGAAATTTCAGGGAACATTTTTAGAAGTGATTTTAACAATACACATCTCTGCATTTTTAATTTCCATCTTTGAAGCCGATGCATACAAATTTTAAATTAAATACCTTTATGTGAATAAATTTTAGGGGAAAAATTATAATTCATCATTAGCTGCAATTAAGTTCTATAAATTTACAATCTTTTAAAGCTGCCTTCTTTAAAATAATAGTTTTAAATTTCCGTAACGCATTGTTTGAAGTGTTTCAAATCACGCACATTACATAGGATTTGGAGGTCATACTATAATTTTATACTGACACGGATAAAGTCCTGTTTTAAACAGAATACATTTACGCAAATAAATTTTTATGAGAAAATTCATGGACGATAGTCTTTAGAATTTAGAAGCAATAATTCTTAAAACAAGGCGAAAAACTTTGCACTACCGAAAATTTCTCCGTTGTAGTCGTTACTCATATAATATACTAGATCCGGATTTTAATTAAAAAATCTCATCCAGTCTGAGCCTGAAATGAAGATCTGAATGTGCTGTTTTTTTATCACATTATTACTTATATTCTTGTAAACATGCATCACTTAAATTCGGAAATGATAAATTTTTATAGATGTGTATTATTAACATGTTGTTATGCGAAAAGAGGGGTGATTAATGACTCTGTTGGTCTCTGGTTTGACGACAGGATTAGGCTTGGGCGTTTGTAACAGTATTATCTTTGAAGAATGAAGGCGTTTAAAATAAATTTATCTATTTATCCAAAAATTTTGTCGGAAGGTTGCGTTAGAGAAGGGTATCAGACTCTTGGAATCCATACCAACACATAGATATGTTGCTAATCAAAAGTGTTTTGGGGCTTAGATAGGCAGGCCCTCATACACAGGGGGATCATGAAAAAAATTTTCCTGATGTATGAACCCTAGTGGCCTATCCACTCAAGTAATCAAAATGAAATTTCAGATAAGGCATGCACTCGAAATTGTGATGATTTAAAACAATAGAGGATTACGGTGACGGTGAAAACATTTCGAAATTTTCAAAAGGCAACTCCCTCTTTTTTTCCTGCGGAAATGTATCAGAGCAAAATAACTTTAGAGCGATACAAGTATGACAAAAACTGCCGGCATAAAACATTTAGAAAGAAGATCATTGTAAAACATCAATCACGACACAGAAATAAAATGCAGTCACGCATTTTCATAATTCACATGGATAAACAGCAATCACAAAATACCATGGGCAACGCATTGCTTATAGAAAACTTTTAATAATCAGAGTGGGAAGATTGTTCCTTCCATCAGGTTTCAAACCTGCTAACAAGATGTCACTTACAGGGAAACAAAGAGGTGAATTGACAAAACTGTTTCATCTGAATGGGGAAAAGGTACCCGAAGCAGTGTCAGTTTATGGGTGAAATCGTAAGCTAAGACGAGCACATGTTTCGTAAAAATTATAGCTTATGTGGTAAAAAAAATTGAAAAAACTGGATGCACATATCGCGATTCGGACGACCATGTGTTCCTACTGAAGTTGTTGCGGAAATCCATAACACGATTACTGCAGGTCCTTTCGATGCTGCAAGAAGTATTTTACCTGCAGTGTTTGTATGTACCGAAAACCACAATCCTGATACTCATGCGCTCTGTTCTGCGGATATGTCATTATCGATTCCAGCGCATCCAGATGTTGCAACCTGGAGACGAGCATCAACGTATCGACTTCCCGAACTTCTTCATCAGATACGATAAAGATAGCAGGTGGCCATAAGGAATATTATGAGGCACATTTATCCTTAACTTGAAAAGTAAACTCCAAGAACTGTATTCTCTGTGCTGACGAAAATACTCACGATGTGCCATCAGCGCCTTTACACGAAATTAAAGTTTGTGCTGCGGTAAGCACTTTCAGTCCGTACTTCATCGAAGAGGTCACTTCCACAGGTATGGACATGTGCTTCATCATAAATCAACAAACAACATTGTTGCTCGGTATGCAACAATGTTGCAGAATTACAACAGCGAAATGCCGTTAATGGCGTTTATGGATGCAGGGGTTCTCAGGGCAGAAATCATCAGGACAGTAAAAAATCAGGACAAGAAACCTGCATTCTTCCTGGGTCAACCATTCAGAGTTTATATTTATTTCCGCAATAATGAAGAATAAAATTTTCCGCTAATTATTATTAATACATTGCTATTTGTTTTTAATGAAAATGTGACTACTACTTTCCGTCATCGCCTGACTTCTATCTTAATGCCAACAAGAAAGCAAATGGATAAACTTAACTAATAAGAATAAATGCACTTCATACATACTTTTGTAATGGAACCTGCAATCAAAAATTAATTTTCATCAATGGATACAACTTCCTTTTCATTTTTTTAAAGATATCTGGTTATTCCATTGTGAAGACTCCTTTTATTTGATACTTTTCAGAAGAGACAAAAATTCTCACTACACAGAAGATGAGGAAATTCATTTTTAAAAAATGTGTCAATCATTCCAGATGTTACGCGGCACTTCTTTCAAAAATAAACTGTAGCGAATACGAATAGCAAAGACCATTTATATTGTATAAATAACTCCAGCTGCTGACAGCCATTTCTTGGAACGTGAAGGCTTAAGTAAAGAAAGTTTTTATGCGAAAACGGGAAACTATATTTGCTTATTTTCGGTTAAAGCAGGCATCGAAGCCTTCTGTGGTATAAGTCAGCTGTTCCAAACCTGTGATATGCTTAACCTCTGGGGGTATGTGATGGCTTAGTCGGGAGTACAACAAAAAAATTAAAATAAGAAAATGTTATAAAAAATTTTATAAAGTAAAATAGTCATGCAATTTAAATTTGGTACCGGATGAAAGGAAAATTGATATCCTTTATTTCCGATGCGACTGTTATTGACCAAAATGGGTTCAAAAGTTCAAAATTTATAACTAGGCCTCGCTCACACCGTAACATTAATCTATTCTCTTTGCATTATTTAGAGATACCTTTTCGTCCGGACTTGACCTATATCTTCCGATATGAGCTTACTGCTATGGACTTACAAATTGGTATTCAGGGAAAGGGCTTGCCCAGTAACTCTTCTCCATGGTCTGCGACCATCTGAGACGTTACGCATCATATGATGCCACTCCCTTCCCTGCTTTTTTAAAGCATAGCGTAAACAGTGATTAACAGGTAACTGTATTTTCAGTGCTAAGTAAGCCATCAAGTCCCAACTCGGTATCTGTATGTAGTTCTCTTCCTTTAAATTGTGATATTCAAACAAACTTGTGTGCAGTGTTTTGTTTTAAATTCGCTACTTTAAATTTGTATTAAAAATTAATAAATCTTTAAGAAGTATATCTTTGCAGTAACTATTTATGGAAAAGAAACAAAAGAAAGAAAAAAAAGAAATCAAACTATTTGTGTACTGCAAAAGAAACTGTTTGTGGATAATAGTCCTTACTGCGCCAGGCACGTTTTTTATATAACATTCATTTCATTTAAGCTTGAAATTTTATATGACGAATAACTACGAGGACATGCACAACTATACGACAGTTTTTCAAAAATAAATACACTAGTTTTAAAGCTGTATTCGAAACGTTTGACAAAACTGATTCTGCGCTCAAACTAGTTAGATTTTTGATAATCTTGTATAGGAAAGTTCAAACCGGAATATTCGACACAGTTTACAAAATCTTGCCAAAAAAATACTTCGAGTAACAAACGACGTTAAAGAGAGTGTAATAATCTACTTAAAGGCCTCCAACGATTGTCCGAACAAATTAGTTACCCAAACGAAGTGAGACTAACAATTGAATTTCAAATCCTTTCAATGAAGATTTTTTTAAAGATGCCTCGAAATTAACACTTTTGTTAAAAAGAACAATTTTTCTGAATTTATTCGTTGCATTGTATTGATGCTATAATATTCAAATTTCACCATTGTAGGAGGTAAGAGGGTCATAGGCTCTGTAGGGAGAGGTTAAAGATACTCTATAAGAGATTCGCGAATAAGATTATATATATTAAGAGATTCGCGAAATAAAAAGCTAAGAACCGCTGGTATAAGTGAAAAGATTTCAATGACAAGAAACTTCAAGATTTAACCACTTCAAGATTTAACCACATTTAACCACTTTCAAGATTTAACCACTAAAAGAAAAAATTATGTTTAATACATTTTATTTCAAACAATTAACATTTTTTATTTTAACAGTTAACTTAAATTACCATTCACACAATGACTGATGTCAATTTAATCGTCAATCATAGCTTGGATGGCCACGGGTGAACCATCCAAGATTCAGGAAACATTACATGCTAAGAAAATTTACCTGATAGTTAGTTATCCGATGGTTCGATATGTTAAAAACTCTAAATGCTGGGAGTTCGACATGGATTCGATTCCAGGTGAACGAGTTGGCTGCATCGTTGATTTTCATGGTTGTCAGAAGTGTAACGTGAATATAAGCAATTTCCTTTACAAAATCTTCCACAAAGGCATCGTTCTTCTTAGGCTAAGAGTCCGTATTCAAATTATGTGACCTAACCTAATTGCTTAATATATTATTTACTTACGCTCTTACTCTTCGTTTGCTCTTATTAGTTTGCTCTCATAGTTTCTTACTCTTAGTTTGTTTCATTTACCCTCTTAGTTTACGGTACTCTAGTCCTAGTTTGCTCTTACTTCTCAGTTTGCCTTATGGTACTCTGATTCTTAGTTTGCTTTACAGAGTAATTCAGCTTCTAATGCTAATTAGTAATAAATATTACATATCAAGATTATGACAGGACTTTTAGTTCATTTTCTTAAGTGTCTATACATTATTTCTTATGCAAAATTTGCGATGTTGTTGAATTTGTTCTCTGTAAGAACACACTTAATTGTTAATTAGTGATTTAGGAAGAAAAAAAATAACTATAGTAATATCTCGTATAGTCCCAGTAACCGGTTCCTCCAATATTCCGGACTGTTTGAAACCTAAATAATAGATAAATACTTACAAAAAATGATAAATAATTCCAAATTTTTTTCTCTCGTTTCTCAATAAATAAAATGCGATTAATAAATTTAAATATTTTTATTAAAAATATTTTTTTAAATCCACACTTATAATAATTCACTTTTTATTTCCTAAAAATTGCATTATAGATATTATAGATATATACACGTCTTCTTCGCCTCTTCATAAATTTCTTTGGAGCAATGAATTGCCTTGTTTATCATATAAGGTATTTTCTCCCTCCTCTCCCCGTGCCTCCGTGGTGCAACCGTAGCACACTCGGCGCGTATTCGAGAGGTTCACGTTCGAGTCCCGGCGAAGGCATTGGTCATTTTTCGTGTTTCCTGCTTCAGAAAAAAAGAAAAAAAAAGTCCCAAGCATCTACAATCATGCGGAGAATTGTCATCTACAATCATGCGGAGAATTGTCATCTACAATCATGCGGAGAAGGTTAATTTGAATACCGGAATCAATTTCCATAATATTTTCTGACAAAAAGTTTCAACCGTTCCAACAATTTTTGAAAGCTGCTCAACTGTTAATTCTCCTGAAGACGCTTTACCTCTTCATCTAAGTTAGCCTCCCGCTCTTCCTAAGCCCATTGTTCATTCATGTTAATAAGTTTTTCATTTTCTATTTCGACAATATTTGGTTTGATTCACTCAATTACGTTGATGAATCTAACTTATTTGGAAACCAAATGTTGTTCAATTTATAATATGTTATTAGTGGTTTTAGTGGTTGTCAAAACCAATGCTGTGTCTTTTCGTTTCGCTTTATAAGTTCAAATAACATGTAATTTATGTTTAATATCCCAAAGTCAGACGTAGTATATTTGATTTCAATTTTATGAATTTCAAATGTGCAGTTCGGTCACAACATAATTTAATATAAATTAAAATTTCAGTTCCAGAAGTCCCGTTAAGTAGTATAGTTGATTGATATAACCAATTTAACTCACATTTTCGCAGTAGGCAGAAATATATCTAATATCAGTATTTCAAGATCACTACTAGATAATTTTCAAATTTGTTACGGCTTAACGACATCATAAATATCAACTCAAATTCAGACACTGAACCTTCATCGTGAATACGCTTTAAAAACTATCAACGCAACTATAATTGCAGATGTGCTGCGTCTTACACATGCGCATCACTTTAAATGCGCATCATTTTAAATACTACGTCAGAAAAAATTCTTAATAAATGTCATAAGTCCTACTGAATTTTTGCAATTTTTTGTATAATCAAGAACATACATTGATTTGTTATCATAATTGGGTCGTTAGAAAACCTTTAGAGCATAACTGCGATTTTTGTCCTTTGTCATACAATACAGTTTAATGGCAGAACTGTTTAAAACAGCATTTTGTTAATATATGTGCAGTGAGATCTTTTAAAATATTTCAATTTTAGCAGTGTATTGCTCTTCCTTATTACAAAAAATAACTACTAAAAAAAATACATTTTCGATAAAAATTTAGAATAAACCCCAATTCTTTAATGAATCGAATAAGTGAACGCGTGAAACTGTCTATGGAACGAACTATATGGTTTGTTTCTTTAAGGTGGTTATTTCGTCTGACCAAGAGAAGGGATGCCTTCATGGAGGACTTTCTAAGGAAAACTGGCTCGTACACACGTTACGCATGGGGAAAAACACAAAAATGCCCATACAGTTAGCATCTCCGAGACGTGATTCGAATCCGAGACAGAACTACCAGTGTTCAGCGACTTTACCGCTCGGCATGAATAACAAGGGAGAATTAAAAAGTAGAGATTGGCTTTAAAATTGTACATACATAGTGTGACTTATAGATAAGATCAAACGAAATTAAATAATAAATAATTAATATTGAATAAAATTTAAATAAAGGTAGATCTATTACTTTATTGTTTTACTTTACCATGTAATTTAAACCTTGCGGTACAAGGACCAGTAAAATTTACAAAGTAAGCAATTCATGAAGTTCATCCAAAACTTCACCGTACACAATGTTTTGGGTAAAAATATTGTTTAAGCTCTGTCAAAAATTGTGAAACATTGATCACATGAGTGCGTCTAGGTCACACACATTTTTTCCCACTTCGTCTTTTCCAGTATAAGAATTAATTTTCGAAGCGTAGCTTATACACCTGTAAATAAAATCTTTTAGTTTAATTTTCATACTGTTCGTTGTCTTCGTTATCGCAAAATAAGCCGGTTATAAAGAAAATAATATCCCATAGTAACAAAGTTACTACTAAAATATTTATTGCTCAAATTGCTGTGTGTACATACAAGTGATTTCATCACTGTTTTCAAATTGGATGTTGATTTTTTGACATATTAATTAGTATTAATAGAATATTAATAGAAGTATGTTAGCGAAGTATAGCATAATTGGTGTATCGTTAGTATGATCAATAAAAGCTCTCACGAAACCAATACTACCTATGTTAAAAATTTTGGTTATAAGCCATCAACCTGATTTCGCTGTGTCAGACAAAATAAAGAATAATATAAAAATATATACCAATTTGTATATTACATCGTCTTTTTACATTATAAAAAATATTCTTTATGTTATACAAATCTGCAGGATCTTATTATTAATCCTGGAGGTATAAAAATGAATGAACTGAGGAGAGGAAAATATTTCTATATCTTATACTGCCACTCATGAATTTTTTGGAACTTATGACATTAGAAATGTTTTATTATGCCGTTTTAGCTGAGTTCTTTTGAATGATTATGACTTATCCAGAAACCCTTTGCTTCATTTCAATGGAAAAAAAAAAAAAAAGATCGTAAAATTTTGTAATTCCAATTTCATCTGCGACTTAGAGTTTCCAATTTTAGAGCAGTTATTGCATTTTTACTACATTAGTTTTAAATAGGACACAGATAACTTCCCGTGCTTACAGTCTCTCGTATAAAACGTGATTTTTGCTATATCGGATGTTTAAATTGGTTTATAAAATTATTTCTTAAATTTAGAATTTCAACTTCATGTTAGGAATCATATCATGAAATTCTAATATATTATATTCGCGATATTAATTACCTTCAGTTTTCTTAATAATCTTGGCATAATTTTATAACAACTCTACATTTATTTTATACATATAATTCTGCTTTTTAGTTTTAATAAAAATATTACGACGACATCTGAATTTATTGTCTAAGCCCACGGCTTTCATTAAAAATTTTGATGCTTACATATTAAAGCAAACACTTTGTCGACATTTTACAGAAGAAAAGAATGACGATTCTGAAAAAACTTGATTGTATATATATTTTACATTTTAATTGAGTACTTACTTATCCTGAAAAGCAATCAGTAAACCTACCTATAAATGAGTTTTTGATTCTATTTTGTCGTGGCTGTTTCTTTAAGAATGGATTCAAAGCAGCTGTTCCTTTTATCACTACTGAGGCAAAATATTTCATTCGTTCAGAAATTTAACTGCAGTTTCGCCCATTGCAGGAAAATCGCACGAGCGGATATTTTAAAACTGTGAGACAAAAAGATATAATGATTTGATAATAGAATGCTTTGGAACTTGGAATACAACAAAAAAGAACGAAGACGGAAATGATGACTTAGTTTCTTAAATATCTAAGGAATTTGTTATATGTATGGTTAACCAAACCTTTGCACAATCTTAAAATTTGTCAACTTCTATTAAATGATTTTGCTAATACGTAAATACCAAATTTCTCTCTGTAATATGTAGTTGGTAATGCACTGCATAAGCTTTAATGCAAAAATAATAATGCAATTACGCTTTCAGAGTGCTCCCTGTGTTCATTTGTCAACGACTCCATTATTGTTACATGCAGTTAATTGTTCACCTTTATTTTTCACTAATTGCATCAATTAGATAGACCCTTTTATATAATTTTAAAAATTAGCTTATGTATCCACTGCCCTCATTTTAATCTACAACGCTTTGTGTTGAAAAGTCTATAGCTAATAACTTCGATATCTGAGGGTTTCACACATATTCGGATAAGAAGGTATGTTCCAGTAGCAGTTGCAATGACATGAAAATGAAAGAAAAGGCATCAGTAGGGTTAGCGTACTTTTTTTAATGACTGCAAAACAACGAAATCAGTCTTGGAAAAAAAAATCAGTGTCTTGTGGAACTCAAGAAGGCTTAATCCCAATCCCATGCACTGAAGCAATGTCTCATTACCAGGTGTCTGAGACTTTTGTGCAAGTTGAGATCACTACAATACACCTGTAGTTGCAACAAAACCTTCAGCTATAAATAAGTAGATCCATGGATTCAGTCATGTCATATACAGCAATATATTGGCAGGCTGCGAAGACTAGTCGATATTTCAAAGTACCGTGGTTTCATCAGATAGTGTGTGTGATTATGGCAAAGCGTCGAGGGCTATCTGCCTAAGGGTAGGGATGCCTGTGTGGAGGACTTTCTAAGAGAAACTGGTTCGTATACACGTTACACATGGGGAAAACCACGAAAACGCCCATGAAGTCAGCCCGTTCGCGGGATTCGAACCTCGGACCGAACTACTAGTGTTCAGCGACTTTACCGCTCGGCTGCTGGTGGGCTTTATCAGATAGAATTGGGTGCATTTTTCTCAATTCTGACACGAGAAATTTGAACTGCACTTTGAAATTTCCTAAACGGAAACAGTAGCAAAAATTAAAGATAAAAGCACAAAGTTATGCCACACATTTCGTGAAAAAATTACAATCTGCTTAAACTGAAACGGTCTTCTTTGCTTGGTTGTTATTAATTAATACCATCCAGTTCAAACTATACTTAAGCATTAATCAGCTACAGAAACGTTTCTGAATAAGTACAATGCTCTTACACATATGCTGGGTGAAATCCAAAAAGATATTTTGCAGCTAAAGGAGACAGACCTTATGCCCAACCATGCGTACAGTCCTAACCTTGAGGCTTTTGACTCAATTAATTCGGTCAATGGTGTAATTCTTTCGTAGGAGACGCTTAACTATTTACAAGAAGACTAAATTCGTAAGTTCAATGTCCAGGGATTTATACCAGGCGAAGAATTAAATATAATCCAAGACTGTGAGACAAAATTATTTTTGTTTCATATTTATGCGTGATTGAAAATCATATATAAAATTTTGAATTTGGTAGCCATTTTTTAATCTATTTTGCATCTTTTTGTGAATTTCAAATTAATTTATTGTAACTTATACATCGAAATTTTTTTTTTATTTATTTATTTTTTTTTTAATATTTTGATACTTTAGATTAAGCCTTATGACATGATATAACAATGGAAAAATATACTCTACAGCTTCAAAGGATGTCAGAATAATAAAAGTCGAGCTTTTCTGCAAAGCGCTGCATAAGCAATAAAGAATCATTCCGAATAGCGGGTTCACACTTGTGCTTATCTTTAGGACTACATTGTTCAGAAAGTATAGGGGTGTTTGGACTCAGAAGGACTGTCGTACTTCTGTATACTAGCCACTTGAGTAGCCAACTGCATGAAGTAGTTGTCATAAAAAAATGTACATTGATTTTAATAAGTAGTGTAAGCTAGTGTAACATTATAAAATTATTAATTATTAAACAAAATTATTAATTGGACATCTCATGATTTAAATGTATTTTTATTTAAATTAATTATTAAAATGTAGAAAAAGTATTCTTAAGAACTGCGTTTATCGCTTAGTTTGTTAGTTAGTAGAAAAGAGATTAAATTTGAAAGTTAAAATATTTTAGGCTTTACTGAATGGCAGCAGCATGGCAAGAGGAAGATAATAGTATTTTATTGCAGGTTGTATCAGCACGTTGTTTTTTAATACCTAAGTTTCTTGATTAAAACTGAAAGATAAATATCTTTCATCTTGTCGAACGGAAATAACCTTGCGCGCTGGAGATAAAATAAAGTTTTATTTATAGCACTATTGCTGCTGCTCTGTTTAAAAGCACTAAGTTTGTTAGTAAAAAATCCATTAAACTCACGCAAAATCTGAAATAAATAAAAAACAAATTCGAAATTCAAAATTCAGGCTTCGAGCTGCCCATGTTCTGGAGGAGGACTTTTTGTATTCCAAATTGGGTGGCTCCGGGTGCCACCTTTTTTCGATAATGCGAAGAACATTTGTATACACATACATCCTCGCATGCTTTAACAGAGATTAAGACCCATTAATTAAGATACAATGCATTAATTAAGACCCATTATTAATTTGTTCGCTTCTTTAAGTTAAAAAAATTTACAGTAAAACTCCAGTTATCCGGTACCCTAATTATTGAGACCACTTATTACGCCTTTAAGACAAAGAAAATGACATATTTTAAGTAGCTATTATATTAATTTAAACAAATGTATATCATAAAATACCTAATAGCATAAATGGCTATTTTATAAATGGGAAAGGAAAAGCGATTATGGTGTGCTTACAGGTTTACTGTTTTTATTAAACTTCAAAAAGTATATAAAGATTAATTTTATGTGTGTATGTGTATTTAATTATGGCAAAGCACACTAGGGCTATCTGCCTAAGTGGAGGGAAAGCCTTCGTGGAGAACTTTCTAAGGGAAACTGGCTCGTATACACGTTACACATGGGGAAAACCACGAAAACGCCCATGCAGCCAGCCCGTTCGCGGGATTCGAACCTCGGACCGAACTACCAGTGTTCACGACTTTACCGCTCGCCCGCTGGTGGGCCAATATTGTTCCCAGCGATGAATAATTGGTATTATTCATCGCTGGGAGATAACTTATTGATTTATTCTGAACAAGAATGGTAAACCACAGTGTTTGGAATGTTTACAAATCATAGCTGTGTGTAAAGAATGTAACTTGAAATGCCATTATCTTTCCATGCATGAAAATAAGTATTATTCGTACACGCGAGACATGAAAATATCACTAGTGAAAAAAAATGAAAAAGCAGCTGGGTCATCAAACGAATTAATTTAATCAAGAACCAAAATTTCAAGAAGTATCTGTAGCTGCGTCTTTTGAAGTTTGTTTAGAAATAGTAAAGGCAAAGAAGCCATTTTTGGATGGAGAATTCATTAAAAAATGTGCCAGAAAAATGGCTCAAGTACTTACGAAATGATCAGAAAATTTCAAACAGTATCACTTTCTCATCAGACTGTAAGCCGACGTGTAAACGAGATTAGCGTGCATGTCACTAATAAATTAGAAAACCTAATCAATAGTTGCTGCTATTTTTCAGTAGCACTGGATGAAAGCCCAGACATTTCCGATACAAGTCAAATGCTTATCTTTATAAGAACTGTAAATGAAAACTATAATTATTCAGAAGAATTTTTAAAATTACAATCATTACACGGAACAACAAAAGGTGAAGATGTTTACAAACAGTTAAAATGTTCAGTAGAGCAGTATGGCGGATTTGACAAGTGCACTGCTATTGTAACCGGCGGTGCTAGAGCTATGACGAGCAAAAATATTGGGCTCGCGGGACTTTTGCAAAAAGAAGGAATAACATGTCGTATGTTACACTGCATTATCCATCAGGAGGCATTATGTTCTTTATCCCTACAACTAAAAGACGTAATGGACAAAGTTTGCAAAATTACAAATTTAATTCGCGGCGAAAATCGTTCTCTTACACACCGAAAATTTAAAACATTTTTGGATGAATTGGAAACTGAGTATGGAGATATGCTTTTACATAGTAACGGTTTGTTGGTTAAGTGCTGGAAAGTGCTTGAGGAGATTCTTTACACGTCGAAAAGAAGTTCATCTTTTTCTAACAGAAATTGCCGTCGATGAAAATTTAACAGCAAATTTAGTTGATAAAAATTTTATTTATTCACTTGCTTTCCTAACGGACATTACAAATTATTTAAATATTTTGAATAAATCCTTGCAAGGACAAAATCAAAGTGTGTGTTGCCTTCGAAATATGTTACTGAATTTAGAAACAAATTAAAATTGTTAAGGTTTAATTTGGAGCAAAATAATTTATTTCGTTTTGAATCTTGCAAAGAGATCTATGAAGAAATGAAGGAATATAATATAGAAGCGAATTTTAAAATATTTCTACCAAAATTGGATATGCTAATTACAGATTTCAATGAAAGATTTTCTCAATTTGATGATCTTAAACCGTTTATTGATTTATTTTGTGATCGAATTAATATTGATATCAACTCCGTTGATTTTAAATATCAAATAGAATTATACAACCTGCAGGCTGACCTATTTTTTACATCTCGTGGAGTAGCTGGAATAGAAATATTCAAATTTTTAGATAAAGAGAAATATCCAAAATTGAGAGATTTTTTGGACTTCAAATTGTATCAGTGTTCGGAAGTACATATATCTGCGAGCGTGCATACTCCGATATGAAATATATAAAGTCAAAATATAGAAACAGTTTGAAAGATTCCACTCTTGAAGATATAATTAGGCTTGCCACAACAAATATTGATGTGGACATAAAAGATATTCTTGCTAAACAATTACGGCCACAAGGTTCTCATTAATATATTACGAATATTTTAAAGTTTTCTTTTTAGTATAAATAAAATATTTTTTTTAATTAACATAAAACTGACTTTTTATTTATCAACCATTTTGGCCCTCGAAATGTTTGCTGAAAAAAAAAATATGTCCCGCGGGCTACGATAAGTTGGACAGCGCTGATGTAGAGGACTATATGTTTTCAAAATCTGGTGGCTCTAGTTGCCGACATTTTTCCGCAGTGCGAAGAAATACATACTTACAGATTCTTTATTAGTTAATAACAGAGATAAGATGTCATTTGTTACATAAATCTATTTATAATAATTACTGTTTTGTTTTTATTCATTTCATTGTAATCTGTTTCAAACTTTTTGAAATTTTTAATGTTAAACTCTCCTTTGGGATGTTAGACTGAAATCTAAAGTTTTCACTGCAATATTTTATTGGGAGGAGGGGGTAAGGTTAAGGGCGGTGAATAGGGGATATTGAGGCATGATTTTATCGCATCTTAACGCACAGCAAAACATCTTGGTTTGCAGACCTTGACTACTTTTTTTTTTTTTTTTTTTTCGTGTTCATTCATGTTTTCACTTTTGTATCCCCATTGTCTACAAATTGCACTTTACGAACCTTGAACATATTACTCAAAGAAAATATCTTAAAAAGAAATCCAAATACCTAAAACTTACAATCACGAATGTGAAACCTTGTAAAACGTACGTGAAGGAAGTAAGAAACACACCAAAGATCGTTTTGTTAGATAAACCAGTTAAGGTTTGACAGTAGCCATCAACCGTAAGAATAGAACGAGAGCAGGTTCGGAGTACGCGGTAATTACCTCTCGAACGTGTTGGAACAACCCCCAATACCCCTCCTCATTTCCTGAGGATTTTCCACGTTTTTAAATTTTCTCCAATGTAGCACAGGTACGGGAAGGAGGCAATTAGCATTTTTTTGGTAGCCAGAAAATGGTTTTGTTTGTAATGATGTTTTTCATCTTCACAACGACTAGAAGGTACTTAAATGCATGCATTCAAAAGCAGAATTAATATCAAAAAGGGACCGTCTAATAATATAATGTTGATTGTATTTTAGATATAGCATTATTTCAGGTAAAAACTCTTACTAATGATTACATTTATTGTCAGTTTGCTTTTTATTTACTTAAAATTAAAATTCATTCAAATATGTTTTAGAAATTTATTATTATACTTCAGTATGCTAATATGTTTCAGAATTGCTTGTATGCTAATTATATTTTTAGCTTACTTTTAATATTAGAAACATTTGTAGCTTAATCTTCCGAACTCATCAGTGCTTCTGCGCTGCTTCACAGATTCACAGCTCTTGCCATTCTGGGAGTTGTAATACGAGGATCTTTAATTTATCTCTATTATTAAATAAGAACCTCTTCGTACGCAAATACGTATGTTCTGTAGTTCTTACGTAAAAACAAGCGGTGGCACCTAGAATCACCAAGTTTTCCACACAAGTAGCCACTCACAAGACACGAACATGTGTACCTCGAAAGCCGAATATTGAATTTCGAATTTGTTAGCGCTGTTAGTCACGAAATGGGATTTTGCGTCGGTTCACTGAAAGCGGTGTACAGTAAGACCCCGCTTAACGCGGGGGATACGTTCCATCAAAGTAGAGCGTAATGCGAAACAGCGCTAAACGAGGCTATCTTTACATGTAAATATTGGGGTTAGGGAAAGATGGCTAGGAAATTGGTTAGGTATTAAATTTAAAAAGTATGTTTTTTTAATAAAAATAAAACCAAACATTTATTTCTTAAAGCCCAAATTAATACCACATTATTATTTCTTGCAAAAATAAAAACAAAATATAAATAACAAAACGAATATTCTTAAAAAAACAAATAAAATTCTCAGTCATATTTAGTTAGCCTTCCGCGTTTTCAGTGTTCTGCCTTTTTGTGACAAAAGCATCTAATGTTGTTGGCTTTTTCTTTTGCGTTGTTCTCTTAGTTCTTCATAAACGGATAGAGCATCTCTAACACCACGCCTTACTTTTGAGCTCCTGTCAAAATTCGGATCATTTTCAATGAATTGATCCATTATTTCAGTTATGGTAGACAAACTCCTTTTTACAAACGCCATCGAAAGTTCTTTTTGCTCTTCTTCTGAATCACGGCTGTCAACATTTTTGTTTTCTTCTTGTTCAGTTAATTCCTTGAGCTCATCATTAGAAAGACTAGCCGCTGCTTCTTGAATTATTTCTTCGACATCTTCCACATTTACCCCTTCAAAATATGTCTGTACAATACCGCACCAAACAAGAAATACAAGTACACTCTTTCGGATATGTATTTGAAACCTATCGCTACATAATATTTCGGGGAATCCCCGTATGCTGCGAGCGATTTCGTGGAATCCCCGGGTTGAAATAAAAGAGCGCTAAACCGAAACAGCGCTAAACGAAACAGCGTTAAGCGGGGTCTTACTGTATAACTTTTCAGATAGTTGACTTCAAATATTATCACCTTACATTATTTTTAAAGAAATTAAAGAAGAATCTGCATGTATGTATATATTTTAAGGTGGCACCTTGCCATCTTTCTACAAAGAAAATTTAAATGCTCTTGATGGGCAACCCACTGCTAATTTTTACACCTGGCTCATGACATTTATAGTGAAGTAGGGGGACTTACGTCATGGAATTTCAAAGTACTATATATGCTTATAACTAGCGATTTAAAAGCAATAACGCAGTTCTTTCCTTCTATTATTGTTATTTATTTTTTACGTTGCGCCACCTATGTAGATGCGGCTAACGTTTTCAGCTCAAAAATTCGGTAGTGAATGTTCAGTAAATAAGCATGAATTGGGGGTCCCCGTAACAGGTTTTTGCTATTTTTACAATGATGTCCGTCTGTCTATGTCTGACGAGTCTTTCAACCACGATAACTTGTAGAGTTTCATTTGATTTGGTAATGATAATTAGTCCTAAAACCTAAAGAAACGTGAAGCGAATTATCGCTATGTCTGAAACAACAACAAAATCGTCAGAAGGTTAAAAATAATCGTTTTATTTAAAATAATTTTGAACACAAAAGCTGTCTCTTGTGCTACAATAACTCGTGGGGATACATCTAAATCGAACAGTCAAATTTTAAATCAGATGTTGAACAGTAATCAAGAATTGAGCAATTAAATATTACCAGAAGCTGACTCTCTACCGTAAAGTCAAAATCAAAGTATCAGCAGCGATAGAAAACAGAGCCGAATAATTACAACTACCAGGGCTGGCAGAAAATTTAACAACCGTAACGCGCGTGCGATGTTAGAAAAGACGCTCTGTCCTAATATTACGGAAAAAAGAAGTTATAATAAAGGCTAAAATTGTAAATAACTGGTTAATTAGCATAAGATTATTTATAAACTCAAAATCAGATCAAAATTTCAGAAATTTCTCTTTTCTGTATTTAAACTTTTTGCATTTATATAAAGAGTTGATTAGATTTCGGGTAAAACTCAACAACCTGAACTGGTACTTTACTTGAAGCCCATTACAGTATTTCTTGAAGACCATAACAGTTTTTAATGAAAAATTATATTAAAATATACTCTAAAAGTTTTCAATTTTATTATTAAAAACTTTTATGTCAATGAGAACCACATACTAGATCTGAGTTAAAACTGAAGAACCGAAAACAATGCTTTACTTGAAACTATGAATAGGTTTTTATGAAAAACTATATTATAATGAAATCCAAAACTTCTCAGATTGGTATTTAAAATTTGTACATGAATGAGAACAACATATTAGATTTTCACAATATGTGGTAAACTTACTTACTTACTTACCATCATCTGAGTTGCTGTACCCCTGTTAAATGACTATCAGCATTTGTACTCAATTGGTGGAGCATTCTATTGTCGCTAGGCCTAACCAAAAATCTCTATAGAATATTAAAATTTATAGCGGAATTTATAAAAGTTACTTCGGAAGATGGGTATTTGTAACCTGTGGTTATTAAAGACACCCTGTCAAGACTTTGCTGAATGAGGATTTTAGCAATGTTTGATGCATTGTGATTCTGAGTTTACAGAGGATGTTTACTCTAGAAGTCAGTGGTAACTTAGATATAATACATTATAGCGAACAATATTAACTGTATATATTAACGTATATCATATGTACTGCTCACATATTTGCAGAGTTCCTGTGTAATATTTGCTTGCATAGCAGTCAGTTGTGTTTTTCTTTGATTGGAAATGTTACTTTAATCGGAAACCCCTTTAGTTAAAAACCTTTAATAATGGTATAAATTTAGAAAAAAAAAAAAAAAAAAACAGTTTTTAGACACGGCCAATTATACCTAAAATTTACTTCAAAATTTAGTATTCCATACCTTTGCATTTATTGGAAAAACTAATTAGATTTTATTTCCAAACGATTAACTGGAAGTGATCTTTACAAATAGCTTCGTTGTTATTTAAAACATAGAATCAGTGGAAGGTCATAGGTTGGCCACACCAAATTTTCATAGTAACTATTTTGAGCTGCTAGCCGAACAAGCAGCTTAAAATAGCACATAAAAATTAAAAACTTTTTTCGGCTGAAAGAAGTCCATAAACATTTACTAAATTAATCTCAGCAAACTTTTAAATTTCTGAAAAAATGATGAAAAAACTGATTTTTAAGAAAGTTAATCTAAATTTGACTAGTTTCCCAACGTTTCAAAATAACATTAACTAAAAATAATTTTATATATTATGCTCCAAAACTAGTGACGTTTTTCATTTTCCTCAAGTTTTATCATCTGAGAGTGTAGCTGGCCAGAGAAAATACAAAACAAAAAGACTACAGAAATTGTCTACGATGGCGATTTATATTCGCAGATTATTTCAAAACGTAAATTCAAAAACAGGATGTTGTTTATGTATGTTCTGTTTTAGTGCTTCTATAATGTACCGGAGATGACAAACGTTTTCATTAGAATTTGTCTTTCTTCTCTTTATAGTCCTGTCATGCGGTTATCCTGGATCTCCATCACATTCTACAGTCACTTTCAACACAGAGACGATCCAAAAGGGTACCGTTGCCACTTACAGATGTGAAACTGGTTTCGATTTACTAGGGCCCATTAGGAGGCTCTGCGTCGAGAATGGGACGTGGATACCAATCGGCGTTCCAGTATGTGGTAAGTGGAAAATCCATACAAATTTTTTTACCAATAGCTGAAGGACAATTTTACTTATCCGTCTTACATCATCAAGAATTCATGGCAGGGATAAAATAGATAATTGTTCTCCGAATCGCACATTTTTAAGCTGTTTCATTATTATCATAAATGTATTCTAGGGCTGTCTGTCCAGGAAAATATATTTTTATAGGGTAGCTTTTTTGAGAAATTGATTAGGATTCAAGTTTGCAAGTTTCTTTACATATAGTCCATTCAGATACCTCACGTTAGTCTATCTATTGCTTAGATTAAATAAAAATTTAGCATTTTTGGCCTATGTCTATACATCATATTTGCATAGCAACTCATTCTTAGCCTATATATGAAACTGATATTTTTATGAATATTCTTTGTGTTACTGGACTTTTATTGCAATCTTTAAGACTATCTGAGCCGCTTCAAATAAGGAAAAATAAATTACAAGAAAGCAGTAGATATTACAAATGATAAAATTAAGGTCTGATACTAAACAAAAAAAATTATTGAATTGACAATGTTGTTTCAGAAATACTGTTAATAACACTAAATAAAACTCAACAGAGGGACTTCAGAAACAGTTGGCTGCTTTACTGAACTGTTGACAGTTGCACTGTGAATAACAAAATTTCGGATCTGACAAAACTTCGAATTGGAAAATATACAGCAATGCGCCACACAAACAAAATTAAAAGATCATTTTAAGACCGTTCTGATATAATTGTAAGTGGTTTACTCTTATAGCAGGTAAATATGAAAATGTTTTTGAAGTTTTGTCAAATACATCATCTAGAGATAAAAAAAAGCCAATTCAATCTTTACAACTCGTTTTCTTTTCTACTTCAACTACAACTTCTCGTCTAGTAGCCATTATTACCATCTACTAGCTCTTTGATCCTTTGGAAGCTATAATGACTTCCTACTTCTTGGATCTTTTGGAACCATACTGAAACATGGCTGCAGCTTTGTTTGTCAAGACTGCAGCTTGTTCAGCGTGGGTATGGAGAGTATCTATAATGGTTTTCCTCCGGACGCATGCTTACATTTCTATACTGATGGCTCAAAGCTTGATATAGGTGGTGTTGCAGAAGCCGGAATTTTCTGTGAGCATTTCTCACAATATCTTCCTCTGGGAACTGACAAGACCGCGTTCGATGGTGAGGTTGGAGCGATTAAATTTGCTTTGACCCATTTGATTTAAATGTTCATGCTTCCCTTTCTGAATAGTTTGTCGTATTCTCAGACTCTCAAGCAGCAATACTATCAATTGCTAATATTTGCCAAGCTTCTATTTCCTTCTCTGTAATGTAATTTAGATCTCTAGTACCAGAAGCACATAAAAAAACATATAATGGCCGTTTTGCAGTGGATTTCTTCTCATTGGACCTCCCTGGAAATGAAAAGGCTGATGAGCTGCCCAAAAGAGGATGCCATATTGTTCATGCTTTAAATGGCCAAGTTAGTTATAAGACTTCATCGTCAAAATTCAATATGACCTTCAAGAACAAGCAACTGTCACAACTAAAAGAAAGAACAAGCGACAAACTCTGGGACACTGACATCTATAATCTTTCAGACTACCCCAGAAGCAGCGATGTAATTGCCTTTCGTCTAGCTACAGTGTATAACAGTTTATATACACATCTTCACAGGTTCCAAATAGTTGATAATCTTGCCTGCCCCCTTTGCTGCAATGGTGCGCAAGTGAAAGCTGGGCATCTTCTCGTCTGCTCAGCGCTTTCTCAGAACAGTGGTTTTCCAGAATCTGAAAGGTTAGAGACTTTTTAAACAGATTTCAGACTTGATCTTGTTTTAACCCCTTTATATATAACTTCTCCTATCGCACTTTTCTGCACCATCGCATCTTAACGATATACTTTTTGTGTAATTATTCTTTGTACTTCAGACTTTTAGTTTCTATATATAACATTTTATGCAATTTTTTATATATTATTGTTTATATAATACAAAAATTAAATCTTAAGGATTAAAATCAATTTAAATCATAAACTTAACGATTCAGTTTGCGCTTTTAATTATTGTACATGAATCTTTAATAAAGCAAATGGTTTCTTAACTTAAATTAACTATTTCATTTTATTTATTTTTATTTAAATATTTTTTAATTAAAACTATATTGAAAATTTTTTATTGAAAAAAAATTGCATTCGAAAATTTTTATTCCCCTTACCATCCCACATGTTATTTCAAAATTTATATTAAAAAATTCCATTTAGAAATATATAATTCATTCTTTACAATTCCAAAAGCAATTTGTTTATTTTATATTGTCTTAAATACTCAAAAGCATCTATAAGATCTTTTATAGAAAATTTAACAATTTAAGAGAAATTGTTTAGAATTCTTTAGAATATGGCTCAGTTTTCTGTAAACTAGATTTGATATTTTTGATAGAATTCTATTGGGTGATTCTGAACGTGAATTATGTGCGTGACTTTTAGATACTGCACAAATATTTTGGAATCTGTGCACAAATCTCTAATTTCTACAGAATATCTATACGTAACTTTATAGAAACTATACCTTAAAATTTATAGAATTCTTGCGAAAATTTTTACAGAAAGCTGAACTATCATTCTAAAGGACTCTAAAGAAGTTTAAACATAAGATTTTTTTTGTAGAATTCTATCAGACATTGTAGCAAAGATATTTCTTTAGAAATAGCAAAAATCATAAAGTACATCTGGTAGGATTATGTTATATGTTCCAATAATTTCTGTCAGAAAGGCGATGATGACTTAGAACGAATTTTCTTATGGTGGTAATATAAAAAATATGTTTAAATTAGTTCACCTATTTGTTCTGGACTCTTTACAAATACAATGGCTTTAAGAACAAAACGTTTTAATCATACGTACAACTTTGACCATGATTGGTTGAATCATTTTTTCGAGCAATTTTAAATTTTCAATGAAAATAGCACAAGAAAAATAGAGTTCTCAAATTTGATTTAATTATTTGCCATTTTTTTAAGATGTCTAAAAGCAATAGAGATGTGATTCATTAATAATTCAGATTATACTGTAAATCAACATTTTCAAATAAAATTTCTATTCAGTTTCTATGATTTTATTGATCAGCTGTCAATTACCGATCCTTGGCCGCTTTACAGTCTCCGTTTATCATACATGGAATGTGAAGTATTTCTCAAACAAATGGCAGCTTTTATTCTCTTTCAAAGTAATACCAAGGAGAAAAGTATAAAACTGAACTGATCTTTTGTGCTTATGAAGGTTTCGAGTCTAAATAACGGACAAATAGGCCCTAATACCACAAGGTATATAAAGCCTTTTCACTCCCTTTATCAAAAGCCTTCGTTTTTTCAAATGAATAACAATAACCAAGGTATTGCTTTTTAAAGCTTTTGTTTAGAGTTAGATAACAAATGCAGTTATAGGTTAAGGAAGCAATTGTGCGAAAATGTATTTTAGATTTAAGCCAAATAATGACGGTATCTGATTAAACAAGGTTATGTATAAGGAAAAGTGGCACAGTAATTGAAAGGAATCAGGTGATATACATATGCATTTTGAATGGAACATCATTTGTAATAAAATGTTTGAAAATAGTTTTTCCCGTTGAGCGGATAAAATGGAGGAATTGAGCATGGAATACAATCGTTCTCCTATTTATCTCTTGTAAGATATATCCTAATTTTATAACAGTAAACGGTGTTTTAAGTTAAAACACCTTTCCTGTATCTTCTAGCTTCAGCTTACAATTCCTTACCAGAATGAGTCTTTAGAATCACATTAAATGCAAATGAAAAGCAGAGTAAGATCTAAGTCTACTATAATGGCCGTTTCCTAATTCTCTCTATTGAAGTCAGTTACACTGACTTCAATAGAGAGAATTAGGATTCTTGAATAGCGGTCGTTTGCCTTTTGGTTACGTCTCTCTAACTGTTACTACGATGGGCCGTATTACGTGCCTTTTGATAGCTTCGCTAGCTACGTTAATGTTACGGGCCAACTAATTTAGAATTTGTGTTAGCTTCGGCTAAGTCTCTTTAGTTAGTCTTTAGTTAGTTCTTATTTCTTATATTTTTGAGTTTAAGCCCAATGGAGGCTTTGTTGTACGCCCTGAGAAAGGAGCCATCTGTGAATCTTTATTTTGAGTAATAAAGGGTAATTAACCCTTCTTGAGCTTATGTTTCTGTTCTTGGATTTAAGCGATTATTCGCTTAGTAATTCACTAGGTTCCTCAACATTTAGTTAATAGATAAAAGGGAAGAACACCGCA
The DNA here is from genome assembly GCF_044657685.1 of Stegodyphus dumicola. NCBI lineage: Eukaryota > Metazoa > Arthropoda > Arachnida > Araneae > Eresidae > Stegodyphus > Stegodyphus dumicola. The sequence continues at coordinate 138,341,835 of NC_140776.1, forward strand.
CTCTGTTAAAATAATCTCATCCCAAAAAAGAAGAATTTCTCAATCACGATTTTAGATAAATAATTAGAATTAAATGTATTATAAGGAAGCAATCTTCAAACAAAAAACAAATATGTCTTTAGGCGAATATCTTATAATATAAGGCGAAAAGAGTGTACGAATATAATGCTTACAGATACGCTTTTCCCTAGCTATGTGTTTTGTTTTCGAGCTGAAATAATTTTAAAAAGCCGAGGTCCTACATTACTTGCATCAAGAATTTAAGCGTTAATGTAAATACGAAAATTCTTTATCCTTTCTGCAAAATACTGTATTCCTGTATAAATTTAACTATAATTTTATATTGCGGACAAATTCCGCAAACACATATTTTAAAACTGAAGTTAATACAAATAAATATCACAATTTGTCTATAAAAACCTTCGACGCTTGTAATAAACAATAAGGCATTCCAGTTCAAAGATATATTTCCCATTTGCCAGCTTCCCTAATAAATGTACGTATTTTGCTTAAATTACAAATTCTCTTTTTCGTTTGCTTTTATGTTAATTCAAATTTACTCATGCATAGTCTTAATTATCATAATATATTTAAATAATAAATTTACTTATGCAGAACTTAATTTATAATATTATATTTACTAATACATAAATTTGGAAACATTGATAACTGTAAAATTGATTATATAGTACAAAAGTAAATAATAATAAATTTAGTTATACATAATTTTAATTTCCATAATTGAATAACAGATTAAATGTTATTTCCTTAAACATATTTATCTACTTTTAAGACTGTCATTTCATTTTACCTATTAATTGCTGCTAACGTTTTCAAGTAATTATTGACTGGTTACAAGCCAAATGAGTGATGAATTTGCAGAGATTCATAAATAAAAAGCTTGAAAGCAATTCTAGTTCACACTGGTAATCTGAAATATTTTTCGGGATAATGGCGGAACTCATCGTCCATTCAGCCGTCTCATTATCAACAATGTCGCCCAGGGAAAGGCATATAAATATCCACGCTTTCTCTGGAATTCGATCCCCCATCCAAGACTATGGTATCCGGAACACATATCATGCCAACAGTACCACCACACATTGGTAAACCTTCAATCTCGATCCTTCAATCCTTCAATCTCGATGGCACACGCATTTACTCGATTGGGACTGAAAGATATTAAGGTGCTGATGGACCTGTGTAAAACGCAGCAAATATGATTGGTTATTACGATCATGTAAAAAGATTTTATAAAACACTTATGTTACGTTTGCTTAAGAGACACTATACATACTCATCGCATTTAACCTATAAGCAAAGTAAGATTGAAAGGCAGAAAACAAATGTGAACTACAAGAAAAACCAAGTTCCGAAAATTTTTTTTAATGGTAACCTCGGATGTATTCTATTATTTGTCATCAATTTTAAACTAGGATGGAAGAAAACTTAAGCAAAAAAATTTTTATAAAACACTCCAAAAATGTAAATCTAAATTAACAGACAGAATTATTATGTAGCCAAAAGTCACATAAATGTTGGAAAATGACAGCTTTATTGACTCTTTCAATGCTATAGACGTAGACGCAATCAAAAGCTTTCGAGTGGGTTTGCCAAACTTGCTATGCTGCAAGGCCCGATTTCAGTCAGTCTAGGCTTTTGTGTGTAGCATTCTTTCAGAGGTTGCCAACTTTATTTGCTTTTACAAGGAAAAACAAGATTGAAAGAAAATGAGTGGCTGATGAAAAAAATGATTGAGTAAAGAAAGAAAATGAGTGAGTGCGAGCATAGGAAAAATTACTTCTTCTAATAAGTGTAGCAACCGAACTACGTAATATTACCATTCTTACATTTTCTGCCGATCTTTCCGGCAGCGCAAGAATTTCTTCATTTCAGTCAAATTTCTGTTTAATATAGGAATCCGATCTTATCATCTTATGAAACTCAAAAGGTTACTAGCAGGGAAGCTTTAAATCTTCTAATTTAAAAATCTGTCATTATTAGCAGCTGCACGATAGTTAAGAACGATACGGATTACCAAAATTCACGAGAATTCGGTAAATTATTACGTTCGAGATTCAAAAATGTTTCATCTGGAAAATTACATTTCCACTCTATCCGGTAATGCAGGAGTCAAAATTCTTTGATAATTAGTTTGAATTTGGGAGCAAATTCAGGATTTAGTATATAAAAATCTAAATGAAATTCTGCAACTATTTCTGTTAAATAGAGTATTTTCATCGTAAATACATATAAACACAAATTTTCAAGAAAATCGGTTTGTTAAGAGGTCTAAAAAATTTTTAACTTTCGACCCCCCCCCCAAAAAAAAACAAATAATGAAACCAAACTAAAAAAACATACATGGAAAATTTCATTTTGTTACTCAGAAATATTAAAAGGCATTTCTATCTCTATGATATTAAATTCCTCTAAAACTGTACTGAGTTGTGAAACCAAAAATAAAAACCAAATGCTAGTTATTAAATTCTGTAGCAATATATATAGATTCCAATAGGTTAGTATATGTATTTTTTTCTTTTCTTTTACTGCTGAAGTTTATATATTTGAACACTGTCTGAAAAACCATTCTGAAAGAATATTATATGATTATGATGCAACTGCATTAATTTAAATCATAATTTTAATTAAAGTTAATAGCAAAACATTTTTCTTATAGAACACAATTCCCATTATTACGCAAAAGCTAAAATATAGCAAAATGTTTGAGACTTTAGAAATATGAAATGAATAGAAAATTATTTATTTTTGTTTTAATGTAATAATATCTTTACTGAGAATCTGGTTATACCTTCGGAAATGTTGAAATACCTTGCCATCAACTAAGAATAAAACGAAATTTCTTTTAATTCTTAAATTCCAGAATCTGGAGGGGTCATTCTATTTTCATTTTATTTTATTTCTCAGATAGAATATTGTACTACGTTTTCTAAATAATTACACTTAAGTATAATACCTTACTATTAAAAAGAACTTTAAATTTCATTCAAAAATCACAACCTTGAATTCATCAATAATTTATATAGGAGGATCTCACAAGATACTCCTATGTCCGTTTGATCGAATGACCTTTTAAATGCAGGCTCATATAGCGTTGTAAACTTAACCCATTTTCTACCGATTTCAAAGAAGGCCGTGTATTGTAAGGATTATCATTGTTATTATAATAATTTCCGCTTAGTGCAGAAAGGAAATACTACACCCAACACAATCTAAATTACTCCTTTAAACATCGTACGAATTTCTTTTCTTGCGCAGAAGCCACCAGCTGCATCAAACCGTGACGTCACAGCAAAAGCAGAAAGAACGACAACAAAACTGTCTTCCGAAACCATGTCAGTAGGTACAGTCATAGTGCATTTTCTTTCCAGTCGGAAGGGTCAAAGCCCCCGGCGACACGAAACATATTAGAATTTTGAGTGCCACGTTTTGTTGCCAAAACGAGAAAGGATATTTGAAGCATTTAGCTTGTACAAAAAATTAATTAGATGTCTGTTCCTTGTCCAGCACGCATGCTCCAATGGTTTTCATTGAAGATTGCTATAAAGGAAGTCTAAGAATACAATAGAATACCTTGTTCTAGTTTATTCTAAAAGTTTTCTCTGGGTATTTTTTTTTAATTTTGCGGTTGGCCTAGTAATTAACAAAAGCGAAATTTTGAATTAGGTGGTGAAAGCTCTTTATTGAGAAATATTTGTTTCAAGAAAACCCGAGATGAGAGAAAAAGGAACATTTTCGTATCAGCAAAATTCAATATGCTCAAAATTATTCTAAGAAAAATCTTCATGAAATAAAAAATAGTAATATTCGTTATTAAGCAGGGCACAAACGATTATTCTGTGCCAAGGTACGTAGTAAGAGGAGATTAAATAAAAACGCTTTTATTATTCCCAATAATGGTATATATGGTTATAAAAATTACTATTACAGTTCACATGAATTAGGTGCATTTTAAATTACATGAATTAGAGATATTACTGAAAATAAAATTAATGTGTGAATTATTAAGAAGTACGTATAATTAATGGCCTTTAAAGCACGTGGCTAATTAACTTTGGATTATTTTAATTGGGAAAATAATTAAAAAGATTGGAGAACTTCGAATGGTAACAGCTTTGAAAAATGGTTATTTACCAAGCCACTCGAATGCTAAATGCCTTGGCAATGTAAAGCAATAGTAATAACAACAAGCACAAAAAAGTATGAAACTCTCAAGGAAATGTCAAAGGAAATCATGGATCAAGGTAATATCTCCAAATACGTAATTTGACCACAATCTAGTTATTTTCATTCAGTTATAACTGAAGAAGGAGACAGTATTCAATCGGTAAAAGCAGTTCTAGAAAAATAAAATCTACGTCAACCTGATATTGTTTTTCTTGCTTTCAGGTTTGCTTACCGTGTCGTTTTTTCCCCAGCTCTAATTAATGATTTTAAAGAAAACAATTTTATAACCCTTCCTTAATGCTTCATTGCTTTTGTTATAATGTTAATATCTTTTCAAGTTATATATTTAATAGCTTGTAATAAATAAATAAATTTAGTTACTTGGGGATTATTTCTAGTATTGCTATGCAGTAAAAAATTTAGTGTTAAATTGGAAGCATTTCAGTTAACTTAGGAAGGTATATAGCCTTTTATCCTCCTAAAAAAAACATTATGTCCCACTTCAGGGTGTCCCATGCGAAGCCTTTTTGAAAATTATTCCATTTCAGCCTATGTGTATAGAATAGATAAAAGGATTCTTCTTTCACTTTCCTTTTTATTCAGTATTAGTTCTAAAACGGGAATGGGATATCGCTTATTATACTAGATATATTGCGAAGTACGAGTATATTTAATAAGCGATGTCGAAATGATCTTAAAATAACATTTTTAAAATTCGCATCTAAATACAGTTTAGATTGAATATTAATGTCACTGCCAGTGATACTTAATATAGTAACTTGAAAATTTTTATGAAATACTTACATGTTGTAAAGCACGTGTTATTTTCATCCAGCCTCCTTCACTTAAGGCTTGCTCTCTCTTCCTCTCCGCCCCCCAAAAAAGTCTTCTCGCAACCTATACAGAAAAAAAAAAAAAAACAGAAAAAAATGGGAGCATAAAACAAGTTTTCATATTTTCTTCCCAAACACTCGTAGGAAGAGAGGAAATTCTAAAGTTGCACGATTTTTATTACCACCTCCAGCAAGTCTGAAGTGGGAAACGCTGAAATGGCAACTGCGGGGATCCTGCAATTACCATACAGAGTTCATGATCATCTATGCCTCCCTCCCCCCCCAAAAAAAAAGTTAAAATTCAGTAGTTCGGTCCGAGGTTCGAATCCCGCGAACGGGCTGGCTGCATGGGTGTTTTCGTGGTTTCACCCATGTGTAACGTGTATACGAGCCAGTTTCCCTTAAAAAGTCCTCCACGAAGACATTTTCCCATTAAGGCAGATAGTTCTCGAATGCTTTGCCGTAATCTAATAAACCAAACCAAAACCAAACCATATGCACTTCACAACAGAGATGGTTTTTTAACTTTAATTAAACTATTATTTAAATTTAACTATTATTTAATATGTATTTATTTTTATAAATGCTTTTGAATATTTTTTGAAATCTAAACGATATCGAAATTTTTATTAGGAAAAAAAAATCCTATCCGTTCCGAAATCCCTTCGAAAATTCCGAAATATTTTATCGCTCCCTTTCTTCCAAGTCTTAGATCATTTCAACGTTTTTTTAAAATTCTGAAATTAAATTTTAATTTATTCCTAACCCGTAAAGATACTTTTATTATTTTTAATTTTATAATGATTTTAAATATTAAAAAAATTTACAGAATATTTTGTAGAAAAATATAGCGAGAAAACTCGCTTAGAATTATTTCAATGACTCAGTTTTCTATAAATTGGATTTGACACATTTAGTTGAATTCTATTAGGTGGTTTTATATATATATCTTATAAAGTTCTGTACGTGGGAGCGTTAGAAACTGTACAAATTTCTCAGAATCACTGCATAAATCTCCATAGAGCATTTACATATATCTGTGCATAATATCTACACATAACTCTATAGAAGCTATATCTAAAATTTTATAGAATTATGTTGAAGATCTCTGACTCAGTTTATTGAAAATTGTATTATAATTACACAGGATTCTAAAGAAGTTTAACTTTGGATTTTTTACAGAATTCTATAAAACGTTTTCGTAATGGTTGGTTTATGATATGAATACCAATATACTTTCTCACGTTTGCAATGCTATTTGATATCAACATTATTCACACATATAAAAAATTTCGAAAAGATAATTGCTGTTAAAAATAATTTTTCTTTCTCTAATGTCCTTGCGTAAAGTGTGTCTAATTCATCTTTTATTGCCTAATCGTCCCTTAATGTGATTTCTGAACCTATCTAGTGATAATGATCTAAGATTAAATCTATTGTTTTCAGGCATCTTTGCGTGCATCATTTTCATGAAAAACGGTTGATTTAACAAGATTACCCTAGTTTCTTATTTATCGAAGCATCCTAAATTGAAACAGAGCGTAGTTTCAGGTTTAATCAAAGTTTCTTGCAGCGAGGACACTTTTACTTCCGGCTGCATGAATTGTTACAATCTAAAAATTACACCAGATAAAAGATTCGGCGTTCTTCAAGCGTTTTTTATCACTGCTCTGATAGAACAGTGAAATAAGGGAAGGGGGTAAAAGCACGATTCCGTGAATTCTTTTGCGGTTAGTAATTTTGTTGCAATCATCAAATGATTTCTGTCACGGTAAATGAATCCAGTCGTTTGGGTAGCAAGAGATAACTCTTCGCGTATTTAAGATTCTATTTTTATAAATTTGCTTTATTTTTCAAATTTATATTTTGGAGAAGAGACTTTTCGTTATATAATAAACAGAATAATTTAAAAATGGCCATAAATGTGTAGTAAATATTTTCATACACTCGTATTTACATGTGTGTTGTTACACTCTTGGAAGGTTTGTATTTTCTAGATAGTTCTGAGCCGTGGCTAGATAAAAACTGTTTTTTCATTATCAGAAAGAGCTGACTGTACGGTGGCACTCAAAATCATATCATACAATAATTAAGTAGCATATAATAGTACCAAATGTTTTAAGCCAATAAGCTGACATGCTTGATCATAAAAATTATACTAAAATCTCGCTACTGACTAACATTGGAAATCAGGTTTTCTGGTCGAATTTGAACAAAAAATCTATAGAATTTATTTCTTTAAATGCTGTGCTTTGAAAATAATTTCATATACAAAATTCTAAACTTAAAAACATAGAGAAATGGCCTTACTGGAGAATTCTGTAAACACAAAGCCTAACTTCAAAAATTCAACTTGTATAATATTCAATATACTTATAAATTCACGAACGAAATTCCCTTACCTTTATAAGTCAATATTCCAAGAGTATTAGTAAATAATCAATAATTTAATAAAATGAAGACATTTTATTTAGCATGTAATCATTAATTGTTAAAACTTTTTATGTGAGTATTGATCGTTTTGTTTGGGTTTGGTAAAGCTCCAAGAAGTAAAATATCCATTAATGGTTTAATAATTTATTCCGTATTTTTTTCATGAAAAATTTGCAAAGATAGGCATCATAAATATTTTCAGCTGCCAGTTGTAAATTTGGAAACAAGAGCTCTTTATCGTATATGAAACCATTAAAAATTTAAATGAATAACTGGAGTTTTAAAATTATTCTCTAAATTTGATTTAATAATGTTTATTTCAATCAGTAATATAAAAATTAAAAAGCTATTTAATTCATCCTTAAATTTTGCACAGAATGGAATAAAACTTTTTAATTAGCTTGTAAGGAATTTTTCTTCTTCCTTATTATGTGCCTTCGCGGTGTAATTAGAAAACACGTCTGGTTAGCACTTGGAAGGTTCGGAGTTCTACTTCTGACGTGGCATTATGATTTTTTTTTTCAAATTTCTCTCATCATAAATTCTAAAAGGCCTTACGAGTCCCACCCAAACTAAAATGGAGATGGACCACGGGGATCTGGCGACTGGATTCCCTCTTTCCCGATCTTCTTTTAATTGCAGAAGAATATAAGGGAATTTCTCGTTTCTAATCGCACCCAAAGTTGAAATCTCGGCTGATTTTTCCACTTTCCTGCTTCGAAATATGCTTAATGACTCTACAAAGTTACTAGAATGTAATGAACATTATACTAATTACACATTCTCCCACTCGAGAACCATAACAAAAATTTGCATTTACTGAACCTTTCCACTATATATATATGTATATATATATAGTAGCGATATAGAACTGTAACAATTTAGAAGGCTTGCCAGTGAAGAAAAAGGAACAACTTATCGACGTATCAACAGACTCTACGTTAAAATCTAAATTTAAGCAACAGCAGCTCCTAAATTTTGGTCACAGATTCATGAAGAGTATCTAGAAGTTTCTCATACAACTTTAATGCCATTCGATAGAGCGTACTTAAGTGCAAAATTGTCAACATATATGGGAACAAAAATAAAATATAAAAATAAATTAAAGGCAGAATATAAAACGCGACTGCTGATAACATCAATAGAGAGAGACTTCGAAAGTTCGTATGCAAGCACTTCCCTATCATTAAATATAATGCATGAAGTAATGACTATTGGAGCAGGGATTAATGCTATTAGTGAGTATGTTACATTCATTTTATGCAACTTTTAAATAAAAAATACAGTACATTTCTTTAAATGTTTTTACATAAAGTACCTATTATGATCTATACTGATCTACTTTAAATATATTTTACGATATATCTCAAAAGGGGTCTAAAAAAAATTTTTATTTCTAAGGGTTCCTTGAGTCGATAAAGTTTGAAGGCCACTGCTGTAGATAGTAGCAATGATTTCATTTACACTACTTCACGGTGTGTGTATTGTTTGTGAACACAGCTTTTTCAAGCTTTCTTACAAACAAGAGTCAAGACTAGTAGGAGATAAGGGTACTGTCTCTTATAGTTTCAAGACACTATTCTGTAATTTATAAGTTCCTTCAACATCTTCATTGGTAGAATATACTGTATGACACTTTGTATCATTTTACTGTATTATAAAGTGATGCTCATTCCCCTCCACTGAGAGCTTCCATAGGGCATTGGGAGATGGCAAAAATGTATTGGGAGACCATCTTGATAGGTCTCCCAATGCAGTAGTAGCAATGTAATAGTAGTAGAATATACTGTATGACATTTCCTATCACTCTTTACTTTATTATAAAGTGATGCTCATTCCCCTCCACCGAGAGCTTCCATAGGGCATTGGGAGATGGCAAAAATGTATTGGGAGACCATCTTGATAGGTCTCCCAATGCAGTAGTAGCAATGTAATAGTAGTAGAATATACTGTATGACATTTCCTAACACTCTTTACTTTATTATAAAGTGATGCTCATTCCCCTCCACTGAGAGCTTCCATAGGGCATTGGGAGATGGCAAAAATGCATTGGGAGACCATCTTGATAGGTCTCCCAATACATTTTTGTTTCCAAGAAAGGATAAGTCGCCATCTTGACATGGCTTAGGAGATAATAATTTTCTCAACGTACCGAAACGAGTCAATAAACAAATGCAGATCCCATAATTCCAAGCTGTTTGATTTTGAGCACAGGTATAACCATTTCGATGAAATTATATCTCATCAGTATAAAACAATTCATCTTAAACAGCGATAAAGCCACAAATGACTACTTTATAAAGCAACCAATAGAGATGTCGCACACACTATGATGTTCAACAGCTGCTGCCCACAAAATAATCTTCATACTTCTTTCTGCTTCTCAAAATTTCGTGCTTCACACGAAAATGATTAAGTAAAAACTCTCACATAACGGAACAATGCAGAAATCTAGGGACGACTGCAAATAAAATGTGCACAAAATCATGTATTTTTAAATATATGATCCATTTTTAATTGAGCAGCACTATGCATGCCACTATGTCATTAATGTTATTAGCATATAAAAATGAAACATAAGCTATTGTTAACTTGATTTTTCTCATCGCCATCAACTGATTGGATCAACTGGACAGCATGGGTCTGGTAAATGGGGTTATCACCTACATACCTCATAAAGCTATCCAGAATAGTGTTAACATTAGCTTTTACCAATCACGGATATATGAAATGAAGGGCTTATCTCATCTGGACATTTGAAGCTTCTGATCTTAAACAAAGCACATGTTTACTATTATTTAAAAGCTAATAAATGATTTGGGGGGGGCCTTAGACGGACCCATCGCAATTGCAATTTGGGAGAATCTATGATCCGCCTCTAAGCAACGGATAAAAATATATGTAAAAAAAGTATCTGTATTTAAGGATGCGATGTTTCTTCGTAATGATCCGGTATTCAAGAATATTCCTTTATTTGCATCCCGTAAGTGAAATAACTATTACCATAAACCGGAACATAACCATTTCCAGGATACTGATAACAGCTTCCTTGTGCTCATCCGTCGTGCTTCTTCAACCTACAACGCCTCCAGGTACACAGTGGGAGAATCATACTAACAACGCAACGAGTCTCCTTTGTGCAACGAAGGGTTTCAGCACCTGGTGATGTGAACAAACGCTCAACTGCGCTTGTCCCTGACGGACCAAGCGAATCTAATGAAGTGATTAATTCCGTACACCCACTTCGTTGCAAGTGTGATTAGAGGGAGAGTATATACCTACTCAGTCGTGATTCTTTTACTTTAAAGGTCGTACAAGTTCCGGTTGTAAGGCATTTTTCTTTTTCAGTGTTATTATTTTATTTCTGTCCCTCCCTCAACTATAAGGACAACATTAAATGAGAAAGAGGGTAATTAGCGGTTTAAAGTCACCGTTCGGGCAAGTTGAATAATCTACTCATGGATCTGATAGAGGAATAGCGTAATTTGCCTCGAAATGTTGCTGTTTACACGATCCGCCGAACATTTTATCTTTCGACGCAAGCTGGCTGAGTTAAACAGCGATGGTAATCTGGACATTCGGAGGATAATGAGTGTACTTTGATGGAATTTTACAGGAGATGAAAGCATTAAATGGAAGGGCATCTTTCTGTGTTCTGAAAGTTAAATTCCACAAATTGAAAAGAAATAAGAAAAATATAAAGATAAAATACCTTCATTTTAAATAGCAGTCTCTCTTTAGTACACTTTTTCATATTTCTAAACTGTAAACAGGAGTTTTGGAATCGTTCTAACAGGTACAGGTAGAAGCTAGGCCAGCACCTCCGTAGTACCACAGGTAATTGAGGTATTGCTGAACCTAGCTAACTGTTAAACTTTCCACCCCAATTTTGAAGGAGAACACCCCGGGGGGTGGTCCGAGGTTCTCCCGGCAACCCCCCCTTTTTTTTACCATCAACCACTTGAGGACTTTCTCAGATAACTGAGTTCTAGTATTAATAATGTACACAAATCATATTGAGAAAAGACTGTCCTTGAAAATTTCAACAACTGATGCTTCCAAAAGCATAAATGTAAGAATAAATGTCTTTCCTAAGGCGGAAGGTCTAAAAAGCAAGGCTTTGGAACTCCCGTCCATCAGCATTGCGTTGATAAATGAAACTGTTGGAACATTAAAATGAAATAAAAAAAATTTAAATAATAAATAAATAAAAAATAGTAAATAAAAAAATAAATAATAAATTAAATTAAATTAAATTAAAAAAGACAAATATGGTATAGTAACATATGGAGATGAATAAGCATTAGATATGACAAATATCCGAGTCTTTGGATATGTAAAAGAACGTCTCTGATTTTGGCCCTAAGATGTCTGTTCTTTATTGTCATTCTAACACATATGCATTTGAACTGGATTGAATTGAACAAACCATTTGTCTAAAGGAAGGAATGTCTTCATGGAGGAATCGCTAAAGAAACTGGCTTGTGATAACGTTGCACATGACGAAAACCACAAAGATTCGTATGCATCTGCCCTTCCACCGGTAAATGAAGCCGAGTAGAAGTAGTAATAGCTAGTAATCTTATCAATTTTGACCGGGATGAACTCTGTATGCATGCGCAATATGTTCTCAAGTAGAAATATAGTTGAAGTTATAAATGTCTTTTTCGAAGTCTTTGCGAAATTTGTTGCCTGTTATGGTACATTACCAAGCATTTAAAATCTATGTTTTTGGTAAGAAATATAAAAGCTTTGATTTGTCTTCTATTCGACCTCTTAAATAGTCGGTTTAAGATAATGTTCATTTTCTTAATCGAGTAAATAGTTTAGAGCTTATTTTTAAATCAAACAGCCTTAGAAAACGAGAATTTAAAATAAACAACTTTAAAAAAATACAGATTGATATTTAATGCCATATATTATGTTCCTAGTACAAAAATCCTTTTTTTTTTTTTTTTTTTTTTTTTTTTAACGCATGCCATTTTTCTTCTAAAACTGATGCTAATCGTTTTCGCAAATTGGATCATCGCAAATTTTTTATGGTGTCCGATTGGTCTTTGGATATTGGTTTCTGATTTTGCCACAACTTAAAAATAAGTCGCTATAGTCTCTTAAAACCGCTTGCTACCACACGAGATAGGAAAGTGTTAAGAATTCACATCATGAAGCGTAACAGGCAGATCGGTCACGTGTAGGCGAGGAGTGAAAGCGAATGCCGTCTTGCCGTAGAAGATGTGCAGCATTACGGGCGAATGAAAAAATTATCCGCTAAAATTTCGTAACTTAATTTCGTGCAGCGAAATCTGCAGTTGCCTGGAAATGCGCCTTCCTAAGTTGCCTTACACTGCGCGCACTGACTCCTCGCGTCCTGGCATGCTTTCTGACGTCATTGTGCTGATATTTGGCGCAAAACCGATTAACCATAATAATAGGGGTATGGTGCCCACGTCCTCCGTTACCTGTACTTGATATTTGCTTATGCATCACCTTTGTGTTGAGTTGGCTTTTCATTAAACTGATCATAAAAAGCACTTTTCAATAGTTCCATGGTTGTATATTGAATTTGTTGCTCAAGTTTTTCACACTAGTGTAAATCAGAATTCAGAAATTTCAAAATTAGGATTATAAACTATTAAATCATTAAAGTTGCTTAGTATGCTGTTAAATTAATTAAAGCGACATTCCACAACCTGTTGTTTTTTAGCGTTAGAAAAGCGAATACGACATTGGAAAGGGATTCAATGCATAAGTGAAGATACCTTATAAGCGTTATAGGCGTTATCTAAAAAACGATACTCCATAAAAGTGATTCGACGCAAAAAGCAAACATTCAACAACATATTTTTGGGCGTTATAAGCGTTACAAAAATATGTTATAAACGTTATAAGCGTCACATGGAATTTAGATACAGAAATTTACGGGCAATATCGATTTTATAGCACAGGAGTAGCAATTTTTGAATATATAATAAATGATCATCTTTTAATTTGAAAATTCATAACACCACAAAAGTTAAGAAAGCAAAAGTGAGGATCCAGAGTAATCTGTTGCTAAAAATAACTGATGAATAAACGTAATTTTTAACTGTAAATTGCCAACTAATATAAAATTATTTATGCTTCTGAACAGCGAACACTAATTAAGAAAAAAAAATTATTTTTGAAAACTAATAAATCTGTCTTTCTAAGAGCAAATTGGCTCAAATTTATGTTACACGTAGAGAAATCTATAAAAGCCAGCCATGCAGTTTAGCTGGCTTCAGACCCTGGTCGAACTACTAGTATTCACCGACATTAATCGCTCGGCCACTTGGTTGATGCCTATTCTTTGTATATAAACGTATTAAAAGTTTGAGCTCTAATGTATGTGCTTACAGATGTACAAGATGATAAATACTGAAATAAATAAGAGCCTAATACTCTCATACTTTTTTAACAACAGGCCTTATTGCTATCTTATTGCTAAATAGTCCGTCGATTAGTTATTTGTTTGAATTAAAGAGTCTTCATGGATAGTTAATTTCAAAACAAAATTGACTTTAATTAACTTTCGATAAGTTGCTATAAGCTATTGACTTATATTTTATTAAACATAGGAGGTTTGTTAAAAACTGGAAAGGAATTAATTTATAGGGCCAAACAGTAATAGTAATTAATAGTAAAATTCAATTAATAAGGTTTAACAAATGAATTGTCTGTAGTTTCCATTTTCTTTTACCGAGCTTAACGTGAACTTTGAATACCCATCTAGGTCAAACTATGGTGATATATCATTATTCATTTCGCAATGCATATTAAATTTTGTAAATGTGTTCTGGAAATTCGAGGGTGGTAAATCAATTAATGACATTGTATGCCATAGAAATAATTACTCATATGTCGTGAGCTAGAGTTCAAATAAGAGGTTAAAAAAGAAATGAAAAAGTTTATAATCTTATCATTTAAACGCTAGCCTAACACCCAAAAAGACATTTAGGTTACTTCCCAGTTGAAGATAAACCTCTGACGCAGTTTTTGAATCTCGCCAGAATAGTGGCTATATTAAAATGTGTACTGTTCGAGTGCCATTCATTAATTCCCAAAACGTATTCCTTACTCGCCGTTAGAATGCGCAATGATTTTGCAGCTTTTTATTTCACAATCCTGCATTGGCAACACTGCTTAAGTATAAAACGATTCTATAATTCTTTATCTCATTAAACTGCTTTGGCAACAGTAGTTAACAAGTTTGAAATCGTTTTGCAATTTGCCTTAGGGAATTTCAAAATACTTCATTCATCCCCTTTGGCAATTTTCTTATTGAAATATGACTATTTACTCTTCGCAGCTAAGTCTCCTTCAAAAATCATTGGATCTTTCGAGATTTTATTACCCTGTATTAATAAAAATCCCAAGTTTAAAACAGCTTTAGAACGTATTTAATTCCTCCTTTTTAGCATATTGCATTGTATTGCATATGCCTGTTTGTTTATTTTTAAATTCCTTTTATATATCACTTGTTATTTACACAAAGCTTATAGTTTGTTATATTTTTCTCATGTTGGTACCATTTCAGTTCGTTCAACTGGAGAAGAATTTTGTAACTGAGGGTCAAAATATAAAAAATTATTGTTTTAATGATTCATTTTTGCGACTAATAAGCAATGTACATTTACAATATTGTAGCGAATTTTTGAAGCTATATAAATAATTTTTAAGGAAGTTGCGTTCAAAATTGTAGTATCTTTCGCACAGTGTAATATGAAATGCTCGAGAAAGCGAAGCTCTGCCGGAAAAATAAGATTACAAAGGCAAGTCTATTCAACATTGAGATAAATAGTTATCTCGCTAAATTGGCGAGATACTGTCAAACGGGTAATAGTTTCGGAGACTAATTTTCGCCGCCAAATTTGGCGAGATCTTGTCAAGAGTCGTCAAGTTCAGCGACTATTTGGTGACATTTTGGTCTGGCCTCTGTATAACTCTAACTGGTATTGTAACTGAGTGACTGTAATTGATCTTTATACGTAACTGTAACCGTATCCAACCCTTATATGTAACTTTAATCGTATATGCCTTCCAGCAATTTCGAGAAATGAAAAGTACTGGAGATTTCACTGCGGGGCCGGGGAAAGGTTGTATAGGAGAGGAAAATGCATCAGTTCTCAGTTTTTAGTTCAGAGCTGACTTCCGAGCATTGAGATATTCATGCGAGCTTAGCCTTTTAGACGTACTTTGCATTTCGTTGTGTTTAACGTTCTTAGTAGTTTTAAGTAGTAACTACTGATTGTGTCTTGTGATTCTCAGAAGAGCTATACGAGTGCTTCTGTGAAAGTTTCAGAAGTGTTTCTTTCGTGGAAATAAATTTTATCAAGTTATCATCGGTTCTGTGTGCATTCAATCCATTACGAACCCATACGCACGCAACAATATGAAATCAAATATTTTATCCCAGATGGCTTTGTTTCTATCCTCGGAATTTTTTTAACGAAGTAAATGTTTTGGTTACGCTCAATATATATAATCACATCCTGGCAAAATAAAAGCCATTGATATACGATTGAATAAAAGCCACTGAATGATCATCCTTCGAAATCTAAAGAATAAGGAATCCAGATGTAGCCATTTGGACGTGACATAAAATGTTTAGTTCATTTGCCATGCGTCCTCAAGCATGACTTTCTATCAAGATGGTCTTCGATCAAGCATATATTCTTAAATTCGTCCTTCAGATTTAATCAGTCTGTTATTAATTAACAAATTGAACGATTTAAAAGCAAAAAATGCATTTTTAATAACGTACATTTTTCTTAATATACTTTTAGAAAAAAAAATCGACACACCAAGAAAGAGTTATCCGAATGGGACGAAAATCGGTAGAAGTGATGTACATGTACAGAAAAACAAATGATTAAAGTTTAAGAAAAATTGAATGATTTATTGAAGTAATAGAGCTTTACAAAGTGAAACACAGAGTCAGTAACTCGTTTGTCCACCTCTGGCCCTTATGCAAGCAATTTTTCGGCTTGTCATCGATTGATAGAGGTTGCGGAAGTCCTGCTGAGGGATATCGTGCCAAATTCTGCCCAACTGGCGCTTTAGATCGTCAACATCCCGAGCTGGTTGGAGGGCCCTGCCCATAATGCTCCAAACGTGCTCAATAGGAGAGAGATCCGGCGACCTTGCTAGCCAAGGTAATGTTCCGCAAGCACTAAGGTAAGCAGTAGAGACATGTGTAGTGTGGGGCGGGCATTATTTTGCTGAAATGTAAGCCCAGGGTGGCGTGACCTGATGGGCAACACAACGGGCCTTAGAACTCCGTCGACGTACCGCTGCGCTGTAAGGTTGCGACGGATGACAACCAAAAAAGTCCTACTATGAAATGAAATGGCACCCCAGACCATCACTCCTGGTTGTCCGCCTGTCTTCCGGAAGACAGTCAGGTTGGTATCACGCCGCTGTCCGGGGCGTCTCCAGACTCTCCTTCGCTGGTCATCGGGGCTCATTTCAAAGCGAGACTCATCACTGAAGACTATTCTACTCAAGTCAGCGACATTCCAGTGAGAATGAGCCCGACACCACTGCAAAAAGGCTTGACGTTATACAGAGGTCAATGGTAGTCAGCGCAAGGAGCGCCGTGACCTCAGCCCCCTTTCTGTGAGCCATCTGTGAATGGTCCTTGCAGACACTGAAGCACTACTTGCACGTACAAATCGATGATAACGATGCATCTGAGGCTGTAGGTACCGCTTTGGCGATTGCTCGGTCTTCACATTCTGTCGTTTCTCTAGGCCTACCGCTTCCTTCTTGACGCTGTGTGCGGCCATGGTTCACCCATTCCTGCCGACATCGTCTAATAGTGGCATCGCTCCTGCTCAAATGTCGGGCTATTCGCCGATAAGATCAACCGGCTTCTTTGAGCCCAACTACACGACCTCTCCCAAATTCTGACATCTGCGCATATCGTTCGCGCACCTGTATGCGAGGCACAGTTACTGTCTACCAAAGTACACGGAAAGAAATTCGTGAAGAATTTATGACCTGGAATCGTAATTTCTCCTCTTAAATATCCTGCCAGTTGCGCAGATCCTCTGTAGCGAAAAAGTAAAATGTTGCATTTTCAGTCGAAACCTGTATGCATATCAATTTGTGTCCAATTTGCTTTATATCTTCTCGGCGCGTCGATTCTTTTTTTTTTTTTTTTTTTTTTTTTGTCTGAGAGTGTAACTTATTTAATTGATATAGGAAGGTCGGTCAAGCAATAATGCACAACCCACTATAATGGTAAACATTAGTAAAGGAAATTTTGTAGGCAGCAAGCCTTTCTGCTTAATGACCTAACCTGTACTTAATTTTTATTTCTTCTTGTTGCAAGCAAGCCACGATGGATGATAACTTGGAATCCTAAAACCCCAACAATCAACGACCGGATTCGTCTACAAATCCGGGCATAACTCAGTATCATAGATTAAAAGTAAGCTGCTGCCAGTCAATGGTGACTGTGCAATGATTTTGAAGTAATGTATACCGATGGCTTCAGAGGTTTATGCGTGGCAACACCTAAGGTAGACCATCTAAGATCATCCATGGTCAAATAGACCATTAACCATCACAACCGATGAAAACGCATCAGTCATTGAGCAATTCATCCAGAATGACAGAAACATAACCACAAGATAGATCATTGAGCTCACACATATAGCAGAAGGATCTTGTAAAATCTAATTCTTATAAAACAAAACAAAAACAAAAAAAAAAAAAAATATGGTCGCTCGTTTCCACAGCTTGTGATAAGAGAGATATGCAAATCGGGAAGAATGTGCATGAAGATCAGCTGCATAGTTTCTTATAAATCGTCCTTCTTTTCATGTTGTCATCGCGTGTGGTGAAACCTGTATCATTTTGATAGTCTATGGAAATAAAGTCTATGGAATGGACATGCATTTATGTAATGGAAACAAGGATGGCTTCAGTACAACAAAGCAAATAGATCGTAAACTAAATGATACTTCCAAAGCACCAAAGTTTCTAACTATAAAATTTCATTTCTCTGGGGCTTACTATTACCCAGCTACAGTGGATTCTTTGTTGCGTTTTGACTGAACTTTTTTAATTAAAATTAATTTAATTTATAAACAAGCTGATCATGTTTACGAATATTTTAAACTTTTCTGCAATTAATAAAATATATATTTAACATATTAGGTTATATAACTGGTCTAAAACCATTTTTAATGTTTTAATTTTTTTAATATTTAAAGATGTTTTTTAAATATTGAATGGCAAAACCTCCATTGAAGTGTTAGACAACAAACTAAACCTTTGAAACCCCCCCTTTTTTTTAAGGATTGGGCTGCGATACAATTCGAAGGAAATGAAAACGGAATTTTCAGGATTTTATTCTCAAATAACAAAAAAGAAAAGAAAGAAAAAAGACAGAAAGAAAAAAAAGGAAGAAGATTGTTCTAAAATTCGCTTTATTTCTGAAGAAATTATTTTTATTTATTTATTATAAACTAATAAGTCTCCGATTCTCTTAATGCAAGAATGTCCAGCCCTGGCCCCCCTATAAATTTTAAACTAAGCAATTATTATGATTTTGATCCTTACTTTAAATTCTTCTTTCCGTATTACGGGCAACCAGAGGCCAATTGGTAAAGTCGCTGAATACTGGCAGTTCGGTCCGGCTTTCGAATCCTGGTGAACGGGAGGGCTGCATGGGCGTTTTCGTGGTTTTCGCCGTGTGTACATGAGCCAGTTTCCTTTAGAAAGACCTCCTCGAAGACATCCCCCAGGCAGATAGTCCTCAAGTGCTTTGCTGTAATCAAATAAACCAACCAACCATTTTTCTGTATTCCTCACCATTATAAATTCCTCATAAACATTCCTCACTATAATGCAAATTATTTTGTGTACTTAATCTGAGGGCTTTTGGATCTAAAGAGAAAGAGTTCCTAGAATTCGCGTTGCGTGTTTAAATTTCTGCCAGTTCTAGCCTAAATGCAGTTATATTGGCTTTGCATGCTTTAGCAGCAGATACATTAAACTTAAAACTTGTCATGCTATTTTAGACATGGCCATGACTCGCTACCAGTGTTACAGGGCTAAAGTTCCAATATTATAAATTAATCAAAACCGTCACTTTATTCCAATATTAGACTAACCTTATAAATTAATCCAAACCGTCACTGTATTCCAATATTAGACTAACCTTATAAATTAATCCAAACCGTCACTGTATACAATATTTTGAGTAGAAACATTTACTGCGCTCACGGCACTTATTGACCTTTTTTAATGTAAGATTATAATGAAACGACTATATCACTTATTTTAAAAGCCAGAGGGCATAAAAGAACTCTGTGACACATTTTTATTTGAGCTCCAAATTGCCAAGTTAGTTCTGAACCAAACTACATTTGATAGAACTAGAAAATTCCTCTTCAATCCGGTTTGAAGAACACATAAATTGACATGGCCATGACTCGCTACCAGTGTTACAGGGCTAAAGTTCCAATATTATAAATTAATCAAAACCGTCACTTTATTACAATATTAGACTAACCTTATAAATTAATCCAAACCGTCACTGTATTCCAATATTAGACTAACCTTATAAATTAATCCAAACCGTCACTGTATACAATATTTTGAGTAGAAACATTTACTGCGCTCACGGCACTTATTGACCTTTTTTAATGTAAGATTATAATGAAACGACTATATCACTTATTTTAAAAGCCAGAGGGCATAAAAGAACTCTGTGACACATTTTTATTTGAGCTCCAAATTGCCAAGTTAGTTCTGAACCAAACTACATTTGATAGAACTAGAAAATTCCTCTTCAATCCGGTTTGAAGAACACATAAATTGAGTCTAATCGAACATACATCAATAAAAACGATTTAAATAGAATTTCGATTTCGTAACCTTCCAACGTCTGTTGTCATCAGATTCATTAATTTCGCCAACGTCTTTTATCTTCATCCACCTCGCTCGACCGCCATCTTGACAAGTCCTAAACAAGACTTTTCGTTTTTCGAACACCGGTTTGACAGTTATGAGGTGGGTTGAACTAGTCATTATTCATTACATTTAACATACATCTTTCTTTACCACACACGGCTTACCTTTTCTCAATTTTTGATTTGTTTGATAACCCCCCCCCGCCCGACTCTACAGATTCCAGTTTCAACCGCCAGAGAAGTTGAGTTGAGGTGTCACGTAATTGTGTTAAGTTTCGGATTTATGAGCTTGGTAGTTTCGGTATTCGAAGACAACTTCTAAAAATTATAAACCAAATTGACGTAAGCTTTTCGATCGTTTATGTCAATTGAAAGTTCGAAGGTCAAGGTCGTTTCATAATGCGTAATAATTCTCGAGAGTTTTTGTTAAATATGTCTCTCAGCTGTACCCTTGATAGCATTTCGAAACTAAATTCATTCTGCATAGGATTTGAAATATTTTCTCAAAGGAAGTTTATGTGTGTGTATCGGTTAAGATTTTAGTTCGTGTACAATAAAATAAAATAAAAGTTTTTATACAACGAACTTAATTACATAATTAACGAACAAAAGGGAAAACATAATTTATCATGTAGTTTAAGTGAAACAAAAATTGAAATAATTCTCAATACAAAATTCATCTACAGTTTTAATCACAAAATTACTAAAAAGCGGAAGACAACCTTGGTAAATTTATAAAGATTATGGCTTGTAAGCTATACAATGTAATTAGATAATTAAATTTCATTATTAAGATGCCCACGTTTTTATTATTCGTGATATAAAACAGTAGATGAATTTTATAAACAAAATTATTTAATCTCTTGTTCTTTTTAAACTATATGATAAATTATTTTCTTCTTTCAGCTCATTAATTATGAGTTTTAAACAAAATCTTACAGTATAAAAGCTTTTATTTATTAATCCAAAGGGCCGTTAGAGCCAAAGGTCTATTAGTCTCAAAACGGCATCTTGCGTCGTTTCACTTTCTGCATTGGTTCACTTTTCAAACTGTTGCCAACAAATATTATCGCCATGTATTATATTTAAAGAAACTAAATAACGAAGTATCTGCATGAATGCATGAATGTTTCTCCCATTGTGAAAAATCAACGATATCTAGAGCCATCAAATTTTGAATAACATAGTCCTGCAACCGAACATGCTCACCTGGAAGCCCAAATTTTGAATTTCGAATTTGTTTTATTACCTAGTTCAAATTTTGTAAAGCTTTTAACGAATTTTTGATTAACAAACTGAACGATTTCAAAGCGAACAATGGCAGCACTGTACAGAAAAAAAAAACATGTTTTTTATCTCCAGCGAGCGAGACTGGTGTATCGAAAATTTTAAAGATATGCTGTTTTGCTGTTTTTAAATATTTTCTGATATTGCTGTTGAATTGAATTTTATGTGGTTTAAGTGCGAAAAACGTGACATAAAGCGTTAAAAAAATGCCCTTTTGGGCGTAATATAAAATCTAAACCGGTTATTTTCTTATCTTTTATTTATTAGTCCAAAGGGCTATTAATTTCGTTTTCGCATTTTGCGTTGATTCACTATAAACGGCGAATCCTTATTTAAATTGCTGTCACCAAATATTAGAGCGCTGTGTTATATTTAAAGAAGTTAAATGATGAAGAATCTGCATAAATGCATGTATGTTTCTCGCATTGTGATAAAACAACGGTACCTAAAGCCATCAAATTTTGAATAACATACGTCTCCACCCGAATATGAGCATCTGCAAGCCCAAATTTGAAATCTGGAATTTTTTTTATTATCTATTTCATATTTTGTAAAGCATTTATGAGTTTTCGATTAAGAAACTCGACGATTTTAAAGCTAGCCAAGGCAACACTGTTTGGGGGAAAAAAAGCATTTTTATCTGCAGCGCGCGAGACTGTCTATCGGAAATTCTAAAGACATGCCCTTTTAAAATTATTTTGTGATATTGCTGTTGAGTTGAATTTTATGGTTTAAAGGCGAAGACCATGATATTTAATAAATACACAAAACACAAAATAACACATGAAACATTAAAAAAAAAAAAAAAAAAAAAAAAAAAAAAAAAAAAAAAAAAAAGCTGGTTTAGAGGTTATATAAAACCCGAAAACTTTCAGATTAAAAAATATATATATATATTTATCTTTTCCTTTCTAATCTCAATTATACCTTATAAATCATTCTTTAGCTTCCAACAATTATATTATTTAAAATAGCTGTGAAGAGAGAGATTTTTCATTTGGCAAAACATCATAAATTTTTAGAACTTTCATATGAACTTCATTTAGAAGTTTTTTCCCGTTCTATTTGATAGTGCAAACAGTAAAATTCTGAGATTTTGGGTTTGTTCGTTAAATGGAGACAGGTGAGAAAATCGTTTCAACACTAAATCTTAAAAAAATCTAAACGGAATTTTGAAAACAATCGCTTTACCTCTTTGTATTAGCAAACAGTGTGTGTACAAAATTTACGTTCGATGGGTTTTCAACAAATAGTTTAAAAATCGATGATAAACTTTTGATTATAGATGCAAACACTAAGAGGGAACTAAATTACAGAACATAAAATGCAATTTATATATATAAGTTATTCAAACCGTATGTATACAGTCTAGGTATCTTAAAATCCTGCAGCGATGAGAACTGAAGGCCTGCGAGAATATAATGCGGATCGTAACACCATTTTGTACAAGCCGCTGTTATACTTAACAAAATTTATTTAAGGCATTTATTGAATTTATAATTCTTATTTGTTAGATGGAAAATACCTTCAAACTATCATAATTACACAAAACGAATTCATAGTAATCGAATTTCCTTTGAGTTGTATACTTGACCTACAAGAAGCATCTTCTATAAAATTCATATTAAATTCCATAACGAGTTAGTAGTAATGAAGTTTTAGTTGGTTCAGAATTAGGTTTTGTTGCGCTTTTAATTTGTGACTAAACGATTACTCTCCGGCTTGATATATTATTTCACTCAGTAGTCTGTTAGGTACTGCTCCTTTGTATAGTTTAAACATGAAATTTATAAAATATATTTGATAAATAAAAGGGGAAAAATACTGATTCTGCAGGTTGAATTAGAGAAACCTTGCCCTGTAGTGCTGCAGTTATGTTAGTGTAGATTACGTTTTAGGGATTTCAGCACATGTAAGTCAAAACTAATACGAAAACATAAATGGTTCTCTTTCGAATAAATGTAATACTATAATTTATAACTTCTGTAAGTTATAATTAATAAAAACATGCACATATATTATTTGAAATTTTCTATTTTTGTTTTAATATTATATATAAAATTCTAGATGCATTAATTTAAAATTCAATTAAATAATACCGATGAAAAATAAAAAGAAATAAAATTAAAAGTATTTGGCCACCGGGCAAAACATAAATTTTTAAATTTAATAATCGCTTGCTATCTATCATCAAAATGCAAGCTCAGAGTTTGGTCATCGTTTAGCTACAGTGGGTAAAAAAAGTATTGGCAATTGCCTATAACTGATCATATTAGCTAACAAAGGAAATGCTTGACAATTTTAGCAGGACATGGGAGGCAATAAAGACAAAACTAATGAAACTTTCGTTTTAATATGACTTTTATACAAAATATGCAACACAAACGTGAATTCGCATGTCAAAAAGGTATTGGCAAGATAATACAGCAAAATGTGGGAACAAAATTTAATACTTTGCATTCATACCTTTTGTATCTCTAACAGCTTGTAATCTATTTCTCATAGAGAAAACCAAAGTCCCGGTTGTTGAAAAAGTCCTGTTGGGTATTTTGTGCCATTCTTGAAGGAATATACGCTTAAGTTCTTCTTTATACACGAAATTTTATGTTTCCTAACTTTTAGGTCCAATCTGTGCCATAAATTTTAAAATGAATTTATGTCAGGAGATTGAGGCGGTGTCTTTAACTGGCGAGGAGCGTTATAGAGTAACTATTGCCGAATGAGGTTCACTATATCCTTAGGGTCATTGTTCTGTTGAAACACAAATGATGTTCCTAAGCCAAAGTTTTGGGGAACTGAATTTCATCTTATGACGCAATGTGTCAATGTACGTGCGTGCTGTCATACCATCAATGAAGCACAGGTTACTAGTTCCGTTTGGGAGGGGGTGGTGTGTGGATGTGTGCTGCCATACAGCCCCAAACTACGACGCTCCCTCCAACATGTTTTACAGTCGGTGTTAACTGTTGTTTTTCCAGTTCGGTGTTAGGCTTTTTCCATACATATTGTCGTGCATCACTCTCGAAAATATTAAACTTCGATTCATCGGACAAAATAACAGTTAACCAAAATTCTTCTGATAAATTAAAATGAGATTTTGCAAAATGTAATCCCTTTCTCCTGTTTATTTCTGAAATGAAAGGTTTCTTTCTAGCTACCTTTCCATAATAACTTCCTCCATGTCAGACATTAAATATATTTTGTTCACTAAAAGCTTTATGCGAAGTATTAGCAACATCTTTGGCTAACTGGGGTGCATTTATTCTAGGGTTTCTCTTAACCTCTTTGATAACGCCACGTTTTCTCTTGCAGAATATATTCAAAGCCTTCGACTTCTATTCTTATTTTCCGTCGATTCTGTCTCTTTGAACTTTTTTACAACACTCCTAACAGTAAAACTTATGATCAGCTGTATTCCTATAGCACATTAAGTTAAACCCTCATTTCTGAGCTGAATAATCATATTTTTAACATTAACACCCAACTCCTTCGACTTCTAAGCCATTTTATCACAGTATTAGCAAAATAACGTTTTAAAAGTTTTGAAGTAACACTGCAGACTTTATACTAACAAGGTTTCTTATCAGTCTAAACACGCAACTTCAACATAACGAAATTTGCATCGCAGTTAGAACTTTTCCAATACGTTTTTGACATGCAATTTTACGTTTTTCTCGTATATTTTGTGTAGAAGGCATATTAAATTGAAAGTTTCATTAGTATTTGTGTGTTTATTACCTCCTGTGTTTGTTATGCCTAGCTAAAATTGTCAAGCATTTCCTTTGTTAGGTAATATGATCAATTATAGGCAACTGCCAATACTTTTTTACCCACTGTAAATCATTTATTTAAGAGACAACTTCGAAATTAATTTTATAAAATTGGTTTAGCTTCAAAATGGCAAAAATAAGAGAGCTCAGTTGGTTGAAACATGATAATACTATCAACAGGGAGGAAAAGAAGGTGGTAAAGTACGGAAAAGTTTATCACAAGCACATATTTCCAAACTGATAGGAAATCCACATTCAACAGTGCAGAATATATTTGAAAGATACAAGGAAGGTAACGAATAAACCCAGAACTCGAAGATCAAAACTACTTAAAAGTTTTAAAGAATTGGTTTGTTTTATTTTGGTTACGGCAAAGCACACGACTGAGGAAACGAACACCTTTGTGGAGGACTTTCTAAGAGAAACTGGTTCTTATCCTGCACGTTACATGGGGAAAATTACGAAAACACCTATGTTTCCAGCCCATTTGCCGGAATTTGAATTTGGTTCGAACAACCAATGCTCAGCGGTTTTAAAAACTCGGCCGCCAACAAGCCCTTACTCGCAGAGAAATCAATTCATTAGATGTGGAAAAATAAATCCTCCAGACGCAGCTAATAAATTTTTCTGTGGCAACATTTTCTGGTAAGAATTTTAATTATTGAAACAGTGCGTCGAACTCTGTGAGATATTAGATATACAGGACAGATTTCTGTAACGAAGCCATGGATCAGTGAAAGTAATCGAAGAGGAAAGAAAAAGAGTGATTTTAGGGTAAAAAGAAATTTTTTTTAATAAAGATTAAAATATGTGGAATACTGTTATTTTCAGCAACTAATCGAAACTCGAGTTATTTAGCAGAAACAAGAGTAAAACTTTGGCGAAATCCCAAATCAGAGCTTGTGTAAAGCAATCATTGTGTTACTGTCAAGTACGGAGGGGGAGATTCACTGGAAAGCTTGTGGAAGTACAGCGACGCACAAGATGTCATACGCTTTATTTTGTTTATTACACATTTATTGTGATGGAAATATATCAAAATAAAGGCCTTTTAACTGTATGAACTCGAAAAGTGATTTTGGAGCAGACTTATTTAAAGTGTCAACGTAGTTTTGTTTCAAAACCTTTTGCAAGTGAACCTTTACATTTGTCACAACAGTCTGTTTTCAGAAATCTGGCAGTGAAGCTGCATACTAAGAGCCTTGAATTACGTTGCATTTGTAGATCTCTACCGAATGCCTTATCTTTCAAGAAATTCCATAAAAAGAAGTCACATGGATTAACATCTGAGCTATGCGAGAGTCACTGTCTCCCACTTTCGTAACCGATGGACATCACAAGCATAATAAACATGTCATAAAAGAAATCAAGAACAGCATTTGCAGTGTGTGGTCAGGATCTGTGGGCTTCATCTTGGATGAACCACTAAATGTTTAAAGAGAGACCTGTTGCTATTTTTAGGTGTTCGGATACTTCATGGAGGGCCGTCGATTTTTCTCCAACACAGAGCCACTGGTTTCTACTGGTTTTATAATTTGTCTATGAATGGTCTGTTTGCAAGGAGCTAATCTTGTACTGAAATGCTCACGAAAACGTCTTTATGTTGTCACCAAAATCTTCGTTTTGACAAAAAACACTACAACTTTCACTTTCTGTTTGACACTCAATCTGTCATTATCCGCCATCTCGCAAACTCTTGTTTCGACTCCGATACTGACTCCTCTTGACATTTACCGGGTTTATCACGAGCAAAATCATTCGAATACGTATTTTTTAACATTAAATATAACATAAAATTTTTATGGTATGTTTGAATGATATGATGTTTCATGCGCCCACTAATTTATCGATACTAACTGGTGGTATGGATAAAATCGTGATTTTTTCGAACATATCCACCCCATTGCAAATTCCAATTTAATTATGTCAAATGCACTAAAAATGGAACTTTTGATTAAAACTATGTAATTTTAAAAAGTTTTTTATACATAGCATGTTTTTTTATTTTTATACATACGTTGGAATAAATACTTTCGATAATTCACTTTTAAATCGTACGCAAATACAGTTTTAATTTTTTACAAAACCGTGTTAAATGAAAATTGAATAAATCTTCGCATGGAAGAGAATGAGATGTACAGATATAGCATATATTTCATGAATAAAATAGAGGAAATTTTATTTTTCGAAATAAAGTTTATTCACCTGTCCATTAATCAGGCAAACGAAATTCAGGTACACTGACTTTAGGTATTATTCGGCTGATTAATAATTTTGCAGTGAAAGTTAATTTTAACCTAATTCGATCAAAAAATGGTAACGGAATTTAAATTTCATGGTTACTAACCATGCTGGATGAAAGCGAGAAGTGAAAATTACACTTTCGTGATTGAATAAACTTTGATGCACTATTTACGTCTGGTTCATAAATCTGAATGCTAAGAAAATCTGTCATTTTCAGCATCTAATTTTCTCTAATCTATTTTAGTTATCGCAAATGTTATGATTTCCGAAGAGGTGTTCATAACTATTTCGAACTGAACTCAGATGTTTGTATTATACAGATGCTTATGTTAACATCATCCACATCATAATACTAGGTGATTATTATAAATATCGCTGTTTCTACAAAGGTGGTATATTAGAATTAAATAAGGCCATGCGAATTTTCAGCCTTCATATACAGACTGCCTATTCTGCATAATAGTGTGACGTTATCATTAAGTTCATTAAAATAGCAATGATTAAAATAGCAAAGTAAAAAGTTGTAATGAAATATTTTTCACATGATTTTTTGATGCATTTAAATTTACATTTTCTTCAACGTAACTAGTTGGAAGAAATTTTATAATTTGTTGGACATTTTTAAATAGAATAGAATTAGTTAAAATATTGTCACCCAGCACATTTTACTACACATATTCGATATCGGATAAAATGATTATTCGAATTTATTTCGCCTTCATAAAGGCTAATTCAGTTGGCCGTTCAGTTCATTTGACTTCAGAATTTTCTTCGTCCGCACAGTCAAGGTTCTCTTCCCAATGAAACGATTTCCCCCTTCGAAGATGAAATCTGATCACATTACAAATTGTTCAAATATCAGATCTAACAAACTATGCATTTCGTTATTTCTTCATTTAAATTATTGGGGGCGGGCAGAACATATCTTGACGAAATAATATGAAGCTGCACGGGCTGTTTTTTAAGAGTTATTTTATGTTTCAATGGTTTAAAGACCTGAATAGCATCTGAACATAGGACTACTTGATCCCTAGACAGGTGCTATTAACTGCCGATACCAGTTTGGGATTGGATTATTCAATTATGGTAAAGCACGCCGCCCAGTCGGTGTATTGGTCAGGGAAGCTGACTGCGATGGCGAAGGGCCTGGTTTCGAATCCCGGAGAAGGGATGGTTGTAACTGTCCGTTCCTTCACAGGAAAGGCGATGGTGGCCCACCTGTTAGGTGCCTCCATAATAAAGAGACAACCACATCTGGCCTTGTATAAATTAATGGACTGGGTTACATTTCTAATTGTTTACAATCTGCCATTGGGAAAAAATAAAATTATGACAAAGCACACGAGGGCTATCTGCCTAAAGGGAGGGATGCCTTCGTGGAGGACTTTTTAAGAGAAACTGGCTTGTATGCACGTTACACATGGAGAAAACCACGAAAACGCCCATGCAGCCAGCCCGTTCGCGGGATTCGAACCTCGGACCGAACTACCAGTGCTCAGCGTCTTTACCGCTCGGCCGCTAGTGGGCCCACCAGTTTGGGATACTTTACGCAACACTGGAATTTCTGTAGTTTATGCAATATGATAATCTCATTACTAACGAATAGTGATTAATTTAATTGATCAAAGTATTGATGAGAAAAATTAATGTAATGTGAAGATTAATGCAGTTCGAGGAAAAGCATTCCGAATAAGAATAATATCAGTTATTATATTTATTGAGATAATATTAAAAATCGACGTGTAACTAATTGAAAACGTATATTCAAGAACTTACTGTATTTATTGTCAAGATTCAAACAAATTTCTTCGAACTTAGGTTTGATTTAAATAACTGTGGTTAATTTTAATACTCTGTACGGAAACGTATCAGTTACAAAACTAAAGTCCTGCATCGTGTGGACCATCAGGAGACATATTGCCCCTTTTTAGGCTTCTACTGAAGGAACTATAAACTCAGATGAAGGTTTAAAATAAACAATTTCATTGTTATTCAACAAATGCATAACTCGTGTGTAAAAAAACAGACATCGATGTTTGTGGGATTTAAGCTAACATAAAATCGCTTAATTAAAACTGAAGAAACGTTTGGAATTCATAAACCAAAGTCCTACTACAAACTTTGGGTTAGTCTTCTAAACATGTAAGCAAAATGGCTAGCAAAAAGCTAAAGCCGATTTAGGTGATGCTAATAATTGGGTGGCAAATGGCACGGAGGCCAGTTGTCGCTGCCAAAAGTTCCCTCCTTTTACTCCAGAAGCTCTATTCTTACACAAGTTAACTAAATTGCATCCTAATAAGAACATTTTAACATGTAAGCTGAAGTGTATCCTTTTACAGAAATAGAAGTGTAGGATCTTTGCATCCTAATACGGCAGTAGAAGTGACAGTAAAGATAAAAATTATGGGTTATAAAATGTAAAACCTTAAAGCTCTAACTATGTAATCTGATGGAGTAAGACTTTCAGTTCTGTTTTCAAAAGTAGATGATCTAGTAATGATAGCTGAGGGTCGAAATATTTGAATTTTTCCGGGCGAGGGGAGGGGCTCTTTCCGCAAGCGTTCTCATCTTTTATTGGGTATCACTTCAGACACCTAGAGAACACGGCTGGTATCGAGATTTTTGACAAACTTTTTTTACCTTGGACAGTACTTGACTGGCGATCTTGAGAGCTTTCAGAGTTTTTTGCTACGTAGTATTAGTGGGTGTCTCCTTCGGAATATTAAAAAGGGTAACATTCGACCTTTGTTCTGCTTCAATTACAATAACAAAGCTTAGCTGGGAATACTTGGCGTATATAACTTTGGTGAATAAAACATTAATTTGCTTTGAAAACACAACTTCCTTTTCATGTTGGTTCTCGCAAAAAGTCAAAGGGCAAGTAGTTTTTTTCTCCTGGTCCTCTCAGTTATAATATCTAAGTGACATCTGAAGGTAAAAGGGAAAGAGGGAGATAGAAAACATGATTCTGTTGTGGTAGTGTGATTTTGATAAATCGGGTTTTAATTGCCACAGCACTCTTTTATTCTGCCTCTCTCCGCCCAAAAAGGATAAATTGTTTCCTCGTGATTCGTTAATTGGAATATCTATAAATGTATTATTTTGAAAGGAAACTCACGT
Source organism: Stegodyphus dumicola (assembly GCF_044657685.1). NCBI lineage: Eukaryota > Metazoa > Arthropoda > Arachnida > Araneae > Eresidae > Stegodyphus > Stegodyphus dumicola. Next base: position 138,372,654 of record NC_140776.1, read on the forward strand.
TATATGACTTTGATTCTGCTCATTACCGTTTGGAACTTGCTAAGACAGAACGATAGCTAAAAATGTGCGTATGAGCTACCAGATTCTAAATTCATTTTATATGGGAAAATTTCTGCGGTTTAGAACAGAAATGTAATGTTAACTTATATAAGCTAGCTATTATACAAGACTGTACAACTATTAGGTGTAGAAATAAATATTTCGCAAACAATACATGCAATATAACCAATTTTCAAATTCATAACAAAGTTAGGCATGTTTTTAGGGTGCATATAATGAATTGAGTGTCTCAAGTAATTCGTTATGAATAAATAATCAAAAAGATAAAAACTGACAGAAGACTGCTTGTTGCATTTGTCCAAATGCCCTCTGGTTTAGATGCGTAGAACGAGTTTCTAAGATTTTTAAATATTGTATACACATCTGATCAATTTTTTTATTTGACAGACACCATTGGAAAAATCTTATCTCCCTTTTTACAGCTAAATGTTTTTTATTATCTTTTTGCAGTATATTTTCGTTAATTTTTCTGCTTGTTTCTTGTATTGTATTCTTAATACATCTTTACGTTCTGGCATTTTATATTAATTTTTGTACAAACAAAATCAGTACGTTGCTCTCATACCCGTTCGCCATCGACATAGAATTAAACGATGTTATCACCTAACTCGTGCGTGCGCATCTGTGACGTCATCAAAATATTGTGTATTTGTGCCTAATTTTGAGGCTGCATTGTGGTTCAACCACAATTTCAATTTTCCAAACTTTTTTGCGTCTTGCATTGGTTTCCTTTAACTATCAAAACATCCATAAACGAAACTATAGCTTTTGGGTTAGTGAAATATGAGCTTTCTACTAAGAAATGTTTTGCGTCATAAAATTCTTTTGTCCCTGAGACCGTCATTGAGGAATGTAGTCCTACATTAAATGTAGCTTAAACATTATATTCTGCGTAGAATAAGAATATTTTCTTTAGCTGAAGGCAACAGCAATGCGTTGCTGCTGTATTAATTTTACTGCAGCTAGATTCTTGTGCATCAAATGCCGTCGAAGCGTTTTAAATGAGCAGTGTTATGCAGGGTAGACTTCTTGCACTAACGAATGTTAAATTTTTTTTTACCATTTCTAAATTACGCTGTCTTCCATAAATGACTAAACATTAGCGGCGTCGAGACGATTCTGACTCATCCTTTGTTCTCAATTACCATTATAATAATTTGGCACATTGAAATAACCCTTTAATGTGATTTCTCTCTTCGTTCGCATTTTGAATTCAGTAGCTTAATGTTCTCGTCAAAGAACTTTCGTTCAGAGAATGCGCGTAAAAGACAAACTCGGGAAATAAATGCGGCCAATGAAGTTCTCATAGCCAGCAAGTAATTGCAAGGTAAAAGAAGTATGAAATGATATATATGCTATTAATTATTCAGTGAAATTTGGTTTGCCTTGCAGAATAAAATTTAGCTGTTTACTATAATAGTTTCGGGGGAAATTCTGATTTAAAAGCATACCCAGACTATTGGTTCAAACCAGCGCTTTATAGCAAATTCATCGAAGCCGCCTTGTGCCAAACCTATCTAGGATCTGGGTCTTCTGATGTCCAAAAGCCATATGGAGAACTTCATATTTATTAATGCCCGCAATATAATCTACCTTACTATTGCATTTGATAAAATCAGCTTGGTTTTTTAATCTAAATTATTATTTAATGGGAAAAACATATGAAAGTAAAATTTTTAATGTGGACTTTGGGCTTTTTTTTTTTTTTTTTAATACCAATGTATGTGCATACAATTTGACAAACACAGAGCGGTTGCGAAAAATATAATTAAGATGTTTATTTGTGATATCTACTTTTTACATTTTGAAATAAAGATGCTCTTGAAACAATATTCGCATGCTTTAAAAAATATTATTAACGGGAAATATTCATACGGATGGAAATTTTTCTTTAGGCATTATAAAACTTCGCTTATAAATAAACCTTTTACATTGCACATCTTATCTAATTGCAACTGTCTACATTCCATTGGCGAGTTCGATGTCAATTCAGATAGAGAACAAACAAACAAATATACAGAAATATTACTGGCGGTTCCATCAGATCCGTAATTCTCATTTTAATGATAATGTGCATATTTGCATATTTTTTGTTTGTTGAACGACTTTGGCCAGGCAAAATCTCCCCAATGACTTAAGCTATTATTTTTAATGCATATTTTCAACTTAGTGTACCTAAAACTCATTTTATGAAACATGACACATTGATTTAATGACTGCATTATCAGTAAGTAGCTACATTAAATCTTATTTTCAAATACAAAATTTTCATGTTTTAATTAATACAAATTCAGAATTTGTATTAATTAATGTTAAAACAAATGCAAAATTTGTATTTGTGTTTACTCTTTCATTCATTTTTCGTCTATACGAGGCCATTGTTGCTACCAAATATTAGAGCCCTGTATTTTATTTAAAGAAATTAAATAATGAAGAATCTGAATGTATGCATGTATATTTCGCACATTGTAAAAAAAAATGGTAACTAGAGCCATCAAATTTTGAATAACGTAATCCTGTACCCGAACATGGGCACCTGGAAACCCGAATTTTGGATTTCGAATTTGCTTTATTACCTGTTTCATATTTTGCAATCCTTTAACGAATTTTTTTATCAACAATTTCAAAGCGAGTAGTGGCCGAAATACGGAAAAAAATCACTACACGAAAAAAAATCAATTTTATCTCCATCGCGCGAGTGTGTCTGTCGGAAATTCTAAAGTTGCGCTGTTTTTAAATATTTTGTAATTTTGCTGCTGAATCGAATTTTATGTGGCATAAGCACCAAGAACGTGACATTTAATAAATAAAGTAAATGCACAAAACGTTAATAATAAAAAGGCCAAAACAAATTCCATGTTATTAAACAAAAGTAAACTTTGATATGAGGAACTGAAAAAAGACTAAAAGAAACAGAAAAAAATGTTTGCCAATACTTAACGATGCATTAGGAATTCTAAAAGTGTATACTACTAGGCTGCTTTTAAAATTTATAATAATGTAATTTTGCTGCTGAACTGTATAAGGCGAAAATGCGGGAAAAAATTACGCTTAATAATAAAGCTAGAAAGACAACAAAAAAATGTTTTAGGGTTAGTAGGAGGACTACAGCAGGCTTGTAGACAGTGAGGTTAGAGAGAGCATAAAAAACCTTAACAAATCCTTCTGGGCGAACGTTAAAATTTTTTAATTCTTATTTTTTACTAATATTTATATTAAATTAGTTAAGTTTATTTGCTATTTTGAAAGATTTTTTTCTCATCGTTTAATACTATCATTCTGTTAAAGTTATTAATACAGTTAATAAATACAGTTAATAAAGTTATTAATACAGTTAATAAAGTTATTAATACAGTTAATAAAGTTATTAATACAAACGTGATCACATTAAGCTGCCCCTGCTGTATATAACAAGCATACTTAATAAACATTTCAATATTTTTGCAATAAGAATACAAAGATGGAAAGAATTTTGCGAATACGAAAATATACACACAAGATTATAAGATTTTAACTCGTTATCAGTTTGGCAAAGTATGTTGGGGGGTGAGAGGGAGGATGGAACTGTCCTTTTTGCAAACTGATGAGAGACCTTTTTTACAATGTATTTTAAATTATCAACTTTAGTATTTTATTGCAGCTTTAAAATGCATCAAGACGTGGTAAATATGATGCAATATCTTTACACAAAGTTTGTTCCTCCGAAAAATGCTGAATTTTACCTTAAAAAAAAATAAAAATTAAAAAAAAAAAAAAAAATCTGAAATGTTTCAGATTTTAAATTACGTCCAAAGGGGCGTTTTTTAACATTTTGTGTGTTACCTTTCTTTATTAAATATCATGTTCCTCGCACTTAAACCATAAGATCCAGTGCAACAGCAATATCGCAAAATAGTTTTAAAACGAGCATATCTTTAGAATTTCCGATACAGAGACTCACGCGCTGGAGATAAAAATGTTTTTTTCTGCACAACGTTGCCATTTCTTGCTTTGAAATCCTTGAGTTTGTTAATCAAAAATTCGTCAAAGTTTTAAAAAATAGGAAATCGATCATAAAACAAATTTCAAATTTCAAATTTGGTCTTCCACATGCTCATATTCGTTGGAGGATTACGTTATTCAAAATTCGATGACTCTATGTACCGTTGTTTTATCACAATACGAGAAATATACATACATTTATGCAGATTTTTCATTATTTAATTTCTTCAAATATAATGCAGGGCTCTAACATTTTGTGGCAACAGTTTGAAAAGTGAACCGACATTTATGAGTCCGACGCAAAATGCCAAAACGAAACTAATAGTCCTTCGGGATTCAAATCCCTTTGGACTAAAAAAAAAAAAAAAAGAAGAAGAAGAAGATTGAAGTGAATAAATACTTATTTAATTATGATTTTCCTTCACTTTTATAGGAAATGAATCAACAGTTTTGTGTGCATTTTGCTTTCAAGAAATATAATAACTTAGAATTAAGAGACCTAGCAATATCTTGAAGAAATTAAAAACTCAGATTCAAAAAGACTACAATTATTGATATTCAAGTAAACTTGTTTTTAACTAAAATCAGCGTGCATTAGAACAGACCTCTTCGTTTACTTACCAAAATAAATAAACTTATTAAGAAACCGATGACTTTTAATGATTCACGCTAGCTATTCAACTAGATTCCAAAAACAAAGTATTGTCAGGGCTGATTCAACGAAACATTTTCTGCATTTTAAATTGCTTTCATACGGGTGAATAAAATTGCAAATAATATAGAAAATGTGGTTGAAAAACTACAATTGGGAAATAACTGCTCTTTTTTAAGACTCAAAATTTATATGAGCTCATAAAAATAATTGTTAAAAATATGTGGCGATGGCTTTAAGCTGTAAGTTGAAATTCCGAATCTTAACAGCCATACTAGGAAGTAAATCACTCAAGCATTCGTTTATTGTTCAGATATCTGAAGGCCTGGGAGTACTTAAACCTATAAAATACAGCAATAAAGAAAACATGGAACCGAATTTTATGCGTTCACATTATGTCAAGGCATTTTTTAAATCTATTTTTTTTATTTAATCGTTATAATGAAAAATTTTCCGAAATGAATTCATTTTTTTATTATCAATTCTTTCTGCATTATTAATTTCTGAGAAACTAGCCATTTTTCTCCTGCAAAAAAAAACAAAGAAAGTGATGGTAATAATAATAATAATAATATAGGAAAAAATGGGTAAAATTTCTCACTCTCTTTGTATTCTCTGTTTCTTAAGAAGGAAATGCGAATTGCCATCATTAAATAAATGACCGCAATTAACGTTTCTTTTCAACATACAGAAATATAACCTCGCTTCCCTGAGAATTGAAGATGTTGCTGGAGGCTTGCTTTTGTTAATTTTGGAGGGCTCGTTTACAAAGCATCAACTCCGGTGTAGGGGTGCGTAACGACATGTGCGCTACTACAGTTTTTAACCAACTAAACGAAGAAATAGGCTTATAGACTGAAAATGACGAGGGTAGATTCTGACTACGAAAACAGGATAACAGCCCACAAAATTCACGGTTTCATTGACATCTTTGGAGCAGTGGTTTTGTATCCTACTTTTTCCGAACATCCTTCAAATTTTTTCTGGTTATGCTTATTATGTTCTTCACTGAAGAACATTTCAAGCTGTGCCTTTTGTAAGTTCATAATTTATATGGCCTTTCTGAATGGCTTTTACAGCAGCTTTTAGTTTTGTTCTTGCTTAGCGTGTATGTGGGGAAATTCAGTAAATAAAATACGGCGAAGTTCGAATTCTCTAACTTCAAGTTAATTAGAACACCACATTAAAATTTAAATACATTATTCAACAGAATAAGAAGCCTCCAAAATTTTCATTTAAAAAAGGCTTAAGATCATAAATCCAATCTTAAGCTTCTACATTGTAGTTTTATCTGGAGTAGTGTCTGGGGACATCTTCATTTGAGAACTTTACACATGTTTCTTCTCCATTTTCTACTGCAGCGTGCGCTAAAGATATATCGGACATCCTCCGAAACTTGAAAAATATTCGACATGAGGATGTCGAACAGGCATTTTCACCCTGCCTACGTTACAGTCGTGCAAACTGTGATCGCTTGCGCATTTCAAACTCCAGGCCAGACTGAATCGTGAAATCTGTTATGACCGAGACGCACTGCATGGAAAATGTACTAAATCTCTATAACAAAAAGGGTGTATCCTAAAGTTGAAATGATGTCTGGCGTTAAATAAAAGAGCTTCTCTTCCATTTCTATGGAATGCTACAAGTTCTGGCTAAGTCGTTCTTCTAACGTGTTCTCCATGACGTTTTGGAGCAACATTACTTTGTAGCCAATAGTGATGATATTATTTTATACAAATATATGAGTTTAATCATCTGTTTCATTAAAAAAACTAATTTACAAGAAACTAAAATGTTAAACTAATGCATATTTAATTCTTTGTGGACTTCATCACCTGTGACAGAAAGAGATCTTTGAAAATCTACACAATAAATTATGAAATTTTGTGCTTTTACCTGTTACTCTGTGTCCAACAAATTTGGCACATATATTCTCCAAATAGGATATGGGTATACTTCAAAGAGATTTTTTAGAAAACCGGTTTATATATTTTTTATAACATTCAAACGATTTTTTACAGATATATCTTTCATATACTGACTTAACGATCGAACTTAATCATCATAGAATTTCAGTCTTTACACCATCGAATAGGCTGCAATATAATCTTTCAAATGAAGTTCATTCTGAATTTCCAATGACATTTATAGATTTTTTAAAACTTTTTCGATGTCAACCGCTTTTTTAGGTCATTGCACATCCAAAATTTTAGAAATTTGACATCGAGAAACGTAATGAAATTCATAAAGTCATGGAATTTTAATTTTAATATATTACTACTGTAAGCCAAAAGTCGTTTTATTTTATAGAACTGATAAATTTATGTGCTTAATCAAGTCATTTTTACAATACAAACTGTATGAATCCAAGGATTCCATTTCTTTCTTCTAGCAATCAGTGACTTCATTTAGACGATATGAAGATCAATCACCTATTTCGTAGCTGTGTTACGTGTAGTGAAATTCTTTCCGCTGAGCTACAGTATTTTTTCTGCCTCTTTCGTTATTACTCACCTGCATAACTATGGACTTTTCTAATAGTTTATGCATCTTCTAAAAATATTCCCTCCTGAGAAGCAAGAGGATGATACTAGTAAGAACAGTGCCTGAACAAGCAGTTGCAATATGTGATGAGACAATGGTTTTGAAGTGAAAAAACTCTGAAATAGAATTGATAAGAACAAATTTCAAAATGTAATGTTTTCAAATTTTGAATCTGCCATCTCACTCTAAGGTACTAAACCTGGACTCTAAGGGCGTTATAACACATCTGTCTTTCTCAGAGGAACAACTATTTTAAATTTTTTCTGACTTGATCACTAAAAGAAGGAGACGCAATTTTTTTCTCCCTGCGGCAAAAATGTAGAATTTACGTTTTCATCCAATTAGCACCAAACTAAAGAACTTGTCTTCATTTTTTGCAGTCTCTGTACTTGAAATGGAGGACTATTTAACCTTTGCATGGTAATCCCAAAGGGATTCGTGATGACTAATCTATTTTATATCATGTGAGAAAGTAGGAAAATTCCACTAAACCAGCGGTTCTCAACATTTTGACTAACGAATACCATCTAAACAAAATTTGAAAACCTTTAGTACCCCAACTATATTTTACAATGATTATCTTTCAGTTTCTGAATAGAAATGGAACATGGAAGAATCACGAAAACTGCCATGCGGACTGATCGTTCGCCTCTTGCTAAAGTCTCTCTGTCAGCTAAAGTCAAAGTCATATGATTTATCACGATACAGCTACAAACGAATCTTGGTGTTTTAATAAGAGGAAATCTGGCTATGAATTTGGCTTCTTTAAGCTCAAATAGCAAAAATTTACGAGTGTTAAAGAAAAATCTTAATCAGGATGCTGTGGTTTGAATTTTTGAATTTATTAGTTAAAAATACTTTGCTTCTTTGTGTACCACCTATTTTGCTCTTGCGTACTACCGGTTGAGAACCGTTGCATTAAACGGTTGTTTTTCCGAATGTTTTGAATATACGATACGGTTTTCATGCAAATTTTTAAAGCTGCAGCCCACTAGCGGCCGAGCGGTAAAGTCGCTTAACATTAGTAATTCGTTCTAGGGTTCTAATCCCGCCGAACGATCTAGCTGCCTGGGCCATTTTTTTTTTTTTTTTTTTTTTTTTGGTTATGTGGATAAGAGCTAGATTTTCCTTAGAAAGTTTCCTCGTGAAGGCATCTTTCCCCTGAGGCAGATAACCGTGGAGTACTTTGCCGTAATTAAATTAACAAAACCTAAAGTGTAACTTTGCGTGTTATCGTACACGTTTTCCATAACTTAGTTTAAATGTTAATGTTGCTCTCTGAATATTTTTTCATCCTTCTTCTTTCTACTGTATATATGAAATTTTAATACCTTAAAATTAATATAAAATATTTGTCGAACAATATATGGATGCTCGTCCAATCCTTTCTTAATTTCGTATGAATATAACACAGCTAAAGCCAATAATTATGATGATGTGTTAATAAATTTGCTGAAATGATAGCTAGAAAAATTAAACTGAAACATTTATCTATGTAAGAATTATGTAAAATCCCTTTAAATAATTTTATATAACTTTTGTTTTATACCATTCTTGTTTCAATATTATACCTCCTATTCAAAAGTCAAAAAACAAAATCTGGATGAGATACGTAAAGTTACAAGGAAAGTTGTTCATGTTGCCATTTCCTTGCAAAAATACCAACATTTACAGGCTTCTGAAAACATAACATGCTTTTCTAAAAGTTTTGCTGATATTTAATGATCATAAGATTTGAAATTGCAGATATTTTGAAGCATTTTTAATTTATAGAATCTTTCTCGATATTATTTTCAGTGATGAATGTAGCTGCTGGTAAAGCTGCAATGCAGTCCTCCATAGTGGCCAAAGGAGTACCGCAAAAAGCGGTCGATGGCAGCACTAGTCGCTCTTTCGCCGCGGATACCTGCACTTTATCCGAAATGGAAACCTCTCCTTGGTGGTATGTCAACTTACTAGAACCTTTCCTAGTGCAACTGGTGAGAGTAGATTTTGGACGACCTTGTTGTGGTAAGTAAAATAAGAATCTTTGACATGTTTCACTTTAAAATCCAAACGTTTCATTCTTGAAAAAGCCTATTTTATTTCAGGTGAGTTTTTTTTTTTTAAATTATTATTATAAGGAGGATTACTTATGAAAAAAAACTAAGATTAATTATGAAAAGAACTTTATACATCAAGTACTTGAGCATCTTGATACAAAATTGCTTGTGAAAAAAATTGATACATCGAGTTCTGTTCATAAGTAATGTTTTTTGTAATAAAAAAAAGATTTAAAACAAAATAGGCTTTTTCAAGAAGGAACTATTACTTGGATTTTAACTAAATACAAATCATCAAATAAGTCATTATAACAAAGTTTTTAATTCTCTAAGCCTGTAGAGATATTAGGTAATTTTTGAAAGCAGAAGAGATGAAAAATTAGCAACGCCTTCGCAGGGAATGGAACCACGGACCTCTGAAATACCGGCACAGTGTGCTGACCACTACACCACGAATGCACGCTGGGAAGGCAGGAAAAATACCTTACATACACCCCATTTTAAAGGGCGACTGCGGTTTTTAGTGGACCCAATCGCCAAATCCTGGGAGTGGAGAGTTATCATCCACAACCCTTTTTTAGTTCGGGCGCCACTGTAGAGATATTAGGTAACTTTTGAAAGCAGAGGAGATGAAAAATTAGCAACGCCTTCGCCGGGAATCGAACCACGGACCTCTGAAATACCGGCTTAAAGTGCTGACCACTACACCACGAAGGCACGCTAGGAAGGCGGGAAGAATATCTTACAAGTCTTTAAATATCAATCAGGCTCGATACATATATTTCATTCCCAGGACAAAGCCCACCAGGGGCCAAACGTTTAAGTCCTTGAATACTGCTAGTCCAGTCCGGGTTTCGGATCCTGGCAAGTGGCTGACTGCATAGACATTTTGTGGTTTTTCTCATGTGAATGTGTACGCGAATCTCTTCCCTCTTCTGCAGATAGCCCTCGAGTGCTTCGCTTTAATCAAATAAGCCAAGACCAAAAGGTAAAGGAGACACTTTTTAAAGTTCTACTCACGCTTTACATTATTTTAGATCGCAAATAGAGAAACTGAGAAAATTAATATGAAAAAAATTCAAAATTAAATATATTATTATTATTATTATTATTCGATGCACGTTGAATTTGGCGGGCTTTAGCCAGCGCCTCTAAAATGTGTCCTTTAACCATTTCAATGAACACTTTGAAAGTTTTATGTATACGAATAATTCACATGAGCATACCTACTGGTATGGAAATACTACGCAAACAAAGAATATCTTCAAAATGAAATTACAAAGTTTAATCACCACGTTTCGGTTTCTACAAACCTCTTCATATGTTCCGGACAGCTTTCCCCATTCCCCTGTCCTTCCGCAGCTACCCCAGACATGGTGTTCATAAGTCAGGACCCTACCGGGACGCATGCAGGAATCAGGAAAGAGCAGGAGTAGTGCATCTCCTGCTGCATGCCAGAACAACCAACAAAGTATCAAAGTACAAAGTTTAACTTAATTTTCTGAAATAATGTTAAAATTAAAAATTGATATTCTGTTAAATTTACCATTTCATATTTATTCACACAATATTAAATCCTGATACATTTATATATTTATTTGAGTTCAGTTAGCAACGAATGATGCATTTAGATAAATTACGATCAGAAATCCAATGCATATGACTTTGTGCCGGCTTTTAGGTCATTTATGCACGTAGCTGTAGTACTACTCTGCAATCGCTACCATTTGCGATAAATCCCACATCATTCTTATAAATTTTGCATTAGGCTAAAATCTGGGCTACATTATAGCCTGCTTTATAATATGAAGACAAAAGATTAATATTAATTCGTAGTATAAGAACGACAGCGAATGGAAATATTATCTTGGTAAAATACCAGGTCTATTTACGTATTTTGTGTCCCACCACCAAAAGATCATTCCAGAGTTTCAATCATTTCCAAAGTATCTTTACATTTAATTTCTGATTTAGCTACAATTTTTTTTTTAAATGGAGGCATCCCACGTTATCAGCGAAATCTGCTGATAGTGATTCTGAAAGTGAAGTTTGTATTTCATGCTTTGTTCTGTCTCCAGATCTTGCTGAAATAAAGGCCAACCATGTGGCACATGGAATATAAACATCTTCTTGACAACTAAGTATAGTTTCTATCGATTAGTTTGTCAAAGTCATATGATTTATCACGAGACGGCTACAAACTAATCTTGGTGTTTTAATAAGAGGAAGTCTGGCTAAGAATTTCGCTTCTTTAATACATTTTTCTAACCAAGAGCACACCAGACAGTTGCTTTTAAGAAAAAAAAAAAAAAAAAAATTCAATATGCTGCTACGATAACGTTTTTTTGATTGCTTGCATCACAATGTATCTTGGATATCGAGGTGTAAGCCTTTCTTCAGAGCTAGTTTACTGTTTAAGACTCATACTTGCAATAAACATGCAAATTCTTACATTCCAATTAACACTGAAATTTCTCTAATTGAAACTTCAAGAAGTTCTTGGAAGCTTTATGGAAATGTTTTACTGCTTATGTATATTTTTTCAGTAATCCATCGCAATTTAAAGAAACCAGGTGCTATGAAAAGAATACACAAAGAGCCAGCCACACAGTTTCTTTGCAATAGGACAAATTCAAATCCCACTGTATACGTTCTTAAAATGTTGCATTTTTTAATGTTCCCTCAAATTCTCACCAAGTACAAAGGCTCAAGTACAAGGTTTGTTAAGGAATTTTTCTGTTTAGAAATGAAATGAATATTTTTAAATCGAATGTATTTTCCATTACTTTCTTCAAAATAAAAAGCTGGTGTTAGATGCAAATACTCGCAAATTTTGCGTAGCAGAAATATTTTTGTGCGAATTTAGCTTTCCATTTAAAACTCTAAATATTTCAATTCGATATTAGGTAAAACAAAATCGTATTAGGTACAAAATATGAATATTAAGTAAAACAGAAATCTAATTTTGGTGTAGATTTTAAATAAACCTCTATCAACTTCGAGGGCAAACAGATAGAGATCTCTGTTCTTCAAAAGCAGGGATAAAAGCCTGAAAAATAAGAGCAGCAAAAAAAAGCACAACCGTCGCGCCATCTGTTGAGGGAAATATTAATGAAACATGAATAAAAATTCTAAAAGCGTCAGGAAATACTGAATTGGAATATTAATGTCATTAACCAAAGAAGATAAATTTTTGTAAACGTGTAAACGTTACAAACGTTTTTGTAAACGTTCAAGGAAATCCATTACACCAACCGAAGAAGATTTATAGATAATTTTTGTAGAACTGCATTTCTTCTCTAGTAAGTGATCATTAACTCCAATGCAGCGCTTCCCAACGCTTTTAGAGTAGATGACACTACGATAAAGTTCGCCTTTTTTGCCCATTGCTTTCTATATAAATACAGTTGTCGCTCATCTCATTTTTGAGATTTTTTTTGCTTCTGATGAAGGGAGACCGTCTGTCACCTTCGAAATTTATAGTTTTATTCAAAATCTTCATTAAAATAAGACTGCTTTTTTGACATATTTTTAACTCTAAATAAATAGTTATTTACAAAACCGAATTTAGAAAATAAAACTGGAATTTATTTTTCTTACATTTATTTTAATTTTCCTTTGCAGCCAATAACCTTCCTGCAACCGTGACCGTAAGGGTAGGAAACAGCAGACCTGATCTAAGTGCGAATCCCGTCTGCAACAAGTTCACAGGCAAAATCGGTAACTACGAATTGGCTATTTAAAATTTACCATTCTCGTGGAATGTTTGTATATATGTGCTTGGTGATGTGTATTGATTTCCTTTCATTAGAGGAAGGGCGCCCTTTGTTTTTCCCCTGCACATCCACCATCACTGGAGCATTCGTAAGTGTTCACGTGGAAACGCCCACTGCATTCACCCTATCCATCTGCGAAGCCTTTGTGTACACAGACCAAGGTAAGTAAGAAACTCATTGAAGTAAAACAAACTATTACTTCAGAGCTATCAAGTAATCATTCACCGTCAAAAGAAACAAACTTTGTTGCATAAATAGTTTTACTTAAATTACTTCAACCAGTGGAAAGTCGTGCCAGCGTTTTAAATTACTTAATCATCTTTCGTGAAATAAAGTTAGGAAAGGTAGTAACCAATGTACAGACAATAGGAAATTTTCAGCTCTTATTCATCTTTTCGTTTAACAGCAGGCCAATGCAATTGAATGGTATGGTAAACAGCGTTTAAATATACGTTACTTACATATCATAAGCGAAATCAATTGAGGCATATAGCCATCTATTAAAAGACTGGTTATTTGGAACAGTTGTTTGGTGATTTCCACACGCTTCCAGTTACATCACGAAAGGTAGCCATAAGGAAGGAGAAAGTTCCTTATCTTATGCTCCACATAAAGGCCGACTGGGGAGCAGCTTATCTTTCCACCAAATCCTGGTGGCGTCGAACTATTATGCGACACATTTTAATTTGGGCTCCCGCTGCAGAGTCATTTGATTTATTTCGGAGCAAGAAATGTGGAAAATGAGCAATGCCCTTTCAGGATAAGAACTCCGGAGCTCCCTATGTCTGCTCCCAGCTACACCACGAAGGAATAAAGAAGGAGAAAATACCTTACAAAATTACATTTCGCATATTGTTAAAGTTAAGCAGGTTTATAAAAGAAAATGAAATGATATAAAGATGAATGCTGAGATGAACAAGTGCACGAACCACAGATAATGATTTCAAAATAGATAAAACCACAAAACATGAAATATCTTAAAACACAGCATTAAAAACCAAATCAAATTAAATAATAAAAACCCAGTCTATTCTAAGTATTGAAATAAATTAGAACTGACCTCTTTCCTTATTAATTAGTCAAGAGGCAAATCACCATCTCCAAAATAATACGTCAATCAAAACCAGTTAAAATGTGGACAGTCTATTAAAAATTGACCCACCGACCACAATATGCAACAGCAGGTTCACTCTTATTAGTTACAGACAAAAAGACAATTGTGTATAACCCTAGAGTGGCCTGTTCTAAGATAAATTAAAATCAATGCCTCATTTCCATTTCTACCAGCTTCCCAATATATATTAGAAGCTCTTATTGGGGTATAGCCAATATACCCTTATCTTGGATATATGTTTGACGCTTAAATATATATATATATATATATATAAGCTTCAAACATATACCCAAGATGAGCGTATACTGGGAAGCTTACATTGGGTATACCCAATATAAGGTATATATATTAGATACTATACTAATAATACAGTCAGATCTTAGAACATCTTTTTATTCTGAAGTTGCCATTCCGGAAAAGCATAACTCTAGTTCCTTTATTTATAATTCACGATCTTTACAAATGTAAATTTAGCTTTTGTGTCATAAATGAAGTCAAAAAAGAGACAAAACCACTTAAAAAAAAAAAAAATCTGACAGGTTTTCAGATTTTAAATTACGTCCAAACGGGTGTTTTTTTAACATTTTGTGAGTTACCTTTATTTATTAAATGTTATGTTCTTCGCACTTAAACCATAAAATTCAGTTTAATAGCAATGTCGCAAAATAATTTAAAAATGAGCCCATCTTTAGAATTTCCGAAACATATTTCCGCGCGCTGGAGATAGAAAGGTTTCTCCCCCCCCCACACACACCGTAGATTGTTGCCGTTGCTCGCTTTTAAATCGTTGAGTTTGTTACCCAAAAATTCGTTTAAGTTTTACAAAATATGAAATCGATCATAAAACAAATTCCAAATTTCAAATTTGAGCTTCCACATGTCCATATTCGCAGTAGGATTACGTCATTCAAAATTCGATGGCTCTATGGTACCGTTGTTTTATCACAATGCGAGAAATATACATATATTTTTGCAGATTTTTCATTTTTAATTTCTTCAAATATAATGCAGGACTCTAACATTGGGTGGAAACCGTTTGAAAAGTGAAACGAACATTTATAGTGATTAAACGCAAAATCGCTAAACGAAAACAATAGTCCTTCAGGGACAAAGCCTTTTGAACTAATAAGTACTAATTATTTAAAAATTCTGTAACAGAATCAAGTGATCTGTTTAATATCAGTTGTATAGTGTGGTTATAGCATTATTAACTGTCATTCATATTGCAAAAACTTTTTATATTAAAATGTCAACTTTTATTTAATCAAACTGCACAATAGAATGTATAGCATTTTCAGTTTTAATAGTTAAAAGTAAGCAATAAACCTTTGCTTATTCAATAAATAAAATATTCGTAAAAGTTAAAGGAATCAAGAGACTAGAATTTTCCACGGCTAACTGAGGGCAAAAGGGCATACTTGAAGATTAAAAGGTTGATAAGTTTGTTCAGATACTTTAAAGAATTAAGAAACCTTTAGGCTTTTCTGTATGTAGGAAGCCGCAGATGGTATTTTATCTTACTGATTCCCATTCCTACATGCTATTAAAATATTAAATTGTGGCAAAATTTAGAAGCATTAGAATTTTTTATAGATTTTGAGTTAAATGATTATCGTATACTATCATGTATCGTGAGTATTGCGCATGTAAAAGTATCGGATCTACTTGAATTTCTGCATATATGATACTATAAAAAAATACAGACGTTATGTTTGGTAACCATTCCTGGCAAACTTGGTACTTATATTTCGTTAACGTTTGCTCACATCATCATTTACGAATTTAAAATGATATTCGTATCGTTACCATTGTCATCAAAATTAAAAGTCAAGATAGTGCCAAGGTTAAATAAAAACTTGTTTTACTTTGTAATACGTAAGCAATCGCAATCAATCAACTAATTAATCCATTGGACAGTTTAACGTCGTTCTTTTTACAAAGAGAAGTTTGATTTTTTTAAACTCAATTTTACTTTTCTTTCTAGATTAAAGCATTACATTGGTTTTCCTTCCGTGGAAATATAAAAAGAAAAGATCAATGTTCTCTCTCTCTCTCTCAAAACCTTACTTTTATTATATACTTTACATTTCTCCAGTAACCTATCCAAGAATAACATGTATGTACAGTTCAATTAAAATTTAAAATGTTATAGATGATACTGAATGCATAATGTTTTGTACAAATCCCTAAACGAATTTAACAGTTTGGTTCCTCATTTTATAGTGGTTACAGTAGAGCAATGTCCCCAGTTTGAAGAAGAAACTTCGACAGCCACCTACAATGGAAAGTGTTATACGTTTCACAGCAACCGCCCTAGGACGCTGGAAGGTGCTACAAAATTTTGTGCCCTGCAAGGAGGTAGCTTGGTATATGAAACGAGCCCGGCTTTGCAAGGGTTCCTCAGCTGGGAGTTGTACAAGCGCCACAAAAAGAACCCGGGTTCCGATTATTGGAATGGTGTCGTTAGAGATCCAGTATCCAAGGACTGGAAGTGGTTAGATGGTAATAACTTCTTCTTTTACACACGAAGAAATAATTATTTGATTTTGAATTAGAAAGTTGTAAAAGAAAAAGAAACAGTTTAGATTACTTTAGTACTGTCAATCATTTCAATAACTCAAATATATATTCATCCGATTCACTAATAATTTTAAAGATTATTGAAATAACATTTATATAAATATAAATTTACAATATAACAATATAAAATTAAAATAATAATTGTAATTAGTACTCTTTGAGTTTAGTTTGACAACTCGTGTGCCAAGCATATAAACGTGCCTCAAATTGCAAGTATCTAAATTTAAATGTGTGAGATGAAAGTTAAACTGATTTCACTTTTATCTTACAGGAAAAGATCTTACTATTTCTTTCTGGAGCATTCCACCGACTGACAAGAACTGCTCGAGATTTGACGGATCCAATGGCTGGTTATGGTCAGATACCGAGTGCAACAGGGAACTCAATTACATCTGTGAACACAGTAAGTTGGACAAAGTTTCAGTAAATGTAACAATAATTATTCTTAGTTAAAGAAAATTATAAAAGTCTGGATTTATACTACTTATAAAAGTCTTCTAGGGAGTTGACAAAAACTCCACAGAAGACTTAGCAAGTTTCTGGCTTATAACTTCTTCATAAAGTACTAGACAGAAAGTTGCGCTTCATTGGCAGAGAGCATAGGGTATTTCGAAACCATGAAGCATAAATCAACTACATCTCGCGGATTTAAACCTCGAATTTTTTAATTGCAGCCGGACTTGATAACCACTTACACAACACGACTACACAAGGCGGAATGTGATAATTCCTTATATTCTTCCCCACTTAAAAAAACGAATGGGGAGACATAGTCGATCAAATTTAGGTGGTGAAAAAAGCACATTTTACACACTGCAGTACTGCAGAGCCACTGTAATTTTAGTTTTTTTTTTTTTTTTTTGAAGCATGAGACATAAAAATTTTAACCGTGGCCTTGCCGGGATTCGAATCATGGATCTTCCAAGTGCTAGTTGGACATGTTAACCAGTAAGCACTACGAGAACACGTATGTGGAATACCATAACTGCTTATATACGTAAGTTCAAAAACTGAACTAAAAGATTTGTAAGAATCTTACTAAGGTTGCCTTTATTATACTTGAATCCTGACAATTTATTAAACAATTCAGAAGAAAATTGTGTTTCAATAATAACTGTAAAAAGATTATTATCTTTTCTGTATAAAAGTTAACTGAAAAAAGTCCGTGCAGGAAACACAACAGCTTCTGGTTAGATTAGGTTATTGGAATATGACAAAGCACAAGAGGGTCGTCTGACTAAGAGGAAGGGTGCCTTGGAGGACTTTTTTAATAGAAACTGTCTTGTATTCTCATTACACATAGGGAAATCCAGCCCGTTCTCCTGAGATCAACCTTAAGTCGAAGTCCCAGTATTCAGCCGTCTTGTGGAGTCCGCCACTTGTGAAGCCACAACGGCTTAACTCTGAATTACATTTAGAAATCATTCAGAGATTATCTGCGTAACGCATGCTTCATGGGACGGATCCTCCATGAAAGGGTTTCCTTCATGAAGCAAAGTAGCTTATATTTTCAGAAAATCAAGATTGGAAGAGAACATGCAGCCGACCACCCGGAAAATAGAGCATCGAAAAAAACTATGATGAATTAACACTATTCCGCTGCTTTAGCTACTCAGCTTTGATAGCAGTCTTAAATACAGCAAGCAGCAAGAAAGGAAGAGTCAAACTTTAGCAGTTTTAAGGCTTTGATTTGGAATCAAACTGATACTTGACAGTCTACAAACAAGTATTTTTTCACTCGATTATTGGAACTTCACTAAACCACAGATTAAGTTCTTAATTTCGATTTGAATATCAATACGTGTCCTTTTATACCCGTGCTTTTAATTTCAGGTAGAATGAAGCCTGCCAGTATATTAACTTCGGCGAGAACTTTCATTTACCCCTCTAATGTTCCCTTTTAAGTGGACATCACTCTAAAAATTTACTTTTGCAATGAATTATACAGATGATAGACATTATTTAGTCATTGTCTCCTCTGCTTTACTTCCTCAGAAATTGCTTTCAGATTCCATTGGCAACAAAAAAGATGAATGTTTAAATGTTTAATTATCCAGCTATCTTTGATTGAGATTGGTGAATCTCATGATTGCAAGTGATTCTTCAAAGCAAAATTCTGTGTGTAAGACCTTTCATTTGTCCGCCGACTTTCAACTGAACGTATCCTTACACTGTTACTAAGGAATAAGAACCGTACAAAGTGTGATACTTAAGCCGTGAGTAGTATAATTTTGAGGAATTAATTTGAGTAAAGATGTACCTCATTATTCGTTGCTTTCTAAAAACTGATTATTGCAATCATCATTTATAGTATTCCGGCTTATTTTATGGTCTATGTTGCTAAACGCAGCTTGATGTTGTAATCCTTGTATGGCATTAAAAAATTCTAAATCCAAGATGTTAAAGTAAGGACTGTTGGGAGGTTGACTATATCTTAGAAACAGTTTTGGCCGACACACCATGTTTTTTTACCGATAACCTCTATAAGATAATGCATTTCTAAAGTTTCTCAATAATTCCCGCAAAATCTCATTTCTCTCTTCAGACCTTAAATTGCATTTCTTTCCCATAGCTCTATAAAAAGGAATTAAAATAAATCAATATATAGTATAAAAATTCTATTTTATAAAAGAGAAGGTAACAAGCTCAAAAAACTATTTCCGGCTTCTGTCTCCTTAATCTGACCCAAATTTATTAAATTGGACAATCATATCGATCCGGAGGGAATATTATTTAATTATTATAATTCTAACAATGTGTTAAAAATAATGCTTCAAACAATCAAAGGCACCTTCTAACATTTAATTTCTGCAAATTTGTTTACGATTTTTAATCTACATTCCTTTTTAATTTATTTGATTTCTGCATTTATTTAATTTTACAGGGCCAGTTTCATGTGGTTCGCCAGAGAGACCGGTCAATTCATCCCTACTCATGAGATCCAATACAGTAGGCTCGACAATTGAATACCAGTGCAACTCCGGCCATTTGCTTCTCGGTCCCACTACAAGAAAATGCTCAATCACAGGATATTTTAGTGATTTTTCTCCCAAATGTTCATGTAAGAACTATTCAGTAATGCTGTTAATAAACTTTGCTTATTTTTGTTTGTTTGTTTATAGAAGAAAACTGAAAAAAAGTTTCGCTATTTTGAATATCTAGTGTATTTAGGTTGACCATTTTATAACATTGGCTATCTGAGTACTTAAATAACAGATGATTTTTTTTTAATGTTATAAAAATTCAGGGTAGGCTCTCTATTTTTAGTTTAAAGAGCCCTTGGTGTTTAATGTATAGGATTACTAACGGAAGTGTGAAGTTGTTATAGAACAAATAAAACAAACAAAAGACTTTACACAAGCATACATATTTTATTTTATTCTAATTTTATTTACTAATTCAAAATGACCCAATGTAAAACTATTAACTCTATAAATGAATTGCCTACTGTACTTGTGTAGTAACTTAGCACACCAAATTGAGATTAAAATGATGTTTCATAAAATAAAATACCTTTTCATTTCGTTTGACGTCTACATTGAAATCTCCCATCATAATACTAGGAACATCTGCATCTACAGTAAACTCTTCATCGATCATTTCATCAAGCCTCAAAATATTTCAACAATACACATCTTCAACAAGAACATCTTCAAATCTCCCGAACTAACAGTTGGATGAATATATGCAGATGTTAGAATAAATCTTGGCTGTCTGTTATTAAGTACACCAACCATACAAATATCGCCTACTTCTGAATCCTGTATTATCTTACGTCTCTTAATAAGAAATTCTATTGGTGCTACACTCATAAACTTTCTATAAATCGGCTCACCACAATCTTGACGAAATAAAACAAAATACAGCAAACTCCCCTCGAACACATTGTCTATTCTAGGCGCAACTGACTACCAAACTGCCTTGCCACTCACACGCGGTCGCAAATGCGCACGGAGCTTCAACAAAATTTTGTTATTTTTGACGCGTTACTATGCGTATACCATTTGCCTAAATTTTAATTCTTGCGTGTGTGTGTGTTTGTTAATGTGCTCTTTCATTTATCTAATGATTTATTTAGATTGATTACAACATTTGTAGTTTCGAAGATATAAGCATTTGGGCACACCTCAAATAGCGTCTTAATTGTTGTTTTCCCATCAAACCATTACGGAGGAACGTAATCCTATGTTAAAAATTATAAAACTATAAATCCGCTGAATATTTACGAAGAACTGCTTTATTTGGTATTGCAAAATTAAGTTTGAAACGGACTCTTTTTTTTAAATGCGTTACGAGAGATTTTACTGTATAAAGAAATATACTTCCAAGCCGTTTTAGTGTAATGTTTTTCAACTTTTTTGTAACTGTTCGCCGTTTTAGAGAAAAGTACGCAAACCGTTTTGGTGTAAATTTTTTCAACTTTTTTGTAACTTAAAATTTTCGCTTTATAGATGCTATATGCCAACTTAAAACAGAAAAGTATAACAAACAATCATTTCAGATTATTTGCTTAAAATACAAAATGTTTATGAAGACTCAGAGCGAATTCAAACGTCAACCGTTTCGTATAAACAGATGATTTGTAATACATCGCAAACTGCTTATAAAAGTTTGACTACATAGAGACTGTGCGTTAGTACGCTTTAGATGTGAAATTATTTTAAATTATACCCTTCCAGTTAAACGATCGGGCATAGTTGGATCACTCACTTGGCCTATTTATGTGATTTGATTTCACTGAAATAATTCCCAGCAACCATGTCAAAATAATTGTCCATTCATCAAAGCCCTTCTGTTGTTGACTTATTATCAAGACATGGCCGGTGCTATGCCTTTTTTGCAACACGGTGCTATCTCTACGGTCCTAAATCTTGCTGCATCGATTGCACAGTCCATTGGGCAAGTTATGGCAACAGTCCCGAAAACACGACATAATAATTTTGTAGCCCTCTTTCTTTCAGTATGACTATGGCATTTTGAGCTACAGGTTAGAAAGCTAGTTTGCACAATAGATCATGAAAAAACATGGCCAGATTGAAGTGTCATGATTTTGAACTGCATTGGCACTAAATTCTAGAAATAAAACCTTCAAATGCAGTTTATTATCCAAGTTTAAATAACATTTAAAGTTAAACAATGTCTCCGTAAACGCCCTTTACATACCTTGATGTTGATATTAAAACTTTCAGCTGACGCAATATTTACAAATTCTAATTTATTACTTTACATAGTATGTATATATAAGTGAGTATGTATATATAGTATGTATATATAAGTGAGTATATATAAGTATTTTGGGAAGTGATTTTTAATTGGTGACACTATTTACTGCCTAACACAGCTTCAAATAATTATTGTTTCTTTACAGATCTTGAATGCGGCTTCCCTGCCAACATTCCCAATGGAGGCTACACTTTAGTAAATGGCACAAAGCATTATCGAAGTATTGTTCAGTATTTTTGCCAAGAGTCGTACATATTAGTAGGACGTTCGGATTTGATGTGTGATGCCGACCGCAAATGGGATGGTCCGCCTCCCAGATGTGATCGTAAGTAACTTGAAATTATATTCACAATCATTCATTTTTTTAAGATTTATATAGTTAAATTTCGTATGTCAACTATTTTATTTTTACAATATCCATTTACGTCGAAAAAGTACTTATTTTACAGTCGAATCTCCATCAACGCACTTAACTTTGAATCTTCGAACCCTCAAATTAAAAGAGCACACTCCCATTAAGTGGAAGTTTTCCAATAACAGAGATACTTATTCTTTCGGTGTCTGTTACTAACAGAAAGTTCAGTTGTAATCCTTTAAGGGAAAAATATTGAAAAATTAAACACTTTATGATTAACCGCACTCTCACCGAACAGTCAAGAACTCTTTGATGACTTTGGAAAGAAACGTTTGTTTGGCATCTTTACGTCTATCTAAACGACACATCAAATGCCACGAAAGTTTTTAGTGTTCTTTTCCATAAAAGAGAAGCACACTTTTGTGCTGTTGTTCTCTCCATGCACTCAGTAATCTGTTTTCGCTAGAAAAACGTCAAAGAACTGCACAACCTCTGCGCTAAAATTCTAAAATGAGAAACATGAGGCATATGTTGCCTTTAATCGAGCCACATTTCGATATAAGCTAATTCTGAGATTTCACCGAAGATGATAAAAACTGCCCTGTATGGCCTACCACGCTAAAATATTAAATTTCCTACAAGAGGGATCATAATCTGCAGTAATACTAACGAAAATGTCCGAAAGAGTAAAACGTCATCTAGAGAAGATACTTTAGTTGCCAGATAAATACTTTTTGGCGACATAATGGGTTACCATATAATTACTGTTTGGTGACATAATACGTCATCGCATCAATCATATATATATATATATATATATACGTACATATATATGCTGTATATTAATTGAATAAAAATTTAAATGAAGAACTAAATAAAGAATACGCTTTTACTACGGAAAAGGTCTTTCGGAAATATTTTTTGTGAATGAATTCATTGGCATTTGTTTATTTACTGTTCTTTTTGTTCTTTTCTAGCTCTGCTGTGTCATAATCCCCCAGCCATAGCACACGGTAATGTAACAGTGACGGTCAATACAACAGTTCCAGGCACAACGGCGGAATATACTTGCGAAGATAACTATAAACTTGTTGGTGCGAATAACATTTCCTGCGATTCGACGGGATTCTGGACATCGAAACCTCCCACATGCGAATGTAAGTACACATATTCCACAACATCTATTCCATATAAGAAAGAATGGCATTTTCGTTAAACTATATATCTTTCCTTTCTAAATAAATATAGCATAAAAATATGCCTGAGTAAAGATACTGAAAGACCAGTATTTAACAAAATAGTGGATATTCAAAAAGAGCTGAAGAGCAACAAGTATATAATTAGAGTCATATAATCTAGTACTTCCATGATTGCATTTCTGGGGAACGGTTTTCTGATAAACTGCAAATGCAAAGAAATTTAAGAATATCATAAAGAATTCAGGGTTAAACCTTGAAGTAATCTAACGAATATTTCGAAGCGAGGACTCTTACTACCAATTCGAAGCGAGGAAAAAAATCTCAAAACTTCAGTTCAACAGTTTAATACCTCAAACAGTTTGCCATTAAAACTCCAAAAAGTTGGATAAAATATTTTTAAAAATATAACAAAAATATGATTAAAAAGAATTTGCAATCTGGTCTTGCAATGCAAATTTTATTTTAATGCCTGAAACAGTTTTAGCTATGCAGTTAGCTAGGCAAATAACCCTGCTAGCTTATGAATAAGCCTAAATGACCAGTTGGTCTCAAAGGAATACGCAGAATGAAGTAAAATTAATTAATTGTCCTCCGAAAGTTAAATATTTCCCCAAGTAGTTCATATTTTATGGTTTTCTTTCATGGCAGATCTCCTTTTTTTTTTCTGAATAGGAATACAAAAAGTCTATAAAATACAGCTTGTTTCGCAAACGATTTGACAAGACTAAATGCTTAGCGCAATGATTCATGACATAGGTTGGTTTGATTTATTTGAATATAGCAAAGACCTCGAGGGCTATCTGCCCACGGGAAGGGATGCCTTTATGGAGGAATTTTTAAACTGGTTCGTATACACATTACACATGAAAAATAACCAGGAATGCGCCCATGCAGCCAAACCGTTTGCCGGGATTCGAGTCCCGGACCGAACTACCCGTGTTCAGCGAATTTATTCATTGGTTCAGCCATTAGTGGACCTTCAAAACAAAGAATAGTAACGAGGATAAGAAAAACGCTATAGTAAAAAACCTATTCTAATTTATCCTCTTTATAAACTGCATTCATACTGGTTTTCAGAATTAAAAGGTAATACATGTTATTTATTATAAAAATAAATTAAATTTTAATTACAAATAGAAGAGCATTTAAAAATCATATAAAAATGAATTGCAAAGAAATTAAATAAAGCTAAAATATTGCTCCCGATTCCAAAGCATATAAAAGAAAAAATAGTGTCATTTCTATCGTCGAAGATAAAACTATTTAATAACGTATATAATCTCCTTTAGCAGGAAAGCACACTTCGTAATGTCTTTCCTGTTAATTTAAGTGGATGGGAGCAAACACTGTTCTAAGAAAACAGGTCTGCCTCCTGCAGGCTCCAAGGGGGAGCTAGTGCGCCACAACTCGGCAGTTTAACATATATCATACATCCTGAACAGGATTCAGTCGATTATAGCAGCCAACCGTTTGAAACAATATTATTAGTTTGAAGGTATTTAACACCACAACAACTGTATGAACTGTGATGAGGCAAATAGCCCTGGACTACTTTGCCCTAACCAAATAAACCAAACCAAATGAAACCAAAACCGCGTGGTTACTAAACTTCCAACATTTATACGGCATTCGGTGTGGCAGTTTTTGATGATTGGTTCCCAAACCAGTAAGTAAATCATCACCATGAAACAATACCTTTCATGGATATGGGGTGGATGGTACGCTGTTCCAGGCAGTCTCCTGATTAAAATATCTCTCGAATCACTCTATAAATTGAACCTGAACCCATTCGTCAACATTATTCGGGCCTAAGCATAACTTCATTAGTTGGTTAAGATGAAATTATCTTAAATGTTCTCCTCATAAAGATGAAAAGTGAGACGTAACACAATGATCCTCGCCTAAGATTAGGTCCGTAAAACCTTCATTAAGCAATAGGTTTACTTATTTGGTTATTTGTTCCAGTAGCATCCCTCCTAGTAACTCTAGTACGCTTTCCCATATTAGACTCTGAAAATCATAGACAAACATAAACAGAAAATACAGACTTTTGTGGACTGTGCAGAAAATACGATATCTTGCCTTGTTACGAAATATCCAGCCGCGGTAAGATAGCTTCCCTGCAAAGCAGGTTTAGGGTTGCCAGAAAATAGCAAGGAAAGGCAGGGCTGCCGCATGTGGCGAGAAATCGCCCATTTAGCAACAAAGTTGGCGGAGAACCTTCGGAACGGAAGGAGAACCTTCTGGAACGAATTCTTACTCGTTTAGTCCAGAATGTACTCGAACACAAGCCAAAAGCTATATAAACCCTGATGGTACGCGGAGAGTCAGTCAGTGCAGAGTTTATCGAGTTGATAGTCAGTCAGCAAGTACCTAGTCGAGTCAGTGAGAGAGTGTCTCGAAGTCTAGTGCCGAGTTGGTCGTCGAGTGCATCGAGAGAGTCTCTTAGTGCATCTTCGAGTTTTATCTTAGAGTGTGTTGAGCTCCAGAAACGACTGAACCGAGTCGGAAGCTGTACTCTAGTGTATCGTCGAGTACATCGCGAGGTGTAGCGTGGAGAATCTCAAGAGTACGTGGAGTTCCGAGAACGACCAGGCAGAATCGGGAGCTGTACTCTGGTGCTTTGCAGTGAAGCTGTCTTCACCGTTATAGCCTGATAACCTGAAGGCTGTGTCGCTGATTGTTACAGCGTGTTTATAGTAGTTCTTCGACGACTGTGAAAACGTGATTTTGGAGCTGTCTTGAATAATACTGGCTAATAAATTGTGTTTTGATACTTCATCACGTGTCACCGTTATTTACCCCAAATCCACGAACCCCTATCGTACGTACGTAAAGGAAGAAAAACGCAATTATACGATTTCTTGCAT
Source organism: Stegodyphus dumicola (assembly GCF_044657685.1). NCBI lineage: Eukaryota > Metazoa > Arthropoda > Arachnida > Araneae > Eresidae > Stegodyphus > Stegodyphus dumicola. Next base: position 138,399,050 of record NC_140776.1, read on the forward strand.
TGCACGATTATATAGTTTGAAACGTTTTCAGTCAGAACATTTCTTTCTGTTCTGGATGGAATATTCTTCTAACTGTAGATTGATGAACATGACGTTTATGGAGATTATTGCAGATCATCATATTATTACGACTCTAAAATATATTTAAACATCTAATACTGCTTTTGTTCCCCTTGTAACTTGCGAGTAACCTTCCAAACACGCGCAATGCTTTTATCAGTTCTCAAGGTCATCCGCTACTTTTTGATTACCGTAAACTGCAACAGGACTCTCAGTTAATTCTTTATGCCAGTCACATACTTATTTCTTCATAATGTTATAACCGATAGCGTTTTCAACCATTAATGTCTCAGAAGGTCCTCTCTGACGCAAAACCCAGAATGTGACATTTGCACCTTGTTCATTGAAAGTCAATTCGAAATCCGACGGTGTTCCATGTTCCACGCATTTCAGCAAATAAATTGTTGTTGGAAAAGAAATGGCATGATTACGCTAGCCATGAGAAAATGTCACGAATGTCAAGGATCAACAAATATATAAATTCGTATTGCGACAACAAAGTCCGGATAAAAAGGTCTTTTGTGGACACAATGTATATAATATACTACCTAGAACGAAATTCCCAGTGACGAAAATTTTTAGCATGAATCAGATCTGTATGATTCGTCGAATAACTGATGATCGGACTGTGTTTAAAAATGTAAGTTCAATAAAGCGCGGTTTATTTTGAAAATATGATTTATATTCTTATCAAGAGTAAATTTAATTGAAATGTTCAACATTATATTTTTGCTTTTAAAAAACATTTAAAGTTAATATCTAACACATTATATTTCTTTAACTGCTTAGATGAATGTTTTCCACATAATACTTCTGCTATTGAAGGAAAACGAAATATTGTTAAAAGCAAAGAAAACATTTCATTCGTTGTTCTTTTAAGTGGATATATGACGTTTTTCATCAAATTCATATTATATCAATCCAGCAAATGACATTGATATAATATTCAATAGTTCTTGTGAAGAATTAAACCTCTACTAGTTTATTTAACTGCGTATTTTCACTATAAATACATGATTTATATAGTGGAAATACGCAGGTAAGAAATTATTTGCATCCTTAAACTAAGAAATCCTTTTTGAATTCCTTTACTAAAGGTATTTATATAGAATTTTAGACATTTTATCGGCATAATTTCTCAAAATACTCATTAACTCGGATTTTTAATTCTTTGAAATATTCTTCTCTCCTGAGATTTTGACTCATCAGACTTCAATGTGTATAGCAATACTATAACTCAATAAATTCCGAGTTATATAATAAAATTCCATTTCCTTTATAAATGCATTTACTTAAAAGGATTTAAAATGTTTGATTGGACTAAGGAATTAACATAGTCATAAACTGTTAATTAAAAATTTTAATTATAATTAAAAAAATATTTACAGATAGAGCTCATTTTTTTTAATTACGTTCTATTGTCTTACATTTATTGGTATATTAATGAATTTATGGTAATTACCTATTATCCCGTCGGCTGTGAAAGTTATCTACCATCGAACTATGAAAGTTAACGGAGCTCCCAACAAAAGTTGGGCCAATCATTCCTGCAGATTTTTTGTAGCAGCCGAAGCCTCTTTCTTTAATAAACAATCAGCATTCAGCCCGCTTTGTTTTTGAGCTTCGTAAGAAGTTGTTCTTCAGTTTCTACTGTTTTACTAGGCCTTCCAATTTCACCAGAAATTCTGTTTAGAATGCTGGAGTACAACTTCCAAGAAATGACTGTTTGATAGTCTATTACTGATTTGTCGGTCATATTCAGCTGACCACATCGCGACACCATACGCACTTATTTGATGGCAAGATTCCATAACTTTGATCCACTGCTTGCTGTTCTGTGAAAGGCAGATTATCTAACCATTTTTGTTTCCAAAATGCAAGAAAAAGTACAACAATAACAGTTAATTTACGTCCTTGTACATAAAAAACAAAACGTGGTTTAGCCGAGAATCAGTGGAGGTTGCATCTAATGAAAGCGAGATATTATGAGTGCATTGTGCTAGTTCATAATTGGCTCTAAATGGTGCTAATTGGCGACAGGTTCACGATCGAAGGGATAGTACGTTAAGTACCAAGCTGATTTCTTTTCTAACACAAAATGCTTATTTTTAAAAAATATTAAGAAGAAAATGCATAAAATAAAATTAATGAAACAATCACAAGTTAAATTTATAATTTACATTCTGTACCTATTTTAATAATTAAATCGTTTTTATCAAATTCCAACATTAAAAAAAAATTCTATTGAGTTAATATTAGTTATTCTGCTATATATGTGAAAAGGAAAAGGGAGAAAATGAAATAAACATTTCTTTAATTTAGTGGACAAAGAAAAATTATACAATGCAAGAATTGAGGGTAAACATAAGAGGAACAGAGCCTCCATTGCTGCAAGACTCAATATGGGTAAGTAAATTCTCTCTCTCTCTTTTTTTTTTCCAATGAAAAGCAATCAACCATTTTCAACAATAAATGATGATAATGATTTATTTTCCATTACAGGTGGTATTATAGCTCTCGGTATATTTGGTGGATTTGTCTTCCTAGCTGTCATCATTTCAATTGTAGTCATCATAGTCAGAAGGTAAAATTTTCATTGTCATTAAATGAACATATTCCAAAAGTAAAGAACATGAGTACTATTATCAGTGTTTCTAAAACATGTATTGTAGTTCTTAATTATAACTCTTCCTCTCAGAGAGAGAGTGAACAACATGAAATCGTAAAAAACTTCTTAACATTAAGATTTTAAACCGCATCGTGTCACGAAGTCTTTTTTAAATAATTACATTACAGTTACATTTCTACGTAATACAGTTTACTATTAAAACTCTTCTGTTCCTCGACACATACTCTGCAACACTAGAATGTTTCTTAATAAATTTTACATTGTTAAATTCAAATATAGCATTTATTTTACATTACCGTCATCAGTTAAGGAAACTAAGGAATTTTGCTCGTTTATGCCAGAAAATTTCTCTTAGAATTCGTATCCCCTTTACCAGCTGAATGAAATCTAATTTTATGTGAAGATGATGTAAATAATTATTATTCTTCTTAATTACTAAGGCTCCGTATACCTCATTACAGAGGCCATTTTATCCAAAATTTATAAGGAATTTTGCTCGTTTATGCCAGAAAATTTCTCTTAGAATTCGTATCCCCTTTACCAGCTGAATGAAATCTAATTTTATGTGAAGATGATGTAAATAATTATTATTCTTCTTAATTACTAAGGCTCCGTATACCTCATTACAGAGGCCATTTTTATCCACTTAAAGTCTGAGAAAGTTTAGGGTGTTTTGAAATTTTCTGTCAAGAACGGTTTAGCATTTTCGCGAAATTGACAGCCAGATTGATGGACGAATAAGAGAAAAATCATTAAATATCATCTGGCCCCATGCCTGGCAGCATGCTTCGTAAGACCTAGGCTGTGATCAGAATGGTGATGTAACCAAGTATTAAGTTGCGTAAAATTTTATTTCGTAATATTTTGTCCCGAGTGTTTAGCTAGTTGGACATTTTATACTTAATAAAACATTTTTGATAAACAACGCAAAACTGGAGTAGTGCCCTCTCCCGATTTTTGACAATTACATTTATATTTTCTTAAATTTCTATAATATAGTTAAAGTAACAAAACGCAGTAGCCGATAGCAAATTAGCAGAAAAGAGAAGCGGAGAAGAAATACGTAGATTTCAAATTGAAGGTTAGATTGAGAATCGTGGCTTCACTTTAGTTTTATTGGTTAATTAAGATTTCAGTTCTCAAATTTTAATACTAGTATTGGTTGAAATATTATATAATTACCTGCTTCATTAGCGTTAAATAGCGATTTATGTGAAAAGGATTAATTTTTAATGACGCAGTTTAGAGAGATTAATTATAAGCACGTTACTATGTTTTAAGATAAAGATGACGAAAACAAAATAGAGAATCTGAAATCTTTCAGATTTTACATTACGCCCAAAGTGGCGATTTTTTAACGATTTGTGTATTACCTTTATTTATTATATATCATGTTCTTCGCATTTAAACCATAAAATTCAATTCAACAGCAATAGCGCAAAATAATTTTTAAATGAGCATATCTTTAGAATTTCCGATACAGTCTCCCGCGCAGGAGATAAAAATGATTCCCCCCCGTACAGTGTTGCCATTGCTCGCTTTGAAATCCTTGAGTTTGTTAATCAAGAATTCGTTAGAGTGTTACAAAATATAAAATCGATAATAAAACAAATTTCAAATTAGGACTTCCAGATGCCCATATTCGGTGGAGGATTACGTTATTCAACATTTGATGGCTCTAGGTATCGTTGTTTTATCACAATGCGAGAAATATATATACATTTATGCAGATTTAATTTCTTTAAATATAACATACAACATTAATATTTGGTGGCAACAATTTGAAAAGTGAAACAGACATTTAATGTTTTCGACGCAAAGTGCCAAAACGAAATTAATAGCCCTTCTGCGCTAACGCCCTTTGGGCTAACAACAGGGTTAAGCGCCTATTGCAAATTAAAGTTAAGATTTTGTTTTACACATTCTTTACTTAACGTATATGCATTTAAGTGTGCATATTGTAATTGAAATGAAATATACATCATGGATAGTATCTTAAAATTTTCAGAAATCCACTAACTTCTGGTTTGAACTAAAGAAATTTCAGAATTTCATTAATTTATACATTGAAATATGTTCCAAAAATGTTTATTTGCTTTGAAAAATTTCAAGTAACTGTTTTAATTTTAATAAGAATACATATTTATTTTGTAATACTACGTCAAATAACCAACCTTTTGCAATACACAGTTTTAAAAATGCTGAAAGCTTTTAATTTTTACTCTTGTTTCTGTTTCCCATGTGATTTTCAATCTACTTTTAAGCTAATGTTTAATTTTCCAGGTCATTTAAAGGTACTTCTTTAGAAGGCAAAACGCGCACCTGTCGAAAACAAAATATGTAGATACACTCTATGACATAAAGTGCTACGCACCAAGAAGGAGTTATCGGAATGGAACGAAAATCGGTGGATTTTGATTCACACGTATTGAAAACGAAACGCTAATAATATTATAGGAATTGAGTGTTTTACTCAGAAAACACAGCTACAAGATAACAAAGAAATGAGTATCCCACCTCGTCCTAGACTTCTCCAGATATGCTTTTGCTAGCCAGCGGGACTGATTTCAAAACGAAACTCATCGCTGAAAACAGTTCTATTCCAGTCCGTGAGATTCCAGATCGAATGCATCCAGCACTACTGCAGATGTGACTGGTTGTGTGCAACCGCGAAAGGCAGTAGGCGCAGTGGCCTCCGTAACTTCATCCCCCTTTCGCTGGGTTATCTATCAATGGTTATTGGAGTCACTGATGTTCCGGTTACATGTCGGATCTTTCATAAAGACGCATCAGGGGCTGTGAGAATCGATCGGATCTGTCGATCACTCTGTCCTCATGCTCTGTTCTAGCTCTTGGTCGACCACTAGAGATCTGTACGGCTATGGTTCACCCATTCCTGCCAATATCATCGAATAGTAGCGTTGCTCCGACCGATACTAATGTGTAGAGATCCTGCGATTTGATATCCTGCTTCTTTTAGTCCAATTGCACGTCCTCTCTCAAATGGTTATATCTGCTCATACTATTCGCCAACCCATCTGAGAGGCACTGGTACAGTTTACGTAGGCCGATGGGAACCACATTTGTATGGAAGTTATAACTTGGCATTGGAATGTCCTCTATTTTATAAACCATCCGGATGCGCCATTGCAGTACGCTAGAGCTCTAGCTGGTCAGTCATTGGCCGCCAAAAGTTAATCATTTGCATAGTCTATCCTATGGTATGGACATACGCAATTTCATTCCATTCGTATAACTCCTTCTTGGCGCGTCGCTTTTTATGTTATAAAGTTTATATTTTTTACTATGTCATTTTGAAGATAAACACATACTTAAACTGCTTCTTTTCCTTCTTAACATTCTAACAAACTATTCTATATGAATCTAGATTAAATTAATTATATTTTAAAATTCAGTATACGGTGCCTGGTGGGGTCAGGGAGCTAAAACATTTTTTTTCTACTTTTCCCTTTTAAAGCAAATCATCTGTCGAAAAAGCCCACTTACAGTATAATCAGAAGCTGATGAAGCAACATCCCTCAGGAATACCCCCAGGTATCAAGTAAAGGTAAATCACATACTGTTCAACGAAGTTTAAGGAAAGGGTTCTTTATATAAATTTCTTTCTAGAATACCGTTTTAGAGAGACTCTATATCTGTCTTTTTTTTTCCAATAAATTCTTTCTGCATCTGGTAAGTGTGAAAAGTCAAGGGTATGCGCAATAACTTACATTTCAAAACCACATATCGATAGTTACATGCACAAATAATGATGGATATGGGGTTTTTAAATGGGAGTGTTCACAAATTATTTTGAAATGGAAGTCTCATAACTAAATATAAGTGTTTCATGTCACATGATTAAGCAAACTTCAACACCATCATACCGACTATTCCTTAATAAAAGTTCATTAACTTCATTACACATGAAAATGATATATATTAAACATAAATTGTTTGTAGACTTCTCCTACAGGTTGATAAAACCTCAATAATGAAAATATGAACATTATTTTTACGTCACAAATTAGTTAAAATTTCAAACTATTACATAAATTATCGATGTTTCATTTATATAAATTATTAAAAAGGAGTGCAGAAGAATAATTAGTTGTCTAATTTCAACAGTTGAATTTTCATAATATTCTGTTAATAAATTTAGGTTCTGAACGAAAATTATTTTTGCAAATGACAATGTTTCAGAACCTAATTTTATCCCAAATGTTATTGACACTTACAAAACTTGTTGGAAAGTGCTCTCTCTACACTCATGCTAGTAAAATCACATCCAAATTGCCTTAAAATTTGACCAATTTCAATGACCTCGATACTTTGAAGTATGCTTTTACTTTAGTTCTTTAGAGTTTTTGTTCACTTTTCATTTTAAATACGACTACAAGGAAGCGTTATACAAAGATTAATCTGGGGAATGAAGTAATGCTAACTATGCTTTTCTCTTTTTATTGCTTTGAAGCATATGCTAACTATGTTTATCCCTTTAAACATTTGTAGAATATGACAATGAGGGATGAGAAGTATAGCATGTGATGCCATCTTATTGGAGGTTAAGATAAGCAATACTACGATTACTTTTCAGTCAAAGAAGAACAGAAGTTTTCAAAAATCTAAAGCTAAACATCGAAGTCCACAATGTTATCAAGGAATACTCAGACAATAACACATCTAGCAGAACTAAAGACAATACTGACATACTGCATATAGTTTTAAAATTGCAGCTAAAGATTATCTGATCAAAAAATCAAAATCTATGCATATGTATAAATTAACGAAATGCACAAAATTTTGCACTGTGGATTAGTTTAAGAAGATTTAAAGGTAACATGCAAGTAAGTAATTATTATCAGTTTCCTTCGAACGATATGAAACTTCATTTCAATACAGACACTTCAATTTCATAGAACTTCAATTCAGAAAGTTTCATATTCTTACTTTGCCAGATAAAGGGTCCAATGTAAAATGATATTTTGCTTCTATTTTAACATCATAGTAAAAAATTCGACTAACAATACTAACTTTCTCATAATCTTTACCATGTAAATAATTTTTACATTCTATCAGTGATCTTGTTCCTGAATAATTTCACAGTTCCTCTTAAAAACATTCATTCAGTTGAGGAATTCATAAAACTTCATCCGTTGTATTACAGTATTTAAAATCAACTATCATCTTTAATTTAAATCTCATTAATTTAAAATAGTTTAATACTTATGAAAGAAGGTTTAGATAAATATCTTCGATCATAATTTTCAAGAAAAGTCTCTTATACGGTTGGCCCTAGCAGCTCTGTTTCTGCTTCCTTGTAAGAAGTAGAGGAAGTACTGTAATCGCGAAAAATTGGTAGAACAACTGAATCTCGGATGCCTTAATAAATTTTATATGCTGTAGAGATCTTATTTTCGCCATTTTAATACTTACCAAATAAGCTAAAATCAACTGTCGGGACTAACACGTATAGACCTCTGTTACAGTACAAGAAAATTATACAGTAAATATTATTTACGACTTTTATAATGAAAATCAAAAGCTAGTAAATTTGGTGGCCAAAGAAATACAAAACTTTAAAAAATGCTACTGAGTACAAGCTTTATGGTGCATGTTAATCTTGATATGGAAGCTTAGATAAATTGACTATCATGGAGGTTCTCAGTTAAATTTAGTAGGAAATTGACTTCAAATTGCCCATAAAGGTTCCTTGGTGTGTCTCGTCCTTCATCAAGGAGTGAGATGAGCCAAGGAATTCCTGTAACATTGCTGTGGTATAACTATTCCGCTTCTTTAAAAATGATTTTACAGGGTAATGCAAACGTTAACTCTCGTTTTTATATCTATACAAGAAAATATAGCTTTTACGAAGGAGAAAAAGAATGGACCAGGAAGATTATTTAAACGATCGCTATTCTTTGATTTCTAATTTCCCTCTTTTCTTTTGAAAGAAGATTTAGTATATTCACTTAAGGCCCGGAACTTAATATCCGTTCAATCTTTATCATACTTCATTATACACTTCTGCAAGCAGCTCCCCCCAAAAGAAACTGGGCAGAACATTTGAGTCAGAGATTTGTTCAGTGCTGAGATTTAATTCCTCAATATTTGCAACTACACAACTGATATTAAATTGGAATTTCAGCTTAAAATTAATGTCTGTATAATATTTTTAACACATTTCTGAGTAATGGAGAGGAGGAAATATTCACACTCCTAACCTGAATATTTCTTCCACACCAAATATCCAAAGCAGTAAGTGAAAAAGGCGTATACTAGAATTATCGAATACAAAAACTTAGATTTCAGAGAGGAATTCAAAATATCCTGAGTATCCAGAAGCAGAAAACCTGACTTTTTTCAAATTCTTTGCGGCAGAAGAAACCACACTAAATTTATGCAAAAGTCCAGAAAGACGTGAACAACTAAGAGTAATAACGGCCGATGTATGTTCTAGTGGTAATAAAATATCCAGAAGAAACAATGAAATAGCAGAAATATCTAAAAATAAAATGTTTGGATTATTAAACTTTCTGTGACTAGAGGAAGCCATATTAAATATATGCAAAGGTCAAGAGAATTGTGCTTTAAAATACGTGAAAATGTTTCATATAGGATCTAGCAGTCAGAGTACGATACACAAGATACAGGAAGCCCATTATGGGTGCGAAAAGAAATATTATGCCAAAATATTGTGCTGCTTGCAAGTTTCTACTTAAACGAGCACCTTAATTGCAGATGGTATTTCAGAAGCTCTAAATTCTGATTCTTCTATAAAACTAGTAAAGGAACAGCCTTTAGTTTCATACTGTATTAAGTCTTCAATCCAGAAAACTCCAATTCTTCTATCACTCAGATGTGTAAGACCTCATGTAAAACATATAATTGCACTTACAAACGGATTTTTCTCAATATTCAATATTGTTTGTATTCAATTTGTTTTTATAAACAAAATTGCATTCTTTTACTTGTTAATATCTGTCTTATAAAGTTGGGGGGGGGATAAAACTTCAAATTGTTGCAAAAATATCTTTTAAAAATCTGATATATTATGGCTTTAAAAACATGAAAAAATAGTATTTTAAATGTCTTTTCTTCTTTTTGGTATCTAGAAATTCAAATGCACAAGATTCATTAGATTCCTTGAGCACATATGAAAGTGGTGGTAGCAGAGAAAAACTGTACCAACGGCAATGTTGGCCTGGTCATCCTGGTAACCATCCTCCTGGCTTGCCTCCGCATTCAGGTGATCCAGACCATCGGAAAGGAAATTCTGATATCTTGCGAGAATCTCCTATGAGCAGTGCTCAGCAACATCACCATCATCGGCATCACCACCATCCGAGTACACATAGGGATAGCGATCTAAGTCTAGAGATAGGTGCCTCAACTTCAAGGTGGTGTCCGAAACATGAGAAACGAAGTGGATACTAAAACTTTCTGATACGTAGCAGATACTGTAATTTTGATTATTTCATTGCGGGGATTCAATAAAACTGGAAATAAAATTCATGGCATAGTCATGAAATGGAAGACGGGTGGACATGGATATTGGAGTCAGAAATTAATATTTATTTATCTCTTTTAAAATACTTCTCTTCCGTTTCAAGATGACACCAAGACGAAGCTGATTAACCAGTTTTACAGTTCTGAAACAATACATGGACAATCCAAATACTCTGAAACATATCAATAAATATCTCGGACAGCTCTTCAATACTTTCCTTTTTGTTGTATTTCATTTATAATATTATATTTACATTACCCAGTTTGCGATGTCCATGCATTGTGAATGTACATTAATATGTAAATAAAGATATAAATTTTAATGAAAATCTGTTTTGTATTTTTGCCCTTCTTTTTTTATTAATCCTACAATCAAGATTGGAATTTACTGATAAAAATTCACTTAGAAATTCTAACATTTTTACAAGAGAAAATTTATTGTAAGGAAAGTAGATGGCAAATACATTGTTGAACATTAACTGCAATAACAGGAAGAACGAATATGATCATTCTCAGATTTGGATGCGTAGGTAATGAGAAGACATATAACTAATTTATAGCACAACACATATGCAAATCATTTGAAGTAATAAAATCCATAGGAAATAATGTAACAGAAGATAACGGACAACCATGACTAGGTACTGAAATTAAATTTCCTTATACGATTAAATTTCCTTTTCCGTTCATTTGGAATTAAATTTCCACATACGACTTAAATTACGCCTCAGTAAAGAACCAGCAGACACACCAGTAAATTTCCAACTTTGACAGGGGAAGAATAATGGCATACCAAGACTGAGGATTATTTTTTCAAGAAATTGGTTCTTATATTAGACAGAAAACAGCTACAGTGACATACTATGGCGTTGTTGGGTCAGAGAAGAATTGGAGAATTTCAGAAGCTGTGTTAAATCACCAACGATAGGATAAATATCTTCCGTAAGAAGGTAGATTACAGCAATGAAGATTATATCTTAGCAAAGCAATCATTTATTCCGCTAGCTGTGACTGCACCAAGTGCCTCCGGCTGAAATGGTGACTAAAATATCGCAGATGGATCGGATGTGACTGCTTCTTCAAAAAGATTCTCCTATTCAGGCTGTGCTGCTTCGACAGCCTGTACCAATCTAGCTCATAGTATTATGGCTCTAAATGCCATTGAATTCCAGTCCTACTCGTAAGTAATCTTATCCTACCAGTAAGCATCTCCGATATGCTAAATGCATTGCATCTCTGTGGTGGTAAAAATTTTACAAACATGATTGCTATTGTATAAATTTTGCCTTAATTTTAAAGCTGACTTCTATTTTTCTAATGAATATGTAATATAAATCAGATAAATAAACAAATATATTCACACATTTTTTCCTATAGTCACATAAGTGAGGCGAAATCCACTGAACACCACACAATTATTCATTTTTTTCTCAATAATTCCTACTGTCCAACTGTCTAACTGTCTAAACAATTGTCAGAATAATCTTCTGCAACTGGATGCGTAAAAGTCGAAATCTTAGAAATTTTTAAAAGAAACATAATTTTGATAAAGTAAGCCTCATTCCGCTAGTCTTGGAAAGAAATTAATGTTTCAAACAAAAGCAGATTTCTTTGCTTCTGATGAAGATAGACCTGTACGTGTTTGCCCTCGAAATCGATAAAGTTCTTGGCTCAGTCTACGCCAGACACAAGGTTGTTGCTTGGGTAATTTTAAGTTAATGTTATTAAGTTGGAAATGAAGCATAAAATGCCATAAAAGTGGATGAAGATGTCCAGACCCATTCAAATCGTTTTTGGAGTTCGGAATTCTCAAAATACGAGTGACGACTGCAAAAAGAAATGAATGCTATAGAATTTTATCAGACTAAAATTCTGGTTGTAATACTAAAAAGGAATCATCAGAAAAGCGAGAAAAGGAAGCGAACATGAATTTGAAAATTCAAGAATGAACTATGCTGACGCTGGTTGTTTGGTTGATTGATTATGATAGAGGTTTAAAAAATAATTCTCTGTGACTGGGTATTTGAACAAAATGCTGGGAGATTACAGGTAAAAAATTATGACTTTTGACAAAGCAAACCTCATTTGGAAAAAAAAAAAAAAAAAAAAAAAAAAAAAAAAAAAAAACACGTTATTTTTTGATATAGTGATTCTTACTTAAGTCTTATAATGGCGTTAAAAACTTGAAGCCAATAAAAATAAAGGGCTAAAAAATAATGGCATTGTTAGTGAAGTTCTGCCAATGAACAGATAAAAGAATCAAGCATTGATAAAACCATTTCTGAAGTTGAGGAATTCCAAAATATCTTACATTAGAAAAGGGGAAGAATAAAAAATGTGCCTGTTGTGGATGTTTACATTTACAGGCGTTCACGTTTACTGTGTTGGTACATTTTTCTAAATATTCTCTATACTATTTATATTTGCGACGTAAACTGATAAAGATGGGCAAAATATGACTGTTTCTCAAAGCAAGACTTTTGGAATGCTACTTAATGCACCCTGGTTTGCGCGCATAAAACAAATTCGTAAAATATTAAAAATCGTGACTTCATGATTATTTGTTCACAAATTCTCAGAATTTCTTTAACAAAATGATGAATTCTGAGTTTATACATCTATCAAGAATCACAGACTATGACCCAACCATTGAGAATGGTCGAAAAGACCATGAGGCATAACTCAAATTGATGAGCACCACAACTTAGTGACTCGGCTTAGCTGAGTAGACTCTTATAGGAAGAAAACTGGTCTGTTAAGACTAGAATGAGAGTAGGTTTGCTCATCATCACATTCTTTTGTATCTTATTTTGCCATATGATTGCTACAGATTAGTACTCCGCGCTATTCACTCCCAAATGGATCTTCATTATTTTTCAAGAAACGTGTTCAAGCTGCTAAGCAAGCGCTCTTCAGATTGACGGTACAAGTACTACAGGCCAACCCGGTGGCCTTAGGGTTAAATTGTTAATAGAGCGGATAAATACTTAATCAGTGATAAGCTCACAGCAGCATACGTTCAGTGTCATTATCAATACCTGATGAAGATATTTGGATATCTTTAGCTATAAAAATTATTATTGCGTGGAGTTGTAAAAAAGGTTTTCTTAAATTTTCGATCTTCTGGCTTGTTTATTCACAAAATTTATACGAAATGTTACAACAAAAAAATACTAACTCAGTATCTAAAAACACTGGAATACAGGTGTTATTTTTATACATTTAAAGCTGTGAATTTTAGGATTACAATAATACAATCCATAGGATGTTATAAGCCTTATTATTATAAATCTAATTTTATGACTGGCATTCTGCGAACTGTTTTGATGATAGTTTTATGATTTTGTGAGATGAATAAACTTTAAAGCATGTTTACTTTAATTATTACTTTAGTTATTATTTCCAGCATTAACAGCAACATCAACATCTTGACGCAGTTTTACGCTTTCTCTTGTTCGATTCGTTAGAGAATCGTGGTATTACTAGTAAGTGAAGAAAACATGGAAGAGTTGTTATAAAAAGAAAAATGATGAAAACTATGAGGTACCGTTGCTTTATCACAACAACACATACATACATACATACATTTATGCAGATTCTTCATTATTTAATTTCTTTAAATATAATGCAGGCCTCATTTGGTGGCAAAAATTTGAAAAGTGATACGCCGTTTTTAGCGATTCGACGCAAAATGAAATTAATAGCCCTTCTAGGCTAACGCCCTAAAAAAGAAAAGGAAAGAAATATAGCATGTTTGCTAAAACTACAGGAAACTCTGTTTAATAATTACTTTAAATTAATACTATCTTATCTTAATATGTCATTCTTAAAAACATTCTCAAGAGTTCATCATTTACAGCCCACAACGTCTTTCTCAGATTAACAGTACTTTCAGCCATCCGTACATTAATAAATATAAATTACGAGTTAAGCATAATATAAAATTCTCTGGTAGTTTATTTGATTCATTATCTACAAATTCGTTTGCCTAGGTTAATTGAAATCTAGACTTCTTCAATTATATTTCCTTTAAATAAGATTTTCTGCTGCATTCAAAATTACTACAACGAACTGCCATCGAACAATTAAAGTAATCCATCAAAAGGAAACATCAGAATAACTCTGATTATCCATTCCACTTCTTTATCGAAGTGGCAATTTTCTTCTCTGTTTTTCATTGATATCACCAAAATTTTCAAAAAATACACTGTGGTAAAAGCCAGAAAACTGAGGTCTAAAGTGAAATTTAATGATTTCAGCTAATATTTTCACTAAGATTTTGTAATTATATACATATATATTGTAAATTCCCCAAAGTCATTACAGTTTTAATTCTACTTTAAGCTCTGCTCCCACTTGAGTAATTTTCTTTCAAAATTTTACACCTGCACATTTAAAGTATGAAGAACTGAAGTATAAATATTAACACATTGAGCCCGGCGCCGGTCCCTGTGAACTTTCCGTGTGGCCGGCGTCGGTCCCCGGGGACCGGCACAGAAATTTTCGTTTGGCTGAACAGAAAGGACAGCAAATTCGGCGCCGGGTTCAACGTGTTAAATAAAATTTCCAGGTCAAAATTTGGATTGAAAAAATCATATTTCAGTAGTGGATGAAATGATAGTCATAAGCAGTCATTCTGAGAACTAGATGAGATACATATTATTTTTTTTTTTTGAAAATTTGAAAATAATTAAATGTATACAAAATCTCCTATTTTTAACAAACTGTTTGTTACTTACGTATTATCCCGTCGACCAGCTAAGTCCGCGATTTAGTGCCAATTAGTGCCGCGATTAGTGCCATGGATACGCGTCCTTTAGAGTAAACTCAGATAACATGCCCTCTAGAATTTCGGAGTAACGATTGGCGACGGTAGCTCAAATTTCCACCAACGTTCGAAGAAATAATACATAAGTACCAATTTTTTTTTTAACTAATCTAAAGGCGGAAATAACAGTATTTGCTAGACTTTTTTCAAGTTTGACTACAAAATATTTTTTTACACAAAAAAGGCAGTCTCAACATTTCTTGCTCTACGAACCCCTTTCACCATTCCTAGATCATTCTTCCCCCCCCTTCTTTCCAAAATTTGAAAAATACATATACACACTTATTTAGGTTTAGATTATTTTCTAAGATGTTTTATATATTAAACAAAAGAAATATAGAAAATATTGTTACAATAATTGAATAAATGTAACTTTTATATTCATAAACCAAAACTAAATAAAACGATAAATCGTATTCCCCTCTTGAAACTATGAACCCCCCCCCGGTTAAAAACTTCTTTTTTTTTTTTTTTTTTTTTTTTTTACTGAATATTTTAAAACGAGTATCACTGGCAAGACCTCTTATTCAATTCGAAAAAATAAATGGATTTCTTGCAAATATGATCTAGCTAAAAAAATGCATCTCGAAAGATATGCCATATATTTATTATCTTCTTAAATTTTCTCTCAATACGAAATACAGAGGTTTTTAAGAGTATCTCTTTAATGTTTAAAATGAGTCTCAGATACAATCATAAATATATACGTAATTTACTTTTTTATGGATTTCTTGATGTACAATTTAACTTGCAAGGGTCACCATACTTCACGGTTTGAATAACAATTAGGTAAACGCATTGCAGTCAAATCTCGCTTAACGAGGACCTCCCATTACGAGTGATTCTCATAAAGAGGTTTTTTAAAAAAGTAAAAAAAATGCCTCTCTTAACAAGCGATGCTTCGCATGCAGGATCAGATACAAAGCCTAAGCTATCAGAATGTGTTTAGTGCTCGTTCAGCTCCTGGGCCTGGTTCTGCGGTTGGATTGGCCGCATAATGCCGATTGGAGGAACATGTATACCACTAAACAAGCATCTTAATGTCGCTTGTGAAATTTGTATTCAGACACATTATAGCGCACTTTTTTTAGCGCAAAGTGTTTAAGCATGCTTACACGTTCATCCCCAAACAAAATGCCGAAAGGAAACAGGGATTAAAGAAGGAAAATTACCATAGAATTCAAATGCCAAATCATTCAGAAGCGAGAAAGAAGTGTGAACGTGGCTGACCTAGCACGTACATATATAATCGATATACACCACTGATTTGCACTGGAATCAAAAACAAGGATAAGATTAAGGAGATTGATGCTACAAAGGGTGTCACAAGTATTTCTAAGCAACAACCACGTATTCTCGACGATATTGAAATATTGCTTCTCACATGGATCAACGAGAAGCAAAATGTAAGGCGACACTAAAACACAATTTGTGAAAAGACGAAACTGATTTTTGAGGACTTTATTTAGAAGACGCTCGAATCATTGATGGACAGAAGGAGCATTCAAGGCAAGCCGTGGATGTTTCGAAAAGCTTAAGAGAGGAACCGAAATCCACAGCTTTGTGAGGCATGGAGATGTAGCAAGATCAGAGATAAAGAACAATCGTGAATTTGATATTCAAAGAAGTTTGCGAATTTTTTAGGGTTATTTGCCGAAGAAGGCTATTAATTGTGATAAAGCGGGTCTCTTCTGGATAAAGATGCCGAAGTAAACTTATATTTCAGCAGAGGAGAATGTCAGGTCACAAGCCAATGAAAGACTATCTCACGCTCTTCTTCTTAGCAAATGCAAGTGACGATTTGAAATTAAACCGCTGCTTGTTTACCGTTCGGATGATCCGCGAAACTTCAAAAAGTATACAGTCCAGAAGAGCTGATAAATGTCTTGTGGAAGTAAACAACATGGCTTGGATGACACGTGAACTTTTTTTACGTATTGGATCAATGAAGTGTTTGGTCGGTCTGTAAGAAATATTTGCTTCAGATGAAATCGCCATTCTGTGCTTTGGTTATTATGGACAACGTTCCTGCACATCCTCCAGTCTTAGAAGATGACGTCATTGAAAAATTTTAATTCATCAACATCCAGTTCCTGCCTTCCATCACCACTCCGTTACTGCAGGCAGTGGCCTAGCAGGTCATTTCAAATTTTAAAAAGCTTCACACTAAAGCGCTGTTCAAACATTGTTTTGAGGTAACAGAAGGAACCAATTTCACTGTCAAAGTGTTTTGGAAATACCACTTTCACATCGTTATTTGCCTCAAGACGATCGACATGGCATGGGAGGGAGTCATCAAGAGAACCTTTTATTTCGGAAAAAGCTTTGGCCAGACATTGTTGTCGAATGCGACTCTTAGGAGTTTGAGCAAGTACCTGTGGAGCCTATAATCGACGAGACTGCATCTCTGGACAAGATTATGGGATTAGAAATGGATAGAAACTATAGATGAGAAACTACGATGAGCTACTGGAAAAGCACAGACAGGAACTGCATTTTATGTCACAGTAAGAAGTTGTGGAGGAGATAACAGCCTCAGCAAGAAGAAGCAAATGTCTTTAAACAACTTTTTTATAAAGAAAGGAACTATAAATAATAAATTACATCATTATAAAATTTGTCTGACTATTTTTTTCGGTTTGGTTTATTTAATTAGGGCAAAGCACAGTAGGGCTATCTGCCTAAGGGGAGGAGGGATGCCTTCGTAGAGGACTTCCTAAGGGAAACTGACTCGTATACACGTTACACATGGAGAAAACCACGAAAACGCCCGTTCGCGGAATTCGAACCTCGGACCGAAATACCAGTGTTCAGCGACTTTACCGATCGGCTGTTGGTGGGCCTTATTTTTTTCGGAATCGAACGCATTAGCCTATTTTACATTGATTCCTATGGGGAAAATGTTTTTGCTTAACGAATGTTTTGCTTTACAAGTTAGATTTGGGAACAAATTATGCTCAATAAGCGAGGTTCTACTGTATTTTACTTCACTAACTTCTCCAAGTCTTCATTTTCTACTACAAAATTAATTTTAAAAAAACCCATTCATATAAGATTTCTAATTACATTTAATTGAGAATGTCACTCCACCAGTGAATGCTACTCTTTATTAGAGAAACAGAGCTTTTGGATACGGTGAAACAGTTGCCAATGAACAGTATGTCAAACTTGGCACGTTTTCTTAGTGCTGCACAATTGCTAAAGCATTCAAGTTGACCTAAAAGGTTTATCACTATATTTTACATATAAATGTTTCAAACATCCCTCTTAATGACTAAACTAACTTTTTTTTTTTTTTTTTTTTTTTGAATCAATGCATCTTTTCTCACACCAGACGGGCAGGTTTATATTAAAAATACCGTTTTTGTTTTTATAGCTTCCCTTTCTTCAGTGCTGACAAATTGTACTCTTAATGTCAATAATACATTCCAATGCATATATATCACTCATTTCACTAATTACACTTCTAAAACTTCAAATTATCTTTTACTACAATGTTTGGACTATTAAAAATATTACTTATATACGTATTTTATATTTCACTGCTAATGTAATGTTCTACTTCAAATACTCATACATCAAATAACCTATTTTATAATACAAAAAACAATAAAAATTGTAACAAACCCCTAAAAATCTCTTTCACCCCTCGTTTTGAGTTTGGACAGATCCTCCCCTTAATATTTGAACTTGGACTTTGCTGCCGGTGGCGGAAAATAAAAATAGAAACTAGTGAGTGATTTTGGAGATGCTATGATGTAAGAATATACAAACCACTATGGTCTGTAGTTTTATATTCTTGGGTAATAGTTCTAAGTTCTGTTTCTCAGGTAAATATTTTCAAGTTATTTGTTGAATAATTATTATGAGCAACTTTCTTCCCATGCTACAGTATGCTTTAAATGGGTAGGTAACTCATGAAAAAAATTTATATTTTTAATTAGTACAAATGAGCTTGGCAAGCACTATTAGGCAGCAATATATTATTATGTTTACATTCATTAAAAATATACTGCTTATCTCATGCTTACAATCTCACTGCTTATCTCATGAAAAAAATACACATGGCACTAAAACGCCAGTTCACACAATTCTCAAGGAACTCAACAGAGCTAAACTAGGTTTGGAACTCCTGATTCAGCTGGCCCATTCACATTTGCTCTTTGTCTTTTACATTTTCCTTCAAATGGCTTTTATGAAATATAAGCTGTGTTTTCTGCTGTATTATATAATATTTAAGTATTGTAGTCATTCATTTAACATGCTTAAGTTTTAATTACTTTGTATTCTAAGTACAATAGGTTTTGAATGTATAGGTATAGTAATTTAGAAAAAAAGCAAGTATATTAAGATTCATCATATCTACGTGCATATTTTTTTCCTCTATACTGAATTTCAGCTAAGAATAATGGAGGGAGGATAATGTAGCATTTTCACAAAGGTCTGTGATAAAAATTCAAGTGCTTCCCTCCCCCTATACATATAATCTTTCAGCATATCATATCGCAAAATGGGCTGCTGCTGCCACCATCACTTAGATCAGACATTTCAAAAAATTTCTGAGCCACTGCATTCTGAACATGGCACGTATAACAAGGGCTGTGGAGTCGGTAGGGAAAATGACCGACTCCAACTCCCTTATATATACAGTATAAAGTCCGTAATCCGGACTCGTCGGGACTTCGGCGATTCCGGATTAGTGGTTTTTCCGGATTATAGATAATCAATTTAAATCTGGTAAGATGGCATGCAGAAATTATGCAATTAAAAATATGAAATACCGTAATTTATGAAATAAAGAGCAATTATGATCTAAAGGGTATTAAAATTTAAAAAAAAAACCCTTAATATTTATTTGTTTACTTTATTAAACATTTCTTTCAATACTAATTCAGAAGTCAAACTACAAAAATCAGCGTTAATTTACAAAATTTTCACAGGACTAGTTTCGATGGTTTTACCGAACCATCATCTTCAGCTGCAAAACCGCAAATGAACAAGATAGGAAATAATGTTTAGATAAGATATATTTCTTTCAATATACGTTGTTTAAGAAGCTTCCACAAAAAATTCAAAAAGTTCCTTTTTCTTGTGTCATCCAATGCCATACTCCTAATCCATTTTTTGTTGCAATTCCACTTCTTGTTTGATGGACATCGAAACATGCTTTTGCTTTGTAGATCCTTTGGGAGCTGCAGAATTGGAAACTATTTTTGACATAATCGAAAGTTCAAGCTTAATTTTTATAAAACTGTTCTAACAGTCTGCAAATAATAATAAGCCGGATCCAATTAGAAGATTAAGGAACAGCGCAATCTGCAAAATTAACTGAAATGCCTTAGAATCAGTAAAGATAATTTTAGCCTAGCTATACATTAAACGCGCATGCGTAAAGCATACCCCCAAAAACATTTATGGTTTTGAGGTCCGGATTATAGATCATTCCGGATAATGGACGTCCTGATTACGGACTTTGTACTGTATATATGTAAACATACACACATGGGTTACAGCTTATTTTTTAATATAAAAGAAGTAATAGATGCGACAGGAAAAAAAATGATGGCATAGCAAATTATTTATATTAACCAGCATTTATTATGAAATGGAAAAACTGGCATTAGTTATTTCTAAGAAACAGTATAGCTTCGGCAAGATCTTCTTTGTTGGAGGGCCATAGATTCGATTTGATAAACTTCAGAGCTGAGAAGAGTCTTTCCACACTAACTTGAGTAGGAGGAAGAGCTCTTACTGTTAGGGCTATTTCTTTTAACTTTTCAGAATAGATTTTTATAAGTTCTAAAAGAGTTGTCTTGCAAGCGCAATCATATTTCTCTATTTCCTCAAAGGCCATGTAGAAATCTTGTTTGTATTTATTCATTTTTAAATCTAAAAGCTTTTGGTTCTTTATTTTCATTCACTTTGCCTTAGCCTTTTCAATATTATCCAAAAATACTTCTCAAAATCTAATTCATCACTGGAAGAGGATGACAGAGACTCAATTGCAATGTCTGCAGTTTGACTGTCTTGATTTGAATTCTCCAATTGTTCTGAGAATAATTTCATTCTTAATTAAGTTCATAGGTGGCTTTCTTTGCCTTTTTAATTTGTTCATCATCCAAGAAAATTAGGTGTTTTAGATCTACATATTGAACCCAGCAAGATCTCATTGTCTAGCAAACTAGTTTTTCTTTTCTTCATTAAAGAAATGATTCCTTCTGCAATAAACCCTTCATTTCAGAAAGAATAAAGATCCCATTCTTCCATTTTCATTTCCTGTCAATTCTTCAGATTGCAGCTTTTTTGTGGCTATATATGGTGTAAAAAGACAGATCATTCCCCAATCCACTGCAAGATCATTCCCCAAGCTTTCTGTTAGTGAAACATTAGAGTTATTTACATCTAAAAAAAGTCCTTAATTCTAAAAACCTCTTTATCATCAAATACGTACTTCCTTATCACGTTGCTTGATCAATAATTGCTCTTTTTCCAGCTTGCTTCCTAAGAATGGCATCAATTTTGGGAGTTCTTGCGTCGAAAAATCCCCCAAGTGATTTATGTATCGACGTTAGAGGGCGCTTCGCTTCTGAGAAAGAATGTTAGTTTTTAGTTTGCGACGTAGTTAGTTAGTAGTGAACCGTCGATGCAATCCAGGTTGCTTTGTAAATCTTTGTAAATAAAATGATTATTTTTGTAGATTGTTGTATAAGTATTTGACTTGATTTAGAATTAGAACAACCTTTCGCCAAATGGTGCACAACGGCCTGGAACCTGTAGCCAATTAGGAAGTTTGTGTTTTCTAATTTTGGATATAATTTTATGCGAAGACAGCCAAGGTAAGCCTGTATTTTCTATTTTGATATAAAATGGAAGATCTTATTGCTAAACTGAAATCGAAACGAAAGGTATTGAGGACCGCAGTGTCCAAGATATTGAAGAAAATTGAAACTGAACTGAGTAAAGATGATAGTAGTATAAATGTAAATGTATTAGAAGAAATTTTAGACCAGTTAAACGAAAAATCAAAATCCTTGAGCGATTAAGACGCTCAAATAGAACGAGAATTAAATGTCGAAGCGGACGAATTTGAACTTGAAATCTCATCCGTTTTGGAATATGAAGAGAAAATTCAAGTGTGGCAGTTTAGAGGAAAGAAAAAGTTGAAAGAATTGAATAAGCTAGAAAATTCGGACAATGCAAGTAGGGACATTTCTAATGAAACCGTTACAGAATCTCAAAACGAAAGTAACAAATTCACTCGTCTTCCAAAATTAACCATCTCTAAATTTTATGGTGATCCTTTGGATTGGTTAGAATTTATAGGTCAGTTCGAAAATGCGATTGATAAAAATCCGAATTTATCAAAAATAGAAAAATTAATTTACTTAAAAAGCTTTCTTGGTGGCTCAGCCGCCAAAGCTATTTCTGGTTTCGCTCTCATCGAAAATAATTACGAAGCTGCTATTGAACTGTTACGTTCTAGATTTGGTCAAACGAACATCTTAATTAATTCGCATAAGTACTTCACCTGTTAGGAATCCTAATGATATAAACGGATTAAGAAAACTTCTCGATCACGCCAAAGTACAGATCTGTACTCGATCACACGAAGTACAGATAAGAAATCTTGAAGCATTAAAAATAGACTCCGATACATACGGAAATCTGTAAACGCCTTTAATTTTGAAATTACTTCCTAATGAATTCGTTCTTGATTATAGCCAAAAAATTAAAGACGAAAATTTGGATTTAAAAGGTTTGTTAGCCTTTTTGAGGAACGAAATATTCAGTAGAGAACGCGTGGCTTCTGTTAATTATAACTCTAGAGAGAAATATTCGCGATTGGAAAAGCATTTGCCCTTCAAACATAAACATTCTCCAGCCCTAAGTCAACAGTTCAATTATTAGCGGCGTCAGCCGAATCGCAGTGTCTGTTCTGCGGGAACACAAATCATAAATCTGCGAATTGCGAAATTTTAAGTGTAGAAAAAAAAAAAAAAAAAAAAAAAAAAAAAGAGAGAGAGAGAGAGAGATTTTGAAGCTGGAAGCGCGGTGTTTTCTTTGTCTGGATCGATTTCATCGCATTCAAAAATGTAAACAAAAAAATAAACTGTGCCTTCTGCTTTAATAAACACTCGAAAGCCATTTGTTATTCATTTCATCAGAAAAAAGATAATGAGAAACCTGAAAAGAAAACGTCGGATTTGAGCGTTATTTCCGCTGTTTCGTCATATAATTCCGATGAAAATAGATCTAATAAAATATTATTACAAACGGCTTCTGCATTGATCCGAAATAATGATAAATCTGAAAATGTCAGAATTCTTTTTGATAATGGCTCAATGAGATCTTTCATAACTAAAGATGTATCTACTAAAATGGAACTTCCGATTGTTAGTTAGAAAAGAATCACTTTCTATTTATTCTTTTGGAGATGAAACTGCGTTAGAAAAAACCTTTAATGTTGTTAGTGCAAAACTAGAAAATGTTAGCGATCCTAATCTTAATATATATATATTTAGCTTCTTGAAACCGCAAAATATATCTAATACTTATCTCCCCTCCAGATTTGAACTTTGCTAAGAAAAATAAAATTTTACAAAATTTACAATTAGCAGACTGTTGTAGAAAAAGTGACAAAATTGATATTCTCATAGGAGTAGATTCTACTATTCTATAATTACTGATAAAATTCAAAGAATTTCACGAAATGTAGTAGCCACAGAATCTTTATTTGGGTGGTGTTTGCAGGGTAAAGTAAATAATGATCATAGTGAATTATTAACTATGAAAATAATAGTAAATGAAAACTTGATATCAGATCAGTTACAACAGTTTTGGAAGCTAGAAAACTTAGGTTTGGAAAGTGATACTCAAAACGACAAAACTGTTGATTTAGAAATTATGAAATCTTTCGAATCTGATATCAAGTATAAGAACTGTAGATACCAAGTAAAATTACCTTGGAAACCGAATTCAAAACATTTAATGGAAGATAATAGGGATATAGCACTTGAAAGATTTAAGAAATTGAGTAACAAATTTAAAATTGATAACTCTTTGTTTGTTCAATACACAGAGGTTTTAAAGGATTACGAGTTAAAACATATTCTTGAACCAGTTCAAGAAGACAATCAAAATGATAAAACCCTATTTTATTTACCTTATAAAGCAGTCATCAGAAATGATAGAGCAAGAAGCAAACTAAGAATAGTTTATAATGCTTCAGCCCATAAACAAAAAACACTTCTCTAAATGACTGTTTATATACTGATCTGAACCTATATCTAGATATTTTTGATTTATTGATAAAATTTAGACAACATTCGATAGCCTTTACAGCGGACATTACACAAGCATTCTTACAGATATAATTAAATGAAGAAGACAGGGACGTTACACGATTCTTTTGGAAAGATGATCCTGATGATAACAATGAAATTTTGAAAACCTTTAGATTTACAAGAGTTTTGTTTGGAGTAAAATCTAGTCCGTTTCTCCTAGCTGCTGCTATTAAGCATCACCTTAAAAAATATTCAGAAATATATCCTGAAACAATAGAAGTCTTAAACAACTGCCTGTATGTTGATGACATTATTGGTGGTCAACAAAATTTAGAACAAGCCCTGAAAACAAGTTTAGAAATTGTGAACATTTTCAATGAAGCTAGCATATCACTACATAAGTGGCATACTAATTCCAAAGAACTCGGAAGATATTTGGCATCGCAAAGAATTTTCGATGCAAGAATCTCCTGAAGATGTCCCGATCATCGTGTTAGGAATTAACTGGGATACGGATAATGATAATTTTTATTTTGACACTCAGCACTTGACAAATTTCATTTCCTCGTCAATCAACTCAAAACGTTTTCTATTGCAAACCGCAGGCCGTATTTTTGATCCTGTCGGATTTTATGGCCCTTTCACTATAACAATAAAGTGTTTGATTCAGGAAATCTGGTCTGCCAAAATTGATTGGGACGATGAACTGCCACCTGATCTTAGTTATAAATGGAAAGCCTAGTACGAAGAAATTGAAGAACTGAACCACCTCAGAATTCCACGCTATTTAGAAGGAATATTAGATGCAGATGTGAAACAAATAGTACTCCATAGCTTTTCTGATGCTAGTTTGAAAGCTTATGGATGCGTGGTATATCTAAGAATAGTTTTGAACAATGGAACTTTTCAAACAGTTTTTGTTGCTTCCAAGAGTAGAGTTGCACCTCTGAAATCCCTTACACTTCCTAGATTGTGTATCTATAAAATTTTTATAGATACACAATCTAGGATTCTATTCTAAATCTACACTATTTTGGATGCACTATTTTCCGCTGGATGGAGTGATAAAATCGCAAAATGTTTAAAATACGAAGTAATCCCCTTCCACTGGACTGATTCTAAAATAACGTATTTTTGGATTCATGGATCTCCCGAAAAATCTTTCATCTAAAACAGAGTTTATGAAATTCAGAAACTAACTGAAAGCAATAATTGGCATTATTGCCGTGGAAAAGATAACCCCTCCAACCTCATATCACGAGGAACTACTGTTGCTAATTTAAGAAATTGTTCACTTTGGTGGTTTGGACCAGAATGGTTACAAAACAAACGTATAGACTGGCCAGTTCAACCGAAGTTTGACGTGGGAAACGATAAACAACTAGAACTCCGTAGTAAAATATCTATTTATGGTATTGTTGTGAAAAGAGATGATCAACTATTGGATATAACAAAATTCAGTAATGTGCTGAAATATCTCAGAATTATGGCATGGATTAGACGTTTCATTGCTAAGGCAAGAAAACTGCCTGCTAATAGTGGAACATTAAGTGCTTCTGAAATTCAGGACACTGAAATTTTGTGTGTTCGTAAAGCCCAGATGGATTTCTTCACACCTGAAATTAAGGCTCTTCAATCTAACAAGTCAATTTCTCCAAGCTCTGATATATTCAGCTTGGCGCCGTTTCTTGATGAAAATAACATTCTTCGAATTAAGGGAAGATTAGAAGAAACCGAATACACAGTTGACGAGAAGCATCCAGTTCTTCTTCCTAAAGATTCCAAATTTACTGAATTAATTATAAAAAGGGAACATGATAACGTTCTGCATGCGGGAGTTGCAGCAACTTTAGCCAAACTACAAGAGAAATTTTGGATTCCTAAAGGCCGTCAGTTGGTAAAGAAAGCCTTGGGGAACTGTTTAATTTGTCGGAAATATGCAGTAAAAACCAGTGAAACAAATGACAGCTCAGTTACCTAAAGATTGAATTGTTGAAACTCCACCTTTCTATGTTACAGGCGTGGATTTCACAGGTCCAGTTTACATCAAGTCTGGAAACGACATTCAGAAATCATACATAGTATTGTTTACGTGCGCTGTTACACGAGCGTAACATCTAGAACTCATTTCCAGTATGTCTGCAAATTCATTTTGGCTCTCAGATGTTTAATGTCAAGAAGAGGAAACTGTTGCACCTTTTATTCAGATAACGCGAAAACTTTCAAATATGCTGCCAAAGATTTACAGTATTTTTACAGCATTATTAAAGGTACAGACTTTCAAAATTTTCTAGCAAATGAAGGCTTGACTTGGAAATTTATCGTCGAGCTTGCTCCATGGTGGGGAGCTTTTTATGAACGCTTTATGAAAACCATAAAGGAACCATTGAAAAAGATATTAGGCAGAGCTCAACTGAATTTTGAAGAATTTATGACTGTGTTGACAGAGGTTGAAAATATTGTGAATAGACGTCCTTTAACCTACGTTTACAACGATTTACATGAACCTGAACCGCTTGCGCCGGCTGATTTTCTATTGATCAGACATAAGGATGAATATCCATACAACTTTGCTGAGATCCTGAATAAATCTCCAACAAGAGAGAGTCTAATAAAATGAAAAGAATATCAGACGACACTTATAAAACAGTTCTGGAAAAAATGGAAAAATCAGTATCTTCTTGAGTTAAGAAATACTCATTTCTTCAGTACACCAGAAGCCAAGAAAAATCTTAAAATTGGTGATATAGTTTTACTTGAAGGAACAACTAAATCCAAGTTCCTCTGGGATTTAGGTCGAGTAATTCAAGTCTTCAAAGGACGTGATGGTCTTGTACGATCATGTGTGGTAAAAACTAAAAAAGGGGACTTTAAGAGACCTGTGCCATTGATATACCCCCTTGAACTATCAAACTGAACTAATTTTGTAACCTTTTATTTTTTATCTTTCATGTTCACTAACATTAATTTTAGATAATTAGTTTAGTTATTACTAATAATTTACTGTTTGTAATTTGAATTAATATTTATGTATTGAGTAATATTTGAATTGAGGCAGTTAACTATATTTGTTTATTTTATAGAAATTCCTTTTGCAGTTTATATTTACATCAGTTGAATGTATTTGATATGTAAATTGCTTTCTTACATTTTTATTGTTTGTATGCTGAAATAGTGATAATTTTTGCAAAAATTATCAGGTGGGGAGTGTGGAAAAATCCCCCAAATGATTTATGTATCGCAGTTAGAGGGCGCTTCGCTTCAGTTTTTAGTTTGTGATGTAGTTAGTAGTGAACCGTCGATACAATCCAGGTTGCTTTGTAAATCTTTGTATATAAAATGATTATTTTTGTAGATTGTTGAAGTATTTGACTTCATTTAGAATTAGATCATCCTTTCGCAAAATCTTGCTGCTATTGCTGCTTACCTAAATTTACCAGTGAGATTTGTAACTAAATGAATCAGTTTAAACACTAATGGCAAATATCACATCCATCCTCCTCCCTTATATTTATTTATTAATATGCCAATAAACTAGAAAATAACTATTTATTAATGTATATAAGTCCATAAATAAAAATAATAAATCAGCTTGTCATTATTTTTTTTCAATTCATTTTAATTTCATTTCAAATTCAAACTGTCCAAAAAAAACTGGAGTCGAAGTCGACCTGTTTTTAGCAACTCCAGCTTCGATTCCTTTTACCCCAAAATCTGTCCGATTCCATGGTCCTGCTTATAACTCACTGCCACCTATGAACTTCATAACTTGTTAACAACAATCATTACATGCAGCATAATCCATAAGTTATAATATGCCTGCAATTTTTAGGATATTTATTTCATGTGTTAATCTTTCTTCCTCTTGTATTGATAGTAACAAATGCAGCATCTTCAACACAGTCTGTAATTTTTAAGATAACATTTTGTGTATTATAGCTTTATTTCGCAGTACTACTATTTTCAATTAAATTTTGTAATTATTTTATTCAATTTAATTTTGTAATTATTTATTTATTACGGAGAAGTTATATGAAACTTTGACAATTATTAAAGAAGAAAATAATACAGAGCCTTCAAATTAATTCATGTTTTATATTCAGTATTTATCTAATATAATTGATCTAAGCTTCAATATTATTTTGAGAAAGCATTTGGGCTGCTAGAAGACAGAAAAAAAATAATAATAATAATAATAATAATGAACATATCATGTGCAATCGTAATTTTTTATTCCATGTAAAAGGAATTATAAAATGTTTTCATACACTTTTTCTTTAATTCAATAAACCAGGTTTTTTTTAATTACTATTAAAAATAAATAAGTAAAAAAAATACTATTATCTATTTTGCTATTATTGAGATAAAATGCTTTTGACTAATTATTTATTATGGCATCCATCAGATTAAAAAAAAAAAAATATTTATTACAATCTGATCACTTTGATTTTCTTATCTTTACCTGATTTTCATTATTTTACCACTATCATACTCCCTAATGTTAGCCTTTGCATTAAAAATGCAATAAATTCCGTCATGATGACCACCTCTCTGAGATGACCAATATTTCCGAAACATAAATAACAACTACAACCTTCTAAGATGAACACCATTATCTGTGTGCATTTGCCTTAGTATTATAATTTTTCTTCATATTCAGTCCTCTTCAGTAAAAACCACGACATGCCATTGGTGTTGATGTTGATGATGGATTTTCTCTTTTGTGATTGGTCAATTCCATTGGTCTATTGTGTGTGAAGTTGAGAATTTTCAAACAGGAAATTGTAGCTCTGTTGTACCATCCCAAATCTTTGCTTCCTCTGATATGTGTCTCCACTAGCTCAAACAAACCTCAGCGTGAACTGTCTATAGTCATCAAAAAACTAATCCTGTTAATATATTTATTTTCTTTTTTCCCACTTGCTTTCACTCAGATCCTTCAAAAGATACATATTTAGTTAGAGGAGTTAGTCAGTTAAAATATCACAAGTGACTGCCTGTGCTTATTAGTATTTCTTTTGTGAAATTTCTGTCTGTGGTTGTGAAGGATAGAAGAGTAAGAAATTGATATTGCTAGGTGACTTCTGTAACAAACTAAAAAGGGCAAAGGCAAACTATCAACTGACTAGCACTGCATTCTATGATAATTATCATTAACTGCATTGGCTTATATATGCAAAAACAACAGTATATTTTGTAAATTTAATACCAATATAAAAACTTGGTAACTGGATTTGAAATGAGAAAAAATAAATAAATAAAATTTTACATGGAATTCAATACCTCAAGCTCCCACAACAATAAATAAGTTTAATTTTATCATTCAACATAGTTCACAGCAATTTAATTTGATATGTTACTGTGATTTATGAAAATATAATCTGTTTGGAATCATTTATAATTTTTCATGAAACATATATTTTTAGATGCAGTAAAATCATCTGCGTTTCATTTTGTACATAGTTTCCTATCTCCTTTAATTTTTACATACACTTAAATCTAAGCATGAATAACTTAAATACTATCAGCATATCTGAACTCAATTCCTATAGCTGTAGACCATTTTGAAAAAAAGAACTACAGTCAAAAGTCGTTAATCCGGACTCGTCGGGACTTCAGCGATTCCGGATTATCGATTTTCCCGGATTATAGATCATCAGTTTAAATCTGGTAAGATGGCATGCAGAAATTATAAAATTAAAAATATGAAACCGTAATTTATGAAATAAAGAACAATTATGATCTAAAGGGTATCAAAATTCACAAAAAAAAAAAAAAAAAAAAAAAAAAAAAAAGCTTAATATTTATTTGTTTACTTTATTAAACATTTCTTTCAATGTAAGTTGTTTCGTTTTTTATGTGATAATACATTCTCTTTAATTCTATACACAGACATAATTTCTTGTTCAGTTACAAAGTTCCGCAGTTCAAGTCCTATAATTGCCGTATCGAGAATACCGACTAATTTGTCAATCAAAATTTTTTCGTTTTCAATAACTTCTGTCACTTTCTTCACTATCGGAAGCGAATTATAATGACAAGGAATTTGATTTAAATCATATCAAAGATGGAGTACATCGAGATGAAATAATACATTTAGTAAGGAATTATAAGCCAAATAAAATAAAAACATCTGCCCTGAAGATAAGGATAGTGCTGACAGATCAACTTCCAATTCATTGCGCGCTGCCGCGTTAAAGATAAACAAAGTTTAGATAAACAAATGTTAAAGTTTAAATAAACAAAGGATATGCCTTTATCCATTTTTTGCAGAAATTCCACTTTTTCTTTGATGGATATCGGAACATGCTTTCGCTTTGTAGATCCTTTGATAGCTCCAGAATCGGAAATTCTTTTTGACATAATCGAAAGTTCAAGCTTACTTTTATAAAATTGCTTTAACAATCTGCAAAAAATAATAAGCCGGATCCAATTAGAAGATTAAGGAACAACGCAATCTGCAACATTAACTGAATTGGATAATTTTAGCTTAGCTTATACCATCGTTATACATTAAACGTGCATTCGTAAATGTAATTTGCGCACGCGTACACACACATTCGCAGCCGTAAAGGTCTTACGCATGCGCAGAAAGTTTGTAGCTTTGAGGTCCGGATTATAGATCATTTCGGATTATGGGTGTCCGAATTAACGATTCTTGACTGTACATGCAAAGCAAGACAATAACTTGCAGATTTCTTTGGTTCATATTTAACTATTGTGTTGTGTATTTATGGTTAGTAACATGTATACTAAAAATCCAACTATCTGGAAAGTTGACATTAACTAGAATAAATCAATACCTTTTTACCCTTCCTGAAAAATTAAGCAAATGATGGATTTGCTAAGTAAAGCCATTTTACAACATATACAGACACTGTTCCTAAACAGTATAATTTAGCACTAACAATGGATAAGTAAGATGTCACAACATGATCATAAGATCTTTGCCTAGGTTTTTGTACACCAACCAAGTCTTCAAAGTATTATTTTTGTAAAGAAAGATAAAGTTAACTATTATCTATTGGTTTTCCCTTCATTTTTTGAAAAAAAAAATAAATTGCTATTTTGTATTTATACTGAACCTACGAATATGAATAAGAAGTATTATAAAAACCTATCCCTTCAGTAACAAAATCTTTCAGCAAATGCCTGTGAACAAATTCAATGCAAAAGCAGATTCTGTAATATTTCTTTCAATTACCATAAAACACTAAATGACATGACATCTGGTATCCTAACACCTGTGAATTCTTATTTTCTGATTTTTTTTTTTTTTTTTTTTTAAACTTAAAAATCAAATGTAACCAATGATTATATAAACAATAATATTAGAATGCAATTCATACATTTATTTACAAGCTGAAAATTTCAGTGTACAAGAAAACTAATGAAAGCTTTATAAAAGACAATACATAAATGTTAATTATAATTTACATGGGTAAGAAAGCTACAAAGGAAGAAGTACCAAAATCAAAAGTGACTGATATTCTGCTTTAAACCAGTCACATTTTGGGGAATAAAATATTCTATCACAACTTTATAAGAGAACAAGACTCTAGGCTTGATCTACCAAAAGACACATGCTTTGAAAAAAGGGGGGGAAAACTGAATTGAGCTTCACATATCCGAATATAATTTAGATTTGCATAGATTCACAAGTTTAACAGAAATTACATATGAAAATATAAAATAATATTTTGAGACAACATTTATATAGTAGTTATTTGTAATAAAGTGGTGATGATTCATTTGACATTTAGAAAGGCTACACTTCTAAGATTAGTGCATTTTCTAGATTGAATAAAATAACATTCTTACTTGGAAGAGATGACTTACAAAATAATTAAAAAGCCCCCAACTATTCTTTTCTAAGATTTTGTTTGTGTTATTAACCAAAAAATAATGCGACGATTTTTCTTTTCAAAATTTCACTTTAAAAAAAACCCTCATTCAGAAGTTGCTTAAAATATTACTTAACAATTCAATTAAAAGAGCAATGAATGCAAAACTTTTCCCTTATTCAAATTTAGAAATGCTAAAAAATATTGTGCTTCATTATCATAATTTACACTTTTAGAATTCATTAAAAAAATGAAAACTCAACAAGCATCATTGCAAATAATCAAATTTTAAAGTATCTGTACAAATTTACATAGTAATTCTTATATACTACAGCAAAGCAATTATTAATATAAAATAATAATATATGAATTGATCAAAATAAAAGCGTACACATATATATAATTCAATGTAAAACCCAACTGGGCCACAAAAAATATTTGCCTTTAATAATTTCCAAATACTAGTTCATAGTTTGCAAGAATTCAATACATTCAACATCTAAATGTATACTGATTAATGCAAAAAATTATAAACTAGGAACTAAAAATATATATATCAAAATAATATTTGATATATCTATAGTTTTAATACTATACAAATTTTAAAAAGCTGTTAAATACCTGTAAAATTCATTGCATAGATTTAAGGCGAATTGAGTTTGACAAAAACATAAAAATTTCAAAGCAAATTTTGCTTTTAGATTAAATAAGAAACAATTCAATATATCATTCCTGTAAGAAATGAAATATAACTCATCTATACAGATTATACTGTTTTACAACTGATCTTTACAGATTTAATTTCTGAAATCAATCTTTTCTTTAATGAAACATGAATCTACTGATTTTACTCTATACAAATCATCATATAATACCAAGTAAAAATATTCTGGAAAATTTATGTCTTGGAGATATAGTAGCAATGTGTGCTACCAAATAACAAAAGAATACTATATTAGTGAATTTGTAGAATGCTTCAATTCACCTGAAAGAGCTGAAAACATTAGCATTGTAACTACTCTCACAAAAAAGGCCATTAAGTACCTGCCAATAAATTCCTTTTTTTTTTCTGCCCATCTAACACATAAATTTTACTGTGCATAAATAAGTATCTTTTAAATGTATGATTGCTTTGTTTTGATTTCTTTGATTTTTTACAGCCTTTATTTACATACTATACAATCAAATAATATAAAAAGTGTAATATTTAATTTTGCATAAAGATTACAGGATTATTAAATGTCTACATCCCCTCCTACCCAAAAAAAAAAAAAAAAAAAAAAAAAAAAAAAAGGAATTGTGCTGTATACATGGAATTTTATTTTTAAATGTTATTTTACCTGACATTTTAAGCAGTGTTTCCCAAGATTGTGTTTCAAGTGCTTTTATTCAGTGTCACAACTGCCAATCTTAAAATACAAAAAGCAGAAGTTTTTGGGAGCTTTTCATGCTGCATGGTGACAACTCTCCCCCCCCCAAAAAAAACCTATGAACTGATAAATTCATTTATAATACTTTAATGATGCAATATATATTAATATTTAACTAGATTTTCCTAAATTTTATGCTCCCCCTTATTTCCTTTTGAAATTTTCTTATACTTTTACATTGGAAAAAAAAAAAATAAATAAATAAATAAATAAATAAAAAATCATAACAGAGAAAAAAAGTTTTTATCACTTTTAAATATGATGAAAATAAAATTCATAATAAATTAACAAATTATTGTGAGAATAAGTTTAGTAATGCATCATTGATTATAATGCAACACAAAAGTAAATACAAATATTAACTGCTTCACATTTGTTGAATGTTCACAAAATGTTCTACAAATGTCTAGATCAAATTAAGACAACTCAAATAAAATTAATTATATAAGAAAAATTATGCTGAAGATCACTAGAGATTGAGGAATGAAATTTCCATAGTTTAAATTTCACTAATTCAATATATTGCATTTACAGGGGAAACACTTTCCTCAGAAAGAAATGAAAAATTAAAAAGAGTGAGTTTTGAGAGTTGGCAGCTATGCAGTGTGCATGTAATAGAGGATAAATTACATCCTTCCTTAATGGTAAACATTACTGTAATAATGCAAAATAGAAATTATATGTGTTTATATAAGTACAAAAATTATTTAAATTCTTATAAATATATGTAATATCAAAACATATATTTTCTGCTTCAGATTTTAGATTAATCGTCCCATACGCATGCATTTTTAATGATTGTCGTAGTCTAGCAAATTGTTCAAAATGTTTTCCAAGATAAATTACTTTCCATTACACTATTATAAAATTCAACCATTCATGATTTAATATTTACAAGGATTGTATTTTATATTAACATATGACACCCTCACAGATACTCAGAAGTTTGGGAAGCACTGGTTCTCCTTATGTCAATATTTCAATATTATTTGATGGCAAAATCAGATACATGAATGATTGATGCAAAAACCGAAATATACCTACGCTGGTCAATCCTGCAATCTAAAATGTATGCTTGAATTTTCAAATAAAAACATCAAGTTCTGTTAATTCATATGCAATTCTCTAAGAACTAAAATGTAATGATATTCTCTACTTTATATGAAAATAATAACTTTTAAAAAAATAAAACATACATTCAAATTAATTGTTTCTCCTGCTAAAATTTTACATTTTTCAATTTTCTGTTCCTTTTTCTTAAGAAGTACTTTTTTCTTGGCACCTTTATAGATACAGTAAAACCTGAAAATCGCAGAGTTAATTTTTAGCAACAGTATATTGGCAACAGTAAAACATTACTTAAAAGCAAATATATCTCATAAAAAGAGAAAGGAGGGGAACTACAGAGAACTGATATGGAATTGACAGGAAAATGTAGAAAATTTACAAATAATATTGATACATATTTCCAGACTTCAGTATTTAAAAAACATTGCTACATGCTTAATGTGATGCTGTCAAATTTTCAATGCATATATTTACTGCACTGAATGGTTCCCTAACTACAGACCAAAGTATCAGTTTGACATTATTAAAGTAACAAACTTCTCCATATTCATAGACTTTTCAGGAGATAAACTAATGATTCATATATGGCACAGAAATTTCACATATTTCCATGGATTTAAAGAAGAATAACAGCTATTAAACACATATATAGCATAAGGCTTAAGTGTGTGGGGGGAGGCATTGTTTTTAAATGAACCTTTAACTATTTCTTCTTTAGAGATTAAATATTTTATGATTAAGTACAAGGCTTAATGTGCTTTATATATAAAAATAGGAAACTCTGAAAGCAACGTTATGTAATATACAGTTTTTCACACAAGATCACCACTGTATCTTACTGAGAACCCTCATCTACTAATATGCATGTTGTATTTTCTTCTTGTTACAACCTCAAATATTTTTCTTCAAAAAATCCAGATCTAATATTTTAAAAGACGTTCCAAAGATCACTGTGTGCTTTCAGATTTCAGCTTTTTGTTCATTTACAAAATGGGGAAATATTTGAGAAATATATCCTCGACTACCTATTTTTAAATACTGATTTTTAACTACTTAATTTACTTTTCAAATATTATTTTAAGAACATATAAAAGAATGTTGTGTTATTTTACACGTATATTTATAATGATTTAAAAAATTTCCACCAACAAAATTTTACTTTTGTTTTGCTTAAAACCAATAAACTAAACTTTCACTCACAATTTTTAATTCACACCTGCCTACGGATCTGATAAATTACCCATTAAATAAACATCACTTCAAATTCACAATATCATTAATAAAATAAAGTGATTAATGTTATTATATAATTATTTAAAAATTGTGAGTCATGACAAAAATACTCAATAATTACCACAGCCTATATAAAATAGAGAACCACTGTGAATAAATTGCTGATAAATTTTGAATAAAATATAACATAGTTAAAATTCAGCTTTGAAAACAATCAGTTTCTTAAATTTAATGGCAGATAATTATATTAATACCATTTTAATAAAAAGAAAAGTACCAACAAATTATTTGCAAAAATACTGATACACACATAGCTAAGTTTCTCAAAAAGAGGACCTGAATAATTCAAATACATACAAATTTAACTGGAAACTTTCAATTTTAATTACTATAAATTAAATGCTTACGCCTGACTCATCTCAGGAAACTGTATAATATGAATCGATACACACTGCACAAAACAATTTCCAGAAATATTAAGATATGCTTAAAATGATAACTAAACTATCATGTGAAAAACTGAAACCTGCTAGAAATGTACTAATAGTTCTGATAATTCTGAACAAAATTAGTCATGTAAAATTGTCTAGTATTTGAACAAAGAAATATTTCTAATATGCTTTACATCCTTGTCAATCCCTTTTCATGCCTCTAATTAGGTTTTATGAAATCATACTTTTATGCTCATACACTTTACCTGGTATCCAAATTAAAAAATAATTACCTGATGAATTTTATTTAATTAATTTTTAATAAGGTAGTTAATAAATAAAAAAAGCACTATAAGTAGCTATTTTGCTTAAATAAGGTCACTGAAATATGGAAGTTATAATGCAATACATTTGTAACTATAAAAATTTAAAATTGCTCATTTTAGAAAAACTTATTTGTATTTTATACAAAACATTTTGTATAAAAACAGGATGCAGTAAAAAAATACACCCAACTCTGTTTTTATGTGGAATGCTTTTGCCTAATTTTGATATAACATGATTTTAGAGCCTAAATTTGATCTAAATGATTTTAGAAACAATGTTCAATTCTCTATATTTCTTCATGACTTCACATGATTTACTTTGATCTAATGCAACTCAAATGTCCCTTTTTCAAATGTCTACTGAAATATTGCTGAATTACTGAAAAATATTCTTATACCCACCTAAGCCTCCCCCCCCCCAAAAAAAAAAACTTCAACTTTGCATTTATAATATATAGCAATAATTTAATGCATTATAATTTTCAAATTATATGAAATTAATTTAATGCATTTATGAATAATTTGCTAAAAAAGTTTCAATGACAACTAACATTCAGTTTTTTTTTTTAGCAATTTTAATTTAGAAAATGTACATTTTTCCATCAACAAAATAAAAAATTTTTTTTTTTTTTTTTTTTTTAAATATCCTTCTTTTGGATATAATGCATTGCTTTAATTTGTTAGTTTAAATGCATTAAAAAACTAATTTCATGATAACTAAGCAAGTTAAGTGAATGAAACAATTAGCTTGATCATCAAAATGCAATAAAAAATGTAGGTTAAGTAAGAAAGCATACTTCAGGAAACAACATTAAAAATTTTATTCTGAAGAAAAAGAAAGTACCCGAATGAATTAAGTTTAAATTAAACATGAATGAATTAAGTTAAACATGAATGAAGGGTCCATTAATATATGGTTTTTTGTACAATATTTTTACTTCAAAGCTGGTGAAGTATGTTTTTCTTTGTGAAGGATAATTTTATAAGCATACTTGAGTTTTTAAAATTTAAAAAAATACATACTACTAAGATTTTATTCAAAATTCTAATATGATTTGTTCAAGAACTTCTACTATAAATTTATGGTCATTTGCATGTTTTCAAAAAAAAAAAAAAAAAAAAAGATTTAATTAAAGATTCTGATGTGATTCATTTGATTTTTTTTTTTTTTTTTTTTTTTTTTTTTTTAATGTATACACTGCATTTCTGTATCTGGAATCAATCTCCTCTCTTTTATGGCTTTCTGTTGGGGGAGGAGGGGGGACACTATCTAATGTACAAAAGCAGAATTGGGTGTAAAAAGGTAATTATTTAATACTTGAATCTGATGCAAAATCATTTGTATAACTTCATTAGTGAACATTAAACATCAAATGTTATTTACAAAGAACAATGCAATTTTAATAAAATATTTTTATATCTTAAACAATAATGCTTTTCATTTTTGATGGTTTTAATCCACAAAATACTCTTTAACTCTCATAATTTGTATTTTTACATTTGAAATAATGATATAATACAAAAAATGGAAATTATCTTCTCATTTTCACTGATGATATACACAACTAACAGTGCAAATACAATTTTGGTTTCAAAACAATATGTGCATTTTATAAACACATTTTTTAAAATCTTTACGTGCTAAGAAAAATTTAATAATCAAAATTTTCTTAGTTATTTTCATCCAGGCTTTAAATTTTGGTTACATAACAAAAATTGTTTTAAAACGTCTAATCCATTTTATTTACACTATTTATGTAAGCTAATCTATTACAGTTTATAAACTATTCAGTAATACATTTGTATAAATCAAAGTGCCATAATTTCAGATAAAATTCAAAAGTACACAAGTAATGAGGAATATTAAAGATAATTTTCAAAAAAAAATATCATTATCTTACATTTATAAATTAAATCTGCATAAAATTATTTCAGTGTCCTTCTCTAGAATTTATATTTATATATATATATATAAAGATCAAATTTTACCAGTGTATTAACAGACTAAATAAGTGAATCTTATGGAATAATATATTTTACAGCATAAAAAATAGTGCTAAAACATTTAAGTATTAGAAGAGAAAAATTATAAATTTAATTTATAATGTTATATCAAATAAAAAAATTGTATATCTTACAAAATGTACACACTGACAATTTATATCAGTTTAAATCTATACTTAAACTGCAGTTAAATATTAAAATTGGGTAACATTTTAATTTTTTTCCTTTAAAAAAATGTGAGAAGATATCTTGTGCAACTAATACAAAATTTACACAACATTCATGGTTCATTTTTAAGGATCTGAATTTTTTTTTTTTTTTTTTGAAAATTTCAACATTAACCATATTTTATATGACATCTATAACTGATTTTTGTATTCCATTTTTGTACAAGCACACACAGTACCTCTGAATTTATATAAAGCTGATATCTATAACACTATAAACAGGTAATGAGATGAATAAACTTAAAATAAATTCAGTACCAACAAACTCAGTTAGAAGCCAATTTTTTCATATATATTTATACATTTACAAAGCTAGGTCACCGTATCAAGCAAGTGACACAGAGACGAGATGGCCCAATGCAGTCATCATGGCAGAATGCTCCACACTTAAGACACGTGACCATGGCTTTGAGATTACATGCACAGTTATTTCCATTACCTGAAGTACCATTTCCATCACCACCACTATCACCTCCTGCACTGGTAACAGCTCCTTCAATACCAGATGATGCACCGTTTATTACAGGACTCGACAGCAAAAGAGATCTGGGAGGTGTGTCACCTGCTGGAGTTCCAACAACATTTGTAAGTCCATTGGCAGATGGAAACATTATGCCACCAGAAGCAATGGGAAGTTGTGTCGTGGCTGGTACAACAGACACTGCTTGACTGGGTAGACTTCCACCAGTTCCACCTGTGCATCCTTCTGGTAAAGAAAGAGGATTTGTAACAGGAACACAAGTCTGATACTCAGAGCTGCTCATTTTACTTATTTGGTGCATGACACTGGTATCCACACTAGGATTTGATAATGGACGATGGACAACAGGAGACAAACATTGCATAGATGATGTATTAGACGGAGTTGAAGCTGATCGGCTTAAGGATAAGCTTCTCCCAGGAGGTGCTGTATAATCTTGAGCTTGTGATACCTGTTTGTTACAAGAAGAATTCTTATCATTGAATTCTACAGGCATCTGACCTGCACAGTTCAAACTTTTACTAACAGAAACTGGATGCTCCTTTTTTATGGAAGAACTGATGTTCGCTGCTGCACTTGCAGATGAAGAATATGGTATCAAACCAACATCTGAGCTCTGAGGAGATGAGGTGGGAACTTTATCTCCTTTATCACTGTCAGATTTTGCATCATCACTTTCCGGGGAATCAAAATAAACTATAGGGGATACCTTTGCACTTCTATAATATGACTGACAACTTGCTGGCCTTTTTAAAGAGCTTACTTCAATAACAGAGTTGACATGCATTGGAGGAAAGTTAGATGGAGCACTTAGAGGACGAGACGGGGGATCAAACTGCACTTTAGCAACACATTCTTTCACACAATTTTCACCTCCATAGGCTGGAGACTCAGGACATGTTGCTTTCTCACTGGGACATGGTGACTGACTTTTTTCACAAGAGAGTTCATCACTACCTAATTTTCCATCAGTACTTTCTGTTTCAAAATTGTCTTGCTTCTCTTCAATGGCTGAAATCTGCGAATTAGAACATGAATTGTTCGAGTCCTCAACAGACAGCTTGCTATCAGCATCATCAGTAGGCAATTCTTTCTCAGGCATACTTTCCACAGTAATATTTGGAGCATCAGATGTTACATTTTCTTCCTCACTGGATGGTAAACTAAGGATGATTGTGCTGTCTTCATCTACAACCTGAGAATTCTGAGGGTGAAAAACTAAGTTAAGTAAATCATCATAGGATTCAAGTAATGCATTCTATCAGGTGCACCTTGTATATTTTAGACACTGAGCACAGGGCAGAAAAGATAGTTCATATTTCAAAAATTTGGGAAGAAGGGCTTGGAAAAGCTTCAACTTTTCGCACAGATTTATTTACATACTGATTTTTTACCACGATTCCTTAAACCACAAATCAGCAAAATGTGGTAGCCATTCAATATCCGGATCACAGAGCACTTTCCATACATTGAAAGCCTGTGTAAAAATGTAAGCTCAGTAAAAGGAGAGAAGTAATAAAACTATCTAGAATTTACTAATAAGGCTTTACAGAGCATAATAAGTTATACACAAAAAGCCTTAAATATTATTCTTAAATTTCTTAATTTTTAGGAATATTTTGGTAAAGACAGAAATAGACAAGAGTATGTGGCTCAGTGCTAATATATAACAAGAATAATATACAATGAAATATATGAGTATACGGTGAAACCTCCATAATACCACTATTAGTGATTAGAAATTAATTTCACCTCCTGTAAGTGATGTTCATGTTACAGAACAGATGTTCAGTAATGATTTATTAACACCTTTAAACAGTGACCATTTTAGTTTATGGGATGTGGTTGCATGAGAGGTTCCACTGTATATTAATGTTAAAACAATATTTTCATGAAGATGTTGCAAGAAATTAAATAAAACAATAATGAAACAGCACTTCCTGTTTAAAAGTCATTATAGTAAATTTCAGAACAACAAAACTAGTTTAAATATTCCTCAACATAAGTCTGCTTGCATTTAAATTTTCTAATGATGTTTTCCCATATTTATCACACTATCTAAACAAGCAAATCTACTTCTCTGCTAGTGTAATAATTTTAGGTATCAATAATACCAAATATAAAATACAGAATTATTAACATCCGAAGCACACAACTGCACATGTGACAGTACTGTCAGAAAATGAAACTCGCAACACATATATCTTACCAAATCAATATTTCTTCAGTTGATAATATAAAAAAAACTTTCATATTTCTAGCAGATTATCAGTGCATAGATATTACAAGTAAAATCACAAAATGTGCACTGAGTGAGAATTAACTTGAGCAATAAAAATAGCAAATGCAGATCTCAAAAAAAATTTTTTTTATAGCCCCTTCCCCTAAAATTTTAATCAAAGCAAAATTTTTTTATAGCCCCTTCCCCTAAAATTTTAATCAAAGCAAAATTAACGTTACCTTTGCATTACTAATGTTATTTACAAAGAAAAGTAATCCAGTTTATACCAAACTATAGCTGAAAAAAATAGAATCTATCAAATGTAAATAGAATACCACAGGGAAAAGGGAAAATTTGACTTCAAAGCACACAAAAGAAAAAAGTTTTTCACACAAAAGAAAAAAGGAAACAGAGTTCAGCTATAAACCCTTACTGCTATTACTTCTAGTAACTAAGCTAAAAAAATCCTATGCTATAAAACTCCTAGCAGAAGAGACAACAGTCTAAAAAGCTATTTATGTACCATAAAGATTCTGGAGGTCAGGGTACATAATTCAATTAAAAGAAACTGCAAATGTCTCAGCACATCTCTTGAAAAATGCAAACCAGTCCCATCATTCTACATCTGGGAACAATCTGGTCTGCCAAGTGAGCTGCTGACAAGAATACTCAGCTCCAGATTTTCTCTTTCCATGTTAAATATTTATTTAAGAGATAGAGACCGAATACAGTACAACTCTTCACTAAGGTAAGGAAGGGCCTTTATTAAACATCTAAAAATAGAGCTCAAATGGGAAAACAAAATATATAGGAGGAGGTGGTTGACCTTTAATTTTAGTAAAAATGCAATACTTAAGTTTCAAAAGATATAGATAAGCACTGAAATGATGTCCATCAGCAAATGCTTATATGAAATACAAAGAAAATGGAAAGAAAGTCTTCTAGGTGCAAAGTGAAGTTCTAAAGATTGCCTGGTAGTTTCTGTGGCACTCCTAGTGCAATGAGGAATGCAAATATAAGCCGGTTTTCCCTTAGAAAATCATCCTGCAAAATGCAGATGAATCCTGAAGGTTTTGCTACAAATTCTTACAAAAATTCCTAAATTCTTCAACGATTTTCTCAGATATAAATCAGGAAGGTTCTTCCATAAAAAAATTATTCTTCAGAAGTGGAACAACATTATAAAAGTTTCAAAAAGTAAAGACCCAAAGAATAGATAAAAACAGAAATAGAAAGCTTCAAATTAAACTACCAATTTTGCTTTTATCTACACTACTCTTTTCCTTTTCTTTATTTGGAGCAATTAATATACTAAATGATTGATAAACATCTCAATAATAGAAATAAAAAAAAAAAAAAAAAAAAAAAAAAAAAAAACCACAGCCTGGCTAACATTATTAGTTTCCACCATTTCAATCTATATTAAATAATTTACACTCATGTCCATAAATTAAGGATAATGCAAAATCAGGCAAAGGAACAGTTAGAAGCAAAACAAATTTGACTTATTTGTAAAGCTTATTTATTAAACAAAAGGTAAAGAGCAAGAAAAGATGCTATATGTTTGATATTATTAAAAAAATTAGTGATGTTTTTTCTCCCTAGAGCAAATTACAAAAAAATACCTATTTACAATAAACCAATATTACATGGTTGGTATGATTGCTAATACATTGTATGTCTCCCAGACGATGCAATACAGTCCCTACAATGCCTAGGCATGCTGAGTACCAAATTATCGATCTGATCTTGGGGGATAATACACCACTCAAAATACAATGCTCTCCGAAGTTCCAGTAGACATGTAGGAGGAGGTTGACGGGCTGCAACTCATCGGCCAAGCATGTCCCACACATGCTCTACTGGATTCAAGTCCGGTGAGAATGCTGGTCAGTCCATACGGGTGATATCCTCCGATTGAAGGCATTCGCTTACGATGTTTGCACGGTGAGGACGGGCGTTGTCATCCATAAACACAAATTGTGCGCCCCGAAACAAACGTATGTTGCTCCAGAATGACATCCCGATAGATTTGGCTTGTCATGGTTCCAATTTGAACATGCAGGTCAGTTCTGGAACCCAGTATAATTCCACCTAAAGGAGCACTCCTGAACCACCGGATTCTTGAAGATGTGTGTAGTGATTTTACAGGTGATATATTTATTTTAGAGTTCGATTTCCAAGCGACTCCAAATTATCCTTAATTTACGGACATGAGTGTATTATAATGCCTAAAAAATATCTGGTTTGAAAACGATATTTTTTGGAAGATTTTCTTATTGTAGTATCTCTTGTATAATGTAACATGAAGCATCATCAGAAAAATAGAGCTACAGGGATAAGTCCACTTAACATTGAGGTAAATGGCTTTGGCCAGATAGCGTCAAGCTGGCAACAATTTTGGCAACTAATTTTTGTTGCCAAATTTGGTGATAAATTGCCAGAAGTTTCCAAGCTTGGCAACCATTTGGTGACATTTTGATCAAATCCCTATGTAAATGTGCATGCTTTCCAGCAGTTTTAATAAATCGAAGGTACTGAAAGTTTTTTAGCAGACAGAGGAAAACTACGTAAGACCAGAGGCAGCATGAGTTTTCAGTTTTAGCTCAGAGTACTGAAAGATCTCCGTGCAAGTTGAGGATCTTTATATTGCCTTGTATTCAATATTCTTAGTAGTCCAAAGGGTTAACTGCTGACTGTGCTCAATCATTCTTAAAAGTGTTGTACTAGTGCTTTTGTGAGGAAAGTTACAAAACAGCAAAGTGTTATCTGAAGATAAATTTAATCAAGCTTTCATCATTCTATGTGCATTCAATCCAATTTGAATCTGTAATAATATTATCCAGTTGGCAATTTATTGATAAATGATTGAGGAAAGATAAATATTTTCTGTAATTTCTCTTTTATATCATTCATTATATAAGTCATTAAATGTCTCTTATGACCTCAGTGAGCAAACAAATACAAAGAACTTTTTCCCCCCTTTTACATAGGATAAATATTGCATTTATATTCTTGCATAACCATGTTTAGATGTTTCTT
Organism: Stegodyphus dumicola; assembly: GCF_044657685.1. Classification (NCBI taxonomy): domain Eukaryota; kingdom Metazoa; phylum Arthropoda; class Arachnida; order Araneae; family Eresidae; genus Stegodyphus; species Stegodyphus dumicola. Next base: position 138,443,667 of record NC_140776.1, read on the forward strand.
TGTTTTAAAAAGATATCAGTATCTCTGAATATGAAATGAGTTTGTGTATTTTCCATTACATCACTACATATATTATACTATTCTCACTACATGTATGTGTATTATGTATCTACATGTACAGATGTAAAAGTATGATTTGGTTTTAATTATTTAATTAGCACACAACCACTACACCATAGAAAGGCCATTTGCTTGAAATGAAGCTATCACCATTCCAAGACTGGTGATACCAGATTGGATGAAATTTGAAATTTTGAAAGGACTGCATTCCTCTATTCCTAGCACCAAACTCTTAATCTCTTTGTATTCACAGATTTTCAATGGTGCATTCTGCAACTAAACAAACATCTACGCATTTCCAGAATTCAAAGTTGCTTAATACTGAGTAAAGCCCCCTCTATTGGTCACTATACCATGGACGACATGACTTGGTTTATAAAGGGTTGTAGAACCTGAGCCTAGTTACTTGTGATATTAGCCTCCATTAACCAATATACCATATTTGAGAATAGCCCACAAGTATGAAATATGGAAGCCTGATACTCGTCTCTCCCTAGTAATAGTCTCTTGAAAGAAGCTTTAGATTGAAAGACTTAAAATGTTCTGTTCCACAATGACACTACAGTCATACACATCTATGCACTGTCTAGGATCTGAGCTAGATTTAGCAATATATGAAGTCAAGTATCCACTAATAACAATATAATGAGGGAGGGGATATTCAGTTATGCAAGTTTTGGAACCTAAGCCTGCATCCTAAGCTACATGCAACATCAGCATTCACTAATCATTCTAACATCACAAGAACTTTGTAGAGGCATTAGATATTTTTTGGAAGCAGGCAAGATGAAAAATTAGCAATCACCGGGAATCGAACCACGGACCACTGAAATACCAGCCCAGCGTGCAGAACCACTACACCACAAAGGCACGCTAGGAAAGCGGGAGAAATACCTTATAACTTGTTATTATAATTAAGTTTTATTTTTCTTTGACTAGTTATGTTGCAGCTTTTATAATATTTATAGGGAACTTAATCTGATTGAATTAGACAGCTGTTTTATAGATAACAAAATGCTCTATTTCATCGCAAACGGATTGATTTGCTCATGGCAGGAAATGGATGACAGTTTGTTAGGTACTATAATGATCACTTCATAATAAAGCAAAGACAGAAAGCATAATGAAAGAAATTTACTACTGCACTAGCATACTGTTTTCAAAGTACAGTATAACTAGAATTTAGCAAGGGTCTTTTGCTAAATATACAGCTCTTTTGAAAAATAAACTAAAAACTCCAACTAGAATTTCAGTTGATCTGAAAAACTCGGCACTTCATCATAAGTGCATTGGAAATTGCATAAAAAAAAAGGATATGCTTTTTTCTCATCTGGAATTTTGTTCCTTGGACAGAGAAGCAACTAAAAATACATTATAGCAAGAAAAAAATTTAGTGTAACTCAGGTTGATATATAATAGCTCTGGACTGCAATGCATCATCCTATGATTTTTATTTATTAAAATTATGGAATTCCCAAAAATGAAGCTACAGCAACTGAAGGGGTGATGAGGGAATAGGTTAGAAGATTTTTTAATAACCAATGCAAAATACTCGATAAATGTTTTGCATTATGAAATTTATGCAACAATTTTTTTTAATATTTAACAAAAAGAAACTTTAATGTTTTGAATGATATGACAGACATATGGTTGGGTTTGATTTTTACTGTGACAACACCAAACAAGCTTAACTGCAGTCTTAAAAACTGAACCCTGTTTTCAATTGGAAGGGGAGGTCCCAGTGACTTTCACTTCCTCTGAAACAGTAATAGCCCTTTGAACTACATTTGCTTTTAAGTGTCCTAACTAACACATAGAGACACCTTCACTTTTCACTACAACTTCTTTAGACAGGTGCACAGTTTAGTTCTTCTAAATCATGAGTGAAGATGATCATCAAATACGTTTACTAAAACTAAGAAATTACGGGAATTCAAAAGACATTTATTAAAGGGAATGACAAGCAAGTGAGGATGTTAAAAGGGAGAGAAAAAAGGGATTGCACTGAAAAGTTTAGCCTCTTATTTATTAGAAACCAATAAATGTTCAACAGTTCATTTTCACATGAACATGGCTCAGTCACTATTTTGCCACCATTATTTCAATGTCAAACCTTGATTAGCATGACCCTCCAACTTCACACCTCTCAACACATACAAACTTTATTCTCGTGCTGGCTGGGATATGCCTGGTGTATGATATGGTATGCCTATGCCCATCTCTGAATGCTGACAACTACCAAGCAAATTATTGATATATCCATGCCTACATTAAGCTGGGTAATCAACTGCATCTAAACAAGAATGATTACGACCCAAATTAACAGCCAGACTACTGTGAACTCATTATTGCTCCCCCCCCCTTTTTTTTTTTTAATTATGTGCATTACATGCATCAATTTTCATCACAGTGGAAGGATTCGTTTAGAATACCATTTTTAATAGTGAACTTTGATTCTTTAGGTACCATAATAATATCATATTTTGTTTATATGTATGTGCATGAGCAAGCTACATATATTAACTACATATATACTAGCAAAAATATCACAAAAGGTCTTTTCTTCCTAACCTTTTTTTTTTTTTTTTTGCAGGAACTTAAAAAAAAAAAAAGGCACATTCAAATTTCTTCAAATCCTATATATTTGAAAAATAGTATGGCGATAAAAACTGATTTTATGGAAATACAATGTAACTATTACCCTTAAGCCACAATATATTATGAAAATTATTAAGCGACTTGTAACTTAGGCCAACTTCTTCTCGAATAATTTTTTACAATTTATTGAAAAACATAATTTCTTTTCTTAAAAGACAGCTGAATGCTAAATAACATGATTTAGATAAATACAACCCCTATCCCAAGAATATAGTTATGTATTTTAGTATCATTCATAATTCATGCCAATCATGCAGAAATAAAATTGCCAATTAAGAGATCTATCTAATCACTATTTGAAAACAGTTGTTGCATAATCACTCTTCCTATTTATAAATTAAGACAATTGCTAAATTTTATATCCCCTACACAAAACAAATATGTCAAGAATAACAACAACCATTTTTGTTACAGATGAATTATAACCATTGCTAAATTTTATATCTCACACACGGAATGAATATTTCAACATCAAAAACTTATCTCCAAATGGAAAGAATCATACAACAGTTACCTAGGTTATAATATTACAAACAAAAGCATTACATAAATAATTAAGTTTTATGGCAATAACACAGAAAATTAATCATATAAAAATTTAGAGTAACTTTAGACATATTATCATTTATCAATAGCTATTTAAATACATAACTGTTATTAATTAAGCAGGCAATGAAGTATTATGCCTGAGAAAGTTTTAGAGATATTATCAGGTTATAACAGAGCAAACAAAAGCAAAGGGGGGACTTACATTATAGGGTTGCTGCATGCTTGATGAATCAGAATCAAGGCATTCAGAAGGTAAAGAATTCAGATCATTTTCTAGCAACAAGGTACTAGAAACATTAGTTTCGGGCTTTTCATTATTATTTATTATATCTGAAGGTGGTACAACAGCTTCTTCAATTGTGGGTAAGGTATTTTCAACACTGTCTTCTTCCACAGAATCACATTTAGAAGTTGGGGAGCGATCTGTTGAACAAATATTTGTGGAAGATTTAAGTTCCTGATCAACAGTCAAGTTATCTGCAAGTGAAACAACATGGTCTTCTGGACCAACAGACAAAGGTTCAGGAGATGCAGCCAGTGATTCTAACAAATCTGCTGATTTGTTAGGAACAGAAGACCCAGGAATCATCTCAGATTCTTCAGTAAGTGTAGACTCCACAACTGGACAAGCAGCTTCAGATGAATCCGATTCAGCTTTAGCCAATGAAAGACTGTTTTCTGAACTGCTGTCTACTGAATCAACCTCAGCAGAAGAAACTTCGGCATTAGTGCATATGTTATCAGCATTAGTGCATATGTTAGAGGTTTCTAGCAGGTTAAGGTTTGAAGAAATAGAATTAAGCTCAGGGGTAGGAATAGCAGAAGGCGGACATGTTGTTAGCAGCAACTCTTTTGAAGATGACTGAACATCTTGCATTGTTACAACAGCTTCTATTTTAGAATCGTCTAACTTCTGACTTTGGTTCACAGAAGATGTGTCCTCTAACTTATCATTTAACACACAATTTTCTGGAGAAGCAACATATGAGGTTACCATACATACAACATCACTTGTTCGAGGTTGGATTTGTGTTCGCTCTCCACTGGGAATTGGATCTTTTTTACAGGTAGATTCCAGAGCAGCTTTGCATATTTGGTAGGAGCGTTCTAAATTAATGCCACCATCATTTCGATTTGAATTCTTTTTACCACCATTAGAGCGAATAATAGGGACTGATCGAATAGTAATAGGTGGGACTAAACTTTGGCTTGGTGCCTGTTGGGGGGGAAAATACAATAAATATATATTCCTTACTTTTTTTTTAGTTAATTTGAATTTCAATATACATTTCAATTACATATATAGTAATAACACTTCAGATAAAAACACTATAAGATATATCTCCCAATATAAAAAATTGTTCCGTATTTCATACTTAGGATATTCAAAATGTACTTATTTATTCAATAATGAGGGATATTATATTTAAATCTGCATTTTGATATTAAAAAAAATTGTAACAAGTATTTTAATAAATCATTTACAAAATAAAGTATACTAAGTACCTGATTAAAACAACTACTGATATTAAAAACAGTTAAAAAATCACGCCATTTGATTAACTGACGTTAAATCTAGTAATTTCAATAAAATATGAAATGCTTATTTTATTATATCATTGTATCACAAAATTTCTTTTCTACAAAAGAAATATGTTTTGAGTAGACAAGAAATATAACTTTAGATATCGATAGACTCTACGAATTTAACCACACACACAAAACAAAACAAAAATAAATAAATAAAAAGTAGTAATCCAAAACTTATTTGTTTCTCAAAAAGGGGGATCAAAGTTTTAAATTTCTTTTAAAGTATACAATAACTGCAAATAACCGCAATAGTTAAAAATAATCATAAATGATCTGCTGCTAATAAATATATACAAAATGTAAATGGACAAAATGAAAGTTTGCATATCATGTCTACATCTTCTTCCCTCCCCCAAATAAGAAGAAGTTACATTATTATAAGTTACTGTTGTCTTGCCCTCAGATATTGAATAATGTATTCATTTGTAATAATTTAACAACAAAACAATAAAAAAACGTGTGTGAATAACATAATGTAAACCTTCTCGTTACAGAGGGATCTCTGTACTTAAATTAATAGATATCAGCTACTGTTGAATCTAATAACATCACATTTCATTCAGAGGCATTTTATCCAATGGTGACTAAAGTAGAATTATGTTCTGCTTCATTGTCATCTAGCTACCTGGATGCCATGGACTTAACAATCAAATTAAATAAAATCTGAATACATACATTATCCTTTTATAGTCTACAATTCTGCTGAGTATTGCCCATGATAAGGCAACATATACAGGGTTATCCAAATTAAACTTTCCCAACTCAGAGGCCTATGCAGAGTGTTGTATGGGTCATAATGTGATGAAATTTTAAAAACAGACACTTTAGATCATGTGCTTGAGATTCATTAAACAAAAAAAAAAAAAAAAAAAAAAATTAGTACAAGAAGTTGCCGATACGTGGCGCTGCAGATCAACAAGACATTCTATAGATGTTCTATATGTGTGCCGGTACCGTTGTGTGTCATCCACATCATGCGGCAAAACTCTAATGTGTGGCGAAAGCCAAGTTCCGTAATTATATGTGTGCCGTGGTTCTCCACAACTCTTTCCATTCGCAAAGCAGTGTGTTCCACAGAGGAATGCAGTAAGTCCACATTAATTCCACGAACAATGTCGAATAATTGTGTCTTTCAAATATGCCAAGGTTGCTGGGTGTTCTCGGTAGACTCGATCCTTTAAGAATCCCCATAACCAAAAGTCACATGGCGTGAGATCAGGCGAGCGGAGAGGCCAAGCTGTAGGGAAACAGCGGCTGATCACACGTGCATCGGTAAAAGTTGCCCGTAACACCTGTTGAACGCCACGAAGAATATGGGGAAGTGCACCATTCTACATAAATATTGTGTCCTGGAGACAGCCATGTTGCTGTAGATCACAAACGTTGTCAACATGTCCTGATACCGTTTTCCTGTGACAGAGCAGGTTCTGAACCCTGTTGGAGTCACCTCTTCAAAAAAATAAGGCCCAATGACGAACGTTGCAGTGAAACCGCACCATACAGTAACCTTTGGAAAGTTCAAGGGCACTTGATGGATTGCGTGCGGGTTTTCACTTGCCGAAATGCAGCAGTTGTGCGTATTCATTTGACCATTCAGGTTAAAATGGGCCTCATCCGTCCAAAGGATGTTCCACAGCCAAGCAGCATAGACTTCCATTCTGGCAAGGAACTGCAACGCAAATGTTTCCCGAACTACAGGATCCCCGTCTGACAGCTGATGACGACTATGGATTTTGTAAGGAAAATAACCGAGGATTCGACGCATCACACGCCAGACGGTCGTATAGGGCATATCAACAGCACGAGAAATAGTTGGCACACTGACAACACCCTGTGGCGATTGGCTAGTGGGGTCCATGACCACCAAAGCAACGTCTTCTATGCGCGCAGATTCCACAACCTGTTGTCCTCTACCTGGTTAAATTCCCAGCTGTCCCGTTCTTTCGAACTTCTTCATCATGTCTCGTAGAGCACGGTCCTCGGCGTAAGATCTTCAGCCGACGGAATGCTCTTATCGCAGCACAGGAGTTCTCGTCATTTTGGTAGAAAAGTTTCACTAACAGAGCTTTGTCTTTCAAAGTCGCCATTGTGCATCAGCGAGCTGGAAACAACTGCCTGTGCAAAGCTGTCTTCCACTAATTTTTTTTTTTTTTTTTTTTGTAATAAATCTCAAGCGCATGATCTGAAGTGTCTGTTTTTAAAATTTCATCACATTATGACCCATACAACACTCTGCACAGGCCTCTGAGTTGGGGAAGTTTAATTTGGATAACCTTGTACTTCTAGAATCATTTACTCTTTATTCATGGTATCTTTGAATTCATTCTGTGAATCCTTAAACAAACTGACATCAGTACTTGCAGAAGAGCACCATTTACCAGGTTCCATGCTCAGATTTTGACAACTAGTAAGTGGACCAAAAAACCAAAAATGGGCCATGAAAGCATATTAGAAGAACCATATGAATATGGTTGGGAGACACTATAACAAAGACATACCTCTAATCCTATTATGCTTCTCTCTGCTCCAAAACTAATATATAAATGAACAGAAAATGATTTAATTCCATTGCCCACATTCAAAGCAGAATCAAAATGCTCCAAAACAAACAAAAAAAAAAAAAAAAAAAAAAAAATTAAGAAGCACCTGAGACATTTCCAGAACAATTCAGGTTATATATCAAGGGAAAGTAAAGTGAAGGCAGCACAATAGATAAATACTAAGGATGCATATAATATTTTTCCTTCTGAACTTTTTCTGACATTTCACAGAAATATTGTTAATAACAGATAAGTAAAGCATAAGTTAAAGTGCTTTGCTTTCCTTATTCTTAAATGCCCCAATATTAGTAACTTTTCAAGTATACAAACATTTCCCACATATGTTTAATTCAATCTACTTTAAACCAAAGTAATCAGGAAATGGTAGCTATTTAGAAGTTATGCCACAAAGCATACATATACTTGTCATTCTTGTCCCTAAAGATTATTGTAAACAGAATCTGTAAGAGATATTCTCCTGAATGTTCATGAGTAATTTTAATTTAACAAATTTATAGTAGATACCTAATTCAGACTACGAATAACTATGATTGCCTTCTTGCACAAAACTGATCTGGACAGAACCCTAAGGTCCCCCAAAATTACAGACAGATCAGCCTCCTGTCTTAGTAAAATTTACGAAGCTACATTGTTTATATACCTGAATGATTTCTACTGAAGTCGAAATATTATTATTCCTCAACAATTTGGCTTTCGTGCTAAACACTCTACTCAGGCCCACCTACTGACAGTAGTGCAAATCAATCATGCATGTGCTTCTAATGGAAAGCCTACTGCTATCATTTATTTTGACACAGCTAAGGCTTTCGAAAGGTGCTTATTTTGTACAAGTATTTTCATGTGAAATGGCATTTTGGCAGACTTTGTGAGCTTCGTGAGTTGTGCAGCGGGGCATGAATTCCACCAAGAGAACATCTTTTCGGTCCCAAAACACTGTAGCCATACACTTTTTGGAGGAGAACATGCGCTTGAACTTTACTGGCTTACGACCTGGGGAGTTTGCATCCACTGTTTCGATCGCTCTTTTGTTTCTTCAGTTACATAATGCATCCATGTCTCATCTCCTGTGACAAATTTGTCTAAAAACTCATCTCTATCCTGATGGTAGCGCTGGAGGTAGGTTAATGCAGCACCCGATTGCCGAGTTTTGTGGTGGTCAAACAGCATCTTGGGAACCCACCTCGCACAGAGTTTGCAGTACTCGAGTCTTTCACTCACAATGCTATAGAGAGCTGACCGTGAAATTTCAGGAAACAAATAACAAATCAGAAATTGTGAACCGACAATTTCCGCGAATCGCCTGATCCACGCACTGAACAAGATCATCGGATGACACTGGCTTCCTTCCCTGGACGCCTTCATCATGAACATTTGTGCATCCAGCTTCAAAGTTCCTGCACCATTTCCGCACTTTGTTGTCACTCTTGAACATTTCTCCATACACTTTACTCACTCATCTATCCTTCAGAAATCAAATGACTGAACACAATTCACATTTGGCGGGAGACCGTATTTTTTGAAGCATGCTTAGGTGCTCCCTGCATACTCAGAAATGACAAGTGTGAATCGAAACATTCCCCAGGCCAACTGGAGACAATGTGCAATATGTCTGCACACAGACCAAGCAGATTTTCCCCAAAGCTTTCCTTTAGAAACCAATCAGACTCTGAAAACGAAATAGCTCTTGTAAGTTTACTTCTGATTCTTAACTTGCATTCATTATTGATTACAAACCCTGCAGAGTAAAAACTAACAATTCCTCTCTGCGCGCTTTCAATATTGTTTATCTTTCTTAGGTGAATGACCTCTCCCCTTCCCCGGCCATTCCAAGGCTCTTTCTTAGCTATTGCTTTGTTACAAACCGAAAACCGAAACCTTACCCAAAGACCAGCTCAGAGGGAGTCATGCTTCTTTCCATCAGTTGTTTCGTCATCATAGCAACCATCCACACCAATCTCGTGCCGATTGCCTTGTCTTTCTCCTCCTGGGCTGTGTGTGCGTCACAATGTCTGGCTAACCGCCCTTCTATTGTGGCTAATAACAAGTAGTTAAACACCTACATCCAACAAAGAGGACTCCTTATCAATCTCCTGACTTCAATGGCTTTCTTTCATTTTTCCTTAAAAAATACTCATTCTTGGTTATTTAACTTTTTATTAGCAATAATGTGGAGGTAATTGCATTTATTTGCAAAGGTATTCTGTAACAAAATGCCTTGGTTCTTGGTCCAAAACTGATCAAGTAAGATCTTTGAATTCCTGCAGCAATTCGCAGAAACATGAAAGCCTGTAATTAATTTCTCCCAAATAATTTGCAATGCAATGCAACACTTTCAACAAAGAAATCATCTGTCATCCTGCCAGTAAGCACAGAAAAGGGAATAAGGATAATACTGGTATTTATGATAAACTAAATCAACAGCTAATTGAACACTTACAGTAGTCTGAACGACAGTAATTGATAAGGAAATTGGAATCACAGATGAAACCATCGTATCAGTCTGAAAGAAAAAATTCATACGTCAATTTCTAAAACAACACGCAAACTGATGAAATATACAGCCCCTCAAAAATAATTCAATTAAAAAACTTTTTAAATGCATTTCTTAAATTGCCCAATAAACTCAATGATATTAAATTAATCAACAACACACTAAATACATTATTAACTAAATACTAAAAAAAAAGGGGGTTTTAACGTATAGTATACATATGTCAGATATCTGAAAAAGAGTTTTTTTCCTTCCTTATACACTTTTGCATTACAATAATTTTAGCAATCTAGAGATTTAAAAAAAATATATCTGTTTTTCCAAATGAAATTATTTTTCATACTTTCCTGGTGATCACTACAAGGCAAACATTCTAGTAATAATCAGTAAAATTGTTATGAATCTTAAAGAAGTTCAGCTTATCACCAGAACAATAAGCATATCCTTATGAAAGACTTGCAATCAGAAGTTGGCTCATATTTACATTACAGACGGAAGGAAACAATAAAATGTATAGCCAGACTATTCCGCTATCATGAATAAAGTCCAAAATACAGTACAAAATTCAGGATCCGGACGTCCAATATCCGGAATGATCTAAAATCTGCACCTCAAAACAACCACCAAACAAATTTTTTAAAGATCTTTTTTTGGGGGGGGGTCATGCTTTACACATGCACATTTGATTTTTCCTCCAGCCTAATAATAAAATATGTGGAGAGTCCCAATTCGTAATCTCATTTCGACAATAAATAAAATACCTCATTACTGAAGAAATAATCCTTTTAGCATAAATTTGTATGATCAATAATTTGACTCCGTAGCTGCATATCTGCTTGGCATACATCTCAGACTGAAACATTCTACATAGAAACCTTAATTTTACGCCAACAAATAATTTACATCCTTGACACCAACCTGGCGAATATTTTATATCCTTGATGCCAACCTGGCGAATCATTATTTTCTTTTGCTTTCTTCATCACATGTTAATTAACACATGACTAGTTGAGTGACGACTTATGCAGCGATGCATAAACAATTTTTTTTTACATTAGTAACTGAATAACAAAGAGCATTATCTGATTACAAATTTAAGTTACATGCACTAAAATGTTGACAAAGTAAGATTTAACAAAAATTTCTTTCCATATGCTAAAAATAGATTCTGTTAATGATACTCATAAGCCAAAAGATTGCATTTAGTGCTATTTGAATTAAGAATAGCATTATTTATTCACATAAAGCCAGAACTGCCACCAGAGCTCATATGGCCACACCAGGCAGCAGAATTTAGGGAAGAAGAAGAGTTAACAGAAGTTTTTCATTTTGATAACAATGGCAAAATCTGTAGCATGGTTCTAGATCCAGAAAATACCGTTACTGATAGTGAAGAAAGTGACAGAGAGATTATTGAAAAAGAAAAAATTTCGATTGACAAGTTAGTCAGAATTCTCAACACAGCAATTACAGAACTCGAACAATGGAACTTAGTAACTGAACAAGAAATTATGTCTAAAGAATTAAAGAGAAATGATTAACACAAAAAACAAAGCAGCTTAAACAACTTACATTGAACGAAATGTTAAATAAAGTAAACATATAAGTATTAAGTTTTCCTCCCCCCCCCAAATTCTGATACTCTTTAGATCAAAAATGCTTCATTTTTTCGATCAACAAAGTCTCAATGAGTCCGGGTCACACATTTTGTACTGTATACATACTAATGTTCTGTGTTTCAACTAACTAACTCCTGGTGGGAACAGTTGCTTTAATGTTTATACCCTCCACATTAGGTTTAAGATACTATTTTTTATATACACTTTTCTTTAAGATAACATATATATACATATATTTTCTTTTTAACTTTGTTCGTAACTATTTCATAAAAGCTGTTTTAACATACATCTTTTGCAAGGTCCAACTCATCAGCAGAATTACTTGGAGAGGGAGTTGATGCAGGTGATGGAGAGCGAGAAGGGCAAGGTGAATGATGAGTTACAGTATGGATGGATTCTTCGGATGATTCTGAAATAAGCAGAAAAATATTTTAAAAAATTCAACTATTCATAAAATATACATTGCATTTTCAAATAAATAAAAAAATAAATAAATAAAATATAAAAGAAGAAAATACAAACACAATAAATTAATCAAAAAATTAGTTTTTTTACAAATGTTTGCGATCAGTATTTCTCTTAAGTGAACAAAATGCAAGTGACATACAACAATTAGCCATTATTCTAGAAACCCCAACACACAAAATAATTATTTAATGCTGAGTTTATACTTAGTATACTTTACTGGTGCCTCAAGTAAGTATCTCGTTTTACAGTAACTATTTGGCTAATGAGATTACAAAATTATGAAGTTGCCCGTTACCTTCATTACATATAAGAATAATTTAAATAAACAGCAAAAACTCAGAATACCAACACATATCATTGGTCAAGAGAAATTAAAAGGAAATAGTTATCTTATGCAATACACTACATATGTATTTTAAATCTTTAATATTATTTAATCATGTATTAAGTTTTAAAAAAACTTTTATAAATGTTCTCAATAGTTTTAAAAAAAATTATGAATGGAAAGAAAATAAAAGCATTGACTTTAATTAATTATTACGGAAAACTACAAAAATGAAAATAAGTCTCCTTCTCTTTTATTAGAAAATTAAATACATTTCAGTAGAAATTCACCTTGAGATTCAGATGAATTGGAAGATATTTGTTCGGAAACCTTTATCTTCTTTGGCGGGGGGCCAAACAAGTTATCAGAGGTATCTTGCACTGCAGTGACATCCATATCTGAAGTTTCATTGTACAGTGGTGATTCTGAAGGATGATTTTCATCAGAGTGAGAAGGAGACTGGAAAAATACAGAAAAATAATAAGAAATGCATTTCAACATTTTTAAAAATGAAATTTTGAAAACTCTGTATACAATAAGTATTACAAAACACAGATAACAATTAAAAATGAAGGTTTGGCTGTTAAATAAAAAAAAGAAAATGCTCAACAAACACATTTAATATTTCTAAGTGGCAAAATACTGAATGCTTAATATTAGATATATAACAACAACGAATTCTAAGCTATATAGTCGGAACTTATATCTTTTAAGATCACTTCTTCAGAAGTTACAATTTTATTACCTTACACAAACATATCCACATGCTGCACTTTCATTCAAAAACTTTTAAAGCCAGAATAAATTTGTCTTACCTACATTTGGTTGAAATTTATGAACAGAACACTAAAACTGTAACTGAAAGTAAAGAAGAGGAACTTTGTATCATAAAGAAGCAGGTACCTTATACCAAGAGACTTATTTCTATTAATTATTTACTTGAAAATTCACATGTCCTCAAAATTCTCCTAACTTTTGAATATTATAAAGAGCTAGATTCTGCAACTCTATCACAGTAATAAGCACAAGCTCAGAAGCAGGGAAACGAGTGAGCAAATTGCTGCATTGAAAGTTTTACCATCTCTACAATCAGAAATGTTATGAAATTGTTATGAATTATTTTTGTTGTGTACTGTCTATCTAGGGTAAGAACAGCTCCCGCCACGGTGTCTGGCAGGTGGCGGTCGCTATAGCGACAGGGCTAGGATATTTCAAATAGGGACGAACCAAGGGTTGCTTTATTGTTATTTTGTTTTTGGCGACTGTTAGCTGAAGGGAAAAGAGTTTATCATTCGTCTTCTCGGTTTCATTCCAGTTCCACGCATCTTTTCTTATATTATTACTATTAGCTATTTTTATTCTCGTTGTTATATCTTTTGCACTGATATTTGTTCAAATTTGCTTTTATTTAGTTTGATTTTCATAGTGCTTTGTTAATTGCCAATTTTTTAAAATGCCCTTCCAGTTTAAGAAAGGTCAACCTTTAAAGTCTCATGCACGTCAAATCGTGTACAATGTCGCAGAATTTTGTGCTTCTGAAGCTTCAGCGAACTCTTAGTTCCTCTTCCTCAAGCTTTGAAGAGAACATCGCAAGCTACTGGAGTATTGCAGTATACAATTAAAAAAATTAAGCGCGAAGTATGAACAATGAGTGAAAATAAACTTCTACATACACATGGAAAGAAACGCAGAAGCCCTGCTAATCATAAGTGCGAAATTGGCGATTTTGACAAATGTGTTATACGGCAGACAATACAAGAACTTTTACATCAATGAAAAGAAAGTGCCATCTGTGTGGAAATTACTGCCTATCTTGAGGCAAAAAATAGACTTCAAGTGGCAAAAAGACTCTTTGTGCAAAGTTTTGCGTTCAATGAATTTTCGCTGGAAAAAATGCATTAACAAAAGAAAAATTCTTATTGAAAGCCCTCACACTGTATTTTGGAGAAACATTTATTTATGCGAAATGAGGAAACTCAGGTCAAATGAACGCCACATCATTTACATCGATGAAAAATGGATTGACAGCAATTTAACTTTTAAGAAATGTTGGCAGCATGATACGGTTTTGGGCGCACAGATAAATGTCAGTTCAAAAAATATACTGAATGTTGCTCTTCCGCAGGATTTATTCCAGGTGCCCAACTTGTATATAAAGCATCAGCTCAAAACGGGGATTACCATGGGCAAATATATGGAAATTTTGAAAAATGGGTGTTCGAAAAGCTTCTTCCAAATTTACGACCCCAAAGTGTGGTATGCATGGATAATGCCCTGAATCACACAAAAATTGAAGATCCGACACCCACGAAATATGCTGTAAATAAAGCAAACAATGATAAATTGGCTGATGAAGAAGACGATAAGCTGCGATCCCAAAATGCGAAAAGCGGAACTGTTTAACTTAATAGAATGCAATCGTCCTAAGAAATAATCTATAAAATTGACAACATCATAAAAGAAAATTGGCATCATGCTGTGCATCTCCCTCCTTACCACTGTTATCTCTCCATGTCTAAACGCAATTGAATATGTTTATCATCAGTTAAAAGACTGATCAGGGAAAGGAATGTGACTGGGGAATTAAACTTGGAAAATTTGAAAAATTTAACACAAAAAGCATTGTATGAAGTCACTGTTCAAGAATGGCAGATGCACTGCAACCCCGTAGAAAAACTTGAAAATTCTTATTGGGACAAGGACGAACTTCTAGAAGAAATAATGGATAAATTAATAATTCAAACTGGCAGCAGCGATTCTGATTCAGAAGATATGGAAGCTTGCGACAGTGATTCAGACGACTTTTTATACCTCTATAAAAGTCCTCACGAAGGCATCCTTCTTCATCTGATAGCTCTCAAGTTATGAGGATATTTCTACGTTCAGTATTTTCTTTGTCACTATGTAAATGAAAGACTACCAAAGTAGGCAACAATGAGCCTTCGGTAGAGGCAAAATCCCCCTTGTGGATAATAAAGAACACTGCATGGTTGCTTCATTTCCCATTACTGTGTTCTTGGAGACCCACGAGCCATGGTATAATTTATTTAAAAAATCATTTTTAATCTTTAATGAAAATTAAATAAGTTTTGTTTTTATTATGAAAATATTAATACAAAATTATGTTAATGCAACAAAGCTCACTGCAGTTATAAAAGCCAAATTTTGTATAATCATATAAAGTTCCTATAATTTTAGGTTATTTAAATAGGTAACTGAATAATTTAAGAGACCTTAATTTTGTTCTGATTTTAACATTTTATTATGCTACTAGCTATTACAGTGTCTATAAAAAGCAGCATAATACATAAATGGGCACTGCTAATTAAGAGGCCCAGCAGCGTCCGATCGGTAAAGTCACTGAACACTGGTAGTTCGGCCCAAGGTTTGAATCCCGTGAACGGGCTGTCTGCATGGGCGTTTTCCCCATGTGTAGCGTGTATACGAGCCAGTTTCCCTTAGCAAGCCCTCCACGAAGGCATCCCTCCTCTTAGGCATTTAACCCTGGAGGCTTTCCGTAATCATACAAACCACTGGTAATTAAGGAAAAAGCAGTTTTGATTTCTATTCACCTTCACTTCCTTTCGCCATTAAATTGACCAGCTTTTGGTTTAGTTTGAAGGTATGGAAAAAGAAGAAATGTTCGCAAAAAGTATTTATTGAGAGCATGGGTATGTAAATAAATGCTTTTACTTTCAGATGATTCCATGTATATTTAATGATGAAATTTTTCTTCATTATTAAAGCACAAGCAATAAATTAACAGAAAATTTTGAAATAAAAACATAGCAGAACGTCATTTAAAGACTGAAGAAATTGCTTTGAATGTTCACAGTAGATTAGCCAGAGGGGAGAATTATAAAAATTTAATTTATTTTACATTTATGAAGTGTGTCTATACTATACTACAGAGAATGGGGCAATCAGGTTGATTCTAAGATGTCATCTATGATTTTACAAGCAAACAAATAAACAAAAAAGAAGCAAAATAATAGCATGATTTTTTTTAATGTAAAAATTAAAATTTTTCTTCAAAAATAAAATTTTAAAATTAATTTTCTTACAAGTTATTTTGATATATTTTTACTCATTGTACATCTAGAGGGAGGGCAAATTCAGCAACTTGTACCTCACACGGCAAAATCAAAGACCGTTTCTTGACTGCAAAAGCTTTATCTACGCCATCGAATTTTCATTTTCGGAAATTGGATGTAGAGGTCGACGCAAAGGGTCAACGAGTATTTTATTTGAAAATAAAACAAAACGTGAATATCGTCAAATCATTTTTAAATGCACCAAGGTGGCAAACTGAGAAGTAAATCTTCAAGACACCCCTACGAAAAATGGGTTAGAGCTTGTTTCTACGGCAACAAACAGCTGCAGACAAACTGGCGAGAGCTGTTCTTACCATAGACGGACAGTACAATTATCATTTATTATTTTACTGTGAATAGGAAATTCTTGGTGATTATATAAATTTACTGTGAATAAGGAATTTCAAATGTTCTTATTTAAAAGTTAATGTTTAACATATAGTATTTGTTTAAACTTTTCGTTCGATTATAGCAAAGCTCTTTTAGGTTGGCAGAGAGCTGATACAGCTAAAAGATGCAGGTTTTTACATCCGTTCTCAAAAAGCAGTCACTTTGCGGCCAGCTGCGTTTCCTTCCCCTTCTTTCGGGAGGGTGGTTGAACACGTGTTTTGGGTTTGGAGGCGAGAAAGTACTTTCGGCCTTTATGAAGAAGAGAACTGTGTGATATGTTTATTATCTACTGGTGTCGCAAGTTTAACTGAATTACAATTGAAAACATTCTTGTGGTTGCATTGGGGGGAAAGGGGGGTGACATCTTAGAAGAGAAGTTTGAACTTCTTCGAATTTTGGTAGTTGTTTATCACCTCTGTTCTAGTTGGCTACAGAGGATTCCAGTTTTGTTTACGATTGGCTAATTTTAATTCTAGTGATGTTTGACCCAATAGTTATTTAGAGGCGTTACACGTTTTGAGAGTCAACCGAGGTTTCTTAAACTGTTGCATAAGAGGCAGGAGGAGAGATTTTGGAGGTTTGGTCCATTTGTGATCTACTTTTGAGAAGAGCTTAGCCTAATGACCCCTTGGGGGCGACCGCGGTTTAAATTGTTTATCTCCGAGGTTCTGGCCACGGAAACCTGCCCGAGCTCGTGCGGGCTCCCATCAGATAGACATCGGCAAAATTGGCTGAAGATCTGGGGATACAGATTTTCTGATGAAGAGATGGATAAAGGGAATGGCTTCTTTTCTGGTTATAGTTCCGAAGGTTAGCGCTGAAGATACAGATTAGTGATGAGCGTTTGTCTGTTTGTCATCTCCAGGTGTCTGCAATGGTCTGTTATCTCCTGTTGTCTATCGCCAGCTGTTATCCTCAGAGGAACTTCAAAATAAAAGGGAAGGCTGATTATAGAGTTAAAATGCTACTATGAGAAAATTCCCTCTGTGCCTTGAACAGACTTCAATATTGGTTTCCCTGACAATGATGAACTTTTGGCCGTTATTGTTTTGATGATTTTTGACTAGATCCGGGCAGCTTCCCGAGTCCCTCAGACTGTACGCAGATTCCATGAGTGAACTTTTGTTTCCTGTCGTTTTGTTTTTACTAGTGTTTTGTCTAAATTGAGGGAGTGAATTTTATTTTTTTAATATTTAACGGTTATGTTTATTTAATTTTAATATGTCTTAAAATAAATATTCCTGAAAAAAATTTTCACTGAAGTAATCTATATTGAATATTATATCAAGTAATTTAATTGATTACAAAAATGTCAGAAGATAAATTGTTCCATATTCTAAATGTAAATTATTAATCAATGATTTGTAGCATTCATACTCATAATGAGAGATAAGAATAAATGAGAAATAATGAGTAAATTATTAGATTATGTTTTTTAGGGGTAGTCTGGCCAGCTATCTAAAATTATAATGTTTGGAATATTTTATAAATGTCTTTATTGTTTTAATTATTGTATGTTTTATTTGAGTTTTATCTTGTGGTCTACTGTAGGTCACCCATGTGATCCTTTTGGAAAACATGGTTATTTCAATTCGAACCAGGTGTGTTACTTATTGCAGGAATAGAAAAATAATTTTTGGTGTTTTGTAACTATACAATCAGCTTACCTAATTTATTTGAACTGAAGTTTAGACTTTTTTAGCATGAGATTTATCTTTCCCTCATGTTTTGTTGAGTTCTGTGTTGTATTTTAAATGTAAAGTGTTTTAGGGCTATCTCTGCAATTGCTTTGAAATTTATGTATTTTAGGAAAGTCAGTGGATCTAGTTTTATTTCAGAGAGAGATAGCGTGTTAATGAATTTGTATGGACATGCATTTTCACATTTTGTTTTGATAAATAATTTCTGATTCTAACAAAACACCAGGGAGGATATTTTCTTTTTATTCTTTGATTTAAAGAGTTGAGAGTTCATCTGAAAAACTTTATTTTTCTGAGTTGCTTAACTTAAAGTAATTTTGTATTCATCTAACTTCAAAGAGTTAAGATAAGATCTTGATTACCAGGTGTTCATAGTTTGCTTTGTTTTTTTTTGTCATGTCACCCATGAGAAGTCAAGAAGTTTAAAAGTAAAATTAATATTAACCTTAATTTTTCTATGTAACAGAAATGGTCAAGAGCAGCTATTAATGCAGAATATACTGCCAACATACTAAAAATATCAATTACATTTTTAAGGATTACATTGCATAATTTACAGCAAAAAAAGAAGCATTTACAGCTATTATCAGCAGTAAAGTGCTTCTATGACACTGGAAAAATGCAATCATGGACCAGTAGTTGGATGCCTTAAAGCACAGTGATAGCGAAAAGAAATAGAAAAACAAAAATTCGTTAAAGTTTTACAAAATATGAAATAGATATAAAAACAAATTCCAAATTTGGGCTTCCAGATGCCCATATTAGGTGGAAATGTACATTATTCAAAATTTGATGGCTCTAGGTACCGTTGTTTTATCACAATGCGAGAAACATATACACATTTATGCAGATCTTCATTATTTAATTTCTTTAAATATAATACAGGGCTGTAATATTTGGTTGTTAAAAATAATTCTGGACATTAAATTGCATGGCAAGGAAAGAGGGTACATTATCAACAGCAACAGATCCAGTAAATTAATCATTACGGTCAGAATTTAATGCTGCAAGTAGTGACCATACATGACAACAAAACAAAACAAAAAAAAAACGCTACTCATCTTTAGAGGCCATCTTGACAGAAAGGTATTCAAGACAGAACTTTTCAGGCCATGTTAATCTTTTCCATAGGTATGTGTTCATTTTTGTATACAGATGACAATATTCACTCATATAATACAAATGCATTACTATATTGGAGAGTGAAGCTGCACGACATGACCTGCATATTATGTAGCCCATTGTTGGAGAGTGAAGACAATAACTGCATGACATGGCCTGCATATTATGTAGACCTGTCCCATTGATTAAATCCCGGGCACTTTTAATATGTATACAGCACAAAGGAGATAGCCAGCACAAAATATCCAAGACCTTTAAACTGCCTTGCAAGAAAAATGGATAATATCATAACAGCATTTCCAAACAATCTTGCAAATAGTTTGCCAAATTAATCTGCACCATGTATTGGAGTTTGAGAAAACCATGCTACAAGCTGATAGTGCAAGGTATGCTTATTCTGCTTATTCCATGATGCTCCTATGGGGGCTTTTCTTCTTTTATTAACCTGTCCACCCCCTTAATGATGACGTTAGGACTTAACCCTTTGACTACTAACGGGACATACATGTCTCACTAAAAGTTTAAAAATTACTACTGGGTTAAAAAGTACTTAGAATCTCCTAAATGTTGAGAATCATCTTCCAGTAGTTGAAAAATCAAGATGGCGCTGTGCTCATTGTACACAAATAAACATAGAGAAAAGAACAAATATGAGTTGCCCAATGTGTAATGTTGGATTATGCAAAGAATGCTTTACCATTACACACCGGTCTACTCATATATGTTCTTTTCTCTATGTTCATTTGTGTGCAATGAGTACAGCGTCATTTTGATTTTCCAACTACTGGAAGATGATTCCCAACATTTAGGAGATTCTAAGTACTTTTTAACTCAGCAGTAATTTTTAAACTTACAGTGGAACATGCTATGTCCCATTAGTAGTCAAAAGGTTAAGGCCTAACATCATAATTTTCGGTTCTATTTTAGATTATTACTTTATGCTATCATAGATGCTAAAACAGTGGTTCTGGAGGCTCCGGAAAGGTCACTTGTTGGCCGGCCGGGGTGTGGCAAGTCCTAGAGCAGATGGCTCTAGTAGCCTGGGGTGGTATCCTGATGACGTTGGGTAACGCCCCTAGTGACGGGCAGTCTGAGTGAAAGGCAGGTAGCAAATCACAGTCAGCAACCGGTGTCGCAACAGCGATGTGTCCTCTCCAAGGTGCGAGGGCAAAGGTTGGACCCCTGTGCCTGGTTCTGAGGGGCCTCTTTGTGCCCTTATTGGCAGAAAGAGGAATGCCCAAATTGTTGTTGCTGTTACCCTGTACCATATGATGTAAAATATATTTCATATAATAAAGTTTTCTAGAATAATAGGTGTGCTTATAATAAGTTGATCACTACATATAGGACAAACTATGCATCCCACTATTAAGTATGGCATGAGCAGATGTCCCGGCCTTTGGCTTGAAAACTGCTTGTCAAAAAATCCCCAATACTAAATTTACCTTATTTATGACATATTTTGTTCACTTGGATAGAAAATGGCGCATTCCCCCCCCCCTTTTTTAAAAATTCATAAAGGGTTAAACCTTGTTTTGTGTGTGATTTTTTTTTCCTCTAAAGTTAGGCTTAAGTGATGCAAAACCCTCGACTCCCATTAATTTTAAAAAAGGTGCACTATCTTGAAAGGATTAAGCATTTATCACAAAACAGTTCAATCCATAGGATTAAATATCTCACTCCAATAATTCCACCTCAGATTCGATATTAATTCACTTGGATAGAAAATGGCACACTTTCCCTCTTTTTTTAAATTCATAAAGTGTTAAACCTTGTTTTGCGTGTGATTTTTTTTTCTCTTAAGTTAGGCTTAGCGACACAAAACCCCCCGACTCCCATTCACCCCGAGGAAATTTTAAAAAAGGTGCACAGTCTTGAAAGGGTTAAGCATTTATCACAAGACAGTTCAATCCATAGGATTGGAGGCCCACGGTAGTTCAGTCCAGGGTTCGAGTCCCGGCGAACGGGCTGGCTGCATGGGTGTTTTTGTGGTTTTCCCCCTGTGCATTGTGGATACGAACCAGTTTCCCTTAAAAAGACCTCCAGGGGGCATCCTTCCCTCTCCGTGTAGTGCCCAAGGGCAGAGCACGTAATAAGCAAAAAATAAAATAATCCATAGGATTAAATATCTGAATCCAATAATTCCACCTCAGATTCTATATCAACTGTGAAAGGCTTTCTTATTCTAGCTTTGTTCCTAAGAATTAGAGGAAAATATTTTTTCAGATTTGTCTGCCATCATATCAGTTCCTTGATAACTAAAATTTCATCAGGCATGGAACTGATATTGTATTCTTTTTGCACCTCAGTTAGCTTCACAAAAACATTATACTTTCTGCTTCCACAAGAAGGGTTCACAAACTCAGTTTTTCCATTGCAACTCCTACTGCTTCTAAAAGTGCAAGAAGCAATAGGAGTCACTTTGTTGCCTTGTAATAAAAGATTTAACTTATTTAAAAAATTAAAAATGGCACAAATATATCACTAAATATAATTAAACATTATGATTTTTATCATTAAACATCATAGCATTACTAAAATTATCTTTAAAGACAAATACTATTTTTCTTTAGCCATGGGGGAAAGATGATTTAAAAACATTTAAACTTCTCTCATTTCTTAGTCTCTTGAAAACATTCCCTATATACAATGTTCATAATAAACAATGAAAAAAACATTCATTTCATTGCCCATCTCTTTACAGAATGCACGAATAGCCTCAAAATCAAGGAATGATGTTTTATAAGATTTATAAAATTTATAAATTTTATACGCATTTGTACAGATGTTTGCACAAACAATGGCATTTTCTTTTAAGACCAAGGCTGCAGGCTATGAATAAGGCTGAGTAAATGCAATTCAACCATACACATTATAGTGCCATAACCTTTATTTTTGGAAAAAGCCTTGCATGGACACTTGCCACTGCAAGAGCATTGGTGCTGCTCAGTTCCACGCATTTTTTTCCAATGCCACTTCAACTGATGTTAAATATCAAATCATATCCCACAGAACACATTAAATTAGCCTTTTCTGATGTGTCTATACTTTCATCAGATTAAAGAGGAAAAAAAATTGCATGCTTAAACTGCAATAGTTTCTTCGATATTATTTGCTATTTAAATGACTCATTATGTTATTGGAGAGAGATAATATATTTGTCAGATTTTACTGATTTTTATCACATATATGAGATGCTAATATTTTCAGTGCAGAGCATATTTGTTACACGACTGAATGAGGATATCGAATTTCTGCAATTAATTGGGATATTTCATAAGAAGCCATAAACAGATTTCCTGATAAAGCCCTCCTCTGGAGAAAAATCTGAAGAGAAAGCCTGTTTGCAAGCTATCTTTCTTCTTATTTATAAAGAAATCTATAGATTTCTTAATGTATTTCAGATGTTTCAGTTCCAAAAGTCACTTCAACTTTGAAGGTCTCATGGGTTCATTTGATAAATATGTATAACAAATAATACACAATGCTTTTTCATCAGCATCTTTTATGAAATCAAATTTTATATCATAATCATAAGAATGTTGTCAGCAGGATGTTTTCCTTTTTTTCATATGCATGATAAATAACACTACCTGTAGCAGTTTGTCAGTTCCTGTCCAGACATAATTTGATTCCATATTGGTTATAACTGGCACTTTTTTCCCTGTTCTATTAATCATTAATCCATTGATAATTCAATGTGATACTATATTATAATAAATAGTAAATAAGTTAAAAAATGTATGCAGTATCCAAGCTATGTTTTCCCACTGTTGATGGACATCACCTTTTGACAAACTATAATATAGTTTTATGTTACTGTAATATGTAAGGTTAGTAAGCTCCTTAAGTTTATCTGTGACACAACATTTTGCTTTCATGACCCAGCGCAATCTCACAACCCAGCATCTGGGAAATGCCACAAATGCATCATGGCATTTTATTACCATTAAAATATTAACACTTTCTTATGATGTAATTAGAGGTTCTAATGTATACTTACATCTTGTTCATGTAAATTCCTGTGTTTGGATATGCTTGAATTAAGACGACTTTTCCTAACAACTGGTTTTATTTTAATAGTTGGCACATGTTTATTTTGGTTATTCAAAGGTTTTAATTGAGAATTGATGAGAAATGATGATGATTTCCCTTGGTCTGAAATATCTGCTACAGAGCTGTAAAATAAAATAAATTATTAGTAATTGATGAGCTAAAAAAAAAAAAATTACAGTTTCGGACCATGGAAATATAATATCTGACAAAATCAATGATGAAACATTTTGCTTCCAAATTCTAAACTTTTTTTTAAATCTACACTAAATGGAAATGGGAAATTATATTTCTTAATTCTTAAAATTATTTTTTATTTAATTTTCTTAGATTAATAGTAATAATGATGATAACATTAATCCATGTCATTTTGAAAAGATTTATGATGTATTCTCAAAACATAAATAATTAAATAACATTACTAACATAATAATTAAATAATAACATAACATTAATCCATGTCATTTCAGGAAGATTTATGTTGAAATTTTCTCAAAACATAAATAATAAAATAAACACAAATTTTATTTAATTGACACCTTATATATAGTACATAATATATCTTTATGTATAACTATTAAGATTTCCAACCTCATTTCAATATTTTATTTACGAAATGAAGTATTTTCAAAAGTGTGAAAAGAGATACATCTACCAATCAACAATACATGTGAAGAGAAAACTGGAAACACCTAATCATTTCGGCTAAGGTGATACAGAAAGAATAACAGGTCATATTCTCATGACATTGAGTTCATGAGTTACAAAGGTCTGTAACATTTTATTTACAAAGGGAAGAGAGAAAGAGACACTGGGCATAGCCATGTATACTAGAAATAGCCATATTTTTAGGCTAATGATCATTATATTGGCAATCTCAAACCGAAATGTTAATATTTCTCATTTTCATTATAAAAGATAATTATACTACAAACAGAGAGGTTCATATCACAAGGAAACATACAATTTGGTATTGTTTGCTGATTTTTAACATATAATTTAATTGTATTTTGGACAGTTATGATAATGTCCCTCACTTCTTCAATTAAAAGTAAATATTTTAATTGAGCATTTTAGTTCTAAATTTTTCAAACAAACTTTCAAAGAGAGCCATTTGCGTATTGCTAGTTAAGGCAAGAAACTGGAAATGGTGCAATTTAGCCTTGGTGAGAAAAAGATGGTTACTGATCTGCCTAAGTGTGCAGTTTACATTTTATTATGTGCATATATATATTTTTTTTTACATTTTATATATGCACATAATTTGTTTACATTTTATACATGCACATAATTTGTTTCTTCCACTAATGAGAATTTTCTTGCTTTTCTTGTTTAATGTATTTACTATTTTTAACTTTTCATCTACAGAGAAAAATATGTTCAAGGGAAATGCATTTTACCATCCAAAAGAATTTGTGAAAACTGCCATAGTATGCCACTGCATATCATAAAAGAAATTATTTAGTGGCACCAGAAAGTTGTATTTTAGATATTTCTACATATTGTATGTATTTCATATCTTGCTCTTGCATGTTGTATGTTTCTGTATATTACATGTTGTGCATATAATATGTGACGTTATGATTTTGGGTATGTTTCTGTATTTTGTTTGTCTTAAATGAAATAAAAATTTATCTTAATTACTTCTGCATATGTATATTACATAAACTGTGTACTGGGCACACTGAATTAGTTGCTTGTATGTAACAGCAACTGCTTTTATTCCTCGCAAAAACCACTAAAAAATAACTTGCAGGTGCCAGTCATTCTAATTACATTTAACATTTAAAACCTTAAATTCCATGAAAACTTGAAAAAGAACCAAAAACAAAGGAAGTTTTTGTATTTTATGCCTTGTTTAAGTTACCCTAACTGGTAAACAGCACATGTTAAAATGAAAGAGAGAATTATACTGTTACATACATTAAACTACACAGAAAATGCATTAAAATGGAAGCATTTTATAGACAGCCTTCCTTTATAACAGAGAATCCAAATGTATACTGTACTGATTCGAAAATAAAACCTCCTCAAATATAAGATCCTAAACTATAGTATAAATGTTAAGAAATAAAAATACATTCAAAAGTCGTTAATCCGCACTCGTCGGGACTTCGGCGATTCCGGATTATCGATTTTTACGGATTATAGATCATCAGTTTAAATCTGGTAAGATGGCATGCAAAAATTATAAAATTAAAAATATGAAACCGTAATTTATGAAATAAAGAGCAATTATGATCTAAAGGTTATCAAAATTTACAAAAAGAAAAAGCTAAATATTTATTTGTTTACTTTATTAAACATTTCTTTCAATGTAAGTTGTTTAATTTGCTTCATTTCATGTGATAATACTTTCTCTTTAATTCTATTAAACAGACATAATTTCTTGTTTAGTTACAAAATTCCGCTGTTCAAATCCTATAATTGCTGTGTCGAGAATACCGACTAATTTGTCAAACGAAATTTTTTCGTTTTCAATAATTTTTGAGTCACTTTCTTCACTATCGGAAGCGAATTATAATGATGAGGAACTTGATTTAAATCATATCAAAGACTGAGTACATCGAGATGAAATACTACATTTAGTAAAGAATTATAAGCCAAATAAAATAAAAACATCTGCCCTGAAGGTAAGGATAGTGCTGACAGATCAACTTCCAATTCATTGCGTACCGTGTCGTTTCCCTCCCCCTGCAGAGCAGCGTGAAATTGATAAACATATTTCAGAATGATTAGATAATCAAAGGATATATGCCTTTATCCATTTTTTGCAGCAATTCCACTTTCTGTTTATTGGACTTCGAAACATACTTTTGCTTTGTAGATCATTTACATATTAGTAAATATATATCGGAAATTCTATTTGACATAATCGGAAGTTCAAGCTTACTTTTATAAAATTGCTTTAACAGTCTGCAAAAAATAATAAGCTGGATCCAATTCGAAGATTAAGGAACAACGCAATCTGCAACATTAACTGAAATAAATAATTACATAGTTTTAGCTTATACCGTTCGTTATACATTAAACGTGCATGCGTAAACGTATTATGCGCATGCGCACATGTATATTCGCAACCGTAAAGGTGTTACGCGTGCAGAAAGTTTTTAGCTTTGAGGTCCGGATTATGGGTGTCCGAATTAACGACTTTTGACTGTACAGATGAATATTTTGTTTTGATTTGTTTGTTGAATGATTTATTTTGTTTTCCAGTTATTCTGGGGAGGGATCACTGTGTTTTTTAATTCCTTGAGAAATTTTTTGAAAAAAAAAAGGCCATTAGATGTGCCCCAAGGATACTGTTAGTGATATACTATCATCTTTCTGTTTTCAGGCAAATCAGTATACAATATAATAGATACAGGCCTAAATTTGAAGTCACTCAACAGAACTTGGCTATTACAATTACCAATAAATAATACACTTTCATATATATATATATATATATATATATATATGTGTGTGTGTGTGTGTGTGTGTGTGTGTGTGTATGTATGTGTGTGTGTAACATACAAAAATATTAAAGAAAATTATTAATTAATGAATTAATTAATGACTTAAATTTAAATGGCAACAGCCCTTTAAATTCCTAATTTCAATTGAAATACATCCCCCTTTGTTCTGTGTCACTTATCTGCTTTCACCCCATCTTGTGCTTCTCACAGCGAGCCCGGTGCAACAGCAGCAATAATCATACTTATAAAGAAACTATGAACTGCGGGCATCTGGATCCGAGGAGTTTGTGCACATACCTAAAGCGGTTAAAGGTTTGAGAGTATCTGAGGGGAGAGATAAGGTTTTTTTTTAGTGTAAGGTGAGAAAGCAGAGTTTTGTTTTGGAGGGTGATACACGAAATGAAATCAGCTGCATATATTAAGGAGTTTTTTTCAATTTGTTGCATTCAGAAAATGAGGTCCCCTACATTTGCATTTGCGATATTTGAGTTTTCAAGTTTAGGAAAGTTTCCAAAAGTTTTCAAGTTTAGGAAAAACATGCCAGGCTTATTTATTCTCAGCATGCAGATAAAGATAAGTTGAGATTTTATGTTATTATAGAAGTGCATAATTTGTAAATATAACTATATTAAAATATTCAAAAATTCCAGAATGGTAATCTTATTTTGTCATAATTGCCTACACATTCTGTATCGTAGACTATTGCAATCAGGTGAATAAAGAAATAATATCCAGCAATAAGAAAATTTTGAGAGTTTTGTTCATGACACAGAAAGTGGCGAGTTAGCCAGGATTATATTTATATACAGTTGAGAATGCATTGTATAACTTGTATTATATTAATACAGAAGTAGAATATTAGTTTAAATTTTCAATGCAAAGTTATACATTAAATCGTCTGCAATGTGGAAATGTATATTTTACATATGAAATAATTTAGATTTACTGTATATGAATGTTACGACCTATTTTTATTGCACTGAGTGATACCTTTGGGATTACAGAGTAAAGGCTTTTTGAAGGATTTGCCAGGAATTCTCAAAAAGTTATAGATTTAAAGTTTAAGTGGGTAAGCATTTAAAGATAAAAATTAATGTTGATATGCTAAGGAAAAAATGTGCACTGTTGCATAGTGCTTTCACCAGAATGGCTAATATTTTAAAGGAAGAACTTGATAAAGATGATCAGGAGGATAAAGCTGTGTTTAACCCTTTCCGGCACGCTATCTTTTAAAGTTCGAATTTCGATAATAAAAAAAGGTAGGCAGTCTAATTAGGCCTAGAGGAGTACACAAGTAAAATATTGTGGAGATAGCACTTATCGTTTTAATTCTGTAAGTGTGCCTGAAGCAGGCACACTGATTGAATAGAGCTTCGAAAAAAGTGCTGAAACGAGCATTGCTGGGAAGTCCGTAAAAGAGTAAGAGATTTCGCATACGATTAAAAAACACTAGATTCTGAATACCGTAGCAGATTTAGCATTACCCAGGATGTGCCACGAAAAGACCTGCTACTCTATATCCCCCTAAAAAGTTTTTTTTTGGTTATATGATGATTGCATGCACATGAATGGGGAGGAAAGTAACTTGGGTATATGATATTTACATTATTCACATTTCATATTTACACTTTAGTCTATTTTTTTTATGGTGGTACTTTTCAAAGAAAGTGACACCACCTTTAAAAAAGCACAACCCAATATTGCATGTTTTGCATATGTACCGGGATCTGTATCAGATTCACTATCTGAAAGCAGTTCGTGAGCACTTTCAGTGGTTCAGAAATGGTCAGCCCTCTCCGATCCATTTGGAAAATAATTAAAAATCTATAAAAAAAAAAAAAAAAAAAAACCCAACTAATATTATATCTACAATTAGAAATTAATTATAAACTAAAATTAAATAAACGTCTGCAACTCAAAACTATTGAATGTAGTGCTAGCGAAACTTTGAACAAAAGCGAAAGAGAAAATGAGAACTGCTCTAGTGAAAAACCAAACAGCTAGCTGATAAAATTACCCTCGACCTTCAGAAAATCACCCCAACAATTTGCTAGTTGATAACCAAATGTCCCCTTTCCCACACACACACACACACACACAAAAAAAAAAAAAAAAAAAAAAAAAAAAAAAAAAAAGAGAGAGAGAGAGAGAGAAGAAGAAAAAAAAAAAACAAGAAATGAAACACAGATGTGGACCCACCTTTCTATTGTCAATGAATTGACAGATGAGATGCGGAAAAACAAAGAATACAGTCTCTCAGTTGTCCCAGATTCTCGGTGAGCCCTGAGGGTTGTCTGGGACCTCAGGTGTCTGGGAACACCTGAGGTTTGCCGTTCGATTTTAAGCAAGATATCAAGGTAAAAATTTAAAACTAATATAGAATAAGGAGATTAGCATACAACCAAAAAAAAAAAAAAAAAAAATAAGACAGAAATTTCTTTTCAAACAATTCCCTTTATACCCTAAAAAAATCTGGAAGGTTTCTTTGAAAAATGAGGATCTTTAAAAAACTAAACATGGCTAAAATATATGGACTGGTTTGTGGTGAGCTACCATCTACTATAAATAAAGAAGGTTCAGAGTAACCTGTAAATCCTTTTTCATTCAATTTTTCTGTGCATACAGAAGAAAATTTTTTGGTGCCGCAAAGGGTTAAAGATAAAACTGCGAAGATACAAATGATAATTTCTGAGTTGAGAATTCATGATTCAGAGATACTAGATTTATTAATTAAGGGCAAAGCCACTCCAGATAATCTAGAAACCAAAGTAATAAGACGCGAGGAATATTCAGAGGAGGCTTAGCCATGAGGTGAAAGAGAGAACAGATAATGCAGATGACTATAACGTTAATACAAGTTTAACACGGATGGCAATATAAGTGCTTCTAACGAAAAAAGGCAAAAATTGCCAAACATTCAGGGAGCAATTATCAAGTTAACCTATATTTTGGAGGCCAATTTAAGAACACCCATGAAGATAAGGAACTTGGTGATGTTGATTAGTTCCATTATTTAGCTCAATCAATATTACCCAGAACTTGGAATTGATAGATATTTAGCCTTCAACGGTGGAAAACTACCTGAAAGCTATTTCTGCATTTGAGGAGTGTTTTGGCAATAAGGAAATTTTAACTGAGATATATATAAGGGAATTATTAAAATTAATTATCCAAAATGTATGCTTGCAAGGGAAGAATAAGTTGCTTCTAGTGCTCCTGTTTGACAAAATCAAATCATAACTCAGATCTCTCTTCAGGCATAACCCTGAACACTAATGCTTCCTGGTTCTACCCCATGGTCGAGCCCTGTTTATCAGATGAGATGCTTTGGGTATGACAGAGAAGCACTTTGTTCAGTAACAAGGGATCATATCGATCAAGTCTCTTGGAGTTTTTGTGCAAAGAGTTTGAAAGCAAACATACAGTAAAATTTGCCAGCTCTGGATTTGAATTTTTTTTCTATTTAACGTGATGAGCATTTTCAAGATGTAAAATTTAGGAACAAACAAAAAAAGTCACGAGTGCAGCATGTTTACTTGCTAGCAAGGAAAAAAAAATATTTTGTTGGGAAAACTCATAAAAGCTAAGAATGTTTTACAGTTCAATCTATATCCTCAAAGAAAAGGTTAATCAAATTAAGAGAATTAATGTGCAGCCTATGCTGTCTTAAGCCAAAGCATTTTGCAAGGCTGTATCAACAGTTTATTCAGTGCTAGCTATGCCAGCAATCTCATCCCCTAATTTTATGTCCCAAGGTACCAAAGAATATAACTGAGACTAAAGCGAAAAGCAAAGAGTCACTAATGGTATAAAGTACCGTGTCCAACACCCCCTATATATGAACTAACTTATGACTTTAATGGCTAAGGTAGCTGCAGGCGATATAAAGAAGGTCAGGTGCCTCTTGGATTGTGGATCACAGAAACCTTACATTTTACAATCTAGAGTTGAAACTTTAAATCTGAAAAGCCTTTCCTCTCAGAATTTAATTCATAAGCTATTTGGGGGAACAAAATCTAAGTCAATAAATTACAATATTCTATGAGACTTATAATCCAGTTGGGAGAAGCACAGAGTACTAGTTCTGTTTTCTGGATCAAGATACCATTTGTGGAAGGATATCATGCATTCCTAAAGGCCGTCATTGAAGAATACTAGATATTACACAGAATTTGGATTTCAGATGTCGGTGAGGGTCACCCGGAAATGGAAATCTTCATTGGGAGTGATATTTATAGGCAAATACTTACTGGTGAAGTAATTCAGATTAAGGTGGTTTGATAGCCATAAACACTAAAATGGGATGGACGTTGTGTAGGGAACCAGAAGGATCAATTACACGAAGTTTTGAGGGTGCCCAATCCCCATTAGTAACCAATTTTCTGGTTCAAAACATGAAACTGTCCGATATGGAATTTAGAAACTATTGACATTGTAGATGAAGCAAACTGCACATGATTTCCTAAAGTTGAAAAATATCAAGTGATGCAGGAATAGTTTCTGAGGAGCCTTTGCAGAACTGAAGGCAGTAGATATTGCATGAGTTTACCTTGGGTTAAAAAATTTCCCCCTGACATTCCCTACAACAATCATATTGCAGAAACGAGACTCTTTGCACTACAAGAAAGTTAAATAAATCTGATTAGTTTAATATGGTATTCAAAGAATGGCTGTTTGAAAATGTTGTAGAAATTGCCCTAGAATTGGGAAGGAACGAAGATCAGTATTTAAATCATCTGGTAATAAAATTAAGTAGCCTCACTACAAAATTAAGCCCATATTCAATGTGAAGCAAGAAATCTTAGCCATTCTGACAGCATGGATGGATGACACCGTAATGATAGATGCCATAAGACATACTTGAAGAACAGTTGTCAGACTTTGAAAGGGGTTGCATCATACGGCTAAAAGAGGCCACTTGGTCAAACAGGTGGATCAGATAGCATATAGGTTGGAGAATCAGCCAGCATATAATTTGGAGAAATATGGCCGTTGACCATTACTGGAACCAGTGGATCAGCAAAATCATAGTCAGCAGCCGTAGTGACTCAGGGCATCCTCTCAGGCCACCAATAAGCAAGATGACTGCATAATCAGAAGAGCTGCCATGTCTACACCAACAATTATGCTATCACCGATTCAATGCCATTCGTCAACTCATAGGGAACTCAGAATATCCACGGATAGGATATGCAGAAGATTAGGTCTTGCGGGCCTCAGATCTCGACATTCATTAAGACACTTGCCATTGACAATTCACCATAAGCAGTGTCATCTTACATGGTGCTGCTCTTGCTCAAGCTGGAAAATGTCCGATTGGAGAAATGTGAGCTTCAGTGACGAATCATGCTTATCTCTCAATGCTGATGACCACTGCATATGTGACTACAGATGGAGAGGTGAGCAGTTCAATGTACCATTTGTTTTCTAGAACACAGGGTGTGACAATCTGGCAACAATCAACTGGAACAGCCATTCACTATTAGTCATGCTGCAAGCAATTCTGTCGGAAGTAAGATGACAACAGCTTGCAGCCCATTGTACTGCCTATGCTGGAACACTTGGCCACATACAGCACAACCTTCCCAACAATGCCTTCAACATGTTAATGTCCTTAAGTAACCTGCCAGATCTCCACACCTGTCACCTATGAAACATGTCTGGGACATATTGGGCAGGCAAATTCAACCATGTACAAATACGTCCCAACTCACTGACCAACTCCTCCACTGTGGAACAATCTACTGCAGAAGGACACTGGCAACTTAACAGACTCCATGCCTCATCAAATATGGGCCTTGTATAGATGGCATTGCAACACAGTATATTTATAAATGGTATACATACAC
This sequence comes from Stegodyphus dumicola, assembly GCF_044657685.1. Taxonomy (NCBI): domain Eukaryota; kingdom Metazoa; phylum Arthropoda; class Arachnida; order Araneae; family Eresidae; genus Stegodyphus; species Stegodyphus dumicola. The sequence goes on from NC_140776.1 coordinate 138,476,654, forward strand.
ACTATTTAAAAAATCTGAATTACTTATAACAAAATTACTAGTTTTTAAACTCATCACACCAATTAATTAACATCTTCTACTAAAAGCTAATATCTAACTCTTTTCAATAATACAGAGACAACTATTTACTTTTAGTTTAATAAATTTTATACCAAATGTTAAAATTAAATATACGTCCCCTATTCTTCTTATAAAATTTATCTCGTTTGGAATCTAGATTGTTATTAAGATTTATACTAAAACAAATTCTATTTTAGAGTATTCTCAAATAGTGTCTTCTGTTAATTTATTACTATGTATTCTGTTAATTTATTGTTGTAAATTAATTATTATATCTGGAGTAAGTAAAATTATAGTACATTAAGATAACTTTCAGAAACTCAAATAACGATACTTACTTGTGGCCCCACACAGGTTCAAAATTATGAATCTGAAAAAAAGAAAAATATTTTGAAAATATGTAAAACAATTTACACAAAAAGATATTTAATGATAATTACATCAAAATACAGATTTTAATTTCTAATAAATTTGAAAACTTCAAAAGGGGACAGGGATCTTTTTCCTCTTTTTAAATTAAAGTAGTTTATTTTTTTTCCAAAATTATGAAGAGTTAATTAGATATATATATATAGATAGATAGATAGATAGATAGAATTATTTTTCCTTCCTCTTGCATCACCATTGTTAATGAAACCATAATCAATGTTACTTTTGGGGACAGATGATTTAATGAGTAGCAACTGCCTAAAATCTAATTCTAAAAAGAAATACTAGACTAAAAAATATTTATATATAAAAATTTTATGTCTGATCTTGAAAGCACCTTTGCAATGTTTACTACCATCAAAAATTTCAGATCAATCCAAAAATTTCAATAACAAAAATTTGTATCATGATTAATTACACTGAAATCTTTCACAGTGACCATCTCTTCACCAAAACTATCTCTAATAATGAGCCAACCTTTCTAAGAGCGTAATTAAATAATGGCACTGTACATTATTTATAGTCAAGTTTCATGGCAACTCAGTATCTTCATAAAAAGACCAAAATCATCTGAAATGATGGTTGACCATTTCAGAGAAGTTTTACTGTACATGCTTGTAATTTAATAGATACTAGATATTACACAAATAATTAGACTAATTCAAAATAGAACTCAACATTTTATTTATAACATTTAATATACATTAGCATACAGTGAATTACAAAACAATGTTTAGCTTTTTCTATAATGAGACTAAACTTGGATTTTTGGAGATACAGCCTAAACTGCAGACAGCTTCAAAAACAAACTGCATTTCATATGCAAAGCTTATACACTGGCAGGAACAATTAAAGGAACAAATAGGAAAAATTCATGAAATTTGAATGATTTTTTTCAGTTAAAAGCATGGAACATAGGAATAAATATAAAAATGAAACTGTTCATTAAAGAGAATTCAGCTGCAGTCCATGGCATTCCAATAAGTATGATCTTGGCACCTTTGTAATACCTGATATATGTAGGAGTGTGATTACCCCCGACCAATATTCAAGCTCTACAGCAGGTTTACATACTGTGTATTATGTCAGAATTCTTGCAGTAACAAAGTCTTTTCATAATAAAAAGCACCCAGAAGCTTTTGAAGAGCATGCCAGATAAGGGTCACAACAATAAAAATTGGCATCATAGTGCATCCCACATGCATTCCATTAGATTGAAACTGAGGGGGAAAAAAAAAGAAAGAAAACAAGAGGGTCACTTCTTTCACTGGACTTAATCGGTCACTAGTGCAGCACTATGTGGATGAGCATTATTGTCCATTAGGGGGAAGTTATTACAATTGCACCCCAAACCACTATATATTTCAGCATATGTAGTTGCACTAGTAAAAATTCACACATCAGTGCAGCCATTCAAAATGATGTCCATCCATATCATGATTCTACAACCTTTATACCAACAACTTTCATGAATGTTTTCAGGCTTATTTTACATGTTTTGTTCCCTTCAGATTATTAATCACTCTCCAAATAAAAATGAAACTGTTCATTAAAGAGAATTCAGCTGCAGTCCATGGCATTCCAATAAGGATGATCTCGGCACCACTGCAACTGTATTCATTTTGCTGCAGATGCGAATTTAATGGGACACAAATTCCTCTAATTCATTCAACAAAAATGGGCCTTTGGGATTGTCTTCTCCTACGTAGTCTGTCACTCACAATATATATATAAACTCACAAATATATATACACTGAAACCTCGTTGCATTATGACCACCTGTTTTATATGAAGCAGGACCACTTTTCGCCCTCAAAACTGCCATCACCCGATGAGGTTAATAGGTGGTCTCGATAAGGTGCTGCTGATAGGTAGTCTGAGATATCTGGTACCAGGCACTCACCCACTGGTAATGCTATTCCCGCACATTGAGCGATCCCAGTGCATCCAACATGTTTCCACGAATCAGGTTTTCTATGCGGAACCACACATCACCATGAATCGGGTTTTCTAGGTGGAACCATAAGTGTTCAATTGGATTCACATTAGATGAATTCAAAGACCAAGACATGACTTGAAATTCACTAAAATGTTCCTCGAAACACTCCCTGCTGATTCGGCCCTAATGCATGGTGCATCATCTTGTTGGTAAAGGCCATCACCCATCGGTGTACACCATTGCCATGAAATGCTTGCAATGATGTACACACAGTGCACAGACATCAAGGATTGTTCTGTAGGAATGATGGTTCCTAATATGCCCCATGAAAGCATTGCACACAACATACTACTGCTATTACAGTCTGGTATCTGGCTAGCTGTGCTGCTGGGTGACAAGGTTTAGGCTGGAAATCAGCATATTCATACTTGCTCATCAATGTCATTGATCAGAAAATGTGATTCGTTGGACCAGGCAACTTTGTTCCATTCTTTTTTGGTCCAATGCTCATGTTCTCTGGCCCATTATGGGTGCAGTGAAGTGCCATCAGTACAGGGATGCAATTCGGGCATTGGTTGCATAGGTTAATGCATAGCAGTGGATGCTGCACTCTGTGTTGATGCACACTATCTGGGTTACCACTGCTGTAGCTGCTGGTGATTACAGCCATTGCAGATCTTCAATTTGGCGAAGAAAGTATGACAGTCTATACTCTCCTTTGAAATAAATGTGATGTGGCAAAAAAACCACTGGTCAACGACTTGTCATTTCACCATCCATACACCACTTTTGATAGTTACTCACAACTGCTGCACATGAGCAGCCCACCAAATACACCATTTCTAAAATTGATGTTCCCAGGCACCCATGCATAATGATTTGACATTTACAGAAACCTGATAAGTCAGCTGTTTTCCTCTATTATGTCGCTACACATTCTACATGTGAAAAAACAGTGCCCATGGGTTACCTTTCATAAGACTACTTGATAAAGCAACTATAAAGAATTTTTATGGCTGTTCTTTTAATTTTCCAATCAATATATATCATTGCATATCATTTGACTGTCATCTCAGTATCATGTATTTTGGTATAAAAGAGCCGAAGTTTCAATGACGGAATAGAGAATTTTTTGAAAAAGAAAAAGAATGCTTACTTTCCATGGGTCAAGTTTACTATGATCCCGTTCGGCTTCTCCTTTCAATTTCATTTGATTTTCAGGTGTAAATTCACCTTCCTGTAGACGACGTTTCCATTCTTGGCAGGCCCGTGCAAAAAACTCGTTACTTAGTGCAGTTGCAGTTAGCCGTACAGAATAATCAGGTCCAATCATTCTGTCAGCCTGAGGTAATAGTTGAACCAGTCGATACTGATAAACAGCAGGTAATGAAGCAAAAGTATGCTTATTTAACAATGCCTGCAAAATAAAAAAGTAAAATATGAAGTTAATGATATTAATTAAAAAAATTAGAAAAATGTAATATACTTATTCCCATTTCCTCTGGATGCACTGACTTATTTAGAAAGTCAATTTGCATTGTTAAGTCTAACTCCAGAAAACAAAATTGCATAAATTAAGCACGGTTTTTAGTACATTATGAGAGAAACATTCAAGTAGTAGTCAGAGTTACTTTATCATTTTATTGCTTCCCATTTGAAGCATAAAAAGTGTTTCACTAAAGGATACATAAAACATTCGACTCAAAAGTTAAATTCTAAGACAAATGCATAAAACCAATAAGACATATATTCCGATATACCCAAAAATTTAAATAAAAAGTATTAAGAAGCATTGAGAACATTCTCGTGTGTTTACATCAGTTAATAGCCAGCTCTGTTTATTTACATTAAACCATGATTTCTGCTTTGATTTAGAAATAAAATGATGGTCAACATTCTCCACTCTTGAAAATTCCACCATAACAAACATGGGGCAACATCTACTGGCAGGGGGGAAAGGATTTAAAAAAAAAAAAGCTACTAATTAATTTTCTGTTTAAAAATTCATATGTGGTACACACACCATTAGAGTCAATTTAACCTTTTAACTGTCATGCCCGAAACACTGGTGTTCGAAAATGTCACGCCCGAGAAATACTCGGACGTGACATTTTCGAACAAAACTTTAAAAATTTTACCCATGTACTTCAAAATATCAATTTTTAACTACTTAAGTATATTTTATTTTGTACTAAACATTTGATTTTTCCAATTAAAAAATTTGACAATTTGTGTACCCAAATCATCAAAATAACTTGACAGTTAAAGGGTTAAAGGGCAATTCATATACAACTTGCCTGGCTCTGAAATTACTGGCACAGCAGATGTACGTCTGTCCTGAAAGAGTTAATGCTGCATTTATTCTCTAACATTTAACCCTTTTGAGATGGGAAGCACAAACACATGCTTATCCCTGAGCCCGGCAGTCTCTTTTGCGAATGTCTGGCCCCAGACGGAGGGGTTTTTGCTAAGCCTAAATCCATGAAGAAGCAAGAAACGTACTCATTGCCCGGCTGGCACGCTGGTGTGCCAGAGCATTTTCTCGTGATATAAACATTAGCATTTTTATATCCCTTCGAATCTTTTTTGTTTCTTATTTTGCTACTATATACAGTCTTTTAGGGTTACTATGCGAGGTTCTATTACGTTTTGCATTGCTTTTATTTCGGAAAACCTTCAGTTTATTTATGTACCTTATGCGACTTCAGTTTATGGCAAGCAAGCGTTTTTTATTAGATAAATAAGCCAATCAGTGATATGAATGAGAGAGATGACTAAGGATTTAGAAAGTGGTGTGTGTGTGTGTGATTATGGCAAATGCATTTTTATTTAAATTAATTATTAAAATGTAGAAAAAGTATTCTTAAGAACTGCGTTTATCGCTTAGTTTGTTAGTTAGTAGAAAAGAGATTAAATTTGAAAGTTAAAATATTTTAGGCTTTACTGAATGGCAGCAGCATGGCAAGAGGAAGATAATAGTATTTTATTGCAGGTTGTATCAGCACTTTGTTTTCTAATACCTAAGTTTCTTGATTAAAATTGAAAGATAAATATCTTTCATCTTGTCGAACGGAAATAACCTTGCGCGCTGGAGATAAAATAAAGTTTTATTTCGAGCACTATTGCTGCTGCTCTGTTTAAAAGCACTAAGTTTGTTAGTAAAAAATCCATTAAACTCACGCAAAATCTGAAATAAATAAAAAACAAATTCGAAATTCAAAATTCAGGCTTCGAGCTGCCCATGTTCTGGAGGAGGACTTTTTGTATTCCAAATTGGGTGGCTCCGGGTGCCACCTTTTTTCGATAATGCGAAGAACATTTGTATACACATACATCCTCGCATGCTTTAACAGAGATTAAGACCCATTAATTAAGACCCATTATTAATTTGTTCGCTTCTTTAAGTTAAAAAAATTTACAGTAAAACTCCAGTTATCCGGTACCCTAATTATTGAGACCACTTATTACGCCTTTAAGACAAAGAAAATGACATATTTTAAGTAGCTATTATATTAATTTAAACAAATGTATATCATAAAATACCTAATAGCATAAATGGCTATTTTATAAATGGGAAAGGAAAAGCGATTATGGTGTGCTTACAGGTTTACTGTTTTTATTAAACTTCAAAAAGTATATAAAGATTAATTTTATGTGTGTATGTGTATTTAATTATGGCAAAGCACACTAGGGCTATCTGCCTAAGTGGAGGGAAAGCCTTCGTGGAGGACTTTCTAAGGGAAACTGGCTCGTATACACGTTACACATGGGGAAAACCACGAAAACGCCCATGCAGCCAGCCCGTTCGCGGGATTCGAACCTCGGACCGAACTACCAGTGTTCAGCGACTTTACCGCTCGGCCGCTGGTGGGCCGATTTAGAAAGTGGTATTTCTAGTGATTCTCATATAGACATTTTGCCAGACACTGAGCTCACTGAGTGTCTATCTTCCAGTTCACATGAAAGGCTTTATATTTTGTAAACAGACTTGAGCTCACTGAGTGTCTATCTTCCAGTTCACATGAAAGGCTTTACATTTTGTAAACAGACTTTCTTGTATTTTTTTATTAATTTAAAAGTTTATTAATGTATTTTATCAATTAAAACTCTGGAATAATTTGAATAGCGTTTCCGAAAATTATTGCTCAAAATGAGCAATTTTTTTAAATATATTTTCATTTAAAGTAAAGGAAAAAGGTATTTAAATGCTAATTTTAACATATACAGTGGTGGCCAAAATTGTGGACACTTATGGAAATTTTTATGTTTTTGAACTTTGTATGCTTATAGAAAACAATACGTTTCACAAAATACAAACTTGTATATATTATTTTAAAGAGAATTTATCACTGAATTTAATACAAAACACAAAATTCAATTATTTGCAATACAAAAAAAGTTAAAAGATAATAGTTATCGATATACATTAGATAGTGATGATTGCAGTGAGTTATCAGTACTTAGTAGGTTACCCTTTATTTTTTATTACAGCTTCACATCGAAGTTTGAGCTGACAAGAGTTTTAAGCTCTTCTTTCGTTATTACATGATGCCAGGAAACAATTATAGCCTCAATTAGTTCTCTTTTATTTGATGGGCGCCTCATTCGGACAAACGTTTTCAAACGGTGCCACAAATTTTCGATAGGATTGAGGTCAGGACTGTTTCCTGGCCATGACAACAATTTAATGCTCTTTTTACGAAACCACTCTTTCAATATTTTGGCCGTGTGGCAAGGAGCAGAATCCTGCTGAAAAATCAACGAAGCATTGTTGGGAAAGAGATCGCTGATGGAAGGTAAGTGTCAATGTATTTTCTGGCATTCAGTGTCCCATCGATGACATGAAGGCGATCAATACCATCTGCTGACATGCATGACCAAATCATAACACTAACTGGGTTCTTCTCAGTTGCTTGAATGCAGTCGATGTAGCTCTTCTCCTATTCTACGTCTTACATATTTTCGTCCATCACTACTGAATAACGATATCTTAGTTTCATCACTCCATATACCTTGTGACCACTGATCATCTGTCCAATTAATGTGTTCCTTTGCCCACTGTAGTCTTTTTTTTTTTCGTTGCTGAAAATTAAGATAAGGCTTTTTTCGTGGAATTCTACCTCTCAGTCCAACATCTGTTAATCTTCTCCTGATTGTTTTTGAAATGACAGAAACACCAGCATCATTCAGATCACTTCTGATGGCCGCTGATGACATTTTTCTATCTTGGAGACATAGACTTTTTATTCTTCTGTCATCAATAGATGTGGTGCACCTTTTTTGGCCTTTTCCTTCTTTGTTTTTTATTAATTTGTCTCCTGATATCGTAAACAAAACTTTCGGACTTCAGATGTAGTCACTGAACCACCCACCTGTCTTGCAATTTCAGCATAGGAAAGACCACTTTCTCGTAACACAATAATATTACATCTCTTTCTAAGTGTCCAATCTACTCTTTTATTTGATGTCATTGCTTCTTGACTAAATATTAAAAATTTTTACAAAAATTCCAACTTGTAATTGCAGTGTATAAGAAATAGGTCCTCCTTCTACAGAACAAAGCAAAATAATAAATTGTTTCAAGTGTAATCTATTTTGAATTATTTCATGATAAACTTAGCACTGACGAATCAACGGTTTCACATTACAGTAGTGGATCAGTATTTGTATGTCACTGAAATGATAGTTTTTAGTGATTGTTTCTTCAAATTATTGCTCTCATATTTCAATCCAGTTATTCATATGCAAAAATGAAAAAAAAATCAGATCTACAACAACCAAATTTGATTCATATATACAATTCTGGAATGGGCTGATCTGACCTATTAGGTAGATGTTCAGCAGTTACCATCCCCAACTTCACAGTAAGAAATAGAGGTGGAATTTATCTGCAAATGGATTAAATATGGCTGCCGTGGCTGGATGGTCTTACATCTAGCACCTCACAGAAAAAAGAACCAACTCACTCACCTGGAGTTTCATCTAGAAGTTACAATCACACTTTTACAAACTGTAGCCAGAAAGGATGAACCTCAACCAGGATCAATGCTCACCACCATATATCACAGTGGAAGATGGATAGTCATTATCTCATGGCAACAATTCAAGTCAGTTGAGCACAATAAATGTAAGATTAGAATGTAATGAGTTAAGATAAGGCTCATAACTGCTTTCTAGAATAACATGGAATACAGGTATAAATTTTTTCATTTAAATTTATAAATTTTAAGCTGAATTTATATATACGCTTTCATTTTAAATAAATCCTTCATGATATCATACTATTTTGCTCATTATTCAATATATTCCATTTTCAAGATCAACATGGTAAACTAAATAATCAGAAGTGGGCAATGTTTCTAATTGGGAACATCATGAAAAATTATGTATAAGAATTGTTCTCCCTATAAAACTAAAGCATTAGAAAATGACATAGGTTAAAAAAGTAACTAAAAATATACGTGGATCTAAATTTAGCCTTTAACAGTGTAAAGATTGTGAATTATACATAAGGGAAACAGAGTTATGCTTTTCCGGAATGGCAATATCAGCATAAAAATATGTGCTGACTAAAGTTATGCAAAGATCCAGAATTATAAATAAAGGAAACAGAGTTAGGCTTTGCGGGAATGGCAACATCAAAAGATGTTCTAAAGATCTCATATAAAAAAATTGTACTAAAAGTTTTGATTGAGATGGAGAAGTAATATGTTTGTGCTTTCAAAAGATTAAATAAAATTTATTAATATTATGAAATATCTATTTTTATTGATAAAAACCAAATTTTCATTCACTGAATTTCAATGCAGGGCAGGAAGATGAAATTTCATCCCAGTATGAAATGAATGAATAGAAACCAGAAAGTTTAGTGGCACAGCTGATTATTATTATTCTGCAGGTTACTAGGTGAGAGCTCTATTTTGCAAATGCATGCTCCCATGTATTTAAGTAATAATTATTTGGGTGAAAATATTCCAGAATTACTTAACTGAATTACTGTTTTCCATCATGGAATATTAGTTCGTTTACTTGTTAAAGTAATGAATATGCAGGTGTTCTAAAGTAACTTCGTTTTACTTGTCAGAGTAAGTTCATTCTAAATAAAACCGTTAAGAATGGATTCTGCTGTCTTAATTTTCATCCCAGATAATTAAAAACTTGTTTTAATATAAATAAATTTATTGTGTATGTGGAAAAAGAAGTAGTTTATTAAACTTTTAATTTTGATATTCTAATGCATGCAAGTGAAAATTTTATATTCTTTTTACGAATTGTAAAATATTGTGTAGAACACATAAATCTGTTTGAGCTAAAATATTATTTGAATCAAATAAAATAATGATTAAAAAAAGATTGCTTTGTCTAAGCAAGAGTCGAATTAATAAAGTCAGAAAACATTATCTGGCATCATTATATGATGGAAATTTTTAGGTATCATATTTCAACGAAAATATTCATTTTAACCACTATCAAATACCATTTAACACAGTTTTTGCGTGACATCTGTACATAAGGGCAGAATAAAGGCTCTTTTTCTCAAAGTGGATTGCAAAAAGGATTTAAAATGGATTCAGAAGAGATGATTTTCATGACGTCTGTATGTACATCATGCATACGTACGGGACTTTCAGAAACAAATCCTTCTCTGTTCAGAAGATGCCAAGAGTATACCTATCTCATAAGAAAGACGAGCCAAAAAAGCTAATTTCCAAACTAACTTGCTACAGCTGTGTGAAAGAAGATCTTACATCTAAATTCTGCACCAAAGTCGGCTACCAAGAAATACACCTGCAACAGCTTAAAAACAATTTAATCCAAATAAAAGCAGCGCTTGCAGAAAAGGAAAAACCAGAAGATCTCTATTCACGTGTCAAAATCCGTGGATGTATCTAGAAACATAGCTGATTTGAAACTTGTCAAAGTTAAATACGGGGCTATTATTTTTAATGGAATCGTAGACATGGGAACACAAATTTCAGTAGTCTGTGTGAGAATGGTTGATGACATACTTTGTGAAGGAGAAAGTAAAATAGAGATATCTTCTGGTTTTGGTGAGAACAAAATTATTCCATCGAAAACTGACGATGAGCTTCAAGGTGGAGTGCCCATTACCTGTGCTGTTTTAAAAAAAACTAGTTACCAACTTGTTATTGAGTTCCTCAGCTTATGAAATGCTCTGCAAAAATATTGAACTGTGTCAATGATTATCAGTGGGATGCATCTAACTTAGAGTGTGAAGAATCAGACGATGACCCCTAACAACCAGCTGGTAAAAACATTTCAAATTTAACTATTATTAATCAAATTTCACAAGGAGACATATAAATTGTGAAAACAAAACAAAATAAGACTAGAATTTAGAGCACTTCAGGAATAAGATGAGACTCTGAAAAAGTGTTTTGAATGGATGAATAAAAATGAAAATTCATATACTTTTTGATAAAGGCATATTACTTCACTCTGAATGCATCTGTGGTAAAAACATTAAGCAAGTTGTGTTGCCTTTAGAAAAAAGAAAGGAAGTTCTGAGAACGGCACATGAAATCCCTCTGGCTGGACACCTCGATGAGAAGATGAGGATCAACGAAGAAAGATGTTCAAAAGTTCAACCTATCATTAGACTAGAAACATCTTTTGAAGTATGGAGAGTGAATTTTATCGGAATCATTAAAACCTCCATCGGGAAGAGGTCATTGGTTTGTGATATGTGCAGTTGACTTATGCACCAGATGGACAGAAGCCACTGTCATCAAAAAGATATGTGTGACCCCCCCCCCAACATGCAACGTTTTGATGAGGATTTTTTCTAAAACTGGATTTCCAAAAATGCTTTGTTCCGACCAGGATGCTAATTTCACAGCCAAACTCATCCAAGCTTTTGAGGACCTCTTTGGTGTATCTTCTCTATTCTCCATGCCAGGACACCCAGAAAGTATAGGTGCTGCTGTTGGGATAGAACCTTAAAAGAGGTGATGAACGAAAATATCCAAGAACATTGGAGATGTTGGGATTTGCATCTTCCCTATCTCCTGTTCTACTACACAGAAGTGCCACATAGCACCACTGGTTTTGTCTTCCTTCCAGATGGTTTATAGAAGAATATCATCAGGACATTTATCCTTGCTGAGAGAGATCTGGACAGGTGAATGTAGCATTCCAGTCACAGCTTCCCGTACAGTTGAAAATTATCTACAAGATCTTTTAGAAAAATTAAGACAAGCTCGTGACATTGCATCAGCAAACTAAAAATATCTCAAGAAGAATACACTTCAAGATATAACTTACATTCTAAAGCAAAGTCTTTCAATGTGGAGGACAATATCCTCATGTTAATGCCATCATCACTGCATAAACTGCTCAACACTTGGCAAAGACCAGATAATGTAATCGAACTTACAGGGCCACACTCCGTCAAAGTCGAAATGGAAAACGGAAGTATAAGAGAACTCCACATAAATAAGTTAAGACCTTATATTGCTCATGTAAATCATGTTGGTATCATTTCTATCTAAGATGAAGAGTTTGGAGATATCCACTATACATCATCAGATCCTATGAATAAATCTGCTGAAGATATCTAGATCCACTTACAAAATTTGAACGGTGACTAAAACGTTACCAATGAAAAAGATTATTTAAGTTATTAAAATCTTATGCCAATGTTTTTGGTAACAAACCGGGCCAAGCCAATGTCGATGTTCTTGACATAAAGGTTACAGTCGACTGTAGTCCAAAAGTAGTGTGCCTGTTTCGCTTCAAGACGAAGTTGATCATCAACTTAAAGAACTGCTACAATGGGATCTTATAGAATCCAGTGACTCTGAATGGGAACATTATGTGGTATGTGTTTCAAAAAAGAATGGTATCATTAAACTATGCATAGACTTCAGGCTTTTAAATAGCTTTACAGTTCCTAACGCCTATCTGATGAATATTGCTAAAGATTTACTCTTTGAAATAGAGAAAGCGAAATTCATAACAGTTTTCGATTTAACCAAGGAACATTTGCAAATCCCAATGAAAGAAGAAGGCAGACCTTACACATTGTTTGTCACTTATTCTGGGCATTACCAATGGAAAATTCTTCCTTTTGATTTGAAAAATGACAGAAGTACCTTTAAAATATCCATGGATAAGGTACTTGCAAGCCGTAAGAATTATTGCCATTCATACATTGATGATGCGGCAATATTTTCTGAGACTTGGGATAACCACCTCCATCACATCAACCAAATGTTTCAGACTCTAAGAAACATAGGTCTGAGAGCATATATTATTTTGGAAAAAAGCACATGAAGTTTCCAGGTCAGGTACTAGGTTCTGGCTCTCACTCTCCAGATCCTGAGAAAGTAGAAGTCATCTGGAATCTGTCTAAGCCTACCACTAAAACAGAAGTCTTTGGGCTAGCAAGTTACTATAGAGATTATATTCCAATTTTTTCTGAAATAGTTTTGCCTCTAACAAACATTACAAAAAAGAGTGTTTCAAATAATATTCTACAAGACTTTAAAACCAAACTTAAGGAAGACCTGATTAAAATCCATCCCTGCATACTCCAGACATCAACAAGCCCTTTCAATTCTTTACAGATGCATCCAGTCATTATAAAGCCCATAGAATTTTTCAGCAAAAAACTAACTCCCTGTCAACATCGATAGTCATTCATCAAAAGAGAAGCATTTTGCATCATCGAAACCTTTAAAAAATTTGACACTTGGATTTTCGGTGCTAAACTGCAAATTGTGTCTGACCACAATCACCTCACCTACTTGAACCAAAGTGTCCCTCATGGTACTAAACTGTCTCATTAGGCCTTAGCATTACAACATGACTGTGATCGCAAAGGTAGTTCACATGGGAATACTGATGCCTTATCAAGGTTAAGAAGTTAACTTGTAATCAAAATTAAATTATAAAGAAAACTTATTTTCACTACACAAATTTAAAATACTTTCAACAGTTTTAATTTAATATTGTAGTATTAACTTCTGATAGTGTGTATATGTCATATACTATATGTAGTATTTATAAGTTAACACAGCCACCAGAGGGCCTCACCTATGCGCCAGCAGCAAGAGCGAGGTGAAAGAGGAGTATGGCATATAGACAGACAGTTGTCTATCCCACGCGAAGGTAACTTGACTGCATATACGACAGTTAGTGCAAGTAGGCGCTGAGCTGCTACTTAAATTCTAAAAGTGATAAAGAACGGTGTTTATATCTAACAAGTGCTAGAAGGCGCAAGAGAACTTGTATTTAATTCAATCTGTACCTTTTCTGTTATTTTCATTAAATGTCCTGTGGTGTGGAAAACGTTGTATATATATGTGATATTTTGGCAGTCGTGATGAAGCTTAGCATCAAAGTGCAGGCATTACTTTTGCAGAGTGGTAAGGCAAAATCCAAATCACGAGACAAGATAATTTAGCTTTTAAATGCACATCTTTATTCCATAGCTTTAATTCAATTTTCACCGTCGATCATGCTTTACTTCATATGAAATTCTCCAAATTACACATTCAATAGCGATTTAAACTAAGTACGATTGAATTTAAACTTTCTGCGTCATGACTATTCTAATAAAAGGAAAAATAGATTAAGCAGCAGCGAAATGTATAGCACAGGAGGAGAGGCGAGCTTCTGTCCGAAAAATGGCATGCATTCATTATTTATAGTAGCAGTTACGTAATAGGCTAGCTTATTCTAGAAGGTACTGGTTTAGGGAAAAGGTCCTAAATTGCCGAAAATTAATTAAAGGCTGCTGGTTCGCATAGAGCAAAGCCATCGTATTTTTTTTATATTTTACATATATATATAATTTCATATTTGTTTTTTTATATTAGTATGTGTTCATTAAATAATTTTATTTTGGGCAGCTGCACATTTTGGAAGTCTCACTTATATTTCATTACTTGAACAGAAACTGTGTAGCTGTTGTTCCCCCGCCCCTGGTTACTGCATTTTTCAGACTCTCTCTCTGAACTCTAAGCAGCATTGTCTCTAACCCTTTGTAGTGACTACACATTAAAGTTGGTATTTCAACAAGAAAAGTTGTATGCAGTCTATCTAGGCCTAAAGGAGTATACAGATAAAATTTTGTAAAAATTGCACTTACTGTTTCAATTCTGTGGGTGTTTTATGAGGTGGAACACTGCGCCAACAGAGCTCTTAAAAGTGCGACTAAGCGAGCATTGTAGTGAAGCAAGGAAATTAGTAGAAGCTTATGTATAGTAATGAAAAAACAATGTATTATGGCTGTATACATGGTTTTCTGGATATACACAATATTCTTGGATATATATGGATAAATGAGATAAATATATGTATATACACAAGTCCTATATACAAAAATATTTACAAATTTTTCGATTTCATAGCTTCGTGAAATTTTCAAAGCATGTTACATCTTTTTGATAGAAGCACAAACCAACTTTGCAAGTTTTGAACAAAAAACTTGTTTTGTGCGGCTTCTGTTCTGTGCAACAATATGTTAAGAATTCCAAGTAAAAAGAAAGAAAAAAGAGGAAAAAGAAACTCTTTCCTCTTCGGAAAGAGTTTTCCTGCCATTTATGGAAAATTAATAATAGAAAATTAACTGCAATTAATATTAACAATAAAGAAAAATAAGCTATAAGATATACATACACAAAAAGTACTTACACAATTATTGTAAATAAACGGGAATGAGACTAAAAAGCGATAGCAAAATAATTCGCGCAGCTCCCCTAAGTAAAGATGACTCAAGCAACTGATAAAATTCCCATCTGAAAACTAATAACAAAAATTTCAAGTTGCCCATATTAGGGCTTTCATAGCACAAATCACACCTCCCCCCTCAAGACTGCTTTGTTTGAATTCATTCCCCCAAAACAATGTAAATAGAAAACATATACAACATCTGTCTTAGAAACATATGTTTTCTCCCAAGACAGATGTTCTGATGCGTAATAGCATGAGATCGCTAAAGGCGCAGTGTTCCCGCTAATGGAACACCCCGTTTTATTTAATGATTCTTCACATGCTTTTCGTATGAAAAATGTAAAAAAAAATATAACAAATAATATAGAGTAGAGCCAACAAAATTATACGGATTTTTTTTTTTTTCAAACAAATTTTTTTTGCACCACAAAAAATATAGAAAATAAGTGGATTTTAATAGCACATCATAAATGAAAATTCTGGGTCTCCTTGCAATATGCTGCCACCTACTATTTAAAAAGAGAAGTTTGAAGTATATTATAAAGGCATTTTTATCCATTTACGGTTGAATTTAATGGTTTCAGAAGCAATTCAATTTGGGTGTTCCATGTAGTGGAACACTGAACAACAAAGGGCTAATGTGACTAATGTGCTTCTCATGAAGGGACTTGTAAAGATTGTTAATTATAAATAAAGGAAAAGAGTTATGCTTTTCCTGAATGGCAACAAAGAATAAAAAGACATTCTAAGATCTGACTTAAAGTTATGTAAAGATCATGAATTATAAATAAAGAAAACAGAGTTATGCTTTGCCAGAATGGCAACATCAGATGTTCTAAATATCTGATATAAAAAATTTGTACTAGAAGTTTTAATTAAGATGGAGGAGTTATTGCTTTGAAAAGATTAAATAAAATTTATTAATATTATCAAAGATGCATTTTTATTGC
Source organism: Stegodyphus dumicola (assembly GCF_044657685.1). Classification (NCBI taxonomy): domain Eukaryota; kingdom Metazoa; phylum Arthropoda; class Arachnida; order Araneae; family Eresidae; genus Stegodyphus; species Stegodyphus dumicola. Next base: position 138,492,731 of record NC_140776.1, read on the forward strand.
CTAGAACCGAATTTTAACTGAAATGAAGTGCAGAAAGATGAAATTTCATCTCAGTATGAAATGCTGAATAGAAACCAGAAAGTTTACTAACACATTAAGAGCAAAACACTAAAATAGCATGTTAATGATAGTAGCGTAAATGCTTGAAACACAAGAGTAAAAGTAAATTTTAAATAAAAGGTATTCTAAGAAAACAAAGGAAGTCAAATACTCTTTCTCTAAAGTCAGGGTACGAGTTCAAAAAATGAGGGGTCTCCTGATATTTGAAAATTAACACAGAATCCTATAATAACTTCTGCTTTTCTGTTTTAGTAATATGACGTGTGTTTATATCAGAGAAGACTATGCTGGGCATGTCTGAACTGCTATATTTAAGCTATCTTATGAAACTAATCTCACTTGCATTCCAATATTTATTGCAATTTCCTTTACATAAATGCTCTGAACTGAGGATAAATGAAACTACAGATACAGATGCTTGACTTTAATATCTTAAACATATAAAAAAAGGGTGGAACAAAACCAGACAGCTAACATGACGCCTCTACTGACCAGAATAGAATTATAGCTTTTATTTGCACAAATGTAAATATAGGTATAATATAACAAATAACTTTAATGAACATTATTTCAGATAATATGTAGACTGATGTTAAAGTTTTCTGGCCTCATATATTTATAAAAAAAAAGAAAATATTAATAGTTTATTTTTAATATAATTTTGTACTGCAGGACACCTTACATACTATATGTCTTATATACCATAGTTTATGTCTCTGAAAAAATAATCTTCACTTTTACTTAGAATGTTCTACAACTGCTTTTTCATGACATAGTCATCATTAAATCTGGTCAGATTTTGGAGAACAGGATAATAATCATTTAAAGCTAAATCTGAGTAGGGTGATTTCCCCTCCTACAACCCATTTTTGCTGTTTTTTGGAAATGCTGAAAGAAGTCTGGGTATCCATCCTGCACATATTTTTGTTCATGAGAAGATTTTCATATAGAAAGTGTAGAACAGTTGTTTTAGATAGACCCAATCTTGCTGCTATTTACTTGACTTTTAATTCTCACTCAGTATTTCTTCTTAGACATGAACAATATTTTCTGACATTCATACCTTGAATGGTTAATCTTCGCAAGAATCATAAATGGATTCTTGTCCCATGTGAAACTGTTTTACCTATTCTTTCACTACAGAACATGAAGGAGACAAATCACCATATACATGATTCTAACATTGTTTCGTTTTTTTAGAATTAAGGTCCTTAGTTAAAAAATTAATCAGAGAACTATATTTAATTTTAAACATTTTAGAACAAACTTATAACATATCTTCCTTCAGTAAAAGAAAAAAAAAAAAAAAAGAATGCATACAATTTCACTTACAAAATTTTCAAATTTATTCAATTAGTACTATCATTACATGTTTACAAGATGAAATTTTTTCTAACCATTTTTATATCCAAGATTAAAAACTTTTTAATTTACTCATATAATCAAATTAGTTTATTAAATCCATAGCCAATGTTTAGGGAAGTCAGTACATCATATTTTAAGTAAGGAACTTGATTACAGGTAAGTAAACAAAAGATAAGAAAAAGCTTAACTTTTATTTATAAGTGTATTATCCATTTTAAACAATATCTTCCATGAATCTATATAAACATTTACTTCTACCTTAATGAGCTTTTTTCCTCTAAAAAAACTTATCCATGTTAAATAATTAGATCCAAAAACCCAAACAATCAATTACTGAAATAATTTCTTCCTATTTTGAAATGAATAATTTAGTGTAAATCATTTTTCATAGCTTAAACCATGAGTCAGTTTCCAATCTAAATTTTCTATCAATGAATATTAAGATTTCTTAATCTTTTAATCTGAATTTTTGAGACACTCACTAACACTGAGTGACATATATTTAAAAATTAAAGATACAATGAAACTGTAGTTTCAGTTAAAACAAATTCTCTACATAGTATTCTTGATATTATCAAACTACCAAAACAGAGACTGCAGATATAATATAATTGCTCATTTTTATAATCATATAAATATCCATTTACAGAAAGTAAGGAACTCACCCGTAAATTAGTGTTGACAAGTATTGAATCAGGAGTTTCTATATTGATGCAGCCTTTTTTTGTTTGAGCAATTTGAGCAGCTATTAGAAAATACATGTGGCAATTAGACAAGCATAAAACCTAAAAAAGCTTTAAAAGACTACAAGCAGTAATATAAAGACCATGAAAGTAATAAAACAAAATCAACACTTACCAGTGCTCAGTTTTCTGCTGGACCTCTTTCTTGGCTATATGATTTAAAAAAAAAAAAAAAAAAAAAAAATTAAAAAAGAGAAAAAAAATAGTAAGAAAAATACAATAAATGTGTAAAATTAAAATTATATATAAAAAAGCATAGTAAAAGACTAGTTTTCAACAAGTTCTTTGCCTTTATCTTACCATGTAATATCAGTGCATTTTATAGTCCCTAATATGTTTTATTCCATTAAATTTAGTCATAAAATTCTCACTTTGCACATAGTTTTTCAAAACATTTTATGCCTAACTGATATTTAGCATTAAAAACTTTCATTTATCAACTTTAAAGTTATGAATTGCCCTTTAAAAGGCTTACTTTTCCTTAAGCCACTCATTTGCAGCTTTGGTTTATGAAAAAATTGTAGGCTTTTGTTCATTTGTGGCTTTTGGTCATGTTGAAAATAATACAAACCAATTCTCAATTAGTGCTCCAGGATGGGCAGCATAGAATTTTCTAATACTCCCTTACAGTCTTCAGTATTCAGAATTCAAGGCACAAAAACCAATACCAGTCAAGTCCTAGAAAAACAGACTTCCACCCCAATATCTCCTCCACCAAATTTAACAACGGACGCAACAAGCTTTGATAAGAAATGTTCACCTTACATCTGCAAGATCCATCGGAATAACTACATAGGCAACGTGATTTACCACTTCACATAATACTCCTCCATTGTGTTAAAAGTCCACATGCAATGTGTTTCGCATCACTATAATTTTTTGGCATTCAGTTTAGTGATCAGTGGCTTGTATGCTGTACTGCATCCATGGAATTGAAGTGCAAACACCTCTAAACAAATGGTATGATTACTGGCATCCTTTTTGGATTCCAGTCTCTGTTGTCATCGTTTTGAATGAAACTTATGATTTGAGTTCATGAAGGACGTACTGACAGTCACTATCCATCTGGTCATAATTGGGAATTTTTTTTCCTGTTTTTATTTAATTAGTACATCATTTAATGTTGCATGTAATTCATTCAGCTCTAGTTATATATAGCATTCAATTTGATAACTGAAAACAGTACACATTTCTAACTAAGGGCTTACATGTTCTTAGACTGACGAAATGGTGATTCTACCTTTTTTTAGGTTTGTCTCATCATTAATGACAATGTAAGGTACATAGAGAGTGATTCAAAATAGAAGAAAAAGTAAAAGTTCAGTAATTAAAAAAGTAAACAGTACTACAATATGTTCACAGAAATATAAAGGATTTTTTTTTAAATAATGAAAAATGTTACTGCCAGTAAATTTAAATTTTTACTTGGAGTCACAGGTGTTTAGAGATCAGCTGATATTATTGGCCATATTGAAAGAAGTTATTCACCATGTGACAGAAATCATATTTGAACTCTCTTAAATGCTGCACAGAATGTCATATTATGTCTGGCAGTCATTTTCATGAATGGCAGTAGTATTCTAAATATTGTAACCACCATACAAACTTCTGACACAACTGAAGCAAAACACATTGGTGAAATTTTTCAATTATTCTGGAAATAAAATCTTTCATCATTAAATAAAAAAATTCTACATCCTTCTGTGCATTTCTTTAAAACTGTATCCTACTACTGTCTATAACTTTTCAACTTAATGAGATTTTATCTTTTCTATAACTTTTGGCCTGGCCTACATATATTTATATATATGTGTGTTCTATGAAAATCAGATATATCAAAATTTTGACTCCTTTTGAAATTTCCTAGAACTGATGTTATGATTTTATTTTTTTAGTTAGATTATATGATTATTTTGATATTTCCTTAATCTGTACATTTGGTTTTCAAAAAGCTCTAATGAAATAACTTCCTAAAGTTGTTTAAAAGAAATCATAATCACTCCGTACTACTATGCATAACATTACATTCTTTAAATAATACATCAGAAATTTCTGGACATTTAGCAAACAGTCATGAACAAAAGATTTACCAACAGGCCCATCAGAACTTATTCATTTAACTTGAATATGCTTTTGTGCTGTGTAGAAGAAATTTCAAGACCATTTTCACTAAAAGACTTTTGCAATTCTGAAAGTTTAGAAACAGAACTTTTTCAACTATTGCCATAAATTACACACACACACACAAAAAAAAAAAGTTTCAAAAAAATAAGCTTCTTTAATTTTTTGTAGATGCATAGGTAAAGATTTCTAAAACTAAAAAACTCCCAACTAAAAAACTCTTCTAACTAAAGACAACTGAGGACTGGAAACTGGTAATGTGATCGAATGAATCATGCTAAACCTTATTTTGCACTGATGGAAGATGTCAAATTTAGCAAGAACCCCATGAAACAATCTTGCCTTACTCGCACTGTGCAAGGATCTGGTGGGAGTATCATAATATGGGGCACTGCTGGCAAGGAAGTGATGCCCTGGAGTTCCTCGAGGGTAAACAAACAGCCATGAGATACTTAGATATACTGGCAGATCAAGTGCATCTTGCAATGTTGCATTTTTACCCTGATGGATACTTCATGGACAATAATGCAACTATATATCATGCCAGAAGTGCTCAAAATTGGTTCGCTGAACATCAGTCTGACTTCCAACATCTTTCCTGGACATCGCATACACCATATCTTAATCCCATAGATAATGTATCAATTATGGTGGAAAGACGCATCCGACAGCACTCTCCTCTTCCATCTAATTTACAAGATCTAAGAAGATGTATAGCCAATGCATGGTATTCTCTGGACATAAATGCACTCCAGAAGCATGTAGACTCAATGCCCAAACGAATCAGAGTGGTTATCTGTGCAAAAGGTCCAATAATATATTGATATTGGGTTTTTAATTCATTGGCCAGTGTGTGTATAAAGTTACATATAAAATAATAAATTTAATGGAGCCTAGAAAAGGACTAGTTTCTGTAATTAAATTATTACATTAATTTTTTTTAATAAAAAAAGTCACTGAAACTGTTTTCAGTTTTTTTACCTTAAAGCTAAGACCTGGTATTGATGCCAATAATTCACGCATGGTTTGAGGTTTATGCCTTGTGCTTTCTCTGAGAGATGTCTTTTCCAATGAACATCGCCACCTTTCTTCTGGAACACAACCTGCAGGGAAAATATTTCCTAAATTTTATAGCATAAGATAATTATCTTGAAATTATTCATTTAATTACAAATGCATATACTATTCAAACATAAATATCAAATAAAGAATTATAACTTAAATCAAAATAATCATGCCTGCTTTGATTGTTTAATTTTCTCAGTAGATTAGTTTAACCCGTTCGCAACGAGCATCTCTGTTACTGAAGCATTCTCTTGGGATGGCGTGTTAACCGGATGCGTCGCCCTATGAGGACGGGCAATTTAGGCTGCTAAGCCTAACTTTGGGAAAAAATTGTATAAATGAAATTTGTCATCCAATTTTTTCTAATTTTGGGTACATTGAGAAGAACACTCAGGTAGTCGTCAGAATTAATTTTAAGCCTTTATTATTATATTTTCCTTAAAAACTTTATGAAATACTCATTCTAGAATAATATAATTTTTACCTTATCCCACAAATAAATATATATGGAAAAATATCCAAACAATAGCAGATTTTATTTAACGCAACACACAATTAAAATTTTAAAATGTTAAAACTGTCTTTCATAAAAATTCAACGATAGTCACAGAATTTTAATATCATCTGCTGCTTTTTTACTCAGCAAATTTGACTCATTTAGAATTTGTACATGTTCTATGGTCAGCTAGTGCTTTTGTTTTGCCATTAAAAAAAAAAAAAAAAAACTTTCGATAAGCGATACAAAATATTTGTCTCAATGCCGGAAAACACAAAGAGTAATAGAAAAGTCTCTAATGATAGAACATCTACTCCAATATAACCGATAAAAAAATAAAAAATTAGAAAAATTAATAAATTAACTTGAAAATATTCCAGAGCATCGAGAACATGCTCATTTTTTATATAAAATGATGCAATAAGAGCCATTACATTACTCAACACTAACGAATTAGCGATTGTGTATATTCTAGGTTTAGATACTGCTTTCGTTTGCCATTGAAAAAAGATACGTTTCGCTAGCAATTAAAAATATTCATCTCAAAGCACGAAAATTCTAAGAAATTATTCTAATAAAAAATCTGATGTGTACACCACGACTTCCTTGTACGGAATATTAAATTATACGCATTTTTTCTTGCATTTCATTTAAACTTATTGGATTGAATTAAATCTACTTCGCCGACAGCGCATAAACCACAATAGAATAAATACATTCTTTAAAATTCCCTCTAGTATTTGTTTACCATAGCGACACTCTGACGCTAGATTCACTTAACAGTATTATATTTTGTTTATATTATAACTCAGAAAGCATAAAATTTATATCATTTAAAGAATTATCTAATCGTTGCCACATGTTTTATTCAAATACTATAATAAAGCTAGAAAATGTATAAAAGAAATTAAGCAAACAAAACAAAAAAGAAAATGTTTTTCACAGACGATTGAGTATTTCGCATTCAATTAATTCAGTTCTCACTTCGCGACAAGGCAAAAATACATAAAAACTCAAAATATCTGTATTAAAAATTATGAAGTAAATCTTAAACACTTATTTCCTCGAAAAAATTCCAGAAAAGATTAAGCATGATTTAATTCGCATTAATAAATGAAGGCGTTATTTTTGTTGTTGCGAAGCTACATTTCTCTAGATTGGCAACAAATCCACTACTCTGCTGTTTCAAATGTAAACAAGCAAAGGCCAACATCAAAAATATTATTAGGCTTAGCGGCACTTAAACAACTTTAAAATTGCTGATAATTCTACAAATATTGCATACAGATTTATTAAAGGCATAAAAGTCTTAACCGGAAGATAAGCACAACATAATTCAATCTTTTTTAAAGCAAAAAATGCACAATTTACAAACATATAAGAGTAAAGAAACTGAGATCACTGAACTAGGTTACAGAGTGGATATATATATAAATATATTTATATACGTTTGGTGCACCCGATTGCAACCAAAATACGAGGTGCACATCCACATGTTATAGCAGTCCTACATACAAAATTCCAACTTTTTGAGGCTACTCGTTTTTGAGTTACATGATATATGTACGTACGTACATACATTAGTACAGACGCCACGAAAAATTCTCTTCAGAATTAATTTTAAAGCAGTTTTATAATTTTTTTGGAGGAAAAGAGTTTTTTATTCTGTTCTTACGTACAGATATCATGCAAAAACATCGTTAAATTGCATTTGATAGCGGTCAGATTGGATATTTTCTTTGAAATATTCTGCCTGAAACTTTTTGCGATTACAATACTTCTTTTTTACTTCGTAGGAGGAAGTAGAAAAGGAAAAATATAAGAGTAATAAAAAAAATCTCTAATGATAGAAGTTTATCCCACTATATCGCAAAAAAAAAAAAAAAATAAAAATAAAAAGTACCTCAATGCAGGGAGAGCATGTGCATTTGTTTATATCAAATCACACAGCTAAAGAGACATTACATTGCTCAATGCCCACCCACGAATCTCACTTTCCTTCCGAAACAAAATACCAAAAATAAAAATCACTGCATATAAATGAAGATAAACATACTTAACTTTGAATATATTTCCCCATAACAGGCACACAAGTACATCTAGCGGCAACAAAAAATATTAATTAAGCGTTCTATTTAAAAAGTCAAATGTGGTACGCCGATCGGATCCGGTAGAGTGAATTAAATAGCGATTCAAATATGACACACCCAGCCGTGAGGTAATGTTCGCTGCTCATGCACATATGACACACCCATACTGAACGGGTTAAGCTTCACGGCAATAATAAGTTTTGCATCACATTATCTCAACATTCTGTTTAATAAATGCATGGATATTACAGTTCAGAATTTTCAACAATACTGATTTCATAGAACGATTTTCTAATTTTACATGCAACTACTAAATCTTTTTCACTAGCATGCTCTGAATTTTTTTGCTTTGTAGCAGAGTTATAAAATACAAATCATTAAACTGTTTCGAGTGTCTGAAAAATATTTGTTATTATTATTTTTTATTTTAAAATCAGTTCAGTCTTAATTTCTCGGAAGTTAAAGATTTAAAAGATAAGATTTAAAAAGTATACTCATACATTTTAATTTCAGGTTTTCTACAGCACAGTTTTACCAAAATATTTTTAAAAAATTAGAAATTTTACAAAAAAGAAAAAAAATTTACAATTTTACCTTCCTAAATATATTTTTTCAACTAGCCTATTTGATTTTAATTCATTAGAAATGATCGAGCAATCCATTCAAAAAATTGTGAGCACTGTCATGGAGTAAATATCTGACACAAGATTTCATATAATTCAGAATATTAATAAGATATATGCATACATACATATATATTTTCAAGCTAGTTGAGCATCAAAATATTTTTTTAATTTAACTAAATTTAAAATTTATTTGATTACATCACTTCACAGAGTTATTTATTTTTTTACTCTCAACATTTTTAAAAAGAACTGTTAATTTTAATTTGCATTTTAAGCTCTGGGAACTGCTGCATTTTTCTTTATTAGTAACTGAAAGTTCAGTATGAACAACAAGGCATTTTAGCGTACACAATGACTTTTCACTTAATTCTTCAAGGATTAAACTAGATCCTGAAGAATGCTTATTAACAGGTGCTGGGGATGAGGAACTGGGGAAAAAAAAAAAAAAAAAAAAAGACATTCTTGGAATAGAAAAATTTTTGGTAATCAAGCTATTCAAAAAGGTATCCCTACAATCTTTCCTAATAGCATCTCTATAGGGATTTTCAAAAACTTCAAATGTATTTTTGTTTAATGAAAATGAATAATACTAATATCTGCTGAGCAACTAATCTAACATACAAAGATGTTCTACATTCTGTTATGAATTTTGTACATATATGGATAATTTTAGAGAAATTATTTGTGAAATTGTTGTATTTTTCTACTTAATATAACATGAAAATCTAAGGAAAGAATACTGTAATAATCCTCAGGTTTGAAGAAACATAAGATTTAAATTAGAGGACTTCCTGTTCTTATTTGAACAACTTCACGGGTCCGCTGAATGACCGGAAAGTATTGAAAAGGAAACTCATTAAGGAACCTCCTTGTAAAGTTTCCTTAAGATGAAAACATAAAAGGAAAGGAAGAGGCTTTTGTCCAAAAGATGATGCTGTAAGATAAGTTGCACCAAGAGACTGTGTGATCTGCATCAAGCAGAAGTTTTGTCTGTTCATTCTGTAGCTGTACTGATGATTTACTGTTGATTTACTGTTATTTAATTCAGAAACCTTTGTTTAAATTTTAAAATAAATATTTAAAAGTCCACTGGTCTGATTACTTTCAATCTCGGAAGTTCACTTCGGTAATTTTGGTGGCAGAGGTGTGAATGGAAAATCCCCAGATAAAGTTTACGGACATCAGATTGAATATAGAGGAACATCAGTCCCCTGAATACAGCTATCTTTAAGTGGTGGGATCCAAAATCCACAGATAAGTTTACAGACATCAGTCTGGATAAAAAAAAGAATGTCAGTCTCCTGAATTCAGCTCAAGTTTGTGGGATAGTCATTGTCCAAATATCATCACTATTTCTGCAGAAAATACACACCGCCAGGTCTGAAATTTAGCTCAAGTTTGTTGGACAGTCAACCGTCTCATGTCCAAAAATGTTTAAAAAAATTTCATCCATTTTAGTAGTGGACCGTGAGGTTCCAAAAATCCAGTTCAGCGGGAAGTTTGTGGGACAGTCAATGTCTGAAGATCATAAGTGTCCGAAAAGTGAAGGCTTGAGAAGTTTGTAGTGTGTACAGATAAATGTGAAATAAGTGTCTGGATCATCAGCATCCATAAAAATCTTAAGTTGTGAGAAATTAATTACGCTGTGATTGCATCTTCTTTTCCAAGCATCAAACAGTACTTTCAAATCTACAAATCCAGGTGGGTAAATACCTTGGATTTTTATACTGAGGCAGTGAACTAACTTAATTTAAGTATTTTGTAATTTAATTTACACCAGTTCACATAACTGTTTTAAGTCAACACTGTTTTCTGTAAAGCTTAAAGAAATGTGTTGTTTTGGTTTTATGCTTACAATAAGAAAGCATACATTTTAGAATTTGAATCTGTGTTAATAGATCTTTTAATATCCGAAATGTTAATGTGTTGTGCTGAAATAAAGCTTATATAACTAAATGTGTAAAAGAGAAGAATTACTATAAATCTGAAGGTTCTACGGTTATCTGGTATTTTGACATATCATTTTTAAGAAGTCTTGAATGTTTTGAATGTTAGAATTTTCAGTTAAGTATGTAAAACATTAGCTGTGTAAGAACTAATTTTTTTTTTTTTTTTTTTTTTTTTTTTTTTTGTTGTTGTTGTAGTGTAAAAGGGAAAAGCTAGAAATCCTCGACATATTATGTTTTAACTGTTGTTATATCAATGTTTATTGAGCATGTATATATATATATATATATGTCTTTGAATTTAATTTACCTATGAATGCATACTTTAATATCCTTGGAAATTTTGATGAAAGTATATTGTATTATCATAAGCATTTGAGTTTTACATAACTGAATGAAAAGCATTTCAAAGGTTTATATTATTTGTAGTATCATAAGTCCTCAAGTAGACAAATTATATTTGAATGCATAATGTACATATTATAGTGTAAATTGTCTTGTATTTGTGTTTAGACACATAGAGTATGTTGTGAAAAAAATAAGGATTTAATTTTAATTCTCATATTTGAAACTGCTATTTGCTTAAAACAATTTTATATATATAGAGAGAGAGAAAGGGAGAGGGAGCTAGTTAGATTGTTATCATAATTTGGGCTTATATCATGGCATTCTTAGCAAAAGTTAGAAAAAAGGAAGTTAAAACCTTGGCTGAAGAGTAAGGGAAAAGGTTGGACCTGAGCTTAGGATATTGGATCTAAGACAGTTGATTATGAGAAATGAATCCTACGAGGAGGAACTTGTGAAAGGCCAGTTGGAAAATATCACTTCAATGAGGCTTCCGAGAGAAGAGGAAGAGAGGCGAGATATAATTAGGAGAGAAGAAAGGGATTTTCAATTAACAAGATTAGGATTACTAACTAATGGAAATAATCCTCTAACTGGTGAGAATGAAGAAATGTGCTTAGGAAACGCCGTTATGATCTGCAAAAAATTACTGCAAAATTTGATTCTGAAGAAAACGATATTAGTTTGTATCTAGTCATTTTTGAGCACCAAGCAAAGCGTGCGAATCTACACCAAACAGACTGGGTTTCTGTTTTATTGACAATTTTGCCAACTTACATAGTTCAGCTGATTATGCAAAAGCCAGAGCAGCAGGCTTATGGCTACGCTTACATAAAAGAAAAACTGCTTAAAAGGTTTAAGCTTAGTCCAGAAAAATTTTGCATCAAATTTACGAAATCCCAGAAAGATACTCAAACCACTTAGAGGGATTTTGCTTTTGAATTAAGGAATTATTGTGAAGAATGGATAGTTTGGAAAGTAAAAGATTTTGAACTTTTAAAAGATCTCATGATAACGGACCAAATGAAGCATCAAGTAAATTTTGAAGTGGGTCAGCATTTTATTGACAGTGGGCGAAGATAATGTCAGAATTTATTTGGCGTTGTTATCTTCAACCAATATCAATAAAATGTGTGTACGTAAACACCAGAAGATCTCTCCTGTTCATAGTTCGGAGTCACAAAAGGGAAATAAAAACCATTCAAATTCAAGAGATTCACAAAAGTATCAACAGTGTGGAGGGAAAGCTAGATATGCCTCCGCAAAAAAGAAAAACCTTCCAAAATCAGAGTGAACATCATTTTGATGTACATAAACCACTTAAGTGTTATCCTTGTGGCTCAACTGATCACTTAAGGCCTCAATGCCCAAAAGTACAAAAAGATTTTACAGTGTCATATGATACAACCTTAGCACCTAAAGCTATACACATGATTTGGTGACATTCTGTAGCTGACTTTTTGCAACAGAACATGAAGCAAATGATGATTGGAATCTGGTAGTGTGTATAGTTCCATTTCAGACATCATGAAGTTAATGATAACGATATTTTTTACAAATTTCACAACATTTTAAAACAAGTCTCTTTCTTTTAAATGCCAAAAAGATTTTGACAAAATATGATTAAACATGGCAATGTGAATGTTTGCAAATACGATATTTGCGATGTCGGGAAACTTTCATTAAAACCAATATAATATTGTCAGTGTAACAATCAAATATGCAGCCATATTTCTCATTTGCCCTTACATTTTCACAATTAGAAAACATTTTTAGCATATAAGTCTGTTTTTATTATGCTGTTGTTGTGACTATCCAGATTAGGCAGTGGTTTTATTATATAATGGAAATAACCTTTTCAGAATATTATTTCAGTTTATCCTTACACTTTGCATGCCAAATGTGAAAAAATGCATACTAGTAAAAGTTTCTTTGTGTGTACTAATACTGTCAATATGCACATGTATCAGAAATTTATATTTCAAAACATGTCTAAAATTTTATACACATTTAAGTAATAGTTTAATAAATGATTTGACATTTATGTTAATTTAGTTCAGCATTTTGCAGTATTTTCCAAACAGTTAATACAACAGAAGCATTCCATTTTTTAGGAAAAGGAAATGAAGAATTTGGAAAGGGATTTATTTAACCCTCTGAGCGGCACAGGTTTTTGTATCAATCATGAAGATCTGTATTTAAACACCATTTATTTGCTAAATGTATATAATTACTTATTTTAGTCTCTATTTTCATCAAGAAGACATTTACACTATTAAAGAATGTTAAATACCTCAAACAATAAATTAATATACACCAAGTAACAATAAATCTCCTGATCAGATAAAGCCGTTATGGCACTCACAGGGTTAATAATAAATGTACACTATACTGGACTAGTAGGTGCAAAACTGATTGAAACTATTTCATGAAAAGCAAAGATATACAATCAGATAAACCAAAACAGAAAAAGAAAACTATTCGCTTCTTGGATTTGTACAATTTTTTTATCTCAATTCATCCAGTAGATTAACAAAACAAAAACAAAAATCACGGTTCCATTAAAGCCAAACTACAGTGCATTTTGACTTATTTCTTTCCTTAGTTTCTGGCTTAATACTATATTAGGGGTTCTCAACCAGGATTTTCCCTCTGGAGGAGAGGGAGGAATTTCATAGTTTCAGGAAGGAAATGTGACCTACCTTTTATCCACCTTTTGAATATTTGGTTTTTAGTTCATGAATATAAAAAACTAATTTTTAAGTTTGGGTATTTATCAATTAGCTCGCATGATAAAGTTCTCTTCATAAATACCAAAACATATACTATTTCTTGTTTAATTTATAATTTAATTTAGAATTTCAATTCATAAAACACATTAAAAATAAATTTAAACAAATGAATATGTATTTTTTAGCTTTCTAAAGGAGGGATGATATGATGTTCTAGCAACGGTGAAAGGGCTACATGATGCAAAAAAGGTTGAGAACCACTATACTACACAAAATGAAACACTCATGAACAGCAACAAGGAAGCATTCTCTAACAAATACAAAAACCAATTTGAGGAAGGCACAAACCTCTCTCATGTAATCATTATGTTGTGATTTACTTGAAGCAAGTTTTGGTTCAGAAAACTCAACAGATGTTAACTCCTGTCACTATCAGTAAATGAATCATAGTTGTAATGCAAGTTATTGTGTGATCCAACAAATCCTGCATGTGCTCATTCTTTTTGTTCACCTAGTATGAATGAAGGCTGCACAGCAATTTTAGCTTCAAGTCACATTTCAATTTCATGGCTTAGTTACCTGAACATAATAATTCTTAGTGAAGAACACCTCTTTCTTAAACAAACAAGAAAACTTCTTGTTAATTTCTTGGCAAATCCCAAATCATAAAACCCATGATAATGGTAGGGGAAAAAAAAAAGGATTATGTAAGCAATGGTTGTAACAGCAATTACTGCTAACAAAGTACTACACACAAACCAAACTGGAGACACCTGATGTCAAAAAAATACAAAAAACAATAAGTGCCCTTAATAGAAAAAATTAGCATATATTTAAATGTTTGAGTGAAATAAGGATTCATTTGCTTTTGCTTTTACATGAGATACTTTGCCATTCCATGAAATAATTCAAGTAGTGAAAAGTATTTCTGAACTTATCATGCAAGCAAATAAAAAGCACTCCATTCTTTCTGCATTTCATTTTGAAGTAACGAGAGTCAGACAGTATATCATGTTTTTATGAATCGTACTCATGTACATTTTTGTTTTATTTCAAAGTCTGGTTTCCATTCAGTTACAGTTAATGAATGTTTTCGAAGAATAAACCCTTTTTTTTAACTTCAGTGTTCTGTTATCAGAATCGTGAACTGAAATAAAAATCATTCCACTAACTCAAAAGAACATAAAAATTTTATATTTTAGTTCATTTAGAAAATTAAAATTCATAAATAAACAAATAAGCAAAATAAATTCTCTTAAAAATACCTGCTCCAGCAGGTGCTGGAGGCAATGACTTCATGATGATCCGAGGTATAGGAGGAGGAGCACTGCCACTTGCAGCAATGGCTGTATTTCTTCTTCGCCTTTTTTGTTGTTGTCGCAAAGCATGCTTAATTGCTCTCTGACTATGACTTTGAGATACCTAATATGAAAATAGTAATGTTCAGCAGCAAGTTCTTGTCAGATGTGGAAGAGAATGATAACAAAAAGAGGGAACACAATTTTTCATGATTTACCTTAGCAGGTGATGACACAGGAAGATTAGCAGCTGATGCTTGATTACATTTTTCTTTTTTTGCATCTTCTGTAACATTTTCACCATTAATCCTTCTCACACGGGTATAGTATTCATTTTTATATGTAAGAGGCTTAACAGTAAGCTGATCTGCTTTATGGAGAACTGCTTCCTCCTGATGGTTCATGTGTGAATTATTATTTAATGACAAGGAGAAATTCTTGAAGCCAGGTGGTAAACGTACATACAGAACTATAAAAATAATAATAAAAAAAAAATCTTTCAAAAATTTTTCATTATTTCAAATTTGAAAAATAACAATTATCAATAATATTACCACATATTAAAACTAACTATCAAAACAGGTTTAAAGCTATATAATTTATTTTACTAATGCATAATTTTCAAATAATAAAATAAGAAGGACATAAAGTAGCTTAAATTTTTATTGCCACAGCTGTTCCTATTAAGAGCTACAATTTTTTAACTGATCTGCTACAACATTTATCTTATAACTGCCAGCAATACCTAGAGATTGCATACATTTTCTCGGTAACAAACACAAATGTCAGTATCCAAAAAAACTAGCATGTATACTTGTTTACTGAGGAAAATCTTGAAGATATATGCAATCATTTCAAAACAGTGATTAACAATAATGCTAAAGAATGCTGCAAATTAATCCAAATGATTGCAGCATTCAACTAAGCATGATTTGTAATCATTTGCATTATTGCAATCATCAAATTGATAAATATGAAAGAAATTAGCAACAATGAAAGAAATTAAAATAATTACCTCGATCTTTCTTCCTTCCACAAGGTGAAGAAATGGATGCTCCAGAATCTTGATCTGAATCCACAGGATCAAATTCTTGACCACTGTCGTCTTCATCAACTTCCATCTTAACTCCACCTTCAGGAATATTACTCTACAAAAAATATTTACAGTTTGGATCGAAAGCAGTATTAAAACATGTACAATAGTAGTAAAATACAGATTTTTAAAGAGTACAGCTTGTTGAAAATCTGAAGAAACATTTAACAAAAATTAAAAAAATAAATAAATTCATTTAAATCAGTTTTCCAAAAATTAATGTTCATTGCTTATGAACTGAGCTCCCTGCTTAAAGATTCTAGTGCACTTAATATAATTTACCTTCAACCATTTTCAGCAAGCAAAAACTGTCTACAAAAGTGCGATTTAATGTCAATAATGGGCAAGTGCAACTTCGAAGCACACTCATAAAACCATCATTTTGGTTCTAATGCAATGACCTCAATAACACAGTTTATTTTTTGTAAAGAATATATATTACCTGCTATTTCTGTTTTTCTTACATTTTGGACAAAAATTATATTAAAATTTTGGACTTGCCTTCTACACAACAGCAAAAAGTGAGGCATTTTCAAAATTATGGGACTGATTATATTGGTAGGCATATACACTCATGGACAAAAAAATTAGCGCTCCAAGAAGGAGTCGTCAAAATGAAACGAAATTTTACATACGTAATGACTACTTTGATATAAGTAAATGATAAGAAATTCAAAGAAAAAGGATAATTTATTTCAGAGAAAAAGGCAAAAGAACGGAGGAGTTAATACTCCGTTGGACTCCCTCTAGCGCGAATGCATGATGTGATACGATCGGGCATTGAGTCATACAAGTTCTGTATGATGTCTTGAGACATTTCGTTCCATATTTGCTGTAACCTTGCCTCTCGTTTGTTCAAACTCGTGGGATGTCCAACTCGTCGTCCCAAATGATCCCAGATATGCTCGATTGGCAACAAATCTGGGGATCGGGCAGGACAAGGAAGGGTATAAACAGTGTGGAGATAGTCTTGTGACACCCTTGCCATATGAGGCCGAGCATTGTCTTGTCGAAAAATGGCTCCTGGGAGCCGTTGCATGAGTGGCAACACATGTGGTTGCAGGATTTCATGAACATACCACAGGGCTGTCACGGTGCCACGGAACAATACTAAAGGTGACCATGTATTGTAGGCAATGGCACCCCATACCATCACACCAGCTATGGGAGCGATGTGTCGCTGTACAGCAAAGGCAGGATTAAGACGTTCACCACGGGCTCTCCCCACACGAACACGATTATCATCACTGCCAAGATTGAATTTGGATTCGTCGCTAAAAAGATGACCTGGTTTCATTTCACTGCAAGTCCAGTTTCTTCATGCTCGACACCACTCCAAATGGAGGCATCAATGGGTGGGCATCAAGGGCAGCACATGTAATGGGAGCCGCGATACCAACTGTCATTCAGCCAGGTGCCTTCGTATGGTTCGAGAAGACACAGGGGCTCCTAGTGAAGGTGCTACCTGTGCCTGGATGGCGGCCAATGAAGCAGTTGGCTGTACGCTTGCATTTCTTACGATGTGGCGGTCTTCTCAATGACTGGTCTGTCGAGGGCGTCCTGAGCCTGGTCTTCGTGTACATGACATCTCTCGGGTCCTCTGGTCCCAACACCTCATCACAACAAAATCAGAGCGGCCTAATTGACAAGCTACTCGCCTAGATGACCACCCAGCTTCCATCATCCCGACGATTCTCCCCCTCTCAAACTGCGACAACTGCTCATATTGTCTTCGAACACGGCATAATGGCATGTCTACCTCAGCTTTTCCTTTGTAAATGATTCAGCACACTTAAACAAACTTTGGCTGCCTGTTTTATACTCCACAGAGCAGGACGTTCAATGCCCTCTACCGGCTATACGTAATGCACAATCACGCTGCATTTCTAATCATTTGCATATCTCCCCAACATGTACCTCATTGCAAGTTTCGTTACGATCCCGCAATTATTTCTTGGTGCACTAATTTTTTTGTCCATGAATGTACATATATTGTACTATCTCAAAATATTAAAAAATCTGAAGTTCGGCAAAATGGCATAGTAAAAAAACACAGTGCAACTGCATAACAGCACTTACAATCATATTTAAAGTAATTTACATTGCATCTACTTCACAAAAAGAGACAACTATTTTGTTGGTTTTTTAAATATCATTAAAGAATTTTGGCTGCCAAATTGACTGCTGCAGTTAAGTTTCATAAATTCGGCTGTTAAATAATCTCACAGCTTGAGCTTCCTTTCAAGATTTCAGATTTGAATTTTTTTTATATGCTATAGATGCAACTAAAATCTGTTGATTATTTAAGCAATTAAAGAACAATTTGTGATTATCTCCAACTAAATAAAGAAGAATGATCTGCTTCTTCGATCTTCTGACAAAATGACGCAACTTTAGCAGAAACTTTGTATTCAAAGGTCAATAGGGAAATATGCAAGTAATGATTCTAGCAATACTTCTGAATTACTTTACATGAAGTGGAATTAGGAGACTAAATGGTTGTTTCATAGCTAAAAAATAAATAAATAAATAAATAAACTTGAAGAGGCAATATTTCAGAACCAGAATTCTCATTCAGCTCTCTTACTATGTTCAATTAACTGACCAGTCGCTCATCTTCATCACAGAAGTTCATGTTATTTTGATTCTGCAGTTAAAACTGCAGCTGGGTCTTAAAAGTTTCCATGGAAAAGAATGATTAAAATCAGCATGTATACTCAAAGCCAGGCAGCTAGTATTCAACAGCAAGACAATGCTTCGCCTCACAAAATCATAGCAGTATGTGGATTTTTGGCAAATCAGTCTGTCATCCAACATCCTTTGACACATCTGTCGCCATAGACCTTATTTCTGCTCAGAAATTTGGACTCGATATTTAAGACACATTAGCACAGAAATGAATCTGATATTTAAGAATTATAAGCTGCAGTGATGAGGGCCATTAACATCATCCAAAGATGAAATAGCATAAATGTATACACATTCACTGATTCAGCACATCCACAAAAGTAATGCAAAATCAATTAAAATAAATAATGTATATATAATTCATCCCATATTCAATTTGGAATAAACATAGGCTTAAAAAAAAAAAAAAAAAAAAAAAAAAAAAACTAGAAGCAAACTGCAAAAGAAAGGAGTCAAAACCAAAAATCAAATAAGATGTTTACATCTTTCAGTGCATTACCATCATCAGGGGTTTGGTGCAACAAAAGAAGCAAATAAAGCAGCCTGTTTCTAAACCAACAAAGAAATAAAGTTTAAAACTTAAAATAATCTCAGAAAAATAATCTGTGTCTTTATCAGTCCAACCCCTACACACCAAACTAAACAATATAAAAAATTGCAAAACTTTAGCACCAAAAATATAAACAAACATAAAAATAATATTTTGTGCGGACATAATATATAAAATATTATTTTGAGAGAGAGATTTCTGGACTCAGTTTGCTTAAAATAATAATAGTTTTACATTTGTTAATGTTTTTGATCGTACAATTTCGCAAATTTTTGCACTGTTTATTTCGGCCTATAGAGGTTGAACTGATAAAACCACAGATTACTTTAATTGTTTTTCTGAGATTAAGTTTTAAACTTCCATTTGTGTTTGTTAGTTTAGAAATAGCCCGATTTATTTACTTCTTTTGTTGCACCAACACCCTGATGACAATGCAACAAAACATGCAAATTTCTTCTTTTTTGGTTTTGACATGTTTTTCCACCTTTTTCCCCCGTAATTTGCCAGAGTGCTTCTGGATTTTTTTTTCCTGCATATGTTTATTTCAAACTGAATATGGAATGAATTTTAAATGTAGTATTTGTTTTTTAGTTTATTTTGCAAAATATATTATAATTACACAAGAATTAAAAATATATATATATAAATATGCCTAGTATTTTCGCACATTAAGGTGCAGAAAAATTATTACTCAAGACATAAAGTAAGAAATTTAGAATTAATTTTTCACAAAGACCAAAAATTGAAATTCATAATTAATGAATTTAAAATAATCCAATAAATGCAAAAAAGAATTTAAAAAAATATTAAAACCAAAACTTTCAAACAAGCAAAACCCCATTTTAAAAATTTTTAATGAAATTTAAAGAAAAATGAACATAACAGAAAAGGAATTCAATCAACTTCAATGTCACTTCATCAAGGGGGAGGAACACATACATATGTGCAAGATAAAAAAATATGAAAGCAACCTTCTAATTTTAATTGGCTATAACCTCTTTTATTTTTTATTTACTCTATCTTAAAAATAGCACTATAAATCTAAACTGCGTCAAGTGACGATATTGAAAAAAAAATTAGTTTTGATGTTGCATGATAAAAAAGTTTTCTCAGTCTCTC
Source organism: Stegodyphus dumicola (assembly GCF_044657685.1). Taxonomy (NCBI): domain Eukaryota; kingdom Metazoa; phylum Arthropoda; class Arachnida; order Araneae; family Eresidae; genus Stegodyphus; species Stegodyphus dumicola. The sequence goes on from NC_140776.1 coordinate 138,513,068, forward strand.
CAAGTGCATCATTATAAATAATTTACTCAATAATTGGTTATATTTTGAAATCTGGAAATATAATGTTTTCTTAGATTAATGATTTTTAATTCTATGGATTAAAAAAAAAAAAAAAAAAGGTTACAGAAGATTTAGTTATGCCCCTTGTGTTATCACAAAGTTGTTGCTTCATTTATCGCCAACTTGCTGTTTCATTTATCAACAAATTGTGTTTCATTTATGGTAACCTGAGTAGTTGAATGTTATGGAAACCCTATTAAGACGTAATCGGTTGCATGATTGCAATAAATTTGGAATTATGAGAAAAGATTTGTAAGAGCTTGCAGTGTGTTGGTTAGGAAGTACATTGCTTATTTTGTGGTTTAGACGGTAGAATGGCTGAATGTTGATAAGATCAATTTGAAGTTTCTGTACAATTTGGAACGAAAGGGAAAAAGAGCATTGATTGAGTGGTGTATAAATGAAGGTTTACTTAGAAGCCATTATAAGTGTCCTGTTTGTACGAAGGAAATGCGCATGATCAAACGTCAGAGGGTACTGCCAACTATGGAGAATATTTTTTACTCTTATTTTTGTGAATTTATGTGGCGTTGCCAGTACACAGATTCTAGTTAGATAATTTTAAGAAGTTTTTGAATGCTGTTAAGGAATTTTGTTTGACTGAAGAACGAGAAATTTCTAAATAAGGCAAGTAGATATTTCCTTTGTGTAGTGCTAAGACGAATTTCCTTTTTTTAATATTATTTGATTGCTTTATTTAAAATTATAATTTAATTATAGTTTCTTGAGATTATATATTTTTGTTGGCTGCTCCTTAAGACTTTTTAAGTGAATATAAATATGTGTACATGGACAAAGTTAAGACAGTGCGCAATGCCAAGTTTGTGCAATTCTCCTGATTTTTTTTTAAAGTGAGTATGTACATGGATACCAAGTTTGCGCAATTCAATGTGTATTCAATGGCTGAATGTTGATAAGATTAATCTGAAGTTTCTGTACGATTTGGAACGAAAGGGGAAAAGAGGATTAATTAATTGACTGCTATGTAAATGAAGATTTACTTAGTAGCCATTAAATGTCCTGTTTGTAGAAAGGAAATGCATATGGTTGAGTGTTGAAGGATACCGACACTACGGAGGATATTTTTTACTCTTATCTTTGTGAATTTATGTGGTGATGCCAGTGTACAGATTCTAGTTTTGTAATTTTAAGAAGTTTTTGGAAATTGTAAAGAATTTTGTCTGACTGAAGACAGGAAAATTTCTAAATAAGGTAAGTGGGTATTTCCTTTGTATAGTGGTGCTAAGATGAATTTCCTTTTTTATGTTATTTCATTGTTTGATTTAAAATATAGTTTATTGAGATTATATATATATATATATATTTCTGCTCATTTGAATTTTTAAGTGAATATAGATTGATGTGTACATGAACAAAGTCATGCAATGCCTAGTTTGTGCAATTATCTGATGCTTTCTTAATTGACAATAGGTCGATGTGTACATGGAGTTTGTGCAATTCTTTGACTTGTTATTTTGGATTTGAGTAGTGGCAATTTTTGCTGGCAAAAATCGCTGTTACACAAAGCTAAAATAACAAGTCAAAGAACTGCATTAACTTGGTGTCCATGCACAGCCAATTATTGCCAAGGGACACCCGTAAATATATTTTTACCAAAAAAAAAAAAAAAAAAAAGAATAGCACTGTTTTGCAAAAATATCAAATTAAAATGTATAAGTATTCTAAGATTTTATTCAGGAAAGATTATTAAATTTTATTGTTATTAGTAAAATATATGTTTTGTCAAAAATTTTGAATTAATGTTAAAAATTTTGGAATTATTCTGTTGACAAGATAAGAATTTTGGAATTATTTTATAAATAAGATCATTGTTTAAAATTTTGTATTTAAAAAATTTTCTAATTATTTTGAGAATGACTTGTATATGAAATATAAGTGAAACAATTATTAAACGGGAGACTAATTAAATACTGTTAATATAGAAATACTAAACATTTAAGAAATTGAATAATCGTAATAAAATTTATAGCAGAATTTAATTAAGAGTAAAATGTATTAAAATTTGTTTCAAATTATGGAAAATGAATGTTATAATTATCAATAATTGTATGTAAAATATAAAGTATGTTGAGGGAGTACTGGTTCAGAAACAGAGGCCTGTTTTACTTCTGCATAATTGTTCAGTTTACTCTCCTCATATAATATAAACTTTAAAGTCTCCCACTTTATTTAATTTTTCATATAGGATCTTTTTGGGTGCTTTGGGGTCTTCCAGTTTGTGTAAAATAAGAAAATTGTAAAATGTAATAATAAAAGTAAAAAACCATAATTTCAATAATGCAATTACAAATGATAAAATATTATAAATGCGAAAATTAGTATGGTGTAAAATTTTAATATTTATGATTATTCGTAATAATTAATTGGGAATATAAAAATTTTATAATTGTGATATTGTGTGTAAAAATTTTTGAAAATCCTTCCCTGAAGTATAAAAATTGTGATGTGAATGTTCCAAAAATAAAAACTTTTTACAGATTGGACTCAAATCTTAATCAGACTTTAAAAATGTGCGATTGTTTCAAATGAATATAGTGCTTAAAATTATTACCGATTTCAAAATTTTACAATTTATAATTTTTTAATTGTTCAAAAGTTAATTTTATGTTCTGTATTTTCAAAAATGTATCTCTCATATTTTGCTGCTCTAATGCTTTTTCTCTCAAAAAGGCTTCTCTATTGCTCCACCTTCATCTTTTTGAAAGGGTGGGGGGAATGTGTAAGATAAAAAATATGAAAGCAAACTCCTAATTTTAATTAGCTATAACCTCTTTTATTTTTTATTTATTCTCTCTATCTTAAAAATAGAGCTAAGTCTAAACTGCATCATTAAATTAATCATAAGATCCTACGTAATGCTTAATTTTTAATGCAGATACCTCTTGACCAATCGCCAAACTGTAAATCAAAACTTTTTCTAACTCAAACTGAAACTTTTGACTCCCTCACTACTTCCTCTGAATTGCTACGACATTTTTTTCGCTTACGCTTTCCTCCTGGCAAGATGCTCCTCATCCAATGCTGCTGCTTATTTGTTTATGATGATGTACTTTAAAACCCGTGTAGAAGGAAATTACTGCATTTAACTACGACTGAAAAATATCATATCTATAGAAAGATGATCTGATGTGAATTATCCTGCAATAAAATTATGTTTCAAAACAGTAAATATCTGTCTTTCATTTATGCGTTCATCCTTCCAACTATGCATTAAAATGTCTTTGGAGGCCAGATATTTAAGTACCGGATTCCTTCATCTATGTATTAAATCATGACATATATCTACATATACACATACATATGCAAATACATACATATATGTAATAATAGCAAGAAAATGCCAGAACACTGCTGATGCGTACGTAGATCCATATTGGAGAGGAAGAATTCTGATTGTGTATTATGCTGATGTGTTGAGATCATAATATCTAAAAAACTCGGCTGTCGAGGCAGTTTTAATTCAATTTTTATTTGCAACTGACATTTGTGGCTATAGTTCGCTTGGCACTCTAGCCGTACTTATTCAAGAACATTTACATTTTTGATATTATTGCAATAGGAAACAGCATAGTGAAATTATGTCCAAGCAGAGCAAAGGGAGAAGCTGAAGTGCATAGTTAAGCAAGGGAAGCACATGAAGAGAAAGGAAAGGTTTTGGTTTGAGTTAAAAGTTTCAGTTCACAATTATTACGTCATCAGCGTCGTGTATGCCATGCAAAATGGAATGATCTAGAAATGGTGCAATACAGAGAAGTTATTTTTATACCAGAGAGGAAGAATTAAAGAGCTTACGTTAGTTTAAATTATAATTTCGATTTATATATATTTATATATACAGTCAAAAGTCTTTAATCCGGGCATCCATAATCCGGAATGATCTATAATCCGGACCTCAAAGCTACAAACTTTCTGCGCATGCGTCAACACATAATGTGCATAATACCTTTACACATGCACCTATACCTTTACGCATGCACATAATATATTTACGCATGAGCGTTTAATGTATAACAGACGGTATAAGCTAAGCTAAAATTATCTAATTATCTATTTCAGTTAATGTTCCACATTACGTTGTTCCTTAATCTTCTAATTGGATCCGGCTTATTAGTTTTTTTCAGACTGTTAGAGCAATTTTATAAAACTAAGCTTGAACTTTCGATTATGTCAAAAAGAATTTCCGATTCTGGAGCTGCCAAAGGATCTACAAAGCGAAAGCATGTTTCGATGTCCATCAAACAAAAAGTCAAATTGCTGCAAAAAGTGGATAAAGGCACAAGCTTTGTTTCTCTAACCATTCCGAAATCTGTTTATTAATTTCTTGCTGCTCTGCGGAAGTAGGGACGTCGCGGCAATGAACTGGAAGTTGATCTGTCAGCACTATCTTTATCTTCAGGGCAGATGTTTTTATTTTATTTGGCTTATAATTTCTTTCTAAATGTAGTATTTCATCTCGATGTACTCCTTTGATATGATTTAAATCAAATTCCTCCTCACTATAAATATCACAAATACACATCAAATAGTTTTCTGGTTTCAATTTTCTAATTTTCACTACGTGTAATATATGCTTTGCACATGTGCGCGCTGAAAGAAATGTTTAACAACATAAACAAATAAATATTAAGCTTTTTTTGTTAATTTTGATACCCTTTCTTCTTTATTTCATAAATTACCTTTTCATATTTTCAATTTTATAATTTCTGCATGCCATCTTACCAGATTTAAACTGATGATCTATAATCCGTAAAATCTGATAATCCGGAGTCACCGGTCCTGACGAGTCCGGATTAAAGACGTTTGACTGTATGTGTGCTTAAGTATATGTTTTAACTTATTTTGCATTATATATGTACAGGATAATTATTCGTCCATTCTCTAGTAGCTATGTTCACTTTCTTTTTTTTCCTCTTAAGAAATGGTAGTTTAACATCATAAACAGACATTCTTAAAATGTAAATAAACAGAGTAAAAGTACTAACTGCAAGTCCAAAAACACTTGTACAACCATCAACTCGGTAAAACATTGCTTCCGGACCTCTAGAATGTACATGAAGCATGGCATTCAGACAAGCTAAGGACGCAGGTCCACTGGAAAATAAATATATGAATAAATAAAAATTCTGTGATATAACATTTCATTATTTAAAAATCAATATGTATGACAACTGAAAGCATAAAATTAGGCAAAGCAACAATCTTGTGTTTAGCATAGATTTTAGTCAAGACACTCTACATTTCGAAAGCAAACGAGTACAGCTCCCACTTCATCTTGAGATAAGAAAACTGCACAATATTATTGCTTCCCCTAATTTTATGTTTTACTTTAGTGTGTTTCTCTTCTGTCTTGATTTTTGCGACCATCTGCCATTTTCGAGAAAGTTCTTCCAGTTCGGTTCATTTTCCCACTGCATCATTTTATGTTTTGCTTTGTGATTCCATGTGGTTGCTGGATTCTCTCATTTTCAGAAGCTAGTGAGTTTACCTTTTTGTTTATATTTCTCATTAATCATTTTGTCATGTTTTCTTGTGCAAATTTCTTTGTTAATTTATTACTGCATCAATAATGTTGTTTTATTTTGTAGTGCATTTCTTTCTTACATTTTTTTTAATTATTATTTATTTTAACCTTTTTATTATTTTACCCATTTTGCACTTTCCCTATTTAATATACTTTTGAGTTTACAACTTTTTCTTGCTTGTTCCATTTCAAAATATGTCAACAGACAGGAACCAATTTAATGCCTTAAGCATATGAAATTCTTGAATTATCTCCATTTTTTGCTTAATTGCAAACATCATAATATCACTCACAAATTTACATAAGTCAAATACAATCTTAAATCTTCTAGTAATGTTTCAAAAATTATGCATAAATTCAAATAGTCACTTCTTCGTCACATTCTAAGATGCCACCATGCAAATGTTAGTCTAAAATTGTTTAAGAATTCTATTACCTTCATTTAAAAATTGTCAGTTCTACTTTAAATGTTTCCTTATTTGATCCTAAATCTTAGTTTAGAAACAAAACTGCCTGTCAATGCCATAAAAAGTTCTAGTTTTTAAATTCCAAAAGCTCCCACTCAGTGGGTTAGACCCACTCATCCTGTTAACTTTCCCACTGTTAATATCTCTAACATTAATATTAACCCCATTTTTAATATAATACTAATCCCATTGTTAACATCTCTAATCTTAATCTTTCACATGATCAGGTGAAAGCATTAAAATATAACTTCAGCTTTTCAAGGACATGTGCAAAACCTTCAGTTCTTCAAACATTTGCCTCTACTGAAGCAAATTTCTTTGCTCCTGATGAAGAAGGACCTGTGCCTGTTTATCTTCAAAATCAATCAAGTCTTGATTAAAGTCTGCACCAAGGTTCCTACTTTGTCTAGTTTTATGTTTTACTTTGGCATGTTTCTCTTCTCTCTCAAATAAAAACATTTTCATATACAGCAATCAGTTTCTCTTTAAATTAATTTTTTTTTAATCTCTAAAAAAAATTCTGAAATGACATAATACTATAAAAATAAAGTGTTGCATAATTTTTCCCTGTATTCTGTATAAAATTTTTGCAATAAAGCAAAGAATAAATAAATACAAAGAAAGGATTAAAGATTTTAATGTTGTTAAATTTGTTTAGTTGTCAGAATCGCTAAATTTGTACAAAATATAAATGAATCAAAAATTGGGAATTAAATATTCATAAAAAATTTGGTAGCTTTAAGTGCCATTGTTCTCCCACAGTGTGAGGAGCATATACACATACATGCATACATACATAGATTCTTCATTATTTATTTTTTTTAAATAATACATTGCGGTAAGATTTCCTAGCAACAATCTGAATAGTGATTTGGAGACAATACTGCTATAGACAAAGAGTTTGTTTCAAGACAAAAAACACTCCAGGTGCAAATAAATTCTATGTAATGTGTGTTGTATTTCTCCATGCACACACACACGTGTACACCAAATAAAAAAAATAAATGGGACAGTTCTACATTTCCCATTCCACTCAGCCGATCGACAAAATTGAATTTGATAGGTTCTTTAATAAGTGACAAGTCAATGATTTGATTCAGTGATATGTCCTTCTTCACAGAGGATGGTTGTCTACGTAGACCATCATCTTCAAGGCTGAAATTTCCATACTTCCCAAACCAGCTTCGAACTCTGCCATCAGAAACTGCACTCCATCCATACACAAAAAAATTCTATAATTAGTGTGAATAGCTTTTTTCACTTTCTTAAAATAAAAGAGCATGATATGACAAAATGGAATTCTAAGTTTCACCATTTTTAGCCATACCCTAAAACACAAATTATGCCACAACACTATCTAAAAATGCTCCAGTGAGAGCAGAAAAACTATATTTAAACAACTGCCTCGATCAAAGTCATTCTTTATCAGCAGTTACAAAACAATTAAAAGAGATGATGACACTTTGATTTGAAAAACTATGGAAGTTTCTGGATGACCCAATATATTATTTTAAAGGTACTAAAATTACTTCTAAATACGAAGAAATTTTTCAAGCAATTACCAATGATAACGCATTTCATAATTAATGTGGTTATTTAATATAAATATAAAAAAATAATTATGGTTGTCTTAGTACACAAATCGTCAAATTTATTTATTGCAAAAATCAAATGTTTAGTACAAAATAAAATATACTTGGTAGTTAAAAACTGATATTTTGAAGTACATGGGTAAAATTTTTAAAGTTTTGTAACCACTGTATATTTGCTTGAGGTGGCTGCCACTCAACATGGCAGTTGTAAAGTTCACTTCTAGTGGAGCATTATTTTCTAAAAATGAAAAAAAAATTATTATTTTATAAAAAATAAATAAATGAAAAAAATACATAAAAGTGAATACCTATTAGTAGTTCAGTAATTCAGTCTTGTGGTACAACTGGAAACACTTTTCCAAGCACAAACCAACTCCACAATCACTACACCAGAATCATGTTTTCTTATCTTTTTCCCATTTTTATCCTTTTTCGAACAACACACTTTGCACTGTCTAGTAGGCTCACGTTTTGCAGAAGCAGGAAAAATATGGGATATAAAATGTCGTTCAGTAAGACGGGCAGGGTTATCTATTGTAGGTGGTCTGCTAACATTCTTTTGTCCAGAAGTTGCATCATCATATTTATCCAAAAGCTCTTCTACAACTTGGATTCAAAATTCTAAAAATGTAAGTTTTCGGTCAATACCTTGAAGAATTATTAGTCCCTTGCCTGATTTGCTTTCTTGCTCTGCATAGTTGTTCGTTTCTTTGACAATTATATCCATTAGATTTGAATCCAGAAACATTTCTAAAACATCTAAAGGAGTGTAGTTTATGTTTACAGGAAAAGTTACACCTGGAGTACCTGTAAAAGGGAACCGCGGGGTCCCTGATCGGCCAGAAGCAGTTACTTCACACCAGTCTCTCGCATTTCCTATATTGTCATCACCGCTATCCGTTGATTCACTGCTACTTTCAATGTCACTCTCCTCAGTTTCACCTGCATCACTAGTATCGCTGCCTTCAAAATCTTCATCTTCGTTTGAAGAATCTAAATCATCTATATAACGTTTCAAAGAACTGGATGCCATTTTACAACAAAAAGATCCCGCACACTTTGAACCAAATAACTTCTAACCTCTAATCTTTGAAATCTTCATCAAAGTACTGTCATCTATTGAATTGAGTGCACATTAACTTTTCCCGAGATACAGTCGGGCTTGACAAAGAGATGAAGCCGAAATAAACGTCTCCCGATATATATTCGGGTACAACAATACGATGCACTCAAAAAAAAAATTACCCCGAGTATTACTTGGGGGTGACATTTTCGAACACCTGTGCTTATCTCGGGCATGACAGTTAAAAGGTTAAACAAAAGCTTATGTTTGTATAATCCTAATAAGTTTGTATGAACCTATAACTTTAAATATGAACATTCGTTATAGACAGAAAACTAAACATTTTCACTTGGTTTCCAAATTTTCCACCTTGACTTTAATTACAAACACCAACTGATTTTAAGAGAAATAAATCAAAAATAAGATATATTCATCTTTACAATAAGAGGAAACACTTTTGAAATTATTAGAATAGAATTGGGTATTTTTCTTTAAAATATGACAGATAAGAAACAGTGATCAAACTCTACATAGATATTGCAATTTACTATAGACAGCGTAATGTACCTGTTACACTGTAATATTAAATTCTACTGCAGTTACTTAAAATAAGCTAAATTTTTCTACAAGAATAATAAAATAATGAAAGCAAAAATTAAAATTTTTTTTAATTTATGAAATGCAAACTCATTCATCAAAAATTATTTGCTTCTTCCAATACAACTCTAACAACAGTCACAGTGTCATTAAGATTTGTAGTACACCTTGCTTGCACACACACCAAAAAGGGGGGGTAGGGACAATTCCATATCTTCCGTTCTGCAGTGCCAACTGGTGGAATTTAACTTGTGTTCTTCATGTCTCAAAAGTGCACCTTAGGATATACATTAGATTTATATACAACATTGTTCAGCATTTATATAGAATATAGGTATTCCGACACAAAATCTGACTTCTGAAATAACAGACCCCTTTTTTTTTTCGTGTTTCGATTCTACGACTCAAATTATGCCAAAGTGCCAAGTTTTGTAAAAATCGCATGAGTAGTTTTTAAAAAATTAGCTCTCAAAATTTTAGCTCCTCAGTGTTAATTGAATTGGGTATATATTTATTAATCTCTTCTTTTATTAAACTTACTTAACCTTCTTTCACAACTCAAAATTTAGTTTTAATCCAAATAAAATTTGCAGGTATTTTCTAATTTATTTTTTAAATTGGTATTTTTTAGTAATTTTTATAAATTTTTTGAAAATTTTTTGGATTATAAGCTATAAAATGTTTACCATCACCTTAAAATAGATGTATTATTAGGCATACCTGCAAAAAATTAATTTTTTATTCAGAATTTGCCAAGTATATATGAATTTCTTTCTATATTGGGACATTTTGAAATTATTTTGAAATTTGGCACATCGGTTTTAGCAATAATAACACCAAATATAGTTTATGCACTTTGTTAAAATTATCTGAAAGAATGAGTGATGCACCTTTTTTTCAACTCATGCAATGAATGCATGAAAGGGAAGGAGATCACCATAAATAAAGAATTTGCCAAGTCAATTATTCTTGGTGCAAACAGAAAAAAGGGCATTTTTATTTCTCTGCAAGTTTCTCACTAAATTTTACAAAATTGAATATTTAGGCATAATGAGTGGCAGGATTGAAATATGGTAAAAAATTGGTATGTCATTCAGGGCCCGGTACGAGGGTGAGGCACTTACCTCAGGTGAACAAATAGAAGGGGTGCCAAATTAGTTATTCGATCAAAAATTCAGAAATTTATTTTTAAAACCTATGATTTTTAACTTTTAATTTCAGAATATATCAGTGAATAGTAAATAAATTGTGTGTTACGAACAATCCAGCTGAGAAAAGAAAAACTAATAGCATTAATTTATTCTCAAAAGACATGAGCTTTCACAGTAGTGTACATAATATTTTCTAACATTAAATTTTGTTATTGAGAGTAGCTTTAAGGAACTAATTACACTCTACTTTCAATAACAAACAGTTCAATACAAATTGTATAGACTAAACTTTCATAGAAAATATTATACAGCAGACATTAGTTTCTCTTTGCTGTCTCTCATTAGCTTAACCCCTTGGGTAGGGATTTATTTGAGAAAATATTTACATGTGGAACGGATATAATTTTTGATTGTGATTCATCAATAGCTACTTCACTATCAGGAGTATAAAGGTAACAAAATTTATTATTTAGGTAATCCACTATATTTCTAATCTTTCTTATTCTGTCATCTTTATTTCTCTTTTCATTATCCGTAAAATGTAGAAAGCTTGAAATATCAAAAAACCTATTGTGTGGCATAGTGCTGGCAAAAATTGGAGTACTTACTGTATACTTTTCAACCAATACAAATGCATTTTTGGCTTCTTCATCTGCGACATCAAGATGCATAATGCAATATAAGCTTTCATTTCATCAGAACTTAAATAAAACCACCTTTGGGGTTTTTTTTTTTTTTTTTTTTTTTTTTGTTACACAACCTTCTTTTTCTATCATTTGTCTGGCATATCTATTTGTCTCTTCCACTATAGTGTCCCAAAAATCTTCATTCAAGACTTCTTTCAAAACATCTATAAGCGTAGGATTACCACCTAGTCTACACAGGCTCAAAGGATTAATTCCAAACATTTCAGAAAAACTTTTTATATCGGCTACATTTTCTTCTTCCCAAATCCATTCCTCTAATACTGGTTCACGAGAAGATTCACTATCACTGCTCAATAGATGTCTTGTGCGTCTTCGAAACCTTGGTTTTATATTACAATTTTCATCATTTTCTAGTTCACAAAAAGATTCACTATCACTGCTCGATAGACGTCTTGTGCGTCTTCGAAACCTTGATATTATATTACAATTGTCATCATTTTCTAGTTCAATATCGTGTTCATCACCTTCGCTTTATATTTCATTGTAATTGTCAATTTCAGGATAACTAAACAATTCTTCTTTCTCAAGTCACTTTCGCTATCACTATCATAAAATATATTCCTTGTTTTTGACATAATGGGGCAGTGTATCGCAAATAATGTTCACCGAAATACAGTAATTTCCTCTTCTATTATGACTGATACAAGCTACAATGAAATGAACAGAATTGTGCCTAACCTCAAATAACATTTTAGACACGTCATCCGCTCCTAGGGAAAACAAGTGAATGACGTCTCTCAGACGTCAAATGTACCAAAGAGTTTAATTTTTGCTTTGACGTCTTAGACACGTCATCCACTCCTAGGGGGAAAAAAGTGAATGATGTGTCTCAGACGTCAAAAGTACCCAAGGGGTTAACTTACACTCTTTATTTAGTCATAACAATAAAAAGAAACTTGCCAAAGTCCACTAACTGAACATAGACTGCAACAACTGCCGAGTTTTGCAATTTCATAAACACCTTCCTGAATAGCATCCGCCTTCTGAAATAGCATCTGAAGAATAAACAAGGATGATTGAAAATGAAATGTACCATATAATTAGTTTTTCAAATAAAGTAGGCCCATGAATCGAAGTTTTGGGCTTGCATTCATACTCATCTCGCTGGTAACTGTATGGATTGTTTCATTTCTAGTTTTAAAAGCCCTGCTATTTCAATATTTCAGGACACAAAAGCAGCTACAAGCTTAGAACTTTTTTAAATAATTCACAATTTGTTCAGTTCTATACAAATTTAGAAGCAGCATTAAGAATTTAAGAATTTTTTTAACATTGCCAGTTACTGTAGCTAGTGGGGAAAGCTCTAGCAAACTTAAAATAATAAAGAACTATATGTGATCTTCACTAGGCCAAGAAAAACTTTCAAACATGTTCATTCTCTCTACAGAACATGAGTTAAGTAATCAAATAGATTCTGAAAAAATTACTGATGATTTTTGCTTCTTTAAAAGCAAGAAAAATTATATTATAAATATGCTTGAAAAGTTTTTCATAAATTTTTGAGCAGATGTTTTATTTATACTACTTTATATTATTTGATAATTTTCAAAAAGCATATTTTTAATTTCCATTTCAAAATTGTTAATCATTATATATGTTTCACTTTGTGGAATATACAAAGTTGCAATTAATTATTACTGTAAGAGTTATTGTATTTTCCCTTGAAATAGTTACTTTTAATGAGCATAAAATATATATAAACACAGTTAATTTGCTCTATATGTATGATTATATGTATATGTGTGCAATAATGTATTTACTAAAGAAATATTGATTATATTATCTAAGTTTAATTTTAGTAGAATTATCTAAAAAGAGTGAATCCATAGTGAGTAAGTTTAATTCTGAAAATTGTTTTAAAGTAACTTGAATGTAAATTGTTAAAAATGTTTAACGGGGACTTGAATTAAATCATGAATAACACAATTTCAATTGTAAAAAGAAATTAAATTAAAAGCAAGTAATCATTGCCATCGATCGGAAATTAATTGACTTTTCAAGGGGAACAAACCAACTCCCATTGAAAGAACAATAATTAAGAAAGAAATACAAAGGTGTTTCGTTCTTTACTCAAGTAATAAAGCGATGCCAAACTGGCAATTTAAGTTAGGCCAAATATTTCCATGAATTGAAGGGATCAAGAACCAATGCAGGTCCCTAAAGAACTCATTCTGATTAAGCATTTTTGCTAATTCAATTTTGAGTGAAAAGCAATTTATGCAGTAAAATTGATAAATTATTTGAGTAATTGTCCCTCGACACTGTGTTTATGCATTTTAATTCAAAACTATTTGTAAAAAATTAAACATTGGAAATTGGTATTATGAAATAGAACTCAAAGTATTGATAATTGAAATAAACATCAGAAAATTACGAAATATAAGAAATATAATGCAATCTTTGCAAAAACAAATCAAAAAATAAAAATTTAAATTTAAAATACATATAATAAGAAAAGGGAATGTACATGAACTATATGGAAGATATAAAAAGCCAGAAAAAGAATTAATTAACTTATGTTCTTTCTAGTGGGAAGTGGGCAAAGTGTTTTCTTCACGTCTTACTCAGAAGGGTTGTTTTCGAAATTCTTTATTGGCACCGGGGGCTTTGAATTATGTCAGTCGGTGAAACTTGTGTGAAGTAAGTTATGGGAGAGGGAGTGACTAGGAATGCTTGAGGGACGTATATTGTGGAGTTCTTATTTGAGTGAAACCGTCTGTTAAAATTTTTGAATATACTAGTGAATGGAAATGAATTAATTTCTGGTTAATTGTTGTGTCATAATGAGGAAGAAATTAAGCAAAGGAAAAAAGGAATTTTCACTGTCAAAGAGCTATTTCACAGACTAAAGATTATGAAATAGGCCCATTTTTTTTTAGTAACACCATAAGTCTGAATACAATTAGCTTTTTACATTATATACAGCTTTGTAATTACACTATATACAAATATCGCCTTCTCAGGTTTAGGAACAAATTATCATATCCCTATCAGTTAAATGATTTATAGTGAGTATTTAACACCTGCTCTTTTAAGGCAATGGTTAATAAATTTATTAGGTATTAGATTATTTTTGAGAATTTTAATAAGGAGCAAAATTTTGTGTTGTAGATCTATCGTATCTGTGCAGATATTTTTAATTCGTTGTATTTGCTTTATTATTGTATTGTTAATTACTTTTTTGGATATGTTGGAATTCCAATTTATTAATTTGTTAGTATTGAAACTGAAGTTTCTTGTTTTGTCAAAAAGTAAAATTTTTTTGTAGTTAATGATTTGAAGATTGAGATAGTCTATGCAATTTTGTGAATTATTAGTTTTATTAAGTGTAAGGCAATTTGGATAAATCTCGGAGTATTTAATTTTATTAAAATTATTAATTGTAATAAGATCATCAATATATCTGTAAGTGTGCTTGTAGTAATTTAATTCTTGTGGTTTTAGATTTTTTTTGAAGTTAAATTCTTTGATAAATAAAATATTACAGAGCGAGGTACTGGAATGGGATTCCATTGGAAGACCTCTGACTTGTTTAAAAAGTTGATTTTGAAACATGTGATTTTGAAACATTTTTCATGTAGTTATGAAAAAGTGTGCATTTTAGGTAGGTTTTCCATTTGTTAAGATTCATAATCGTGAGCATATCAGGGAAGAGTTTAGGGAGATCTAGTAGACTAGCATAAATTTCTTCTAGAGGAAGTGAGGTATATAAGTTTTCAAAGTCATAGCAGTTAATGTTCTGTATGTTAATTGTTTGAATGGCATTAATGACAGGAGTGTTATTATGGATGATCCAGCAATAGTTATGCTTAGTGTTACAATCGTTGAAAATAAATTTACAGATTTTTTTAAGTTGAATTGAAAAATAATAGTCCACATTTTTCTTGTAATTATTAGTTCCATTTGCTATAAATCAGAATTTTAATGGTGTTTTATGGAATTTGGGAAGTGCGTAGAGGTTAGTAAATCTGTTGTAGCTTGGATGGATTTAAAGTAATATTTAGTTTTTTATGAAAAGTTTTAATTCTGTTTATTATAGATGTTTCTGTAAGGTTTGCTAATTTATAAGTAGTAGCCTTGAAAAGTTTTTTATGAATAATTTCTGCGTAGAATTATTTTCATATAATGCTAAAGTTATTATTTGCTTTATCTATTTTTGTAATAGTAAAAAGTTTTTTTTTTTTTTTTTTTTTTTTTTTTTTTGATTTTTAATACCTGATGTAAGTTGCAACCAATTCAATGTACTTTTAAACTTGAGGTGATTAATTTCAGTGGATATGCATTGAAGAATTTCATCTTTCCATTTTAAAAAGGTATCTATAGGTAAATTCAGTTGATAGCTTGCTTTAACTATAAATTCATTGATTTTGTTTTCTAAAGTCTTGCAACAGTAATTTTTAGTTATGTTTCTGACTGGTCTAAATTTTGCACCATAACTCATTAGTGTTTTTAGTTGATGGTTTTGTATGATATCCAGGTTGCCAGTAATTATGTGCTGGTAATGAGAATCTATGTAAGTACTGTAAACTGGTGACTTGCAATATCATTCTGCTGACTCATCTATTTCATGGTGGTTAGTTAGCAAGTTGCTTAAGGTCCTTTGATATTTAAATGCAACTATTGGTATAGTGTCTACAGCTAGGAAGTAAACTTTACAATCATTGATGATTTTGCGTTGAGCCAGATAATTAGAAAGTCTGAAAATTGCACGTGTTTATATAATGTTATGTTTTCAAACATCATTTAGTATTATTTATTCCCCCCACCCACACATACACACACACAAATAGTTAAATAAATAATCTTGCATTGTATACAGGGGTGCACATTTACTGCTTTGCCTCAGGTGAAAAAATATGTAGACACGACTCTGATGTCATTTCAGAAAAAGTTTGATTTTGTGTCAAAATACCTTTGTTACAACAATGCTACTTATAAATTTAATATAGTATATCCTAATCCAAACTTTCAAGACATGAAAAACGCAAGTTAAGTTTCATCAATCGGCCCAGTAAAATGGTAGATTTAGAATTGTCACCCCCTTTTCTTGTGCAAATCATCAATACAGCTTGTTGCTAATATATTTTTCTTTTCTTCCATCCTGAGAGACTTTACCTATTCTAAAATTAGTATCTCCATGGTAGTAAATTGCAGAATTGCACACTTTGAGCAACAGTTTGAAACTTCCAGAATTATTATTATATAATGTAGTTTAAAAAACTGAAATTATTGATTGTTAAAAAATGTTCAAGTCTGGATGCTATTTAAAGAAATAAAACCACTGTTTCGATATAAGTCATAATTAAAAGCCAAGGAGCAGCAGTTTAGACATGCCTGCTATATATTATGCAATAATTCTCTGTGGAAATAAAGTAATGCTACTCACCTTACATCTTTCAATCCTTTGACCCTAATGACATTGAAAATGTCTTTATGACCCAATGGAGTCTTTGGGTACAGTTCAAGAGCCTAATATGAAATTAAATATATGTGAAATACTCAAAATATAAAAATCATAATTCATAAAATTGTATATTCTAAAATTCATCTAAAAGCTTATAACAAAATTTCCTGAAAATAAAAAATTTAACAAAAGTAACATAAATTTTCAGACAATTAAAATCCTCTCCACATAGAAAATAATAATATCACTTATTGGGAAGGTAGAGTATATCAGCGACAAGCAAACAATGAATTATTTACTCTAATTTTATTAACGCAGATTAGTAACAAAATTTTTATTTACATAAAACCTCTCCTTTTTTTTTTCCTAGGTTAATCAAATATCATTACAATTCAAACAGCTACAGACCCTCCCACAATTATGAAAAATTCTGATTATGAAGAAACGTGTAGACAGCAAAAAATTTCATGAAATATTTTGTTACATGAAAATTGCAACGTTAAGAAGTAATTATTCACATCAGGAAAAATTTTTGCCACCTACAAGCACAATAAATACCCTTAACTCAAAAATAATATCGAACAACATATGAAATTAAAATAATATCAACATACACAGCAAAAAACAAAAATGATATGAAAAATGCATAGCCTGGTAAAAAAAAAAAAAAGATTGTACGTACAGTGCAATCTCATCCTTCAAGATGCAGAAGTATACTCAAAATGTCAGAGGCAAATGTACCATTGATGGTGTATTAAGCTGAATCATCAGATGTTGACAGCGAAGATGGTGCAAACTAATACATAAGATGGAAAGGCTATCAGCATCTCATCATTATTTGAGTCCATCAGGGTAGTCAGGCCAAAGGTCTACAACTTCACACTGTGGCCTTTCGGCTAAATGTAAGATATTTAAATCTTACATTTATCTTTCAATTTTAATCAATAAACCCAACCATTTAAAAGCAATACATTGCCACTGCCAGAAATAAAATATCTTTATCTGACATGTACCAGCATGTTGCCATTCAGTAAAGCATAACCTATTTAATGTTCAAATTTAACCTTCCCATTACTGATTGACAAACCAAGAGATTTCAAAGCAATAAACACAGTTCTTAAGTATATTTTTTCTACTTTTTGATCCAACTGATTTAAATAAAAATGTTTTTAAATTAGGAGACGCCTCATTAGAAATATTGGTACTTTTCCAGTTTGCCGGCACAGGTGATAAAGTTGCCAAAAATGGTACAACCGATGCCAAACAGAATATCCTCTCTGATAACATTCTATGCCTTAAAGAAGTCGCAGCCATTTCTTATCAGATTGATTGTTTCTTTCAGTAATGGCATACAATTACATAGAAATTTTACCAGATAGTTCAATTTTATGCCCTGAAGCCATTCGCAGTAATTAAGTTAATTAGGATGCAATCACACTGCTTACCCGAAGACAAAAATATAGAAAAGGCAAAATCAAGTGTTAAATTCATTCATTCTAATGAAAATGCACTAGCGAAGTAAAAAAACTGTGGTTTTACATAATTTCTGAGTAAGCTATTCGTATGAATTGAAATAATTCTTGCATTTAAACTTGTATTCCATATCAAAACTTGAAATTAATGCAGAGAATTACTGAGAGAATTAGATTTTTGTAGCTTAGTTTACCTGAGATGAGATCACTTGGGGTCACGTGATATGAACCGGAGAATCAGGATGTTGTACCATAAAAACATAGTAAATTCTTAAATTAATGCCTTTTTACAAAATTTTAATCGATATTAAAATGTTTATGCCTTCAAAATAAAATATTCTTAGAACTAATATTTGTTAGCAGTTTTTATGTGTATACTGTGTGTTGTCGCCAATAAAGCCTGCTTGGCGAGATTTGCGCCGGCAAAACGGAAAAGTTCCGAAATATTAAATACTTTTATGAAATTATAGTCAAGGGTCTCATTAAAATCATTACATATTTTCTCTGTTTTATGATGACTCTTTTAGGCAGTTGGCCACAAGTGGCTAGTTTATCAAAAAACTGCAGAACTTTAAAGATGACCCAATACATACCAAAAGCACAAAAGGATTATATATTTATCTTAATTTTGATCAAAAGCACTTTATACATTAAAATACAAGGGTATAGTAACTTGTCTTCATCTACTACTAACCTCCTTATAAGACTTTCAAACTGACAGACTTTAAGTGCTCCTATTCTGCAAAGTTATCACAATCAAAAATAGAGGGTCATCCAGAAATTTTTGAAACATTTGAATGGTGAATACAAATGATGCAGTATAAAAAGAAATGAGAATTTCATTGAATAAAGTAAATACACTACCCGACATAGAAAATGCAACACCAAGAAGTTGTGGCCCGAAAATTTCACAATAAACATACGTCTCCGAGTTATGCAAATGATGTGAAATTAACAGCTCTCCAGCACACACTGAAGAATATACAAGGGCATAATGTTCACTGCATAATGTTCACTTTTCATGATGTTATTTCTGCTAGGGAAATAATCGTAGGAAATTTGTTCTTTTCTCAAAGGATGCATATACGTAGCGTATTCGGAAACTAAGTACCGTTTCATTCTAGCGCCGTCGCAGCGCTGTGGTAGGCATCCAGGGCATGCGCACTAGTTTTTCTTGTTCACTGACTTTCAATTGTTGCCATTTTGGTTGCTCTATGTTGTGTTTTCAGTTTGCTGTGCACATTCAAAATGTTTAAGACAATTAGTTCTCCCCCTGACTGTGAGATTCGTGCCGTGATTAAATTTTTGAACGCGAGGAATGTTAAACCGGCCGAAATTTATCGTCAAGTGACAGAAGTTTACGGTGAATATGCGATAAGTGATGGAATGGTGAGAAAGTAGGTAAGAATGTTTAATGCAGGTCGAACAAATGTCCACGCCGAGTCGGCCTTCTGTTGTCACCGATGATTTGGTAAGGAAAGTTGATGAAGCAATTCATGAGAACAGACGCTTCACAATGACAACTCTTTCAGAGGCATTTCCACAAATTTCACGTACTGTTTTGTTCGAAATTGTGTCTGACCGCTTGAATTATCGCAAACTGTGTTCCCGATGGTTTCCAAAAATGCTCAGTGATGTTCACAAAACAAAGCGACTTGGTAGTGCCCTGACATTTCTCACGCGGTACAGTGATGAGGGAGAAAACGTTTTAAACCAAATTGTGACAGGTGATGAAACTTGGGTATGTCATTTCACACCAGAATCAAAACAACAATCGATGGAGTGGAGACACACTCATTCTCCGAAAAAACATAAGTTCAAAGTGACAATGTCATTACAAAAAATCATGTGCACCATCTTCTGGGACAGGAAAGGCGTTTCGCTTACTGAATTTCTTCCCAGAGGTGAAACCATTAATGCTGCATGATATTGTGAGACTTTAACAAAACTAAGGTGTCCCATTCAAAGCAAATGAAGAGGAATGCTCAGTAAAGGAATTGTGTTGCTCCATGACACTGCTTGGCCCTATACTGCTGGTGTCACTCAATCGTTAATTCGACAGTTTCATTGGGAGCAGTTCGATCACCCACCATACAGCCCGGACTTGGCACCGTCCGACTATCACGTGTTCTTGCACATGAAGCGCAAGCTTGGTGGCAGGCACTTTGGATCTGATGATGACACGAAAAATGCTGTGGAGTCATGGTTATCGAAACTGGCGGGAAGTTTCTTTGATGATGGTATACAAAAACTGGTCACCCGCTACAACAAATGTTTGATCATTGGAGGAAACTATGTTGAAAAATAGTTTAAGACATGTATTTTCATGTAAAAATAAAATTGGATTCGAAAAAATTGTTTTACTATTTTTTTTTTTTTTTTCCCAAAACGGTACTTAGTTTCCGAATACGCCTCGTAATAACAGAAAATGAAAGGCAGTCGTCTACGGAGGCAGTTCCAGCAGACAACAATTTTATGAGGGGCATAGTGAGGAGAAGGGCAGGTTGGTCCATACGGCAAATCTCAGCTGACTACATACCTGGACACGTCCACAGTGCAACAGCTGTGGCGATGATGGTTGGAACAAGGAAATGTGGTAAGTTCGAGGGGTGCTTGTGCAGCCAGAGTGATGTGAGCACATGTGGATCGACGCTTTGCCGAAAAGTAGTGGCACACCTGCAAGCCATATCTACTTCCATTCTGCAGCAAGCTCAAAGCATTGGCTGTTGATAGGTGGCTAGTGGCCTCATGGCATCTGTTATGAAAACTGCCATTGACCAATAAGGCAGCAACTGTGGAATACCCTACAAATAAAAATGGTTGACAGAGAATGAAGATCATTCCTCAGGACACTATCCATAGTCTCATTGACTCTGTACTTAAGACATGTTGCTTCGTATATTGCTGTCCAAGATGGTCCTTCAACCTGCTGAGCTGATGCTGTTCTGGCTCTGCATTATGCATATCATTTCAAAATAAAGATCACTTAGTGTTTGTTGCTGTCTCTCTCTGTTTGCCGAGTTTCATCACTTTCTCACCACTTCTTGGTGTTGCAGTTTCAAATTTGGGTAGTGTTTACCATTAACTTCTAGCCATCTCTCTGGCAGCTGGAAAAAAAAAATTTTTTTTAAGTAATTTGGTTTACTCACAAAGAAGTTATTGAGGAGAGTTGACACTTTTAAAAGTAAACTCCACGCTATTCACAGAATTTTCAAATGACATGAACAGATAAAATTTGGTTGGGGCTGAGTATTTCACTGTCAAACATCCCAGCCATACTCAGTAAGTCTGACATTCATCAGAATGTGGGATCAAGCACTCATGATTGTAGACAACACTTTGAAGACTGGTCAGTTCTGGGTGCTTTGCTTTGATTTCTGCTTTTAAAACTGCCAACAGGAACAGAACTTTTTCAACAATATTTTAACTTATTGTCTGATTTGGTGGCAGCAATTCATAGTATGCCATTTCTTCGTAGTCCCATCATACAAAAAGCATAACTTTCTTGGATCCAGTCTCCCTCTGGATGATACCTCTCTTCTCATGTCCAGTAATAAGTCATTGCATAAACAAAGCCTCTTTATTCCTTTTCAACAAAAATCACATGAAGAAACTAGAACAAACATATTCTATTTGGTTAAAATACGAGTCACCCATACATCATAGCAGCTTACACACACAACCTTCTTCAAATGATCATGTACCACTTTTTAGAATATTTTTTCTGCCTGATAGTTCCAGAACTGAGTAACTTTGGTTTTCAGCGACAGCTCATTTTAACAGTTCTCTGCTTACAGAGGATAGTTCCAGAGTAGGCATCTTCTTTAAGGCTGAAATTTTCACCTTTTTCAAATCACTTTCATAATATGTCATCAAAAACAGCACACTGTTTGTATGCAACACAAATTTGATGAGCAGTCCAGTTGACATTTTTTTTTAATTTTTAAAATAAAATACAAAAATGAATTTTTGAATTCTCTATTATTAGTAGTACTGAATTTAAACAAAAATTATGCTATAACATGTGTTAAGAATTATACAAAATGAGCAAAAAAGGCAATATTTAAATATCTGATTTGATCAAGGTCACTCCTTACCAGCATTAAGAAAATAATTAGAAGAAAGTGTGCTTTGATTTGAAAAATTGGAGAACTTTGTAGATAACCCAATATCTATATTTTGTTCAGAATTCGAATGTAGATCCAACAGGATGTGTAATAAGCTTCCGCTAACCCCTGTACCATAGCATCCACCACCAGCACCAACCTCCCCCCCCCACGAAAAAAATATACATAGAAAATAAAAAAAAAAAAAATAGTAGATTTAATGGCAGATTTTTTTTAAAAAAATTAACAATATTCTTTAGAATCACTGTTCAATATAACAAAAAACTGAAAATTTCTTACATATTAACACAACCACCTTGGGACAATTCGTCGATTTTTTACGTATGAAAAGGTTAAATCTACTTAGCCAGGGACAGTTGTTGTTTTTCTTTACTTGTTTTAAAAAAATTCCCAAATTATCAATATTTATTGTAAGTCCGCGAACATTATCAACATATGAAAAGTCAATATACTTCAGCAGTTTAAAATACAAATTTTAAGTATAAGGATTACATGGTACATTAAGAAAAATAAAATGCTTACATTCATCTCCAAATCTTTCTGTATTTTTTTTTTTTCACTTTTCTTCAAAAATACACAGCAATCTGTTTTCACTTTAAAAAAAAAAAAAAAAAAAAAAAACAGATAACTGCAACACACAAACCTTGCCAAAATCTGCTGTCTATCAAACGTGTCTCCTTATTAGAGATTTTGTGGCAAAATTCTATACTCCTGCAGATATTTTACTGAAGTGTGAAATTAAGTTTAAGTTTGATGTTTAAAATCATGTTTAAGGCAAAAAATACCAGGATTTGTATATAAAAAGCATTGAAACTTGAAATACAACAAAAAGAAAGCATACGAAAATGGTGTCGTTGCTTGACCGAAGAAACTTTACCAAAATGGTTGCAACACTTCGGCACATTCTGAAAATTTGGCATATGTACTGAGATGGTTGTGATAACAAGCAAGTACCATTTTTAATATTTTACTTACAAAATTAATAGAAAATGCAACTAATCATTATGAAACAGAAGAAATACAATAATAGAAAACAGGAAATAGAAATCCATTGGTTATAGCAAAGTAAAGATTATCAAGGTATAGAAATTTAGAAACAATATTTTTGTTTCTTTTTTAAGATAAAAAATTTATTTAGCACACATCTTGAGGATAGCAACTGATTATTAACAAACAAAGTGACAGAGGTGGGGTGATGAAAACCAATATTTTAAGTATTCGTAATGAGTTGAAGAATTTTAGGCAAAAATATACTGTAATTCAATTGCACTTCATGTTATTATATAGAAGGATAAATTTCAAAAGTTACTAAACCCAAAATATTAACGTATCAGTGTTCTTCAGCAAAACTCAGCCTCAGCTTGATGTAGGCTTTACAGAAAATTCAAAATTACAGTAAACATTCTTACTTCAACCTTACAAATACCACCTACTTACATACCACCTAATTATATTAACAACATCATTCAAATATACTGAGGAAAACATTGCTTACACAGATATTTTGATAATATGTCTAATTACAATAGCAAAATATCACGGAATGATATCTACACTTTCGATAGGCCACAATCCTGCCTCTATCGAATTTCGAAACTTGCTGGTACGCATTTATTATTATTATTCAAGGCATAGCACGATATTCTGAGCAAATTCCAACCTTACAAAACATTTTCCAAATGAGAAATCCACTACACAACTTTTCTCTTATGCAGTGCTTCAGATGTCATTTCTCCCTCCTGCACCATCTAAATACAGTGAAATACTAATCATTTGCATATCCCAACTTCTTTCTTTCTTTCACATGATTTTGACGTCCGTCAGATCCTTCCTGGTGATCATTCCTTTCTGATGTTGCAATTTTAATGGTCAGCAGTGTATATGTGTGTACACACATATACATATATATGTATGTACATATATACATATATACATGCATACATAAACACATCCATCCATACATACGCCTGATGGATGGCGTCAATGGAGCCGAATCACTCCATTCCCTTTTAGGCCAGTCTTGATTCAAGGGAAGAGGAAAAAGTCACTTGGAACCAAGTCAGGGCTGCAGGGTTGGCTGCGGCAGTGTTGCCACGTTGAACTTGACCAAAACTTCGGTGACGCGCAACGCGTGAGCAAGGGCGTTGTCGTGGTGGAGAATCCAATCGCCCTTGATTACCGGGCAGACGCATTGGACTCGATCCCTCAAGCGCCGAAGCACTCCAGCGTAAAAGTCAATTGTGACAGTCTGTCCATGAGCAACAAACTCCTTGTGAATTACTCCTTTACCATAAAAAAACAATCAGCATACACTTCACACGCGACTTGCTCATGCGCGCTGTCTTTGGTTTCGGCGAGGAAGCAGTATGCCATTCTGATCTTTGACGTTTCAACTCAGGATCGCACTCGTACCAGTAACCACTCTCATCACCAGTAACCACTTTCTCCAGAAGGTTCGGATCAACATTCAAAAACTGGAGCATTTTCTGGCAAACAGTCATGCAGTGGCATAGCTAGGGTGGGGCGAGGGGGGACATCTGTCCCCGGGCGTAGCATTCAGGGGGAGCCAAACTGATGTTCGAAATTTTAGAATGAAATTTTTCCATTCTTGGCACAGAAAAAGGGGCGCAAAATCTTCAGTTGTCCCCGGGCGTTGAAAACCCTAGCTACGCTTTTGCAGTCATGCACTGTTTCTTCTGATCCACCTACAAAACTTTTGGCACACACTTTTCGCATCATCATATTCTCCGTCACAATCCTCCACACCATACTCTGACTGAGTCCCAGTTCATTGGCAATTAATCTAGTACTAAGACGGCGGTCATTCTTTAAAAGTACCTGCACTCTCTCCACATTTTGATCTGTTCGGCTTGATGATAGCCTCCAAGAGCACAGTCATCATCTTCAACATTCCCGAGGCCATCTTTGAAACATTTGTGCCACATGAAAACCATTGCACGGGACATGGCTTCTTCCTTAAAGGCCTCTTGAATCATATCGAGAGACTCCGTGGCGGTTTCGTTCAGTCGCACACAAAACTTAATCACATAACATTGCTCCATTTTCACCTCTCCCACTTTTCGACCGAGGTCAATGACACCCACTCACGCTGCAAGCGATGCGCACTCTCCAAGGTTCCGGAGGCAACTGCTGCAGCGTCAGTTCGTTCCCTGAGACGCTCCACTACTTCCTCCACCCTGGGGAACCAGTCTGTGCGCACTCCCCTACACAGAAATGAACCAATCTTGAAACTTCCGACTCACACCCTGTACATACCTGCATTCATATATACATTTCTGGACCCAGTCCCCCCTGATAACAGAACAGTACCAAAACATATTCCGCTGACTATTTCTTGGATTTTAGATCAAATTGGTAACACCTGGCTTCATCTCTTGCGAAGATAATTCGGCAAATTAATAATTGACAGTCACACATCATAATCAAATATCCACAGGTTTCCATCCATTCTGATGGGCCCTAAGTTGCTGAACGTTTTAGTTCAACCTGGGTTAAATCCTAAGTAAATGGACTGGCAGCATGGACATTTTTGAGGTCTTCCCCATGTGTAACATAGATACGATCAAGTTTCCCTTAGAAACCTTTTATGAAAGTAGGCCCTTAGGCCAACAGACCCCGTGTGCTTTATCACAGCCACATAAATCAAACCATCTATTGATTTTTGCTTGCCAGTCAATTTGCATAGCACAAACTAGAAACATCTTGTGCTCACCTCCCATATCTTTATGGATGATAGTGTGCATGGTTTTGCTAATGTTCTATTCCTCCTCTGTCAATCACAGAGTTACCAATCTCATGTCAGTATCAATCGAGCTCGCTCAATCACTCGTAAGGGCTGTGCTTAACAAACGCCTATCCAAATATGGCTCATTTACTTTCTTCCCGTCATGAAAGCATTTGAATCAGTTGTGAACACATTTTCTGCTCACAGTTTTTTTTTTTTTTTTTTTTTTTGTTGTTTACTCAAACAGGGCTGTGGAATTTTAATCAGGTCAAAAAAAAATTATGTAATGAACGAAAAAAAGAACATCTCAGTTATGTTGTTCCTTTAAATAAAAGGCTTATCTTTTGGTATTATAGGTAGTGAAGCTGATTGCCATACCGATGGGCCCAGATTCGAATCATCGAGAAGGCACTCGGAATATATGCTGCAAGAAGACACTCAAAATACACGGTGAGCTGAAAGTCCTCTTGAGAAGTTGGAGGTAGGAAAAGAGGGATGGAAGACCCTCGAAATTCTAAATTTCAGTACTTTTTTTTTTTTCCAAAATGCAAAAAAAAAAAAAAAAAAAAAAAAAAAAAAACAGCAGTAACAGTTAATTTATATCCTTGTTCATACAAAAAAAAAAAAAAAAGATGACTTAAGAATTCATTAGCGATAGATTAAACAAAAGCAAAAATGTTACGGGTGTTTCTTATTCCTTATTTAAAACTGGCACGAAATTGCACTGCTTGGCAATAATTTCACGGTCAACAAAATAATATGCAAGTATTCTTTGAATTTTCCTTTTCCTCACACAGTGCAGGAACAAATAACACAATTCTGAAGCAAAAGGAAGTATGCCACAAATCAACTTCTGTTTCGATCAACTGACTTTCTTTTGCCAAAAACATCCTTATCTGCAATTATATTGAATCATCCTGCATGTTGTTTGTCTTTAAACATCTGCTGGCTAATGAATATCATTTTTAAAGTCAAAAATCGAAAAAAAAAAAAGTGGAGAGGTTCTGAAAGCAGCATTATATTTATCTTCTCTAGCCATATACATAAGTAAACACCAGTGCTTGTTTTGAGTGAAATACATATACTGGTTTGCTTTCATTATCATTACAGGGAAGAAGGATGCAATGATTATATTATCAGTCAACAGACTGTGAAATATCCAGTATCATTTTCAAATCCCAAAAATATCACCACCGATTATGAAGAAAGTTGTAAAGAGATTACTGAGAATGAAAAGATTTCCAATACTTAATGGGAATTCTGAACACAAAATCATAGGACATGAACAATGAAACTTTGCAACTGAACAACAAATTATGTC
This sequence comes from Stegodyphus dumicola, assembly GCF_044657685.1. NCBI lineage: Eukaryota > Metazoa > Arthropoda > Arachnida > Araneae > Eresidae > Stegodyphus > Stegodyphus dumicola. Next base: position 138,540,316 of record NC_140776.1, read on the forward strand.
TCTCAATAAATTAAAGAGAAACTATCAACACATAAAACAAAACTGCTTATAACGTTGAAAAAAATTAATAAAAGAAAACCAATGTTAACCCCTTAACTGCCGCGGGCATATATATACGCCTTGCTCAGCCGATGTGTTAACTGCCCCAGGCGTATGTATACATCCTTCCAAACTGCTATTATTTGCTTTGCGCTGCTACACCTAAAATTATTCGCAAAGTTAACGCATCGGCTGCGCATCTGGGGCAGTTAACGCATCGGCTGAGCAAGGCGTATATATACGCCCGCGGCAGTTAAGGGGTTTTAACACTGAGCTTTCTTTCATAAATATCTGTATGTCAATAAACCAAAAGACTATTTCGAATTACTGTTAAAATTTTGAAATACAGAAAAACAATATTTTGAGAAATTTATAGCTGCATTTACTCGCATCATACCTAGTTTCATATCAAGTTGCTAAATATTAAAAGCCATTACATCATGGCATTCAATAAATAAATGACTTTATCTCTGGAAAGGATACATACTGGAAATTAATATGTACAAGAAAAACAATCCAAATTAATTAATTTTTAATCCAAAATGCCAATAGTGGATGAATATAACTAGATGGCATTTCAAAAATTCAAATCAAAATGAAACAATGTAAATTATATTTCTTATAATTTTTATTACAATTTGCTTTTACTAACTAGTAGTAGCAAACTAATAATTACTAACTAGTAATAACTAATTTTACAAGTCTGCAAATTTTTTTTTTAATTCACATATATTTTAAATATAAAATGCTTAATTGCAATCTATTATGGGTATCCATTTAGGTCTCTCTAACATAAATTACTTCAATATCAGAAATGTCATCAATTATTATTGTTAAAAATACTACATGCTAACACAAAGTCTGAAAAATGAAGGAGAAAGTGCAGAATCGCCCACTGCTTGGCGCGTTTTTAAGAATTGCACATACTTGGAGTATCCATGTACACATCGACCTATTTTCACTTAAAAAAAACATTCCAGAATTGCACAAAAATGGCATTGCGCACTCTCTTGACTTTATCCAAGTACACATCGACCTATTTTCACTTAAAATGTCAAAGAAAATTGACAAAAATTCAATTCTTCTTACTCTTGTAAAAAGCACCAAACAAACGCCAATCAAATAAGTGAGCGATTCTGCACTTTAGCCCAAAATTTAACCTTTTCTGGCAGTTTCATTAAAAGAAATACAATTAAATTCCAATGAAATGCATTTAACAACTATTTTATTAAAAAAAAATAATCATAAAAAGTAAGTAAAATTTTACAGTTTATTTACTTTTCCTCAGTAAATGCAACTAATGAACAGTTTTATATATGCAATATGAGCCAGAAACACGCTTAAAATGATTTAATGGACATATTTAATTACCAAATGATGCTGAATGCTGCTTAACTTTGTGCAAAACAGTAGGATTTGCTAGTGTCTGAATAAAGATCAAAATTTTATGCAATTCGATTTGTACCAATACTTGTATTACTGTTGTACTACATTATGATGTAAAACAAAATCTCAATAATATATAAATTTAATTACAATTCTGGCAAAATACATTTTCTAACAAAAATCCAGCAAAATTATAACCTGAAAATAATTTCCCCTTCAAAATTTTTTGGGGTCAGGTACCTTTAAATAACTTTTTTTTAAACCAAAATTTTGTTTTATGCTTTCGTATTAAGGTACTTACATATTTTTCCATCAATCCTGAGGGCTGGTAAGGATCACATGTTTGATAAACTAAAATTGTGTCAAACATATCTGTGGAATTTTGAAGTACAGACCATTCATTATTTAAAGTTAAGCAAAACAGCAACCTGATTTTGAATAAAACTCTATCAATTTTGAGAGTGATCAAACACAAGTTCTTCAGAAAAAAGAAAATTCAGCAAAATGGAAGGAGCAATTTGGTTCTTTATTTAGTTAAATAATATTATTTATTTAATGAGATTGACGCTTTATTTAATAAGATAATCAACAGATACAGGTTTATATAAACAGCATTAAAAATATAAATAAATAAGGGCTCAATATTCGAGATGATCTGACAAACAAGTTTATCAAAACTAGCCCCAATCATTTCAGAGCCAAAAATCCATGCTGGTATTTAAAATACATCAAAATTGCTACCTTTCCTGAACTTGGTGTCACATAAATGTACTTAAATACGAACCTAAGTGTTATGGCACCGTAATTGGTGCCTTTTGTAATTGTACCATTTTGCCATATTCCACAATCTTTTGATGATCTGAATATGTGCACCGTTATTACCAGTTCCATAACTTTAAAAATATTCCACTACTTGCTGTTCTGTAGAAGGCAGGTCCCATATTCTAATTCTTTTTTCAAAAATAAGAGAAAAAACTCAAATTTATATCCTTTACAAAAACTAGCCTGACTTATTGAATAAGGATCATGGTTACCTAAAATCAAAGTGGAGATCTTACAACTGTATTGCAACATCAAGCTTTTTCATTACTGAAATGAAACTAGACTGTTTGACAACAATTTTAAACTGTAAAAAATTGTCAATGGCAAAATATATCAGTACCAAATTTGATATCTTACAAGCACTGTAAAATAAGCCTACATAAAAATTCATTTTAGAACCAAATTTAGGATAAACTTACTTTAAAAGCTTTTGAAATTTAAAGGACTAGATGGTTTCTTTTTGTATTAGCATTTCAGCAATTTCTTCGTATTAAATCCCTTGAACTAGAGATAAAATGTTTCTGAATAAAATTTTACATACAGTTACATGACAGAAAAAGTTATCTTACTAGCATATGTATCTAAATATTTATTAACGGCTAGAGTAGACTGATGGGTGCACCTTGTATTATCACGAAGTTGTTTCATTTATCGTCAAGTTGTTTCATTTATGATAACCTGAGTAGTTTAATGTTATGGAAACAATATTATGACGTAATCGGTTGTGTGATTGATTGCAGTAAATTTTGTATTATGGGAAAAGATTTGTAAGGGCTTGTGGTGTGTTGGTTAGGAAGTACATTGTTTGTTTTGAGGTTTAGATGGTAGAATGGCTGAATGTTGTTAAGATTAATTTGAAGTTTCTGTACAATTTGGAACGAAAGGGAAAAAGAGCATTGATTGAGTGGTGTATAAATGAAGGTTTACTTAGAAGCCATTATAAGTGTCCTGTTTGTACGAAGGAAATGCGCATGATCAAACGTCAGAGGGTACTGCCAACTATGGAGAATATTTTTTACTCTTATTTTTGTGAATTTATGTGGCGTTGCCAGTACACAGATTCTAGTTAGATAATTTTAAGAAGTTTTTGAATGCTGTTAAGGAATTTTGTTTGACTGAAGAACGAGAAATTTCTAAATAAGGCAAGTACATATTTCCTTTGTGTAGTGCTAAGATGAATTTCCTTTTTTTAATATTATTTGATTGCTTTATTTAAAATTATAATTTAATTATAGTTTCTTGAGATTATATATTTTTGTTGGCTGCTCCTTAAGACTTTTTAAGTGAATATAAATATGTGTACATGGACAAAGTTAAGACAGTGCGCAATGCCAAGTTTGTGCAATTCTCCTGATTTTTTTTTAAAGTGAGTATGTACATGGATACCAAGTTTGCGCAATTCAATGTATACATGATAGTAAGTTTGCGCAATTCTTTGATTTGTTATTTTGTCTTTGTATAGTGTCCATTTTTGGAGCCAAAATAACAAGTCAAAGAATTGCACAAACTCGGTTATCCATGCAACACCAAAAATTGCCAATTTTAGCCAAGGGGGTACCCGTAAATATATTTTTTACTTTATTAATTTTAAGAAAGTACTGTGTTTACAAGACTCCAATATAATTAGTTTTTCAGTTAAGATTTCATAAAAATGTTTTTTTTTTTTTTTTTTTCTTGAATGTATTAGTATTAATTCTGATTCTAATCAATTCTAATCATCACTTGGTGATTTTAATCAATGGCAACTATAATCGGAATCTAATCGAATCTGATGAATCTAATCAGGTCTAATCATCACTGGCTGATTAAAATTTCAAGAAATTTTGATAAATTATGTAAATACTATACCTATATACAATGATTAATTATAGTGTTTTTGATATAAGAACTTTTTAAATTGCAATTAAATTTGAAATTATACAAAAAGTAACTCTTGCACTGCCTCAAATAAAACTAAATGATTTATGGCTGATCTTTAGAATATGGTAACTGGTAGTTTGACAACATTTTGGAGGCGATAAAGGTTACTACCTGGGACTTTGGTAATAATGTGAGCAGTACTCAGTTCCGATTACGCATTATTTTGTGTGAGGGAAATGAGAGATCATGGGATATGTCATGTGATATTAATGGACAAATTACGGTTCTTTAATCGGAAAAGGGGGGAAATCGGGAAAAAATCTGGAAATTTTGTATTTGGCTTTATTCTGTGTTCTGTGAAAGAGTGTTCGTTAATTTTTGGATCCCATGGCTTTAACTAAAGTGAATTCGAAATGGGTATTTAGTGGGATTGAAAGGGGTAGTAATAAGTGTTTCTTTAAGGTTGCGCGAGATAGAAGCAAAGATATTTTATTAAGTTATTTATTTTACCTGGTACCTTGCTGTGAACTATAAGTATGACTTTAAAGATCCTGAAACAGGTGCACATACGCTTGCTTTTTATTTAGCGGAGTACATAAGAAAAGTTTATCGGACACGTAATCAAGATTCTGAAGAAGATTAGGTAAGTTAGTATTTTTAATTATTTGAGGATATTATTTTTATGCATTGTTCTAAATGTAAGTTGGAAGTAAAGTAATTTGGTATTATTGGGAAAATTGTTATTAGCAATGATTTAGTTTAAAGTAATTAGGATTGTAAGCTAATTTTTATTAATTTAATGTATGTGCTTATTTATATTTTAAGTAGTGTTTTTGAATTTAATTATATTTTAATTAAATGATAGTTATTTTGTGAATTTTATGTTTGCAGGAATTGGGTATACGTTTTAGTTGAAGTAAACGTGCATGGAAATAATTTAAATATTTGACACTAAGTATTTGTAATGTTTGCGGTATGAATTCGTTGGTGACGTTTATAATATAATAGATAATTTAGAGGTAAAAGTTTTTGGATATTTTATTTATTTTATACGTGGAAATGTTCATATTTGGAAAGGGTATATACTTTTTCGTTATTAGGTAATTTCATATATGTTCTTTTTAACGGGTTTAAAGATTCAGAAAATTGTCATGCATTTTCGTGAAATCTTTCTAATTTATGAGAAAAAAGGAGTGTACATGGATATGGTGAAGAGTGTGCGCAATGCCATTTTTGTGCACTTCTGGGATTTTTTTTTAAGTAAAAATAAGTCGACGTGTACATGGTTTAGTGATATTTTAATTAAATGATAGTTATTTTGTGAATTTTATGTTTGTAGGAATTTGGTATACGTTTTAGTTGAAGTAAACGTGCATGGAAATAATTTAAATATTTGACACTAAGTATTTGTAATGCTTGTGGTATGAATTCGTTGGTGACGTTTATAATATAATAGATGATTTAGAGGTAAAAGTTTTTGGATATTTTATTTATTTTATATGTGGAAATGTTCATATTTGGAAAGGGTATATACTTTTTCACGATCAGGTAATTTCATATATGTTCTTTTTACTGGGTTTAAAGATTCAGAAAATTGTCATGCATTTTCATGAAATTTTTCTAATTTATTAGAAAAAAGCAGTGTACATGGATATAGTGAAGAGTGTGCGCAATGCCATTTTTGTGTAATTCTGGGATGTTTTTATAAGTAAAAATAAGTCGACATGTACATGGTTTATGTGTATGTGTTATTTTGAAAAACGCGTAAGGAGTATGGTATTGTGCACTTTTTCCCAATTTTGCAGTGAATATTTGTCATGATTAAGCAGTTTTGTTAGATAAAATTTCTAGCATAAGTGTAATTCAGCTAGTAGATTGTTGGAAGAAGTGTTCAGTAGATAAAAAGAAAAGAAACATGTCTTTACTTCGTGAAGACAAAATGGCGGCAGGAAAAAAAAATAGAGGGTTGCTGTAGGAGAGTTGGTCGCCAAATTTTCGCCAAGTTACCATAATCTAAAGATCAACCTGATTTATTTATATATATGCCAGACATTTGGCCACTAAGCCATTAGTCTTGATCTTGTTTCGCCAATACTTAAGAACAATAGAGTTAAAAGATAATAGTGCAGTGTACTTGTCAATATGATTATAATGGTTATCTATGCAGTGGTAAAAACACAGCTTATAATATATGCGATGTTTTTAAATACATAATTATGCATACTTACAAATTTTAACTGGTAAATATGATTCTATTTTACTTTATTAAGAAAATAATGTGCATTTACAGAATTTGAAGGTAATTATAGTGATGATTTCTCAAAACTATAATTATACTGCTTGTGCATATGATTTCTCAGAAACCAGTTGTCAGAACTTTCCTTTCTTTTGACTGTAAGAAATGAACAATTATTAAACTTTTTGCGTTAAAACTTTAGCAATTACATGTAATTTTACATTGAAAAATTTATTTTGTGATCTTAAATTTTTCTTATTTTAAGAAAATAATCAGTTATTTTCAAAATAGTTCATTTTAGTTTTTTTATTTTGAAAAATAAATTACCCCAAAATAATTTGTATCTATAATGCTACATGCAATGGGTATTATAATTCAATGACAAAGAAGGTATATTATTTTTATTTACTTATTTTATAAATTTTATTTATTTTTAAAGTTTAAATATAAGTAATTGTAGCAAATGCAACATAAAGTATATCAAAATATAGACACAAAATTCATAATTCAATTAGTTATAAAGATATCGAGCTTTAAATGTGTTTAAATGTTTGGCGTATTTTGACATTTTAAAGGTACCTGATACCTTAAGATAATGGGATTAATTCACATTCATTTACAAGTCTTCAAATAAAGCTTCTGTAGGATAATAACATATTTAATATAAAATCAAATAATGTAACAAAAAATGTAATAAATTTATTACATAGAAAAATTTTAAGAAATGTATGAAATTTTATTTTAGTATAACTTTTGCTGATATCATTCACACATTCATTCTGACTTTACAATGGAAAAGCATATTATTCTAATTACAGTTAAACATTTTATTGTTTCACATGTGCAAAAAATACATAAAATGTCACTGATTACATTAGTGCAGTTAGCTTCTTAAAATCTAAGATACCTACTATTAAGACATGTATGAAAAACTTTTCGTACATACAATTATCAGGGGAGAAAATAGTTGTGAAGGATTTTCTCCGGAATACTGGCTACTTAAAATAACAGCTCATTTTAATTTGAATCGGGAATAAAATATGCCAGTTAATCGTGCCAACCATAGACTACCATTTAATATGAACCATAATCAAAATAAAAGTTATAAATTTATTTCTAAAAAGTGCTGAAAAGCACATTCACAAATAATTATTTTCCCAAATACATGTCAATACATGCATCTTATTCATAAAAAAAAATTGCGATTAGGAATGACTTTTTCTGTTCACGTATTTAAAACATTAATAAAATTAATGTAGGCGATTATTTTTTTTAAATTTAAGTTGTAAAATTAACAATGACCAATGCTCACATTTTTAAGTAACCGTTACTTAATATTGTAACATGTGTACATAACAAATATTACAAACTTTCGAACGTACAACTGTAAACAAGATTTTGACGTTAACACGAACTACGTCAGACATGCAGTACTGATATAAAATAACGAGAGCTGTTTTCTTTTCTTTCACGGTGCTGTTTTAATATCCCAACTGTTACTAAAAATTATTAGGAAAAACTTAAGCATCAAAATACTTTATCCCTTGAATGACACAGTTGACTTAATAACAAGTTTGTGAAATTTCTCAGTTTGATCAATTAATTATCGAGTGCTTAATATGACAAGTTTAATTTTCCTAATCATTCAAAAGGGATAAAAATTATTACAATTGAAAAAATCCCACAAAATTATTACTTTCTGATACTTCTGATCGCAAATCTCTAGTGATCCAGATTCAGACAAAATTGAACACTTCACTAGTTCTTGTTTCAAATACCCAGAAAATTCAATTTCATACACAATATTTCATTAGAAATACATTGACGGTATATACAGAAATTTCCGCTCATTTATAACAACATACTTATTCGTAAGTGTACGATCGAGTTATATCGCTTATCAGAAGTGAAACAAGCAGCACCAACACTTCCAGCGATTAATCTACTTACAAGCTTAGCCGCTTCAGTCCATGTTCGAGCTTTCTTTTTTCTCACTTGTCTTTCTTTCGAAAGTTCGATTTGCATTTTTCCAGATACACAAATAACCATTAGTGAAGCATGTACAATGGCGATAGCCAATACAGGAAAAACAATGTTAAAAATATAGTAAACGTAAGCACTTTGTCAAAACCATCAAGTCAGCCATTACGTTCGCCATGACACTAATAAGACAACAATATCACGTGACCTCCTACTTGGCTCAGTTTAGTTTTATTCGCGGATTATTACGGATATTTCGAAGCTGGATATTTTAGAGCCATAAATAAAATTTAGTTCTTCATGCTTTCCGATTTCCTCCATTTAGATCATCTTTTAGTTACAGAAATGCCCTCAATACAAAAATATATGCTTTACAAAAATTTTATTAATATGAAATTTTACAATAAAGTGAATTTATGTGACTCGATAGTGAACGACGATTTAATCCTTTTTACGAAGCACGCAGACTAAAATTCAGTACAAATTTTATAATTCTATAGTTTAAATAAAAAGAGAAACAATAAGTAAACTAAAACCTTGATTTGGTTGAGGCATAGTCATAGACTACTTTTATTAGCTCATGGTACTCGCATTCTGATTTTTGCAATGAAGTTAATGGGATGCTAAAAATTTTAGTCTAGAAAGTCTATTTGGATATCATATATACGAAACGAATTACTTTCGGTAATGCAAAAATCTTCAAAGCCCAACTCTGTTACTGTCCTCCTTCTCCGCTATAATTTCTTATAAAATTTTACTCAAGTGTCAATCTTTAATTCGTAAATTAGATCAAATTTTAGCCTAAAATATTGTCGCGGGTAAAATCAGGGGCGTAGCTAGAGAGGGGGCAAGGGAGGGCATATGTCCCCGGTAGCGTATTTCCAAACCCTACCCCACTTTTCGAATTTTTGACGTCACCAAAATATCGACTAGTTTCACCTGGCAAGACGGCGTACTCCACTTTTGACTACTATGGCGCGTTTTCGAAAGAATTGTGATGTGGATTAGTATGTTTAGGTGCTAATTGTGAGATTTTCGCAATTTAAATTATTATGAGTGGAAATTTAAGCAAAATCTTTAGTGAATGGTTATTGTTTATTGCCGTAGTGTACTTGAGGAAAGAGGAGAATAATTCACTGCTGATGCATTAACAGTATGAAAAATTTGGAAGACTCTACAATAAATGTGATGCATTCATCGCAAAATTCAGCGAAGCCAGTAAAACAAACGAGTGTTCGCAAAACTTATCCACATCTGAAGTCACTATACAAAAATTGTATGTGTGCCAACACAGATATTTTAATAAATAAATAAAAAAATAAACTTTAGATCAAGGAATAAGGAAGAATTGCAGTGCCTCTGTGTGCTTAAAAACTACGAAGCATTCTGCCGACTTTTATGCCAAAATCAAGGTTGACAAATAGATTAATAAATTTTAATGTTTCTTTCAGTGTATATATTTCGAAAGTATTAAAATAACTTGGACAGTTGTTTAATTGCTTAAAACAGCAATAAAATTCATTTATAAAGATATATGTTACGAAGAACACAGAAAATATATAAATCAAATATATTTAAAACAGTTCGTTCAGTTGCGGGCCTGCCTCTACCCGAGGCTGGGTGCATTATGAATAAAGACAAAAAATTCTTAATAAACCATTCTTTATTTCCATCAAAACAGTATCACTCTTCCGAGATCAGCTTTCGTTCGTCCACACTCAAAACATTCGAAACACTCAGCACGCAGGCTGACGTCACAAACAGCAGCGCCTCTCGCTGGTTATTACTTCAGTTCATTTCACAACATCCTCCCCCCCCCCTTGAGACTCAGGTTGAGTCTCAAACTCATAACAAACATTATTTAAAAGATCAAGTCTTTTTGGAACTTTTACAAGTCGTCCAGAGGAGGAATATTGTTGCATCACCATTTTATCAGGTGCAATTCCCTTTTTTAACGTACACCCAGCACTAGAATTAGATTCCTCTGCACCAGTTTCTTATCAGGAATTATGTTTCTATCATTGGACTGTATCTCCAGAGGAAAGATGCGTTGTATTGGTCGTATAACTGTCTCCTCCCGAAGTGGAGATGCTTTAAGCTGACTCATCATATTTTCACTAACGTAGCTACTTTGGCTTCCGCTATCAATTATGCAGCGAATAATTTTCTCGCGACCTTGACACCGAATTCGAACGCAAAGCGTTTGCAAAAATACAGTTTCGCTTCTGCCACAGTTAGAAAGAGAACTCTCCTTTGAAACATTTATCTGATCATTCTTTTTTAGCTTTTGATTACACATTACATCAAAATGATTACAACTTTTACAAATAGAACAACTTAACTTACCTTTGAAAGGACAAAATTTACTAATGTGACTCGCTCTTTTCAGACAAGAAAAACAAGCACCTTTTTTCAACAACAATTGTTGTTTTTCAGCTAAAGTCATTTTTTTTTTTTTTTGCAGAGTAACATTTTTCACTAAAATGTTTCTTTTCACAAAAATTGCAGTTCGGTACACTCTTACCTGAATTCTCAAGACTTACTAGAGCTGATGCTGTTACGGGATCATTTTGCTTTACCTGTTCGTGGTTAAAATCTTTCTTCCGATGGTTCTGTTAGGAAGCGAAACCAGTTCTTGCGAGGAGAACCATCTCTTCCCCCTTAACTTCCTTTTTAAGAAATTCATTAAATGTTTCAAAGATCGATTCCCTTTAGTTTCAATGGATTCGTGATTTCTGCTTCTTTCCCATGCTATCAATACTTCTTCTGGTAAGCAACTTTCCACTAAGGGAGTCAAAAAATCCCCATATTTTTCTTGGGTTCTCCCCAAACTTTCCAACGCTCGCAATTTTCCTTCTAGTTCATCATACAGGGAGGGTAGATCCGTTTTGTTCTTCCGGTTACAGCGTTCTTCATCACTAGGCTTAACAAGTCTCTCACATAGATTTGCACAAGTAAATCTTCGCGTCCAAAGCGCTCTCTTAGTTATTCGATGGCTTTAGGATAATTAGCTGCCGTTGCCGGGAAGCTAAGGACTAGGCGTTCTGCTTTCGATTTGGGTTCCATAGCCTGCAACAGATACTGCATTTTATCTTCATCCGCTATACTTCTGTCGTCGTGGATTTTCTGGAACTGACTCCAAAAAGTCAGGTAATCTTTAGCTTCACCACTGAATTTTTTAAGCTCAATTTTAGGCAATTTAAATTTCCTAGATTCGGAATTATTTGAAGGAGAGGAGGCTTGTATTTCCGCATCTATTTGAGCACACTGTTTTAGAAACTTATCTCGATAATTCTCCGCTTCTTGAAAATCATCACTAAATAATTTTTCTCCATCTTCAGTCTGCAAAATCTGCCGCGATAAAGCACTCTGGCATATGACAAGTCTCTGGAATTTATCATAAAGTTGACACTTCAAAATCGAAAGTATTTTTAAATCTCTTACTTCTTTTGTTAATTCACTTTCGGTTTTTCTTGAGGTTTGCGTAAACGCAATTCTAAGTCCTTTTCTTTGGGCCTTTAAAGCGATTAAATCCATCTTCAAAGTATATTCAAAATCGAAATTCAATATCAAAAGTTCAATCGGAAAATTCTAATTCAAAGCACCCGGTCCCGCCGAGGGTACCATTATGTTACGAAGAACACAGAAAATATATAAATCAAATATATTTAAAACAGTTCGTTCAGTTGCGGGCCTGCCTCTACCCGAGGCTGGGTGCATTATGAATAAAGACAAAAAATTCTTAATAAATCATTCTTTATTTTCATCAAAACAGCATCACTCTTCCGAGATCAGCTTTCGTTCGTCCACACTCAAAACATTCGAAACACTCAGCACGCAGGCTGACGTCACAAACAGCAGCGCCTCTTGCCGGTTATTACTTCAGTTCATTTCACAACAATATACAAGTAACTAAAATTACCTAACTTTTATAACATTAAGTATCTTCGTAACTGTAGTATTATGCTCTGTTTTATAACCTTATTCATTTGTTATACATTAAAATATTTTCTGTTTTATTTACTAAATGTGTAATCAATTATCAGGATAACTAAATGTGTTAAGAATTTCCATATATGCTTGTGCAGTGTGATTGCATGTTTGTGCAATGAACTTTGATTTTCATGAACGAAAGAAATACAGTCTCCAAATAAGTACTTTTTCGTTTTCCAGTTTATGTGTTTAGCTGTAAAAGTAAATTCACTTCCAGTATGTGTCTGTGCAATTTTGACGATGTAAATACTGAAATGATTGAACAGTAAAAACTCAACTAAAAAAATATCCGGAAAGCTCTTGAAATTTTGGATAGTCATGCATATAAAAAATAAAATAGTGTAATAAGTGAATGGAAGAATAAACTACTAGTCTAAAATCATAAAAACAGTTCATCTTATTTGTATCAACTTGACTATCAAAAGCCAATATTTAATATTATGCACGATTTTGAAAAAAATGTATGCTGCTGATCTTTGGAATATGATAACGAGTGATTTTTATAATGGTTGTTATGTGGATTAAGACTGCAAGTTGAGACTTTAAATATGAACAATAGTAATCTAAAGATTTGAAGTAGTAATTTTATATCCAACAATCTCTGCCAAATAACTTCCATATTTTAAGTAATTAAAATATATATTTTTAATCACTTGTTATTAATTTTATAAAGTACGTTCTATAATTAAAATTTTATTTACTTTCATCTATTTTTAATGTTTGCCATTATAAATTTCATACTATGTACTTTTTAAGATTTCATAGTTGCTAATTAAACTTCCTTTACAATTTATTTAGCTATTTTATACATACATTTATATTTTATGTAAGAAAGGGATTTATGTGCAATAGATATACAGTGAAAATCATTTAACACAAAACTGAGGGGACTGAAATATTTTTTCGTGTTAAAGAATATTAAAAAAAAAAAAAAAACATATATTCAACAAAATTAAGCTTATTAGAGTACATTTTATTTACATATATATGTATATATGCATGTATTTAATAAATCAATGAAACAAAAACATCCACAAGAACTTCATGGAATTTAATACAAAATTTTCATGTTTTTTAAAAACAAAACATTTATTGAGTTTTGGGAAAATAATCTGATATTTTTCTTTCCATTGTCTTTTTTAGCATCAAATTGTTCAATGTCAAACATTTTGTTATTCATTTCACCATTGGAATGTGCGTCTAAATAACTATCCATACTTTTTATGATATTCCTCATTTCGGATGACGTGGGAACAGGAACTGCATTCATTTTATTTTCGTCATCAGAATCTGCATCAATGATATCTTTTTAGCTTTGAACAAACTCCAAAATAACTTTGTCTGCCATAATTGGGGCTGTACACACATTATCATAAACTACTGCAACGAATTCTTCCGATAGTACAGTAGGACAGTCCATTAATACAGAAACTTTCTCAAACATTTCATTAAGTGTCAGCTTAGTGTCAATATCCTACTTCTTCATTTCTTTCGGTGCCAAAGAATCTGATACTTTTGAGAATCGTGTGTAATGAAAATAATTTTCATTTATCCTTGGAGTCACTGAATTCTATGCAGTGCAACATATGAGCCAAACTCACTAATTTTTACTCACACTGCCATGTACTCATCACTGAATTCCAAAGCTAACTGATGAGATATGAGATGTTTGTGTGGCGTTTGTAGACGTGGAAGGTGAAAGTAGCGTAGATAAACAAAACTGGCTCGTGTCGCAGGCTATTCCGAGGGTATTTCAAAGCCAAATTAGCCTCTTTTCTACGAAACATGTGAAACCACCTCTCTTTCATTTCACACCCCGCTTAAATCTCGCCTGCGATGCCAATGTTTTCTGTATTTTGTTCATTTCCAGAAAGGATATCTTTTCGTGTTAAGCAATTTTTTTTCATGTTAAGAGAAACAAAATGCATGAAAATGCATAGTAGTTTGTTGGGACTGTTGCATTATTTCGCGTTCAACGTATTCCACTGTATACAGATGTGTTTGGACTATGTATATACAAATAATTTTTTAAAAGAAAATTTATAATCCTTCCAAAAATTTTCGTGCATTTGCTGCTAACAATTGATCAGTAAATATATAAAGAAAGAAATTTAGAACCAATTTTTCAGAAAGAATAAAAATTGAAATTCAAATTAACTTGATAAAATCCTGTTTAGACTAGTAAAATCTTTTTAAACTAGAAGATATTTTTAATGATTTTACTTTCCCCTCCTCGTTTTCCTTTGCTACTGCTGTTTGATAAGAGGTTCTAGTAAAGTTTTGTGTTAAAATTATTTTGAACTTTCAAAGATTTTCCACTGCAGGATTTTGATTTTTTCTACATTTTTAAGGGCATGTTTTCATTTTTTTTTTTTTTTTTTTAAGATTCTTTTTAATTTTTAAATTGGAAGATATTTTTAATCATTTTCCTTCGCTTTGAGGATGACTAGAATTTTCGGGTGAACTATTGAGATAAAAAATATATTGAAATGGTTCATCAGCTGATTCTGGATACAGAAAAGCAAGGATTTTGTTTTAGATGGGGAAATGTAATTAAATTCGACATACCTCCTCTTGATGATATTATGTTAAAGTTGGTAGGATTCCTCACCTTTCTTGTTCTTTTATACTACTTTTTTGTTTTTTCTTGTGATGGTTTATTTTAACATGTTGACTGCCGTGGGGGTCACCGGTGACCGGCACTCGACTTGGCTACAGCGCTGTGGGTACCACCGGCGACGCAACAAACAGTAAAATACATAATTAGAATAAATATCGTTACTGATAAATTTTTAAATAGTACCATTGTTACTGTATGGTTTGAAGAATAATAAATCGTAAAAATTTAAATTATAAATCACAAAAATGGTCTACAGATGTTTGGGGGTTGCTGGTGACCCCCAGCATGAAGCACAATTGCATAACATTATTTTCTGTAGATAATATTTCGACATAATATATATCGCATAATAAAAATTTCAAGTTGCCATCATGGGGAAATCACGTAAAATGCGCACGGCAGTCAACGTGTTAATTTTTACATTTTAAAGTATTCTTGTTCTACATTTATAAGATTTTATGAAGATCATTTGAACTTCAATTTTTAAGTCTTTGTGAAAAGTTGGTTCCAAATTTCTTTATATACTATATATAAGAACTCCTACACTCCTAGAAAAAACTAATTTATATATTTATTTATCCCACATTTTCATTTTGAAACATTTTAGTACATGCTTTTCCTCAATATTTTAAAAGTTGATTTTTTGTTGAACTGAAATATGTAATATGGAAAAATTCTATCAAAAAACATAACTCAGAATCGAAACAGGAGATAAATAGAGATAATAATAATGTGGGGTATTTGATTCTCTTCCCCTAATAGTCATTTGAAACATTTTAGCGTGTTTTTCCATTCAGCTGAAACAGTAAAAATATAGAAAAATTCCCACAGAAACATAATTTGGCTGAGAAACAAAACAGGCCAAAAATTTGGTTGGCGTCAGGAAACTGATTGGTCTAAAACAGAGCTTCTTAAACGTTTTTTCAGTCGTGAACCTATTTTATCATAGATTTTTTTTACGACCCCAAAATATTTACGAAAATTTTGTGGAACCCCATATTCCGAAAATCTGACATGTGCGTGAGTGAAACTGTCAATTTTTTCACATGTATTGTAAGATAATAATATTGCAGTTTTAGGTCATTATCTTTAATTTCTCATTTTTAAGACATAGAACAATGTAAAAATTTTAATTCAGTAACAGACGAAATGACAGCGTCACGAACAAAGCAAGTAAAATGAACATTTATATTATAAACAGAATGCGTTGAAACATTTTTGTTTTTCTCTTTGTCTGTATTGTCTTATCTTTATCTATTTCCAGACACATTGTGTAAAAATATTGGGTAATTGTAAAGTTATTATATTAAGTTTAAGAAATGCCAAAACTACTAAAGTTTTTTGCGACCCCTTGCTGTAGATGGGGGTTGTGATCTACAGTTTAAGAAAGTCTGGTCTAAAATAATGTTACAATATTTGATTTTGTTGGAACATTGAATAACTGAGGCCACAGCCAGTGCAGTTATGGCAGGTGTGCAAAATTTTGGAATTTACAGAAATATCGAGTAGCAAAATTTTTGGAATTAAGCAGTGGAAAAGTTTTTAGAATTTAGGACCCAAAGAGATTGCATAGCACAACAAAATGTACCTGCCGAAGCTAGGACTCCAGTGCATGGTTATATTTTCGTAAGGAGTATATGCCTGAATGCAGAGATGCATTTTGAGTCATCATCGCTAGGTCACCAGCCTACACAGCATTGTGTGATACATCATTCATGTAAATAAGAAATAAAATTGACTGCACTTTAGTTAAATAACCTAACTCATTCCTTGTAAGTATTATGCAAGAGTATTGTAATTGTTGAATAAGAATACAACACTTGCTTTCTGTTTATCTGAAATGGGATAGATATTCTAGCAGTTATTCCAGCAGAAGTTTGAAGGAACGGATCATTCTGTATTTAGTTAGATAATCAAAATACACAAGCCATGAACATAACATATTAAACCATAATTCACTTTTCACATTGGACAGCCAATGTTTATCAATTTTCACATAAGTCGTACTTTCCCGTAAATTTGAAAATACTTCATTGCATGCTGTTCTGTTGAAGACAAGCCTGAAATCATTTTTTTCCTCCCTTCAAAATGCAATTGATAACTTGTATTGTTTTTTTACAAAATTTTAACCTGGGAGTCATGAACAAATTTGTTGGGGGTCACCAAATTCAAAGAAATTTATTTGACAATAAAAGATATATGGAATTTGAAGAGAATTTTGGATGTTTTTTAACATTTGCCAGGAATTTTAAATTAAACATTTCCATATTTTAATTTTGATTTTATTGCTTTCCACTTGATTTATGTGTTATGTTTCATGATTTCCAAACAGCTCGAATCAAATTTCAAAGCAATTGCATATGCGCAGCTAAGATGTAGTTTTTTCGGCTATCTTAGTAGTGTCTTGCATGCAATTTGTAACTGTAATATGCATCATTTATAAACTATGTTTCTTATTTCTAATCAAATTTGTTGTCAAGTAAGCACATAACATTTCCTAAGCATTGGAAAATTCAGTAGTGTCTCGAAGGATAATAAAAAAACAGTTTTATTTTAGTTGCAATTTTGTTCATGATGGTTAAATGGCCCAAAATCTCTTGTGAACATTGGGTATTTCACAAGAGAAACGGGATGGATGATCCAACATCAAATAAACTTAAGAGAAAAACTGTTAATGAAAATGCAAACAAAAATAAAACCATTGGCTCTCTTTCTACTTCTAAAAGAAAAAAAAAAAAAATGAAGTAAATATCAAGAAGAGTTTATTTTATACTGTTTTACATGTTGCATTATCAATGGAAAATTAATACCCATTGTGTGTTAAATGCAGTGGAAACTTGGCACGTGGAAAGCATGAAACCTGCAAAATTAAAAACACATTTAGAAACGGTACTTTTACCGTTTTGCCGCCGCAAAAAATAAAGACGCCAACAATGGTACAACTGATGCCAAACGGAATATCTTCTCTGCCAACCTTCAACACCTCATTTTCAAAACAAGTCTCAGCGATTTCTTATCAGATTGATTTTTTCTTTCAATACTGGCATACAACTACATAGAATTTTTACAAGATAATTAAATTTTATGCCCCAAGTCCATTCGCGTTAATTAAAGTCAATTAGACTGCAATCACATCACTTACCCGAAGGCAAAAAAATAGAAAAGGCAAAATTAAGGGTTAAATTCATAATTTCTAATGAGAATACATTAGCGAAGTAAAGCACTGCGGTTTTACATAATTTCTGAGTAAGCTATTTGTATGAATTGAAATTTTCATGAAATTTCATTGAAATTTTGCATTTAAACTTGTATTCGAAATTAAGATTTAACTTGAAATTAATGTAAATAATTACTGAGAGAATTAGATTTTTGTAGCGTAGTTTACGTGAGATGAGATCACGTGATGAGAAACGGCGAATCAGGATGTTGAACCATGAAAATATAGTAAATTCTTAATGTCTTTTTACAAATTTATTATCTTTATTTATTGGCTTTTTACAAAATTTTAAAAGATATTAAAATGTTTATGCCATCAAAATAAAAAATTCTTAGAACTAACGTTTGTTAAAATTTTTTATGTGAATATTGTATGTTGTCACCAACAAAGTCTGCTTGGCACGATATGCGCCAGTGAAACGGAAAAGTACCTCAGAAACTAAACATAAAGATTAAGTAAATAAATCTGAAGAATTTTTTTAAGGAATGAGCTGAGAGCATGAAAAATTAAAATGTAATTTTAAGAAAATATACAACAGTTCCTGAGAATGATTTACAAGCATCCTTAAAAGTTTCATATTTAATTGCAAAAAATTTAAAACCTCATACAATTGGAGAATCGCTCATTCTTCCTTCAGCAATTAAAATAACATCATTTATGCATGCAGAAAAATATAGTAATGATTTAAAAACAATAGCATTAAAAAAAGATACCGTTTCTGACCAAATTTTTGTCATATCAGACACTATTGAATGCAAAATCCAGTCTTTACTATAAAACTTGATGAAACTACTGACATTACTAAAATGTTTCAATTCATCGTTTATCTCAGATATGTTTTTGAAGACGATGCAGTAGAATATTTTTTATGTTATAATATTTGTGAAGAAAAAGCAACTGGAGAGAAAATATTTGAAATTATTAACAGACACTTTGAAACGAATAATCTTACCTAGACACACTGTGTCGCAGTTTGTACTAATGGAAGCTTTTAAAACTAAGCCAATACTTTGGAAAGGAGAATTGAACAGAAACATGCTTTTTAGAATTTACTAAAGAAAATAATACAGATTTCTTGTTTAAAACAACATATGATAAAATTGACAGAAAATTTTTTGAAAAATTTCCAAATAAGGAATTAGGTTGGATCATTTTGCCTTTGGTATTTTCAATTCCAATGTATCTCTAAATGAAAAAGAACAATTAATTGATATTTTAAGTGACGGAATACTGTGTGTTAAGTCTCTACCTTGCCAAAAATTGGTAAAATCCTAGTATACGGTGCAGCCTTGGCGTGACTTTGAAAATTATCGCCAACACCAAAAATGATCCAAAGAACGTCTATATATATACTATACACACATAGTATATATACTATGTTTAACTGTATATCTTCTTTGAATGACCGGTTAACTACTCATCGTATATGTCCTGCTTTTACTGCTCATCATAAAGTCGCCAAATCCTGTGTGCACCGGATACTAGGATTAAATCCCAAAAATTTTAGTTGATTGGAAACTAATATGCCAATTTAAAAGGAATGAAAGTAAATTATTATGTTTATTACATAAAATTGTACAATAAACTTTGAGCTTATATTTAAAACTTCTAAAATGCTTATGTTATATACCATTTTTCTGTTATATAAGCATTGAAAGTGGATTTTTCACTGAAATAGAAATAATTTTGCTATTGAATTAACATGGAGAACTTTTTTATTGAAATATTTTTTTCTCTGTGACATTAGTTGCATCTACTGCAAAATAAAGATTTAAGAACTGTTTTTAAAACATTTTGAATTCGTTGTCATATTGATCTATAAAGCACTAGATTGAGTTTTTATTATATTATTGACAAATATAGTTTTCAAACAATCAAAAAATTTTCACCGGAGATAATTATTTGTCAAATATGAATGTGTTTTCAAAGAGGAAATAAATAATACGTGATAAAAAGAAAATTCAGTTAGAACATTGACATCTCTAACAAAGTAATTGCCCACCAGCGGCCGAGCGGTAAAGTCGCTGAACACTGGTAGTTTGGTCCGAGGTTCGAATCCCGCGAACGGGCTGGCTGCATGGGCGTTTTCGTGGTTTTCCCCATGTGTAACGTGTATACGAGCCAGTTTCCCTTAGAAAGTCCTCCACGAAGGCATCCCTCATCTTAGGCAGATAGCCCTCGAGGCTTTGCCATACTCACACACACACACACACACTAACAAAGTAATTTGCTTTGATTTAATCTTTATAATACAATATATTTTACAATGATAAGGCAAAATCCAATGTGAAAGGTTATGCGAAGATTACGATAGTACTTAGAGTACTCAGCATTTCGTATATTCCTATAAGCAGATAATAATAATATTAAAATAAATTTTATCTGAATGAAGTTTTCTTATTACAGAAATAGTAAAATTATGCAATTACATAAATGAATGCACTATCAGACAATATACTTAATACCGTTTACAAGTGAAAGCCAAAGCTCTGTTTATGTTACTTCTCGTCCTTCCGCGCATGCTCAAGAATTACCATCCAGGCGAAACTAGTCGATTTGTCCATGATGTCAAAAATTCGAAAAGTGGGGTAGGGTTTGGAAATACGCTCCCCGGTGTGCAGAATCCAAGGGGCGCCAAAATGATGTTACGACATTTTAGAATCAAATGTTTTCCATCCTTGGCAAGCAGTAGGGGGCGCGAAATCTTCAGTTGTCCCTGGGCACTGAAAACCCTAGCTACGACTAGTGAAATAAATGGTGCTACTTTGGTAGACGGCTGCACGGATTTTGGCGATATTTTTGGCCGAGCAATAGGACTTATGGTAAACTCATTGTTGGACAAGTTATTTATGGTAACCGATACTTTGTAGTCATTTTATTTTTAAAAATTTTTTAAATAATGTGTTTTATTATGCATAAATTAAATGTTTTAAATATTATTTATGGCTTCTAAATATTAAAAATCAATTTAATTTTGCATTTTTATTTGAAATAAAAACTTTGTTGTTTATTATATTTTATATAATTTTATGTTGTGGATGAATGTAATCAATGACGTCACCTTACTTAAAAAGTAATTGATTTTATTAATATCTATAAATTTAATCTAATGTTTTAAACATTATTTATAGCTGTTAAATATTAAAATACAATTTAATTTTGCATTTTTTTAAATGATTTTATTAAGAATGTTTATTTAAATAATTTTAATTCTATGCGTGGTATAATCAGCTCCCTGATTGGTTACTGAATATTTGTTCATTACTGCGCCATTTTAAAATTTTATTATTTATCTCTTCGAATTCTTCAGATTTCAAATGGAATGGATACGTCCGTTTCGAAAATGAATGTTGTTATTGGTAATTACCAAGAATTATTGGTTTCGGAATAAAAAAATTGCGCTTTGAGACCTTATTTTGGCCAACCTGGCTTTCCTAATCAGAGATTTATTTATAAATTGTTACAAGCCTCAGAGGAAATTTATTTTAAATTTTTGGAGGATACCTTGCTAATTGCTTCTTCAATTAAATGCGAGAGATGTGTATCACAGATAAAGAGCGTTTGTTTCACACGAACAACTGTTTCGGACAATTTTGCTGCCTGGTTTACTATTGAAAGAAAGACGCGCGACTTTTTCCTTCATTTCCAAAAAAATTGCAGGTTGTTCGTTTTCAACCAATCAGCTATCAGCTTCGAATGCTATCAGCTTGTTTGTAATCAGGAACCAGTATCCCCTGCGTTAACCCCAAAGCGATCTGTGGTGATTGGCTGTTGTGACAAAGCAGAAAAATTGTTCCAAACAGTTGTTCTTCCGAAACAAACCGACGTGTGAATTCAGCCTTAGAAGATCTCTTTTTTTTTTTTTTTTTTTTTTTTTTTGGTACTTCAATATGCGACAGGTAAAAAAGTACTTTAAAAAAATTGTAAGTACATAATCCTCT
The DNA here is from genome assembly GCF_044657685.1 of Stegodyphus dumicola. Classification (NCBI taxonomy): domain Eukaryota; kingdom Metazoa; phylum Arthropoda; class Arachnida; order Araneae; family Eresidae; genus Stegodyphus; species Stegodyphus dumicola. Next base: position 138,562,410 of record NC_140776.1, read on the forward strand.
TTTACTTTATAATTGTATACTTCAATTTTTATTAAAAAATTAATGCAATGTTTTCAAAAATTCCTGAGATATTTATTGCCACATATGCTTTAATGTTAAATAATTAAACCTGGCTAATCTTTATACAGTCAAAAGCCTTTAATCCGGGCGTCCATAATCCAGAATGATCTATAATCCGGACCTCAAAGCTACAAACTTTCTGCGCAAGCGTAACAACGCATAATGCGTTTACGCATGCGCATAATACCTTTTTGCATGCGCATATGCATTTACGCATGGGCATAATAAGTTTACGCATACGCGTTTAATGTATAACGGACGGTATAAGCTAAACTAAAATTATCTAATTATCTCAGTTAATGTTTCAGATTGCGTTGTTACTTAATTTCTAATTGGATACGCCTTATTATTTTTTTAAGACTGTTAGAGCAATTTTATAAAAGTAAGCTTGAAGTTTCGATTATGTGAAAAAAAATTTCCGATTCTGGAGTTGCCAAAGGATCTACAAAGCGAAAGCATGTTTCGATGTCCATGAAACAAAAAGTGGAATTGCTGCAAAAAAGGGATAAAGGCATATCCTTCGTTTCTCTAATCATTCCGAAATTGTTTATCAATTTCACGCTGCTCGGCGGGGGGGGGGGGCGTCGCGGCACGCAATGAACTGGAAGTTGATCTGTCAGCGCTATCCTTATCTTCAGAGAAGATGTTTTTATTTTATTCGGCTTATAATTCCTTTCTAAATGTAGTATTTCATCTCGATGTACTCCGTCTTTGATATGATTTAAATCAAATTCCTCGTTATTATAAATATCACGAATACACATCAAGTAGTTTTCTGGTTGCAATTTTCTAATTTGGACTACGCGTAATATATGCTTTACGCATACGCGCGTTGAAAGAAATGTTTAATAAAGTACACAAATAAATATTAAGCTTTTTTTGTAAATTTTGATACCCTTTAGATCAAAATTGCTCTTTATTTCATAAATTATGGTTTCATATTTTTAATTTTATAATTTCTGCTTGCAATCTTACCAGATTTAAACTGATGATCTAAAATACGGAAAAACCTATAATCCGGAATCGCCGAAGTCCCGGTGAGTCCAAGATGTTTGACTGTATATACAAGCGGCTAAAGTGTGTGTCGCCGATAGTTTATTGTTGCCACTCGGAAAATTGAGCGCGGAAATTAAATTTTCTGCAGTTTTAATTAATATCTTGGCTGTTTAAAGTCGTACGAAGATGAGAACTGTATCGATGAATTCGAAGAATTTTTTGGAATCCGAGGATACGCGTATCGAATTTCAACTCGGCGCCTTCTGTAGATATTCGAGAAAAAAGAATTTGGCACATAGCCAAATCCCTCTAATGGGGAAAATAGAGAAAAAAAAGAGGAAAATGTAGAGAAAACGTAGGGGGAAATTAATTTTTAATTAATATCTCGACTAATTAAGTGCTAAGAAGACACGAATGGTCAAAATGGCATGCCACGTACCTGCGGAATCCAACGGTGTGCTTCGCTAAGCTCGGGAGCCAGTCGTTTCGGAGGAGAAGATGTTACTTTACCCCATATATATATGCTGCTTAAGTGTCTGTTTGTCGCCGATAGTTTATTGGTTGCTTTTGTAACTGTACTAGCCATTGGGGTGAAGTTGCCACGGCACAAGGTAGCCGTTTCAATTGAGACGTAGACGATTTCCTCTAAAACTTGTCTTTTCTGTGACCATCAATAAGTCTCGGGGCCAAGCGCTTAGACATATTGGCATTTTTTTTACCTGCGCTTGCATTTGGAAACTGTCAACTTCATGTTGCCTGTTCAAGTGTTCGCGAAAGAACGGTCGTAAACTTAAAAATAATGGATGGTCCTCTGCAAGGCGAGCTTAAAAATGATGGAAAGATCTACACAAGAAATGCTGTGTACAAAGAGATCTTTGACATGTGAATTAACATTTTATTATTTAAATAACCTTTATTTATTGAGCTAGTGGTGGCTCTTAACAAATGTACTGTCAGTGGTTTCTGTCATTACACTCTACTTTAAGCAGTTAAACAAGTAGAAGGGGGAAACCCTCTTGGAGCAGTAAGCAAAGGGGCGTCATCGATGCCTGCCCTGGGTTTGTTTGAATTAGCAGACACCTTTGCACAAATCATTTTAATTACAATTTATAATATCTAGAACAGCGGTCATTTCGTATGACCGCCGGGCTTTCTAGTATTCCATAAGCGGGGTAAGTTGTCGCCAAACTATTTTGGCCTTCGAAATTTGTCGAATTTTTTAAGCGGCAATGAAAGCACTAAGATGTGATTTTTAAACGTAAACAGAATAGTATATCTTAAGTTTTGCAGTAGTGAAACACCGTTATTTTATGTAAACAGAATAGCAAAATGAGATGATAAAATACTAGAAGAGTAAAACCAAGTCCAACAGCTTTGCAAGTAAAAACATAGTCTTAGATATGTAATTCATCATGAAATAGTAGAATGAACAATTCTTGTAACTATTGAGTAAATAAATATATACATTTATCAGATCAGAGCACTGCGAAGTGAGTTTTAAACGTAAACAGAATAGCAAATTATGCGTATTCAGCATCATAGACTCTCTAAAATATTCAAGTTACTATCGTCGTGAAATTCAACACACTAAACAACTTTCGTTCAAAACTTTAAATATTCCACATCTTTCGACTGTCATATGCGAGAAACAAAACTAAAAAAATAATTAACTAAATAAAATTAAATGAAAGCATTCATAAATTTTAAACTGCCATCTGAAATCCAACATTCTCCCACCAACAACAGCTTAACCTTCTGCAAATATTTATATAAATATATATATAATAGTAATATTAAACATTAAAACTTTAAAAAACAAACACAGTATTTCAAAATTAAATTAAAAAAAAATCCTCTGGCTACACTAAATTCGCACTCTTACAATTACCGAAATAAAGCTCTATGTTTGCCACAAGAAAACATACAAGCCGGAAACCACAACCAAATCGAAATCGCGCCAAATAAAAAACTCTCGCCAAGTTTGGCGCTCACCCCGATTATGGAATATTAACCTTAAATCCTATAAAACTTATTTTAAAGTATTTGAATTAATTAATAATTGTAAGTAATATTTTAATTCTTTTAAACATTGGTATGATGTTTTTAATTCGATATTAAGTAATATTTTAATCCAATTAAATGTTGGCGCAATGTTTTTATTCTATTATATGAAAGTAATAATTTAACCTTACTTTAACATTTTATACTTTTAGTAAATGTGCTATTTATTTACATTTGCCAGCCACATCTTAAAAAACAACGTTTTCAACAAAAAAAATTAATCCATTATTTTTAACGATATTTATTTTTTTAAAGTTTCGAATACTTTACTATCAGCTTAAAATGCATAAAAACAGCATTTTTCAAGATGGCTGACGACTGTAAAAACCGCGCCAACAATTGCGCCAATGTAAATCGCCAAAAATCCGTGCAACCGTCTACCAAAGTAGCACTAAATAAATATAAGACGTAAATATCTTACATTTTAGTTTCATTTATTTTCCCATAATAAATATAAGATGTAATTATATTACATTTTTGTTTCATTTATTGGCCCATAATAATCTTCAAAATGGTGAGAAGGTGGAGCTTAGCGACGTCATAAATAAGAGAGCATGGCCGACTATAGAGTTGGCTGTGTAGGAGAGACTTTGTGACTTAGTGATATTGCTGTTGAATTGCTAAGTACTATTACCCTTTAAGAGACGGGGAGTTTAAAAAGGTTTCACTTAAAAAGACGGGAAATCCAAAGGCATCTCAACCCCCCTTTTAACTGCCATTGTAAAGGGAAACTACTACTCTTTTGCAACTTTTCCTATAATTCGCCTTGGGGGGGGGGGGTCGCCTTTGTTAATTTTCAGATAACAGACTAGGGAATAATATAAAATAATTTGTTCTCGTTTTCAAGATATTATTAGACAAGTTTTTTATGAAAAGTCTAATTTTGCGGAAATCGTTCAAGTTAAAAATTATAATAGTCAAGAAACTATTACATCCTTAGAATTAAATGTGTAGAAGATGCAAATAAAAAGGGAAAATAATTATGTTGAGAAATATAATAAAACTTCCATTCTAGATGAGATAATAATCCTTCACAACATGAGTAGTAAGCCCAGGTAACCGGGTGACGTAAGTGACGTCACAGAAAAGGGGCGTGGTCACCGCCATATTAGATCACGTAACAACCTGAAGTGATGTAGATGGACTGATGACGTAGACGGAATGACGTCATTCAAAGGTTAGTTTTTATTCTGTGGCAACGATTTTGTGTTTTCAAAGTTTTTATTTTTGTGGCAACGAGAATGTTTTCAAAGTTTTATTTTTGTGGCAACGAGAATGTTTTCAAAGTTTTATTTTTGTGGCAACGATTTCATGAACTACATGTTTAGCATGATATCCGTTTTATTTTATTATTTTTAATTGTTTAACCCGTGGTTAACCCATTAACGAGCCCGCCTCTCGGAACGAAATGCTTTGAAAATGGCCGTGTTGTCAGTTAACAAACCCCTCCAAAAAATCGCTTTCGTTTTCTGAAATCTCTCTAAGATGGCCGAGGCCTAGGGCAATATGTTTGCTTCCCCTTAGTGTGATGGATAAGCCATAAAATTGCCTCCCCGCTATTGAATGGCAAGACATTTGTGATACCCGATAATTATACCTCTCTCGAAATCAGAGAACTCTGAACTGCGAGGCATCTTGCATGCGACTAAAGCAGATGCTGTTTCCTACACGATATGTACCGGCGGAGTCCGTGACATACCTTAGGACCGAAGATATCGTCATTTTCATAGGAGTCCAAATACTTATTGGTAGTCAGTGTATAAATAGATGCATAAAGGACAAAATGGAACAGTTAATTATATTTTTTATTCCTTTACAAAATTTAATTCGTTTAGATATAATTTTTAACGGTAAACGATATTCTGCTAAGTTTTAATATAAAAATTATTACTAATATGTCACGTAAAAATTATTACTAAATGTCAAAGAACTTCTTGCGTTTAGTTTCGTCTCCCTCCTCTTTCTTTGTACTTGTAGCCTGTAGACTTATTTCTTTTAATATGCGACTTCCGAATTTTCCGAAATCTTTTTAGAATTTTAGCTTCCAAGCTTGTAAATTTTCAATTTTTCGACATGTTTTATTGGGCAGTATTTTAAGAAAGATCATTATTTATTTTGTTACAGAATTTTTTTACTATTTACTTATCTATTTTATTTAGTTTTAGTAGCCAATTTATTTTGGGAAATTAAATTTTAAACCATTCTTTTACCGAATCAGTTTTCATCACATTATAAGTCCATATATATTTACGATGAGAGTACAATATTTATCAGAAATTTTGACATATGTATTTATATTTTAGCGTTGAATTTTTTCCACAAGTTGTTCGTTAACAGTCGAGCTCATCTTCGTAAACGCTTGATCTTTTCAGCGTAGAATTGGAAAGCAATAATCCTCCTAATATTTCTCGGGATTTTATAGCAATTTCTAGAATTTTGGCGGTTTTCGACAAATATTTTGGTAAGTTTAGCTATTATACAGTTGCTACTAATGTGGAATTTAAAACCAAAAATGTATTCCTTCGTTGATTTGCGAGATAACATTTCGACTTTAAACGGAAGTTTAAATGAATTTGATACAATCTTACCACAGCCTAGAAAGAATTATTTCTCTGTGTTGGATGGATTTTCTCATTTTTCCGCATTTTATACTGTACGTATCCAAATGATCAGAATGTTGTTGATGCGTGTTCCTTGATCTATTGCACCAAGATATTTTACTGTACATTTATTTACAATTTATTTACAAGTCGTATGCCACCTGGCATGTTTACAAGCGTTATGCCTCCTGGCATGTACATGATAGACATATTCTGCCACCTGGCATGTGAATTGATACATCATACTAGTTTTCTGCCACCTGACAGATACGATGCAATTACCTCAATTAGCGGTAATACGCCCGACATTTTGGCGTGTCCGCTTCCCTTACGTTCTGTAACGCAACTAACTCTTTGTGCGGTGCGCCCTTTGGGCACAAATCACCGCAATCACCGAGGAGGCCAAAACATATACATTAAATGTATAAAGCAGACACGCACAAAAATCCCTTTTGATTCTTACGGTTTCAGTTAAATGAATTGTAAAATATATATATATATATATTAACTTTCAAAATGTATTTGCTCGTTTATACATAAATTTAAAATCGTGGGACTTACAAATTATTTGACTAAATTGCAGTATTTAAGTTAATAACTAAAATTATAGTACTGAAATGACATAGAATATAAGGATAATTATAGTCAATTTAAATAAATTTCTATTCTTTTGTAGTCTATTTAAATAAATTTCTATTTTCATTTAAAATTTGTCATTATTAGCGCCTTCCGCAGTTTTATGCAATCATAGGATTTTCCGAATTCTATTAGGTCCTTAACATAATTCCAAGGCCTAATAGAAAAGTGATAATATGGAAAGACTATGTCTTAAGTACCAATAGCCAAGTATTTGTAACTAAATAGTTAAATAAAAATAAATATTGAATAATTTTATATGAATGAGGAAACACGGTAAAAATGTTTTAATGATTGAATTCACCGCTAAAAATCAAACAAACCCCGAAATTCCTTTTTCCCAAAACTGCGTAAAATGTTTTGATTAAATATGATTTGAATGAGTTTTCTAATTCTCTTTTGAGTGATGTCAATTAGGATATAAATATTATTAAATTAGGACATAAATATTAGGATATAAATTATTATTAGTAATAATTTTTATATTAAAACTTAGCAGAATATCGTTTACCGTTAAAAATTATATCTAAACGAATTAAATTTTGTAAAGGAATAAAAAATATAATTAACTGTTCCATTTTGTCCTTTATGCATCTATTTATACACTGACTACCAATAAGTATTTGGACTCCTATGAAAATGACGATATCTTCGGTCCTAAGGTATGTCACGGACTCCGCCGGTACATATCGTGTAGGAAACAGCATCTGCTTTAGTCGCATGCAAGATGCCTCGCAGTTCAGAGCTTTCTGATTTCGAGAGAGGTATAATTATCGGGTATCACAAATGTGGCCGAACCTTAAGGGACATATCTAGCGATCTGAAGTACCCAAAATCGACAGTGGCCTATGTGATTAAGAAGTGGAAGGTGAGCGGTGATTATCGGAATGTGCCCCGAGTCGGCAGACCAACGAAACTGGGAGATAGAGACCGACGAGTGCTGTCCAGAGAAATTCGGAAGAACCGCACCCAACCGATGGCCCTCATCCGCGAGGAGTTTCAACAAGCATCCGGGAGTATTTTTTCAATACCATCCGTAAGGAAGCACATCTACTTGGTTTTCATGGTCGTGCTGCTGCCCATAAGCCTTTGATTACAAAGTTCAACCGCGCTGCTTCGTTAATGTGGTGCAAAGCACATCGAAATTGGACCGTAGATCAGTGGAAACGGGTTCTTTGGAGTGACGAATCAAGGTTCACCCTTTACCGTTCGGATGGCAGGGTCTGGGTCTGGCGTCTACCTGGAGAACGTCTCCTGCCAGAATGCATTGTACCAACAGTCAAGTTTGGCGGAGGTGGAATTATGGTCAGGGGGTGTTTTTCCTGGTATGGGCTGGAACCCTTGGTCCCCATTCATGGTAAGCTCAACTCCGATGCCTACTGCACTATTTAGGACGACAATTTGCTTCCTACGTTGTGGCAGTTTTACGGGTTGGACCCCTGTTACTTTCAGGACGACAATGTCAGTTGTCATGTTTCGACGTTAAGCAAGGCTTGGTATGGTGCCAATGGAGTTCATCGAATGGACTGGCCTGCTCAGAGTCCAGACCTGAACCCTATCGATAACCTCTGGGACGAGTTGCATCGCCGAATTCAGGGGTGCACTACTCGTGCAAAATCCGTGAAGGAAGTTCTATGTCTTCTCCAAGCCAAGTGGAAGAAAATACCACTAGCTGTCATACAAAGACTTGTGGAAAGTATGCCCCGGTGGGACCACGCTGTAATTACCTCTCGTGGAGGCTCTACCAACTATTGATTTTGAATAAAGTTAATTTTTCTTTTCTATCACAGGTGTCCAAATACTTATTGGTCGTCAGTGTATAAAACTGAAATCTGGCTAAGGAATTCACGACTTGTATATGAGCTAAAAATTGGTATCTTATTGACAAAACTTGTCAGAGCATAAAAAGCGTATATTTTGTGATATTAGTGTATTAATCATACTTCTGTATACATAAATGCAGCTTATAATTACCAGCATAAGTAACATAATGAATTTTATTAAAATGACGAAAACTGAATGCATGATTCTAGCATTATCAAATTACGGCTCTTTATCCCGTTAAATATTGCTTTTGTCGTAACCAACACGAGTTTTATTTTTGAAATATTATTCCAAATAAAACAGAAAGCGTTAAACGATATGCATTTTAAACAGTTTTACTTTTTTATATGCATAGAAATGTTAAGTAGTTTTAAATTGTACTTCACTTCTGAAACTTCTGCGGTACTATTTTTAAAACAGATTAAGGACTTTAAAGAACAAGTACATTTTAGCAATATGCAACGGTAATGATATAGTTCAAATGTTATTGAGCAGCTATACGATTTGTAACTGGCACTGGAAGAAGCAAAATTTATCTGATGATCCAATCTTCATTTAATGAATTAATAGAGAATGATACAGGGTGAACTTTGTATGCTGGTTAGCATGTTAGTTACATACGAAAGCTAAACTACTTTATTTTTTTCCACCGACACTGAGGCAGCCAATCCACTGGTACAGTTAGCATAGGCAAACTACTATTTGCTTGTACAAAACTGTACTAAAAGCTTACAGCTTATTTTAAATAAATTTCGTATACTGAATACAGCTCCTCCGAAAAGCGCTCTTTTCTATCTTATTTGTTTTAGATTTCAGATTAGAGGAAAATAATCAGTTCTGTTTCTCAGAGACGGGATTCCTGCCTGTTTGTTTTTCGTGGTTTTCTACATGTGTAGCCCAATTTGCCACTGAAAGGGCTCCACGAAGGCCCATAGCTCTCGTATGCTTTGTTATATTTAAATAACTCTAAACCCTCATAATACGACAACTATCACACTAAATTAGGGTAGAAGATTTCGAAACAAGATTTTAAATAAGACTCCGGATCTCCACTGGCAGAGCATCTAAAATCGCTAAGCACAGCTAGCTCGACAAGGTTTCAAATCCTGGCCAACGAGCTGGTTGCATGGAAGTTTTCTTGGCTTTTTTACAAGTGAAACGAGAATATAAGTCAGATCCTCTTAGAAAGTTTCCTTCCTCTTGGGCAGATAAACAACTGCGTGCTTCGCCGTAATCCAAATACATTAAACTCGTCTGTATTGAGAGTTATCATTCTATCTTTGTAAAGAAATATTAAGGTAAAAACATGTAAATATCAAATTTGCTTTACACTGCAAATATTTTTAAGCAATTGACATTTTAAGCAGCAGAGCTTTTTAGTGCACTCATGAACAACTGAAAATTGCAGCCCAGCTGGTATAGTGGTTAGCATCGCTGACTGCCGTATCGAAGGGTCCGGCTGGAATCCCGGAGAAGGAGGAATGTTTGTAAATGTATAATGTCCATGCAGCATGGGGGCACTCTAAATATGCAGCGAGCCGAAAGTCCTCTCGAGAGGTTGCTGGTAGGGCAACAGAAACTGAAAATTAAGAAAAAAGAACCTAAAACCAGTATAAAACTCTACCGATTACTAAAGCAATCTAGCAAAACCTTTCCATCGGGCGATAAATTGTACTCATACAAGAACAGTTGTATTTTTATAGTATTTCTCAAGTTAAATTTATGAGAACCTAGTCAAAAATTGGTTTTTCAGAGCATTTGAGATTCATCAGAATGGTGATAAGATCATTGTGGGAGACGCAAAAAAAGGTTTTACATGAAATAATTTCTGCAAAATGCACGAAGTATGATTGTTATATAAATAATTAAAAATATGCGAAATTTCTTCTGATGACCTCTTTCAAACAGCATAATATTTTTGCTAAGAAGTAGCACATATTTAGTTCACTCATGGTATTTGGAGCTATGAAAAGAAGGTCGTCAAAGATTTTTATACTACTTCCTGATAAGCTATCGTGTTCAAATTTTGTAAACACATTGATTGCGGATGATAACACAATATAGTAAAACAAGTTTTATAAAATTACATTACATTTTTTTTAAATTTAACGTTGACACGATTTTTGCACATATTTTCATTTGCAAGACAATATACTAAAGTCAAAACTTTAGCGTTTGCACTGAGGTAAAATATTCTTTTGATTAAAATTTGTATATTTTTAACGTAACTTCTGATTTCTGAGTGAAAAGTCAGAAAATGATTTCGATGATTTGAGGCATTTATTGGAAGTAAAAAAAAAATATTATTCATTGTTATTCATTTACTTTATTGGAAGTAAAAATTTTTTATTGATTTTTGAAAAATTATTTTTCAATTGAAAACTTTCATTGAAAAGGAGTTATTAAGATTAAGAAGATAGAAATTTTTAAAAAAATTAAAAAAGTTTTATTTACGGTACTCTTCTGTTATCGGGATCGGATTAAAAAATGCATGTATGTATGCATGTATATACGGATGTATGTGTTCATGTATGCGCATATATATACATACGAACGTATACATGTGTTTACACACATATAAATACACAGACACATGCACATGACGTGTATGCACACATTACTGAATACCTTCCGATAGCAGAACAATAGCTAAATTACTTTTCTTTTTTTTAATTTATTAATCATTTGAGTTATAAATAAAAGCTTATTCTATAAAAATCTCCTTTTTTATTTTATTTATTTATTTTTTTTTCTTAAACAACGTCTAAAACAGAAATTCTTATTTCCTCTTCCGTTAACTTTCTAACTGGTAACAAAATTCTTATTACTTTAGAACCAGTGTAAGGTCGCCGTTATCGTAAAATATCAAGAAGAGTTCTTGATCGTATAACTTCCCGTGCTATTGAGGGTCATTCATTAACTATTGTCATCAGGGTTGGAGGGATGCTTGTCCCCTTAGGCACTTGGGAGTGAAAGGGAGACAAAAATCCGGGCTATCCGTTTTTCACGTTTCTTTTAAGTCTAACAAAATCACGGGTCTGTCCGTTTTCAGGGAGAGATTTAAAATGACAACATTACGGGAGAAACCGTTAAGGAGCTTGTATAAAAGAACGAGAAAATCCGGGTCAAACCGTTAAAGGGTTAAATTAATTATTTCGTACGTCATTAATTTTAACTCTTTAATTATTAACTATTTAGTACATCATTAATTATTTAATTATTTTATTGTATTTTAGTAATTTAATGATTACCTTTTACATAATTGTACGATTTTTAAAAATAACTACACGAGCGGGATTCGAACCCGTCGAATCTCTTACATGAGAGAAAAGAGCGTTACTTTTAAGCTATTTCTTCGTCTTATCAAACTTGTTTTTTCACCTAGTCCTCCTTCTTTGTGCATTTCACATTGAGCACCATGATGTCACCTGGAAGGACAGCGCATGCGCGAACCTGCTTTGACATGAAAACCGCTTCACACTTTGTGCTTCCGCGACAGAGAACGAATACAAATCTTAACGACCAATCAGACTCTCGCTAACAATATCCATCTCCTTTTAGCCAATCAGCGTTTTTGTTTCATTGTATATCGCCAATATATTCGCTCGTGTTGACAATTGCACTCATACTTTCCTACGTAATTGCTATCTATTTCATAGTCACTAGATGCAGAAATCCAAAACGAAGCAGTATTCATCAGAGCCAGCACTTGGGAGGGTGGCGTCCCACGTGACCTGTGCACACCGCTATTCAGATATATTTTTCCTGCAATCAAGCTTTCCTGAAACTATATACATATGTATATAATCTATGTTTAACCAAGAATATTGTTTTTCAACTATTTGTTCTACATTTTATTTTATATTGTTCTTGTATTCTATATATCTTACTTTTTGACGAATACTTCAACACCAATCAGATGTCATCTCAAGCTCACGTGACTTTGGTCACACCCCTTTCTACATCTCAGCTTCCTACACCGGCCAGCTCAAGCATTTCTCTAACTTCAGCGCTCTTCACGCAAACAGTGGCAAAAATTCAGATGTCCTTCTTATAAAACATTACTGAACCAGCTAAATCAACAAGTCAGGACTCTATCAAAAAACATGCACAACGCGACTGGGCCAGACATTTAGAATCGCTTTCAGCGGATGATAATTCGATCTGGAATGCGCTTTCTAAATTTAAGAGACTCAAGGCCAATATTCCGCCCATTAACGGCCCCAACGGAATCGCATACACTGATTTTGAGAAAGCTGAGTCTATTGCAGAAAACTATGCTTCTCAATTTCGCACACACAACATCTCTCACCCACAAACAGAACACTTAGTTTCTTCCCTCAACACACAATTCCAATCAAGAACACACACAAACAACACACCCTTAATTATGCCTTCAGAAGTTAGTAGTTATATCGAGAAGAGAAAAAATCGTAAAAGTCCAGGATTGGATAAAATAAGCAATAAAATGATAAAAGAAATGGGACCCAAGATGCTCTGCAAGTTCACGAAAATCATCAATATTATGATCAAAATACAGCACTTCCCGACCAATTGGAAGACAGCTATTATCAACTCGATTTTGAAGCCGGGTAAAGATCCAACCTGCGCTGCCTCCTACAGACCGATAAGTCTCTTATCGACTTTAAGCAAGATTGCAGAGGCTGTTATCCTGGCAAGAATTCATGATTTTCTGCAGAAAAATAACATCTTAATTCAAGAGCAGTATGGATTTAGACGGAAACACTCCACCACACATCAACTATACAGAGTTACGGAGTTGATCGCTGATGGATTTCAGAAAAAACTAATCACCGGACCTCTCTTTCTCGATATATCGAAAGCTTTTGACTGTGTATGGTTACAGATCCTCACTTACAAACTAATCACTCTGGGTTTTCCAGATTACATCATAAACATCATAAATTCCTATCTTTACGATAGACACTTTGTCGTTCGTTATAACAATACCCACTCTACACGTAAAGCAACTCTTGCTGGCTTGCCACAGGGAAGCTTATTTTCACCCACTTTATTTTCACTTTATACGAACGACATCCCACACAACACCCTCACTACACTAGCACTTTACGCAGATGATACTGCGATCCTTCACCAAAACGCGTCTATGGCCGCAGTTGTACAAACATTACAAGAACACATCCATGCACTAGAGTCCTGGATGATAAAATGGAAAATTAAGACGAATGTAGAGAAATCAGAAGCTGTTTACTTCACCTACAAAACCAACCTGGATCTGGATATCCCCCTCAAAACGTATGGTAACAGTATTCCCTGGGCCAAGCAACCTTGGTGTCATTTTAGACCAAAGACTCACATGGGCCCCACACGTTACGTATACTTTAAACAAGTTTCGATGTGTTAAAGCTTTACTCAACACCCTAGTTGCCCGAAACTCGAGTTTGTCTATTCAAAATAAAGTTCTTGTATTTCAATCCATTTTGCGTCCCATCATCACTTATACCTGTCCGATCTGGGGTTTCCTTTGTGACACAACTATAAAAAAATTCAACAAGTGCAAAATATGAGACAGATGGCAAATTGTCCCTGGTTCATTAGGAACGATGCAATTCATTGTGAACTCAATGTAGAAAAAATTTGCGTCTGTTTTTCAAAAATTGCAAGAAAACTTTTCAGGAATATTCATAAAGTGAATAACAGCTCTATCCCACAGTTGGACTATAATTACCAGGATAGAAACAACAGAAAACGACCGAAAGCGGTCCTTATACATTTTAAATACGTAAACTGTGATTGTTTTCTCTATTCCCCTTGATAATTTACCTTAAAATCTCATTTGATCATCTAATAATGATTTATTCTCATTTAGTTATACTCTGCTTTATATCGCGACATAGGTGTCGCCATCTAGGGTTTAATTTCATAACTACTGCTAGACTCTGAAAAATATATGTCGCTATCTGGTAGAAAGTTCTGTCACATAAGTTTTGCCAATATGTTATCTGTTAAATTAATATAGTTATTTTTTATCTCATCCAGTTTAATATTTATCTTAATTTAATTCAATAGAAGTAACTCTTATTACCTTCCATGATCTTTTTTACTTTAAAATAGACTCACACCTATTATGTTATTCCTTTTAACCCCTCCCCCCGACCCATGCCTGTCTTGCAAGTGGATGCACTTCCTATCTCAACGCCTGCTGTATATGAAGACTTTAAAATTGAGCATTCACGAGATTTTTTATCTCAATTACAAATTTTGTCAAGTTAGGTTAGAAAAGATATGCCTTTTTCGTACGAGTTCTACACAGGATGTGGTTTTATAACCCGGGTGCCTGCTGACAAGTATTTCTAACACCTGAGTCTTCAGCGCTCTTAGTAGCATCTAAATCAAGACAGCCGGAAGAGGACCTTGGATTACAACAATTTCTACCTTGGTTGTTGCTGAGTGAACGTTCTCTTGCCTTTTTGTTATTTTTTGTACCATTTCATTTTATCTACACGATGTCTACTAAAAGAACTGCATCTGTATCTAATTGTAAGTATATTTTGCTTATACCTTATTTTTAGATTACCATTTTTAAAAACGAATTGTTTTTTGAATACGTTATTTATTTTAATTTTTAAGTGCGAGGTGTAGTTTGAAGATCCCGATTTTCCTATCTACGATTCTGATGATGATGTAAGTTATTTTATTTTTACACATAATTTTCTAGGGTACTTTTTGAATGTATTTTTGTGTTTGATCGTATTTTATTTTAAACGTATTCCTTTTTATTTGGATAGTTAATAGATGAATTTGATCAGATATCTATGGAAAATCCTATGATTTTGCCCTTGTATGACCAAGTGGGTTCTGGATGTGAGGTAAATATTTAAGTACTTTGAAAATGATTGTATTTATTTTTAGACGTCTCCCTCTTCAGCACGTGGCCCTGTCTTTATGGCTGGTTCGGATGAACGTTCAATATGTATTTTCTTTTTATGTGATTTTTTTTTTTTTTTTTTTTTTTTTTTTTTTGAAAATGCTTATTATTACCGAACACTTGTTTTTACCTTTCAGATTGATGAGGCGATTGTGCTCGTAGAAAAGTCTCGTCGCCGAAACCATAAATATCAGGCCGAGGAGATTACCTTCCGAGCTAGTGTGGATGTTGAACCTCAATACGTACAAGGAGTTCCCGATGGTTCGAATTCCAGATACCGTCCGAGAATTATTTGAACAGCTTATTCGCCGGACAACAGCCGATTTGGGTCCCTGCATCCAGGCAGAAGGTTTGGATAAGCCCATCAGCACTTCGTTGATGGCAGTTTCAACTCTCACAGTCAAAAAACTTCTGGCTGTCGTCATGAATTGCTCGATTTTGGAAATTATTTTTAGAGGAAAGTTTTTCGTTTAGAAGTTAAAAATATAACTTGTAAAAATTAAATGCTAGGGAGATTTTAGATTGCTTTAAATATTTATATTTTATGCATGTACGCATAAAAGCGTGCATGCAATTTGTTTAGACGTTAAAAATAAAACTTATAATAATTAAAATGCATAGTGAGGTTTTACATTATGTTAAATTGTTAGATTAATTTGATAGTTTATGCATGTAAACAGTTCATTTAGATGTTAAAACTCTAACTTGTAAAATGAAATGCATGATGAATTTTTTTGTTGTTGTTGTTGCTTTCCTTTAACTTTTAAGATTAACTTTATGTTTTTATGTATGTTCGCATAAATTGCATGCATGTATGAAAATCGTTTAGATGGTAAAAATATAATTTATAATAGTTTTTTTTTTTTTTACTTTTAGAATGATTTTATACATGTATGTAATTTCTCTAGATGTTAAATGCATGGGGAATTTTTAGATTAAGATTATGCTTTATGTATGTAATTCGTTCCCATATTAAAAATATAACTTGTAAAATCACATGGGGAAATTTTTAGATTCATTTTATAATTTATGCATGTAGGCAATTTGTTTATATGTTAAAAATATAATTTGTAAAAATTTTTATTTTTACATTGATATAACGTTTTTGATTAATTTTATGTTTTAAGAATGTATGCAGGTCTGTTCGATGTTAAAACTATGACTTGTAAATTTGATGATGCGATGAATTTTTATTTTTAGATTGCAATTTTTGATTAACTTTATGTAATTCGTTTAGATGTTAAAAATATAACTTGTAAATTTTTTTTAATTTTAGGTTATTTTAACTTTTAATACTAACTTTATATGTTATGCATGCATGTAATTAGTTTCTATGTTAAATGCGCAGGAAATTTTCAGATGATTAAATTGCAATTCATTTCGATGTTAAAAATCTAAAAACAGTATATTTTCAAAAAGTTACTTACTTCTGGTGCGTTGTGGTTTCCTGGCTGATTCATTCAAAGCAGTGAAGAATGATAGACAACGGTCGAAGCAAAATCAGGTACGTACATTCAGGGCGACAGCAAGGAAAGAAATGCGGAACATTTCTAGGGATTACCTTATACTGGGTAGGAACTCTTTATTTCATCTGAACGGTGATTGGTTAAGAGACGGTGAGGTCATGTTTCAAAGAATCTGATTGGCCCACTGAAAAGTATCCATACACCTGAGCGGAGGCATACAAAGGTGTGATACGGTAGACGCCATTTTGTAAGACAACATGCCCAAACAAGAAATGGATGATGTCTTTCCAAACACGTGGTTCAAGAGCTCGTTATCACAAAAAATAAAAACTTTCAAAATTAGGATCGTTGCCACGCAATAAAAACGAAACTATGCATGACGTAATTCCATCTACGTCACTTCCGGTTGTCGCATGATCCAAGATGGCGGTGACAACACCCATTTCTTGTGACATCACTTCCGTCAGCCGGTTACCTCGGCTTACTACTAACATGCTTGTTGTTAGTGCATATATAATGCATACATCTTGAACTGTTGCAAATACACTATAAATTCACTGCAAGTAATCTCAGCGCAAATTAATGATGCGTAACAAAAACGCTTACCTAAAAAAGAGGAAGCATTAAACATGCTTTCCATCTAGATTGTTCTATTGCAATGGCTGAATCAATTAGAGATCGCCCTTTTCTTCTAAAACTGTTTTATCAGAATGATGAACTTATGTTGAAAATAAGATAATGTATAATGTTGAAGAAGTCTAGTCCATTGTCTGGTAAAAGCTTCAATGAAACGCTTTTAAACTCGAAAAGACATTTTTTAAGCATTAAATCTGGTAAGGGAGATCATTGAAGGACGACAGAAAAAGTTGATAGATCGACTAGAGCGTATTGCATTAGCCAATCATTCTAATCTTATGTTTAGTGGTAAAAGTTTTGAAACGTATCCTGAAATGCCATCGTTAAAAATTACCTATGCTTTTATCTTCAAACAAGAACATATGAAAAGTGTTGGTGTTTTAGTCTCTTTTTCGAATAGAAATCAACGATAAATGACGGTGAAACATTTTGTGGATTAACGAAGCAAATTTCTATTTTCATGCTGCTCTTAATATGCGAATCTGTAGAATTTGTGATCACATATCTATATGCACTACCATACCGTGTCCCTTCTTCATCCAGAAGTGATTGTTTGAATGATGTATGACACGAATAAATAGCAGCGTAAAAGCGTGATCCCCAAAGGTAGCAGCATTTTGTAACAGAAGTTCTAATATATGTAAACTTAAAAATAATAATCATTATTATATCACAGCTACTATCCTAACTAGATTACATCATATTGACTCGCAAGATATACTCATTTCTCCCCTCCGTACGCAAAATGATCCATCCGCCCGAAATTGTTAGAAAGTTGACGGATTAGAGTTACTAAAACTATTCGAATCTAAGCCGCACCTCAAATTCTCCGCACGTTTTTGTGTGAAAATTAAAAATAATGTAAAAAGGTTTATCGATATACGATATTTACGAAATTAAAAAAAAATAATTTAGAACTAATAAGAAGTAAATAATAAACTTAGTTTGCCAGTATTAAAAACGTTTAATTACATATATGAACTTCTAATTGCTCTAACCGTCAGTATCATGACCCGAAAATGACGCGTCACTGTCACTGTCACAGCCACGGAGTATAAAGTGGTTACAGCTGACTTCGGAACTGATGAACAAAAACGGCCATTTTCTCATACTGTGTCGTCTTCCGTGCCATCCAATGCATTTGTTATGCAACATTTTTTAAAAGAATATATTATAGCGTCATTGGAAACCTTTTTCCAGGCAGCAGATATACATTCTGCAGTTTTCGAAGCGCTTGCCTTCTTTATTTTCCCGTTCCCTTAATTTTCCAGATGCAACCACTTTTCGTATACTCTGTTTTTACGTAGTCTTTAAACGGCTTGTTAATGGTCACGCCAAGCGGCTGAAGCTGGATTGCCATACCGCCAGGGATTATCACCAATAGCAATTGTTTTGTCTCAGTTTCTTTTTTAGAGTCCCTCAAATAACCTTTAAACACGCCGATGATGTTTCGAAGAGCTCTCGGTCTTTTATTTCATACTGAATAAGCCCATCTTCCATAATTTCGGCGGTCATCCATCTGTTTTTCTGAGCACGTCTTTGGGAAAATTACTGCAACGTATCACTGTGACCCACAACATTAGAGTTATACGGGTTTTTTCATATGTAATCAAGCTTTTCATCTCTTTCTCAGCCTTTGAATTTACTGTATAATTCCATGGAAGTACAGGAGGTTTCATCCACGTTTCCAATGTTTTTGAATTCATTCGCATATATCGTCCGTAAATCGATAACGTGGCTTTGAAACTGCACGAATGTGTCTTCGAAATCTGTAGGAAATTTTTGTCAGATTGAAGTTTTCCGTCTCAAAGAAAATCCTTCCCTTTTTACACCGGCCTCTTGATGCTTTAAAATCCTCAATTCTAAATTTATGAATAACTTCTTTTCTCTTGCACTGCAACATCTTTAGATCGAGTTTCACGTACAGAGTGAGAAACGCTATCATCTATTTAGGATATCTTCCTCTTTTGGTCCAGTGAAAGACTTTGTTGAAGATTTACAAGGAATAATCATTGTTTACGTCATCGACGTATAGTTGTTCATCCGTATCAAATTTTCTGACCGCTGCTTTGTTTCCGTTTTCTTCTGCATGTAAAATCTCCTTAATTTTCATACTTGCGTCATAATAAACTCGCCTTGATGCCATTACCGAAATCTTTGATGTTCAGGTGATTAAAGAAGGAAAGTGTATACAAAAAAGTTTCTAAATACGTGCAGACAACGAAGTTCAGGATAGACTGAATACTGAACACAAACTGCGAAATGTGATAAGTCAGGCCGATGCTATTCGCACCATCGGTGCGATTAGTCGCTTGAGCTATTCGCACCAACATTAACCACGCATGCGCATTGAGTTGTCGGATCCGTCCTTTGAGCCCAATCGCAAAGAACGTATTCTACTTACGCGAACTGCCTAAAAGGTTTGTAGTGAATCCTTTTTTAAAAAAGGCGGGTTACTACCTTGGCGTAGTTTAGCATTTTTTAAGCGTTTGCGACTTTCAATAGTTTAGAATGGAAAATGGGTTCCTTTTCTTATATATATGAATAGAAGAAACACATTTCCTTTTATTAAAGTATATATAAAAAAGGGCAGATTTTTATGTTCACAATGTTTATCGTTTTCCTGAACGGTTGGAATAGTTTAAATGACTGATTTGGAGGGGGACAAAATCTTGTTTACATTTTTTGTACTTCTTAGAATACATTTAACTTCAAATATGTGTTTTGCACAATCAAGTCTCTTTGAAAATTGTCTGAGAAAAGATAATAAAAATTAAGCATAGGATTTCTGTGTAGAAAATTTAGGCATGAAATAAGTTAAAAGCGATTAAATCAACTATTAAATGAATAAGTAATCATATAATACTGGTTATTATCAATTTTGTATGCCTGTTTATTTTTATAATGGAAATATTTGGCTTCTCAGGACACAAAAAGTATTTCAAAGAAGTTTGAAATATTAATTCAAACACATTAATAAATTAAACTGAAATAAATAATATTTGATCAGATATCTATGGAAAATCCTATGATTTTGCCATTGTATTACCAAGTGGGTTCTGGATTTGAGGTAAATATTTAAGTACTTTGAAAATGATTGTATTTATTTTTAGACGTCTCCCTCTTCAGCACGTGGCCCTGTCTTTATGGCTGGTTCGGATGAACGTTCGGTATGTATTTTCTTTTTATGTAATTTTTTTTTTTCTGAAAATGCTTATTATTACCGAACACTTGTTTTTACCTTTTAGATCGATGAGGCGATTGTGCTCGTAGAAAAGTCTCGTCGCCGAAACCATAACTATCAGGCCGAGGAGATTACCTTCCGAGCTAGTGTGGATGTTGCACCTCAAAACGTACAAGGAGTTCCCGATGGTTCGAATTCCAGATACCGTCCGAGAATTATTTGAACAGCTTATTCGCCGGACAACAGCCGATTTGGGTCCCTGCATCCAAGCAGAAGGTTTGGATAAGCCCATCAGCACTTCGTTGATGGCAGTTTCAACTCTCACAGTCGAAAAACTTCTGGATGTCGTCATGAATTGCTCGATTTTGGAATTTATTTTTAGAGGAACGTTTTTCGTTTAGAAGTTAAAAATATAACTTGTAAAAATTAAATGCTAGGGAGATTTTAGATTGCTTTAAATATTTATATTTTATGCATGTACGCATAAAAGCGTGCATGCAATTTGTTTAGACGTTAAAAAAAAAGCTTATAATAATTAAAATGCATAGTGAGGTTTTACATTATGTTAAATTGTTAGATTTGATAGTTTATGCATGTAAACAGTTCATTTAGATGTTAAAACTCTAACTTGTAAAATTAAATGCATGATGAATTTTTTTGTTGTTGTTGTTGTTTTCCTTTAACTTTTAAGATTAACTTTATGATTTTATGTATGTTAGCATAAATTGCATGCATGTATGAAAATCGTTTAGATGGTAAAAATATAACTTATAATAGTTGTTTTTTTTTTACTTTTAGAATGATTTTATACATGTATGTAATTTCTCTAGATGTTAAATGCATGGGGAATTTTTAGATTAAGATTATGCTTTATGTATGTAATTCGTTCCCATATTAAAAATATAACATGTAAAATCACATGGGGAAATTTTTAGATTCATTTTATAATTTATGCATTTAGGCAATTTGTTTATATGTTAAAAATATAATTTGTAAAAATTTTTATTTTTACATTGATATAACGTTTTTGATTAATTTTATGTTTTAAGAATGTATGCAGGTGTCTTCGATGTTAAAACTATGACTTGTAAATTTGATGATGCGATGAATTTTTATTTTTAGATTGCAATTTTTGATTAACTTTATGTAATTCGTTTAGATGTTAAAAATATAACTTGTAAATTTTTTTTAATTTTAGGTTATTTTAACTTTTAATACTAACTTTATATGTTATGCATGCATGTAATTAGTTTCTATGTTAAATGCGCAGGAAATTTTCAGATGATTAAATTGCAATTCATTTCGATGTTAAAAATCTAAAAACAGTATATTTTCAAAAAGTTACTTACTTCTGGTGCGTTGTGGTTTCCTGGCTGATTCATTCAAAGCAGTGAAGAATGATAGACAACGGTCGAAGCAAAATCAGGTACGTACATTCAGGGCGACAGCAAGGAAAGAAATGCGGAACATTTCTAGGGATTACCTTATACTGGGTAGGAACTCTTTATTTCATCTGAACGGTGATTGGTTAAGAGACGGTGAGGTCATGTTTCAAAGAATCTGATTGGCCCACTGAAAAGTATCCATACACCTGAGCGGAGGCATACAAAGGTGTGATACGGTAGACGCCATTTTGTAAGACAACATGCCCAAACAAGAAATGGATGATGTCTTTCCAAACACGTGGTTCAAGAGCTCGTTATCACAAAAAATAAAAACTTTCAAAATTAGGATCGTTGCCACGCAATAAAAACGAAACTATGCATGACGTAATTCCATCTACGTCACTTCCGGTTGTCGCATGATCCAAGATGGCGGTGACAACACCCATTTCTTGTGACATCACTTCCGTCAGCCCGTTACCTCGGCTTACTACTAACATGCTTGTTGTTAGTGCATATATAATGCATACATCTTGAACTGTTGCAAATACACTATAAATTCACTGCAAGTAATCTCAGCGCAAATTAATGATGCGTAACAAAAACGCTTACCTAAAAAAGAGGAAGCATTAAACATGCTTTCCATCTAGATTGTTCTATTGCAATGGCTGAATCAATTAGAGATCGCCCTTTTCTTCTAAAACTGTTTTATCAGAATGATGAACTTATGTTGAAAATAAGATAATGTATAATGTTGAAGAAGTCTAGTCCATTGTCTGGTAAAAGCTTCAATGAAACGCTTTTAAACTCGAAAAGACATTTTTTAAGCATTAAATCTGGTAAGGGAGATCGTTGAAGGACGACAGAAAAAGTTGATAGATCGACTAGAGCGTATTGCATTAGCCAATCATTCTAATCTTATGTTTAGTGGTAAAAGTTTTGAAACGTATCCTGAAATGCCATCGTTAAAAATTACCTATGCTTTTATCTTCAAACAAGAACATATGAAAAGTGTTGGTGTTTTAGTCTCTTTTTCGAATAGAAATCAACGATAAATGACGGTGAAACATTTTGTGGATTAACGAAGCAAATTTCTATTTTCATGCTGCTCTTAATATGCGAATCTGTAGAATTTGTGATCACATATCTATATGCACTACCATACCGTGTCCCTTCTTCATCCAGAAGTGATTGTTTGAATGATGTATGACACGAATAAATAGCAGCGTAAAAGCGTGATCCCCAAAGGTAGCAGCATTTTGTAACAGAAGTTCTAATATATGTAAACTTAAAAATAATAATCATTATTATATCACAGCTACTATCCTAACTAGATTACATCATATTGACTCGCAAGATATACTCATTTCTCCCCTCCGTACGCAAAATGATCCATCCGCCCGAGATTGTTAGAAAGTTGACTCGACGGATTAGAGTTACTAAAACTATTCGAATCTAAGCCGCACTCAAATTCTCCGCACGTTTTTGTGTGAAAATTAAAAATAATGTAAAAAGGTTTATCGATATACGATATTTACGAAATTAAAAAAAAATAATTTAGAACTAATAAGAAGTAAATAATAAACTTAGTTTGCCAGTATTAAAAACGTTTAATTACATATATGAACTTCTAATTGCTCTAACCGTCAGTATCATGACCCGAAAATGACGCGTCACTGTCACTGTCACAGCCACGGAGTATAAAGTGGTTACAGCTGACTTCGGAACTGATGAACAAAAACGGCCATTTTCTCATACTGTGTCGTCTTCCGTGCCATCCAATGCATTTGTTATGCAACATTTTTTAAAAGAATATATTATAGCGTCATTGGAAACCTTTTTCCAGGCAGCAGATATACATTCTGCAGTTTTCGAAGCGCTTGCCTTCTTTATTTTCCCGTTCCCTTAATTTTCCAGATGCAACCACTTTTCGTATACTCTGTTTTTACGTAGTCTTAAAACGGCTTGTTAATGGTCACGCCAAGCGGCTGAAGCTGGATTGCCATACCGCCAGGGATTATCACCAATAGCAATTGTTTTGTCTCAGTTTCTTTTTTAGAGCCCCTCAAATAACCTTTAAACACGCCGATGATGTTTCGAAGAGCTCTCGGTCTTTTATTTCATACTGAATAAGCCCATCTTCCATAATTTCGGCGGTCATCCATCTGTTTTTCTGAGCACGTCTTTGGGAAAATTACTGCAACGTATCACTGTGACCCACAACATTAGAGTTATACGGGTTTTTTCATATGTAATCAAGCTTTTCATCTCTTTCTCAGCCTTTGAATTTACTGTATAATTCCATGGAAGTACAGGAGGTTTCATCCACGTTTCCAATGTTTTTGAATTCATTCGCATATATCGTCCGTAAACCGATAACGTGGCTTTGAAACTGCACGAATGTGTCTTCGAAATCTGTAACAAATTTTTGTCAGATTGAAGTTTTCCGCCTCAAAGAAAATCCTTCCCTTTTTACACCGGCCTCTTGATGCTTTAAAATCCTCAATTCTAAATTTATGAATAACTTCTTTTCTCTTGCACTGCAACATCTTTAGATCGAGTTTCACGTACAGAGTGAGAAACGCTATCATCTATTTAGGATATCTTCCTCTTTTGGTCCAGTGAAAGACTTTGTTGAAGATTTACAAGGAATAATCATTGTTTACGTCATCGACGTATAGTTGTTCATCCGTATCAAATTTTCTGACCGCTGCTTTGTTTCCGTTTTCTTCTGCATGTTAAATCTCCTTAATTTTCATACTTGCGTCATAATAAACTCGCCTTGATGCCATTACCGAAATCTTTGATGTTCAGGTGATTAAAGAAGGAAAGTGTATACAAAAAAGTTTCTAAATACGTGCTGACAACGAAGTTCAGGATAGACTGAATACTGAACACAAACTGCGAAATGTGATAAGTCAGGCCGATGCTATTCGCACCATCGGTGCGATTAGCCGCTTGAGCTATTCGCACCAACATTAACCACGCATGCGCATTGAGTTGTCGGATCCGTCCTTTGAGCCCAATCGAAAAGAACGTATTCTACTTACGCGAACTGCCTAAAAGGGCTGTAGTGAATCCTTTTTTAAAAAAGGCGGGTTACTACCTTGGCGTAGTTTAGCATTTTTTAAGCGTTTGCGACTTTCAATAGTTTAGAATGGAAAATGGGTTCCTTTTCTTATATATATGAATAGAAGAAACACATTTCCTTTTATTAAAGTATATATAAAAAAGGGCAGATTTTTATGTTCACAATGTTTATCGTTTTCCTGAACGGTTGGAATAGTTTAAATAACTGATTTGGGGGGGACAAAATCTTGTTTACATTTTTTGTACTTCTTAGAATACATTTAACTTCAAATATGTGTTTTGCACAATCAAGTCTCTTTGAAAATTGTCTGAGAAAAGATAATAAAAATTAAGCATAGGATTTCTGTGTAGAAAATTTAGGCATGAAATAAGTTAAAAGCAATTAAATCAACTATTAAATGAATAAGTAATCATATAATACTGGTTATTAACAATTTTGTATGCCTGTTTATTTTTATAATGGAAATATTTGGCTTCTCAGGACACAAAAAGTATTTCAAAGAAGTTTGAAATATTAATTCAAACACATTAATAAATTAAACTGAAATAAATAATATTTGATCAGATATCTATGGAAAATCCTATGATTTTGCCATTGTATTACCAAGTGGGTTCTGGATTTGAGGTAAATATTTAAGTACTTTGAAAATGATTGTATTTATTTTTAGACGTCTCCCTCTTCAGCACGTGGCCCTGTCTTTATGGCTGGTTCGGATGAACGTTCGGTATGTATTTTCTTTTTATGTAATTTTTTTTTTTCTGAAAATGCTTATTATTACCGAACACTTGTTTTTACCTTTTAGATCGATGAGGCGATTGTGCTCGTAGAAAAGTCTCGTCGCCGAAACCATAAATATCAGGCCGAGGAGATTACCTTCCGAGCTAGTGTGGATGTTGCACCTCAAAACGTACAAGGAGTTCCCGATGGTTCGAATTCCAGATACCGTCCGAGAATTATTTGAACAGCTTATTCGCCGGACAACAGCCGATTTGGGTCCCTGCATCCAAGCAGAAGGTTTGGATAAGCCCATCAGCACTTCGTTGATGGCAGTTTCAACTCTCACAGTCGAAAAACTTCTGGATGTCGTCATGAATTGCTCGATTTTGGAATTTATTTTTAGAGGAACGTTTTTCGTTTAGAAGTTAAAAATATAACTTGTAAAAATTAAATGCTAGGGAGATTTTAGATTGCTTTAAATATTTATATTTTATGCATATACGCATAAAAGCGTGCATGCAATTTGTTTAGACGTTAAAAAAAAAGCTTATAATAATTAAAATGCATAGTGAGGTTTTACATTATGTTAAATTGTTAGATTTGATAGTTTATGCATGTAAACAGTTCATTTAGATGTTAAAACTCTAACTTGTAAAATTAAATGCATGATGAATTTTTTTGTTGTTGTTGTTGTTTTCCTTTAACTTTTAAGATTAACTTTATGATTTTATGTATGTTAGCATAAATTGCATGCATGTATGAAAATCGTTTAGATGGTAAAAATATAACTTATAATAGTTGTTTTTTTTTTTACTTTTAGAATGATTTTATACATGTATGTAATTTCTCTAGATGTTAAATGCATGGGGAATTTTTAGATTAAGATTATGCTTTATGTATGTAATTCGTTCCCATATTAAAAATATAACTTGTAAAATCACATGGGGAAATTTTTAGATTCATTTTATAATTTATGCATTTAGGCAATTTGTTTATATGTTAAAAATATAATTTGTAAAAATTTTTATTTTTACATTGATATAACGTTTTTGATTAATTTTATGTTTTAAGAATGTATGCAGGTGTCTTCGATGTTAAAACTATGACTTGTAAATTTGATGATGCGATGAATTTTTATTTTTAGATTGCAATTTTTGATTAACTTTATGTAATTCGTTTAGATGTTAAAAATATAACTTGTAAATTTTTTTTAATTTAAGGTTATTTTAACTTTTAATACTAACTTTATATGTTATGCATGCATGTAATTAGTTTCTATGTTAAATGCGCAGGAAATTTTCAGATGATTAAATTGCAATTCATTTCGATGTTAAAAATCTAAAAACAGTATATTTTCAAAAAGTTACTTACTTCTGGTGCGTTGTGGTTTCCTGGCTGATTCATTCAAAGCAGTGAAGAATGATAGACAACGGTCGAAGCAAAATCAGGTACGTACATTCAGGGCGACAGCAAGGAAAGAAATGCGGAACATTTCTAGGGATTACCTTATACTGGGTAGGAACTCTTTATTTCATCTGAACGGTGATTGGTTAAGAGACGGTGAGGTCATGTTTCAAAGAATCTGATTGGCCCACTGAAAAGTATCCATACACCTGAGCGGAGGCATACAAAGGTGTGATACGGTAGACGCCATTTTGTAAGACAACATGCCCAAACAAGAAATGGATGATGTCTTTCCAAACACGTGGTTCAAGAGCTCGTTATCACAAAAAATAAAAACTTTCAAAATTAGGATCGTTGCCACGCAATAAAAACGAAACTATGCATGACGTAATTCCATCTACGTCACTTCCGGTTGTCGCATGATCCAAGATGGCGGTGACAACACCCATTTCTTGTGACATCACTTCCGTCAGCCGGTTACCTCGGCTTACTACTAACATGCTTGTTGTTAGTGCATATATAATGCATACATCTTGAACTGTTGCAAATACACTATAAATTCACTGCAAGTAATCTCAGCGCAAATTAATGATGCGTAACAAAAACGCTTACCTAAAAAAGAGGAAGCATTAAACATGCTTTCCATCTAGATTGTTCTATTGCAATGGCTGAATCAATTAGAGATCGCCCTTTTCTTCTAAAACTGTTTTATCAGAATGATGAACTTATGTTGAAAATAAGATAATGTATAATGTTGAAGAAGTCTAGTCCATTGTCTGGTAAAAGCTTCAATGAAACGCTTTTAAACTCGAAAAGACATTTTTTAAGCATTAAATCTGGTAAGGGAGATCGTTGAAGGACGACAGAAAAAGTTGATAGATCGACTAGAGCGTATTGCATTAGCCAATCATTCTAATCTTATGTTTAGTGGTAAAAGTTTTGAAACGTATCCTGAAATGCCATCGTTAAAAATTACCTATGCTTTTATCTTCAAACAAGAACATATGAAAAGTGTTGGTGTTTTAGTCTCTTTTTCGAATAGAAATCAACGATAAATGACGGTGAAACATTTTGTGGATTAACGAAGCAAATTTCTATTTTCATGCTGCTCTTAATATGCGAATCTGTAGAATTTGTGATCACATATCTATATGCACTACCATACCGTGTCCCTTCTTCATCCAGAAGTGATTGTTTGAATGATGTATGACACGAATAAATAGCAGCGTAAAAGCGTGATCCGCAAAGGTAGCAGCATTTTGTAACCGAAGTTCTAATATATGTAAACTTAAAAATAATAATCATTGTTATATCACAGCTACTATCCTAACTAGATTACATCATATTGACTCGCAAGATATACTCATTTCTCTCCTCCGTACGCAAAATGATCCACTCGCCGGAAATTGTTAGAAAGTTAACTCGACGGATTAGAGTTACTAAAACTATTCGAATCTAAGCCGCACCTCAAATTCTCCGCACGTTTTTGTGTGAAAATTAAAAATAATGTAAAAAGGTTTATCGATATACGATATTTACGAAATTAAAAAAAATAATTTAGAACTAATAAGAAGTAAATAATAAACTTAGTTTGCCAGTATTAAAAACGTTTAATTACATATATGAACTTCTAATTGCTCTAACCGTCAGTATCATGACCCGAAAATGACGCGTCACTGTCACTGTCACAGCCACGGAGTATAAAGTGGTTACAGCTGACTTCGGAACTGATGAACAAAAACGGCCATTTTCTCATACTGTGTCGTCTTCCGTGCCATCCAATGCATTTGTTATGCAACATTTTTTAAAAGAATATATTATAGCGTCATTGGAAACCTTTTTCCAGGCAGCAGATATACATTCTGCAGTTTTCGAAGCGCTTGCCTTCTTTATTTTCCCGTTCCCTTAATTTTCCAGATGCAACCACTTTTCGTATACTCTGTTTTTACGTAGTCTTTAAACGGCTTGTTAATGGTCACGCCAAGCGGCTGAAGCTGGATTGCCATACCGCCAGGGATTATCACCAATAGCAATTGTTTTGTCTCAGTTTCTTTTTTAGAGTCCCTCAAATAACCTTTAAACACGCCGATGATGTTTCGAAGAGCTCTCGGTCTTTTATTTCATACTGAATAAGCCCATCTTCCATAATTTCGGCGGTCATCCATCTGTTTTTCTGAGCACGTCTTTGGGAAAATTACTGCAACGTATCACTGTGACCCACAACATTAGAGTTATACGGGTTTTTTCATATGTAATCAAGCTTTTCATCTCTTTCTCAGCCTTTGAATTTACTGTATAATTCCATGGAAGTACAGGAGGTTTCATCCACGTTTCCAATGTTTTTGAATTCATTCGCATATATCGTCCGTAAATCGATAACGTGGCTTTGAAACTGCACGAATGTGTCTTCGAAATCTGTAGGAAATTTTTGTCAGATTGAAGTTTTCCGTCTCAAAGAAAATCCTTCCCTTTTTACACCGGCCTCTTGATGCTTTAAAATCCTCAATTCTAAATTTATGAATAACTTCTTTTCTCTTGCACTGCAACATCTTTAGATCGAGTTTCACGTACAGAGTGAGAAACGCTATCATCTATTTAGGATATCTTCCTCTTTTGGTCCAGTGAAAGACTTTGTTGAAGATTTACAAGGAATAATCATTGTTTACGTCATCGACGTATAGTTGTTCATCCGTATCAAATTTTCTGACCGCTGCTTTGTTTCCGTTTTCTTCTGCATGTAAAATCTCCTTAATTTTCATACTTGCGTCATAATAAACTCGCCTTGATGCCATTACCGAAATCTTTGATGTTCAGGTGATTAAAGAAGGAAAGTGTATACAAAAAAGTTTCTAAATACGTGCAGACAACGAAGTTCAGGATAGACTGAATACTGAACACAAACTGCGAAATGTGATAAGTCAGGCCGATGCTATTCGCACCATCGGTGCGATTAGCCGCTTGAGCTATTCGCACCAACATTAACCACGCATGCGCATTGAGTTGTCGGATCCGTCCTTTGAGCCCAATCGAAAAGAACGTATTCTACTTACGCGAACTGCCTAAAAGTGCTGTAGTGAATCCTTTTTTAAAAAAGGCGGGTTACTACCTTGGCGTAGTTTAGCATTTTTTAAGCGTTTGCGACTTTCAATAGTTTAGAATGGAAAATGGGTTCCTTTTCTTATATATGAATAGAAGAAACACATTTCCTTTTATTAAAGTATATATAAAAAAGGGCAGATTTTTATGTTCACAATGTTTATCGTTTTCCTGAACGGTTGGAATAGTTTAAATGACTGATTTGGGGGGGACAAAATCTTGTTTACATTTTTTGTACTTCTTAGAATACATTTAACTTCAAATATGTGTTTTGCACAATCAAGTCTCTTTGAAAATTGTCTGAGAAAAGATAATAAAAATTAAGCATAGGATTTCTGTGTAGAAAATTTAGGCATGAAATAAGTTAAAAGCAATTAAATCAACTATTAAATGAATAAGTAATCATATAATACTGGTTATTAACAATTTTGTATGCCTGTTTATTTTTATAATGGAAATATTTGGCTTCTCAGGACACAAAAAGTATTTCAAAGAAGTTTGAAATATTAATTCAAACACATTAATAAATTAAACTGAAATAAATAATATTTGATCAGATATCTATGGAAAATCCTATGATTTTGCCATTGTATTACCAAGTGGGTTCTGGATTTGAGGTAAATATTTAAGTACTTTGAAAATGATTGTATTTATTTTTAGACGTCTCCCTCTTCAGCACGTGGCCCTGTCTTTATGGCTGGTTCGGATGAACGTTCGGTATGTATTTTCTTTTTATGTAATTTTTTTTTTTTCTGAAAATGCTTATTATTACCGAACACTTGTTTTTACCTTTTAGATCGATGAGGCGATTGTGCTCGTAGAAAAGTCTCGTCGCCGAAACCATAACTATCAGGCCGAGGAGATTACCTTCCGAGCTAGTGTGGATGTTGCACCTCAAAACGTACAAGGAGTTCCCGATGGTTGGAATTCCAGATACCGTCCGAGAATTATTTGAACAGCTTATTCGTCGGACAACAGCCGATTTGGGTCCCTGCATCCAAGCAGAAGGTTTGGATAAGCCCATCAGCACTTCGTTGATGGCAGTTTCAACTCTCACAGTCGAAAAACTTCTGGATGTCGTCATGAATTGCTCGATTTTGGAATTTATTTTTAGAGGAAAGTTTTTCGTTTAGAAGTTAAAAATATAACTTGTAAAAATTAAATGCTAGGGAGATTTTAGATTGCTTTAAATATTTATATTTTATGCATATACGCATAAAAGCGTGCATGCAATTTGTTTAGACGTTAAAAAAAAAGCTTATAATAATTAAAATGCATAGTGAGGTTTTACATTATGTTAAATTGTTAGATTTGATAGTTTATGCATGTAAACAGTTCATTTAGATGTTAAAACTCTAACTTGTAAAATTAAATGCATGATGAATTTTTTTGTTGTTGTTGTTGTTTTCCTTTAACTTTTAAGATTAACTTTATGATTTTATGTATGTTAGCATAAATTGCATGCATGTATGAAAATCGTTTAGATGGTAAAAATATAACTTATAATAGTTGTTTTTTTTTTAACTTTTAGAATGATTTTATACATGTATGTAATTTCTCTAGATGTTAAATGCATGGGGAATTTTTAGATTAAGATTATGCTTTATGTATGTAATTCGTTCCCATATTAAAAATATAACTTGTAAAATCACATGGGGAAATTTTTAGATTCATTTTATAATTTATGCATTTAGGCAATTTGTTTATATGTTAAAAATATAATTTGTAAAAATTTTTATTTTTACATTGATATAACGTTTTTGATTAATTTTATGTTTTAAGAATGTATGCAGGTCTGTTCGATGTTAAAACTATGACTTGTAAATTTGATGATGCGATGAATTTTTATTTTTAGATTGCAATTTTTGATTAACTTTATGTAATTCGTTTAGATGTTAAAAATATAACTTGTAAATTTTTTTTAATTTTAGGTTATTTTAACTTTTAATACTAACTTTATATGTTATGCATGCATGTAATTAGTTTCTATGTTAAATGCGCAGGAAATTTTCAGATGATTAAATTGCAATTCATTTCGATGTTAAAAATCTAAAAACAGTATATTTTCAAAAAGTTACTTACTTCTGGTGCGTTGTGGTTTCCTGGCTGATTCATTCAAAGCAGTGAAGAATGATAGACAACGGTCGAAGCAAAATCAGGTACGTACATTCAGGGCGACAGCAAGGAAAGAAATGCGGAACATTTCTAGGGATTACCTTATACTGGGTAGGAACTCTTTATTTCATCTGAACGGTGATTGGTTAAGAGACGGTGAGGTCATGTTTCAAAGAATCTGATTGGCCCACTGAAAAGTATCCATACACCTGAGCGGAGGCATACAAAGGTGTGATACGGTAGACGCCATTTTGTAAGACAACATGCCCAAACAAGAAATGGATGATGTCTTTCCAAACACGTGGTTCAAGAGCTCGTTATGACAAAAAATAAAAACTTTCAAAATTAGGATCGTTGCCACGCAATAAAAACGAAACTATGCATGACGTAATTCCATCTACGTCACTTCCGGTTGTCGCATGATCCAAGATGGCGGTGACAACACCCATTTCTTGTGACATCACTTCCGTCAGCCGGTTACCTCGGCTTACTACTAACATGCTTGTTGTTAGTGCATATATAATGCATACATCTTGAACTGTTGCAAATACACTATAAATTCACTGCAAGTAATCTCAGCGCAAATTAATGATGCGTAACAAAAACGCTTACCTAAAAAAGAGGAAGCATTAAACATGCTTTCCATCTAGATTGTTCTATTGCAATGGCTGAATCAATTAGAGATCGCCCTTTTCTTCTAAAACTGTTTTATCAGAATGATGAACTTATGTTGAAAATAAGATAATGTATAATGTTGAAGAAGTCTAGTCCATTGTCTGGTAAAAGCTTCAATGAAACGCTTTTAAACTCGAAAAGACATTTTTTAAGCATTAAATCTGGTAAGGGAGATCGTTGAAGGACGACAGAAAAAGTTGATAGATCGACTAGAGCGTATTGCATTAGCCAATCATTCTAATCTTATGTTTAGTGGTAAAAGTTTTGAAACGTATCCTGAAATGCCATCGTTAAAAATTACCTATGCTTTTATCTTCAAACAAGAACATATGAAAAGTGTTGGTGTTTTAGTCTCTTTTTCGAATAGAAATCAACGATAAATGACGGTGAAACATTTTGTGGATTAACGAAGCAAATTTCTATTTTCATGCTGCTCTTAATATGCGAATCTGTAGAATTTGTGATCACATATCTATATGCACTACCATACCGTGTCCCTTCTTCATCCAGAAGTGATTGTTTGAATGATGTATTACACGAATAAATAGCAGCGTAAAAGCGTGATCCGCAAAGGTAGCAGCATTTTGTAACCGAAGTTCTAATATATGTAAACTTAAAAATAATAATCATTGTTATATCACAGCTACTATCCTAACTAGATTACATCATATTGACTCGCAAGATATACTCATTTCTCTCCTCCGTACGCAAAATGATCCACTCGCCGGAAATTGTTAGAAAGTTAACTCGACGGATTAGAGTTACTAAAACTATTCGAATCTAAGCCGCACCTCAAATTCTCCGCACGTTTTTGTGTGAAAATTAAAAATAATGTAAAAAGGTTTATCGATATACGATATTTACGAAATTAAAAAAAATAATTTAGAACTAATAAGAAGTAAATAATAAACTTAGTTTGCCAGTATTAAAAACGTTTAATTACATATATGAACTTCTAATTGCTCTAACCGTCAGTATCATGACCCGAAAATGACGCGTCACTGTCACTGTCACAGCCACGGAGTATAAAGTGGTTACAGCTGACTTCGGAACTGATGAACAAAAACGGCCATTTTCTCATACTGTGTCGTCTTCCGTGCCATCCAATGCATTTGTTATGCAACATTTTTTAAAAGAATATATTATAGCGTCATTGGAAACCTTTTTCCAGGCAGCAGATATACATTCTGCAGTTTTCGAAGCGCTTGCCTTCTTTATTTTCCCGTTCCCTTAATTTTCCAGATGCAACCACTTTTCGTATACTCTGTTTTTACGTAGTCTTTAAACGGCTTGTTAATGGTCACGCCAAGCGGCTGATGCTGGATTGCCATACCGCCAGGGATTATCACCAATAGCAATTCTTTTGTCTCAGTTTCTTTTTTAGAGTCCCTCAAATAACCTTTAAACACGCCGATGATGTTTCGAAGAGCTCTCGGTCTTTTATTTCATACTGAATAAGCCCATCTTCCATAATTTCGGCGGTCATCCATCTGTTTTTCTGAGCACGTCTTTGGGAAAATTACTGCAACGTATCACTGTGACCCACAACATTAGAGTTATACGGGTTTTTCATATGTAATCAAGCTTTTCATCTCTTTCTCAGCCTTTGAATTTACAGTATAATTCCGTGGAAGTACAGGAGGTTTCATCCACGTTTCCAATGTTTTTGAATTCATTCGCATATATCGTCCGTAAACCGATAACTTGGCTTCGAAACTGCACGAATGTGTCTTCGAAATCTGTAGGAAATTTTTGTCAGATTGAAGTTTTCCGTCTCAAAGAAAATCCTTCCCTTTTTACACCGGCCTCTTGAAGCTTTAAAATCCTCGATTCTAAATTTATGAATAACTTCTTTTCTTTTGCACTGCAACATCTTTAGATCGAGTTTCACGTACAGAGTGAGAAACGCTATCATCTATTTAGGATATCTTCCTCTTTTGGTCCAGTGAAAGACTTTGTTGAAGATTTACAAGGAATAATCATTGCTTACGTCATCGACGTATAGTTGTTCATCCGTATCAAATTTTCTGACCGCTGCTTTGTTTCCGTTTTCTTCTGCATGTAAAATCTCCTTAATTTTCATACTTGCGTCATAATAAACTCGCCTTGATGCCATTACCGAAATCTTTGATGTTCAGGTGATTAAAGAAGGAAAGTGTATACAAAAAAGTTTCTAAATACGTGCAGACAACGAAGTTCAGGATAGACTGAATACTGAACACAAACTGCGAAATGTGATAAGTCAGGCCGATGCTATTCGCACCATCGGTGCGATTAGTCGCTTGAGCTATTCGCACCAACATTAACCACGCATGCGCATTGAGTTGTCGGATCCGTCCTTTGAGCCCAATCGAAAAGAACGTATTCTACTTACGCGAACTGCCTAAAAGTGCTGTAGTGAATCCTTTTTTAAAAAAGGCGGGTTACTACCTTGGCGTAGTTTAGCATTTTTTAAGCGTTTGCGTCTTTCAATAGTTTAGAATGGAAAATGGGTTCCTTTTCTTATATATATGAAAAGAAGAAACACATTTCCTTTTATTAAAGTATATATAAAAAAGGGCAGATTTTTATGTTCACAATGTTTATCGTTTTCCTGAACGGTTGGAATAGTTTAAATGACTGATTTGGGGGGGACAAAATCTTGTTTACATTTTTTGTACTTCTTAGAATACATTTAACTTCAAATATGTGTTTTGCACAATCAAGTCTCTTTGAAAATTGTCTGAGAAAAGATAATAAAAATTAAGCATAGGATTTCTGTGTAGAAAATTTAGGCATGAAATAAGTTAAAAGCGATTAAATCAACTATTAAAAGAATAAGTAATCATATAATACTGGTTATTAACAATTTTGTATGCCTGTTTATTTTTATAATGGAAATATTTGGCTTTTCAGGACACAAAAAGTATTTCAAAGAAGTTTGAAATGTTAATTCAAACACATTAATAAATTAAACTGAAATAAATAATGGGATGTAATTTAAAAGACAGAAATAATTTAGTGTATTAGATTTAAAAATTTGCACAACAAATGATTTATCAGATTTTATAAGGTTACTTTCATAAGGTTTTTATTTCATAAATAACTTTGATTTTGAAATATGGCATTTGAACCTATAAACATGTGTGGATACTGAAAAAAGTGATGAATATATAAGAATATTATACTGTTCAGTAAGTTTCTTATTGAATAATAAATTCTGACAGTCCTATCCTATAAGACTAGGTCTAAGTTTGCATAAAATTCCTCAGTTTAATAAAAAAAAGTTAAGTAATTTCTATAGCCTTTTTGTCAATACATTAAAGATTTTTTAACTAATTAACTTAATTAATTTTTAACCTCGCTTGCAGTTAGAACCATCATTAAATCCCTATTTTATTTAATCATTTTCTGAAGATTATCATGTATATAGATTGGCCTCGTCTTTGTAACTGATAATTATTACTTGCAAATTGTTCTCTTGCTAGTGAACTATTAACAAACCTTTCTTTTCTGAGTTAGGGTTAACAACCTTCGCTCTCGCTACCGCCTGTATGGAGTATAATGCCTTACTCCGCGCGTCTGCCTTACGGAAATCAACGTAAAATGCTGGCACCTGAGTTGATTGTGCGCATGCTCGAACGTAGGTGGTGTGAATAGCCTCTTAGCTATTCGCACCGTCGGTGCGATTAGCCACTGCGAATAAGTCATGGATGCAGATGGTCAGGTTACATTTTTCCATTTGAAAGCAGTGGAAACTCAATTTCCCCTTTCCAACGAATTCGATTCTTTTCCGCCTTTGATTCGAAGCCGCACCCAATTTTCAGTAGTATTAACATTGAGAAAAAAGTGCGGCTTAGATTCGAATAAATACAGTACTTGGTTAAGAGGACTGCCTGTGCTTTCTTGTGACAGATGGTTGGCTGATTCCCGATTCTAGGCTTTAACATAATGTTGGAGACGGCTGCTGCGGACAGACGATTACGTAACGGCTGTGCAAAGTCGACAGAAGGAGCGCCGCATTTGATTTGACTATTTTTTATTATTCTTATTTTTTCTTTAACTGCGAACTAAGCGGGGAAATTTCCTTTTCACTCAGTTATATGTATGCAAGAGTAATGTAACGTTTTTCAGCTTGTGTGAGATATCCATATTAAATCTTTATATTAATAATCCCTGCTGTTATTATTTAATTTGTAACCTGAACGTTGTAGCCCTGAGAGTTGCAACATAGTAAATCTGGCGTCCGCTACTTTATATTTTTGATGAAATATGGATATAAAAAGTTTTGAAAGCAAAACGAAAGTTGCTGAGAACAGCGTTTACGGTATGCGGCAACGATATAGCTCAGAAGATAGAAGACAAAAGTTTAATAAGTGACGAAGTCAGTACGTTGTTTAAACAGATTCAAGACAAATTCACACGTTTGGAAACAACTCAAGAATTAGTTTCGAATTTGTTGTTAAGTGATGATGCCCTTCAAAGATGAATATTCCGAAGATTTTTTGAAAGCAGAAGAATACCGAGACAAGTTCTGCTTAATTTGTTTGCTGTTAGAAAATGCAAAGAAGGGAAATTCGGTTACGGAAGGAACAACAACCGAGGAAAAAAGGAAATTCAAGCTTCCGAAACTTGAATTGAGGAAATTTAGTGGAGAACCAAAAGACTTTCTTGCTTTTTGGTCCCAGTTTGAAAAAATTCACACAGACGCTTCAATTGTCGATGAAGACAAATTTCAATATCTTTTACAATGTGTGGTAGCAGATTCTAAAGAGTCAAGACTGGTAACAAGTTTTCGCCAACTTAAAGAAAACTATTCAAAGGTGATTGCACAACTTAAAGAACGCTTCGGGAGAGATGAACTTTTGGTTCAGATTTATGTACGGGATCTACTTTCCATAGTAATGAAAAATGCTGCTGGTAGGATTAAAGTAGATTTAGCTGAACTTTATGATTTACTTGACAGCAAGCTTATGGCACTCGAAAGCCTCCGTAGAACTAAGGAAATTTGCAGAATTTTTGGAACCACTTGCTAAGTCCTATTTACCAGAGACGGTTCTTCGTGCGTGGGAAAGAAGCCACTCGATGGAAGATACTGCGTCACAGCAAAATAATGCGCGTTCTTTGGATAAACTTTTGTGCTTTCTTCGAAACGAAGTGCAAAGTGAGGAAATAATTAAGCTCGCTCGTACCGGGTTGAGAGCTTCACGTTCTGCACATTCGCATCCACATTGTGATGATCCGGGTTGCTCTACAACTGCTGCCTTGGTAAATGTTCAAGACAATACAGGTAGGCGAAATTTACGTTGTATTTTTTGTGAGAAATCCCACGATTCTGCCGAATGTTTTT
Source organism: Stegodyphus dumicola (assembly GCF_044657685.1). Lineage (NCBI taxonomy): Eukaryota > Metazoa > Arthropoda > Arachnida > Araneae > Eresidae > Stegodyphus > Stegodyphus dumicola. The sequence goes on from NC_140776.1 coordinate 138,600,592, forward strand.
CTGCTCGCAAAATGTCTTTAGAAGATAAACGAAAGCTTTTGGTGCAAAAGCGCGCCTGTTTTCGCTGCTTACGAGTTGGACATAGTTCACGGGCATGCAAAAATAAAGTAAAATGTTTAACTTGTGATAAATTTCACTATACCCTTATGGGCTCAAATGGGGAACCTGTAAAGCCAAATGAAACAGTATTGCTATTTCAAGTAATGCATTGTCTAATCAGTCAACTGTTAATGAAAATGTGTATTTGCAAACACTTGTTTTAAAAATAGTATTTGAGGGTAAACATTGTTATTGTACAGTTCGTGCGATTTTGGACAGTGGTTCTCAGAAATCTTATCTCTCAGAAAGGGTCATCGCCTTTTTGCATCTGCGTCCTAAATCGAAACAAACCATTATACACGGTTTGTTTGGGGGGGGGAGAGACAAGTCTTCATTCCGATTTAGTGTTTGATGTTAATTTAAGAAATTTTGAGGGCACTTATGACCATAACTTTGAAGTACTTTCTCAGAACAAAATATGTGGATGTGTTCCAAAAGTAGTTGATCCCAATACCCTAAAAGAATTAAAAGAAAGAAATATTACCTTGTCTGATTTGCAAGCTAAAGAATATGACATTGAGTTGCTTTTAGGAGCAGATGCCATCGGGGACATTATTACTGGCAGCTCTCTGCAACTGAACTCTAGTGTAACTGTAGTTGAGACTAAATTCGGATACACTGTGATTGGTAAAGTAAACAGCTTATCTAAGGAACCTACTTCAGCTACTATTCCAGCATTACTAGAAAATAATTTGTGCAATAATGTAGTTTCGTTGCACTGTGCCAATCTTAGTGTAACCGAACTCTGGAATTTAGATGCCATTGGCATAACAGACCCAACTGAAGATGTTAAACGTAAACTTGCTCACTCTGACACCGTTAAGCAATTTAAAGAGAATTTAAATGTTCTTCCTGATGGCCGATATGAATTGTCACTACCCTTTAAATCTGAAATTCTGTTACCTAACAATAAGTCTACGACTTTTAAAAGGCATCAAAGAATGTGTCAACGAATTAATGAGGAAAATCAGTTAGATGACTATAAGGTAGTTTTTAAGCAATGGGAAGACCTAAAAATAATAGAAAAGGTTCCTGAAACTGAAATTGATAATTTGAGTTATTATTTGCCCCATAGACCTGTTATAAAGCATACTAGCCAGACAATGAAGGTAAGGCCGGTGTTCGACGCTTCAGCCCAAGAGAGAAATCCACCATATCTAAATAATTGTTTAAATAGAGGGCCGAATTTAATTGAATTCATACCTGATATAATTGACAGGTTTAGATTGTATTCCGTTGGTTTATCATTGGATATAGAAAAAGCGTTTCTTCAGCTGAGTATTATCCCAGAACATAGAGATTATTTGAGGTTTTTCCTTCCAACTCTTGAAGAATCTATGTTTTACAGACACTGCAGAGTGGTGTTCGGCGTTTGTTCGTCTCCGTTCCAACTCTCTGCATCGATAGAGCATCTCTTGGATAATTCCCCTGCCGAGTTTGACGATGTGACCCAAAAATTAAAGCATTCGTTTTATGTTGACAATTGTGTCACTGAGGTTCACGATATCAAACAGCAAGAAAATTTTATAGTTAAGGCGACAGAAGTAATGGCTCGGGGATGTTTTAACCTACGGGGTTGGGAGAATAATATTCCAGGTCATTGTATTTCCCGTAGTTCAGGTATAACTTCTCTTTTTGGAATCTTACGGGATTTGGATAACGATACATTAAAATGTAATCTTAATTATTCAATGGATAATGAGATAAGTAAACGTAATATTTTGGCTATGGTACATAAAATTTTTGATCCGCAGGGTTTTTTGAGTCCAACTACCTTGTTACCTAAGTTACTATTACAGGAAGCTTGGACTGTGAAATTAAAATGGGATGACCCCCTGGCAGACAACATTCAGAAAAGTTTTCAGAAGTGGCGGGATGAAATTAAATATCTTAAGAAAATTAGTATTCCACGATATGTAGAGATAAATGAGAATTCAGAGCTACATCTATTCGTTGATGCATGTAAGAGCTCCTATGGTGCATGTGTCTACATTAAAACTGTAACACCCGTGGGAGTCAAAATTCGATTGATCAGAGCCAAATCCAGGGTAGCGCCGTTAAAATCTCTAACAATACCTCGGTTAGAATTGATGGCCTGTTGCATTGGCGCGAGACTGATACACTCAGTATACGCCGCCTTAGATTTCCTTGATTTGAAAATTATTGCATGGAGTGATTCTATGGTAGCACTCTGGTGGATTAAGAACCGTGGTGATTGGTCAGTGTTTGTTGCGAATAGAGTAAAAGAAATAAACAGTCTGAGTCCTTCTCAGTGTTGGCGCCATGTACCAGGTGATTTAAACCAGGCAGATATGCTTTCAAGAGGCCGTTTCCCTCGTTCATTTTCAGATTCTCTTTGGTGGGAGAGTCCATCCTGGCTCCTGGAACCTAATAACAACTGGCCACCAGACCGTTTGGCTTACGAGACGTCTGAGGTAGAACGAGAAAAAAGGAAGGTCAGATTGTGTAACCTTAATTCAGTTGAAAAGGAAATACCTTGGTATGCAATTAGGTTTTCGAATTTTCAATCCATCATTCGATAAGTCGCATGGATATTGCGATTTGTGAAAAACGCAAAAAGTAAACATGCATTTCGAGAGACTGGAGATTTAACCGTTCATGAGATGGAATACGTCGAAACAATTCTTATAAAAATTGTACAAAATAAGTATTTTCCCTCTGCCGACTCTATTCCCAATATGAGTGTCATTTCAGACAGTGAGGGTATAAAAAGGGTGCAAACGCGCATTACAGAGCGATCAAACGACCCTGAATTTATTTGTCCAATTATTTTACCAGACCGGTGCATTTTCACCCAGTGTCTGATAGAATATTATCATTTACAAAATTGTCACGCTGGAACCCAAATATTACTCGGAATATTAAGGGAGCGATTTTGGATAGTGAGGGGCAGAAGAGCGGTTAGGAAAGTCGTAAAAAATTGTGTAAGATGCAGTCGATACAAGGCCCAGTCTCCCGGTTGCGAGCCGGTGTCTCTACCAGGCGATCGTGTCAATGACGCAGCGGCGTTCGATGTGGTAGGAGTTGATTTGGCAAGACCCTTGTATGTGAAGGGAGGTGAAACCGTTTGGATTGTTTTGTTCACATGTACAATATATAGAGTCGTTCATTTGGAATTGACTTCCTCATTGTCTACCGACGCATTCTTGTTGTCATTGAGACGATTCGTAGCCAGAAGGGGGAGGCCGAGAATAATTTATTCCGACAGCGGAACTAATTTCAGAGGAGCGCAAAGAGAACTTAGTAACATTGATTGGGAACAAATTTTGAGGCAAACGGCTATATAACGTATAACATGGAAGTTTGATCCTCCCACAGGCGCTTGGTGGGAGAGGTTAGTTCCTGTAGTAAATGAACTGTTGAGAAGGACAATCGGTAACGCGATTCTTACAACCGAGGAGTTGTACACAGTACTGTACGACTGCGAGTCAATAATTAACTCTAGATCTCTTACCTGTCGGAAAATCCGGATGATTTAATCCCACTTTCCCCAGCCATGTTTCTCATCGAGAATCGTAGCTTAGGTGTTTCTGATGTTGATTTCTGCGATTCGAAAGGTCTTCGAAAAAGGGTTAGACATCGCCAAAAACTGCTTAATGATTTAAGGCATAGATTTAAGAAAGAATATTTAGGCCTTCTGGTTCAAAATAAGAAGGATCCATCGTCAGAGCTACGGTTGGGTGAAATTGTCCTAATAGGAGATGACATCAGAAAACGGATGCATTGGCCTTTAGCTAAGGTCATTCGATTAATTCCTTTGAAAGATGGCAAGGTGAGAACGGTAGAACTGAAGACTCAAGCTAGTACACTGCTTCGTCCCATTCAGCGAGTCTTTCCATTGGAAGTGCTGTTAACGGACACACACCCATTGATCCCATACATGATAACTCTTTTACTAATCCCATTTCTTCTATTTCTAGTGATGAGCATTCCGATTCTAATGATTCTTCAAATGACTCTAGTAACATCCTGCAAGGTGCTAAAGTGTCAAGATTTGGACGTGTGATCAAGGTGCCTCAGAGATTAGATCTCTTTGACCAGGTGCTGTATGTCTTTGAGCCAACCTGATGTAGACTCAAAAAGGGGGAGAATGTTGGAGACGGCTGCCGCAGACAGACGATTACGTAACGGCTGTGCAAAGTCGACAGAAGGAGCGCCGTATTTAATTGGACTATTTTTTATTATTATTATTATTTTTTCTTTAACTGCGAACTAAGCGGGGAAATTCCTTTTTAGTCAGTTATATGTATGCAGTTCTTAGAGTAATGTAACGTTTTTCAGCTTGTGTGAGATATCCATATTAAATATTTATATTAATAATCCCTGCTGTGTTTATTTAATTTGTAACCTGCACGTTGTAGCCCTGAGAGTTGCAACAATAATCTAGAAATAATATTAATAATAAAAGAAGAAACGGTAAAAGGCATAAGTTATACGAACACACTAAATTAGGACACCCACTAATAATCTATTGGATGTTCCCTTCTTATTCTTGATATTCTTTTCGATTTTTCAACATTTCTTAAAATTAATTCAATGTTAAAAATCGATATTTCCTTTAAAATAATTCCTGATGTCATTAAAAAGTCTTTAGGTCTCGAAGAAGTGCTTTACATCGCCTGCCTCGTAACAACTGCTGAAAAGTTCGGAATCTTGTAATTTAAACCTCTTGAGATAAGACGGAATTCGGCGGCGACGCGTTAAAATTTGGTTGAGGTCAATTTCATTGCAAGTAAGTCCCTGGGGTGTATCATGTAATCCTTGTTCCTCTCTGAGACAGGCCATTTTTCCATCCGTTTTGTATATAGTATATTTCATTAAGGTCACAACTTTCCTCCTTAAACCTTGCAGGTCAAAAGTCTCTATTTCGCTTCGAAATATTGCTTCTTTAGCCAATGGATTAAACGGATGATATTCGGAGACGAGCAATCTTGCGTTTACAGCAATGCTTTTAAATCCAAGAGAGAGTTTCGTGTCGTAAAGTCATGAATAGGCTGTCAACAGATTAAGTCTACAACCTACAATGGGAAGGAAGCATACTATCCAAATGCTGACGTTATTATGCTTCAGCATTAATGTTTACTGATTTATACAGCAATTTCTCGATGATCAGCCTCTGCATTGCTGCAAGATGACTATACTATTTTGCAGTAGCTGTAGCAATATTTTATCATTTCTCTTGATACTATGAAATTCTAAAATTTCTGCATATGAAAATCAGATTTAAGTGTTGAATTAGAGAACAGAGTGGCAAAATTATTTGGCACCTACATTAGGTCCTACTTGAAAGTTGTTGAGATAATGACTATCATGATGATACACACTGAGTAAATGACTTTCAGAGTCATGACTGGTTAACGTGTGAAACATGATTATGGAATTTGAATGCACCGATTAAAGTTTTATTACAACAAGGAATGTTATAATATGTAAACAACTTGTTATTATAGTTGAGTTGCTAGAAATGTTCTAGTTGTGTTAGGAGCATAACATGAACTTACAAAACCAAATTTAATCACCGTGAGAAACATGCACCATCCGCACTGATTATTAGCATCCATGTAGATTTTTGAGTCTCGTTCGTATATAATTAATTTGGTTTAGAAACAAAGAAATTTATCATTCATTCACATTGGTTTGTTGACAAAGGCCAGTCTCTTAAGAACGCATCTCTGTCACTGAAAACACTGGAAAAAAAAAGTAGTCTGTTAATATATGATCTGGCTTACACAAAGGGATAAATCCACACTCTCCAATAATTTCTTGTTGGTCATTCAAACCACAAACATTTTTGCCAGAATGCAACAAGATTATGCTAAAGGCATATTTCAGTGAGTTTCTGAGAAAAATGCTGCATTTGCTAACATTAGAGTTGGGTGGCGAAAGCAGCTCTTAAAGGATTACATCACATAAATCCCTTCAAAAAACATAATTTTTTTAAAGTTGGATCCTTGTTTCGGCTGATGGCTAGATGATTTCTTCTTCACTCATGTTCTTGCTGAACCTTGTTCTCCAAGACAGAAGCATGAAGGTGGTCGATTACAGTTACATTACGCATGCTTAATGCTTCTGGAAGTTATGCTTCCAGAAGCATTAAGACTGGAATCCGCTGTGATACATTGACAAGACAGACTGGAATCTGCTGCGATACATTGACAAGTTTGTCTGAAATGGAACCGCTTTTCAGTATAGGTATTTCATCAAGGAAGCGCATTAACCAATATTTTGCACTACACTTTCTTACAGTGCACTTAAGTGATTCAACGTTAACACCAAAACTTGATTTGGAAGCACTGAACCCAGATTCGAAGCCACAGAACAGACAGCCGAGAACAGAGAGATTACATTATCCAATGGTAGTTCTGTTCTAACGTATAACTCCCTTCAAAACCTCCCTTTAGAGTAAAAATTTTCGATAAAATCTAAGACTACTAATATTATTTAATTACCAATCATTTAATATTTTTTTCTCTCGTAGCCAAACATTTGCCAATCGGATATTCGTCGGGAGATGACTGACCTTACTTACAGGAACATTATCCAGAATGCCCATAGCTAATAAACAGGAAACACAACTGTAAAGAAGTATAAGACATAATAAATATGTATGCCTCATCTTGGTCTGCCAGCTTAGAAGCTGTTTTCACTCTGTATATTGTGGAACGAGCAGCAAAAGTCTTGTACTGCAGATATGCTTTCCTCCCTCTATATATAACAGCCCTCTCGAATTTTGGTAACACATTCCTTATGAAAATAGGTTACAGAATTCTATTAAAAAATCCAGTTATAGTATGAATTCTACCGAAAATATAAGATCCAGCTTACAAAAACTTGGGCCAAAATTCTAAACAAGTTTTCTTTTCTCTTAATTTTCTATAAGAGATATTAATAGAAGCTTTTGAATATATAAAAGCATTATAAAATCAACAAAATTCTCTTTTGAGATTGGAACAAATGAATTAAAATTTTCAGTTTTGAACAGAATTTTTTAACTTGAATTTTAAAATGATCTTTAGCATGTAGGGGGGAGGATAGAAACTCTTAGAACACATAGCTGATTTTTTTTTTCTAATTAAAATTTCCAGTATTGTTGTTTTGACTTAAAAAATCAATATATTTTAAATAATAGTTAAGTTTTATTAAAATTATGAAACCATTTCTTTTATCAGCGGTACATATACAATAACTGAAAGCATTATTTTCAGAAATTAAATTTTCACTTTTACAAGATTTCATTTTTGATTTTTGTATTATATAAGCAATACTATATAAACAATTGCACGAAATGTTGCATAGAAGGTAAAAAACATTAAGCTAAAGGAGAATAGGCAAAAGTTCTCTCAAAAGAATTATTCAACACTTAAACACAACACTAGAAACTGAAAATTAAAATTGAAATGAAACTGAATGAATTATGAAATTAATTATTAAACTGAAAATTTGTTTTGATTATAGATTGAAACTTTAGGGGCTTCAACAGAATATCAGTCTATGAAAAACTGGATTTCTATGAGATGAGATTTTGAAAAGTAACATTATAAATTTCTGTTCTGTGAAATGTTTATTTAACTTCTATATGAAATGTATAAAGGGTTACCTATAATGTCCTATAAGAATTTCTATATAACTCTATAAACATTTTTATAAAGGATTGTAAAAAAACTTTACATATGTACGAATATAATACACAATAAAAAAATGCATGGCGAATAGATTTACTCTACCCCTTCAAAATATTCTTCTCAGTCATAATTATACATTTATAAGCATTGCTTGTATTTAAGGCATTTTTCTTTCTTGATATGTCATATACATCAAGTGATGTTTTCCTGTTATCTTACCTTTATTTTCATTTACTAAATTTAACACAAAAGATGTAAGAATGATAAAGTTCTGCTGCATCCCTTTAATCCGAAAACTGAAGTTCTGCCATTATTTGCAATACTGGATTGGAAAAATCCACTGAAGTTTAATAGCTTCAATTCTTAATTTCAGTGAAAAAGAAAGAACTTGGGATGACCAATATTGAATTGCACTGGCTACACTGATTAGGTTTTCTAGATTAAAAACAAGGACACTACTAACATGTTTAATACCAACTTATAAAAATCTTCCATAATAATTAAAAATATTAAGAGGAACATAAACAACACCTATACTTTTAAATATAAGTAAAATTATCACTTTCGTATTCAATGATAGAGCAGAGCTAACCACAAATCTTTAAGAGATCTGCCTGGCTGAGTGTTTGGCCTTCTTACCTTGTACTGAATATTTTGCAGAATGAGCTTGGTATAATATTTAATTTTTTAAAACAAATATTTTAGTTCATCATGAAGTTTTGCATGACTAACAAGACATTGTAGGAACAGCAGGAGTCCTGTCTCCCAAATCAAGCTCATCAAGTGGCAGACAAGCTTATGACACACTCCAACAGTGACAATGAAATCTCAACTTTTGTAATGTGAAGTGGGAATATTAGCCAGTAAGCTATTTCTGCAGTGTCAGAATGTTTAATCTCCCATCTATCTATCAATCGATCGTTTGCCAATGGATTAGATTAGAATTGATCTTCAGATTAGAATTTGACAGAAATTTTTATCTCTGAATTGATTACTCAAAACCTTTGTGTTGAAGACTGTTGCTTGATTTTTCGATTGGAATATTAAAATTAATTTTATACTTTTATTTGCAATAAAGAGGTTGAGTCAAGAATTTTAAAATAATGACAAAATAGCGGCATCAGGTGCAACACAAAATTTTGTTGTCACTTGCCTAAAATTCTATTTCAGTTTACTTACATATTTCATGTTTAACACATACTTAAGGAATCCATCATTTCTGACATTTTTATTTCTCTGACTGGTGACTTTTACATTTTTGTTTTCTCACTGTTTTGATGTTCTGTTGGTTCTTAATATTGATATATGCTGAATAAATAACAGTTCTTTGATGATGTCTTACTTGTTTTAAACCATCAAAATTGCTCAAAACATTAAGTTAAACAAGCAGTATCAACCATTTTCAACCTTATAGAATATCATGGTGGCTCCATACACATGGTTAGATTAATATTTTTGAATGTATGAAATAATTCTGCCAAAAATAACAAAGCTGTATTACAAAAATAAGAGTACATTTGTATCACACAATGAATTTATTTATATATTTTACACTGATATAATTACACCATCAAGGGACTGAGCAAATATTTTCAAAATAACATATTTTTTTAATGATTTACAAACTTCTTTCATAAAAGCCTGGAAACAGACTATGTTATTATATTGCTTTATTAAATGGTTTTATATGGAAAAAGGACAAGTTAGAATCATATAAAAACTACATTAAAATTTAATACATAAAATATTAAAAACTGATTAACAGATAATACAACTGATACAAATAAAAAAAAACATCATTTGGTTTGTGTCTAGAAAATGCTCAGACACCTCGTTTACAGACTTTTCTACCGGAAGTCCTCCTCCACATTATAATTCTGTTATATGTTTACACCTGATATATAAATTATTAGAAATTATGCTTTATAAATAACATAAAATATAATAATGTATGTTAAATCAAGTGCAAGAAAGTACCACACAGAAGACAGACAACACAAATTACAGATTTGTGAATATGGAAAATATACTTTTCTTCTATTTACAAGTCACTTTTAAATAAAGTGTTATGGCACACAGCTTCAACTGGAATGGGAATTAATCAACAGATGGGCAGTTTCAGAGTAGAATTTTCAATACTTCTCATGATAGAATACTTCATGTGAATGAATTTATCTAGAACATATTTCAGATTTTTTTTATAATGCATAATAAAATTGAGAATATTTTTTAAAATATGCAATAAGGTGCCTGAGCATCCTGAAAATGTAAAAGATGGAGCAAAAATACAAAGTGCAAAAGTGATGACAAAAATTTTGAACAATTCTACCGACTACTACAACACAGACAAAATATTATTGCCAGATATACAGCCAAATTGTGCTATCATAAGCAACATTTGCATTGTACATATATCTAAGTGGTTAGATTAGCTGCCACATTTTTTCTTTTTTTAGTTATTCTTAAATCTCTGAAGATTAATGAGATGCATCAGGGTCCCTGAATATAAATCATCAACAAAACTTCTCATCTTCAATATGTATTCAATAAACTGAAACAAAATGTCTTTCTTCTTAAATACTTCTCTGAAAGACTGTACATCAAAGTGACGATAACAATATTTAAACAAATAACAAAATAGATATTAAAAATTGGAATTCAAACAAAATAGTTAATGATGGTATATTGAACTACTAAATTAATACCAAAATTTAACAGTACAAACAAAAATATATAAGACTTTAAGAAAAAAATGGTATACCATTCCAAAAGCTCTTCAAGAGGAAAATTGAGAGGTGAAAGCTAGGCACTATTCAGAAAATAATGCCTCACAGTGATTTAGACTGGAGGGGGGTATTCATATACAGGCAACACTCACTTGACATTAATGCATTGAAGTAATAAAAGAATTTAGCAATTATTTGAAGTACTTCACTCAGTACCAGCTTCTGTTATTTTATGACTAGAATTAATTAGAAAGTTCTAGATACGCAATATGAGTGATGTATAACGCATAGCATATGCACGTCTTTTATCCAGCTTTACTGACTTGTAGTCATTAGGCTCTTTCAAGGATTTACTGATTAAATAATTCTGGAAAAGGAAATCTTTAATTTCCAATTACTTAAATAAACATCACATTTCTTAATTGATTTTCAGCTAACACTTCAGAAATTTATAATTTATGAAAAGTAATTATTTTATTATACCTAGTTACTATTTTCTCTTTGTCTTAAGAAATAAATGTTCTCTTTTTGACATTTTTAACTTTTCTAACCAAACATTTTATTTAGAGTATCAAATAAATGCATATTAGTCCATGTAATTCTTCAATGTGCGTACAAAGTTTACTTAAAAAGAATTATTGTAACTGACATATACTACTAATGTAATATCAATAGCCTTAACACTTTGGTAGGAAAAAGGCATTTAACTGTTTTCCAGATATCAGTAATCAGTATTTTCAATTCCTTCATGCAAAGAAATTTATATAACTTACTACCAGCTGTGGTTAATTTCTGTCATTCCAAACAGAGAATGAGAGGAATTTCTTTAACCATTTTTTGATTAAATTCAATTTTAAAGTCAGTAAAATTAATTGCTTTATTTATTAATTATTTTCAATTAATTGAAATAATGATCATAATAAGTTTCAATTAATTTGTTTTAAACAGAATGTGATAGGACAGATGACTGTTTAAGCAATTATGTGCTTTATATAGCGACAACAGAAATATTATAATAGATATAAAATTTAAGAAAATCAATACCAGTAATTTTATCATTTAGTGAAATTAAGTAAAATAAGTGTATATTTCTGTGTGATACTAATTTTTTACTTAGCCTTTCATACACCTGCAATTTCCTACTTCAGTTTGTGATATATTAAACACTTTATTTTTCTACTAACCTAATCTTGTTGCAATTTAATGTATATTAAAAGTTTCATAATGTTTTATTACCTTCTCTCTCTATTACCTCTATTCTTATTTTTTTATACGCAAACACACACACATAAATAGCGACAGATGTTGTTGTCTTGCCCATATTATATGGAACACTGGTTGCCACAGCCTACTCCGCAGACAGGTTGGACTTTTAATAGAGACAGATAAAGGTGATAAAAAAACATCAAATTTTAATGGACCAATCTGTTATAAAATTTTGAATATTACAGAAAAAGCATGCTAAACAGGAATTGCCTGTATTTGCTAAAACAATTTAATTTATAATAAGAAAGTTAAAAATATAAATTCTAACATTTTTTTAAAAATATTTAACAAATACACAATATACCTGCGAAAGAAGTCTCATAAGCATCTTAATTAAAAAAAAATATTAACAGTCTATACAATAACAATTTTAAGCATAACATTAGATCTAATTAGATGAATCTGGATTTGGATTTTGGCCATAAAGATTTTTTAACTACAAATATATATATATATATATATATATATATATATATACATAGCAAGAAAGTATATATATATATATACATAGCAAGAAATGGTACAAACTGCTGATAAAATAAATTACTTGATGGGAAATGAAAAATCCCTTTTAAATAACAATGAAGATAATTTAAAGGCAACACAAATAAAATTAAAAACCGTAGTGATAAATTTAATGAAATGAAAAAACTATGCCAATATAACACATAAAAGAGCAAGCTTCCAATACTTATTCTATTATGTAAAGAAATTAAATGAAAATTTTGCAAGCAGTTTATGTACTGCAAACTAGTTGTTCAATAAAAGCTTTAGCATAATACTGTAAAATTGATGAAAAATAGACTATTTCAGTAAAAATTCTTATTTAAATAGTAGAAGTTTTCACTTAATATTAGACAGTTGATTAATTTATTATTATTTTTTTTATCAAAATACTGCAATCAAAATTTTTGCAACATAGCTCAAAATGTAACATACAAATTGTACTATGTAAAATATATCAGTGCAACTAAAATATTGGACAGAATACGCAGGTAGGCAATAGGATGGACGAATATTTTAAGCAAGCGTGTGCTTTATATAGTGGCAGGAAAAGCAACATCATTCATATAAAATTTAATAAAATAATCAATATAGTGAAATACATTTTCATACTCAACGGAAATTAAAAAAAAAAAAAAAAATAATAATAAATAAAGTGTGAAAGCTTTTAAGGAGTAAATATATAAAGAGGAAAAATTCCTCTCAAGGTAAAGTACAGCTAACTTAAAATGTTTCACACAATATATTAGATTATCATACATTTAAGTAGTATAATTTTAGTTAGCTACTTTTCAAAATGCATTTAAAACCTCTATTATCTACGACTAGATGATAACCTACTAAAATATAAAGAGCAACTGTTCAACAAATGAGAGCTAACTAATACATTTCTATGCAAGTAATGTAATATGCTGAAACAAATACAAGAATGAAAAATTATATATGTTATTACATACATATCTAATAAAAATTCAAAGAAATTAACAGTAATCTTTACTTTCATTAGAGACACTAAATTAATGCATATGATAAAACCATTAATGCTATATCTTATTAAAGAAAATAAAATCTATTAATATATTATAGCAATCTATAAATAATTGAATATTACGCCATGTCATTTAAGCCCAATATCCTTAATAACAAAATTCATTTAATATTATTGCAAAAATTTCCTTGGAAAATGTATTTGAAAGAAATTTCAAAATTTTAAGAAATTAAACAGCAACAACAGACAAATTTAGGTAGTGTTAAAACAGTTTTGTTGCTTTAGAGACAATAAATAAATAATCTTCATAATATTACATCAGTATTCACATATTACAATGAAAAGTACTAAATGATTGTTATACCATATAGAAGATATTATAGCATTATTTCAAAACCACAGAAGAAAATAATGTATGAACACAGATAGTTAGCAAAGAAACTTAGAATTTTAATGAAAAACTAATTCAAAATCTTTTTTCTTTACATTTTAACATATTTATATTACATGAGTAAATTTATAGGATTATACTGCTGGCATGGATAGAATGATAGATTTTTTTTAGGCATGTAATTCCAACAATTTTATACCTATTTTACTTTGAATATACACAGTAAAATTTTACAAAATTTTAACCTCTGTTCACAAATACTTACAATTAATATAAGAAATATATTAAAGATTGCAAAATAGAACAAATACACAAATAGTTCAAACACTTGCATGTATTAAATGGTCCCTTCCATATTAAAAAAAAAATTAACTTCACAGAAATAAAAAAATAAGATGTATAAAACTGTGACATTTCCAAAAATTAATTATACAAAATGTAAATATTTTTCTGACATACTCTTTCCTTAATAATAAATTGTAACTCTAAAGAAACTTTTCAGGGGTACACCAGTACACATTACAGAAACAGTTTCTAAATTAATATGTTACATATCAAATATCTAAAACAAAAACACATACATTATATTTGAAAGCTCAGTCACTTAATACTAAACCTTTAAACAGATTTTGCATTCTAAAATTCCAAAATTCACTTTTTTAACATTAATGAATGCTTTGAAGCTAAATTTTCCTAACAGGCAAATCTAACATGGCAAACGCATATTAAAAATTTAGCAGTAGAATCCTATACTAAATTGGTAATTTGCTTCTTGATCAAACCTTATATTAATTACCATTCTACTACTGCATTATTAATAAATGTAGGTATGTATGTACATATATGTATTTATGTATATATGTAAGCTGGAATACAAAAATAAAAATATGAATTCCTTCATCATTTTAAGAAGAAGCATTAGATTCAGCAATAAAATTGTATGCAAAATGGCTGGAAGTTTCAAGTGAAAAAACTAGGGATAATAAAAGCAAAGCTCAAATTATTTTGAGCAGCAATAAAAATAAAAGCAATGTTATAAAACTAAAGCAGTTGATTACATCAAAAATGTATTTCCCTGTATGCCTGGTTCAATAAAACATTCAAAAGGGAATTATTACAATGACTGTATTTAATGCGCTTTCAAAATTTTTACTACCTAAATTTTTCCTTTTTAGTTTAGAGGCAGTTAATTTATTGTGATATTTTAATGGAATATCATAGTTCAACAAGATATAATAATCACAATATCTAAGGAATGTAACTCATAATGGGCATAATTGCTCATATATACAAAGTCTTGAATGTTAAACTTCAATACAAATAAACTATGTTTAAAATCATTCAGTTTAATTTTTTATTATACCAAAATATAAAAACAATAATTCTTTTAAATGGCAATAACATTAATACTTTTAGAGACTACATTTTAAAGAAATTTATTCAAAAATGAAGCTTATTAATAAGCCATATGAAATTAGTCATAAACATTGCACAAAAAGGTATAAATAAAAAACTAAAATATTTTATTCCAAAACTTTTTAATCCTAGACAAATTATAATAAATCATTCAATTACATTATAAAAATGAAGAATAAAATAATATGAAGTTCTCAGTGCAGACTCAGGGACCCATGTAAACAGCAATCTTTAAATTTTACATTTAGGGAATACTTGAACTAAGATCTATTTATTATGTGTGTATACATGCTGGGGTAAGCAAATGTGTAGGATAACGAAGGGATAGTTTTCATGAGATATCTAAATTACAGCATACTGTTATTTCTAAGGTGTTAATTCATGCAACATTTATAACAATTGTAACAGACGTTAAAACCAGAACAATACCCTTGAACTGTTTCTATATTCAATAGCTTCTCGTGTTTTTTTTCTTTTTTTTTTTAAAACTAATAATGGAGCTAAGCAGAATCCATTACTATAAGCACCTTTTAAAAGAGACAGAGATGCAGTCAGGAACAACCAGAAGCTCAAAAGGATTAGATGTAAAGGAAGTGCCAGAAGTCCCCCAAAAAGTAGCAGTTTATGTAATACTTTATTACGCAAAGATGCACTAGGTATGAAAAACCTCAGTGCACTTATCTGAATAAGTGCTACATTTTTGATGATTTATTTAAAAATGGAATAAGCTTCTGAGCTGTTCTTACCTGCATCAAAAAATCAGTTTGTTGTATTTTCCAAAGCAGAGCACCAGAGGACGAAAAAGTGAGCAATCTACATTTATGCAAAAATTTACATACATACACATAAACAGCAGTTTTCGCCCTCAGCAACAAGTATGAAAGAGTGACATAAAATGCTTTGTCAGAGATACATATTGCCAAACAAAAGTGCAGTCGAATATGTAAAAGTAGATTTTAAGTATACATATGGTAGACTCTTGTGGTGACTTGAGATGTCATATTGTGAAAATATAGAGCTTAAATGCAGTCAAAAAGCAGAAAATGTCAAGAGGGGAGAAAGATGAACTAGTTCATGTTCAGAACAGTGCAGTTGATATAAATAGTGCTCATTTGCGTAATAATTTAAACTACAATTTTTGGGCGGACATCTGGCAAAAATATTTAAGTAGATGAATACTTGCCACTTTCAGCTCTTTAATACTCAGTGCTTTATTACTTGCTACTTGAGCATCAAGCCAGCCTTAAAACTATCAGAATGTGCAAATATAATGAAAATTTTTTCCTTTGGAATTTATGTATAAAATATATATTTCATTTAATATTTATTTAACAATGATGACCCTTTCTGATATTGAGAGCCCAGCTCAAGCATTTTAGAGGAGAACACAATTCTAATTTTAACTCGAATCAGTACACATTTACACATTCCTTAATGAAATTAACAATGGAGGCTCAAATGAAAGTTCAAGAGAAACAACAACAACAACAACAAAAAATTTGAGGAATTAATGTTAGTTGGAAGAGGAATGCTATAATAAAAAAAAATACTCATTAACTTAAAAAATATAGAATTGTCACATAACATCTGAAACTGCACATAACAGCAAAGTGTTACAGACTTCACACATGCTCAAACACTGGCAAGAGATGATAGAATTCTGGGCTTTTTGACTGCATCTAATTATAAATATATGCACATATGATAAGATTAACTTCACAACTGCACGAATACAGATGCTTCTTTCACACGCACACACACACACATTCTACAATACCTCATAATGTCTCTTTAAATATTAATTTGGCATTAGTATTCTCAACAGTTCATTTAAAACAGTATTGTGCAAATTTAAATATTTCATACACACTTTGTTTTATTATTATTCACCATATTCCTCCAACATTCAATGGGAGTTTAATTCAGTGAATGATAATAAGACTTCAAATAGAGTACAGGTATTTTCTATAAAAATACACACAATTTGATTTTTTTTTTACAGTCTTATAACAAATGTCTAATGCCATTAAACAAGCACAATATTAGAGGTTATTCTCACTGAAATAACTTAATAATAAACAGAAACACAATGGGAAAAGTGAACAGAAAATTAACATTTCAGTCTAAATGTAACATATTACAATCTTCCGGGAACACGGGTTAAATACATGTTAAAATAATAATATAACAAAAATAATAAAAAATTGAAATTAATTTAAAACTTAATGATAATACAAGGAAAATATGATAAAACCATACATAAATAACTATACTTAACGGGCTTTTCTTAATCAATAATAATGATGCAGAACACATATAAAGCAAAGAACACAAACTTAAAAAAAATTTTTAAAACATTTAAAATATTATATTTCATTAATGGAAAACATATAACATAGATAAATAAATGGAAAACATTTATTTATCTAGATATCTATGATATTTATTTATCATAGATAAATAAATGGAAAACATATAACATAGATAAATAAGTTAAAAGGAATGATACTCTAGATTGTAAATATTCCCAAAGTTATTGCATTCTGACATTATTAAAACCAATGCCAAAATTACATATTTCATGTCCATCAACAAACAATAGGACGTATTTAAAACTTATAAACAAATATCAAAAAGCACATTAATAATAGCCACAAGTATGAAAAGAGATTTAAAATAAACCGCCATTTAAAATCTGAAGTGCTGTTGCTGATTAAAACCATACCGTATTTGCGCATTTAAAGGACACAATCTGTTTAGAAGTCTGCATCAGCTGGCCATTTTGGTGGTGAAATAAGTTAACATCTCACTCTTTTTAATCAGTGCATCAGTCAACCAAACTCACCTAATAAATATAAAACAAATATTTTAAAATATGTATTTACTTTTGACAATTAAATCAGTTTTAAAACACTAATAATAATCTTGTTTAATATAAAGATTACTTATACTTTTCTTTTAAAAGTTTTTCTGCATACTTTTAATAATGTTTTAAATTTAATCACCTGTGACATTAAACATGTGATTGCTTTATTATTTATAGCAAAGGCAGATTTACACCAACAAGAACTTAATAATTAACAGAAAAACATCATAAACAATAAACAACATTTAATTAGATGGCTCACTTGACTCAACATGGCAGCTTTGTAATCATTTACGTTAGGTAGCTCTGTAATCGTTTCATTTTTTAGACATCTTTTATTAAGAGATATTGATAATAATATATTAATGACATAATAATATATTAATGACATAATAATATATAAATGACAAAACAATTATAATAGGTATTGCAATACACAATTCAACTCAAAAAACTAATAAAAGTAAAATTCTCCCAGTCGCAAAAGTGCAAAAAAGAAAAATATTTGATGACTCATTACCTCCTGGTACCTGCAGTTTTTTAAAATTATTTCACATGTATAAATATAAAGTTTTCATTTTAAAAAAGTATTAAGAAAATGTAAAGTAAGAAAAGTATTAAGTAAAAAGTACTTATTATGAAAATGTTTCTAAAGTAAATTATGCATTTTTTATTTATTGAGTTAACATGCATAAATAATATAAAACAAAGAAAAAGAAACTTTCTTTAGGAAGTTATCTTGCTATGATTACAAAAATCCTAAATGTGGATTCATTAAATGGATCACATATTTCAAACAGGTTAACAAATTTACTGCAAAATAAGGAATTCAATTACTTAATTATAAGATTCATGCTTAGCACACTGCATATTATGCATTAAGAATTAGGAAATACAGAACACAATTTAACCTATGCTTGGAATGTTAGCAAAATGCTCTTTAGTGTCACAATTGTTATATAAATATGATTTAATGTGAAGAAAAATGAATATGAACTGTTGCTTATGCTACAAATATTAGTGGAAAATGCAATCTATTTTACACACTAAGCTTAAAAATTAGATAAATTTGTTTCACTTAATAACACAAAAATGAATGGAGCCAACATGCAAAATATAAATTTGACAGTAATGAATGAAATTTGAAATAAAAGTTATTAGGTGATTATTCTCAGTTTTACATACTTCAAATGGAACACGAGTTATTTTTCTACAGCATATTCTATATGTTCATAATCAGCAAAGCAAATCTACACACCTTTCAAACTACCTAATGCAGAATAAAAATTTGAATGTCATGACTTTTCTATTAGACTTTTTATTCACTTCTGTCAAATTACTAATTCTCAGACATTCTGAGTAACCCATTATAATTTTATAATTTTTGCACTGAAATTAAACCTCAAATATGCATAAATTTTTCAAATTTTATTAGAATTAAAAAATTGTTATCATCTAAGAAAATAAATCACTTCTTTATATTTTCCCCATGAAACTGAAACTTTAAATAACCATAACTTAACGACAGAAGTGATTATGGGTAATAATCAAACAGATGCACAAAATACTTCACTGAATATTGAATCTATTGGCAGATGCAAAAGTTCAGAATGCTCAGGTGATTTCATAATTTGCACTTCATAATGAGAAAGTTTTTATTAGTAAAAATAAATGAGACAAAAGTTATAATCTACTCTTAGTAAAATTTTACACTTGAAGAAAAGTGAAAATGCATAAAACATAAAAATGAAGTTTTACAGTCTTAACAAAATGAACTTCTAAATAAAAGTTTGAAGAGTAGCTTTTAAACATTATTCTTTTTAATAAAGGAAATAATGTAAGACTGGGGAGGGGGTCAGTTCTTATAATTTAAGTAACAGTCTAATACAACAATAATAAAGGTGTAAAATATTTAAAGTACTATGTTTATTAAAATGACTTATTCTGTAAAAATATTAATATTTTAGATAGCTACTTAAAAAATTTTTCCACTTCTGTAACAGTTTCAGCTCACTAAACTCAGAAAGGCCAAATTAAATATAAACAAAGTTTTTGAAAATGATCATAAATAAACAAACCTACACTCAAGAACTTCCGTAAAGTTAACATTATGTCATATGATTTCAGTCTTTCATTAAGCATATGCTAATCTGGTACTGCATATCTTCAGTAACTAGGCATATTCATTTTCATGAGACTATTACAATTAGACAATGTGTAACTCACACAAGGATACTTCTAGCAAGATACTGTGACATACCTTTCATCTCAAGAGCTAATATATTAAAAACACAGCAATTTTAAATTAATTGCATAATTCTGAAAAGTCTATGGCATTATGATTTTTTCCCCCACTTGACCAGCAAACTCCTTTTTAGTACTTATTCAAAGAAACAGTTTTTTTGGGGGGAGGGGGGTATTCAGCCCCTAAACACATGAAGATTTAAAGAATAATACTACTGGAGTATTATGCCAATTATTAAAATATAAGCAATGCTACACAAGTCCAAACCCAGTCAATAACTAATGAAAGATTAAGGCTCCTTTGGACAACTGGTATGATGCCAACATATTTGACATGAGACTAACATGACTTTAGATTCTTATCATGTTAAATCTATCCAAATATATACATATATATATACATTAAAAAAATCCTTTTTTTAAATCCTACTTTATATTAAATAAACATGTGTAGAGGGAGTGAAAACTTAGTGTTTAAATAGTTTAACTCAAAAATGAATTCATTTCTTCCTCTCATATGATTTGAAGAGTAAAACAACAAATGCTTGACATTCCACACTTCACCAAAGCTATAGAAACACAAGTTTGTATCAGGTAAACCAAAACTTTTCAGATGAGTCGAAATTACCGTGACCAGTTAAAAATTTAGTAATTTCAAAATTTCAGGAAAAATATTTATTATTCAATTTTTGAACAACAAAAGGAAACAATAATTTAGTTAGAGAGGCAGCAGAATTTCTGTATAATTCATTCTGCTTGAGAATTGTTTCATTCCAACTTTGTTTGCTGAAGAATGACTTAAACAATGTCATCGTGGTATTAATTTGAAGATTTGTAGCTTTTTTTTTGTCAATCAATCAAAATTCATTTCCTAGATTATCAGTGTGGCCACATTCAATATTTTTATTATAAAGATCTTTAAGAATCATATGAAAAGTGACAATTTATTACAGGAGAAAATATTCATCACAGAATATAAGGATGAAAGAGAATCAATGCAAATAAGAAAGTTACAACTTAATGAACAATAATTAGATATTGACTTATATGATTTACTAATGACCAGTAACTTGGCTTCGCAAACATGGCATTCATTGGGAGTTTCTAAAGACTTTGTATTCCAGTTCAGAACCATGATGAAAAATAATATAAGCTACTCCAATTCAATTATTAATTTTACTGCCACTAATTGCATACAATCAGTAAATTATCTTCAACGGAATTGTTGTAAATCATAGTTTGAATTGGCAAACAATCAGCCCAATTGATTCAGATGCCCAAACAGCACCTTTGTATCGAACATAAGTTTGCTGATGTTACCTTTAAACTCTTTGTCATGTAAAACATGAAGATCAGTCCAAGGGGGGCCCTCAAATCGCGAAACAGGTTTCACAGTTAATTGTTTTGTAGCCACGTACAACTCTTAGTAAAATTCTTCTTTGGATTCTGCGAAGAATAAAGGAATTAATCTTTCTTTCTAAAGCTGTTCCCCACACTCTAGAAAGATAGAAAACTATACCGTTTATAAATTTAAAAAATAACATTAGATTTTACACCAAAAGTATTACAAGAGACACAATTAATTCCTATAAGTATATTCTTACATTTTTTTGTACAAATACACAGCATGGAGGAAACAGAAATATTCTATGAGCACATAAATAACTACAAGAGGTTTCAAGTTAAGCCCTATTTCAAATGCAAAATCTTAAAAAACAGTAATCAAAGTTAAACTTTAATACACCTTTTATATTTTCAGTTAATTGATTTTGGACTAGAAATGAATAACAGAGGCTGAAAAGATAATATTAATACTGACAAACTACTTGTAATTTACAACTAATAAACCAACAGTATGAAAATTGTAGAGGAAGCATCAATAGCCAAATGTATACAGTGGAATCTTAGTTCATGAAAACTTCAGACCATAAACATATTTTCTAAGTGAAAAATGTCTTGGATGCTGAATGCTGTCTCAAGATATGAACAAGTAAGCTGGTAACATATAATACTCCAAAGGCAGGTAATGCAGTGGAGGAAATGTCTTAAAAAGATGACACTGGACAGGAGGATATTCCTAGTTCTCTGATCCACAAAATTTATGCAAAAGGAGGTAAGCTGCAGAGATTCATAGAACATTATATCCCTGATACAGCAATAGTAAGCCGAACCATAAATATTTGCAATGACACTGTAGAACATATTCAAACATAGACAGAAGCAAATCACAGGGGATAAATTTTTAAGGATCAGTGATTCTCAAACAAAGAAAAAAGGGAAAAAAAAAAAAAAAAAAGGAAGTGGGAAAGAAAGACAGCAGCTACCTATTATTTTTGCAGAATAGGATTTTCCTTTCAAGCAACAACATTCTGCACATGCACACTTCTTCACCATTTTCTACTTATGCTGCAACTTTCTTTTGCAGAGATATGGTAATATTTAATTCAAGTTTTCCCAATATTTTTTATATGTTTAATATTGTGTATGTGATTTAATAAAATACATAGGTTATTTATATTACAAACTTATATATAAAGTATTCCAAGTGATCATCTGGGCTCCAGGAACAGGTTAATTCATTTTACATAAATTCCTATGGGAAAAATTGTTTCGGTTTACAAATACTTCAGATCATGAATTATTATCTTCAGTTAAAAAGAATTAAGTTTGTGAATTCTATAAACTTTTGTAATCAAAATTCAAGTAACAGAAAGTAAGAAATTATGAAAAATTTACTTAGAACTAGCTTAACTAAATATATACTACAATAAGACAATTTTGGCAATGATTATTATATATGAACATCATATTAGCAGAAAATTAATCTTCTAAGCGGTAAGAATATTTTTTGTGATATCTGTAAGAATGTATATATATGTGCATATTAAAATATGTCAAAGAAATTAAGGCAATATATCAAAAGAAAACAAATCGAGGTATGAAATACCACGAGAGTTTTTACATTAAAATCAAAAAAATAATTTGTTCTCATAGTTTTGGGAAATTTGTGCTTTCTTAGCAAAAATCCTGGCTGCTCAGAGGGTTAAACTACTATGCACTTAATATTTTCATGCTAGGGAAGACATCTAAATTTATCAGTCTAAGATATAACCCCTGCAAAGGAGGTTATATCACAATGGGAACCACACTGTCTAAGTGGAACCATGATTGCTTAGAAGTGAACATTGCGATACATGTACATTGTGCCTCATAGCATTAATTAGAATTAGAGACCACATAGGCTCAATAGTCCCTTGATTGCTTACAAGTGGCTAGTTCAAGTGGCATTTCATTGATAACATTAGGATTCTGACCTAGAGTCATTCTATCACCATCCAGTTCCTACTGGTGCAGTATTTGAAATATGTGAAGAATATATGTGAAGAAGAATATACCACTTCTTTATATATGTGATATATTTATATATGTGAAGAAGAATGTACCACTTCTTTAAAGGAAGTTTGGGGTTCAATTAACCCATATTTAAGCTTTTATTATGCCTTGGCAGGGTACAGCAATGGTACGGGGGCCGAGTTGCTCACAGGCATGCTAAGGAAGTTTTCAAATGAGATGATGCAGGAAGCCCTAGGGACAAGCGAACTAACATGCATGGTCCATAGAAGGGTAACCACTCCTTCATCATGAAAGAACTTTGTGTCACATTGTGCATGAAACCAGTTAAAGACAAGTCCCGGCCTGCAGTGGTAGCTATATATCAATTGCGGGCCAGTATCTCATTCCTGCCCACCTACCGTAGGCAGTAAATTGCTTAAATATATAAGAGCATATAGAAAGGTATGCTTATTCATTCCTATAAGTGGCCAAGTGGTAAGATTACTGAATATTGGTAGTTTGACCTGGATTCAAACCCAGAGATCAGACTGGCTGTTTGAGCATTTTCATGGCTTTCCTCAAGTGCAATGTGTGAATGTGAACCAGTTCCTATAAAATGTTTTCCACTAAGTCATTTCTCCTCTTAAGCAGATAGCTCTTGCGTGCTTTGCCATTATCTAATCAAATCCATTCATTTATCTGCCTAACAATAAAAATTACACCTATAGGACCAAAATATTCAGAGACCAGATACAACTTTAGCCTATTCAGAAAAACAACTCTTTGAGGAGATGGTTTACAGCAATTTTATCATATTACAATATTCAGCATTTGATTTTTGAACATACTTTATACTTATTATGAAAATAAATTTCATGTACTTAAGCATACAGTATATACATCAATATTTCTACTGCTAAAAGTAATCATGCTTATTGAGGTAGGAATTTATTACAAACGTATAAAATAATAATTTTATACATATTAATATTTAACTAGATTTGGAAAACAGAAGAAAATTAACTTAGCATTCCTGCAGAGTTTGCTGATTGCTAAATAAATCAAAAGGTATTTGATATGCATATATACTATATAAAAAGGCACAGAAAATCAACCGTGCAAATAGCTGACAAATATAACACACATGGCTCTAAGCTATTAAAATAAAGCAAAAAGGCATAAAATAAGAAAATATGGCACATATAGATATCTCTTTCGCATAAATATGAGTTAAAAAAGTATTATGTTGTGCTAGCAAAAAATATGAAGCAAGAATTGCATATGTTAGGATAAAAGATAAACTGTTGTTATTAATCAAGACAAATACAGTGAACTATATTATCATTGTATTTAAGCATCCTGCAAGTGATTTCTGCACATTTATGGCTAACATCAGTACAATGTATTAATCATACCAACTAACCAAGTAAACTTTAGGATATTGTGGCACTCTCTTTGGATGACTGTCGACTCATCATACTTAGTTCATGTTCGTGTCCAAAGACTGAATCTTCATCTGTAGTTGACTGTTGAGATGGTTGGGCTAAAAGAGGAGGATGGTGGGATTCAACCACTGCATCTGGCTGCAGTGCTGTTTTGTCATCAGTACATGTCTGAACAGCAGAGGAAGGATCGCTTGGAGTGGAACTTATAGGACTAACAATTGGCACTGTGGCTAGAAGCAAAGGCAAACCCACAACAGAGTTGGCAAGCTCACTTTTAGAAGGTGGGGCAGTAGTTGTAACTGTACTTGCTGCAACAGTAGTAGTAGGTGTGGATGATCGAGAAGGACCATATGTTGAAGTGTTGGCGCAGTAAGAAGGCACCCTATGTATTCTGTGCCCACCATGTGCAGGAGATCCTGTGGAGCTGTCAACAGGAGCCACATCTTGTTGTCCAAAAAGATCACTCTCTTGGAAGGTGTGCCTTCTATCTAGAGCTCCATCAGGCAAAGGAGGAGTATCAGGAAACTGAAGAGTCTTGGATAGAGATGGACTAAGAGGAGGATGTCTCTGAGTACCACCACTTAGGAAGGAAGTATCAGGGGCATGGGATATGCTAAGCGAGGGAGAACCTCTTCCTGATGCAACAGACTCTGTGTCATCATCAAGGCCCACAAATTTGATTGGTTGTGCGTGAGATTTTGAACCAGATTTTGGCCCTATAGCTGCTTTAAGTGGTTTAGCTGTAGGAACAAAAGATGTGCCAGAAATTGTTAAAGGTGCATGAATGCTGGATGTGGTAACTGGTATAAATGCACTTCCTGTCTCTGAACTTTCACTTACATTCTTAGGGTAGATATCTGATATTAACTTTTCAGTTTCTTCTTTGTATAGCGTATCTTTTTTCAAGATAGAACGTTTCTTTGCAGTATCAGGGCTATTAAATTTTTTCATAGATGAGCCTCTTTCTAAGGATCCTCCTAACAATGGACTTTTATTTCCATTCTTCTTACCTGAAAAATAAAAGCAAAAATTTTATAAGATTAAAGAATTGAAATTAACATTTTCTTCTTCTTCTTCTTCTTCTTCTTTTTTTTTTTTTTTGGCAAACAATGAAATATATATATATATATATGCTTTTCTCATATATCCTCAAAACTTACAATTTTGTGGGCAACAACTAGGAAAACTAGTGTTTTTTCCTTAATCAATAAAATTACAAAGATAAAAACTAAATCTTAAAATGCAATTTTTTACAATAATAAACACATTTGCCCAAATAATATCAAATAAGACTAAAATATAAGATGCTCAGAGGATGTGATTCAGAGAAGAAACTCTGAATGGACTAAACACATATCGAAGTAAAATTAAATAAGTGACCTTTTTAAGGGATAAGTTAGAGAAATAATCTATATACTTTTTTTACATGTTATGCTGTACAAATGGTAAAAACACTGTTTAATATTTGAACCAACATAATTAAATTATTTCAAAAAAAAAATGCCGTAAAAATTATACAATAATTATCAAGAATAAATAACAATTAAGACAAAATGAATACTATATATGTATATGAAAGTAACAAGACAATATGAATTAGAGAGACCTTAGTGGTTAAGAATTTTGCACATTGAGCTGCAAAATTTTCTAATTTGATAAGTAAGAGGAATGTTTAAAAGCTAATGCTAAAAAATACATTTGACACTATAGTAGTTCCTTAGCAAAAATGTAAAATCATGTAACAACTAGAAATAATATTAAAGTAGCATAAGATATCTCGTAAAAACTAAATGTAAAAATTACAAATCGAGATGACTTCAAAATCAAAAAGAGTGAGAAAAAATTAAGAAATTTTAATGCACAAATAATTTTAAAAAGAATTGTAAAAATTAAATACATTTCAAATACACAGTAAATATGTACAAAAAAATTGCAATAAATGGTAAATAGCTCAACTCGAGGTTTGAGTCAGATTTATCAAGGGAAAAGCAGCTCAAAACTCGAACAAGTTAATACCTATAGCGCGTTTCGTCAAAGGATAATAATTGAGACTATAAACGTAATTTAACTAATAGAATAATCCAATTTAATAATCTAAAAAAGTATAGTAAGTCTCAATTATAGTACTTCTTTTCCCAACATGCTGTAAATTAAAATTGTAAACATAAAACTTACTGTTAAACAAGAAAAACCTATACAAGTTAGGCAAATGTACAATTAAAATTAAAATTAAAATAGCTAAAAAGCTATTGATGCACTGTAATTTAAATTGTAAATGTTAAACTTACTATTAAACAAAAAGCTATACAAGAAAGCCTATGTACCATTAAAATAAATAGCTAAAAAGCTATCAGTCCAAAAATTACACAATTTTATGCGATACACCTTCTAACCCGAAAATTATAAACTTTTTAAGGAAAAGAATAAAAAGAAACATAATAAAAACCTATAAAAACGGGTCTTGCAAAGACCAAAGAAGAATACAAAAAAGGATGAAACATACTTACGTCCACAGTGGTGGTCTGTTCAACTAAAAATGATCAAAATTGCTGCAAAGGGTTGCCGTAAAAAGAAGCATTCATAAGGAGTGTTACCAGAAAAGTAAAGTTTTTCTAATATGGTGAAGCTTCGTAGAAGGAGGGAAACAAATGTAAAGAAGCAATAGCTAATGGTAAGCAACGGCTAAAGGGGGAAGAACTTGTATTTTTAGATGGAGGTGTAAGAAGATGAATGACGTTGGCTGTTTTTAACAAACTGGCATCTTGTTTAAAACTGTGTCGTGAAAAAATGTGAAGCTAAAAACAAATTGGCTAACTTCTAAGAAAGTGCTTATCTGGCTGAAAGGAGTTGAAATTGGAAAAATTAGCAATTTGTTAATAAAAAGTTGTAATACTTCGCGCTAGAGGGCGGACAAGCGTTTTTGAAATGAAAATAGCCCTTAAATTAATAAAAGAATATGTATGGCCAGAAAACAGCAATATTAAATAATAAATTTAATAATTTAACTGAATGTCTGTGCCAATTAAGAGAAAAATTGAGGTAGCAGAAAAAAACTATGTTACATTTTTACATTAGATCAATTGAATTAGCCATCCATAAGTTCCCTTCCCTTGGGATTTAAGTAAAAATTTCATTATCTAATTCAAACAATCTAAAATAAGAGGTAAATGCCAGCTTTTTTTAAAGAATTTTTAATGATAGCTTTTGGAATAAGACTGCTTTGTAAGACTTTAATGAAGTATAGTATTTCTTCTTGAAGGAGGTGTGCTTTATTACAGATTCTTTTAATTCTAAGAAGCTGTGCATTAATTGTAATAATAATGACTTTTTTTTTTAGAAATGTTAAAAAACCAGTTAGTAAGTTTTAATGCCTGAAAATTGAAGTTTCTGCGTTTGTCAAATATTTTAATAAGATTGTAATTAAGAATTTGAAGATCTAAGTAAACAATATCATTTTTGAAAAGTATTAGTGGCATTAAGTATATATGTATATGTATATATATACACACACACAAGATATATATTTTTTAAAACTGGAACATATATTCAAACTCTTCAAGGAATTAAGAGGAAAAAAAAAAAAAAAAAAAAAAAAAAAAAGAAGAAGAATATTTAAAATTTTAAAATGATGCCAAAACCCATTTCTCATATATATATATATATATGGCCCACCAGTGGCTAATCAGTAAAGTCGCTGAACACTGGTATTTGGTCCGAGGTTTGAATTCCCATAAAAGGGCTGGCTGCATGGGCATTAGACTTTGAGTGCCTTGCTGTAATAAAATAAACCAAACCAAACCATACACATATGTAATGATTTAGAAAAGAAGATTCGGATAATAATAATGATGACTGATCAAACACATTTATCTTTATTCTTGAGAAGCCCAATTTTAAAATGAATTACACTGCATCCATTACATAATGGTTGCAGTTAGCATCCATTCTTGAAGAACAACATCGGCACTATTTATAGTTTTGGAATACATTTGAAGCAACAGGTCCAGCTAGCAATAGAAGCAGAAATCAAATTCAAGATATGTCAAACCCCAGAAGAAAGTTGAACTCAAAGGGGAGAAAGTTTCACTTCTGACCTTTCCTATTGGATATTATTAAAATGTTTTGGTTCCAAATAAAATCTTATTCGATGAAGAATTTATGAAAGTGGCTATATCAACAATTTTATGTAAGAATTATATGACAGATTAATTTGGAATGATGCAGTTTAAAGATATTTACACTCCCTCACATGCATCTTTTCTGAGGTGCTATTTGTCCTGACTTTGTTTTTATGGATGACAATGCACAGCCACACAAGACTCATAATGTTGAGGATCTCCTGGAAAATGAAGAAATTCACAAAATGGATTGGCCAGTGTACTCCCATGATTTAAGTCCCATTGAACAGGTGTGGAAGAAAGATGCCTGGTGGCATGATCTTACCCTCTGGAGAACATCAGACAACTGAAATAGATGCTTCATGAAGAATGCGAACTCTTATCCCTGTTAAGTATCGACAGATATTCATTCTATACCATATGCATCTTATTCATTTTTTTTGGTACTAAAACTTTCTCCTCCTTTAAGTACTAAATCATGCCTCTGTAGTGTGAATTTTACGTCTTCCAGTTTACTTTTCGTGGAATTACGGCCAAAATAAAAAAAAAATTGCTGAAGTTTCACACACTAATGTATGATAAATAGTATACCTCTTTGAATTTACACACTGATGTATGATAAATAGTATACCTCTTTGAATTTACACACTGATGTATGATAAATAGTATACCTCTTTCTCTTTTAAGAATAACTGTAAATTTGGAACATATAACTACAAGAACTTAGCTGCTGCTAACAAATAAATACATTCAATGAAATACATCAATTGAGGCAAACGATAGTTTTATTTTCTTTAGGATAATTGCAGACAAATTTTCCTATTTAAGGTAAAACAAAAAATGATTTATATCACTTGAATAATAAATCTCTTATTTAGGGCATGCAAACACTAATTAATATTTTCTGGGAGTGAACAATACTTTCTATATTTGCAGAGGTAACTACAGTCGCTCACATTTGTTTTTAGACACTTGTATTTTTGATAATTATTTGCATAGATCTTGTATTAAATATTGAAACATAGACTTTAAAATTTTTTCTCATATATTATTTTTTCTCTATTTTAAGCCTTGCTTGTTGTAGAATAAATACCATCAAAATATTTCTTGCAGTAAAATAATTTATTGAAAAGGTGTTAATCAGTAACTCACATCATAATTTGGACACTCCAAATTTTTGTTAAGATATTTTGGTAGAAAATGTTTTTTGCTCAATTTTTTTGTTTTAAATGAAAATACATCATAGGAATTATCATCTGCATTTGGAAATGATTACTTGTTTAGCAAACTATATTAATATTTCCACACGTGAAGAGAGTTTACTGCGAGACGCTGCAAATTAATGACCAATTCTGTTAGAAATTTAAAATTCATCATTTTAAAGATGGTGAAAGTATTCAAAATATCCAAAAAATCTTTCACGTAAAGCATTTAACTATCTTTGATGCTGTGAAATGATGAAAATTGTGTGGAACCTTTGAAAACACAATGAAGTCTTGCAGATTCATTCTATGAAGAATCAAACAAAAGCCAAAAATTAGTACTGCAAAATGTTTAGCAGATTTAGAAGAACATTTTTTCACATATGTTTACTCTTAAATTTTTAGAAGAGTCGTTTAAGGGATATGGTTACAGTGGATGATCAGCAAGAAGAAAATTCTTTGTCAACAAGAAAACTAGGAAAATAGGCTGGCTTTCATAAAAATCTATAGTAAGCAAAGTTTTATCATATTGGAACAATCTTATATTTGCAGAAAATTCAAATTTTAATATATTTGGGCCAGATAGATGAATAAATACAGGGCAAATGCAAAATTAGGAATTGAATTCAAGAAACCTATTGTCTTTTTTTAAGCACAGAAGAAGAGGCATTATGATTTGGGGATTATTTTGCAATCTTTGAAATATGAAAATTTAGTGTTTATTAAAAATAATAGTGATTAATAAATATTCTTGATGAAAATCTGAAAACACCTGCAAGAAAAATTGGAATGCAAAACATATTCAAATTCTATTAAGATAATGACCTTACATACAGACATGATCTGTTTCAGCCGTAAATATTTGGTTGTGATTATTATAAAAATATCCTCCACTTACCAAAACTCCCAAATATTTTCTGAATTTACATCCAATTAAACATGCAACTGATTAAAAAAAAAAAAAAAAAAAAAAAAAAAAAAAGAGAAGAAGAAGGAAAGAGAGAAAGAGAATAAGAACTAATGATATTCCTCGGAAAGAACAATTCTTATGTAAGACATATAGAACATTTTTACATGAAAAAATTCATTGGATCCATGCTAAAGTGCATGCAATAAATAATGAAGGTACCGTTATTTTCTCGTCTTTATTAAATATAAACTGTTTGTTTAAAGTGTCTGAATACTTATGTGAATTCATTTCCAGATTGTTGACTTATTTTTTAACCACAAATGTTAAGTATAACTTCTTTCAAAACATGCAGGTTCTAAACTAGATTACCAATAGTATATGTGATAAAAAATAAAAGACTTTTTTTTTAATGTTTAGTAACTGATATTTGCAAATAAAGCAGAAAATTGAAAGTATCCAAAAACAAATGTCAGCTACTGAATATATTTCTCAAGGTGATATAGAATGAAATATCATTGATGCAGACAAAGATGTCATCACAACATAAATTATGGATCCTGTAAAAATTCAAACTGTAATAAAAATAAAAACACAATAAAAACCTCTCTTAAAATACCACCCACAGTTCCACACAAACACAATTTTTGCGAACCATGGATCTGATTGCCTTAGAGAAAATGGCTGTTAGTAATGTTCAATAATGTTATTTAATTATTTTTTAGAGACACGCTTATCTGTAATTATTACACTCATTTTTTTGACAAATTTAGAGGTGATTGCTTACAAGGTTTCACTGTATATGTTCATAGAATCGTTAACCTCATTTGAAACATGCAGCTTTACATTCATGGATTTTAATGGTAGCAACTATGCTATTTCTTCACATTCATATGTAGACTCAATATGACTTCAAGAAATTACATGCTGTCTTGGTATTTGTAAACCCACATGCAACAGCATTATTCTTCAGTGAGTATCTTCACATTATGGCCTCTCCAATAGTTATCCTTACAAAAATAACATAGAATTCTGTAAAAAAATCCAATGTTAAACTTCTTCATAATCCTTTAGAATTATGGCTCAGCTTTCTATAAAACTGGGTTAAAGACTTATAGAATTCTATAACATTTGAGATATAGCTTACGTATAAAGATTCTACACAGATATGTAGAGATATTTTAATGAAGATTTGTGCAGGGATTCTATAAAAATTTCATCAGAGTTCGCGAAAGTTCTACATACAGAACCTTTCACAATGCGTGTATTCTACTAGTAGAAAATATCAGATCCAGTTAACATAAAACTGGGCATAATTCTAACGAATTCCACTTTGTTCATTTGCATTTAGTAAAAAACATCCTACAGGATTTCAGTATTTAAAAGCATTATAAAATTAACCCTCTGAGTGTTATGACCGGGTTTATCAGGTCATCAGAAGTTATGCTACTTGGCATATATTAGCTTATAATTTAAGATGTTTTACTTTTTTACTTTCTTTAATAATGTAAACATCATCTTGATGAATGTAAGTTTATGAAAATACAGACTAAAATAAGTAATTATACAAACTAAATTACTAAATTCTGTTTAAATACTCGTTTTCATGAGAGATTTAAAATCCTGTGCCACTCAGAGGGTTAACAAAATTTTCTTTTAGGATTAAAAAGAATGAATGAAGTTACCATTTTCGAAAAGAATTTTTTTTTAACTTGCCTAAATTTTGAAATGGTCTATGACAGTGCTTCTCAATTTTTTTTTGGTTCGCGGATCAGTAAAACTTACGAAAACATTTCGCAGACCAGTTGTTTTCCTCCAAAAAACTTTACAAGGTATTCAAGAATTACTATATAAGTTAATTGTAATAGTCTTATTACCATTTGCCTACAAGCATATTTAAATATAAAGATAAGTAAATATTGTAATTATTACATATCAGTATAATTATCATATATAAGTACATAAACCTTTGAGAAAAATCACACAATATTTACTAAAAAATAACCACAAAAACCCTTGCATATAAAAACGGATCAGTGACGGCCCCTCGACAGGCGAATGAGGATCCCTTATCTACTATACCTGAAGCGCCACTTGCAAACCTCTTCTCGCCCTCAAGTGGCAGCAACTGAAATAATCGGAATTCATAATAATGCTTTCGTTGGAAAGAGCATCTCTAAAAACAGCACATTTAGGTTTTGGACAATTTCTTTTGATTGTGG
Organism: Stegodyphus dumicola; assembly: GCF_044657685.1. NCBI lineage: Eukaryota > Metazoa > Arthropoda > Arachnida > Araneae > Eresidae > Stegodyphus > Stegodyphus dumicola. The sequence continues at coordinate 138,633,962 of NC_140776.1, forward strand.
CCAGAGGACAAAACCATATTTCAAATAGTCTGTGATATAGTGCCTCACAAAGCTTTTTCTTTTTTTGGCAGATTGTGGACTATATTCACCTTCATTTGTATTCAAAGGAGCAGACAATGTACTTGGTTTTATAGAATCCTTTCTTTGGACAAAATTTAGTAAAGTGCCTTTCGTTTATTTCTCACTCATGGATCTTAGATCATCACTCGTTAAAAAGGTACATGACCCGAACCTTGTTATTAATTTTTAATCTTCCTAAAGTTAAAGAAATAGTAGTTATAGCACAGTAATAAATTCAATGGTTATTAAAAACTTACGCTGATGTATACTTTTCAGTTGTCCACGCGTGCAGAAGAATGTAAGCAAGATAAAAAGCGAAAACCTAACCTAAAATGCCTTAAACACTATGATAGATATTCAGGGTTCAAGTAATCAGCGATGCTCAAGGCAGACAGGGGCACACTAACTGGTATACAGAGTATATGGCACAGCAATTTATGAAAGACAATTAGGCACATAGTTGCCAGTTTGTTATGTTTTTCATCATCGATCATATTATTTTCTAAACTAATAAACTATTGTTATTGTAATGTAGGTGCTGTTGTAATATGGGTTGTCGGCCGATGAAACTTTAGGTTTTGGACAGATAGCTGGATATTTCGCAGATCGGCAAATATTTCTTGTGGACCGGTGCCAGTCTGCAGACCGGCAGTTGAGAAACATTGGTCTATGACATGGAGAAGGAGGGGAGTAAAAAGTGTGGAACATATATGTTTTTTAATAAAAAATTTAAAATCATTTTGATTTAAATAAATACTTAAATAAATTTTAAATAATAATTAAGCTTAACTGAAATTAAGGAAACATTTCTCTTATTTTGGATACATAGGAAACATTTCTCTTATTTTGGATACATAACTGTATTTGCTTGCCATTAGCTCAAACTAGGAATCAAGAATAAAAATTTTATAATTAACAGCATAAATTTAATCTTTTTTACACTTTCACAAGATTTAATTTTTGTATTAGATAAGCAACACTGTACAAAAAATTGTACAAAATGCTATGCCAATTTAGGAGCTAAAAATGTTAAGCTAGAGTAAAAAGGCAAAAACTTCAATTAAAAATTTTTTAACACTTATGAATAAAATGGCCATATCATAGTTCATATTAATATCAATAATGACGATAAAAAGCAATTTAGAATTAAATAATAAACATAAACAATAAGCACCTTGCATCTCAAAATTGAATATAAAAAATTTTCATTATTAGCACAAATCATTAACTAACAGAACATGGAGTAAATTTATTAAATAAGGATTCAACTAATTAATTTACATAATTTTTTTATACAAGGCTTCCTAGTTTGAGATAATGGCAAGCAAATAGTTATGAGAGGGGAAGTTAACAAGAAGATTATTTTTTAAAACATTTATTAGACAAATTAAAAAACTATTGAGTGGGTAAAGGAATTTAAAGAAATTACTTTCTATCTCAATTCTTTTTTGTTAAGAGTTCACTCTTTCTACTTTTCTATTATAAGCTTGAAATATGAAAAAAATGTGCTTATTCTTCAATTGCATTACATATAACGTCACTACAACAGCACAGTTATTTACAGAAAAAAAAAAAAAAAAACAACCTTTTTAAAAGATGAAAAACATGCTCTAAATTAATACAAGAAATAATGTAATGCTTTCTCAGTGATTTTAATATCATTGCCCATTTCCTAGGAGGAAAAAAAAAGAATGAACTATAGTCAACTCCAGATTAACCAGGATAATATCAGAGACATCTACGATTCACACAAAATCATGGCTAAATCAAGGGCAATTAAAAAAAAAAGAAGAGAAAAGAGTAATAGCCCGTATTAAAATTAATGTAAAAATATTATTAATAATTATATTTTCAAGTAGTTTTATCATTAACTTCAATACGATATAAAGTTAATTCAATATTTAAAGTTCTCTTGAGAGACAGAGTGCCTATAACTCTTGTTTATGTTTTTCTCTCACTTCATAATGTTCATGCTATTTGTTTGCATTACTTTTATGTTTTGGTAACAGACAATGTGAAACATAAATATAATGTCTGTATGCATGATTTATTAAAGTTGAGAAATTTATTTCAAATGGATGGTTTAACAATGTTTAGATATTCCAGAATGCATACAATTAAATTACATGCTATTGATAACAAAACCAACTCCCTTACATTATGACACCATCTGCTATTACTACTGCTAACCCACACATTTTTCTTTGCGTATTCTCTAATTATATTTTTTTTTCAAGCTCATGGTTTGTGGCAGTAATTTTCCATAGTTTGGTAATAAATAACCTTAAAATCTCTTTAACACAGGGCCTGATTAATCTGTAAACTGGTTAATATACAATTGGATAATCATGAGCGATCTGTAGTACAAATTATTTATACATTTCAGAAACAATTTTTATATCAATAACAAACATGATACCATGTTTTCCCCAAAAATAAGACAGGGTAATTAGTTTTTGCTCCAAAAGCCAGTTTAGGACTAATTTTCATGGATATCTTCTTTGCGCATGCAAAACAATTAACATTTATCCATTTACTGTAATCAACATTTATTCATTCATTAATTAAAAGTTACATTTATTTAAGTACAATCATATTAACTGTTCCTGAAACATCATCATAAAGCTTCAAAACTTGAATTTCAGTCTAACCTGCTTGTGATTTTTCTTTCAGAACTATTGATCCTAGCCCTAATTTCTCATGTTCAGTAACACAACTCTCCTTAAATGTGCACTTCTTGTCCCTGTAGCCAGTTTGTAATGTATTAAAAATACAGCTATCAGTAATTTTATCCCGTGAATTCTTCACCATTCATTCATCTTGCAGGTTATTATATTCTGATCACCATTTTCAGAGATCTAACTTCTATTTGCAGAAAGCTGTGAAATTCTTACACAGGGGTCCTTTACAATTTCTTTCTTGATAAAAATAGCTCTTTTTTTACACTCATCTTTTTTAGGTATTAAAATATTATTCCCTTTCAATTTGCTACAAAAACTGTTAAGAATGATAGTTTATGGAAAAGTGTTAAAAAAGTTCAGGCACAAAATTTAAAAATTTTTTTAAAAATTTCATAGGAACATATATGCATTGATTAAAATGTCAGTTATAACACACAACATGTTTAATTATGAAGGTTCTAATAGTCACAACCACATCCATTCAGTATCAAGTGTGCATGCATGACGAGTCTGTATTTCATTCGGTAATTTGCAATAAGTTTGTCTGATAATTTTAACTAAGGCTTATATTAAGAGCATTCTAAAAAACTGCTGAGCTTATGCTCTGATTAGGAAAACATGGTACATTGAAAATTGTAGAACATTATAAAGCAGCAATCTAATGTGGGTTTAGAAACACAACACATAAATTTAATACATATAATATTATATATAAGAAACAGATTTGTAAATAACATTTACCTCTAACAGAAAAGGATGGTTTCATAAACCTAGATTTTCCCAATGATGCACCACTGCCTTGCCTAGAGCTAGAATTACTTATAACTGAGTCTAAAGAAGATTGCAGACTGTGTTGGAAGATATCAGGTGTATCAAACCTTGTTTTCGGTTTCCGAACTTGAAAAAACCATGGTTTTTTTGCAGTGAGAGCAGGTGTTAATGATTGATGAGAGTCTTGTCGAGGATCAGGAGAGGTAGGTAGGGAAGAATATCCTTCAGGAGTTCTACCAGCAGGTTCTTCATAACAGCTGCCACTATCAGTGGATGAACAACTAGACATTTTGCCAATTGGTGAGTGCTGAGGAAAATAGTGGTGTTGAACTGTATAACCTTCACTTGTTACAATTTGAGCAGTCTGAGGTGTTTCTTCAAGAGGATTGATATAAAGATTGCTTGAATTCAAGTTCTGAGAGGGGGGAGTTGGAGGTGGTCGGATGGAAAATGGATCATCTGCTGATAAATCAGCAAGAGAGGCACAGGGCTGAGAATTGCAAGTTGCATATGTATCATAACTTTCCATACTGTTGACATCCCATTTATTGATTGTTTTAAGCTCTATGTTGCTCAGCAAATCATAGTTGGTTGAAGGGTCTTGATCAATAAAATCTTTCACTTCCTAACAAAAAATATTTTTTTTTTTTCAGAAACTGATATAATAACACAAGTACAATAATTTTAACTTTTCTAAAATTAGCAATTGCATAACAATTAAAATAAGACTGAAAATTAGAGAGAACTTCCCTTTTGTAAATTCTATTTTTTTATGCATATGATGAAACATTCATTTAAAAATAATACAGCTACATTTTCCAGCAAACCATATTCACTTACTAATTCCCAATCCTTATTATTTATTTATTTTTTTTTTTTACTAATTCTATATTTTGAAAATTCAAAGGGAAAAATTATATGATGTATACTGCTTCTGAAGGAAAGGCTTAAATAGAAAGCATAACACATTAAGAAGCATGTGTAAATAAATGTACTAATATATATATATTAAAGGATTTTATATTTCAAGTATGTTTATTATTTTCAATAATAATATTTTTATTTATGAAATATATTCTTCTATCTATACACAGATTTTATGTTCTTCTCATAAATCAGAAATTTTCAAATTATTTTCTGAAAAAGTTAGGAGGAAGGAGGATGCATCATAGAGAGAAATATGTGAGTACATGTGGTATTACTATGTATATCTAATATCTACATGTTTTTTGTTTTATGTAAAAGACTCATGATTTTCTACTAAATAGAATTCTTCTAGGCTAAAGCTTTTTTTAAATACTCCATGATTTTCTGCAATATTAAAGTTCCTATCAGTAATTCTAGACATATGTTCCTTCCTTAATATGTAACCGCACTTACCTTTTTACGTACAAAAACAATAACAAGCAATCATAGAAAAGATAAATGTTGCACAAATTACTACTATTGCAACAGTAAACACAAAATAAAGATTAAGCAACTTGTCAAATGCGTCAGCCCTTACATAAGCATCGTCATCACGTATTCAAGTTCAAATAAGACAGAAGAGAATACCAGAGACGAGCTCCTGCTCTGGCAATAACTTTCAGTCAAATAAGACAGTATGCTAGGAGAAAGGGGTACTCAGACCTGGCAAGCTAGAGGCTGCCTTTAACACAGTTGAACGCCCCAACCCCTAAAGGCGATCCAAGAGGCCGCTAACTTATCGGTCGAGCTGATGAGATAAGTCTAAGCTGAGTCGACAGGAACACTTAGCAACTCACATTCCACAACCCTGTTCGGAGGGATTGTAACAACATCTGCCATCAATAGAGGCCCCCAAACCCAGACAGCAGAATGAAGTCACATAAACACTGTCAGAAAGACAGGGCCACCAATCCGGCCTGCTAACATTACGTCACGGTATACAGATGATGGCTTTAGGCACCTTCAGATAGAAACCAAGGAAGGATATGAATATGCAGTTTTGAGGCTCCAGGCACCAACTGGAAACCTCAAGCAGTTTAAAGGTTCGCTGAATTTCCCAACTCCACCGACTAGGGTGTTTTGCCCCAGACAACCATAAATATCTGATTATGTAGCTCAACCATAACCAACGGAACGGACGAGAACGCCATACGGTCCCTGCCGAACCTGAAACAGATGATTCCAGTCCTGTGGAAACTGATTTTAAACATCCATGGCCAAGACTGCATAGGTACAGATCCTAATCAGTAGCTTCCGATGTTTTATCTGAGTCGACCCCCACTCTGAGGAGCGTTCAGATAAGACAAGAATTTTCCTGTTCAGGCAGGCAGCGAGATGAACTACTTTTTTTTGATGATTTCCCGCAGCCTTTTTGACTCGGCACCATCATGCGGCGCACAACTTGCACCTATTATTGACACGGACCTGCTATCCACAAATTATGCCAAGCATTTTTAATGTATCTGGAGACACATCCTACTATGATCATACGCACGCTGCACGACTGCACCTATTATTGATGCAGACCTGCTATCCTTAAATTATGCCAAGCATTTTTAATATATCTGGAGACACATCCTACCACTATCTTACGATGCTCCACACAGCAGATTTTATGCTAAAATATTTCAAAAATTCTTGAACAGTCTTGCTATTATTCACGAAATTTAACATGAATTTTAAAAATGCTACTTTATATTTGCATTTGAGCGGGTGCATTATTCCGATATCCATAGGCTTAGACATACAGTTTGGATAAAAGGACAACACGGATGCATTACCTTTCATTAAAATTTTAAGTGAAATATGAGCTGAACAGTTGTGTACAATCAGGACAGTTTTTGCGTCATCAGGTAAACCAACCAAATTCAAATGTTGCCGAGCCTAGGATATAAAATGATTTTCAAACCAATCATACATAATGCTTGTGTCATCTGTGCTCTTTTATTTGCCCAATATATAATGGGGAAAATCTTTACTCCTTTATGCTCGAGGTCATGGTACATATTGCCAGAAAAGACCAGTTTCATCAGCATTGTAAACTTGTCCTGGAGATAACGTTTCACTAATAATGAGTTCAATGAATTCATTTGCAAACAGTTCAGCAGCTTCAGTATCAGCTGGAGCGTTTTCACCTGAAATTTTTAATTGCATTATACCACGACAATTTTAAAATTTGGTTAACCAATCTGTCGAATATGTACACTCAGTTTTTAAGTTCATTTCTTCATGACATATTTTGGCGGTAAAATCCTAGCATACGGTAAGGCCTTGGTGCGATTTTGAAAATTGTCGCCAACACCAAAATGACTCATTACAGCTCATCATAAACACCACGTTTACCGATCATCATAATGTTGCTAAATTCCAAGTGTATCGTATACTAGGATTAAGCCAAAATTTGTTTAGGCATCGCTGCATGAATCATTACTCAAATTATCATATGTTGATAAATGTATGGTGATGAAAGCAAAATATAATAAATAATGATTTGCCAGGTTGGCATTATGGATATAAAATCAACTATGTTTCTATGTAGAATATTTCAGTTTGAGATATATGCCAAGCAGCTACGAAGCCAAATCACTGGTCACACAAATTTATGTTAAAATGATCGTTTCTTCAATAACGAGGTATCTTATTTAGTGTTGTAGTGAGATTAAGAATAGGGATTCTCCACATGTTTTATTATGGAGGAAAAAAATGAATTGCACATGCGTAAAGCATAAAAAATTCTAAAAAAAAATTGGATGGTGGCTTTAAGGTCCGGATTTTAGATCATTCCGGATATTGGAAGCAAGGATCTCCGATTTTATACTGTAATAAATTCCCCATAAAAATGATTCATTTTGACAAAAAAAGTAAAATATTATAACATTCATCAGTAGTAGATTTTAACTGTATTTTTAACAATAGATTAATTCAGCAAAATGATCTATAAATACTAAATAAATACTTTCAATAAGCATAATTAAAACAACATTGATTGACGTACACAGCGGGTTTCCAAAGTTTTAGAACTAAATTTTTAACAAATTCCTTTGACAGTATTTATTATAGAGTATTTAAACTTGTTTTTCCTAAAAGACTGCGTAAAGCATAGCAATGAAATTTTGCTATAAGGTGGGGAAAATAGCAAAGATGAGATTGAAGTTTTATATAAAGCATAAATGATAAAGTATGAACAAGATTCCAATGCTTTTCATTGATATGGATGATTTTATGATGCACACAAAAATGCTGATGATAAACCAAGGAGTAGTTGATTTTCACAATCTTCAACGGATGAGAAAATTGAAAAAGTTCAGCAATTATTCTTGAACAACTGTCATCTGTTTTTTCAAATGCTAGCTGATGAGGTTAGCATTCTAAAGGCAGTGCTCGCAGAACTATCATGAACGATTCTGAAAAAACAGCATTTTGTTCTTGTTTTTTTCCCTTAAGCACTGGATGCAAAACACAAAGATAAAATTTCTGCATGCCATGATTTGATCGAAATGGCAGATGATAATCCTGCTTTTTTTTCAAACAAACTGAGAGATGAAACCTGATACTTTGCTTATGATCCTTATGCAAAATATCAGTCATCTGCTCAGAATGAAGAAGGTTTACCAAACCATAGACATTTCAGTTTCAGAAATTTCAAGTAAACACCATGTTGGCAATCTTTTTTGAATGGAAAAAAATAATTCACAAGGAATTAATTTCTGATGGACAAAAAGTGAATTTTTCATTTTATAAAAATGTAATGAACCGAGTTCTTAAGGGATTTCAGTGCATCAGACCTGAAAAAGCTTAAGTGAATAACTGGTTTCTGCTGCCTAACAATGTGTCATAACACAATACCATTCTTGTCAAGCAGTTTCTAGCAAAGAAACACGTCAAAATTCTCAACCAACTCCTTACTTTTTGAATTTGTCACTTGTAGAGTATTTTTTCTCCTCTAAAATGAAGTCTCATTTCAAAGGTCATCATTTTAATTACATTGAAGGGTTTCAGAAAACTATAACCACATGATTAAAAAGGATTTAGAAAAGGTTTTATGGATGAATCAAGCAGTTGTATGAATGTGCCAAGTGTTATATAGACTAAGAATTAAGAATTTCTTTTCTAAACTCTCAATTTTTTAAAAAATTTTGTCTTAAAATTTATAGATGCATTGTGCATATCAGTTACAAATGTTTTCTATGTCTGTTTTACAGAAACAATTGGACTTACATTTTCATTTCATAGAATATAGGAATTTATTTCTACAACTGCATTCTATTAATTTATTTCTGTAACTACTATATTACTAGAGTTTATTGATAGGAATTCAAAGGCAAAGCTCTTTTTTCTTATTGCGAGCATATTTTATTATGGAATCTTTAATTTAAAAAAAAAAAAAAAATACACACACACACATATATATATTTAGTTAAAAAGAAAAGAAAAAGCTAGTTTGAGATGAATGTTAATGAATTTTGAATAAAGGTCTTATTATAAAGTCAAAATTACACTATTAGTTTCAAAATGTATTCATTTCTCAGTTCAACTTAAGTTTCATTACATGTTTGTAATGGTTCTTAGTTTAGCTGCAGGATTTGAATCAATTAAAAGTTCCACCCTTTTCTTGATGCATGACATGTACGAGCTGAAAACAAACACACTGCTAAGACAGAAGAAGATTTACAGAAAAACCATCAGTTTCAAAACACAATTTTGTAACTATTAAGGGTATCAAGGCAAAGAATAATGAATAGTTGAAGAGTTTTTTTCATACAATACAGAGCACTATCAACCACTCAAAGATAGAGACATCTATAAAGCATTTTGCATATTTTTAGATGTGATAATAAGGGAATAATAATAAGATGTTAGAGAATAGGTAAATGAGTAAAAACAAATACCTGGTTGACAAAAAACTCAAATAGCAATGCAGGGAGAATAAATAAATAATTACAATTATATGGTGTGATCCAGTCAAATTGAAGAGAAACACATGAATACAAAATTTAAAACTTCACAAAAATAGTAGCCTTAGTTTGGCACGGACTTTGAATAAAATTCTATTGGATTTGAGGGTGATTAGACAAAGGTCCATCTTCTTCAAGAACAAACAACAACAAAAAAAAAAAAAAAAAAAAAAAAAAAAAAAAAAAAAAAAAAAAATTGTTGAAATGTTTACTGATTTTTTTAAAATTAAAGTATTAAGCACGGCTGAGTCTAGAAAACAAAATGTGTTTGTTTTCCAAAATAAGTATAGCAAGTAAACTGAGGGATTAGCCATGGGAAGCCCTCGTAGTCCCATCCTGGCTGATACCTGCATGCATTATTATGAATCTAAATGATTTGAAACTTTAAACTTCCCGGTATGGTTCTGCTATGTAGATGATACTTTTACCCTGTTTGATCATAATAAAGATGATTTAAATAAAGTTCTTTCAATAATGAATTCCATTGATCTTGCTATTCAGTTCACTTTTGAACTTAAGACATGCAATTTTCTTCTGTTCCTCGACATTTTGGTCACACGTAACAGATCCAACTTCAGTAGTATGATTTACCGTAAACCTTCATCAGTTTGCACCACACTTCAAATCATGTCATCCGACTAAACAAAAGTTAGTCTCATTTTATTCCTTTGTTTTCCGTGCACTTCAAGTTTGCTCATCCAAATTGTCTCTTGATCAAGAACTAAATTATTTAAAAGTAAGGGCTATTGACAGGGGCTTTTTCACCCAACATTATTAACCAAGCAGTTAAAAAATTCTCATCTCAGTACACCAAAAAAGCACACTCTTGTTTTAGGAGATTATAAGAATTCTGTTATTCCTTTCTTTTCATCAATTAGCTATAAAACTGCATGCATTTTATAGAAATTTAATTTTTGGGTCGTTCTCTATCAATGTATTTTCCTATCAATAAAATTCCAAGTTCCATACTTAAGGACCCCGCATTAAGGAACATGAGGCATGTGTTAGGAAAAAGGAAACATAGAAGTCCTCTACTGCCCAGCGTTGAAAGTCTGAAAAATCACATTTAAAATTTTTTTTTGCAGCCAAAATTATTCAAAAAACATCTTCCATTGGTGAAGCAGATTTTCTAGAGGCATTTTACATTTAAAGAAATCTTTCTGTTCTAGTTAACGACTCTAATTCCAACCCATCTTTATCTTCAGCCTTTAAGGTAAGTATGTTTTAGTTTTCTTGTTTCATCAATAGATTGGTGTCAGTAGCTTAACTTCTGTCCAGCTATTCTTATGATATCTTGTCACTATATCTTATCTCATTCTTTGTACCTTGGCAACTGATGCTGATGGTTCGGTAAAACCACAGAAACTAGTTCAGTTAAAATTTGCAAATACAACGCTGATTTTTGTTGTTTTGATTTCTAAATTACCGTAATTTTGGGTAGATAAGCCACCCTGGCATATACGCCGCACACATGATAATTGACTGAAAAAATGATAATAACATGAAGTTAATTGAATAATAAAAAAATAACATTAAGTTAATTGAATACGCCACACTGCCGTATACGCCACAGCAAAGCATTCCAAAATATGGCACTTAAGATTCATTTATTCAGTAATTCCCTGCCATATTATGTAATCATCATTGATAATGTTTACAACATTAATATATATATATATAAATAAGGAAGAAACATCTTACCTTGAGCTTGCCAAAAACAAATTCTGATGATTTCTATCAGATATTATTTTTACGGGTTTGGTAAACTTTGTTCATCCCCATAAATTACCATATTATGAAACGGAATACGTAAATTAGATAAACAAACATAAATTTGTACTTAAATTAAACTACATTTATTTATATAAAACCTTCAAGATCCGATTCATTGATGTCAGAATTAAGTAAATTTAACAAATGACTATTGAGGTCAATTTCAACAATTCTATTCTAAATCACTTTTTTCAACGTCACTATCTTCCTTTTCATTTTCTTTTTCGATGATTTTCTACTTAAACAAATTCTGATGATTTCTATCAGATATTATTTTTGCGGGTTCGGTAAACTTCGTTCATCACCATAAATTACTATATTATGAAGCGGAATACGTAAATTAGATAAACAAACAGAAGTTTGTAATTAAATTAAACTACATTTATTTATACAAAACCTTCAAAATCCGACTCATTGATGTCGGAATTAAGTAAATTTAACAAATAACTATTGAGGTCAATTTCATCAATTCTATTCTAAATCACTTCTTTCAACCTTTATCTTCCTTTTCATTTTCGATGATTTTTGACTTGATGAAAGCCGACCATATCAGCTCGCACTGATTGCCATACTTTATAGACCTATAAGGCAGCCTCCTCATATGAAGCTTTTCCCATTAGTCCAGAATTTGTGAAGGAATAGAGTCCGCTTGGCATCCATTCCTCCCACTGCTTTTGTAGTTCATTCATGCTTCAAAATTCCATTAATAGTGAGATCCAGCAACTGCAAAATTTTTGTAAGCCCACTTAGTTTCACTGAGACATCAGTGCTAAGTTTTTTTTGTATTAGATCTTACCGTATTGTCTAAATGGGATCACATTGAATCCACAACGAGTCCTCCAGGGTTAGAAAAAAAGCATCTCTCCTTTTTGACCATATTTCTCTTAGCCAAACATCACTTCTTCACACATCCATCTTTTTTCACTGGCGCAAATAGTAACACCTTTAGGGAAGTTTCCTTTTGGAATTGTTTTGGAATTAAACTTCTTAACTTCTCTCCATTGGTGGTACAACCCAAAACACAAGTAAAAGAAGTCTTTTCATTCCCGGTTGTTAACAGTAAATTAGTTTTTTCACCTATTGAATGAACATTTCTGCTTGGAGGACCAGTCAAAAGTAATGGGCACTTCACCCATATTAATTATTCGGCCCCTTTTAAAATTTTGTTTTTTAAATTTTCTTTAAGTGTACTCCATAAAAGCTATCTTTTTTTCAAGCCAGTCCACAGGAAGCTTTTGTCCAAATGTTGTTTTGGTCCTGATAGATAATTTCTTTCGCTTCATCAACCTGAAACACCAATTAGGTCCTCCAACAAAATTTTTAATGCCTATTTGCCCAGCAATTATCTTTGCTTGAAGACGAATTTTAACTGTTGATACTGATAATCTACTTTCTCTGGGTTCTATTATCCATTTCTCTAAAGTGTCTTCGAAAACAGGCCTGGCTATGACACCAATTCGACAAGATCTTTTATTCTTAGGTATTTTCTCTAATTTTTCTTGTTTGGACTTCCACGCATCGCTTGTCAACATGAAATTCTTTATCCACAGCGTGATTTCCGATTTCGATCACTTTCTTCACTGCTGAAAGTGTAAAAGCAGCTGTACAGTCAAAAGTCTTTAATCCGGACTCGTCGGGACTTCGGCGATTCAGGATTATCGATTTTTCCGGATTATAAATCATCAGTTTAAATCTGGTAAGATGGCATGCAGAAATTATAAAATTAAAAATATGAAACCGTAATTTATAAAATAGAAACCATAATTTATAAAATAATGAGCAATTATGATCTAAAGGGTATCAAAATTTACAAAAAAAAAAAAAAAAAAAAAAAGATTAATATTTATTTGTTTACTTTATTAAACATTTCTTTCAATGCGCGCATGCATAAAGCATACATTATGCATAGCCGAAATTAGAAAATTGCAACCAGAAAACTATTTGATTTGTATTCGTGATATTTATAATGACGAGGAATTTGATTTAAATCATATCAAAGACGGAGTACATTGAGATGAAGTACTACATTTAGTAAGGAATTATAAGCCGAATAAAATAAAAACATCTGCCCTGAAGATAACGATAGTGCTGACAGATCAACTTCCAGTTCATTGTGCGCCGCGACGCCCCCCCCCCCCACGCAGAGCAGCGTGAAACTGATAAACAGATTTCAGAACGGTTAGATAAACAAAGGATATGCCTTTATCCATTTTTTGTAGCAATTCCACTTTTTGTTTGATGGACATCGAAACATACTTTTGTTTTGTAGATGCTTTGGGAGCTCCAGCATCGAAAATTCTATTTGACATAATCGAAAGTTCAAGCTTACTTTTATAAAATTGCTCTTACAGTCTGCAAAAAATAATAAGCCGGATCCAATTCAAAGATTAAGGAACAATGCAATCATCAACATTAACTGAAATAGATAATTAGATAATTTTAGCTTATACCGTCCGTTATACATTAAACGTGTACGCGAAAACATATTCTGCGCTTGCGCACACGCATATGTGCAGTTGTAAAAGTCTTATGCGCACGCGTAAATGCCTATGCGCATGCGTCAACGCGGCACATGCGCAGAAAGTTTTTAGCTTTGAGGTCCGGATTATGGGTGTCCGAATTAACGACTTTTGACTGTATAACTTTTTTTCCGAGTAGGAGCCATAATAATAGTAATATTTTTAAAGTGCGAATGATAAGGCTAGCAAAAAATAAGCTACAAAACAGTAAAAATCATGTAAGAATGAACACAGCACTTGGAAAGTAAACATAGCTGTTTCCATTAAAACAAAATATCATAGGAAAACGAGGGCAAAACCATGGAGCTTAGCAGAAAGTATATGCATTACAGTGTCTCTACAGAGAGCGCCACCTACCTTAGTTATGCAAGTTTTTACTTATTGCACTTAGAGCAATCTGAGGTTGGAATATTGCAGCGAATTCTTATTGTTTTGCTTGTGCGCAGCTTACGATATGAACAAGTGAAGTTTTAAGGACACAGAAAAAAAAAAAAAAAAATCCCTCAGTTTGGCCGCCGACCTAAATTTTTAACTTTTAAGTACGCATAAGCCGGGGCTTATCTACCTGAAATTATGGTAATATTTGTTTGGCATGTTATTTTACCTTAATTAGAGTACTTCTTTTTTTTTATAATTTGTTTTCTTTTCAATTTATTGAAATGCCTAAATATAAAAACCAAAACAATAAATGGTTTGTTTAAAAAAAAAAAAAAAAAAAAAAAAAAAAGCTCCTCTCCATTTTTTTGATACAGTATGAACTTTTGCACAGAAAAGATGACAAATAAATTCATTTCTGCATTTTAACAGAATTCACATTAAGCTCAGACACATTGCAGTTTACGCATATTCATATTAGAAGGCCATTTGTTTGAATGTAAATTATGTTGGCATTTAAAACAAAAAATATTTAAAAATAAAAGTCCTAATTAGAAAGAACTGTGAAGAGAAAAAACTATTCATTAGAAGTATCTCATATTCTGGAAGGGGGAGGGGAAGAAAGAAACGAAACAAGTTAATGGGAAAAATTTTTTCTCCAAACATATGGTATATCACATTCTGTGCGAAAACAGATTCAAAAAGTCAGATGATTCTACTATGCTAAATATATGTACCAAAAATGACATAAAAAGAACTTTGTATATTTATCAAAATCATAAAAATATGTTTTCGAACCGATGATGATATGAATCCTCGTTGGTAGCTTGGAGGGATATTTGAATTATTCAAATGGTTCAGGTTCACATTTGATAATCCACCCTCATTAGGCTGTCCCTGAATATCAAGAAGATTGCTAGTATTGGATATCATAACTCCTGAAGGCAAAGATTGTGCTTGAGAGTTCTTCCGTTGAACATTTCCAATACTTCCATCTAAGGAGTGATCAAAGTTTTTGTAACATCCTGCACCTGTGTGAATTCGTGCAGAGTCATCCCCAATGCTGGTTGTGTCAATCTACAAAAAAAGGCAATTAAGCAGACAGAAGTAGAATGTTATAGGAAGATAAAATGAGAAACAGAGACATAAGATAACAGTTAGACTAAGAAAATGAACAAAGTTTTTTTAAATGGTTTATATGATATATGTTTAATCATTTTCTTGCATAATTATGATTTTAATTTTACAAATATAAACAAATTTTAAGAGATCAAATAAGAGATTCTAATTGCACAAAAGCTCGATTTCTCTTAATGTGATAGCTGCACTCTACACATTGAAGAACTTTTTTAATATTAGGCAAAAACTGCTTAATTTAATTCTTAAATAATATTTAAAAAATATCCAATTTGTTTCTTGTTTTCTATTTTAGTTTAGCATTCTTTGTATTTTTTCTACTGTGTTTTACTTTTTTTATATATCATTTAATGCATAAAAAATTTATATATGTAAAAAATATTATTGGTTTAAAAATATATTAAATAATTTTAGAGTATTATTTCTCTTATATGATTTCTTCCTTACTACATCATATAGTTTTACATCAATAAACAACTAATTAACTAAATGTTTTTTGTAACCAATGGGATCTTGATTATGCTGATCAACTGCTGTGCATATTTGGCTATCAAACTTGATCATTAATGATCCAATTAAAAATTTCATTAACACTCAAGCAGTCAATACCAAGCTTACTATAAACCCCTGGCTTAGAGGTAAACTTCAGGTCAATACGTTGTCATAAATAAGCTGGTATATATAATGAATAAGAATTTGATGTATATTAGATAATCTTTTTTTGGGGGGATGAGAAAATTAACAATTAGATTAATCGCTAGAGAAAAAACTTTAATCCATTATTCTACTGTATGTTTTCTAGCAAACTTTACTCTTCTTCTAAGTTTGACTTACAGTTTGTTAAAGATTATTCAAATAATAAATTTTATAGAGTTTCTTGAAACAGCAAAGCTACTTAGTTTTCTGTTTCCCTGAAGAGATCACTTGTTTTATTGCAATACCTAGCAGGTTACTTTCTTTTCTTTTTTTAAGGCTATTTAATAAAAGAAATCTAACACTCTGAGCAGTGATTTTTCATTGTCATTCTCTTCTTTCTTGTTTGAAATCTGCCAGTATTTCCTCTAACAGAGACGTAGTTTATAGAATTTAATAAGCACTTAATATTAGCTGCATCTTTTATCCTGCCAGTCAACATCACTTAGAGCTTTTACTCAACACCTCTGCTTAGAGGACAATTATGATGCATTTCATACTGGAAAAACTGTTGCACTGGGAAATATTAGAAAGGAGGGATAAAAGTCCTATAATTCTTCTATTTATATTTCCATCCCCCCAAAAAACTTTTCCCCCTAAAAAAAGAGCAAAATTAAAATATCAAATCTTTAAAAAAAAAAAAAAAAAAAAAAAAAAAAACTGAAAGTTTTCAGATTTGATATAACTTATTACTTATTCAGATTTGATATTACTTTACACATTTCTCTATTGTTCAAAGAGACTTTTTTTAAATGTTTAGTGTATTATCTTTATTTATTAAATATCACGTTTTTCGCATTTAAACCATAAAATTCAATTCAACAGCAATATCACAAAATAATTTAAAAAGAGCATAACTTTAGAATTTCCAATACACAGTCTTGTATACTGGACATAATTCCCCCCCTCCCATACAGTGTTGCATTGCTCACTTTGAAATCATTGAGTTTGTTAATCAAAAATTCATTTAAGTTTTATAAAATATAAAATAGAAAATAAAACAAATTTCAAATTTGAGCTTTCAGATGCCCATATTTGGGTGGAGGATTATGTTATTCAAAATTTGATGGCTCTAGGTGCCATTATTTATCATAATGCGAGAAACATACATACATTTACGCAGATTTGATATTATTTAATTTTTTTTGATATAATACAGGGTGATAATATTTGGTGGCAATAATCTGAAAAGTGATGTGCCATTTATAGGGATTGAATGCAAAATGAAATTAATAGCCCTCTGAGCTAAAAATATTGTGAGCAAAGAGCAAAAATTTTTTTATTTGCTTTTAATATATGAGACAACAAAATAATTTGCATTAAAAAAAACTTGCACCTAATTAATTCAATTAAAATTATAGGGGTAAAAACAAATAAAATGAAACAGTCTTTTTTCCCTTTTATATATTTTGATGTAGATAATGCTTGCAGAAAAATTAGACAGATGTTCAGGTTAGTTTTGTTCTAATAATTTTGATAGCACTTCATGTACAGCATGGCATCCTGTGTATAGTGGGAAGACAATACTGTATTGTGAGAAATCCAATGTGGATGTTTTATATTATGTAATATTATGTATGTAAATACATGACTTCAAAATAAATATATAACTGCAGTGAATTTCTTCTAAAATTAACTTAATATTATTAAAAAAATCTTATTAAAAATAACTTAATATTAAAGTAATAACGAGACAATAGAAGCTAGTCCAGCACCTCTGCAGTACCACAGGTGACAGAAGTATTGCAGAACCTAGCTAACTGTTAAACTTCTGCTCCAATTTTGAGGAAGAACATTCCCAGGTTGGTCCGAAGGTATTCTATCTTCTTTCCCTACCCACAACCTCTCAAAAAGATTTTGGCTCACCATGTATTTTGAATGCCTCCTTTCTATACAGATACTATATGCTTAGAAACTCCCACACCTTCTCCAGAATTTGAACCTGGGCCCATTGGTACAGCAGTTAGCGACTAACCACTAAATCAGTTGGGTTGCAATAATAATGCGAGAATTAAAATAACATTAAAATTACTGACAGGATGACATTCTAAGTAATTATTAATTCTAAGTAATTCTTAATTGGCATAAAGGCAATGGAATAACACTTTATAATCCAGATTGGCTCATTCAGCAGATCCTGATGTGTAAGTTAAGGCTGCTTTAATTCTAATTTCATAAGGACTTTCTTTTTTTTAATTACCCTTTGACTGTCAAACCAATGCTGAAAAAAAGCAAAAAACTTATTTATTTCAGTTTAGTGTGCTCAGTATCCTTTAAGTCAGGGTTTCTTAAACTATTGGTTGCGACCTGCATTAGGGAGTCACCAAAAATTTTAGCAGTTTTGATGTTTCTTTAACTTATTATAATAATTTTACAATTACCAAATATTTTTACACAATGTAACTGAAAATACTAGATAAAGATAAGACAATACAGACAAAGAGTAAAAAAAAAAGAAAATGTTTTGACACACGCTTTTTATAAAAGAAATGTTCAGTTCCCTTGCTTTGCACGTGACGCTGTCATTTTGCTTGTTACTTATTAAAAATTTTCACATTGTTCTATGCCTTAAAATTAGATATTAAAATTAATGACCTAAAACTGCAATAGTATATTACAGTAAAAGTGAGAAAATTGACAGTTTCACTCACACGTGTGACAGATTTGTACAATACTTATGGGGTCCCACAAAATTTTTCTACATATTATGAGGAATCTCGAAGAAATCTCAGTGATAAAAAGGGGTCGCGACTAAAAAAAGTTTAAGGAACTCTGCTTTAAGCGAAGAGTGACATACAGATGTTGGAGATAATATTACTTTTTTTTTTTAAAATACAACTCAATATGGTTTTAACATATTCAGTTTGGATCAACAAACCAATTTTATTTATTTCTTCAAACATTTTTATTTTAACTTTTCAACTTTGACACTGCTGTTCTACAGAGCTAGTTTCCATTGACTTAATAATTGCATAAAATAATTTTTGACATACAGTATAAAGATATATAAAATTAATCAAAAAATTGACACATGATAAAAATTTGTATTAAATATAAGTTAGGGGTACAGAATTGGCATAGATTAGATCTGTCTTAGATAAACACAGATTTCAATGAAACTTTATTAGTTTTAAAGGCAAATTACACAAGTCTCCACTCTTCAGAAGTGAACTGGTTTGGCTGCCAAAGAAAAGGAACCTGTGCCTATCATTTTCTAAATTAACAAAATTTTAGAAAAATTGATACCAATATATAATTTCCTCCTCTAATTGTATTTATATTAAAATTTAAAGCGTGGGAAGGTGTACAGATGCTAAATTATATATTTTCCTGACTGAAAAAATATTTCACAGTTCTCTATCATTTTTAATTTTTCAAAAGAATTAACCCCTCTTTTTTCGTTTAGTAAGTAAACATGTCAAACAGTTACACTCAAAAATATAAAATTTAAGCATATGTAAGTTGATAAAATGAATACAATGGTTAAAAATAATATTATACTTGATCATAATGCAGACTGGTAATTTACGAAAACTAAATTAACCTAAGAACTTAAAAATCTTCTAAATCTTTCTAACCTAAGAGTATTTTAAATTTTATCAAAATATGAATAGCAATCAAATCTCCTTAGGTACTGAAAAGATAATGGCGTCTTTAAAGCTTAAAAAAATGAGATGCAATAAATACTGTTCCAGAAATTTTGCTTCCTTATAGAATTAGATATCATTCTAGACAAATGTTTTGGCTTTAAAGTGAGCATTTTTCAGAAAAAAGTACATATCACAGATGTCAGCCTTAAAACTTTGGAAATTTTTGACAGAAAACTGGGAGGTTTTTGTGTTGTGCAGCGGCACAATTTCAAACTGACTTTAATTCACTTTATAATGCATGGTTCAGATTACAGAACTATTTATATTTCAATTCTGATGGGAAATATATTAGTATTTAATCAGATATTTTAAATTTTATGTTCTTTGACTAATTTAATTTTAAAATTTTCTTGCACTTATACTGAGAAAATCCCAAGTTGTGAAGGTAAGCTTTATTTATCAAAGTACTTTTTTATATGATGAAAATAAATTAATAATTAAGTTAGTTTAATAATTAAGTTAATTAGTTTTATTTGTGTGGATAAACTTAGTAATATGTCATAAGTGAAGTAAACAAAATTAAATGCAAATATTAGCTGATTAAACATTGCTCGAATCATCATACAATAAAATACAAATGTCTACAATAGATTAAGACAACTTAGATCAAATGAAATTTCATAAAAAATAAGATTAATAAAATGTAATATGAAAAAATGCAATTAAGATGAAATAAAATTTAATAAGAAAAATTACTCTGAAAATCATTAGAGGCTGAAGAATGGAATATGCCTAATTTAAGATTCATTAATTCAATAAATTTCATTTATTGCTGGGAAAGTTTCCTTAGTAAAAATTAAAAACCCTCTGCTTTTAAATTTTTGACAGGGTTACCATTAAAATCGACAGGATGGGTCTTACATTAAAATCGACAGGGTTGCCAGCTATGACATAAGAACCACCTACTGATTTAAAAATCTAAACATATTTTTGCACATACAATGCCATTTAGATAATTTTAAAAGCCAGCCAGTTATTTCAGTGTATCATATACAGTCAAAAGTCTTTAATTTGGATGTCCATAATCGGGAATGATCTATAATGCGGACCTCAAAGCTACAAACTTTCTGCGCATGCGTAAACGCATATTGCATTTATGCATGCACGTTTAATGTATAACGGACGGTATAAGCTAAGCTAAAATGATCTAATTATCTATTTCAGTTAATGTTGCAGATTGCGTTGTTTCTTAATCTTCTAATTGGATCCGGCTTATTATTTTTTGCAGACTGTTAGAGCAATTTTATAAAAGTAAGCTTAAACTTTCGATTATGTCAAAAAGAATTTCCGATTCTGGAGCTGCCAAAGGATCTACAAAGCGAAAGCATGTTTCGATGCCCATCAAACAAAAAGTGGAATTGCTACAAAAAATGGATAAAGGCATATCCTTTGTTTCTGTAACTATTCTGAAATCAGTTTATCAATATCATGCTGTTCTGTGGGGGGGGGACGCCGCGGGGCGCAATGAACTGGAAGTTGACCTGTCAGCATTATCCTTATCTTCAGGGCAGATTTGTTATTTTATTCGGCTTATAATTCCTTACTAAATGTAGTATTTCATCTCGATGAACTCCATCTTTGATATGATTTAAATCAAATTCCTCGTCATTATAAATATCACAAATACACATCAAATAGTTTTCTGGTTGCAATTTTCTAATTTCGACAACGCGTAATGTATGTTTTGCGTATGCGCACGTTGAAAGAAATGTTTAATAAAGTAAACAAATAAATATTAAGCCTTTTTTTTTGTAAATTTTGATACCCTTTATATCATAATTGCTCTTTATTTCATAAGTAACGGTTTAATATTTTTAATTTTATAATTTCTGCATGCCATCTTACCAGATTTAAATTGATGATCTATAATCCAGAAAAACCGATAATCTGGAATCGCCGAAGTCCCGACGAGTCCGGATTAAAGACTTTTGACTGTATTATCATACCTTTTGCAACATATTATAAAATAATATATAAACATTGCTCAACAAGAAAAAAGGTGCCTTTAAAGAAAAATTTATTTACAAGCTAATTATCATGCCGGCAAATCTTAATAAGGATAGCAAATCCAATTAGATGAAATTACATTTATAGATTTCAAGATGATTTTTGATCAGAAGTTGATAAGAGAATTTTAACCTTAATAAAAGAAATTATCATAGTTTTCAAGATGTTTTTCTGATGAAAACTGATAGATTTTTTTTTTCCAGATTATTTATGACTGGGGATGATAATTAATTTCCTGACTGACTGAAATGGAATTTATGAATTGTCATGAATTTTTAAATGCAGATCTAGAATATAAGAAAATTTTATGTCAATACTGTGACTGTATTTTGTATTCATCTACCAAACATTCAGCTTACAGAAACAAAGAAAGATGACTAGTATTTCCTAAATGGTAAAATGAATGACTTCCTGAAATTCAATAATACTGAGCAATTTATGTTTGATTTTCAATTTGTTTCAAAATATGCACATTCACTATTTAGATACAAGATGTCTTACTGCTATGACACTATAAGTAAAGATGCAAAATTTATTGCTTCTAATGTTTGAAAGGGAGTACTGTCAGATAGTAATTCAGCGTTCTATGCCAGCATAAAAAATAATTTATAATTTGCAACCATGTTTCCATATCTCCTGATTCAGTATTTATAGTTAAACACAATTTATGATAGCTAGCACTTTTTTTAAAGCTAAAAAATATAATGGGTGTATATGTTTCTAAATGCACACTGACAAAGGGCTATTGCAAGTATTATAGGGAAATAAAACAGATCAAACTGAACAATTACTGTTTTTGCAAAAAGAATTCAGCTATGATCAAAATTATGCATTCATGATCTAGGCCAGGGGTCTCTAAACTACGGCCCGAGGGCCACATCCGGCCCGCGGACAGATTTTGTCCGGCCCGCAGAGAGCTACTTGAAAACTCCTTTTAGAGAACATATTTTTTATAGCAAATTAAATTTAGTTTACTGAAGTATTATAATTTTATGTTGAATAATTATTAATATGACATCTACATTGATATGGTCATGGGCTAACTACTCATAACATTGTTGTAGGCTTATTGTTATTGTTTTTGTGATAAGTTGGATAAAGAAACACAGAATTGTAATAAGTAAAGACATGTATAATATGCAGAAAATTTAACTTCAGTATATAATAACTAACAAATTATTGAAATGAATCCAAATAACATTTTATAAATTTTAAATAAAAACATAACTTATAACAAGCATAATGACATATGAAATACTAATAAGATTTATGTAATTGAAATTTTCCACTGACAGTAGTTTGTAGTTGTGGATTAATTTTACTTGTACCAATTATTAAAAGAGATTTAAGATGCTCATCAGTTAATTTAGATCTGTAAACATTTTTTGTATACTTCATTTTGGAGAAGGTCTTCTCACACAAATAAGTAGTACCAAAAACAGAAAACAGCCCACGAGCAAATTTATGCAAATTATCAAATTGTGTCAGTGGAAGACTCTAATAAAATTCCAACAAAGATGAGTTTTGATATTTGTTCTTAATTATATCACTGCACTGTAGATCAATCATTTCCATTTGAAGTTCCGGGGCTAGGGTTTCAATGTCAGTATCAAAAGGATTCTGAAAAATCTTAATTTGATTTGCAATGGCATCAAAGTCCGAGAAACGAGTATCAAAATTTATTTTCAAAGCATTCAAAGTTTTGATTGCAAAATCGATAGGAAACTTAGTCTCAGTGGTGTGGCTGAATATTTCACATGTTTTAAAATGTGAAAAACATTTACTTCGTAGTTGTGATTGAAACAGTATCAATGATTTGATATTAGTGTATAAATCAGGAAGATGCTGGTTTTCTCCTTGCAATCTTAAATTCAGTTCGTTCACATGTTTTGTCAAATCAACATAGAATGCTAACTTCCACAGCCATGCGTTGTTTTGTAATTCAGTAAGAGGGCGATGCTTTTCATTCAAAAAAATTTCGATCACTGCTCAAAGTTAAAAAAAGCGTTGAAGGACTTTCCCACAACTAAGCCAACATACAGCAGTATGATAAGGTAAGTAATTTTCTCCAATCTCTTCAATAAATTGTCGGAGATTCAGCCCAAAAGATCTGATAAAATTAACAGTTGATATGACTGGTTTCAGAACTTCAGACATATCCAAACATTTTCTGCACAAAGACTGCTGATGAATGATACAATGTAAGACTAATGGTTTTGAACCACCGTCATTTTCTACAGCCTTTGACACAAGAGCGATCACCCCTTTATCTTTCCCACTCATGTTTTTGCCTGCATCAGTTGTAATACATTTCAAGTTTTTCCATCGAAGGTTTTTTTGATTAATGGCCATTTCAACTCCTTTAAAAATATCTGTACCAGTAGTTGTGCCATGAATACTATACATATCAAGAAGTTCTTCATGCACTTCATAGCTTTTATCTACTCCTCGAATATAAATCAACACCTGAGCAGTATCTGACACATCCGTTGACTCATCCAAGGCCAAAGAAAACCACTCAACATGTTCATTTTTGTCGAACAGTTGAGAGGATATATTTTCAGCGATGTTTTCTACCCTTCGAGCCACAGTGTTTGCTGACATAATGACAGTTTTTAATAAATTTACCTTTTCAGGGCATATTTCTTCGGCTACTGCAATTATGCATTCTTTGATCATTTCTCCATCGGTGAATGGTTTTCCTTGTTTTGCAATTTCAAGAGCTGGCACGAGTTGCAGCCTCTTGTTCAGTTTTGTAAATGAAGATTGCTGCGATTTCAATCCGCGCTTCATAGCTTCGAATTTTTCTGTCCGCAAACTTCCTGTATATTTTGAGTAATTTTGAAAATGTTTTGTTTCATAATGACGTTTAATGTTATATTCTTTGAGAACGGCTATGCTTTCATTGCAAATCAAACATAGCGCCTTGTTACTGGACTCAATTACGAAATACTGAATGTTCCACTGATCTTTGAATTTTCTGCATTCACTATCAATTTTTCGCTTCTTTTCCATACTACTAAATCACACACAAAAGCAACAATTCAAATCAAAATACTGTTACAAAGATGTCTTAAACACGCACAAACACGTGTTAAGGAGGTACGCACTATTTTATTTCACAACAGTGTCATAGGAACTGACTTCTGTACGTGCTATTAGCGCCATCTGTTAGCGGATAGAAGGTACTACCTATTTCCGCTTGTGTCTACCAGATGTCGTGTCACGTTACTCCTCATGGCTCGTACTCTACGACTAATCTAGAAATTACAGATAATGACAGGAAAATTAATAATATGCAGTGTTGCCGTTTTGCGGACTTTAGTCCGATTTGCAGCCTTTTTTAAACGTTGCGTACTTTTTCGGACTTTTTTTTTCATCAGTGGACTATTTCATTTTTTACCACCGGCAACAATGATAATATGGTTTTGGCCCTCGGAACTTACTGGAGTAATCAGTATGGCCCTAAGGCTGGAAAGTTGGGAGACCCCTGATCTAGGCTTAAGTCATATTGTTTACACAAGTCTTAGAATGAAAATGCTACTTTTATTGCTTCATCAACCCTTTAAACTGCACATGATACTATGGTACTGTACAGATACATTTTTATTCATTGCTCTGTTGTAACATGAGAATTAAAATGAACAACAGAATGAACAACTTTCATAATATAAAAGGAAAGAAGTAGAAAAGCTTAAATGGCAGTTCAGTATACAGTATAACTTCATTTATTGTTAGCAATGCTTAATTTATCAATTACACTTTATTTTATTTCCATTGCACAGCTATCACATTATAGAGAGCAGATATAATTAAACTGCACTTACTCAGAGCCATTAGTACTTAAAGCTTCTATTTAACATTTGTATTATTATCAGTTTTGAAAGAAATACATAACAGAGCATGAGAAGCATGATTCTGTGAGGTAGAAAAAAGTTAAAAATTTTACTGATAAAGAATTATGTGATGATGCTATTATGATATGCTGACATGTTTTGCCACTCTTCAACTTTAGCAGTATGTAGACACAATCAAGCAAAATAAAGTGCTTTTCCACACTGGCTGAAAAGTTCAGTAGCTTCTAAGCTAATATATTACAGAAAACAGAATTATCAGTCAATTCTGCAAAAATACATGATCAACTAGATCATTTGATGTAATTCTATTATTTATTTATTTATAGTTGTGGCTTACTGAACAGTTCCCTATGAGAGAAATGCACATGATTTTCATGTTGCATAACAGAGCTGTATTAAATGTTTTATTCTAGCATTATTTACACTGCACAGCAATAAATTCAAATAGCTATAGCTTCCTTATCCATTTCTTTGCCCATCTTCATAATGCTTTTCTTCCTTAAAATGCCATATGACATTCAATTGGTGCCTTTTAAACTATATATATTTTATAGGATAATGCTTTCTCTGTGTTGGTTTGTCTCCCTATAAAAACCAGTGACTCTGAACATGGATGAAGCTACAGATAGTGCTAAGCATATTCAGTTTGTTTAAGCCATCACGTATATAGCATTTAGTACTATACACAATTTTACATAAAGCAGCATGTCTTGGAATACACTATCTACAAATACACAGAATCTTTTATTTGATAAAAGAAAACACCATTGCACTGCAAAAATTATGAATGATTATTAATACTGCTTCAGAATGTTCATAATAGTACATGAATACATTTTTTTAATGATAAAACGATGAAAAGATTAGCAAGAGTTTTTCCCCCCACATTTATTTGCTGCATATCAAGCAGTTTTGGATTTGTTAGGAGAGAAAATGTTTAATATTAAAGTGGAAAAAATAAATAACTGCCTTATCATCAGGAAGACCTAGGTATTAAAAAAGCAACAAGTAGAAAAAAGTGAATATTACATTGCATAGAATGAAATGGAAAAAATTATACCGATAAAGTTACATGTTATTGTTTTAATATTCTCGTTTGATTATTCAGCTTACAGCAAATCATACTTTTTGTGTTGTTTGCTTGCACAGGTTAATAGTTGACTACTATTTTACTTTAAAAATAAAAGTACATATTTACAAACAAAAGAAATTAAGCTTATTAACAACTTCTTTCAAAACAACATATGCACATCTCTTTTTAATTAAATTTTGTTTATTGCTACATGAAAAGATTAAAAGTTTTCATACAAAAATACTCTTACTTGATATTTATTTGCAATTAATATTATATATGTTAATATACATTACAAATACACACTTAAATCCATAAATATAAATCAATCAGTAAGCCCCCAAATATCTGAAAATTTTATCTTTTATTAGATATTATGTACACTATACTTTACGACAAGCTAACCTGAGAACACATACAAGGCTAGAACGACCTTTTCACCCTGTTCTTCGAGTTATCCATATGCAGCAAACTACCTACGAAGATTCAATTTCTCCAATGCGCGGCACATTTGGCGATTTCTTGCCAAATACAGCATATTTAAAGAACAAGCTTTTTATGTAATAAAGCTGCAATTGAAACTGATAGTTCATTATAGCACAATTGATTTTAATTTGCCAGTTGTTTAAAAAACTCTGACTATATTATATATTTTCTTTATAACATTATTATATAGCAGACATTATAAAAATTGTATCCTGTATAAATTGTTCCCTAAGACACATACACTTCCAGTCAGGCCCAGATGATCATCCTCCTACAGTAAGTTTTATCCTATCTTTCTGATTACTGTTTAAAATAAATAAAATGACTGGAAACTGAGATCTTCAGATTGCAGTCTAACAACTAAAGAGTTTATCATTAAAAATTTCAAGGCATTAGAGAAATATTAAAAATTAAGAAACAAATGATCTTATACCAATCATTTAAAATATTTATAACATGAGAAATGTCTTATATTAGTTACAACAAAGTGCAAATGTTCATAAGAACTAAAAAAGTATAAAAAAATTTAATTCTTAAGAAGTGCGTTTATTGCTTTTAAAACATTTACCATTTTAATTAACGACCGTTTGCTTGTATTAAGACAAATTAAAGTTTTTATGCTTTGACAAATAAAAGGTCTATGCATGACGGGGCATGAAAAGCGAGTCTTTTACTTCACAGCAGGGAAATACATTGCTTTTACATCTCTCTAATCATAAAAAGCTGCTGATTCAATTCTCTGAGAATCCGCAAATTATATTTTGTCGTGCAGGACTGTATAAGTTAGGTAAAAACCCTACACTTCCTTTGAGGCATAAAATAACAAGCATATCACATGGAAAGTTCTAGCTATTCCTTTCCTTAGACGGAATCATCTGCAAATCATGCGTATTAATGATAGTGTTGCTTAAGCCATGAAACACTGGTAGTATGCAGCGAGTTCGTTTGTAATGACTGTAAGCTCTGAACTGCATGGAAGTCCCTCAGTTGTATTATATAAAAGAAGTCCTTTACCCTTATAAAGTCTCAACAAAGTCATCAAGTCCTTTAGACAGAAAACCTTGTTCCTTCTACCATAATTAACTTAATTGATCAATACTTTCGTATTGGTCAGGTTAGGTGATTTGAATAGAGCAAAGCACAGAAGAACTATCTGACTAAGGGCTGAGATGCATTTGTGGAAGACTTTCTATGAGAAATAAGACTGTATTCACATTACCCATGGGAAAAACCACCAAAAGTGGTCATGAATACAGCCCGTTCGCTTGGGTTCAAACAATCTCAAACTACCAGTATTCAGCGATTTAAATACTCGGCTACTGAAGGGACACTTTCATATTATATTTTCTAAGGGTTGTTAGCTTGTATTTATAATGCTGTTTATAACTGTTTAGAGATTTGCCCTTTTTTTAAAAAAAATTTTTGGACTTGAAAACAGCCCTAGTATTTTTAATTTATGGCTCTTAAAAGGGGCTTTTTTTTTTTAACCGAGGTATTCAATCCTGCTAAGATTATTATAACAAGTAACATTATCATTATCAGAATTATTAGGAAAATGCTCCCGTAATTTGACAAAAACTATTTACTACGATAATCTTAGCGGAACTGTGCAGTGGTTTTCCAGCTTTATGAGGTTGAAAATTATACACATGTTATAGATGAAGCAGATACCATTAACAATTGCTTTTTTCTCCTCCCGATCAGTGAATGAATGTTTTAATTGCTACAGCTATTGCTACTAATAAAACAGCTCATCAAGAGTGGGGTGAGGTCAGGGTACCTGGAATTTGCAGTTTCGCCAATAATGCCAGAAAAAGGGGATGTCTTCCTGCTGGTCATCGAATGATTGACACGATTTCGCAAATTTTTAAACAAAATGCTGGATGCAACTTAATTTAGAGTTTCACACATTTTTTCCCTACTGTTCTTTTTGTTCAACAGTATTCGTATTTCACAGCATATTTTTTACAATATTGCTTCTCGAAATGGTAGAACTATATTCTACGGCAGACGCATACACTCTCTACTATATCCAGGGTTCTCAAGTTAGGTTGACCTGCAGTATAACAGCAATGGATGTTAACAACTGGTTCATACAAAATTTATGACATTAAACTAATGCAGTTGATAATATTGAATATAAGTTGTTAATAATATCATTTACCTTTAATTATAGACTGATGAATAGGAAAAAGTATTTATATAAGATAATTTATTGGTCCTTTAACCCTCTAAATTGGTCCCAAAACCCTAAGCTTCCCAAAGTGACTATGAGTAAATGGTATTTTTCTTGATTATGATTTTAAAAGAATATTCTCACTTTGTACCAAAACTTCTCTTCCAATATGCATACTACCTTTTTTGTTTAGATATATTTCAAGATGCATGTCTTTGTATTTAAAGGTATTAACACAAAACTTTTGAGCATATATATATATATGGAGCTTGGACACTTGTTTAACAGATTGTAAAAGAATTTAGTGCATGACTAAATTATTACACAATCAAATATAATCTATGATACATAATTATAATTACCTGACTTTCGTTATGGCCACTGTCAACGAGAACATCAATTAAATCCATACTTTTAGCAAAAGCATCTCGCAGATTAACTCGATGAAAAGAGACGATGCTGCCTTCTCTTCTGGCACGATCAAGGGCTTCTTTTCTCTTGAGGGCTTTGTCTCTTCGCATCTGATTTTGATAAAATTCTGCAAAATTGTTGACAATGATTGGAATGGGCAGAGCAATGACCAGTACACCGCAGACGCAGCAGATGCTACCAACTAGTTTCCCTAGAGGAGTGGTAGGGTAAATATCACCGTAGCCGACTGTTGTCATTGTGATACTTGCCCACCAAAATGTTTCAGGAATGCTTGTAAACTTGGTCTCCTTCTCATCTTTCTCGGCAAAATATGCGAGACTTGAAAATATCATGACTCCAATGGCTAAAAACAGCATCAGCAAGCCTAGCTCTTTATAGCTGTTCCGCAGTGTAAAGCCCAAACTTTGTAGGCCGGTGGAATGCCTGGCTAGCTTCAATATGCGGAGGATCCGCATTATTCTGAATATCTGCACCACCCTCCTCACGTCCTGAAACTGATCTGTCTGCTTGTTTGATTCAATGAGAAATGCCACAAAATACGGCAAAATTGCTAAGAGGTCGATGATGTTAAGGCCTCCTTTGAAGAATTTCCATTTATTTGGGGCTGACATGAAACGTAACACATATTCAAGTGTAAACCATGTTATACAAACTGCCTCAACAACCGCAAGTTTGTGGTTGTCATCTACATGTCCATCATGTTTTTCTTGGAGTGCAGGTAAGGTGTTTAAAGTAAGTCCGATTGTCGATAATACAATGAATAGTATGGAGAGAACTGCTACAACCTGGAAAACATACCATTTACAGTCAAATTTGAGCAGGGGAGGGGATCTGAAAATAAAGGCAAAACATAAAAAATTAAGTATGTAACTAGTCTCAAAAATGGACTCCTAATGGCTTGATGGACCACTGTGATCAGCATGAAAATAAATATAAAACAGCTAAACCATAACTGCAAAATTTGGGAAACATATAATAGCAATATAAAAATAAACACATTGCTTAAAGCTTAATGTAGAAACTGCAATGTTAGTTGTCATCCAAATCATGACAGCTACATCATTTTTCAAAGTATTTTTCCAAACAAAATGGCACACCACACAGAACATAAATCATGCACAATTGCAACACAATTTATTCACTTTAGACAAGATAATTTATAAATATTCACATTTTAAAATAGAAAATATACTGCTGTTCTTCAAATATAATATGTATTAAGCATTTTTGTCCTTTAAAAAGGGAAGTGGTAATTTAAAATTCATGCAAATAATGCTATTCAAAGAATTTTGCAGAATTGATTGCTTTCATTTTGACCAATCATGTAAGGGTAAACTAGGCTAGTACTCATTCACAATATCAAATTGCAAAATAATCTTTCAAACCTTGAGTATGATATTTCCCCCTTTTTGTGATGAAGTTCAAGAATTTTGATTTGATCTTCAAGCTAGTTAAGAGCAACTACTTAAAAATTAATTATACTTCCTTTATTCTGGCTCAATAAAATAATTCTTTTTCTTGAAGATGACTTGGGAAAATAAATAAATAAATAAGTAAAAATGAAGCATTGTTATATATGCATGTTTTTTTGCTAACAAATAATTTAAAAATTGAGCATTAGGATGAGGCAATAATCTGCATCTTTTGTAAGATAAGAAACCAAACAGTTTTTAGAAAATCCATGTACTATGTTTCAGAATATGAATTTCTAAATATCTGATTTAAAATTAAGCTGAATGTCAAGCTTAATGAATGATGTTTAAAACAAACCCTAGATATTATTAATAAATTTGAAGACAAGCCTGAGCTTAATTGATCGACATGCTTTTTAAAAATTTATCTGATCTAAAGTTTTAATCAATGAATAATTATACAATTTACTCAGGTTATTTAGCTGGTTTAAAGTTTAATCCTCACCCCAAATGGAAGCCAGACTGAACACTTGATTCAGAAGATTAATTAAACAGTAATTATAAATCCTCAATTAAAATATAAATATAACTGTAATATGCACACATTAAGCCAATAATTTTATGATATTAGAATCTCATCAGGTAATGAATTATTGTCTGATATTTAACAATTATTTAGCAAATAAAATAATGTTGGCTCTGTGAAGTATTTTTTCATGTCTTATAACTGTGTTGGTGAACCTTTTCGGGACTGCACGACCAAAATTCCACTAAAACCCATTTACTTATCGCAAAGTGCCAACACTCCAATTAAACCTGAAAATGTGGGTTTGGCTGAGCAAAACAATACACACTTGTCTTAAGACTTAAAGAGAAAAAACAAGAAGAGAGTTTTCAATGGTACAAATAACTTTTTATTTAAGGAAATAGATTGGTTTTGCATAATTAATGGGATTTTTGATGTTGTGTACATACTGATAATTCGTCAAACCTTGGCTCACTTTGTTAATTTGAGCACAACACATGCAGCACTCAGCTTATCTGTCAATCTGTTCATGTGTCACATTTCATATAATTCAAAGCTGAAAACAGCTATTCCCGCTCATAAGATGATCTAAACAAAGTAAGAATAGTATCCCAAATATTTTCATTTATTTAAACTTATTTGGCAGAAAATTCCACACTTTCACAATTTCGTCTTCATAACTATCAATTGTGCTGTCCTGTGTGATCTCTTAACACTCCATTTTCTCAAGTGTTACGCACAAATCAGATAATTTTCTTTTCCACGTAGAGCTTTCTTGAAATTCCATTAGCTCCATTTCCAGATTTTCAAAATCCAACCATTATAAGCAAGAAAGATCAAGTTCTTCAAACTTAGATTTATCTGGAGAAGTAAGAAAACACATGGTCGTTTCCCTATTTTGGAACTGTAGAAATCTGTTATTAAAATACTCCTTTGCAGCTGCTATGATGCTCGAAAATTCCTTATAGATTTCTTCATGACTTGAAGGATTGTGTGCAAATTGTGTAGAATTTTCTAGATGCATCTTTAGATTTGGAAAATATTTCAGCTGCCCACTTGCAAGATCTCTTTCAAAAACATGCAGTTTTCTCTCAAATGTTATTATATCACAAAACATCCTTTGTATCATTTTTCCTAAGCCTTGCAGTTGCTTGTTCAGTACCTTGAAGTTCTGTATAAAATCTGTAAAAACATAATGTTGTTAATAAGCCGAACCAAATCAGTGAGCTGAGGATAATCCTGCCCTTTTTCATTCAAAAATAGCCTAATTTCATCCAAGCAGCTTACAACTCTCTCTAAAACCTGTCCTCTGCACAACCATCAGACATTATTGTACATAAGCAAAGTGTTATATTGTGCTTGAACCTCATCAAAAAGTGCATGAAACTGTCGACAATTAAGAACTCGAGCCATTGATGTAATTCAACATTTTGGTGACATCTTTGAGAACATCATCTAATATTTTGCAGCTGTCTCTGGCACAAAGAGCTTCTTGGTGAATGAGACAATGAAACTGAATAATTGGATGCTTTGCTTCTTTAACAAAGAACTTTATGAAACCAGCTGTTGTTTCCAACATGTAAGGCACACCATGACTAGTAATTGAAACTACCTTTTCCGGTTTTATGCCTTGTAAAAAAGCCTCCATCACAGTATTGTAAATATTTATTCCTTGTGTTCTTTTGAGCATAGATGCCAATTTAACCAGCTCTTCTCTCCTCGTATCACCAACAGCATAACGCAAAACTATTGCTAGCCTTGCATAGTCATTTATATCTGGGGCTTTCATCCAAGCACATTGGGTAACAGCTGCCTTTTGCAAGTCAGTGGTGAGTTTCTGACCAATATCACTTGACATCTATTTGCAGGACTTGATCTTTAACAGTATTTCTGCTAAATGGCATCTCAGCGATGCATTGTTTAATTTTGTCCTTATTTGGAAAGTCATGAAAAAGGGAATTACTCCCAGACAACACGACCTCTTTGATTAAATTCCCATCGGAGAGCGCTTTACCACGTTTTGCCAGGCATAGTGAAATTTGAAAGCTGGGCGTTGTTAGATGGTTTGTTTTAGAAAGATAATTTCAGAAACCAACTTTCTGGTAATTACAATTCCTTAATATCCTTTCAATAAACACCTTCCATTCAGCTTTATTAAGTTCGGCAATAACCTTGTGGATGGTGTTAAAGTGCCGTCTGACAGTAGATATGCGACAGACAACACTTTCCCTGCACAAAATGCTTAATACTTTCTTATTATGTTCAAATGAATTTGTCCAGGTCTTCTTGAAATGATCTTCCACTATCAATGTTTAATTTTGCTTTTTTTGCTGGAGTCATTTGTGAGGGTTCAAAACCTGGAGTATAGAAAAGCACAAAATTTAAAAATGAAGCATTAAATATAAATCAGTCACATACTAAAAAGAGGTAACATTATTAGCCAATACTAAGGAACTTGATTTTCACAAATCCGCAGTCTATGGCTGCAGATTCAAATATGAGCAGAGGACAGCCGTAGCCGTTAAACCGGACATCTCTTTGCTAAACTTTAGATTTCATATGATCTTTTTTGGGCTTATTTTGGCTGAACGCATGTGAATAAGCTTGGCTTCGCTACTAAGTTTTCGTGTTTTGCTATATTATCAAATTGTATGTTTTTACATTACGTTTGTACATTCCGACTAAGATATTAAATTAGAATTATGCATAAGTTACCTCAAAATGCTTAGATCTGAAAACTGGAGTCTGTTTAATACTGAAAGTATTAAAATGCATGGGCAGTCTGCAATAAATTTGAATTGGCTTAGCAAACATTAGCTGTTTCAACTTTGGCGTATTCTTTGCCTTATAACAAATAATTAACACTTTCTTATAACAAATAATATGATTGGTGCAAACAATTGAAACGTCAGAAATTGGGTCAACAAATGTGTATATCATTTCTATGGCGATATATGAAAATCTTACAACTAGGCTTAGGCCCTATGCCAGTGGCATTATGCAACAAGTAAGTAAGCGAAAAATTCAAGAACAGAGTAAAACATCTATTTAAATTACATAGTATCATTTTATTCTGATTATTGATTAAGGAAGTAATATTTTAGTCGTGTGCCAGCTGATGGGGCTCTGCATGCCAACTGTGGCATGCATGCCATTGGTTTGCCATCACTGTCCTATAAGGATTCTGTTGTTTAGATGGTTGCAAGTCATTGAATCAAAAATTCAAACTCATGTTTCTTAACAACAAGAAATGGGCAATTATTGATATATGACAAAAACTTTAACAGAAATTATCTCAAGAAAGAATGCAGCAAATTTAACATATGCAAACACATTTTTGTTCTGTTTTGGTTAAATAAAGCATTAAAATCAAAAAATGAAACAAATTGAAGTGATGAAAGTTCTGAATTATTTATGTAGGATAAAACAACAATAAAAAAAATATTATTATGAGATCTGCTAATATATATGATTGTTTTAGATGCCTTTATAAAAAAAAATTGATTAAAAAATGTTTTTTATAAATATTCAAGAAGAAATTTTTCAATTTTTATATCATTTAAATATTTTAGCTATGAGATGAAAAATACAACACACAACTAAGTTTTAAACCTCACATTATATATATATATATTTATGATGGATATAAAATTTTTTATTAATTGAATGCAAAACATAAATAAAGAAACAGACTTCAAAAATTTATAAAATAAATTAAAAACAAATTATATAATCAAGCTATTTAAATTAGATACATGAAAAGGTATTTGTTCTGAGCCATATCTAACAGATAGTGTACCTGTAATTTTATGTGGCTTCATTGTATCTTGTAAAAAACAGACACAACAATATGTTTCTATTCTTATAAAAATTACATATATTTTTTGCAAAAATCTTAAAATAGACATTACAAAAATAAAAATGAAGTAATTACGAAAACTGAAATAAAATCAAGTAACCGAAATGAATGTACAGGGTGTGGCAGCATTCATAGTAGGATATTAAAAACACACCATAAGACAGTAACTGTAATTTATTTATTACCTCTTATGTCAATTAATAGATAAAGGTATGCAATTTACTAATGCGTAAGTAATTGTCTATTGTGTGGATTACTTTTTGAATATGATGTCTGTCAAATGATGTCCCCTCTGCACAACACATTCATCTAAGCGGCGTTGGAAGCTTGCCATAACTTGGCGTAACATATTCCCTGGGACATTGCCAACAGCAGTTCTGATGCGATCCTTCAACTCAGGAATGGTGGCACAACGTGTTTGGAAAACTTCTTGCTTCAGGTGGCCCCCAAAGGAAAATTCTGGACATGAAAAATCAGGAGAGCAAGGTGGCCAGGAAATGTCACCAAAATGGGAAATTACTCTACCTGGAAATGTCTATTGCAAGAAATCCATGCAAATTCTGGCTGTATGCGAGGTCGCTCTATCTTGTTGAAACCATAATTGTTCCACATCCACATCAACCATACCTAATTTGGGAAAAATGAAGTCTTGCAGCATCTTTAGGTAGCGTACTGCAAACAGAACCTGTTGTTAGAAATACACAAACCCCCCTTACAATGGTCCGTCCATCTGGAACTTTCCCATAATGTCCCAAGTTGAAATGTTGCCGAAATAGATGCTGGGTAGCAATAACAAAGTAGTTATTCTTGAAATAACTTTCAACAGCAAAGGCATGATGCTGTGCACTCCACTGATTCATATCCCTATCCCACTCGAAATGGCAGCTCATTAGTACACGAATGTGGCACGAGCTGGCACGCATTCATGCAGTACGTCATTGTACTACGCAAGTCAAATTATGCTATGAAAACTTCCGCACCCTGTATTAAAACTAGTATTTAAAACCAGACGAATCCTTCCAAAATTTAAAGAATAATTCATTATTTTATTAGGCAGAAAACTTACTCAGTTTATAATTCCTCATATTTTGTAAAACCTATAACTGAAGACAATAATCTGAAGAAAAACTGTACATTAAATGAAGGAAAGGCCCTATGCATTTTTTCAGATTTTTCTATTTTTAAGGAAAACCTTTTTCTAAACTTTTAAGCATTACCATAAAATGAGAAAGCAAATACTACAAAAACTTCTGCCAGCAGCATGAATGTAATAAATGAAACCAAGATGACATCGCTTAGAGGTTTTAATGCTTTTATCCAGTTGATAATTCAATAACTTCATCATCTTTCATATAGGAGGAATCTCTATAAAACAATCTTTTGGATATTCGATTAAAAAAGAAACTTTTTTTTACTGATTTTTATTATCACGTACTTAACACTATTATTCACTTCTTTTTTAGCTGATTGAAAATGATACAACATAATATATATTGTTTCTTACGCTTTAGCAAAAACAAACTCATTCAAACTGTGTCTGAATCAACATGCATATAATTGGAATAATATCAAATGCCAGTATCAGACACATGATTATGGGTATTCCTGAACATTTTCACTATCTGCTATCAAAAGCAATAAAATGCATACTCTCCCCCCTCCAGAGGAAAAAATATAGTCTTCATTAAAGAATAGAAACAATAATGTTTTCCCCAGTTTACAATTTCCAAATAAATTAAATTCCTCTTTTCAATTAAATTGTAGTAAAATATCCTTAAATACCTACATAATTTTATGATTAAATTATAAGCAGTCATCAAATTATTCATTTGGCACATATATAAAAAAAAAAAGCTTAAAAAATACGAATAACGTTTTATAATAATAAAAAAAGAGATATGCAAATATTTATGATGCAGAAGCTCCATTAAACCAAACCAAAATATAATGTAGTGTTATTAAGTTACACACTGAATTGAAAGGATTTCCATTCCTTTCTTCATTAGGTTGAAAGTTGCAGGAATACAATTTAAAGCAACACAAACACAGGACAAGCAAAATTCTAATAAAGGCATTTTTTTAAAAAGTTTTGTTTTTTAAATATGTTTTTTTTTTCTTTTTTGATAGTTAATTGCAATTTTTTTTTTTTTTTTTTTTTTTTTTAGAAAACAATTGCATTAAAATTTCAGAATTCAGCAATGATTAAAAAGTGCATGATTTTATTTCAAAATGATATCGTTTGAGATTATAATTTGCTACTTGAAAGTATGTTTTTTTGACTCCAAAATGTATCCTCTAAATTCCTTTCAGCCCCATTAGTGAAAGAGATTAAGTTTTTTTTTTATTTTTTATTTTTTAAGGCCAGCTTTTCAAGGGCAGTCTAGAAATGTGATTCTAACAAGATGAAGCTACAGTTTTGCATATCCAGGGTAATATGGTTTTCATATTAGATATTTTCAGTGAACATCCAATTCAACATATATTTTATTCGAATAATTCTTTGACTGTTATATTTACAGCCTACTTCTAAAATTACTAATAAGTTTCTGGTGCTATAAAATGAGAAAATATATGAGAGGCAAATAATTACTTGTCTCAGACACATTTCTTGACAGGATGATCCACTTTGTTGAAAAAACATTATTAAAAGCTTAATTCAAATTTATAATGAAAACAATATTTTCCCACGTAGAAACATGGAGAATATTAACTAAAAACAAAAAATTAAAAGGTTTTTCATGAGTTTTAACTAATCACAATTTATCTTTTTACAAAATAGATTCATAATATCATATTCCCTCAAATTATGTGAATATATCTTTCTTTCTTTTTTTTGTCTCCTTACATTATAATTCATAAATGTCATTAAAAATTATCCATTTCATTAGAAAAATCAAAAATGTATATACATAAATTGATCATTTTATACTAGAAATGCAGTTCTCCAGATTACTTCATTACGATTGTTGATTAATAAATACCAGATGTATATGCATACTTTCAAGGTTCCTTTTTTGATAGTCAGTTTTTTAAAAATTTTTAAAATTATTTATTATTAATATAATCACTGTTTTAATTATTTTTTACATATTATATTATTTTTATTTCTATAGTACATGACTGATTGATTTCTGCTCAACGTTTTCATAAGTTTGTATGAAGATGAAGTATAGAATAACACAAGTTAATAATCTCAACAGAAGATGATATAAATTAGCAACAAAAATTATATTTCTAATTTTAATCATATAAGATGCTCAAACTTCAAACTGAGGTAGTGGCAATTCGGGTAATTTTTCTGAACATAAAGTTAGATTTTTAATGAATGTTTCCCACAATTATTTCAAATGAATGAAAACACAAAGCTTATTATAATTAAAGAAAGAGTGAAAGCAGAATTTTCTTGCATTGAAGAAAAGTGAGGCTCTACTCTTATATTCGCCCTAAGATCACCAAATGTGGCGATATATGTTCTGTGCTGGTTTTTGGCGCGACTGCAGTGCTGTATGGTGGTTTTGGGGACGACATTGTTTGTATGGCAACTCTTTTGACGTTGAAACTTAACTATTTTGCTGCAGTGGTTTAATTGCTCATTGGTTCGTGTTTTGAAATCACCTATGTTGCAATGATAGACATGTTGGCAAGATTTCAGTTGCATATTTTAGATTATGTGGAAAATAAATTTAGTATTAAAAGGTACGGTGTTGGAATTGTTAACGAGTCTTTTGTTCATGGGTGTGTTTATAAGAATCAAAGTGTATTTTTGGAATTTCTGTGGGACTTTTAAAATGGAGTCCGAAATGCAGAGCTGCTATGAGAACTCGGACGAAGAAGGGCATTTCTGATAGTTCTTGTGTGGATTTGCAGTCAAATGCTTGTTGGTAAAGTATGTGGCTATCAGCGGAGTTTAAGATTTGTCAGCGGAGTTTAAGATTTTGTCAGCAGAGATAAGATTTGGTTTTCGTGTAGTAAGTTAACTTTGTAGGAAGTTTTTATCATTACTTTCGAAATTCTGAATTGCAGAAAGACATGTGATATAGCACAATCGTGGCACTTTTGTTCACAGATGTTGTGTGACTGGCCAAAAATATTTGGCGAGAAATTTGTCACCAAGCGAGGGCATATATAAGAATAGTTCCAAAATGGATATGACTGGACAGGAGAAGGAAATGCAAAGACTAAAAACATAAAATCCTATTTGTGAAAATACATACACTATTTACGATTCAAATGTTAAGTATACTAATTCATCAGAGTTTAAAAAAATAAATGCAAATAAACAGTGATGCCCACCAGTGGCCAAGCTGAGAGCTAAAAAGGACACTGAACACTGGTAGTTCAGTCCACGGTTTAACTCCTGGAAAATAGGTTAGCTGCATGGACATTTTCATGGTTTTTCCCATGCGTGAGATGGATATGAGCCAGTTTCCCCTAAAAAGTCCTCTATGGGGCATTCCCCCCTTTCCGTGTAGTGCCTAATGGCATAGCACATTTTAAATAATGAAATAAACAGTGTTTTAGAAAATGCTAATTTTTCATTAAAACTCCTAATTATTGTATGATAGTATTTAATAAAATTAGAAGTTATAGAAAATATTAGTAAGTGATTATTTTTTTAAAATTTGATTGAAAATAGCTATTCCTTAGTTTTGTGGTCTGATACCCTTCATACTTGCAGTAAC
The DNA here is from genome assembly GCF_044657685.1 of Stegodyphus dumicola. Lineage (NCBI taxonomy): Eukaryota > Metazoa > Arthropoda > Arachnida > Araneae > Eresidae > Stegodyphus > Stegodyphus dumicola. The sequence continues at coordinate 138,674,051 of NC_140776.1, forward strand.
ACCTGTTTTCAGTTATCAAGGATTTTTTTAATATATTTTGTTTGCTTTTTCCCTAAAGACATAAAATCCAATCTTATAATATAACAATAAGGAAGATAAATAGTAGTTCTGTAAAGGGAGTAATAAATATTATGCAGCTAATTTATGAATAGTTGTAACTCATATTACCACCAAACAGTTTAGGGTAAAAAAAACAATAATTTGAGCAAAATAATGAATTCGTATAATTCATATAAATTCGATAAGGTATGAGTCAAGATGATGACGGGCTGTTCCTCTCTGTTTTTTGTTGCGCCATTTGGCTGAGCCCCACATGCGCTCTACATGTTGTGTGTGAACGCCCGTGTTGGGATCCACAAAGTTATATTTGTGATTAACAGTTCCATGCAGAAATCCAGCATTTTTGAACTCACTTGTATTGTATCCTTTCCAGCAATCCGAATAAATGATGCTTCCTTCCTTGATATTTTCGCAAACTTTTTCCATGAGGGTAACGGCGCTTCTGTTAGGTACAGTAACCAAAATAGTCTCTTTCTTTTCTCGGCAAATTCCGCCGAAAACCCAGTGCTGTGGTAGTACACGCCCAGTGTTATTTTTTCTTTTTACAAATAAACTTTCGTCTAAACACATACGTTGCCTTAAGTGGGGTCGCTAAATTTGGCAATTTATGCGAATTTTGGCCTGGTTGCGTTAATACATAAGTACCAAATTTTTTTATAGAGGCTTAGAGTTCTCTCAGCCTTTTTAAAAAAATAAATTAAAAATAAATTTTTTATTTATTTTTTAAAATAAATAAATTTTAAGATTTAAAAATAAATTTAAAATTAAAATCTTTTTAAAAATACATTAATTTTTTTAATAAAAATTTTTCATACAGGAAACACATTGGTTTTGGGTTAACAAGTGGACTTAAATTTAATTCTGCAACATTTAACTCATATAATAAAGGCAAGTATAATTTCAAAGTCATTTTTGTAAGAAATTTTGAAAGATTTGAAAGACAACTATTAAAATTTCATTGCAGTTTCCAAAAAATAAAAATAAAAAAAGCAGTGCAAAGACTCACAGATGCAATTTAACATCTTATAACAGCCACCAGCAACAACAATTGCATGCAATTTCCTCAGCAATGAATATATTTGCCACTCATCCATCGCAGACATCGTGCAGGAGAAAGAGGGGCATGCAAAGGCAGTAACATCTGAAGCTTCTGTGACAACACTGTCGTTTCTCTGCCCATTCCAACCAACATCGAATGACGACATTGAAGGCGGTGGTGAAAGAAGATACGCTGCAGGTTACTGGAAAATAAGTGAAACACTTGAACAAAATACATTTTACAAAAGAAAATAAAGCACTGCAGGCGAGCCAGCACCAATGTTCCACAACAGAATAAGCGCGACACATACCACATTTTGTGGATTAAAACTTTGGATGAAATAGTAACCAAACATATACTTCAGACAGTAAATTGGAGTAAAGCATTCAATTTAATTTTTCTCAGTGGTCCCCTAGCCTTTACAAATGACCTATAAAACAAGAAAACAGATTAAACACAGTTTTGATACATCAGTATTCTGGAATTATTATTTGACTTTCTTCCAAGTGCATAAATTAAAGATTGCAGATTTTAGTGTTACTCTTAGTATTGCCTGATTTGGCTAAGCCTTAAGCGTACTATCTTTGAGGGACATGAGCTACCCAAAACTATTATTTTAAGGGCAATTAATTAATCTACTGATAACTATTAAGACTATTATCTGAAATACAAGAGTTTTTTCACTTTATTCTTTCAGAAATGAAAACAAGAAAAAAAAAAAAGTGCTATTAAATTGAATTTTTTTCATTACTTAAGATTTATCCTTTCCAACATTATAAGCATACTATCATTTGACAATTCCTATTATTTTTGCTCGAGTTAGGAAAAGTTTATTCATAATCAAGTTTTTATGATGTATGCATTTCTTAGACACCAAGCTAGGAGAAATGAAAGGTTATGTGCATGGGTCTTATCACATATACAAAATTAAAAATGACAAAAAAAGGGGGGAAGACAAGAGAATCAAGATGATCAAAACCATGCAAAAAAATAACCCTTGTTTTAATTTAAATCCAAAATAAAGAAGCATTTTACATTTTAGCTGGTGGACATCAAATGCAGCTTATTCTCCTTGCTCAACTTATTCTGTATAATTTTCAGGCTGGGGGGGAAAGAAGAAGAAGAAAACAATGAAGTTAAACAACATGACTCACTCTGGCGGCCAATGATGATGTTGGTTTTTCTAACAAATCCCACAGACATTTTCTGTAGGGTGCACACCTTCCGAATCCAAAGTCTTCTTCTTCTCTTTGTCTCAATGATTCTGCTTCTTTCCTCATTTCCTCATAAACATGTTCTTTTTTCTGATGATATTTATGCTGGCAGCACGATTCGAGATACAATTCATCTATTCCCCAATACTCCAAATCATCACTGAACGCCAATACGCACATTTCCTCCACAAGATGAAGTTTTCCGGTACGATAAAAATTAACTACAGCACTAAAAGAACGAGGATGGCGATCAAAAAAGTATTCGTTGTCAATCAAGCTGTAATCATCACACAGTTCCATGATAGCTTCATGGGTGTTGCATTCTCTAAGTCTACCAAGCCTAGTGTGAGGTAGGCGTTCTAGAGTGGTCCACAAAACCTCATGTTTGACACCTCCCACGTTGATGACAACACGACGATTTAGCGCTTTGCTCCGGATAATCATGAACGACTCTGGAGGGAGAGACGACATGGACCTGGAGTGAGCGCGGTTCTGTTGCTGTATATGTTGCTGTTGAGCACCATATTGTTGCAACACTTCTGCAAACTGAGGCTGGGGAGTCATTGTTGGATTAGGCTGAACTGAAGGGTTAGGGGTGGAGGCGCTTTGTTGCGTTGCTGGCGTCAATGTGAAAACTCCTGAGCTCGCCTTTTCCATTTTGTCTGAACCAGTCATCCTCATTGCCCTCCCCGCCTAATGAACGGGAAAGGAGGGCTGAAGCCACAGCCAACAGTCACACTGACACATAGAAAAGACAAGCTACACATAAGTTTGGGTTAGTTTCGGGGGTGTGCACGTTTACGACACTTCATAATCCCATATTATGTAACTGGAACAGACAGTACTTTGAATTCCAGAAAATGAGTGATTACATGCCTTGGCATTATGGCAGTTCCAGAAGACCACATTGATGATGACTGCCTATAAAAAATGGTAATAAAAGTTTTAATTTTTTCTTTGTTACATTCAAATACAGTAACAAAATGAGAACATTTTCTTTTCTTATTTAAGTATCATAAAATGCATAATTTTAAACAATAATGCCTATTAAATAGTATCTGAATCTTGAGACATGCAAAGAAATATATTTATAACTGTAAACCACATACTAAAAGATATCTTTTTGAGTGCATTTAAACAAAGGGGGGGGGGAATGAAGGAAATAAGGAAAAGGATGAGAAATAATCTATCATTGCCAGAGAGAGAGAGAAATGTAATGGTGATAACTGATTTAATGTACTATCTGTATTTTTCTGATGTCTTTTTAAGATGAGAATTATTGAAGCATTTTATAATTATAAATAAGCACCTGGTCCTCCATTTTAGTATGTTTAATAAAATGAGGTCAGTTAACAGATCTAAGTGGCTACTTAGTATAGTAATGTTAAAAAGCTTTTCTTTTTTAACCTTGATACACCAGAGTTAGTTACTCAACTTTTACAGTAAATTAGATAGTCCGTAACATATGTTTTTACAATTGGTTGTCTTTCAGGTTTTAAACTGCTGTTACAAAAGGTTACTTATTCTTTTTAACATTTTCAAACTTTGTAAAAGGCACAGGTACTTTTCAGTTTTGCTGGCGCAAACAATAAAGTCGCCAATAATGATACAGATGATGCCAAACGGAATATCTTCACTGGTAACCTTTTACGCTTTATTTTCAAAACAAGTTGCAGCCATTTCTTATCAGAGTGATTGTTTTTTTCAATACTGGCATACAATTACATAGAATTTTTACAATTTTTTTTAGTTAAATTTCATGCTCTAAGACCACTCACAGTGATTAAGTCAATTAGGATGCAATCACACCGCTCACCGGAAGGCGAAAATATAGAAAGGCAAAATCAAGAGTTAAATTCATCAGTTCTAATGAGAATGCACTAGCGAAGTAAAGCACTGTGGTTTTACATAATTTATGAGTAAGCCATTCATGCAAATTGAAATAATTCTTGCATTTAAACTATTATCCCAAATTAAGATTTAACTTGAAATTAATGTAGATAATTACTGAGAGAATTAGATGTTTGTAGGGTAGTTTACGTGAGATGAGATCACTTGGGGTCACGTGATAAGAACTGGCAAATCAGGATGTTGAATAATGAAAGCATAGTAAATTCTTAAATTAATGTCTTTTTACAAATTTATTGTCGTTATTTATTGGCTTTTTACAAAATTTTAAACCATATCAAAATAAAAAATCTTAGAACTAACATTTGTTAACATTTTTTATGTGTATAGTGTATGCTGTCGCCAACAAAGTCTGCCTGGCGAGACTTGCGCCAGCGAAACGGAAAAGTACCAAGGCATGATTTAGAGAAGTATTTATGACTAGAAGTGTTACTTCTTATGATATTACATAAAATAATAAATGTTTATTATACATGTCCTTGGGATTCTCAAAATTGATATATATATTCAGGAATCAAAGGTTTTTCATCTTTACATTTTCTTTCTTTCTTGTTTCTTGATCACAACATTCAAAGAGTAAGCAAAGTTTTCAAAGATGAAAAGCAAAATTGAAGGCTTCTAAAATTATAATTTTGCTAACTTGACAAACTGGTAAGAAAAACAATAAGAGAAATAAGAAAGCAAAGTCAGTTATCAACATTATTTAAAATTTCTGTCAGAATATTTTTATAAAAAATCAATAAAATAAAATTAGTCAATTAATAAGCTGTTTGAAAACATTTACTTACTTTAGTGAAGGAACACAGAAAGTAAAATAGGAAGTCTAACATAAGTCTTTGAATTTCTTATAATACAGAGAGAAATGATTAGAACAGTTAAGTGTTGAATTAAATTTTTTTTCTCATCAATTAAAAAAAGATACAATTTAGTTTTTATGAAAAGATGAAAGACTGCTGCTGCTTTTTAGGTTAGTTAAAGCAAAAATCAAGAAATTTTAAATGCACAGAAGTAAAAATTAATTAAATCGATTCCTTTAAATTTTATGATATTTTTTTGGACATAAAGCTTTAATATAATCATATTCTTATATTTTCCCTGATATTTGTGTTCATCTAAGAAAAGTAATATATACAAGATACATTGCAAGAATTCTAAACTTATAATTTTAAAACAGCAAGAGTTTTACCATTACCTTACACCTAAATATTAAAAAAAAATTTTTTAATAAAAAATTGCTCATAAATGTGACAAGGACAGTTACGTAAATATATACTCATACCTCTCAAAGCAATTCTTCATATACACAGTTATAATAAAACTTAAGTGAGATTGTCATTATATTATTAATGTAATTATTCACTAAAACGTACACTGATATAGAAATTAGATGACAAGAAAAATAACTACGTCAAAAGATACACAAGAAGATAGAAGGCAAATGAGTATTTAATTATGAGTTTATGTCTTGCTTAGATTCAACAGAAATAGAAAAATTAAATGAACTTAGCAGTAAAGTTATAAGAAATGTAAGTGTAGTTAAAAAGAAAGTAACATCCTGATTACTAAAATAATTATATACATGTTTATACTGAAAGATAACAGTTAAGGAAATTGTATAATATTGCATTAACTGCAGAAAGCATTATTAAATTTGTTTTAATTACACTGATAACAGGATTAAGCTACTTGCTATTGTTAAGTGAGTCTTAGATCTGTTAAAAATGAAAATCATATTGAAAATGCACTGCTGGCTGTGGAGAAATGTTGTATTTACTAAAAAATAAGACCTTCCTTATATTTTTGCATAAATTTCAAGAAATAAAAATGTTGGTGAATACTTGACAACACAACATGGCTCTGATTAAAATGAAAAATAAGTTGCTTAATTAAATACAACACTTTGTTATGGTGTAGAAAGAAAAACTAGGAAAAGTTAGTAACATTGCTAATTAGTATTTGTTTTTATATATATATTAGTGAACGTATTAGTTGATACAGGCTTAAATAGAAATCATTCAGCTCAATAAGGCTATTATAACTAGTAGTAATTACATAGGTTATATATGTGCTAATTACCTAGTATGTTAATTTTACACTTAAACAAAGTAATTATTCTATATAATATGATAAAACTCTTTTCTTTTATTCTGATATTTCCTTTATCAAAATACCCATTTTAGACCAAAAATACAACACAAAAAGTGATCATATTTTTGTGAATATATGTTCTTAATATATTTTTTGCTTAATTTAAAAGCAAATAAAATTTACATAAAAAAAGCTTTTCAACCTGAAGACCTCTGCAAGCAGTTAATTTTGTTAATAAATCATTTTAGCAGAATACTGGATTTTGAATATTACATATATAAATATATAATGTTTAATAATAAAACAATTAATTATATTACATGAAATTAAACCCCCCCCCCTTGGAAAAAAAAAAAAAAAAAAAGAAATCATACTTAAGAAATGCAGCAGAGTAACAATTGCATAAAAGTACAATATTTACATAATGGAAAAAAGTTTTATACAAATACTCCATGAAAAATATATAGAAGATAGTATATAAAAATATACTGACATTCCTAAATAGCAATCAATCTAATTCTCAGCAATTTAATAAAATTAAGAGCAATGAATTAAACATAGAGAGATCAATGGAATTGCAAACTGTTCATAGCAATTTTTAAAATAAGTAATATTTCAAAATCTAAATGGCACATATTTTTTTAAATAAGTAATGCTCCAAATATAAAGGGCACATATTATGAATACATTCATATGAATGCATATCCTTTTTGAAAAATTTAAAACAAGAGAAAAAAAATTGTCTTAATTTTACAACAAAAAGTTTAATTCTGAAGTGTATAAAATATTAAGGAGACTTTCCCCCCCCCTTAAAAAATTAAAGGTACAAACAGAGAAACTTGTTCTCATTTTATAAGAAAAGGAACTATTAACTGTACAAAAATTTTAAGATAATAAATCTAGTTCCAGAGGAATCAAATTCAAATGTTAACTTACATTCAGTATTTTGTGTCAGAAATAATAAACTTGTATACATTAGATTTACTTATTTAGTTAACTTCAAATCTTGTAATTCTTACAATTTTGATGAATGAGAGTATTTTATTTCATACAACTTATTCTGATGTTTTAATTCTGTTATAAATTAATTTTGAAAATATCTCTGAAAAATATAGTAGTGTTCCACTACATTTAAATTTACTATTTTGCTCATTTGTAATACATAACAAAAATTTCCTCAACTTTTGAATGGTAAAAATTTTGGCTCTATCCATGAAAAGCTGCATTTTTATTTGCTGATATTCAGTCAGATCAGTAAAGACGATACAATGATAACACATATTAAAATAACAAGATAATATATACCAAATGATTCAAATCTTGTCACTGGATAAAGGTGATGATATCTCTCAGAAATTAAAATTATCAGCCATATGTTCTATACAAGAAGCATATTGACTAGGTATTTAACTAATAAATAAACTTATTTAAAAATTAATCAGCACATAAAGGTAAATACAAGAAATGACATGATAGTTAAAATAGATTAGATAAAAAATTATTCTTAAATACTTTTTGTAAATCTGCTTTTTTTTTTTAAAGGGAAATAATTACAAAGCTGTTTAGACAGAGAAAATAATTTACTGCCACATTAAATAACAGAACATTTACAAGCTAAATAACAGGATGCTAAAAACATTTATTTTAGAAACCTACTGAAAGAGTATTTAGAATAAATTATACAATGGAAGTAAAATCATAATAAACATTCGATTTCTTTATATGTAAATAAACCTTCCTGCTCTTAAGAACTGATAGACTTTCAAATACTCATGGGAATACATATTATTTCTGAGATATAAAAATATAAAGACCAGAAAACTACTAAAATATGGGAACAGCTATGTATACCACAATATTTTTTTTTTAAATATGGCATTATTTATATTATTTAAAATGTTAAATAACAAGGAAAATTATAAATTTTTTATACATTACCACTTATGTACTTTGCATTACAATTCAATTAAAATTACTTTAAATTTTTTCATTCAAAATAAAAAAAAAAAAAATCTTCCACTTACATTCATAATATTTGCACTCAGTGAGATATATATCTAAAAAGAAAAATCTTTCTTCCAAAAATGAATCATTTATTTCATAAATGTCACATCACTGGATTAATCTACCTAATTACAGGCTTTCTGAAACGAAATAGGACACGAATAAACAGAGGAATCACATATTATAAGATTTCTACCAGCTAGGTAAAAAGAATCATCATTGCTAGCAAAGGGTTGAGAAAAACAACAACAGCATCTGCCGGTTCATCAGTTTGAAAACTGGATGTTCATTACGATCTACAATCGATAAACACTGCAGCTACATCCACCTAAATCTTAAAAAATTCTTTGACTATTAGGTTCCATTCAACTGATAATACATACTATTGAACGCTCAGTTAAAATCACTACATGTTTATACAATAAATAAATACGGAATGGAGATTAAATACCTCGATCCTTCGTTATCAAATCCACTCTCTCAGCTGCTTCCTTGAACCGAAGCATCCATGATACCGTTGAGCGGATACGAACTGCGCCAAACGTTGAACACGGCAACAAAGAATCTTGCGGTCTCCGGTATACAGAACATCATCAATAGAATGTGCCAACGATAAATGCACACGAGATCTTCGCCCTTTATAGTCAGTGAACGAAATTACGAAACTATTCTTCGATGAGGGAAGGGGAAGATATAATAAATACTGACTAGATGGAGCAACAGCCTCACTGCCTGACGCTTACTACTCTACTGATACACTTGCCATCTCCACAGGTTAAGAGAATATGTCCGTTGCTCTCCCAGCGCTCTTCTCGCGAATCCTCTGCTTTTTCCGGCTCCAGATCGATTAGAACTTAACAATGTTAACGTGTGCGTTTTACTATACAAAAATGTGACAATCAAAGTTTTTAAACAGATTATTTCAATTATATTAATTTTATCGTAACTTTGGCGCTTCAATAATTTAATTGTCAATAAAAAAAAAAAAAAAAAAAAAAAAAAAATGTTAGCTGACGATACTTTTCTCCTTACTTCCAAAAATGTTTGTAGAGATCTCATCAGCTTCTATTAGGAATGACGAAATTTAAATCCCGTGAAAGGGAAACAGTGGCGTAGTTACAATTTTGCCGCTCGGGGCAGTCCCTGAATTTGCTGCTCCTCTTAATACACAAACAAATAACTACAAAAAAAGTCAAAACGATATGCTGGTGAAAAAAATTAAAACTCTGCTCTAATTTTTTAAGAAAACTTTAATTTCAATATTTTAAAATTATCTTATTATTTTGCTCGTTTTTTTTGCTTGCAAAACCACAGTCATTTAGTAGAGGTCTATTCGATCGCTCCAGATCGCTTCAGTTACAATAGACAATAGAGAAAGAATTCTTAACTATAAAAGTATACATTTGCAGTATTTAAATACGTCTTAAATGATTATTTAGAAAGCGCTTCTCACAACTAGCGACACTAACAGCAACTGAAAGAAAAGTTCGCACTAGTATTACAATATTTGGAACTTTGTTCTAGAGATCATATTTTAGAATAAACTGAAAAAATTCTAAAGCCTGCAAGCTTTGATAGCATTAAAAAAGATACAACAAAAATATGTAACTGTTGAAATTACTTGGCGATTTCTTTGAATATTATATTTACAGTAAAAACTCTTTTCCTTAGTTTAATTACGTATGGCAATTTAGAATCTAATTATTCTTTACCTGTCTCCACCATCCATCTGACAAATTCCTATAAAATAATGTTTCGCAAAAAATTTCCTCTTCAAAAAAGGAGCCACTCGGGCGGACCGTCCCTCTCTAGCTATACCACTGGGAAAGCGCTAACCTAGAATATTACTATTTTTCGCAAGGGCGGGATTGACACACATTTTCGGATTTGTTTGAGATAAGTTTGTTTTATTTCAAATTGCAAAGGAAGAAAATAGAGAATGGAAATTAAAATTCTTCCTTTAACCTCAGGGTCTTATTGTATGAAATATGACCTAAACTCTCGCCAAAGGTCTAAGACTAAGTTGAAATTTCTTAAAATAAATAATAAAAATAAAATAATAGCTTATAAATAGCTTTAAGTTAAAATTTCTCATAATTTCCTCCTCATAAAAGCAAAGAAGTGGGTAAAGTCGCCCCCCCTTCCATGAAAAAAAATGTTTGCTCAAGAAAAAAGAATAATGAAAAAAAATGATTTCCCGGAAAGTTTGATCGTCTGACACTGAAAATTCTCATTTGAAAATTAAAATTTGCCGCAAAAATAAGTGGGAGAAGTAGATGTTTAGCCTAGGGACCCCTTTCCGCCTCAAGCGATCTTACATTAGTCCAGTTTGGTGCTTTTAAAAAGTTCATAACTTTTTATTTTCTAACAAATATCAGGCATTCAAGGCTTTACATTTTCAGTTTTGGTTCGAGAACTAAGGTATCCTTATTTATTATTAGCCCAAAAGAGATATTAGTCTCGAAATACGACTTTGCGTTGTTTCGAGATTCATTATTTCATTTTCATTCGAGTCCGTTGCTATTCATTTCCCGATGTGTAACGTGTATACGAGCCAGGTTACCTTAGAACGTCCTCCACGAAGGCATCCCTCCTCTTAGGCAGATAGCCCTAGTGTGCTTTGCCATAATTAAATACACCAAGCACACTAAACACCGTTGCTATTCGCAAAAACCTAAGCTGTTATTCTTTCATAATTAATCTGTCTGTCAGGATTTAACAAGCAGCAGATAATGCAATAGACGCAGGTCTTAAGAATATTATTTTTTTATTTTTCAATCTCATTGATTTAAAGAAAAGTGCGTTTAGCTCATGACATATTTAATTTAAAACATTAAATATTTTTACAGTTACAGTATATATTTTCACTTTTAAATATACAGACGCTATATAACGTTTCCCTGTTATTCTGAATGCATATTCACCTAATATCCTATAAAATGTTTCGCTAATCGACGGGGGCCATCTTTATCAATATTTACTGAAACATATTAAAATTTGAAAGAGCTCTTCCAAGCGATTGTTAAAACCTGAACTCTTTCGGATTTTATTTTTCAATTATTTGTACTTAATTTAACTGAATTTATTTTTATCTCTTTACAGCTTATTTAAATTCAGCTGTGCAATGCTTTCGTTTTAATTAAACTTCCTGATGGCCTTCCATAAGGCTGTGGCATTTTGAATTTTAAAAATAAGTCCTGAAAAGCATAATTTAAATTGCCTTTTTTTCTTCAGCAGATTGACACATTTCTATGTTCAGTTGCTTTCTGCTCCTAATTTGCATGCAGCTTTGTTAGAATTTTCTTTTGGCTTGAAAGCAAGCTGCCAAACGCTGTGTCGTTTTTTTTTTTTTTTTTTTTTTTTTTTCAACATTAAAATGAAAAGATCGAGTAGAAGCTTTATTTATTTTTGTCAAAATTTTATGAACCACTGCATTTAAATTGTAAATTTGTTAAACAGTTTTTTTAAATACATTTAATAAATTAAATGCTTTTGAAATTTAATTCCGTATTAATTTACGGAATGCTTTACTGATATATATATATTTAGTTATTTTTTTTAATTCTGACACCAGTTGTTAGGTTATTTTCTTCCTTCACGTTCGTGAGGATTTGGAGTTAATAATGACGGCACTTGATGATGAACTATCGAAACACACTTTATTTAGCCAATATTGATCAGGACAGCTCCGAAGTCACTTTTTACAGTCGTCAAAGGCCTACTATAAACACGCTGGAACAATCAGCGACACAGCCTTCACACTGTTAGGCAATAACGGCGGAGACAGCTTCACTGCAAAGCACCAGAGTACAGTTCTCGACTCTAGTCGGACGTTCTCGGAACTCCACGTACTCTCGAGACTCTCCACGCTACAATTCGCGATGAACTCAACGACACACAGAGCACAGCTCCCTACTTTTTCGGTTCAGTCATTCTCGGAGCTCAACACGCTCTCTCGACGATGCACTAACCGCGATACATTAAGAGACTCTTCGATGCACTCGACGACCCACTCGGCACTCGCTGCCCGGCTGTCAAGTTGATCGATTCCGCACGGACTATCTCGAGACTAATTATCTTGCACTCTAGACGAGGCACACACTGACTCGCCTTCTCGACGAGGCACTCCCAATGACTGACTATCAGCTCACTAATACCACTTCTGACTGCGGACAGGCAGGGTTTATATAGCTTTCGGCTTGAGTTCGAGAACATTCTGGACTAAACCGGTAAGAATTCGTTCCAGAAAGCTCTCCATCCGCCCATGACATGTCGCCAATTATCACCAAATGGACGATTTCTCGCCAAATGTGGCAACTTTGCCTTCTCTTGCTATTTTATAGCAACCCTAAACCTGCTTTGCGGGAAAGCTATCCCACCGCGTCTGTGCATTTCGTAACAATATATATATATTTGACTAAGCAGCAAAATTTTTATAGGTTTTTAAGAAAGCTTTAAAAAATACCATTTTGATAATTATTTTATTAAAGTTTGTGTATGATCAAGTTTCCAGGCATTGGCAGTAAAAGAAAAGGTTGAATGAAAGAAAGTTTAAATCTGCACATGAGGTATTCATTAAATATTTAAAACGGCAACTAAAAAATAAGTATAAATCTTTTTGAAACTTGAAGTTTTCAACTTCTTTCTTTAAAATGAGAATAAATGAATATAAAAACCAGAATACTAGTTGCTTTCAAAACACAATTATACGAAAGTGATCCAAAAATCCCTCATGTCAAATTTTTAATAACTGCGAAAATTTCGAATTTGATATTTATAAGGTATTTCTCCCGTCTTAGCATGCCTTCGCGGTGTAGTGGTCTGCACGCTGGACGCGTATTCCAGAGGTCTGTGGTTCGATTCCCTGCAAGGGTGTTGCTAATTTTTCATCTTGCCTGCTTTCCCCCAAATAATAATAATGATAATAATAATAAACCTAATGTCTCTACAATGAAAAAACACCGCTTATACTGATAAAGTATATATCACTTGAAACTGCAGTTGCAGATTATGCTGTCAATTTTAAAAACTGTTTGTTTGGCGTAAGTTGGAAATTAGTTTTCCCAAATCAGAATGAATTTTTACGATTGAGTATTACTTCGCAGTACATTCGAACGGAAAAGTTGTTTGGAAACTTTATAAGGTATTTCTCCCGCCTTCCTAGCTTGCCTTCGTGGTGTAGTGGTTCTGCACGCTGGGCCGGTATTCCAGAGGTCCATGGTTCGATTCCCGGTGAAGGCGATTGCTAATTTTTCATCTTGTCTGCTTCCAAAAATTCTAATGTCTCTACAACTTCATTGAACGTTTTGTTACGGAACGTTACAAGAATATTTTATTACGGTAAAGTGTTTAAAAAGACCTTGCCAGTGGTTGTGAAACTAACAAGACAATGATTTTCAGCTTTGTAACCTGACTACGAGAAACTGAAAGAGTTCACCATATGAAAGAAAGTGGCCGCCCGTCTACTTTGAGTTCAGTCAAAATGAAAGAAGTCAGGAATAAAATGTTGTAATCATAACAAAGAGCGTGTGAAAGATGATATTACAATCAAATTTATAATTCTTGAAGTAATGCTCAATTAATAAAAACTCGTACTGCTAAAAAAAAAAATCTCATATCCAAATTGAGGTAAATAAATGGTTTTTAAACATAAACAAAAATTAAAATTTCAAGTGATATATTACTTATCAGCACAGAAGTGACATTGAAAATATCCATTTTGAAATTTCTTCAGTTTTTGAGCGTTTGATGCGAGCGATTTTTAGATCCCCACTAGTATTAATATAAAGCATGCAAATTATAAACGTATACTTAGACTACGCAAAATTCAACTTGATCTTGATTTCGGTGTTAAATGAAAACTCTATTCAGTTTGAATGAAACTGAATTTTAGGTATATTGTATGCAAAAATATTCCAGATAACATAAGAAATATTACATAGATATGTAGACTACGTGTGTGTTACAAAAAACATATATTAAAAATATTTATTGCTAATTTAATAACTGGAAATACTAGATAACTATAAGCTATCCCAGGTAGGTTATTAAAATGAACCCTCTAAAAAAGGTTTATTTAAAAACTTAGCGTGGAAAAAAAAATGCATAATTCCTGCATATTGAAACAATACGTAATTATATCTTTTTATGCCTACCGTAATAATTTTTACTTCCTTGTAATGACTGTTCTCGAATCCATTTATCTTTTATCACCTTTGCAGGTATGTATAGAATAAATGATTCTTTTTTTTTTTTTTTTTTTTTTTTAACGGATTGTAAACTGGATTTAAAATGGGTTCAAAAGGGATTTTTTTTTTTTGTGTATATATATTTATCTCGCATATAATTCAAAAAGAATTTTTTAGCAGCAAAACTTCGAGCATGAAACCGCTATAATATTTAGTTGTGTACATCCCTTTTTTATTGCAACCGGCGCATATATATATATGCACTACTGGGCATAAAAATTGCAGCACCATGAAGGAAAGCAAATACAAAAAAGATATTTATTGTACGTAAAAAGTATAGCATGAAGACAAAATGATTAAATCTGTAAGCAGTATGGGGTGCTTACACAGGTGCGAAATTAGTGGAAACAGCTGCCAGTCCTGGCAGCTAAAACGGCCCTAAGCCGGTTAGGCATTTAGTCGAACTGTACTTGGATGACAGAAACGGGACACTCATTTCATGCTGCTTCAAGTCTACGCCACACTTCATCAACCGTATTAGCTGGAGAGGCGTGGCTGGCTAATGTCTCAGCAATCCATGACCAGATGCTTTCAGTGGGTGACAGATCTAGACCGTGCAGGTCAGGGCAGCAATCGGATATCGGGTCGTATTCCTTTCATTTGTAACCCTGTGTATCGAAGAAGGTCAGAACACGAAGTGAAACATCGTGCTCTGACCTTCTTCGAAGATTTAGTCTTGCATTATCTTGTTGGAAGATGGTGTTTGGCAGGCCTCGAAGAAAAGGCACAACTACTGGAAGTAACATGTCAAAAATGTATCGATTTGCGTTCAAACTACCGTCGATCAGAACTAGAGATGTGCATGTCGTGTACCCAGTGACTGCCCAAACTATCACACCAGGTACAGAGTCCATATGCCGATATCGAATACAAGCAGGTGACGTGCGGTCTCCTCGGATCCTCCAGACAAGTATACGGCCATGAGAATACTCTTTGCAGAACCGAGATTCGTCTGAAAAGACGACATTGTGCAACTCCTATATCCAGCTTTGTCGTTCGGCGCACCAGATTCGCCGTCCCTCTCTATGCTGCATTGTCAAGGGATGCCAAAGTAATGGTCGCCGTGCCGATATTCCATGCTGCTGCAAACACCGATGCCCGGAACGAACGGATACTGAAGGTGCTGTAAACATGCCCATTTCCAGACTAACAGTCCGTGATACGGTTGTACGGTTTTGAAGGGCTGACCTCATAATATATCTATCTTCTCGAGTGTTAGTCATATGGCAGGGCGTTGAGATCCTGTATGCTGTTCAGCAACTCGTTGATTCCATACTCGCATGACGATGTTTGGATGTCGACCAGTTCGTCGGGCGATATCATGGAGCGTTAATCCCCACTCTCGATAGGAACGATCCTGCCTCCATCGAATTCCAACGCTGCTGGTATGCATTTCTTCTTATTCGAGGAGTAACACGATATTTTGAGCAAACTTACGAAGTGCTTTCCGAATGAGATATCCAATACTCAACGTTTCTTTTATGCTGTGATTCGGATATTATTTCTCCTTCCTGCATCGTCTTAATGCGCTGAAATACTAATCATTTGCATGTACCAGCCTGGTTTTCCTTTCATATGATTTTGACGTTCGTCAAATCATTCCTTCCTGGTGTTGCAATTATATACATATGTATTCAATAAAAGCAAATTTTAGAGAAGTATTGACGTAGGGACATTGAGACGTAGAAACGCAGAAACACTGTGGGTAGATACTTGATGCTTAGAACATCGATCCATATAATATTTAAGTTGACATTTGTGGCCACAATTCACTTGGCACTCTAATCGTGCCTATTTCCAAAACATTTACATTTTTTATACTTTTGCGATAGGAAGGAAGCCCAGCAAAATTACGTCTAAGCAGCATAGAGAGAGAAGCTAAAGTCAGTAGTTATCCAATATGAAAGCTTATCGAGAGAAGATTTTGGTTTAGGACAGAAAAATTACATTTCCCAATTAACTACGTCATCAGTGTTACGCAAGCTTCGTGGCATAGATTAATCTAAAAATGATTCAGTCCAAACATGTTATTATTATATTTAGAATGAAGACGGGAGTTATAGGGCTTTTATTAATTTATTATTTGAAAGATAGATATTTTATATTTTACATATTTATAAGATAGAAAAATAAATAACTGATGATTGAATTCTAAAAAATTATTATTATAAGAATTTTTTTTTATTAAAAAGATTATCCTGTTCTAGGAAAAATTGTTAAGGAATTAATTTTGTGTTATATAGTAGTGAAATGTAAAATCTGCAGAAAATATTTTTCTAAAGGGGAATCAAAGTTTGAAAAAATATTTTTATGAAAGAAACAAAATCTTGTCAATGTCAAATTAAAAAAAAAAAATAATAATTTTGGACAAATAACGAAATGTAACTTTCAGTGCTGTCTCTCCGTTCTTTACTTGGGAAAGTTGAAAAAGTAAAATTAAAAGAAGTTTGACTTCTGTACCATAAAAATTGACCGTGATTTTAATTTCCCAACTTTCTAATTTTTGACGTTATTTTTAAGTTGCCTTGAGGGATTGGTTAATTAAATTATAATAATTCAAGGAAGTAACTTAAAGTGCAACAAAAAGGTGTGTGTAATTTAATAGGCCGTACAAAGAAGTTATGTGGTGTCCACATCAGATTTTATTTTATTTCTTTTTATTTGAAGATAAAAATAAGCTGTTTACGATAAGCAGTGCACAGAATAAAAATTACAAGAAGGGGAAAAATGCATTATTGTGGATATGAAAGGATATAATATATGTTAGAATACTAACTTAAGGGAAATGATAATACATTAAAGCTCCTAATTTCAGGACTGTGATGCATTTGTTAACAGTAATAACAATATTCTGAAGAGAAATGCTCAATTGAGAAGTGCCGGAGCACTGTGGGTGGCCAATAGAAAACGGTTAATAAAAGTAAATAAATAAAATAATAATTAATAAAGCAATAAATAATAAGCAATTTAGAATTAAGGCAAATGTAAAGAAGTAGATAAGTACATTAGCACTTTAAATTAAATTAATGAGAATAGTAAATGTTCTTGGTAATATTGGGAATTAATTATATAATACAGTATCCGAGTTTATTTTATTTGGTAGTCTGACTGGAGTTTCAAAATCGCTCAAAAACTGAGAGCTACGGGATCCAGGCTCTGGCAGGTTCGAGTGAGTTTCAGCCCTGTGAATTGCGCAGCACAGTATAGTAGCAATATACAAGGTGTTTCCGAATTCGACTGACAAAATCGGAGGGATGACTGTGGGCATCAAGAGGATGAAAAGTTACCATAGAACATGGAGTCGCATCGTATTTAGCAGGGCAAAATCGCAGAAATAGACGTCCAGACGAGTGGTGAATCTGACGAAACAAATGCGATGATTAAGAGCAGTGCGATCGAGAAGAAGAAGTCTTCTCGTATCCAAATTTCATACATATATGTGGGAAATAAAAGCCGCGAACAAGTATTCATATTAGTAGGCATTGCAGAAATCGCGAGTGTTAAACTTCAATCGGAAACAATATATCAGATTACACTAACATGAATATGCATCCGACTTAAGGCCAGTTTTACGTGCAGAAAACATGCACACCTTTCACATGCCGTATGTCCTTCTCTTAGGTGATGTTAAACACTTTCTTCGGGGTAGAGTTCGTACACCGGATGTTTGATGCCGCACAGATTGATTAACAGTTTCCCGCGACTGTTGTATTCTCAGATGAAGCATGATTTAAAATATAAGGCGTGATCAACAAGCACAATGTGCATATGCGGTCGTCCGAAAATTTTTCACAACACAGTCTCGTCGAAAGTGCAGCCTGAGTCTTGTTTTAACATCTGGGTAGGGATTCTTGGAGATTATCTGTTGGGACCAAGCCTCATTTTCGAATGTTTCAACAAGCAAATTATCTTGTTTTTCTCCCCCTCAAGTCCTGCAGGTCACCTCAAAGTGTGCTCTTAACTGGCGAGAGGACAGACTTCTTCCCTTGGACTTAACCCAGGGGGCTCCAGTCTTTTTGACCAATAGAAGCTGCTCACTTCCTCCTCCTTATAGGGTTGTTGACTCTTATTTTCCTACAGCACGTCCTCCCATTTCCTCCCACGTCTGGATGCAGAAAATACCGACCAATGCTAACCAAAACGTATGGCTCATGTATGATAGTGCACCAGCACATTTTTCGATTGCGGTGAGTAACCACCTCAATTATTATTGATTTTTTGACGGTCAACAACCATCTGGAGCTCAATCCTACATATCCCGGAAGGTGCATTGGATGCGGCGGACATGTTACTTTGGTCTCCGTGCTCCCTGGCTCTCAATCCCTTGGATTGTTTCTTCTGGGGCTATCTGAAATCGGTTGCATATATTACGCCTGTAGATATACTGGAGACACACTGGAGAATCGGACAGCACGGATAGTCGTCGTTTGAGCAGACATAGCCAGCACACCGGGTATGTTTGAACGTGTCCACTGTGCAAATACCTTCGATGAGCAAGTGAAATGCAAGGATGAAAAGAATACGAGTTGAATCCAGTGAAGACTGCTGATGAAGTAGAACAGTCACAGGAATCTGAGGAAGTTTCCACAAGCCAATTATTTGTATTTTCAGATCGGTGAATTGGAGAGCACGAAGAGATATCAAGATTACTATTTGATGTAATTCTCAGAAAAGCCGACTTGATATCTTTAGCAGCCACTGAAGAGGATACATTAAACACTATCAGCCTTTTGGGTTATGAAGTACGAACAGTCAGAAAAGGTTGTATTTTTGAGTTTTCAATGGTTGAGCAGTGTAAATGTTCTAAGTCTGCTTTCTTTTCGATACAGATTAAAAGCTCTTTAGACTTAGCAGTGCAAATATTGCTGATATGAGTACCCAGTTCTTGTGGATTGATTGTTTAACTTAGTTGATTTCTAATACCTCCAGGTGTTCTTTCTAAATCTTTGGGTTTTAGGAATAGAAAATGATCCTTGATTTGCTTTCTTGGAGATTGTACTGGAAGAATAATTTTGGCGGAAGCAACGGCGTAGGAATTTTGATATTGTTTTAGAAAGATTGTTTCGAAAGATTTTTTAACTTGTTGTTGCTCCAAATGTTCCTTCACTTCCGAAATAACTGCAGTTTTAGAATGTTGAAGAGACAGTTCTCTCTCAGTTCCGAGATTATGCCTTCCTGCATCGCTAGAGTAAGTTCTTGGTCTGCCACTATTTGACGAAGAGCTGCTAAATGGCAGAAATGTCTTTATGTTCTTCGGGATTAAGTTTTCTATTTTTGCAGATAGTTAGTTGATCCTTAATGTTATCAGAAATTTGTAGAATATCATTTAATATGGAGGAATCAACATTATTTCCAGGATAGCTAATAATAGAATGTGAAATACTTATGTCAATCTATGGCATATTAAATATAACATGGGAGTTTGATAACCGATCATCAAATTGACTGATATGTCAGCAAGTACTTGCACCAACAATTCCAGACTATATTTAGTACAAATACTGTCTGGGACATTCGGCTAGCTTCCTATTTTCATTATAATCTTCGACAGCTTCTCTTGATGTGAAGATTCCACATATCAGATCGCCGCAGTATAATTAGGGCTATTAGGCACGTCGATAACCATAGTGTTGGAAGAACACATAGTCTTTTCATACACTTACAGACCTTCTTGGCATCTATCGCGCGACTATATAGCACTAAGCGTTATGTGTCTTCAGCACTGAGCAGCCGCAAGAGAAAACTACAAATTTCCCAACAGTTTACCCAATATGTTAAAAAATTAGATGGCAAGGGGGTTAAAGAAGATTTTGGCTCGATAAATTAGTTCGGTAAATTATTTTAAATAAAATTTAACTCATTTTAATATTATTGACTCATTTTAAATAAAATTTAAAGTAATTCATTTCGGTAAATTAGTTTCGGGTGATAATTAACTCGCTACCTCCCTGTTTGTTTTACCTTGTAGAGCCTTACTCTTTTTGGAAGCATGCACTAAGTCGAGACTCTGAAATGATGCTAAACGACTTATTGCTAAGTCTAGTAAATAAACAGAGAGCGTAAGAAGGTGTAAAAGACACTTTAATTAAGAACTCAATTAACTAATAAGAAGGCACTTCTTATGCTCACCAAACCAGCCAGCATTTATGGCGTAACTCAAAAAGTAAGGATTTCAAATTAAAACTAAACTAAATTGTTTAGTAGCCAAAGGCTACACAGAAATAAATAGCTCGTAAGTTGACTCAAACCTACACCGGGATGACAAGCACTACTGGCAAGAGTAAAAAGCAACGTCTAAGATAGAATACTAACGCAGAATTTCAACCAGTAACATGGCTTTCAGCAGGCGGAACATGCTCTGTCTAAGCAATCTAAAACCTTCCTTTAAATACTATCTCTTTGTATTTCATTTGAATACGTGCGAACTAAAATTAACATTCTGGAAGGAAAATAGAAAGGGAGGTTTGACAAAATAAAATAAATCTCTTACAACCTTTCGACTTTTGGTATAAACACAGTCTCCTTCTTTGCAGAATTTCTTTTCTCCTGATGATAAAGGACCTGTCCTTAATAATAATTTGTTAATTATAATTCGAAATTGATAAAGACTTTGTTAAGATATACACCAGACAGAAGGCTCTTGCATTGTTTAATGTTATATTTTACTTTGCCATATTTTTCTTCTCTCTTGATCACTATAAATTTTGATACACGAATTTTTTTTTTCTTTTTTGAAAAGTCGATTTTAGAATAGTTTCATCGCACAGAATGATACATTCCCTCCTTCGTAGCTGACGTAATAGAGATAGCAATGGACTGTTTCTTCAATTAATAAGCGCATGCTAGTGCTATTATCTCCAAACCACAGAGAGCGCAATTTTCCTTTGGGAACAAAACGTTCAGTCATAATGTTCATTATTTAATATTTCCAGTATGACGGTTAGCAAACAATAAGACGATTACGAGTATCCCCTCTTACAACTCAGTGTCCCTGCCGCATATTTTCTCTGTAACACGCTAGAGAATTGGAGAAAGGCCGTACAGAATGGACTCTTACAACAGAGATTCTCTCTAACACATCAGTCAATTAAGTATTTTCCAGGATTCACTTTATTGAATCATTTTCTTTCCTTTTGATTCAGCTATTAAATGGACAATTACATTTAAAGATCACTACCCTGGACAGTTATTACAGTTTGATTTGAAAAGTTCGGACGGCGTATTTAATTGTTTCACAATGGCATAAAAACTCTTAACAGTTTTGGATTGTGTTCAGAATAATATTTTTGTTATTCAAAGACGAAACTCTACCAGTAACGAATGTCTGTTAAAATATATACATGTAGCAAGAATCTGTTCGTACCAATACATGCAACAGAAACAGTAGAAAGCGGAATAGATTTTATTCCGCGTTCTTTACAGTGGGCTATATAGTAAAGTAAATTTACCGCAGCGTGCTGCCTTAGGCTAAGTTCACCTTGCAGCTGAGTACTGAACAGACACTTGCAATTAAGTAATCGCATTTAATATAACTTAGTAATTCAGATCTGAAGTTATAGAACAGCTGTCTCCCTAAATGGCTTAAGAATATCTTTATTCAAAATCTGCTCCAAACAAAGCTACTTTCTTGCATAAGTTTAAAATTCACAATAAACTGAAGGAAAGAAAGACGGGAAAATTTTATCAAGACAAAGGAAAAGAAATTACACGGAAAGAATTTTTTCAATTCGGCTATCTAGTTTTTGTTAGCACAAAAACGATTCTGCTTCATTTAAATGCGTTATTTCAGCTTTCATTTGAGACTGTTGCCATTCGGCAAAATGTAAGATATCTACCTTTCAAAATTAATTTGTCCCTGATTGATAACAAATTATTTAAAAGCAATAGATGGAGTCCTTAAGAATATTATTTTTTGGCTTTTTATTTGATTAATTAAAAAATAAAAATATGAAGGATTCCAGATTTTTAATGCTCGCCCAAAAGGGTTTGTTAAGGTATTTTACGCTTTCGCTGCGCTCGTAGTATATCAGTTTGCTTTTACACTTACTCCTACTAACCTTTTTTTTTTTTTGTCTTTTTAGCTTTATTAATTAAGCATCATTTTCTCCCCACTTACGCCTTATTCAACTCAACAGCAAAATTTAAAAAAAAAAAAAAAAAAAAAAAAAAAAAAAATTAAAATCAGCATAGCAGTATATGTTTAGAATTTCCAATGCAACATTATGAGTTGGCACACATTTTTCTCTTTTCAGTTTTTTCTCAGTTCATCATATGTGTTCAATTTTCTTACTAAGATGGCGAGCTTTACAAAACTTATAAAACAAATTTAGGTGCACATATAAGGGTGCAGGACTACGTTATTCAGAATTTGATGGCTCCAGTTACTTTGTTTTTTTTGCAATGCGAGAAACATGTCTGTATTCATGCAAATTCTTTATTATTTAATTTCTTTAACCTTTCTTAATTTTTATTTAATTTCATTATTTAATTTTCTTCTTTCTTTCTTTTTTTAGAGCCTTGCATTATATGTAAAGAATTGAAATAATGAAGAATCTGTATGAATGCATGTATGTTTCTCGCAATGTGAAAAAAAAAATGGTAGATACATCAAATTTTGAATAAGGTAGTCCTCCATTCGAATATGGGCATCTGGAAACTAAAATTTGGAATTTGTTTTATTATTTATTTCATATTTTGTAAAACTTTAACAAATTTTTGATTAACAAACTCAATTGTTTCAAAGCGAGCAATAGCAACACTGCACGGAGGGGGAAAATAAAAAAAAAAAAACTTTTTTGTCTCTAGCGCGTGAGACTGTGTTTCGGAAATTCTAAAGATATGTTTTTTTTTAAATTATTTTGTTATATTGCTGCTGAATTGAATTTCATGGTTTAAGTGCGAAGAACTTGATATTTAATAACTAAAGATAACACACAAGACGACAAAAAAAAAAAAAAAAAAAAAAAAAAAAAAAACCGCTTTTTTGGGCGTAATATAAAATTTGAAAGCTTTCAGATTTTTGTTATTTTTAGCCCAAAGGACATTTTTTTTTTCTCGTTAGTCCAGAAAAGCTGTCAATTTCGTTTTGACATTTTGCGTTGAATCACTCTAAACGGCATATCACTTTTCAAATTGTTCCTACCGAATGATAGAGCCCTGCATTGCATTTAAAGAAATTAAATAATGAAGAATTTGCATAAATATATGCATGTTTCTTGCACTGTGATTAAACAACGGTACCTAGAGCCATCAAATTTCGAAAAATCGTAATCCGCCACCCGAATATGGGCATCTGGAAGCCCTAACTTGGAATTTGTCTTATTATCTATTTCATATTTTGTAAAACTTTAGCGAATTTTTGATTAACAAACTCAAGAATTTCAAAGCGAGCAATGGCAACGTTGTACTGAAAAAACATTTTTATCTCCAGTGCGCGAGACTGTGTATCGGAAATTCTAAAGATATGCTCATTTTAAAATTATTTTGCGATATTGCTACTGAATTGAATTTTATGGCTTAAGTGCGAAGAACATGATATTCAATAAACAAAGGTAATACACAAAACGTTAGAAAAAGCCCCTTTGAGCGTAAGTAAAATATGAAAGCTTTCAGATTTTTATTTTTTAAAATTTAATTTAATTTTTTGACGCCAATTCAGGTTTTCGCTGTAAAGTTTGAATACTTCGTGTTCCAAATTATTTTTCTACTTGCTCTATTTTAGTAAAAGTTTCATGCTTTATCTTTTGCTTATTTAACTGTAAACGTCTTTTATACCATATTTACTCACAATAAATTTAAGAAATGGAAAAGATGAAAATATCTCCAATACAGAAGAGAGAGGTGGGTGAAAACTGAAATAATGTTGCGAAATTTTGAACATTTTTGTTAAGTTCTTTGATTATATTAGATTTCTTAAATTTATTCCTAGAAAACTAAAATTTCTGATGTAATTTAATGGCCTGTACACAGCTCTTGTACTAAGCAGAGTGAGTGAAAATGTTTTCATTTATTATTCTTACGTAAAGAGTTTAATTCTTTCTTGCATCTTAATCGAAAATTAAGCCAGTTCATCAGTTGCGCTTCGTATCACAATAGGTGTCCTCATTCTTCGAATAATTACAGTTTAATGAATTCCTTGTTGCGTTTGCATTGTGAACGTTCGTGATAATAATTTCAAATTTAATGATTAGAGAGCTTATACTACTTTTACATTTTTTTATTCCATTAAAGAAAAGGATATGCCAGAAAACAAATAAGTTTTCTTTCTTAACTGTGCTGTTTTTATTTTCCTTTTTATTGTTTTGGTGATATTCAGATCCTTTTATTTGGTAATTTTTTTAATATAGAATTAACACAAAATAAGAGTAAGCAAAACCGGGAAAAAAGAGCTCATTAGAAGAAAAACTGTTAAAAATTTTAACTTTGTTTAAAATATTTTATAATTTGTTAAAAATCCCCTGTGAAAATAATATACTTTTCTTAACTAGAAACAAGGTCTCCTGCCGTAATTCTTGAAATTTTTATCGTTACTGCTGAGTAAAGTTAAACTGAACTGGAAAAGAATTTCAGCTTTAAAATTCCTGTTATTTCTACAATGGTTCGTATTTGTTTTCGGACACTTATACTTTTGAAAGTTATTTGCAAAGATCTTTTGCCAAATATCGAGACACGGACTTAAATTGAGTTTCTGATATATTTTTTTATTTCAAGCCTTGTTTGTTACAAAATAAATATTATGAAAACATTTCTTGTATTAAAATAGTTTATTCGAAAAGTGCTAATCAGTAATTTATGTAACAATCTGGACACCTGAAACTTTTACCGAAATATTTTAGTATACGATGTTTCTTGTCATAAATCTTTTTTTAAAGAAAAATACATCTTAAGAATTTTCGTCTCAATTTAGAAACCGAAAATTTAGTACGGTAAAACTTGCATCAGATTTAGATGAACGTTTTACAATGAAAGTTAATCCTGAAATTTTGGCAATCATTAGAACACATGGATAAAATGGACGATCAGCAGGAAACAAAATTCTCCATGGTAACCAAAAAAATCCATGGTACCATGGTAAGCAATGCTATAATTGAAGACAAATAAAAACTTAATAGATTTCGGCTAGCTGAATGAAGTACTGTGGGGCGAAAGCTGAATGAAAAATTGAACCGGAAAAATCAATGGTACATTGTTTTTAAAGCATAATCTTTTCGCTTTGGGAATGTTTCGCTGCCTCTGAAACGGGAAATTTATTTTTTGGAGAAAATAATATGTATTAGTGTAACTATACGAGGTATGACACACACACACACAAAAAGAGACTGTATAGCTTGAAAACAGAGTGGAGTTGGCAACAACTGTTTTGGTGACGTCATGCAACACACCTCCTCTATCCATGCGGCCACCGCGGAGGAAACACTTTTTCAAAAGTTAACCGAGGCTTATGGAGATAAAACTTTGTCGCATGCACGTGTGTTTGAATGGCATAAGCGGTTTTCAGGGGGAAGGGACAGTGTGGAAGATGATGAACTGCAGGGCTCCCCCTTGGGTGCCCAGCACGTTCATCATGATTGAATGGGTTCCCAGTGGTCAAACTGTTAATCAATACTACTGCATTGAAGTATTAAGAAGACTTCGCAAAACAATTAGGAAAAAAAAGGCCACAGTTATGGATTGATGGATGGCTGTTGCACCAGGAGAATGCACCCGCTCACACGGCCCTATCTGTCAAGCAATTTCTGACCAGGAAAAACATTACTGTGATGGAGTATCCGCCTTATTCACCTCATTTGGCTCCATGCGAATTTTTGTTATTCCCTAAAGTTAAATCTTACTTAAAGGGAACTCATTTTACCTCAGCTGAAGAGGTTCAGGCAAAAACGGAGAATCTCCTGAAGGGCCTTCCAGAAACCATGTTCCAGAACTGTTACCAGCAATGGCAGCACCGAATGCAGAAGTGTGTGCAAGCTGATGGGAACTACTTTGAAGGTGATAATGTCACGGAGAACTGATTCTGTAAGTACAATGATTTATTGAAGCAGTCTCTCTCTCTCTCTCTCTTTTTTTTTTTTTTTTTTTTGTGTGTGTGTGTGTGTGTGTGTGTGTGTGTCACACCTTGTATATTTATTATTAATGTAAACCTGAAAGTATCTGCAAGGAAACTTAAAAAGCAAAATACATTCAAGCTCTACCAGGATAACGATCCTAAATACCCATTTCTGGATGTTCGCTTCTGTTCATTAAAGAACTGTCAAAAAATTATCAAAATTTGCTAATTTGCCGTATCCTCCGGACTTACATACTGTCGAACACGCATAGAGTGAGCTGGAGAAAAAATAAGGAAACATGATGTTTTTTCGAAAGCTCTACTACAGAGGTATAAATAAAACATTTTTACATGGGGGAAAAAAAAAAAAAAAAAAAAAAAGTTCAATCATGATGGCAAAGTGCATGAAAAATATAATTTTAGATAACGGATGTACAACGAAATATTCAGTATTCAATTATTCTCATGTTTTGTTAAATGTAAATTGTTTGTTCAAAGTGTCCAAATACTTATGTGATTTCATTTTCAATTATTTTTGAATAAAAATTTTTTTCACCAAAACGTTTTGAATAACATTTATCAAAACAAGCAGGTTTTAAAATAGATGATCAGTAGTACATAAAAAAGTAAACAAAATAAAATAAGTTAGCTAATATTCAGTAACTGTTATTTGCAATTAAAATTCAAAAACACAATTGTCCGAAAACAAATGTGAGCTACTGTGCATTTCCCATTGTTTTATTTGAACCTAAAACGGAGTAAACAGAAAAATGTAAGAGTACACACAGAGGATTGCAGTCTCTATATTGTTATAAAATTTCATCTCGATCTTTAAATTTTATTCTGGAAGCAGATGATAACATATACGAAAAGTAGAGTAAAAAGTTTCGCAGCTGACTGGTTATGTTGTGTTCTGGTCTTAGAAATATTTTTTGTTTGTGAAAAATATATATTAAAACATTATTAAGAAGTCCAGGTGAAAAGATGCTTGTTGCAAAACATTATTAAAAAATTTAGGTAAAAGGATTCTTTGAATTATCAATTCACGATGTACTGAGTAAGGCATTTTTAAAATATTGAAAACAACTGAAAAGTTTTATGCATTGTCACTTGGCAACAGTGTCTTTGTATCTCGAAAGTATTTTATTACAAAGACAGTTAACACAATTAATTGAAAACAATTAACTCTTCGAAGATATTTTTCTTCGAGATGTTTAAAAATGTACTGAAGGATTAATGATTTACAAGAAATACGTATTTCTCGGCAAAATTAAGAAAAGCTTTTGATAATGTTTCATTGTTTCCAAAAGTATTTGGTTTTTAAATTAAGTATTTAGTACATTCTAATGAACAGAATGTTTACACTGGTTTCAATAATTTTCTCAGAAAGACAAAACTTTTTAACATTCGATAAGGAAAATAAAATCCAACGCTATTTAACTATTTATTCATAATTTGAAAGATAACATGTTATTGAATTTAATTAAAAAATTTACTGAAATTTCGAACTTCGAAGATGGCATAAATACGTATATGAGATATAAAATTGTTAATTTCTTAATAAGGTAAATGAACAGCTATTCTTTTGAAGATTCATTTATCTCTGTTGAACTTTTCGCCAGTTTTCCATAAAATCACGAATTACATGATTTCTTTCTTTTTTATGTAAATAGGAAGAAATATATCATAGTTCTGCAAACTGATAACCCTAAAGAAAAAGATTAGGAATTACGATTTTACTAATCATTTCTCTTCTACTTATGAATATTTAATATATCTCATCACGATTAAAATTACTTTTCCTTTCTTCTGAAATATTTAACATGCACCTTATCAGACGAGATTTACAAGTTTCTACGTGCTTCCTCCTTTAGAACATTGGCAAGCTTGTAACAATGCCAATTTTCAAACAGCTGAAAAGATATTTTTCTAATAACATAAAACACATTTTATTATAATTTTAAGTACAAAGGACAGGAGTTGAGAACTTACTTACGAAGTTTTAACTTTTAATTTCATTTTCATTTTATACTAGTTGATCGGAAATTAATATACGAAACAGGTAACCTCAAATTAAAAACAAGTAACTTAAATTTTACGGTTGGTCACTACTTTAACTGTCAACTTCTAGAACTGTAAAAGCAGACAAACGAATTATCATTCCTTCTTACTTCTAAAATACAGTAAACATAAACTCAGATGAACGTTTAAAATAAATCTTTTTATTTACTCATCAACCAGGTACACAGAACAAAACAAAACGCAACTTCTGCAGATTGTGGACAATTCAAATAATACAAAGTTTACAATACAAAGTTCAATAGAAAATACAAAGTTTCACTCTTCTAAAAAAGCTTTGCCTTAAGCATTGCCCTGGCCGAGACTCGAATCACGAACCTCTCGAATATGCGCCGAGTGTGCTGACCACGAAGCATGCTAAGAAGGCGGGAGAAATACCTTATAAATTAATAATATTTAAATCAAAAAAGAGAATTAACAGTCTAAGAGGAAGTTGACACATTAAAATTGAAACAAAACAATTTAATAAAATAACATAATAAAATGAATTAATAGTACAAAATAAAATTAATCTAACAAATTGTTTAAAATTCTTCTGTCATTTTCCAGAAGCAGCCGAAGAATTTTCAACGGAGCCACGTTTAACACTTTCAGTTTAATTTAAGCAACGGTTTTTCTGGTTTCTCATGTAGGAGATTCTCCTTTATACTGTTTATATTTATAGTATTTTTGATTAGGTTTAACTCAGAGAAAATTATATCTTGATGGTTAATGAAAATTTAAAAAAATTATAGCTGTCTTAAAACTTTAATAAATAATTTTAATAAATTAATCTTTTATTCCGCGCTTTCATTTTAATTATTTCAGGAATTCACAATCATTCAGATATGATTCAGAAACGCGACTTTGTTGAAAGTTCTTAGTCTTCTCCTTGAAAAAGGCATGGAATTATCATCAAGTTGCTATATTAATTTTATTACATTACATTAATTAGATTTATTATGTTACATTAATTAATTATGTTATTTTACTAATTTTGTTTTGTTTCAGTTTTGGTATGTACACTACCTGTTTGACTATTAGTCCTTTTTTTTAATTGAATTTTTGATTTAATTAATCATAATCAGAATTTTTCGTTTCAGATTGCTCATAGTTACATATTAAACTCGCAGACGCGTGGGCATGTCTTGATTATATAATTATTGTTAATTGAATCCATAATTAAGTAATCTTTCATTCATTATGCAAACATTGTGTTTAATTAAATGTGAAATTTTATAAAATATGTAAAATTTTCAAATATAAAAAATTTAGAAATTTTGAACGTATTAGGCGCAGTAGTTATTGCACCTATGCCCACGCGTCTGCGAGTTTAACATGTAGCTATAAGCAATCTGAAGCAAAGAATTCTGATGATGGCTTCGAGTTAAGCTCAACTCAAAATTAAAAATATGTAAGGCAAATAAACGTAGGACAAAACAATCTAACTGAAGCTCAAGCAGCAACCTTTGAATAATAAACTTTCATTCAACCGGGTGACGTTCTTTGTCAACGTAATTTATGGAAAATAGCAATATTCGGTTTAAACATGAAGCGAAGTAAGAAATGAATAGAAGATGAAGCAACACGAGCCGAAACATTTCGAGTTTAAACATTGCTTAAACAATTTTATCTTTTAACCGAACTTTCTATTCCTTCCTTTGCAAGCTAAGTGACATGCCCAAAACAAGATTTTAAGGCAAAAATACTTAGTTTTAATTCATATACTTGTACTCAGAACTTAAGGTTAGTTTGACATTTATAATGGTTTGGTTTAGTTGATTAACGGCAAAGCACACTACGGCTGTCTACCTAAAGGGAGGATTGTCTTCGTGGAGGACTTTAAGGGAAACTTGCTCGTTTACACATTAACCATGGGAAAGACTACAAAAACGCCCGTGCAGCCAGCCCGTTTGCCTGGAATCGTACCCAAGTCGGAACTACCAGTGTTCAGAGATTTTACAGTTCGACCGCTGCTGAGATAATTAGAATGACATTCTGACTTTCGAAAAGTAGAGATTTTTAGAATACGTTTAGATTATAGACAAAAGATCTGAGGACTAGAAAGCTATTATGAAGATTATAAAATGAAAATTTTCTGTTTGATACTATTACTGAAAGATCAGACTCAAAATAAGTGACTAATAAAAAAGATTATCGGAAATATTTTCCAACTGAAAGCAGCGCTTTGTAAGTCTTTTTTTAATGAACACTATCTACAAAGCCAGAATATTTTTGCATTGACTATAATCACGCAGTTTCCAATAATGGACAGAGCCATATCAATGCAATTATGTCATCGGCATACATTTTACTCCGATAGATGATCTCCTAAATGGAAGCTTATTTCTTTACGAAACAAATATTATTTCATTATTAGGTAGAACGGTCCACCGTAAATCTTAATACTTGTCAGGCCTCATAAAGTCATTGGGAATTTCGATACATGAGGATATTTGGAAAAGAGTTTATATCATTGCTAATTTGCCACGGAAAAAAAATCAATTGTTTGGTTATACCTATTATTAAGTTACGAAGAATTTTTATGTATGCATGCACAGATGTAATTATGCACGGATGTTTGTCCCTTGAATTGTGAAAAAACAGCAGACTTTGAACCATCCAATTTTGAACACATATAGTCCTCCGCCAGAACACGTGCTCCTCGAAGCCCGAATTTTGAATTTCGAATTCTTTAAAAATTTATTTCATAGATTCTAAGAGCTGAATGAATTTTTGATTCACAAATTCAGCAATTTAAGAACAATATGCTGTCTGTAAAATAACATTTATGTTGTCGCTAAAATAATAATTTGGTTCACAAATTCAGCAATTTAAGAACAATATGCTGTCACTAAAATAATATTTTATTTCACGCACAAGTGTGTTGCCATTTGGCAAAGCATAAGAGCCTTAGCAAAGGCTTTCGAATTCATTCAGCAAAATGAGCGATTTGGAAGAAATCCGTTGCCTTTCTCGAAAGCGTAAGCTATTTGCCTTTCAAATTTAATAAATAAGTTCAGTAATTAAAAGAAGTGTGTTTTTACTATTCGAAATAAGATATTTGCTATATTCCATACAGATACGTGTTGCCAGGCGGAAAAGCATAAGTATTTAATTTTCTTTTCAAATTTAATGTGTCTATTATATAACAAATTAAGCATTTTTACAGTAAATAAATACAATACATTTCAGTTATTATTAATTACTCGATAGACCAGTGAGAGGCCATTGCAGGACACAACAGAGCGCGTTTAGCATGGCGCAGACAATATGCGCCTTAGAACAGACTTCAGTGGAGCACCGCGCTTTTTATAGATGATTCAAGATTCAGCTTGGACACTCATTCTCTACTGGGAGCCTGGAACGCGACAGCATTCCTCTCTCATCAAGGAAAAGGATCATTATGGTAGTGGAGGTGTAATGGTTTTGGTCAGGCATTATGCTGGACGACCGTACACCCCTGCATGTGTTTGACAAAGGCTCCCTAACTACTATGAGATACAGAGAGATTT
Organism: Stegodyphus dumicola; assembly: GCF_044657685.1. NCBI lineage: Eukaryota > Metazoa > Arthropoda > Arachnida > Araneae > Eresidae > Stegodyphus > Stegodyphus dumicola. Next base: position 138,706,228 of record NC_140776.1, read on the forward strand.
TAGAATGTTATGCTCGACTTTTCAGGGGCACAGTTGATCCTGGGTTTCTGTTCATAGACGATAATGCACGCCCACACAGGACTGAGCCTGTGGATGATTACCTGGAAAGTAGGAATATCGTCACATGGATTGACTAGCCAGATCTCATGAAATCTTAATCCTATAGACCCTATATGGGACACTCTTATGAGGGCAATTTTATTTCGTTATCCCTTCGAGAACAATCTCGGAGTTGTAAACGGCCTTGACGCAGGAAGTGCATCGAATGTTATAGGGTCTACTCAACTGCCTCCTGTTCAGTATGTCGTCACGCTGTGTGATCTGTCCGGCTGTGAGAGGGTATCATGCCCCACAGTAGACTCATTTTTAGTTTGATATCACAATGTAGATTTTGGATATCCCTGCACTATCAGCTTCCCTGAATCGTGCATAGATAAAATGACTTTTTAATGGTACATTTCTTTCTTTATTATAAATGTACATTCATTCCAAATTTCATTAAAATTCTTCTATTAAATTTCAGAAATTCGGCATAATGTGCAAATTCTCTTAATTTTACACAGTGTACCTGGATGTAATAAGAAAAAAGAGTTTAAAGAGATTTGATTTCTGAATAAATATTTTAAAACCCATTGAAAAAACTGAAGTTGCAGCTCGTTCATGTTTGGAAATGTTGGAAAATTCCATAAACGAAGATCACATGAAGTATGCAAGAGATAAAAGATGGGCTTTAATCCCATATTCTGTGCAGTTAATATACGATAAAAGCTGTTAAGTAGTTTGTAAGATGTTTTACCCACGTCAATAAATCAGTTTTACAAATGGAATATGAATTAAACTCTATGAAGGCCAGTCACGTCGAGTAAAATGCCTAATACCGAATTCTGCAAGCAATATATGAGCACATAAATAATGGATCTGAGAAAGAGCTGATAATTGGCTAGCATAAGATTAATGTCATATTGCTGTATTGTGAGCTAGATGTATAGTCGATTATAGACAGAGCAATACTCGACGAAATAATATATTCCGATACAATACTCCAGCGGGACACTTGGAGAAGTGGTTAAGAGAAGACACTCACACCTGTCATGTAAATTTTAGAACACGTACAATAATTGAAAAGCGTGATGATAACTTTTTTTTCGAATACAAGTCTTAGACTCTGTCGATATAGATAACAGATAAACAGTAATACCTGCCATCATTCAATCCATCATTGGTAACGATTTCCAAAGTTTTGCATGATCGAGCTATTTATTGCATTTTTTATCACTTTCAACCTGTACTACATTCAGCTGACAAGGGATGACGTATTTAATTTACTTTTGACTGCGAACAAACTGAGCATTTCCGAAAAATCTGGAATACAGGATGCTATCAAGTCATCTTACGCAGTGAATTTTAATTTTGTTTCTGTTCCAACTGTGGTTGGATAAGCGCACGGATAAGGCCAACGCAGCTAATGGAGCAATCCGGCTATACTTATTGAACAATACAGAATTCGAAAACGTGCTATTTTGATTATCTGGGAAGCCATCGCCTGTATGATATGTTCTTCTTTGGTATATTTCGATGACCATTTAACAGTTTTCTTCGATATCTTCATGATGAGGCATTTCTCTTTAGTTGATGTAAGCACTGCCATATTTTAGCAGAGCCTTACACATCCTTCTTAAGCAAACATCTCAAAATGTCTGTGAGTGCAAAATGCTCAAAAGAATGTTTTCAAATAACAGAAAATCTCTTTCAAATAGTCGATCAAACCCAGCAATCAAAATAGTAAGACAACATATCACATTTTTGTTGTTTAAACCGAAAAAGTTCAGGAAATTCGTTGCTAACAAATAAATATGGAGCCATTTATTATACAATAAACCAATTACAGACTATTAGATATTTTGGACTGCGTTGAAAATTAATTGTGTCCTCGACGGGATTCGAACCACAGACCTTTTGATAGTTGACTGGATAAGCTAATCGCTTGCACCACAAGAGAACGAATGGGGAAATGCGAAAATCCCTTATATACTTAATGAACGATTAGGTTGAAGCGCGAGATCTAGATCAGTGTTTCTTAAAACCGATTTCCTCATAGGATCAGTGAAATATTTCAGTGTTTTTTAGCGGACCGGTAAGGTTAGTAATTTAGACTATTGGCATGATCTTTACATATAAAAAATTATGAAACGTAAACCATTGGAAGGACCAGCAAATAGTGTTTGAAGACTGGCGGTTGAGAAACATTGATCTAGATGAGCAAATTCAGGGGCAGATGAAATAGCGTCTTGTCTTTGACACCTTGGGCGCCATCTCGTTTTTTGGAAATGGAGATAGGGAAAAATCAACCTTACTCTTATAGGGTTTCAAATCAATGATCTTTCAGGTTTTAGGTAGACATACTAACTTACACCAGACAGCAAGCATAGAGGAAGGCGAAAACTATTTACACACCATTCTTCAGGTAACTTATTTATTTTCTGCTATGAAAATTTTATCATATCCTGTTTAAGTACTCGTGAAAATATATTTAAAAATTTTTAACTTCCATTTGGATATTATTCAACGAATTTTGGAACTAAATTTTTCTAAACCTCATTAAATGTTATAAATTTAAAATTTAATAAAAGAGTGAAATAAAGAAGGGTAATTAAAAAAATTTAAAAAGTGTTCGTTAAAATTTAAAAAAACCTCGAAATTCTTTTGAAGTATTCTGAAGTTTATCAAATATTTGCATTTTATGTTCTTTCTAATAATCTTGCGTATCACTGGCCCAGTGCCAATATTGTAAATAGACATTTTTGCTGTTTTTACTTTTATGTACCTACTTTAATTTTCTCTGTATTTTTTTAATTGAAGTTTTTCGATCTTCTTAAAAGATGGAGATTTATCCAAAAATTATTACATAGATCTTTGGTTTTTCAGTATGAAGTTCGATTCAAACTTATAAACATACTTTTCTCGAATTGCAGATTCGTGGTTTGGGCGCGGTGCCAACGATATATTTTACATGAAATACTGATAAGTACTATTTTTATACTGCATATATTTGTATGGAGAAGCTGCATAGAAGATGAAGAATTCATTCTGTTTCCGTAAAGCTTACATCAACCTTCAGAATTATAGTCTCTGAGTAAATGTGCTTTTCACGGACGAAACAAGATCGAAGAATAAATTTTTTGTATTTGGAAAGAAAACGTGGCAGTATACATCGTTATCTAATCCTTTAACTTTTAATGTATTCCACGAACGGTTCATTTAATTATAACCAAGTGGCATCAGCAGCACACATTTTTAGTAAGTATGGCCTTTACGTGATCACTTGGAATAACTGCTATTTGGTATTCTTTATTAATACATTATATGCAATAGTTAGAAAAGTATGTGAATCAAAAATGCATATGGTGCATAGTTCTATTCATAAATATAAAACAAGCTGCGTGTGGCTTCATATAACATAGAAAAACTGACGTAAACAAAGAACAACATAATTCAAAATCACAGAAGTTTGAATGACGAAGAAATATAATAAATGGCTCAACAGAGCTAATTATATTTTTTTCCGAGCAAGGTAAAGGCGATGATACCTAATCACCGATTCGCAATCAAGATTCTTTGATGAAATATTTAAATTATATATATTTTTAAGTAAAATGACACTAAATGCAATGATCTCTAATCACTATTTTAACAATCGCGTTTTTTTTTCTGTCCTCTTTATTTCTTGGGTGAAACCATGGACTTTCTTCATTTGACGACTTGCACTGCACTTGATTTTATGACTTTTAATTCTGACAGCTTTACCAAGGTTAAATTTTATTGAGCTGCCAGAATACCATTGCAAATATCGCTACAGACTGGCGTAGGAAAACCAAATTAACAATTACGATTTGTTGATGAAGGAATTAAATGTAATATATGTTTCCTTTCTTTAAAAAACTAAATATTCAATTAAGTTCCGCATATTTTTATAGAAATTTTAAGTTTTAATCTCATGTACCTATCTTATTTTCAGATTTGTGTCATAGTTAATGACCATACTGCATTATTGGCAACTATCATCATTTCATCACGTTTGTGCCAATGCCTCTCACAAATATTTCGAAGCTCACTGCATGTAATTTTCTCCTTCTCGATTGTAACACGTCTGGAATCATTTTCCAAAGACAAGCGAAATTCATTAGTAAAGACACATCAGCTTCCGTTTGTAGTTCTCAAGCCACAATGGTCTACGCATCATTGCAATCTCAAACATGCTATGTAGCATGTGTAACAGTCAAATTTGTAGCCTCTAAAAGTGCATAAATACTTAATTAAACTGCATGTTATCCAACGATTAACTTTTAGGAGTTAACTCACAGGTTAGCGAGTTATCATACCTCATAGTGCTTCTTACGCGCACAACTTACAACTCATAAACTTAATAACATAAAACTTTATTCCTCAAAAGTTATGGAATTTGGACTCAAAATAATACAAAACAAGTTAGTCAATTTCTTATTGAAAGCTGCTTGCTAGAACACTACAATACAGTCAAAAGTCGTTAATTCGGACACCCATAATCCGGAATGATCTATAATCCGGACCTCAAAGCTACAAACTTTCTGCGCAAGCGTCGCGTTCACGCATGCGCACAGGCGTTTAAGAGTGCGCGTAAGACCTTTACGGCTGCGAATATGTTTGTGCACATGCGCGTTTAATGTGTAACAGAGGTATAAGTTAAGCTAAAATTATCTAATTCAGTTAATGTTGCACATTGCGTTGTTCCTTAATCTTCGAATTGGATCCGGCTTATTATTTTTTGCAGACTGTTAGAGCAATTTTATAAAAGTAAGCTTGAACTTTCGATTATGTCAAATAGAATTTCCGATATGTATTTACTAATATGTAATTTGTATCTACAAAGCGAAAGTATGTTTTGAAATCCGAAATCTGTTTATCAATTTCACGCCGCGGACTGGAAGTTGATCTGTCAGCACTATCCTTATCTTCAGGGCAGATGTTTTTATTTTATTTGGCTTATAATTCCTTACTAAGTGTAGTATTTCATGTCGATGTACTCCGTGTTTGATATGATTTAAATCAAGTTCCTCGTCATTATAATTCGCTTCCGATAGTGAAGAAAGTGACCCAGAGGTTATTGAAAACGAAAACATTTCGATTGACAAATTAGTCGGTATTCTCGACACAGCAATTATAGGACTTGAACAGCGGAACTTTGTAACTAAACAAGAAATTATGTCTGTTTAATAGAATTAAAGAGAAAGTATTATCACATGAAACGAAGCAACTTACATTGAAAGAAATGTTTAATAAAGTAAACAAATAAATATTAAGCTTTTTCTTTTTGTAAATTTTGATACCCTTTAGATCATAATTGTTCTTTATTTCATAAATTACGGTTTCATATTTTTAATTTTGTAATTTCTGCATGCCATCTTACCAGATTTAAACTGATGATCTATAATCCGGAAAAATCGATAATCCGGAATCGCCGAAGTCCCGACGAGTCCGGATTAACGACTTTGACTGTATATTACTTACGGGCACAATTATAGCTACTATAATACTAATTGGGCAGGACAGAAAAAAACTAATTTTAACACTTACCATCATGACAATGTGTAGGCTTTTACTTCTGTCTGATGAGCGGCTGTCTGGACTAGCAACAGCAAGAGTGGCAGGACTTCTACTCAGAATCATACCAGTTACGATTTCTTCCTAACTTTTATGGCTATTTTATAGCAAGCTACGGCTATTTTACCGTAAAATTTGTCTTGCCCTCTCTAGACTGGGCGAGTAGGTGATGAAACAAGGCATAGGTGAAGGAAATGAACATAAAGATAACTGTTAATAAAAATTAAAACATAAGTTACAAAAGTAGAGAAACATAAGAGAGAACAGCAAATATTTTGTCAACTTTTGCATTCAAATATAAAATTGCTTTTGACCAATTTAAGTAATACACTAGCTTGTGTTTGGAATGCATTTTCATTCGCGTTTGTTAAAAAATTATTGCTGTTATATCAGGGTCTGATTAAGAACATTTGGATCTTAAGTATAAATTTCTTTTCAGGGGCCCAAATGAACACTTTCCTTGTTTCCATAAGGGATAAGTACGAGAATTTGAGGAGTTGCAGGAAGATGTGGAGCCCTAGGCGAAGAGGTTTTGTACTTAGATGATAATTAGGAGTTTTTGCACTCATAGCCATACATACAGTGTCTCAAAAAAGTGATGGAACACTTGTGCTTTACAAAAGGAAACTGTAATAAAATTAATTAAAAAAACATTTAAAAATTTTTTGTCAGTGTGTTTCATACTTAAATTTAGTAACAATTATTACATAACATAAATTTTCTCAAAATATTAAAATATTAATTTAATAAAAATACAATTGTTTAGAACGGAGCAAAAATGGCTCACATAAGTGATGGGACACTTACTTTTTCATCAAATATTTATCCAAAAATTTTACTTTTTAAAAGGTTTTAATATTTTGTTGGATTTCCTTTTACTTTTACATGATTTAATCTTCTTAGGATGGATTCGACTAATTTTTTGTGATTTCTGGAGTGATTTTACCCCATTCTTCTTGAAGCACCGATTTTAATTGTTGTTTCGAAGAAATGGTGTGTTTGCGAATTCTTGATTCCAATTCTTACCAAATATTCTCTATGGGATTTAAGTCTGGAGACTGTGGTGGTGTTTTTATTATTTCAGGATAGTTATACAGCAGCCAGAGTCTAACGTTCAAAGCAGTGTGCTTGGGGTCATTGTCCTGGTAGAATTTAAAATTGTTATGAAGGTTCAATTTTCGTGCTGAAGATTTCAAATTTTGATTTAAAATGTCAATATACTTGTACTGATCCATTATACTGTCAATAAAAACAAAATTTCCAACTCCAGCGGACGACATACACCCCCCATACCATAACTCCTCCTCCACCATGTTTTACTGTTGGCATCAAGTTCTGTTTGCAAAATTCTTCCCTGGGTTTTCTCCACACCAAGATTCTACCGTCAGAACCAAATATATTGAATTTACTCTCATCAGCAAATATAACTTCATTCCAGTAATCAGGATTCTTATTTATGTTGGATTTTGCGAAAGCCAGTCTGAGTTTTCTATTCTTTTCACTTACAAAGAATTTTTTCCTGGCTGCTCTACCGTGATATACAGCAGATCGAATTACTCTTTTAATAGTCTCAGGATTAACAATTACTCCATGTAATGCTTGTAAATCAGCAGCAACTTTAGGAGCACTCATTCTTGGAATTTTTTTAATATTTCGAACAATAATTCGCTTTATTCCATTGGATAGCTTTGATGGTCGGCCAAGTCTTCTTTTATGCTGAATCATATGATTATTTTTATATCGTTTAATGATATTGAAAACTGTTGAATGACTCAAGTTAACTGTTTGAGCAATTTCTCTAATATATTTTCCAAGTTCAATTTGCAAATTAATAACTAATTTTCGAATTTCAGGCAAAGTTTCTTTTCGTTTAGCATTCATGGCTGCACAGAGCTAAAAAACACAAAAATTCCAAAACAAACTGGAGAAAAATACTGCAGACGATTTTATAAATTATTGCCAATTGCTTTTGAGTAAAAATAAAAACTCCAAAAAATATTTTTATTGTAGTACGTAGTACTATCTAATGGTGTCCCGTCACTTATGTGAGCCATTTTTTGTTCCGTTCTAAACAATTGTATTTTTATTAAATTAATATTTTAATATTTTGTGAAAATGTATGTTGTGTAATAATTGTTACTAAATTTAAGTATGAAACATACCCACAAAAAATTTTTACATGTTTTTTTAATTAATTTTATTACAGTTTCCTTTTGTAAAGCACAAGTGTTCCATCACTTTTGTGAGACACTGTATATTTCTAAATTCACAAATAATTATGAGTAAGGGTACATCTGTCTGGTCACTGACAATGGACCATAGTGAAGGCAGTATGATGTTTTTAATCTAACATCAACCCATTTTGGATTGAGATACATTGAGGAATGCTGTAATCATTTCCAGCCGCAAGATACGAACGACGATTTCCAGATAAAAGTAATTTGCGTATTTTTATTCCATTCTGAAAATGTTAATTACTTTAAAAATAACACATGCATCATTTGTGTAAGCGATATAGCCCTTAGCTGTGATATCTAAGTATGGGGTAGGAAAAGTCATTAATTAATTACGCTAATGGTGCAAATTTTTAAAAACAATTGGCTAGGTATTATATAATATTAAAAATATTCGTAAATACTTATTGCTAATTTTTATTAAAGTAATTAGAACGGTCCTGTTTTTAAAGGGCTTACATTTTATGCTGATTGATTCCTACAACTTAAAAAATTTTGCTACTCTTTGAATGTACTGTTACTCTACTGATTTTACACTATTACTGTACAAATACTGCTTTTATACTACCACAAATTAAAAGATAATTTGGAGACCTTTATACTTAAGGAATGGCAACATTTCTAAGAAACGACAGCTTTCTTAGGTCTAGCTGTTGAGTTATGCTGTGATAGTTTAACGTAAAGAAATCACGCGAAGTAAAAAATGGAAAGATTATACGAATTTAATTTGGAAAAGCTTAATATTTTCGCAGTAATGAATCTATTTTAATCCTTGAAGTACCTTAAAGAAGCTAATTATAAATAATAAATATTTAACAGCTTAACATGAAATAAATATGATTGCTCCATTTAACGTTTTCCGTAATTAAAACGTAAATTAAGTATACATTTCTATGCATTGATTACCTTTTTCAAACTGCTCCATACTAACGTTTCTATTTTCAACACTGTTACAAAAATCTAAACATTAAGATAAACGATTAGTTCTTGTCCATAGCATAGTATCAACACCCTACTTTCTAACATTCACCAGCCTTTTGCGACAAAAAGACCCTTAACCGCTAATCCTGAAATGAACTCATTTATAACCACTTAACTGCTTAAAGTAATTCACAGGAATGCTTAATTCCACACCTTATAAATACTCTCTTGCGATAATTCTTTTAGGAATACGACTTGTTATTCCAGGAATGTGGTATTCCTACAACGCAGCATAATTTCTTAGTTAATGCGTTGGTTGTGGAATCTACAAAATGGAACATCAAGAAATGCAATTTCGCCGAAGTTAAATAATAATACGAATTGAATATCAGTCTTTGTTATTTTTAGGAATGTGTTCATTTAATTTGAAAGTACAAAGAAGTAAACTGGTGACATGAATAAACGTTTTAAATATACTCTGATGAACAAAGTGAAATGTACATTCAGCAAAAGAAAGTGAAAGCTAATTTGCATGCGAAATTTATATGTCAAATCATGGATAGAAAACAACTGTGAAAAAATCTTTCTGATAAAAAATGTAAGATTATAAAGTGTATATATATATATATTTTTTTCTTAATTTAAAACGAAATCAAATCATCCCTAGCATCCCTAGCATTAGCAGAGGTATCAAACGATATTTAGCATCAGAAAATATTGATAAAATCTTTCTGGCAGAAGTTTGTAGTATTACATTCGTTGTCCAATAGATGTGCCAAAGAAAGACCATTCCCTTCTTATAACAACCTTCCTTGAATAATACTTATTGATAACACTCAGCAGGGGCTACTTATAATTCCTTTGGAATAGGCACTTGAAGGCCATTTTCTCCCTTCTTGCTTGTCTCATAACCATATTAATGAACACCATGAAAGATGGTTGGTTCTCTAATTTACTAAAATCCCTTATTGTTCTTTGTACAACGATGACGATACGCTTTACAGTCATAAATGAGGGAAGGGTCGTTAAGATCTTGAGATGCTCATTTTCAAGCAACATACTCTAATTTTCTAATTTTAACTAAACGTCTTTCCAAGGACTCCAGTCAGAATCGAGCACTGAACCTTTTGTTTTGAGTAATCAGATTTTCTTATTCGTTTGTTTTTTGCCAAATTCGACTCATTTCTGCTTAAAGATGAGCAATTTAAATGATTGAATATTGACAATATACCCTCACTGATGTTACTGCTTTGATTACATAGTTAGTTTCTAATTATCTCTTAAGCTGAAGCCTGGAGACCTAAGCCTAGGCCCACAAGGCCTAGGCGTGGTCTCCAGGTTTTAGAAGATTCATAATCTTTTTGTAATTCCTTATAATTGTATTTTATTATCATATGTAAATATTATGATTCTTGAAAGTAAGTTGCTACTCGTCCTCCATACTATCTTATCCTGCTCCTGTACATAATTCCATCATATGCTGTCTTCCCAAATATTTTAAAACAGAATAAATACTATGCTTGTCTGGTAATATATTTAGAACAAATTTTTCAGAGTGGAGGTCAGATGATAACGTTCGATGGGTTACGAAGTACTCTGAGATAATTTATTATACAACTGCACATTTTTCATGTATAAGTATTGAATAGTTTTTGCTTTTTTATAATTTATTAGAAACTTACAATTGTTAAATTATTAGGAAACTATATTGCTTTGTTATCATGTATTATTATTTCACAGCAACATTGAGGTTCGAATCCCGTGAACGGGCTGGCTGCATGGGCGTTTTCGTGGTTTTCCCCATGTGTAACGTGTATACGAGCCAGTTTCCCTTAGAAAGTCCTCCACGAAAGGCATCCCTTCCCTTAGGCAGATAGCCCTCGAGGCTTTGCCATAATCACACACACCTCACAGCAACATTATTTTTTCCTTCTTCTTGCTTTTCTTTTTCAGAGTAACTTTATGCATATGGGTCATGATAGGTCGTAGTTGTACGCACATGTACAAGAAATTCGAAAAAACACTGGCTTAGTGATTTATTTTGTCAATCTAAGTTTCATTAACTTATATCTTTCCATCAAAATTTTAGCCTGAAATAAGGTAGGCAGATCGATTTCATATACCTTTAATATATTCAAATAACTTAGCCTCTAAATTAGATATAAGGACCATTTAAATATAAGAATCAGTCGACAAATCGTCGCACCTAATGACCAAGAACCTAGAATGACATAACATTGATTTCATTTAAAGAATATTGCTCCATCTTTGGAGGGAAATGGCATGGCTAACGTGGGTCGGAAGAAACGAAAATAAGTAAGCAGTTTTGTTGTTCGGTATTTGACATCTGAAAATTGGAAAGCAAATTATATCTTAGATTTTTGAAGATATCTAAGGTTACAAAAGGGGAATCGAGAATCTTAAAGCTTTCTTGTGCTGAAGAGAATCCGTGATAATCCTAGAAAAACTGAAAAACGTATATGGTTGGCAATTAAACAAGAAAGAGTTTAGAGCTATTGAGAAAAGTCTGTATTTTTGCAATACAAACCTCTTGACCGTACAACTACATTGACGCTTGGCCTTCCAAAATAATTTTGTTAAGCACCATTGAAATGTACTTCTTGTAGCTGGGAACCATTGAATTAGCTTTCTTATGTCTTCTAGTTTAAGGTATTGGATAATGATTAAGAGAACTTGCCTTCCGCTGCTGCAGAAATTTGTCATCGGTATAATAAGTAGCAAATTTATCTTTGTTACATGATTCCTAAAAGATGCATTCCCTAAAATCGTAATGGCCTTATTAAGATTAGGTTAACAATATGCAGCGTGATCGAGAGTGGTGCAAAAGAACGATACAAATATCCCAAATCATTATGTTTCTTGTAATGCGGTTTATTCAGGCGAAAAAAATAATTCAAAATGTTTCCTTGCATCTCCATATGAGCGCCATTTGTAGCTCGAACTGTTCTTAAGGGATACTACATATCAGTTCTACACCAAGTTCACCTTTGTGGAAGCAGTCCTTTAGTACTACCGCTTACTTAATTCGGGCTGGCGAATCTGCAAGATCCTCGAGAGGCTTTCGACGCAGTTTTAGAGAATAGCTTATATAGAAACTTAATGTCCTTCAAACCCTATTAGACCGACAAGCGCATTAGTCTGGAATAAGCTGACAAAGTCTTAGAAAATCTTAGAAAGCAGAAAACTAAGTGATAGAAGGTTAAAATAACCAGTTTATTAAGCTCATTAAATTAACAGAAGGTCTTCTCCTACAGCATATGACCCTGTACTTGCGGGTATTTAAAATAACATAAACTAAAATTAAATTCAAGTAACGTAGTCTGAGACTACACGCAAAGTAGACTACTGAAGTTTGCTCAAGTAATTAACGGCTCGTATATTTAAAAGCTGGCTAACAAAGTGGCTTAAGTTAGATTAAAACGTTTCAAAACTGTAACTGAAATGTAAGACTGTCAGAAGCCGAAAACACTCAAACCTTTTGCTTTAACACCCAACAAGTAGTTTGCATTCTAGTGAGGACTACGGAATGAAGACAGAATCCAGAAATTTCTTAAGAAAACCAGGATTTTGAACAACACTGATAATTTTGTTTATAATTTAATATGGCAAGGTGCTAAAATAACGTCATCGTAATTTACCCTGGTCATCTCAAGTTCTCGGACACCAAAGCAAATTTATGCAGCCTGTTACGTTTTTGTTGATAATACGGTATTACAACGATTTCAAGATTTTAGTTATTTGAACGCCGAGTTTATGTTATTTGCATTACCTTTACAAACGAAAGTGAATAAAACCACAGAAAATCCATAAATGGAATTAATTAATAGACACTGTGAGGTAAATCTTTTACAAAGATTTGAAGTTATGGATTGTGAAAAATTAAATAAGCTCCGTTACAAATTTTTGCACTAAGAATAATCGATTCCTGGATTTTTTTGTATTTTCTGCAGAGTTGAAAATTGTTAAGAGAACAACCCGATAAACCAATGCTCATCTACTATACATGATAAAAGTAACTTCTATAAGTATAAACTTGGCTTACTTTTATATTTACTTTATACTTATAGAAGTTACTTTATACTTATAGAAGTTACTTTATACTTATAGAAGTTACTTGATACTTGTAATAGTTCTATAAGTGTAAAGGTAACTTCTATAGTATTTTCCAAGGCTTCATACTTTATTAGAATCGAAATCCCATTGAGTGTCAAAGGTGTAGTAAAACAAAAATAAGAAGTTTATTATAATTTACATAGAAATACACGTATTTTCTTTTAGGTATCGAAGAAAAATGTAATGAACAATTGAAAGAGACAAAGTTGCCATTATTCATTCTCAAGTTTTGAGCTATTTGGAAGGTTTTCCTTGAAATATTAAAACATTTTTATAATTTATTTATTTTTAGTTTAATTTAAAGCACGTTATTTAATAATTAATTAGCATAAATTTCAAAATTATTTGACATAAACGTCAGTATGAAAATTTAATACTGAGCTGCTAATATGCTTTAATTACAGAGTGCAACCAATAGAAATTTCTTAAGATACCAATCTTTAGATTTCAGATAAAAAATAAATATAAATTTGAAACTTTTTTCTTTTGCGTTATTATTATTATTAGCCCAAAAGGGCTACTATTCTCGAAATGTGATTTTGTGTTGTTTCATTTTAATGCATTGTTTCACTTTTCATTCGAATCTGTTGCCATTCAGAATAACGTAAAATATTATTCGTCGATATTTAATCTGTCTATTATTGATTAACAAGCTAAATTGTTAAAAAATAAATGCGTACCCTAAAAATATTATTATTTTCTTTTTAATTTAAATCATTTAAATAAAAATGCGTGGCTTATCTATCAAAAAAGATTAAATATTTTTATAGAGTTACGTTATAAATCTGTTCACTTTCTAAAATATACAAAAATATGCAACGTTTCCATCTTAGTCTAAACGCACATTCATCTAATATCCTATAAAATGTTTTGCTGTTACGCAAAGGCCATCTCTATCGGTAATAGTGACCGATAAAACATACTAAACTTTAAAAAAGGCCTTTTGGGCGATCGTTAAAATCTGAACCATTTCAGTTTTTTTAAGCTATTGTAACACATATTAATTGTATCCTACATTAAAAAAATAAGACAGAATAACTGTTTTCTTTCCTTTCCTCCAATTATAAAAATAAGACCAGATTGCCCTTTTTTTGATGTTTTGATAACTAACTAGTAAGCGAAATTAAAAATTTTGTTAAAATATCTTTTATTTTGTTAAAAGAATTTCCTTTTAGTGCCCCCCCCCAAAAAAAAAATCCACCTTGTCAGATATTCTTAGATCAAGCATTCGGTCTGCGCTAGACTTGATGCAACAATTACGACCGCACAGAATGGTAAAATTTAGGGCGGCAAAATTTTTAGAATTTATGGAAACACCGAATAACAGAACTTAGAACCTGCAAAGATTGCACCGGGAGGCAAAATGCGTATCGCTGGGCCTTGCCCGAGTGCAATTTAAGACCACTGACTTACTGCATCAAATTACTGTTATTGTATTAAAAAATCTGATGTGTACACCACATGACTTCCTTGTACGGAATATTAAATTATACTCATTTTTTCTTGCATTTCATTTAACTTATTAGATTGAATTAAACATACTTTCGCCGACAGCGCATAAACCACAATAGAATAAATGCATTCTTTAAAATTCACTTTGTTTACCATAGCGACACTCTGGTACTAGGTTTACTTAACAGTATTATATTTCGTTCATATTATAACTCAGAATGCACAAAATTTATATCATTTAAAGAATTATCTAATCGTTGCCACATGTTCTATTCAAATACTATAACAAAGCTAGAACGATGTATAAAATAAATTAAGCAAACAAAACGAAAAAGAAACGGTTTTTCACAGACGACTGGGTATTTCTCATTCAATTAATTCAGTTTTCACTTCGTGACAAGGCAAAAATACATAAAAACTCAAAATATCTGTATTAAAAATTACGAAGTAAATCTTAAATAGTTATTTCCTCGAAAAAAATTCCAGAAAGGATTAAGCATGATTTAATTGGCAATTATAAATTAAGGCGTTATTTTTGTGTTGCGAAGCTTAGTGTCTTTAGATTGGAAACAAATCTACAATTCTGCTGTTTCAAATGTAAACAAATATGTCCGCCATGTTATTTAAAACTTAACCGCACGTAAACAGCTTTTAAATTGTTGATAATTGTACAAATATTGCTTTCAGATTTTCTAAAGGCATAAAAACTTTAACCGGAAGATAAAAGCAACATAATTCAATCATTTTTAAAGCAAAAAATGTACAATTTACAAACATATAAGTGTAAAGAAACTGAGATCACTGAGCCGGGTAACAGAGTGGATATATTTATAAATATATTTATATACGTTTGGCGCGGCCGATTGAAACCAAAATGCAAGGTGCACATCTACATGTTATAGTAGTCTTATATACAAAGTTTCAACGTTCTGAGGCTACTAGTTTTTGAGTTATGCGAGATACGTACGTACGCACGCACGTGCAGACACCACGAAAAATTCGCTTCAGAATTCATTTTAAAGCAGTTTTTTTAGTTTTTTTGGAGTCTTTTATTCTGTCCTTACGTATAGATATTACGCAAAAACATCGTTAAATTGCATTCGAAAGGGGTCAAAGTGGATATTTTGTTGAAATATGCTGCTTGAAGCTTTTCGCGATTACAATACTTCCTTTTTACTTCGTACAAGGAAGTAAAAACAAAAGAATCGAATAATGCTTTGACAGAATGCTGTTAAATAAGAGAAAGATGAATAGCCTTTAATGGTTCCTATTCGATTTTTATAGAAATTGTTATTAAATTTTCTTTTAATATTTGGAGTATTCGTGTTTAGAATCAATGTGATACATTCCATGCTAGTTTCTGGGAAACCTTTTAAATTGTTTTGTGTATGTGTGTTCAGTCTTATGGCGATTTCTTCTGGTAAAGGCCTCTTGTAAGAACATATACAGCTTGTAAGGTTTTTATCCCTCCTTATCGCATGTCTTCCTCGGTGAACGAACGTTCATTTTTCTTGGGCGTCTGGGCATAGCCCTATCCCAGTAGAACACTTTTTTGCACTTTTCGAATGTTATCTAGCATAAGAAGGAATTAGTAGAGCTAAGTAAAAAAGTCCTATGAAAAGCAATTTGGCAAATCGAAGGACGAGATTTCATAAGTTCGTAAAGTTGATAGTGTTTATTAGTGATAACGATGAAGGCCGTACAAACACACACTTTCGTAAGAGTAGCAGGAGTTGAGTGCCGAGTTGGCGATAGAAACGAAGTTCATATTGTTGTATTCATTACATATTGTGCACATTACATATTAAATGATTATACACATTACATATTGAAAACATACTTTGTTTTATGTGTATAGGCAATTAACTAACACATTTTTAAAGAATCAATTTATAAAATCTAAAAAAGGAACTAAAAAAGGAACTTTGCTATATCTGCAAAGTTTGTTTCCTTTTCTCCTTTACTCTTCTAAAACAAAGCGTTTTTAATCTCTTTTTAATTCCCTCTGCGTCTAGTTTCACAAATAAATAAATAAATAAATTAAAAAAAAAAAAACTACAATAAAACAATAAAAGAGGACGAAAGTTGTTTTCTAAGTTTATAGAAAAACCTAAAACTCATTAAAGGAGAGTTTAAAAAAACATTGTTTTCGATATTTACCATATTGCTTTTAATATAAGAAATAATTTACCTTTTAATTAATTAGCCTTTCTTATTGCATTAAATAGTTTCCTTCTATCTTTAATAGTTTATATTTTAGTATGTTATTTACTCCTAGTTCTGACTTTTTCTCTTATTGAATATCGGTCTTTATTGCGAAAAGTCATTTTTAAAGGACATGATGTGAAGGATATGTCATGAATAAACACAAAGCGAAGATTTCAAATATATGACAATAGAATACACATTACACTGAATTTTGCAAACGATTCTGCATTTTCATAAAATGCCAGAGGAATTCATCAGATATATACCATTTCGAATGCACGGAATGGGGAGTTAACTCGTCAGTTCTCTATTATGTAATATTCTTTTTGTATACTAAGGTCATTTATTTTGGGAGGATGCCAAACTGTTCGAACATTTCCTTCGTGCTGACATTCTTCAATTCTTGAACAGCATCTTTGTGTGAAGGATCAGTTCGATTATATCTCGCCATGGGTTTCATAAAAGGAAAGAAACTTTCAGTTTGAAAACTTTAGATTACATTCTGACATATTGAAAGAAGATTATCTTTATAAATTTAAAAAGTTTAAAACTGCGTAAAATTTAACTGTTAAATGAAAATAATTCTTTTCTTTAATGAAAATAGTATTCACTGTTGCCAAAGCTTAATAAAAGGAATTTTTAAAGGGAATGTTGAAAAAATCCACATAAGCTTGTAGAGTTACTAGGATTTTTTTGAAAGTATTAAAGATGAAAAATGAGCAACGCCTTCGCCGGTACTCGAACTACGGGACTCTCGAATATGCTCCGAGCGTGCTGACCACTGCACTACGAAATCATGCTAAGAAGACGGGAGAAATACCTTATATACTCCCCCTTTTAAAGCCAATTGCCAAATCCTGGTGGTGGAGAATCGTCATCTACCATCTTTTTAGGCGCCACTGTGGAATCATTAGGTTAGTTCGAAGTATGAAAGATGAAAATGGGCAACGCTTTCGACGGGACTCAAACCACGGGCCTCTCGAATACGCGCTGAGCGTGCTGACCACTACACTACGAAGGCATGCTAAGAAGGCGGGAGAAATACCTTATAAGCTTATGAAATGGAAAATATTTAAAATGGCGTTTTAGATTTCAATGCAAATAATTTTAAACGCAAATGAGTTCATAAGTTCTGTTATTTTTTATTTTAATAAATGCAAATAAAATGGAAAATCTATTTATAAACAAAAAGGAAAATAACATTATAAAATAAAGAAAAATCTTGTGACATTATAACCTTGAAACTATGTTTTTAAGCGATGTACGAAAACAATCTTCCAATTAACATCATTTTATTGTTCTAAGAAAATAGCTTTACCACATTGTATTATGATCCCCAAACAGTGTGTATACAAAATTTGAGTTCAATGGTTTGTTAGAAACTAGTTTAAAAATTGATGACAAATTGACCATAGCAGCAAATACCATGAATGAGCTAAATGAAAGCTTCTAAAAAAACACTGAAGATTTAAAAAAGAGTAATGGCGAAAGCTGGAATAAAATAATTCAGTAGCCAAGTAATGAAGCAATGTCAGAACTGTTTTGCAAAGAAAGCTGAAAGAAGCAAAACAGTAGCACAATAGCCCATGCACTTTGATTTCAGAAAATTAAGAATGTAACATTGGTCTGCTGATGAAAGCTACGCTAAATTCTGGGTTTCTCATTTCAAAAGAAACATTTATACACATTGTAGCAAAACTATCAAAGGAATGTCAATTAATTTTCCCAAGATACGATAATTTTCAAGGAAGAAAATAAATAATACGAGTCATTTTAAAAGAGCATTCTGATATCAGAATACAGATAAAAATGTAACTACAAAAGGATAAGGAATACCACAAAAAACATTAAAAATGAATTTTAGAGTTTAGCGCTTGTCTAAAAATATAATAGACAAGAAGATGTTTCATTAATTATGAAGTTATTTTAAATCTAATAAGACTGCTTTATTTTAAAATCTCAAGAAAACAATAAACATGCTGAAAGAGGATAAAAAATGCTTATCAGTCTACGATTAAATGAAAATTTGAATTTGTCTGTTTTTTGATCTGATTCTGAACAAGTTTGTTCAAAGAAATAATGGAGCTAGGAATTACCAAGCTGAGTTACAAATAAACTTAGATTGTTAAAGGCATTCATGTTCCACAATTTTTATGAGAAATGTTAACTAAGTCTGTTCAACGGAAGCAGAATGTGGAAGTAGGCTGTAGAATCTATTGAAGTGGATCTCAATATTAAAGAAGAACCAACTAAGTCTGATGAGACAGCAATACACTCAATGACATTGAAATGCTCATTATTGAACCATACAAATGCACTATTTCCTCAGAAGAAAAAAGAGGGAAAGTTCTCCTAAAATGCCTCAATATTTTAAGATGAGATAGAAAAATTTTAAAGCTAGCGTAAAAGAGGAAAGAAAAACTGGAAGAGAAAAGAGCAAATAAAAAAATGAAACAGAAAGGGGAAAAAAACGAATGATCGTTAGGATAAAGAGTTAGGAAATTTTCAGCAATGTATTTTACTTCTATTTCATTCGAAGTTTCTACATCTGGAAAACAGGACAACTGGTGTGTGTAATACAAGATATTTATGCTAAGAGAGTTAGAAGCGTAGTTGAGACAATTTGACTCGTGCCATTCTTAGGATGGAAAAGATTCTTAGTATGTAAAAATAAAGTGTGAGATTCGTGGAACAAGAAAACAGTATAATATGCTTTGAAGGGCTGAATTCAACAAAAGTAATAACTTCATTAAAATTGAACACGAAATTTTTCATGTAATTATTTCAGATACTACTGCAGCATACTGCAGCTACTCAGAACAAAAAACTATAGACTAATATAGATTCTCCATAAAACATTGACTATAAAAGAAAAGTTATAAATAACAAAAACTTAGAATAAATCACCCATATCTAAAATTTTTCCATAAAGTATTTTGTTATAAAATTGATTCAGCTCTTTATTATTTTGCATAGATACTATTGCAGCATATTGCAGCTACTCAAAACAAAACAAAACAAAACAAACACACACACAAAAAAAAAAAAAAAAAAAAAAAAACTATTGACTAATGATGTGCATTCTTCATAAAACATTGACTATAAAAGAAAAGTTATAAATAACCCATATTTAAAATTTTGCCATAAAGTATTTTGTTATAAAATTGATTAAGCTCTCTATTATTTTGCATATATTTCAACAATTATTAAGTATAATCAAATGTAATCCGAAGTTTATCAGCTAAAAATCATTCATTGAATACATATAAACAAATTATACAATACTTTTAAGTGAGAGCGACATGGACGTTTGTTAATTTTCCAAGAATAAAAGTATTTTGACTGCATGTTGATCCATTCCTGCACAAAATCAATAAGCTTCTTGATAAACTTGTGGTTCATTTCCCACTACTACGCGTTCTTATTGAAAAGACCTCTACGAATCATACGCTACAGACTGAGAAAGATACTCACGTCCAAGCTAAATTTTAAGCCTCGAATAAATTTGAGTGAATATATTGCTGTGGCTGTTGTTAGGAACCTCATGCTCCACGACGTTGATTACAGCTACTAGAGGTAATGTGAAGAGAAGCTAATACTACTAGTGATCAGTTCAAACACATAAGTATTTTTACAATGAGTCATTAATACGCTGAACTCTTTACACGAATGGAACATGAAAATTACTGCTTATATCTAAAAGTTTCTCATATATAAATAACAACAAATATGGCAAAACATTATTTTCTAATTTTTAAATATTATATATTTCAAAAATATTACCTTTTCTGTTGCAAGAAACATGAAAAATTAGCAATATCCTCGTCGAGATAAGAATTCCGAGTCTCCCGATACTATCTGAACGTTCTTCCCATTTCACCAAGAGAGCACACGGTGAGGTAGAAAAACAATTCTTACAAACTTACAATGTTTGAGTGGACCACTTCAGATAGTCCCAGAACTGTTAACGTCAGCATTCTAATACATCCACTATTGGAGCATAAAGAAGTCCAAAACTTTTTTTAGTATAAATATTAGCAGTTGTTTTGAGCTGATGTAATAGTTATGATTGATAATATCTGGAACACTGGTAAAATTATATTTAGACTAAAATACTTTTAAGTTTCCCTGATAATTGAAAGAATGTTTTTAAGTGGTCCACTATTGGTATGCTTATCATAGCAGTATTTTAGACAGCAAAATTATACCATTTTTAAGAAATGCCCAGCGTTTTACTTGAAGCAGAATTTTCCAAGCTGCTAGTAAATAACATTTGACAATGTTATTATCTTCATGTGAACATAAGGCAACTAAGTATAAAAGGAACGGATTGAAAATTGGATTCTATAGAAAGAAAGATAAAGGAATGATGTAAACAATCTTTGCATTTATTTTATGTTTACTTTTGACACAAAAGTGTAAATGCAACATAATGTGTGTTGGACATATGTGATAAGCAGTAGACAATAACTTGATCTGTCTTTACCTGTGCAAATGACTATCCATTAAGAGGACGAAGTCAAAATCCACGCACAGATGGTAACCAATCCATAAAAAACGAAACGACATTAAGCAGAGATAAAAATTGACTATCCATTAAGAGGACCTTCAATCAGTAAGATTTATAAGCCATCATACAATTTGCTCTGACTTAAATTCTTTTAATTACATTATCTTCTGTGACGTGCTTTTGAAATGCAACAAAAAGGAACTACTTTCGGGAAGATTGACGACTGAGATAAAAACGTATCGTTTACAGTAAAACGGCAAGTCACTGCATGAATTGAATTGCTTTGAGACATAGGTCAGTCCAGACATAAAACTGTAAAACTTCATGTTAATTAGCCAGTTTGTAAGGATCTTAAGTTTTACTAACGTTTATTTTATTTTAAATCTTTACTATCACTTCTTATTTTCTACTTCCGGCCAGAATTATAAGCGTTAACGTATTTATGCAAAGTTTGTCTGGCGAGCGCCAAGTATTTAAGTTGTGGCTTTTTGCCAAGCGAGAGAGAGGAAGCAGTTAGTCGAAGCAGGCCGCTTACCTTAGAAGTTTTACTCAGTTGCTGGTTGCCTTCCAGGCCAGAGGTTTAATCCTCTTGATAATTTTAAACGTATTGTAGTGTTCACAGTTCTCTGTACTACATACGGCTTCCTGTTAATATAAGGCCAATCTTCCACGTTTATTATTTTAAAATTAAATTAGAGTTTAGTTTTATTTTTATATTTTTACGTTTAGACCACAAGTAGTGGGTCTTTGTATTCCGAAGTACGGAAGTTATTGTAAATAGAGAAAAATAAAGGGTTTTGTATACCCTTCTTGTGTATCCTGTCTACTTCCCACAGTTATTGAACATAGCTTTAGTAAGCTCTCTGTTCCGAGTCAGGTCCTTGCATGTTCCCGAAGAAAGTAAGACGGAACATTGAACCTGATAAGTTATCTTATTGTTTGCCTGTGTTTCATTTCCATTTTCTTCAGGTCCCACCAAGATGCAAATGAATTAATGCTTTCAAGAGTAGAGTTTAAAGTGTGCTTTGACAGCTATCCCTGGCTAACTACTCTGCAAAAATTTTCTGCGTGCAGTTTTCTGCAAAATCTTCCTGTTATGAATTGCTTAAATGGCTTTAGCTTTGTTATCCATAATCGTTTCATGAAAGACTGAGAGCTGAATCAAAGTTTATCAAGCGCTTTTCATCTATGGTGCTATTTTCTGCATGGAATAAATAACAGCACGATAAGTCGTCTAATCGTTTTCATGGTCCTAAGAGTTGATAGTCAAAACCGTACGGAATTATACAAAATATGCATTTATAAGGTATTTCTCCCACCTTCTTAGCGTGCCTTCGTAGTGTAGTGGTTCTACACGCTGGACCGGTATTCCAGAGGTCCGTGGTTCGATTCCCGGCGAAGGCGGTTACTAATGTTTCATCTCTCCGGCCTCGAATTAACCTAATGTCTCTACAATGGCGCCCGAACTAAAAGGGCTGTTGGATGATGGTTCTCCGCACTGAGATTTGGCGATTGAGTCCCCTAATAACCCCAGTCACCCTTTAAAAAAGGGCTCCCCTTATATAATGAGGTAAATGGTATATATCCCGCCTTCCTAGCGTGCCTTCGTGGTGTAGTGGTTCTGCACGCTGGGCTGGTATTCCAGAGGTCCGTGGTTCGATTCCTGGCGAAGGCTTTTGCTAAGTTTTCATCTCTCCGGCTTTTCTAATTATCCTAATGTAACACATTGATTATACAGGGCCTTTCAAAACGATTGCACAGTCGCTTGAATAAAATCCATTATTCTAATTAAAAACTGAATCAAATAAGGTAGACATTCTGATTCCAACAGCTCTGATCATGTGGTGCATTATGATAAAAATATACAAACTTCAAATTTTTGCACCGTCCTAAAAAAGAAATATTTTTATTGGTAAGACATTATTTATCATACTAGGGACGATTTAAAAGGGAAAAAATCTATTCCATTAGATTCAAAATTAGTGCTTACAAATTAACCAAATTATGTAACTCAAAGTAGTTTTACCTGCTGAAAAGAATAAATGGAAACATCAGTTAAAAGACTGGATAAAAGTTGAATACTTTTAACGTAAAAATTCTAAATTTTAGCATTTCTGCAAATAGGGCATGAAATTCTATGTTTATGTAATCAAATTAGTTTCTGGCGTAAGTGGTATCATTCAGAAATTTGCATTAAAAAATTTACATTTTTAGCTGTGTTTCCCAATATGTGTTTATGATTCTCCAAAATTTAATCGTCAGTATCTCGAGCAAGTTTGAACTCACTTGAATAATTTGGTTATGGAAAATATATTTTACATTGATGAATTGTTTTCTACAGAGCCTATATGAAAGTTCAGCAGACTAATATCTGTTACGTGTTTAATTTACTGTAGACACTTACAGTATTTTAATCATTTATGCATTTGAAGTCATAGGATTAGGATCAATCTCTCACTGTTTAGTCTTGCGAGTTTTTTAAAAATACATTATGTAAAGGCAATAGTATTAAAAAAACTAACTTAAATTTCTTTACCGTTTCTTTAAGGGGCTTAAAGTCTAGCATATTTTACTACCAACTACTTATTTTAAATTCTGAGCAAAGAAAAAGAGAAAAGGATAAAAAAATACGACTATGGCTTTCCAAAATCGTGACAAATATGTCCAAGGCGAACATGAGATATTTTGGAATTAGAAAGGTCTTATTAATGAAACAGAAAAAAAGAAATGCACGAGCAGAGAACTTACCTAAATAAGAAAGCTATTTTCAAAGAAGCAACAGTCGGTCACGGTTACGGTTTGTACTCAATGTTCGCTTGACCTAAAAAAGAGATTATTCTAATGTTATTACTGCACTCTAGGGAATCGTGCCTCCATTCACGCAACGAAGCTAACGTGACGTGACGAACAGGTTAATGAAAATAATAACCGAGTAGACGATAAAAAAAGGGAGTAGAACTGAACTTGCCAGACTAAAACTCCTAAATTATGCATGTTGACAAATGTGTCAGTTCTCAGTTGGAATGTGCGACTGTCACCACTTAACGTTAGAATTAATATAGTCACATACTGTTATCTCTGTACTCTTGTGTTGTTATTCAGTTCGACGGAGTATAAAGCTGAAAATTCGCTTTCTTGACATAACAATGTGTAATTTGGAAAGGCAGGTGTGCCTGGGAAATTATTATTACGAAATTGCTGTTTGAAGGAAAGATAACTGATCTCTGTCACGAAGAGGAAAGCATAAATTTTACAGTTTTTGACGCTAGAAAGTCTTCATATGGCATTTCGCGAGAATTATCTGTCTCTCCCAATCTTATTATTACAGCTTATTTCTATTTTGTTCCCTAGTTGGTTCTGTTCCTACTCGCTAATAATCACTAACTACTTAAAATTCTTCATTTAGCTAGCTAGTTAATACTTAAAAATATTAAAAATACCTGAGAAGAACAATGTAGGAGACATGCTGGAGAAACCATAGATCGCCGTGAATTGAAATCTGTGTGACGTAAAAAGATATTTTGAAGGAGAATCGCTCTCTCATCGGCCGGTGGATTCGGGGAACTCTCACCCCTCTTCGCTTATCAAATTACTGAAGACGACTTTCGAGTCGCCATTTATTTTAAGTACAAGCATTCCCAGGGACCTCTTAAGGCTTCTTGAGGCCTTGGTCCCCTATACAAAAGTAGATCTCTACTCGCTTCCGTTTTATTTCATTAAATGTAAGGTTTAATAAAAGAAAGACATAATAAAATGAAGTTTTATTAGCAAATTCGTTGTACATTTTAAATTCGTATTAATTATCAAATCATTAATTACCTCTTCAAAATCAACTTTTAATAATATATCATTTTCAATAGTCATCCAACTTAAATTATTCAAGCGAAATTGAGTCATAAAATTTCTCAATTAATTTTTGACTAGTTTGAAAATTAAAACTCACCACTCGGGTTAGTAATCATCATTAACAATAAAATTCTCATTAGTATTTCAATATTTGAGAAACCTGAGAATAAGCTTTCGTTACACATATATGCATAGAGAGTGTTGATATCAATCTCAAGCTCCTCATCCAACAACTGTTCTTCATTGTCATCAGCATTTGTAAAATTATATTTCTTCCGAATCTCTCTTTTTTTCATGTGTTCTCTTTGTTTTTCTTCAAGTTTTCGATATCACTGATTTTATATGGCTTGAAATGATAATATTCCAAATTCAGTTCCCCCCCATGAACATCTTTATCATACAATTTCGATATTTTCTCGCATGCTATTTTGATTTCGCTCTTATCCAAATTACAAATACTTTAAAAAAAACCGAAACAATTCAAATACCTCCTCGTATTTTTACTGCGTTTTCGTATGCTGTAAACTAGACAGTCGTTTATTCGTAAAAAGGTTTCTATTTTAAATTTCTGGCTTTGTTTGCCTTCAGAACAAACGTCTGTGTCTTTAGGAAAATTACCCTAGCACTGCGTCGTCTTAACGCTTGGGAGCACTTTGATTCTCTTTTATAAAGGTGCAGTGGAATATAGTGACTATAGCTTTTATAAAGGTTACCAAACATTATTGCAAAAGTTAAGTTTAACATACAAGATATCGTCTCTACGAATAGTTACTTTAAGTGTAATAAAATGGGCCAATGGGCAAACTAGAACCTAAAAATTCTCCAACTAGAAAGTAAATCTCAATTATGAAGGGACGACTTCAGTATATTCATTAATATTAAAACATGTTATACATATATGTAGAGAGTAACATTCAGTAATATTAAAACATGTTACTTATCAGTATAGTGCCATTTCTTAACTTAAGAACACACAAGGAACCCCCTTTTGCAAATTTTTTAAATTTTATTATTTAGTAGCTACTGTCTGAATTTACTAATTTCTTGAATAAATATGTGTATCATTTTACCGTAACACCAAAATTATCGCTCGTAAGAAAATTAAAGAAAAGCACCTCTTGATCGTTCTTTACGGCTACTGTTCTAGGGTCTGTACGTGCACACTGGAGGGCAGACGAAGCAATAGACATCTTGCCGACAGACCACTCTGCTGTAAACGGCGTCGAATGGTAGGCGCAGACACTGGATGATGCGTTACAGACTGAATGTGCTGTGTTATTGTTCGTGATGTGACTGAGCGATCCGTCATTGCCATGCGCACAATGTACCTGTCATCACGTGAAGTGGTGCACAGAGGTGGATGCGATTGAACACGTCGGTACCCTCTTGCATCCAACGGTCACAAATCCGCATTATAGTTGTTTGGTTTCGGCCAACCACGACTACCGATTTCCCTAAAAATAACCCAAATTCTCGGTAGGCCACTATCCTTCCTCTGTCGAACTCGGATACTTGATCAAACGATGATCGCTGTTTACTACGAGGCATAATTGATCGTTTTTTGAGAAAAAAAAAAACTCAAGAAAAACACAATTGCCGAACTTAAAATCGTCGAAAGCTCTGAGCCTTAAATAGCGCTTTGAAGTGGCGCCTCAGGCGCGCGTGATGTGCGTCTGCACTGAAATTCTAATCATTTGCATATCTCACCTCCGCTAATGCATGTTGTAAATTTCGCGTTATTTGCAGGCTTCCTTCAGAGTGTTGCATTTACGGTGGCCAGCAGTGTAATTGTAGGTGTTTAAAATAGATATTTACAACTTGTTCTTACCTATAGATGTTAGACAATATTATACTCTGTCAAATACTTGTACAAACGCTAACCCGTAAAAGATTTGCGTGACTGACAATCTCACAAACCTAGGCACAAACTGACTCGACTGACAGCCGCTTTTCGGCAAAATAAGCAATGATGGTGGTAGAACTAGGCCTAGATACGGAAGACGGACATGACATAGTAATACAGTTTTGGCACTGTTGCCATTTACCATATATTTGGAAATTTCTAGGTTTTTGGAGAAAATGTCCGAGAATAACATTTACCGATTAAAATTATTCGCATCATGATCTTATTGTACCCAAGTCAAGAACGAGAAAAGGGCCCTTTGAGGCCGAAGTCCTGGACCCGGGCCTGTTAGTCCATCCTTAAAATGTCCCTGAGCATTTCAGTCTTTTTCGAGATTCGAACACGCCTCCAGTCATACGGCCAACAGCATCGCTAGCAACTACATTTATCACATTAAAATTTCTTCTTCATAAACATGTATAAACAAATGCTGGCGATTCCCAAATTATATTATTATTATTATTAAAATAGCTAATTTTTTAAGTTTCATGTTAGTTATCCCATTGCGTTATTATTTTATCTGCACTATCACTTCTACTTTTGTCAGCTCCAACCAAGATGCAAATTCGCTACGTGTATATAAGAATGAGTTACTGGAAGTTCAGGAGAGACATCTGGCAGATACAGGTAGAAGCTAGGCTAGCACATCTTTAATGCCACAGGTGTCAGAGGTACCCATGAACCTAGCTAACTGTTAAGCTTACGCCTTAAGTTTCAGGAAACACCCCAGAGGAAGAGCGGTTTAAGGGTCTCATATCTCTCTTCTATTACCACACAACCTTTAGGAAGGACTTGGCTTTTCGTGTGTTCTGAGTAACCTCTTGCCGCATTTTATTTGTCTACAATACCCGTATAAACACCTCCGGGATTCGTACCCGGGGTATATCGATACGACAATCAGCGTTACTAAACACTATACCGGCTGAGCAAGAAAAGCATTGGCAGGCATGTTGCATACGAAAAGCCTAGCTCTGAGATTACTTTAAACCGACATCATTTTGCTAGCCGAGTTTATTTACTCAGTAAGAACAGTTTGAGCTAAAAGCTTGTTAAACGTTTGCTTTGCAAATTTCCAGATTTAAATTATTTAAAATTTTAATTTATATTTTATATATTCTTTTAAAATACTGCAAGTAGAAGTGATTGAATTGTAAGCATGAGCTGCGTAACTTGTTAAGTCTGTAGTTTTAATAAAAAGGTTGTTTAAATCTTCTTCTGAATTAGAGCTGTTTTGGTAGAGAAGGCGGTAAGTCGTCTGGCAGGAAGGTGTCACAAGGGACCAAAGTTAATTTGACAGTTGTTAGTTTCCTGTAACTTATAGTTAATTAATTCAGCTTATTAAACAAATGTTAGATTCTTCAAAAAGGATCTTTTGTGCTCATTTATGGGGGAATGGTTATATGTCATTTATACCATTTCTCTTCCTTAAATTTACGCGGTCGTGAAAGAGATACTTTTTCAAAATGAAGTTTTCCAGAAAAATTACAGGAAATAAGATTAATCTTACCTTAATGGGAAATCGATTGCATACAATCTTTTTAACTTAAAGGATCTTTGCCGTCACATTTTAATTGTCCCTGAAACAAATAATTTTATGTTATGATCTTTGAACAATATTTTGAAGGCAGGTAATAATCTGTCAGCAATGAATCACTGCAGGCAATTATCTTTATCTTCTTTATCTTCAAAAATATGCAACTTTGTTATCAAACTATTTTTACGATGCTTATCTACCTAACAGCTCTTTAAGCTCTTTTAGCAGAGTTATTCCCTTCAGTTTGGTAAGCTATCACCTTGAAGAACTAAATAACCTCACACACAGAGAGATTAAAGCTAAATTAGAATTGTAATTTAGCGGTTCTGGAGGATGGTATATAAAGCTAAAATGTACATTGGTAGATCCAAACATTTTTCGCCCTGGTACATTTTAAAAATGAAATACAGAACATTTTAATAGTTTATTTCTCAACACGATCTTGTTGTATCTCGATGCACTTTGCACATCTTTTAACGAGCAACTCGGTGCACTTCAAAATGCAATCTGAAGGTTTGTTCTCAAAATGTTCCCTAACTGCTCTTTTCACGTCATCTCACTATTAGATCTCTTTCCATGAAGAACAGATTTAAGTTTTCTGAGCAGTTAACAATCACTTAAAGGTACATCTGGCCTGTAAAGATTGTGGCGGTTAAACTCCTTAAACCTACGTTACTGTTTCTGAATAGTATTGACACGTTGCTGTTTTTGAATTGCTGAAAGAAGGAGCCACTTTTACAGAGACATTGTTCATGTAGAATACGTAATAAGCAAAATAGTTGATTTAGGAAACTTAATGTTTAATCTTCTGTAACTCAACATTTCCTCTTCGACACGAGTAAAGCTTTCTAATGCCATGATTCCAATGTCTGACCTTCACAAGATTCATCTTCCATACTCGGTGTATGGGAAAGAAATTATTTTATTCATTCATTCACAGTAGAGTAAGGAGAAGACATATCAGGATACATTCAATGCAAGCATTTTATTTATTTTTTTTTGAGATGAAATTCTTCTTTATTCAAGCATTTTATCGCAGAATGATACTAAATATTTCAAATTAGCACATCACTCCTTTCAGCAAACAATAAAAATGAACTCTATGGTGTCTATAATTGGCCCTTTTAAATTTTATTCATATATTCATTTCATTCCACTACATATCTGCAAAGGAATTCATTGTCAGATAGCTTTTATATGTGATCCTGAAAGCGTTTGCATATACTTACGTACAACACAAACTTGTTAAATAAACCATTAGAGATGCGTAAATAAGAGTGGGGCAACTTGCCTTATGAGAAAAAATTTTGTCAAACACCTCATTTAGTTGTTTCTTAGCAATTAAGCATTTCAATTAATTTACAAAAACGCACAGCAAAAGGGTTACTATTACCTTTGACAGCATACAAACTGCTGCTAACTCTCTCCGGATCAGCACGCGATTTTCACGCCCATTAGTATGAACTACAGTTAAGCTGTATATTCTCCTATCATGAATAACTATAAACACATAGAAAGAGAATATATGTAACTCTCTTCTACATACTCTTAATTTGCATAACTTTCTGGTCTGAGCGAAGATGTGTATCACTAATAAAAAAAAATCTGATGTGTACACCACATGACTTCCTTGTACGGAATATTAAATTATACGCACTTTTTCTTTCATTTTATTTAAACTTATTAGATTGAATTAAACCTACTTCGCAGAAAGCGCATAAACCACAATAGAATAAATGCATTCTTTAAAATTCACTTTGTTTACCATAGCGACACTCTGGCGCTAGGTTTACTTAACAGTATTATATTTCGTTCATATTATAACTCAGAATGCACAAAATGTATATCATTTAAAGAATTATCTAATCGTTGCCACATGTTCTATTCAAATACTATAATAAAGCTAGAACTATGTATAAAAAAATTAAGCAAACAAAACAAACAGTTTTTCACAGACGATTGAGTATTTCTCATTTAATTAATTCAGTTCTCACTTCGCGAGAAGGCAAAAATACATAAAAACTCAAAATATCTATATTAAAAATTACGAAGTAAATTTCAAACGCTTATTTCCTCGAAAAAATTCCAGAAAGAATTGAGCATGATTTAATTGGCAATAATAAATGAATGCGTTATCTTTGTTGTTGGAAGTACGAAGCTAAGTTTCTCTAGATTGGCAACAAATCCACTAGTCTCCTGTTTCAAATGTAAACATCAATGGCTGCCATTAAAAACAGGCTTAGCGGCAATTAAACAACTTTAAAATTGCTGATAATTCTAAAAATATTGCACACAGATTTACTAAAGGCATAAAATTCTTAACCGGAAGATAAACACAACATAATTCAATCATTTTTAAAGCAAAAAATGTACAATTTACAAACATATAAGAGTAAAGAAACTGAGATCACTGAGCCGGGTAATAGAGTGGATATATATATAAATATATTTATATACGTTTGGTGCGGCTGATTGCAACCAAAATACGAGGTGCACATCTACATGTTATAGCAGTCCTATATACAAAATTTCAACGTTCTGAGGCTACTCGTTTTTGATTTATGCGAGATACGTACGTACGTACGTACATACGTTCGTACAGACGCCACGAAAAATTCTCTTCAGAATTAATTTTAAAGCAGTTTTATAATTTTTTTGAAGGAAAAGAGTATTTTATTCTGTCCTTACGTACAGATATCACGCAAAAACATCGTTAAATTGCATTCGATGGCGGTCAAAATGGATATTTTCGTTGAAATATGCTGCCTGAAACTTTTCGCGATTAGAATACTTCCTTTTTACTTCGTACAAGGAAGTAAAAAGGTAGGGTAAAAAAATAACCTTTTGAACTAAACAAAAATAGTTCCATCAACTCAGTAATCAAAACCAAAGACCAAAATGCGATTATTTTGATAAAAGTCTCACTAGCTTTCTCACGTACCGTTGTCTTACAGCTGTATTTACCAGCTTGGGATCTGTAACACCGTTTATGATACTTTGCTTGTGCGAGTTATCCCGTTATTGCTATTCTTTTCTCAGCTTTCAGATCCATGGCAGTAGATATTATTCACTGGATCATAGAAAACGATTAACAGCACAAAAAATTCTGTTCATATGCAGAGAAAGTTTTAGAGAAAGAATTTGAAATAACATATAATATACATTATTACTGTACATATTGAAGATATTTTGCTGTCAACGTGACTTACCTTTTCGTATCCTCAGTTACATATCGTTTAACTCCTTAACTACCTGGCAAGATTTTTTTTACCGAAAGAGAATTACCCCTACGCAGAATTTAATTGACTATTAATTACAAATGTAAAATCTATAGAACCTTATAGCCAATAACAAAACTAAACTGCAAATGATAAATTCTTAGCCATTTGCAAAGACTGGAATGCTACGACTTGAATTTTAATCATTTTGATGATCCAATTTCAGTTATAGATTCTCGGGATTTAGCTCAAAGGGAATGGAGGCGTGATGCTATAATTAACAGGTAAATAAAGCTATCGTTCAGTTGAATTGTGTACAGCATACCTTCACTAAATTCCGAATAAAATGAAAAATGAGTACACTTAATGAATGGACAACAGAATCTCATAGCTTAACATTCCTGTTTGCTAACCGCTATATCCTAATATCTATACCTAACACTACTAGTGGCCAAGAGGTTAAGGTCGCTGAATACTCTGAGTTTAACTTGGGTTCGATCCTAGGGAATGAGGCTGGAGGGCTGGTTTTTCCAACTGCGTAACGTGAATGCGAACCAATTTCCCTTAGTGAGTCCTTTATGAAGGCATCTCATCCCTTAGGCAGATAGCCCTTGTGTACTTTGCCATATTCAAATAACCTATCCTAATCTAACCTAGCTTTATTCCTACTGCGTACTTTTCTGTAGTTATAAAGTTTGCATATGCCTGTTAAAGCAAATTATCGTCTAGGTCTACAAAGTGCCCACCTAAGGATGCCAGGTTTCCGGAAACTTTAAAATGAGCACGTTTATTCTAGATTATGTGTACTGTTATTATTCCATTATTATTACTATTACTATTATTATTCTAGATTATGATTATAAATTCTCTATAAACTAGAGGACTTTGTGCCTAGACCTCAGACTCTTATAAATGTATAGGCGTAATTATGGAGTGATTTTGAGTTTGATTACAGAAGCAAAGGAGAGCATAACCCAAAACCCAACAAAACCGGAAAGATAAAATGACTAGAAAACTAGAAAGATACAATAACAACTAGTCAAGAGAGAGATCTAGTTAACTAACAAGATAAAATAACAGAATAAGATATTTCAAACTGAAGAGATACTAAACTCTACTCGAGGGACTTTCTTTAGAAATAAACTCCAAACCAACACAATATTTAGAAACATTTTTAAGAAGTTTTAATGTTTAACATATTGTTTGAGTATATATGTACTCTGAAACACATAGTTATTCGTTTCTGTTTACTCCAGGCTGTTGATAATGCAACGTTATTTTTCTAAATTATGTAAAATTGAGCTTGTTCAAAATGGCATTTCCCTGAGCTGTTATTAGATTAAAACGTTATTTTCTTAAGAGTGTTATTGAGAATTCCCTTCTACAATACATGATTTAAAATGCTTTTGGTACATTAACATTTGAAGCAACAAAATTCAAAAGAAGAAGACTCACTTTAAAGTTTGTCAATGTCTTCAGAAACTAAATTTCTGTTTTCTAATGGGTGAGTAGAAAAATCATCACACAATTTCACTTGTTAAAGAAAGAAACTCTTACGGTGAGAATGTGCGAATTAGGGTCCCCCAAAGGTGATATCGATCTGGCAGTGGAATGCATTAACCTTATTATAACCATGTAATGGAAAATCAATGCTTAACCGTTAATAATTGAATAGATTCAGACTCCGGATAGTGTCTTTATTATCAACTCCTTTTCGCTCAAACAACAATGTGTAAGTATAATAGTTAGACGGAGAAGGAAAAGCGAATTTCAGGTAAAATGTTGCTCGATATGGTACGTTTAGTTGCAAAGTTATAAAAAATTAATAAAAATTCTAATTAAGGTTAATAAGAAGTTATGAACTCTTATACTATTCTGATTGATACGTTAAAAAGTGGGGACGGACAAAGAATGGAATTGTAGATACGGAAATGTAAGTAAATAAATAATTAAAAATATTTTTTAAAACTTAAAGTAGTTTCATTCGGTATCATAACATTCTTTTCGTATGTGATGATCAAAAACCAAATCGCTAATTTGTCATTAGCTTGCTTACAATAATGGATTTTAATTCGAAATCGCTGAAGAGAAATTTAAAAGAATTGAACGTAATCATTCTTGTATATGACATTTCTATACTGCCCCTTCTATTCTTTACTTTAATTTTATAGTGAACTTGTAGAGTTATTAGGTTATTTGGAAGTAGGAGAGAGGAAAAACGAGCAATGCCCTCGCCAGGACTCGAACCATGGACCTCTCGAATACGCGTCGAGCGTGCTGACCAATACACCACGAAGGCATGGTAAGAAAGAGGGAGAAATACCTTATATACTCCCCCTTTTAAAGGGCGACTGGGGGAATAGGGACACCAATCGCCAAGGCCTGGTGGTGGAGAACCATCATCCACCCCCTTTTTTAGTTCGGGCGCCAATGTAGAGAGATTAGGTTATTTGGAAGCAGGAGACATGAAAAATGAGCAATATCCACGCCGAGACTCTAATCACGAACTTCTCGAATGTGCGGTGAGCGTGCTGACCACTGCACCACAAAAGCATGGTAAGAAGGCGGGAGAAATACCTTATAACCCTATAAAATTCTTATATTGGCTCCGCATGATTTTATTTTCAGTTACACATGTCAAAGGCTATTGCAATAGCTTTTATAATTTACATTGTTTTGGTATGTTTAACTGGTCATCCTGATTTACACCGGGGTTGCCGCTGCTGGCTGCCGTAACTTTGGGTCCGGGCTCGAATACCAGAGAAGGCTTGGATGCTTATAAGTGTATAATGTCTGTGCGGCATGAGGATACTTAAAGTATTGTCCAGTCGAAAGTCCTCTTAAGAGGCGTAGGACTGGGAGACTCTCGGATGTCTTCCCATCAAAACTGTTAAGGAACTTTCCTGTTCTCATGGTGCAAAATCGGTAGCCTTTTGCTGCAGCCTACGCCACGTTCTCGGCGATGAGATGGCTAAATGATGGATGAGTTCGGTCTTTCTAAACCTTATGCTTAACTAGCAATATTTCCGGCTATAAAGAAAGAAGTTTATTTAACTGAAATATGTAATTTAAAAAAAGTTCTATATAGATATAGAGGTTTAAACTTCCCTTATATATAAACGCAAGGTAAATATTTATTAGCATGAATATTCCTCGGTTGACAATCTTTAAAAATGTGCATATATAAAGGTAATATTGTTGCAGGTTTTTGCATATCTGAAACATAATTACCGAGTAATCTCTATTATACGGACTAATGCAGGAGAAGCTCTTCACCGGATAATTGAAAAACACGGGTAATGCAATTTATCAATTTTCATACATATTGAATGTGTTTATTTCTTAAAAAATAAGGTGTTTTTTAATAGCGTCCCAATAATTGTCGAACTTCACTGCGTATTTTACTGCCAACCAGTGTTATTAGTTTTACTTTCGACCAAGCTTTTGCTTCTCCATATTATGGCAACCATTATAGTCAACGTTTTCTAGAATTTCATTAAATTCTTTATTTATTCTTTATTTTTTCTAAACTTCAAATTGGAGGTAATCGTTGGAATTAAACCTAAAGGCAGATTTTAGCGTTTTTTAAAGAATGCTCGGATTTGCGCGTGCCTGTTTTTTTACATAATCTCGCCTCTGGGCACCGCCACGCACGGATAACGCACAAACCGGTTAATCAGCACCTGGATAATCTAGAGTACATTATATGTATTAAAAATATCTTTCTTTTCTTATTTCTCCATGTAATCAATTCTCTAATTCTATATATAAGTATGTAAATCAAAATTTCAACTTTAATCTGTGAAAATCCTCTAAGTCTCCGTTTTTATTCGGTAACATCCCTTTTCTGTTCTAAAAATAGTGACATCTTAAAATAAGTCAACTGCATCATTTCAAAATTAAACATTACTATGAGCGAAAAAAATCTGAAATCTTTCAGATTTTATTTTGCGCCAAAGAGGCATTTTTTTCATTTACACACACATACACATTTCGAAAGCATTTGGGCTAAAAATATTTAAAAACAGCATATCTTTAGAATTTCCGATAGACAGTCTCACGACCTGGAGATAAAAATGTTTTATTCCCCCACAGTGTTCCCAGTGCTCGTTTTGAAATCGTTGAGTTTTTTTAATGAAATATTCGTTAACGCTTTATAAAATACGAAATAGATAATAAAACAAATTCAAATTCGGGTTTCCAGGTATCCATGCTCTGGTGTAGGACTACGTTATTCAAAATTTGATGGCTCTAGGTACTGTTGTTTTTTCACAATGCCAGAAACCTGCATACATTCATGCAGATTCTTCGTTATTTAATTTCTTTAAATATAACACAAGACGATAATATCTGTCACATTTTGAAAAATGATACGCGTTTATAACATGGAGGTAAGGATAGACAGAGGAAGCTTTCTGCGTGCATCCCGTGCAGTGGAAGTAAAGACATAAAAAGTCAAGGTATGATATGACGTCACGACTCATCATGGTCGCTGCCATAAAAAGACATTTGGTTGGTTTTGTTTACATTCGAATCGGCGTTGTCTACATATTAGCTAGTCATCATTGAATGTTTATAAGGTTTCTTTTCTAATTTTAATACTTCACATAAAAGATTTTCGACTTAGATTATAGAAAAATCACAAGGATTGAAAATAACTCTTTCAAATTTAATAAAACTAGCGGCGCTTTTGAGCTAATAAGATGTCAGTAAAAAAATATTCATAAAAATTAGAGTAAAATTTTTGAATTTAAATCAGTCTTAGATTTTTCTAGTTGGCAACGCTTACGAGTGAATGCGAAAATGAATCTTTAATGAAAAGCTTCCTTTATTTTTGTTTCCTAAGGGTGGAAATTCTTATATTGATTCCAAAAAGGACACTATAAAATTTTACTTTTATGTTGGTTTCAGTTAATAATTTATCATTCACGTAGTAAAATAAAGCCCATCTTCACTTTCATAAAGTTCAATAAATTGGTTTCATGAATCTTTAAACATTTCAAACTCAAAACTACCCATAAATTAAAAACTGGTAGAAATCGTTTTCGACGCAAAAATGTTAAAAATAACTAAAATGATGTTATGAGTCTCCAGGAATCATTCAAGAAATCCAACATAGTCGTAATGTGGGAATGTAGCGATAATGAAACCAAACTTTAATTCCTATTTATTCGAGCATTCTACAAGGGTACTAGAAAAATGGCGTGTTCAAGAGGATTAATAGATAGACAAATTTCGAAATGATGATTGGCTGTTCATTCATACTTTTAACGACCCGGAAAAGATAAATAGATTACAAGGAGTTCCCAATAAAGGGGGCATGTAGATATAAAAGAATGAATGTAGGCGTGGCAAAATATTTTGGGTTCAATGAATCAAGAAGGATATTGATCTAGTAGAAGGGTTACAAGAGGCAATGGAATTGCTATGGAGAATTAGCGGCCAGGATTGCGATGAGAGGTTAAATGTGTTAAGATGCTTATAACTTAAATAAAATCTATGCGCACGTTAGGTCACTGTACTGCCTGACATTTCAGTCGAAATTAATAACACAATTTTATTTTAACTACAAAGTATTTCTTCTGATTTCCATTAAATATCCTAAAAATGCAATAAATGTACTACTATAATTAAAAAGATAAATGTGTTAATTTTAATTACAAAGGAATTAAGGCACTGCAGTATCATAGTCTTATGAAGTGCTAAAACCATGCAGAGCAGTATTAATTGAATGCTATCGGTAATTTGTGAATAATAATAATAATAAATTCTGTCAGTAATAATAATAAATACTATAGGTAATTTGTGGAAAACAAGCATTCTGGGAAATTTGTCGAATATAGGCATTCTATGAAATCTATACTGCCCTCCAAAAGTTAAGGAACAGCATGTTTTTCAAAGCTCACCATTAAAAAATGTCAGTAACGTTTAAATTCCCAGTTCGTATGCATGACAGTAACGAGGTTTAAGAAAATATATGCAAAAATAATAGCTACTATTTTTATTTTATAGAAATGAATACTTATATAGGAGTTGGACAACGAATGCAAAAATTGTAATTTGTGTTTCAGTTGTTATAACAGTTTCGTGGACAATATCCAGGAGAGTCTGTCAGTGTCCAGGAGAAGTTGTTTGCCCTATTCGTTGAGGTGGCGGGCGATTGGATGGATGGAAATGGATATGTCACAAGCTGATGCTGCTAGACGTCTCAATGTCTCCTGTAGTGTGGTCCACCGGCTATGGAATCAGTTTGAAACTGAGGATTCTGTGTCTAGAAGACGTGTTCTAGACAGACCGGAAGACCGTTATTTAACTCTTTCGACCCGAAGGAGGAGTAACATTACTGTGCCTCATTTCATGGCAGATCATTTAGTGGCAACAGGGACAAGAATCTCAGCTATTTCAGTGCGCAGACG
Source organism: Stegodyphus dumicola (assembly GCF_044657685.1). NCBI lineage: Eukaryota > Metazoa > Arthropoda > Arachnida > Araneae > Eresidae > Stegodyphus > Stegodyphus dumicola. The sequence goes on from NC_140776.1 coordinate 138,744,241, forward strand.
CCTGCACAATACAGATCTGTGTGCAAGACGACCAGTTATTTGTGTCCCTAAGACCCGAGTACTCAGAGGTGCCCGTTTGTGTTGGGCAAGAGAACACCGTCTCCTGGACCAGTCAACAATGGGTGTCTATTTTCTTCACAGACAAGTCCTGGTTCACACTAAATATCTTCAGGGTCACGGTATGGAGCGGATGGAACGGCCATCTCAATCCCCAGACCAGAATCCGATAGACTTTGGGACTACCTTGGGAGACAAGTTGCTGCTTAAAGTCCTCCTCCAAGGTTGTTAGATGACCTTGAATAAGGATTACTCCGTGTTCGGTCTTTGCTCAGAGATAATACCCGCAATTTTTGAGGCAAAATATGAATTATCGAAATTATTAACACTAGAGGTGCTATAAGTCCCAAACTTCACGTTTTTGTCTACATTACTTTTCAAATGGTGCTACCAATTGTTATAACCATATATTAATTTTAAAGAAATAATATAGCGAATTAAACATGGCAAAACAGGTGGAAGGATGTTGCCACCAAATGGTGTATCTATGTATTATTTTGAAAGAAATAACGTAACCAATATAAAAAATCTGATGTGGACGTTACATGACTTCATTGTACTGCGTATTGACTTATAAATCTTTGCTGCACTTTATTTAAAATTATTTCTTCGAATTATTCTAACTTAATTAACCGATCTATTAAGGCCAGTTGAAAATGTCGTCAAAAATTGCAAATTTTGAAATTAAATATCCCGGTCAACGTTTGCTGTACGGGGGGTCAAACTTCTTACAATTTTATCTTTTTGATAACGAGTACAAAACTTTCCCAGATATAAGCATAGGGGCTGAGAGACTGCATTAAAAATAAATTTCGCTGTCTGTCGAAATTATTTTTTTTTTAATTTAAAATTGCCGAAACATGAATAGTTTTGTCATTTAAAACACTTCTGTAATTAGAAGTGTGTCACTGCGACCAACGATTGTGAAATTAAAGGTCAATGAGTAAAAACCGGATGTACACACAGGGTGGTCATATAAAACCTCTTCCACATGTGAACCTATAGCGCCTAATCCGCTCAACCAAACGAAATGAAATTTTCGAATGGCAACTACCACGTTTTTCCTGCGCAAATTGATCAACGCATTGAAAACCAATAAATGACCTTGGAATGATACATGTATAATCAGCTAAAATATTTGCAAAGAATAGCACTGTAAAGCACCAACGTCAACACAAGAGAGAAGGAAAAATCACTTTTATTACAATTACAACTTTTCAGCGTGCCTACCTTCGCACGCATAGCATGAAGGAGATAGTTGACAACAGTGGCGAACGTAACACCGCTGGAAGATCTGTATAACTTCATTTTATGGCATATTTCAGTTCTGACAAATCTCATCGACTTGATGCGTACACCTTAGATTTGAGATAATTCACGAACCAGAAATCCATCTGAGTGAGGTCGGGGGACCGCGGTGGCCAAGAACTGCAAAGTTGCAAAAGATAACTCCATTTTGAAACGTCGTGCACTTTGAAAGCTTATAAATCTTATAAAAGTTTTTTCCTCTCTCCTCTCTTGTGTTGTTACTGGCCCTTTACGAAGGTCTTCTTTGCAAATGCTTTACGCCGGTAATTTTCCTGATAAGTGTATCGTTCTAATACCATTTACGTTTTTTCAAAGCATTGATCAAATAGAGCAGAAAAAACATGGATGCTGCCATAGCTCTATTGCTTTAAATCATCCCATTCTCGAGCGCATATTTTCAAATAACAAAATATGAAATTTCATTTCGACTAGTTGACTGGATTATGTCGCTAGGGTTTCATACATTGGGAAATTTTTTAATGTCCACTCTCTTTCTCTCTCTCTCTCTATATATATATATAGGGTGGATATTAAAATATGGTATTGCCGAAGAAAAGGGAGGTGCACAACTAGATATTATCACAGTCCGATATACAGAATTTTAGTGTTCTACGGCTAACCGATTTTGAGTTATGCGAGATACATACATACACATATATGTACGGATGGTCACGAAAAATAACCCTTTTCAATCTATTTAAAATCCATTTTCGGAAAAACAGGCTTTATTTTGTCCACACATACAGATATCACGCACTTAAACAACATTGCCGCACTTAAGCAATTTTTAAATTTCTGATATTTCTACAACTATTGCATGGAGAGTAACTAAGGGCATAAAATGCCTAACCGGAAGATAAGAACAACATAATTCAATTATTTTTATAGCAAAAAGTGCACAATTTTCCAAAGTATAAGAATAAAAAAAACTGAGCTTATCAGGACTACTATTTTTTCTAATTGCTTTGGGAAACATGTTGAAGTTCTCAGTAAGAACAGGGAGTTTATTAAAAACTATGTTCCTGAAAGTGTAGAAGATACAACACAAATGAGAAGACAACACAAGTGAGAAGAGTTTAACTACCCTTTATTCTTCACAATTTACTGCTACTCCCGCACTTCGGGATACAAAGACTAGAACTTATGGTCTGAAACGTAAAAAATAAAAACTACAAACTAACTAAATTTAAAAATAAGAGCTAAACTCAAATACTTTACAAAGACTAGTAACGCTAAGATTGACCTTTTAATCTTTACTTATGTAGTATGAAGAATGCGGGAAAACTACAATAAGTCTTCAATATCAAGAGGACCAAAATTTCTAGCCTTAAAGGCGTCACAGCAACTGACTGTAAAGCGCGCGTAAGGCTAACGTAGCGAGAAGTCTCTCTCTCTAACCCCTTCATGGCTAAGCTCAATTTGCTCAATTTTTAAAACTAACCGCGTTTATTCTGGTCGGAAGTGAAAAACAAGAGGGTACAGTAAAGTTTTAAAACAAAATAAACGTTGGTAAAATTTAAAATTCATTACAAGCTCACGTAGCCGAGTAAAAGAGTGGGTGTGTATATATATCAGTGGTGGCCAAAATTGTGGACACTTTTGGAAATTTTTATGTTTTTGAACTTTGTATGCTTATAGAAAACGTTACGTTTCACAAAATGTAAACTTGTATACATCATTTTAAAGAGAATTTATTGCTGAATTTAATACAAAACACAAAACTCAATTATTTGCAATACAAAAAAAGTTAAAAGATAATAGTTATCGATATATATTAGATAGTGATGATTGCAGTGAGTTATCAGTACTTAGTAGGTTACCCTTTATTTTTGATTACAGCTTCACATCGACGTTTCATTGAGCTGACAAGAGTTTTAAGCTCTTCTTTCGTTATTACATGATGCCAGGAAACAATTATAGCCTCAATTAGTTCCCTTTTATTTGATGGGCGCCTCATTCGGACAAGCGTTTTCAAACGGTGCCACAAATTTTCGATAAGATTGAGGTCAGGACTGTTTCCTGGCCATGACAACAATTTAATGCTCTTCGTACGAAACCACTCTTTCGATATTTTGGTCGAGTGGCAAGGAGCAGAATCCTGCTGAAAAATAAACAAAGCATTGTTGGGAAAGAGATCTCTGATGGAAGGTAGAAGTTTTGGTTCTAGAATAGCGTCAAGGTATTTTCTGGCATTCAGTGTCCCATAGATGACATGAAGGTGACCAATACCATCTGCTGACATGCATGACCAAATCATAACACTAACTGTGTTCTTCACAGTTGCTTGAATGCAGTCAGGATGTAGCTATTCTCCTATTCTACGTCTTACATATTTTCGCCCATCACTACCGAATAACGATATCTTAGTTTCATCACTCCATATAACCTGTGACCACTGATCATCTGTCCAATTAATGTCTTCCTTTGCCCACTGTAGTTTTTTTTTTTTTTTGCTGAAAATTAAGATAAGGCTTTTTTCGTGGAATTCTACCTCTCAGTCCAACATCTGTTAATCTTCTCCTGATTGTTCTTGAACTGACAGAAACACCAGCATCATTCAGATAACTTCTGATGGCCGCTGATGACATTTTTCTATCTTGGAGGCATAGTCTTTTCATTCTTCTGTCATCAATAGATGTGGTGCACCTTTTTCGGCCTTTTTCTTCTTTGTCTTTTATTGAATTTGTCTCCTGATATCGTAAACAAAACTTTCGGTCTCCAGATGTAGTCACTGAACCACCCACCTGTCTTGTAATTTCAGCATAGGAAAGACCATTTCTCCTAACACAATAATATTACATCTCTTTCTAGGTTTCCAATCTACTCTTTTATTTGATGTCATTGCTTCTTGACTAAATATTAAAAATTTTTACAAAAATTCCTACTTGTAATTGCAATGTATAAGAAACAGGTCCTCCTTCTACAGAACAAAGATAAATAATGAATTGTTTCAAGTGTAAACATGATGTCAGCTTCAACCGGCAGTTACTAACATTTGATTGGTTCTCAGAACAAGAACAGTGATTGGCCAGGAAAGCTAAACATTACAAACCCCTTCATAACTATGTTTTTTATTTATATTAAAGTACATATAACTTTTGTATTGCAAATAATTAAATATTTTGTTTTGTATTGAATTCAGTAATAAATTCTCTTTAAAATGATATATACAAGTCTGCATTTTGCGAAACGTAACATTTTCTATTAGCATACAAAGTTCAAAAACATAAAAATTTCCAAAAGTGGCCACCACTGTATATACATTTGCTTCAGCCGATTGCAACCAAAACTAGAGATGCACAACTAAATCTTATACCAGTCCTTTACACAAAATTTCAACGCTTTCAATCTACTCATTTTTGAGTTATGCAAGATACATACAGATGTCATGAAAAAATATTTAAAAGCAATAAATGCAGTTCTTTATCTCTTTTATTAAGTAACAACTGGACCCACGAAATGTTACTAGCTGGATGTATTAAAAGCAATATTTATTTATTAAATTTTTTTTACAGTCAGCGACCAATTATTTGAAAAGTGAAACGGACAACAAAAGCGGTTGTCACAAAATTGGAGGTTCGAGAATAGTAGTCTTTCTGAACAGAAAAATGTAGGCCACACTTAACACCACTGCGAATTCTAAAAATATTCCCTCTGGAAAACTTCTATCATTCTGATGCTGAATTTTATATTGGCAAAGAAGTTGTGCTTTGAAGACAAAAGAAGTTGTACTAGGAGGACTAAGTCCAAGAGAATATAAGTAATTTTCCTTAAAGAAAAGAGAGAACTTCAAAAACTTTAACAAATTCTCTGGTGGGACGTTAAAATCTAAGTCCTTTCAAATTTTGTCCCTCTTTCCCTTTTTCTAAGCGTTATACTATAGAGTCTTTAGTATATATATATATATATAATTTTAAGTAATTATTAATAATAATTATAATTTAATAATAATTATATAATTTTAAGTGTATTCTTGACTATGGAAATTTTTTATTATATATATATATATATATATATATGTAATAATAAAATTAAATTTTATTAATTAATTTATTATTTATTAATTAAATTAATAAAATTTTATTATTACATATATATATATGTAATAATAAAATTCCATAGTCAAGAATACACTTAAAATTCTAACTGTATGTTCTTTTAATTTTTAATGGCGATGGTCTCTTTTTTGAAAGTACGTGGAATTAAATGCACAGCCCCGTAGTCAAGTTGTTTTTCCCGCTTTTTCTACACATACAGTTATAGAATGTTCTGGAAATATTTAAAGCGAACTGGATTGGCTGACGAGGCTGACGTCATTTCTTGGAAGCTCCGCCTTTCCAGAGTCTATAAAAGGACTCGAATATCGGGGGCTTTTCTTAAATGTCACGATGCAGTAAACTTTATACAAAAAGTTATTAGTAATTCTTTTTTATTTACTCCGGAGATCTTAATTTTTGTAATTGCTATTTTCTCCTGAAATATAATAAATGGATCCTGTTTTTAAATCTTATCGTCTGATGATTTAAGCTACGACTACATCTATGATTCTTCACCAATTTTTATTCCGGACAAAAGCTGGTACATCACATATATATATAAAATAATGAAATATTGAAGAATTGTTTTGAGGGACACTACAGAAGGACAAATGCTAATTAGGCAAAGTATTAAAAGACAGATATAAAAATGCTGTTATTGAAAAAAAAAAAAAAAAAAAAAAAAGAACGCGTTGTACAGCTCGATAGCACTAACGTCTTCTTAGCACTATCCTGCTACAAGTTTACTTTTGTTTTCGGCTAAAATCATACAATAGCGATGCCATTGCTTAGCCAATAGCACCGTGGTTCCAATATAGCCAATAGCCAATAGCACCGTGGTTCCTTCTTAGCAGTCATCCTTATCTTTTCTTCACTAACTTCTAGTAACTTCTGGATTTACTGGACCTCTAAAAAGTGCATTTAAATTAAATTTTATAATTTATAAATAAATTCCCTTCTCAAACCTAATACTGTTTGATAAATATTATGAAAAATTATTTTTATGAAACATATTAACTCCTTTTCTTTCAAATAATGAACCCAGAAAGTAAAATAAGGAGAAAAATTCAGGTGAACTTTTGATAGTACACCTTTCTCAATCATTACTTCATGTATTAGATTTCCTATCTCTGTTATTAAATAATGAAAAATTGGGATGTATATACATATGCATGGATGGATGGATGTTCGTTCCACGCATTGTAGAAGTGCGGAAAATTAGAACCTCCATATCTCAGACGCTCGTATTCCCTTGCCCGATCTTGTGCACATAGAAGATCGAATTTTATTTTTATTTACTTCATATTTCGTGTTAATTTAATCGAAGATTTAAAAACAACGTACTGGTATTCGGAAAAGAACAAGTATGTCAGTACTTAAAATTCCGCGATTTAGAAGCACTATAATGCTACCCAAGCCTTTTGAATGAAAAACCAATCTGAAAAAAGAAAAGAAAAAAACCCAGTCTGAAATGAAAATGACTCGAAAGCCAACAAGTATCTTTTAGATTAAAAAGCGAACGTAATTTAATTTTACGCTATAGTATTGGGTTGGCAACGAAGTAATTTCTTTTTGCTCGAATAAAATAGCTTTATAGTCCTTTTGTTATTCTTCTGTCAATATTTTGAAATTTGGTAGGTGACACTGTAATACTGATTCCGTATATTTTTGTTTTACAACTGATTTTTTACGACCAATTTTAACACTGGCTGGAAAAATGAACGTTTTCAACTTATTAGACTTTTTAATTTTCTTAAAGGCAAGAAAACAACTGAAGCTCACAAAGTTTATAGTATTGATTGCTTAACAGAACTCATGTGTCAGAATTGTTTGAAAAATTTCATTTTGAAGGTTTTTCATGTGCACATGACCAGTGTTCTGGACGACCTTCTGAAGTTGATGATAACAAAATTAAAGCCATAACTGAATAAAATCGTCATATAACTGTGTAAGAGATTGAAAAATGGTTAACTGTATCACGCACAACAATTAAAAGTCACATAAGATGTCTTGGGCTCGTTAAGAAGCTCGATATTTAGGTTCCGTGTGAATTGAAAGAATTTCAATTAATCTAACGAATCGATATTTGCGATACGCATTTCAAACGTAATGCAGTCGACCTTTTTTTGAAACGGACTGTCACTGGTGACAAAGAATGGACCATCTTTGTCACCAGTGACAGTTCGTTTCAATGTTAATCGAAAAAAATCATGGTCCAGGTATGATGAATCAGCACAAAACTTACCGAAAGCTAAATTGCATCAGAAAAAGTTCATGCTGTCAATTTGGTGGGATTACAAAGGTGTTGTGTATTTTGAGCTACTTCCAAGCAACCAAACGATCAGCTCAGATGTTTATTGCCAGTAACTTACGAAACTGGAGTAAGCAATCAAAGCTAAAAGTACAGCATTGGCAAAACGCAAAGGAATCGTATTCCATTACGGCAATGTGAGGCCTCACACATCTTTAGCAACACGTACGATATTGTTGAATCTTGGTTGGGAAGGGATATCGCATGTCCCATATAGCCCCCGATCTTGTACCATCGGATTATCATTTACTTCGAAGTTTACAAATCTTCTATAGGTGACCTCAAATCGCACTTGTTGAGTTTCTTGCTAGTAAAGACTAGAAGTTCTATGAGCGCGGAATCATGAAGTTACCAGAAAAACGGCAAAATGTCATCGAACAGAATGAAAGATATTTGACTGATTAAAGTTACTTTCTTGTGAACCTGATATCACGGCGTTTAATAAATATCAAATTTTTATGCAATCCAGGATATAGTTTTGTCGTCTAACATTTAAACCTTTGATTCATCCTTGTTGAGCCTTTAGGTATCGGACTTCCAAAACGTTAGATTATGATGCTCATACATTTTTTACTTCTTTTTTAAAATTATTTTAGACTTCAAAGACTTACTATTTTATTACAGATAGCGAAAGAAATATTCTTTTTGATAAAACTAGTAATGAAATACTTGTATTTGAATACAGTTCTAAGAAAAAGACAAATTTCTTAAATAAGTACCGTTTTGATATGACAAAAACAAAGCGAAAGTTTATAAGAAATTTTTTTCCTCCTTCTAGCATACTTGCCCTTCAGTTGTTTAACGGTAGCACACTCGGTGCGTATTCGAAAGATGCAAATTCGAGTCCCGGCGAGGTCATTATACATCTTTCACATCTCCTGGGAAAAAACCTTAATGTCTCTACAAGTTTCTTTAATAATTTTATTTTTACATCAATACCTGAAAGTTGGAATTTCTACCTCTATTAATGCATTTATCGTATCGTACGACTAGCTTCTAGATCTCGCTTTCAAAGAAATCTGCAGCCTGATCTGAAAAGCGTTTATGCTGACAAGCGTGAGCGTAACTCACTTCCAATAATTTAACCGTTCTACCAGAATTTCAGATAGAATAGTTCTTGAAATTTAAAGAATCTTCGTTAAATGAGGATGAAATTATAAAGCGTCTGTTTTCTAGAACTTTTCATAAAGTTTCTACTACAGATCATCTTTAATGACAGAAAAATCGTCCACTTCGTCCCTCATCACTGCGATTTACAATTTCATCTTTATCTACGAAGTTTCCTCAAGCTTCAAGAAGTGTTTTACATAAAATTCTGACAGAACACTTAAATTATTGCAAGTGTCGCCCGACCGGAATAGTGGTCAGTGAGGCTGACTGCAGTACTGAAAGGCCTGGTTTTATTTCCCGGGGAAGGCATGGATGTTTGTAAATGTAAAGTGTCAACGTAGCATGAAGGCATTCTAAATATGTTGTTAGCCGAAGGTCCTCTCGAGGTTGTGATAGGGGAAGAGGATCGAAGACCCTCGGACCCGTCCCCCGAAGTGCTCCTTCTCAAAATTGGGGGCTGAAATGAGCTAAAGTCTGGTTATGTCACCAGTATGGCGCTCAAGGCAATGACAGCCCGATATCTTGCAACGACAGGAGCAATTGACTCCACGAGGAATGTCGTGGGCTTGTGCTGACTTTTGTCAGACAAGTGAGACTGGTAACAACAACAGTATTGGAAGTTATGTTCACGCTGTATACCAAAAAGTGTTATTAAATCAGGTGGCAGCTTTCTAGGAAGTCGGAATACAGAAGCTAGTCATACGATACAATAAATGTCTTAATGAAAATGGAATTAATATTGGAAAGTAATTTAAGGCCTACGCTTTCATGAAAAAATAAAATTGTTGAAAGCATTGTTCTTTTATTTATGTAATATCAAAACAGTGCTTATACTTCAAGACATGGTTTACACTTGAAATCTTCATCAAACCTCTTTAGCTTAAATTTCATACATATTGCGAATGAATATATGATATTTACAAAAATATTCCGATTCATTATTTTGTTGAAAATCGATGTTCCATAATTTTTTATTTACGAGTTAATGATGTCTTTGAGTTATTAAGTTGGAACCAGAAAGATCAGACTTCTTTTTTTAACTGTACAATTTTGTAATTTCTGGTTACCATTTCTTGCTTCTTAAATTCTTTGACATTTGACACAGATTCACCATGAATATAACGCTTGGGGAAAGTCCCTCCGAAAATTGAATTTCTTCTAAATCGTAAGAGAGATGACAGATAAGCAAGTGAGGATCATTAGCTGAGACATCAAGAAAATTGGCAAGCTCTTTTACCGTCCTGTGAGGTAATGAATGACGTGGCCCACATTTTATACAAAACATTGTTGACAAATTATCTGGTGCAGGGGGAGATGTATTTGCTTTAACTTTTGTGTTACTTAAGTCAGATGTAAATAGGTCACCTTTATACACATTCAGTTTTGCAATTTTCTGCCCGCGAGGGCTATCACTTTGGCTTTTCTGTAGCCAGATTTCACAAATTTTGCTTTCTGCATTTTGGTGAATCACTGAACTTTTTTAGTTTTTCCTAGCACTTTTACGTGCTAAAAATTACTTACATAAATACTAGGTCACTTTTATAATAAATAATAAATTGTTATAATTAATATGTTGTTATAAATAATTCTAATAAATTGTTTTTCTTGATGAGGTGCTATTTGCAATTCCAAAATGAAGCCCTTGTAAGTTTGCAAAACATTATGTGTGCTTATGATAACGGCAGAAAAAGCAAATTTCAGAATGCAGTTTTTCCGTAGCCTCTGGAATGCAATGTATTAGCATTTTTACGAACCACCTAATTACGAAATATTTCCTTCTGCAAATTATCGTTTTGGGTAAAAAAGGTGTCCCATAGAACTAATGTTAAATTTTACTTGTGGTGAAGAGCTACAAAAATTACGCATTCTGCCTTTCTTATGCATTCTACATCTCGTTACCGTTTCAGTATTTCTTTTTAAAAGCAGAAAATTCGATTATAAGATTTGTCGCATTCTCTAGTGGGCGCCCTTGTAATATACGTTATTAGCTAGCAATTGGATGATATGTTGTGGCATTATATTTGAGTTTGACTAACATATTTAAATGTAATGTACAACTTTATTGTAATCCTTACGGTCTTACTCCTTAAAAAAATATACAGATTTAAGTGGCAAAATCCCTACATATAATAAAAGATAGAGTCTGTGTGTCTTTCGTCCGTGCTGCGCGTAAGCTAAACCCAGGGCTACGAAATTTGGTATATACAGATACATCTAGACAAGAGCCAGTGCACCTCGAAGCTAATTTTTCGAAATTCGGATCAGATTTTTATTATTTTATCTTTTTGATTTTATCGCATCATTTTGAATATTTTCAATCTTTTAGAAATGGGGTTTTGGCAACAGTTTTTCATTCAGACTGCTGATTGTTGAAAATATGAGATAAAATGCTGTTTTTTTTCTTTTGATTTTTGGACGCGTAACACGCCTATCGCAATCTTGTTATTCTGACGAGGCACAACAGAAAGAATTTCCTTTCCCCCCTCCCTCTTTATTAGCTAATGACAAAGAGGTTTGTATATTTTGAATTATGTTATCAAGCACAATTTTGATTGGTTATTGCTTTCTGATGATAGTTTCATCCTTTAGAAATGTGGTTTTGGCAACAATTTTTCATTCACTGCTTTGGATACTGGACTGCTGACTGTTTTCTCTTGAAAATATGATATTTATTGCTTATTTCACTGCAATTTTTTTATATTATGTTTTATTTATATATAATTTTAATTATATAAAACGTTTTGCATGATTGTTTTCAGGAAACAAAGTTCTTAACTTCCTTTATACTATTTGAGTTCTTAAGATTTTGCAACGGGAAGTTTGTTAATTTATTTATTAGGATAATTAATATTTATACTAAATGATACTGCTTAATTCATTGTAATTTTGTTATATGAAATATATATATATTTTTAATTTGCGATTTTTTTAATGAAGTTGTTCTGCAGAGTAAAATTCTGCGCGGTTTTTAAATTTAACGTTTGGTGTTCCCTTTAGGCATTTTCCCGGTATATTTAAAAGTCAGACGAAGGCTGGCCGCGTAGCTGCTAGTTTAGTATAAAACTAGAAATAAATGCATAACAGGTTCGAGCATTTACACTCATGTCCATAAATTAAGGATAATTCGGAGTCACGCGGAAATCGAACACTAAAATAAATATATCACCTGTAAAATCACTACACACATCTTCAAGAATGATATGCAAATTTCAGGAAGTAACCAGATGACATAGATGGTACGTCACAATGACGAGAGTGTAAGAGAGTGATATATAAGGAATACAGGCAAAGAAGTAAAATTGTTCGCAGACGCTTTATAAGCATTTCAGTGCAATAACCGAATAGTTATGACACAAAGGACGCATTTGGATGATTTTTTACGTGGTAGAATTATCGGCCGTTTGGAATGTGGGCGTACCCAACTGGAAGTATCAGACGAACTTGGAATTGCCCAGAGTGTCATCTCCAGGCTTTAGCAACGATTCCAAAATGATGGTAATGTGAGCAGACGTTAAAGCACAGGTCGCCCTAGAGTTACAACGCCGAATGAAGACCGGTATTTGGCAGTTACTGCCAAAAGAAACAGGCAGAGCACAGAATCAGACCTATCTCGTCAGCTCTCTTCAGCCACTGGTACGACAATTTCAAGGCCGACTGTGTACAGACGCTTAGGGCAGATTGGTCTATATGCTCGTAGACCTGTCAGATGCGTTCCACTTACTGCAACTCACTGTCGCCTGCGGTTCGCCTGGAGTAGAGAGCATGCATTGTGGACACCGCAACAATGGGCTTGTGTGATGTTTTCCGACGAGACCAGGTTTAGCTTGCAGTCTGATTCTCGCCGGACTTTCATATGAAGAGCTCCAGGTACCCGTTACCACCAAGGAAACATCATTGAACGACACCGTTACGGTGGGGCAGGAGTGCTTGTTTGGGATGGAATTATTCTGGGTTCCAGAACTGACCTGCATGTTCAAATTGGAACCATGACAAGCCAAATCTATCGGGACGTCATTCTGGAACAACATGTACGTTTGTTTCGGGACGCCTGGGCGCACAATTTGTGTTTATGGATGACAACGCCCGTCCTCACCGTGCAAACATCGTAAGCGAATACCTTCAATCGGATGATATCACCCGTATGGACTGGCCAGCATTCTCACCGGACTTGAATCCAGTAGAGCACGTGTGGGACATGCTTGGCCGACGAGGTGCAGCTTGTCAACCACATCCTATATGTCTACCGGAACTTCGGAGAGCATTGCTTTTTGAGTGGTGTAATATCCCCCAAGATCAGATCGATAATTTGATACTCAGCATGCCTAGGCGTAGTATGGACTGTATTGCATCGTCTGGGAGACATACAATGTATTAACAATCATACCAACCATGTAATATTAGTTTTTTGTAAATAGGTTCTTTCTTGTAATTTGCTCCAGGGAGAAAAAATCGCTAATTTTTTTAATAATATCAAACACATAGCATATTTTTTGCTCTTTACCTTTTGTTTAATAAATAAGCTTTACAAATAAGTCAAATTTGTTTTGTTTCTAACGCTTCCTTTGCCTGATTTTGCATTATCCTTAATGTATGGACATGAGTGTACATCAAACGTTGATTGTTGACTCTCACGCTAGCTCCTTAACAAAAACCACTGTTTGAGGAGAAATTATGATCTCAAAAAAATTATATTGTGTGGTACGTTAAAAGTATGAGTATTCCAACTTTTAGTGGTTGATCCATAGCTTGTAACATCGCTTAGAGTACATATTTAGAATTACACACACTACGAGTGCTAATGAACATTTTGTTTCATTGCCAACCCAAGCGACTGGTAATTGTGTTTTGTTATATTTACATTATATCTCAATAGAAGGGACGTATAATATCACATTTATTATAAAATATAGCATCCATACACAAACACAAAGTAGACAATTGTGTTCATGTGATTTCCCTATCTAGTTAAGATATGAGTGATATATTAGCTGTGCAGTACGTTATGTTAATTAACCAGTTATTATGATTTAAATCTCTACAATAACTTTTCCTTTCCTTTACTCATGCAAATTAGCATTGTGTGTATTTAAACTGAGGGTTCTGATTACTGCAGAAAGTTCCTGGCAGTTGTTTCTTCTCGTTGTTGTATTTTCGCCAGCTCTGCTTATGTTAGAATTTTTCATAGTATAGAGGGCGCTGTTGCGCCGAAAGAATTCTGTGTGTTTACATTATGTAACTGTAGGTTCGCCGTTGCGATGTGTCTGTATTAATGTGATATATTTTGGTGTTTTCATTAAATATAAACGAAAGATATCGTTAGGTATTTTTGTATACCAAATCAAGATCAAAATGACCACTGATGCAAACTCGTCGAAACAAAAATAGCATTCGTACAAGAATCGTCAAGTGTTATACTCGCCTTTCGAACTTCGCATTCGTATGATTAATCGCTTCGTAATAGCTTAAAAATGATACTCTGTATTTAGCATTCTCCCTCACCCGATGTTTTAAGTATTCACCAGTAAAATAACTGAACCAGGTTGGTCTATCTTATCTATAACCTTAGACTAAATTATCAACGTTTGAATTTAATTATCTGTTATATTAATTTTTTAGATACATAATAAACCCTGGATATCGTCTAAGCTGAAGGAAGAAAGTTGAACTTGGAAAACATAATAAGCAGAAATGCGCCATTATAGTGTTACAATGTGACTCAAACTCTGGAGGCCTAGTTGATATTTCATGCTTCCCACTTCGTAAAGCCTAATAAATTGCTAGAACAGCATTCGAGCAAAATGTATGGAGGACGATACTCCTCACGACTCGGATTTGGTCGAATAATGTCTCTTGCTTTCCCCAGTCTCCCTGTAATTGGAGAAGAATTCCAGGTTAATTTAGTAGCATAAAAGTTTAGCATAAATGGGAGATCCGTGGTTCGATTTCGAAAGACAGCACATTTGATGTTTTATGTTTGCTGTTTTGTAAAGTTTACTAAATTTGTACAAGATGAAATTTTCCAGGAACAGGTTGAATAATGAAATTTTCCAGGAACAGGTTGAATAATGAAATTTTCCAGGAACAGGTTGAATAATGAAATTTTCCAGGAACAGGTTGAATAATGAAATTTTCCAGGAACAGGTTGAATAATGAAATTTTCCAGGAACAGGTTGAATAATGAAATTTTCCAGGAACAGGTTGAATAATAAAATTTTTCAAAATTTCCAAAGTTGCAAGTTAAAAAGTTAAGGGAACTGGACCTTGCTTTTAGAATAAAGTGCACAAATCATAGCTGCATTCAAGCATAAACACTGGAATATCGCATTATCCTCAATCGAGGTTTACAGAGGTATTGAAAGAATTATAGAAAAGACCAAGAGTTGTATAAGGAACGAAATTGGCTTTCTGCTCCAAAATGATTCCGTAGGAAGTTCTCCCTGTCGTCGTACAGTTTATTAATACCTTCAGTAAAATAACCCAGTTTACGATATTCTTCGTCTGTTTCCGAAGAACTTCTAATATGTGTATTATTTGCCTTTTTGTCTGGCACATTTTGATTTTAGAACTTAAAAAGTTAAAAGAATAGTATACTGCTGTAATTTTCTGTGAATATTTAAATTCCTTTTATTTCATTTTTTTGTGATTCTTGTGCTATTGTGCATAGTTTTGTTTATTTATCTGTTGCTTTTAACGTTTAGTTTGTATGCAACTGAATTTATATTTTGTATATAAATGCTTATTTCTTATATATAATTCTAAAACGTACAATTTTGAGTTCAGCAATGTTTAAATTGTAAAAACAGCTCAAGCAGAACTCGAGATAAGGGTCAATATGCTCTTGACGGCCATAGCGACAATTTGTATTATCAAAT
The DNA here is from genome assembly GCF_044657685.1 of Stegodyphus dumicola. Classification (NCBI taxonomy): domain Eukaryota; kingdom Metazoa; phylum Arthropoda; class Arachnida; order Araneae; family Eresidae; genus Stegodyphus; species Stegodyphus dumicola. The sequence continues at coordinate 138,759,936 of NC_140776.1, forward strand.
TGGTAAAATTTGAGATTTCTTGCTAACTTGGCGAGACTTCGGAAGATTCAGGAATAAACATTGTGGCAGCCCTGCGACTTTTCTCTGAATTTTCCAGAAGCCCGTGCTAAACTATATTTATATAGTCTAGCACAGGCTTCTGCAAAATTTACGAGAATAAAAACGAGTTAGTTAATCAGCGAATACCGATTAGCTGAATCATGCTTCAGAGTTTAATGTGCGAGTAATTTTGGGAATTCACGATTCTTCTCGAACACTAAAGAAGAATATCTAAACGTTGACGTTGTCCTGCAGCTGCTTACTGCTGTTTATTTTGCTGTGTGTTTTATAATGAATTGTCATTTGCTCACTCGGAGTGACTATTCAGTGAGGCAACTAAAAACCCGTAAATCGCAACAATACGCTTGTCTATGATTGATAAGAAAATATGAATAAAAACGCCTAAATGATTAATTATGCAATCCAGCAGTATGCTTTTGAAATTCTACTGGACTTTAAGAATGATAGTTGTTCATACTCGAAATATAGGATAAGGTCACATGCTTCTGTTTCCTCACAAGCAGTCACGTCAGAAGATTTTCTGTTATATATGGTTGCAAAGAAGCATTGGAGAGCGTGGCGGTCAAAGCTTGCAGAGAAGGAGAAGAATGAACGAGAGGCCGTCAGGAATACCGCCTGTTTGGAATATTAGAGTGAACTGCGTATTTCACTGTGGTAAGTAGTTGTTACGAGGACCGTAAAGCTTAGGAAGAGAACTCATGTAACCTGGAGTATTCTAGCAGAAACAAGAGGATTATTATTAATCTTCGTGGTGATGTAATTTTATTTTGTTCGAGCCAGCACCTACAACGAGACATTAACTTCCTTCTTTCAGATGATTTATTGTTTGTGCTTTGATAAATTTTGGAACTCTTTTAAAGACTAAAGTAATGTGGAACAAATGTTCTTGCATGATAAAAAAATTCCGATTTTGTACTCGTATTCAGCTAGAGCAGTACTATTAGAATGGCACTCTTTGATTTGCATGACGTGGAAAAACTAAAAATTTTCAGCTTTATTAGTTGTAAAGAGCTTTTCTTTTTAAAATGTTTAAAGGTTAAATATTCAACAGATCTTACCTAATTCCTCAAACAGGACTCTAATAGCGTGTTGATAGTCGGAATTCAAACTAGATAAATTAAAAAGATTATAAACAAGAAGCGAAACGAATAATTCCAGCGCCAGTCTTGTTTCGTTCACGTAATTAATGATAATGATGAATGCACGCAAGCACCTTCAAGGACACCTGATTATTAAGGCGAACTGAACATCTTCCTTTAGATGACCCGATAATGAAATGGCTAGGAAAAGAACCAAGGAGAACTCTATACACGAAATGCACCAGTGGGGATGATACCTGATTCCGCTTCAATCGGAAGCGCGTGGCTAATTGGAATCAGTTCTGTCACGCTACAGAATTCAACATTTAAGGATAAGTAGACCATTCCAGCTGCATTAGTTAGATTTACTCGCCTGTTCTATCTAATATTAAATGTGACGGGAGGGTGAAACATTTGAACCTCACAGGAAGGGTTTGAGCGGCAGTTTCTTATTATGATTTCTCTGCATAATTACCTTTATATTAAAGTATTTATCCATTCAGTGCAGCAGTTTGTTTACAATACTTTTATAGAGTGATTTATTCAGAGCCTTACACAACAAAACGACCGCCTCAATAATCCGTGTTGAAATGACGTCCTCCAAGTGTTATGACGTCCTCCAAGTGTCCAAGTGTTCCTGACTTCGTAGCAGGAATAGATGAAAATTTGATAGGATCAGGTTAGGAGAGTAAGATAGATGGGGGAGTATCAACTAAAACTGCTTGTACAGTTGCAGCATGATAAGGAGGTACATTGTCGTTTTGCAAGATGACATCTTTCTTAACTTTCTCTGGTTTCTTCCTCATGCCCTCTCTCATTTTAAGGTATACTCACTTTGTTAGAATTATTTGAAAGTATCAACGGCGATGTTTTTTCCTCTCATCTGCAATGAAAAAGGGAAAGGAAAATAGGTTGCTATAAATTAAGAAGTTCGCCAAGTGAATTTTTCTTGGAAAATAAATTAAAAAAAATACGCCAAGAGAAATTTTTGAATTTCTTCATAAATTTTACGAAATTTAATATTTAGGCATAATTTGAGTCATAGAATCGAAATATGGAAAACATTGGCATATTATTTCAGAAAAAGTCTGATCTTGTGTCAAAATACCTATATTAGAACAAAAATATATATAAATCTAATATATATCTTAAGTTGCGCTTTCAAGATATGAAAAAGGCAATTTGAATTTCGGCTATCGGTCCAGTAGAACGGGAAAAATAGAACTGTCCCATTTTACATCAGAAAACTACTATGCAAAGTAATGATGGCATTAAATCATGTTTTTGGTAGTGAGATTGATGGCATGTGTTTTCTAGGAAGTGATAAAGAATATTAAAAAAATATTTCTTCATATGGATTGATAGGTTAGAGCAGTGGTGCCCAACCTTTGGCCTATCGCGAGCACATTTCCAAAACGTCAACATTTTTGTTAAACATATTTCCAAACTTATGTGATACATCTGAAATATTAGTTTCGGCAAATGGGGTTTGAGATGAATAGTAATATTGGTTGAATTTTATGGAAATCAGAGAAGCGGAGATCAAAATTATTTTTCAGTGCATTTAGATTTTTTGAGTATTTCTTTGTTTCAATTGTCTTCTGGTTATTAATATGGCTTGATAAATTCTGAAAATGGGTGAACTGTTTTTCTTTCACCTGATTTATCCACAAATTTAACTTTATCTGAAAAGGAGTTACAGTCCCAAATTGAAAAAGGGTTTTTTCTTTTCCCTGGATATCTTCGTTCAGTTTGTTCAGTTTAGTTTGTTCAATTTATATCCGTGAGAAAATTCTGATCGGATGATCAATTATTACGGTCCAATTCTTTATAATTTCGTTTCCGGATTCCCAAAACTGCTTTATTGGCGAAAGAATTTCTACAAATCGTTGAAATACTTGCGGAGGAATGAAGCAATAAGATTTCATGTTGGCTATCAAGTTCATCAGTCAGCACTCAGTTATTTTATAACGTCTTGCAAGATATCTCTTATGACTATAAACGCTTACTATATTTTAAAAATTAAGAAATATAAATGAATGGTTATTTTTAAAGTATTTCTTGTTCATAGTACCTAATTGGGCTGGCGAGCACATACAAAACGATCGGCGAGCACAAGGTTGGGGACCACTGATCTACAGCATGTTCGTGGTAAATTTCTGCCTTCCCTATTGTTGCTGCTTGTCAATATACTTTCCCAAACAATCATCCTATATGGAACTGGGTGACAGCTTCTAATTTCCTTTCGCTCCATGTCTGCCGTAGAAACTTCTCCACTTCACTGATGTACTAATAATTCCTCAACGGCTTGAAGAACGAAACTTCAAGGGATCAAGTTTTAAAACAAAGAAAATTGAGATCATTATCTAATTATAGATTTAATTACTCCTGATAGCTTTTTACTAAAGCAGATACAGTTACATTTTATTCTGCAACTTGAAAAAGTTGCAAACTATTAGCCTCGACTATGGTTTCCAAGGTTGGGCCACTAGCCTATTCATAGCAGCGCAGGCTGTCTCAATGAAGGCAACGAGCAGTCAGTATGTTTTACATCCATGACTTCGGTTATAACAATGTAAACAACTATTGTTAATATAGCCAAATAATCCTGATTTGACACAGTTTTAAATGTTATCAGTAACAACTAAAACACTATTAACGTCTCACTGATTTTTATATTTTCTTTACATTGATAAATTAGAAAAAAAATACAAAAATCTTACCTTCTTGTAAAGCAACCTTATTTGATCGTGGATCAACTCCCAGTCAAGATGGCGGTTTTTAAGCTCCATGTTATTTACTAAACTGTCAACAGTTAGCGCTTACTGTCCAATAATTCGAAATTAATAAAGGAAGGAGCCGGCCCATTGATAGCAAGCATACCCTATATAGTATTTCTTATGCTTTGCAGAGTGTCAAAGCATTCCTTTTTAAATGCCTAATTTGTTAATCAAGAATTCATTAAATTTGTACAACATATGAAAAAAATTTTTAAAAAAATTAGAAACTCAAAATTTTACACTTGCTCATGTGGAGGACTAAGTGTGGTCAGAATTTTGTGGCTATAAGTGCCGCCGTTTTTCCGTAAAGCGAGGAGCACACATACACATTCTTCATTATTTATTAATAGAATACATACATTCTTCATTATTTATTAATAGATACACACATTCTTCATTATTTATTAATAGAATACATACATTCTTCATTATTTATTAATAGATACACACATTCTTCATTATTTATTAATAGAAATATTCTGGTTTAGCTATCAAACTAATAATCTCATGATCGAAAGTAACTCTTACAAATTCAGGTTTTTGGAATTTCGAAAATAATTTACAGAATTTTGGCAAGTTTTCAAAAATTGTTCGATTTTTTAAGCTATTGTTCAGTTGCTAATAATGACGGATTTTTAAATCAAATGATTCAGCTCTACAGTGTTGATAACCCTATGATTTTAATGGTGACATTTTGAAAATTGATGGACTTTCTAATTCAGATAGAAATTTTAATGAACTGAATTCAAATTTAAGTCGCAAAATAAACAGCAGAAAATCTTAAAATAAACAAAATAACGAACGAATATTTCTTTCTGTGCAGAATGAAATAATTGCCGTTCAGAGATTAAGATTTTTCTTTTAGCAGCTTTACGCACTAAACAGACCAAAATGTACGTAATAAAATTTGAAATATTAATATCTAATTTATCTTATCTTATTTATCTAATTTTTAAATAATGAAGAATCTGTACGTATGTATATTTATTCCTCTCATTGTGGAAAAACGGAGCAATACAAATGCTAAACTCACGTGCTTTCAGTTACACCAGGATGGCAAGCGGAAGAGAAGGAGAAAATATTTTACAGATATAGTTAAAACTTCTCCTTGTATTAGAATATTGTAGCTTTTATTCTCAGTTGCTTTTATATAAACAGGAATTAAAAAGCAAACCCTAAAGCGTTTTTTAAATATAAAAGGATAAATTCCTTTCATAAAAGATGGTGATATTAATCTGTGAACTAACCTCGATACAAAAAAGATAATATCAACGAAGGGGTACAAAAATGGTAGCTTTTACAATATTTCATGGATGAAATTCCTAAAAGCTCCATTCTCTACTTAAACACCTACTTAATATGTCGCTTATATGCATGAGTTTAGGAAAAAAGAGAATTGTTCTTCTTTGTGTTCTTTGTTAGAACCTGTAAATGCTTTTACTGTTCCTTGCATTATGGCTCTGATGTCCTACATATCGGATGCATTCTGAGGGGAATGCAAGAAATACTTCTTTCCGAAAATCTTTTACCGCAACTTTATTTTACAAACTATTAAAAATATGCATTTTTCTGTGTAGCCCTTTAGCATTTAGAGGGGCTATTAATCTCGCTCCTTACCTTTCCTTTGTCTCTCATTTGCGATGTATCACTTTTCGAAACAATAATCGATAGTAATATTATATACTCAGAAATTAGCCGTGTGCTGTAGAATCTCTAATAGAATCAATATTGTCTTAAATTTCTGCAAATATTTAAATTCTGTCAGTGACCCTTCTATTGCATACAATATTTATAAATTATTTTTATAATGCTTGTCATGCGTGGAAACTTGGAAGAAACATTCGAAAATATCATGTTGCAGAACGTTTGTTTTTCAGAAGATAATGGATATTGCTTGTAACTTATCTTCACTTTTGAGGTGTATACTTTTCAACAAAACATATAACACGTATGTTTTGTTTGAAACATATATAAGTTATAACACATATAATTCCTATAATTTACTTTCACATATGTTGTGTATCAGTTTTCAAATAACAATGGGATGCTTATAACGTTATATATTTTTATAAACTGTTATGTGCATGCGGGTTTGTAATAGATTGAATCCACAGAGAAAGAATAAAGGCCTGATGAAATTTATTTTCCAAAAACACTTCTCAGTCTTGGAACTTTTCACACAAAATTACTCGTACAGCTATTCCCATTACGACGAGCACAATAAGTAGTTATCGCTTAAAACTACTACAAAGGCTAAACACAATATATATATATATATATATATATATATATATATAAAGCCTAAAAGGAGAAAGCTCTATCAGCGATTTCTCAGCACTCTCAGTTAAACTCTGAGCTCAACTAACATCTAAACTAAACTGATGCTCTCTCCGGTTTTACATAGTTTTCCCAATCCACCGCTCTGAGCTAATCTGAAAACTAATAATCTCTCCAGTCTTAGATAGATTCCCCCCCCCCTGTCCGGCATAGAAATTTCAAGAATCAATAAAAAATGCATGAATTTATAAAATTATATACTATTGTATTATAATACTACACATATGGACCATAAATTAAGGATAATGCCAGCTCCGGCAAATAAAGGTTCATACAAAAACGTGACTTATTCATAAAGCTCCTTCATTAAACAAAAAAGGTGGTGTATGAATAATACCATTTATAAAAACTAAGATTTTTGCTCCGAGGAGCAATTACAAAAAATATATTAATTACCAAAACTTAACACTACATGGTTGGTATGATAGTTAATACAGTCTCTCAAACAATGAAAACAGTCCGTACATCGTCTAGGCATGCTGAGTATCAAATTATCGAGCTGATCTTGGTGAAGATTACTCTACTCAGCAAGCAATGCTCTCCGAAGTTCCGGTACAGCTATAGGAGGTACTTGACGGGTTACAATCCGTTTTTCAAACATGTACCACACATGCTGTATAGGATTCAACTCAGGTGGGAATGCTGGCCATTCCATGCAGGTGATATCCTCAGATGAAGGCATTCCTTTACAATGTGTGCATGATAAGGACGGACGTTGTCATTCATAAACACAAATTCTGTGCCTATGGCACCCTTAAGCAAACGTACCAGATGATGTCCAGAATGATGTCCACCAGACATCATTCTGGACATCATCATTGGACCAGAATGATGTCCCGATCAATATGGCCTGTCATGGTTCCGATCTGAACATGCAGAGCTGTTCTGGAGCTCAGTATAATTGCACCTCAAATGAGCAATTCTGCACCACCGTAATAGTGCCGTTGAATGATGTTGTCTTGGTGGTAGGGTACTTGGAGTTTGCCATATAAAAGTACTACGTGAATCAGACTGCAAATTAAACCTGGAGTCGTCCGAAAACATCACGCAAGCCCACTATGACTATGTCCACTCTGCATGTTGTGTACTCCAAGTTAACCGATAGCGACAGTGAGTTACTGTGAGCGGAACATATCTGATAGGCCTGAAGTATATAGATCAATCTGTCCCAAACATCTGTAAACGGTTTGCCGTGACACTATCGTACCCGTGGCTGAAGACAGCTGACAAGATAGGTCTGATGCTGTACTCGTCTGCTTATTTTTGCAGTTACTTCTGAATATAGGTCGTCATTCGGGGCGGGCAGCTCAGGGGTGGCCTGTACTGTAAGGTCTACTGATATTTCCATCATTTTTAAATCATTGCCAAGGCCTAGAGATTACACTTTGGGCTATTCCAAGTTCCTCCGATACATCATCTAAGTACGCTCACATTCCACGCGACCGATAATTGTACTACGGAAAAAAATCATTCACATGCGTCTTCTGTGTCATAACTATTCGGTTGTGGCACTAAGCTGCTTACAAAACGATTGTACACAATTTTACGTCTTTGCTACCATTCCTTACATACACTTCTCTTACACTTTCGTCATTGTGACGTACTATCGGCGTCATTTGATGACTTCTTGTAATTTGCATATTATTTTTGAAGGTGTGTGCAATAATTCTACAGGTAAAATCTTTAAAGTAAAGAGTGAGATTTCCGCGTGATTCGGAATTATCCTTAACTTACGAACATGAGTGTATTTACATTACATACACTATGGGCTATTCTTTGATGATTCCTTTCGTACTATGTCTATAGTGAAAGGCTAGATGTCGTAATTAATGACGCTAGACTTAGAACCAGATGACTTAAGGATGTGAACTATGACATAGCACAGCCGGTTTAGAACTGCGTATGTACCGTTAAGAGTAAATGTAGTTTAGGAGAAAGACCTTACTGTCGAATTGGATTCCATAACCATACCTCATTACCTACACTAAATCGATGCCCTGTGGTCTCATGTCGTATCGCGTTTTCATCTTCGCCGCCAGATTGGCTCGCTGTCGTGCAAAATTACGCGTCACTTCTAACAGTGACTGGAGATCCTGAATGTACTCCTCAGGCGATGAAGTCTCATTCGGAGGGCGACCAAACAACAGATCAGAGTGGCGACCAAAGAGCATCTGACATGTGGAGCAATTAGTAGCTGCCAGCCCTGTTGGTTTCAGGAAATCAGGAACAAGAGGCTTATCAGCAGGATGTTGTATTAAGGATGGTTCTATTAAACGTCTTTACCTCATCTGACTGTGGATGTAAAGGTATCGCATGGGTTTTGTTTACGCTGATTATTGCTTTTAGTTTACAGAGTTCTTTAATTACAGCCCAGATAAAATTACTTCTTTAATCGAAATGCAACCAAAGAGGCGCTCCAAGCGCGGAAATCCAATGCTGAATGAATTTATTCCGCTACCGTGATATCCTTTTGATAAGAAACAGCATACATTTCGCGCCAGTTTACAAAGTAATTAACGATAATGAGAATGTATATGTTGCCATCAGCAGATTATAGCTGAGGTCCCAGGATATCGAAGGTGAGCGTTCAAAACTTGCTCTTACATTGTAACGTTGCAGCTTCCCTCGGTTGCGTTTCTTCGGTTCCTTCTGGCCCGCAGAGTCTTCGGAAGATTGCCACCACTTTTGAACGCCAACCCTTTTTTGCTAAATAGAAGCACTGTTGAACTCTCTGCAATGCCTTAATTATTTTGAAGTGGTCGGACTGTCATTTAATTACTTAAGGATGTCCAGGATCCAAAATCTTGGAAATATCAGCTGCCTTCGGTACGCGTTTCCATCATCCGATTCGAAATTCTGGTATAAAGTATCGGTTCGGATATGGAGTGAGTCCCTGCGAGCCCAATATTATTTTATCGTAAAATTGTAGATCTAAATGACCTGCCAGGTAGGTTTCCTATTTGAAGACTCTATAAAGTCAAAAATTCACATGTTGATATTGTAACTTGTCTTACGATCGGATTAGCCAGCACTGCATGTCGCTTCGAACCTGGAACAATATCGGCAGCTTTTGGGGCTCGATCCTTAGACAAGGCACCGACGTTTCCGTATGACGTTTCCGTATGACGTATCTTTTCGATGAGTGATAGTAATGTCATATTATTGGAGTCTGTGTATCCATCTGCCTATTTGGATGTCAAGGATGCATGACCGTGCGGAAGAGGAATTTTCTGCCGTAGAGATAATGGTGGAATTGTTCTACGGCTGCAACTACAGCAAGCAAATCTTTCCTGGTGTGACACAGCAATTCCTCTCCGGTTTAGATAGGCACTAAATTGGTTAAACATAATTGATTAACGTAAAATTGGTTTAAAACGTTTAGTAAAAATGGGTTTTTGTAGATGTAATTTAAAAACGTTGTCCATAGATATTTTCAAAGTACTAGAAATACCGGTATTTAAATATTGCTGCGAGTTACAGATTCATGAATATTTCTTCAAGTAATCATTCTAGAAGATCAGGAAGAATGTGCGCCATTATTAGTTACTTTATTGTGAATAATAGTGGCACACATAAAAATAAATAATTCCAGGAAAAAGGAAAGACAGGTAGTAATACAAATAATACAAATCCTCCTTAAGAAATGAGATTTATTGTAAATTCTCTGTATCACTCCAAAGCCCACTAAAATGCAATTTAGCCAATACTTTGAACCACTAACTCGTCTTTGCTCTTGAAGCAATTTTTGTCTGATGTTGCACAGGCTTCTAAGCCTCGGAAAGTATCGTTTTTACAGCTTCAAAAATGCGTTTTCCCACAATTTCCCCCAAATCGTCAAACTAGATGAAAATGTTTCTTAAGCCCTTATTAGAGCGGTTTTTTTCAATATCTTGTGTTTTAGTTGAGCTAAATTTAAGTGCTGTTGGACTAAGAATTAAAAGATCTGTAATCCTATATAAGAAATAATTACTTACATGCAAACATGTATTCAAAAACTTAATTCTTAAATTATTACCTTGAATAAAAATTTTCTTGAAAAGACAAATTTTTGATTAATCGAATTTGTCGTGCTGTCTTTACTTTCGGCTTAACAAATTGTAAAAGTAGAAGTTTTAGTCTGAAATTTTCCGAATATTATATGAGTTAGGTTCATAACTTGAAAATACTCCTCTTTCGCAGATACAGGTAAGAAATTTAAGGAAAAATAAATTCTTCTGCTTATGAGGTCATTTTTTTATTAGTTACAATCAACAACTGCTATTTTCGTATAGCCGATTAAAAAAATTAAAATTATCAAAAGTTTGGCCACGATTTTTGTCGCCATGGTGCATCAGGAGCATTTTTCTCCAAATTTCAAAATTTGTGATTTCGTTCCAAAAAGCAAGCGTAATAAATATTTTGAAATGGAAAAACTACTATGTAGGCAAAATGCAATTACTTTTGCTTCTCGTACATGCCCTAATCGGTAACATTTTGTTTCTCGCCAAGGCTGCTGCAGAAAACAAATACCATAAGAACTCAACATACCATAAGAAACCAGTACATATATTTTAGCCATGTTTAGTTTTTTAAGACCCTCATTTTTCAAAGAAATCTTCCAGATTTTTTAAGGTATAAAAGGAATAGTTTGAAAAGAAATTTCTATGTTATCTTTTTAGCTGTATGCTAATCTCCTTAGTCTATATTCTATTAACAACATTATGTGAATACAAGCCAGCAAATAAAAAATAAAATAAAATGATATATTACAATGGTAATAAAAAGAAACATGTAATCAAATGGATTTTAATATTTACAGAAATTTTTAACACCAAATGCAACACAACAAAATAGATTCGATGGCTAAACCTAAAATCGGTTTTTCGAGAATTATAAGCGTATAAGCGATACAAGAGCATACTCATCAAAACCCAAATCGGTATACATCCGGGTTTAATGACAAAAACTACTTTTCTGATGCGTTGTCAAAGCACTCTCTCAAATTTACATATTCGCTTGCTATTTAAACCCTACTTAAATTTTATTCTCATGAAAGTGACGACAGAAACAGGGAAAGATAAAGGTTAACATGAAAATAAAGTATGATAAAATAACTCTTAATTTTTCAATTCTTATTCATTTTTAGTAAAGTTCAATATTTGTTGGTTAATTTCTACTTACAAAACACAAGTGAACAAATAACAAAGCCCATCTAAATCAGGAAGACATATTTTTCTATGCAAAAGTAATTCAAGTCAAAACAAGATTTATTAAATACAATATTATAAAACTATTATTTACGCTGCAAACGAAACTGATAATAGATAAGATAACTAAACGGCAACCATAGTAATCATCAAACAGTTCATATTCAAAATAAATTTATCATAGCTGTAGTTTAAACCCAACTAGTTGGCCGGTTTGTGACGACCTCTTCATGGACTAGCAATATTTCTTTTTTTATAAAGATATTTCATTCCTTTGGAAATATTTGTGAAAAGGATTACAAGTAAATGTTTTATTTCTTCGTCTGTCACATGTGATGGAAAATGGCAATTGAAAAAAAGCAAGATGTGAAGCTTATTCATGAATCACTTCATGCTGGAAATAGTTTCTTATTTTTCTGAAAACGTTATAAAATACTTTTTGAAATCATATATATTTTTATCCTACGGAGCTTTTCCGACAGAGCTGAAGTGCGAAGATTTATATGCAGCGGAAATGCATAACACAGTGAAATAGATAAAAATGTTAGCTCTGATATTACAAGTTCCGTAGCAGAAAGAAACAATAAAATACAATTATTTTTAATTATAGGATTTGGCATTTTGCTGAAGTCTTTTGAATTTATTTCAGATTCAAAGCTGTGCATATGAAGATATATATTTCTTTCCTAGAAGATTGTCGGTGTCAGGAATATTGTTTAAGTTTTAAATAAATCTGGTTTTCAGTTCAAGTTTAAGCTTTTAAGTTCTTTAATTATAACTGCCTGTTTTTGTCTTGAAACTAGAATCAATAATATAATTAATTTAATTATCATTTTTACTGAAATACCTTCAATTCTCAAGACTTAATAAACTTAAATTTTTCTTATGTTCTTCACATTTCATTCAATTCCATCAATAATACAAGCATTTTATTTTATTTTTGCTAGAATTGGAAAAAATCCTAAATTTACTCAAATCTAGACCACTTTTTTAAATATCTCTCTCCATTTCTTCACATAAATACAAATAAAAGGAATTAGGGGAAAAGGCTTTTATTCAGTTATCAAAGTTTTTAAGTAAAATTTAAAATTTGTATTGAATAAAAAGCTTTAAGAATATAATTTTAAATGATATATTTAATAAGACTAGTCGTTTTCATGGGCAGCCATATAAACTTGTTTTTGTAAATATGTATTTAAATATAGATATATTGCAGTATATGTATATATATAATGATTTTAAGGAGTCCATCTAGTATCATTTCACGGGTACAGCTAGTAATTTATAGTAATAGACGACGACAAAGTGCATTTATTGTTCTTAAATACCTTTGTCTATTAATCAATAACAGACTAATTAAATATGAAAGAAAAATTAAATACCGAATTAAATATCATTTTCCGAATGTCAATAAACTGATGAAGATAAAAATGCTTTAGTTTGGGGAGTGGCAACGTATTTCTTTTAACTCTTTGCGGCACAGTGTGTCCGGTTTAGACACACCTAAAAATTTCCTTCTGTACGCATAGAAAAATTGAATGAAAAAGGATTTATAGGTTACTCTGAACCTTCTTTACTTATAGTAGATGGCAGCTAAACACAAACCAGTCCATATAGTTTAGCCATGTTTAGTTTTTTAAGACCCTCATTTTTCAAAGAAATCTTCCAAATTTTTTTAGGGTATAAAAGGAATTGTTTTAAAAGAAATTTCTATGTTATTTTTTTGGCTGTATGCTAATCTCCTTATTCTATATTAGTTTTAAATTTTTACCTTGAAATCTTGCCTAAAATTAAACGGCGAACCCTAGGTGTGGCCAGACCGGGCTCACCGATAATCTAGGACAACTGAAAGTCTGTATTCTTTGTTTCTCTGCATCTCATAGGTCAGTTCACTGACAACAATGCCCGTTTCAGCACTCTTTTCGAAGCTCTATCCCCCAATCAGTGTACCCACTTCGGGCACACCCACAGAAATAAACGATAAGTGCTATCTTCACAAAATTTTACTTGTGTACTCCTCTAGGCCTAATTAGACTGCCCACCTTTTTTTAAATCAAAATTCCAACTTTAAAAGGTAGCGTGCCGTAAGGGGTTAAACCGCCGAGTTTATTGATTGCATTTCAAAGACGTACATATATTACATTTTTCTGAGTGGCAACACTCTTATTTAAATCGCAAAATTTTTTGATTCAATTCGAAATATAAGTATATATTAACACATTGCTGCGTTTTGTTAACCAAAATTTCATTAATTTCGTACAAGACATACTTTAAAATATCCGACATTTACAATTTGGGTTTTCAGGTGCCCGTTGTCGATAGCATGATTCAAAATTAGGTAGTCCTAATGCAGCGCTAAAGGATTTCACAATGCGAAGAAAAATCGCCTATGAATACAGATTCTTCATGACTTAATAATGATATTATAATTATAATATACATATGCAGAAGTTACGTACGAAATTTAAGATACGAAGTTAAAATTCTCGAGTCTTGAAATTCAGTTTCCGGATATAATTTGACTAAATTCAGTTATACGTCAGGTTCTTTTATATTTTTTCAGAATAATTTTGTAAATGGATGGGACTAGTATGGATGAAGCAGGAGAATGATTATTTCAAAAGTTTGTGAGGATTTATTTAATTTAATTAAAAGTTATGTTTAATCACCCTTACTATCTCTTTTGCTTTCAACTCACAATTTCTTACCAGAATGCAAACTGACTAGCACCCGTGTATTCAAATGAGGGAGAAAGAAGTTAGCATTTAAGGAAAGGTTTTGGAAGGTGAAATCAGAGCGTCTTCTGCCTACTTGAAGGCCACGTTGATATCTTTGAGTCTCTAGCGATTAGATTTCTGTGGTGTTTAGCTGTTCGTGCCGATAGGCTTATTTACGGCGATTTTTCGAGTCAAAGCCAGGTTGCGCGAAAGTTAACCTGAGAAGCCGTTAGGCTGTACTTAACTTCATTGCATTTAAGTTATTCGTTGCATTTAAGTTATTTACGGCGATTTTTCGAGTCAAAGCCAAGTTGCGCGAAAGTTAACCTGGGAAGCCGTTAGGCTGTACTTAACTTTATTGCATTTAAGTTATTCGTTACTATTTAAATTAAGCCAAAAATGCCGGACTTGTAAGCTCGTATTGGTGCCAACTGTGAAATTTATTTAATAAAAGGTTCTTTACAGTCTTCTTCTGACTTTGTAATACTTTAAGGGCTTGGTGATAATTCAGCAAACAGCCTTCTACGTCGATTTTATGATAGCCAGGCATACAAGACGTTATAAGTTATCACAGATAAATACTAAGCATAGAACATTTAAGAACATTCATTTTATGCGTAGAACATTCATTTTATGCTAATTAAAGAATTATTATGATTTAAGTCTTTACTATAACTTCCGCTTTCCGTAGTCTTCACCAGAATGAAAGCTAGTTATTTTGTGCATTTAAGCTGAAGGTTTTAAATGTTTATAAGAGCTCCTGGAAGCTGCGTCTTGCTGTTACTTATTCTCGTTTTCTTTGCTTAAGCTTGTATTCTGACTTTAACGCCCTGCTAGGCGACGTTTAATATACAAGCCATTAAATATCTGAGCTAGCTTAAGTAGTATGTTGTGTGTTGTAGTCTCTGGTTATATCACCTGCATTTGAATTTAACATTTTGTTATGTCACTTTAAATACTTTTCAGATAGCGGAAGTTCATTTGTAGCACAAAATCTTCGTCTTTCTGTTCAATTAAAACTTAAATAAAATATTTGATCTAGATATCACACGACTTTACTGTACCGTTTATTAAATTATACACATGTTTTTCTGTTGCACTTCAATTAAATTTACGTCCTCGAATTTCATTAGATATATATTTCTCATTCAGTCAATTCAGTTCTCATTTCACGGCAGGGTAAAAATACATAAAAGCTCAAATCATCTTCATTAAAAATTGTAAAATACAGAAAAACCTAAAACGCCAAATGCAGTTAAAACAGTTGAAAAAACTATTTTTACAATTAAATTAAAATTTCTAGGCCAAAACAAGCAATCCAGCCAAAGAGCAGAAAGACCAAATTTTTGGTGTACAAAATTTAAAGTTGGTTTTTGCTTCCACTGGGCAAAAAAGCACTTAAGTTAGTGAACCAATTAACTGAATTCACTATTTTACTAAGACTTTCTAATATAAACAAATGGTGGCCTCATTAGGCCTAGCGCCATCTAAACTTTTAAATTGTTGAATAATTCTACAACTATTGCATGCAGATTAACTAAAGGCCTAAAAACCTTAACCAGTACATAAGCAAAACATAATTCAGCCACATTTTAAAGAAAAAGGCATAATTTACCAATATATTAGAATAAGAAACTGAGCTCACCAAGTCGGGTAGCAGGGCGGGAAAAAGAAGCATAAATTTATATATGTTGGTGAGGCCGATTGCAACCAAAAACGGAGATGCACAATTGCATATTATAGATCCCCATATACAAAATTTCAGCATTCTAGAGCTGCTCGTTTCTGAGTTATGTGAGATAGATATGTGAGATAGATAGTTATGTGAGATACCTACGTACAGACATAACTAAAAAATCTCTTTTGAACCCATTTGAAATGATTATTTTTGCAGTTAGTTTTTTTTAAAAGAGTCCTTTATTCTGTCCGCATGTAGAGATGTCATGCGAAAACATCATTCAAATGAATTCGAGAGTGGTCAAAATGGATATTTTCGTAGAAATATGATACCCGAAATCTTTCGCAATAACAATACTTCATTTACTTCGTACAAGAAAGTAAAAAGTTTATTTTAACTCCTTTCTTTAGACTTGCGTTTTATTTCCGCCTAAACCATAACTCGCTTCAAGTCTAGTATGGTATACAGGACATATATCTTCATTTAAGCTTTTAGATACAATAGAAGTTACTACAAATATTAAAAATTATTGAGAATATTAAGCGCATAGCACTTATAGCGCATATCACTTATAGCGACCATGATCAACTAAAATTTCAAAAATCGCGATCGTTTTGTTTTATTGAAAACTTACATTGGGCATACATAAGGTTTAAAATTAATTCCATTTCTTTAAATTCTACGGAAATCACAAAGCATTATTATTTACTTTTATAATATAATTCATGTGTATGGTGATGACTGCAATTTATTTCAAAACACGAAAAAGTAAATTAACTCACTTTAAAAAATATCAAAGTAAGTTTTCCAACAAATTTGTCTTTAGAAATTAATAATTTATAGCGTATTAAGATTGCTTCTAAGATCCTCTGTTCTCCTTCAAACTGAAAGGTTTTTCTCAATAATTTCGTATTCTGAAAATAAAAAGACACTTAATATTACCTTCTTCTGCAATTACAGGCACATTTCGATTTTCATATACACAGAAATTTTAAATGGAAATTTTATAATAATTTCCAATATTAAACGAAACCTCTGCTATGCCTTAAATCTTTCTTTTTTCCCCCGAAGTTATCATCATTAATTTCTGAAAAAATCAATATATGTAATACTTAACATTGCATGTGTTTCCTCGTTTAACTGCTGAATTCATTCGACAGTAATTCATAATTAGCACGCTGTAATCCTGTTGCTAACTTTCTCTCAATTAGCACGCAAGAAGCCCATCCATAATTATTCAACTTATTATTCCCGACATTTACGCCGAGCTTTTATTTTAAATAAATTAATTTTTAGTTTAAAATAATACTCTCTGATTAACAGTTTCTGCACTTTGACATTAAACCACTTGTAAGTGTTCAGACATGCATTGTTTAAGAGCCCCCATCTACATCATTTTAAAAATCAATTTGTTTAATATTTTTATGAAGCGTGTCGTTTCAATCATAAATTCGGATAACACAGCCGAATCTCTTCAAGCCGTGAGTCACACCCCTTATGACATCACATTCTCAAAGTCCTTAAATATCTTAATTACTCATTTATCTAATTAATGATTTCCTTTTTTCTTGTTCTATTTTAGGATAAATTTCCACGTTCTGTACCAATCTGAGCTTTCACTGTTTATTTAAATAAACATTATAAACTTAAAAAGAGTAGAATATTTTTATTTTCAGTAGATAAAATACATATTACTTTTTATTTTTTCTCCTTTTACCCTCTTTTCTTCCCTATGCAAAAATTTTGCCTTTAAAAAATACATAATTTTTTAGTTCTCGGAAATAAAAGGGAAAAAATTAACATTTTCGTTTAGCCTTGCTTACTCCAAACCACTTAAAAAATGAAATAGTTTTATTTCCAGCAAAAAAATTTCAAAATATTTCCGTTTAACTTTTCGACAGTTTTTGCAGCCATTTTGTCAATTACTTGCTAACTTGGCGAGTTTCTGAAAGTTTCGAGAAAACGCATGTCGGAGTTCTAGGAATGATTCCCCCTGAAGTTTCCAGAACCCATGAGCAACAGCCAGGATGAGCCATTTGTTAATGAGTGCTGACAGTTAACGTTTCAGACAGAGTCAACTGAGTTGTGGTTTTTAGTTTACTCTGTAAAGTTACGTCGGTAATTTACAATATTTCGCGCGCCTTATGGTGGATTTATGTGTTATAAGCTTGAGTTACTTATATCTGCAATGTATTCTCGGTTATTCGGGCCTAGTGCCGGGAAAGCAGGTCAAGTATAATTAAAAAAACACAAATAATTCCGACTGTAAATTTTCATTCATATTGTTTGCGTTTATTTCTTACGGCGATTTGACTTTGTTTTTGAGATCGTTTAAATACTTGTCAAATTTTAGTGCATGTTTTTTCAAAGTGCTATTTTATCATTGTATTTGAATCCCCTTTATTCGACGAAGTCCAATAGAATTTCAAAAGAAGTTATCGTTGTCTTGGGACTATCGCAATTTCAGTATCTTCTTCGCTGGCATTTTCAGTGCCATTTTCGGCGTCTTCTGTTCTTATGACATGACTTTGGAAACGATAACGCATCACTCATGCATAGAAAGCCAGGCCTAGTTAAATCGCTCTCGATCCATTTCTCGATGTTTTCCCAACCTACATTTTAGAATAATTTTACATTTTTAATTTTTTGGCAAAGCATTTCAGTTATTGCCTCGACTTCGTCACAAATGGATAAAGTACTGATTTCTGTATTAGGAAGCTTTTTTCCATGATCGAACCAGAGGTGTTTTACTTTCGACCAAGCTTTTGCTAACCCGTATACGGCATCCAATACATCCAGCTTTTCTAAGGGCTTCATTAAATCATCATTATTCTTCTGTAAGATTTATGAGAAGACCAGAACAATAAAGTCAGTGCACCGAAAATATTCCACTCCGATCCGTCGGCTGAATTAAATTGGTAATATCTGGCGGTACAAATATAGCCGTCATTAGACCATTTGTTACATTTTACCCACTCTCGCACTTAGTATTAAGTGTGCGTGCGTGGTGCCCACGCACGGATAATCCACAAACCGAATAATTGAAAGTACACTGTATGGATTTTGCTGTGTATTATTATTTCCTGCTGATCTGGAATGATTACTTAAAGAGACATACACGAAGGCGTAGTTCCTAACAATATTAAAAATCGATTTTAATTTCTTTTTATTTAAATTTTGTTTTAAAAATGAATAACACATTTTAATCAATCCTGAGAATCATGCAGTATCGAGATTTTACTTTGGAAATTTTCCCAGTACCACCTACGCTATTCTTCTGCCCTCTGATCATTAAAGTTGACATGTTTAAAACTTCCATTAGAAAATGTTTGTGCTTTGAGTTGTACCAGAAACTGTTCTCTGGCATAAAATTATTTAATTAAAATTGAAACATAGCGTATGATCTTTTAATTAATTAATTAATACGAAATGGGTGTTACAGATCATAAAGCGATAGAAAAGTACATATTTGTGCCGTGAATCTCCAATGATTACAAGATTTAAAAGCATTATATCAGTAGTAGTAAGAATTCGCGAAAAAGGTATTTGTTAATTAATTTCAAGCTTTTTGTATTTCTGAATTAATTAAATGCTCCAGGCTCAAAGACATTCTTTCTTTTATTCATTTCGTGAATGATAATTGTAAAGGAAATGAAATAAGAAAAGTTTTGCTCACTGTTCTATTTAATATTGTCGTAAATGTTGTATATATTTAAATTCATTTGACTGTACTGTTTTTATTTGTGTTGTTGTTATATAATTTTTCAATTAGTTATTTGTTCATTTGTTTTCCTTTAGAATAATAATTTTACGTTTTATTCTGTTTGCAATTAAATCTGTGGCTATATTTTGAGTTTAAGTGTCTTTATGTTAAACATAGTTGTAGATCTTTCAATCCTGAGTCCAACAGCGTTGAACTTGTAAAACCAGTTCAACTATAGCCCGATATATAGAGAAATATACGCTTCTAACGAGAATAGATGACATATGGCGGTTTTCACCAGCTTGTAAGAACTTGTGAAGGTTTGGGAAAACACATTCTCAAAGCCCTGCGAAGGGCTTTTTCTCGAAGCTTCCAAAAGTGTGTGCAATATCATATGAATACAGCTCTATGAGCTAGAAAGAGTCAGTTGTTAATCAGCTTGTAGAAATTGCGTTAAATAAGGGATCTATGTTGTTATTATCTGTCCTTCTTTTCAGAATAGAATATATATCAGATCTACGAATTCCTTATGAACAAGAGAAAGACAGCGACTGTCATTGCCCAAGGTCCTGAGCACCTTATAGATAATGGTACTACTTTTGCCTAATTTTAAAGGAGAAAACTCCGAGAAACGCTTCTGAAGGTCTTCTGTCAATCTTCTGCTACTAGCAAACTTTAAAGGGAATTTTATGCGGAAATAAAGTGTCCCCCATATTGCAAAGACAATACAAATTTTCTTTCTGAACAACCGAGCCTTCTCTGGGTTTCGAATCCAAGGACAAAAATATAGTAGCCCACACCAGTAAAAACCATATTTATCAAGGCATATAAGGGATTTCTCTCCTAGCCAGGAAATTTAGACCTCTTTAAACTAGCACACTCTTGGCAAAAAAAATGCGACATTAAGCCCAAAGATCGCAGGATGCCTTAAACATGTTTTCAATACCACACGGAGTATGCTGTCTAAGATTATTCTACTTGAGAAATTTCTTCAGTAGAAAGTTCAAAATTAGATTTTAAAAGACGAATTCAAATATTGAACGTTTCAGGCATGAACGTGATTTTTTATGAATGTGTTAAGCAAAAACTATTGTAATTGTCAACACCCATATTTATTTGCATTCTCATAAACACTAGTCATTTCTAAAGATCTTCATTATAAGAAAGCTTACTGTAATTTGGAATAAAGGTGATTATCTTTATATCAAAATATTACATCTTCTTGCTTTATTTATGTCATACGAAATATAAAAGCACCCTTTTTAATCTTTCAACAACCGTAGATGGATAGAAATAACTAACATTAAATAAAAAAACCAAACAAATATTAGATAGATAAATATACTCATCACATCCAAAGTTTTTTTAAACATTTTATTCTCTGCCACTCAGCAATAAAAAATGCCTTTCTCTAGATGTAGAATCAGAATATACTTTTGAGCTAATATGAATTTATTGAGCGAATAATGTAAATAAGGTTTTTTGCATACAATAAGGAAATTAAAGTAGCATTATTCAAATTTGTTTTGTTTTCTCGTCAGCACCGTCGAGTTCTCTAATGCCTTGGAAAGCTTTTTTCCCCCTGAAAAATGAGTGTCATGGCTGAAGATGGGATTCGAGCCAATAGGAAATACTTTTTTTATTTAGAAGAAGCAGTTGTAGTATTTAGGTAATGTAAAGAGAGAGGGGAGGAATAACTGTCCGAAAGGCCTGATGGAAATTTATTAAGCTGTCTCTTTCGAGGAAGTTATTTTGTTTTTTTAATGTAGTAAGTAAGACAGAAAATTTCCTGTTTCCCTCAGATATATTTGTAACAGCTTCCTGATTATGAAACGCTGTAAATAAGAAAGTTTTATGATTTATTTGAATAAATCTGCATATTTACAGATGCAGAAATTCACATCGTTTTTCTCATTACACATTAAAAATTTTATTTGCTTATTATTTAACCACAGCTATCATTTCGTCCTTAAAAATATCTTTAAGGGAATCTTTTTCAGAATTGTTGGACCGTTTTGGGATCGTATTACACTATTTTTACATTTTCAACTATACGCCTGAACAAATGTTGTCACTGGGCGAAATTTAACGCCTTTAATTATCTACCATGTGGTTTGGCAAATAGCCTTTTGCAAATCCGAACGTTGTCATTTGCCAAATTAATAATAGCTTTAATCTATCTTTTAAATATATCGTATGTGTTAAATTAAACCAGCAAAGCGCATTTCTTAATAATTTAATTTTGTTTGATTTTAATGCTGAGTTTCCTTGTTGTGACTTATCTCACTTGTCGGACAGTAACATCAGAATAAGACCACGAAATTTATCTCGGAAAGAAGAAAAAGATTGGGCCTGTCGTTGGCAAGAGCCTTGGGAACCATACAGCTGACAGAACAATTTCGCTCAGCAATTCTGTAGAATATTTTTCCTTCTCCAATTTTGTTGAAGAACATTCTGGGAGGACAGGTCCGAGGTCTCACCCCTCTTACCACTACCTCTCGAGATGACTTTCAGATCACCGCATATTTAAAGTGCCCCCATGCTGTACAGACACTATACATTTACAAAACATCCATGCGTTCTCCAAGATTCAAACGCGGGTCCTTTGGTATCGCAGTAAGCTCCCCTAACCACTGTATCGTCATCTTAAACGAAGTTTTCTAAAAACTTTTAAATGTTGCATTACTCTAAGTTACATAATGATTATATTAGGCTACCAAGCAGTTATTCATCTGATTTGGAAAGCTGCTATTTGAGAAATATTCCTTTGCACCACACCGTGACTGTTAATTCATATACCATCAGTAATCCTTGATGGTCGTCAGTTAAATTTTATTTCAATATGGTACCTACATTCTTCGCACTGTCGATATATATGATGTGTCGCTTGTGCCACGTGAGCAATAATCTTGATAGACACCCTTATTGTCACTCACTTAAATTTTATTTTAATAATTTATCCGAACTAATCGTTTGCGGGGTCAATCACCTAATATATTTATTACAGGAAAGAAATAATAATTTTAATGAGTCCAGTTAGTGTAATTTCATTGGGTCTAGTTAGTATAGTTTCATAAAAGTGTTTAAAGATTTTAATAATAACTGAATTTTTATAATATTGGATTACACTAATTTTTAATCAATCGTTCCAGTCCAACTGTTCTAGACTTTAGATGAAACAGAAATTATACAATGAGCTGTAGATAATTACTGCAGCTTATTACGCAATTTTTTTAAGAAGACAGCTATTTTTAATTATGCTCCTAAGAGACCTAGAATAAAGAAATATAGCTTCAAGCATCTTATTTATATTGCGTAAAAGCAGCTTATAGCTGAACAAGTAAATATGAAACATCGTTCCATCAGACTTTCAGATCAGGGCTGTCAAACCGGCCGGCCCTGAAGCAATTTTATGCGGCTTACGAAGATATTTCAATTATGTACTTGTTGAGCATATGGTGTTTCAAACATGAAGTTCTAGTTTGCATTATTTTAAGTTCCATTTGTGGTGTATTATCCATTGAATGGTTTAACATATTTCATATATTGAATGGTCTAACATTATGTGCATTAATCAACAACATTTAGAATATAAAATCATAAGTATAGCATTTTTTGTAAGAGTAATTCAAGTGAGCACATATCATTATGACAAGTCAATATGTAAGTATTAAATGTTTGCATTGTGTTTATACAAAACCCCTTTCAATTACTATGGTCCAGTGCCAAAAGTGATTAAAGAACCAAAAGTGATTAACAAGAGAAGATACATTATTTTTCTCTTTCCTAAAAGGTTGACTAATTTTTCTGTTTGTTTCGACAAAAAAGTAATGCTCTTTAAAACTAAAGTATAAAATTCTCTTAGCTGAGACAGTACAGTTACTCCTTTTTAAAGTTAACAATGTTAATGCTTTTATCTTTCCAATTTTCGCTACCATTACACTTCACTGTACCCGGCCCGATTAATGTTGACATTTAACAAGTATATGATCTTTAATTTAATAACTCTTATTACCTGACCAGTTGCCAGTTCTTAGAGATACTGGAACTAGACAGAGCTTAAGATTTTTAATTTATCTTTGAAATTAAAATTATATTTGGCTTGGAGAAATATTTAAAGGTAAGATTCCAAAGCAATATATGTATCCTTATTATATCTTTGTTTTATTTTTTAATAATGTTGCGAATTTTGTACATAGATAGATGATGTTAGTGAAATTGTTGTATTTTTCTGTGTAATGTAAGATGAAAAAATGAGAGAAATGATGCTCTACCGGGAAAATAAGAACACAGGGGCAGGCATATTTAACATTGAGTAAATGCCTGTCTCGCTAATTTGGCGAGATATCGCCAAATTGGCAACAGTTTTGGTGACTTGTCACCAAATTTCGCGAGAAGTCGGGAAAAGTCGTCACACTTCGTCATTATTTGGCGATAGTTTGGTTCTGTCCCTGTATTGCCATACATAGGTATTGTAACTAAATAACTGTAATCGATGTTTTTAAGAATATTAGCCTTATTTTATAATTAATAAAGATTTTTATAACATGAAACATGCATTTGGGTAAAAAAGTATCTTACGTTTGCCATTTAACAACGAATTTTCATTATTTACTTATTTTTTCTAGCTGTTGAAATGCTATAGTTTCATCAAACTGTTCCAGAATATTTCTGCTGCCTGATGAAAAGGACCCAATACTAGATTTCTTTCATTACTTCTCTTGTAAAAAAAAAAAAACGCATGTTAAAGTTTGAAGTTTGCTAAATTTCAATATATGAAGAACAACAGATACTTTAAACGTAGAATATGCCAGTTTTCCTTTATCCGTAATTTAATTTGAAGCTTATTAAAATATCTGTGAAACAGTTCAGTCTTTAGTTCTTCCTTCATATACTCATATCTTTCCTTTATTAGTTTTCCTTCCATTTTTATAGGCTCCCATCAGTGGATGAATGGTTAAAACCGCTAAATACTGGTTGCTTCCAACCCCCAGGAAAAAAGCAGTTTTCATGGGTGTGTTTTCCGTGAATTAATTCCTGTGTAAAATAAACAGGAGCCATTTCGCCTTAGGATGTTCTTCTCGAAGGCATCCCATTTCCTTAGGCAGATATCTCTCAAGCGCTACGTCATATTCATACAAACTTTCTAACCTTCGTTTTCGCATCTCACTTGTTAAATAAAATATTATGTAAAGGTAAACTAAAAAATTGAATTTAAGAAGATTATAAGTTTACTGTTTGATTAATTGCTTGATTCACAATCATTTAAGCTTATCAGAGGCAGAGCGGTAAAGTCTCTGAATACTAGTACTTCGACCCGGCCCAAATCTCGACCAGCTGACTTGCACGGATGTTTTCGTAATTCTTCCTATATGCAACATAGGTAGAAGCCAGTTATCCTTCACCAAGTCTTCCACGAACACATCACATTACTCAAGCAAATAAATCTCTCGTGCTTTACCATAATCAAACAAATTAAGCCAATGCATTAACAACTAAATTTTTAAACTTTTATTGTTTCATTTAGATTTGGGTTATATGCGTTATTAGAACTAGCAACTCTTCAATATGGTTATTAGTTTCAGAACTTATTAAATTAATTGCGATTTCCTAGCGAAGACCAAATCTAAGTGTTTCTTGCAGATTTTATTTAATTTCTTATATATGAACTACCGCACTAACTTTAAATCACTTAATTCATATTTATAATTTTATCAAATACTTGATTTATATTACTAGTCCGCTGTAAATATTTTAGTATCTTAATTTTCAAAGTTGCAGTATCATAAAGTTTCATCTGGTGATTATAAAAATGCGTGTTTATTTCAAAATTTATATTGAAAGTTATATTTTATAAAGCACAGAAATTCTCATCAAACGATATTGGTAATGGTTAACAAATGGTTAGATGTAATTTTGAAAATGCATAAATTTACGACCAAAAATTGCGATTCGACAATGTTCATAAACGCATTGCATACTGTATACTTGCTTCATACATATCATACTTCATCTTTTTACGTATCTCATATTATTACTTCATACTTCATCTTTTTACGTATCTCATACTATTACTTATTTATTCAGGCATGGAAAAGAATTGTTATTGGTAAAATCAATGGTTTATATTATGATTTCTGGAAAGAGAAATGGAATATTTCGGGAAAAGGGAAAGATAATTTGTCGAACTTTGAAGTTTCTAAAAATATAAGAATGATATGTGATTTTGATTACTATCAAATAATTACTGGATACCAGAGCTTTCCGGCGTACCTTAAAAGATTTAATTTGCAAGGTCTTTGTAATTTTTGTAATGTCGAAGACTGCGTCTTATTGCGACATCTTAGGGAAAAGCATGATAACATAAAGGAATTTTATTGCAGCAGGAAAGAGTTTAGAATTGCAAAGGATTTGTTGAACTTTATAAATGGCAATAGGAAATTTTGGTTTAATATTTTTAACTGTATATTTGTTTTAGTCTGTCTTGGTTGTACTGTGTTAACCATTAGTCCTAATATTATCGTCCAGTAGAGTTGCAGCATACTCGTATATTGCATTACATTACTATTTGTTTGCCGATATTTCTGTCTTCAAATGAGAATTTTACTATAGAAAACCTCACCTATTTTCGATGAATCACTTTTCATGGTGTGGACACAACTCGACTTCCTACCGCCCATTAAATTATATACATATTTTTCTGCACTCCAGTTAAATTTATTATTTCTAATTCAATCAATTCAGTTTTCATTTCGCGCAAGGCAGAAGTACATGAAAACTCAATCTTCGTTAAAAATTGTAAAATACAAAAAAAACCTAAAACACCAAATATAGTTATAAAAAGTTGAAAAAGATTTTATTTTACAATTAAAATAAAATAACAGTTTGTTGGCAAAAACAAGAAATTCCGCCAGTGGACAGAAAGTCAACATTTTCGGTGCAATAAATAAAAAGTTAACTTTTGGTCACACCGGATAAAAAGGCACGGAAGTTGGTGCACCAATTTAATGCACTATTCCACTCAAATGTAAATAAATGGCGGCCTAGCTTCTTAAATGTATTGGGTTATTAGGTTATTTTGAAGCAGGAGATGTAAAAACGTCCAATGCCCTGGCCGCGATCGAACTTAGACCTCTGGAATACGCGTCGAATATGCTTCCAACCACATCAGGTAGGTAGACAAAAAGGAGGGAGAAAGTATCTTATATACTCCTCCTTAGAAAGGGCGACTGGGGATTAGGGAACCCAACCGCCAAATCCTGGTGGTGAGGAATTATTGCGCACCATCTTTTAGTCCGGGCTTCACTGTAGAGTCATAAGACTTTTCAATGCTGAAGAGGTGAAAAATGTGCAATGCCTGCACCGAGACTCGAGCCCTGGACTTCTCAAATACGCGTCGAGTATGCTTCCAGTTATGCTACGAAGGCATTTTGAAAAGGAGAGAGAAAATACATTATGAACTTTTAAATTGTTAAAAATTCTACAACTATTGCATGCAGATTACCTAAAAGCACAAAAACCTTAAAGGGAACTTAAGACCAACATAATTCAATATATTTTAAGGCCAAAAAAAAAATGCACAGTTTACCAACATATGGAATAAAAATCCGAGCTCGCCGAGGTGGGTAATAGAGTGCCAGTGTATCTATATATATGTGTGTTTGGCGCAGCGGATTGCAATAAAAAGGGAGATGCACAACTACATGTCGTAGCAGTCCCATAGATCAAATTTCGACACTTTAAGAGGACTCGTTTTTGAGTTACGCGAGATACACATGCAGGCACGTATGCACAGACCTCACGAAAAAAATCTTCAAAATCCATTTAAAATCCATTTTAGAATCGGTTTGGAAAACCCAGTACTTTATTCTATTCGTAGATACTGATATTACGCAAAACTATTGTTCAAATAGATTCGAGAGCCGTCAAAATGGATATTTTTATTGAAATATGATACCCGACATATTTCATGATTACATTATTTCCTTTACTTCGCACAAGGAAGTAAAAAGGATAATTTAGCCGTTCTCACGCACATTTGGATAAACATGTACTTTGTATTATTATTCATCTTTATTAATGACCAAAATTTGTTTTAAGTAAAAAAAGGCACTAATTTTTAGCTTCGATTTTTTCCGGTTTTAGTCACTTTCCTGGGGTCTAATTTCTCAAATAGGCTACAGAGGCCTGTATTAAAATTTAAAAAAACGAAAGATATATTTAAGGGTAAGTCAAGAATTTATTTCTGCCATAACCTTTATGGTACATGCTGATATTATAAGCTTGTTTTGTAGAGTCATTAGGTTTGTCGAAAAAGAAAAAAAAAAAAAAAAAAAAAAAAAGAAAAAAAAAGAAAAAAAATGCCGAATTTCCGGACTATCGAATTCTGAACCTGCTGACTGTTAATCGTACGTGCTTCCAATTACACCCCGAAGGCATAAAACTGGTTCCAACCATTAGACTTATAAGCTTTTAAGTCGTAATACAAAATAAACTAGTCAAATTAGCACGTTTTGAATGTTATTTATCTCATGAAGGTGAACTTCCATTTCTATCTCGAACATTAAACAATAAGAATTTCAATTATTCCTACCTTTCCTTTCCACTAAATGATAAAAAAGTCTTAAAAAATCAAAACTCCTATTTTAATTAAGTTTTCAATTACTTACTTCCTTCTCTTAGACAGCAGAAAAGACATAATTAGAAACAATACATTCTTAGAGCACAAACTGGGAATATCAAAATTAAAGAAAAAATAGCCTGGAACCATTAATTTTATTGTTTGTGCTCTTGTAACAATTAGCTTGATTAATATCATGTAAAATAGTTTTAGTCTTCTTTGGCCCGTAGCTTTTAAGCTTTTAAAATATCTCGTATTATATGTATGGAATTCAAGAGAGATTTTTATTAGAGAGCGTAAAATTACATCTTAATAGGACGATGAAAATTTTTCGCATGGAAATTGCCTAGAGCGGGAAAAATAATTAAAGGAATGACTACATAAAAGTCCTGCAACTTGAAGGATTTTTCAGATAAAAACATGAAACTTTCATAAAATCTTTATTTTGTATTGTCTAATATATCTTTAAAATGCAGAATTGTTGTTATTGTGACTTATCTCACTCGTCTGACAGTAACATCAGAACAAGCTCACGAAATTCATCGTGCCAAGGAGAGCAAGATTGCACCTTTCGCTGGCAAGAGCCTGGAGCACCATACTGGTGACAGTACGACGTTTCTCAGTCCCACCCACATTTTTGATATAGAGCATCCCGTGGGGAGGGGTGCGAGGGTTTCTAGCCCCCCTTCCTCTTCTCCGGCATTCGAACCCGGGACCTCTGGTATAGCAGTCAGCGCCGCTAACCGCTATCCTTATTGGACAGCCAGAGTTACTTCTGCAAATTAAATTTAAATAAGAACCGAAGATAAGTAAAGTAGAAAAAATTAATAAGGTATGCGATCATACGTAACCCAAATGCAAGCTTTATAGAGATTTTGCGTGCTGTATATTAGACTCCTGAGGACTTCCTGCGGTAACAAGATACATTCATTATGAATAGTACTTTGAAGCTCGATCGAGAGTGTTAAATGGTGCTGCAGTGATGCAATTTGGCTTCCCAAGGCTTCAAGGATATGTCAGATTTAATTCATTTTCTATCATTTAAATCCGCAGAATATGCAGAGCAATCCATTTTCTGAATTCTGTTGTTTTCAAAATAAATGGTCACAAATGCAGAGCGATGAGGTGAATTATAGTCCATTAGGAGGAAATGATTAATGATTTTGTAATTAAGCAAGGACCAAGAATCCCATCTGTGTATATTCCAACATTCATGGCTGCGTTGGTAAAAATACGTAGGTAAGTATGGTCATTCTAAATTATGCCAACCCATACGGTGATTCCACAATCTTTGTGCTGATGCCTTTAATGGATGTTTTCAGGCTTACTGTGTGTGTTTCATTCCCTCCAGATTGTAATAAGTCTGCAAACAAACACGAGATTCCAATCTGTGGTATTTCAACCACAATGATCTCTGCAATTGTTCAACATATTGCATTTCGCAGCCAAAGCTAATGGTATATAAGTCATGAGTTTTCTTACATACAGCACTCTTTTATGCTACCCTTCACTCATGGTATCTCTACATAGTCGAGTTCCTCTATCTATGATGAACCCCTTTGCAATCTTGACTGATGGCAGTTGTTTGTTTCCTTTAGAAGTCATTGCCGAATAACGATCCTGAAATTCTGTTGTATCACATTTTCAATCTTGACCTGGTTATCTGACTACATCAGCAGTGTCTTTAAACCGTTTTTTAGATTTCCAACAAGACGCGCTATTATATTTGAGTAATTAGAGATCTGTGTCAGTATTTATAGATTTGTGACTCTTCTTCCATTCTCCCAATGGGTGTCCGCCGAAAACTTAGCGGCAAAAACATCGCGGAGAAAACAACGCAAGGCGAAAACGTCGTGGTACAAAACATCGTGGAAGAAAATAAGCAAAGAGAAAACGTCGCAGTTATAAAATATCATGGCAGAAAACATTGTCGTCGAAAATAAAGAGGTTAAAAACTTCGCAACTTAAAAACATCGTCGACGAAAATATCGTGGTGAAAAATAAAGTACCTACAAATCATCGCATGACAATAACATCGCAGACATGCGTTTCTTAGACTTTAATAACTGTAAAATTTAATAATTCTTTAATAATTGTAAGAAATCTCATAATGGTTTGTGAGCGCAAGATATAAAGAAGGATAATTTTTACTTTCATATTTTTATTAACTAATAAATATTTAATTCAGAAGTCAAACAACAAAAATCAGCGTTATATTTTCAAAATTTTCGCAGGACTAGTTTCGATGGTTTTTACCGAACCATCATCCTCAGCTGCAAAACCGCAAAAAAAATGAACCATCGAAACTAATCCTGCGAAAATTTTGAAAATATAACTCTGATTTTTGTTGTTTGACTTCTGAATTAGTATTTATTCGGCGTGTTATTGTGTCTTAATTAATAAATATTTGCTAAAAATGTAAAATGGAAACTTAAGTATAGAAAATTAAATGCAATTCAAACTTTTTATAAGATATTCAACCTGTTTCTTGTTTTCCTTTGTAAATTACTGACTAAAGCTTGCTTCCTGTAGATAAGATGATGTTAAAGTCAATAATTATGGTTCGGTTACAACTTTTATTTTAAAATATTATCGAAATCCTGGTGGTGATGAATTATCGTCCATCAGCTTTTTAGTTTCGGCGCCTCTGTAGAATCTTTTAGAATGTTTCGGTATCAGGTAACTGAAGAAATTCGCAGTGCCTCGCTGGGATTTCAACCCGGGACCTAATTAACTAACAACGGTCATTAATAAAATATTTTTATAAGTTTTACTGGTAATTTTTCATGAAAAGTATAATCTAAAAAATAGAAAAAAAAAAAGATAAGTAAAACATTGCTAAATTAATTATGAGATAATTTTCTTCACTTTTGTTAATCTGATACTCTTATAATGAAAATTACAGCTTGTTTTATTAAATTTATTGTTTTTCTTAATTAAAAATGTATTAATTAATAAAAAATGTGAATGTGAAAATTATCTTCTTTCCATCTTGCGCACACAAATCATTATGCGAATATCCATTTGAAATTATTAAACCCTTAAAAATCATGTCTGCGATGTTATCGTCATGCGATAATTTGTAGGTACTTTATTTTTTACCAGGATACTTTCGTCGACGATGTTTTTAAACTGCGAAGTTTTTGAACTGCCTTATTTTCGACGACGATATTTTGTACCACGATGTTTTAGAACTGTGATGTTTTCTCTGCTTTATTTTCTCCCAAGATGTTTTGTATCACGACGTTTTCGCCTTGCGTTGTTTTCTCCGCGACGTTTTCGTCCGCGATGTTTCTGCTGCGATGTTTTCGGCTGTAACCCTCCCAATGACAAGTCGTTTGTCACAAACTGTCAGTTGGCTCCTCAAAACCATATTACATCTTCTTCACAAGAAAATGTTTTGCATTTACTCGTATAATCATTTAAATTAGAATTTGAAGCACGCTCTTTCAGTCCTTTCGATACGTGCTGAAAGAATGACCGCTGTACTATGTAATGACAATGGTCTTGAGCTTTCATTAAACTGCCTTTTACTGCATTTTATTTAATAAAATTAACACAAAACATCTTTTCATAATTATTCCTTTAGTTTTTCTCGCCAATACATTATCTGGAAATGAAGCTGCTCTAGAATCAGACTGTAATACTTCAGTTTAAATAAGCGGTTTCCGTTTAAGATTCTTTCCTCTTGTTTCTCATTTCAACTTAATAATGTCTAAGGCAGTGTTTCTCAACCGCCGAATCCGCGAATTTGCCGGTTATTTTTGTCTTCATGATTTATATACGTGAAAAGATTGTGCCTATGGGTCAAATTATCAAACTTACCGGTCCACAAGAACATACCGAAATATTTTACCGGTCCTTGGAGTAAATGCAGTTGAAAAGCACTGGTCTAAGGGATGCAAACGTATTGTGTATTTTAAAGTGTAATTTAGACGTCTAATTAAGAAATGAGCTAGTTAAGTTTAAAAGTCTTGGTAGAAGCAAATACATCTTTTTGTAATTCTGCAGAAAAATATTTGAACATCAGTTGTTATCTTTAACTAGAGGATTGTAAATAACATGTAAAGTAGAAGTATAAAATAGGAAAATTAAGTCTTCGCCTTTATATTTACTTAAAAATAGATTTGTAGATAAGAAAACAACCCTTTGATAAAATAAAGCTAAGAAAGCTACTATTTGACATTTACTGCTTACTTTGTACTACGTACTTAGAATTTTTGACTTACTGTTAATTGAATTATATACTTAAATACCGATTCTGCAACTTGAAACAGACTGATGGATTGAGAGTAGTACATTTTTTTCAATTCTGCATATAATAAAAGCCAATAAATGATTGTAGGTTGATTTCTGCTTCGGTGTTTAGTTTTAGTTAATGAAAATTTTGGATTGGGGAGAAATCTGCCTAAAACTCAAAGATGTTATCCAGCATTCTTTCGGAAATACTAATTTAGCTCTTTGCTTAGAAGACAAACTCTTAACTTAATCAGTTACAAACCGTGAATTAATCCTTTATGTATTTTCTCCATACTTTCTGCATGCCTTCCTGGTGTAACGTTAGCACAATCAACGCGTATTCGAGAGGTCCAGGGTCGAGACCCGGTGATGGTATTTTCATGTCTCCTGATTCAAAATAATCTAATGACTCTACACTGGTGCTCTAATTAAAAAGTGATGGATGATGATTTTTCACCACCAATATTTCGCGGTTGGGCCCTTTAATCCCCAATCGCCCTCTAAAAGAGGGAGTATATAAGGTATTTTCTCCTCCCTTTCTGCATGCCTTCGTGCACACTCGGCGCGTATTGGAGACTTGCGGATTCGGGTCCCGGCGAGAGCAATACTTATTTTTCATGTCTGCTGCTTCAAAATAATCTAACGACCCTACAAATCCTTAACTTAAATTGTTAACTTAATTGATTATAATCTTTTAGCCAATTAGCAAATTGTAAACGAAATTAACGGTTAAGAGTAATTTAGCAATGTGTAATGTAAATTAGTAGCAAAATTAGTAAACAAATTAGTAGTTTTTTTTTCGAAAGATTGTGGGGATTTATTTAAATTAATTAATACTTAATTTTATTTTAAAGCAATCGTTCCTATTACTCTTACGTTCAACACACGCTTTCCTGCCAGAATGTAAATGGGTTAGCGCATGTGTATTAAAATATGGTAGAAAGAAGTTAGTATTTAAGGGAAGGTTTTGGAAGATGATTTAGAGCGTGTTCTGCTTGCCTGAATGCCACGTTTTACCTTGATTTACTTAATTTTATAGTTTTGTAATGAAACAAAGACTTTTCTGTAGTGTATTGCATTTTTTATAAACTTATATCATAAATTTGTCAAATCAAACTTCGAATTTAAAATTTAATTTTAATGGGAAATTTTATCTTTTAATGGAAAACCATAGCAAGCATCTACTTTATTAAAACAATCAGGTATAGCTTATCTGTAGCGTTAGTATACAAACTGAATTCTTAAAGAGCTCCTAATTGTTTTAAACATTTATTCACTTAAACTGCACCTAGGATGAAAATTTCTATGTTGTAGACAGTTGAATGTTAATAAATTTAGCTTTAGACAGTGTGTTAACGTTTTTAGATGAAACGTGAAAAGTGAAAGAATCGACAATCGAACCTCTGATCTACCAGATGTTAACAAATCCAATTAACCTTAGTTTCTCTGTCTCATAAGGGAAAACTGGGAGAAATACCTTAATTACTTACTACATTTTCAGCTACTGAAAGGTCGACTGTGAAGAATGGACAAAATCCAGACAATCATACTGAAGTGGTGACAAATTACTATTTACCATATTTGACTCGGAGATATGTATAACATGATGTTAAAAAAACTCTAAAAAAACATGATGTTTTATAGAAGCAGAAAACGTGAAAAATCCACTGCACTATTGTCAT
Organism: Stegodyphus dumicola; assembly: GCF_044657685.1. Taxonomy (NCBI): domain Eukaryota; kingdom Metazoa; phylum Arthropoda; class Arachnida; order Araneae; family Eresidae; genus Stegodyphus; species Stegodyphus dumicola. The sequence goes on from NC_140776.1 coordinate 138,794,017, forward strand.
GAGTCTAGTGATTGATCTGCCATTCATCTAGTGAGCTCAAAACATATCTCACGTAAAACTTCCTTATAGAACCAAAGTTATAATAAAACTAGTTCTAAGCTTTTGTAATTTAGAGCAAGATCGCTTGCGTACATTTGCATTTCAGCACATTTCTCGCATTAAATCTCCTGAAGTATGCAGGGATGTTTTATTATACAATTTTATACAATATTCCAGGAAAAGATAGAAAAATCAAATTATTAGCATATCTATCTATATATCTATTAAATTTCAGAAAGTACTGAAAAGATTTCAAGATAATTTCATTTTTCAAATGAGACCTTATAAAAGTAAGAATTTCGTGCTTGACTGCATGATTTTTCTGAATTGTCTGATTAGAATTTTGATTTAATTATAACTTCTTTATCAATATTAAGAAAATAATGTGTTTTTCCATGGTTTTAAGATAATTATATATTTAAGTGAAGATTTCTCATAATATATAAATATACATATACATTTTAATTCAACAAATATTCATTGCTTTAGCTAATTTAAATTTTAAACTATAAAATTTTAATCGCATACAAATAAAAGATTAATTATTGCTGCATGTATATGTATATTTGCATACGTGTAAGATTCCTCGGAAACTGTTCATCAGAATTTCAAGAAACCTTGACCATTTGTATAAATCCCTATGCAAGTATTAAAGTGACCAATATTCATGCCTCTAGTTAAAAATGTTAAAAATCATCTTAAATTTTACGTTAAAATTTCAATTTTAGTATCCTAAAAATAATGAATATAATTTTTGAAGAAAATATAGTGCGATTACTATGAAAGTAAGTGATTTCAATTTTGTATATATATTTTTTAATTTGAAAAAAAAAACGTCAGCTAAAACTAGTGATTTGCTTATCCCTAATCTTGAACGCGATACATATTATAATTTTATGACGATGATGAAGAAGCTACATTATTTTTACTTTATTTAAATAAAAATTATTAGGAAGTGTACAATGTCAAACATGCAAAAATAAGCATTATATGAGATTTCACCAGTTAGTTATCACGATACTGAATTTTTGGCATATTTTGATGCTATAAGTGTACCTGATCCCTAAAAGCTAGACCTCAAGTACTTCTTATTATTTATTCTTTCCTCTACGCATGACATACATGACCATATGCCACCAAATGCTGCCGGAAGTATCCCTCGATTCCTGAAGATTTAAAGTTACCATTTAACAGCCTAAATGGGTGTTTCTTGGCAGGAGCTAGTGTTGAAAGGAAAAGAGTGTTTTACAGGCAATATTTTGGTCGAATGCTCTGAGGTTTCTTTATTGATACCACTACTTCCGGAATGTCTCTCGGATTGTGATTTAAATGTTTTTCTGTTTTAGATGAGGATTTTTTAATAATTAGTTTATTCAAATAATTCCTTTATTCTAAATTCACTATACTAAAAAAAGCAGCAGAAATGATCTCTTAACCTTGATTTCATTTCCCAGAATAAACATTATGACACCGAGAGAGAAGAGAAAATTGGCAAAGTAAAACATAAAATTAGACAAAGCAAAAACTTTTTATTTGACCGTAGATTTTAGTTAAGACTTCTACTGAACGAAGGATGGCTTACGCTCCGTTGCTCCTGATGAAGAGGGATCTGTATCTGCTTGCCCTCGAAACCTATAGAGTCCTGACTGAAATCTACTCCATATATAAGATTGCTTTGCCTAATTATGACATCGAATTTCGGAAAATAAAATTCTAGAGCTTAAGTAATACATTTTAATTATAGATGATTAGTTTATTATTGAAAATTAGTTTGTTTGATTTGAAATGTTGTATGAATACCTAGTTTTTGAAGAAACGAATTGTACTGTCATTTACTGCAGAGAAAGACTATTTAACGGGTTGAATGCCTTGCAGTTTCAATCAAATTAAAAGCTCGACTTCAAATAATTTCTTCATTCTATCTTAGTAAAGTAAAAAAATCAAACATTTCACCTGTGGGTTAAAATTCATCAAAAATTTCCTAAAGTCATAACGTTAAGCAATATAACATTTGAAACATTTTATGCCTTGAATAATAAATCTTCCTAAAAATTGCTGCCATTTTTGGACATAGAAAATTCGTTGGATTGAGAAATTCGTCTCTACACTCCAGCTTACTTTTGATTTCTTTTTGTAAAAAAGTAGTTCAAATGGAATTATATGTTAAAAATCCGAACTAGAGAAAGAAGAATAAAGTAAATCAAAGAACTGTAATCAGGAAACTGTTTTGGGGAATAAACAGAAATTACAGATTGCATGTACATGCCATAAATAGGTATTAAACCATATTTTATGAGCAATAAAATTGTCATTAAAATATTTCACAGAAATTTATAATTACATATTTATTAATAGTCATGACAGGGAGGTTTTGTTTTTAGCTCTAATTTATTCCTAAGATTATAAATAGATTCACAGGATATTTATATTACTTATATTTATAAAATAATAAAATTATTTGCTTAAAAAAGCAAACATTATTTCCTTTAAATTCTTTAAACAAGATAGGTGCATTAAAAAGTTTAAAAGAAAGAGCGGAAATGAAGTCCACGACGATCAATTCTGTTCATAATGCAAAAACTGCGATTATGAAGTTATTATGTTTTATAAGTATTCTTATGTATGAAATATTCCTGTGTTATGCAAGAACTGAGATTTTCACTTTTAGTTTTTTTCCCAGCTGTATTTTCCCTCTTTAAATGTTATCAGTGTTGATAATTTTGCTGAAACTGTTTTTTCCCTCAACGGCGGGCACTTGCCTATAACGGCATTAGTCACTCATAGCGGTGGCCATTTTATTGTGGAGGTTATTATCACCGTTACCTCCTATGAAAGGACAGACAATTTTACATCCATGTCTTCTCCGGGATTCAAACCCGGGCTCTTCGATATCGCAGTCAAACTTCCCTAACCACTATGCTGTCTGGGCGGCTTGTTTCGCTATGTCGTTATGTTTCCATGGATCAAAAGATGTTCAAAAATCCAATGGTTCTGACTTATTTTCTTGAAGATTTGTTTTCCGCTTCTTAAATATCTCCAATCCGCTATTTGTGCCCGAAGGCATTTTTTCCAAATTATTTACAAATTTATCGTTTTTATTTGAAGTATATGCACAGTTACGGTAGATTGTAGTTTTAGCGAATGGTGATTTTATTTCAGCAAAGCTTCTTCAGTAACCTCATACACAAACTTTTCCTCACAGCCTAATTTTTATGATGAAGAGAAATGATGAAAATTCGATATTTTCTCATGCTACCAATTGCAGATCATCACTTTCCAAAGTAAATATCAGTTTGACTAGCTATTTTGTAATGTTTCAACAAAATTATCATTACTTTCAATGCAGAATACCTGACACAAACTACTCACCATACTGATAAAATTTGATGTAATAAATATTCACCAGCGCAGACTGAAAAATCAAAGATTAAGAAGCTTCTAGAAAGAGGGAAACAAATATGAATTCATCATCAATTTGCCTGCCTTAGAGTACAGTGTGGATCCCTCTCTGCTTTCAGACATATACTTATTTAGTGTCTTGCAAAAGTTAGGTGTTAAATCTGCCTTACATGATCTTTGTTGTTTGGCATGCATAGCAAAGGATATCAATTAAAAAAAGGTTAAGCTATTTTAAACTTTATATGTAATGTTTTCTAGAATTCCTGAATGTTATATGTATTTATAACATGCAAGAATTCTAGAAAATATTACGAAAAACAGAGAATGCATATTAGTCAAAGATATTGATTGAATATGTTACATCCGATTTTCAGACGTTTGGAGATGGCTTTAGTTCATGGAATAAAAATATACATTTAAGAAAACGGACAGGATCAAAATTTTGGTTTGTTTTATCTGGGAATAGTTATAAACCAGTTTCACTGCAGATGAATTTGCGTATTTTTTCTCCCAAAGGCTTGTTTATTGTTAAATTGTACTCCCTTGATTATATTTATTTTCCTTCAAGGTACTGAATTTGTAATTGCATTTTATATTAGCATTTCATCCATTTTATTTTCTCTTGCATTTATTATTTGAAACACGTTTTGTGCAGATGCTTCGTTAAGCTACCAGAACATGGCAGATATTGTCACACTTAACAAACCTTGCGAACATGTCATTTCACCTTATTATTTACATTCTAGCTCATTATAACCTTATCTGCTGCTGCTGTATTTGATCTTTCGAAACTCGGGCCTTTTTTCCATCCCTTTTCACCTTCGCTTTTCCGATGTCCCTCTTGGGAACTGCAGTCAAGTCTCATTTACGTGAAGTGACCCTGGGGCTTTACAAGTTAACTGAACTGGACACATAGAGCAGCTCCCTTACCGTCAGATATGAGTTCAGTATCCGACAGATATTGCAATATTAACCTTATTATATATTCTTATTGAAATGTAGGTTTCTTTAAAAGAAATAATATTTTGATAGTTATAAGTAGTATATCCATGATTGCTTTTTGTTTGTTATATTCTTACTGTAAACGCATTCTTACTAAAATAAATTACTCGTATAATTTTCTCCTGACGATTTCAAGAGTTAAAATTACCTGCAAAAATCTGATGCAAACCCCACATGACTATGATAGTACGGCCTATTAAAGTACGCACATTTTTTGCTGCACTGAAACTTATTTTCCCAAAATATTCTAACTTGAATAACCGATCCTTCAAGGCCAGCTGAAAATGACATCTGAAACTGCAAATTTTGAAATTAAATATCCCGGTCAATTTTTGGTTGTACGGGAGTCAAATTTCTCATTATTCTTTTTCACTACGCATATAAAACTTTCCCAAATATGAGAGGAGGAACCGAAAGACAACATTAGCAGTTAGATTTCGTTATTTGCTGAAAATAGTTGTTTTAAACCCAAAATTGTCAAAACATGAAAATTTTTATTATTCAAAACCCATCTATAATCGGAAGTATATGAATACGATTGCAAAACTATTAGCCAACGATTGCGGAAACAAAGCCCGGGTAAGCACATTTAAGCCGGAAAAAAGTGTAAGTACACACACACATATATATATGCTTGTTGCTGCCGATTACATTAAAAAAGAGAAGCGTACAACTAGAAGTTTTAGCAGTCTGATAGAGAAAATTTCAACGTTCTGCGGCTAAGCATTTCGGATTTATACGAAATATATTCATACGTACGTACGCCCGTGCAGACGTCACAAACAAAATTCCCTTTGAGTCCATTTTACAATTTGATTTGGAAATAGAGTCATTTTGTCTGTGCTTACGAACAGATGTCACACAAAAAAGGGTTCAAATCAATTCAGAAACGGTCAAAATATACATTTTCATTAAAACGTGATATCCATTATTTTTCACGATTACAATACTTCCTTTTCTTCATACAAGAAAATAAAAAATCTCTTGCGTACACCACATGACTTTCTTGTACCGAATATTAAATTATCTGCATTTTTTCTTGCATTTTATTTTAAATTATTAGATTGAATTAAATCTACTTCGTCGATAGCGCGTAAACCACAACAGAATAAATGCGCTCTTTAAAATTCACTATATTCGTTTACCATAGCGACGCTCTGGCACTAGGTTCACTTAACAACATTACATTTCATTCATATTATAACTCAGAATGCATATAAACTTATATCATTTGAAGAATTATCTAATCGTTGCCACATGTTCTATTCAAATACTATAATAAATCTAAAACGATGTATAAAAGAAATTAAGCAAACAATCAAAAAAAAAAAAAAAAAGAAAAAAAAAAAAAGAAACAGTTTTCACAGACGATTCAGTATTTCTCATTCAATTAGTACTCGGTATTTCTCACTTCCCGACAAGGCAAAAATACATAAAAACTCAAAATATCTATATTAAAAATTACGAAGTAAATCTTAAATAGTTATTTCCTCGAAAAAAATTCCAGAAAGGATTAAGCATGATTTAATTGGCAATAATAAATAAAGGCGTTATCTCTGTTGTTGCGAAGCTAAGTTTCTCTAGATTGGCAACAAATCCGCTATTTTGTCAAGTTTAAAATGTAAACAAAGATGTCCGCCATAGCAAAATTCCTTAGGCTTAACTGCACTTGAACAACTTTTAAATTGTTGATAACTCCACAAATATTGCATGAAGATTTACTAAAGGCATAAAAATCTTAACCAGAAGCGGACCTCTGTTCGGCTCGAAATATAATATAAATATTTTTTAAATTGTAACATTTTCAACCTGTAACGTACCGCCCACGATAAGTATTTTAATGGTAGGCAGTAAAGGTTTTTTTTCTATCGATGATCAAAGTCCGTTCTCCAGTGTACATCTCTCTCTCTTTCTCTATCCTATTTCCATATATTTAGAAGGCTTTGCCACCTTTTTAAATGTTGTTCTGAGACTATAGATCGCATAATGGGATTATGATATCTTAACAAATCGTGAATCTAGGAGAAATGTTTCCGGGAAACAAATTTCTCCTTTTCCTACCAATGAGAGGCTCCTAAGCAAAAGAGTTTCCCTGGAAACGATGCCCGACTAACTACGCGGGCTATAAATTTTCTGTGTCTAAAAAATATAATCAAAATATAAACAAATGGATAAATTTAAGTATAAATATTTTTACTAAGCATCCACTCAAAAACTTACTTTACATTTTAGCTAAATTATATTATTGCGAAACCAGTGGGAAATTTCACTTACCTACAAAGTGGACGATAGGTATGAAAAGGTTGACTACTCCTGATTTGGAAGAATATAAATCAATAATATTAATAATTTGAAACTACGAACAATAAATGCAAACATTTTCAGTGATTTCCGCTTAAGACGCATTATTGCTCATGCATATTGCAGTAAATATCATTGAGTCAGTGTGTTCGACAAGTTATTTTCTTCTAGACATTTTATGGTATCAATTTGATGTTAATTTTAATTTCGGTTGCTAATCTGTGCATAGTCTTTTCTACATTTTCACGAACCTTACATAAACATAATGGGTGTTTCAAAAGCAGTAAAGGTAGTATAGTTTAAAAAATCATACTAAAATTCCGAAATCGGGAAAAGGAACAAAAATTTCCAAGTATAAAAAGAGAACAAAAAGAAGGTTTTAAGTCAAAGAGAACAGAAATAAGATTTTAAGCCAATCAAAAGAAGACTATCAGATATTTTCAAAATACGATATTGTTAGAATTGGAAGTGCTGAAAGATTCACCGTACCAGTTAGAACCGAAAACAGTTCGATTATATATTGCTCTTTCGTAAAAGAGGACCTACAAATAATTCTTAAGATCTTAAGCGATAAGATTAAATCATCGAGAAGAAGGCAAAATCAAAATCAAAGTTTAACACAAAATTTATAAAACGTTTACAGTATAAATTGTTATGCAATTATTTATTTGTGAGGGTTGTTGCAAGAAACAAGGTATTACAAATGTTTTGTTAATTCTTAACGCCACAAAAGCTCTTTAAAAATATTTATAACCGTTTTATAAGACATTATTATTAGTCCAAAGGTATATGTGTACCGTAATTAAATAATGAAGAATCTGCATAAATGTATATATGTTTCTCGCATTGTGATAAAACAACGGTACCTAGAGCCATCCAGTTTTGAATGATGTAATCCTACTGCTACTATGGGCATCTGAAAGCCCAAATTTGAAATTTGGAATTTGATTTATGATCGATTTCATATTTTGTAAAACTTTAACGAATTTTTGATTAAAAAACTCAAGGATTTCAAAGCGAGCAATGGCAACACTCTACAGGGGAAAATAATCATTTTTACCTCCAGCGCGCCGAACTGTGTATCGGAAATTCTAAAGATATGATCATTTTAAAATTATTTTGCGACATTGCTGTTGAACTGAATTTTATGGTTTAAGTGCAAAGAACATGATATTTAATAAATAAAAGTAACACACAAAACGTTAAAAAAACGCCCCTTTGAACTTAATTTAAAATCTGAAACCTTTCGGATTTTTTTTTATTTATTTATTTTTAATAGTTGTTATTTATATTAATTAGATTCACTGTGGTTGTTATTAATACTAACTAGATCAGTACTAATTAGATTTAATTAGATTAATGCTAATTAAATTACTGGTTATTTATACTAATTAGATTTACTAACGAAAACATCGCAGAGAAAACGCAAGGTGAAAGCTTCGTTTTACAAAATATCGTGAGAGAAATGTAAGCAAGGACAAAATATATCAGTTCTGAAACATCATCAAAAATAAAATGGTTAAAAAATTTCGCACTTTAAAAACATCGTCGTCGAAAATATAGTGATAAAAAAGCACCTACAAATCGTCGCATGACGGTAACATCTCAGATGGATCTTTTTCAAGTTTTAAAAGTTGTAAATACGTTCACATAATGATTTGTGAACGTAAGAAAAATGAAAAATATTTTTACTTCAGCATTTCATATTTTTGAATTAAACAACAAATTTTGTTGGAAACGCAAGAAGGAAATTTATTAAATCTGAAATTATCAGATTATTACTAGATTTGAGCCAACGGCTTTTAGATTATTTATACGGGAATCTCCACAGTAGAATTTCTTTAAGTTAACAGTTCTGTTATATGCATTCCCGAAAGCGACGGGAAATTAAATTGTGAGCACAAACCGCGCATCTGTTAAAGTTTTAAATGAAAAGGATATTCAATCCTTATTCTCTTCAGTTTTTCCTTATATGTACGAAGCAATAACTCAGCCTGCAGTCTCCTCAAGCAAATTTAGAAGTGAAAAGCTACAATACATTGAGTTGTTATTTGTAGTTTTTCTATTGTACCATTTAAATTTGAAACAATATTTGTACATGTATGTTATTTGGTAGCTTAATGATTCAGATGTTCCTACAATATGCTGCATAACGATCTTAACACTTTCTCATTTTACTCTTAGACGTATAATGGAAAATGAACAACAAACATTTTCTGAAACTCGGCGCATTTTTTAGAACATGAGTATTATTGTTAGTTCTATAGTAATAATAAAAACGTATCCGTCCTTCCTTACATCCAAATTTAAATGATAAATTTTCTGTTGAAAAAATAAACTTAAGTTACCCATTGTGATAAAAACAGAAACAAGAAATCTATTCTCTTGCATTTAGAGGCAAATGAGATGCAGAACTCGAATACGACAGTATTTACATGGCAGAAATAAATTATATTTTCTATTTAAAAAACAAGAATGCTTTTGCTTCTGGAAATGAAATTATTTAAGAAAATATAAGCTTTCTGAAATATTAAAAAAGTAACGAAAACATCAGATCTTGCGGTTTGAAAAATAAAAGAGCAAAATTGCCAAACGCCAGCTGATGCTAACATTTATTTCGGATTTGGATAGAAACAAACATCAAGGAAAGAGGAAGAAAATTAGAAACACGAGCTTAGACTTGGAGAGAAAATTGCTGAATTCAGCAATCATTACTGGGGGAATACAGTTCAGTAGCAAGTTTAAAGGTCTTATTTCAAGCAGAGTTAGGGACTGAAAATTTGGATGAAAAAACAGAAAATTCCTCTTTCATGAAAAATTGAGTTTAGAGTTGAATATTTAATTCCCTGTAATTATTGAGTAGTGGCCAAATCTTAATGAAATTTTCTACTAGGACTGTATATCTGTCATTGGACATTATGCATCGTCCATGCTTTATAACATTATAAGTATCTTTCTCGAAATACTGACGCCACCATTAACAGATTAATGTATTCGAGTTACAATCAGATTAAATGGAGTTAGAGAAGAGCATTAAGGTGAAATGGGGGCAGTGCAACTATTGAAATTGATTTTATTTTCATATCACGTGAGTGTTCTTATAGACAGGAAAATCTATTTAAAATTTTAATAAATTTATACTTTTAGATTGTCAAATGATTTAAAATGGTCATATAAATTTGTATGATTTCATAGTATTTTCAGGCATTTTAAAAATCCACCAGATATCCTCAAAATTGAAAAACTTTGTATTGTAAATTGCAGAGTAAGAAATATTGTGCTGCTTTATTGGGCATGGAAGATTAGCGGGTTTAATGACAGTGACTCCCATATCATTAACCCTAGGCTCGAATACTAGGGAAGGCATAGTTATTTGTAAAAATATAATATATTTGTGCCATTAAGGCATTTAAAAATCTGCTGAGCCGAATGCCTTGTTAAGAGGTTAGTGTTAGGAGACGAGGGGTATAAGGCCGTTGAATTCCGATTCCCGGGGTGTCTCGATCAAAATTGAAATGGAATCGGTAAAAAAATCTTTCCAGGCATTCCATTTCTGCATAGAACTATAATACTGTGATTTATGGCCCTATAAAAGGGATGGCTATTTGTGTATATAAATGTATAATGTCATGGGGGCATTTAAAGCCTCATCGAGCTGCAGATCCAATTGATAAGTTAATGGCCATAATGAATTTGTGAACATGATTTAGTTTTAAGCTACAAAAAATCTAAGTGAGAAAAGCCTTTCTTTCCAATGATTTAAATTTACCTCCAATTTAAAATCAGGCAGAAAATCAGTTTCAGACTTTAGCTGATTCTGAACAAAGCTCTAGAGATTTCTTGGGCGATTTGGACTTCATCCTCATCTTCGGAAGCAAAAACGTGACTTTAATTTCAATAACGTTTTCTTCAAACTTTACACCAAGCTAAAGTTTCTATTCTGAATAATTTTAAATTTTACATGTTGTTTTTTTCTGTTTCATTTAGGTACCAACCCCATATCTAAGAAACATGTTATTTGATGAATTTTCTACATTTTTCGAACAAATTTAAGAAACTTATCAGACTTTCATTATTTTATACTCAAAACTAATAAAAATTCAAATAAATTAATTCAAATAAATTAGAAAATTACTTATAGGTTGAAATTAAGTTTAAGACAGAAGTTCACTAAGTCTGTATTTTACACGATTTAAATCCCATTTCAGAATATCTGTTAAGTTTTGGATACGTTATGTTATTGAAATATGAAGTAAATGTTTATGAATATTATCAATCCATTTTATTGATGTTACAAATTCAAAAATGTAATTATAATGCATTTTATAAGTGTTTGATATAGTGAAGGAATAAATAGAGCTGATAAAATTTCAAAGTCATTTTTCAAAGAGTAGTAATCAGAATTTTCTACTGAAATTCCACCGAAACATGCAAATGCTAGAATGCAAATTTTATCACCTTTATATCGAATAATGATATTGTACCTAGTGCGGTAAGAGTTAAAAAGATAATAATTGGTACCCTAAAATGGCCATTAAAATAAATATTGTTTTTGAATTTTATAAAACGTTTCTCTGTGAGAAAAATTTTATACTTTTCTCAGTTCTTCTAGTTATCATTTTTTAATTTTTTGGCAAAGAAATATTTTTAAAATACGGAACTCTTATTTCAATAAGCTTTCCTATATATGTTACGTATTTATACATTTTGTGATCATGATCATAAAAAGGAATTATTTCGCTTATTGAAAAATGTCTGTTTCGAATCAACATTTAAGAAAATGTAATATTAACACCCTCTTGAAAGACTGTTGTCCCTCTTGAAAGACCTCACGCTTGAAAGTCTATTGTGTAAAATCTTCGCTTTTTCCTCAAGATTTTCCAGTTAAATATAAGCAAATTTTTCTTGCAAAGTATCCTCTTCCGTAGGGAGATAACTTGGATTTTGTCAAAGTAATAAATAAAAGAATTCTCTACAGAAGAAAGATAAAGGAGGCTTCTATAGAGGAGAGTTTCCACAGACGAGCATCTCAGAATCAAAATGTGTATCCAAGGAGCATATTTAGGAAAGCATTTCGAATTAGTAATCAAAGTACCCAACTTATTTGATAAACTCCACAACAAAGCACTTTAATTTTCTTTAAAACTTTCATTTTATATTTTGTCATTCAAACAACCCTATTTGACATTTCGAAAAAAAAATATACTTAATACGATAGTTAATGAAAATCTATTATTCATCGATTATTAGTTAAATTGATGTATACATATCAGTTGTCATTAATTTGTTACATCGTAGTATTATTGCATTTTTAAATAAAAAATTGCTGATTGATGTTTCACATTTCAAAGGCAATTGTTTTCAATGGATAACACCTCTCTACCGTTTTCAATAATGTGTCAATCAAAATTTAATTTGAAATTTATGTGGTTCGCTTTAAAAATCGTTTGTTTTGTGCTACACGGAGATGAATTTTATCCAAGGAAAACGAATTTTTATGATTGAACATTTGATGGAGATTCTCAAAGTATTCTTACACAACATTTATTAAAGAGACTCTCCTTAATTTACTAAACCTAACAATCGAATAATTGTTCTCTTGGTAATTTGACTTCGAGAAATTTGAAGCGTTCACCATAGGAAAAGAAGATGGATGCTAAATGAGTTCAGAGAAAAGGGATGAGGTCAGGAATAAAATATTGCAATCACCAAAAACGAGTTTTAGGAACCTGGCACTTCTATCAAATTTATAATATGAGGGTGCACAAATCTTCTCTTATGCTCAATGCTTCGCTTCCATTTTCTCAAAGTTCAGTTACCAAGCATAAAATTATGGTCTTGTGAAGTTTACGAACATTCGGAAAAATATCCGATATTTCCATAAGCATGTATTATTAAGTAATGACCAATCATAAAAATTCGTTTCCTTGGGGAAGCGTATCTCCATCTCTTGCTCCAAACAAATGCTTTTTAAAGGTAAAAGCATAAAATGCACCTGAAATTTCAAGTGCTATATTACTATAAATAATGTTTGATGTCATACATCGAAAAATTTCCATTTTGCAATTTCTATAATATTTGAAAATTTGATGTGTGTAACGGTCAGATTGCCCAGTTATTTAATTTCTGAGTTATAAAGATCAAAGAAATTAATACATAAATACAAAAATTAATATAAGGCTGTTATATTCTATAAAAATTGATATATTTTATGGCATTTCAATAAACTGCATGACGCGCGTTTTATTATACAGGAAATATTTCTGTATTTATTCTATTTTTTACTAAAGAATAGTTCCAGAATTATGAGAAGCAATTTTTATTAGCAGTTAATTTAGTTTTTTTATTAGCAGTTGAATTTTTGCATTAATAAATAAGGTGAAATTTAAATCTGTGGAGATGAAAAAGCGAGAACTTTAATTCTTAGGAAAGAAATGGTGGATAAAAGGTATTCATTTCTCGTACCCCTTGCTGAAAACATAATTCAGAAAAGTAGTTTTAATTCGAGAAAATAAGAATATTTAAAGCCAGTAATTCATATGCTACATTGCGATACCTAATTCCTTTTCCTCTTTTGATGTTGTTTCAGATTAATTTCAGGAAACTTTTGCCATAAAATTTCAAAACTTTTTTAATGAGACATGACGAGTCTGAAATAATAATTCACTTTTATAACCTATTTTAAGAAACAAAATTCTTTATGTTTGCAGATATTTCGAGATGATTAACATCTCCAAATTAGAACCAACAAAACTGTTATGCAAGTTTAAAAAAAAGTTATAAGAATAGTGAAATATAAAGAGGACAGCACTTGACTTTCCTTAACTTTCTTTCCAACTTTTGGGATAGTCGTTTTTCTTGGAGACGCCCCCTGCAGGCAGGGGGTGAACTGAGTCATCGATCTGCCCGGGTGTAAGCGTCGATCCACAAAAGTCGTCAGAATGTCCCGCGCCCGAATCCAAGCATCCTTGTCCTTGTCCGAAAGGTCGAGGTCTTCGCTCTCGGGTGACACCACGATCGGCTGCCGCGCATTCTCGCTTTTTCGCGGCCCAGCGATGCCATCGACGTCGACAACCCTTTCGCTTTGTCAAAACTGAAAATTAAGGGAAACATTCAGGGAAAATCGAGTTTATTAGAGGAACGAGAATTTATCTCTAGTATTTGATAACTAAAAATATTTTTTAGACGTATATATGTATGTTTCTTGCACCGTATAAACGGCGGTGCTTAGAAGCCACCAAATTTGAGCATCTATAAGCCCACCACTCAAGCATGGCAACCTCAAAGCCCAAATTTTGAATTTCTTGTATCCTTACTTATTTTATGTTTTTTCCAAAGTTAAGAAATTTTGATACAAACTCAGCGACTTTAAAAAGCGAAAATATATTGCCACTCGTTAAAGCGTAAGGTTTCTAATTAAGTCTTTTCAATTTAATCAGTAAACTCAGCGATTTAAAAGAAATGTGTTACCACGTTCAGGAATAAATATTTTTTTATCTTCCACATGCTCTTAGTGTTGCTATTCGGTGAAAAGTAAAATATTTATTTTTTCTTTCAAATTTAATCTGTTTGTCATTAATTTACAAATTAAGCATCTAAAAGCAGATTTCGAAAGGCGTTAAGCTGAAGTTAACTAAGGGTTTTCTTCCTTTTCCTGCTCTGTTCTGTTCTTTTTTCTTCTTCTTGCGTTATATAATAACTTCCGAAATACTACTTCCACTCGGTAAAATTTGCTTCAGAGGAAAGGGAGGGCTGAAAAATCTATTGACAGTTCAGTTTCATCTTAATGAAATCTATATCAAATGAATCTGAATTCTACCATTTATTAAAGTTAACGTACAACACTAAAGAGATTTAAGCTTTTGAGAAGACTTTTCATTTAGACTTTGTTGATCATTTTTAAAACTTGTGACGTATTTTTAGAGATATGATCACATGTAAATATTTAACATGAATATATTTAATATGACAAATAAATATTTATTAAGAAGCAATTTGAGATTTATTTTATATGTTACCTTCAAAGTATGAAATCCGGCATTCTATAGCATGCCTAGGCATTGTATATAATGCCTAAAACTAGCCGACAATGTATGAAACGATTAATAAATAGCACACATTTCCTAGGGATTCTATAGAATGCCAAATGACAAACTGGCAAAGTATAAAGTACATTTCCGATTCGTTTCGAAGAACCGAAACTACTTACCAGAAGTTAATAAATGATGTAAAAAGGCCAAAATGACTACTAAGAAAGAACCACGGGACTGCTGGCCGCGGAATCGCTAGGTTGTGATGTTTATGGAAAACAAAAGGGCATTCATTTATCCTGTTAAAGAAAGCGTCAGTACTATGCAGTATTGCGTTACGGGCAATACTGCATAGTTATTTTCCATATTTCATGAAAACTCATTTGAGTACTGCACAGGAACGACATGACAGAATGTCGAAAGAACTTTCAATAAAATACAAAAAATAACATTTAATGATATTGATCTGTAACAACCACCTTTGTGAGCCCTGCCAGAAGAAACAAAAAGTTATTAAAAAGAGCACTGATGTAAAACCTATGATTGTTTCTGAATTTAACTTCCGTTGTCAGGTAGATCTTACCGATTCCCAGTCTCAGCCAGATAGAAAATACAAATTTATATACGCTGTATAAAGATCACCTCACTATCTTTTTTTTTTTTTTTTTACATATTTCGAAGAACAGTTTTTAATGGCCCTCTTTCATTAATTTTTCAAAATAACACTTGTATTTTAGAGGAATGTAAAGAGGTGAAAATTCACACATATGCTTGAAATGACATGGGGTTTTCTTGAAAGCCGAAACAAAAGCAAAAAAAGGCTTGACACCAAACTGTCAGTGACGACGCATGAGAATCGTGTATGAAATGAGCTGCAGTGAGAGAGGAAATCAGTTCCTTCATGACTTTGTCATTTTATATCATCTGCCCCAGGTGTTGGTCATGGTGTTATGTGGAGTTATCACATCAGTCGTGATCGGATCTTTTTCTTTTAGGAAATCCGTGATTCTGCTATTCAGACTGTCAGTGTGATGAGTGTAAGGTACGCTGATATGTGTTACAGAATCGCACCATCCCTAGTTTGGCTGATTAACACCTGATGGAAAGTATGACTTTTATGCAAGATGGCGATCCACCCCATATTGCTACACGTGTGAAAGATCTCTTGCACACATATTTTGGTGAGGATTGCTTACTGAGCTGCCTTTTTCGTCCTCTCGGGTCCTCAGATCTCAATCCGTATGTGGGGTTACCTGAAATCGCAAGTCTACCGCTATTGTCTGACCTCATTAGGGATGCTAAAAACATTCGACCGCAGTTTCTCACCATAACATACAGATAAGCTCTACAGTGCTGTTCACAACATTGCCTCCTGACTAGAGGTATTGTTGATGAATGATGGCCGACATGTTGAACATCTGTCATAAAGAACAAAGTCTGCGCTAAAACTCAAGTGTTATGCTAATTATTGCTTTTGTTATCACATGAAGCGCCATCTGTTTCAAGCATTTTTTATTTCAATAAAACCCCATGACATTTCAAGTATGTTTTTACCTCTCTACCTACATTATTCAGTGAATTATTAAATTTTCAAATGTTAACTGACTTTAGGGTCACCTGGTATTTTCAAAATAACTTTTTCTCTGCTTGAGTTTCAAATATATCAACACAGATTAGTAGAAATTCGTATTTTATCTCTTGCAAAAACTCACGATATCTCAAAATGAATTAGTATAGCAAAGCTGTCTCTTTACATAAACATTCCAGTATTTAGCCAGACCTGCTATGACATTAAGATAACGACTTACTTTGAATGACTAACTTTGTAGAGACATTAGGAATTTTTTAGAAGCAGGCAAGATGAAAAATGAGCAATCGCCTTCGCCGGGAATCGAATCACGGGCCTCTGGAATACCGGCCTAGCGTGCGGAACCACTACACCACGAAGGCACGCTAGGAAAGCGGAAGAAATACCTTCTAACTGAACTAAAAATTGATTAAATATTCATTTAACGACAGGCTTATCGAAGGTGTAGTCCCCCAAACTGTCAAGTGGTTAAGACCACCGAGTACTACTTGTTCGATTCAAGTTCGAACAAACGCAAAAAGGATGACTGCATGGCTGATTTTCGTGGTTTTTCTCATTAGTAATATTAATACAAGACAATTGCCCTCCGAAAACTCTCTATGAAGTTATCTTGATCTGCAGACTTTGTGTGCTTACTAATTAATCAAAGCTAGCAAGACACACAGTACTAACTATAGTTGCGCAATAGTAAGTAACCCTCAAGGATTGTCAGCTTCCTTCTAGATTTGATTGAAACAAGTATTATAAAAATATTTAAATTTAATTTATGTTCGTTTTACTTATCTTATGTAATAATAAAATAAAATAAAAATTTTCATTTTCATAAAAACTTCTAAATACAAAATTATTTTAGCAGTTTATGCGAGGATTATAACGAGATATCACATCTGCTGATAACAAGCATCTGTTGCTACTGACATCGGGCAATTGCGAAACATTGAAGCAAAGAAACAAAAAATAGTTATAAAGAAAAAAATAACATTTTAAATAGAGTTCAAAACGATAATACATGTGTGACAAATTATTTAGTTTTCTTTCTTTTAGCTTATTAATAATTTTAATATGTGTTAAAAATGTAAAAGTAACAATGCACATTTTTTCATGTAAGTTATTTTACACATTAACTGCATAATAAATAATGCACACATAAAATAATGAATACTTATTTTTTTTACAATGATGAAAAATTAAATCCCAACACCAAGAAGAGATAAGTTTAGCACTGTTTCTTGTTGAAAATCACTTCTTCATCTTTAGAGGAATATAAAGCATTTCTATAGGTGACATATTTATTTCATTAGTATTTTAAGAATGTAAGGATTATGTTAATTCTATTAACAGTTAAATTTTAAGTTAAAGTTCCTTTCCCATCAAATTCTTAACTTCAACTTACTACTTCAGGCCAGAACGTAGTCCACACCACGAAGGTATGTCAAGAAGGCGGCAGAAATACCTTATAACCTATTGCGCATCGTTGACTGAAAATCTATTAAATATTCACCTGTCCGGACCGATATGAATGCTATGTCAGAAATACAAGACACTGACGTTTTGTTACCAATAAATGATGATAGCAAGCCTACGACCTGCATAGACATATGCGAAACAGTTCGAAAAAATGGTATGGTACTTTTGCAATAGTGCCCCAAGCAACTGAAGTCATATTAAAATTTTTTCTAGCAAGGGAGTGAATCTGCGCAGGTTTACCTTTCGATGGAAATTTAGTATGGTGACAGTCCTGTTGTAAGAGATTACCTTCTTAGCTAATTATAAGTTAAAATGATCTTATGAGGGAACCTGACGACTTTTCGCGCAGACGAGAGCTCAGGAGAAGGGTAAAATAACCATTTATTATTCGTCAAACGCTTAATACAAGTGCTTACAATAACACCGACGACATGCGGTGGAATTTAAGAATAGTTCACAAATAAATTCAAATATAAGGAGTAGTGTTGGACTAACAATTTAATTTAAGGCTAACTAGGTTGACTCAACAACCTACCCGGCGATGTATTTATAAATAGCCACAAACCTTAATCAGAAGCTGAGCGTAAGAGCAAGAACAACTAATAACGTGCGCTGGCTAGTGAAATCACGCTGTGAATGAATCACAAAATTCGTCTGACTTTACACTCAAGTCTTGTAACTTTAAATTTGCATCCTGTGGAGGAAATGCTAAGGGAAAATGAGAGATTCAAGAAAGATACAAAACTTTAAAAAAATCTGAAAACTTTTAGGTTTTATATTACGCCCAAAGGGACATTTTTTAACGTTTTGTGTGTTACCTTTATTTATTATATATCATATTCTTCGCACTTAAACCATGAAATTCAATTCAACAGCAATATCACAAAACATTTAAAAGAGCACATCTTTAAAATTTCCTATACACAGTCTCGCGCGCTGTAGGTAAAAATGTTTTTTTTTCGCACAGTGTTGCCCTTTCTCGCTTTGAAATCGTTGAGTTTCTTCATCAAAAACTCATAAATGCTTTACAAAATAAGAAATAGATAATAAAACAAATTCAAATTTTGGGTTTCCAGATAAGAGCTTATTCGGGTGGAGACGTACGTTATTCAAAATTTGATGGCTTTAGGTAGCGTTGTTTTATCACAATGCGAGGAACATACATACATTTAACATTTATGCAGTTTCTTCATTATTTAATTTCTTTAAGTATAATACAGGGCTCCAATATTTGGTGGCAACAATTTAAAATTGATTCGTCATTTATAGTGAATCAACGCAAAATGCCGAAACGAAATTATATCCCCTTTGGGCAAATTTTTCCTTTGGGATAATAATTTGTTACGTAAAATAAGGGAAATCCTACAGTATGAGCTGCACATAAGCCTATGAAGGGATTGAGAAATGAAAATCATTGTCAGAAATTTGGAAGATCGCCCCCCATCCAATAATCACGACACTCGTTACGTGCAATGAAAGAAAATCATAATGATATCTTATTTTTCCACCGGTATAAGATTCATAACAAAGAATTTCCATTCGTTAGAGATGAGAGCTGTTAACACTTTAAGTGGAAAAAAATACCGGAAGGCAATGAGGTACAGTCTGTGGTGCATGAATGACTGACCATCCATCAGAAATTATGCATTGCTCAGTATTAAGGAGCTCATTAAGCCATATCTCAATTCTGGAGATTTTGCTAGGGATTATATTGCATAGAGATACTATAATTACCTCATCATTTCTTACAAATATTGTCTAAAAATATTCTGGTTTCCTAAACTCAGTAATAATGATTTTAAACCAAGTGTCTGTACATGTATGGGAGAACGTTATGGTGAGTGTGAGTGTTAGAGGACGAGAGTGTGATAGTGTCCATGTCTGTCGTGTGCATGTAATATTATATTACATTTACTGTCCTTCCTATTTCCAGCAACTCCAACTAGAATGAAAATTAGTTAACGTATATGAGAAAAGTAGAGTTCTTGAACTTAAGAGTGTCTGGTAGCGATCTCTGACCGTCTTAGTACTATTTTCATCTATTTCCTTAAATTAGCTTTAACTAAGCCAAAACTGACAATCGTACCTTACATTGTGAATTTTATATATAAATTATTTAGTTTTACTTTAATCTTTGAGTTCTATTAAAGGATTACAGAAGTGGTGATAATTTCTGCTATGACAGGAGTTGTGTAAAGTTGCTAAGCTGAATTTCTAATAAAACGGTTTGCTTAAACCTTCCCCAAGTTAGAATAACTAATTTTATTATTGAGGAAAGAAGATCCTGATTCGCAATATTTGTTTCACATACAGACGAACGTCTTATGCGCCCTACATTTTTGTTAGCTTAGCTTATATTCAGTGAACAAAGAACTTAGCAGCAGAGCTTCTTGCAAGGAGGAAAGAGAAAGGCAAAAGTGTCGCAGTAACTCAGAGGAAGAAGGAAGAAAGTCAAAAGTTTTATTTCGAGTTAAAAAGTTTTGGTATACAGTTATTTGATTAGGCAAGAGTTATCTGCATTAAGCATTACGTAAGAACGCATGATTAATTTGAATTACGTAGTTTAGACTTACTATTTTTAAGACAAATTAAATAAAACATAAAAGAGGTTACAACCAATTAAAATTAGAAGTTTGATTTCATATTTTATATCTTACACACACACACATATATATATATGTATTAGAGAGAGAGCGCATAAAAGAATACTAACTTTAATTTGCAATAGCCACATAATTCTCATTTCTGATTTGGTTATTTCCTTTTCCCGTTTAAAAATAGTAACTGTTTACATAAAAATCTCCCTAAACTGCTTCATTTCAAAATTAATTGCTGTCATGGGATTTTTATACAACGCTAATGGCACAGACATTAACTTAACTCTACGGCTGATAATAAATTAAAATTTTTGGAGCTGAAACTCAAACAATCAATCATATCAAAATGAAAACGGGAACTGAATTTATCTTAACTAAGACTTTTAAAAGTACGCGTTCTGTTCTCTCTTTCTATCAGCTGCAAGTTTTCTAGCCGCTGATAGTCTGCAGAGTCATTAGGTTTTCGAAGCCAAGAAACTTAAGAAATCTCCATGATTTGCGGAGATTACAACTCCGAACGAATGTGCTTCTAGTTACACCACGAAGGCATTGTATAGTAGCTGCATATGTGAAATCTACAACTGAAACCTCCTGACACATCGGGTACATCCGTCTCTGTTGCTTGTATTGCCCCGTTGCGTTCATTATTCAACGAAATTTTAACTAAAAAATGGTTGAGAAACATCCAACATAAGCTATTTTTTTAGGTTCTATGTGTTCCGTGTGTTCTGCTTCTGCGGATTTATGCCTACGTATTTTATTTTATTTTTATAATCATCCATACTAAAACATTGCTTGTGTTGAAAAGTTTTAACATCCAGCAAGATATAATGCTACTACTTTAATGCAACTAATTCAATTTAAAAATTGTTTTCAGTAATTTCTTCAAATCCATAACAAGTTTTTTGTCCATTATCTAAAAGTGATAAAATTTTTCTCGTTTCATTATTTGTATTTAATGACTGTTCAAAAAATTCAGAATTTCAATGCTCCAAATGTTACCAAACTCGGTAATGTACTTTCAGTTGCGTAGGCGAGACGGTTTCCGATTTTCGGGATATGTACTACGTTCATCATCCGGAAACTTACAATTACATTTATCTTCAAGGGAATTTAATTCCGCTTATTATCAGTGATAAAAAAACTAATAAAAGTGTCAAGGATTTAAAATCTTCAAGTGTTTTAGGTAAAACTTCTTGCAATTTCCTTTTGTTGATTTGAGAAATCATAAAAATTATTGTCCAAAGAATGAAAAATATCAATTAGATATTTTATTTAAGTAATTTTGCATTTATAAATACTCTGCACACATTTACTGTTATCTTGTTGATAGTGATTACTAAGCAATTTAATTAACAACGAAATAATTAATAAGAGCATCTAAAAGGCTTTGATAATCATCAAATAAAAAATGTTCATGATGTTAGTTATTTTAAAATTTATATATGCAATGCTGCTCATGTTGTGTAGGCTGAAGTCTTAAGACGTTCACAAGAAACACTATTCGTTTGCAGGAAACCGAACACAAATTACTGTTCAATACCAGGGTTGGTTTATTTTATGTGATTACGGCAAAGCCAGGATGGCTATAGAGGATTTTTCTAACGGAAACTGGTTCGTATATAAGTTACATATGCGAAAACCCCTATGCAAACTGCCCGTGCGTGGGATTCGAACCTCGGTCCGAACTATCAATGTTCAGCGATTTTACCGCTCGGCCGCTGTTGGCCATTGTTCATCATCAAATCCTGTTGCGTTATTTATTTAATCTTTCTCTAAAAGTATTTATACATCTGTTTTCCTATACCTACTTTATTATTTTATGTGTTTTATAAAAAATGTGTATAAAGAATGAAGCTATTTTTCTTGGGGCACTTTTCTTCAATCTGTATTGTCTTTCTCTTGACCAGTAAGATAAAATTTAAGACCTACCATTGAAGAGAACTCGATTCACTTTAAACAAAGCTGCCTTTTTCAGAAATATAATTCACTAAAGTAAGTAGAAGACTGCAGAGGTCGTTCTCTCGCAAGTAGAAAAGGTAATTCCTTATGGATAGTGCAACTATCTACTTTAGAAGAAGAACTGAAAAGATCAATACATCTTTTATGACCATAACAGATATTGCTATGATCCCAAAAATCTCCAAACTGATTTTAGGAAAAAAGTTACCATCAGCTTTAGTACTTAGGGAGAAAAAAATAAGCGGGGGTAGTATATCTTAATACTGAAAGATAGGATTTTCCGATTGGCTTCTTTACTCCCAGTTTAGAAACTGCATTTTTTTGCAGTTCGTTGATGGGAAATTCACACTCTGTATTTCTCCTCAAAAAGTACTTTTTTCAATTATATTTGGAAATGTTTCTATCCTTAAAATAAAGAGCATACTACTTTGAAACGTTATTATCTAGCATATTTTTATCTTCGTATCAATAATTGCCGCAAAATAAAATAACATAATTCATTCCATGTATAATCGAAATGTCTGGATGTGATTCGAATCATGAAAATCGATCACAAAACTTTCTTTCAGGTTTTTTTTTCTTTTATTTCAGATACAGTAACATAGTGGCCGAAACCTGAATCTGTCTGAAGTTATTGCGAGAATACAGACAGAAAACTGCTATTCTCAGACGAAAACTGCAAGAATTTCACTATCTTCAAAAATGATAAAATAAAAACTGTCAAACTGATAAGATTTATGTCGTAGGTTTTCTTTATTTCAGTCCGTATGAGAATGTTGACCTCAATCTGGGGATTGTTGTTTTACTTGAGTATGAAAAATTGTTTTTCTTGTACTGGACTTCGGCAATCAAAATTTAGTTCGATATTCCTTTACTAGAATTAATATCAAATATTTTATTCAACTTGCATTTCATTGAACATCGACAGCGAATTCTGAGTTTTTGAAGATCTAAATTATAAAATTACAGTGTGCTAAATCTCGAACTAGAGTAGGTATAATTGGCAGAGAATATATATATATATATATATATATATATATATATATATAACTATGTCGCCATACATAAATAGAACAAAAGGAGGAAAATGAAACAAACAAAGCAAGAGGTAACATAATACATGAAAGGAAATCTTGTTCTGGAATGCTTCGAATTTGTTTGTGATATGATTATCCAAACAGCTCCAAATTAATCAATGAAGTTTTTTTATTTACACTAAAGGTTTAACATTTCTTCTTTTTCCTTTTACCCTTAGCATTTTTAAGAAATGAAGAGGATATAAATTATAAACATTCATTCACTTTGCCACTTAATATGTCAAAATGAATGCTTTGTAGGAAGAAAAATGGAAGATTAGTTTGTAAAGTGCTTAACATATTGTCTTTTTCAGCTTGGTACTACACACTTGTCTTCTTTAATCTCCAAGTAAGTTAAGTTCAATATTGTTTAGACGGTTTTTGGAGAATAGAAGGATAGTAATGGATAGAATAAGTAGCATATTTTGGTAATTAAGTGAAAGGGTAATTAATTCTCGATTTAGAAGCAGATCAACAACTTTTGTCCTTGATTACAACCAGACTCCTTCTTTTTTTGATTACATTAGCTGTATAAGGTATTTTTCCAGCCTTCTTAGCATGCCTTCGTTGTGCAGTAGTCAGCACGCTCGACGTGAATTCGAGAGGTCCGTGGTTCGAGTTCCGGAGGGGACATTGCTCATTTTTCATATCTCCTGCTTCGAGAAAACCTAATACCTCTACAGCTTTATCTGCAAATAATTTCTGAAACTACGGTGGCTAGATGTAAAACAATGACAAAGAATTTAACACAACACATTCGTTGATAGAGAATCCTCCTGTATTATACTCTCCTCTCATGCTTATAAGCGTCAGAAGAAAAATCTGAAACGCATTGGTAACCCAACGCGTATAACAACGCCAAAAGTGTTAAAATCCGAAAGAATTTCTTTTCTTATTTAAAACCTATCTTGTTTTAAAATTATACAAAGCAAACACCTGAGTCTGGTATATATTTTAATTCAGACTCTATGGATTTCGATGGCGAGCTGGTATATGTCCCTTTTCATCAGGAACAAAGAAATTCTACAAAGAAGGGAAGAGCCAACGACCATATTTATACCAAGGCTAAGAAACGTAACATTACTATTCATGTGAAGAGATAGAGTAACCGAGAATTTAGCTCCATCTCTTCACATAAATAGTAAAGAAACTACTTTACAATTTCTGTAGATAAATGCGGATGGGTATTCCAGTTTTTGTTAAATTTCATAAGGGCTCTGATATGTGAGCAGAATCTTTAATGAACGTTCTCCAACATTGCCGCAAGACCAAATATGATGCAAGTTTTTTTTGTCGTATTAGAAGCCGAGTAATTTTTAATCAATGAAATTTTGGGATCTTCAGTTTCTATTCCAAACACTGATATTTTATATCCCAGGTATTGAGCTCCGCGTGAGATAACCACTGACCTGACTTTGTTGTAAACATCTTACAGTGTTAATAGTCATCCTGGCAGAAGGGAATATTTCCTCCGTGTAAAAATATAAATATAAATATTACATGGGCATACAAGGCCTGTGTATAAGCATAGATATGTTGATTACAAACATTGTCTTGTACAAGTTACATATCATAATTACATAAAATCATGACAGCTATGTGTACATTTAAACATTATCTGAATTCATATTTACAATACTTTTACTGAGATAATCAAAGTAAACTTGCAATTCATTTACACATTGACTGGATTTTCAATATCATTTAAACTGCTTTACAATATTATTTTTATCAAGTACATACAAACTGGATAGTAATATGCTTACATTACAATAGTTTTGCTCTTACAGTCCTTTTACTATTCTACGGGGTGAGCTATTTTTCTAGTGTTGATTTTCAGTGTTGTAGTATTTTGAATTGCTATTAAAATTATGCTGCGAAGATACAATTCTCAAGGGAGGGGGAGAATTTCTTAGTACTTTGCTGAGCATAGCCTGATTACCTCCTCTATTTAGCAGTTTTCGTCTGCTTGTTACCGCAGGTATTCTCCGCCCATTGCGGCCAGTATTGACTGCTTGGCATTTTTAAATGCAGTTTATCGGTTTGTGGGCAGTTGAAGAGGAAGTTATCTGTATTATCTACCGCCCCACATTCACATAATTCTGATACTCTTTTGCCGAATCTCTTAAGATAATGTGGGAAGGGACCATGGCCAGTGTAGAATTGAGTTTGTGCTTCGCTGTATGTTTTAACTGAGCATGTAACTTTCGGAAAGAACTTGTAGGTTCTTCTCCCTGTGCTTTCCCTTTCCCATCTTTTCTGCCATTCTTGTAAAAGGCTATTGAGCGTGATTTTTTTTAAATAGGACTGCGGAACACTTACTGCGTTTTCTAATCTACTGGAGTCATTGCCTGCAGATTTCGCAAGCACGTCCGCTTCTTCGTTGCCAGTAATACCCACATGAGCTGGAACCCAGATCAGGATAGGTCTGTTATCTGGTGGGATACTTAGCAGAATTTTCTGAATATCTTGCACATTTGTCCGTAAATATACATATAGCTGCATTCACTTTTAAACGTGCTTTTTTATAAGCATACACAGTTTGTACAAATTATCAATGTGCTCATAAATTGTGTTGCTTGTGACTATTGCATCATCTGAGTATATAAACGTTGATTTGCTAAGTACGAACCTCACGATTACGCCCATTATCCTTTGAAACGTAGCGAACGCCCTGCATAAAACTAACGACATTCTAAGAAATTTAGTTTTCGGCGTGCCCTCAGGTATCACATATAGTTGAAACTATCCAAATGTGGAATCTAATGTAGTGTCATGCATTTTGTAGATTTCATTGTTTTTATTATTACTTCAGTTATTATTAAGAGATAAACAGACTATTTTGTGTCACAATTGAATTTTCTGGATTCAGTAGACTACACATTTTCATTTATTACATTACGGCTACACATTTGTATTTACTTTAACTAGGTGTGTTTAAAATTCTTTCGCTTAATTGGTTTTATACTAGGAAAGTTCAAAAGTCAGATTTTTGATTTGCGGTTGGTTTCGCTCGGTCTGAGAGACACTGTTTATTAGCTGAAAGTCTGAATATTATTGCAATTTAAAAATACTAATTATTGATTTATCTATTTGGAATCTATATACATTATACACGAAAGTTTTGCCTTTCTAATGAACCTACATTTGTTAACTTAGGTTAATTGCCTTAAGAATTATGGGCCAATAGGTATATATTTTCACCTGAAACCATGGCAAATTTCTTTCTTGCTTTCAAA
The DNA here is from genome assembly GCF_044657685.1 of Stegodyphus dumicola. Lineage (NCBI taxonomy): Eukaryota > Metazoa > Arthropoda > Arachnida > Araneae > Eresidae > Stegodyphus > Stegodyphus dumicola. The sequence goes on from NC_140776.1 coordinate 138,820,717, forward strand.
AGCCACTTTTTGAACGTTTAGCTCAAGGTGACGTTGTTTTCACATTTCTTAGGTGTTGTCTGCGTGAGAAAAGGGGTTTCTGTTTTTTCCGGCTAACCTTGGCGTCGGTGCGAAGAGGATTTGAACTGCAGAAGTGAAAAAGTAGATTTTCTTGTAGTATTTTATTTTTGAAGTGAATGCAAAATTTTCTCTCTTCTTTTGGGGCATTTTCTGGGATGCGGTAATGTGCATTCTTTAAAACGGGGTGTGGGCGGCTGGGAGCTTCGTCAAGCATTTAATCTATAAGAAACTCTCACAGAAGAACTGCAGTTTGGCATACAGCGATAGATGGAGTGGGAATGGGAGCTCACTTTTTTCTGCTGATTCACTTGCTTAACTACTTTGCGCCACACATCTTTGGGAGCTTAAAGCCACCACAGAAGGAAATGTATTCTTACCCAGCAATTAAAAACCAAACATCGTTACTTGTTGCAATGACTGATGGTTTTCAACTTCTCTTGCGGTGAGAGAGTAAACCTCAACAAGACGATGAAGCCTTGGGAACAGAAACTGAGGATTATTCTCAGAAAACTGGGGATCTGAGGCATGACTGAGGAGTATCCGGTTCCCCGGCCAGTTTTCTATGGAGGTGCTACTTATTCTCTAACATCCCTTTCTGACTGAAGAGCAGTGTTCTGGTTCTCTGCCATTTCTCTATGCAGGAGCTACTTACATCTTAAGACCCTAAATTGATTCTAAAGCAGAGCGTTTTGGTTCCTAGGTTATTTATCCAGGTCTCGCAACTCTCAGAGATGTACAGAACTCACCAATTCCTAAGCCCAGTACCTCTTCGAGATACCTTACCCATCTTACCCATCTTGTCAGACCAGCTTATCCTTATCGTCATCGACTTCGACTCGCATGCCGGGATCAAAGGGTTTCTTCTCTCAGCGAATTCACTGCCAAATGCATCAACTATGGATAATTCTTCAGAGATAAGTAGTTTCTTTTATTAAGTCGTTGCCCCACTTCTGGAGAGAATTTTTTTTTTTTTTTTTTTTTTTTTTTTTTTTTTTTTTTTTTTGTGGTGATTTTGGATGTGTTAGTAAATTCTTAAGAAACGTTGAGATTAATAGCTAGTACTTTAACAGCGTCTGAGTAATTTAATTTTATCTTGATCTTATTGTGTTGCTAAATTCTTAAGAAATGTTAACGATTAATATGTAGTAGTTAATCTACCGGGAGTAACTAACTATGTGTGAAACATTTTAATTTTAATTGAAAAAGCTAATTAAAATAAATAAATTTGTTGTAAAATAATTGTATTATTGTTCTTTTTCCACCCTTCACTCCTACCAACCAGGATTGTTTTACTATTTTATAATGCAACGCATATACAAGTATTTGGGTTTACATTTAGAATACGAAACTTTGGTATTTTAAAAAAAGATTGATATTTCAAAATAATAGCAAACCTTCATCCTTTGAAATCGCTGGGAGGTAAATTATTTTTTCTCTTTGCATAACACTACAGTGTTAGAGGGGGATTACTGGTGGAGATTATTATTTTATTTTTGAAAATTTTCGAAATATGCCCTTCTATGATCTCCTTTTCATTATAGCGATAGGCCTTTCGCTTTATATGGGCGTGGTTTTCCGATTCGTTCTCACGAATCACCACATTCATTAACATTGCAGCCTCATCAAATAAATTTGAGCATTTTTTTACCAATTGTTCCAACATTTGACTCCGAAGGCAATTCCTTCAAATCTAGACAGGGTGACTTTATCTCTTCTCCTTTAACTTGTTTACGTCCCTCTGCAGCGATGATTCTTGAAAACAAATTTGCTCACGAGCGGTTTTCATGAAGTCCAGTTCCAAAGCCATGTTTGCTTGCAAATATTAAGCTACGAAACATATTACCTTATACTGCTCGTTTTTAATTTAATTAGATAAACTTTCAAAGCCTAATGTTTATTTAACTTTGTTATTAAAGAATTAAATTGTTATTAAGGAATGTTTCATCTAATTTTTAATTTATTTAGCATTCAAAGCCACTTGCGCTACACATTCACTCTGTTTTTGTTATTCTGTTTTCACCATAGTTCCTGTAACGTCCAAGAACCCATATTTTATAAAATTTTCTTAAAAAAGTTTCCTCCGAGAGACATTCTGTTAATGGAAAAGAAACGAGAGTAAAATAGGAAAAAAGGAGAAGTTTGATGTAAGATGATCTGACTGGCGTAGTTTTGTTTTGAGATTACAGAGGAGCGATGGATGTTCTGAGAAAAGAAAAGTGAAAAGTATGAAATGTGAAAGGAGATTTGGGTAGAGTTCGGACGGACGGTCTGAGTTTATTTTAAGCTGAGAAGGAAAAGGAATGAGAGACAAATAGGTGAAAAAATAAGTATGTCGAGAGTTGAGGGGAGTGATCGAGCAACTGATTCAGTGGACTTACATTTTCCCTAAAATGAAGATCAACTGAGGTTTCATCGAGCTTCCATTTCGGATTGGTATTTGATGTGCGATGGAGAGACTCTGTCTAAATCAATGCGTCTTTGTTTGAATTTTGAGAATGGCTTCGTTACATTGGCACTATAGACTCATATTTGGAGTCATGTGTCTATAAATTGTGATACCACAGTTTCATGTAATTTATCAGTCCGCTAATTTTGAGCACTGTTAAACTATAGTGAACTATAAAACTATTGGATAGGTCCTGTAAATTATTTTTTATTATTTTTTCTGCTAACTAGTCTACCATATAAATTATTGGCATTTTCTAATGATTAACTTTATTAAATGTGAATACTAAATGCGTCATTGTTTAACGAAATCCAATGAAATTCATGGAAATTCACTGTCAGTAGAATGTTGTTATTTATTTCTTAAACGTTTTTGCATATAGCCATGTAAAAACATTTATTTTGATATCTGAGGTTTATTATAACGAATTGTATATATAGGGCGAGTAAACGTGAGGAACTATCAAAAGTGTTTCAAAATATATGAGTTCTGTGTGCTTAATATTTCAACAAAAATAAGAGCCTTAAGAATCAAAGCACTTTTATCAGCTTAAACCTGGGAGGAGGCAATTGATTGCTTTATATAGCAGTTAAAGAATGATTAATTCGCTACAAGTTTGGACTAGTATAGCCTATATTTTAAATCTAACATCAGCGCTGAACTCATTTCTTAAAACTATTCAGCTGTCGTCATTCATCCTAATGATAAATATCTGAACAACAGAACATTATTTGGTGCCACTTTAATTAACACATTTGTCGGTAATTTTTCAGTTTCCACTAGAACATTCAGCGCTAAATGTGCCAACGATATGACGTTACCTTGCAAATAAAAAACGATATCCTCTTCAGCTTATTACAAAGTGCACTTAGTCAAGTACCTCAGTGATGCAAGAACTGAAGAACAGAGATTAATGCACAAAAGTCTGTCTCGGTTCTTGTTCGCAGATCTTATGCCTGAGTGCTTACAGTCTTTTAGTATCGATGTCAGGAAACTGAAGAACTCTTCAATGCCTTCGCCGGATTCGTACTCCAAACCTCCGGCAGTTGTGTCGAGCGTGCTTCCAGTTACGCCCGAAGGCATGCGGAAAGAAGGGAGAAACTACGTTATAAATGAATACAAAACTATATTCCAGTAACAGGGAAATTTCAAACTATGTTAAATACCTTAGCATTTATCTGAACAGAAAAATAAATTTTCCCCAGCATATCAACACTAAAGTCTCGTAAAGCATTTATGGTACTATACCCAGCTCTGGAAAGTGTCTGATAACCACTGCCGGCTAAATATTGTACAGTTCAGCTGTCAATGATTTTATTTTTTTTATCAGTTTTACGATTTTAATCTTTAAAGGCAGCACTCAGGTACTTATTCTTCTCTTACAGCCATGCGCTGTTGGTGATATTCAACGAGATAATTTGCGAAAAGCCATTGAGAATACTGTCAGAAAAGTAACCATTCATGTAGGATACATGCAGAAACATGAAAACATCGTGTTATTAGCAGTAGGGATTATTATCATTAGACACACTATATTTTTAGCAACAGGATAACAATTTTGTATCGTGGCAGATAATATTGATTAGGATACTAAAAGAAAGACGATTTATTTTGTTAAAAAAAGACGGAAATTTCGATAAATGAAATGCAATATTGTAAACGTATATTCTCATCTTATAAGGTATTTCTCCCGCCTTCTTAGCATGCCTTCGTGTTGTAGTGGTCAGCTCCCTCTGCGCTTATTCGAGAGGTCTGTGGTTCGAGTTCTGGCGAAGGCATTGCTCAATTCTTCAGTTTCCTGACATTGAGAAGTTGGTGGATGATGATGCTCCATCATCAGGATTTGGCGACTGGGTACCCTAAGTCCCAATCACCCTTTAAAAAAGGGGGTATATAAGGTATTTCTTCCGCCTTCTTAACATGTCTTCGTGGTGTAGTGGTCAGAACGCTCGGCGCGTATTCAAGAGGTTCGCGGTTCGAATCCCGGTGAGGGTATTGCTCATTTTTCATGACTTCTGTTTCGAAAGCTATTTTGCACTAGAAATAAATGCAAAACACAACAGTTTTTTTTTGTGTTATCGGTCTTCTAATATCAACAATAAGTAATTAATAGTTACGTTTTCGAGAAGAGAAACTTAGATATATTTGGCAGCTCTGGAGATCAGCTTTCTTGACTCTTTTTTAAAGGTCTACTATTACTTATCTCTTTTTAAAATAATTATTACTATCACTAAGTGCTATAGTCAGGCGTAGTTTTCATTTGTACAGAAAACATCTGTTCAAATAATTTGTACCTATATTATATGATAATATATAAACCAGAATACGGTTTCAGTTTTTATATTATTTAAACTGCTAACACCGTATCTGGTTTAAAATGCATTCTATATGATTTCGTGAAGTTTACCATAGAGGTTACGATGCGTGGAATTTCATTTTCGGAAGCTGTAATTGCCGCTTTTGAGCCCAGAGGCTGTTATTCGAAACTGCTTAAGGTTTCAACGCAAGCCAATTATAATTTTCGGAGTATTGATTCCTTCCTAGAGTTTAGTGTGACTCCGATTGAACAGAATGCTAGGAAAACTGCATCTTATTATCCACACATGACATAAGCTACAAATTTAAATGTGGAAAATTATTAAACTTTGAGAACATATTACACCGTCGATTATCCGGACGCGTATTAATCATACAGCAAAATAATCGATCCTTGTTTAAAAAACAAACGTTAAATTTTTTATTGAGGAATGATTGATGAAATAAATGTTACTATCACAAACCATCCAATGTAATAAAGTAAAACGTCTTCAGGAAAAACAAAAGGAGAGGGAAATGCGTGAAATAACAGAAAAGACTATGCTATGGAATTGATAAATTTTAATTTAATTGTATATAATTTTTTGTACATAATATGGAATGTATAAATGTTTTTAAATTAGTCATTACAAATAAACTGCTAGATCTTAAACAATAAATCAAGTGTACAATCGTTATTCTTCTCTTTCTTTGTCGATTCTCACCAAAGATAATGTAATAAAGTTGTTAAATTGTAATTTAACTGCATATAAATTTTTGTACATAATATGGAATGTATAAATGTTCTTAAATAATTCATTATAAATAAACTGCTAGATCTTAAATAATAAATCATGTGTACAGTCATTATTCTTCTCTTTCTCTGTCAGATCTCACCATAACACAAGATAATATATAAAACATTACTCTCTCTGAAGTGTGCTCTGAAAGCTCACATAACCAAATGAACTTATTCTCCAAATTACATTTCTTCAAAATATAAGTAAATTCAAATTGGAATCAATCTTCTTCAGCAGGATAAAAGAAATACTAAGTATGGCTGAAAAGCAAACGAACGAAATTTCACGACAATGCCTATTGGTAGAAAACCGTCACCTTGGATGAGAAATACAAAAATGTAAAATTTAAAAATTAGACAAAAAGCAGAATAAACTTGATGCAGATTTTTAACGAAAAGCTACCCATTTCAAAAGGGATAAGACACAGGTTTCTCATCTTCAGGAGCACAAAAAGATTTTGCAAGATATTTTTAAATCCATGTTATTTATAATCACGACTTTCAGAATTCCTTTTTGCCAAACTCAATGTAATTTGCTGCCGAGAAGGAAAGTGGTTAGGAGACTCTGACTGCCGTACTACCGAAGGGCCCAGTTTCGAGTACTGGAGGAGCCATAGATGTAAATTATCTGTCCCTTCATAGAAGGTAACGAATACCCACCTATTCGGAGCCTCCATAACAAAGTGACTACCGCTTCTTAAGTAGTGGCCAACGTTTATGATGGCTAGTGTCTGCCATTGGAAATGAATAAATAAAAGAAACCAAAACTCCAATTCATGCTAATCTAAAGTCGAGAGAATAAAACTTAATTATTAAAATTTCAGGGAATTAAATCTGTAATGTAACTTCTCTAAAAATTTACTTGACAGCCCTAAAGAGAAATCGACAGTATTAGAGACCAACACGTTCGTTACGGTATCTTCAAAAGTAATTTAGGGTGCGTGCACTTGAATTATCCACCTACACCTCAGATGAAAACTTTTTCATTAATCAATTAATAAAATTCGACAGAAGCTTCTGTTTACGAATAAATTCAGAAGAGACAAATTATTAAACGGTTAACCTGGATTTTTGCTTCGGATTTGGAACAATAAACTTTGCATGACTTTTTATTATTACAGTGTTTATACGATTATGCCATTTTTAGTTATGTATCCATATAATAAGATATGGATTATACTATGGGGCGAATACCAAAAATAACAAAATAGGGGGAATTTCAGATTTACTTAAAAACTAAATATTTCTTATAAAATTTAATATCTTGATTCAATGCATAGCGGGAAAGAAAATAATATAATTATTTTTAGATGCATTGTTTGGCTATATAATACACTTGAAACGTTAGCGCCACTTAAAAGCCTTTGATTACAATATGTAATTATTAATTATGAAATGTGCAATGTTACCAGGAGAATGTTTAATTACAAATTTATTAATTTTTGGTATGTTTTCAAAATACAGCAAAATTTATGCAACTGTGAACATTTAGCATAATGTTATGTAATCAAAAACAGTATGGGATGTACTGTGTTCTCAAATCTGTTATCTGTATTTTGTATATTAAAAGTACAACAGAATGTAACCAGCGCGTATTTCTGTGTGTAATTTGTTTGTAATGTGCAATTTTGCTCTTTACTCAAGCCTGCTGTATCAAAAACTATGTCTGTTTTGTAGTACACTGACTATCAATAAGTATTTGCACACCTGTGATAGAAAAGAAAAATTAACTTTATTCAAAATCAATAGTTGGTAGAGCCTCCACGAGAGGTAATTACAGCGTGGACCCTTCGGGGCATACTTTCCACAAGTGTTTGTATGACAGCTAGTGATATTTTCTTCCACTCGGCTTGGAGAAGACATAGAAGTTCCTTCACCGATTTTGCACGGGTAGTGCACCCCTGAATTCGGCGATGCAACTCCTCCCAGAGGTTCTCGATAGGGTTCAGGTCTGGACTCTGAGCAGGCCAGTCCATTCGATGAACTCCATTGGCACCATACCAAGCCTTGCTTAACGTCGAAACATGACAACTGACATTGTCGTCCTGAAAGTAACAGGGGTCCAACCCGTAAAACTGCCGCAACGTAGGAAGCACATTGTCATCCAAAATAGTGCAGTAGGCATCGGAGTTGAGCTTACCATGAATGAGGACCAAGAGTCTCAGTCCATACCAGGAGAAACACCCACAGACCATAATTCCACCTCCGCCGAACTTGACTGTTAGCACAATGCATTCTGGCAGGAGACGTTCTCCAGGTAGACGCCAGACCCAGACCCTGCTATCCGAACGGTAAAGGGTGAACCTTGATTCGTCACTCCAAAGAACCCGTTTCCACTGATCTACGGTCCAATTTCGATGTGCTTTGCACCACATTAACCGAGCAGCGCGGTTGGACTTTGTGATCAAAGGCTTATGGGCAGCAGCAGGACCATGAAAACCAAGCAGATGAGCTTCCTTACGGATGGTATTCATTGAAACAATACTTCCGGATGCCTGTTGAAACTCCTCGCGAATGAGGGCCATCGGTTGGGTGCGGTTCTTCCGAATTTCTCTGGACAGCACTCGTCGGTCTCTATCTCTCAGTTTTAGTCTGCCGACTCGGGGCACATTCCGACAATCACCACTCACCTTCCACTTCTTAATCACATAGGCCACTGTCGATTTTGGGTACTTCAGATCGCTAGATATGTCCCTTAAGGATCGGCCACATTTGTGATACCCGATAATTATACTTTTCTCGAAATCAGAGAGCTCCGAACTGCGAGGCATCTTGCATGCGACTAAAGCCGATGCTGTTTCCTACACGCTATACACCGTCGGAGTCCGTGAGGTACCTTAAGACCACAGATGTCGTCATTTGCATAGGTGTCCAAATACTTATTGCTAGTCAGTGTATATAATCAAGTTATGTCTTATATAATCAATTTCATTATTCAAAATCTATGTTGAATAGTCAGCTTAATGTGTAGCATAGAATATATAGTGTATTAAGTGCAGCAATGAGTTTTGTAAATGTACATTAAGTACAGTGCAATGATCAATGCAATGCATATTATAAAATGTCTAGTGTTATAGTGTTGTATCTGTAGTAATGTGTTAACATGTGATTTAAATAGGGGAATGTTTAATTCCTCATGCAGAAAAATCTGATACCTTGCCCTTTATGGCCATGATTTCGGAATGCGGCTTGCTTTCTTGATTTCGGAATGCAGCTTTAATTAGTTGCGGGATCCAGACGATACCCGATTAGTCTATGCAAGCCGCCCGAGTGTTCAGACTTTCTTTCACCTTTCACCTATATTTTGACGCACTTTCTGCAAAAGATTTGATTGTATAACTTAACGAACACACAATGTTTCCAATGTCCTTATGTTACCCAGACCTTATTCATATTAAAAACATATTTCTTGTATACAAATGTCTTATTTTATAATTAAAGTGCGTTAATTCAACTCGTTAGGGATTTTGCAGATGAGTAACTAACACATTTCCCGGGGTACTGAATTCAGATGCTTATTGTGTACGTTATGGAATGAAAGGCAATTCTGTAAATACAATTAACAACGTATTAGTAAACAAATTTATTCAAAGTTTTACAAAGCCTGATGAAATTATTATTACAGATATTTAATCAATTTTTGCATTCAAAACATCATTAATGCCAATGAACTGAGTTTTTTCGAATAGAGCTTCAGTGTCTATCTTCTTCATAGATACCGCTCTATTTACTTCTTTGTACGAAATAAAGGAAATATTGTAATAGCTAAAAATTTTGGGTTTCGAATCTCAATGGAAATATCCATTTTAACCGTTTACGAATCCCCTTTGATTATTTTTATTTTTGAGTGAAGTCGGCTCGTACGGACAGAAGAAAGAACTCTTTATGCCAAAATGGATTCAATATGGGTGTTAAATGGGTATTTTCGGGACATCTGTAAGTACATGCGTACGCACGAATCTCTTATAACTCTAAAACGATTAGCCATAGACCATTGAAATTTTGTACATGGATCTGCTATAACATCTAGTTTTCCACCTCCCATTCTTATAGTAATTGTCAATACCAAAAGTCTACACACTCAAATCTGTTTTTGTGAGGTCATTTTTATGTTTTTCCCCCGGTATATGGAAATTTCAATCAAATTATCAAATTGGACTACAATTGACGAAGTTATCAATAAAAAATAAAATAACTAATCAATAAAAAAAGGAGTTTCAATCTTGTATATCTGGCTACCATATACAAGTGACATATGCAAGTGTCTAGAAAAACAGCGATCGTCGCCAAAACTGATCACCGACTAAATAATAACTGAAAAAAAAAGTCAACTCTAAACGACTCTGACTATTTTTTATAGCTACTTGTGAAGTTTCGTGAGATTTTTTATGCGGTTTTTTTTAAAGCAGTTCCTATCCCACCACACAAAAACAGGTTTGAGTGTATATACACACATATATATATATATACCCACCCCTTACCCGGCCTATATTTTCGCAGTTGGTCGCATTTCCAGTTAAGGAAGTGTTTTAAATGACAAAAATATTCATGTTTTAGCAACAAGAAAAAATTAATTTTGGACAAAAAATATAAACTTTATATTTCATCTCCTGGTTTCTACATTTTTAGCTGGGAGAGTTTTATACTCTTATGAAAAAATAAAAATACTAGAAGTTTGATTCTCGTAAGAATTATAAAAATTCAATAAGGCTTAAATTAAATTCGAAGAAATGAATTAAAATTCGAAATTTTTTACCTCATTTTCAAATTGCCTTAAGGAACATGTTAATTAAGTTATAATAATTCGAGGAAGTAGCTTTAAATGAAGTGCAGGAAAAATGTGTATAATTTAAAAATCGTACGAGGAAGTCATGTGGTGTCCATCTCAGATTTGTTTTTAAATGTTTTTCTTAGAATTTTGAAAACAGTTCAAATAAAAAAAAGCAAACATCAGAAACGTTAAGCAAAAAACTAACCAAAGAAAATTTTTAAAAAGTGTGAAGCAACTGCGGAAGCTTTCGAATATTACCAAATGGAACAGCAGCATCTTATGACTAGAATATAGGAGAAAAAATATTTTTGTTATCGGGTGCACCGTGCTATAAGGACGTCGATCAGACACACTTTTTATGAATATCAGTTACAAGCACACTGAACTTTCAATATTATAAAAGTTCCTTTTTTACGCTAAAAACCGTTGCATACATATAACATTTCCTGATCTGTGTGCTTAACGTGAATGTAAAACTTTACTTGTACACAAAAAAAAAAAAAAAAAAAAAGGCGGAATGTAGGAACGTCTGAAAAGAAGTCAATGCTATATAAAGTAAGGGTCTGAGTCGGTTGAAGGTCCGAAATGTAATGAGTATGCAAATAATAATATTTCTGCGATAAGGCAGTGAGTTGATTAAAGGATGAGTTTTCGCGAGTTGTTCCTACTTTCATATCATCTTCCTATGTGCTTAATCATGTTCGAGGAAGTCGCAACCAATTCATTATTGTAACACTGTAAAGACGTAACCTTCACTGAATGCAGTCACATCAATATGGCAGTTCTTTACAGTCAAAAGCTTTTATTAGGTATTGAGTACTTTAGAGAACACGACTGGTTCGGAAATTGTTATTTTCAATCCTTTTTATGTATGTTTCTAAAGTTTGCCAATAACTTTTCCCACTCATCCTGTACATATTGATTTCGCGTGTTAAATGCTTCTTTTTTTCCCCTTTTAGTAAAAAAGGCATCATTTCGCTTTTTTTGTGATGATGTCATTTAAAACTTTCCAACCTCAGCTTCCGCCGCAGAGCCAGTGAAGTTCTTTTATTATAGAAGTGTGTGGGGGTGGGGGTAAGCACTCCTCTAGCAATTTCCCTCTGACGGACTCGACTGTCATTTGTTTTTCTAAACTTTCCTTTTACGAGCGGCGATAAGAACACCATTTAAACGTGCAGAAGCATCTTCCTTACATGGAAAAAGGGAAAAAACTTTAATGTCGACAGAAAACAAGGTTAGGAAAAAAATGAAGTGTAGAGGAACGTCTGCTACTGTACGCGTAAAAAGAAATCTTACCTGTCCCCAATGAAGGGGGATGTAAGAAGGCAGGGTGGGTTAGAATTAGAAATCTGCAGTTGAAATTTTATCGTGACGTCTTGACGATCTATCAATCGATCGCACGTTGAAGGTTATCTCGCCAATGAATCGACTCTCTCCTATCCAATCTTGAATGTCACGCATTCCGGAGATGGACGTTTTGCCCCCACGTTTTCCTGATTCGGAAGAAAAAAAAACACTAGAAAAGAATAATTCAAATCTCTGAGTATTTTTTCTAACAGAAGCTCAATTCCTTCTTGATCCAGTTTTGTCTTAACCTTTTGTTTTCCAGTTGTTTGTTCAAAAAGGAAACTTTTTGGTTCATAAATAATGTAAGATTGGCATTGCATTTTTTAATTTTCCCTTTTTTAAAATAAAGCTATAGAAATCACTATTTTTTAGATTGATATATTCTTGAAACTTTACTACAAATTCATTTTGTTGGGGAAGGATTCAAAGAAACCGCCATTAGCTTTCATAAATAGACTTCAACACTACTGTTTTACCTCATTCCATACCGACAACAAACCTCCCACAAAGTGTTAGCTTGAAGAATTCAGGACATTTTGTCGGATCATTATCACTGGGCACACAGATCGGATGCACGATCTCGTACTTCTTTTACCTTATCACTATAAGTACCTGATACAATCTTCTTGCTGAAAAACTTTACGAAACCCTACTTCGTATAATCATGTAGTCTGCAACATACCTTTACCATAATTTTGGTTCTTGGAGTACTACCATATACATGATGTATGCCATTTGTTCATGCATGCGTAGTACTGAGGAGCATCTTATTTACAATACATACAAATAAACAAATATAATTCTCATTAGGTTAATGACATAATGTTTATTCTGGCTTACATCATAACATGCCTAAGCAAACATGCTAAGCCTTATTTAAGACATTCCCATCTTAATGTCTGTGTTCCAACTCGATGTTTCGTGGGAGAAAGGCGAAAGCGTTCCGCACCCGGTTAGGTTAAAGTGTCCATGCGTGGCATTTTATAGATGATAATATATTCCGAATTCGTATTCCATCAAAATGACCGTCAGGAATTTTAGCATATTTTTAAACATTAAATGTACAAGCAAAGGATGAGGTATAAGTTTTTCCTGTAAACTTTTTTGAGTACTTTAGAGAACACGACTGGTTCGGAAATTGTTAGATTCGATCCATTTTATGTATGTTTCTAAAGTTTGCCAATAACTTTTCCACTCATCCTGTACATATTGATTTCGCGTGTTAAATGATTCTTTTTCCCCTTTTAGTAAAAAAGGCATCATTTCGCTTTTTTGTGATGATGTCATTTAAAACTTTCCAACCTCAGCTTCCGCCGCAGAGCCATTGAAGTCATTAGGTTTATTTGCATGAAACCATGAAAGCAGGAAACATGAAAACTCATCAGTACCCTCTCTGAAATTCGAATTCTGGACCTACCAGACTGCCAGCCAGAATGCATGCTGGAAGGAGAAAGAACACTAGATAATAGCATTTAGACACTAGACACACCCCTTACAATCTCTTAAAGGGTGACTGGCAAGAAGGTGACTCAGTCTCCAAATCCGGATGGTGACGAAATATCGTATACAACATTTTATTTTGCACTTTTAAGTTCATTAAGTTTATTTGAAGCAGAAAATAGAGAAATGTACAATGCCTTCGCTGGGCTCGACCTCAGGGCCTCCGACTGCCAGCCGAACGTCCTTCCAGTCACACTACGAAGGCATTGGTAGGAGGGAGAAAATTACTTACAAATTATCCATGTTATCTTATTAGTTTTTTTTTTACTGTTACTTCTATTTTCGCCACCTCCTAGCAGAATAAAATTAATTGAAGTATCGATAAGCGTATAATACTTCAGTTTAGAAAGAGAACTTTCGACAGCCTTTGTTGACCATTTTTAGTCCAAAGGGATTTGAATCCCCAAGGACTATTAGTTTCGTTTTGGCATTTTGCGTCGGTTCATAAATCCTGCATTATATTTGAAGAAATTAAATAATGAAAAATCTGCATAAATGTATGTATATTTCTCGTATTGGGATAAAACAACGGTACATAGAGTCATCGAATTTTGAATAACGTAATCCTCCAACGAATATGAGCATGTGGAAGACCAAATTTGAAATTTGAAATTTGTTTTATGATCGATTTCCTATTTTTTAAAACTTTGACGAATTTTTGATTAACAAACTCAAGGATTTCAAAGCGAGCAATGGCAACGTTGTGCAGAAAAAACATTTTTATCTCCAGCGCGTGAGTCTCTGTATCGGAAATTCTAAAGATATGCTCGTTTTAAAACTATTTTGCGATATTGCTGTTGCACTGGATCTTATGGTTTAAGTGCGAGGAACATGATATTTAATAAAGAAAGGTAACACACAAAATGTTAAAAAACGCCCCTTTGGACGTAATTTAAAATCTGAAACATTTCAGATTTTTTTTTTTTTTTTTTTTTTTCTGAATTTATCTTTATAGACTTTAGCTCCGGCAAGCTGTTTTCATTAAACTGTATAATGCACTTCGGAAGAACCTACTCATTAAAATTGTTTTAAAATCTACTAGTACTTTAACTGGAGGGGGATTAGTAATAGATTATTTAATATTAAGAAAAGGTTACAAATTTATAATAAATTAAATATTCAGATGACTATGATAAGAAGATTACAGTTTTTCAAATCGATATGAGGGGGAGACTACAGCAAAAAATTTGTCGAGAGGCCACTTGAAAAATCTTCGCGATGTTAGCAAATCTGACAGTGAAAGCTATGATCAGGACTAACAAAATAAACACTTGTTTAGCAATCAAAGAAAAGAAGTCATCACAGTAGTTTCTTGTAGCCGGTTCGACCATGAAGCGAACAGAATGAACTCTAAATGATGCAGTTAAACCAAGTGTGTGTGTGTGTGTCTGTGTGTGTGTATTTAATTATGGCAAAGCACACGAGGGCTATCTGCCTAAAGGGAGGGATGCCTTTCGTAGAGGACTTTCTAAGGGAAACTGGCTCGTATACACGTTACACATGGGGAAAACCACGAAAACGCCCATGCAGCCAGCCCGTTCGCGGGATTCGAACCTCAGACCGAACTACCAGTGTTCAGCGTCTTTACCGCTCGGCCGCTGGTGGGCCGCAGTTAAACCAAGAGTGTGAGAGAGAGAAAGAGAGACAATCTGATTATTTATGTAAATTTTTTACATATATGCTTATTTTTTCGCTTACTTATAAATTTCTCGTATTAGCAAGGATTTGGCAATAAACATGTAAGAGTACTAGAGTAGCAGATGAAGAAAGACTCTCTTCCATTCTGCGGGAAAAGAGGGTTGTATTAGTGAGAAAAATCTCACAATCTAGATTCATCTTCAAACGCTTTTTAAATCTTGAAGCAGTTGTCATTTTGACCGGTAGCCGTGATTTCTTTCTTTCTCCATTCAGTAAGTCATCAGACATAGCTATTAGAATTTGAAAGTACAAGAATGTGAAATAACAAAAATGTAGTTGTTCCTAAAGTTTATTTATTTATTTATTCATTATTTAGCTTGACATAATGTTAATTACATTGTACCGTTGCTTTTGATCTGTCAGCTGGGTCTAGGACTTTTCGCCGTCAAGACATATTTTTATTTGCATGACTGTATTTTATCTTGCCGTATTATATACTCTTATTAAATTTATTTAGTTTAATAATTCTATTTACCTTATGTATATTTAATAAAGGTTGCTTTTAATATATGTAGTTATTTACAAGTATGAGATATAAAGAAATTACACACAGTTGGAAAATTATGTCAGTATGAAAGAAAACTGGGCTAAACTTCTGATATAACAACAGTTAAATTATCGATTTTAAAATTATGCGGGTACAAATTCACATTTTTACTAAATCTGAATGGAAAACGCAATTACTTTGGAATCTTGTCAGCACCTTACTCTCTTAAAGTTAATATGTCATGTGTAACGATGTATTTGTATAAAACCGTACAGAAAAATATTTTGTGTATTATTTTATATAAAATATTTATTAAATTAAATTAAATTATTAAAATAAACAGAGTTAATAATTTAAATCAATATAATACGGCAAGATGTAATAGAGTCATGTAGAGAAAAATATGTCTTCACGGCGAAATGGCCACAGCGAATAGTCCCAATCCCCTGTCAACTAACGTTAAGGCCTGCCGAGCTTTCTAGACAAGATAGCGAGTTATCGAATCGTCTAAAATATTATGACAAAGTATTGAGAAAGTTTAAAACTTAGTTTATTTAATCTTGAACTTAAAATGTAAAAGGCACGACTTGTGCTACAGATAAACCACCTCTCGTGGCGATGCAACTTAAACAATAACAATCAAATAAATTTAACCGTTGATAAATTAATCTAAGGCTATTAATTCTAACTAAACTGTAAAAGCTGGCTCAATATTTTTCCGAAGCCTAAGCTTAAAATATCGGCTAGCGAGAGAACGCAAAAACCATAATAATCACTACTAGGTTACCGTATCATCAGTAATACTGGCATTTAAATAAAGTAGCTCAAACAAACTCTCTGATTATGTTTCGTGACACAATTTTTGCTAAGAAAATCTTCAGAAACTAAACGAATTAACATAAACGTGCAAAACTCTCCGTCGAGCGTTTCTGAATGCCATAGAAAGGCTTTACTGCGCAGTGAGAGTGCCCGAAACTCTCTCTCTCTCTCTCTGTCTATAAGATTCAAACTCTTAGTTTATACAACCACAAAGGCTAATTTGTATTCTGGTGAGGAATATAAAAAGAAGAAAATAGAGCTCAACATCATAACAACTCGTTAATTAATATAAGAACCTTGCATTTTCCCCACCATTATTTAGATCTGAAGGCCTTTAACGACCTTGGCTAAGATTTAAAATTCTAAGATCTAACACATATCATCTAATTAAATGTCAATTTACGAAAGTTAATTCAGATACTGCAATTCAAAGTTCACTTAGTTTAAATTTTTACATAATATGTACAGTAGCTGGTAATATTTGTTTTGCGAAGGCTACAAAATGTTTTGTTCATTACAGTCTTTTTAACTAAACACAATCATGTTGAACACACAAAATAAAATTATTTAAGATAGATGCATACATTAAACCGAAAAGCTTCTTCGCTGAATGAAACTGAGATATAAACTCTTGAGGAAAAAACGCAATATATAGGAGCAACATTTGCGCCAAAACGTGAAGTAAATATTTAAAGAAATAAAATTAATTTCTACTTATCTTTTGCTTCTGTGGAACTCTCTCATTCATTTTTCAAGGAACTCCGCGCGGGTGGGAAATGTGGTGGCCTGGTGAATTCGTATGCTTTTGTATGGCTGATGACTTCCTTCGTCTTGTGGTGGGTGGCTATTTGCTCTTCTGAGCATGATCCTTTATTTTTATTGATTATTGCAGGCCTTGCGGAAATTCAGCGTTAACTGGATGATTCTCTAATTTTCTTCACGGTAAATGATCTGCCGTCGATGATATCCTCTCGCTCGCCTTCTTGACGTTTGATCGTTAAAGTGATTCCTCTTTTGGTGGTCTATTGAAGTGTAGATTTTTGTCTTTGATGACTTATCATAATCTCGTTTGTTCAAATCTGCTGCTTTCTTTACCGCTTTCCTTTCCCCGTCTTTTCCACTGTTGTTGCTTAGTACTCAGATGGACGACACATATCAGGGATCTTTGAATTTTTCTTTGAACTTTGGACAAATTTCCCTGTTTTCTTCTTTCTTTTTGGCTCCCCACTATCCACAGCTTTGCTTTTCAACATCTCCTTAAACCTTGAAATTTTCTTTTCTTTCTCACATTTTCTGGAAATTTTCCTTTTTTTTCCCTTTCGGGTATTATAATAGGGATCTCGGTGCTGAATCTGCTGCATTCCTTTATGGCGTTTCATTG
Organism: Stegodyphus dumicola; assembly: GCF_044657685.1. NCBI lineage: Eukaryota > Metazoa > Arthropoda > Arachnida > Araneae > Eresidae > Stegodyphus > Stegodyphus dumicola. Next base: position 138,838,320 of record NC_140776.1, read on the forward strand.
CTCAATCCAGGTGATTTTCGCTTTAGCTCTCGTAACAGTGGCATATCAGCCCTCTCATAGTAACGTTTCATCTGATCCACGTTAGTTTTAACACATTCACCCCATTTTGTCCTTTCAAATATACCACTGTTTCCCTGGTTTTCTCAATTACGAAGGGCTTACAAATTTAAAAATATATATTTCCACTTCTCCTTCTGCGACAGAAAAAAGAGAATGCTTAATTTATAGAACTTTAGTTAACCTTAAACTCAGGCTCTCGAATTTTCGCATCTTTCCCGATTTTCCTCGTTTGAAATTTCTTTTGGCGATGACCATTAGCGGACGAAAATTTCCAAAAGTGTTCGCTAAATCTTTGCTCATATTCACCTGCACGCGTATTTATTAAGACTTGGCTGCTTTCAAAGTCCACCATTAGCTCAAATGAGCGTGCCAGGGTTTTTTTAGCTCAAAAGTCTAAATCTGAGACAATATTATATGAATAATTTCTGGATTTATCCCGTATAACAAATTTATCCTTAAAATAAAATGTGTTTAATACTCCGTCCTAGTTTGATACTTACAAAAAGGTTCCGACCCTAATTTCGCCCCATTTCTGACCATCAAGAACGCTTTCAAAAGGACGGTTTTAAGTACTTCAAACTTATAATTTTCGTGGCCTAGTTTACCTAATAAAATTTTTACGATGCTTTGTACTAGCTCAGAGCCTGTCCTCGAAGCTCAACGGTTGCTATGATGACCTTCTACAAAACTGCCAATAGGGTATGGTGAAACATGTGTTTCATAATGTTTCGAAAATGTCAAAACCAAACTTCTCCCATCGAAAGCGTTGGATCATTTGATTGATACTGCCATAGTATCTATGATAAACCGAAACCGTCCATAGGATTTTTCGCTGCCGGAGGGACTTGAAGGCTTGAGGGCAGCAGGGTAAACGAGACGTTGCCTTGCGAAATGGTTTATAGTTTTCTGCCGCCAGTTGTAGGGTTGCTATTAAACTGGCAGCTGAAGTTAAGTCCTGCAGACCTTACTAAACAAGCTATCAAGTTATCGCCACATCTGAAATATTATGAAAGAGACCTGAGTAAGTTTAAATAAACTTCCTATTTAATCTTGAGCTTAAAACATAAAAGGCACGACCTGTGTTGCAAACAAATCACTTCTCGTGGCGATGTAAAATCACTAATAAAATAGTTTAAAACTAAAAATTTAGTAAGATAAGCAAGCTATAAGCTGGCTCAATATTTTCCCGGCGCGTAAAAAAGTATCGAATAGCGAAAGAATGCAAGAACTGGACTAATCACTTCTAGATACAGCTGACGAATTCTAACAGCACGGAACAAGTACCAGAAATTTTCTGAGATTCAACACTCTCTACTTATGTACTATAAAAGCTAAATTGCATTTTGGTGAGCAATACAGAAAGAAGAAAATCTAGTAAAGTTTAAAATTAACATAACAATCTTTTAACATTACATTATTTCACGCTAATTTCTGATCTATGCGTTTCCTTATTAAATTGCTTTAGACTTGAGTTAAGCTGTAAATACTACGAAAATGTTGCAAACCCTTGTAAGATAATCTACTTCAAATGGTTCCTGTATATCTACAGTATCTCCTGCCATAATATATAATCATTGTGACTCAAATTTTATTTATATTTTTAATACATTTTCCTTGATATTTTCTTATTAAATATAAATATGTTTTCAAACGCTGCACTTGAAGTTTTTTAATTAAATAGAGATTTAGGATTTTCCTTGATTAAAAATTCCATTGTTAAATCAAAGTTTTTTCCAAGCTTTAGTTTAGCTCTCTCATACTGTTTGGCACTATTATGGGGGAAATAAAATTGTAGTATGAATGAAAGAGCATGAGGGCCAAATGAGAAAATAAAAGCGTAATTTTAGGAAAAGCTTTGTAAAATTCATTACTAATGATATTTCCTTCCAAATATGGAAACAGAGGTTTTTCATCGATTTTTAAATTACTTCCTCATAAGCTATAGAGTTTAAGTCTTGTACGCACGTTTATTTATGGATTTTAATGTAAAGTGAAGAGGCAACTTTTCAAAATTCAATCAAAATTTTTAAATGATGATGAAACGATTTTTTCCTTTACTAATTTCTTCTAACTGACAAATAAAAAACCTAAGGTATTTCTTCTTTGTTCCATTTATTATTCTTGATATAAAATCGCGAAGGAATTTTGTAAAACAAATTATTTAACCTCTCGTTCCCATTAAAAAACAAGATAAATCCTTTTCCTTCTTTTAGTTAATGATTTGATGAGTTTTAAGTAAAAACTTACTTTATAGAAATGTTTTTTAAATTTTGTTTCGTCTTTCTTCTTTTATTGTCCTTATATGAATGATTTAAGAAATTTTAAGCAGTCGGATTCAAGAGAATTTAGGATTCATCCTTCCTCTACTTTTATTTATTATGTAAAATAAATAATGGGTTGAACTTCAGGCAATACAATATACCATATTGCTTATGCGTTTGTAGATGAAGAAAGTAAAGAAGAATGAAACAAGAGCTTCGCTTTCTCTAACGATAAGAGAACCAGACTCTTCTTCAACAAGATAAAAACTTTTTCCACATCGTATGGATACTAACCCTCATATATACTTTGTCTAGACCTTCCTTTTTCTCAATGCACAGATCTAGTTATCAGAAAATCAATGCACAGATCTAGTTTCGAGTTAAAAAGAGTGTGAAGACAAATAATCTCAAATAATTGAACAATTCTCTTAATGTTTTCGTCTTCGCGTAATAAGACAAAACTATCTTAATTAAGCCTGAAGAATGCGCATTAATAACTGAGCATGCAAGTGATCAATGATTGGCTGAATTTGAAACCGAAAAATAAAACTGACCATTAACGAAAAGAAATTATGCATCATATGGCAAGTTAAAATATACATATATCACGACTGAAGACATAAATTATTAAAAGCCTTGAGAAACTATTTCTTCGAAGCTCCATTTTTACTTTACATTACACTACATTAATGTTTCAAGGACTTAACGGTGTGCGGGATAATTTGAAACCAAGCCTCGATTAGCGAATAGCGTCATTCTGGGAAATGATTTGAGTATAAAGAAAGAGATTTTGACTAGTTTAATGATGGAAATAAAAAGAAAGTATAAGTATTATGACATTAGATAATGTTTCATGAGACACGAAATTATTACAAAGACTTTTTAATGAAATAAAAAGCTGTTTCGGTGATATAATTTAAATAAATTAACCATGAGTGAAAAGCATTGATTTCCGAATAGATAAATAAATTACAAATTTAAACTTAAGTTACATAAAAAGTAGATTGCTAAGTAATGTAAGAGTTAAAGTCTGTAAGTACAAAAACGTATTTCATGTAAAAAGAATCTTGAAATATTCGCCTGTTTTTTTTCCAGGACTCGAACCTCAGGCTTTCCATTTTTACTGTATGGATATACTGAGGGAAAGCAGGGGCTTATGGGAAAATTGATTTTAATTCCTTACAATGTTAGGATACAACAATCATAACAACTTAAAATGACATGACTTAAAATGAAGTATGCATTCTCAAAAGTTTTGAAGGAAAACGGAAGCAATAAAACCCTCGAAGAAGCATTTCTTCGAAATATTTATTACTTTCGTTCGGAGATGAAATCATGTCCATGATTAATAGACTCTCTTGCCATGAACTATGAATAATATCTTCCACTTTGGTATTATAAATGGTTTCTCAATTCAGTGTACGCGAATTAGATAAAAAGTTATTTCACCTAAATTTGTTGACACTACTTCGTCAACGAATGTTAGTTTAATTGATACGTTTTTGTCAACGGAACCCCGGTAATCAAATGTTTGCCAAAACGCTAAATGTAACAGCCTGTTTATACCCCCAGTGACATCGTTGCAAATAAGCGAAAAGAATAAACATCAATCCAGGAGCTTTCTACCCTAAATTTTCAGTTGCTTAAGCAGGTGAATAGACCTCTACCAGATATGAAGACTTTCATGTTAATTACAGTTACAGATCTATTGATTCTGATATTTGAACACATATGCAAAATGGCTAAATAAACATCAGCACGGCACTGGCCTTCGCTAGGTTAATACCTTAGCGAATTCATACGCCGGCGAATGAAACATGCATAAAAAGAGGCAAGCAATTTCCCATGACAGCATGAGTAATCTTTTCATTATCTCACACACCTTGACAAAACTTCAGACTATATTTATACGTCAGACTGGTGCTCCATTCTTGAACAATACTGGAAGAGGCCATTTTCTTAGGTTTTGTTCCCAAGCCTCGACTATCTTCCAACGTTCTCCCCAGAATGTCGACATGTTGTCTTGGCCTATAAGATCAACCGATCTCTCTCTCTCTCATCGAGTACATATGGACATAATTGGACGAAACATCCAGTATCATCCACAACCAGCACGGTCCGTTGTTGATGCAATTGACAAATTCATCAGATACGGAACTTCATCGCACAAAATAACGTAAGGCACCTGCAAGAAACATTGTTAGCGAGTTTGCATACTTGCATTAAATATCGTGGTAGTAGGTGTTATTTTTATTTAAGAATGGAAGTGAAATAATTACACGGTTTTCGAATATTGTAACTTTTAACTTATGTTTTTCAATGGGAATATCTTCTTTGAGTATTCTAGATTGTAATCTAAATTTTGCTGATTGAGTACTTTTTTTTTTTTTTTTTATCTTCCGGCCGTTTGAAAAAAATGATTATAAAAATTTATAATATGCTTTACGAATTACTCATCTCACTTTTAGATTCCAGTCACTTGGTAATAAAAGGCTAAAAGAACGGAACCTCTGCTACTTTTCAACTTTCTATTTGCAACTAAAGTCGCATAATCCTCCACGCTTTTGAAATTCACATTATAGATTTCATTCAGTTTGCTTTATATTTGAATACAAAAAAAGTTAGTTTTAGTTTTCCGATATATTTGTGAGCGATATAGTATTCAATATTTAGTTTCTTAGAAACTAGAAACATTTGCAAGCTAATCGAATTACCTTTCAAAGTTTCGGTTTTCAACAGCGTTCTACTTCCTAATATGTCAAATAAGTACTTTTTAAGAAATGCCTCATATGAAGTTCTAAAAAACATCATACTGAATATGAATATAAAGCTGAAGCTTCAAACAAGAGCATCTGTGGGATTAAAATGCATAGGAAATGTCTACAATTTCGTAATTATTGCAATGTTATTTAATCTCCATACTAGCTTAATTATAAAGATGAATTATTTTCGGCTATGATGTGAACGTACGAAATTTTCTCCGTGTTCAAATTATTCTTACCCATGGCTCTACTAAAGCCGACAAAATGTTCAGAAAATTTATACTTAACGATGCTTTTGAGATTATCTATGACACTGTAACACTTCTCCGCCAATATGGCTGGATTCTCCATATGGCTTTTTCTGTAACTCAGTTTAATTTTCTACCTAGATAAGATTCGCTACCCATTTTCTAATAAACTTAAATTAGGCACAACAGAAACTTACTTTAGTGTAGATTATGAAGCAAATTCTATTTCATTTTCAAATTTCTCCCTTGAATCTTCGTTTTCAAAGGCGCTCAGACACAAATCCTTCTTTTTCAGGAATAAAAAAATGTGGTCAGTAAAAAATTTTCTCATCAGTAAAATGTTTTTGTTTCTAATGAAGCGGAACCTGTGTCTGATCGCACTCGAAATCGATAGATATTTATTCATAAACAGCGCTAAAATACTGTTGCAGTTCGCCTAAATTTAAATTTTACATTGGCGTGTTTTTGTTCCAATTTGGATTTTCTGAAGCTATTATTAACATTTGGTTAAAATCTTATGTTCCTATAATATTGTTTTATATTTTCATTCTTTCTTAATTTAAGACAGATCCATCAGCGGAATAGAGCAGATAAAACAGTTCAACCTGGTTTCAAATTCTAGTAAACGGGCTGGCTGCACAAGTCTTTTCGCCGATTTTCTCATGCGGTATATAAGTATAAAACCAGTTTCCCTTAGAACAGTGTTTCTTAACCTTTTTGGCTCAATGAACCACTTTAAAAATTTTAAATATGTCACAGACCCCTCTGTGAAAAAGCAATTGCTTAAAGATCGTTTATTACAAAATATATTCTGTTTTATTATTTAATTATTTTAATATTTTTATTTCAATAGTATAAAAAATTTGAAGAAATTAAAATTTTTAATGTGAAAGCTGTTGCTGCTTTTCCTTGATTAACAGATTGAATTGAGGGATGGTTTTTGACAAAGCAACGCGCATATCATGTTCGACATTCAGACTATTTCGATGTTTTGTTTTTATTGTGACAAGTGAAAAAAATCCCGCTTTGCAAAGATATACTGTAGCAAATGGAATAATGGCTACCATAGCTCGTTTTACAAGCAATGGGTAGGCTTCTCTTAAAGAAGACCAAAACTCTCCAAGATTTTTTTTTAATCGAAATCGATTTTTAACAAGGACTTTGTTTTCAAATCATTTAGCTCATCTTTGGCAAGGTTCATGTCATCGATACAGTCAATATCACAAAGAAAAGGATTACGAATCCACAACTCATCTTTTATATTTATTCCATCCGAATTGAAATATGTTTCAAATGAAACTTGAAGTACTTCCAGGTGTTCACAGATTTCATTTTTCAAGTTATTCAATAACAAACTATCTTTCCGAGATCCATTTTCAAAAAGCACTTCGTCCTACATTTGAAAGTTTGAATATATCCCATTTTGAATTCTAATTTTCCAAAGTGACATTTTTAATAAAAATGCCTGTAGTTTCTCAGTGGCATCCATAATTATTGTATCAGGCCCTTGAATTGAAAGACATATATCGTCCATGTGGTTAAAAATGTCTGCCAGGTAAGCCAATTTACATATAAAATCTTTTTTCTTGAAATATTCGAAGAGTGAGTTATCGTTTTCTTCTAAAAAATGTGATACTTCTGTCTTCAACATGAAAATTCGTTTCAAAACCTGCCCTCGTGACAGCCAGCGCACTTCCGTGCACTTTCCATCACTTCAAAAGTACCTCATGTTCTGCGTTCATTTTTTGACACAGTGTTTTAAAAAGACGATGATTAAGAGCTCTACTTCTAATAAAATTCACAGTTTTAATAACTATTGACAATACTTCTTTTAAGCTGGTTGGAAGAGTTTTGGTAGCCAGTGCATGTCTATGTAAAAAACAATGTGGAACAATAACATTAGGAGCCTCTTTTTTTACCAAATGGGCAAACCCAGATTTATTGCCAAGCATCGCAGGTGCTCCATCCGTACAAAGCGAATGAAGCTTTTGTTTCCAGTGGAAGTCGTGTTTGGAAAAGAAAACATTTAAAATCGCTAAAACATCATCTGCCTTTGTAGTTTGCAAAAGAGACTCACAAAATAAGAATTCTTCTTTGATAGTATCAGAAGACACGTAACGAACAAAAACAAGAAGTTGACTACAATTCGAGATGTCTGTAGTTTCATCCAGTTGCATACTAAAGGAAAATGGCGATGCTTTCAATTCATCGATGATCTGTTTCAAGATATTGCAAGAAATTTCAACTATTCTTGAATGTATCACTTTTCCTTGGACAATGGAATAGCCTCAAGTTTTTTTCTCTGTTCCAGTCCACAAACTAATTCAACCATTTCCAGTGCACATGGCTTAATTAATATCTCTCCAATAGTATGCGGTTTCTTACTTTTGGCAATACGATATGCAACTCTGAAAGATGCCTCAATCAAAGGTTTTTGTGAAATACCAAATGCAAGTTTGGTTAATGTTCCAGATTTCGGAAACTGGGCTTTCTTTGTAAAAAACTCTCGATCTTTAGATGCGTTTTCAGGATGAAGAGATTTGAGATGCTCTATTAATTTTGCCGGTTTCATACTGGCGTTTTCCAAAACTTTTCCTCACAGAAGGCATTGTGGCTTTTCAATACCGTCCGATTCCTTCATGCAGCAGAATCCATATTTTACATAATTATCATCATACTTCCTTTTTTTGGACATTTTGGGCTACCAAAAAAATCAAAAAATCAAATGAAACATTAAGAACAAACATTAAGATACCAAAAACACTTGAAAAAAAAATACTTTTGCAAATTTTTAAAACAAAATATTTGTATTACTTATGAAAAAGTAATACAAATATTTTGTTTTAAAAATTTGCAAGAACTTTGCTGAACTGATTTTAACGTCACTGTCACCAAGTGAAGTAAAATTCAAAGGCTACTTTGTGTTTCTAAAAATTTCAAATATTATATGGTTTGCGAATGTTCTTTTCCTCGTATTGTGGAGGTCTCTATTATTGGGAAATGGCAGACAGACGGCTTACAGAGGTTGCCCGTGACAAAAAAAGTTCTTTTTTAAGTATTGATACAAACATTTTAAAAATTCGGTCGGCGGACCCCCAAAATATGACCCATGGACCCCCAAGGGATCCTTGAACCACGGGTTAAGAAACACTGCTTTAGAATGATCTCAATAAAAGCATCCCTTTCATTAGACAGACAGCTTGTAAGGATCCTAAGTTTTACTAACGTTTATTTTATTTTAAAACTGTACTATCACTTCTTATTTTCTACTTCCGGTCAGAATTAAATGCTTTAACTTGTTTATGTAAATTACCTTGCTAAAGCCCAAGTATTTAAGTTGTGGGTTTTTGTCAAGAATTGGAGAGAGAAGGAGATTTAGGAGGCAAGCCGCTTGCCACTGCAGTTTTACGAGTTTTCACTCGGTTGCGGTTTGCCTTTAAGGCCAGAGGTTTAGCCCTCTTGATATTTGTAAGCGTATTGTAGTTTCAGCAGCTTGGCATACTACATACGCGCCCTTTTTAAATAAAGGCCAGTCTTAATGCTAGGCATTTGTATACTAATGCAAAGTTAACTTTTAGTTAGAATTTTAGTTAATAGTTTTATATTTCTTACAATCAGACAACAAATGGTTGGTCTCTGTATCTCGAAGTTCGGGAGTACTTGTAAAAGTACAGAAAATAAAGGCTTTCGTATACCCTTCCTGTTTGTATCGTCTGTTCCATACAATCTTGAACATAGCTTGAGTAAGCTCCCTGTTCCTATTCAGGACACATCATGTTTCCAAAGCAAATGAAGAGAAACACAAGTCCTGACAAGCTATGGTATGTTTCAGTATAATCTTGTAAATCAATACCGTAATTTGAAATGATAAATTTCATGCTCTACACATAAGTAAGTTGAAGAAAGCTAAATTGAAGTTTTTAAAAACCACCTCAGGAAACCGAAGGGAAAAAACCTCCTTTGAGATATAATCCACAAATATGTTCCTCGCAAAATATTCATCGAACCTATGAAATTTTAATAAAACTAAAGTTTACTTAGTAATGAATCAAGACTATCGAAAACACCATATTTATTTTTGCAATATTATTCTTAAACTAAATACAACTAACTGCACGGCTACGAACTTAAATAAATACTAGACTTTACTGAGCACTAAGCTCAAGAGTGGGAAAAGATATAACAAAACGATTTGTATTTTTAAGAAAATTATTTTTTTAGATAAAAGCTTCTATAAATAATATTTGCATGCTTGCTGTAACACTTTTTGTGTTTTATTTTAGTGTACATATATTTCACTGCGTTATTAAATTAGCATGTCTTAATATAAAGTACCTGGGGTGTACTGTTCTTTTTTCCTTCTAAAAGCAACATTTCAGAGATGTTTTTGTTAGATTTTTGAAGCATATGTTCCGAAACTTCTATTTAAATATGCATTTGCTCTCTAGTATTAAAACAGATTGGATTATTAATATAAACTTGGAAAAATAATATGATAAAGCTGAAAATTTTAATTTTAATTTTTAATGTTTTATTTAATTTTTAATGCTTTATTTATTTTTAATGCTTTATTTTTAATGTTTTGCTTGTGTTAATGTTACTGATAATATTGAATAATTTGTAATTACTTCAAAATCTGTAATTTAATCATATGCGTAATAAAGAGCATACACATTAAAAAATAAATACTGCGATTTCAAAAATTAATGCAAAATGGCTTTCTCACTTTACGAGGCACACCATTTACCGGCAGAAATAACAACTATCCACATTTCTTATATGTTGATTACAATCCCTCATTCTCGATACCATCCACTGGTAGTCAAATTTGTCCACAGTACACATCCACTGGTAGTCAAATTTGTCCAAACTCAGTGTGTCATATCCGTTGTAGGTTGGTTTATTAAATAACAGCAAAGCACTCGAGGAGAGATGCGTTCGTTGAGGCCTTTCTATGGGAAATTTACTCATATACAAGTTACACAACGAGAAAACCACGAAAACACCCATCCAATTCAGCCCGCTCGGCGGGCTTCGAGGCATAAACCGAACTACCAGTGTTCAGCGACCCACTAGCGGACTACCAGTGTTCTGAAACCCACTAGCGGCCACCCCTTGACCGCTACTGATCCTATCCATTATAATTGCTTTTGATATATGGATTATAAAATTGCAAAGGTTCTGGTTGGAAATGAACAATGGTACATATATGTTGTCTTCAATAAACTTTCACAGAATGAAGTCTCATACTAAAAATTAAAGAATGAACGGAAAGGAGAAGAAAGGAAGTCGTGAAGCATGTCCGCAACGCTTCCTATACATCATTGTGGAAGGACATAACAGGGAAACAGTTAGACGTTGAATGTAATTGCCACAACATGTACTCAATTAAATTAAAATTTATTTGTTTTCTTACACGTCCAGAAATGAGTCGTCAGTCACAAGTTACTTCAAGTAAATAAAATGCATAGAAAGCGTTGATTAGAGCCACCAAGATTCTGCATTATTTTTCAACAGTGCGTGAAACTTACGTTAAGTAAGCTTTATTCTTCTGCAACATTACCTTCGAAGGTATATTAAATTGCGGAATGAAACATGTGAGGTCATCAAAAAGTACAAATATTTTTTTATGTTACTAAAGCTATTTCATTTTCATTAAACATAGATCATTGTAAGACCTCCTTGAGTGAGTTACGGCTTTCGGCAAGCAGTTAACTTCTCAAAAATCTAATCAAATTTAACAATTTTAAAAACACTTAATTTTGTTGGTGAAAACGTAGATTTCAAAAACTTAAACAGAGTTTATGCGACTTATATTTTGGCAACACTAGCTGTAATTTTAAGAAATTTTTAATAATAGTGATAAAGCTTCAGGCATACCTTGAAAAGAATACTTTTTGCTTATATTCTAAGGTAACTTAATTTTAAATTAAACTGATGTCTGTTCAGTCAATCAGCTTAAATAATAATCAGCTGGATTATTATTTTTTTCCTTTAAAGCTTTAGATCGTATTAAGGGTTACAGCCGAAAACATCGCGGCAAAAACATCGCAGACGAAAATATCGCGGAGAAAACAACGCAAGGCGAAAACGTCGTGCTACAAAACATCGTGGGTGAAAACATCGCAAAGAGAAAACATCGCAGTTCTAAAACATCGTGGTACAAAACATCGTCGTCGAAAATAAAGCGGTTTAAAAACATCGCAGTTTAAAAACATCGTCGTCGAAAATATCGTGGTAAAAAATAAAGTATCTACAAATCATCGCATGACGATAACATCGCAGACATTCTTTTTTCAGGCATGCTTTAATAAGTGTAAATGGATATTCCCGTAATGATTTGTGAGCGCAAGATGGAAAGAAGGATAATTTTTACTTTCAGATTTTTTATTAATTAATAAATTTTTGCTGAGAAAATAAAAAGGAAACTTAAGCATAAAAAATTAATGCAACTTATAGCACTTAATAGAGTTTTAAACCGACATAGTTAACTAACAAAGGCCATTAATAAATCATTTTTATAAAGTTTTTACTGGTAATATTTCATGAAAAGTATAATCTATAAGTTAAATTTAATTTTCTATGCTTAAGTTTCCTTCCTACGTTTTCAGCAAAAATTTATTAGTTAATAAAATATGTGAAAGTAAAATTTATCCTTCTTTACACCTTGCGCTCACAAATCATTATGGGAATATCCATTTACAATTATTAAAACCTGAAAAAAAGCATGTCTGCGATGTTATCGTCATGCGATGATTTGTAGATACTTTATTTTTTACCACGATATTTTCGACGACGATGTTTTTAAACTGCGATGTTTTTGAACCGCTTTATTTTCTACGACGATGTTTTGTACCACGATGTTTTAGAACTGCGATGTTTTCTCTTTGCGATGTTTTCTCCCACGATGTTTTGTAGCACGACGTTTTTACCTTGCGTTGTTTTCTCCGCGACGTTTTCGTCCACGATATTTTTGCCGCGATGTTATCGGCGGACACCGTATTAAGCAGTGATTCAAGAGGTTAGTTAATTCTGTTATAACAGCAGTTAAACTCAAATTAATCAATTACACAATAGTTTTCTCGCTAGACCTGTCATTTCAGCCTTCACTTATATACGTTTGGCGTGATCAGTTAAAAATAATATCTGCAGAATAACTGAAAAGTGTAAACAAAATTAAATGCAGGGTTATAAAAAATGAAAGCCAGTAATTTGGAAACGTACGAGTACACTATGGTTTCATTAATGACCCGGCACCAGTTAGAAATTACTTAAAATTCGTCGCAAAAATGTTCCATTTTGTTTAGATTAGGCCTTTGGAATCAAAAGTCCAGTTCGATCACTTCCGTTTCTTCAAATCATTCGATTATGACTTAGTTTATGAAACAGTGAACTATCATGCTGAAAATCATACAGACCTGTGTTCTGACAAGACGGGTAGGACATAATGCCCAATACTCAGGGTTCATAGATCAGTGGACCAAAACCAACTAAGAATAGCAGCTTAAACTTTTGGCTCTACTCTTATATGAGCCCTAAGATCACCAATTGTGGGGATATGTGTTCTGCACTGGTTTTTGGGGCAATCCTTTTGACGTTGAATACGCTTTTGCTGAACTGTTTTAATTGCTCGTTGGTTCGTGTCATGCGTGTTTTAAATTGGCCTATGTTGCAATGAGAGACGTGGTTGCAAGAGGGTCTGGGAGATTATTTTTAGTGGCTGTGCATGATAGAAGTAAGGAAACGCTGATGCAGTGTAATAAAGAATGGATTGAGCCTTGTACAACTATTTTTTCGGATGGCTGGAAATCTTGCAAGGATTTAGGAAAAGAAGGTTTTGAACATTTATTTGTGAACCATAGTATGAATTTTCTGGTTAGTGTATCTGGCTGTCATATAAATAGAATAGCGATTACGTGTCGGCAAGTTAAAGGCACCATGAAATTGGTATTTCTGCTGTTCGAAAAAGCATTCATTCGTGGTAAGTGCATTTTATTTTATACTTGTTCTTATTTTGTAGAATGTTATATTCATTGTTTTTATTAGTGTGAATTTTTGTCGTTATTTTTTTTAATTGTTTGAAATTTATTTTACTTTATTTTGTTAATTAGTGCGTATAGTGTCTAAATTGTGCAATTCGTAGATAATTTTTAAAGTTGAAACAGAACGCTGTGTACATGGTTTTCTTTGAAATTTATTGTTGTTATGTTAATTTATTAAAGCGAGGTGTGCGTAGTTTGTAGATTCTTTCGCTGTTTAGATTGTGCATTTCGTAGATGTCTTTTTAAGTTAAAAGATATCGTTGTGTACATGGATTCTTGTCAAATATTTTTGGTTAGAAACTTTAAGTTTTTGATATCTAAATTTATTTGTTTTTGTTTCGGATTTTTTAGCTTAAATTATGTGTTCAAAAAGTGGTTTCTCTATGTGCGAAAACCGAGTTTTGGAGGCATTTTAGGCTTAAAGTTCGAAATGAAGACAAAAAATTTAGATAGTAATATGGCACCGTGTGGGTTCTCGCCAAAAATGTTTGGCGAGAAATTTGGCGATTTGAGGGCGCATATAAGAGTAGTTCCAAACTTTTTTAATTACTCCTCCGTTAGACTTTACAGTGGAAGTAATATAATCTGGTAAGTCCCGCTCATTCGGCACCTGGAAGGTCCACACACATTCATCAGTATGTTACAATATGTGAAACTCAATTAGTCACTCACAATGATATTCTTCAATTGTTTCAGAGTCCACTAGCTATATGTTTTGCACCACTGCATTCGGCAGCGAGCGTTTAGCTTAAGCATCGCTGACTGACGGACTGCAGATCTGAGTACATACGCCTATCGAAAAATAAATTAGCACTGGCACAACAGTTGCCAATGGAAATTCTATACCTACGATTTCTCTTTAAAAAAGGCTTGTCGGTTGGAATTATGTCAGATGTTTGCCTTAACTTAAAGGAATCGAATATCAGTATTTATCATTTTTGTTTGAGCTTCATTGGTCAGGATTGGATTTATAATAGCCTTATATTTCCATTTTACCAATACATCTCTCTGTCGCCGTGGCACGCAAAACTTGTGAGGAAAATAATGGATAGAATGATCGAATCGATGGAATCTATAATTTTTGGCACTTTTCAGCCTCACTCAGATTTCGTTGCAGATATGTTTTCTCTATCATTCAGAATATTTTTTAGGTTCACAACTAGTGATACGGACTTAATGCTGTTTCGCTTTTAAAGAATACCAACATTCAGTCACTATTTTACTTTTAGGGATTATCAGCATTTAATTCATTTACAGTTTTTATTTGTTTATTGATAAAAGCAGTAAAAACAGTATCGAAAGCATTTTTAAAATAATTAATTTAGATAAAACCTTATATAGCATGCTGTTCGACTTAATTTGATATGAGCCAACAAATATGTCCTGCACATTTCATCCCATTTAATTGAATAATAAATTATCATATATTAATTTGTAAGTTAAATAGGGTGGGTAGAGTAGACTTTAATGTACCCCTTGTATTATGGCGAAGTTGTTGTTTGATTTATCGCCAAGTTGTTGTTTCATTTATGGTAGCCTGAGTAGTTGATTGTTATGGAAACCCTACTGTGACGTAATCTGGTGCAGGATTCTGGGAAATTTTGAATCATGGGATGTTTTGTAAGCGTTTTTGTGGTGTGTGTTCGTTTGATTCTTTAGAATGTAGAATGGCCGAATGTAGTAAGATTAATTTGAAGTTTCTGTACGATTTGGAGCGAAAGGAGAAAAGAGCTTTAATTGACTGGTGTATAAATAAAGGTTTACTTAGTAGCCATTATAAGTAACCTGTATGTAGGAAGGATATGCGTCTAGTCGAACGAAAAAAACGTTTAGATAGATTTGAATGGGTTTGTAGGAAGAAAGGTTCAGATGGTCACTATGTGAAGCGTTCGATCAGAAAGAGTACCTGGTTTGAAAAAAGTCATTTGAGTATGATTGATATTTTGATTTTTACGTGGCTCTGGGTGTACGAAGCGAACTCGATAATCATGGTAAGTGAATATTTGCTTTTTGGTAGTGCTTAAATGTATAACATGTTTTTCCTTTTTTATGTTATTTTATTGTTTGGTTTAAAATGTATTTTATTGAGATTATGTATTTTTTGTTTGCCTATATTGTAGAATTTAGTGCTCCTTTGACTTTTTAAGTGAAAATATATCGATGTGTACATGGGCAAAGTAAAGCGAGTGCGCAATGCAAGTTTGTGCAATTCTGGGATTTTTTTTTTTAAGTGAAAATAGGTCAACGTGTACATGGATAAAGATAAAAGAGTGCGCAATGCCATTTTTGTGCAATTCGGGGATTTTTTTTTAAGTGAAAATAAGTCGATGTGTATATGGATACCGAGTTTGTGCAATTGTTTGTCTTGTTATTTTGCCTTTATGTAGCGGCGATTTTTGGACCAAAAATTGCCGCTTCGCAAGCCAAAATAACGAGTCAAAGAATAGCACCAAATCGGTATCCATGTACCGCCAAAAATCGCCAAGTTTCGCCAAGGGTACCCTAAACTATACTTTTACCAATAGGGTTGCTTTTAATATCTAACATTATTTATTTATTTCAAGAGTCATTGCTCAGGTATTAACAATGCTTCTTTGCCAAAAAAAAAAAAAAAAAAAAAAAAAATCGAGGACTTCTTATGAGGCCTACTAAATTATACACATTTTTTGCTGCACTTCATTTGAACTTATTTCCTCGAATTATACTGTGGTGTTGAGGTACACTAATACTAAGCGAGACACGCTTGTGTGTCAAAGGTAATGCTACATGTGCCCGATAGTTGCTGGCTTACACCAATATTTAGTACATCGCGCGGGTTAACTCTAGAAAAGGAATAAATAAAATATTTCTCTTACCCCTGTTACAGTACAGTGCCTTTCAGAAAATACATATATTTATTTCAATCAAATTAGTTTATTTAATTACTTATGAATATATTTAGATGCATCTCTTGACTAATTAAAGAGGAATGAATATTAGGACATCATCAATTGGTTGCGCTACCAACACGTGTATGGAAATGCATCTGAAAATAATCTGTTGACATTGTTCATGTTTTTAGCCGCAATCACATATTATCACATTACTTGAATTCTCGATGTTACACTGATCACATTTAGTCGTTTATTTCTTGTAGTAAGATCCGTTGAGCTGACAAATTACCATCCGTAAATTTCTAGCATTTGATCTCCTTAGCCGCTCGCTGTTTGCTCACATACGCGTCATGGCCTCCCGTTAACATGATGGAATGCACATAAAATTGCAGCAATATCAAATTCAGGAAAATTTTGGAAAACTGCAGTTTGAATTTTTTTCCTCATCTGAATAATCCCTGCTTTCGTTAAGCTTCAGCTACGTCGACCATCGTGTGTCAAGAGCACGGGCCGAAGGCCCACTCTCCCTTCGGCGGCGTCAGAAGAAGAAGCGAAAAATTCAACTTACACTCAACTGACAACTTACTGACACTCAACTTACGATTGGATAAGTGGCGATAAACTTCGTGGTGTGAGAAACTTGCGTTCTCACATATACTTACTTAACTAACCGATCACTCAAGGAAATTTAAAAATAATATCAAAATCTGAAAATTTTGAAATTAAATGTCCCGGTCATTTTTTGTCGTCCGGGAGTCAAACTTCTAATTTTATTTTTTAATAAAGAGTATAAAACTTTCCCAAATATAAGTGAAGAATTCGGAAAATTGCATAAAAGTCAGACTGCGTTATTTATCGATTTTTTTTTTTAATTTTGACATTGCTAAAACATAAATATTACCGTCACTAAATTGCTAAACATACATTGCTAAACATAAATATTACCATTTAAAACACTTCTGTAAGTGGAAATATATGACTACGCAAACAGCGATCGTGAGAATAAAGGCCGAGTAAGGACTTTTAGGTCAGGTAAAAGGAAGTGATATATATATATGTAATAATAAAATTTCATAGTCAAGAATACACTTAAAATTCTAACTGTATGTTCTTTTCATTTTTTAATAGCGACGGTCTCTTATTTGAAAGTAAGTGGAATTAAATCCACAGCCCGTAGCCCTTTTCTACACGTACAGTTATAGAATGTTCTGGAAATATTTAAAGCGAACTGGAATGGCTGACGTCATTTCTTGGAAGCTCCGCCTTTCCAGAGGCTATAAAAGGACTCGCAAAGGAATATCGGGGTCTTTTCTTTAATGTAACGATGCAGTAAACTTCATACAAAAAGTTATTAGTAATTCTTTTTTATTTACTCCGGATATCTGATTTTTGTAACTGCTATTTCTCCTGATCAATAATAAATGTATCCTCTTTTCTAAACTTATCGTCTGATAATTTAAGCTACGACTACATCTATGATTCTTCACCAATCTATTTATTCCGCTCAAAAGCTGGTACATCATATATATATATATATATATATATGTGTGTGTGTGTGTGTGTGTATGTGTGTGTGTGTGTGTGTGTATACGCTCGGTACTGCCGATTACAAGGAAAAAGGGAGGAAAATCCCTTTGAATCCATTTTTAAATCTATTTTACAATCTGTTCTTGAAAACACAGTCCTTGGTTCGTATACAGACCTCAAACAAAAAAAATCATATAAACAAGACTCGGGAACGGTCAAAATGAATATTTCCGACGAAACGTTTTCGCGATTACAATGTTTCCTTTACTTCGTACAAGGAAGTAAAAAACTACAGGCTAAATACTAATTGTATCAGGCTTCAACTTACTTTAGCTTTAATTAGATAGAAAAACATTATTCGATTTAACTTACTTAAAACAAGAGTACTTTCTTTGTTTTGCTTTAGCAGGACGCATCAAAATAAAAATCAAATTTAATATTTTATTTTACTTGAACAAAAATGGGTTCAAAACTTAGGTAAATGAAAAATAATTTAATTGCTCGATATTACCGAAATAAGTGAATTTTAAAATCGAGGAATTATATCCGTTATTATATTACTCATTACAATTCTTACTCTTTATAACTGTATAACAGTTTTTGAAAGAAACCAAAATCAAAGAAAGAGGCGGAAAGTCACGTTTTTTATACTGCAACAAATAGAAATTTTTCCTTCAGAAAAAAATCAATTTAATAATCCCCGTTTCCCAGTTATAATACCAGTGTAATTAAATAACTGATGTAACTGGGTTTTACTCTATTTAGCTTTTCGAAACTAACTTCTTGATAATTATACTTTTTTATAATAATTATGAGTAGTAATAACGTATCATTTTAACATAAGCTACATCAAACAAAAAAAATTAAAATGATATAAAAACTGTTTGTTCAGAGGAAATTTAACTTTTAAGTAAGAACTGCTAGTGTAGTAACATATGCAGGTTTCTAATGTACTAATACATATGAAACTGAGAAGAAATATGAGTCGATGTGGTATAACATAAAAAAAATAAAACCGTTTGAAAATAGTGTAGAAGATTTTCAAACCTGAGACTAAACAGCTATTCCAGCGATTACCCTTTCCGGAAAATTCTAGTCTTTGCTTTCGATTGGCACCGAATTCAATTCGTCATCATCCTATCGTGATATTTCTCCATCATTCACGATTCCGTGACCGATCAAATGATTGTGGATACGAAACTTCCTCAGAGCTAGACTTTTATATTAAATTTCGGAAACCATAATTTGGGAAAGAATAAGAATTAAAATTTAATATGTAGTCATTCGTTTCTAGCTATCACATGAATATGCTCATGAAGTTATTACTTTACAAATGCTGGAGAATAAAGATTGTTTTAAGTCTGCAGAAATCAATGCTCTATCGGATAACTGGAAATTCTAGTAACTAATAAATCCCAGCAATTATGGATATAAAATATATGTTAAAAAAAGTTTTATCTTTACAGTTGTTAATTATAAATATCAGGAAAACATAGAGGCCAGCGTAAATTTCAAAATTAAATTAGAGAACTAACTTAAACCGGCATGCATATTAAATAGAAAAATCTTCCAGTTTCGAAGGCAATGAGACATATTCCCGCTTCTTTAGAAGCAAATATTTTTTTCTGCAGTGGGAGGAATGGCATTTTGTATGGAAATTAATGGGTAGATAAAGCCAAAGTGAACGTAGTGCCATCTTTTAAAATTAGGTAAAACAGCAATTTTTTATTTTGGCGTAGATTATCAGTAAACTAGGTTTCCAAAATAAGGATAATATTTATCCAAATTTAAAATTTTATACTTTGATATGATTTTCTGCCAATTTTTGGATAGGATATTAGAATTTTGAAGGCATTGGTCTTCGCTTAGGATTTTCTGAATCTGCAGGAGAAAGTAAATTCAGCTTCGATAGCTAATCATAGATGTACATTTAACTTTAATTTATACTTTGGTGTTGCGAAATTATCCATTAGGTTTCTTCGTTCGGCGAAGCATTACCATTCAGAAGAAATTATCTTATTCAGTTAATGTCATTAATTCAAATCCAGTTTATCTGAACTCTTTTTAAGTTAATAACTGTAAGTTACAGTATCACTTTTAATCCTGTTTCATACCATTGTGAATGCAATCGAACATTCAAAGGAAAGTACATGTATGCTGCGAAATGAATGGTTCAACACTGCCCGAATGAGATCTACAAATTGGAGACATAAGATCAGAAAAACGTATTGCAGAGAGCATTCAATCGTACCATTAAAACAAGAGTGATAGAAAATTGGCTTTTACAAATTGGTAAAGCAATATCTAATTAATATACATTGACATCCAGACGTGCCCTAAATTGTTCGTTATCGGATATAAATTGATTGATTGCAGAAAACATTTCTATTGTTTTCAAGTTGGATTATGGAAGAATTCGTTTGTTATATTTTAGTACTCTTCTTTGATGTGAACATGTAATTAATTGCCTTGCTTATTCAAATTTTTCTGCACGTTTTGGGAGTTATGCCATGACTTCATTCATTTTCTTCGTGATGAGCTTCGCAATAGCAAAGGTACATCCTAAACGAGAAATTTCGAAGTCACCACACTACTCAAGCATTTAATCTTTTTACAAGTTTGTCATTGTCTACTTATACAAAAACTGTTTTCAGGAAGTTATAACCTCTGAAGATGTCTAACTACTTAACTAAGCTTTTTGTACTTAACAGCGAACCTTTAGAAGTTACCTCTACTCGTTAGCGACTTATCACATCTCCTTAATGCTTGTTGTGGACACAAGACATAATTCAAAAGGTTAAGATTATTATAAAACTATATTTTTCAAAATTTGTGAGATAACAACTGAAATAATCTAAAATAATTTAACTCAGTTTCTTGTTGCTACAACTCACTATTAATTTAAAACATTGGCTGGCTAATAACTCTGTTAGACTTGGAAGCCCACTATCTTACTCAAGTTAAAGGGTGTTCAGCCTTATGGTACAGTTATAGAATGATACTCATGGCTATTTACCTGGATCCTAAAAGCTGCTATTCCTGAAGTGATTTGCATGATAAAAATACAGTATTATTTCATATTTAAATAAACTATCCAGATTTTCAACATTAACTTGAAAATATCCGCTAATGTGTGTGCACATGGCGAAAATACCACGGAAGGAAGAGAACGACATTGTTGAAAGCTCGAATTCCAATTGAATCCAATGCTGTTTCAGTAAGGAAAAACCCATAACAATTTAAAGGAATCCTTGCTTGGATATTCAACTGATTCTGCCTCAATCAGAAGAAAAGTAAAGCTGTTACTGTATTTGACAAGAAATTTAGAAACTTCCGTGATATTTTCATCATTTCCAAGAATTTTATTTATGTAACTAGATTACCATCTTCACTAAGTAATTTGACTCAGACGCCAAATAAAACCAGTTATCGCTTGTATTACTTTCCAAGATATTCCACTTTCGCTGTATTTGGTTGAATTATATGCAACGAGAAATTTAGAGCAGCATTTGGGACTCTCAGTGAAATGTTTCTCTAGTCGAAAACTGGATTTCAAACTGATTCTACAACATCATATTTTCAGGAAACGTTAAACGTTGCCTCTACTATTGAAGGTTACTCCAAATATTGCTGGATCTGATACGGTTTTAATGCACTCACCACACAGTGACAGCTTATTAGTCAGCTAGATACTGCTAGCTCGCTAGAAAACATATCCAATATGCTACGGTTTCATATAAATTAGATACAGTTGGTAATGCCAGCCCTGTTCATGGATGTGGAAATTCCAAGGTTCAGTTGTGACTCAGTTGTGCAATTTTTAAGCAGGTAACTTGTAAAGTTCCTTTGAATTACGGAGATAGATAATCAATGTTCCCCCATCTTTAAGTCTTGACTAATTTCATGACCTTTTAAAAGAGATGAAGAAACTCGGTTTTCTCTTACATCCAAGAATTTTGAGAAGAATGATTTCTTTCTCTGACGTTTTTCAAAAACTTAAAATAGGAAGTTTTGGAATACTGCGTGCTCTTTGGTTGATCAGGGCTGAATATTAAAAACAGAGTTAAAAATACTTTTTGGCATGCTTATAATTTCGAGTCCTCAAACTACTTTGTTAATGTAAATGTCATATATGTATGTATGTTTTAATTGCATCATATGGTAAGAAATATTTTTCACTTTAGATTTATTCTTTTGGGCTTCTATATAGATCCATATCGTTTTACATTTGAAGCAAAATATTCTAGTCGAAATTTACACTCATGTCCATAAATTAAGGATAATGCAAAATCAGGCAAAGGAAGAGTTAGAAGCAAAACAAATTTGACTTATTTGTAAAGCTTATTTATTAAACAAAAGGTAAAGAGCAAAAAACGATGCTATATGTTTGATATTATTAAAAGATTAGCGATTTTTTCTCCCTGGAGCAAATTACAAAAAAAACCTATTTACAAAAAACCGATATTACATGGTTGGTATGATTGATAATACATTGTATGTCTCCCAGACGATGCAATACAGTCCGTACAACGCCTAGACATGCTGAGTATCAAATTACCGATCTGATCTTGGGGGATATTACACCACTCAAAAAGAAATGCTCTCCGAAGTTCCGGTAGACATGCAGGAGGAGGTTGACGGGCTGCAACTCGTCGGCCAAGCATGTCCCACACGTGCTCTACTGGATTCAAGTTCGGTGGAATGCTGGCCAGTCCATACGGGTGATATCCTCCGATTGAAGGCATTCGCTTACTATGTTTGCACGGTGAGGACGGGCGTTGTCATCCATAAACACAAATTGTGCGCCTATGGCGCCCCGAAACAAACGTACATGTTGTTCCAGAATGACGTCCCGATAGATTTGGCTTGTCATGGTTCCAATTTGAACATGCAGGTCAGTTCTGAAACCCACAATAATTCCACCCCAAACGAGCACTCCTGCACCACCGTAAAGGTGTCGTTCAATGATGTTTTCTTGGTGGTAACGGGTACCTGGAGCTCTCCATATGAAAGTCCGGCGAGAATCAGACTGAAAGTTAAACCTAGACTCGTCGGAAAACATCACACAAGCCCACTGTTGCGGTGTCCACAATGCATGCTCTCTACTCCAGGCTTACCGCAGGCGACAGTGAGTTGCAGTAAGTGGAACGCATCTGGCAGATCTGACGAGACAGGTCTGAGACTGAGCTCCGCCTGTTTTTTTTTTTTTTTTTTTTTTTTTTCAGTAACTGCCAAATACCGGTCCTCATTCGGCGTTGTAACTCTGGGGTGATCTGTGATGTTAACGTCTACTCACATTACCATCATCCTGGAATCGTTGCCAAAACCTGGAGATGACACTCTGGGCAATTCCAAATTCGTCTGATACTTCCAGTTGGCTACGCCCACATTCCAGACGGCCGACAATTCTACCACTTAAAAAATCATCCAAATGCGTCCTTTGTGTCATAACTATTCGGTTATTGCACTGAAATGCCTATAAAGCGTCTGCGAACAATTTTACTTCTTTGCCTGTATTTCTAATATATATCACTCTCTTACACTCTCGTCATTGTGACGTACCATCGGTGTCATCTGGTTACTTCCTGAAATTTGCATATGATTCTTGAAGATGTGTGTAGTGATTTTACAGGTGACATATTTATTTTAGAGTTCGATTTCCGCGTGACTCCGAATTATCCTTAATTTATGGACATGAGTGTATATCTGGATACAATTAAACAGCAAAGAAAAGGTACGAGTACCCTCGTCTTCAATGTTCTTCTCAAGTCTGAGTTCCGAATCTCCCAACTGCTAACCCGACGTGCTTCCATTTACGCAGTAAGGAAAGGGGAGAAATCCTTATATTCTTCGAAATTTAGAAGGCGACTGGGGAGGAGAGAATACAGTCGCCAAGTTTAGGTTGTGATAAATTATTATTCATCACATTTTAAGTTTGGGCCACCACATTTTTAAAGTCATGTACTTGTTGGAGCGGAAATAGTAAAAATCAACAGTGTTCTTCCTGGGGTAAGAACTTCGGAACTTCTGACTGCTAGTCGGGAGTGCTCCCAGTTATTTCACGACAGCATATTTTCAGGCACCGGGTAAAGAAAAAGAAACCTCGTTAAAAAATGCCACGTGACGAAAACATTGCGCGTTCAAAACCATCATACTTTATATTCAGTAAAGGTCCTCATCTTTTTGTCTTGAAGGACATATAATAAAATTCTTTGACCCTCAACGTATATGAAGTAAGTTAAATACATTATAAATAATTTTACATTCTTTATTTATCTTTTCGTAAGTAAAGCTTGCAAAGGATATTCGAAATTCTTTGTCATTAGCTTAAAAAATGTGCAGGTTAAACATGAAACAAAAGCAAATAATTTCAATTCAAAGAACACAACTGTGTGAAATTTTTACTGCTACGTTCCTCAGTACACATAAGCACAGAAAATGCAATAGCTTTCATAAACGTAAAACGTTTTGTTTTTAGCTTAATGCAATTAGTACTACAGCACGCTACCTGAATGAATATAATCAGCTCCTAATTACTCAGCAATGCGTGCATTCATTCGTTTTTTTTTTTTTTTTTTTCATTGCTTAGCTGTGCTCCTTTCTTCTCAAGGACTATAAATAATATCAATTCACAGCATGTCGGTGTATCAGCTCCGTTCAGAACTTCCGCCGTTTAAGTAGACACATTTCGCATGCAGAAGACATGTGAGAAATGGAATTCAGCATCTCAGTAAGAAAGCTAGTTCATCTCTTATTAACAATATTTTAGAAGTATGTTATTCTCGGATTAATCGAGACTTTTCTGAGAACTTTTTTGTTGTGGGAACAATGGAACCATTACTATAACAAACCATTAAAAAAAACACTTTTCTCAAAAAATACTAATAAGAAAAGGAAAAAACGTAAAATAACAGCAGTAATATGATGATTAGCAAATGATGTTAAAATTTAGCACGTTAACTGTTCATAAACCGAAATATATAAACATTATAAAAAATGCTTTATTTTATAGTAAAATTTTACAATAATTTTATAGTGAAATGTTCAGCCATTAATTTTTGTACTTCATTTTGAATTATTATTAAATGCAAAAGTAGCGCAAATAATAAATAAAATAAAACAAATTACAAAAAAAAAAAAAAAAAAAAAAAAAAAAAAAAATGTCTGAAAAGTTTCAGATATTAACAGTCGCCCAATAGAGTGAGTTAAGGTTTTATACGTTCTCGCTGAACTCGCAGACTACCAGTCTGCTGTTGCACTCACTCCAATAACCCATTTTGTGTCTTTTTATAGCTGATTACTAAACATTATTATTTTTTTTTTTAGTCCAAAGGGATTTGAATCCCGAAGGACTATTAGTTTCGTTTTGGCATTTTGCGTCAGACTCATAAATGTCGGTTCACTTTTCAAACTGTTGCCACAAAATGTTAGAGTCCTGCATTATATTTGAAGAAATTAAATAATGAAAAATCTGCATAAATGTATGTATATTTCTCGTATTGTGATAAAACAACGGTACATAGAGTCATCGAATTTTGAATAACGTAATCCTCAAACGAATATGAGCATGTGGAAGACCAAATTTGAAATTTGAAATTTGTTTTATGATCGATTTCCTATTTTTTAAAACTTTGACGAATTTTTGATTAACAAACTCAAGGATTTCAAAGCGAGCCATGGCAACGTTGTGCAGAAAAAACATTTTTATCTCCAGCGCGTGAGTCTCTGTATCGGAAATTCTAAAGATATGCTCGTTTTAAAACTATTTTGCGATATTGCTGTTGCACTGAATCTTATGGTTTAAGTGCGAGGAACATGCTATTTAATAAAGAAAGGTAACACACAAAATGTTAAAAAACGCCCCTTTGGACGTAATTTAAAATCTGAAACATTTCAGATTTTTTTTTTTTTTTTTTTTTTTTTTTTTTCCAGTTTCGCCATATACAGTTCAAAAGCAAACTTACAAAAGTTTTAAACAAACAAAAGTTTTAAAAGCAGTATAACAGCATATGTTTATGTTTCCAGAAGCTGTATCAAGTGGTGGCATACATTTTTATATTTTCTTCAATCTTTTCTCAGTTTATCATATAATTGACAACTTTTCTTTTTCAGATGTCTTCAGAATACTTTCTTTGTCATTTTATTATTAACGTTTTGTGTGGTTACTTTTTACTTCCTTGTACGAAGCAAAAAGGGAACAGAATAAAAGACTCCTTTCCTCCAAAAAAATTATAAAACTGCTTTAAAATGAATTCTGAAAAAAATTTCTCTTGGTGTCTATACATACGTATGTATCTCACATAACTCAAAAACGAGTAGCCTCAGAACGTTGAAATTTTGTATATAGGACTGCTATAACATACAGATGCGAACCTCGTATTTTGGTTGCAATCGGCCGCACCAAACGTATATAAATATATTTATATATATATATCCACTCTGTTACCCGACTCGGTGATCTCAGTTTCTTTACTCTTATATATTTGTAAATTGTGCATTTTTTGCTTTAAAAATGATTGAATTATGTTGTTGTTATCTTCCGGTTAAGGTTTTTATCCCTTTAGAAAATCTGAAAGCAATATTTGTAGAATGATCAACAATTTAAAAGCTGTTTAAGTGCGGTTAAGCCTAATTTTTATATAACATGGCGGAAATGTTTGTTTACATTTGAAACAGCAGAATAGTAGATTTCTTGCCAATCTAGAGACACTTAAGCTTCGCAACAACAAAGATAACGCCTTCATTTATTACTGCGAATTAAATCATGCTTAATCCTTTCTGGAATTTTTTCGACATAATAAGTGTTTAAGATTCACTTCGTAATTTTAATACAGATATTTTGAGTTTTTATATATTTTTGCATTGTCGCGAAGTGCGAACTGAATTAATTGAATGAAAAATACTGAATTGTCTGTGAAAAACTGTTTCTTTTTTGTTTTGTTTGCTTAATTTCTTTTATACATCGTTTTACATTTATTATGCTATTTGAGTAGAACATGTGCAACGATTAGATAATTCTTCAAATAATATAAATTTGGGACATTCTGGAGTTATAATATGAACGAAATATGATGCTTTTAAGTGAACCTAGCGCCAGAGTATCGCTATGGTAAACAAATAGAGTGAATTTTAAAGAGTGCATTTATTCTATTGTGGTTTATGCACTATCGACGAAGTAAATTTAATTTAACCCAATACTTTTAAATGAAATGCTAGAAAAATGCGTATAACTTAATATTCCGTACAAGGAAGTCATGTGGTAAGTTAATGGTTAAGTTCTTTAAATATAATGCAAGGCAATAATATTCTATAGCAATAATTTGAAAAGTGATACAGTTCATTTAAGTATATTGACGCAAAATACCGTTTCGAATGTAATATCCCATTTGGGGCTAACGTCCGTTTTGAGCTAATAAATAAAAACATGAGAAATTTTAAAGGGTTCAAATTTTAACAATCAACCAGAAATTTTTGTTAAGGTTTTTTACAATTTCGCTGACCTCGCAGTCTACCAGTGTGCTGTTGCACGCATTCCTGCTAGTCCATTTTTTTCGTCTTTTTAGCTTTATCAGGCATAATTTTTTTCGCACTTACTCCATATACAATTCAACAGCAAAATTACAAAAAATTTAAAAGCAGCATGATAGCAAATGTTTATGATTTACGAAACAAGTGATAAGTGTTGATATACATTTTTATAATTTTTTTCAGTCTTTTCTCAGTTCAGCATATCAATGTTCAGTTTTCTTAGTAAGATCATTTGCAGAACTTTTTTTGTCTTTTTATTATTAACGTTTTGTGTGTTAAATTTATTAATTAAATATCATGTTCTCCGCACTTACAAAAAATTCAATTGAATAACAAAATCACAAAATATTTTAAAAAGGCATATTTTTAGATCTTCCTATAGACAGTCTCACATGTTGGAGACAAAAATGTTTTATTCCGTACAGTGTTGCCATTGCTCGCTTTCAAATCGTTGAGTTTTTTAAATAAAAAATTCGTTAAACATTTATAAAATGTGAATAAACTTATTTTTCTTAAAGGTTATTTTTTATCGACGGACCAGCTTCACTGCTTCGTTTTTAATTATTTTATTTAGAAAAACATCATATACAAATATTTACAGTGAAGCAAAATACAATTCAATTGTGAGCTTCGGTTATAAGTAATTGCTCACGTCAGACCGGTTAGATTTCTTCTTCAAGTCTGCTGCCTCAATCGTAGGAGGCGATAATTTGGCGAGATTCGTTGGCGTAAAATGCGTCAACATCCCGCCCGGCCTTGCTATGTTCACATGCAAGAACTTAACATAAATTTAATTATGAAATACCAGTATTAAAGTTTCAGTTATTCATGTAAACAAGTATAAAATATGTATAGAAAAATATAAGTGAACAAAACGTGAATACAAAATTATTGAGAAAAATAATTTTCAATATAATTACTAACAACTGAGTAACATAATTCACAACTTGCTAAACTTCAATAGGCAATACAGCTATTTTATTAATTGTCCTTTTAAAGTCCCCTGTTTTGATACGAACTTTTACAACACGGACTTTTCCATCAGAACCGTGGTACAATGATGTTATTCGCCCTAAAAGCCAATTGTTAATTGGCAGAAAATCTTCTTTAATCAAAACCATTTGGCCGATCATCAGATCATTTTTTTCAACCATACATTTTGATCTAGATTGTAAAGTATTCAAGTAATCAGACTTCCATCTTTTCCAAATAAGTTGTATAGTTTTTGTAGTTTTTTGCCAACGACTTAAGCGGTTTTCCTTTAAATCCGTTAAAAACGGCTCAGATATTGCTGTTATAGGTCGCCCTATCAAGAAATGACCTGGCGTCAGAACTTCGAAACTTTCTGAATTACTAGAAAGAGGAGTAAGCGGTCGCGAATTTAATATTCCTTTTATCTGAATGACAATCGTTTCGAATTCTTCGTAAGTGAAATGAAAATTGCCAATCGTACGTTTAAGATGGTACTTCACCGATTTTATCCCAACTTCCCAAAGTCCACCGAAGTGAGGCGATTTGGGTGGAATAAAATTCCAATCTATATTTTCTTGCGAAAAATGATTAGCTAATTCTTTGTCTGGGAAATTAATGAGCTTATAATTTTTTTTCAATTTTGAATTCGCTCCAACAAAGTTAGTAGCATTGTCGGTATAAATTTTGAAACATTTGCCACGTCTACTTGTCAAACGTTTAAGTGTTGCAATTAAAGCATCGGAAGTCAAATCTGTTAATGTCTCAAGATGGATGGCTTTTGTTGCGAAACATATAAAAATACAAATATACAATTTATTCAGAATACCTTTACGTTGATTTTTAAATTTCACTAAATAAGGGCCACAAAAATCAATACCTGTAATAGAAAATGGAGCTGCAACATTAACTCTTTCACTAGGCAAATTACCCATAATTTGTGAAGAAAGAGTGGGCTTACATTTAAAGCACGTTACACATTGATGTACTGTTTTACGTGCGAGACTACGGCCACCTGAAGGCCAAAATTTCAAGCGCACTGCATTTAGCAGACCTTGTGGTCCAACATGAAATAATTTTCTGTGTAAACTTTCAAAATAAATTTTACTTAATCTTGAACCCTTAGGTAAAATAGGAGGATGCCTTTGAGAATATGGCACTGAAGCATTCTTCAGCCTTCCTCCTATACGTACTATTCCTTTGTCATCAAAAAACGGAAATAAATCGAAATATTACTTGGCAGTTTCTTTCCTTCAAGGAGAACTCGTTGTTCATGCTTAATCAACACTTCTTCGACTTCTCTTACCTCCTCCACTGACAGCGGTCCTGTGTTTTTTACCTTATTCCTGCAATTGCAAATAAACCTGAAAATATAAGACAAAACATGGTTAATTTTATAATAATTGTTTGAAAGTTCTAAGAGGTCGTCCACAATAAAATGTTGAGAGCTGTCATTTAGCAGGGCTGTCTCTTCACAAGTCTCATCTTAAAAAGGAATTTTCCTTTCTCGCCGCAAAGTTTCTTTTTCAACTTGTTCGATGGTTTCAATCTCAAGAATAAATGGTTGCAAGTTCTTGAAACTGTCAGGCTGCATCAAGAATTCTGGACCTGTCCACCATCTAGAATCTGTCACCAATGAATCAGCATTCATTCCACGTGAGAGAAGATCGGCAGGATTTTCTTTACCTGCACAGTGATGCCAAGAGTTGGGATCTGTCAAGCTGGTGATTTCGTTCACTCGGTTTGCCACAAATTGCTTCCATCGGGTTTTTGCACCCTTTATCCAAAAAAGTGCAATCTTGGAATCTGTCCAATGGTATTCAACAGAAGATCTTTTCAGATTCACGATTCTCTTTACCTTAGAACTAAGACGAGCTGCAACTAGAGCACCCAATAGTTCTAATCTTGGTAAGGTTACACCGTTTAATGGAGCCACACGACTTTTTGAAGTTAGGAGTTTCACCGATATTCCACTGAGTATCTTCACCTTCAAATATATGGCAGCGCCATATGCCTTTTTACTTGCGTCGCAAAAACTGTGTATTTCAACAGTATCTTCCTTTGATGCAGAATCATTAACCAACCTAGGTATTTTCAAATTTTCTAAGTGATGAAGTTCGGCACACCACTTCTTCCATTCCTTTTCAATTTCTTTTGGTAAAGGTTCATCCCACTGCATTTTTCCATTCCAGAGATCTTGGATGAGGCATTTAACTCGAATGGTGAAAGGCGAAATTAATCCTAAAGGATCAAATATCTTCCCTATTGCTTGAAGTAAGAAGCGATTCGTATTTTTGTCCATAGAAAGAAATTCCAAAAGATTTTTAGTATCCAGAGTTAAATAATCTTCGTGCGTCTTCCAAGAAAGTCCCAAGATTTTAGTTTGATGTGCGCCCAAGCTGAGAGTAGCGTCTGCAGGATAGGTATCGAATTCTTCATTCTTCCATTGCTCCATTAATTCAGCATTATTGCTAATTCACTTCCTGAGGACCATTCCAGCCTCTTCCATAATTTTCCTGGCATTTTTAGATACTTCAAGTGCTTCTTCAAAATCCTCGCTTCCAGAAATGAGATCATCTACATAAAAACACTGGTCTAAAATTTCAACTGTTTCGGGAAAATCTTCCTTGTATTTTTTAATATGATATCTAATAGTAGCTGCTAACAGGAATGGGCTCGAACTGACCCCGAAATTTACTCGATTGAAACGGTAAATCTGTAAATTGGGCCTTTTATCAATACTTGGATCATCACTACTCCAAAGAAAACGAACTGCATCCTTATGTTCATCAAAGAGGCATATCTGCAGAAAAGCTTGTTTAACATCTGAACAAAATGCAATTTTGTTCAATCTGAAATTAATTAGTAAATCCAAAAGATTTGGATTTAAGTTAACCCCTGGCCACAAGCAGTCATTTAAAGAAAGTTCATTATTTTGATGACTACCCGCATCAAAGACGATCCTAGTTTTCGACGTTAAACTACTTTCTTTCCGCACAGTCTGATGAGGCAAATAATATATAGGCTTATTTAAAGGATTTTCTTTTGTATCAGGATTTACAATGCTGATTATGCCTTCTTTTAAATAATCACAAATAATTTCACGGTATTGTTGATGTAACTCAGGATCATGACTAAATCTTCTCCACAAATTCTGAAAACGCTGCCGCGCCAAGGAATAATTATCAGATAATTCTTCATAATGTTTCCTAAAAGGTAATTGTACTACATAACGTCCATTTTTAAATTCAACGGTGTCATTAAAAATTTACATTGTCTGATCCTTTTCATGCAAAACTGGATCATCACGAATACCAAGTCCCTCTAAATCAAAGAAAAGTTTTAAAGTATTCTGAAGAGAGTCATTTTGCACAAGAAAACAATGTCCCTGATAAGAATGTTGTATTTCGTTAAGCTTCCCGCATGCGATCCATCCGAATTCAGACTCTTTCAACAATAAATCATCATTTATTTTATACGTATTATTTTTCAAAACCTTAAAAAATAAATCAGCATTTAAGGGCATGTACCTCTGAAGCTTCATAAAATGATTTATCAGCTAAATTTAAAAATTGTGGAATTTCTACTTTCGAAATATCTAACGTAGTACATGGAGTTAGTCCTGTTATCTTATTTACAATCAAGAATTCAACTGGTTCATTAAAGGTACCTTCTTCATTTGAAATAAATGTATTCACTTTCCATTTAATATTTTGAATTGGTCTATTAAGACCTGTAACAGGCATTTTAATTTTCTCCCTTTTTATTCCTAAGCATTCACTTATTTTATCTGTAAGAACACATATATTAGATGCGCTGTCTAAAATCGCACGGATTTTTATTCTTCGATTATTGGCGTCACGGACATAAATCTCTGCAGTAGAAAAAAATACACTTTTTCTTTTTTGTTTATTCTTGTTACTTAAAACACTCAACGCTTTCAATTCTGAGTCACCTTTTCCAGCGGCGGCATCGAGCTCACTTTTGTTTTGTCTAAGTGGCGTCACCGAGCGACAAGGAGTCTTCGAATGACCTTCATTATCCATTCATATTAATTTATTGTGTTTTTCCCCGCAAGCGCATTTAAATTTCGAGAGACACTGACTTTTCTTTTGATTTTGCTTTAGACATAATTCGCAGAGTTTATGTGAACGAATTAATTTTAATCTTTCATGAACACTTAACTTTAAGAATGTATCGCAAAGGAAAATAGGATGAAGGCTCCTACACACAACACAGTTTTTATTTTTATTTTCATTTGTCAAAAGAACCTTCGATTTATGGGAAGGAGTGGAATTCTTGTTTATATTAATCCTACTTCCGGGTGTAATATTTCTATTTATAGATAACAAAACTGATTCACGCTGTTCCAAAAATCTAATAAACTCGTCAAATGTTGGAACTACTTTCGATTTGTGAGATAATTCAAAATTTTTTCTAGATTCTTTATCTAGTTTTTGAAGAAGAATATTTATTAGAAAAACATCACATAACTTCTTCTGTTCATATTTTAATACTTTCAAAGCGCGTAAATTCTTTTTTATACAATCAATCATACTTCTGATATCTTTCGCATTTTCGGATTGAATCTTTTCAAAATTTAAAATATTCTGCACATGAATGTCAACAATCAGACGTTCATTATCATAGCGAGATTCTAAAGCATTGTACAAAGATTCAAAATTATCAAAGTTACTACCTAAATGCTTAGCATCATTAGTAAGACAAGATCTTAGTTAATATAATTTCTGTGAATGACTCAGCTGAACATTATTTGTAATTAAATCATCAAATTGAGTTTTAAATGAACTAAATTCTTCATAGTTTCCTGAAAATTCAGGCAAAACTAACGCTGGGATTTTAGTTTTGATTTGAAAGTTTTCATCTACATTACTTTCAGTAACATTTACTGCTTTTACAGAATTTAACTTATTGTAGGAATTAATGAGAATTTCAATTCTTACCTCCAATTTTTCCAGACGATCATCACATTGGTTTAAGTCGTCATCAATTTTGGTCAGATCATCATCTTTCATTTCACTTTGTGCGTAGCACGCACTTCGTAGTTCCTCAACTTTCTTTTGAAGAGTTTGAATGTTTTTTAGTTTAACTTTAAGTTCAACTAAGTCCACATCATTATTTGCAGTTTGCACAAAAGTTTCGAATCTAGTTATTTTCCCCTTTAGGGATATCGGGATGCTTTGCTTTTCATTAATACATCCATACCGCTGAAGTAGGCTCCAGGGTCGACGGAGCCAGATGAATAAACTTATTTTTCTTAAAGGTTATTTTTTATCGACGGACCAGCTTCACTGCTTCGTTTTTAATTATTTTATTTAGAAAAACATCATATACAAATATTTACAGTGAAGCAAAATACAATTTAATTGTGAGCTTCGGTTACAAGTAACTGCTCACGTCAGACCGGTTAGATTTCTTCTTCAAGTCTGCTGCCTCAATCGTAGGAGGCGATAATTTGGCGAGATTCGTTGGCGTAAAATGCGCCAACAAAATGTCTCAGTGATGTTTCATGCAATCGCGTACTTTCTTCAACGTCATAATATGATCTCATATTATAATAATGTGTTTAATGTTTGGAAATGCTATTTTTATTTTATATTTCGTAAAACTTGCAAACTTTTGATTATTAAACTCTACAATTTGACAGCGAGCAGTGGCAACACTTTTCGAAATAAGCGAAAGCTTAGCTCTAGCGAACCAGACTATTGCCACCCGGGAAAAAGTGCGAAAATTAGCGTTTTCAGAGTTTCTAATTAATATCTCGGCTGATTTAAGTCGTGCGAAGATGGAAATGGTCGAAATGGCTTCTTATGAATTTCTGGAATTCCGGGGGGGAGTACTCTATCTCGATCCCGCCGTTCCAGAGGAGATGATGTTACAAACAAATAGACAGACGCACACAGATTTTAATAGTGTAGGTATTAATTGAGCCGTTTTCTACATATTTTAAAAAAAAAATGTATTGCAGTCTGAGCTAAAAAAGCGTTCGTCGCGGAAAAATTACTTCTGAGTTCATCTTGGAAACTAATTAACGAATTGAATGATATTCGTTTTTTCATTACAGCTTCAAGATTGTTGAAATATTGTTATTTCATCCAACTTCCGAAACTGAATACTCAAAGTGATGTCTTCCTTTTCTGAATGACGTTAAGCTATTTTCCTTTATTTCATAATTGTTTTGTAATTTATTGCTTAAGTTTTAATAATGACTGAAAATTTCATCTTCGATAATGTGTAACTGAGACTAAAAAATAGAAAATAAAATGCAAATCAAAAGAAGATTTTATCAATATTTTTTATTTAAAATGAATATGATAATTAATTAACTAAAAGGGAAAAAACAATTTATGATGCTGTTTAATCGGAATAATAGTTTACATAATTCTATTTCCTGAACTAATCTACAATTTTATATTGCGAATAATTAAAAACGTTGGGCGCTCATGATAAATATAAAATGATAATGGTTTATATAATTGACAATGTAATTAAATGAATAGATTTTATTATTTAGGCGCCCCACCTGTTTATTATTTGCAGTTTAAATTTGCAGGGGAATTCTGCAAATAGAATTATTTAATCTGTTATTCTTGTTAATATATATGATAAATTATTTTTCGATACTGCTGGGTTATCAGGAACGGATTCAGAAATGTTCGTATGTATGTATGTATACAAGTATGGATGGATAGATGTGTTCATGTATGCATATATATATGTACGTACGAATGTATTTGTGTGTAATGTATGTTATCGGCAAAGTATGAAATCTGGCATTTTAAATAGAATGCCTAGACATTTTATAAACTGCCGAAAACTGGTGGACAATGTATGAAACGATTGAATTTTTCACACATAGCCTAGGCTTTTATAAAATACTAAATGACAAACCGACAAAGTATGAAATACATATGGGATTTCTTTTCGAATAGCCGAAACTACTTATCAGAAGTTAATAAATGATGTAAAAAAGCCAAAATGACTACTAAATGGAACCACGGAACTCGCAATGGCAAACTGCACATTCAGGTGATCAATGTTAAATGAATTTCGCGTACTGCGCATGCCCAGAAGAGAATTTGGCGCAATTACGACTTTGGTACAATTTTAAAAGAAAATAAGATGTATGTATGTATGTATACATGTATGTATGTATACATGTATGGTGTGTGGTTGATCTGTTATCTGGGCATAAACAGTTCGATATTTTGAAACTTATTATGTTGTAAGTTGCTTCATTACTTAGAGTGTAAATATCGATTGTAAATTACGCAAATTTTAGTTTAAGAATGATTACAAAACAGGCAGCATTACAAGATATATTAGCTGAATCATTATTGGTTATACTTCTGAGAAAGAAAAGCAATTGCGTATTTACCATACGTTCCATTCGTATATACTTTAACAAATTACAAAATAAATCCAGTTTAAATTACTGAATTAAAGTCAAAGAAATTATTATAAATAACCGATATTAAACATAACAATTATGAACAAAATAAACCAAAATGAAATGAAACAGAAGCAAATGCATTAAGCACAAACAAGTTTCGGTAGTATTGCAATTGTAAACAGTTGATAAGACCTACATGACGCGCAGGCTTTCGTGGGGTTGCTTATGCCCCCTTAGTCGCCAGTATTTCCTCCCACGCCAATGGTAAACCACTGAGCCTGCGCAGGATACGAAATTCATTAACAATGATCAACTCAATGTGCAGTTTGCCGTTACGCCCACGGAACTATTGGTTGCTGAGTCGTTAGGATTGTGTGTTTGTGGAAAACAAAAGTAAACTCATTTATCCTGTTAAAGAAGGCATTTCATGTACTTCATGAAATTGATTTGGATGCTAGGCACGGAGGACATGACAGAATGTTGAAGGAACTTTAAACCAAATACCACGGGATGGTGAGATGCTGTAATGCTTTGAAGTGAGAGCATGGATTGCTTTTTTGCATATGAAACATGTTATTTCAGAACGTTCTAAAAATATGTAAAATAAACGTTTTGTTTTCTGAACTCGATTATGCAAACGTTGTTTTGCTTTAAGATAAAAGCATGGCAAACAGGACGTTTGTGTGATTTCAAGTAGTTTTGATTTACGCGTTTTGTTAAAGTGGAATTGTTAAAAGCTAATCGTAGAAATGAACGTACTTCGTTTACGTTAACTACGAAAACTGTGGAAGAAGAATTGCCTACTTGTACCGATCCTGATAGATTGCAGGTGTTGTTGGGGCAACTGATTGATAAATTTGAACGCTTGGACAGTACTCAAAGCAGTGTTTTAGAATAAACTAAGGAAGCTGATTTTGAAAATGAATTTAATACGGCTTAAGGATACAGAGACACTTTTATAGCTTTAACGATGAAGCTTCAGATTAAAATTGGACAGTTGAATTTGAAGAATGTTACTACAAATGTTGCTTCAGTTTCGATTTCGGATGCTAAAAAAACTAAAAACAAGAAGTTCAAACTTCCTAAACTTAAACTGAATTTTTAGACTTTTAGAAACAATTCTCCTAAATTCATGAAGATGCGGATATTGTTCCGGAGCATAAATTTTTGTTCTTAGTACAGAGTGACAACTGCCTTGGAGTCAGGAAAGGCAGTTCAAAAGTTGAGCTGCCTTGCCCGACTCCAAGGCAGCTCAACTTTTGAACAGTTTCCCTGTTACCGCCGCGAATAATCCCAAAGCTATCGAGCAGCTGAAAGAAAGATCTGGTAGAAAAGACCTTCTGGTGCAGATCTATGTAAGAGATTTGCTTGGGCTTGTTACGAAGAATGCTACAACAGGCAGAACGGCGTCGGACTTAGGAGTACTTTATGATAGTATAGAAAGTAAATTACAAGCTCTGGAAAGCTTAGGACGCACCAAGGAAATGTTTGCTTGATGTTCTAAAACACTGCTTTTAGTAGAGTCGTGCCTTCTGCGTGCCTGGAAGAGGAGTCGAACTTCGGAACAACGACAGGAAAAGAGTTCTGAAAGAACGCTTGAAAAACTAATGTGTTTTTTAAGGCAGAAGTAGAATCGGAAGAAATGATTCGATTAGCTCAATCAGGATTTACTCATTCTATTAAACGTGTTAATAAAAACATTATCTCATGGAATTCAGATTCAAGATTCAGAAACAGCTGCCGCGCTGGTAAGTACAAATGAAACCAATAAAGGTAAGTAAAATGTTTGTATATTCTGTGGTAAGCCTCATATGAGTGCTAAGTGCTTTAAAGCTGAAACTACGAGCTTAAATGAAAAGAAGCAAATTGTTCAAAAGAAAGGTGTTTGTTTTTCCTGTTTTAAGAATTGGTGATTTATAAAAACGAATGTAAAGCCAATATTAAATGCCCCATTTGCAGTTGTGATCATATAAAATTTATGTGTCCTCAGAATGTTAGTTCCGTAAAACAAAATTACTCTAAGTTGGATGTTTCCCTTTCTAATAATAGTAAAAGCGAGAAAGTTTATTTGCAGACTTTTGTAATTAAAGATCGAGAGAGAAAAATTAGAATTCTGTTAGATTCGGGATCCCAGCGACTCTACGTTAGAGAGAAAATTATGGAAGCCAATGAAAACTGATCCTATTCGACAGGAGAAAGTAATTCATGGTTTGTTTGGGGGGGAGGAAACTGCGCCCGTACCCATTCAATTTTTGCTATTGACAAAAGCAGTTTAGATAACACTTTTAGGTGTTGTTTTGAAGCTTTTTCAGCAAAAATGATATCTGGCTTTGTCGCAAGGTTGTTCAGATTATAGAGGAATTGAAGAGCAGGAAAATTGAGGTCAGTGCTACATTTTGCGAGAAAAGTGAAATTGATTTATTGATAGGCGCAGATGTCATAGGTAAATTGTTAATTGACGAATACCTAGAATTGCCTAGAATGATATTGAACTGTACATCCACCTTTGTGAGTTCTGCCAGAGAAAAAACAGGTATTAAAAAGGGCAGTATTGTGAAACCTATAACTTTTCTGAATTTGATTCCCGCCCTCAGATCCGACTTACTAATTCCCAGTCAGATACAGAATACAAATTTATTATGGTGTACCAAAATCATCTTACTATTTTTTTAAGTATTTAGAATAAAAGATTTTTAATAGCAGTCTTTCTTCAAAATAACATTTGTATTTTTCATTAATGAACGTTTTTTAAATAATAGCTTATCATGACCTTTTTCTCATACTTTGCCTAAAGCGCATTTGTCATTCTATAAAATGCTTAGGTACTATATACAATGCCTAGGGAAAGTACATAATGATTTTCGTATTACATACTTTGCCTAAAAACGCCAGACAGTCTCCAAAATGCCTAGCTGTTCTATAGAATGCCGGCGTTTCATACAGTATCGGTAACATATACATATACGCATGTACGTACATACATACATACATACATACATACATACATACACACATACATTTCTGGACAGAACAGTACCTATTTTTCTTCTTTTAGTGCAATAATTATCATATTCATTTTAAATAAAAGCTTCCCGAAAAAAATTTTAATTGCATTTTATTTTTAAAAATTATAAATTCTATTTTTTTTTCAAATTCCGTTATATTTAATAGTTTTTTAATTCGCAAGGGGAAGTAGAGATAAGTTTCCCGTCTTGTAACTATTTCTACTCTTTTGCTTTATCTATCTTCAGTATGCGACCTATTAACTCTGCAGGGCACGGACTGGATTACTAGCAGACAGAGAGATTTCCCAATGGTAT
Source organism: Stegodyphus dumicola (assembly GCF_044657685.1). Taxonomy (NCBI): domain Eukaryota; kingdom Metazoa; phylum Arthropoda; class Arachnida; order Araneae; family Eresidae; genus Stegodyphus; species Stegodyphus dumicola. Next base: position 138,877,324 of record NC_140776.1, read on the forward strand.
TGTATAATACTTGACGACTGTCTGGAAAAGTTATATTCATTCTGAATTGAAGTTAGCTAACTTTTAAACTCAATAAACTAATTTCGTTTTAACTCAAGTTTTTCTTCTGCAATTATCATTATACTTTTATTGTCTCAGAATTAGTTATATCTACAATTTTTCATTATCTGAGTAGCTGAGATATAAATTTTGAATAGATTTTGTTAAAAAAGTTCTTTCTAATACTCTTTTCAAACATTAATCTTGTATCAGGAAGCCTTTGCATAAGAATTACGTATTAAATTCATTTTCCATGAAAATTTTCCATTGTCTTTAAAGCTTATAGTGTTGATAATTACATATCTCGCGGAATAACAAAAAAGAATGAGAGAAATTTTATATCTCAAGGCGAACCTTCGTCAAATTAAACGATGGCCTGAGATGTAAAAGTTACCCTTGATTATTATATAGTAAAGTATATGTAAAGTTACCCATGCTTATTATATAGTCCCTGAGACATAGCATTAATAACATCTTTCTCTCTCTTTTATAAAGTCCACAAACAAAGATTTAAATTAACCGCATGATAGTTTATAAACGTCATATATTTAACTTTCGTAATCCACCAAAATCTGCCTTAGAAGCGCCCAGAAGGATCAGTAAGGTACTGGCAAAATCGTTAAAACAGGATTAGTCCGAGATCAATCAAGAAATGCACACTCACATGTCACATTTATACATGTATCCATGTGAGAATAATATCCAAAACTAATTAATTTGTACTTTGCTCTGACAATAAAGAATCAAAGATTACACGCGTCACAAAACTATACTATTTTGTGCAATGGCCTGCCCAACAACCTGAAAGTGAAGCTAAGTAGCATCATCTACACTTTTACGGCTTTTTATCTCGCCTTTCAAGCTAATAGCCTTCTTTTCTAAACAAAAGTAACTTAGTCCCGTTTCCTTTCCTGAGCTTAAAATTATAATTTCTTTTGCTTGAAGCAAATTTTTAGCAGTTTCGCAATTCTTAAGCTTTACATTATAAGGTATTTCTCCCGCCTTCCTAGCATGCCTTCGTGGTGTAGTGGTCAGCACGCTCGGTCGAGTCCCGACGAGGGCATTGCTCATTTATCGTCTCTCCTGCTTCAAAAAAATACCTAATGTCTCTACAACACACTTTTCAAAATATTAATTTAGCTTAATATGCCATATGGAAGAAATCTGTATTCTTGTGATACATTATACCTGTCATTAATCTATTGAAAGAATTCTCATCACAATTTATTATTGAATTAACTCTTTTTCCTGTTTTAAACCTATCACCTGTTGAAATATTTCACAATTTAAGATAATAGCCTGCCATTCCTCACAAAATTTTTAGTTTCATCTCTTTAAATCTTGATTTTAAAAAAATGTAATAACTTTTAATTTTTAACGGTTTTTTCGTAATTTTGAAAATTATTTATTTAGCTGATTGTTTCTAATTTGACCAATTTATGACTTTTTAATTATTTTCGTGGTTTTCGATTTTAAAAATTCTTTTTTTAAAATTCTTTATTTTTTACACAGTACATTGTTTGGGATCACGTTAGAGCAGATAATAAAATATCCTGATGACTATTTTTAAAAGATTTTATTTTATACTTCATTTTATTACATTCTTTGTTAGTTTTTAAAACTTTTCAGTGGCTTTACATTATTTTAAATTCGTTTAATTCTTTTTTATTGGCACTTACTTATGATTTATAACTATTAGTTACATTATTTTTATTATGTTATTTTATTGAGCGGCTTTGTTTTTGTTCTAATTTTGATGTATGTTCTTCCTGTTAGACTGTTAATCACCAAGTTTAGTTTAATTATTTAATTGATTCCTCAGTATACAACGTAACTTTAATACTTTATAATCTTAATTTTGAAGTTTCTAAACTCTTGCTTATACATATGTATATATTTTTTGGCAATGAAGCTTCAAACTGAGAAGACATTCAATTCCGCATGGCTCAACCTTAGACGGATGTCATCTTGGTGACGTGCAGTCCCATCCATTTTATTAGGGTGCATTCCTGGCATACGGAGCTTCAATGAAAACCACTGGATATTTTGAATTGGACTTCAATTTCTATCTTCGGAATTTTGTAAACATTGTCATGGTTAAAAAAATTCCTGTCAATTTTAGAATTCAAAATTAAGCTCGGAAAAGCAATATACGACTACTGGGTTGTGGGAAAATAAAAGATGCCTAAACTATAAACGATCTTGAAGTTTGTCAATATTGCTTTCGATGGTCTAAAATACAGTCAGGAATCTTTAGCTATGCATTCTAAAAGTGCACTTGATACTGAGCAATAAAACTAACACATTTCTTGTCTCCCCAACCCAAAAAGGAAGATTTTGATTCTGGTTGAATATCGAACATATCCAAAGGACGTTACCTTAGTTGGCAGCTGTCCAGTTGGAATAAAACATCGCATCATTCTCGGTGACCTCAAATTTAGTACTTTCATCGATTCAGGAATGAAATGCTTTACTTTCTACGAGAATTTCTTTCAAAATACGGAAACTTTGCCTAAATGGTTCAGCTTATCACTTTTCTTCTGTGGAAACATATTCAATACGGATATTGAAAGCCCATGTGCAAATACAAACCTTTTGCGTTTTATAAACTATATTTCTGAGTTATTAATTCTAAATAATAGACTTTATTTTAAAGAACCTAGAACAAGAGAAATTACTAATTTTTACTAATTTAAGAGGTTTTTCCTGTCTTTAGAGCTGCATGACGTTTGAAATTTTAAAAGAAGTCAATGATAATCAAGGGGTCTATAGCCAAATATGCATCGATAATGGATCGACATAATGAAGATCTCATTGATTACAAAAAAAAATCACTGATAAAATTCTTTATTGTTTAGCGATAAAAAAACTAAATCGTTTAGTAAGGAACAAATCATACAAAATAAATATAAGGGAAAAATTATCAAAATTATTTAATAAATTTAAAATCAATAATAAAGAAGCTGTTCATACAAATTAGTAACGATTTTTATTTTTTTCGTGAATTTAAATATTAATTTTGAAACACAAACGGGGCTGGCATCCAGTTGGAATAAGGTTTACTTATCATCTGCAGCATTAAAAATATTCTTTTTTTCAAAATGTCGCTGAAAAATAAACAATGGATCGAAGGCTATGTTTTTGCGCTGTTCAAAGTAAAATAATCTTAATAAATTATTAAAAAAAGTATGTAAAGAGCATGGTTTTTATATTTCTACACTTAAAATAAGTGACATAAAAATGCATATCCAATAAAAGTACGTACAGCCCTCATTAAATCTAAAGTCACATCTCATGCTTTAAAGAAAAATCCAGCCCCCAAAGAGCTATTGAAAAATCTTTAAATATTTCTGTAGGAAGTATGAACAAAATTATAAAATTTGATTTAAAGCTAATGAAAACAAAAAAACGTGATGTTCATCGCCTAACGCTGAAACATGTTTCTTAGTGTAAGACTATGTGCAAATTGCTGTATATGAAAATTAATTGGCAGGTCAAAAATTGAAATATATAGTGACAAATGATGACTATACTTATCTGCTTGCCATAGAAAAAAGATCGATTTACAACCAAAAAAGGGTAGGGAATAGACTGTTGGTTCAGAGAAAACAAGGAAAGTTTTTCTAAAAGTTTTATGGCTATTATTGGACCCTCTTATAACGGAAAGCTTAAAATAAGGAAAGTAGAAAGAAATGTCAAAATTAATTCGGATTACCATCAAAAATATGTTTTAACACCTATTTTTAAAAAAGAAAATTCATCTCTTTATCCAAACAATCTTTACTGTGTTAAGTTCCATTAGGATAAGGCTCCAAGCCATACCTCTAAATCTACTGCTCTATTTTTTGAAAAAAGGAGAAATAAAACTGGAATTGAAGCTATTCATTTTAAATGCATTCCACCCTGATGTGTCTTTTATGGATTACTGAGCATCTGGACTTTTAAAACAAGTTCTTTATAAGCGCCATCCCAAAACATTTGATGGACTCTGGAAAAATTTGATGGAGGACTCTGGAAAAATTTGATGGAGGAGGAATAAAATCAACCTTGATGTTTTATGAAAATGACTTTTATCTTGGAAATCAAGATGTAATATGATATATAGTTTAGCAAAAGGGCTATGAGACTGAACATATTAGAAAATAAAATTCTAAGGTTTTAATTATATATAAATCTTTAAAAAATCGTTACAAAAATGTGTGAACACCCTCTTGTTTTTAAAAAGTTTATAGACATTTTGGGCAGTATAAAAGAGTAAAACGCTACAATGCAACAAAAAAATAACCGCAGAGAACGGAAAACAAGAAACAAATTTAATATGTTTGAACGAGGTGATTTAAAAATTAAATTAAGCAATTTTATGCCAAGTATTAAAACACTTGTTGCCATACATCAAGCTAAGCCATCACATCGTTAGAAGCTATTTTTTTTTCAATTAGAATGTGTGATTTTTTGTTACTGAAAGCTTGTTTTTTAGTCCAAAGGAGCAATCTGCCCAGACTATTAATTTCGTTTTGGCATTTTGCGTCGTCCATTATAAAATAGCGTTTCACTTTTCAAATTGTTGCCGCCAAATATTACAGCCATTATATTTAAAGAAAGAATCTGCCAGAATGCATGTATGTTTCTCGCATTGTGAAAAATCAATGATACCTAGAGGCATCAAATTTTGAATAACGTAGTCCCCACTCGAATATCCCAAATTTGGAATTGGTTTTATTACCTATTTCATATTTTTTAAAACTTTAATGAACTCTTAATTAACAAACTCAAATATTTCAAAGCGAGCAATGACAACACTATGTGGGAAAAAAATTTATCTCCAGCGTGCGAAACTGTGTGTCAGAAATTCTAAAGATATGGTGTTTTTAAATATTTTGTGATATTGCTGTTGAATTGAATTTTGTGGTTTAACTGGAAGAAAATGATGTTTAATAAATAAAGGTAACTCACAAAACGTTAAAGAAACACCCCTTTGGGCGTAATATCTTCTTCTTTTTTTTTTTTTTTTTTTTTTTTTTTGTAAAACTTAATTTAAATAATAAAAATTCAAAAATAAGAAAAAGAATTAATCTATTGAACGATTTTTAAACTTTTGTTGCGAACAAGAAAACAGTTCTTTTAAATGGTGTCGATACAAAGAAAAGGATTGGGAAACTGTGGTCCAGATGAACAATTCCAACTTAGACCAGCATCCAGTCCACTGGTTACTTGTATACCTGACAACAAATAACAATGCATCATTAACTTCTAGTAATTTTCTTTCCATACCGTGGAAAAATATTCTATTCAATTATGTAGTTTACCTTTCCATCTAATAAGAACCATTCATTTATGAGATTCACCTATACCTTTATCACTTAAAATTTAGTCTAAAATGTAAGTAGGGCCTAATATTTGAAAGGGTTATTTATGGATTAACCCAACCTACTTAGTGCAATTAGCTGATTTTTATGGATGAAAAATTACAATCACCTAAGTAATCGTTCAATTCAATTGCAAATTACCTACGTGTTATTGAAACGATCTTCACAGAAGTAGCCAAATTTTTAGAATGCATTCCATGTATTTCATGGAAGAATAATGCCAGACCACAAGGAGGTTGGATTTATGCTTTCCACTCCAATTTGGATGGAGAACGTCCCGTGGGAGAAGCTCCGAGAATCATCCACTACCACGAAACCACACTATAGGACATACCATATATTGCCTTGCCATATAGTATCTAGAATGCTCCCATGCCGCAAAGACACTACACGTTTATAAAAATCCATGCCTTCTTCAGGATTCGAACCTGGACCCTTCGATACCGCAGTAGGGTCTCCTAACCACTGTACCATCTGGCGGCGGTGGTAGCTTTAATACATAAGTACCACAGAGGTTAGTTTCGCAAAGTGACTAATATAAAATTATTCGAAGCAAAATATTTTTCAAAAACTTTTATGATAAATTTCAAAATATTAACTAAAAATAAGGTTGTAACTTTGGTAAAATAAATTAAATCAAAATGAAGGAGAATTTTTACTCTTGAAATTTTATTCTGGAAATCATTATTTGTATTATTTCTATAATAATACATTTTCATGTTAACTAATCCTCACAAAATATGTTAAAACTGTAGAGCATTAAAAATGAACGGTAACGATACAAAATACTACTACTCTTAAATTGAAGTTATACATTTTAGGATATTATTCCACATATCTACTTGAAGGTTACCTTAAATTACAGGGGAATTTTGACAGTTTAACACATTTTCACTATACAATACAATAATTAATTACAAAGATTTAGACATAATTATTTTGCAAATTCTCTGTTTAAGATATCTTGTAACTGAAAAACATTCGGATGAAATACGTGTTCCAAAAATCATGTATTCCACTCGTTAATTATTTTTAAGCGAAAAAAAGCTCAGATTCATCTGCTTAAACTTTAAACTGGAGTTATTCGTTCCATAAGCACAGAAATTAATAATAATAATAGTAATAATAATAATAATAATAATAAAAGTAATAATAATAATAATAATAGTAATAATAATAATAATAATAAAAGTAATAATAATAATAAATAAATAAAAATAAAATAATGGGTGCAAGGAATTGAATAATTTTGTTTAGGCTGCTATTTAGCGTTTGCTATAAAAAATTAATTGTTCCGATCTGAATAGATATTTTTCCCTATCACTGAGTGTCAATGCAACAAATAGTAAAAGGGCATTCGACTGAACTAAGATCCTGTGTTAAAATGATAATTAGCAACAGGTGAAAAGGAAAATTCTTTTGATCTGGTTTTGGTTTTTGATATAGCTTAAATTTTAGACGTTAGATAATTTTTGTGACATTTCTAATTTGTATTAAAATTAAACCCAGTATTAATTGAAAGAGATTTTTCACTGAAGCAATTTATTTAGAATTAGATTTTGTCTATCTCATTGGATTTGAACTTATTACATAATTTGGTGATTGCCACGTCTGCATTATATATTAACGAATCGAAGAATATTATTTTATTGAATGAAAGAATAGACAATGTTATCAACCGCTGCGAATTTCCTGTGTTCAAGCTCTTACGATAAATTTTATTTAATTTTTCCTAAATTGATGGGAATAATAAAACTTTATATGTTGATTTTCTATTTACAACAATAAATGAAGAAAGAAACCCGTTTTTATTTTTATGTTACCATTAACTAGGGGAATCAGGAATATGAATAGCATCATAACAATGGCTCACATTTGTTTCCGGACACTTGTATTTCTGTAATTTATTTCCATTTATCATGTACTAAATATTGAAACTTAGACCCCAAACTCTTTTCAAAAGTATTATTTTTTTCTGTTTTAAGCCTCGCATATTACAAAATAAATATCATAAAAATATTCCTTTTAATAGAATAATTTATTCAAAACATATTAGTCAGTAACTGACATAATAATTTTGGACACACGAAACTTATGAAGTGTCTTGGCAGATGAAGTTTCTTGTCATAACTTTTTGTTATAAATGAAAATAAATCATGAGAATTATCATCTTAGAAATTATTACTTTTTGAGCTAAATATTTTAACAGTTTCATACCTGTTTATAAATTCTCAACTCAAAGGAGTTTGCAAATTAACAATAAGTTCTGTTACAAATTTAACTATTCATAATTTTAAAGATAGCAAAATTATTCGAAATATCCAAAACCTTTCTTGATGTAAAGCGTTCGACTACCTTTGATATTATAAAGCGATGCAAATATGCTTGAAACTGATGAAAATACACTTAAGTCTGGACGAGATTCTTTCCTATGAAAAGTCAAACGGAACCCAAAGGTTAATGTTATGAAATTTGCAGTAGATTAAGAAGAACCGTTTGCAATAAAAAGTAACCCCAAAACTATTATGAGAATCAGAACTCATGCACGTAATGGGCGTTCAGCAAGGAAAAAATTCTTTGTCAAAACGAAAGCAAGGAAGATTCGCCTGGCATTCGCCATATCTATAGTAAGCAAAGATTTATCATGCTGAACAATATTATATTTGCAAACGAGTCACAATTTATAACGTTTAATTCGAATATACGAACTGCTATATGGTAAGAGCGGGAAAAATAATTGAATCTAAGAAACTTATTGTCCACTTAAAGTTTAAACTTATAGTTTTGGGGTATGGGGATTGAGACACAGTGGTTTGAAGATGTTTCGCTACCTTTGGGATAAAAATGTACTTTTTATAGAAAATAACACGGATAAGCATCAAATATATAAATATTCTTGACCAAAATCTGAAAGCGTATGCAATAAAACTTTAAATGCTAAATATCATCCAGTTATATCAGAATAAAGGTCCTAAACATACAGCCCAAAATATTCTCTTGTAGTTCCTATACAACTGCCTTGAAGTTATCAGAACTCTTCCAAATTCATATATAGACTTATCTATATATCTCTTATCTAACATGTGTCGAGAGAGTTGGAGAAGAATTTAAATAAACATAACCTTTCTTTGAAAGCTCTATTAAAACCATGCATAATAGAGAGATGGATCAAATGGAACCTTTTTACTCGAAAAATTAGCTAAATCCATGCCAAAGCGCATGAAAAGTGAAATTTTAGCTAAAAGATATCTAACGAAGTAGTAGATATCAGTTTTCCTGTTTTTATTAAATATAAACAATTTATTTTAAATTTCCGAATACTTATTTAAAATGTTCTGAATCTGAACTAACATAAGTTATTTATTTTACCAAAAACGCTTCGAATAACGTTTTCCTTAAAGACCAAGTTTTAAGAAAAGTGATCAGTAGCCGCACGTAAAAGAAAGTTATTTCTCTAGTATATTTAATAATTGATATTTGCAAATAAATCTGAAAGTCACGTGTCCAAAAACAAATGAGAGTCACTGTAATTATCATAAAAATGAAAATGCTTATAAATGTAAAGGAAACACATAAGATCTAAAACTGATAGTTGCCGTGATTTATTAGAATTAGAAAATATCACAGAAAATACCTAATGATATGTTTCAATCTTTGCAGGCCTTCAAATTTTGAATTTCTTAAACACAGAAAAATTAGTAAAAAAAATTATTGAAGTGTTTTTAACACTGTTTTTTCGTACGAATGGAGAAAGAGAAACTGCGTGAAAGAGACTGATTTAATTTACCCTAATTAATTAGCAAATTAGACAAGGAAAGTGTTATGCAATCCAAGCCTAAATCTAAAACTAAAATATTTCATATACAGATTAATTAAAGCTTCCCAAAATGTACATATATTCATAATTACAAAAGTATTTCCATAAAAAAGTAATAGAATAGGATCCATATAAAGCAATCTTTCCAACCTATTATATCCAGTCTTATCAATGTTACACACTTTTAGAAAATGTTTTATTAGTATTCACCCACATAAATAATATCATTTCCGCAAAGTATGTTTATACATACAAAGTACAAGGAGTCACGCAACTCAAGTTTCGGTGGACTGTAAACATAGTAGCTACTTTTGTAGAGGGATATTCGTAAGGTACTTTTCTTTTCTGTTCACTTAAACATGCCTCGAAATACTTTTAGGTCATCTCACCAATAGCGAGCATGTACAATTTTATTTAGGCGGTGTAGCAATGGCGTTCACGTAAGAAAAGCTCATCTTTCTTGTTCAATATTCCTTCAAACAGCAATTATAAGCTAAATTTCAGGAAGATAGCATAAAAAAATATGAAATATATTCCAAACAAAGATCATATCTAATATTACTATAACGCATTGAAGCATAGTAGATATTTTCAACACTTGCATGCTAGTGAGCTCCTGCGCGTAAGCTATGATAATTTGCATCTCTTCTATCACTTCCTACTTAGTCTCGTAACTCGTTCACTACAGATAGGTTACGTAGACTTTTTTAGACGTTTTTAAGTATATAACTAAGTTAACTGGAATCGAGAAGTTGTCTGATGTCTGAACCTGTCTGAAGTCGACTGCTAGCTGAAGAGCGTGACTCCAGATCTGGGCCAAGGGGTGGCGGAGCGAATTAGATGATGTAACGATGGGCAAACAGCTGCTGATGAATGTCGATGTTTAATCCTGGCTGGAGTAACTGATTTCGGAAAAGTCTCTCCAAATCGGTAAGCTAAGGCAGAAAGCTTAGCATCTTAAAATTAGAATTATCGTCGCTCTTAGAGTAAAACTGAAGTGTAAATTTCAACATAGAGGACTTGTATCTTATATGTTAATTCCCAAGCAGAGATTCATTAAAGTTTTAAGTTAAATGTTATTGATTTCTTGTCTGAATGAATCTATAAATATTATTTCCATCACGCTAACTCGTATAAGAGGAATCAGTGGCACCTAATAATTAAAATCCACAGAGCTAGCTGTACGGTTTACAATAACCCAAAAACTCTCAACTCAAACAGAAGTATAGTAAACGTAGTGTAATTTATAAACAAATAAAAGGTATTAAAATCTGCGCTGTGTAACTTTCCGTTCTGGATTGTGTAACAGCAAAACGTTCTGGTTGTGTTTCTTAATCTGGGTTGACTAGCACCTTTATATAATATAAGTCGTGACTCATCATTAAATGACACAACCACTGTAAGTTTTATCTGCAAATTCCGTTTTTCACTCATTAGAACACCCTGACTTAAAATACATAGACTGCCAAAATATACGGCAAAATGGGAAGCCGCAGAAACTTTGAATAAAAATTGTAGAAGAAACTTATTTCAACAATTTGTTTAGAACATCACCAATATTTTAAGCTCTTCCATATCGTATAGTGTTTAATTAATGCGCTTTGTTTTATGTTAACTCTGTCACCTCCTTCTAGTTCGGCCTTAAGCTCCAACAGAAGTTCAGATGATGTGGGTTTTAAATAACGAATGGAAACATGAGTTAGGGAAAAATAGTTGACAACTCAGCCAGTGGCTTCTTATAATTTGCCTGCGTGGGTAGCTTTCCTGGTTTGGGTGAATTTTCGTTTCGGCTAGCATTTCCGTACAGGCCCGAGTACTAATTATTCAATTTATATGGTATTTCTTCCACCTTCTTAGCATGCCTTTGTGGTGTAGTGGTCAGCACGCTTAATGCGAATTCGAGAGGTCCATGGTTAAAAGCAAGAGGAGGTCCAGCAAGGCGAAACCTTATTGGTAAGTATCATTTACTGAAACCTAGGTAGTTATCATTTACTCAAACTGGGCTAAGAATTTAGTAACGTATTCTTACACGAGCCCTGCTAAACAGATTCTAATTCACATTTACACTCAACACAGGAAAATTCCTTAAAACTTATTCAACTTATTTCAACATGATTAATCAGTATTCACCTTATTCCTGGCAGGAAATAAGTTGAACATTCATTAACAAAATGAGAACATTAAGCAAATGAAAGAGAGAACATTTACGTTGCTTCGAATATACCAAAGTATTTTTCAGACATTTCAAAATGGGAGTATGTAGCATCTATAAAGTTTGAAGCAGTCATATATTTCATATCTAACCTCTTCGAACATATATTTATAGTTTCTAGGAAATATTTCAAAGGTTGATAAATGATCTTCCACTTGAATAAAGTAATAGGCAGCTTTAAAAATAACTTTCATTTCGTAACGAAAAGTACTTTCTGTGAGATCGATACCTGTTCACTGTTCATCGCATTACTGTCTTTGCCATGGCTTTAAATGAGATAGATAGGTAGGACTTCAGTTTAGGATAAATTAGGATATTTATTTCAAGTTATTTGAGCTGTTATTACGTACTGTTGGTTAAAGAAGATAATGGATAGCTTCAGACAAAAGTTTTGCTTCTTTTTTATGGCAACAGCTGTTGCGTGCCTGCATTTTATGGTTGTTCGTTTATGAGTACAGCTCCCATTTCCAAATGCACTTATGGGAAATAGCCTAACCGGACCATTAATCTTAATTTATTTTATTGCGAGTTTTGGAATAATTTGTTCATTTTTGACAGAAATGCTTAAACAAATGGGATTCTGGAATTAGGTAAGAGAGATTTGAGAGAAAGTTATGAATTGTCTTATTTAATCACCTATAAAATTTCCATTGAATAAAATAAATCCTGTTAATGAAGCAGAAAATATAAATAAAATAAAATGACTTCAGGTTACAGTATAACACCTCAAATATTTACCGTTAAATAATTTTAAAAACATTTTTAGAAGACGAAAGGTTATACACATATTTCACTTCACTCCTTTTCTTGAATAAAAGTAATAATTACTGTGGCCAACTAAAAGAACTAATCCTTTACTGTTGAATAGCATTAAAATCTAATTGAAAATTACTTCAATTCTAAAAGTTCCCTTTGTTTCTATACTACTTTTTGAACCAAATATTTTGTACATAGAAAAATATCAAAATATTTAAATAGTATATTACCCTTTGAACAAAATTAAAAACAGGAATATACAGGATGACTTGTAATCTGTATATTACAACAAAATTGCATCGTAAGTATTGGGGTATATTTTTAATGTAGACGAAAGAAATGGAGTTCCGGCCAGAACGTAGTTTTCGAATTTGCTGAATATTTAATGAGGAGGAGCGGTATTTAAACCACGAATTTACTTACTGAGGCAGAGAGAATCAGAGTTTCTGATTTACGCGCGTCTGCCTTTTTGGCCACTCTCTCTCTCTCAAAGCTGTTATAACGCTCGGCCGTACTCAGGCCCTTGCTAAGCTTCGTAGTAAAATAAGTTAAGGGGCCAACTCAAATTGAACCTTGATAGCTTCGGCTATACTTGTTTAGTTAATCTTAGTTTTAGTTTAATTCTTAGTCTTTTAAGTTCAAGTCCAAGTGCTGGCTTTGCTTGTACACTCCCAGGCGGAGTTTTGTTAGATCTTATTGGAATAATAAAGGGTTAGTTACCCTTCTATCTTGTTGTTTCTTGTCACCGAACGCAAACGATTATTCGCTTATCAGTTCTTAGATTCCTCACTTCCAACATTAACTTAGAATTCCAAAGTGAGGTACTCTACAAGGTGTATAAAGTAACAGCCCTCCACGTGGTGCACCCTGGTAATGTAAAATCTGCTACTGCGACTGCCGCTCTCCTCGAATCTTCTTTTGTGATGCGTTTGGTTTGCCAGTATAGGTTACTAAATTATATTCTCACAAAATAGACTACAACTATGAGTATTAACAAGCAGGGTTATAAGTTAGAATTGTAATAACGCTACGTAACATAATGGGCAAGAAAAATTGAATGTCAGGAAGCAAATTATACATTCTTAATTGAAAGTTGAATATTTTTTCTTGGTATTAGATTATTAAAGAAGAATTTACTAATATATGCATGCATTATTATCAATAAACTATATTTTACTGCGCACAGTAATTTCAAATGAAACTTAACAGCAAATGTCAAAGTATTTAACTACACTTCAAATCTGTTTCCCTGTTCTAACCAAGAAGATTAATATTAAATTTCTATAGCGATCTTAAGCAAAAAATGCTTATCTTTCTTCCCAAGAAATTCTATTCTATAAAATTCAGTTTTCAACATTCCTGTAGTATCAGTTTCCATATCCATCATATTTTATTCTTTGCTACAAATCAATAAGGTCTAGACTCCGAAGATCCATTGCTATTATCATTCCTAATCATTCCGTTATTCATCTTTTATAGACTCGTTTATTACTCCTCATTTTCAAACGCATATTTATTCATAAATCTGTTATCTATCGAAATACAGTTTTCACAATTAGAATAAAATTGATTAAATTATTAGTTTAATACACTTTTGTGCGCGTAACAGTATACGAATTACCTTGCTAACGTTACTTGTATTCGATTTCGAATCTAGTTCTATGCAACTAGAAGATATTCTATCTAATCATCTAATCACTAATATAAACTCTTTTTTAATTTCTGTTGATTTCTTTTTCGCTTTTCTAATCTATATTTGAGTAAAAATGTACTCATGGTTTTGTCTGTGCGAGCAAATTCGTCACCTCTACCGAAATCTTCCCCTACCAAAATCATCGATCATTCTCACCGAAATCTTATACTATAAGCAAGGAATTTCTATATGAAGTATATGTCTGAGCTTCAATTTTGTCTAGTATATCTTTGCTCTCGTTTGCGTACTGGTTTTATTTCCAGTTGCAAAAGGAACAATTCGGATAAAAGCACATAAAAGGAAAAGAATGCAAGGTATTGGAGCAGAGCAAAAAGGAACATAAAAATGGCATTAGAGATTGGAACTTCTTAAGATGTTTTGCTTCCCAATACAGAGCTTCTATCGAAGTCTTCAAAGTAGTGCATTTAAGAAAGTCGTTATGTGACATTTTGCTTCCTAATACCTAGATACTGTTGCAGTCTTCAAAAAGGTAGTCTATTTATCAATTTAAAACGTACACAGATGGGTTCAGAAAAATTTTCAAGCGCAAATGTATAAGCTAATTCAGTAACGTTATAAGGATATGATTGGCTTTATTAATCAGTTATTTTATGTTAAATTGATTGCTGTCTTTCTCGCTTCCAGTTTTCTGCAAGACTGAAAATTTCGAAGCTCGCGTGTATTCCAGTTCAAGTTTATTCCAAGAGAGAAAGGTTTTAAAAGATAGAATTCGAGCGTGTTTCACCTGTCGCGTTTGATAACTGATTCTCTTGAGAGTAGTATTCTGCGCTGCTGCGTTGCTCTCGCCATTAGGCTTATCACGTCGACTTTAGGTCAGAATCAACTTGCGTCTTTCTTTGCCTATATTGGGATAACTTACTTAGTTAAGTCAAATTCATTACTTTTGCTTTAAGCCATAAAAGTTGGCTGTACTGTAAGCACGAGCACTGCCTTCTGTTAAACAACTTTTGTTTAAATAAAAGGGTCTTTTACACCATTTCTCAGTATATGTGGTACTTCACAAGACATAGTGATAAGTCACTTTAAGTCTTGGAGATTTTGTACATTTGATGCTACAAAAGAACACAAAACTCCACACTGTTAAAAGTACAAAGAGGGAATGCTTTCCACAGGTTTGAGGTTTTACTTTGTTTGCAATATTATTATGATTATTTCAAATGAGGAATTTTTTGGCAACCAGTCTGACTGCATGAAAAAAATGTTGCAACACTGTTGGACTGTTTCACTCTTATACAGGCATTAGGTTTATTTTTAAAAAGGAAACACAAAAAAATATTATTGACCTCGCAGGGACTGAAACATCTTGCCTCCCTATCTGCTATCCAGACACTACGAAGGCACGTGGTAAGGAAGGAGAAAAATCTCTTACATGTTTTCCCATTTAAAGAGAATCTGGGCAAAAGGCGATCCACGTCGTCAAATACAGATGGTGACCAATTATCGTCAACTATTTATATAATTTTAGTTCAGGTGGCACTTGTAGAGTCATTAGGTTTGTCAAAGCAGGAAATGTGAAACGTGTGCAGTGCCTTCTTGGTGATTCGAACTCTGAACTTGCGGATTTGCTAGCCGAACGCGCTTCCAGTTATACTGCAATGGTACCCGGTAAGGCAGGAGGAAACTCCTTTACAACCTCTCTTTGTAAGCTCATTTTTCTGATCACTCCCATAATATCCCCAGTGTCCTGAGACTCACTGAAAAACAATTTACATTTCAGTTTCTTCATAGATGCAGATAAATTTCCGTTATTAAAGAATTTCAGCCAACACCGGTAATTTAGTAAAAGAAAAGACGGAAAGGTAAGTTTTGAATCCGATAACTGTTTTACCTTATTAGATTTATGACTCAAATTGGATAATTGTTAATAGAAATAATAGAAAAATAGATGGTTCGCATCTCACCATCAAAACCAGTTTCAAATTTACAGCAAGAATAAGTCCAGTATACGCTGCTGCAGTATTGGCAAAATCAGATGGGAATCGTTTATAAAGATGTAAATCTACTGAATGCTTGGATATTCAGAGTCGATGGCAACAAAAATCAATGTTTCAGGATCTGAATCTGTTTTAAAGCATTTTTAAAAGAGATTTTGCCCTTGAAAATTTAGATTAAACTGGGCAATTTGCAATATAAAGGACTTCTACATTACGGAATAATTATAAACCGTGCTCTACAATGTAAACGTTTTGTCTACAAAAACAAAATATTAAAACTCTTCGAAGAAAACGGTATTATACTCCTTAATTTCTCATATAAAACAAGTATCGTATCCAAAACACATTACTAACTTCTAACAGTTTCCTTGTAGGGTTTATATTTATTTTAACTAACATTTATTTTAAGTTTAAACTATCTTTCCTTTCAAGCCTTACTTTCCCCTGGAATTGCCAATGCCAGAGTATGTAAATTTTAGTAGAACGTGCAAAGTATTCAAATTGTCAGCGGAAGTAATTTGAGTTAAATAGAAGGGAAACGAGTTTGTAGGTGTGCTTTCTTGCTTCACGAGCGTGAAGGTTGCTAGGTAGAAATTGAAGAACCGCGCGTTTCGGCCTGTGTGCTTGCCTCGGCAGATAGTTGAATCTTTCAACTTAATATTCAGAAAGTTTGCTGAAATATCAGCTGTATCTTAGAACGCGGTTAGGTTAGTTACGTTTAGAGAGCCTCGTAGGTAGTAACTTGTTATTATTCATTTTTAGTTTCTTATTTTTATTTTACCGCTGGGTCGGCGTAGTTTGTGAGCGTCAAGTGCACGCATCTGTAACTTCTAAAGTGGAATAAAAAGGGAGTTAAACCCTTCTTAAGAGTTTTGTGTACTTTGCAGTTCATAGCAGTCACTACTATTGTTGCTTGTAGGTTGGGGCCGCGCAACACCACATCCTCATACACATTATGTTCCCTTCTGGTAATTATATTTAGATAAATTTGTCATTTGTTAAGAAAACCATGGAGCCTGTCGAAGAATAAAATGTATGCAAGTATTAAAAAAATCTAAACACACTACTCTATGGAGCTTATAATTCTCTATCGAATAACATAAGCTTTGCCGAAATATCTTATTTTTCCCTCAAAATTTTCACTTAATAAACGCCAGGACTTATGGGCTAGCCCAATATTATTTTCCTGACATCAGGTTTTCAAGACTCATTTCTTCATCAAGCTTACGTTAAATTACCAAAAATCACCTCAGTAAGGGTAAAGACTGTCGGACGACTTATTGTTCCGTTTACCCTCCAACTAAATGTATCTAAAAGTATAGGCTTAAGATAAAAGCAATTTATTAATACGTTAACCTGACGATTACACAAACTTAAGAGATTAACAGAAAATAAATTCCGTTATTTGCGGTTAATTCATAACAAATTCAATTAAATACAAAATATAAAATCAATGCGCCGTGTTAAACGTTCGCCATGCTCTATGTGTTTGCGAAGCGGTTGCAGTTATCCCCATATTAATCCAACTAATAAAATTCAACCAGCAGGCAAACTAAACAGACTGACAGGCAACTTGTGCTAAAAATCTTTCGCTTCCTATTGCTTTTGCCATTTGTACGATTTCCCTAGTTTCATTTTCAATCAGTGCAAATCCTGTAAAATTGTCGACAATTTCCGGTCACGACTGATGCTATCAAGTATTCGTAGTTGATGAATTTACTTGTTCCCATGCGAGTTTAATCACTTATGCAGTATCTTATGTTGAGTTGCTTCCAGAATGTCATTAGTGTCTCGTTCTCTCCTTCATTTTGCGTTTTATTGGTAGAAATATAAACGTGCCTGACATAATAGGCTTTGAATATTTTTATGATTCCTGGATCCAATGGTTGTATTAAGGAAGCGGTATTCTGTGTGAGAAATAAAACCTCTGTATTTGGATGCAATGTTGTGAGGAATTCAGCAATGTGTCCTGGAACATTATGGAGAATTGGGAGAAATTTAACACTCAGGTTTTGCTGTTTTAAGTAGTGTTTGACTTTGTTTTGCTGTTTTAAGTAACGCTTGTTTAAGCAATTTAACCCTTTTGGGACGAAAGCCGCAAACGGGCACTAAAGCAGACTGTTTCTTTCTCTTTGTCTAAATTCAAGAACTAGTCCGGGGAGAGATGACGAAACCAGAAGTGAAAGTAAAGTCAAAATAATAAGATTTTTGTATTAATAAGCATAAACTTGTTATTATTTATTAAACTTCAGTCTAGAAAACTAAATTATCAGTCAATAAAAGGTAGTTTATACCTTTAATTAAGCATACGACTGTAAAAGAATCTTTAACAGAGATATCAAATAACCTTAACTAGTAACTGACCCCTGAATCAGGAGCATTTGAAGTTTAAAAACATTTTAAATTCTTCTTCAAAAAGTAAAAAGTCTTTTACTCAAGATTTCTACAGTCATTGCTTCAAGACTAAAACCAGTTCAAAAGTTTTATTCAATGCCATTTTTGGAAGTATGAAAACGGGATTATCTCTCCAAATTGAAACGTATCAGGATTTAAAATATACGTAACGAAATAGATTATGTCTGTTATCCAAGGCAGTTCTTTTATAACTTTACTTAAATTGTGTAACTTACTTATTTTAGAATTGTAATCCTGGAATCCTACTTACTCAGCAGAAACTCACATCCGATAAGAAAAAAGTTTAGCAAATTTATTATCACTTTCTTCCCTGTATTTTCCAAGAACGCTAGTGAAGATAAGAAGTTTATTATTCAACGTAATATTTGCATTGTCTTCCTGAGCTATTTGCAAGCATATGTCACTGATTTTCATTTATTGCGTTTACTCGAAAATAAGACATCATTATATCTTAAAGAAGTTTTTAATAACTAAACATGTAAGTGAATTTTTGATAAGATCATTATTCTGATAGAATTTATTTGCTTTTATTTGCTTCTTATTATAGTGAACAGCAAGGCTAATTGACCTAACTAACAAAGTATTTTACAACGGTTACTTGTTTTCAGGTATGCAATAACCAGTATGATGGATGCACACTTGAAATTGCTTAATTATGCATGTTTATTATAATTAGTGAAGTTACGTACTTTATATATACAGTAATTAACTGTGTGCTATATTTACTCCCGTGTAAAGTAAAAGAAGTATCATAATCGCAAAAAATCTGGGTTAGCGGTTTCAACGGAAATATCCGTTTTGACCATTCTCGAATCCATTTTAGCCATTTTTTTAACTGACGTAAGGACGTATCTACGTAATGACAGAATAAAGGACTCTTTATTACAAAATGGATTGTAAAATGCCTCTAAATGGATTTTTCGTGATGTCGGTACGTATGTACGTACATACGTATGTCTGTATCCAGCATATCTCACAAACAATCATCCGCATAACTCAGAAACATTTTGCATATGAGGCGGTGCTATAACATATAATTGTGCCCCTCTCTTTTTTATTGCAATCGGCAGCAACGAAAGGATATATATATATATATAATATATTCGAACCCGCAGCAATTGCGCATTTGGTCTTAGTTTCAAACTTAGATTTTGAAATCTTTTCAAAAAGCTTTGACTGATGACTTTTGAAATTGTATATATGTATATGTATGTATATATGAGACCTTTATATTCATAAATTTTAAATCATTTTTAATCTTAGTTTTATATAAGCAACATCATGACACAGCAGCAGAACCCATAGTCTCCAATTTCCACTCTAGATACACACCAAACCCACTCACAAACAGCATTTTTCCAATCCTTGCGTCGGAAGTTTTTAACTACATTAATAATCTGAAATCCAACAAGAAAAGCTCTGGCTTAGACAAAGTCACAAACAAAACGGTAAAATGTATATCTTCAATCTCTTTCTGAAATGTAAACACTTTCCTGGGGTATGGAAAACGGATTCCATAAACGGATCCTGAAGCCTAATAAATCAGCCAGCGATTCAGGATCGTATATACCAATTATTCTGTTACCCTACTTGACTAAATGGATACTGCCATTCTTACAAGAATCAGGGATCAATGTGGATGCCAACAACAGCTTCTTTGGATATCCTTTCCACATCTTGCCAGCTCTATAGAGTGGTGGTGCACATCTCGGTTCTGTATTACGCCCCACATACTTGAGACACTAGCAATGTATGTTGAGGCTACAGCGATCCTTGCACAAAATGCATTTCTTAATACAGTCATTCAACACCTTCAGAATCGCATACACGCATTGGAGACCTGGCTCAGAAAATGGAAATTACAAATTAATGTAGACAAGAGCATTGCTATCTTATTCAGACGGAAAAATTGATTCAGATTAATATGATTTTGCAGTTTTATGGTACAACGCTGCTATGGACCAAGCAAGTCTCTTATCTTTGCCTGATCCTCACATATTCTCTCATATGCCCCCTCACACGCATTATCATAACATTCTATCCAGAAGTTTCGAGTTAGTAAAGCCAGTCTTTTCTCCTAATAACCGTAATTGCTTGAAACATTGTTTTGTCTATCGATAACAAGTTATTCATTGATGAATCCATTTTGCGTCCCATGTTATGGTATGCCTGTCCAGTCTGGGTTTACTCATGTAAGTCTATTAGAAAGCAATTACAAACCACACAGAAACTGTGTTTTGAGGCAGATAATGGACTCAAAGGGATATATCACGAACAATAGAATTCAGGAAGAGCTAAATAATTGTTTAGCTCAGAACGTTTTATTATCTAGCAAGAAACTTTTATTTAAAATTAAGAAATCTTAATAATACTGAACTCAAAATATATAATTATTGCTTTAAAGATATTAACAACAATAATAAGCCTATAGCCATTTTAAATCCACATTTTATTACTGAAACTTAATGCATTTTTCTTACTTTATTCTTTATGTATTGTTTTTGTATTTCTAATGTAATGTCCCTTCTACTGTTTTTATCATTTATGCTCTAATTTGCAACACTGCATTTTTCATTTCGTACTCACTCTTTAAGTGCTAATGTTTACATATATTTATTTATTTATTTATTTATTTATTTATATGTGTATTTATGTATATGCATATACATTATTTGTATAACTCTAGTTATTTTGTTGACAATTTAGAAACATGTAACTTGTTATAGCAGGGACACTTTAATTTCAATTTTTATATATTTATTTGTATTACAAACACGTAATGTAAAAGAATATTTATGGCCATAAAACTATTTAAAATTTTGACTTTCTCATACAAATACTAAGGGCCAATTACCTCTTATGAGGAACATAGACTTTCCTGCGCAATTGCATTTAAGCATTCCACAGCCATCAGCAGGTAGTCACATTGATTGGCTTTAGAGGACTTGCCATTTTGTCAGTTTATTATTAGCCCAAAGGGGCTTTGTCCCTGAAGGACTATCGTTTTCGTTTTGCGTTGAAATCTTTAAAAGGCTGTTTCACTTTTCAAATCATTGCCACCAAATACTGTTTCCCTGTATTATATTTGAAGAAATTAAATAATAAAGAATCTGCATAAATGTATATATGTTTCCCGCATTATGATAAAACAACGGTATCTAGAGCCATTCAGTTTTGAATGACGTAATCCTACTGCGAGTATGGGCATCTGAAAGCCCAAATTTGAAAGTTGGAATTTGTTTTATGATCGATTTCATATTTTGTAAAACTTAACGAATTTTTTATTAACAAACACAACGATTTAAAAGCGAGCGATGGCAACACTCTACGTTGAAAAAAAAAACCTTTCTATCTCCTGAACTGTGTATCGGAAATTCTTAAGATATGCTCATTTTAAAATTATTTTGAGACATTGCTGTTGAACTGAATTTTTTGGTTTAAGTGCAGAGAACATGATATTTAATAAATAAAGGTATACAGAAAATCGTTAAAAAAACGCCTAATTTAAAATCTGAAACCTTTCAGATTTTTTGTTTGTTTGCTTGTTTCTCTATATTAAGTATTATTACAGTACAATAACAAAATCTGAATTTGCTTTATATTACGTATAATATAACTTTATCACTATAGCTTAGAAAAATTTGATTTCATGTTGATTTTACGAGACTTTTCAACTGACTATAAAATCCATTCTTCAGATTTCTTTCCATGAACCCTGAATCAAGGAGGTTAGAATACAGAAGAAATCAAGGAGGAGAATGCAGAAAGCCTCTCCCGTATGTCCCCTGCAATGAAAATGAAACCATGAAACGTCACAACACGATGTCACACGATGTAACACGATGTCATAACCGCTGTCATATACGGATTCCTGGTTACTTTTGTTTACATTCTAATAAGTGTTGTGTACATGCCAGTTACTCATCATTGAAAGTTTATAAGTCCCCCTCTCTAATTTAAATACTTGGTGATTTTTTATTTAGTATAACGGTCACAGTCCACTGTGTGGAAGTAGAGACACCAGTCCGCGAGGCAGACAAATTGAGCAAATGATTGAAGATCATTGCCTTTGTCTTCTGAATAATGGGCAGGATACATACTTCCATGAACCTTCGAAGACATTTCACCTTCTCGATCTTGTTCACCATCTCTGTTGCCGTTTTGCACATTTATTTTTGGGAATGATATGTAAAACAGCAATCATTATCCCAATTTTCTATCTCTCGCACGAAGAGAAATAAACCCCATGTCTAGATCCTCTCGGTTTATGGTTTATACTTGATAGGCCAGACTGGGAACTCCTTTTCCACTACAGAGCTCACAGAGAACATGGTAGAATATGTGGGTATTGATCATGCAGTGGAAGCAGTTACTAATGATATTATTCAGGCAGCTACGCTTTCTATTCTTAGAACATCAGAATAAACGCTAAAATATTCAAAACCATGGTGGAATCGTGACTGTCATGAAGCACTGAAAAACAGAGAAAAGCATAGCCACAAGGACTGCGAATAACTGTTTCAAATTTAGTTAGGTTTGGTTTATGTAGTAACAGCTAAGTCTCGAAGGTAGTAACGGCGAATCCTAAGGGCAATGATGTCTTCTTGGAGGGCTTTTAGCTCGTATACACGTTACACATAGGAGGTTTAGTAAAGTCTAGGAACATGAAAATGTGTAAATAGTACCATAAGAGAGATGTTTTTATTGTAAAACCTAGAAGACCAGTAAAAGTTTTAATGATATATTATGCCGAAAGATTCCTTTCTGAGCCTGAGTACTTTTATATTTGCTCTGAAATCAACGAAATTTTATTTTTGTATGTTTCGTAATCTTATCCGTACCCTACACGACGGCCGTGATAAGTCGCGACGTAACGTTGTTGACATTTCCTTGGCTTCATTTTTGTAATGTAATGCTTACTCGATCTGTTCGAACCTCCTTGCTCTGAACATTTTAAACGGTGGACACTACAAATTCGAGGTATTTTTAGAAATAAGTTTCAAAAATATTTCAAAACATTACAAATTTGTGTATTAGATATTTTCAACTGGAACTTTAATTCCAATTCCAAATAGTATAATATTTTGTTATTATATTCCTAAATTAAATTTCTGTATTTTTTAATATTCAATTATGAGAAGGTTCGTGAAACAAATGACGGGATATAGTGAAACCGAAACACTCTGTCCCTGAAGCACTTCATTTGATTTCTCATTACAATTCTAAATATTGTAAATATTCTACAAACTTTCCCTTTCTTTGCTAACAGTAATGTTTTCTTCTCAAAAGGCTTTTCTCTCACCAAGCTTTTCTTTTTCTTTGATAAAATATAAAATATGAAACAAAATTTTTTAACTTAATGGGAATCGATTGGCAATAAAATTTTTAAAACAAATAAAATGGGTTTAAATTCATAAATTTTAATTAAACACATCCCCGATTGAAAAATACGTTTTGCACCATTTTGCGAAACCCTGCAGCGTGTTCGCCATTCTTTCCCTGCACTTTCTCTTCACTGCGAAATCTTTAGCCTTAGTCGCTCCTCAGGATTAACGCAAAGACTTTTCGGCTATAAATACGACCGCCGTTGGAGCGCATTACTTTTTATCGACAGCTGCTATTTGAGTAAACTAAGTCTCTCGTTTTGCTTTCTTTCTTTGTTTCCTAAAATGTAAACCTTCGTATATCGAAATTGTGAGCGCATTTAGCATCCTAGTGTGGTACCAGTTTAAGTAGAAATGTACTTCTGAATAATGGTTTCTGATCAAAATAAAAATGAATTTTTTAATCATGAAGCCAGCTGTGATTTTCCCTCCAGCCGTCATCTTTCAGCCATCAGTCAATAGTAATGCCTTTCAGCCATGACTAAACAGTGAATTGGTTTCATCTTCCGCAAAACCTACCACATCATATACATAACCATCCCATTTATACGGCTTAAAATCCTTACCCAGCCTTTATTTTCGCAATCTTCCTCACAGACATATACCTCCAACTAGAAAAGTGTTTTTAATAACGAAAATTCTCTTGTTTTGACAATATCAAATAAAAAAATAATTAATATTGGACAAAATTATGAAAATACAAAAATGTAAGTTTGATTCCCATACACAAAAATTCCCTGGCATATTTAATTTCAAAATTTGCAAGTTTTTATGTCATTTTCAACTTACTGTAAAAGATGGGTTAATTAATTCAGAATAATAAGAGGAAATACGTTTAAATGAAAGGCATCCAAAAATTTGCATAATTTAACAGGCTTTAAAAGCAAGTCATATGGTGTCCATATCAGATTTTTTTTATTTAAATAATATAATTATTTAGCATTAGTTTGATAAATAAACTCTCACCTCTCAATCCGCAATTCCTTTTATTAGAATGTTCGAATGTAAGATCAGCCATATTTTAGAACAGAAATATACCAAGAAAGAGGTTTTGCATTTACAAAAATAAGATATTTATTTATTTGGTGTATAATGTATATGCAACATTTTGTTCTGTAAGTGGCACATAAGTTTTGTTGTTTATTATTCTCGTTACAGACCTCTTATGTCACCAAATGTCACCCCTTGGAAATATGTAAGAGAGCAGATGCTTATATAAGCCCACAGATCTAAGCGAATTTAAAAAGCATATTTATACTGCTTTCGAAATATCACATCCTGACACTGTAACAAAAGGAAATCAGATTGCACATTTTTAAATAAAATTTTAATATTTTTCTTTTACATTAGCGTGTTACTTATAATTCTCTTTTGTTAGTCCAAAGGGGAAATTTGCCCTGAAGGACTATCAATTTCGTTTTGGCATTTTGCGTTGAAAACTATAAACGGCAAATCACTTTTCAAATTGATGCCACCCAATATTATCGCCCTGTATTATATTTAAAGAAATTAAATAATGAAGAATCTGCATGAATGTGTGTATGTTTCTCTCGCATTGTGATAAAACGACGGTACCTAGAGCCATCAAAATTTGAATAACGTAATCTTCCATAGAATATGGGCATGTGGAAGCCCTAATCTGAATTTGAAATTTGCTTTTTTATCAATTCCATATTTTGTAACGCTTCAACGAATTCTAGATTTAAAAAAAAACTAAACGATTTCAAAACGAGCAATCGCAACACTATACGGGAAAAAAATTTATTTCCAACGCGCAAGACTCTACATCGGAAATTCTAAAGCTATGCTCATTTTAAAATTATTTTGCGGTATTGCTGTTTAACTGAATTTTATTGTTTGAGTACGTAGAACATAATATTTAACAAATAAAGGTAACATACAAAACGTTAAAAAAAAAGCTCCATTGGACGTAATTTAAAATTTGAAACTTTTCAGATTTTTTTTTTAATTTTTAAAAATTATAAATATTTAAAAACAGGTAAATCTTTCTAAATGACCCTGTAATAATAACTAATTGACTAACGGTAACAAGCTTTCATTTCCCTTCTCTTTGCATCCGCCAATAATTTGGTTATTTATGAAAGTTATGAATATTTCGATATTAAAGTATCCATAGAAAATGAATAATTGGAAGCTATAAACTTTGAGTAAAAAATAACATCATCTTACAGGGAAAACGGGGATAGATTAAAAATTGCATAGCGTGCGTAATAGATATAGAAATTTCTCTGAAAACTATTGATTTGCATCCAATGAACATAAATCATCTCATTCTTTTATCTAAATCATTGGGTTTCTGAACAAAACTGAAGGAAGCCATGGATTTTACTTGAGAAATCGAATCTTTGAGCATAAGAAATATGACTCAATTATGTTGATGCAAATGGTTTTATGATGTCAGAAGAACAAATGCTTAAAAAATAAACCCGGGTGTTGGAGTTGATAACGTCAACATCAGAACTCTTAAATTCTTGATTAATTTCCTGTATTTTAATATTATACATTATCTGGCGCTACTTGAAGTGCTTTCTGCTTGTGGTAAATATTTAAGCCAGGATCAAATACAAGAGATTAATGTCTGCTATCGGGTTTAGAATATTCAGATATCATGCTCAAAATCGATTCCTTTCACCTGCAGCGTTATAGTTGCATGTGGAAATAGCTTTCTTTTATAACAATAACTTCTTGCCTTTAGAAAAAGTGTCATGCAAAAGACTTTAAGCCGAAATTTATCCCACTTTATTTATATCATTAAAAAAAACTGAAAGGTTTCAGATTTTAAATTACGTCCAAATGGGGCGTTTTTTAACGTTTTGTGTGCTACCTTTATTTATTAAACATCACGTTCTACGTACTCGAACCAAAAAATTCAGTTCAACAGCAATATCGCAAAATAATTTTAAAATGAGCATATCTTTAGAATTTCCTATACAGAGTCTCGCGCGCTGGAGATAATTTTTTTTTTTTTTTCCATATAGTGTTGCCATTGCTTACTTTGAAATCGTTTAATCTGTTAATCAAAAATTCGTTGAAGTGTTACAAAATATGAAATCGATAATAAAACAAATTTCAAATTCAAATTAGAGCTTCCACATGCCCGTATTCTATGGAAGATTACGTTATTCCAATTTTGATGGCTCTAGGTACCGTTGTTTAATCACAATGCGAGAAACATACATACATTCATGCAGATTCTTCATTATTTAATTTCTTTAAATATAATTCAGGGCTATTATACTTGGTGACAGCCCTTTGAAAAGTGAAACAACGATTATCCTGAATCGACGCAAAATGCCAAAACGAAATTGATAGTCCTTCTGGGCAAATTGCCCCTTTGGACTAATAACTGGGAAGATTTTATTTACTCATTTACTTATTTATGTAAAACTGATTAATTTAAATGAATAAGTGATTCAGTGTTTCAGAAAGATGGAAAATATCGAGTCACAAAATTGTTAAAACACTATTTTTAATTTTATCATATTTTATTCTAGCTATTATGTTGAATCAGAATAATGGTCGAAGTGAGACTGCTGAGGAGGCCAGAGAATTCTTTGGAGGACGAGTTTAGGGCGAGTTGCCCATTTTTTTAAGTTGATTAATTAGTTTATTTGGTACTTTTCTGTTTCGCCGGCGCAAATCTCGCCAAGCAGACTTTATTAGCAACAACATACAGTATGCACATAAAAAATGTTAACAAATGTTAGGTCTAAGAATTTTTTATTTTAAAGGCATAAACATTTTAATATCGATTAAAATTTTGTAAAAATCCAATAAATAAAGACAACGAATTTGTAAAAAGACATTAATTTAAGAATTTACTGTGCTTTCATGCTTCAACATCCTGATTCGCCGGTTCATATCACGTGACCCCAAGTGATCTCATCTCATGTAAACCCCGCTACAAAAATCTAATTCTCTCAGTAATTATCTACATTAATTTCAAGTTAAATCTTAATTTGGAATACAAATTTAAATGAAAGAATTATTTCAATTCGTACGAACAGCTTACTCTAATTATGTAAAACCTCAGTGCTTTACTTCGCTAGTGCATTCTCATTAGAATTGATGAATTTAACCCTTGACTTTTCTATATTTTCGGCTTCGGGTAAGTGGTGTGATTGCATCCTAATTCACTTAATTACCGCGAATGGCATAAAATTGAACCATCTGGTAAAAATTCTATGTAATTGTATGCCAGTATTGAAAGAAAGTTGCGACTTGTTTTGAAAGTGAGGCGTAAAAGGTTACCATGGACAATATTCCGTTTGGCATCAGTTGTACCATTATTAGCGACTTTATCGCCTGCGCCGGCAAAACGGAAAAGTACCGTTTATTTGTTTCTTTGATTGCTCCTTAGTTTTACCAGTTTGCCAGTATTAGCGGTACGGTTTATATGTTTAGGTTTAGGTGTAGGTTTACTCATTTACTTTAGACTTTTAATGCTATATGTATTTATTATAACTAGTAACCTTAAATAAAAAATATGAAATTCACATACGTTTCAATGAAACTACAATACAGTCGATTTTTTAATGACTATGAGAATCTTTTCTCGGTATGAAAACGTGATGGGTAGAAGCTATTGAGATTTGGTTTGACTAAATGGCAAGTAAAATCCTATAAAGTCTCCTTATTCTCTTAGGTAGCACACAAGTTGGACGCTGTCTAGAAGACGAAGTAACGAATTCTTGCTATGTCTTTGAGAATAAATACTGCAGAAGAAAGATTTTAAATAACATGTTTATTAAAACTAAATTAACACAGATGCATGCACTTGGTGCTCACGAATCACCACCACTTGTGGCTAACGTAATTTAATCAGAAAGTAAGAATGTAACAAATGAGATATCTAATGACTGGCCTCTTAGTTTCTGCAAAGCCGAGCCAAGAAATATCAGTATAAGGTGAGAGGTGTCTAATACCGATTACAGAGCTAAATTCAAACACGCTGCATAAACTCGGAACTAAGTCCGCTACTACAACTCTCGAACTCTTGAAACGCAGCTTAAATACTGCTTCTGAAAAACCTTTAGATTAGCATACTAAGTCATTTAAAATTTACATGACAAAGCATCAGCATTCCCGTGTGAATTCCTTTGCCACATTATTATGACATTGAATATGTCATTGAATATGTCACAGTCATGTTATACCGTTGTAACGCTAAGGCCCAACGAGACAGTTTAGCACAATGAGGGGCGCTTTGGGTCAAGTAGGTGAGGGGATTGTGATCAGACACAATCTGCACTTTGGCACCGAAAATGTGTCAAATTTTTTCAAGGCTTCGATGACACAAAATGCTTCTCGTTCGATGGTTGACCATCGTTGTTGACAGGGCGTTAATTTCTTGCTGAAAAATACTATGGGCATTTCTTTGCCATGTTCGTCGTTTTGAGCTAAACACGCTTCAATTGCGAAATCAGATGCATCCGTATAGAGTTGAAAGGGCTTGCTGATGTCCGGAGTATGCAGAAATGGCATTTTAATCAACTCTTCTTTAAGTTTGTTGAAAGCTGCTTCTTTTTCAGAGTCCCATGGAATATTATTTGGAACACTCTTCTTTGTAAGGTTTGTTAGAGGTAAAACAATCTCAGAAAAATTTGGGATATAATCCCTATAGTAGCTTGCTAGCCCTAAAAAACTTCTGACTTCTTTTTTAGTGGTAGGCTTAGACAGATTTCTGATGACTTCTACCTTCTCAGGATCTGGAGAGTGAGTGCCAGAACCTATTACATGTCCTAGAAACTTCACGTGACTCTTTTCGAAATCACACTTTTCTAGATTTGAGGTTAGACCTGCGTTTCTCAGTGTCTGAAACACTTGGTCGATGTGATAGAAGTGGCCATCCCAAGTTTCAGAAAATATTGCCACATCATCAATATATGAACGGCAGTAGTTCTTGTGGTTTGCAAGCACCTTATCCATCGATTTTTGGAAAGTACTTCCAGCATTTTTCAAGCCGAAAGGGAGAACTTTCCATTGATAATGGCCGGAATGAGTGATAAATGCTGTGTAGGATTTAGCTTCTTCTTTCATAGGAATTTGCCAATATCCCTTGGTTAAATCGAGAACTGTTATGAATTTGGCTTTCCCTATTTCGAATAGTAAATCTTTAGCAATCTTCATCGGATAGGCGTCCGGAATTGTAAAGCTATTTAAAAGCCTGAAGTCTATGCACAGTCTAACGCCGCCATTCTTTTTTGCAACACATACTATAGGATGTGCCCAGTCACTGTCACTGGGTTCTATAAGATCCCATTTTAACAGTTCTTTAACTTGACGATCGACTTCCTCTTGAAGTGAAACAGGAACACGGTAGGGCCTCAATCTTTTTGGATTACATTCATCTGTAACCTTGATGTCATGACCATAAACATTGGCTTGACCAGGTTTGCTACTGAAAGCATCTACATAAGATTTTAGTACTTTAAATAGTCCTTCCCGTTGGTAATATTTTAAGTCGCCTTTCAAATTTTGTAAATGTGTCCAGATATCATCAGCAGATTTATTCATAAGATCTGCTGGTACATAGTGGATATCTCCAAGCTCTTCATCTTGGTCAAAAATGATACCAACGTGATCTACACGAGCAATATAAGGCCTTAACTTATTTATATGGAGTTCTTTAATACTTCCGTTTTCCATTTCGATTTTGGCAGAGTGTGGCATGGTAAGTTTGATCACGGTAGCTGGTCCTTGCCACGTGTTGAGCAATTTATGTGATGATGATGGCATTAACACGAGGACTTTGTCCCCAACATCGAAAGTCTTTTCTTGAGAACGTAAATTGTATCTTGAAGTGTACACTTCTTGAGATATTTTGGAATTTGCTGATGCAATGTCATGAGCTTTTCTTAATTTTTCCAAAAGGTCTTGTAGATAATTTTCAATTGAACGGGAAGCTGTAACTGGAATGCTACGTTCACCTGTCCATATCTCTTTCAGCAAAGATAATGGTCCTGGTGGTATTCTTTCATATACCATCTGGAAGGGAGACAAACCAGTGGTGCTATGTGGCACTTCTCTGTAGGCAAACAGGAGATAGGGAAGATTCAAATCCCAGTTTCTGCCATGTTCTTGGATATTTTTGTTCATCATCTCTTTTAAGGTTCTATTCCAACGCTCGACAGCACCCATACTCTCGGGGTGTCCTGGAGTGGAGAATCGTGGAGACACACCAAGTAAGTTCTCAAAGGCTCGGGTGAATTTGACTGTGAAATTAGTTCCCTGGTCGGAACTTTTGGAAATCCAGTTTGAGTAAAAAGCCTCATCAAAACGTTGCATGTTGTTTTCGCACTTATGTCTTTGATGGGGGTGGCTTCTGCCCATCTGGTGCATAGGTCAACTGCACATATCACAAACCGATGACCTCTCCTGGATGGAGGTTCTAATGGCCCGATACAATCCACGCTCCATACTTCAAAGGGTGTTTCCGGTCTAACAATAGGCTGAATTGGGATTCAATCTTTGTACGTAACTGTTCTCCTCAATTGGCATTCTTTACAACTTTCACAGAATTTTTTAACATTTTGCTTAATAGTAGGCCAAAAGAATGAGTACTTCATTCGTTGAATTGTCTTTTTCTCACCGAGGTGGCCGGCAAGAGGAATTTCATGTGCCATTCTTAGGACTTCCCTTCTTTTTTCTAAAGGTAACACAACTTGCTTAATGTTTTCACCACAGATATATTCGGAATGAAGCAATATGCCATCATCGAAAGTATATGAATTTTGATTTTTATTTGCCCATTCAAAGGATTTTTTCAGAGTTTCGTCTTGTTCTTGATGTGTCTTGAATTCTAGTCTTACTTTAGTTCATTGTTTTCACAGACTCTATGTTTTCTTGGGAAATCTGATTAACATCAGCCAAATTTGTAGTATTATTTTTAACTGGTGAAGGTTTATCATCTGTCTCTTTGTACTCTACGGGGGATGCATCCCAATGACGATCACTGCTCCACAGTTCAATATTTCCACAAAGCGTTTCATAAGCTGAAGAACTCAATAGCAAGTCGATAACTAGCTTTTTTGAAACAGCACACGTAATGGACACTCTACCGTAGTGGAGTAATTTCGTTTTCACCAAAAGCAGAAGATATCTCTATTTTACTTTCTCCTTCGCATGGTATGTTGTCAACCAATTTCTCACGGACTACTGAAATTTGTGCTCCCGTGTATACGATTCCATTTAAAATAATATCTCCACATTTAACTTTGACAAGTTTTAATTCATCTATGTTTCTAGACACGTCCACTGATTTTGAGACAGGAATAGAGATCTTGGCAGTTAGCACTTCTGGTTTTTCTTTTTCTGAAAGGGGTACTTGTGTTTGTATTAAGTTGTTTTGTGCTGTTGCAGAAGCACTTCTTGGGATCCGATTTTTGGTACATAACTTAGATGTATGACCTTCTTTTCCACAATTATAGCAAGTTAGTTTAAAACTAGGCTTTTGTGGTTCGTCACTCTTACGGGATGGGTATACTCTTGGCGTGTTTTCAGCATACAGCGATTTCTTTCTGAAAGCTCTTTCTGGAAGTGGCGAATGAGGTTGCCATTTTTTATTAGTTCTGTCTGCTGATGGATTACCACCAGTCCGTTTTGAGATATTACGAACACTGTCATATTCGTCAAGTTTATCAGCTAATTTGGTTGGAGAAACAAACTTCGCCCAGTCGTCAAGAAGATGGTCTCTTATTTCATAGGGTACTCTTTTCTTTATTTGGTCAGTAATAATCAAGTCTTTTAACGCGGCAAAATTTGTGATTTCAAGACCATTGATCCATTCTTCAAAATGACTTGTAATTTCGTAGCAAAAATCTCTCTGTGATTTTTCAGCGCTCTTTTGGTGCATCACATTTTTTTTCTAAAGCTTTCAGGATTTAATTTCAATCTCTTCAATAAAATGGCCTTAATGTACTCATAATCTTCAAAATTTTCTTCAGATTCCCTACCAATTAATTGAATGATTTCAGAAGTCAATAAACATGAAATCCAATCTTTAGGATCAATCTTTGTCCTTTTAGCTTGTCTTTCAAATAAGGATAAATAAATCACAATATCATCGTGTCTTAAACTGAATTTGGGAATAAGCTTAATTAAATCAAAATTATGATGTCCATTTTCATTTGTTGGTGGAATTTGTGTTATTCGAACACGAGATTCAATTTCGAGTTTCCTCAATTCAAATTCCATTTGCTCTCTTTTCTGCTGTGATTCTAATTCTTCTTTCCTTCGTTGTTCCTCAATCTCTTCTTTCCTTCGCTGTTCCTCAAGCTCTTCTTTCCTTCGCTGTTCCTCAATCTCTTCTTTCTTTCGCTGTTCCTCAATCTCTTCTTTCCTTCGCTGTTCCTCAATCTCTTCTTTCTCCTTTCTTCGCTGTTCCTCTTCTTTTCTTTTCCTCTCTTCAATAATCGTTAAAAAACACTTCTTTAGCAAATGCTTCATCATATGTATCACTTTGAATTATTTCATTTTTTATTGCCACGATTTTCATACTTGGATCTACTGGAATTTCTAATTCAGCAGCTAAAACCAACAAATCCTCTTTTTTCCCACGTCCCATAAAAGCCATGTCTCGATTTTAAATAAACCTTATTCTTTGCAAATTTAATTAAAAAAACTAATTTCTTGTTAATGCGTCCTTCAATTTATCCTTAGCATTAGTTAAAGTATGAACTCCCTGATTGCGGTTTTCTCTTTCTTTGGGGAAACAAAAAAAAAAATCGTTTCTATGTGTAACACTGTAGCAGTTGGCTGTCGCCAAGTACTGATTTCTGATTTTATTCAGTCAATAGACTCTTAGTTTTATAAAAAGCAATTTTTTTTCTTTTCTATTTAAATATAATTCACAATGAATTTAATTTTATTCGGCACGAAAATCAATCAGTGGAATCAATACTTAATGTGTTGTTCACCTACTCTGGCGAGTCAAACGAAATTACATTTGAACACTGGCGTATTCGTTACTTTGAGAAGTAAATAAACTAAGATTCCATGACGGAAACAATAATTAACTTTTCATAATCTTAATTAATTATTTTACGTTTACAAGGTAAATTGAGCTCTCACCAGAGTTATTTTGGTTCGTAATTATATGCGGGGAAACCACGATCCTGCCGGCTGCGCCAGTAAAAATCCTTTCCTTATTTCAATATAATAGATATTGAACCTTGTAGGAAGAACAAAGATAAATTTTCAGAATGAACAAAATACTTTTATTTGAATTTTAAAACAGAACCAAAAAAATAAATGTTGCAGCTCTTAACTATCAAAATTTTAAATTCTTAACTACTACAGTTAAAACTCTTACAACTATTAAAATACTAAAATTTAAACTCTATAAACAAAATATATAAGAATCTTCCGAATCCTCTTCTTGTTGCCACACCGTAAAATGCAAGTTCTTGTCCTATTATTTATATTTCACGTTCTCTTTAAGTCACAATCTTTACAAGTTATGATCTTTACAAGTCACGATCTTTACAAGTCATGATCTTTACAAGTCACGGTTTTTACACTCACTGTTTGCAAATTATCAATAATTTTTATTACTAATACCCTCTGGGGACCAGCGCTTTTATTAGATTACCAATCTGTATATCTCTTATAATGAAAACGTGAAGGTAAGGTGATGTGTTTCAGATGAAAACAGAGCACGTAGGGAGCAAAACATTTATTTGTTACGAAACCTAAGACAAATTTATTACCCTAAATCAGATGATTACATATTTGAACATGAACTTATTAAGTAAATAGAAAAAATCTGATGTGTTACACCACATCACTTCTTTGTACGGAATATTAAGTTATACCCATTGTTTCCTGCATATGGTTTAAAATTATTTCCTCGAATTTCATTAGAAATAGATTTCTCATTCAGTTAATTCAGGTCTCATTTCACGACAAGACAAAAATACGTAAAAACTCAAAAGATCTTCACTAAAACAGAAAAACATAAAACACCACACACAGTTAAAACAATTTTTAAAAAAGGTTTACCATTAAAATTAAAGTTTTTACGCAAAAACAAACAATTCGGCCAGCAGGCAAGCGAAATTACGTCCAAGCAGAGCAAAGAGAGAAAAGCTGAAGTGCGTAGTTATGCAAGAGGAACACACAAAGAGGAAAGTTTTGGTTTGAGTTAAAAAGCTTCAGTTTCCAATTATTCTGTCATCAGCGCTTTGCAGGCAATTCAAAAAAGAAAGATCTAGAAATGACGCAATCGAGAGAAGTTATTACGATTTTTAGAACCGAAAGAGAGAATTAAAGAGTTATCTTTAGTTTAAATTAGAATTTTGATTCGAATAGTTTTTATCTTACATATTTGATGCGGCGGATTGCAACCAAAAAGGGAGGTGCACAACTACATGTTATAGCAGGCCTGTATACAAAATTTCAACATTCTGAGACTACTCGTTCCCAGTTATGTGAGATACTTATATACATACGTATGTACAGACGCCACGGAAAAAAATCTCTTTTTAATCCATTTTAAATCAGTTTTAAAATTCTTTCGGGGGGAAAAGAGTCCTTTATTCTGTCCTTACGTACAGATATCACGCAAAAACATCCTTAAATTGCATTCAATATCAGTCAAAATGGATATTTTCGTTGAAATATAATATCCGGAATTTTTCGCGAATACAGTACTTCCTTTACTTCGTACAATTAGAAAGGGTAAACTTATATAATGTTGCCATTTCTCTAAATATAAAATGTAACTTAAATACAACATTTCCCCTTCACAATTATAATGAAGTAGCATGCGCACGATTACATTTAAATACAAGATACTATTCAGATATTGGCGCAAATAACTCAGAAGATTGCAGTTCCTGCACTTCCTGGTAGAAATGGCACTGTGCTAGAACACTAGAACTGACACATATCTTATTTGAATGTTTGATAAATGCAAACAAATTTTATGCGAATATAAAGTAAAAACGGATGTGGTGTAATTATAAAACAACTTAAAGTGTGGAAGAATAAAGTAAACATAAAAGGAATTGTTTTTTTATTAAAAACGAATAATATGCAAGGAAACACTCAGCATCAAATTTTAGAGAGTATATTTTAATTAATTTGTAAGTTTTATTTAATTTACACAACTGTTATCTTATGTTTGGAATCTTCACTGTCACTTCTCTCTTTACGTTTTCCCGCCAAAATGCAAATTAACTCTCCTGCATTTAAGTGAGGGTTTGAGAGTATTAAGGCAGAGCTTGTTCTGCCGTTTGAAGGGCACGTATTAGTTTTGAGGATTATAGGAAAAAGTTTCTGTCTTCGACGTTCCTTCCTGCCGATAGTTTTAATTCCCATTTGTGTTGTCCGAGCCAACTTCGATTGAATTGCTATATATAGCCTTTGCCTATTATATATTTAAATTTAAGTTTACATCTGAATTTCTACCTTTGAGTTCTCGCCATAAGTACTAGTGAACTTTCTAAGCACATGGAATGCCTTCTGTTCATCTTCCTGAGTTTGAAATAAAAGGCTCTTATACTCATCTCAATTTCTGTACTTTAATTTTAAACATAGCTATAGGTCGCTTTAAGTCTAAAATAAGATTAAGTCACAATTTACAGTAGTAAAAGGAGTTAAACCTTATAAATTAAAGGAAATTTTTATTTGTAATTCTGCTTAGTCAAATAAGATGAATAAGAGCTTCCCTTTTATTAAGGGATCTATCTACTGATGACAAAGCGGCACATTTTATCGATGAACTGAATAGTTTAACCATCCGGAAATATCCTAGTGCTTCCTTAATACCTTTTTAAATAGTTTAAGTAAATCTAAAAAGGATTTGAAGTCATTAAAAGCTGTCAGAATCTAGAAGTTTAAAGTGAGCTGATGGCGGGAACGTGGTCGAGTTTCTTTTAGTTGGGCAAGTATAGTATATTCTTTGGTGGGATTTTGTCGAGTGTGGTGAATTCTTTTAAAGGTCAGTATAACTGGAGCTAGTTTCATAATTTAATTACTGGAGTTTCATAATGCTTTAACTTCATAATACTTTACAAAGAGCTTAACTCGGAAGTGCAACCTTTACAAATATCAATGATGAAAATAGTAAAAGATAATATTATTAAAATTTTGTAAAAAAGTTATCACTTTTCATTATACTGTGTAAAAGCTCTTCGTATGTCAATATCCCTAAAAGCAAACATGATATGCAAAAATATTCCTTAAATCACATATGCTAAGATTAACTTATCTTTTGGTTTGGTTTAGTATGGTTTGATTTATTTGATTATGGCAAAGCATTCGAGGACTATCTGCCTAAAGGGATGCCTTCATGGAGAACTTTCTAAGAGAAATTGGCTCGTATATTCATTACACATGGGGAAAACCACGAAAACGCCCCTGCAGCCAGCATTTTTGCGGGCTTCGAACCTCGGACTAAACTACCAGTGTTCAGCGACTGTACCGTTCAGCCGCTGATGGGAAACTTATCTTTTAATATGATATTATTGCATAGAAACTAGTTCATTGGTTTAAATGAGACATTGACGAAGGTAGATGAGGCTACATATATTGAGTCAAAGAAAGTAAAGAATCAGAATGCCTCTCTTTATAAATTATGCATTGATGACTAATGAAAGCGAAGCTATAGCATTCACATATAGTTACATAACACAGGGAATAGAGATTTCATGAAAAATTTGTGAATTTTATATAAATGAATGCATATGATTCATAGACATTTAAGAATTGCTTATTGAAAGTAGTACCCACATCAGCCTCAGAGTGATTATGTGGTAACATTACCGCCTTCCCGCCTTCCTAGGATGCCTTCGTTGTGGGGTGGTCTGCACGCTGGGCGCGTATTCCAGAGGTCCATGGTTCGATTCCCGTCGAAGGCGTTGCACATTTTTCAATCTCTCTTGCTTCCAAGAAAGCCTAATATCTTTACAGCATAATCTATTATTTTTAAAAATGAACTACTTCATTATTTGAGTCATTTTAGACATTCGAGAAATTCAGATGCTATAATATAAGTACGCTGAGAAATTAAAATGCTTATATTTATTGATTGTTTGAGATTTCTGTTATTTTATTACTTGCTGAACTTTATTTAAACAGATTTTTTTTTTCGACAGAGAGAAGAAATCATGTAGTGAAGTTAACTTCCGTGTATTCGCAGTCAGATAATTTGTAATACTGGCTGATTCATACGAAAGCCAGAACGCCCCAAATCTCAAGGAAGCAAAAATGTCAAATTTTATTTATTCGAATCGATTTCCTTAAGATTTCAAATAATAGTAATCATATAATTAGATAAAGAAAGCAATAATTATGTCTTTTTTTTTTTTAATTAAAACATAGTAATCCATTCATTTTGCTCCCCGTCATACGGGATTTTTACAAAAACTTTTGATTGGTCACGTTATTATGGAGGAAAATAATAGGTGAGTCACCGTTACTTCCTATGAAAAGACAAACAATTTACATGCATGCCTTCTCGGGAATTCGAACCCGGATACTTCAGAACCCGGCAGGCAGAGTGACTAACCACTTTACCACCTGAGCTTGATGTGCAATATGAATAGAAATCAATTTTCTCAAAAACAATTCCTCCTTTAGATGGATAAGTCTCGTGTGTTTTTCAATAATCCAAAATAGCCCCTTTTAATGACAATGACAATGACAATTTGACACCACTGTCTGTGTGAAATGGTTCTATAATTTTCTAACCTACTAGTCGTGAATCTATATGTTTTGAACATAATCAAGCCTCTATCTCTAGAATTTCTTCATGTAGAAGTATGCTTCTCCCTCGCTATGTTTAGAAAAAGCCATTTTCTGAATTTTCAATGTTAAGTCACTGCACTTTTCCTTTGCTGTTTTGAAGCCAAAATTCTTGCCGTCTCGGATTTTTGGTTCTGGAGAGACATAAACAAGCACCAAACTTTATCAGCTTGCTAATTTCAACAACATCAGAAATGCTCATATTTCTATGATTTTGTCTGAATAAACACATTTATTTAAACTTATAAGGCTTGTATTTTTAGTTTAAAAGCTCTTCCATTTATTATCTTAATTCCTTTATTCATCTATTAAAGATTTTAACTCTTTTTATGTTGTTAAGAAGTGTTCCCTGTCATTTACTGTTTACGTATTCTTGTCTTTAAGTTCGTAAAAAATAAGGTTATTATCTCGAAAATTCTTTATCTGGAACATTTTGCTCTTCCGATAAGATTCGAGATATTGAACTCCGTTTAATTCACCTTTTCCCTTGAGGAAACTTGTCACACGCTTTTTTTACATTTATGCTTCCATATGAAACATGAAAATAGTGAATTATATACATATTGTGAAACATTATTGTAGACGATGTAAAATATAATTCTACATGTGAATTATGAAACCTTAATCTTTCAAGCCAAAGTGAAAGTTAGGTTAAAAAGATGCAATTGTGACCAATTTATGTCAGAAAAAGCAAATTATGAGAAATTTTCTCGTTGTTCACTGCCTGCCTTCACATTGTGATCGGTAGAAATCGGCGTATTCCAAGTTTGAGTCTCGGTCAGGTTCTATAAGTGGTTCACTTATAGAGCTGCTTAGAATTCTTTTGAAGCCTCGAAACTCTAAAAGTCAACAGTGTGATCATCAGGATTTGAGTTACGGACCATCTAATTGCCAGCTAGATATGCCAGTTACATGATAAATACACACAATGAGGAAGGAGGAAATTCCTTATAAAATGAATATCGAGTAAAGCATGTCTTGTTTACATAGCAAAAAAAGGAAAAACAAGATTTCATACTGGAAACGTAGGATAACTAGTACTAGGATAAACGTAGGATAAACGTAGGATTTACTGGAAAACGAAATTTTTTATAAAAACTATCGAAAAACAAGATTTACAATAATCTCATTATTAAGGATACAAATGCACGGAGACCAGAAATTTGCTCTGAAATTTAAGCAGTCATCTCTGAAAGTGACTAGTATTTCTGAGAACATAATCAAATAATAATTGTGAGCCTCACAGATTTTTGTGAACGTAGCCGTATTGAACAGCTTCACAGAAGACCAAATATACCTGGAACCATACAAATTCATCTTCAAAAACGCTTCACTATATTCTACTGTCTTCTTTTTTTAACCATTGCTTGGCTTCAAATTCAAGTCTGCATTTGACAATTATTCATAGAAATCTTATTGGTTCAAATGAAGAAATGGAAACATTGCGGCATAAAACAACGATAATCTGATAGGATGATGATGATCTGATAGAAAGGGGGAGCAGAAATCCTTTACTCCTGCTTCCAACTTTTGAAGGAAATCATTTCGGTATTTGCTGCATAGGAAGGAAGAAAACATTTGATGTCATTTTCAAGTTTAAAAATCACTTTTGAATTGAGGTTATCGGAGAAATAAATTATCGATTTTGCATAGCAAGGAGATAAAATCGATACATCGCTGGAAGGTACGACAAATAATTTGCTGTTTGAGAATTCTTTTGTGCTAGATCTAGGCTTTTATCTTCACCGAAATGAAGTAGAATGAATCGGTATTGGTAAATAAGATATTTTCGTGCCTGTTACTGCATTAACTGTCGTTTGTTTGTATGTCAGCAACATGACTTTTAGCAAATTTTAGGACTTTTATTCTATAGGA
This sequence comes from Stegodyphus dumicola, assembly GCF_044657685.1. Classification (NCBI taxonomy): domain Eukaryota; kingdom Metazoa; phylum Arthropoda; class Arachnida; order Araneae; family Eresidae; genus Stegodyphus; species Stegodyphus dumicola. The sequence goes on from NC_140776.1 coordinate 138,917,605, forward strand.
ATTTCAGACCCTGTACAAAGGGCTAATGCAGCAAATTCTTATTCCGAGGTATTGATTGAGTTTCAAAATAAATTAGCGATATTTCTGAATGATGCACACAAAATAGAATTACCTTGGAAATAGATATTGCTAGTTGAACCAGTAAGAAGGAGTCGACACCAGATAGAAAATTTTGTTTTACCTTTTTATCTATGTAATCAATTTTCTTTGCATGGAAAAACCTTCTTTTAGAAGAACACTTGAAAACGATAATGGCCAAAAATAATAAGTGTATAAACTGCAACCAGAGAAGTAAAAAGAAGAAGTATATTGAAAATGTTTGACTCCTCTTCTTGAAGTAAAAGAAAATGCCCTTGAATTGGTTTTACGAAAGGAGAGAACTTTGATAGAAATTGTTCTGGCATTATGATAGATTAAAGATAAGGGTCAGCAACCTACGGACTGTGTGTTAAGCGTAGCCTGTGGAACCCTAATTGAATTGAAATACAATGACTATGATACCGTAAAAAATTTGAATTTTATTTCAACCGATGCATACTGTGGGGTTAGCATTATAACTGGAAGCCGCAGACCCTATTAAACAAATACAGCTCACAAAACACAGAAGACTTAAATAACATTGTTATTTTATCTTAATATAATAGAACAGGCATAGCTTCTGCTTAAAGGCGAAAAACTTCCACACTCGTGGATCTCTAAATTAGCACAAGAGACAGTTCAAATTAGACGCTGATAGCGTAGTCTAAGATTATACATTAAATGTTCTAAAAATAAGCTGGTTCAAATATTTTACGAACGCGTGTTTAAAGCATCGGTTAACGAGAATGCTAAAGACGACATACAGTTTTTAAGCAGAGCTGGCAAAAATGCTAAGAACAAAACGCGATTACCAGGAGCTCTCATCTAAAGATTAAAAAGCTCTCAGCTTAAATACAGACAAAGCTAATTTGCATTCTGATAAGGAATACACTGAGGAGAAGTTATAGCAAAGACTTAAATCATAATAACTTAATTAACATATGATACTTTACAATATAATAAAAACTAGAATATTCGAATCCATGAGTTATAGAATACGAAAAGCTTGAAAAGAATTCAAGATTGAGAAATTCCCAAATCTTCGAGCAACCCTTTTATATTCTTTTAACAAATGAAGATTAGACTTCCAGATTTGACAAGTGTTATTGTCTATTCAGATTTCTCAGCTGCCTTACAGGTCAGTCAATAAAAGTAAACCAGCTTCATACCTGAAATTTCGAGAAAGTCAATTATTACTCAAAGACAAAAATGAATCGTTCTATGATAAATTCCACCTCATTGTGGTATGCCTGGTTGGCGGCTGATAATTTGGCAAAGACAGACACCAAAAGAACTTAGTATACGCACAGTATACCGCAGCTGGCTGAAGAAATAAAGCGTTTTATTCCAAATAAGAGTAAAGATTAGAACTTGTTTTAATTTTAAAAAGATTAGAATACAGTCGTATACGAAATTTAAGATTATAAAAAGATGCTTTTTTTCTACACGGCCTCATCAGTGGCTGTGTGGCTATGACCTGTGAATGCTGGTAGTTTGTCCCCAGTCACTAGTGTGATGTTTTGCACTTCTGTCATTCTATTGTTTCATTTATTTCATGATTATATATTTTAAATATCATCTCTGGAACTACCTCTCAAATTCATAACTGCATCAAGATAAAAGTCTCCACTCTTCTTTCCTTTTCTATTCTTTGGAACATTCACTTTATCGAACTCCAGATTCCTGGATTTTAGACAAATCTTTATTGAACAATGATGGTCCAATTGGGACATAAGGAACAGATAGAATGTCCTTATTTGTAGCTTGTGCTGGGCCCAAACACAAGCAAACAGCATAGTTGCAGGGATGTTTTTTAGTGTTTCTTCCCATGTGTAACGAAAGTACGAACCAGTTTTCTTAGAAAGTCCTCCATGAAGGCTTCAGTTCCCTATGCAGGTAGTGCTTGTGAACTGCTATGCCATATTACAATAAACTTTCGAGTTTCTTTGGATTATGTTCCAAGTCAGAGAGATCCATTTTGTCAAGCATTCAAAACATTTTCGCTCTAGCTGACTTGTTGACGCTTTAACTTTCGCTTTCAAAAATGCTGTGACATGATTTAATTGAAATTCTCTCGGGTATTTCTTTGTTAAAATAGCTAATCCGATTTGTTATTAAAATTGCAAATTTAATTTCCCAATAACTGTATGTCCGTACAAATTTCAAATGTCACAGGTGGTCCTTTTATCACGAAACTACATTTTAAGTATGATTTATGATCTTAATAGGATATATCACAAATGGCTGAGTGAAGCTTCGTTATACGCTGTTTTTGCACGACTTCAAAAAAACTTTTTTAAAAAATCTAAAAACGTTTAGATTTTAATTAGTAGCTCAGAAAGGCTTGTTAAGATTTTTTTGCGCTCTTCCTGAGAGCGCAATCTACCAGTCTGCTATTACACGCACTGTAAAATCTTTTTTCCGTCTTTTTTGCTTTATCATTAATTATCGTTTCCTTCGCACTAACGCCATACGCAGTTTAACAAAAAATAACAAAATTTTTAATAGCTACATGTCAGCATATATTTCGAATTCCCAGTGTACAGTGTTATATGTTGGCATACGTTTTTATATTTTTTCAGTCTTTTCTCAGTTTATCATATCAATATTCAATTTTTTTAGTAAAATGGCTAACAAAAAATTTTTTTGTGTTTTTACTACTAACTTTTTAAGGTTAACTTTATTTATTAAATATCACGTTCTTCGCAGTTACGCCACAAAAAAAATTCAATAACAGCAGAAGATAAAATATTTGAGGACAGCATATCTTTAGAATTTCCGATAGTCAGTCTCGCTCACTGGAGATAAAAATGATTTAATGCGTGCAGTGTTGCCACTGCTCGCTTTCAAATTGTTGAATTTATTAATAAAAATTCCTTAAATTTTTACAAAATATTAAATAAGTACTAGAAAATATGTAACGTCATTCTATGAAAATATTGAATATTTTAAATTAGATAGATCTTGAATTAAATGCTCTTTTATTATTTAAATCGAACCGGTTCAAAGATAAGAAACAAATATTCTTAAGAACTGCATCTATTGCTCTCAAATAGCTTGGTTTATTAATCCACAATAAACAGATTCATTTTGAAGGATAAATTTTGCCGAATGGCAACTGGCTCAAATGAAAAGTGAAATTATGCATTTTTAGCGATTCGACACAAAATCCCATTTCAAATCTAAGAGCCCTTCTGAGTTAACAAATATTTCCTTCTCTTTTTATGTATGTCATTGTGATTTGACACGAGCGGAATAAGCCAATTTCTATGAATTTTTTCCTCACTAAATTCTAAGAAAAACAGCTTTTTATTTGCTGCATATTAGTACATGCACACACGAATAGATTGCGTAGCAGTAAAGATTCCATCATCCTTAATACGACAGAATTTTTCAACGTCATTGCAATGGCACACATAGCTGGTACAGAAGAATTCAATAATCTAACGTTTGAAGATATTGATGAATTAAAAGACGTCAAAGCCATAAGCGAAGATGAATTATTAGACACTGTCCTTGAGACTTCTAATCTTACAGAACGTAGTGATAATGAAGCAAATAATACAGTTATAAATGTGATTTAATAAAAGAAGGTTTTGAACTTGCCAGAAAATTGGGCAATCATTTTTTCGAACATGACCGTAATGAGGAAAGCGTTGGAAAGTTTTAATGTGTCTTGAAGTTGTTGATAGCCTTTAACAAAGACCAAAACAGGAACACTGTAATTTCATAACTGAATTCGTTCGTAAACCCGGTGAAACATCAGCACCAGAGGAGACTCGTGCTCATTTTGCTCAAGAGGTCACAGAGAGAGAATTTCATTAATAGAGGAAGAAGAGGATATGACAGCAGTGATATTTCCAGTCGTACGCAAATGTATGCGCTGCTTACTGCCAGAATATCAAAATGAATAAAATCTTTTTATGCGTAAAACGCACTTTTCGGGCATGGTCTCGTGAATTTTTTTTATTTAAATGTTAGTTTAATGCATTTTCCTTATGTATTATTACGTATGTATTTAACTGTTCAACAGTGATAGTGGTTGGTGACTCTAACTGTGGTACCGAAGGGCGTGGAGAAGGCATGGATGTTTGTAAATGTATAGTGTCTGTGCGACATGGAGGCACTCAAACTATTCGGCAAGTTTAAAGTCTTTTTGGGGGTTATTGCTAGTGGAAGAGGGGTGGAAGATCCTTGAAGCCGTCCTCCCCCCCCCGAATGCTCTCCTTCAAAATTGGAGAAGTAACTGAGCAAAGTCGTACTATCACCTGTATGGTGTCCAATGCTCTTGCAAACGACTGCCCCAATCTTGCTTCCTTGCCACGATGAATTTCGTGGGCTTGATCTGGTATCAGACAAGCGAATTTAGTCACAAAAACACAACAACATGTGTATTTTATTGAAATAAAGTAAAAGGCTTGTAGAGACCATGAAAGTTTTCAAAACAGGAAATGTGAAAGTTCTACACTGCAGTAACCTAGCCGAGACTCTTTATCTCCGGGTCTTCCGATGCTAGATGGGGGAACTTTCTAACTGCATTACGAAGGCACGCAGTAAATAAAATCAAAAACTTTGCAAGCATAAAACGAAAATTTCCATGTTTTTCATAATTATTTTTGCTGGATTTTTATATTCGGAATCAATCTGTATTTTTTTCATAGCTACAATGTCCTTTTTCACATGTTCTTCAGGAACGAATCTACCGAATAAAAACTGAATTAGATGTAGAATGGCAAAGAAAATTTACGTTACAAGGAATAGACGATAATTGGAAATTCACGCTTTTATTCACGTATGCAAAGATCTACACTTAACTTTTATATTTTCGCAATATTAAACAAAAGATTCTTTGTAACCATTCGACGTAACCAAGCAAAAACGAGTTGCGCATTTAAAATTCTTGATTGCTCCTATATTATAAACAATAGTGATTAAATTAGTAAATTCCAAATTGCGTTTGAAGATTACAATATTGCATTTAAGCACCTTGGACTAAAAGACAACCATACATGTGATTCGGCGAATATACTGCAAAACTTGGAATGAAACTCGATATGACAGTGCCCAGACTAGCTGAATGAATGAGATAAATCAGTCAACTTCTCATTCACATTCGTGACATGGCTTTGGAACCCTACATTTATCTTATTTAATACATCCTATGGTTGATTTGATGCCTACTGCATGATTTTGATTAGTAAAATGAATCTTCACGGTTACTTGACATACCAGGACATTTTATGGCGTTTATATGCTTACTGATACTATTAATAGATTTCGAAAATAAAAGGAGTTATGTTACATAATTTTAAAATGTCAGAGGAATGGTTTCGATGGTATATAATTGCAATTATCAAATTTTTTCAATATAATCATTACCTTCTCTTCACATATCGTTGCACTGAACAAGTATTCCGCGTGAATAGGTAGCTTAGGTCAACTTGTAAAATTTTGTGTAAGTCATAGAAAAGGGGTTTTCTTCAAGTAAAACATTCAGTTTTTAGTTTTGTTATATTAATCTATAAGGTATTTCTCCCGCCTTCTTGGTGTGGTGGTCTGCACGCTAGGGGCGTATTCCAGAGGTCCATGGTTCGATTCCCATCGAAGGCGCTGCTAATTTTTCATCTCTTCTGCTTCCAAAAATTACCTAATGTCTCTACAGATCTTTAAAATAAAATTTCCAGAATGAGTTTTGTTCGTTTACCACATTTTGTCAAAATCTTTTTTCGGTTTATTCTAATTATCAATGAGTAGTAACTTGCCACCATATTTTGAACATATATAGTCCTCCACCCAGACATGTATACTTTGAAACCCAAATTTTGAATTCCGAACTCCTTTTTTTTTATTTATTTCGTGTTTTGTTCGAATTTTATGAATTTCTTATTAACAAACTCTGCGATTTAAAAGCATTATGCCGCTACTCGGCAAAGCATAAGACATTTGTATTTTAAATTTAATCAGAAAAATTCTGTGATTTAAAAGAAACATGCTGACATTGCCCGAAATAAAGTATTTTTACTTTTCACTGGTTAAACCCAGTGTGTTGCCATTCGACGGAGCATATTTTCTATCTTGTGTTTCAAAATTTGATTTGACTGTTATTGGTTTACAGACTATGCCATTTAAAAGCAATAAACGCAGTTCTTTACTTTCATTATTATAAAATAACTGGAGCCGTAAAATTACACTACCTGGAACAAAATCCGTTTTATGCGGCTAGCTGTGCAAGTGGCTATATATGAAAAATATTCACTTCCTTTTTTTTTTTTTTTTTTTTTTTTTTTTTTTTTTTTTTTTTCTGATTGCTTTTTGTTACCTTTCGTTTTCTATCCGAGGCGGACATTTCATAACGAAGATTTATTATATGTGCATTAATAATAGCAACATAAAGTATAAATTAACAGCATTTCAAACGCTTATTAAGAGCTAATTATAAACTTTCGAAACCACTAATGACTGCTAATTAACTTCATTATTAAAATTTATTTTTCATACTAACTCGTGGAATAACATTAATTGACAATTAATGATAAAGTACGTAGGACATTTGTAGTTAGGAACAGGGAATCGTACTATGGATAGTATAATATCCAGAGACAAAACACTCTGCATATCTTCGTAACAGATTCGTCATAGCAGATTGTACTATGACTTTCCTTGGTCACATGAATCCTTTCCATTCAGTAACGATCCCACAAGCAGCTGAATGTTGATAGTTCAATCAAGTATACATATCCTGGAGAGTGGGCTTTGAGTAGCAGTTTTCATAGCTTCTTCTATGTGTAACGTTTTATAGCTTCCATGTTTTGTAACTTCCCCGTGCGTAACGTGGATACAAGCCAGTTTTCCTTGGAAAGTCCTCCACCAAAGCATCCCTGCCCTTAGGCAAGAGCCCTCGAGTTGCTTCGCCTTAATCAATTAAATCTAACCTAATTACTAACTTAGCTATTCTTAACCCGTCCACAGTTTGAACATGCGGATGATAATTTTACGCACACATACTAGTTCAGGTAGCGAAATACTGTAGAGCGAATCCAGATGCCTTGGGTAATTCTTCGACCTATATGCCATAGAATAACTAGGACATGGCATAGAAAAAAATAAGTCCAGTAGAACCTTCGAACTACATCCTAAAAAGAATGGGAAAACATCCAGACAGCTTTTCTGAATATTCTTATTGCTTATCTAATAGATCCCAAGAGTATATTTGAGTTCGAGATGACCATATTTCTTATTAATGCTGCGATATCTGTCGCCATTTGAGATAATACATTTTCTGAAAACATCGTATGGAACAAACATCTTTGTTAAATTGCTTGGATCTTTTTTTTTTTGAGTTAAAGAATATTACATATGTACTTTTTGTGCACTATATATTGTTTCTTTTTTTGTAGAAATTCTCTCCATTAATTACATCGCAAAATATTGCTGTTCTCGAGCCCTTATCTGATAACTGCGTTCTCTAGTTTGTAATAATTGGGAAAATATAAAAGCTCATATGGTAATAAAAAAGAAAAATAGTAGCTACCTATTTTCCTTAGGGAGGAATTTAGATTAGCAATCAGAATGTGCTGCTAAAGAAGAGAAACAGTGTCATTGCCCAAAATCCCTAACTCATGTCAATGTTACTTTTAAAGAAGAAAGTCCTGTTATTGTTCTTGAGGATATATTGTTGGTATATATTTTTTACAAATACTAGTAATTGAGTTAAAAGCTTTCTAGCTGCCTAGTATTTTAAATAATAAAGCTAAAGCCAGGAGCAAAACCTGTGCTAAACTATTAACTATACATAGTCGTCCAGAATTACGAAGAGAAAACTACATGATTTAGTGTGTCTGGACACCATAGACCTATTGCCCATTTATTTCAAACAAATATTAATGGTTAACAGAGCTATGATATCCAATCAGATGAGAAATATTATATTTTTATTCCAGTACTTAAATTTATTGCCAAATAAAGAGATGCGTTTGACAACCATTGAAACATAAGTTGGCTTGAATTACTGTGAGAACTAGTTTCAAAAGGAGATCATGATCTAATCGATTAGACGAGTGCTAACTGAAGAACCTTATTTCAAAAAAAAATTTTCCATTGTTCACCAAGTCACCTAGAACAGGAAATCATCTGGAAACATAAAAAAAGGCATATATCCAAAAGAAAATCAATCGACTCATCGATACTTATCAGACTTAAGTGAAGATTTTTTTTGGCTATCGTCCCATTTTGAGAAAATAACTATAAATTTCATTTTTCTGTGTGTGTGTGTGAATTTCTAAGTAGCACACGAAAGTTAATTTTAAAGATAAATTATACACTTGCGTGAAAGTTATTTTTCATACATGTGTTATTCGTTTGTCATCTGCAGAATTATTTCCACAAAGGAATATATTGGAATGAAAAATCTACCAGATAACAATTTTATGAGGAATTTTTTAAGCTTTCAGGAGAATATACTAGTTTCTATTTATTAATTGGTAATAAAAAAATCTTTAGAATATATAAAAGCCTTTATTTTCTCCACATTTTATATTGCATGCTTCCAAGAATACGAAAAAATTAATATTTTCAACGTATCATTATTGTACTCATTACTACACTCAGAAAAGCAAGGAGAAAGTTAATTTTGAAAGTTTACTTTTTGAAACGTTTGACAGAAATCCAGTGAATGACATCATTTTCATCTTAACAGCAAAATCATAATTTTTTGGATAGTAAAAACATGGTTGGCTTCTTATTGCATTTTAGATTGAAAAGCCAAAATATTAGCTGTAACTTTACCTTCAGATTATGAGTATTGACGCGGTACAGTCGCTAAACACTGGTTGTTCTCATTTGGAATTTTGTAGAATTACGGCCCTATTTTTATAAGTGTATCTGATACATTCAGTAAAACTGTATTAGTTGATTCTATACACGTTATGTAAAATTCTATACATTGGAAGTTTAGAAACGATAACAATTTTTATAAAATCTCTGCACAAATCTCTATTGAATATTTGCACATACCTCTATAATAATGCTATGGAATATTTATCCGAAATTTTGCAGGATACTGTTGAAAATCTATGTTCTAAACTAAAAAAAAAAGTGAAGACAATTCTAAAAAATTCTAGGGAAATAAATTAACACTTTTTTATTATTATTTTCATATATTCATGTTATTATTTGTAAATATATCATTATTTTCATAAGAGTATATTCACTGCACACATGATGACCCTCATTCCCCGAGTTTCGAGCTTCTAGGTCTCAAAACCTTGGTGATATTTTTGCGAGGGTATTAGAACATAGCACTATTATTGTTCTTGTTGTTGCTATCATGTTCATCGTCGTCATTGCTGTTGTTGTTATGCTGAGATACAAGAACCATAAGAGCTATTTCATGAAAAATATTTTTTTCTGCTAAATAAATGGTTTACTTTTTAAAAATTCCCTTATTCAGATTAGATTAAATATTGGTAGCACCAGTTTTTTTCTGCGTTTTGTTGTCGGTAAGTATGTTCAGAAAACATCCTCTGACTTTTAAAGTTTTCTAAGGCTTTAATGCTTTTCTTTTTTCAAAATTTCTTTTTTCTGTTGAAACAACCTAAATCCGATTTATCGAAGTTGTTACGTAGAAAAAAAAATAATATTTTTCATTTAACTTTTATCTCTTTACATGTAACTATCTTTTCTCTTGGTACCGTGACATAAAAAAAACAACAAACTAAAACTAAGTACTAAACTTTGTACTTGCATAATCAAAACTTTTAAACACTAAAAGACATCAAAGAAAGATATCCTCCCTGGTGTTTTGGTAGAATCACGCTTAATTATGCACATCCTCAACAAAATCTTTAACAGGCTATCTCTCACTAATTGAAAACTAATTTATATCTCCAACCTGAAAACACATAAATTCCAATCTTAAATCTAGAGATAAGCTTAAACCTTGAACATTTCAAATACCACACAGATCTCTTCAAACACCGGGGAAAGATACAAACTCACAATTAAAAAGTTTACTCAACATAATCAAAATAAATTCTGTAAACAGATCGTATAGTCACCAACACTAAAACTTATTTTTCTACTACCGCAATATAATTACCCAGGTTCGGTTGAAAAACCATGTTTCCGTAAGGATCACATGGGTTACCTACAGTAGACCACAATTAATACACACAAAAAAACATACAATATTAAAGATAATAAACACATTTATTGAAAATTCCCACACATTATAACTTAAGATAGCTGGCCAGACTACCCCTACAAAATCTTTTAAAGTTATTCACAGTTTTTTTTTTCAAATCAATCTCATATTTAACATTAATCCATTAATACAAAAATCATAGCGAAACACGTCACAGTTCTTAATCATTTTAAGCAGGAAACCAAGAAGATTAAATTTATTTAAAAAGACTAATTTAGAATCAATCATATTGAACATAGCACTTAAACATTAAAACAAAGATTCACTTCCTCCAATTAGTTCAATTGACTTCTGACTATTAAACATTAAAGGAACTAACGCATTAAAAGGAAATGCTGCAGAATGCAGTAATGAAATTGATTTTTTCGAATGCGTATTTCAAATGCATTTACTCGATTTTATAACACTCGAAACAAATAAATATGCCGAGCAATTTTTCGAGTTAACTGAAAGTGTTTCTAAAAAAGCTCATTCTGTGAAATGGAAAAAGGTAAGTGCATCGGAGCTAAGGAAATTCTTAGCTCTGACTCTGCGTATGGGGCACATTGATAAAGATAGTTTAAAAGACTACTGGTCGACTGATGAGATGATCGAAACCCCATTTTTTGGAAAAGCTATTGCAAGAGATCGATATTTAAACATTCTTCGATTTCTTCACTTTTCCGACAATAAATTAGCACCGAATAAAGAAGATCCCGAGTACGACCGCATGTGGAAGATTCGAAATGTCTTTGAAATATTAAATTCTCGCTTCAAAGAAATATATGACCCTACAGAAGAACTTGCGGTTGATGAAGTTATCGTTGCTTTTAAAGGTCGAGTAGTCTTTCGGCAGTACATCCCGAAAAAGCGAAAACATTTCGGTATTAAAGTGTACAAACTTGCAGATAAAAATGGGTATACGTTCAACATGCGTGTGTATCTGGGGAAGGATAAGGTTTTAGGCGATGGAGAAAAATGTTCTGCACATCGAACTGTCACTGGACTTGTTGAATGTGTTAAAGGAAAAGGACATAAACTTTTTATGGATAATTTCTTTTCATCCCCACAATTGTTTCTTGAACTTCACCGTAAGTATAAAATAAACAGCTGTGGTACCGTTAGGTCAAATCGAAAATATTATCCGAAGATTCTGGCCTCTCCACGAATGAAAAAAGGTGAATGCAGAGAATTATATTCACAGGGTATGGTAGCTACGTGCTGGAAGGATAAGCGAGAGGTTTTTATGCTGAGCAACATGCATAATCCATCCAGAGAAATAGAAACTGGATCCGAAAAGCCAGATGTAATAGCTTGTTACAACGCTAATATGGGTTATGTAGATCTCAGCGACAGAATGGCTAATAGCTACACATTTGGGCGGAAAACTCTGAAGTGGACAAAAAAATTATTTTTCCACTTATTAGACCTGTCTATTTTGAATGCTTTCATTTTGTTCAAAATGAAAAACCCTGGGATAAAACATAAAAATTTTCGACAGAATTTAATTTATCAAATGGTTCAGAGATGTTTTGCTGAAGAACCAAAGGTAATGTCCTCGCCTAGAACTTCACAATCCGTTAAACGGAAACTTTCAACGAACAACCTCGACCAGCACTGGCCATTTCAAACTAAAGTTCAGAGACGTTGCGTAGTTTGTTCTAAAAACGGAATTAGGAAAAGAACTTCAATTTCCTGCAAGAAATGTGACATTGGACTATGTATAAATTGTTTTGAAATTTATCATACTAGTAGACTTGAGACAGATATACAAATTTAATTCGAGAGTAGCTATCATATGAAATATATAAATTTGAAACAAACAAAAACAGAAAAAAAAAAGGCCTATTTTTAGGCTGAAATTTGAAAATAAGATTCATCTATATCCAGTCAACCTATACACCTGCACACATACATTATATATATATATATATATATATTTACATACATATATATATACTTACATATAGACATATGTATATGTAAATATGTACATATATGCATATATATATGCGTAAGTATACATATGTATAATGCACTTATATGTATATATACATACATATATGCGCGTGTAATACATATACAGACACACGTACGGTTATAACGTACATATTACAGACGTGTGTATATACCAAACACGCATACTGATATATATATATATATAATCTATCAGCGGTCGAGTGGTTAACATCATTGAACACTGGCAGTTCGACTCGAACCTCAACAAACGGGCTGGCTACATGCCTGGTTTCCTCTACTGTAGCCTACAAACCAGTTTCCTTAGAGTGGGGCCCACTAGCGGCCGAGCGGTAAAGACGTTGAACACTGGTAGTTCGGTCCGAGGTTCGAGGCGAACGGGCTGGCTGCATGGGAGTTTTACTCGTTTTCCCCATGTGTAACGTGCATACTAGCCAGTTTCCCTTAGAAGGTCTTCCACGAAAGGCATCCTTCCCTTTAGGTAGACAGCCCTCGTGTGCTTTGCCATAACTGAATAATCCCTTAGAATGTAATCCACGAAGGCATTCCCTCCTGTGTGCTTTGCCATCTTCACGTAACCTCACTATACTAATATGCTTAAGCGTATGGTATATACATATGTAAATGAGGGTATGAGTGCATATACTTGAAAATCACAGATTTAAAATCAAATATTATATTAATTCATGTTTTCTTTCGCATTCGGAATAGAAGTTTTATTCAAAAATACGAAAGAGACGAAACGCGATAATATTCCAACTACTGGTTTTTTATGGAAAGAGTAATTCCGCTTATAAAGTCAAGACTTTCTGTGAGTTTAGCAGTAATTACTCTTATATATTTGCTTTCTATATTTCTTTTATTATAAATATTTGCAAATCCAAAATGTGGCAAGAAAGCAAAATGTGGAAAATGTATTAAATTACAGTTTTACACCATTTACTAAAATTTAACTTTAAAAAAAATCTCTCATTAAATTAGCATTTACTCTTCGTTTCTTAGATGATCAAAATGAATATTAATTAAAATATAGATACATATGTAGCCTTTTGTTTCAACTTCTTTCTTATAAGAAAATTAAACCCGTATTCCCGTACTGATAACAGTAATGGGATATCAGTGAAATCGATATACACTGGTGGTTCTCAAAGGTTCTATTCTCCGTTTGATCTAAATAAAGCATCTGCTATTTCTTTCACGTACACATGAGCAAGAAATACATGGGCCAGTTTCACGTAGAAAGTCCTTAACAAAGGCCCATCAGCGGCCGAGCTACGAGTATAAAAGCCGCTGAACACTGATAGTTTATTCCGGGATTCGAGTCCCGTCGAAAGAGCTGGCTGCATAGGCATTTTCGATGTTTTCCTCTTATGTAACGTGCATACAAGCCAGTTTCCCTTAAAACGTCTTCCATGAAGCGTCCCTCCCTGTCGGTGTAGTGCCTAATATTTTACCGAGAGACAGAATTAATTTTCGGCACAAGCCTTTTTTTTAATTAAGAATAAAATTTTCATCATTATGGTAAAGTAATAACCAGAAATGCTATTTTAATAACATTTGTAGTTTCAGTATTCCTTACATTCTTGTGCATAATGAAAATATGAGCTAAATTCCTGTAAAAGGGACCTGCATAACAGCGTCAATATTTTGACAGGATTATGTTCTGTTTATAACACTTTCAGTCTTTATACGCATATATAAATAAAAGTGGGAATATTTGGATTACGACCAAGGCACAAAGGGCTATCTGCCCAAGGGAGAAGGGGCTTCATGGAGGTCTTTTTAAAAGAAATTGGTTGGTACTCATGGTACACATAACGTCACATGCAACCAGCTAGTTCTCTCTGGTAACGAACTCTAGTAAGTCTGTATAAATAAATAAAGTTTATAAATCCGCTTAAAATTTTACATTAGTATTAATTTCACCAATTTTTCAATGTCATTAAAAATGTACTTTTTCTTTATATTTCCTCTTTCTATTGTAATTTTTGTATTTAATATTGCTGTTTGAAACATGCAAAATGCAAGGCAGTGCAATGCAATGAAAATATAATCAATAAAATCTGTTTTTATAGTAAAGGGAAAACAATTTAAAAAAAAAAATAGCACGCTAAAGGATAAAAAAAGCTGCTATCACAAAACTGCAAGAAAGAACAATGAACAATAATGTAGTTGAAAGATGAAATGACTTACCATACAATGGGGGGGGGATCAATAAATTAAACTGAATAAGAATACTAATGAAAAATGTAAACGAAACTAATATAAGAAAAATATAAAGGGATTTATTTAATATATAAATATAAGCTGTTACACAATGCTTTTAAACAAATGAAAGCGAACTGCCGATTTATACGAGAAAAAAATAGTTAAACATCATTTTCGTGTATAAATTAAAAATGTTAATTAGTACATGTATTTCTAAACTAAATTCAGTTTGGAAACAAATAAAAACCGATTAGACTATGGACTGATTATAGGCATGCATTTGTTGCTAAGGCGTATTTTCATTGTGACGCAATGTCAAAAGTTAATATTCCAACATACGACAATTATTTAGCTACGAAATCTCACCATCATATGTTTTTCTAGTTTAGGGAAAAGAAACAGCAGAAAAGAGAAGAAATTCAACAAATTCCTTTGTATTATTCTCTAGTCTCTTATCTGAAAACTAACAAAGGCGACCCCTAAGGGTGACCTAGAGGAAAAGTTGCAAACGAGTAGTAGTTTCCCTTTACAATGGCAGCTAAAAGGGGGTGGAAATGCATTTGGATTTCCCGTCTTTTTAAGTCAAACCTTTCCAAACTCCCCAGTCTCTTAAAGGTTAAATGAATAGGTATCCGTTTTCATCGAAATATCAGGATCAACCCAATTTATATCTATGTCTTCCAGATGAAATTCATTAATATTTTTTCCTTTATCTGCAACATCTTCCGAAACAGACTGAAATTCCGTAAAGGAAGACACCTCTTTTCCTTCATCATTATCAATTTCGCATTCGGAATCACTGTCACCAAAAGCTTCATTTTCAAGATCTTGAAGCAATTTCTCGATTTCTTCTTGAGTTAAGCCTTTCTTTCTTCTATACATAGCGAAAGTAAAGCACAGCCAAGTATTAGTGCAGAGTTCTAGAGAGCAAGTAAATCACGCAAAACGCAACCAAAGAACATATAGGAAGAACAAATATTCTTTGACACAACTGATAGATTTTCCCCCGAGCTAAGATTTCACTGCTGAGGGAAACGAAAGGGAATTTACGAACCCCCCACAGTTGGGACGCGCGAAGGTCATCTCCCATAATTGGCAAGGGAGGTTATTTGGACAATGACTATCTCCGCACCCTCAAAGATTGGGGGGAGGAATTCTCTGGCCGATATTTCGGCCACAGCCGTCTTTCTGAGACACATCAGCTCTGGCCGATTCTTAGGTCACCCGTCTTTTAAGCGTTAAATAAAAAATTACTATCTCAGCTAAAAATTTGGTAAAAATATTCAATTTTTACCTACTTAACATGTCAACTTTTGCTTTAGTATTAAACATTTCCAAATTTAAAAGGATTATGCATCAAAATAAAACACCAATGAAAATTAAAAAGTCACTCACGAAATCGGCGTACCACCTTTGAGAGACTCAGGGAGCTGCCCCGATCTAAATTATAAATCCCGAAACAATAACTGCCAAATCTTCATCGTTGTTTTCCGGAACCGGAGCCTTTTCATAGTTCCAGTTTAAAGTTTTCAAATTCCTCCGTTAAGCAGCACTTTCACTCAATCAACTTCCCGTTTTCGAAGTTCCACTGAAAGAGGTCGAAACTGGAGACAAAAGACCAAAGCAGACCTCAGGCGATGACGACTTTCCATATTTCCACCTTTTCTAAAGCAAAATAGATACTCCAGCACGAACGAGCAGTTCAGACTGTTCCACAAATGGGAAAAAGAAATCTCAGCGACGAAATTGAAAATAATAGGCCGCAAGAATTGCCGCCGTCAAACATGTCGAGCACCCACACTGTCTAGGACCCTCCGTATCCAGAAATCTCGGAGATAAAAACTTAACTGTATACCGCGGTCGACCACCGAAGAACCGCCGCGTTTTTTCTCCGCACCATCTCAGCACTTCACTGACCGCGGCCGACCCCGTAGGGGCCGCCGTCAAGGTAGCAACCCCTAAGGCTCCAAAAACCCTCTTAAAAGTCTTCTCTAAAAATCGCTTTTTTTTTTCAAGTCCAAAAAGATTCCCCCTGCCTTCCGTGCAACGGCTTAAGAAACCTCGGTTTACACACACCAAGAAACGCCTCAAAATTACTATTGGTTCAAACAAAACTAAAATTAAAAATTTAGCCAATCTTAAGGAAACTTGGACACCCTTTCGCCAATTAAAAGAAAGGTAATAAATAGCCACTGAAATTCTCAGAAATTCAGAACTTTCTACTAGAAGACAGACCCTTTCTTTCCCACGCAACAGAAGAATGTTTCCAACCTATAACTCTGTCAAAAAATCGCTGCCCCATAGAACTATTCGCCTCTGAACGAGAAAAACACGTGTTTTCAACCCCCGCGAAAAAAGGGGAAAATGCAGCTGGACAGTGACCTCTAACCTCCAAAGAAGCCTACGCGTGAGAAACGGAAATACACCGGCGCCCTTTTAATTGTAACAAAATTCTGCCAAACTTAAAGGAGCTTTGCCGTAAAGTTTAACAATATTAAATATTAAACATTAATTTTAAAATAAGCTCAATACAAATTCATTAAACACAGTAAAATATTATAATAACTAAGAATACAATATGCACAGTAAAATAACACGCAATAATTATACACAACAAAAAATACATAAGAATTTTCCATAACAAAGTTGATTGAGTTTCTTCGTCGTCACATTCATTCATTTAAAACTCAAATAGTTTGAATAAAATCTCGCAACAAAGTCTTGATTACTTTTTTGAAAAAAAATGTAAAGATGAAATACAGGCTATAGAGGAGTTTGGGGGTGAAGAAAATCGATGAATTTTAATTTTCATTTGCTCGTAAATAAATTTCAAACAGTCTTAAATTCCTATTCATCAGAAAAATTTATAATTTTTTAACAATGCTGTTTAGAATAACTTTTTTTCTAAAAATTTTATTAGCACTAACCAAGCGGAACCAATTTGCATAAAATGTTCGAAGCTTGACTTAATAAGATATCAACACTTAATCAGCAGAGTAAAAGCCGCCCAGAAGGGAAAGTGCTTAGTGACTCTGGATACCGTGCTGAAAGGGACGGGTTCCATTCCCAGAAAAGGCATGGATGTATTTGTCAGTCCTCTCATAGGAGGCAAAGATGGCCCACCTACTAAGTGACTCTATAAATAAAATTATCTCGGCCTTAGTAGTGGCTAACGTCTGTGGACGGCTTGAGCCCGTAATTTAGAAAAAAAAAAAAATGCTGATGTCTGCACGACATGATTTTCTCATATGGAATATTAAAATATACGCATTTATTCCTGCGTTTCATTTAAACTTATTTCCTCAAATTTCATTATAGATATATTTCTCATTAAATTAATTCAGATCCCACATCGTGACAAAGCAAAAATACATAAAAACTCAAAATATCTATATTAAAAATTGAAAGATATAGAAAAATACAAAACGCCAAGTACAATTAATTTTTTTTTTACAATTAAAATTACAATTTCTAAGCAAAAACAATAATATAACAATAATACAACAATATAGTAATTCGGCTAGCGGCAAGAAGGCACATTTTTCGGTGCACAAAACTAAAAATTTATCTTTATCTCACTCGGCAAAAAGACGCTGAAGGTGTAGAAACTGAATTTGTTATGGATTCTATGCTGAATCAATATATGAGATAATTTAATAATTTAAATGATAATTCTAGAATGAATTAAGCATGATTTAATTCGCAATAGTGAAAGAAGACGTTATCTTTCTTGTGGCGAAGATTAGTTTCTCTAGATTGGCAACAAATTCACTATTCTGCTAAATGTAAACAAATATTGCTGCTATGGTAAAAAAATCAGGCTTAGCCGCACTTAAAGAACTTTTAAATTGTTCATAATTCTACAACTATTAAGTGCAGATTGACTAAAGGCATAAAAACCTTAACCGGAAGTTATGAACCACATAATTCAAAATGTTTTAAAAAGCAAAAATTATTTTAAAGCAAAAAAGGCTCAATTTACCAACATGTAAAAATAAACAAAACTGAGCTCACTGAGGCGAGTAACTGAGTGAGTATATATATATATACATACATATTTACATACTTTTGTTGCCGTCGATTGCAACCAAAAAGGGATGTGTACAACTGCATGTTATAACAATCCTGTATATAAATTTTAATGTTCTGAAGCTACTCGTTTTTGAGTTATACGAGATACATACATACGTATGTACGTACAGATGCCACGGAAAAAATCCCTTTTGAATACATTTTCAATCAGCTTTATAATTCGTTTTGGGGAAAAGAGTCTTTTATTCTGTCCTTGCGTACGTAGGTATGTACCTACAGACGCCACGAAAAGCTCTCTTCTGAATCCATTTTCAGTTTTATAACTCGTTTGGGGGAAAAAGAAACCTTTATTCTGTCCTTACGTATAGATGCCAAGCAAAGACATTGTTAAATAGCATTCGATATCCGTCATAATGGATATTTTCGTTGAAATATGACAACCGGAATTTTTCGAGATTACAATACTTCCTTTACTTCGTGCAAGGAGGTAAAAATCAACAAACTAACATCTATAACTGCAGTTTTAGTTGAAATGTTTACAAATAAATAAAATTATGCTGTAGAACTCCAAAATGTACGACACTAGAAATGCATTTTATAAACTATGATAATGGTGTCCGTTGAAAAGCTATTGTTTTATAACCATTTTTTTCCTACAGACCTACTAAGATACTTACTAAGACGCCTAGTATAATAATGTGGGAAGTTCAGTGCGTAGTTAGAGCTATTGCCGCCTGGGGCGGTGCCTTATTTTGCCGCCCTTCTGATATACAAACAAATAACTACAAAAAAAATTTCAAAAATACATATAGAGAAATAAATTTAAACCCTGTGTGCACTTTTGAAGAATAACTTTAATTCCAGCATTCTAAAATAAAATCATTATTTTGCTTTTTTTTTAGCCCAAAGAAGCCTTAGCCCAGAAGGGCTATTAATCTCGAAACGTCATTTTGCGTCGGTTCACTATAAGAGACGTATCACTTTTTAAATTGTTGTCATCAAATATTATCGCTCTATATTATATTTAAGGAAATTAAATAATGAAGAATCTGTATGAAAGTATTTATGTTTCTCGCACTATGAAAAAACGAGGGTATCTAGAGCCATCAAATTCCGAATAACGTAATTAATTCTCCGCCCGAACGTCGGCACCTGGAAGCCCGAATTTAGAATTTCAAATTTGTTTTATTACCTATTTCATATTCTGTAAAACTTTAACGAATTCTTAATTAAAAAACTAGATGATTTTAAAGCGAGCAGTGACAACACTGTACGGGGAAGGAAAAAAAATTATTTCCAGCGCCCCATGAAACTGTCTATCAGAAATGCTAAAGATTCTTTAAAAATATATATATATATTTCGTAATTTTGCTGCTGGATTGCGTTTTATGTGGTTAAAACGTTAAAAAAACGCCTCTTTGGGCGTAATATTAAATCTCAAAGCTTTTAGAATCCCACCCTGCCGCAAAACAGTTATTGACATCGGAGAGGTTCTGTCTATTTGATTGCTGTAATGCAGGCAGTATATAAAGATTTAAAATGCACAATAAACTCTTATAGTTCTTAAATGCTCCTGAAATAACTTTTATTTTAGAAAAAATCTTCTTACAACTAGCAGTACTTACACACTTAAAGCAATTGTGAGGAAAGTTCGGAATAGTATTACAATATTTGGAACTTTGTTCTGTAGATTGTATTTTAGAATAAACTGCAAAAATCAAAAAGTCTCCTCTGTTACGTTCCTCTTATTGTTTTCACTAGGAATAAGGAAAATAATCATAATTTAGTTGATGTTCGTAATTTTGATTTCAAAGTTTGGACGAGATGAAAAAGGCGTAACAAGAATAAGTAGTTGTTGATATCTCGTGGTGATTTCTTTGAATGCTTTATTTAAAGTAAAAACTATATTTTCCTCAATTTAATTCCATATCTCCATTTAAATTCTCACTATTATTTACGCGCCTTGACGATCTAGTTGACTAACCGGTATAAAATATCCTTTCACCCGAAAAACGGCGCTCCCAAATATGTGTAGCCCAAAACTTGCCGCCCTATCCGTCCCCTCTAGCTACGCCACTGGGATAGAGAAACGTCACTGGGACGAGATAAAGAGTAAAAACTGGCAAAATTTTGATAAAGGACAAATTGTGAAAGCGCGGAGTCGCTGTAGTTTTAAACGGCGGGAATTATAGTCTGCTCACGATTCAGTCTCCAGTTGATCCTAGATGGCCGTTGTCCAAGTCATACGGTTTTCTGGGACGATTCAGTCTCGTAAGGATCAAAAGAACAAGGAGGGATAAATGAATCCAACCGTATATCGGCGTCAGCAACCCTTTCTATCAGACTCTGTTGCCATTTCTTCAGACGATACAGCCTAGAAGACCGGGGGCAGGGGGAATCTGGCAATCAATCCTCATCACTCATCAAAGCCTCCTCGCGTGCCTCAATGGGAAGCTAAACGCTCCTTTCATGAGGTAAACCGCAAATAGTATCACTCTTGTCCCCATGACTCTTCTTAACTAGCTCCTCTCTTCATCCCATAATGCTTCATTCACTTTAGCAAGAGCTCTTTCTTATTTTATTCAATTTTTATTAAGACGATTTGGAAGTAATTGCATTTAATTGCAAACGTACTTTGTAATTAAAACGCGTTGGTCCTTGGTCCGATATCAGAGCCCAGTGGAGGCCTGATATCGGCCTCAGCAAACTTTGTGGCATCTTAGCATTTCCTCAGACGACAGTACTTGGAAGACTGTGGGGAGGGGGGGATTTTGTAATCAATTCTCTTTACTAGCCTCAGTTCACTCATCAAGGAAGCCGAAAGACTTCTGCTTGCGTGCCTCAATGGAGGGCTAAAAGCTCCTTTCATGGGGTAAGTCTCAGATAGTCATCACTTTTGCCCTCAGGGGATTTCTTAACTAGCTTCTTTCTTCAGCCCATAATGGCTTTCACTTTCTTTAGCAAGCACTCTTTCTTATTTTATTCAATTTTTATTAACGATGATATGGAGGTAATTGCATTTAACTGCAAAGGTACTCCTTAGTCAAACCGCCTTGGCCCTTGGTCCGAAATCAGAGTCCAGTGGACTATGTTCCTGTTCTTCGTACCGATAGCAGAACCATTATCTGAATGTCAGTCTTAGTTACAACAGCAATGAACGAAACAATGATCTCTTACTATAAACACTTACCTGAACTGTATCTCATGCTCTCTTTATCTTTCAGTGTTTTCCAAAATCAAAACAGTGAAATTCTTCAAATCGAACATATTCAGACGAGATAGAAAGTAAAAACGAACTTTATTGAAGCTCCGAACATTAACATTCTTTGTCGGCGAATGAAAACACCTAAAATTAACTTTAAAAAAGAGGACTGAAGTTCTCCTAAGACATAACGAATAAAGCAAATTACAAAATCATTCTAGATCGAATACTTAAATTGAATATTTAAAATCAATACCATTTACACGGGAACCACAGTATCACATCTGCTTTTAAGCAAATTTTCATGAAGAATTTCTTTTTAACTTATTTTCAAATTTTGCAACTCAATGCGCAAAATTCTTGACTGCACAGGTCTTTTTCAGTTTGTTCTCCTTTCTTCCATTATATGTATATAAATATATATACGTCAAATATAATATATATATAATATATAAATATGTATAATATATATATATATATATATAATATGTATAATATATAAATATATATATGTGGGTTCTTTAGTTTCGAAATCAGAATTCATACTCAAACAAAACAAATTTAATAAAATATTAATACATCTATAATATAGTTCATCTATTAATGCAGCATCTATATCATCTTACATCTATAAAACAACATCTTACATCTATAAAACAACATCTTACATCTCCTCTCATAAAAAAAAGTGGCGAGAGTTCTATCAATTTCACTCATGCAGTCAATAGCTAAAAATTAAACAGCGCGCGAGGACAAATATTAAGCTGTGGATTTAAAATCCCACATTCGGCCTTCCTGCTATGCGTCGACGACATTATTCTACTCTTGACAACATAAATCATTGGTCATCTTACATCATCGTAGTCTTCGGTAAAAGAACCATCATCAAGAATAAGCCGAAACCTGAAAATAAGTACGAAGGGAGAGATTGACAATTGAAGGGAGAGAGGACAAAATTGAAAGGAAACATTTTAATTGTCCTTCAACTTTGCAACAATAACACCTTCAACAGTCCCTTCTATTTTTCAGAAATTTCATCTGAATCGAAAAATATCTTCAATCTTTGACATTTTGAAAACGTTCATTTCATCTTAAAAACAACATTAACTGAAATAAAAGTCACTATTAGATGTGAAAATCACAGTTCGGTTATCAGTTGTATCATTTCAAGTTTAAATGTCATAATCAGTATTATTTTATGCATCTTCTGCTTGAGTCAGCGCATGTACTTGCTTTAGTGGGTCCTTCATGATCTCCTTCTTTTACAACATCATAGTAATCATTATTCTTTACTTTGATAATCTTATACGGGCCTAAATACTTTGATTTTAACTTAAGGTTTGGTTCAAATTGAGTTGTTTTGATTGCTACTAAATCATTACTTTCAAAACATTTTGGAGAACGTTTTCGAAGGTTATATGTTTTATGTGTTTTCTTATTTCGTTCCTCTACCTTAAATAGTTTCTTTGTATCTTTTCGAAGTTCTTCTCGGTAAGTTTCAAAACTATTTTGAATTTTTGCATCAATTATTTCTTTTCCAGAAGTATAATCAGTATCTGCTTGAAAATTAGAAGCATTCTGTTTGCTTACTCCAGATATAAAATTAACTATTGCTTTAGGAAATCATCCTTTTGGGACAGAAGGTTCTTCAAGGAAATATTTAAGCCTTTTATATGTCCTTGTCTTAGGTTTAGTTGATTCGTAAGTAGTAGTAGCATATTCGCAGTAGGATTACGTCATTCAAAATTGGATGGCTCTATGTTCCGTTGTTTTATCATAATGCGAGAAATATACATACGTTTATGCAGATTTTTCATTATTTAATTTCTTCAAATATAATGCAAGACTCTAACATTTGGTGGCAACAGTTTGAAAAGTGAAACGGACATTTATAGTGAACCAACGCAAAATCGTAAAACGAAAACAATAGTCCTTCAGGGACAAAGCCCCTTCGGACGTAATTTAAAATCTGAAACCTTTCAGACTTTTTTTTTTTTTTTTTTAATTTCTTCTGATGAGCGAACGTTAATTTTTGATATGTTCTATGTATAATTAACAAGTTTTTAAATAAAGTAAAGTAAGAGGACCCAACGAATTCCAGAAATTTTCCAGCCACCTTCTTTCGTATCCTCTTTCAGCCCTTCCCTACCCCAAGTTTTAACGAGTACTAGAATTTCTAAAATTTGAACCTTGAATTACAGTGAGAAGGAAACGTAAATAATAGTATAATTGCATAAAATAAAATAAAGTGAACGTAAATACAAGGGAGTTCCTCTTAAATAATTCCTGTGCAATTTTCCACAATGAAATTAAGTTGGACAGAACAGGTAATTTTTTAAATAATATAAAATAATGATTGATATTACTATTATTATTTTATTAAAGATTTGAATAGCAAATTATAATAAATTTTCTTTTTTAAATTATCCTTTAATGTTGTTGTATGCAGGGCTTAATTTCTAAAATTAGATGTGGCGGAGCCCTACGGAAGACCGTCAGCAAAGAGGAACAAGAGTAAATAAATAAATAAAATGACTATAAAAGTCATTAATAATTTTAAAAATTGAATAGTTAATTTCTATCAAATTAATTAATGGCTATTTAATGAATGGTTATAAGTTGTTATTTAATCAATAATTGTGTAATTTATTAATTAAAATTAAATAAAATGTAAAGAGATAAATTAAAATTTAATAAGCGATTTTTAATATAATTTTATTGCTAAAAATAAAATTTTCGAGATAAAATTTCTACTGAAATTGTTATTCAATTATACAAAAGAAGTGCCGCAACCTTCTTATTTAGGGCTCCGGTGTGCTCCGGCTAGAATTATGATTTATTACAAAAACTAAGAAGAACCGGAGGCGGGATCCGGTGAGCTCCGGCGCAATTTAAGCTCTGATCGCAGGGGGGGGGGGAGTTCTTTTATCATCACAAAAATTAAATATACTTAACATATAGCTGATGAAAATTCAGATAATGCTAAAAAGAGTGGAAAACAGAATGAGGTCGTGAGGGTATGAGTGGGTGAGAACAAAAAATGAGGGTAATCTTGGTGAGAAAGAACGTTCTCTTTGACCGTTTTGAATCTGACTCCTAAGGATGAATGTAAAGTTGCTGGTTACGCTTATCGCCCCCCCCCCGTATTTGGTTTCATTAATGTATGAATATTTGCCCCCGTATTTGGTTTGTATTTCATTAGTGGATACTGTGGGAAAAGACGATGTATAGGACGTGCTTGAGCAGTTTATCTCAGTATTTCACTCTTATTGTACTCGCTGTCACTTAACGCACATTTAAGAACATAAATTTTCCTTCCTGCGAGGATAACTAACTGTAACCATTGATAACAAGACACTATATACGATGACATGGCGAGAAATTTACGCGTTCTTAAACAATCCCCCCCCCCAAATTTATTGCCCTTCTTAAAGGGAAAGGTTTCCCCATGTGACTGAGGGGATTTTACTTGAACGTCTCCTGTTCTCATGAGCTCTTATTTCTAGGAAAATAGAGTATTGCAAGATCTGCTTACTATTAAACTAAAACGTTAGGAATTCTAATTTTGTTTTTCTTGAAATTGTGGCTCAGCTTTATAAAAAGAAGTACCGGAGCTCATCTTATTTAGGGCTCCGGTGCTCCCCGGCTAGAATCGTAATTTATCTTAAAAATTGAGAATTACCGGCTCCGGCGCAATTTAAGCACTTTTTGTATGAAAAATTATCATGCTTATCTCACGATGCTTTACGAATAAAAAGTTAACACCTTTTGACACGAAATACGGAATTTTATATTATAACTTTTTCAGACTCCGTTCCAAACTATTAGCTTAATTACTACTAATTACTAGAAGAAATTTTAGTAACTTTTTAATTAATTAAAAAGTTACTAAAATTTCTTCTAATGAAAATTTCATCAAGCATTAAGATGAAAACTGTAAATGATTTCATGTCCCGAAATGATATTTCACTAAAAAAGCATTTCAGCATCCTTTCAGTTTCTGAAGTGTACGTTTATATCTTGCCCAAGGCCCAAGGCGATAGTTTCCGGAGTACCTTTGCAAATTAATGCAATTACTTCCACAACTTCGTTAAAAGAAATGAAGTAATTAAGAAAAAGCAATGGCTAAAGAGAATCGAACAAGACCGTAAAGGAATTGGATAAGGAGTCCACGCTAGGGACGAAAAATTCTTTCAGCTTTCAACTTGTTTTGCAAGATTGAAAGAGAGAGAAGAGTGCTACTGAGAATAAATTCAGCTTTTCAGAAGCAGTTCTTCGAACAGCTCGATACGTTCCAGTAAGGTACTATGCTGCCATCTAACGTCAAATAATTGAAACAACAGCAGATAGTTAAAATGATATTAAAATAAAATATTTATTTTGAAGAAACTGTGCTATTCTCAGTGACTTCTTTACTGACTTTAAGTTATGCATATGGTCTAGTCTTATCAGTTTGAATTAAAAATTAGACAAAATTAAAATTTAATTGTAGTTTTTAATTTTTATGGAAGAACAAACAAAATTTCGATTCAGAATTTATAGAACATTAAACTTCAAGAGAAGTTGACATTGGTCACTCTTACTGAGTGAATATAAATATTCTGCCCATTTTCTGGAAATACGACAGTTAAATACAAAACGAAAAGAACAAAGAAACAAAAGTAAGAAAACAGTAGTCGAGCGCCATCTATTAAACAAAAACGAAATTAAAACAATTATGAAATAAAGCATTAAGAGTTTTGAAAGCTGGGGAAAAGAATTTGGATCAGAGTTTAAATAGTAAACTAAATTTATGAAAATGCTAAAAACTCCTCACGCACCTCAACCAAAAAATATTGAATGGAAACTTCAAGCACAAGGAACAAAGTTTTTGAATAGGGAAAGGTATTACAAATTCTGGAATGAATTCTCTAAAATATATTTCTGGAACTTTCCTTCATCCGGACCTTCTATATCATGCACCTTCATGGCAGACCAGTCATCGAGCCGGAAACATTGCGTTCCAGCAGCGATACAAATATTGATTGATTGATTGATTCTAAAATATTTCCCTACATACTGAAAATTTCGTATCTTAGCACTAATTTTTAAAGTTGTATACAGTAGATTCATTAACAAATTTAATAATTAATGTGACTATAAACTTAAAATTAATTTATTTTTGAAATATTGCCCAGTTTTATTAACATCACTTTAACCATAAATTCTCGCCCATTTAATATTATTTCACATAGGAAAACTCATATTTTATAAAGATAAAATATAATTAATAATACATTATGTCCTTCATCTTACTCTTAAAATGTGTCAATATATGCGTTAAAATTCGAGAGAAAACTAGGACCTTAGGCAGATAGCCCTAGTGTGCTTTGCCATAATTAAATACACCATCCAGTATTGGCCGAGTGGTTAAGATGCGAATACTGTTAGTTCGATCCAGGTATAAATCCAGGCAAACGGATTGGCTGCGTGGACTTTTTTGTAGTTTTCCCTATGTGTAACATGAATACGAGTCAGTTTCCCTTGGAAAATACCCCCACGAAGATAACTCTTCCCTAAGGACGCACGAAAGACCGAGCGGTAGAGTCGCTGAACGCTAATAGTTTGGAACGGGGTTCGAATCCCAGCGAACGGACCGGCTGCATGGGCGTTTTCGTGGTTTTCCGCATGTGTAACGTGTATACGAGCCAATTTCCCTTAGAAAGTCCTCCACAAATGCATCCCTTCCCTTAGACAGACAGTCCGCGAGTGCTTTGCCGAAACTGAAGAACTAATTTAATAAAATTAAATAACTAATTACACTAGCGGAACACTAAGCCCAAGAAACGCCTGCTAGCTTAACGGCTTTTTAACAGCATTTGTTTCATATGCTGAGAAAATGCTTAACTCTCAAAATTTTGAATAATGTTAGGTACTGTTCTGTGATCGGGATCAGATTCAGAAATGTATAAACGTATACTCATGTGTATGCATGCATACACACATACATTCGTACTTACATAGTATATACATGTAAACATGAACACATACATTCGTACTTACATAGTATATACATGCAAACATGAACACATACATGCAAACATGAACACATACATCCATTTATACAAGCATACATACATACTGATTACGTAATAGATTGAATGCACAAGTGAGATAATAGGTTATAAAAATTTATTTTTATCAAAAGAAATATTTCAGAACTTTGGAACTTTACATAGAAATATTCGCACACAATATCACGCAGTTAATCAGTAGTTATACTTCAAACTACTAAAAACATTAAATACAAGGCAATGCAAAGCGCATCTAAAGAGAAAGCTAACTCAGACATCTCAGTTCGCGCAAAACTCAACAACTCGCAACAACGATAACTAAGCAACTGAACTTAGACGCCCTCTCTCCGGCCTTTTATAGCTTTCAACCGGTGGCGAGATATTTCTAGTACTTTCTTTCTCGAAATTACTGGAAAGCTATAAAAGTATGGAATTACGATTACAGCTAACATAGTGGTCAATTGCATTTATTCAATTTTAATACAAATTAATTTTCAGAAACTAATTTTTGAATTTTCGGCCAATTTTTGAAAATCGTTCGATTTATTTTAGACTATTTAATATTAATGATTTTAAAATTTCAACATCTGAAAATCTATCGAATATTAAGCTTCGAAATTTTTGCATATTATAAAACAAACTTTTCATCTTTTTTTACAAGAAGAATGAAAAAAAAAAAAAAAAAAAAAAGAATTAATTGAACGATTTGCTACATTTCTTAAAAACACTGCGTTGCAAGCTGACACGGAAGGGGAAAAGAGTTTTGAGTTTGCTGTATTGTCATTTAAGCTTCAAGCAGAATGCTCGTTAAGTAACATTATTACATCCAATTTCCAGGACTGAATATTCAAAGCGATTTCTTCATTCTGTGAAGGACGTTCTTTTATTTTTCTTTATTTCATAATTTTCTTATGATTTATTTCTCGTATTTTATAAATAACTAACGTTTTCATCATTGATAAAGCGTAATTGCGAATAATAAACAAAAAATAAAATACAGTCAAAAAAGTTTTTATGCAAACTTTTATTTAAAATGGATTTTATAATTAATGCATTAAAAGGAGAAAAAGAAAAATAGATTAAATACTTTCATTTACAGAATTCATCTGAAATTTTATATGGAATATAATAAAAGCTTGGGAGGCTTAAAAAGCGAAATCTATTAATTTAATTGCATTGTCAAATGTACGTGTAATATATTATCTTTTTTAATTTAACTTGGATGCCCCAAGCTTTTATTATTCATGACATCAAACTATAGATGAATTCTTTAAATAGAATTATTTAATCTACAGACAAACAAAGTCCCGTTACCTTCTATGCATTAGATAGATGTTAATGAATCGCTGTTTCTTATTGTTGCAGGTGCTATTTTACATCTGAAACATCGCTGATGAGTGGCATGGAGGAACCGATCGTAATGAGCACATGGGCTTATGAACGACCCCATGCAGGAAAATCAATGAGAATTATTCAGCATGATTTAACCGTAAAGTTTTAGAAAGCTTTTCCTCCAAAACCAACAATTTTACGGTAAGAGAAAAAGCTCTTTGCAACTGATTACATAAAAGATAAGCCCCTCTCAGGAATTTCTATAAAAAAATAAACCATAAATAACAATTATAATCTATGTAAATAAAGAAGAGTGTTCATGCGTTTATTTTTTCATGCACATCTACGGTTTTATTCCGATGTCGATGAAATTTTGCCCATTTGACCTTCGAAACAAAAAGAAAGTCACGGCCTACTTAAAATTTCTCAGAAACCACTTCGCGGGATCCGCATTTTATATATATTACGTTAATCTAATGAACTTTTGATTACAAGCCTAGGGATTTAAAAGCTTCGTGTTGCCACTCTGCAAAACGTGAGATATTTGTATTTCAAATTTTAATTACAAAACTCCGATATATAAAAGACGTATGTTGCCTCTCTGCAAAACGTAGTATATTAATATATCTTTCGAATTTAATAAACAAATCAATAATTTAAGAGAAATGTTTTGTCCTTCCCAGAGTTAAATATTTTATCTTCCAAACAGCAATGCATTGTCGTTCAGCAAAGAGTGAAATTTTTAAATCTTCTTTCAAATGTATTATGTTATTAATTAACAAAGGCAGATTTACTTCAATTCACGTTTGTTTGCTTGTGTGGGGGTGTAATTCATGCAAATCTACACTTTTATTCCGAACTGAATGAAATTTTGCTTACTTGACCTGCAAAACAAGAACAAGGTCACTGCCAATATAATATTTCAGAAAACCAACCCACGAACTCCATACATAGGGCATTTTTATTGAAACACCCGCTTACAACACCCATCTTAGGTTCACATCGCCCTTTCTGCTTTCTTGTTGTCAGTGGCTGTTATACATACTACAAGGAATTTATTATTGTGTTTTACAAAACATAAATATCACCAATTCTACACAATTTCAATTTTGAAATCACGTCCCTCGTCTTAATTTCATGTCGCTGTTGTTGCCTTCCGCTAATAGTTGTTACTAAAACTGATGGATGCCGCTATGTTCATTTACTCTTTAGAACGCCGCCCAACCGGTATACTGGTTAGAGTCGCTGACTGACGAGCTGAAGGGTACGGGTTTGAAACCCGAAGAAGTCATGCATGTTTGAAAATGCATAGTGTCGGTGGGGCACTCTAAATATGCGGCAAGCCGAAAGTCCTCTAGTGTGGTTTCTTTCATGGAAGGCGAGAGGGATGGAAGGCCCTCGGACTCGTCCCCCCCCGGCGTGCTCTCCATGAAAATTGGGGGGTGGAACTGAGCGAAATCGCACTGTCACCTGCAATGTACTCAAGACTGTTGCCAACCGCAGGTGTATGTTCCTCTCCTTGCCACGAGGAATCTCGTGGGCTTAGGCTGATACTACCCTCAGACAAGTGAGTGTAAGTAAAGACAATAGCTCTTTAGAAGAGTGTAGAAACTTCAAAATATAATCCAAAGGCCTTCTTTATCAAATTTTCGCGAATATTTCGAAAACGGTGAAAAAATCTAACTAATCTAAACTGGATGGTGAATTTCGATAAGCTCCTTTCCGAAAAAAGACGTAGTCGATAACAAAGCAAGTATCAGTTCTTAGAAAAACCGTTTCATGGTGTCATATTAGTTCTACACTGTTCTATACTTTTTTTTCCAGCTTGGTCAAATTTTGCACACTTCAGCTAAGAGAAAAATCATTGTCTACCTAAGATTTCAAAGAAATTGTCTCTATACCCCCAAATGAAGCCTCTTCACTTCGTGAAAACTCGGTCTACGCTGGGTACTTTCATCTAGAATGGCGTATTAAAGTATAACGTGATAGAAACAGAAAGTCAACGGTATATGGCCATGCGAGGATGAGTATGTGAAGGCTTATAGTAAGCGTGAGGTGGTAGTGATCATTCTCAAAAGGGGCGACCGGAAACACCAGTGTGCCCTGTCAGTTTCTGTGTTTAGGTTGTGCCTTTTGCATTGAAAATAAGCCTTTTTTAAAAATAAAATATTCGCCACTCAAGCGTAGAACGGATATTTCAGATAGCAAGAAATGTGATTGTAAAGAATTTGAGTTCCACTTAATTTCGGTCTTTCAAGGTAACATATTTTTATACTATTATATACATATATATATATATATATATATATATACATAATATATATGACACTTTCAATTGCGCAAGAGGCCCTTGCATTTACAATTGCATTTATTTGTGAAACACTTCCTTTTGCAATAACAGTGTGTACATATTCTCTTCTGTTTTCAATCTACCGAAAGTCGACATTCTCCAATTTCGGTCTTTCACAGTAACATATGTTTATACGATTATATATATATATATATATATATATATATATAATATATAACACTTTCAATTGCACAAGAGGCCCTTGCTTTTACAACTGCATTTATTTGTGGAACACTTCCTTTTGCAATAATAGTGTGTACATATACTCCGCTCTTTTCAATCTACACCAGAGCATATCTGTGATTATCGACATACACCGGTGAGGGTCCGAATGTAGAAGAATGTAATGCAATATTTGATCTTTCACCGACGTTATTGGTGAATGTTGACAGTCTCCGGTGAAAGTCGATATTCTCCAATTTCGGTCTTTCACGGTAACATATGTTTATAAGATTATATATATATATATATATTGTTTATATATATATATAATCTTATATATATTGTTTATATATATATATATCGTTTATATATATTGTTTATATATATATATATATAATCGTTTATTGCAATGCATTGTCGGAAACGCTTTCTTGGCCCATAGTGACGAGAGACAACACAAGAAAAATAGGGTACGAACATTGTAAAGATATTTGTTTATTTTCCTTAGCGCAGCGGAAACGAAGAAATAAGAACAAAAGCAGGGGATCGCCATCAAAGAAAGTATTCGAAAGTTCCTTCGGAACGTATCCTAAACATGGGTTTGGTAGGGATAGTCCAGTGCATTGTTCAGCAAGATCACGAGACCTAACTTGCATTATCAGTTCGTCTCGGGGTACTTCAACACATAAGTGCACGAAACCCCAGTTAGAAGTCCAACAGGAACTTGTGGCACATATTGTGGCAGGTTCTGGGAAAGTCCTGGGGATGCACGGTATTTTCCAGAACATCTCATGTTGGATGTGCGAGAGATGGGATATCTGTAACAGGCTGCAGGTCGTAATTTCGAACACCTTTTTTGAGGTCCCTAAGTGTCTAATTTTGTTCCTACTTTTTAATTTCTCTTGTGCTAAGCATAACTGGTGTCCTATCTTTATTGTGTTTTGTGTTGTTTGCACCGCCCAGGAAAGTGCTTTGGGCCATGTTTTGCCATTTAATTTTTCGTCATCTTTGTCTCTCTCATATATGTGTATAATTACTTATGACTCAAGTGTTGCTACTATATGATGACATTTACAAACACGGTGTTTAAAATGCTACATATTCCCATCCGAAAATATCTTTTTCTTTTCCTCTTGCCCTTCAAATAAGATATATGTGTCCTTCATTGCAAAATTTCCTGGAACTTTAATTTTTCTTTTTTCGAGGACAATGGAGAACATACTTCAGTATAGGCAGCTGTCAATATTCAAACATCAAATTGTAAAAGCCATTAAAGTGTGGCCGAAATGATCAGAAGGGCTAAATTCGCATAAGGATTTAGGAAATACATTTTGAAAGATTTTGTAAATTTTCCTTCAATAAATTTAATGGAACAGGCAAAAGAAATTACAGGGAACAATAAATATAGGAGAAAACAGGTATATCTTTTCCTAATTTACTTTGATTTGATTGATTTCTTTCTTTCTTCCTGTATAAATAAATAAACTTTAAGAATGCAACTGAAGAATGAGAATAAAAGTTTCAATTGAAAACAAATGGTGGCAAAAATCCTAGTGCGGTTCTGCTGGACGACGAAAAAGACCAGCAATATGATCCGAATTTGGAATAACGAGAGAAAATTTGAAATCTGTGCAGCCAGCGATGCAAAGAGACTCGTTAAAATACAGGTTTTGCTGATTCAGAAAGAACGTTACGTGTATATCTTCTAAAATGCTTTTTCCATCCTTTGTTTGTAGTTGTTTCCCTTTTCATTTCAGTTTGGTTTTTTCCTCCTATTTTGCAATTTTCGTCATTGTTTCCCTCTGTTTTTAAGCCACCTGTTTATTATTTCTGTTATTATTATTGCAACTTATGTAAAAATTAAGTAAGGAAAAGTAAGGCACTGAAACTTTGCAAATTATTACGCTCTACGTGAGATTCATGGAGGCCGCTTATTGCATACAAATAACGCAAAATACTTTAACTTATCTGTTTGGCTTTATGTCAGAACAACGAAAACAACAAATTCACCCTTTGTAGAAAACAATTCTGCCAGGCAATAATCTACGGGGAGTTTTTTCCCTATGAAACTGAGCCAAAAGTGTTATATAGTATCTAAATATGGAAGTGTTGTACATGTTAAACGTGATCGTCATTACATTACCTTCACTATTTTACTACTGAAATAAAGATATACCGATTTTTTTGTAGATTGGAAAATCCTCCTTGTGATCATGAAAAGGAGCAAAAACTGGAAAACGAGAAAGAACTGGAAAACGAGAAGGAACTGGAAAAGAAGCGAGAACCGGAAAAGATGCAAAAACTGGAAAAGAATGACAAACTGAATAAAAAAGGAAGAACAGGAAAAGAAGGAGAAACTGGAAAAGAAGCAAGAACTCAAAAACAAGAGAAAACTGGAATTGACACAAAAACTAGAAAAGAAGCAAGAACTGAAAAGAAACAAAAGCTGGAAAAGATACAAAAACTAGAAAAGAAGCAAGAACAGGAAAAGATACAAGAATTAGAACAGAAGCAAGAACTGAAAAAGAAGCAAAAATTGGAAAAGAAGCAAGAACTGAAAATGAAACAAGAGCAGAAAAAGAAGCAAAAACTGGAAAAGAAGGATGAACTGAAAAACAAACAAAAACTGGAAAAGCAACAGAAACTAGAAAAGAAGAAAGAACTGAAAAAGAAGCAATTACTGGAATGGATTCAAAAACTAGAAAAGAAAGAAGAACTGAAAAAGAAGAAAATACGGGAAGGAATACAAAAACTAGAAAAGAAAGAAGAACTGAAAATGGAGAAACATATTGAAGAGATGCTAAAAGAAGCACACAAAAATGAACTGGAAAGGCAAAAGTTGAGGGAAAAATTGCAAAAACCAAAAAAGAGAGACCTGAAAATGAAGAAGGAACTGGAAAAAATGCAAAAACTGGAAAAGAAGCAAGAGCCGGAAAAGATGCCAGAAATGGAAAATATAGAGGAGTCTGAAAAGACGCAATACCTGGAAAAGAAGCAAAAAACGGAAAAGATTCCAAATCTGAAAGACAAGCTGGAACCGGAAAAGAACTGTCAAACCCGAAAAGGAAACCGGTTGAACTGCGAAAAGAGCCAGAACTGGATATCGGCTGTAGAACGATTGATTTAATGACCAAACGAAGCAAGACCCGGAAAAGAAAAATAGAACAAATAAATCATATACCTGCTTCATTTTACCAAAATTTATTATCAACAACATTTTTATTATCAAGAACTTTATGGTATTCTTAGTATATGGACGGCATTTGATAATATTTTGCTCGGTAAGTGTGACTACTGATATATTATTAGCTAGTAATTAGTCCTGCTAACTTTAAGATACCAGTATTATTTTAGCAGCAACTAAGTACACTCTTTCGTAGTTCAGATCTATGTTTTCAGTGCCTTTCATGAAATTCTTCCGGTTTTACCTGGAAAGTCACAGTTTATTGACTTTTTTAACACATAGCTTTACACATGACAATATTTTTCAACAATAAATTTATGTTGTGCTACTGGCTTTAAATTGTGCAAATAAATATAGCACGGCATATCTTTCATAATTGAACTCATGAAATTAATTTATACAAATTTCATTTTAAAATTTGTTTGACCCTGAGCTGTCTTATCCAACTGCAGATATTCATAGAACTTTATATCAAGGTTCAAAGAAACGTTCAAAAAGGAATGTTTATCCACTTTTAATTATGTGTTAATCAGCATGATTTGCATTACTAAGATTGTAATTCTAAACAAATTAAAAGCTATTGTAGTATGTACATTCATTAGCTTTTCATTTGCTTTCACCTTGTTTAAATTCAGTTTGACATACCACAGTTTCCGTCTCTACTCAGGATTTTTTCAGTGTGAAAATTCAAGATTACAAATTGAAATGAGCGAAAGAAATAACTTTTAAAATGTGTGTATACATTACATCAGAATCATAATATAATTAGATAAATAAACTGAATAATATGTTATAAAGCGAATTTATATCAATTTCGATTTCTTTCAAAATAGAGATTCCTTCGCACCTCACAAATCTCACAGAAACTCTCGGTTTGTGATTCGTGAGCTTTAGGTTTTTATATTTGGAATTTGGCAGCAATATGATTCACTGTTACGATGCAAATTCTTGCTCACAAATTGGTTATCTAACTAGAAAATGGTATAATTAAAATAAAATGAATATTACTAGATGGAAATGTTGGTTTCCTTTGCGTTTATCTGAATGGTATCGTATATATAAACCTGTTGGAGACGTTTTTTTCCCACACATCGAATAGAGACACATAGTCACATAATACAAATAATATGAATACAAGAATATAGTGTAAGATGAAGCTCTACCACATTTCTCTATTACTTAAGACTGCGAAAGATTTGTTAAAGCATTACAGGATCTTACTCTGATGGATCTCGCCGTTCTGTTTCATTTTCTGCCCTCGAAAACACATTATCTTAGTACAATAGATTACTTTTGAAGGAATGGATTATTTGAAAACATTGTAACTGTAAGAATTATTCTTTGACGTTATTACTGAAAAAGCGGTTGAGAGCATAATCTTTGGCTATGCGCTTTAAGCTGTATTAAAACCATTTTGAAATGTAAGGCCTACAAACTGAAACGTAACTTTATCTTATTTCTGTACTATTCATTAGAGTTATATACATTCCCATCAATAGATACTGAATGGCTAAATATTCTGCTAAATATTCTGTATTAGTTTCCAACACTTTCGCCGGCGGTAAGCTATTTCATTACTGCTTTATGCAATACACATTTATTCTTTGGCGCAATAATCATTGTAAAATTTCATGCCTCTTCCACTCGTGTACGAAGCATTCACGAAAACCAAACTGCATGATTTCCATTTTCTTTCGCAAACTGAATGACTTAACATTTGAAACTTGCATTGTGTTTGTTTCGTTCGGCGAAAGCCATACCTACTGCTGAAGAAAGCACTGGATGAACTACACTTCACTAAAATCAAATGTGATATCGTTAAGTCTTTGATGTTGACATCAGAACCACGGCTTCAAATGACTACAGAAAGAAGAAACATGACTCCTAATTCCGCAAATTCACTTTGGTCGAAAGTGCACTCTTATCCAAATTATGTTCCTTATTTCTCGAAGTCCTAGAATAACATTCTCTTCCACATCCAGAATGAATACAAATCACCTCCTACCTTGCAGAAATATTTTCCCTGATAATCAATTCTCCTGCGCACCACCTTATCGCTTGCCAAACTGCAATGTTTCCGCAATTGACATATTTGCTCGTGTTTCCTAAGGTATGAAATAATCAAGAAGAGCTGTTGCGGGATATGATGTTTTTGGTATTGCCAAACCACCATGTGTATTTTATTGCTTTCTTTATTTACTAAAGATCTGATGCATTGTAATTAAGCGATATAAGAACTTGATTTATATGCGATTACGTTTTCTTATACAAAATGTTCCAACAATGTGCTTATGCGTTGTAATTTCATTTATTCAAAACTCAGTCTAGTTATATTTATAAAATTTTCAATAGCAAACGAATGTTTTAAGAAAACAGTTTAAACGTTTTGGGTCAAGATACTTTTCAAAAAAAGTCTAATCCAAGAATTATTTATATGAGAAATTTTATGTAAAAACAAATGGCGCACATTTTTACGTTTGAAATTTAGTGGCATATTCCATGCCAAATTTAGTAAGAGATTTCAGGTTTTTACCAGCTATAGGAAGTCAAGGATTTCTAGAATAATTTACAAAGTGAAGGACGAGTTCTGTCTATTGTTAATTGGTATTTTTATTTCCAAAATAGAACGTTGAAAATTAAATTTTGAGAGAAGACTTTTTAAATTTTTTCGCACGCTGCATAATGAGTTCATTTCAAAAAAGCTGAAAATAAAAGTATCAGTTTTCTACATTTTACTAATTATTCTTTCCTCCAATACCTAGACATCATTTCGGAAACTTTCCTTTTGGTTATAATAAATAAATCACAAAATCTTGACTGATGTCAATCGAAATCAGACGGAGATACTTATGTTCAAAATTATTTCATAACGAGTGCAAACTTTTTCCTCATAAAATTATGAGTGTCGGAGAAACATATGAAGAGCTAGGCTTCGTAATTTTTACAAAACAAATGACTTTAAATTTAAAAGTACCAAAGCGCAAACATTTACGTTTTTCAAAACACATTTGTACTTGCAAGTCAATGCCTACCACAAACGACCAAGATCCGGTCTGAACTTTTGCAGACAGTGCACAGACATGCGTTTCGAGTACCTTTCATTTTGGTTATTTGCGTATGCCATATAACCTTCTCAAATATTCTCATGCTTGTGACTCAGAATTGAATTATCATTTTAACTGATATTTTTATGTGATGTGTAACAATAATTTTGTTTATTTTTCAGGATGAAAATTCAGGCCCCCTTTGCGCATACCGACTGTAATTTGAATAGCCAGTTTACAATAACAAGCTTAATAGTAACCGACCGTCATAGGGAGACGCCCGAGGCTTAAAGGAACGCGAATCTCTATCAAAGTTGCAACTTGTGTAAATGCAATTTTGACTTTTAAATTCTTTTATTTTCCCTTTCTCGTGTCAAAAATGTTTTTCTCTTCAATATTTAGTTTAATAACGTGAAACTTTAATTTAAATTTTTCTTTTCGCTATTTTTACTTTAAAAAGATTTTAAGTTCTTTCATTTTACAAAAGTAATACTGATTTTAAAAACTATAAATATTTCCTTTTGGTTTTTTATTTTAAAAAATTGCTTTTAAATGCTCAATTTATTTATTTTACAGAAATATTATATAAGCTAAACATATTTCTTTTTCGTATTTCCATAAATGCCATTTTTTAAAAATATTTTACTCCTTTTTATTAAGGGGTGTTGGAAACCCTATAGCAACAATGTTGAATTGGCCATTTTTGGATTACCTTTTCTGAAAATCTGCTGTTCTTACAGGTTTGAAGGTTTTTACGTAATTAAAGTACATCTATCACCTCGCGCTCTTTCAAGCACGAGGCAGGTTCGTCTATGCACTCGCCATAGTAGGAAAATAATCTCTATCTTTGAAATTTTATCCTCTAATTTATTACACATAACGGTACACAATATACAATAAAACAAATATCACTAGTATAGTATACATTTAATTATATACATAATATAAGGCGTGCAAAATATGTTTTAAGTAATCTCAACTATATACATAATATAAAGCGCGCAAAACATGTTTTAAGTAATCTCTTTCCACACGGCATGGCTGCCGGTCCAATCGCTAAAGTACCAAGTCTCGTATTCACGCCACCAGCCTGCCTCGATCGGTTTTTCCGAGGAATCTCGAATTCTTTTAATACGGTGTCTTTAATCATAATATTGTTATTTCAATCCATTTCATCGAGAGTCGCGATCAAACTTTTAACTTTTGTTTTTAAACTCTGCAAAATAATTTTCCCTTCTTCAGATATTTTATAGAGATTAAGAATCACTTCAGCATGATGTAAAAAGAACAGCCATTTCTCAGTTTTCGATGGTGGGTCAAACATAACTCCTTTCATTATTTTCAAATGTTTCAATAATCGTTTCCCTTGCTCTAAGAATCTCTAAGAATCTCCTATATCTTGATAAAAATAAGAAAATTAATTTCTCATTTCCATATAAAATATACTTTCTCGGTGTCTACTGGCTTTAACGCCTGACATTCGAATCATGTTATTAACAGACATAAAAACAATTATAATTTTCTAAGTTAATATGGTTAATATATAAATTAAGAAGGACTTACCTTTGATCCCGATAGTGAAAATATCGAACGAAGAGCACAACTTGACGCTGTTAACTTTAATCATGAGCACACTGCAGTGGCACGTAACTTGACATGATTACAACATGGTAATTCACATTACCCCTGATTTAACCTTTCACAATTTCACTAGGATGATGAACACTGATGATCCCATT
The DNA here is from genome assembly GCF_044657685.1 of Stegodyphus dumicola. Taxonomy (NCBI): domain Eukaryota; kingdom Metazoa; phylum Arthropoda; class Arachnida; order Araneae; family Eresidae; genus Stegodyphus; species Stegodyphus dumicola. Next base: position 138,957,146 of record NC_140776.1, read on the forward strand.
TTACCACTCACTGGCTGTTAACGTTTTAGCACATCACGCTTTCACAAATCGGATGAATTTATTCGCACACATGGCCCTAAACACGCCATTTTCTTTCGTCATAAAAATCTTCTCTCATCGTAGATCCATTCGTGAACTATCACCGAATTTAATTTTATAACTTTCAGTAACTTTTTACAACCATATTTATTTATTATTTTCACTATTTTGTGATTTCCTTTTTCACAATCTTATCCTATCAACTGCGCCGATTTGCAACTCGCGCCGTTTCAACTCCGAGGCGGGTTCGGTGATTTCTCATGCACTCGCCATAATAGGAAAATAATCTCCATCAGCTTTGAAATTTTATCCACTAATTTATTAAACAATACACAATAAAACAAATACCACTACTATACATTTAGCTTAAGTTATCTCTTTGCACACGGCATGACTGCCGGTCCAACCGCAAAAGTCACAAGTCTCGTATTCTTCCCACCAGCTTGCCTCCACTCTGTTTACCGGCGTAACTACGTCCCTTCCTTTAACCGTCTTTCGCCCCTCGCGGATAAAATGTTCTGGAAACGTCTTTCGCTAAGGAAAGGAACATCACAATACCTAGCTGAATATCCTGAAACGAGCTTTTTTATCATTTTAAATTTTAGAGTATTTTACAGTATATTTTGTTACGCATAGTAAAATTTAGCACTGATTATAATCAAAAGCTCATTTCGGCAAATATTTGGAAGCGTAGTAAATGAGGTACAAAAATTTCAGATACCTGTGAGCTGTAGTTCTTGAGAACAGGTACTACATCGAGTATAAAAAATCACGTTCGGGGGAAAAACGCGATTTTATGTAAAAATTCTCAATTATCAAAGTATTCAATGACAAATTAAAGCTAGATTTTGTACAGTCCTAATTTTCATAGAGATTAAAGAACGGTGTTTTAAGAAAGCTAAAATTGTAGAGAATTTGAAAATGCAAATATCAGAAATCCTCATTTTATGAAATGTTTTGGATTTCAACACCCCTTCAACTATTCTATTCTTTAAAGTCCTTTCTCTTTTGTTCTATTCTGGTAAAACTTGATATATAAATTTAATTCTTTGTCTTTTAATTTTTAATTTTATATCTCTGGTCGCATTTCTCTTTAACGATTAACATTTTGCATTTGGCTTATTATTATTATATTAAAATTATGCGAAATGAACAAACAGTAAATAATGAGATGCTCAATTAAAAACAAATACAGATTTAATGATAAAAGGGAAATTTTTAATGTCATTACAAACAAGATTTCAAGGGGTTCAAGAGGCCGTTGCCTAAAAAAAAAAGAAAACAATTCGTCGTTTCCGGAAGAAATGAAACTTTAAAAAATATTTTCGTTGTCACAAAAACCAAACTTTTTGAAACATTACGTTATTCAAACTCTTACGTCACTTCCGAGTGTCACGTTATCTAAGATGGCATAGGTTTCGGCTACGTCCCCAATCCTCTGGCATCTCCTGAGGGCTGTTGGTTACTACACCTGTACCAACGATAGTGAACTTCCGGTGATATCCTTCTGTCTGTACCTGAATGAAACTGGCTCTATTTGACGGCACACTAGCGAAACACTAAAAAGTCATGATTTAAACGACGATGATTTGAATAATTTAACTGGAATTTTCAGGACGACAATTTAGATTAACTGCTGATGATTTTTTATTTAGGTGATCGTGAGTATATGGTTTAGTGATGAAGAGTATGAATAATTGAGTAGGATGATAATAAAACTTTAGGTGATCGGGCTTTGTATCTAGGTGAAGTTCTTTTATTCTGACGACGACTTCAATGATGATGATGAAGATGATACATAGGATGGTTTAGAATGACTGATGTGATTTGGGTGATGATGGTTTATCTTATTCTGACCATGATCATGGTGACGCGATATACATGATGGTTAAAATGACGATGTGTATTAAGTGATAATAAATATTTAGATGAATTTGATGGTGACATAGTTTTGACTGATGACGATTTTATACATGATGTGAGAGTGATTTATATAATAATTTAGAGGAGTTAGACAATGAAGACGATGATTAAATGAGGATGAAGAAGATGATGAATTGGTTGATATTGCTTTCTGTTTAGATGATCTGGAAGATTATGATTTATCTATCTCGACGATGATAATGGTGATGATGACATATACGACGGTTTAAACTGAAGGTATGATTTCGATGATGATTATTATTTAAATGATGGTTTTGAATTATCTGGTGATAATTTTATAATTTCTTTCTTGGTTATTCAGATAACAATTTTGATGGTGAATTAGAAGGTTGAGGTGATGAAGACGATGATCAAATGAGAATCATATTGTTGATGGTGGTGATTTAGATGATACTGCTTTTTATTTAGTTGATTTGAGCTATGATGATTTATCTTAATTTGGCAATATTTTCAATGACGATGATGATGATAATATATATATGATGGTTTAACATGAAGATGTGTTTTCGGTAGTTATGCTTAGTTAGATGTCTTAGATTAGCAGATGAAGTTGATTGGATTTAGAAGGAAATTTATATAGATGATGATTTCAATGAGTTAGATATTGATTTAGATGAAGGTATATTCATTTGATAATGATTATTTAAACAATAAGAGGGTCGTCCGAAAAATTACTTTGCCGTAAACCATAAAAAACAAAGTCTTATTACCTGGAAAAACCTATTGCAAAAGATACAGCTATATTTCTGCTACTTCTCAGCATAAGAAACATCGGAACTATACCAGTTGTCATAGCGTCGGTTACCTATTTCCATTAGAGTGTCATAGAAGTCTGTCGCCTGGGAAGAAAGGCAGCCCGTCACATTTGTTTGCAACATTTCACCTGTAGGAAAGTGTGCCCAGACAAGAACGTCTTCAGGTGCAATAACACGTGGAAGTACTTAACAGCAAGATCGAAGCCATAGAATGGATGATCAGACATCTCCCAGCGAAACGTCTGTAACATATATTTTTTGGAATTCCCCGTATGCGTCCGATGTTGTCGTAGGACACCACAACACCAGCACTGAGCATCCCAAATTATTTGTTCTGAATGGCTCTTCAGATGTTCTCTACTAAAGCGCAATAAAGATCAGCTTTCACCGGAGCACCACTCGCCAATACGTCAATGAGCAGAATGCCTTTACTATCCCAGAATACCGTGGACTTCAATTTCCGTGCATAGACTGAGGATCGTCCGGCGCGTGGATCCCTGTGACGCCAATCAATCGTGAGTTGCTGTTTTCTGTGGTGAAGTGAGCTACCCACATCTCATCACCTGTAACGATTCTGTTAAATTGCGTTCAATAAACTGATTTATGTATCTGCTGCCTTTAGTTCTTTGTGTTTTAGTTTTGTGTATTCGAAATGGAACTCAAATACAATCAATCATATAAATAGATTACATATCAATTCATATATTTGAATTAAATACATATTTACTTACCGGCCCGAAACTTTCTTAACCCATCAACGAGCCCGCCTCTCGGAACGAAATGCTTTGAAAACGGCCGCGTTGTCAGACAACAAACCCCTCCAAAAAAAATCGCTTTCGTTTTCTGAAATCTCTCTAAGATGGCCCAGCCTAAGGCAGTATGTTTGCTTCCCCTTAGTGTGATGCATGGAGTACCTCCATAGTGTGATGGATAAGCCATAAAATTGCCTTCCCGGTATTGAATGGCTTGCGTTTCGTTTCGTCTCCCTCCTCTTTCTTTGTACTAGTACCCTTGTAGACTTGTTTCTTTTAACATGTGACGGCCGAATTTTCGGAAATCATTTTAGAATTTTAGTTTCCAAGCTTGTAAATTTTCAATTATTCGACATGTTTTATTGGCAGTATTTTAAGAAAGATCATTATTTATTTTGTTACACAATTTTTTACTATTTACTAATCTATTTTATTTAGTTTTAGTAGGCCAATTTATTTTTGAAAATTAAATTTTAATCCATTCTTTTACCGACTGTTTTCATCACATTATAAGTTCATATATATTTACGATGAGAGTACAATATTTATCAGGAATTTTTGGAAAATTTGGCATACGTATTTATATTTTAGCGTTGAATTTTTCCACAAGTTGTTCGTTAACAGTCGAGCTCATCCTCGTAAACGCTTGATCGTTTCAGCATGGAAATGGCAAGCAATAATCTTCCAAATATTTTTCGGGATTCTATAGCAATTTCTAGAATTTTGGCGGTTTTCTACAAATATTTTGGGTACGTTTAGCTATTATACAGTTGCTACTAATGTGGAATTTAAAGCCAAAAATGTATTCCTTCGTTGATTTGATCACGCCAATCAATCGTGAGTTGCTGTTTTCTGTGGTGAAGTGAGCTACCCACATCTCATCACCTGTAACGATTCTGTTAAATTGCGTTCAATAAACTGATTTATGTATCTGCTGCCTCTAGTTCTTTGTGTTTAAGTTTTGAGTATTCGAAATGGAACTCAAATACAATCAATCATATAAATAGATTACATATCAATTCATATATTTGAATTAAATACATATTTACTTACCGGGCCCGAAACTTTCTTAACACGTTGAGCGCGGCGCCGGTCTCTGGGACCGACAGTGAACTTTCCGTGCGCACGGCGTCGGTCCCTGGGAAACCGGCACTGGAATTTTCGTTTGCCTGGCGTCGTTCCACGGAACCGACAGTATAAGTTAAAAAATAAATATAGTCTCAATAAAATGTGATCAAATTTAGCATTAATGAAATGTATTGAAACATTCTAAACAAAAATACGGCTTAGCTTTAAGGCTTAGCTCGCTGCCGGCTGAACGGAAAGGACAGCAATTCGGCGCCGAACTCAGCGTGTTAATTAGAAAGCTACCGCTCGGCCTTAAAAACGCACAGCAGTTTGGTTTAAATAACCATTGATAACACTATTCTATAACGTTCTATAACGTATTATTCTATAACGTTCTTTGTACGTTAAAGTACATATAGCACACATGGGTGCAAGGAAACTGATATATAACAAATTTATTTAATATTTTTCATATAATAAGGATTGAGACCTGTTTCGATGTCAGATATATCTCGTAATGAAATCTGAAATTTTTTGAAATTTAACAACTAATTTTTCGAGGTATTTGACAGTCCAGTCTGTATAAGTTTCATTTATTTGTTTTAAATGTTTGTAAAGTGTTATCACAGATTTTCATCAAAAAAGGTGTGAGAGATAATAGATAAAATTGATAGATAGAAATGGAGAGAATATTATGCATTTGTTCAGAAACATAAACATAGTATTTGTGAGATTTCTCGCACAGCCAAGTTATAATTGTTTTGTTAAATTCTTTTTTTTTCATATTTAATTCTTTTAAATTAATTTCTCAAAGTTTGTCATAATTTATGTGACTCAACTAGGTACGAAAAATTGATTCGGAATGTAAAAGAAATATATGTATTCTGTAACATTATTTTTTGTAAAGTTTAATTTTTTTTAATTAACAAGGTCTGTAACCAATGTTTGCACTTATTTAATGCACGGAGTTCCAAGCAATTTCACTCATCATCCTACAAGCTGCAATAAACACAAAAACACAACACTGAAAATGAAATATTCTAACAAGGATTGTAAAGCCAAAGGCATATAATTAGTGTCCTCTGTATGCTCAGATCATTCAATATGATTTCTCTCACAGCTTATAGATTTTCAGATGAGTTACTCACGTTCGTTTTTAATGGTAATCAAAATAAAAGTAAAACTGCAATTAAAAAGATTAAAATTTCGACTAATTGACTAAATGAAAAATATATTCGCTGGTCGCTTAAAATTGCTTCAACGGTACCTAGTTCCAAATTGCAAGACGGGTATTCCACACACGGATAATCGAGAATTAGTATAACATTCTACAGCAAAATAATGCAAATTCCGTGCTTTTTTCATATAATGCATTCATGCTGTCAGATTTATTATGTCTAATCTTATAATATTATTGTAAAATTACTGCCGGGAGAAATCATTCCTTGAAAATGAAGGCCCCTTGCCACCTTCTTGATGCCTAATTTCAAATGGATAATTCAAACGTGGCCAAAGGAGAAATATTAAAATTTCAAAAATTCGTGTTTACGGTTTTTTAATACCTAGATTTACCACTGCTAACTAATATTATGATATAATAATATATTAATAATTAGTCAAATGAAATTTATGTGGCTTCGTGTCAACCACTTGGTATTTTTAACGCTGTGTTTGAGCAAAAACAGAATATTGTTTATTTAAGCTATAATAAACATCCTACAGTAACATTTAGTTATTGTACATTGCTTTTTATCAGCACTTACGAGCTGAAGTTTCGTCTTATTAAACTATCCATATTGGTGTTTTTCATGCTCCTATATTGTTTTTGTATATAAATAATGGAAATTACAATTGGGATGATCAGTTCCATAAAACTCTCAGTATTCTGCAATTCTAACCACATGACCAATGGTGCCCCAAACATGCAAGAAACAAACAGGTATTTACAAGTAGGAATGATTTTCGAAACGTTTGCTTGAACAAAACTCAAAACAAAATAAAACAAAAGGGGCGAATCAAAATGTTAATGTTTCATAAAAGTGTGCAGGATAATGTTAGATGTAAAGCCTGTTTTCGTTTCCCTGGCAGACGTAATAGGAAGTTTCATAATGAAAGTTTTCTCTTTTGGTGGGATAGTGGCTGTGACCTATACATCGAGCATTCATTTGCTGGACAGTACGTGTATAATTACAGATAGATAGAGATAAGTAATTAATAGAGTATTTGACATATATAAACTCATCATTCAGATCTTCGAAAGTGTTCAAATAGTAAAAACACGATACCGTATGCTTTCACCACTTCACTTATGATGTATACTATGCCCATATGAGGTACTTCTCCCTGTTAGAGTTAACTAAATCTTAGCTATTGAAATATAGCATTTTCAAATTCTTTCCATTTGAATTTAACATGAATAATTTTACTCTGATCTCTCTCTTTCTTTTCTGTTTGTTTCTTACTTCTAGCCATCTATATCCAGTTCTATATCTTCTACTTGTGCCTCTGATATTAATGTAACGGCATTTTGCTTTAGAGTAAATAGATTTAAAATAATTAAAAATTACATTCCTATTTTCAAAATACTTTTATTAATATTTCAAGGTAAACATTTTGATATTCGTCAAATGGAACTCGAACCTAAAATTTAATTTTTATTAAATCTTTAATCTATTTCCAGCACTATGCATAAAAATGCCCTTTCTTGTTAAAATAACGAAACTGATTTCAGATTTACTAGTAATGAATCAAATTGCAAATTGCTTAGATTACATTTTTCAGCTCTCAGAATACATTCCATTTAACTATGCAGTAAATCGAATGATTGTTTGCAGTTAACAATATGTAAAAAGCTGTTTGGGCCAGGTCGAGAAACAGGTGGTTTACATCTGGAGGAAACGAATGTTTGACAATGCCTATATACTATATATAATCCAATAATTAGAAACTTCCGCGTAATGCCTTTATGAAATAATTCACTGTATATTAGAAAAGTACGAGAAACAGACGCATATTTTTTCGAATGAAAAAAATCGAAAAATTATGTGCTTACTAAAATCAAAAATCTCAGGCGAACAACACATAAGGCCTTGTAAGGCCTTATGTGTTGTTCCTAATAAGTTATGTGAATTTCCTTATAAGGCCTATTAAATTATACACACTTTTTGCTGCTGATCATTTAAATTTATTTCTTCGAATTGCTCTTTCAAACTTGAGTACCCGATTCCTAAAAAAAAGTTGCTGGTTTTGAAATTACGTATACTGCACAATTTTGGTCGTGCGTTTATGAATTTTTCTAATTTTATTTCTTTATTAGCGGAAGTACCCGATGTCAATTAAGTTAGATTGAAAGCAATGTATCTAACAACAGACAGAACGATACCGTTGTAATCCTTCTCTAACGATGTAAAAAATACGATTGATAGTTATACATTTTTCAGTCTGGTGCGATATGCAACCCCACATAAAAAATTTCTTATAGAAAAATATAATTCTCTCTCATTGTATCAGAAGCAATGTCACTCAGCTTTTAGTGATTTTCGTCTTTCTAATCAAATGGCCATAACAGCTCAAGTTCCATCCAATATTTCACCTATATTCAACTTTAGTCGATTCAATACCGCAAAATATTTATCATAATTGATCAGAAATCAATAACGCAAACAAACAAACAAACAGACATTCTTCTTTATATATATAGGTTATGTAAAATTTACAAATTTTTTTATTAACAAAATGTACGATTTGCAAGCGAGCAGTAGCAACACTTTTCGAAATAAACCAATTCTATCTCCAACGCCCGAGACTGTTTCCACTAGGAAAAATGAGTGCGAAAATTAGAACTTTCAGAATTTTTAATTAGTATTTTGGCTCATGAAAGTGGTTAAGATGAGAATAGTCGAAATGGCTTCCCTCGAATTTTCGGAATCGGGAATAACGTATTTAATGTTTGGGAAAGCTATTTTTATTTCATCTTTTATCTATTTTCGTATTTTAACAAACTCTAGGATTTGAAAGAGAGCAATGGTAACAACTTTCGAAATAAAGCAGATTTTCGTCTCCAGCTTGCGAGACTGTTGCCACTCGGAAAATGAGAAAGAAAATTATCGTTTTTCCGAGTTTTTAATTTATAGCTCTGATTTTAGCTACGTTTTTTTTTTTTTTTTTTTTTTTTTTTTTTTTTTTTTTTTTTTTTGAGAAAAGTGACGTCGACTTAATTGTAGAAAGTTTGGTGGTGATAGCTATAGTAGTGACCGAGTTATGAGAGGACAAACACACAAACTTTCTTCTTTATATACTATATAGATAACAAGTATGAAACTTTCCCAAATGTAAGTATACGAACCGCGAGACTGTATTAAAATTTGGATTTACTTATTTGTCAAAAAAGAATTTTTTTTTTAAATTTGACATCGCCAAAACATGAATATTTTCGTGATTTAAAAACATTTCGATAACTGGAAGTATATTACTACAAGCAACGATTGCAAAAATAAAGGTCGTGTAGGGACTTTTAAGCCGGATAAAGGATGTTGGTGTACATATACGTGAGCATATACATATACGGTTGGTACAGCTAACCTGCAATATATAGAGAGAAGCAAGCCTACTCTTTAGAAAATTTCAATATTCTTCGGCTAATCGTTTTTGAGTTATGCGAGATACATACACACATATATTATATCTACATACATACAGAGAACACGAAAAAATCCCTTTTGAATGCATTGTAAAATATACTATGAAAAGGAAGAAGTCTTTATTCTGTCCGTATGAGATGTCGCACAAAAATCATCCAAATGGATTCAGATATGGACAAAATGGATATTTCCACTGAAATGTGATACTTGAAAATTTTCGTAATTATAATACTTCCTTTATATTGTAAAATGCAGTAATAAAATATTACCTAAATGGGAAATCTTAAAAAGATGAGAATTAGTACCAGAATTCCACAGCTATACTTTTAAGAAGTGGTCGTAAAAAAAAGTGGTTCGCTGAGAACTTCGTTCTAAAATTTCAAGCAATAACTAAAACATTTTCGAATAAATTGTGTGTGAAAACTGTATGTCCCGTCGTTCAAAAGTAATGGACTGTAAATTCACTTGATGTTCCCTCAGTGTAGAACCCAAGAAACCTCAGAGTCATAATGTTGACCGAAACTACTTTATTGGCTTTCAAACATTAAGTTGGCTGAGGAACGGCGAAGAACTCTTTGAAATCTCCGACTTCAGTAACGGCTCACCAAGTAAACTCAGGAGAACCTCTGCTTAGTTGAAACTCACCGCAACTTAAAAGCTCTAAACCCGAGCTTTACGATCCTAACAAATTTGTGTCTGCGCTCTCCTCGGTACAAAGAGAGAAATACAATTTGCGTAACATAGAACTAAAATATTTAATCCTTTGCGGCGCACTGTACGTTAAAGTCGGAATTTCAGCAAGAAACGTTGTATTCAGTCCTAAATAAGTCCTAAATAAGTATACAGGTAAAATGTTGTAAAAATTGCACTTACCGTTTTAATTCTGTGGGTGTTCCATTAGGTGGAACACTGCGCGCCAGAGCGTTTAAAAGTGCGACTAAGCGAGCATTGCAGTGAAGCACGAAAATGAGTAGAAGCGTTTGCATAAGAATGAAAAAACTCTGTGTTATGGCTGTATACATGGTTTCCTGGATATACACAATATTCTTGAATATATACGGATAAATGAGATACATATATATATACACAAGTCCTATATACAAAAATGTTTATAAATTTTCCTATTTCTTAGCTTCGTGAAATTGTTCAAAGCAAGTCACACCTTTTTGATGGAAGCACAAACCAACTAAGATTAAAATAATTAACTACGATTAATATTAACAAAAAAGAGAAATAAGCTTATAATATATAGATACACGAAAAATATCTACACAATTATTGAAAATAAACGGGAATGAGACTAAAAAGGCAGCAAAATTTCGCGTAGGTCTAAGTAAAGATGAGTCAAGCTACTAATGAAATTCCCGCCTAAAAACTACCCCCAAAAATTTCGAGATGCCAATATTAATGCTTTCATAACACAAAAACCACCTCGCTCCTCAATGCTGCTTTGTTTGAATTCATTCCCTACCCCCCCAAAAAAAAATCAACGGAAACAGAAAACGAAAACAACGGATGTTCTCTCCTAAGAGCACAGATGTTCTGATTATTAAGAGCATGAGATTGCTAAAGGCGCAGTGTTCCCGCTAATGGAACACCTGGTTTTATTCAATGATTCTGCGTATGATTTTTGTATGAAAGATTAAAAAAATAATTTGGAGTACAGCCAGCAAAATTATGCCTATTTTTTCTCCAAATAAAATTTTTATATCATTAAAAAAAATAGAGAAAATTACTTGAAAAAAATGGATTTTAATAACACATAATAAATTAAAGTTATGTGTCTCCTTGTGATATGCTGCTATCTACGGTTTAAAAAGAAAAGTTCAAAGTATATTATAAAAGCATTTTTATCTATTTACGGTTGAATTTAGAGGCTTTCGAAGCGATTCAATTTGGGTGTTCCATGTAGTGGCACACTGAGACACAAAAGCTTAACCATATTTTAGAATCATTTATAAAAATATATAAATGTAAAGTTAAATATAAAATATTTGTTTCAAAGCGATCGTTGACGATTCCATATCTCTTTAGTCTTCCGTTGCATCTTAGAGAGACATTGTGAAAAACTTATATTTACTTATTTTCTCAGAAACATCGGTCATCTTAGGATGGTAATCGACAAGAGGATTTTTTGTACCTATATTTTCTTTTTGTAAAATTCTGCGTTTGCATTTTCTAGATCTAAGTTTAAATTTGATCTTTCTCAAAAAAATAGTGTGAAAATGAATGCATTTCCGTTAATAATCTATTCCGTTAATAACTCTATCTGGCTGCAGTGGTCCAGAGGTAAAGTCGTTGAACGCTGGTAGCTAGACCCAGCACAAAACACGCTGCTTGAGAATTTTGTGGTTTTTCTAATGTTTAATGTGCGTACGAAACTTTTCCTGAGAAAGTCCTCCCCAAACGCTTCCCTCCCCTTAGGAAAAGAGCCCTAACGTGCTCTTCCAATAATCCAATAAATATAAATACGGTACTGAAATATTACGTAGTTCATCCTGACATGTGTCATCACAACTAACGAATCGCAACATGCAAAGGATACTTATATAAAAGAATTACTTTGAAGAAGCTGAAGGAAAAAGAACAAAAGAACATAATATTAGAAATTTCAGACATGCATAAAACTTTTAAATACATTTAATCTAAAGTAAATGCTCCTTTTCCCTTTTTTAATTTTTTAAAAATATATTGTTCATGAAGAACTACCAATACAACTTTATGAAATGACTTAATTAAATAATAACGTTTAATAGTTAAGTAAATAAATTTAAAATTCTCTTAAAACAAAAAATAAAAAACTGCGTATTACTCCCATACGTATCATTAATTTTCTACTTTCTTTCAACTTTTCAATGCAAGAGTTCCTTCTTGGATTTTTAGCAAAAAATTATTAATGAAAGGAAATATATGAAATATAGAGGTAAAAATATTCCTCATTCTTACTCGCACCTAGAATTCATTACTTGAATACGCACCAGCACCTTTTAAAAGTAGAAAAGATATATCTGCAGAATAATCGTAATGCGATTATTTTATTTACTCTCTTTTATAGGAATATATTTTCCACGACGATATTTTTAAACTGCGAAGTTTTGGAACCGCTTTCTGTTCTTCGTCGATGTTTTGTATGACGATTGTTTTCTTCGATGATATTTTAGACTTACGATATGTTTTCCTGCCTTCTTTTCTCCCACATCTTTTCTACAAAGAAGTTTCCGTCTTACGTTGTTTTCTCCGCTACGTTTTCGTCCGCGATGTCTTCGTCGGACCTCCTAGAATTCACTCGCAAGCAAGCGAAGTAATCGTTCCATTTAGACTCTTGTCCTTCGACAAAATAATACCTGGCCCATTATGGATTTATGCAAATGTACAGAGACGTATAAGATTATGGGGTTCACTTAAAAATGACTTTTCAGTCCACTTCCATATTAGTTTGATTACCATTAAAAACGAACATGAGAAAGGTGTTTAAAAATTTGCGTCTTATATTTAGGAATTTTTGAATAAGATTACAATCAATTTTTTTTTTCTTATGGTTGGCACTTGCCTATGTCGGCATCGTCCTGCCCTAAGGCCAGATCGGTAGTCTCTTTATCATGGAGGCGCCTAGTAGGCGGGCCATCATTGCCTCCTATGAAGGGACAGACAATTTTACATCCATGCCTTCTCCGGGATTCGAACCCGAGCCGTTCGGTATCGCACTCAGTTTTCCCTAACCACCATAACGCTACAAAAAGCTTGCAGCTACAGATTTGATTTTATTCTTGACTTATCATTATAGTCGTTAGAATATTTTATTCTCACAATTAAATTTTTTTTTTTTTTTTTTTTTTTTTTTTTTTTTTTTTTTTTTAGCTTGTACAACGATGATTCAAATTTTAGTGTTTTTCCAGCATCAAAGCGGTGCGCACATTGATTACAGACATGTTGTTTAAAAAATTAAAATTTACGAAAAAAAAAATTCAGATCAATTTTTTAACAGTGGGAATCAATTTTTCGTAACTATTTCAGTAGTGTCAGTTAGGTCAGACTTGTACAGATTAATATTAAAATATTAAAACTGAGACTCGGTCTTTCAGAAAGCCTCACAAGTACTTTTTCTCTTTCCATAACAATGTATGTTATTGTCGTTATGATTGATCAATACCAGTATTGATCACCGATAATTTTTAAGAAAATCTGTGATAACTCTTTACCGACTTTTAAACAAAGGAATGAAGCTTATACAGGGTGAGCTGTCAAGTACTTCAGAAACTGTGTTCTTAAACGTTTAAAAATATTTCATATCTTTTAATGAAATACATCTGACACTGAAGCATGTCTCCATTCGATGATGCCACCGATGCTTGAAATTATATTCACAGTTTCAGCATGTTTATAATAAAAATTGTAACCAATGTGCTACTCACTAGTTTTCTCATATACTCCTGCGCTTTATGTACTTTGAAATTACAAACGGCTACAACTGTGTCTCTGTTCACCTTGTTTATTTAATCAAACTACTTTGTCTTTAACTGACAGAGTGTTGGCTTTATAGTAATATATACTTCTCACACTTCTGCTGCTTTGTTTTGTGTTTAAAATGTTTCATCAGTTTTATTTGGACCGTAAACGCTTCAAGAAAGTAATTCAGAAATCTGATTTAGAATGTGCGTGTTGATGATTGACTGATTCAGATGCTTGATTATTTTCTGATTAGATCTCATTTGCGTCTGCAAGAAGTGCATAGATTTAGGTAATAAATCTATGCAGACGTTTCGTCTGAACTCGTTGGTATGCAAGTAAATAAAATGCTTACACAAATGAATAAAATACTCCTCATATTACCATTTCGACGTTTCATATACAGATAATTTGACTAAAACCTGATATTAATTTATATTTTCTCTCTCATTGTAATGTTTCTTTATACTTTTATAAACGTTCCTCCAAATAAATGTTTCCACAAAATTATTACAATAGGTTCTCAAGCATTACCCTCTTAAACTTCTAAAACCGGGCCGCAATTCTCATATTTTAGCTTTCAGACCAGCGCGATCCAAAACAGTTTTGCCCCCTCTTTGACATTTTCCTAATGAGAAAAGTCGTTAGTTCCCCTCCATGGATGAAGTAAAATTTACATGTTTGTCGGACGCCTACGTCCCATATTAGAGGAGTTGCTAAATTTGCAATTTTTTCGATGATTATTTTGCTTTCATATTTAAATGAAAGCAAAATTCTACATAAATAGTGCATAAATAAATGTGCAGTACTGGATGCATATCCAGTGCACACTTTATTTAGGACAAAATGTATGCAATGTTTATATTTCATTCATTATTTCTAATCAATCTCGTAAATAATTTGTGAATTTTTTAACTTTGTTTTCACTCTTCATTTATATTCGCATATTTTCGTATTAGAAATTAGAAAGCGAGAACAAAATTTAACAAAATATAGTAAATACAGACTAGATCTGTAAGTCTGCAGGCCAGAATGCGATTTTTAATAACATATTTTCATTAATAAAATAATGGTAATGACTAATTTAATGAAATAATAATAATAATATTTATTACCATTAGATTATTAGAATGAGATTCAATACAATTAGATTTTGAGATAAACTTACAGCAATAATAAAGCTTTACATAACAATAACAGAGATTTAAAACTGCTTTTTTCGATAATTTTGTTATTATAATATAAAAATCAAAATCCGAGATACATTGGTTGCGTTTAATAATTAATTTTAACAAATATTACATTGGACTATCAGGCAAAGAAGGTATATCTTTAACGAGAATTTTTCTTTGTAAAATTGGCTTTTGTTTATGTTAGCCGAGAAAAAAAATTCGTGACTTATACATGCAATCATCAAAAGAATTTTGAGAGCAGTTTTAAATGTCCATGAAGAATTAATTATACGTCAATTTCTTTCCATAGGTAGAAATTTCGTCTAAAACTATCGTTATAGCCAAAAGTTGAAGTCTATTTCATTTTCAACGAATATTCTATATGCACATAATATATTTTCTAATTTATTTTAGAAAGAGTAATCTTTCACGTTTTCAAAAGAATAAGGAAATATTGGGTGTTGATACCATGTAGTAAATTTGTTTTTTATATTTCTTCCAGTAATGAAAACGATTACCCTGCAATATTTTCAAAGCAAAATTAAGAAAACCGTTTACGCCAAATTTTAAATAAAGTATCTTCTCGTGTATATTTTTATTTTAAGTGTGGAATTTTCTCTTTGAAAATATCAAAAATCATGAAGAGCAAAATTAATTCATGAGAAATAACTTTGAAATGCAATAATTCCATTGTAATATGACATAGCGGATAAAAGTGCAATACAGTTTATTTATTCACAAATAATCCCGCTCATATGCGTAATTTATGTACTGTCGATTGAGAAATATAGGTTAGTAAATTAAACCAGTTAATTCAATACTTTTCCTTTATCAATATTTTTACCTGCTCTTCAGTAAAGCGGTAAAGGTGGCTGAACACTTATAGCTCGCTTGGATTTGAATCCCGGATAAATAGTTGGATTCATGGATTTTGTGTAACGTAAATGCAAGCCAGCTTCTCTTAGAAAGTCCTCCGCGAAGACATAACTCCCCTTATACAGGTAATCGTTGGGTGCTTTGATGTAATTCAGTAAGCGAACAAATTAATCCAATCAATACCGAAGAACGGGTTGATTACATGTGGAGTTTTCCACCAGGAATGTAAATGCGAGCAATTTTCTCTTAAAAAGGTTTACACGAAAGCATCCATTCCCTTAAGCAGATAGCGTTAGCGTGCTTTTCCGTAATCCAATCCTAATTTTCATACATTTAGTAGTACGTTGACATACACCTTATTACAGACAAAATAACAACTTTTTTAAGATATTTTTTTATCAACTTGTCTGAATTCTGTCTATCTCTTGAAGAGTATAAGAATTTCAGCAAATAAAACTGGCCAAAATTTTATAACATTTAAGTGATGTTTTGATTCAGTTTAGAAGTAACGTGAGCTTTACGGATATTTAAATATTTTTTGGCAGATCTCACCCTAAAAGAGGGTGTAAAGATAAATTGATTTTATTTAAATTACAATCAATTAAAATCATTGAAAGCAATCACTGAATGAATGAAAATCAGAAAAACTATTATGCATACAATTGTCTCTTATTTATCTCCTGATAAATCAGACAAAATTGCCTGCATAATAGAAGCACTTTGAAAGAGTTGACAGTTCTTAAGAGTTTTATGCACTCCACAAACCAATGTCAAAATAAAATCTTATTATTCATAAGTATGAAAAGGAAGTAAACGAGTAAACGATAAAAACGGTTTTACCTATTTTCTAGAAGGGCATGAAATCTAAAATATTTATCTATTCTTATTTGTTATGATTAAAGTACATTAAATTGGTAAGCTTAAAAAGCGTGCAAAATCGCTGACATTTTAATTATAGCAAAATTCAGTACTAAAAAAAATAGCATTAAAATTATGAGACAGATTGAGAAAGAGATGGCCTCTATTTAATTTTCAAGTATATTGGCGCGAGACTAAACCTGCGGTTTTTGCCAAAATGTAGCTAAACTGATAAGAAGAGGGAAATAATGCGTAGCCAGCGGCTACTCTGAGCAGCGACAATGGACCACCCAAAGATCTACAGATAGGCGATTCTCTAAAATGGGGAGCCATGGATGGTACGACAGTTGTACCAATGCCGGCGTCTGAGAAAGTCATTCTCCTTGTACAACTGCTGTACCAGCCGGCTTGGAGAGGTTAATCGCATTTACGTTTACTCGGCTCGAGAACTCAGTAAAGGACCTCTTACCACAATGCCCACAGTTGGATAATCTTCGGTTTCTGGCAAGTACTATCTTAGCTGGTAAAAGGCAGCAGACCAACAATAAAGTGCTATTCACATTCAGTGTTCCCATGTTTAGCTATTGTCTATTTTGCCTTTCTGCTCACTTTTTGAATATTTGATTTTGAGTGAAACGATCGTTAAGATAGTAGGTGCTTTGAAATTTATAATCATTCATCCTTTGGTATTTAATTAGGAAAATTCTCATCGGAAGACTCAGTGTGAAAGTAATTTAGCTAACAGGGAAGTACTGCTATATGCGGTAGAATTACATTTGCATAAAGGTATAAAACCGGCCCTTTAAAAGAGCTTCAAAGTTTTCATATGAACGTGTATTTCTGTTGAAATTCAACTAGTTGCATAAGCACAAATCTTCATAATTTATTTTGAGATGGTGGAAAAACAGCGCTGATGTGTTATCAAGCTAAAAAAAAAAAAAAAGAAGGGAGGACTGTGCTATATCTCCCGTTCTACTGGGCCGATTGACAAAATTCAAACTGCGTTTTTCATGTCTCGAAAGCGCGACTTAGGAATACATTAGATTTATACATAGCACTATTCTAACATAGGCATCTAACATAGGCATGTGTTGAAATCTTACTCCAGCTTTGGATTAGCGTGAAACGTGATTGTTTACAAGCTCTTTTGCGATTTCTAAATTTCTTTTGACTTTTTTGAAGGTGCTTTTATTATAACATTGCAGTTTTTGTTTAGTATTTTTATCACCTGATAATTATGGAAAATTGTGAGGAAGATGTAAAAAATAAAAGGTCTTATATTCATCGACCAAAGAAAAGAAAGTTCCAGGGAAACCAGCATAATGATACAATGAATAAGAAGTGTGGTGTCAGTTCTTCGTTTAAAAAATTAAATAGTGACACTGTTTTGCCACCAAGAGATAAAGATAACTTTAGAGCCTAATTTTAGTGGTTATAGACTATTTGATTTGGATATCCTATTTCAATTTATTGAAAATAATTTATGTTGTAAAATTTGTAATGTTCATTTAAGTGAACCATTTCATCATGGTTTAAGATCAAAATTTGAGTTACTATGCTCAAAGTGTTCATGTAAAAGAACTTTCAGAAACTCTAATATGATGGGTGTCCGAAAAAATATATCAGAGCTAAACAGAAGATTTACGTATGCAATGCGAACTCTTGGTCAAGGGAAAGCTGCAATGCAGAAATTCTGCTGCGTTATGGATCTCCCTCCTGTGATTGCACATCGTTCTTTCAAATTCGTCGTTAAATGTGACTGTAAGTGGAGACGGTGCGTGGAAGACTCGAGGACATACGTCTTTGGTTGGAGTCTGTTCCGTAATACGGTCAGAAAGCAACACAATAATCGATAGAGAAATACTGTCTTTATATTGCAAAGGTTGCGAGTCATTTCTAGAAAATGGCGTAAGTGAACACAAGGCCTGTTTAGAGAATCATGCTGGTTCTTCAGGAAAAATGGAAATGAATGGAAAGATAAACAATTTTTCATGTTCCATGGAAAAAAGAGGTGTAAAATATACTTCTTATATTGGTGACGGTATCAGGTTCAATGTTCTGTCTTTCTTCGAGAACATGCAAGGACCTGACTCGGAACAGAGAGCTTACTAAAGCTATGTTCAATAACTGTGGGAAGTAGACAGGATACACAAGAAGGGTATACAAAACCCTTTGTTTTTCTCTCTTTACAATAATTTCCGTACTTCGGAATACAAAGACCCACTACTTGTGGTCTAAACGTAAGAATATAAAAATATTTAACTAAACTCTAACTTAACTTTGGAATAATAAACGTGGAAGATTGGCCTTATATTAACAGGAAGCCGTATGTAGTACAGAGAACTGTTAACAGTACAATACGTTTAAAAATTATCTCGAGGATTAAACCTCTGGCCTGGAAGGCAACCAGCAACTGAGTAAAACTTCTAAGGTAAGCGGCCTGCTTCGACTAACTCCATCCTCTCTCTGGCTTGGCAAAAAGCCACAACTTAAGTACTTGGCGTTCGCCAGACAAATTTTGCATAAATAAGTTAACGCTTTTAATTCTGGCCGGAAGTAGAAAATAAGAAGTGATAGTAAAGATTTAAAATAAAATAAACGTTAGTAAAACTTAAGATCCTTACATACTTCCCGCCAGAGTTAATTAGTTTTAAACTGAGGTCTAAAACGACCTTGTTGAAAACTTTTAGCTCTAGAATCTAACGCGAGGCCAATCTTTTACAAACATTTCTCACTAGAAACTAGAAATTAAAAAAAAAAAAAAAAAAAAGAAATTTGTTTTTAAAATAGCAGCTCCAAGGACACGCAATTTTTCATCTGTACTGCATCTAAACAGGAGCTTTTATTCAAATCTGGTTCCTTCCAGAGATCTGGAAGGAAAACTAGTTTAATGAAATGTTACACAATGAAATGGCAAGTAACATGCATATTTAAATTTCTCTTAACTTTCTTATTTCATTCATGACTATTTTAATTATCTCTCCCCGTGCTCTCTGACATGTGTTGTAAAAGAACACCAAACACGAATGTGTTTATGTATACGTGTTCAACACTTCCTCCTACAATCAAAACACTAACGTGTTAAAAATTCAACATACCAAGACCTCGTAACACACCCTAACTTCAACTCTAAACCCTGAGGTACTATTCTGAAAGTGGCTAACTCTGAAGTGTAGCGTCAGAGAGCCTAACTACATTCATTCAACCTTTAACACTTATTCACCATGATTTGGTCTTTTTACAGTCACACGAATAAAAAAAAATTTTAACATTACTTTCACTTTTACCATATCACGGTATTTCTTAACATTTAAAATAACAGTTCACGTTGCATATAAGAACATATTAACATGCCGTTAATTTTACGCATTTGAAAACATACATTAGTAGTACATTGTTAACTTCTATTCTTTTCAAATCAAGTGGCAATTCTTCTACATTGAAATACTACATTTCAAAAAGTCTTTCAGACTAAAACATCTTTCTTGCCAGAATGTTTTAAATAAAATTTATACAATAACTTTTACAATATTAATGTCTTTACATATTCCTATTATACATCAACTTTAGTTTTACGCGCGAGTAATTGAAAAACATAATACCAAAATCGGTAACAACTCATTTCTCGCCTTTTTGGCGATAAAGGTAGACCTGGCATGACGTAAAACTTCTTGAAATCTGCCACTTGCAGTAAGAATGAAAGATTAACTTAAGTTTGCAAAGTAGCATAAAATTTTACTTATCTTTGTTATATTCCGACATTCTTTTCTGAGCCCAGTCCTGGAAGGTAGCACAGATTCTCGTTCGATTTATCCTCCTTCTTGTGCGGGCTCGCCCTTCAGTTCCTTCCTCTAGAAGCTTTGTTTTTTCTCCCGTTCGGTCACCCTTGAATACCTTCTTTTTCGCCTCTGCCTGTGGTCTTGGCCGTTTGATGGCAGCTGGTCTTGGCGGAACCGGGAGACTTCTTTCGCGTTCCTGCTTGGACCTCGTTGCTGACCGTTCAAATTTTCCTTGTAACTTTTCCTCCGCCGCTGGTGGCCCTTCCGCAGTTCGGCGACATTTGCTGCGGAGAGTCCTGTCGGATGAGTAGATCTTCCGTTTTAGAGCCGGATTATAGTTGCCGTCATTTCCCCTGGCTCTCTTTTCTGGACGGTGGAACGGCTTCTTTTTCTTGTTACCTTTAATTTTCCCGCGGGGAAACTTTCTTTTCACTTTCTCCTGCCTCTTAATGGCTTGCGGCCCACCAGCGGCCGAGCGGTAAAGACGCTGAACACTGGTAGTTCGGTCTGAGGTTCGAATCCCGCAAACGGGCTGGCTGCGTGGGCGTTTTCGTGGTTTTCCCCATGTGTAACGTGTATACGAGCCAGTTTACCTTAGAAAGTCCTCCACGAAAGGCATCCCTCCCTTTAGGCAGATAGCCCTCGTGTGCTTTGCCATAATTAAATACACCAACACCAACCTTAATGGCTTGCCCTTGTACTTGTCGTTGTTCCACCTCTGGAGCTTGTGCCCGCCGTGTCTGCCGTGCCGGATCCTGCAAAAGATCTGTAAATATTTGCATTTTATTACGATCATAGTAGGGTTTGATTTGATCAATGTTTGCGGAGCAGGTTTCACCATTCCTGGCTTTTAACACTACAACAGCGTGAGTTATTTTTTCTATGACATATGGTCCTTCAAATCGTGGAAAAAATTTTTCAGTTTTATCTTCTGGTGCTGAAGAAAGTGATTGCTTAATTTTTAACACTTCATCCCCTACTTTATAAGTTACTCCCCGTCGTTTTAAGTCATAATACAGCTTTTGTTTTCTCTGTGCTACTTCAGTATTCTTTTTTGCTTCTTTAATTAGTTTTTCTATATCACCCATTTTAATTTCTGGGGCTCTTTGTTGCACATAAAATAATTTATCTAACGGCGTTATAATCTTTTTGCCTAAAAATAACTCCGCAGGAGTTTTGCCCGTTGTATCATGTTTTGCGGTCCTAAGGGCGAAAGCAAATTCATTGACATAGTTATCCCAGCTTTTATGAAAATTGTTAACATAACTACGGATAATTTTCACTATATTTCTATTCACCCGTTCCGCTATATTTGATTGCGGCCGATACGGGACCATGTTTAAATGACGTATGCCCAGTTTTTGGCACATGTCTTCAAATACATTACTTACAAATTGAGGACCATTATCGGATATAACTTTTAGGGGCGCTCCGTATTTTAAAATATATTTATTTAAAATAGAATCAGTAACTAATTTCGCGGAGGCTCGTTTTACGGGAAGAATTTCGGTCCACTTACTAAAATGATCAACCATAACAAGGAGATAGCGAATTTTATTTAACTGACTTTTTGGGAAAGGGCCCAATAAATCGATGCCAATTATTTCATTTGGAAATTCCGATTTAATACTATTTAGAAACCCGGCCGGGCGGAAATTAATATAATTAACTGCTTCACATGTTGGGCAGGACTGGACATACGCCGTTGTTAACTTTTGCAGTTCAGGAAAATAAACTGCCTCGCGTACGCGTTGGATAGGTTTTCGAATACCAGCATGAGAAGCTAAAGGGCTGTCATGGAGCTCGTGCAGGATATTTAATCTAAGACTAGCTGGGATAACAGGTCGAAATTCGTTGTTGGAATTCGTAGTTTTTGTATAAAATAATAGACCATTTATTAGTTCGTAATGGGCCGCCCTATTTCTTATCGCCACAATATCTTGGAGGCTAAAATTTTCAGGATCCTTTAAATAATCATAAATATTTTTAAATTCAGGATCCTTACTCAGTTCGGTTATTACAGTTTCTCGGGAATTTATTGTACATGCTGTGAGCATTGCCACCTTTACAGTATTACCTTCTTCATCTATTTTAATTCTGGATAGGACATCTGCTACGATATTTTCCTTTCCGGGGGTATGCTTGATTACCAGATTATATTCTTGTAGCTTGAGTGCCCATCTTATTAACCTTGGGGATAAGTTTTTCCCTGAGTACAATCTAGTTACCGACGCTTGATCAGAGTACACTGTTATTGGCGCCTTTCCAAAATAGACTCTGAACTTTTGCACTACTAACAGAACTGCAAGTGCCTCTCTCTCGGTCGCGGAATAGTTTCTTTGTGTTTGATTTAAAGTTCGGCTAAAAAATGCCACGGGCTGCTGATTTTGCGAAAGTAGCGCTCCTACCGCATAATCCGAAGCATCCGCTGAAATTTCTAAATTCTCATCCTTTTCAGGAAATTTCAACACAGGGGCTTGCTTTAATGCTTGTTTTAATTTTTCGAAAGCACTATTGGCTTCGGCAGTCCACGAGAATCTTGCCTTTTTCCTTTTTAATTTTAACAGTGGTTCAGGAATAGCTGCAAAATCTTTTATAAAGGACCTATATAATATGAACAAAGTCCTAGAAAAGAAGAGAGCTTCTTCGCCGCGTTTGGAGTCGGATACTTTTGTACAGCGATTATTTTTGATTCGTCTGTCTCTATTCCTTTCTGAGATATTTTGTAACATAAATATTTTAATTCAGGTGCTGCAAATTTGCACTTTTCGACATTATCACTAGTAATAATGGTCGAGATTATCACTAGTAATAATGATATCCTCTAAATAGATAAATGTGGACTTTCCATGAACAGGCCTTAACACAATATCCATACATCGCTGAAATGTTGCCGGTGCCCCTGAAAGGCCAAACGGCATGCGCAGAAATGCATAAGTGCCAAACTTGGTTACAAAAGCAGTCTTAGGCACGTCCTCAGGCCTAACTCCTATTTGAAAATAACCAGTCGTTAAGTCTAATTAAGTCTAAAGTCGTCATATATTTGGTGGATGGTCATATATTTGGTTATGTTCCTTAGAATATCTTCAATAATAGGTAACGGATATACCGGATATTTAGTTATGGAGTTTAATTTACGGTAGTCAATTGCGAATCTCCACCTTTTTGGATGTGTCAATGGATAGTCATTATTTTTCTTACATAAAACCACCGGGCTAGCATAACTACTTGAGATGGGCGTTATGATCTTTTTACGTAGCATATCGGTGATATGCCATTCTATAATTTTTTCCTTATTCTTATCATACCGGTATGCTTTTTGGCGAACTGGCATTGAATCTCCGGTGTCAATACTATGGTTAGTAACCTGAGTAAATCCTGGAATATCACTAAATAACGAAGCAAATTCACTTACCACTTGTCGGATTGTTCGTTGCTCTTCATTAGGCAGGTGGTCAAGGTTTAACATCGGCGGTTCAGCCTTTTCTTCACGAACTGGTTTCATTGTCAGCTTAAGGGACGCTTCATTAAAATCTAGCGTTGCTTGTGCCTCTGAAAGAAAATCTATTCGTAAGATAATATGTGCTTGCAGATTCTTTACTATGAAAAACATAACCTTTACTTGTTCGTCCTTGATACGGACATACAGCGGTAATTTACCTATACACTTACATCTTTCTCCTTGCGCAGCTAACACTGTCGTATTATCCGAATTATATATACGATATTTACGAAAATACTTCCTAAAATATCTTCTGCCACACACGAACACTGCGCGCCTGTATCCAGGAGTGCGTTGGCTGGAATATTATTCACCAACACTTCAATCTTCGGAAGAGTCAAATTTTTCACCATTACTGTATTTAACTTGAAGGAAGAGGGGTTTTCGTGGCCTTCGGATTTCCGCACCTTCCCGTCAGCAAAATCCGTTTTAGTTTAAATTATTTTTCATTTCCGTGCTTTCCTAATTTTTCCACTGGCCTTGAGACTTATTTCCTGAATTGCTATTGAACTGTCGACGTTCGCCGGCTGTTTTTGAATGCTCGGGTTTCCTTGCCCACTGATTCGCTTTGCTTCCGTAGCCGTGTGCTTGAGTTTGCTGTAGTCTTGGCGCACCAAATTGGTTTCGCTGTTGATATTGGCGTCTTCTTTCAATGTCCGCCTTTCTTCTACTTTCAAACTGGATTGCTAGCTCAAATAACTTTTCCAGTGTAGTCGGATTTCTTAATTCAATAAAGTCTTGCACTTGGGGCAGTAACCTCGGCAAAATCACTTGAATTATCTCAGGATCCGGACGGTTTTCATACAAGATTTTGAAGACGTGAATTTTTCTTAAAATACAGCTTGAGAGATTTTCGATTCATTGCTGATATATGCTGAAAAGTTCCATTTCAAATTTCGCACGATCCCTTACGAAAGGGAAGGCTTTTACTAGGGCAGTCTGGAAATTCTCGTAAGTATAGGTCGGACTTCCTGCTTGACCCAAAAAAATCTTCTTAAAATGTATAGACTTCTGCCTATACATTTGCCTATACATATATTCAAATGTATAGACTTCTGCCTATACATTTGAACCAATTAAGCGCTTGGCCCCTCTAAGCGCTGGTAGCTAAGGTAACGTTTTGAAATTCGTGCACGGGGTAGAGCATGAAGTGGTCATCCAATTTTTCCAAAAAACTGGTTACCGGTGAGTTTCCATTAAATGTTGCTTCTGGTTTCATCGAAGCGCGCATGGTCTGGACGATGTAACCAATTCTTTCCAGGACGGCAGCTGGCATTTCTGGATTCTGAGCCGCTTCTGCAGGCAGCACAGGTTCTTCTTGAAACTCGGCCATGATTATTCTTCTTCGTTGGGCACCACTATCAGGTTCAATGTTCCGTCTTACTTTCTTCGGGAATATGCAAGGACCTGACTCGGAACAGAGAGCTTACTAAAGCTATTTTCAATAACTGTGGGTAGTAGACAGGATACACAAGAAAGGTATACAAAACCCTTTATTTTTCTCTCTTTACAATAATTTCCGTATTTCGGAATACAAAGACCCACTACTTGTGGTCTAAACGTAAGAATATAAAAATATTTAACTAAACTCTAATTTAACTTTGGAATAATAAACGTGGAAGAGTGGCCATATATTAACAGGAAGCCGTATGTAGTACAGAGAACTGTTAACATTACAATACGTTTAAAAATTATCACGAGGATTAAAACTCTGGCCTGGAAGGCAACCAGCAACTGAGTAAAACTTCTAAGGTAAGCGGCCTGCTTCGACTAACTCCTTCCTCTCTCTCGCTTGGCAAAAAGCCACATCTTAAGTACTTGGCGTTCGCCACACCAATTTTGCATAAATAAGTTAACGCTTTTAATTCTGGCCGGAAGTAGAAAATAAGAAGTGATAGTAAAGATTTAAAATAAAATAAACTTTAATAAAACTTAAGATCCTTACATAGGTGATGCAAAACCATTTGCAGGTATAACTGACGCCAAACCATATGGTTCATTAAATATAGAAAAAATTGAGTGTGTTGGACATATTCAAAAACGAATGGGAATATGGCTACGCAAATTAAAACTTTAAAGAAAAAAAGTAAAATTAAATGACGGTAAAATCTGTCTGGGAAAGGGAGACTAACAGATAAGTTAATAAATGAAATAACTTCGTATTATGGTAATGCGATTAGAGAATATAATGAGTCTGTTAGTGATATGAGAAAAGCCATTTGGGAAATTTACTACCACAAAATATCGAGTGATGAAAAGCCGATTCATGACGTTTGTCCTACAAATGAAACCACATGGTGCAAATACAATAAAGCTAAGCAAAATAAAGCTGATTATAAGCATATAAATTCTGAAACAGTCGCTGTAATGGAGGCAATAAAGCCAGTTTTTATAGATTTGTCACAACCTTCGTTATTGAGACGTTGCCTTGGCGGCAAAACACAAAATAATAACGAGTCATTTAATTCCTTAATTTGGAAATTTTGTCCAAAGACATGTCGTGCTGGTAGTAGGATAGTTCAAATTGCTGGAAATGAAGCAGTAATTGCTTTTAACGAAAGGTCTGTTGGTAAACATTCTGTAATGAATGAGCTACAGCTTTTTCGAAGTAAGTTTTCTATTGAAGGATTTTTACAAATTGATAACAAGAGAATAGATAACGCAGAAAAGAAAGGCTTGTCAGAAACAAAACAACAGCTAAACTTGAAAGGCAGCAAAAAATGTCAGAAGTGCAAGCCTCCATAAAAATGATGGGGATGTTTATTGTGCTGGTGCGTTTTAATTTGTAAATAAAATTTTAGCAGTTTAGCATACAATTTGAAGTAAGTCGTAAAAGATTTTTTCACCCATGTTAAATAATATGTATATTATACAATATAATACATATCATATGCTTAAATGCTTGAGTTTATTTAACTAAAGTGGTTATGTAAAAATAAATTTGTGTGCAAATATGCCACATATATTTTAATATACGGCTATCATTCTGTCATGGTAATGTATATAGCAAGGTAAATTTAACGTGTTTCATACTAACAAAAGCTTCTGCAATTTATTAGGATTTATACTTTTTAAATATATTTTGAAAATAAATATACTATGCACTTTATTATTAGAAAGTATTGGCATTAAAACTCACATTTCTTAAAATACGGTTTTTCGCAGTTGTATACATAGCATTTAAAGTATGCTAAAGTTACATTGTGGAAGAACTATTAAATGTTTTATATGTTTGATATACAGTAATATATTACAGAGAACTTTAGCTAAGACATTTGGTTATAAGTAAATTCTTATTTGTAAGGAAGTTTTAGTTTTATCATTCTTAGTCGATATGTTATACTTCGATGAATGTAGCAGTTTAGCATACAATTTCAAATAAGTCGTAAAGGTTTTTTCCCACCTATGTTTATATAATATTGCATAATATGATACATATCATATGCTTAAATGCTTGAAAGTACTTAACTGATGTGGTTATGTAAAAATAAATTATTTGTTCAAATATGCTACACGTATTTTAATACACGGCTATCATTCTGTCGTGGTATTTTATATAGTATGGTAATTTTAATGTGCTTCATATTGACATAAGCTTATGCAATTTATTAGGATTTATACTTTTTAAATATATCATTTTGAAAATAAATATACTATGCACTTTATTATTAGAAAGTTGTATACTGAAATATTTGCATCAAAACTCGATTTTCTTAAAATGCATTTTTTCCCAGTTGTATACATAGCATTTAGAGTATGCTAAAGTTACCCTGTGGAAGAACTATTAAATGATTTATATTGTTGCGTGCGTACGGGTTCGTTATGAAATTAATACACAAGTCCGATGAAAAATGAACAAAAATTTATTATTATCACAACAAAAATGCTTAAATTTTCTCAAATTATCATGCAGTATTACAATATCTCACAGTAGTTATCTTTTAACTACTCAAATGTCCAATAGAACGTAATTCAAAACAGCTAAAGAATGCTAATCCGCGAATACGCTACAATCAACAATAGTAGTTTTCTAAACAACAGCAAACTAAGCAACTACTACAAACTGAGATGTTTTCCTCCTTTTATAAGATTTTAATTTCGCGCGCTAGAATTTTCCAGTACTTTCTCGAAATCAAGAAGAGATATTTATTTATTTAATGCACGCGCTCTTGTATTTTCAATTTTCCGGCCTAGTTTTCTTTTAATATTCGTCACGCGCTGCACTGCGCGAGAAATAAAACCATTTAATTTATAATTGAACTAACATTAGCTTTTTAAATACCAAATTCGTAACACTGCCCCCTTCCCAAGGACTGCACGTCCCGGGCAGTACAATCCCTGGACAGGAAGCTAAACTTACAACTGTGGCATAAATGCAACTGAGGCATAAACATTAGATTACAATATCAAACAATATAAACAATAAATGCAATAACTAACTTAAACAAATCAAATGCTATCAAATACTAATTACAAAACAAATACTAAATACAAATCAAATACTAAATACAAATCAAATACTAAATACAAATCAAATACTAAATACAAATCAAATACTAAATACAAATCAAATACTAAATACAAATCAAATACTAAATACAAATCAAATCAAATACACATTTATAAACAAAAAGGACCATGGTCTGATACTATTTACAATTATTTACATTACGTACTATGGCCATAGTAATGAGCTAACCTGTCGTAATGAACGACTTTAGGTTTAGAGTTCGAAGACCTACGAATCCGAACCACGACGTCATTCAGTCTTTTTAGGACTGTATACGGGCCATCCCAAGGTGACTGTAATTTCGGACAAAGTCCTTTCCGTCGAGTCGGATTCCACAACCACACCTTGTCTCCTTCGTGGAACTGATGTTCGGTAGCTCTTGTGTCGTAGCGAGTCTTCATCTTCTCCGTCGCCAAGTTGACTCGCTCTCGTGCAAAGTTGTGCATCACTTCAAACCGGGCCTGGAGATCTTGAATATATTCCTCAGACGATGAAGGAGCATCCGGAGGACGGCCAAACAATAGATCACAAGGCAGACGAAGGTCACGACCGAAGAGCATCTGTGATGGAGAATAGCCGGTAGTCTCGTGGACAGCACTGCGGTAAGCCAGTAAAAAGTGTGGTAATTTCTTGTCCCAGTCCTGTTGGTTTCTGGAAACCACTAATGAGAGGTTATTAAGGATGGTTCGATTGAACCTCTCTACCATGCCGTCCGACTGGGGATGCAATGGCGTCGTTTGAGTTTTGTCAATGCCGAGTAGTTTGCATAGTTCTTTGATTACTGCCGAGGCAAAATTCCTTCCCTGATCGGAATGTAACTGAAGAGGCACTCCGAACCTGGAAATCCAGTGCTGTATCATTACCTCAGTTACTGTGACAGCCTCTTGATCAGGAATAGGATAAGCTTCAGGCCACTTGGTGAAGTAATCAATGACAACGAGTATGTATTTGTTGCCATCAGCAGTTCGTGGCAGAGGTCCCAGGATGTCAAAGGCGATACGTTCAAAAGGCGCCCCTACGTTGTAACGTTGCAGCTTGCCTTGGCTGCGTCTCCTCGGTCCTTTCCGACCTGCACAGGCATCGCAAGATCGGCACCACTTTTGCACGTCATCCTTTGCATTATTCCAGTAAAAGCGCTCACGAACTCTCTGCAAGGTCTTCGTTATTCCAAAGTGACCTCCAGTAGGGGTGCTATGTAACTCTTTAAGGACATCAGGAATGCGGGATCTTGGAAGTATAAGTTGCCATCGGAACGCCTTCCCATCATCCGATTCGAATTTCCGGTATAAGACGCCGTTTCAAATGTGAAGTGAATCCCAGAGTGCCCAATATTGTTTGGTTGTAGGACTACAGATAGAAATGTCCTGCCAGGTAGGTTTTCTGTTTGATGACTCCATTAAATCAATTATGGGTTTAATGTCGCGGTCTTCCAGCTGGTCTTTCCTGACTTCATCATCACTCCACGGTTCTCGATCAGCCGATGTTGATGTTGTAATTTGTCTTGCGACCGGAGTCAGCAACTCGTATTTCGCTTCCACCCTGGAACAATATCGGCAGCTTTCTTGGCAAAGTCTTCTAGACAGGGCGTCGGCGTTTCCGTGTGATGATCCCTTACGATGACGGATAGTGATGTCATATTCTTGGAGTCTCTGTATCCACCTGGCTATTTGACCCTCAGGATTCTGGAAATTTAAAAGCCAGGTCAATGATGCATGATCGGTGCGGAGCAGGAATTTTCTGCCGTATGGATAGTGATGGAACTGTTCTACAGCTTTGACTATGGCGAGCAACTCTTTCCTGGTGACACAATAATTCCTCTCCGGTTTAGACAGGCACTTGCTCCAGTATGCCACTACACGTTCTTGGCCGTCTATTTCTTGGGACAAAACAGCACCAACACTTTCATTACTCGCGTCGGTGTCGAGAATAAATGGTCGGTCAAGCTGAGGATACGTCAGGATTGGAGCAGATGTTAAAGCCTCCTTTAAGTTGTTAAATGCATCCTCGCATTCTTTTGTCCACAAGAACTTCTGGTTGCTCTCTGTCAGCTTGTGTAGGGGTCTTGCGATGGAAGAAAAGTCCTTCACGAATTTCCTATAGTAGGTGCAAAGCCCTAGGAAGCTTCTCAGCTGATGGACATTTTCGGGACGTTTCCAGGATTTAACGGCTGATACCTTTTCAGGATCCGTGCGCACACCTTCTGCAGAGATGACATGTCCCAGGTAAGTCACTTCCTTTCGGAACAATTTGCATTAAGCGGGACTCAGCTTCAGATTGGCTTCTTTCAGTTTCTGAAGCACCTTCCTAAGATTTTCTAAATGTTCTTCAAAACTCTTTCCGACGATGATGATGTCGTCCAGGTATATGAGGCAGGCTTCGTAGGAAAGGCCTTTCAAAACAGTTTCCATAAGACGTTTGAATGTTGCCGGCGCATTACACAGTCCAAACGGCATCACCTTGAATTGCCAAAGCCCTTGTCCCGTAGCAAATGCCGTCTTTTCTCGGTCTTCAAGCTGTATTTCTACCTGCCAATACCCACTCTTTAAATCAAGTGTTGAGAACCACTTGCTTCCAGAAAGAGTGTCTAGAATGTCGTCAATTCTAGGAAGAGGGTAACTGTCTTTCGTCGTAACCTCATTCAACCGTCGATAGTCGACGCAAAATCTTGTTGAGCCGTGTTTCTTTCTGACTAGGACGATGGGAGATGCCCATGGACTTACTGAAGGCTCGATGACATCGCCTTCTCGATGACATATCTTTTAACAGTGATCGCACTTCTTCCTGTTTAGCAAACGGTAGACGTCTTGGATGTTGCTTGATCGGGGGATGATCACCGGTATCTATTCTATGTTGTATCAAACTAGTTCGACCCACGTCAGAATACGAGCGGGAGAAAACAACTTGAAGATCTTTAACGACGCGATCGGCAGCATTCTTCTCTTCATCGTTTAATTGCGCATTCTGAAGTAACTCTGATGTAATACTTTCTGAAGACACGGATTCTTGGATGTTACTCTTTCTTTCAACGGTGGTTACTGGAGTACATGTTGCAACCACTTCACCTTTCTTAATAACTCTCGCTTTCTCAGTTACATTGGCGACTCTCACCGGGATAACCGTTCTGGATAGTGTGTTGAGGCTACTAGTACTCCTTTTGGGCTATTACAGTTATTGGGATATTCTATGATGCCGTAGCGGAAATTTCTGTTTTCGGCTATGGATCCAGGAAGTAAAATTTCTGTTCTTGCCGGTATTGTGATATTGTCTTGTGCTATGATTTTATGGACAGATTTAACTTCATCATTGACTCCAAATAACGCTATGTCCTCAGATGTAGAATGCAATTCGTTATTTTTAAAGTCCAAGGAAAAATTGTATTTCCTTAGAAAGTCCAATCCGAGTATGCAAGAATCAGTGATCTCTGCTACATATGCCGTGTGATGGTAAGCGGCACTTCCAAACGTGATGTTAGCATTTACTTTTCCATCGATGTTGATCTTCTCACCGGACACAGTCTGTAGGGTAACGCAGGGCGGCGTCCAGATAAGTTTGCTTCCCAGTTGTTGAGCCCAATCTTTTCGGATGATGGTAACGTTGGCTCCTGTATCTATCGTCATATTGCAGGGAACTCCATTAATATGTCCTATTATGAAAAGTCCATTACTGCCGCCTCTCACTGCAGAAATCTGAAGCGCTTTAAACTGGGGCTTTTCATGATCTGGCAACCTCCGCCCCGCGAGATGGCCACTAATTAGTTTCCCTGCTGTTTGTTAGGAGCGGTCTTAGCATCCGTGCCCTGGGATGTTCTGCAGTTTCGTCGTATGTGTCCTTCAGCACCGCAGTTCCAGCACTTTACGGTCGGTTTCTTGTCACCAATATTCTGTCTCAAGGCGTTCAGTTGTCTAGTTAAATCGTCTAGACGAGCAGTGACCCCTGGCTCCTGGACTTGAGCAGCTCTGACTGGATGGCGGTCTCGACGGGTGGCTTGCTGGGCTGCCGCAAATTTCATGGCATACACTAAAGCGCTTTTCAGATCATTAACATCCGCCATTCGCAGTGCTTTCTGTATTTCAGGGTCCCGGATGCCATCGATGAAATATTGCAGGGACAGAATTTCCCTTGTTTCTGTCGGGCACTCCGAAAAGGCGTGATGTGACAGCCTTTCAACATCCGTGGCGAGCTCCTGAAGCGTTTCGGTGAGCTTCTGTTGACGAGATTTTAATTGGAGCCTGCTGTAGTCTTTTAAACATTTCTCGCCGAAGCGCAGCTCCAAAGCGCCGGATAGAGCTTCGAAATCTAGCCTTTGATTTTCGGGAAGCGTCTGCAGGATATCCGCTGCGTCTGCTCTCAGAGAAGCGGCGAGATGACAGGCCTTAGCTTGGGAATCCCATCCATTCGCATCCGCAACGATAGAAAATTGTGTCCTATACACCTGCCAGGAGGTCTCCCCATCATATGTAGATAGATTCAGAACGGAACGAGCAGGCATCGATAAAAATTTGAAACCTTCAGAATTGTTTCCTACCGTCGCTATGCACTTCTTTAGTCTGTCAACTTCTTTGGCGACGGCAGCAGAAACCCTATCATCAATTTGTTGTTCGACGGCAGAAACTCTTTCTTCAATTTGTTGTTGGAAGGTCGAAACTCTTCCTTCGACTCGTTGCTCCACAGCCGACACTCTATCTTCTATTTCATCTTTGACAGAAGAAACCTTTTCTTATATTTGCCCGACTTTATTTTCGACAGCTCCTATTCTGTCTTCCATAGCCTCAAATTTACTTTCTATTACGCAGGTTATTTCTCTTTTCATTTCGTCTTGACCTGCTTCAATCTTTTCTTGTACAGCTTTTATGTCTTCTTTAAAAGTTACTTGACCAGCTTCCAACTTTTCGTGAACGGCTTCCATTTCCTTTTTAACGGATCTCATCTCTCCTTTAACGGAATCTTGGCCCAATTTCATTTCTTCCTTAACGGATTCCTGGCCCAATTTCATTTCTTCCTTAATGGATTCCTGGCCCAATTTCATTTCTTCCTTAACGGAGTTGACGGTCCCTTCCATCTTTTCTTGGAAAGCAGCAAATGCAGTCATCATTTGCCTGAATTGTTCTTCCATCGCTCTAGTTATTAGCATTCAAATCCCACTTCTGACACCAAAAATTGTTGCGTGCGTACGGGTTCGTTATGAAATGAATGCACAAGTCCGATGAAAAATGAACAAAAATTTATTATTATCACAACAAAAATGCTTACATTTTCTCAAATTATCATGCAGTATTACAATATCTCACAGTAGTTATCTTTTAACTACTCAAATGTCCAATAGAACGTAATTCAAAACAGCTAAAGAATGCTAATCCGCGAATTCGCTACAATCAACAATAGTAGTTTTCTAAACAACAACAAACTAAGCAACTACTACAAACTGAGATGTTTTCCTCCTTTTATAAGATTTTAAAATCACGCGCTAGAATTTTCCAGTACTTTCTCGAAATTGAAAAGAGATATTTATTTATTTAATGCACGCGCTCTTGTATTTTCAATTTTCCGCCTTAGCTTTCTTTTAATATTCGTCACGCGCTGCACTGCGCGAGAAATAAAACCATTTAATTTATAATTGAACTAACATTAGCTTTTTAAATACCAAATTCGTAACAATATGTTTGATATACAATAATACATTACAGAGAACCTTACCTGAAACATTTGCCTATAAGTAAGTTCCAATTTGAGAGAAAAATTTTAGTTGTATCATTGATAGCGTAGAAGTTTCAAATCATTTTTAGTTGATATGTTATACTTTGATGATTGCAGCTTATTTTACATTAATTATGCTTATACCAACTATTGGAAATTGTATAA
Organism: Stegodyphus dumicola; assembly: GCF_044657685.1. Taxonomy (NCBI): domain Eukaryota; kingdom Metazoa; phylum Arthropoda; class Arachnida; order Araneae; family Eresidae; genus Stegodyphus; species Stegodyphus dumicola. The sequence goes on from NC_140776.1 coordinate 138,991,346, forward strand.
TATTACAATATCTCTCAGAAAATAAGCATTTTATATATTTTATAACAAGAGAAGTATTTAAAAAAATATTTACATTAAAACTTGATTATCTCAAAACATAAATTTTCACTGTTGCGCGTATGATATTTTAAAAACGGTTCTTGGCACACACTTTAAATTTAATGGACTTTTTTATATGAGCATTATCATCTAACTGAATCAAAAATATATTGAATATATTGATAGTCAAAAATTTTACGCATGGAAATATTAAAAATTTTTTATTAAAATGCATTGTATAAATTTAGTTCTAAATAAAATGAGAATTTAACATGAAATTCGTAAGATTTTTGGTTCACAGTAGTCTTTAGATGCTATACAAGCTGTATATTAACTATGAAGTTAAAATATATAACATAATGTTTTAAATTGTGCACGCAAAGTGGGAGTATTACGTGAACATATAAAAAATTACCTCACAAAGAAGATTAAATTCAACGTTTCAACCGTCACCGGAATGACGGCCTTGATAATTCAACGAAAGAACATATTATTAGTACTCATTTCGTGCTCTTAACGTTCTTAGCATATTTCATAATGCCTTACCGGAAATTTCTGTTTTCAGCTATAATCCTGGAAGGAAAAGTTCTGTTCATGCTGGTTCTATCATCTCGACTTGAGGTTTTGGATGATGGTAACTTACTCATGTATCGATTGTTATACTAAGGGAACTCTATTTGTATGCCTCATGATTGAAAAGTTCATTATTGCCACCAACCATAACCGAAATCTGAAAGGATTTTATGTGGGACTTCTCAATATCTGGCAATTACTGGCAAATTCCGCTCAACATCCACGATTTGTTTTCGTGACTTCTTGCTGATTAGCAGCATTATCTTCTGTGTCCTAATGTGTTCTGCAGTTCTTTCGTAAGTGTTCATCACCACTGCAGTTCTAGCATACTAAGGTCGCTTTCGTCTCACGTCTGTTCCGCCTCAAGGCACTTACTTAAGTGGGTAGACTGCCTGGACGAGCTGTCACTTGTCCACTAGCTTCTGGGTTGGAGTAGTTCCGATTGGGCAATGGTGTGTGCAAGTTTCTGAAAGGACTGCCACGTTTTTCACTCTAGGCAATTTTTAAATCCTTGAGATCCACTATTCGCACTTGTTTCTATACCTCAGGTTCCCGTATGCCACCGAGGAAGTATTTCATGGATTGTACTTCACGTATTTCTGTTGAGCAGTCAAAAAAGGAGAGATCGGAGAGCATTTCGATATCAGTGGCGAGCTTCTGAATTATTTTGGTGAGCTTCTGCTATCGAGATATTAACTGCAGCCTTCTGTAGCCTTTTAAACACTTCTTAGTAGAGCTTTCTCGTACCGGGTACAGCATCAAAATCTAGCCTCTGGTTTTCTAGAAGAGTGGGACCGATATCGTCATCTTCTATTCTCAGAGAAGCTGCGAAATTACAGGTTTGTCTTCGGAATCCTACCCATTTCCATTTGGAGATATACAGAACTGAGCCTTCTACATATGCCAAATGTTTTTTCCATCACACGTGGAAAGCATGAGAAATGGGTCGGAAAACATAGGTACCAATTTAAAGGTATCAGAATCGTCTCCAGTTGTCATTATGAATGTGTTCAAGCTGTCAGATGCTTTGCCGACAACAGCAGAATCTCTGTCATCGATTTGTTTTTCGACATCAGAAACTCTTCCTTTGATTTGTAGTTTGACAGCATTAACTCTTTCTTTGATTTGCTGTTTGACAACAGAAACACGTTCTCCAGTTTCTCTAACTCTCCTTTCGACCATGTTATTTCTGCTTTCTAAATCCTCGAAAATCTTCTACTGTTGTCTTTTATTTCTTCTTGACAGGCTTAAGTATCAATTTTGGATAGATTCCATCTTTCCTTAAACTGGTATTATTTCCTCTTTCCCTCTTTTGTTGGACGCATTTATCTCTTCTGTAAAGGAATCAACCTCTCCTTTTATATCTTCCTGGAACGCAGCAAAGACTGTCACAAGCTGCCTCAGATGCTCCTCAATTGTTCTTGTCACTAGCATTCTGTCCTACTTCTAACACCCAAAATTGTTCCTGGCATAAAGGTTCGTAAAGCATGCGGAAGAGCTGGTAGCTTGTTAGAATTTATTTGTCCCGAAAAAACACTAAACAATTCTGGAGTTTTTCGAAAAGTACGAGTAAAAAAATATAATTCCAAAAATATACGAAATATAAAGGAACACTGCTAGTAGTTATCACTTTAAAGTGCTGAGAATGATGAAGAAAATACGATGAAAAGCGCACGTAAAGAGCGAACATAAATCTGTCAATACTCCTTACTCTATGCTGAACTGCAAAGTTCAGAACTGAAGTTCATTCTGGTCTTATCTCGTTTTCTCACTCTCCATACCAAAAGCCCGAAACTGACAAAACTGTTGGACGTTCGATATTTTGGAAGAGAAAACAAATGAAGCCACAAGGAAAAATCTACATGGCTTATAATGATTGTCACATTAAAAAAACTATAAACTGTATTTACAGCGGTACCTCGATATACGAGTGTTTTGAGACAGGAGCTACCGAGCGAGCGATGTTTTTGCTTTGAGACGAGAGCAAGATTTGAGATACGAGGAATCGCACACTACACCGATGTACACGACCGCAAAATGCGCGGTCGTGCACACTACACCGCTGTACACGACGGCAATATGCGCGCGCATGTAGATGTCGTGTGCAGCGTCTAACAGTTTCTCCCACCTCAGACTAGTCCTCAGTCTGAGTGCTTGTTTCCCTCGTTTTGGAAGCATTTTTGTTAAGTGGGGTTCGCGTTTTTTGCTTTTTGTACATTTAGAAAACATTATCATATTTATTTTTATAACCCTGGGTCCAAAGAAGATGATGATGTCTATTGAATTAAAGCGTTAAATAATACAAAACCATGAGCAAGGTGTGCGAGTAATTGACTTGGGGAGGATGTACGGGCGTAACACATCAATGATATTTACTGTGCTTGAACAAAAGGAGTTGATAAAGTATAACGCCAACTAAGGCCGTTACAATAATTTTTAAGCTTCGACCTCTCTCCGTCAAGACATGGAGAAACTACTGATGGTGTGAGTGAGAGAGGAGCAGCTTCAAGGAGGAACCTTAACACAAAGCATCATATGTGAGAAGGTACTATTACGAGTTATTTACGAGCGATTTACGGTTACTTTCTAAAGAAGATCCCACACACTTCTACAAACGTGGAATCGGAAGACCCGTTTAAAGCCAGTCGGGGCTGGTTTGACAACTTTAGGGAAAGGACCGACCTTCACTCCGTCGTCAGGCATGGTGAGGCAGCAAATCCGGATGTAAAGGCAGCTGATGTTTACATCAAAATATTTTCCGAACAGATAGTAGGCAAAGGATACATCCCCCCAGCAAGTCCTCAACTGTGACGAGACAGGGCTTTTCTGGAAAAGGATGCCGAATAGAACTTACATAACGTCAGAGGAGAAGATGCCAGGTCACAAACCCATTAAGGATAGATTAAATCTAGCAATTTGCGTCAATGCGAGTGGCGACTGTAAAATCAAGCCTCCGCTAGCATACCATTCGGAAAACCCCAGAGGCTTTAAGTCATATAATATTTTAAAAGAAAACCTGCCAGTTATAATTTTAAGAAGATATGTGGAGGGCAAATCCGAAGGCATGGGACAGTATGGACTTCTTTGTGGAGTGGATAATTCTGGTGTTCTGTTCTGGTGTTGGCCTCGACAATGCCCCTACTCACCCATCAAATCTCGAAGATGATTTACTCGAAGAGTTCAAGTATATAAATTTTCCCTACCTACCACCCAACACCACTCCTATCCTGCAGCCCATGGATCAGCAGGAGATTTCTAATTTTAAGAATTTGTACACCAAGCACATTTTTCGCAGCTGCTTTGAGGTGACAAAGAACACAAACCTTACCATTCGAGAGTTCTGGAAAAAGCACTTTAACATTGTGATGTGCCTAAGAATTATTGTTCAGGCCTGGCTGGGTGTTACAACGTCTGCATGGAAGAAGCTGTGGCCTGAGGCTGTAGCTGAAAGAGCATTCGAAGGATTGGAACCCAAAGTGTCACTGGTAGAGGAGCTTGTTTCTCTGGGAAAATCCATGAGTCTGGAGGTGGAGGAGAGAGATGTGAACGAACTCGTAGAGGAACAGTCTCAGGAGCTGACGACCGAGGAGTTACACGATCTGCATTTGCAGCAGCATACGGTGGTTCAACGAAAAATTAGTTTTGAAAAGGAGCCAGAGATGGAGGAGGTTATCCCTACAAGAGTAATAAAACAGATCTAGAGAATGTGGGATAAAGTTGTAGAGTTCGTGGATAAAAATCACCGCGAAAAAGTTGCAACTAGTCCTAAATCGGAGCTGTTCAACGAAACTTGCCTAACTCGATTCCGCAATACCTTGACAGGTAGGAAGAAACAAACCTCCTTGGACAGTTTTTTTAAACGATCTGCGGGTGAAAATGAGCAGATCATGACCAAAAAGAGCGAAGACCAGTGACAAAAATTAAGCGCTTCCGTAGGCACTTTATCTTTTAATTATGTTTTTATAGAATATTTATTTGTTATTTATAAATAAATGTTTCTTCTTGTTTTTGAATAAGAAACTACATTTTTCTTATCCAAAAACACTTAAAACAACAGCTGAGGTCGTGTTTTGGGAGCTGGAACGGATTAATGGCATTTCGATTACTTTCAATGCGGAAAATTGCTTTGAGATACGAGCAAGGTTACGAAACATATTAAACTGGTATGTCGAGGTACCACTGTACTTAATTATATAATCGTTAGCAAGCAGATAGTAATAAATAATTTTAAAACTGTACTGCTATCAATATACAAATTATGTTGACTAGTATAATTAATTTAGAATTATGCGAATACATATATAAGACTATGTATGTTACTACAGATACGTGTTAATATAATACATATATAAGTCTGTGCATATATATGAAATCATAATTCTTTTTATACCAGTTAACAGTTAGAATTACTGAACAACCATGAAAGGTTCCCCAAGAATGAAATATGGTGTAACAATGAACACTTAGTTTAGAAATTCGATTCTATTATATATTGTTGTAAAAGTCATTGTAAGAGTGAAAATCTTCATTCTGCCTTAATGCGATTTTTTGCGTTTAATGCGTTGTTTGGTGATTTTATGATCCCGAATTATATTGATGTGATATATTAATACTGCATTTGTAGATATACGTTTTTTGAGAAACGAGTCAAAGCGATTGATTTTTTGTAAAAATTTGGATTTATCCTTATTTTATTGACGTGCACCAGCACTGAATTGAGAATGGCTTGTGCTATGCTTCGATGGATGAAGAAGCGTTTGTAAGTAATGAATATTATGAACGTTTGAACATATTTAAATGAATAGTATTAAAAGTATACATTTACTTATATCATATACTAATAGTTTATGGTAAATTTTTCATTATAAATCTCATCACAGTTTCATTTCTCATTCTATTGCATTTCTATAGCGGTACATAAATTTTGTGGTTTACATATTGTAGATTGCATCAGTTTTGCAACGCAATTTATTCCTCGGTATGTTACTTGTAGTGTTATTAGAAATTCCATTATTTTTGTATTTTTTCTGCAATTGGTAGTATCTGATTAGGAAATTTATGTTTTATTTCAAGATGTATATGAAGTTGGTTATATCAAGTGTTAAATAAACGTTGTTATTCGGGCAATAGCGTTAGCTTTATCGAGATAGATAAATGCAATTCTTATTTCTTAAATACTCAAGATACGAGTATAAAGACACACTCGAATAGTAGATTCACTCACTTTACGTTTTTAAGGGTTATATATATATACATTAAGGGCGTGTTCAAAACAACCATTGACGAGTAGTCTTGGCGTAATTCGTATTCATACCAAGATTATCCATTTCTCAAGGCAATAATTTTTGTTATTTTTGCTAAACCGTTTACGAAAATATAATTTTCGGAATCCTGAACTCTTATGCATGGAAAGGCAGATTTTAAGATATTTGTTTTGCAATTTGATGCAAAATTCGTATTTTTAAAACACTGATGTATATGTTCTTTTTTTAAAATTCTGCCAGTATATAACATTATATAACATTCTATTGTTACCACCATTTATAGTTGTCGCTTGCTGTACAGCCTGATGAATACATTTTACTTTCTAGGTATCTAGAATTACATCGTGTTGTTTCGGTACGAACAGGGGCGAAGTATTCATCACTTAGATTCATTTAAAGATAATTAATTAATTTTTTCTGATTTTGATATCTATAATATATAGACAGGATTACTGATAAGAAATTTAAGAAAATAGTAAATGAAGAAGTAAATAGAAAAATTTCTTTCAGGTATTGTGAGATGTCAATATAAACTTCATACATTTTACTAGGGGGCTGTTGACAAAGCAAAATCTTTACTATATATGTCTACGAGCTCTACGTATACAGTGTGTTGCTCAAAATAAACTTCCTGCATTGTGAAGAGTACTACGTGTATGTCGTGATGCGTTCATGCGAAGCTTGTTTCCTCGTATGAGGTCTGCCTCTTCGAACCGAAATTGTCCGTAATCTGCAGCGTCTTGAGTTGTTTATGCAGCTTCTTGAGCTGTTCTGGTATTTCCTGTCGAATCTGACGATGACGCGGACAGTCTTGTATCCTTCGTTTACTTGCTTCATTTAAATAAAAGGAAAAAAATTTTCCCTAGCTTTCAAGATTTTATTGTATTTTTAAATATTCTTTTTGTCACTGTTGCGCAAGTTTTCCGCGGCGTCATTAGGAGCCGTAGGTCGAAAACATATAAGAATCATTGCTGTAAATAATGATCATATGATAAATTGCATACATATGCGATTCTTTTGAAGTATTTAGAATTTGAGTACAATTCTTTACACATCAGCTACTATGCTCCTTTATGTAACGACAAGGATTATTTTCAATGATTATCCGATGAGAATGATTCTTTGCAATGATTATTTGATGACAATGATCATTTGCAAAGAATATTAAAAGCCGATGACTACGATTACTTAAATAGAATATGCATGTCATTCGATGACAACAATTATTTCCAAAGAATCTTCGATCCCGTCACTACTGTATATCGCTATACTTCTGGGGTTGGGGGGGGTTGTGTATTGTACTACGGCCCTGTAATTAAGCGTTTTAAATGACATCAAAAACGTTAGTAAAACTTAGGATCCTTACATACTACCCGCCAGAGTTAATTAGTTTGAAACTGAGGTCTAAAACGACCTTGTTGAAAACTTTTAGCTCTAGAATCTAACGCGAGGCCAATCTCTTACAAACATTTCTCTCTAGAAACTAGATATTAAAAAGTCGTTTTTACATTATCATCTCTATGGACAAGTATTTTCATCTGTACTGCATCTATAAACTGGTGTTTCTTAGTTGAAATCTGGTTCCTTATGGAAGGAAAACTAGTTTAATGAAATGTTACACAATCAAATGGCAAGTAACATGAATATTTATATTTCTCCTTTAAAATTCTTATTTCATTCATGACGTTATTTAATTATCTCCCCGTGCTCTCTGACTTGTGTTGTAAAGAAAAAAACCAAACACGAGCGTGTCTATGTACAAATGTTCAACACTACCGCCTGCAATCAAAACACTAACGTGTTAAAATTCAACATAACAAGACCTCAGAACACACCTTATATTCATCTCTAAACCTTGAGGTACTATTCTGAAAAGTGGCTAACTCTGAAGTGTAGCGTCAGAGAGCCTAACTACATTCATTCAACCTTTATCACATATTCACAATAATTTGCTCTTTTTACAATCACACGAATAAGTTAAAATTTTTGGCATTACTCTAATATTTTTACTTTTAACATATCACAATATTTCTTAACTTTTAAGATAACAATTCACATTGTATATAAGGACATATTAACATGCCGTTAATTTTACGCATTTTAAAACATACATTAGTAGTACATTGTTAACTTCTATTCTTTTCTAAGCAAGTGCCAATTCTTCTGCATTGAAATTCTACATTTCAAAAGTCTTTCAGATTAAAACTTCTTTCTTGCCAGAATCTTTTAAATAAAATTTTATACAATAATTTTTACAATTTTCTTAATGTACCTTTCTCAAAGATTATCAATGCTTTTTCAATATTCAAGTATTTACACATTCCTATTATACATTAATTTTAGTTTTACTCGCGAGTAATTGAAAAACAGTACCAAAATAGGTAACAACTCCTTTCTCGCCTTTTTGGCGATAAAGGTAGGCCTCACATGAGGTAAAAATTCTTGAATTCTGCCACTTGCAGTAAGATTGAAAAATTAACTTATGGTTTCAAAGTAATATAAAATTTTACTTATCTTTGTGATATTCAGACATCCTTTTTTCTGCCCAGTCCTGGAAGGTAGCGAAGACTACGGTCTGGTTGATCTTCCTTCTTGTGCAGGTTCGCCCTTCGGTTCCTTCTTCCATGAGCTTTCTTTTTCTTCCAGTTCGGTCACCCTTGAAGACCTTTTTTTTAGCATCTGCCTGTGGTCTCGGCCGTTTGATGGCAGCTGGTCTTAGCGGAACCGGGACAACTGGGGCTCTTTGTTGAACATAAAATAATTTATCTAACGGCGTTATAATCTTTCTGCCTAAAAATGACTCAGCAGGAGTTTTGCCCGTCGTATCATGTTTTGCGGTCCTAAGGACGAAACCTAATTCATTGACGTAGTTAACCCAGCTTTTATGAAAATTTTTAACATAACTACGGACAATTTTCATTATATTTCTATTGACCCGTTCCGCTATATTTGATTGCGGCCGATACGGGACCATTTTTAAATGACGTATGCCCAGTTTTTGGCACATGTCTTCAAATATATTACTTACAAATTGAGGACCATTATCCGATATCACTTTTAGGGGCGCCCCGTATTTTAAAATATATTTATTTAAAATAGAATCAGTAACTAATTTCGCGGAGGCTCGTTTTAAGGGAACAATTTCGATCCACTTACTAAAATGATCAACCATAACAAGAAGATAGCGACTTTTATTTAACTGACTTTTTGGGAAAGAGCCCAATAAATCGATGCCAATTATTTCATTTGGAAATTCCGATTTAATACTATTTAGAAACCCGGCCGGGTGGAAATTATTATAATTAACTGCTTGACATGTTGGGCAGGACTGGACATACGCCTTTGTTAACTTTTGCAGCTCAGGAAAATAAACTGCTTCGCGTACGCGTTGGATGGTTTTTCGAATACCAGCATGAGAAGCTAAAGGGAAGTCGTGTAACTCCTGCAGTATATTTAATCTAAGACTAGCTGGGATAACAGGTCGAAATTCGTTGTTGGAATTCGTAGTTTTGTATAAAATAATAAACCATGTATTAGTTCGTAATGGGCCGCCCTTTTTCTTATCGCCACAATATCTTGGTGGCTAAAATTTTCAGGATCCTTTAAATAATCATAAATATTTTTAAATTCAGGATCCTTACTCAGTTCGGTTATCACAGTTTCTCGGGAATGTAACTTACATGCTGTGAGCATTGCCACCTTTACAGTATTACCTTCTTCATCTATTTTTAATATGGATAGGGCATCTGCTACGATATTTTCCTTTCCGTGGCGTGTGCTTAATTACCAGATTATACTCTTGTAACTTTAGTGCCCATCTTATTAACCTTGGGGATAAGTTTTCCCTGAGTACAATCTAGTTCCCGCCGCATGATCAGAATACACTGTTATTGGATCCTTTCCAAAATAGACTCGGAACTTTTGCACTGCTAACACAACTGCAAGTGCCTCTCTCTCAGTCGCGGAATAATTTCTTTGTGTTTGATTTAAAGCTGTACTAAAAAATGCCACGGGCTGCTGATTTTGCGAAAGTAGCGCTCCTACCGCATAATCCGAAGCATCCACTGAAATTTCTAAATTCTCATCGTTTTAAGGAAATTTCAAAACAGTGGCTTGCGTAAATGCTTGCTTTAATTTTTCGAAAGCACTATTGGCTTCGGCCGTCCACGAGAATCTTGCCTTTTTCCTTTTTAATTTTAACAATGGTTCAACAACAGCTGCAAAATCTTTTATAAAACTCTAACTTCAATCTTTGGAAGAGTCAAATTTTTCACAATAACTGTATTTAACTTCAAGAAAGAGGGCTTTTCTTGGCCTTCGGATTTCCGCACCCTCCCGTCAGCAGAAATCCGTTTTAGTTTAAATTTTCTTTCTTCCTTTTCATGCCTTCCTTGTTTATCCGCTGGCCTTCAGACTTTTTTTCTGGCTACTATTGAACTGTCGACGTTCGCCGGTTGTTTTTGGATACTCAAGTTTCCTTGCCCTCTGATTCGATTTGCTTCCGTAGCCGTGTTCTTGCCTTTGCTGTGGTCTTGGCGCACCAAATTGGCTTCGTTGCTCATACTGGCGTCTTCATTCGATTTCCGCCGTTCTTCTACTTTCAAACTGGATTGTTAGCTCAAATAACTTTTCCGGTGTAGTCGGATTCCTTAATTAAATAAAGTCTTGTACTTGGGGAACTAAACTCGGCAAAATCACTTGGATTATCTCAGGATCCCGACGGTTTCCATACAAGAGTTTAAAGACGTGAATTTTTCTTAAAATAAAGGTGGAAAGATTTTCGATTCGTTGCTGGTATATGCTGAAGAGTTCCGTTTCTAAACCTGCACGATCTCTTACGACAGGGACGGCTTTTACTAAGGCAGTCTTAAAATTTTCGTAAGTATAGGTGGGACTTCCCGCTTGACCCAAGAGGCTTCTGCCTATACATTTGAACCAATTAAGCGCTTGGCCCCTCAAAGCGCTGGTAGCTAACGTGACTTTATGGAACTCATGGAGTGGATACAGCATGAAGTGGTAATCAAATTTTTCCAAAAAACTGGTTACCGGTGAGTTTCCATTAAATGTTGCTTCTGGTTTCATCGATGCGCGCATGGTCTGTACGATGTACCCAAATCCTTCCAGGGCGGCAGCTGGCATTTCTGGATTCTGAGCCGCTTCTCAAAATTTTACACCACAGGTTCTTCTTGAAACTCGGCCATGGTTATTCTTCTTCGTCGGGCGCCACTATCAGGACTTGTATTCCTCTTTACTTGTTTGGAAACATGAACTATCCTGACTCGGAACAGGGAGCTTACTCAAGCTATGTTTACTAAATTACGTGATTCAAATCTTATTTATTGCAACAACTTAAACTGTTATGACACTTTCAATTGCACAAGAGGCCCTTGCTTTTACAACTGCATTTATTTGTGGAACACTTCATTTTGCAATAACAGTGTGTACATATACTCCTCTTTTTTCAATCTACACCAGAGCATATCTGTGATTGTCGACATACACCGGTGACGGTCCGAATGTAGAAGAATGTAATGCAATATTTGATCTTTCACCGACGTATTTGGTGAATTTTGACATTCTCCGGTGAAAGTCGATATTCTCCAATTTCGGTCTTTCACGGTAACATATGTTTATAAGATTATATATATATATATATATATATTGTTTATATATATATATAGTTTATATATATATATATATATAATCTTTTATTGCAATGCATTGTCGGAAACGCTTTCCTGGCCCATAGTGACGAGAGACAACACAAGAAAAATAGGGTACGAACATTGTAAAGATATTTGTTTATTTTCCTTAGCGCAGGGGAAACCAAGAAATAAGAACAAAAGCAGGGGATCGCCATCAAAGAAAGTATTCGAAAGTTCCTTCGGAACGTATCCTAAACATGGGTTTGGTAGGGATAGTCCAGTGCATTGTTCAGCAAGATCAAGAGACCTAACTTGCATTATCAGTTCGTCTCGGGGTACTTCAACACATAAGTGCACGAAACCCCAGTTAGAAGTCCAACAGGAACTTGTGGCACATATTGTGGCAGGTGCTGGGAAAGTCCTGGGGATGCACGGTATTTTCCAGAACATCTCATGTTGGATGTGCGAGAGATGGGATACCTTTAACAGGGTGCAGGTCGTAATTTCGAACACCTTTTTTGAGGTCCATAAGTGTCTAATTTTGTTCCTACTTTTTAATTTCTCTTGTGCTAAGCATAACTGGTGTCCGATCTTTGTTGTGTTTTGTGTTGTTTGCACCGGCCAGGAAAGTGTTTTCGGCCATGTTTTGCCATTTAATTTTTCGTCATCGTCGTCTCTCTCATATATGTGTATAATTACTTATGACTCAAGTGTTGCTACTATATGATGAGATTTACAAACACGATGTTTAAAATGCTACATATTCCCATCCGAAAATATCTTTTTCTTTTCCTCTTGCCCTTCAAATAAGATATATGTGTCCTTCATTGCAAAATTTCCTGGAACTTTAATTTTTCTTTTTTCGAGGACAATGGAGAACATACTTCAGTATAGGCAGCTGTCAATATTCAAACATCAAATTGTAAAAGCCATTAAAGTGTGGCCGAAATGATCAGAAGGGCTAAATTCGCATAAGGATTTAGGAAATACATTTTGAAAGATTTTGTAAATTTTCCTTCAATAAATTTAATGGAACAGGCAAAAGAAATTACAGGGAACAATAAATATAGGAGAAAACAGGTATATCTTTTCCTAATTTACTTTGATTTGATTGATTTCTTTCTTTCTTCCTGTATAAATAAATAAACTTTAAGAATGCAACTGAAGAATGAGAATAAAAGTTTCAATTGAAAACAAATGGTGGCAAAAATCCTAGTGCGGTTCTGCTGGACGACGAAAAAGACCAGCAATATGATCCGAATTTGGAATAACGAGAGAAAATTTGAAATCTGTGCAGCCAGCGATGCAAAGAGACTCGTTAAAATACAGGTTTTGCTGATTCAGAAAGAACGTTACGTGTATATCTTCTAAAATGCTTTATCCATCCTTTGTTTGTAGTTGTTTCCCTTTTCATTTCAGTTTGGTTTTTTCCACCTATTTTGCAATTTTCGTCATTGTTTCCCTCTGTTTTTAAGCCACCTGTTTATTATTTCTGTTATTATTATTGCAACTTATGTAAAAATTAAGTAAGGAAAAGTAAGGCACTGAAACTTTGCAAATTATTACGCTCTACGTGAGATTCATGGAGGTCGCTTATTGCATACAAATAACGCAAAATACTTTAACTTATCTGCTTGGCTTTAGGTCAGAACAACGAAAACAACAAATTCACCCTTTGTAGAAAACAATTCTGCCAGGCAATAATCTACGGGGAGTTTTTTCCCTATGAAACTGAGCCAAAAGTGTTATATAGTATCTAAATATGGAAGTGTTGTACATGTTAAACGTGATCGTCATTGCATTACCTTCACTATTTTACTACTGAAATAAAGATATACCGATTTTTTTGTAGATTGGAAAATCCTCCTTGTGATCATGAAAAGGAGCAAAAACTGGAAAACGAGAAAGAACTGGAAAACGAGAAGGAACTGGAAAAGAAGCGAGAACCGGAAAAGATGCAAAAACTGGAAAAGAATCAAAAACTGAATAAAAAGGAAGAACAGGAAAAGAAGGAGAAACTGGAAAAGAAGCAAGAACTCAAAAACAAGAGAAAACTGGAATTGACACAAAAACTAGAAAAGAAGCAAGAACTGAAAAAGAAACAAAAGCTGGAAAAGATACAAAAACTAGAAAAGAAGCAAGAACAGGAAAAGATACAAGAATTAGAACAGAAGCAAGAACTGAAAAAGAAGCAAAAATTGGAAAAGAAGCAAGAACTGAAAATGAAACAAGAGCAGAAAAAGAAGCAAAAACTGGAAAAGAAGGAAGAACTGAAAAACAAACAAAAACTGGAAAACCAACAGAAACTAGAAACGAAGAAAAAACTGAAAAAGAAGCAATTACTGGAATGGATTCAAACACTAGAAAAGAAAGAAGAACTGAAAAAGAAGAAAATACGGGAAGGAATACAAAAACTAGAAAAGAAAGAAGAACTGAAAATGGAGAAACATATTGAAGAGATGCTAAAACAAGCACACAAAAATGAACTGGAAAGGCAAAAGTTGAGGGAAAAATTGCAAAAACCAAAAAAGAGAGACCTGAAAATGAAGAAGGAACTGGAAAAAATGCAAAAACTGGAAAAGAAGCAAGAGCCGGAAAAGATGCCAGAAATGGAAAATATAGAGGAGTCTGAAAAGACGCAATACCTGGAAAAGAAGCAAAAAACGGGAAAGATTCCAAATCTGAAAGACAAGCTGGAACCGGAAAAGAACTGTCAAACCCGAAAAGGAAACCGGTTGAACTGCGAAAAGAGCCAGAACTGGATATCGGCTGTAGAACGATTGATTTAATGACCAAACGAAGCAAGACCCGGAAAAGAAAAATAGAACAAATAAATCATATACCTGCTTCATTTTACCAAAATTTATTATCAACAACATTTTTATTATCAAGAACTTTATGGTATTCTTAGTATATGGACGGCATTTGATAATATTTTGCTCGGTAAGTGTAACTACTGATATATTATTAGCTAGTAATTAGTCATGCTAACTTTAAGATACCAGTATTATTTTAGCAGCAACTAAGTACACTCTTTCGTAGTTCAGATCTATGTTTTCAGTGCCTTTCATGGCTGCGAGGTCTTCCGGTTTTACCTGGAAAGTCACAGTTTATTGACTTTTTTAACACATAGCTTTACACATGACAATATTTTTCAACAATAAATTTATGTTGTGCTACTGGCTTTAAATTGTGCAAATAAATATTGCACGGCATATCTTTCCTAATTGAACTCAAATTAATTTATACAAATTTCATTTTAAAATTTGTTTGACCCTGAGCTGTCTTATCCAACTGCAGATATTCATAGAACTTTATATCAAGGTTCAAAGAAACGTTCAAAAAGGAATGTTTATCCACTTTTAATTATGTGTTAATCAGCAGTCTCGTATTTCCTAAGGTATGAAATAATCAAGAAGAGCTGTTGCGGGATATGATGCTTTTGGTATTGCCAAACCACCATGTGTATTTTATTGCTTTCTTTATTTACTAAAGACCTGATGCATTGTAATTAAGCGATATAAGAACTTTATTTATATGCGATTACGTTTTCTTATACAAAATGTTCCAACAATGTGCTAATGCGTTGTAATTTCATTTATTCAAAACTCAGTCTAGTTATATTTATGAAATTTTCAATAGCAAACGAATGTTTTAAGAAAACACTTTAAACGTTTTGGGTCAAGATATTTTCAAAAAAAGTATAATCCAAGAATTATTTATATGAGAAATTTTATGTAAAAACAAATGGCGACATTTTTACGTTTGAAATTTACTGGCATATTCCATGACAAATTTAGTAAGAGATTTCAGGTTTATACCAGCTATAGGAAGTCAAGGATTTCTAGAATAATTTACAAAGTCAAGGACGAGTTCTGTCTATTGTTAATTGGTATTTTCATTTCCAAAATAGAACGTTGAAAATTTAATTTTGAGAGAAGTCTTTTTAATTTTTTTTGGCACGCTGCATAATGACTTCATTTCAAAAAAGCTGAAAATAAAAGTATCAGTTTTCTACATTTTACTAATTATTCTTTCCTCCAATACCTAGACTTCATACCTAGAGACCTCCAATACCTAGAGACTGAAACAGCACTGTTTTGTTTAGAGATCCATTTGACGGCGAAGTTTAAGCACAAAAGTTCAGCTATGAAAACGGTACATTCATCTCTGATTCTAAATTGAAAATACTCAAATTCAAGACCATTTTTGAAGACAACAAATGCGAGACCAACCTTGCCATCAATTTTGCTGCCATCAGTATAGCACGTTACAGACGAATCATCTACGATTTTATTGCTAAACTGAATAAAATTAACAGCATTTCTTTCTGAAGGATGAGTGAGATCAGATAGAGGTAATATACAATCATACTGAGAGACAGTAGAAGCAGAAATATTTTCCTTATAAGCAATAGAATGAAGAATGGCAATGTCAATCGGAGGAAAGCCAGAAATTGCATAAACAGACTCATAGCTTACGGTACGATATCCACATATGACCCGCAGAAGTATCCGCCTTTGAACACGTCGTAAATATCTATAATTTATCTTCTTCTTAAGCGATATACCCCAGACTCTAGAGCCATACATAATGAAGGGGGCAATTCCTTGTTTATAGATGAGCGAATGAACGTTGTAATTAATACCGTATGTTTTGCGTACAATACGACTTAATCCACGCTGTAATTTATCACATTTCTCTGATACATAAGTTAAGTGTTGTTTCCAAGAAAATTTACAGTCAAGAAAATCCCCAAGATATTTCATTTGCTTTACCACAGTCAAAGGGGTGCCATCGAGAGATAACTGAAATGCATCATAACAGATGTTTCGCTTTTCAATAATCATAACCCTGGTTTTATCAGGATTAAAATCTAATTTAAAACCTTTTGACCAGTTGGAGGCGAAATTTAAAGTCTCTTGTGCCTGTAAAAAAGTAGCAGAAAGGTCCCTACTCTGGAAGCAAAACAAAACATCATCCGCAAAGGCTATAGTATCACAACAAGCAAGATTTTCCAGTTTTAATAGAAGATCATTAATAATAATATTCCAAAACGTAGGTCCTGAAACATATTAGTTTGATTACCATTAAAAACGAACATGAGAAAGGTGTCTAAAAATTTGCGTCTTATAATTAGGAATTTTTGAATAAGATTACAATCAAATTTTTTTTTTCTTATGGTTGGCACTTGCCTATGTCGGCATCGTCCTGCCCTAAGGCCAAATCTGTAGTCTCTTTATCATGGAGGCGCCTAGTAGGCGGGCCATCATTGCCTCCTATGAAGGGACAGACAATTTTACATCCATGCCTTCTCCGGGATTCGAACCCGAGCCCTTCGGTATCGCACTCAGTTTTCCCTAACCACCATAACGCTAAAAAAGGCTTGCAGCTACAGATTTGATTTTATTCTTGACTTATCATTATAGTCGTTAGAATATTTTATTCTCACAATTAAATATTGTTTTTGTTTTCGGCTTGTACAACGATGATTCAAATTTTAGTGTTTTTCCAGCATCAAAGCGGTGCGCACATTGATTACAGTCATGTTGTTTAAAAAAATAAAATTTACGAAAAAAAAAATTCAGATCAATTTTTTAACAGTGGGAATCAATTTTTCGTAACTTTTTCAGTAGTGTCAGTTAGGTCAGACTTGTAGAGATTAATATTAAAATATTAAAACTGAGACTCGGTCTTTCAGAAAGCCTCACAAGTACTTTTTCTCTTTCCATAACAATGTATGTTATTGTCGTTATGATTGATCAATACCAGTATTGATCACCGATAATTTTTAACAAAATCTGTGATAACTCTTTACCGACTTTTAAACAAAGGAATGAAGCTTATACAGGGTGAGCTGTCAAGTACTTCAGAAACTGTGTTCTTAAACGTTTAAAAATATTTCGTATCTTTGAATGAAATACATCTGACACTGAAGCATGTCTCCATTCGATGATGCCACCGATGCTTGAAATTATATTCACAGTTTCAGCATGTTTATAATAAAAATTGTAACCAATGTGCTACTCACTAGTTTTCTGATATACTCCTGCGCTTTATGTACTTTAAAATTACAAACGGCTACAACTGTGTCTCTGTTCACCTTGTTTATTTAATCAAACTACTTTGTCTTTAACTGACAGAGAGTTGGCTTTATAGTAATATACATATAGTAATATCACAGTATATATATAGTAATATATATAGTAATATAATGTAGTAATATCACACTTCTGCTGCTTTGTTTTGTGTTTAAAATGTTTCTTCAGTTTTATTTGGACCGTAAACGCTTCAAGAAAGTAATTCAGAAATCTGATTTAGAATGTGCGTGTTCATGATTGACTGATTCAGATGCTTGATTATTTTCTGATCAGATCTCATTTGCGTCTGCAAGAAGTGCCAATAATTAGGTAATAAATCTATGCAGACTTTTCGTCAGAACTCGTTGGTATGCAAGTAAATAAAATGCTTACACAAATGAATAAAATACTCCTCATATTACCATTTCGACGTTTCATATACAGATAATTTGACTAAAACCTGATAATAATTTATATTTTCTCTCTCATTGTAATGTTTCTTTATACTTTTATAAACGTTCTTCCAAATAAATATTTCCACAAAATTATTACAATAGGTTCTCAAGCATTACCCTCTTAACCTTCTAAAACCGGGCCGAAATTCTCATATTATAGCTTTCAGACCAGCGCGATCCGAAACAGTTTTGCCCCCTCTTTGACATTTTCCTAATAAGAAAAGTCGTTAGTTCCCCTCCATGGATGAAGTAAAATTTACATGTTTGTCGGACGAATACGTCCCATAGTAGAGGAGTTGCTAGATTCGCAATTTTTTCGATGATTATTTTGCTTTCATATTTAAATGAAAGCAAAATTCTAAATAAATAGTGCATAAATAAATGTGCAGTACTGGATGCATATCCAGTGCACACTTTATTTAAAGAACAAAATGTATGCAATGTTTATATTTCATTCATTATTTCTAATCAATCTCGTAAGTAATTTGTGAATTTTTTAACTTTGTTTTCACTCTTCATTTATATTCGCGTATTTTCGTATTAGAAATTAGAAAGCGAGAACAAAATTTAACAAAATATAGTAAATACAGACTAGATCTGTAAGTCTGCAGGCCGGAATGCGATTTTTAATAACATATTTTCATTAATAAAAGAATGGTAATGACTAATTTAATGAAATAATAACAATAATATTTATTACCATTAGATGATTAGAATGAGATTCAATACAATTAAATTTTGAGATGAACTTACAGCAATAATAAAGCTTTACATAACAATAACAGAGATTTAAATCTGCTTTTTTCGATAATTTTGTTATTATAATATAAAAATCAAAATCCGAGATACATTGGTTGCGTTTAATAATTAATCTTAACAAATATTACATTGGACTATCAGGCAAAGAAGGTATATCTTTAACGAGAATTTTTCTTTGTAAAATTGGCTTTTGTTTATATTAGCCGAGAAAAAAATTCGTGACTTATACATGCAATCATCAAAAGAATTTTGAGAACAGTTTTAAATGTTCATGAAGAATTAATTATACGTCAATTTCTTTCCATAGGTAGAAATTTCGTCTAAAACTATCGTTATATCCAAAAGTTGAAGTCTATTTCATTTTCAACGAATATTCTATTTGCACATAATATATTTTCTAATTTATTTTAGAAAGAGTAATCTTTCACGTTTTCAAAAGAATAAGGAAATACTGGGTGTTGACACCATGTAGTAAATTTGTTTTTTATATTTCTTCCAGTAATGAAAACGATTACCCTGCAATATTTTCAAAGCAAAATTAAGAAAACCGTTTACGCCAAATTTTGCATAAAGTAAAAGGCAGCAGACCAACAATAAAGTGCTATTCACATTCAATGTTCCCATGTTTAGATATTGTCTATTTTGCCTTTCTGCTCACTTTTCGAATATTTGATTTTGAGTGAAACGATCGTTAAGATAGTAGGTGCTTTGAAATTTATAATCATTCATCCTTTGGTATTTAATTAGGAAATTTCTCATCGGAAGACTCAGTGTGAAAGTAATTCAGCTAACAGGGAAGTACTGCTATATGCGGTAGAATTACATTTGCATAAAGGTATAAAACCGGTCCTTTAAAAGAGCTTCAACGTTTTCATATGAACGTGTGTTTCTGTTGAAATTCAACTAGTTGCAAAAGAACAAATCTACATAATTTATTTTGAGATGGTGGAAAAACAGTGCTGATGTGTTATCAAGCTAAAAAAAAAAAAAAAAAAAAAAAAAAAAAAAAAAAAAAAAAAGGGAGGACTGTGCTATATCTCCCGTTCTACTGGGCCGATTGACAAAATTCAATCTGCGTTTTTCATGTCTCGAAAGCGCGACTTAGGAATATATTAGATTTATACATAGCACAATTCTAACATAGGCATCTAACATAGGCATGTGTTGAAATCTTACTCCAGCTTTGGATTAGCGTGAAACGTGATTGTTTACAAGCTCTTTTGCGATTTCTAAATTTCTTTTGACTTTTTTGAAGGTGTTTTTATTATAACATTGCAGTTTTTGTTTAGTATTTTTATCACCTGATAATTATGGAAAATTGTGAGGAAGATGTAAAAAATAAAAGATCTTATATTCATCGACCAAAGAAAAGGAAGTTCCAGGGAAATCAGCATAATGATACAATGAATAAGAAGTGTGGTGTCAGTTCTTCGTATAAAAAATTAAATAGTGACACTGTTTTGCCACCAAGAGATAAAGATAACTTTAGAGCCTAATTTTAGTGGTTATAGACTATTTGATTTGGATATCCTATTTCAATTTATTGAAAATAATTTATGTTGTAAAATTTGTAATGTTCATTTAAGTGAACCATTTCATCATGGTTTAAGATCAAAATTTGAGTTACTATGCTCAAAGTGTTCATGTAACAGAACTTTCAGAAACTCTAATATGATGGATGTCCGAAAAAATATATCAGAGCTAAACAGAAGATTTACGTATACAATTCGAACTCTTGGTCAAGGGAAAGTTGCTATGCAGAAATTCTGCTGCGTTATGGATCTCCCTCCTGTGATTGCACATCGTTCTTTCAAATTCGTCGTTAAATGTGACTGTAAATGGAGACGGTACATGGAAGACTCGAGGACATACGTCTTTGGTTGGAGTCTGTTCCGTAATAGGGTCAGAAAGCAACACATTAATCGATACAGAAATACTGTCTTTATATTGCAAAGGTTGCGAGCCATTTCTAGGAAATGGCGTAAGTGAACACAAGGCCTGTTTGGAGAATCATGCTGGTTCTTCAGGAAAAATGGAAATGAATGGAAAGATAAACAATTTTTCATGTTCCATGGAAAAAAGAGGTGTAAAATATACTTCTTATATTGGTGACGGTATCAGGTTCAAAGTTCTGTCTTACTTTCTTCGGGAACATGCAAGGACCTGACTCGCAACAGAGAGCTTACTAAAGCTATGTTCAATAACTGTGTGAAGTAGACAGGATACACAAGAAGGGTATACAAAACCCTTTGTTTTTCTCTCTTTACAATAATTTCCGTACTTCGGAATACAAAGACTTACTACTTGTGGTCTAAACGTAAGAATATAAAAATATTTAACTAAACTCTAACTTAACTTTCGAATAATAAACGTGGAAGATTGCCCTTATCTTAACAGAAAGCCGTATGTAGTACAGAGAACTGTTAACACAACAATACGTTTAAAAATTATCACGAGGATTAAACCTCTGGACTGGAAGGCAACCAGCAACTGAGTAAAACTTCTAAGGTAAGCGGCCTGCTTCGACTAACTCCATCCTCTCTCTAGCTTGGCAAAAAGCCACAACTTAAGTACTTGGCGTTCGCCAGACAAATTTTGCATAAATAACTTAACGCTTTTAATTCTGGCCGGAAGTAGAAAATAAGGAGTGATAGTAAAGATTTAAAATAAAATAAACGTTAGTAAAACTTAAGATCCTTACATACTTCCCGCCAATGTTAATTAGTTTTAAACTGAGGTCTAAAACGACCTTGTTGAAAACTTTTAACTCTAGAATCTAACGCGAGGCCAATCTCTTACAAACATTTCTCACTAGAAACTAGAAATTAAAAAAAAAAAAAAAAAAAAGAAATTTGTTTTTACAATAGCAGCTCCAAGGACACGCAATTTTTCATCTGTACTGCATCTAAACAGGAGCTTTTATTCAAATCTGGTTCCTTCCAGAGATCTGTAAGGAAAACTAGTTTAATGAAATGTTACACAATGAAATGGCAAGTAACATGCATATTTATATTTCTCTTAACATTCTTATTTCATTCATAACTATTTTAATTATCTCTTCCCGTGCTCTCTGACATGTGTTGTAAAAGAACACCAAACACGAATGTGTTTATGTATACGTGTTCAACACTTCCTCCTACAATCAAAACACTAACGTGTTAAAAATTCAACATACCAAGACCTCGTAACACACCCTAACCTCAACTCTAACCCCTGAGGTACTATTCTGAAAGTGGCTAACTCTGAAGTGTAGCGTCAGAGAGCCTAACTACATTCATTCAACCTAACTACATACATTCTATTCACCATGATTTGGTCTTTTTACAGTCACACGAATAAAAAAAAATTTTAACATTACTTTCACTTTTACCATCTCACGGATGTTTCTTAACATTTAAAATAACAGTTCACGTTGTATATAAGAACATATTGACATGCCGTTAATTTTACGCATTTGAAAACATACATTAGTGGTACATTGTTAACTTCTATTCTTTTCAAATCAAGTGGCAATTCTTCTACATTGAAATATTACATTTCAAAATGTCTTTCAGACTAAAGCTTCTTTCTTGCCAGAATGTTTTAAATAAAATTTATACAATAAATTTTACAATATTTAAATCTTTACATATTCCTATTATACATCAACTTTAGTTTTACTCGCGAGTAATTGAAAAACATAATACCAAAATCGGTAACAACACATTTCTCGGCTTTTTGGCGATAAAGGTAGACCTCGCATGACGTAAAACTTCTTGAAATCTGCCACTTGCAGTAAGAATGAAAGATTAACTTAAGTTTGGAAAGTAACATAAAATTTTATTTATCTTTGTTATATTCGGACATTCTTTTCTGAGCCCAGTCCTGGAAGGTAGCGCAGATTCTCGTTTGATTTATCCTCCTTCTTGTGCGGGCTCGCCCTTCAGTGTCTTCCTCTAGAAGCTTTCTTTTTTCTCCCGTTCAGTCACCCTTGAATACCTTCTTTTTCGCCTCTGCCTGTGGTCTTGGCCGTTTGATGGCAGCTGGTCTTGGCGGAACCGGGAGACTTCTTTCGCGTTCCTGCTTGGACCTCGTAGCTGGCCGTTCATTTTTTCCTTGTAATTTTCCTTGTAACTTTTCCTCCACCGCTGGTGGCCCTTCCGCAGTTCGGCGACATTTGCTGCGGAGAGTCCTGTCGGATGAGTAGATCTTCCGTTTTAGAGCCGGATTATAGTTGCCGTCATTTCTCCTGGCTCTCTTTCCATATGTCGTCCTTCTCCCTTCTTCATTCTGGGGGTGTTCGTGAGCACTCTTTTCTTGACGGTGGAACGGCTTCTTTCTCTTAATGGCTTGCCCTTGTACTTGTCGTTGTTCCACCTCTGGAGCTTGTGTCCGCCGTGTTCTGCCGTGCCGTATCCTGCAAAAGATCTGTAAATATTTGCATTTTATAACGATCATAGTAGGGTTTGATTTGATCAATGTTTGCGGAGCAGGTTTCACCATTCCTGGCTTTTAACACTACTACAGCGTGAGTTATTTTTTCTATGACATATGGTCCTTCAAATCGTGGAAAAAATTTGGCAGTTTTATCTTCTGGTGCTGAAGAAAGTGAACGCTTAATTTTTAACACTTCATCCCCTACTTTATAAGTTACTCCCCGTCGTTTCAAGTCATAATACAGCTTTTGTTTTCTCTGTGCTACTTCAGTATTCTTTTTTGCTTCTTTAATTAGTTTTTCTGAATCACCCATTTTAAATTCTGAGGCTCTTTGTTGCACATAAAATAATTTATCTAACGGCGTCATAATCTTTCTGCCTAAAAATAACTCAGCAGGAGTTTTGCCCGTTGTATCATGTTTTGCGGTCCTAAGGGAAAAAGCAAATTCATTGACATAATTATCCCAGCTTTTATGAAAATTGTTAACACAACTACGGATAATTTTCACTATATTTCTATTCACTCGTTCCGCAATATTTGATTGCGCCCGATACGGGACCATTTTTAAATGACGTATGCCCAGTTTTTGGTACATGTCTTCAAATACATTACTTACAAATTGAGGACCATTATCCGATATAACTTTTAGGGGCGCTCCGTATTTTAAAATATATTTATTTAAAATAGAATCAGTAACTAATTTCGCGGAGGCTCGTTTTAAGGGAACAATTTCGGTCCACTTACTAAAATGATCAACCATAACAAGGAGATAGCGACTTTTATTTAACTGACTTTTTGGGAAAGGGCCCAATAAATCGATGCCAATTATTTCATTTGGAAATTCGGATTTAATACTATTTAGAAACCCGGCCGGGCGGAAATTAATATAATTAACTGCTTGACATGTTGGGCAGGACTGGACATACGCCCTTGTTAACTTTTGCAGTTCAGGAAAATAGACTGCCTCGCGTACGCGTTGGATAGGTTTTCGAATACCAGCATGAGAAGCTAAAGGGCTGTCATGGAGCTCGTGCAGGATATTTAATCTAAGACTAGCTGGGATAACAAATCGAAATTCGTTGTTGGAATTCGTAGTTTTTGTACAAAATAATAGATCATCTATTAGTTCGTTATGGGCCGCCCTATTTCTTATCGCCACAATATCTTGGTGGCTAAAATTTTCAGGATCCTTTAAATACTCATAAATGCTTCCAAACAGAGGATCCTTACCCAGTTCGGTTATTACAGTTTCTCGGGAATGTAACTTACATGCTGTGAGCATTGCCACCTTTACAGTATTACCTTCTTCATCTATTTTAATTCTGGATAGGGCATCTGCTACGATATTTTCCTTTCCGGGGGTATGCTTGATTACCAGATTATATTCTTGTAGCTTGAGTGCCCATCTTATTAACCTTGGTGATAAGTTTTTCCCTGAGTATAATCTAGTTCCCGCCGCATGATCAGAGTACACTGTTATTGGCGCCTTTCCAAAATAGACTCGGAACTTTTGCACTACTAACAGAACTGCAAGTGCCTCTCTCTCGGTCGCGGAATAGTTTCTTTGTGTTTGACTTAAAGTTCGGCTAAAAAATGCCACGGGCTGCTGATTTTGCGAAAGTAGCACTCCTTCCGCATAATCCGAAGCATCCGCTGAAATTTCTAAATTCTCATCCTTTTCAGAAAATTAACTTTTAGACCGGCCTCATTTAATAAAGAAAACACCTGTCATAAATCCTGTACATGTTGGTCGAGATTATCACTAGTAACAATGATATCCTCTAAATAGATAAATGTGCACTTTCCATGAACAGGCCTTAACACAATGTCCACACATCGCTGAAATGTTGCCGGTGCCCCTGAAAGGCGAAACGGCATACGCAGAAATGCATAAGTGCCAAACTTGGTTATAAAAGCAGTCTTAGGCACGTCCTCAGGCCTAACCCCTATTTCAAAATAACCAGTCGTTAAGTCTAAAGTCGTCATATATTTGGTGGATGTTATGTTCCTTAGAATTTCTTCAATAATAGGTAACGGATATACCGGATATTTAGTTATGGAGTTTAATTTACGGTAGTCAATTGCGAATCTCCACCTTTTTGGATGTGTCAATGGATAGTCATTATTTTTCTTACATAAAACCACCGGACTAGCATAACTACTTGAGATGGGCGTTATGATCTTTTAACGTAGCATATCGGTGATATGCCATTCTATAATTTTTTCCTTATTCTTATCGTACCGGTATGCTTTGTGGCGAACTGGCATTGAATCTCCGGTGTCAATACTATGGTTAGTAACCTGAGTAAATCCTGGAATATCACTAAATAACGAAGCAAATTGACTTACCACTTGTCGGATTCTTCGTTGCTCTTCATTAGGCAGGTGGTCAAGGTTTAACATCGGCGGTTCAGCCTTTTCTTAACGAACTGGTTTCATTGTCATCTTAAGGGACGCTTCATTAAAATCTAGCGTTGCTTGTGCCTCTGAAAGAAAATCTATTCGTAAGATAATATGTGCTTGCAGATTCTTTACTATGAAAAACATAACCTTTACTTGTTCGTCCTTGATACGGACATACAGCGGTAATTTACCTATACACTTACATCTTTCTCCTTGCGCAGCTAACACTGTCGTATTATCCGAATTATATATACGATATTTACGAAAATACTTCCTAAAAAAATCTTCTGCCACACAGGAACACTGCGCGCCTGTATCCAGGAGTGCGGTGGCTGGGATATTATTCACCAACACTTCAATCTTCGGAAGAGTCAAATTTTTCACCATTACTGTATTTAACTTGAAGGAAGAGGGGTTTTCGTGGCCTTCGGATTTCCGCACCTTCCCGTCAGCAAAATCCGTTTTAGTTTAAATTATTTTTCATTTCCGTGCTTTCCTAATTTTTCCACTGGCCTTGAGACTTATTTCCTGAATTGCTATTGAACTGTCGACGTTCGCCGGCTGTTTTTGAATGCTCGGGTTTCCTTGCCCACTGATTCGCTTTGCTTCCGTAGCCGTGTGCTTGAGTTTGCTGTAGTCTTGGCGCACCAAATTGGTTTCGCTTTTGATATTGGCGTCTTCTTTCAATGTCCGCCGTTCTTCTACTTTCAAACTGGATTGCTAACTCAAATAACTTTTCCAGTGTAGTCGGATTTCTTAATTCAATAAAGTCTTGCACTTGGGGCAGTAACCTCGGCAAAATCACTTGAATTATCTCAGGATCCGGACGGTTTTCATACAAGATTTTGAAGACGTGAATTTTTCTTAAAATACAGCTTGAGAGATTTTAGATTCTCTGCTGATATATGCTGAAAAGTTCCGTTTCTAATTTCGCACGATCCCTTACGACAGGGAAGGATTTTACTAGGGCAGTCTTGAAATTCTCGTAAGTATAGGTGGGACTTCCTGCTTGACCCAAGAGACTTCTGCCTATACATTTGAACCATTTAAGCGCTTGGCCCCTCAAAGCGCTGGTAGCTAAGGTAACTTTTTGAAATTCGTGCACGAGGTAGAGCATGAAGTGGTCGTCCAATTTTTCCAAAACACTGGTTACCGGTGAGTTTCCACTAAATGTTGCTTCTGGTTTCATCGAAGCGCGCATGGTCTGAACGATGTAACCAAATCTTTCCAGGGCGGCAGCTGGCATTTCTGGATTCTGAGCCGCTTCTGCTGGCAGCACAGGTTCTTCTTGAAACTCGGCCATGGTTATTCTTCTTCGTTGGGCGCCACTATTAGGTTCAATGTTCCGTCTTACTTTCTTCGGGAATATGCAAGGACCTGACTCGGAACAGAGAGTTTACTAAAGCTATGTTCAATAACTGTGGGAAGTAGACAGGATACACAAGAAAGGTATACAAAATTCTTTATTTTTCTCTCTTTACAATAATTTCCGTACTTCGGAATACAAAGACCCACTACTTGTGGTCTAAACGTAAGAATATAAAAATATTTAACTAAACTCTAACTTAACTTTGGAATAATAAACGTGGAAGATTGGCCTTATATTAACAGGAAGCCGTATGTAGTACAGAGAACTGTTAACTCTACAATACGTTTAAAAATTATCACGAGGATTAAACCTCTGGCCTGGAAGGCAACCAGCAACTGAGTAAAACTTCTAAGGTAAGCGGCCTGCTTCGACTAATTCCTTCCTCTCTCTCGCTTGGCAAAAAGCCACATCTTAAGTACTTGGCGTTCGCCACACAAATTTTGCATAAATAAGTTAATGCTTTTAATTCTGGCCGGAAGTAGAAAATAAGAAGTGATAGTAAAGGTTTATAACGTTGCGCGCCTCTAACTTGCACGCAACCAAGAGGTGACTGTGACAGCTTGTATAAAAGATAGAGCCTTGTGAAGGGTTTAAGTCCCTTTTTATTCAACGTAATAAAATTACAATTGCGTCCTCTTGACGCTTACAGACTGTGCCAACTTGGCAGTCAAATAAAAATAATAACCTGAAAAGAAAGTAAAGACAAGATTCTAACTACGAGGCTCTCTAAAATAACTAACTCACCGCGTTTTACAATACCGCTGCTAATTCAGCAGACTTGAAGCTCACTGGAACGATTAGCACTACTTCCCGCCAAGCACATAGGCCGCAACGCGGGGTTCTTCAATTCTCGCTAACTACCTCCGCGCTCGCTAAGTAAGAATATCTCACACCGAACTCGTTTCCTTGCTATTTAACTCATACTACTTCCGCTGATAATTTGAATCCTTGCGCGTTCTACTCAAAATTTACATATTCTGGCATTGGCAGTTCCAGGGGAAAGTAAGGGTTGACAGGAAAGATAGTTTAAACTTAAAATAAATGTTAGTTAAAATAAATTTTCCCGTAGTATCATGATGTGCCGTTCTTAAAGCATAAGCTAATTCATTTATGTAGCCATCCCAGCGCTTGTGATGTGTGCTAACGTAACTGCGAATTATTTTTACAATGTTTTTATTAACTCTTTCTGCTATGTTAGCCTGTGGTCTATACGGAACCATTTTGATATGGCGTATGCCAAGTCCATTGCATATGTTTTCGAATATTTGACTAATGAATTGTTTTTCGTCATCGCTAATGACTTTTATCGGTGCACCGTATTTTAAAATGTATCTGTGTAAGAATGTATCTGCGACTGTTTTGGCTGACGCGCGTTTAAGTGGAACAATTTCTATCCATTTTGAAAAATGATCTACTATTACTAAAAGAAAACGATTTTTATTTAACTCGCTCTGGGGGAAGGGACCAAGGAGATCTATGCCTAAAATTTCATGCGGAAATGTAGCGCAAATGCCATTTAAGTACCCGGCCGGGCTGTAATATCATTTATTAACTGACATTGATTGCAGGACCTGACATACGCCGTTACTATTTTGCATAATTGCGTGAAATATACCGCCTCGCGTACCCTTTTTAAAATCTTTCTGACCCTAGGTGGCCCGCTGTTTTTTTTTTCGTGCAACTCCTTCAAAATGCTTAATCGAAGCGAGGCTGGGATGACTGGCTTATAGTCAAGATTTTCGTTTGTTGTTTTCGTATAGAATAATAAATTATCTATTATTTCATAGTTTTTTGCTCTATTTCTTATCGCATCTATATCTGTATGCTCAAAGCTTTCGGGGTCTTTCAAATAAGCATAGATATTTCCAAATTCAGGATCAGCTTTCAGTTCAGTAATAACCGTATCTCTAGAATCTAAAATTTTTGAAGTCAACACAGCGCATTTAAGTTCATTTCCTTCGTCGTCCAGTTTTATACGAGAAAGTGCGTCAGCTACATTGTTTTCCTTACCCGGTTTACATTTTATTGTGATATTATATTCTTGGAGTTTTAAAGCCCATCTTATTAACCTGGGCGTTAGGTTTTTTCCCGAGTAAAGTCTACCAACAGCCGCATGATCCGAAAAGACTGTTACTGGCGATTTGCCGAAATAAACTCGAAATTTTTGTACAGCCATTAATACGGCTAATGTTTCTCTTTCTGTAGCTGTATAATTCCTTTGTGTCTGATTCAATGTTTTACTAAAAAATGCCAGCGGATGGTTATTTTGCATAAGGACCGCGCCCACCGCATAGTCTGACGCATCTGCTGCAATTTCCAGGTTTTCGTCCCCCTCCGGGAATTTTAAAACAGGGGCATTAATAAGCGCTTCTTTTAATCTTTCAAAAGCTGTGTTAGCTTCCGCTGTCCACGTAAATTTACTCTTTTTTCTTTTGATTACTAAGAGTGGTTCAACAATATTAGCGAAATCTTTTATGAAAGATCGATAGTAAGAACATAATCCAAGGAAAGATGAAAGTTTCTTGGCGGTGTTGGGCGGTGGGAAATTCTTAATAGCTTTTTTTTTTTTTGAATCTTGCGTTTCTATACCCTTTTGCGAAATTTTATAACCGAGATATTTAAGTTCTTTAGTTGCGAACTTGCATTTTGAGGCGTTAATTGTAAGACCGGCCTCTTTTAATAATTTAAAAACTTGTTCGAGGTCATTAATGTGTTGTTCCAACGTACTACTCGTTATAATTATATCATCTAGATAAATTAAAGTTGATTTTCCTAGGACAGGCTTTAGAACAATGTCCATAGCTCTCTGGAATGTTGATGGGGCCCCACACAACCCAAAGGGCATGCGTAAAAATGCATAAGTGCCCGATTTTGTTATAAACGCGGTTTTGTGTATATCTTCGGGTCTCATAGCTATTTGATAGTAGCCAGACGTTAAGTCCAAAGTAGACATATATCTTGTCGATTTGATCTGTCTAATGATCTCGTCTATAACCGGCAAAGGGTAAACTGGAAATTTAGTAATGCTATTTAGTTTTCTGTAATCGATAGCAAACCTCCAAGCCCTTTATCCGAAGGAGGAAACTCGTTCTTTTTCCTACATAGTACGACTGGACTCGCGTACTCACTATTTATGGGCGTTATTATTTTATTCTTTAACATCTCCTGAATATGTTCTTCGACGATTAGGTCTTTTTGTTTATCATAACGATACGGTTTAGTCCTACAAGGTTTTTCGGCATTTAATTGAATCTTCTGAGTCACGATTTGGCAGTTTCCTGGTTTTTCTGAAAACAAATGAGAAAAATTACTCACCACTTGCTGTATTGCTTTACTTTCCTGGTCATTCAGATGGCTAAGGTCCAATTCAGGTGTCTCCACAGGTTCCACCACCCTCTGGTCCATCTCCAACACCACGGAACTATCTTGAAAATTTAATTTGGCCCTCGCGGCCCTTAAAAAGTCCATACCTAAAATAAGAGAGTGTTGTAGGTCTTTCACCACAAAAATTAATACTTTGAGATTTTCCTCTTTTACCTGTAAGTTTAATGATAATTTCCCGATGCAGTGACATGTTTTTCCTTGCGCCGCTATAATTTCCGTATTTCTGGTTTTAAATAGTCGTATCCTATAAAAATTCTTTTTGAAGAACTTTTCACTCATAAAATTTCCTTCTGCTCCTGTATCGATGAGGGCTTCCACTAGTACATCGTCAACCAGGACTTGTATAATTGGTAGCTGTGAGTTTTTTACGATGACCGTGTTTAAATGTCTATTTCAGGGTTTTTTTAAAACTTCCGGGGTCTGTACCTTCCCTTTCACAGGCCCCTCTAGTCGTTTAAAGCTTTCCTTTCAATCTGTGTCTTATGGGTACGCGGATGCTTATTTTCAAATTTTCTTTTTGGGCCTTGACCTTCGAGTTTCGATGCGTTAGCTTGATAGTTCTTTCCCCCATATGAGCGATTTCCATTTCTGGTTTCCTCCTTCCTTCGGGTATGTTGAGAATATGTTTCCCCTCTCGCTTTTTCCGCTATTCTGCGATTTTGAAACTTCACCGCCAATTCGAAAAGTTCCTGCAATGTGCTTGGGTTTCTAATTTCAAAGTAGTCTTGGACAGCGGGTAACAATCTTGGTAATATTATTTCAGTTATCTCCGCATCGGGTTTTTTCCCATACAGCATATCCGTTAGCTTGATTTTTCGTAAAATAAAGTCCGTCAATTGTGCTGTATCCCGTTGATAGAAACTATATAGTTCGGCTTCCAGCCGTGCGCGATCTTTCACTATGGGGAAGGCCTTTACTAACGATTTTTTGAAATTTTCAAATGTATACGTCAGGCTTCCAAATTCACTTAGAAGGAATTTGCCTATATTTTTCCACCATAGCGCGGCCTGTCCTCTTAGTGCTGATGTGGCGATGGCAACTTTTTGTCTTTCAGGCACAGGGTAGAGCTGAAAGTGGTTTTCTAGACCTTCGAGAAATACCGCCACCGAATTTTTTCCGTCGAAATGGACGTTTGCTTGGGTTTCTAATTTCAAAGTAGTCTTGGACAGCGGGTAACAATCTTGGTAATATTATTTCAATTATCTCCGCATCGGGTTTTTTCCCATACAGCATATCCGTTAGCTTGATTTTTCGTAAAATAAAGTCCGTCAATTGTGCTGTATCCCGTTGATAGAAACTATATAGTTCGGCTTCCAGCCGTGCGCGATCTTTCACTATGGGGAAGGCCTTTACTAACTATTTTTTGAAATTTTCAAATGTATACGTCAGGCTTCCAAATTCACCTAGAAGGAATTTGCCTATATTTTTCCACCATAGCGCGGCCTGTCCTCTTAGTGCTGATGTGGCGATGGCAACTTTTTGTCTTTCAGGCACAGGGTAGAGCTGAAAGTGGTTTTCTAGACCTTCGAGAAATACCGCCACCGAATTTTTTCCGTCGAAATGGACGTTTGGCTTGATTGATGCTCTCAAAGTCTGGACCAGGAATCCAAATCCTTCTAACTGAGTTGTCATTTCTTGGTGTTGTCCAGAGGCTTCCATCCAGTTTTCGGCCATTTCAGTTCGATAAGTGTTCGGGCGCCAATATAACGTTGCGCGCCTCTAACTTGCACGCAACCAAGAGGTGACTGTGAAAGCCTGTATAAAAGATAGAGCCTTGTGAAGGGTTTAAGTCCCTTTTTATTCAACGTAATAAAATTACAATTGCGTCCTCTTGACGCTTACAGATTGTGCCAACTTGGCAGTCAAATAAAAATAATAACCTGAAAAGAAAGTAAAGACAAGATTCTAACTACGAGGCTCTCTAAAATAACTAACTCACCGCGTTTTACAATACCGCTGCTAATTCAGCAGACTTGAAGCTCACTGGAACGATTAGCACTACTTCCCGCCAAGCACATAGGCCGCAACGCGGGGTTCTTCAATTCTCGCTAACTACCTCCGCGCTCGCTAAGTAAGAATATCTCACACCGAACTCGTTTCCTTGCTATTTAACTCATACTACTTCCGCTGATAATTTGAATCCTTGCGCGTTCTACTCAAAATTTACATATTCTGGCATTGGCAGTTCCAGGGGAAAGTAAGGCTTGACAGGAAAGATAGTTTAAACTTAAAATAAATGTTAGTTAAAATAAATATAAATCCTACAGATTTAAAATAAAATAAACGTTAGTAAAACTTAAGATCCTTACATAGGTGATGCAAAACCATTTGCAGGTATAACTGACGCCAAACCCTATGGTTCATTAAATATAGAAAACACTGAGTGTGTTGGACATATTCAAAAACTAATGGGAATATGGCTACGCAAATTAAAACTTGAAAGAAAAAAAGTAAAATTAAATGACGGTAAAATCTGTCTGGGAAAGGTAGAGTAACAGATAAGTTAGTAAATGAAATAACTTCGTATTATGGTAATGCGATTAGAGAATATAATGAGTCTGTTAGTGATATGAGAAAAGCCATTTGGGCAATTTACTACCACAAAATATCGAGTGATGAAAAGCCAATTCATGACGTTTGTCCTACAAATGAAACCACATGGTGCAAATACAATAAAGCTAAGCAAAATATAGCTGATTATAAGCATATAAATTCTGAACCAGTCGCTGTAATGGAGGCAATAAAGCCAGTTTTTATAGATTTGTCACAACCTTAGTTATTGAGACGTTGCCTTGGCGGCAAAACACAAAATAATAATGAATCATTTAATTCCTTAATTTGGAAATTTTTTCCAAAGACATGTGGTGCTGATAGTAGGATAGTTCAAATTGCTCGAAATGAAGCAGTAATTGCTTTTAACGAAAGGTCTGTTGGTAGACATTCTGTAATGGATGAGCTACAGCTTTTTAGAAGTAAGTTTTCTATTGAAGGGTTTTTACAAATTGATAACTAGAGAATAGATAACGCAGAAAAGAAATGCTTGTCAGAAACAAAACAACAGCGTAAACTTAAAAGGCAGCAAAAAATGTCAGAAGTGCAGGCCTCCATAAAAATGATGGGGATGTTTATTGTGCTGGTGCGTTTTAATTTGTAAATAAAATTTTAGCAGTTTAGCATACAATTTGAAGTAATTCGTAAAAGATTTTTTCACCCATGTTAAATAATATGTATATTATACAATATAATACATATCATATGCTTAAATGCTTGAGTTTATTTAACTAAAGTGGTTATGTAAAAATAAATTTTTGTGCAAATATGCTACATGTATTTTAATATACGGCTATCATTCTGTCATGGTAATGTATATAGCAAGGTAAATTTAACGTGTTTCATACTAACAAAAGGTTCTGCAATTTATTAGGATTTATACTTTTTAAATATATTTTGAAAATAAATATACTATGCACTTTATTATTAGAAAGTTATATACTGAAGTATTGGCATTAAAACTCAAATTTCTTAAAATACGGTTTTTCGCAGTTGTATACATATCATTTAAAGTATGCTAAAGTTACATTGTGGAAGAATTATTAAATGTTTTATATGTTTGATATACAGTAATACATCACAAAGAACTTTAGCTAAGACATTTGGCTATAATTAAATTCTAATTTGCAAGGAAGTTTTAGTTGTATCATTCTTAGTCGGTATGTTATACTTCGATGAATGTAGCAGTTTAGCATACAATTTCAAATAAGTCGTAAAGGTTTTTTCCCACCTATGTTTAAATAATATTGCATAATATGATACATATCATATGCTTAAATGCTTGAAAGTACTTAACTGATGTGGTTATGTAAAAATAAATTATTTGTTCAAATATGCTACACGTATTTTAATACACGGCTATCATTCTGTCATGGTATTTTATATAGTATGGTAATTTTAATGTGTTTCATATTGACAAAAGCTTATGCAATTTAATAGGATTTATACTTTTTAAATATATCATTTTGAAAATAAATATACTATGCACTTTATTATTAGAAAGTTGTATACTGAAATATTTGCATCAAAACTCGATTTTCTTAAAATGCATTTTTTCCCAGTTGTATACATAGCATTTAGAGTATGCTAAAATTACCCTGTGGAAGAACTATTAAATGATTTATATGTTTGATATACAATAATACATTACAGAGAACTTTACCTGAAACATTTGCCTATAAGTAAGTTCCAATTTGTAAGAAAAATTTTAGTTGTATCATTGATAGCGTAGAAGTTTCAAATCATTTTTATTTGATATGTTATACTTTGATGATGGCAACTTATTTTACATTAAGTATGCTTATACCAACTATTGGAAATAGTATAATATTACAATATCTCTCAGAAAATAAGCATTTTATATATTTTATAACAAGAGAAGTATTTAAAAAAATATTTACATTAAAACTTGATTATCTCAAAACATAAATTTTCACTGTTGCGCGCATGATATTTTAAAAACGGTTCTTGGTACACACTTTAAATTTAATGGACTTCTTTATATGAGTATTATAATCTAACTGAACCAAAAATATATTGAATATTTTAATAGTCAAAAATATTACGCATGGAAATATTAAATATTTTTTATTAAAATGCATTGTATAAATTTATTTCTAAATAAAATGAGAATTTAACATGAAATTCTTAAGATTTTTGGTTCACAGTAGTCTTTAGATGCTATACAAGCTGTATATTAACTATGAAGTTAAAATATATAACAGAATGTTTTAAATTGTGCACGCAAAGTGGGAGTATTACGTGAACATATAAAAAATTACCTCACAAAGAAGATTAAATTCAACGTTTCAACCGTCACCGGAATGACGGCCTTGATAATTCAACGAAAGAACATATTATTAGTACTCATTTCGAGCTCTTAACGTTCTTAGCATATTTCATAATGCCTTACCGGAAATTTCTGTTTTCAGCTATAATCCTGGAAGGAAAAGTTCTGTTCATGCTGGTTCTATCATCTCGACTTGAGGTTTTGGATGACGGTAACTTACTCATGTATCGATTGTTATACTAAGGGAACTCTATTTGTATGCCTCAAGATTGAAAAGTTCATTATTGCCACCAACCATAACCGAAATCTGAAAGGATTTTATGTGGGACTTCTCAATATCTGGCAATCTCTGGCAAATTCCGCTCAACATCCACAATTTGTTTTCGTGACTTCTTGCTGATTAGCAGCATTATCTTCTGTGTCCTAATGTGTTCTGCAGTTCTATCGTAAGTGTTCATCACCACTGCAGTTCTAGCATACTAAGGTCGCTTTCGTCTGACGTCTGTTCCGCCTCAAGGCACTTACTTAAGTGGGTAGACTGCCTGGACGAGCTGTCACTTGTCCACTAGCTTCTGGGTTGGAGTAGTTCCGATTGGGCAATGGTGTGTGCAAGTTTCTGAAAGGACTGCCACCTTTTTCATGGCGTACACTCTAGGCATTTTTTAAATCCTTGAGATCCACTATTTGCACTTGTTTCTATACCTCAGGTTCCCGTATGCCATCGAGGAAGTATTTCATGGATTGTACTTCACGTATTTCTGTTGAGCAGTCAAAAAAGGAGAGATGGGAGAGCATTTCGATATCAGTGGCGAGCTTCTGGATTATTTTGGTGAGCTTCTGCTATCGAGATATTAACTGCAGCCTTCTATAGCCTTTTAAACACTTCTTAGTAGAGCTTTCGCGTACCGGGTACAGCATCAAAATCTAGCCTCTGGTTTCCTAGAAGAGTGGGACCGATATCTTCTTCTTCTATTCTCAGAGAAGCTGCGAAATTACAGGTTTGTCTTCGGAATCCTACCCATTTCCATTTGGAGCTATACAGAACTGAGCCTTGTACATATGCCAAATGTTTTTTCCATCACACGTTGAAAGCATGAGAAATGGGTCGGAAAACATAGGTACCAATTTAAAGGTATCAGAATCGTCTCCAGTTGTCATTATGAATGTGTTCAAGCTGTCAGATTCTTTGGCGACAACAGCAGAAACTTTGTCATCGATTTGTTGTTCGACATCAGAAACTCTTCCTTTGATTTCTAGTTTGACAGCATTAACTTTTTCTTTGATTTGCTGTTTGACAACAGAAACACGTTCTCCAGTTTCTCTAACTCTCCTTACGACCATGGTATTTCTGCTTTCAAAATCCTCGAAAATTTCTACTGTTGTCTTTTATTTCTTCTTGACAGGCTTAAGTATCAATTTTGGATAGATTCCATCTTTCCTTGAACTGGTATTATTTCCCCTTTCCCTCTTTTGTTGGACGCATTTATCTCTTCTGTAAAGGAATCAACCTCTCCTTTTATATCTTCCTGGAACGCAGCAAAGACTGTCACAAGCTGCCTCAGATGCTCCTCAATTGTTCTTGTCACTAGCATTCTGTCCTACTTCTAACACCCAAAATTGTTCCTGGCATAAAGGTTCGTAAAGCATGCGGAAGAGCTGGTAGCTTGTTAGAATTTATTTGTCCCGAAAAAACACTAAACAATTCTGGAGTTTTTCGAAAAGTACGAGTAAAAAAATATAATTCCAAAAATATACGAAATATAAAGGGACACTGCTAGTAGTTATCACTTTAAAGTGCTGAGAATGATGAAGAAAATACGATGAAAAGCGCACGTAAAGAGCGAACATAAATCTGACAATACTCCTTACTCTATGCTGAACTGCAAAGTTCAGAACTGAAGTTCATTCAGGTCTTATCTCATTTTCTCACTCTCCATACCAAAAGCCCGAAACTGACAAAACTGTTGGACGTTCGAAATTTTGGAAGAGAAAACAAATGAAGCCACAAGGAAAAATCTACATGGCTTATAATGATTGTCACATTAAAAAAACTATAAACTGTATTTACAGTGGTACCTCGATATACGAGTGCCCCAACATACGAGTGTTTTGAGACAGGAGCTACCGTGCGAGCGATGTTTTTGCTTTGAGACGAGAGCAAGATTTGAGATACGAGGAATCGCACACTACACCGCTGTACACGACCGCAACATGCGCGCGCATGTAGGTGTCGTGTGCAGCGTCTAACAGTTTCTCCCACCTCAGACTAGTCCTCAGTCTGAGTGCTTGTTTCCCTCGTTTTGGAAGCATTTTTGATAAGTTGGGTTCGCGTTTTTTGCTTTTTGTACATTTAGAAAACATTATCATATTTATTTTTATAACCCTGGGTCCAAAGAGTATGATGATGTCTATTGAATTAAAGCGTTAAATAATAGAAAACCATGAGCAAGGTGTGCGAGTAATTGACTTGGGGAGGATGTACGGGCGTAACACATCAATGATATTTACTGTGCTTGAACAAAAGGAGTTGATAAAGTATAACGCCAACTAAGGCCGTTACAATAATTTTTAAGCCCCGACCTCTCTCCGTCAAGACATGGAGAAACTACTGATGGTGTGAGTGAGAGAGGAGCAGCTTCAAGGAGGAACTTTAACACAAAGCATCATATGTGAGAAGGTACTATTACGAGTTATTTACGAGCGATTTACGGTTATTTTCTAAAGAAGATCCCACACTCTTCTACAAACGTGGAATCGGAAGACCCGTTTAAAGCCAGTCGGGGCTGGTTTGACAACTTTAGGGAAAGGACCGACCTTCACTCCGTCGTCAGGCATGGTGAGGCAGCAAATCCGGATGTAAAGGCAGCTGATGTTTACATCAAAATGTTTTCCGAACAGATAGTAGGCAAAGGATACATCCCCCCAACAAGTCCTCAACTGTGACGAGACAGGGCTTTTCTGGAAAAGGATGCCGAATAGAACTTACATAACGTCAGAGGAGAAGATGCCAGGTCACAAACCCATTAAGGATAGATTAAATCTAGCAATTTGCGTCA
Source organism: Stegodyphus dumicola (assembly GCF_044657685.1). Lineage (NCBI taxonomy): Eukaryota > Metazoa > Arthropoda > Arachnida > Araneae > Eresidae > Stegodyphus > Stegodyphus dumicola. The sequence goes on from NC_140776.1 coordinate 139,029,629, forward strand.
ATGCGAGTGGCGACTGTAAAATCAAGCCTCCGCTAGTATACCATTCGGAAAACCGCAGAGGCTTTAAGTCATATAATATTTTAAAAGAAAACCTGCCAGTTATAATTTTAAGGAGATATGTGGAGGGCAAATCCGAAGGCGTGGGACAGAATGAACTTCTTTGTGGAGTGGATAATTCTGGTGTTCTGTTCTGGTGTTGGCCTCGACAATGCCCTTACTCACCCATCAAATCTCGAAGATGATTTACTCGAAGAGTTCAAGTATATAAATTTTCCCTACCTACCACCCAACACCACTCCTATCCTGCAGCCCATGGATCAGCAGGAGATTTCTAATTTTAAGAATTTGTACACCAAGCACATTTTTCGCCGCTGCTTTGAGGTGACAGAGAACACAAACGTTACCATTCGAGAGTTCTGGAAAAACCACTTTAACATCGTGATGTGCCTAAGAATTATTGTTCAGGCCTGGCTGGGTGTTACAACGTCTGCATGGAAGAAGCTGTGGCCTGAGGCTGTAGCTGAAAGAGAATTCGAAGGATTGGAACCCAAAGTGTCAGTGGTAGGGGAGCTGGTTTCTCTGGGAAAATCCATGAGTCTGGAGGTGGAGGAGAGAGATGTGAACGAACTCGTAGAGGAAAAGTCTCAGGAGCTGACAACCGAGGAGTTACACGATCTGCATTTGCAGCAGCATACGGTGGTTCAACGAAAAATTAGTTTTGAAGAGGAGCCAGATATGGAGGAGGTTATCCCTACAAGAGTAATAAAACAGATCTAGAGAATGTGGGATAAAGTTGTAGAGTTCGTGGATAAAAATCACCGCGAAAAAGTTGCAACTAGTCCTAAATCGGAGCTGTTCAACGAAACTTGCCTAACTCGATTCCGCAATACCTTGACAGGTAGGAAGAAACAAACCTCCTTGGACAGTTTTTTTAAACGATCTGCGGGTGAAAATGAGCAGATGATGACAAAAAGAGCGAAGACCAGTGACAAAAATTAAGCGCTTCCGTAGGTACTTTATCTTTTAATTATGTTTTTATAGAATATGTATTTGTTATTTATAAATAAAGGTTTCTTCGTGTTTTTGAATAAGAAACTACATTTTTCTTATTCAAAAACAGTTAAAAAAAAGCTGAGGTCGTGTTTTGGGAGTTGGAACGGATTTTTGGCATTTCGATTACTTTCAATGCGGAAAATTGCTTTGAGATACGAACAAGGTTACGAAACATTAAACTCGTATGTCGAGGTACCACTGTACTTAATTATATAATCGTTAGCAAGCAGATAGTAATAAATAATTTTAAAACTGTGCTGCTATCAATATACAAATTATGTTGACTAGTATAATTAATTTAGAATTATGCGAATACATATAATATAAGATGATGTATGTTACTACAGATACATGTTAATATAATACATATATAAGTCCGTGCATATATATGAAATCATAATTCTTTTTATACCAGTTAACAGTTAGAATTACTGAACAACCATGAAAGGTTCCCCAAGAATGAAATATGCTGTAACAATGAACACTTAGTTTAGAAATTCGATTCTATTATACATTGTTCTAAAAGTCATTGTAAGAGTGAAAATTCTTCATTCTGCCTTAATGCGATTTTTTGCGTTTAATGCGTTGTTTGGTGATTTTATGATCCCGAATTATATTGATGTGATATATTAATACTGCATTTGTACATATACGTTTTTTGAGAAACGAGTCAAAGCGATTGATTTTTTGTAAAAATTTGGATTTATCCTTATTTTATTGACGTGCACCAGCACTGAATTGAGAATGGCTTGTGCTATGCTTCGATGGATGAAGAAGCGTTTGTAAGTAATGAATATTATGAACGTTTGAACATATTTAAATGAATAGTATTAAAAGTATATATTTACTTATATAATATACTAATAGTTTATGGTAAAGTATTCATTATAAATCTCATCACAGTTTCATTTCTCATTCTATTGCATTTCTATAGCGGTACATAAATTTTGTGGTTTACATATTGTAGATTGCATCAGTTTTGCAGCGCAATTTATTCCTCGGTATGTTACTTGTAGTGTTATTAGAAATTCCATTATTTTTGTATTTTTTCTGCAATTGGTAGTATCTGATTAGGAAATTTATGTTTTATTTCAAGATGTATATGAAGTTGATTATATCAAGTGTTAAATAAACGTTGTTATTCGGGCAATAGCGTTAGCTTTATCGAGATAGATAAATGCAATTCTTAGTTCTTAAATACTCAAGATATAAAGACACACTCGAATAGTAGATTTACTCACTTTACGTTTTTTAAGGGTTATATATATACATTAAGGGCGTGTTCAAAGCAACCATTGACGAGTAGTCTTGGCGTAATTCGTATTCATACCAAGATTATCCATTTCTCAAGGCAATAATTTTTGTTATTTTTGCTAAACCGTTTACGAAAATATAATTTTCCGAATCCTGAACTCTTATGCATGGAAAGGCAGATTTTAAGATATTTGTTTTGCAATTTTGATGCAAAATTCGTATTTTTAAAACACTGATGTATATGTTCTTTTTTTAAAATTCTTCCAGTATTTAACATTATATAACATTCTTGTGTTATCACCATTTATAGTTGTCGCTTGCTGTACAGCCTGCTGAATACATTTTACTTTCTAGGTATCTACAATTACATCGTGTTGTTTCGGTATGAACAGGGGCGAAGTATTCGTCACTTAGATACATTTTAAGATAATTAATTAATTTTTTCTCATTTTGATATCTATAATATATAGACAGGATTACTGATAAGAAATTTAAGAAAATAGTAAATGAAGAAGTAAATAGAAAAATTTTTTCAGGTATTGTGAGATGTCAATATAAACTTCATACATTTTACTAGGGGGCTGTTGACAAAGCAAAATCTTTACTATATATGTCTACGAGCTCTACGTATACAGTGTGTTGCTCAAAGTAAACTTCCTGCATTGTGAAGAGTACTACGTGTATGTCGTGATGCGTTCATGCGAAGCTTGTTTCCTCGTATGAGCTCTGCCTCTTCGAACCGAAATTGTCCGTAATCTGCAGCGTCTTGAGTTGTTTATGCAGCTTCTTGAGCTATTCTGGTATTTCCTGTCGAATCTGACGATGACGCGGACAGTCTTGCATCCTTCGTTTACTTGCGATTTCTTCCCGTCATCGCGCATATTCTTTTGACGTTCCGCTTGCCTAATGGGCCTCCGTTTCGCTTCTGCTTACCTTTCCGGAGCACGCAGTGATTCTTGGTTTTCTGAATGTCTTTTGCGTCTGCTACTAGTTTCTGATACAGTTTGAGCAAGCGAAGTTTCTTGAGTTGTTGCTTTTCTGCTGGAACTCCTATTCGTTTCTTCTTCTGTTTCTTGAATGCGTAACCTTTCTTTTCACTATGCTTGCCTGCTGAGTTTCTAGTTGTATCTTCATTCATTTTTGAAGCATGCAAGTTTTCTTGTACTTGCCTGCTGAGTCTCCTAGTGCTTTTTACTTCATTTTTCTGTAGATCGCTGTAACATTTGTGCTGTCTTCTTGCGTTCAGACATTTTAGTAAATTGAAAAAAAAAATTATGTAACTGTAGTAAAGTAACATTGCATCTAAAATATGTTAAATACCTACAGAAGTTTAAACTTCTACTCAGAAAGGAACTATACAATAAAAGAAATTAAATTTTTATAAATAAAATTAGAATAGCATAAAATGCATAGAAACATTTCATTATGAAGAAAATGTATTCATTCTTTCCAAGCAACCAGCTATTCGTAAATAAATTTTTCTTGCCAAGTCAGGAAACAAAGACCTTTGACACTTGGGGTAATACATTTGAAGTTATGATTTAAATTTATTTTAATATAACAAATTTGCAAAATCGCAATAAAAGAATTAACGTAGCGATAGCATATCGTGTCACGTATCTAAAGGTGAAACATAAAAGTTGCCAAAAGCAGCTATTCATTTAAAATACTGAAATTAACGAAATATTTTTCGACATACAGTGACGTTATATGGAATCACTTGCTTTCTTCAACTCAGAATATAACCGTAAATAATAACAATAAGTTTTGAGTTTGGCAATACTATTAATTCATATTTTTTTAACTTAAAAATTTCTCTTAAACAATACGATTTGAGAGTGAGAAGAGCCATCATTTTTCTAAATAAAGCAATTTGATCTCCAGCGCTTTCCGAAATTTTATATAACATCTCGAGTGATAGTCGTAGGAAGATAACAATAGTCGAAAAGTTTTACCAAGAATTTTTGAAATCCGAGGGTACCTCCTTCTAAACTCAAATCTCCCCTCCCCGTTCCGGAGGATATGATGTTAGGAAGAAAAAAAAAAAAACAAAGAGGCAAAATCCCACATATATTTAAACTGCTGATTCCTGTTTACAATATTCAGTTTCCTTTAAAAACATTAAGCTTCATTTAAATAAAAGGAAAATAAATTCACACATTTTCCCTAGCTTTCAAGCTTTTATTGTATTTTTAAATATTCTTTTTGTCACTGTTGCGCAAGTTTTCCGCCGCGTCATTAGGAGCCGTAGGTCGAAACCATATAAGAATCATTGCTGTAAATAATGATCATATGATAAATTGCATACGTATGCGATTCTTTTGATTAGAATTTGAGTACAATTCTTTATACATCAGCTACTATGCCCCTTTATGTAACGACAAGGATTATTTTCAATGATTATCCGATGAGAATGATTCTTTACAATGATTATTTGATGACAATGATCATTTGCAAAGAATATTAAAAGCCGATGACTACGATTACTTAAATAGAATATGCATGTCATTCGATGACAACGATTATTTCCAAGGAATCTTCGATCACGTCACTATTGTTTTATCGCTATAATTCTGGGGTTGGGGGTTGTGTATTGTACTACGGCCCTGTAATTAAGCGTTTTAAATGACATCAAAAACGTTAGTAAAACTTAGGATCCTTACATACTACCCGCCAGAGTTAATTACTTTGAAACTGAGGTCTAAAACGACCTTGTTGAAAACTTTTAGCTCTAGAATCTAACGCGAGGCCAATCTTTTACAAACATTTCTCTCTAGAAACTAGATATTAAAAAGTCGGTTTTACATTATCATCTCTATGGACAAGTATTTTCATCTGTACTGCATCTATAAACAGGAGTTTCTTAATCAAAATCGTAAAAAACAACCTTATATTTAGCGTAGGTATAATGAAACACTCAATCGATTTCGAGGGCAGCTAAAGGTCCCTCCTCATCAGGAGAAAGAAATACATAGAAAGAAGAAAATAGGAATCACAGAAACACGTGGTGCTTATCAGCACTGCACGTGGTTATAACTAGACTTTTAATCAGAGTTGCACTGGCCGCCTACTTTTACTGAGCCAGGCTGTCTGATCAAGCATAAAGAAATATTAGCGAAGTTAAAATAGGGAGCGAGGGGCAAATGCACATTACGCTCAAAATCTGAACTTCAAATAATGGAAAGCAACCACTGAACGGATTTTTATACCCTCTGGTAGTACCAAGTGCGAGGAGGTAACGCCATCTATCGGCAAAAATAATTGAATTAAGACAGTAGAATATTAAAGACATTAGGAAGGACTGGATTGGACTTCAAATCATTAACTAAACTTTCTAAATCTTGGTGAATGTGAAAAGCCTCAAGAAAATCCAATTCGCCTATGGAAGAAGCCTTTTGGATGATTTTTGCAGACCCAAAACCAAAATTATGGTTAAAAGTCCAGCTATGATACGCTATTGAAGACTTGTTAATTTCCCCTTTTTTGACATAAGATTCATGTTCCTTGATACGAAACTTCAACGCTCTTTTTGTTTGGCCAATATATCTTAAACCACACTGACACGATATACTATAAATTCCCCAAGAATTCAAGACAGAAACGCAAACTTTTTGAATCGAAGGGTGAATTTTATTAATAGGGGAGAAACCGACTTGAAAATTGAATTTCTGGAGAATCCGTGCAATTTTTTAGCTAACAGAAGGATAAAATCGAAGCACGACAAGTTCATTGATATTATTTCTAACAGTGGAATGTCTTCTTTGATGGGAATCTGAAAATTTTTTGACGGCTTTATCAATAATCACGGGAGAAAATCCACGGTCAATCGCAACTGCTCTCAAATAATTAAGTTCATTGGTAAGCAAAGATTCAGAGGAACAAACTTTTAGCGCGCGGAAAACATAATAGTAAAAAGAAGCCATTTTTTGCTTAACAGGGTGGCATGACTTGGCATGGGGTGGTAAACAAACTGCAAAGGGTTTACGGTACACAGTGGTGCTAAAATCGGTTTCATTGCGGATTATAAGAATATCGAGGAAGGGGAGGGAATTGTTGGATTCAATTTCAAGAGTGAATTGGATGGCTGGATCAATTGAATTCATAATAGATAGAATCTCGGATAAATCATCTTTATAACCGTCAAAAAGTGCGAAAGTGTCGTCAACATACCGAATCCAAAGACGAAAAGATAATTTATCAAATAATTTCATCTCAAAATAGTGCATATAAATGTCAGCAAGTACCGGACTGAGAGGATTACCCATAGCCAATCCTTCAACTTGACGAAAATATGCATTTTGGAAAACAAAGTGGGTTTGACTTAGAGAAACTTTAGTAAGCGAAACCAACTCATTAATTTCAGTATGTGTGAAGTGAAATTCCCGAAGCCTAGTTTCAAGACAATTTAGTGCTCCTTCGACCGGAACATTAGTAAACAATGATTTGACATCAAATGAAACCATAATGGAACGAAGTGGGGAAATATTTTTAAGTTTATCAATGACTTCAACAGAATTTTTTACAGTGTGAATATTGTTATCAAGTAGAGGAGAAAATCTGGAAACTAAATATTTGGCCAAAGGATATGAAGCAGTACCTATGTTGGAAACAATTGGTCGAAAAGGAATACCGGTTTTGTGGACTTTTGGAAGAGCATAAAGTCTAGCGCAATTAGTAATAGGCGGAATAAGTGATTTCTTCAACTGAGTTGGCAGAATGTGGGAAAATTTAATAATGTGGCAGAATGTGGGAAGAAAAAGTAGGCGGCCAGTGCAACTCTGATTAAAAATCTAGTTATAACCACGTGCAGTGCTGATAAGCACCACGTGTTTCTGTGATTCCTATTTTCTTCTTTCTATGTATTTCTTTCTCCTGATGAGGAGGGACCTTTAGCTGCCCTCGAAATCGATTGAGTGTTTCATTATACCTACGCTAAATATAAGGTTGTTTTTTACGATTTTGATTGTCACATTAGCGTGTTTCTCTTCTAGTCTAGGAGTTTCTTAGTTGAAATCTGGTTCCTTATGGAAGGAAAACTAGTTTAATGAAATGTTACACAATCAAATGGCAAGTAACATGAATATTTATATTTCTCCTTTAATGTTCTTATTTCATTCATGACGTTGTTTAATTATCTCCCCGTGCTCTCTGACTTGTGTTGTAAAGAAAAAAACCAAACACGAGCGTGTCTATGTACAAATGTTCAACACTACCGCCTGCAATCAAAACACTAACGTGTTAAAATTCAACATAACAAGACCTCAGAACACACCTTATATTCATCTCTAAACCCTGAGGTACTATTCTGAAAAGTGGCTAACTCTGAAGTGTAGCGTCAGAGAGCCTAACTACATTCATTCAACCTTTATCACATATTCAGAATAATTTGCTCTTTTTACAGTCACACGAATAAGTTAAAATTTTTGGCATTACTCTAATATTTTTACTTTTAACATATCACAATATTTCTTAACTTTTAAGATAACAGTTCACATTGTATATAAGGACATATTAACATGCCGTTAATTTTACGCATTTTAAAACATACATTAGTAGTACATTGTTAACTTCTATTCTTTTCCAAGCAAGTGCCCATTCTTCTGCATTGAAATTCTACATTTCAAAAGTCTTTCAGATTAAAACTTCTTTCTTGCCAGAATCTTTTAAATAAAATTTTATACAATAATTTTTACAATTTTCTTAAGGTACCTTTCTCAAAGATTATCAATGCTTTTTCAATATTCAAGTATTTACACATTCCTATTATACATTAATTTTAGTTTTACTCGCGAGTAATTGAAAAACAATACCAAAATAGGTAACAACTCCTTTCTCGCCTTTTTGGCGATAAAGGTAGGCCTCACATGAGGTAAAAATTCTTGAATTCTGCCACTTGCAGTAAGATTGAAAAATTAAGTTATGGTTTCAAAATAACATAAAGTTTTACTTATCTTTGTGATATTCAGACATCCTTTTTTCTGCCCAGTCCTGGAAGGTAGCGAAGACTACGGTCTGGTTGATCTTCCTTCTTGTGCGGGTTCGCCCTTCGGTTCCTTCCTCCATGAGCTTTCTTTTTCTTCCAGTTCGGTCACCCTTGAAGACCTTTTTTTTAGCATCTGCCTGTGGTCTCGGCCGTTTGATGGCAGCTGGTCTTGGCGGAACCGGGACAACTGTCTCTCGTTGTTGCCTGGATCTCGTTGCTGGCTGTTCAAATTTTTCTTGCGTCTTTGCATCTGCAGCTGGTCTTCCTTCATCAATTCGTCGACATTTGCTGCGTAGACTCCTATCCGATGGGTAGATCTTCTGTTTTGGAGCCGTGTTATAGTTGCTGTCATTTCTCCTGGCTTTCTTTGCATTAGTCGTACTTCTCCCTTCTTCATTCTGGGGGTGGTCGTGCCCTCTCTTTTCTGGTCGGTGGAACGACTTCTTTTTCTTCTTACCTTCAGTTTTCCAACGGGGGAACTTCCTTTTCAATTGCTCCTGTCTACTAATGGCTTGCCCTTGGGATTGTCGTTGTTCCACCTCTGGAGCTTGTGCCTGCCGTGCCGTATCCTGCAAAAGATCTTGAAATATTAGCATTTTGTTACGATTATAAAATGGTTTTATCTGGTCTACGTTTGCGGTGCAGGTTTCACCATTCCTGGCTTTTAACACCACTAAGCCTGAGTTACTTTTTCTATGACATATGGTCCTTCAACTCGTGTATAAAATTTGGCAGTTTTATCTTCTGGTGCTGAAGAAAGTTAATGCTTAATTTTTAACACTTCATCTCCTACTTTATAAGTTACTCCCCGTCGTTTCATATCATAATAAAGCTTCTGTTTTCTCTGTGCTACTTCAGTGTTCTTTTTTGCTTCTTTAATTTATTTTTCTATATTGCCCATTTTAAATTCTGGGGCTCTTTGTTGAACATAAAATAATTTATCTAACGGCGTTATAATCTTTCTACCTAAAAATAACTCAGCAGGAGTTTTGCCCGTCGTATCATGTTTTGCGGTCCTAAGGACGAAACCTTATTCTTTGACATAATTAACCCAGCTTTTATGAAAATTTTTAACATAACTACGGACAATTTTCATTATATTTCTATTGACCCGTTCCGCTATATTTGATTGCGGCCGATACAGGACCATTTTTAAATGACATATGTCCAGTTTTTGGCACATGTCTTCAAATATATTACTTACAAATTGAGGACCATTATCCGATATTACCTTTAGGGGCGCCCCGTATTTTAAAATATATTTATTTAAAATAGAATCAGTAACTAATTTCGCGGAGGCTCGTTTTAAGGGAACAATTTCTATCCACTTACTAAAATGATCAACCATAACAAGGAGATAGCGACTTTTATTTAACTGACTTTTTGGGAAAGGGCCCAATAAATCGATGCCAATTATTTCATTTGGAAATTCCGATTTAATACTATTTAGAAACCCGGCCGGGCGGAAATTAATATAATTAACTGCTTGACATGTTGGGCAGGACTGGACATACGCCCTTGTTAACTTTTGCAGCTCAGGAAAATAAACTGCTTCGCGTACGCGTTGGATGGTTTTTCGAATACCAGCATGAGAAGCTAAAGGGGAGTCGTGTAACTCCTGCAGTATATTTAATCTAAGACTAGCTGGGATAACAGGTCGAAATTCGTTGTTGGAATTCGTAGTTTTTGTATAAAATAGTAGACCATCTATTAGTTCGTAATGGGCCGCCCTATTTCTTATCGCCACAATATCTTGGTGGCTAAAATTTTCAGGATCCTTTAAATAATCATAAATATTTTTAAATTCAGGATCCTTACTCAGTTCGGTTATCACACTTTCTCGGTAATGTAACTTACATGCTGTGAGCATTGCCACCTTTACAGTATTACCTTCTTCATCTATTTTTATTCTGGATAGGGCATGTGCTACGATATTTTCCTTTCCGGGGCGTGTGCTTAATTACCAGATTATACTCTTGTAACTTTATTGCCCATCTTATTAACTTTGGGGATAAGTTTTTCCCTGAGTACAATCTAGTTCCCGCCGCATGATCAGAATACACTGTTATTGGATCCTTTCCAAAATAGACTCGGAACTTTTGCACTGCTAACAGAACTGCAAGTGCCTCTCTCTCAGTCGCGGAATAATTTCTTTGTGTTTGATTTAAAGTTCTACTAAAAAATGCCACGGGCTGCTGATTTTGCGAAAGTACCGCTCCTAGGGCATAATCCGAAGCATCGACTGAAATTTCTAAATTCTCATCGTTTTAAGGAAATTTCAAAACAGGGGCTTGCGTTAATGCTTGCTTTAATTTTTCGAAAGCACTATTGGCTTCGGCCGTCCACGAGAATCTTGCCTTTTTCCTTTTTAATTTTAACAATGGTTCAACAATAGCTGCAAAATCTTTTATAAAACTCTAACTTCAATCTTTGGAAGAGTCAAATTTTTCACAATTACTGTATTTAACTTGAAGAAAGAGGGCTTTTCTTGGCCTTCGGATTTCCGCAGCCTCCCGTCAGCAGAAATCCGTTTTAGTTTAAATTTTCTTTCTTCCTTTCCATGCCTTCCTTGTTTTTCCGCTGGCCTTCAGATTTTTTTTCTGGCTTACTATTGAACTCTCGACGTTCGCCGGTTGTTTTTGGATACTCAGGTTTCCTTGCCCTCTGATTCGATTTGCTTCCGTAGCCGTGTTCTTGCCTTTGCTGTGGTCTTGGCGCACCAAATTGGCTTCGTTGCTCATACTGGCGTCTTCATTCGATGTCCGCCGTTCTTCTACTTTCAAACTGGATTGTTAGCTCCAATAACTTTTCCAGTGTAGTCGGATTCCTTAATTAAATAAAGTCTTGTACTTGGGGAACTAAACTCGGCAAAATCACTTGGATTATCTCAGGATCAGGACGGTTTCCATACAAGAGTTTAAAGACGTGAATTTTTCTTAAAATAAAGGTGGAAAGATTTTCGATTCGTTGCTGGTATATGCTGAAGAGTTCCGTTTCTAAACCTGCACGATCTCTTACGACAGGGAAGGCTTTTACTAAGGCAGTCTTAAAATTTTCGTAAGTATAGGTGGGACTTCCCGCTTGACCCAAGAGGCTTCTGCCTATACATTTGAACCAATTAAGCGCTTGGCTCCTCAAAGCGCTGGTAGCTAACGTGACTTTATGGAACTCATGGACTGGATACAGCATGAAGTGGTAATCAAATTGTTCCAAAAAACTGGTTACCGGTGAGTTTCCATTAAATGTTGCTTCTGGTTTCATCGATGCGCGCATGGTCTGTACGATGTACCCAAATCCTTCCAGGGCGGCAGCTGGCATTTCTGGATTCTGAGCCGCTTCTCAAAATTTTGCACCACAGGTTCTTCTTGAAACTCGGCCATGGTTATTCTTCTTCGTCGGGCGCCACTATCAGGACTTGTATTCCTCTTTACTTGCTTTGGAAACATGAAATATCCTGACTCGGAACAGGGAGCTTACTCAAGCTATGTTTACTAAATTACGTTTAATTTTACGATTAATTATGATTCAAATCTTATTTATTGCAACAACTTAAACTGTTATGACACTTTCAATTGCACAAGAGGCCCTTGCTTTTACAACTGCATTTATTTGTGGAACACTTCCTTTTGCAATAACAGTGTGTACATATACTCATCTCTTTTCAATCTACACCAGAGCATATCTGTGATTGTCGACATACACCGGTGAGCGTCCGAATGTAGAAGAATGTAATGCAATATTCGATCTTTCACCGACGTACTTGGTGAATGTTAACATTCTCCGGTGAAAGTCGACATTCTTTAATTTCGGTCTTTCAAGGTAACATATTTTTATACGATTATATACATATATATATAAATATACATATATATAATATATATAACACTTTCAATTGCGCAAGAGGCCCTTGCATTTACAATTGCATTTATTTGTGGAACACTTCCTTTTGCAATAACAGTGTGTACATATACTCCGCTCTTTTCAATGTACACCAGAGCATATCTGTGATTATCGACATACACCGGTGAGGGTCCGAATGTAGAAGAATGTAATGCAATATTTGAACTTTCACCGACGTATTTGGTGAATGTTGACATTCTCCGGTGAAAGTCGATATTCTCCAATTTCGGTCTTTCACGGTAACATGTTTATAAGATTATATATATATATATCGTTTATATATATTGTTTATATATATATATATATATATATATATATATATAATCGTTTATTGCAATGCATTGTCGGAAACGCTTTCCTGGCCCATAGTGACGAGAGACAACACAAGAAAAATAGGGTACGAACACTGTAAATATATTTGTTTATTTTCCTTACCGCAGCGGAAACCAAGAAATAAGAACAAAAGCAGGGGATCGCCATCAAAGAAAGTATTCGAAAGTTTATCGGTACGTATCCTAAACATGGGTTTGGTAGGGACAGTCCAGTGCATTGTTCAGCAAGATCACGAGACCTAACTTGCATTATCAGTTCGTCTCGGGGTACTTCAACACATAAGTGCACGAAACCCCAGTTAGAAGTCCAACAGGAACTTGTGGCACATATTGTGGCAGGTGCTGGGAAAGTCCTGGGGATGCACGGTATTTTCCAGAACATCTCATGTTGGATGTGCGAGAGATGGGATACCTGTAACAGGTTGCAGGTCGTAATTTCGAACACCTTTTTTGAGGTCCATAAGTGTCTAATTTTGTTCCTACTTTTTAATTTCTCTTCTGCTAAGCATAACTGGTGTCCGATCTTTCTGATGTTTTGTGTTGTTTGCACCGGCCAGGAAAGTGTTTTCGGCCATGTTTTGCCATTTAATTTTTCGTCATCGTCGTCTCTCTCAAATATGTGTATAATTATTTATGACTCAAGTGTTGCTACTATATGATGACATTTACAAACACGGTGTTTAAAATGCTACATATTCCCATCCGAAAATATCTTTTTCTTTTCCTCTTGCCCTTCAAATAACATATAAGTGTCCTTCATTGCAAAATTTCCTGGAACTTTAATTTTTCTTTTTTCGAGGACAATGGAGAACATACTTCAGTATAGGCAGCTGTCAATATTCAAACATCAAATTGTAAAAGCCATTAAAGTGTGGCCGAAATGATCAGAAGGGCTAAATTCGCATAAGGATTTAGGAAATACATTTTGAAAGATTTTGTAAATTTTCCTTCAATAAATTTAATGGAACAGGCAAAAGAAATTACAGGGAACAATAAATATAGGAGAAAACAGGTATATCTTTTCCTAATTTACTTTGATTTGATTGATTTCTTTCTTTCTTCCTGTATAAATAAATAAACTTTAAGAATGCAACTGAAGAATGAGAATAAAAGTTTCAATTGAAAACAAATTGTGGCTAAAATCCTAGTGCGGCTCTGCTGAACGACGAAAAAGACCAGCAATATGATCCGAATTTGGAATAACGAGAGAAAATTTGAAATCTGTGCAGCCAGCGATAAAAAGAGACTCGTTAAAATACAGGTTTTGCTGATTCAGAAAGAACGTTACGTGTATATCTTCTAAAATGCTTTTGCCATCCTTTGTTTGTAGTTGTTTCCCTTTTCATTTCAGTTTCCTTTTTCCTCCTATTTTGCAATTTTCGTCATTGTTTTCCTCTGTTTTTAAGCCACCTGTTTATTATTTCTGTTATTATTATTGCAACTTATGTAAGAATTAAGTAAGGAAAAGTAAGGCACTGAAACTTTGCAAATTATTACGCTCTACGTGAGATTCATGGAGGCCGCTTATTGCATACAAATAACGCAAAATACTTTAACTTATCTGCTTGGCTTTAGGTCAGAACAACGAAAACAACAAATTCACCCTTTGTAGAAAACAATTCTGCCAGGCAATAATCTACGAGGAGTTTTTTCCCTATGAAACTGAGCCAAAAGTGTTATATAGTATCTAAATATGGAAGTGTTGTACATGTTAAACGTGATCGTCATTGCATTACCTTCACTATTTTACTACTGAAATAAAGATATACCGAATTTTTTGTAGATTGGAAAATCCTCCTTGTGATCATGAAAAGGAGCAAAAACTGGAAAACGAGAAAGAACTGGAAAACGAGAAGGAACTGGAAAAGAAGCGAGAACCGGAAAAGATGCAAAAACTGGAAAAGAATCAAAAACTGAATAAAAAGGAAGAACAGGAAAAGAAGGAGAAACTGGAAAAGAAGCAAGAACTCAAAAACAAGAGAAAACTGGAATTGACACAAAAACTAGAAAAGAAGCAAGAATTGAAAAAGAAACAAAAGCTGGAAAAGATACAAAAACTAGAAAAGAAGCAAGAACAGGAAAAGATACAAGAATTAGAACAGAAGCAAGAACTGAAAAAGAATCAAAAATTGGAAAAGAAGCAAGAACTGAAAATGAAACAAGAGCAGAAAAAGAAGCAAAAACTGGAAAAGAAGGAAGAACTGAAAAACAAACAAAAACTGGAAAACCAACAGAAACTAGAAAAGAAGAAAAAACTGAAAAAGAAGCAATTAGTGGAATGGATTCAAAAACTAGAAAAGAAAGAAGAACTGAAAAAGAAGAAAATACGGGAAGGAATACAAAAACTAGAAAAGAAAGAAGAACTGAAAATGGAGAAACATATTGAAGAGATGCTAAAACAAGCACACAAAAATGAACTGGAAAGGCAAAAATTCAGGGAAAAATTGCAAAAACCAAAAAAGAGAGACCTGAAAATGAAGAAGGATCTGGAAAAAAATGTAAAAACTGGAAAAGAAGCAAGAGCCGGAAAAGATGCCAGAAATGGAAAATATAGAGGAGTCTGAAAAGGCGCAATACCTGGAAAAGAAGCAAACAACGGAAAAGATTCCAAATCTGAAAGACAAGCTGGAACCGGAAAAGAACTGTCAAACCCGAAAAGGAAACCGGTTGAACTGCGAAAAGAGCCAGAACTGGATACCGACTGTAGAACGATTGATTTAATGACCAAACGAAGCAAGACCCGGAAAATAAAAATAGAACAAATAAATCATATACATGCTTCATCTTACCAAAATTTATTATAACAACATTTTTATTATCAAGAACTTTATGGTATTCTTAGTATATGGACGGCATTTGATAATATTTTGCTCGGTAAGTGTAACTACTGATATATTATTAACTAGTAATTAGTCATGCTAACTTTAAGATACCAGTATTATTTTAGCAGCAACTAAGTACACTCTTTCGTAGTTCAGATCTATGTTTTCAGTGCCTTTCATGGCTGCGAGGTCTTCCGGTTTTACCTGGAAAGTCACAGTTTATTGACTTTTTAACACATAGCTTTACACATAACAATATTTTTCAACAATAAATTTATGTTGTGCTACTGGCTTTAAATTGTGCAAATAAATATTGCACGGCACATCTTTCATAATTTAACTCATGAAATTAATTTATACAAATTTCATTTTAAAATTTGTTTGACCCTGAGCTGTCTTATCCAACTGCAGATATTCATAGAACTTTATATCAAGGTTCAAAGAAACGTTCAAAAAGGAATGTTTATCCACTTTTAATTATGTGTTAATCAGCATGATTTGCATTACTAAGATTATAATTCTAAACAAATTAAAAGCTATTGTAGTATGTACATTAGCTTTTAATTTGCTTTCAACTTGTTTAAATTAAGTTTCACATACCACAGTTTCCGTCTCTACTCAGGATTTTTTCAGTGTAAAAATTCAAGATTACAAACTGAAATGAGCGAAAGAAATAACTTTTAAAATGTGTGTATACATTACATCAGAATCATAATATAATTAGATAAATAAACTGAATAATATGTTATAAAGCGAATTTATATCAATTTCGATTTCTTTCAAAATAGAGATTCCTTCGCACCTCACAAATCTCACAGAAACTCTCGGTTTGTGATTCGTGAGCTTTAGTTTTTTATATTTGGAATTTGGCAGCAATATGATTCACTGTTACGATGCAAATTCTTGCTCACAAATTGGATATCTAACTAGAAAATGGTATAATTAAAATAAAATGAATATTTTTAGATGGAAATGTTGGTTTCCTTTGCGTTTATCTGAGTGGTATCGTATATATAAACCTGTTGGAGACGTTTTTTTCCCACACATCGAATAGAGACACATAGTCACATAATACAAATAATATAAATACAAGAATATAGTGTAAGATGAAGCTCTACCACATTTCTCTATTACTTAAGACTGCGAAAGATTTGTTAAAGCATTACAGGATCACAGTCTGATGGATCTCGCCGTTCTGTTTCATTTTCTGCCCTCGAAAACACATTATCTTAGTACAATAGATTACTTTTGAAGGAATGGATTATTTGAAAACATTGTAACTGTAAGAATTATTCTCTGACGTTATTACTGAAAAAGCGGTTGAGAGCATAATCTTTGGATATGCGCTTTAAGCTGTATTAAAACCATTTTGAAATATAAGGCCTACAAACTGAAACGTAACTTTACCTTATTTCTGTACTATTCATTAGAGTTATATACATTCCCATCAATAGATACTGAATGGATAAATATTCTGCTTACCCAAATCAGTAATTTTTTTCCTCTCGTCTTTTTCTTAATTTTAATTAGTCCGGAAAGTAAAGCTATAGAGAATTTCACTTCTTCATTAGAAATCTGATTTAGAATTTTATTTTCGGAGATAAAAGTTTGAATTCTTTATCCGTTTTCTAAACACAAAGATTGAAAAACGTAACATCGAAATTTTGAAAACATTTATACACTAATAGAAGGGAAAAAAAAACAGAATATAATGCTTCAGCAAGCATGTAAATATATCTATCACTTAAGTTTCAGCTATGTTTGTTATAGAATATTCAGGCGTATAAGGCGCACTTTTAAAAGAAAATGCGAGATGGAAATTTATGTGTACGCGCTGTACGCCAGCTATAAAAATGTTATGTTTAGAAATATGGAAAAAGTGAGCATACGAAAATTAGATTTCTGCGTGTAATTAAATGCTTTTTATTTAAAAGAAATAACATAGTTTGTGTACTTAAAAATTTTCGTTATCGGATTCTGCTTCATTTTCACCTTCACCTCTGATCCATACTTGCATAGACAGATCCAAGTTCCTCATATACGTCTCAAGCTATAACTTCAAGCACATCATCGAATTCTGTTTCAGTTTTGCCGTTACTTTTACTCTGATCCACACATAAATAATCATCTTTCGTTGCATCTAGACCGTCAGATATACCACATAAATTAAACGGGTTTAATTTTATTCCGTGATTTTATTATCTACTGACACACTATTTATGGACTGGCATGACGTATTTGGTCTCCATTTGTAATTGTTTTTTTCACCTTCACTTTTGTTCGAGTATTCCACTAACGTTTAAAATATTCTATCGATGATTTATTGACATATATGTCTAATATCTGAACTAATGGCAATAATCCGCCTGGATAAACTGTCATATCTGTATAACACTTTTTCAACA
The DNA here is from genome assembly GCF_044657685.1 of Stegodyphus dumicola. Classification (NCBI taxonomy): domain Eukaryota; kingdom Metazoa; phylum Arthropoda; class Arachnida; order Araneae; family Eresidae; genus Stegodyphus; species Stegodyphus dumicola. The sequence goes on from NC_140776.1 coordinate 139,047,378, forward strand.
ACATATTTGTGTTATCCGTTAGATGGAGGCTGAGCATGTCCCAAAGTATTAGACTTTCTTGATTATCTGAGGCAAAAGGAAGCTTTTGCCAAATATTTCTTATCCACAGTTTCACAACATTTTTCTCCGCCGATCATTTCTCGTGAATACGGATGAAAACACTTTCGGGAAACTGCACTTCAGCAAAGTCTTTCTTTTCAAGATATCGATGAGCTTTTAATTTTGTACGGTCGGCTAAGCAAGAGATCAGTACGGTGAGGTGAGATTTCTCGTTGGCCTATTGATTTTATGTTAACCGTTATTTTTCTTTCATATCATTGTTTCTTTATCTCCTACTATATCAAAACTACAGGAATGACATCCATATTTGCAACACGTGATAGTAAATAAATTTTTACATATTTTTAAAAACTCATCAAAGTTTTATCTCTATATTTTCGAAGCCTTTGAAAAACTTTTATCTCTTTTTCTCTGAGAACTGAATTATTCCGTGAAGTAAATCGAATACACAACCTCAGTTTGCTTTAGAGTTTTCACTTCCATTTGCACTCCTTTTTTCTATTTTTAAGGCAAAGAAACGTACGCTGTTTCTTGTTACAATTAATCCATTCTAGTGATGATGGGGATTTTCTTAAATGCAGTTTCCAACACTTTCGCCGACGGTAAGCTATTTCATTACTTCTTTATGCAATACACATTTATTCTTTGGCGCAATAATCATTGTAAAATTTCATGCCTCTTCCACTCGTGTACGAAGCATTCACGAAAACCAAACTGCATGATTTCCATTTTCTTTCGCAAACTGAATGACATAACATTTGAAACTTGAATTGTGTTTGTTTCGTTCGGCGAAAGCCATTACTACTGCTGAAGAAAGCACTGGATGAACTACACTTCACTAAAATCAAATGTGATATCGTTAAGTCTTTGATGTTGACATCAGAACCACGGCTTCAAATGACTACAGAAAGAAGAAACATGACTCCTAATTCCGCAAATTTACTTTGGTCGAAAGAGCACTCTCATCCAAATTATGTTCCTTATTTCTCGAAGTCCTAGAATAACATTCTCTTCCACATCCAGAATGAATACAAATCACCTCCTACCTTGCAGAAATATTTTCCCCGATAATCAATTCTCCTGCGCACCACCTTATCGCTTGCCAAACTGCAATGTATCCGCAATTGACATATTTGCTCGTGTTTCCTAAGGTATGAAATAATCAAGAAGAGCTGTTGCGGGATATGATGTTTTTGGTATTGCCAAACCACCATGTGTATTTTATTGCTTTCTTTATTTACTAAAGATCTGATGCATTGTAATTAAGCGATATAAGAACTTGATTTATATGCGATTACGTTTTCTTATACAAAATGTTCCAACTATGTGCACATGCGTAGTAATTTCATTTATTCAAAACTCAGTCTAGTTATATTTATAAAATTTTCAATAGCAAACGAATGTTTTGATAAAACATTTTAAACGTTTTGGGTCAAGATACTTTTCAAAAAAAGTCTAATCCAAGAATTATTTATATGAGAAATTTTATGTAAAAACAAATGGCGACATTTTTACGTTTGAAATTTACTGGCATATTCCATGACAAATTTAGTAAGAGATTTCAGGTTTATACCAGCTATAGGAAGTCAAGGATTTCTAGAATAATTTACAAAGTCAAGGACGAGTTCTGTCTACTGTTAATTGGTATTTTCATTTCCAAAATAGAACGTTGAAAATTAATTTTTGAGAGAAGTCTTTTTAATTTTTTTGGCACGCTGCATAATGAGTTCATTTCAAAAAAGCTGAAAATAAAAGTATCAGTTTTCTACATTTTACTAATTACTCTTTCCTTCAATACCTAGACATTATTTCGGAAACTTTCCTTTTGGTTATAATAAATAAATCACAAAACAATTGACTGATGTCAATCGAAATCAGACGGAGATACTTATGTTCAAAATTATTTCATAACGAGTGCAAACTTTTTCCTCATAAAATTATGAGTGTCGGAGAAACATATGAAGAGCTAGGCTTCGTAATTTTCACAAAACAAATGACTTTAAATTTAAAAGTAACAAAGCGCAAACATTTACGTTTTTCAAAACACATTTGTACTTGCAAGTCAATGCCTACCACAAACGACCAAGATCCGGCCTGACCTTTTGCAGACAGTGCACAGACATGCGTTTCGAGTACCTTTCATTTTGGTTATTTGCGTATGCCATATAACCTTCTCAATCCATTTCATCGAGAGTCGCGATCAAACTTTTAACTTTTGTTTTTAAACTCTGCAAAATAATTTTCCCTTCTTCAGATATTTTATAGAGAATAAGAATCACTTCAGCATGATGTAAAAAGAACAGCAATTTCTCAGCTTTCGATGGTGGGTCAAACATAACTCCTTTCATTATTTTCAAATGTTTCAATAATCGTTTCCCTTGCTCTAAGAAACTCTAAGAATCTCCTATATCTTGATAAAAATAAGAACCTTAATTTCTCATTTCCATATAAAATATACTTTCTCGGTGTCTACTGGCTTTATCGCCTGACATTCGATTCATGTTATTAACAGACATAAAAACAATTATAATTTTCTAAGTTAATATGGTTAATATATAAATTAAGAAGGACTTACCTTTGATCCCGATAGCGAAAATATCGAACGAAGAGCACAACTTGACGCTGTTAACTTTAATCATGAGCACACTGCAGTGGCACGTAACTTGACATGATTACAACACGGTAACTCACATTACCTCTGATTTAACCTTTCACGATTTCACTGATGATAAACACTGATGATCCCATTTTACCACTCACTGGCTGTTAACTTTTTAGCACATCACGCTTTCACAAATCGGATGAATTTATTCGCACACATGGCCCTAAACGCGCCATTTTCTTTCGTCATAAAAATCTTCTCTCATCGTAGATCCATTCGTGAACTATCACCGAATTTCATTTTATAACTTTCAGTAACTTTTTACAACCATATTTATTTATTATTTTCACTATTTTGTGATTTCCTTTTTCACAATCTTATCCTATCGACTGCGCCGATTTGCACCTCGCGCCGTTTCAACTCCGAGGCGGGTTCGGTCATTTCTCATGCACTCGCCATAACAGGAAAATAATCTCCATCAGCTTTGAAATTTTATCCACTAATTTATTAAACAATACACAATAAAACAAATACCACTACTATACATTTAGCTTAAGTTATCTCTTTGCACACGGCATGAATGCCGGTCCAACCGCAAAGTCACAAGTCTCGTATTCTTCCCACCAGCTTGCCTCCACTCTGTTTTCCGGCGTAACTACGTCCCTTCCTTTAACCGTCTTTCGTCCCTCGCGGATAAAATGTTCTGGAAACGTATTTCGCTAAGGGAAGGAACATCACAATACCTAGCTGAATATCCTGAAACGAGCTTTTTTATCATTTTAAATTTTAGAGTATTTTACAGTATATTTTGTTACGCATAGTAAAATTTAGCACTGATTATAATCAAAAGCTCATTTCGGCAAATATTTGGAAGCGTAGTAAATAAGTTATAAAAATTTCAGATACCTGTGAGCAGTAGTTCTTGAGAACAGGTACTACATCGAGTATAAAAAATCACTTTCGGGGGAAAAACGCGATTTTATGTAAAAATTCTCAATTATCAAAGTATTCAATGACAAATTAAAGCTAGATTTTGTACAGTCCTAATTTTCATAGAGATTAAAGAACGGTGTTTTAAGAAAGCTAAAATTGTAGAGAATTTGAAAATGCAAATATCAGAAATCCTCATTTTATGAAATGTTTTCGCTTTCAACACCCCTTCAACTATTCTATTCTTTAAAGTCCTTTCTCTTTTTTTCTATTCTGGTAAAACTTGATATATAAATTTAATTCTTTGTCTTTTAATTTTTAATTTTATATCTCTGGTCGCATTTCTCTTCAACGATTAACATTGTGCATTTGGCTTATTATTATTATATTAAAATTATGCGAAATGAACAAACAGTAAATAATGAGATGCTCAATTAAAAACAAATACAGATTTAATGATAAAAGGGAAATTTTTAATGTCATTACAAACAAGATTTCAAGGGGTTCAAGAGGCCGTTGCCTAAAAAAAAAGAAAACCATTCGTCGTTTCCGGAAGAAATGAAACTTTAAAAAATATTTTCGTTGTCACAAAAACCAAACTTTTTGAAACATTACGTTATTCAAACTCTTACGTCACTTCCGAGTGTCACGTTATCTAAGATGGCATAGGTTTCGGCTACGTCCCCAAGACTCTGGCATCTCCTGAGGGCGGTTGGTTACTACACCTGTACCAACGATAGTGAACTTCCGGTGATATCCTTCTGTCTGTACCTGAATGAAACTGGCTCTATTTGACGGCACACTAGCGAAACACTAAAAAGTCATGATTTAAACGACGATGATTTGAATAATTTAACTGGAATTTTGAGGACGACAATTTAGATTAACTGCTGATGATTTTTTATTTAGGTGATCGTGAGTATATGGTTTAGTGATGAAGAGTATGAATAATTGAGTAGGATGATAATAAAACTTTAGGTGATCGGGCTTTGTATCTAGGTGAAGTTCTTTTATTCTGACGACGACTTCAATCATGATGATGAAGATGATACATAGGATGGTTTAGAATGACTGATGTGATTTGGGTGATGATGGTTTATCTTATTCTGACGATGATCATGGTGACGCGATATACATGATGGTTAAAATGACGATGTGTATTAAGTGATAATAAATATTTAGATGAATTTGATGGTGACATAGTTTTGACTGATGACGATTTTATACATGATGTGAGAGTGATTTATATAATAATTTAGAGGAGTTAGACAATGAAGACGATGATTAAATGAGGATGAAGAAGATGATGATTTGGTTGATATTGCTTTCTATTTAGATGATCTGGAAGATTATGATTTATCTATCTCGACGATGATAATGGTGATGATGACATATACGACGGTTTAAACTGAAGGTATGATTTCGATGATGATGATTATTTAAATGATGGTTTTGAATTATCTGGTGATAATTTTATAATTTCTTTCTTGGTTATTCAGATAACAATTTTGATGGTGAATTAGAAGGTTGAGGTGATGAAGACGATGATCAAATGAGAATCATATTGTTGATGGTGGTGATTTAGATGATACTGCTTTTTATTTAGTTGATTTGAGCTATGATGATTCATCTTAATTTGGCGATATTTTCAATGACGACGATGATGATAATATATATATGATGGTTTAACATAAAGATGTGTTTTCGGTAGTTATGCTTAGTTAGATGTCTGAGATTAGCAGATGAAGTTGATTGGATTTAGAAGGAAATTTATATAGATGATGATTTCAATGAGTTAGATATTGATTTAGATGAAGGTATATTCATTTGATAATGATTATTTAAACAATAAGACGGTTGTCCGAAAAATTACTTTGCCGTAAACCATAAAAAACAAAGTCTTATTACCTGGAAAAACCTATTGCAAAAGATACAGCTATATTTCTGCTACTTCTCAGCATAAGAAACATCGGAACTATACCAATTGTCATAGCGTCGGTTACCTATTTCCATTAGAGTGTCATAGAAGTCTGTCGCCTGGGAAGAAAGGCAGCCCGTCACATTTGTCTGCAACATTTCACCTGTAGGAAACTGTGCCCAGACAAGAACGTTTTCAGGTGCAATAACACGTGGAAGTACTTAACAGCAAGATCGAAGCCATAGAATGGATGATCAGACATCTCCCAGCGAAACGTCTGCAACATATATTTTGTGGAATTCCCCGTATGCGTCCGATGTTGTCGTAGGACACCACAACACCAGCACTGAGCATCCCAAACCATTTGTTCTGAATGGCTCTTCAGATGTTCTCTAGTAAAGCGCAATAAAGATCAGCTTTCACCGGAGCACCACTCGCCAATACGTCAATGAGCAGAATGCCTTTACTATCCCAGAATACCGTGGACTTCAATTTCCGTGCATAGACTGAGGAACGTCCGGCGCGTGGATCCCTGTGACGCCAATCAATCGTCAGTTGCTGTTTTCTGTGGTGAAGTGAGCTACCCACATCTCATCACCTGTAACGATTCTGTTAAATTGCGTTCAATAAACTGATTTATGTATCTGCTGCCTCTAGTTCTTTGTGTTTAAGTTTTGAGTATTCGAAATGGGACTCAAATACAATGAATCATATAAATAGATTACATATCAATTCATATATTTGAATTAAATACATATTTACTTACCGGCCTGAAACTTTCTTAACACGTTGAGCGCGGCGCCGGTCTCTGGGGACCGACAGTGAACTTTCCGTGTGGCCGGCGTCGGTCCCTGGGAAACGGCACTGGAATTTTCGTTTGCCTGGCGTCGTTCCACGGAACCGACAGTATAAGTTAAAAAATAAATATAGTCTCAATGAAATGTGATCAAATTTAGCATTAATGAAATGTATTGAAACATTCTAAACAAAAATACGGCTTAGCTTTAAGGCTTAGCTCGCTGCCGGCTGAACGGAAAGGACAGCAAATTCGGCGCCGAACTCAGCGTGTTAATTAGAAAGCTACCGCTCGGCCTTAAAAACGCACAGCAGTTTGGTTTAAATAACCATTGATAACACTATTCTATAACGTTCTATAACGTATTATTCTATAACGTTCTTTGTACGTTAAAGTACATATAGCACACATGTGTGCAAGGAAACTGATATATAACAAATTTATTTAATATTTTTCATATAATAAGGATTGAGACCTGTTTCGATGTCAGATATATCTCGTAATGAAATCTGAAATTTTTTGAAATTTAACAACTAATTTTTCGAGGTATTTGACAGTCCAATCTGTATAAGTTTCATTTATTTGTTTAAATGTTTGTAAAAGTGTTATCACAGATTTTCATAAAACAGGGTGTGAGAGATAAATGATAAAATTGATAGATAGAAATGGAGGGAATATTATGCATTTGTTCAGAAACATAAACGTAGTATTTGTGAGATTTCTCGCACAGCCAATTTATAATTGTTTTGTTAAATTCTTTTTTCCATATTTAATTCTTTTAAATTAATTTCTCAAAGTTTGTCATAATTTATGTGACTCAACTAGGTACGAAAAATTGATTCGGAATGTAAAATAAATATATGTATTCTGTAACATTATTTTTTGTAAAGTTTAATTTTTTTTAATTAACAAGGTCTGTAACCAAAGTTTGCACTTATTTAATGCACGGATTTCCAAGCAATTTCACTCATCATCCTACAAGCTGCAATAAACACAAAAACACAACTCTGAAAATGAAATATTCTAACAAGGATTGTAAAGCCAAAGGCATATAATTAGTCTCCTCTGTATGCTCAGATCATTCAATATGATTTCTCTCACAGCTTATAAATTTTCAGATGAGTTACTCACGTTCGTTTTTAATGGTAATCAAAATAATGTAAAACTGCAATTAAAAAGATTAAAATTTCGACAAATTGACTAAATGAAAAATATATTCGCTGGTCGCTTAAAATTGCTTCAACGGTACCTAGTTCCAAATTGCAAGACGGGTATTCCACACACGGATAATCGAGAATTAGTATAACATTCTACAGCAAAATAATGCAAATTCCGTGCTTTTTTCATATAATGCATTCAAGCTGTCAGATTTATTATGTCTAATCTTATAATATTATTGTAAAATTACTGCCGGTAGAAATCATTCCTTGAAAATGAAGGCCCCTTGCCACCTTCTTGATGCCTAATTTCAAATGGATAATTCAAACGTGGCCAAAGGAGAAATATTAAAATTTTCAAAAATTCGTGTTTACGGTTTTTTAATACCTAGATTTACCACTGCTAACTAATATTATGATATAATAATATATTAATAATTAGTCAAATGAAATTTATGTGGCTTCGTGTCAACCACTTGGTGTCAACCACTTGTGTCAACTTGTGTCACTTCGTGTCAACCACTTGTGCCTCTGATATTTAATGTAACGGCATTTTGCTTTAGAGTAAATAGATTTAAAATAATTAAAAATTACATTCCTATTTTCAAAATACTTTTATTAATATTTCAAGGTAAACATTTTGATATTCGTCAAATGGAACTCGAAACTAAAATTTAATTTTTATTAAATCTTTAATCTATTTCCAGCACTATGCATAAAAATGCCCTTTCTTGTTAAAATAACGAAACTGATTTCAGATTTACTAGTAATGAATCAAATTGCAAATTGCTTAGATGACATTTTTCAGCTCTCAGAATACATTCCATTTAACTATGCAGTAAATCGAATGATTGTTTGTAGTTAACAATATGTAAAAAGCTGTTTGGGCCAGGTCGAGAAACAGGTGGTTTACATCTGGAGGAAACGAATGTTTGACAATGTCTATATACTATATATAATCCAATAATTAGAAACTTCCGCGTAATGCCCTTATGAAATAATTCACTGTATATTAGAAAAGTACGAGAAACAGACGCATATTTTTCGAATGAAAAAAAATCGAAAAATTATGTGCTTACTAAAATCAAAAATCTCAGGCGAACAACAAATAAGGCCTTGAAAGGCCTTATGTGTTGTTCCTTATAAGTCATGTGAATTTCCTTATAAGGCCTATTAAATTATACACACATTTTGCTGCTGATCATTTAAATTTATTTCTTCGAATTGCTCTTTCAAACTTGAATACCCGATTCCTAAAAGAAAGTTGCTGATTTTGAAATTACGTATACTGCTTAATTTTGGTCGTGCGTTTATGAATTTTTTCTAATTTTATTTCTTTATTAGCGGAAGTACCCGACGTCAATTAAGTTAGATTGAAAGCAATGTATCTAACAACAGACAGAACGATACCGTTGTAATCCTTCTCTAACGATGTAAAAAATACGATTCATAGTTATACATTTTTCAGTCTGGTGCGATATGCAACCCCACATAAAAAATTTCGATAGAAAAATATAATTCTCTCTCATTGTATCAGAAGCAATGTCACTGAGCTTTTAGTGATTTTCGTCTTTCTAATCAAATGGCCATAACAGCTCAAGTTCCATCCAATATTTCACCTATATTCAACTTTAGTCGATTCAATGTCGCAAAATATTTATCATAATTGATCAGAAATCAATAACGCAAACAAACAAACAAACAGACATTCTTCTTTATATATATAGGTTATGTAAAATTTACAATTTTTTTTATTAACAAAATGTACGATTTGCAAGCGAGCAGTAGCAACACTTTTCGAAATAAAACAATTCTATCTCCAACGCCCGAGACTGTTACCACTAGGAAAAATGAGTGCGAAAATTAGAACTTTCAGAATTTTTAATTAGTATTTTGGCTCATGAAAGTGGTTAAGATGAGAATAGTCGAAATGGCTTCCCTCGAATTTTCGGAATCGGGAATAACGTATTTAATGTTTGGGAAAGCTATTTTTATTTCATCTTTTATCTATTTTCGTATTTTAACAAAATCTAGGATTTGAAAGAGAGCAATGGTAACAACTTTCGAAATAAAGCAGATTTTCGTCTCCAGCTTGCGAGACTGTTGCCACTCGGAAAATGAGAAAGAAAATTATCGTTTTTTCGTGATTTAAAAACATTTCGATAACTGGAAGTATATTACTACAAGCAACGATTGCAAAAATAAAGGTCGTGTAGGGACTTTTAAGCCGGATAAAGGATGTTGGTGTACATATACGTGAGCATATACATATACGGTTGGTACAGCTAACCTGCAATATGAAGAGTGAAGCAAGCCTACTCTTTAGAAAATTTCAATATTCTTCGGCTAATCGTTTTTGAGTTATGCGAGATACATACACACATATATTATATCTACATACATACAGAGAACACGAAAAATTCCCTTTTGAATGCATTATAAAACATACTATGAAAAGGAAGAAGTCTTTATTCTGTCCGTATGAGAGGTCGCACAAAAATCATCCAAATGGATTCAGATATGGACAAAATGGATATTTCCACTGAAATGTGATACTTGAAAATTTTCGTAATTACACATAAGGCCTTGAAAGGCCTTATGTGTTGTTCCTTATAAGTCATGTGAATTTCCTTATAAGGCCTATTAAATTATACACACTTTTTGCTGCTGATCATTTAAACTTATTTCTTCGAATTGCTCTTTCAAACTTGAATACCCGATTCCTAAAAGAAAGTTGCTGATTTTGAAATTACGTATACTGCACAATTTTGGTCGCACAATTTTGGTCGACTAAGCAAGCATTGCAGTGAAGCACGAAAATGAGTATAAGCGTTTGCATAAGAATGAAAAAACTCTGTATTATGGCTGTATACATGGTTTCCTGGATATACACAATATTCTTGAATATATACGGATAAATGAGATACATATCTATATACACAAGTCCTATATACAAAAATGTTTATAAATTTTCCTATTTCTTAGCTTCGTGAAATTGTTCAAAGCAAGTCACACCTTTTTGATGGAAGCACACACCTACTAAGATTAAAATAATTAACTACGATTAATATTAACAAAAAAGAAAAATAAGCTTATAATATATAGATACACGAAAATTATCTACACAATTATTGAAAATAAACGGGAATGAGGCTAAAAAGACAGCAAAAATAGGTCTAAGTAAAGATGAGTCAAGCTACTAATGAAATTCCCGCCTAAAAACTACCCCCAAAAATTTCGAGATGCCAATATTAATGCTTTCATAACACAAAAACCACCTCGCCCCTCAATGCTGCTTTGTTGAATTCATTCCCTCCCCCAAAAAAATCAACGGAAACAGAAAACGAACACAACGGATGTTCTCTCCTAAGAGCACAGATGTTCTGGTTAGTAAGAGCATGAGATTGCTAAAGGCGCAGTTTCCCGCTAATGGAACACCTGGTTTTATTCAATGATTCTGCGTATGATTTTAGTATGAAAGATTAAAAAAATAATTTGGAGTACAGCCAGCAAAATTATGCCTATTTTTTCTCCAAATAAAATTTTTATATCATTAAAAAAGTATAGAAAATTACTTGAAAAAAATGTATTTTAATAACACATAATAAATTAAAGTTATGTGTCTCCTTGTGATATGCTGCTATCTACGGTTTAAAAAGAAAAGTTCAAAATATATTATAAAAGCATTTTTATCTATTTACGGTTGAATTTAGAGGCTATCGAAGATATTCAATTTGGGTGTTCCATGTAGTGGCACACTGAGACACAAAAGCTTAACCATCTTTTAGAATCATTTATAAAATATATAAATGTAAAGTTAAATATAAAATATTCGTTTCAAAGCGATCGTTGACGATTCCATATCTCTTTAGTCTTCCGTTGCATCTTAGAGAGACATTGTGAAAAACCTATATTTACTTATTTTCTCAGAAACATCGGTCATCTTAGGATGGTAATCGACAAGAGGATTTATTGTACCTATATTTTCTTTTTGTAAAATCCTGCGTTTACATTTTCTAGATCTAAATTTAAATTTGATCTTTCTCAAAAAAATAGTGTAAAAATGAATGCATTTCCGTTAATAATCTATTCCGTTAATAACTCTATCTGGCTGCAGTGGTCCAGAGGTAAAGTCGTTGAACGCTGGTAGCTAGACCCAGCACAAAAACACGCTGCTTGAGAATTTTGTGGTTTTTCTAATGTGTAATGTGCGTACGAAACTTTTCCTGAGAAAGTCCTCACCAAACGCTTCCCTCCCCTTAGGAAAAGAGCCCTAACGTGCTCTTCCAATAATCCAATAAATATAAATACGGCACTGAAATATTACTTTTAAAAGTAGAAAAGATATATCTGCAGAATAATCATCCTGCTATTATTTTATTTACTCTCTTTTATAGGAATATATTTTCCACGACGATATTTTTAAACTGCGAAGTTTTGGAACCGCTTTCTGTTCTTCGTCGATGTTTTGTACCACGATTGTTTTCTTCGATGATGTTTTAGACTTACGATATGTTTTCCTGCCTTCTTTTCTCCCACATCTTTTCTACAATGAAGTTTCCGTCTTACGTTGTTTTCTCCGCTACGTTTTCGTCCGCGATGTCTTCGTCGGACCTCCTAGAATTCACTCGCAAGCAAGCGAAGTAATCGTTCCATTTAGACTCTTGTCCTTCCACAAAATAATACCTGGCCCATTATGGATTTATGCAAATGTACAGAGACGTATAAGATTATGGGGTTCATTTAAAAATGACTTTTCAGTCCACTTTCATATTAGTTTGATTACCATTAAAAACGAACATGAGAAATGTGTCTAAAAATTTGCGTCTTATAATTAGGAATTTTTGAATAAGATTACAATCAAATTTTTTTTTTCTTATGGTTGGCACTTGCCTATGTCGGCATCGTCCTACCCTAAGGCCAGATCGGTAGTCTCTTTATCATGGAGGCGCCTAGTAGGCGGGCCATCATTGCCTCCTATGAAGGGACAGACAATTTTACATCCATGCCTTCTCCGGGATTCGAACCCGAGCCCTTGGGTATCTCACTCAGTTTTCCCTAACCACCATAACGCTAAAAAAGGCTTGCAGCTACGGATTTGATTTTATTCTTGACTTATCATTATAGTCGTTAGAATATTTTATTCTCACAATTAAATATTGTTTTTTTTTTTTAGCTTTTACAACGACGGTTCAAATTTTAGTGTTTTTCCAGCATCAAAGCGCTGCACACATTGATTACAGACATGTTGTTTAAAAAAATAAAATTTACGAAAAAAAAATGCAGATCAATTTTTTAACAGTGGGAATCAATTTTTCGTAACTATTTCAGTAGTGTCAGTTAGGTCAGACATGTAGAGATTAATATTAAAATATTAAAACTGAGACTCGGTCTTTCAGAAAGCCTCACAAGTACTTTCTCTCTTTCCATAACAATGTATGTTATTGTCGTTATGATTGATCAATACTACCGATAATTTTTAAGAAAATCTGTGATAACTCTTTACCGACGTTTAAACAAAGGAATGAAGCTTATACAGGGTGAGCTGTCAAGTACTTCAGAAACTGTGTTCTTAAACGTTTAAAAATATTTCATATCTTTTAATGAAATCCATCTGACACTGAAGCATGTCTCCATTCGATGATGCCACCGATGCTTGAAGTTATATTCACAGTTTCAGCATGTTTATAAAATAAATTGTAACCAATGTGCTACTCACTAGTTTTCTGATATACTCTTGCGCTTTATGTACTTTAAAATTACAAACGGCTACAACTGTGTCTCTGTTCACCTTGTTTATTTAATCAAACTACTTTGTCTTTAACTGACAGAGTGTTGGCTTTATAGTAATATATACTTCTCACACTTCTGCTGCTTTGTTTTGTGTTTAAAATGTTTCATCAGTTTTATTTGGACCGTAAACGCTTCAAGAAAGTAATTCAGAAATCTGATTTAGAATGTGCGTGTTGATGATAGACTGATTCAGATGCTTGATTATTTTCTGATTAGATCTCATTTGCGTCTGCAAGAAGTGCCAATAATTAGATAATAAATCTATGCAGACTTTTCGTCAGAACTCGTTGGTATGCAAGTAAATAAAATGCTTACACAAATGAAGAAAATACTCCTCATATTACCATTTCGACGTTTCATATACAGATAATTTGACTAAAACCTGATAATAATTTATATTTTCTCTCTCATTGTAATGTTTCTTTATACTTTTATAAACGTTCTTCCAAATAAATGTTTCCACAAAATTATTACAATAGGTTCTCAAGCATTACCCTCTTAACCTTCTAAAACCGGGCCGAAATTCTCATATTATAGCTTTCAGACCAGCGCGATCCGAAACAGTTTTGCCCTCTCTTTGACATTTTCCTAATGAGAAAAGTCGTTAGTTACCCTCCATGGATGAAGTAAAATTTACATGTTTGTCGGACGCCTACGTCCCATAGTAGAGGAGTTGCTAGATTTGCAATTTTTTCGATGATTATTTTGCTTTCATATTTAAATGAAAGCAAAATTCTAAATAAATAGTGCATAAATAAATGTGCAGTACTGGTAGCATATCCAGTGCACACTTTATTTAGAACAAAATGTATGCAATGTTTATATTTCATTCATTATTTCTAATCAATCTCGTAAATAATTTGTGAATTTTTTAACTTTGTTTTCACTCTTCATTTATATTCGCGTATTTTCGTATTAGAAATTAGAAAGCGAGAACAAAATTTAACAAAATATAGTAAATACAGACTAGATCTGTACGTCTGCAGGCCGGAATGCCATTTTTAATAACATATTTTCATTAATAAAATAATGGAAATGACTGATTTAATGAAATAATAATAATAATACTTATTACCATTAGATGATTAGAATGAGATTCAATACAATTAGATTTTGAGATGAACTTACAGCAATAATAAAGCTTTACATAACAATAACAGAGATTTAAATCTGCTTTTTTCGATAATTTTGTTATTATAATATAAAATTCAAAATCCGAGATACATTGGTTGCGTTTAATAATTAATTTTAACAAATATTACATTGGACTATCAGGCAAAGAAGGTATATCTTTAACGAGAATTTTTCTTTGTAAAATTGGCTTTTGTTTATGTTAGCCGAGAAAAAAATTCGTGACTTACACATGCAATCATCAAAAGAATTTTGAGAACAGTTTTAAATGTTCATGAAGATTTAATTATACGTCAATTTCTTTCCATAGGTAGAAATTTCGTCTAAATCTATCGTTATATCCAAAAGTTGAAGTCTATTTCATTTTCAACGAATATTCTATTTGCACATAATATATTTTCTAATTTATTTTAGAAAGAGTAATCTTTCACGTTTTCAAAAGAATAAGGAAACATTGGGTGTTGATACCATGTAGTAAATTTGTTTTTTATATTTCTTCCAGTAATGAAAACGATTACCCTGCAATATTTTCAAAGCAAAATTAAGAAAACCGTTTACGCAAAATTTTGCATAAAGTATCTTCTCGTGTATATTTTTATTTAAAGTGTGGAATTTTCTCTTTGAAAATATCAAAAATCATGAAAAGCAAAATTAATTCATGAGAAATAACTTTGAAATGCAATAATTCCATTGTAATATGACATAGTGGAGAAAAGTGCAATACAGTTTATTTATTCACAAATAATCCCCCTCATATGCGTAATTTATGTACTGTCGACTGAGAAATATAGGTTAGTAAATTAAACCGGTTAATTCAATACTTTTCCTTTATCAATATTTTTACCTGCTCTTCAGTAAAGCGGTAAAGGTGGCTGAACACTTATAACTCGCTTGGATTTGAATCCCGGATAAATAGTTGGATTCATGGTTTTTGTGTAACGTAAATGCAAGCCAGCTTCTCTTAGAAAGTCCTCCGCGAAGACATAACTCCCCTTATACAGGTAATCGTTGGGTGCTTTGATGTAATTCAGTAAGCGAACAAATTAATCCAATCAATACCGAAGAACGGGTTGATTACATGTGGAGTTTTCCACCAGGAATGTAAATGCGAGCAATTTTCTCTTAAAAAGGTTTACACGAAAGCATCCATTCCCTTAAGCAGATAGCGTTCGCGTGCTTTTCCGTAATCCAATCCTAATTTTCATACATTTAGTAGTAAGTTCACATACACCTTATTACAGACAAAATAACAACTTTTTTAAGATACTTTTATCAACTTGTCTGAATTCTCTCTATCTCTTGAAGAGTATAAGAATTTCAGCAAATAAAACTGGCCAAAATTTTATAACATTTAACTGATGTTTTGATTCAGTTTAGAAGTAACGTGAGCTTTACTGATATTTAAATATTTTTTGGCAGATCTCATCCTAAAAGAGGGTGTAAAGATAAATTGATTTTATTTAATTTACAATCAATGAAAATCATTGAAAGCAATCACTGAATGAATGAAAATCAGAAAAACCATTATGCATACAATTGTCTCTTATTTATCTCCTGATAAATCAGACAAAATTGCCTGCATAATAGAAGCACTTTGAAAGAGTTGACAGTTCTTAAGGGTTTTATGCACTCCACAAAACAATGTCAAAATAAAATCTTATTATTCATAAGTATCAAAAGGAAGTAAACGAGTAAACGATAAAAACGGTTTTACCTTTTACCTAAATCTAAAATATTAATCTATTCTTATTTGTTATGATTAAAGAACATTAAATATGGTAAGCTTAAAGAGCGTGCAAATTCGTTGACGTTTTAATCATAGCAAAAGTCAGTACTAAAAAAAATAGCATTAAAATTATGAGACAGATTGAGAAAGAGATGGCCTCTATTTAATTTTCAAGTATATTGGCGCGAAACGAAACCAGCGGTTTTTGACAAAATGTAGCTAAACTGATAAGAAGAGGGAAATAATGCGTAGCCAGCGGCTACTCTGAGCAGCGACAATGGACCACCCAAAGATCTACAGATAGGCGATTCTCTAAAATGGGGAGGGCATGGATGGTACGACAGTTGTACCAATGCCGGCGTCTGAGAAAGTCATTCTCCTTGTACAACTGCTGTACCAGCTGGCTTCGAGAGGTTAATCGCATTTACGTTTACTCGGCTGGAGAACTCAGTAAAGGACTTCTTACCACAATGCCCACAGTTGGATAATCTTCGTTTTCTGGCAAGTACTATCTTAGCTGGTAAAAGGCAGCAGACCAACAATAAAGTGCTATTCACATTCAATGTTCCCATGTTTAGCTATTGTCTATTTTGCCTTTCTGCTCACTTTTCGAATATTTGATTTTGAGTGAAGTTACTATCGTTAAGATAGTAGGTGCTTTGAAATTTATAATCATTCATCCTTTGGTATTTAATTAGGAAAATTCTCATCGGAAGACTCAGTGTGAAAGTAATTTAGCTAGCAGGGAAGTACTGCTATATGCGGTAGAATTACATTTGCATAAAGGTATAAAACAGGCCCTTTAAAAGAGTTTCAAAGTTTTCATATGAACGTGTATTTCTGTTGAAATTCAACTAGTTGCATAAGCACAAATCTTCATAATTTATTTTGAGATGGTGGAAAAACAGCGCTGATGTGTTATCAAGCTAAAAAAAAAAAAAAAGAAGGGAGAACTGTGCTATATCTCCCGTTCTACTGGGCCGATTGACAAAATTCAAACTGCGTTTTTCATGTCTCGAAAGCGCGACTTAGGAATATATTAGATTTATACATAGCACTATTCTAACATAGGCATCTAACATAGGCATGTGTTGAAATCTTACTCCAGCTTTGGATTAGCGTGAAACGTGATTGTTTACAAGCTCTTTTGCGATTTCTAAATTTCTTTTGACTTTTTTGAAGGTGCTTTTATTATAACATTGCAGTTTTTGTTTAGTATTTTTATCACCTGATAATTATGGAAAATTGTGAGGAAGATGTAAAAAATAAAAGGTCTTATATTCATCGACCAAAGAAATGAAAGTTCCAGGGAAACCAGCATAATGATACAATGAATAAGAAGTGTGGTGTCAGTTCTTCGTTTAAAAAATTAAATAGTGACACTGTTTTGTCACCAAGAGATAAAGATAACTTTAGAGCCTAATTTTAGTGGTTATAGACTATTTGATTTGGATATCCTATTTCAATTTATTGAAAATAATTTATGTTGTAAAATTTGTAATGTTCATTTAAGTGAACTATTTCATCATGGTTTAAGATCAAAATTTGAGTTACTATGCTCAAAGTGTTCATGTAAAAGAACTTTCAGAAACTCTAATATGATGGGTGTCCGAAAAAATATATCAGAGCTAAACAGAAGATTTACGTATGCAATGCGAACTCTTGGTCAAGGGAAAGCTGTAATGCAGAAATTCTGCTGCGTTATGGATCTCCCTCCTGTGATTGCACATCGTTCTTTCAAATTCGTCGTTAAATGTGACTATAAGTGGAGACGGTACGTGGAAGACTCGAGGACATACGTATTTTGTTGGAGTCTGTTCCGTAATAGGGTTAGAAAGCAACACAGTAATCGATACAGAAATACTGTCTTTATATTGCAAAGGTTGCGAGTCATTTCTAGGAAATGGCGTAAGTGAACACAAGGCCTGTTTGGAGAATCATGCTGGTTCTTCAGGAAAAATGGAAATGAATGGAAAGATAAACAATTTTTCATGTTCCATGAAAAAAAGAGGTGTAAAATATACTTCTTATATTGGTGACGGTATCAGGTTCAATGTTCTGTCTTACTTTCTTCGGGAACATGCCAGGACTTGACTCGGAACAGAGAGCTTACTAAAGCTATGTTCAATAACTGTGGGAAGTAGACAGGATACACAAGAAGGGTATACAAAACCCTTTGTTTTTCTCTCTTTACAATAATTTCCGTACTTCGGAATACAAAGACCCACTACTTGTGGTCTAAACGTAAGAATATAAAAATATTTAACTAAACTCTAACTTAACTTTGGAATAATAAACGTGGAAGATTGGCCTTATATTAACAGGAAGCCGTATGTAGTACAGAGAACTGTTAACACTACAATACGTTTAAAAATTATCACGAGGATTAAACCTCTAGCCTGGAAGGCAACCAGCAACTGAGTAAAACTTCTAAGGTAAGCGGCCTGCTTCGACTAACTCCATCCTCTCTCTCGCTTGGCAAAAAGCCACAACTTAAGTACTTGGCGTTCGCCAGACAAATTTTGCATAAATAAGTTAACGCTTTTAATTCTGGCCGGAGGTAGAAAATAAGAAGTGATAGTAAAGATTTAAAATAAAATAAACGTTAGTAAAACTTAAGAACCTTACATACTTACCGCCAGATTTAATTAGTTTTAAACTGAGGTCTAAAACGACCTTGTTGAAAACTTTTAGCTCTAGAATCTAACGCGAGGCCAATCTTTTACAAACATTTCTCACTAGAAACTAGAAATTAAAAAAAAAGAAAGAAATTTGTTTTTACAATAGCAGCTCCAAGGACACGCAATTTTTCATCTGTACTGCATCTAAACAGGAGCTTTTATTCAAATCTGGTTCCTTCCAGAGATCTGGAAGGAAAACTAGTTTAATGAAATGTTACACAATGAAATGGCAAGTAACATGCATATTTATATTTCTCTTAACATTCTTATTTCATTCATGACTATTTTAATTATCTCTCCCCGTGCTCTCTGACATGTGTTGTAAAAGAACACCAAACACGAATGTGTTTATGTATACGTGTTCAACACTTCCTCCTACAATCAAAACACTAACGTGTTAAAAATTCAACATACCAAGACCTCGTAACACACCCTAACTTCAACTCTAAACCCTGAGTACTATTCTGAAAGTGGCTAACTCTGAAGTATAGCGTCAGAGAGCCTAACTACATTCATTCAACCTTTAACACATATTCACCATGATTTGGTCTTTTTACAGTCACACGAATAAAATAAATTTAACATTACTTTCACTTTTACCATATCACGGTATTTCTTAACATTTAAAATAACAGTTCACGTTGTATATAAGAACATATTAACATGCCGTTAATTTTACGCATTTGAAAACATACATTAGTAGTACATTGTTAACTTCTATTCTTTTCAAATCAAGTGCCAATTCTTCTACATTGAAATACTACATTTCAAAAAGTCTTTCAGACTAAAATTTCTTTCTTGCCAGAATGTTTTATATAAAATTTATACAATAACTTTTACAATATTTAAGTCTTTACATATTCCTATTATACATCAACTTTAGTTTTACGCGCGAGTAATTGAAAAACATAATACCAAAATCGGTAACAACTCATTTCTCGCCTTTTTGGCGATAAAGGTAGACCTCGCATGACGCAAAACTTCTTGAAATCTGCCACTTGCAGTAAGAATGAAAGATTAACTTAAGTTTGCAAAGTAACATAAAATTTTACTTTTCTTTGTTATATTCGGACATTCATTTCAGAGCCCAGTCCTGTAAGGTAGCGCAGATTCTCGTTTGATTTATCCTCCTTCTTGTGCGGGCTCGCCCTCCAGTGCCTTCCTCTAGAAGCTTTCTTTTTCTCCAGTTCGGTCACCCTTGAATACCTTCTTTTTCGCCTCTGTCTGTGGTCTTGGCCTTTTGATGGCAGCTGGTCTTGGCGGAACCGGCAGACTTCTTTCGCGTTCCTGCTTGGACCTCGTAGCTGGCCGTTCATTTTTTTCCTTGTAATTTTCCTTGTAACTTTTCCTCCACCGCTGGTGGCCCTTCCGCAGTTCGGCGACATTTGCTGCGGAGAGTCCTGTCGGATGAGTAGATCTTCCGTTTTAGAGCCGGATTATAGTTGCCGTCATTTCTCCTGGCTCTCTTTCCATATGTCGTCCTTCTCCCTTCTTTATTCTGGGGGTGTTCGTGAGCTCTCTTTTCTGGACGGTGGAACGGCTTCTTTTTCTTGTTACCTTTAATTTTCCCGCGGGGAAACTTTCTTTTCACTTGCTCCTCCCTCTTAATGGCTTGCCCTTGTACTTGTCGTTGTTCCACCTCTGGAGCTTGTGCCCGCCGTGTCTGCCGTGCCGGATCCTGCAAAAGATCTGTAAATATTTGCATTTTATTACGATCATAGTAGGGTTTGATTTGATCAATGTTTGCGGAGCAGGTTTCAACTTTCCTGGCTTTTAACACTACTACAGCGTGAGTTATTTTTTCTATGACATATGATCCTTCAAATCGTGGAAAAAATTTGGCAGTTTTATCTTCTGCTGCTGAAGAAAGTGAATGCTTAATTTTTAACACTTCATCCCCTACTTTATAAGTTACTCCCCGTCGTTTCAAGTCATAATACAGCTTTTGTTTTCTCTGTGCTACATCTGTATTCCTTTTTGCTTCTTTAATTAATTTTTCTATATCACCCATTTTAAATTCTGGGGCTCTTTGTTGCACATAAAATAATTTATCTAACGGCGTTATAATCTTTCTGCCTAAAAATAACTCAGCAGGAGTTTTGCCCGTTGTATCATGTTTTGCGGTCCTAAGGGCGAAAGCAAATTCATTGACATAGTTATCCCAGCTTTTATGAAAATTGTTAACATAACTACGGATAATTTTCACTATCTATTCACCCGTTCCGCTATACTTGATTGCGGCCGATACGGGACCATTTTTAAATGACGTATGCCCAGTTTTTGGCACATGTCTTCAAATACATTACTTACAAATTGAGGACCATTATCCGATATAACTTTTAGGGGCGCTCCGTATTTTAAAATATATTTATTTAAAATATAATTCTGGTGTTCTGTTCTGGTGTTGGCCTCGACAATGCCCCTACTCACCCATCAAATCTCGAAGATGATTTACTCGAAGTGTTCAAGTATATAAATTTTCCCTACCTACCACCCAACACCACTCCTATCCTGCAGCCCATGGATCAGCAGGAGATTTCTAATTTTAAGAATTTGTACACCAAGCACATTTTTCGCCGCTGCTTTGAGGTGACAGAGAACACAAACGTTACCATTCGAGAGTTCTGGAAAAACCACTTTAACATCGTGATGTGCCTAAGAATTATTGTTCAGGCCTGGCTGGGTGTTACAACGTCTGCATGGAAGAAGCTGTGGCCTGAGGCTGTAGCTGAAAGAGAATTCGAAGGATTGGAACCCAAAGTGTCAGTGGTAGGGGAGCTGGTTTCTCTGGGAAAATCCATGAGTCTGGAGGTGGAGGAGAGAGATGTGAACGAACTCGTAGAGGAACAATCTCAGGAGCTGACAACCGAGGAGTTACACGATCTGCATTTGCAGCAGCATACGGTGGTTCAACGAAAAATTATTTTTGAAGTGGAGCCAGAGATGGAGGAGGTTATCGCTACAAGAGATATAAAACAGATCTTGAGAATGTGGGATAAAGTTGTAGAGTTCGTGGATAAAAATCACCGAGAAAAAGTTGCAACTAGTCCTAAATCGGAGTTGTTCAACGAAACTTGCCTAACTCGATTCCGCAATACCTTGACAGGTAGGAAGAAACAAACCTCCTTGGACAGTTTTTTAAACGATCTGCGGGTGAAAATGAGCAGATCATGACAAAAAGAGCGAAGACCACTGACAAAAATTAAGCGCTTCCGTAGGTACTTTATCTTTTAATTATGTTTTTATAGAATATGTATTTGTTATTTATAAATAAATGTTTCTTCTTGTTTTTGAATAAGAAACTACATTTTTCTTATTCAAAAACACTTAAAAAACAGCTGAGGTCGTGTTTTGGGAGCTGGAACGGATTAATGGCATTTCGATTACTTTCAATGCGGAAAATTGCTTTGAGATACGAGCAAGGTTACGAAACATATTAAACTCGTATGTCGAGGTACCACTCTACGTAATTATATAATCGTTAGCAAGCAGATAGTAATAAATAATTTTAAAACTGTGCTGCTATCAATATACAAATTATGTTGACTAGTATAATTAATTTAGAATTATGCGAATACGTATATAAGATGATGTATGTTACTACAGATACGTGTTAATATAATATATATATAAGTCTGTGCATATATATGAAATCATAATTCTTTTTATACCAGTTAACAGTTAGAATTACTGAACAACCATGAAAGGTTCCCCAAGAATGAAATATGGTGTAACAATGAACACTTAGTTTAGAAATTCGATTCTATTATATATTGTTGTAAAAGTCATTGTAAGAGTGAAAATTCTTCATTCTGCCTTAATGCGATTTTTTGCGTTTAATGCGTTGTTTGGTGATTTTATGATCCCGAATTATATTGATGTGATATATTAATACTGCATTTGTAGATATACGTTTTTTGAGAAACGAGTCAAAGCGATTGATTTTTTGTAAAAATTTGGATTTATCCTTATTTTATTGACGTGCACCAGCACTGAATTGAGAATGGCTTGTGCTATGCTTCGATGGATGAAGAAGCGTTTGTAAGTAATGAATATTATGAACGTTTGAACATATTTAAATGAATAGTATTAAAAGTATACATTTGCTTATATCATATACTAATAGTTTATGGTAAATTTTTCATTATAAATCTCATCACAGTTTCATTTCTCATTCTATTGCATTTCTATAGCGGTACATAAATTTTGTGGTTTACATATTGTAGATTGCATCAGTTTTGCAACGCAATTTATTCCTCGGTATGTTACTTGTAGTGTTATTAGAAATTCCATTATTTTTGTATTTTTTCTGCAATTGGTAGTATCTGATTAGGAAAATTATGTTTTATTTCAAGATATATATGAAGTTGGTTATATCAAGTGTTAAATAAACGTTGTTATTCGGGCAATAGCGTTAGCTTTATCGAGATAGATAAATGCAATTCTTATTTCTTAAATACTCAAGATATAAAGACACACTCGAATAGTAGATTCACTCACTTTACGTTTTTTAAGGGTTATATATATATACATTAAGGGCGTGTTCAAAACAACCATTGACGAGTAGTCTTGGCGTAATTCGTATTCATACCAAGATTATCCATTTCTCAAGGCAATAATTTTTGTTATTTTTGCTAAACCGTTTACGAAAATATAATTTTCGGAATACTGAACTCTTATGCATGGAAAGGCAGATTTTAAGATATTTGTTTTGCAATTTGATGCAAAATTCGTATTTTTAAAACACTGATGTATATGTTCTTTTTTTAAAATTCTGCAGTATATAACATTATATAACATTCTTGTGTTACCACCGTTTATAGTTGTCGCTTGCTGTACAGCCTGATGAATACATTTCACTTTCTAGGTATCTAGAATTACATCGTGTTGTTTCGGTACGAACAGGGGCGAAGTATTCATCACTTAGATACATTTAAAGATAATTAATTAATTTTTTCTGATTTTGATATCTATAATATATAGACTGGATTACTGATAAGAAATTTAAGAAAATAGTAAATGAAGAAGTAAATAGAAAAATTTCTTTCAGGTATTGTGAGATGTCAATATAAACTTCATACATTTTACTAGGGGGCTGTTGACAAAGCAAAATCTTTACTATATATGTCTACGAGCTCTACGTATACAGTGTGTTGCTCAAAGTAAACTTCCTGCATTGTGAAGAGTACTACGTGTATGTCGTGATGCGTTCATGCGAAGCTTGTTTCCTTGTATGAGCTCTGCCTCTTCGAACCGAAATTGTCCGTAATCTGCAGCACTTGAGTTGTTTATGCAGCTTCTTGAGCTGTTCTGGTATTTCCTGTCGAATCTGACGATGACGCGGACAGTCTTGCATCCTTCGTTTACTTGCGACATCTTCCCGTCATCGCGCATATTCTTTTGACGTTCCGCTTGCCTAATGGGCCTCCGTTTCGCTTCTGCTTACCTTTCCGGAGCACGCAGTGATTCTTGGTTTTCTGAATGTCTTTTGCGTCTGCTACTAATTTCTGATACAGTTTGAGCAAGCGAAGTTTCTTGAGTTGTTGCTTGTCTGCTGGAACTCCTATTCGTTTCTTCTTCAGTTTCTTGAATGCGTAACCTTTCTTGTCACTATGCTTGCCTGCTGAGTTTCTAGTTGTATCTTCATTCATTTTTGAAGCATGCAAGTTTTCTTGTACTTGCCTGCTGAGTCTCCTAGTGCTTTTTACTTCATTTTTTCTGTAGCTCGCTGTAACATTTGTGCTGTCTTCTTGCGTTCAGACATTTTAGTAAATTGAAAAAAAATTATGTAACTGTAGTAAAGTAACATTGCATCTAAAATACGTTAAATACCTACAGAAGTTTAAACTTCTACTCAGAAAGGAACTATACAATAAAAAAAATTAAATTTTCATAAATAAAATTAGAATAGCATAAAATGCATAGAAACATTTCATTATGAAGAAAATGTATTCATCCTTTCCAAGCAACCAGCTATTCGTAAATAAATTTTTCTTGCCAAGTCAGGAAACAAAGACCTTTGACACTTGGGGTAATACATTTGAAGTTATGATTTATATTTATTTTAATATAACAAATTTGCAAAATCTCAATAAAAGAATTAACGTAGCGACAGCATATCGTGTCACGTATCTAAAGGTGAAACATAAAAGTTGCCAAAAGCAGCTATTCATTTAAAATACTGAAATTAACGAAATATTTTTCGACATACAGTTACGTTATATGGAATCACGTGCTTTCTTCAACTCAGAATATAACCGTAAATAATAACAATAAGTTTCGAGTTTGGCAATACTATTTATTTCATATTTTTTTAACTTAAAAATTTCTCTTAAACAATACGATTTGAGAGTGAGAAGAGCCATCATTTTTCTAAATAAAGCAATTTGATCTCCAGAGCTTTCCGAAATTTTATATAACATCTCGAGTGATAGTCGTAGGAAGATAACAATAGTCGAAAAGTTTTACCAAGAATTTTTGAAATCCGAGGGTACCTCCTTCTAAACTCAAATCTCCCCCCCTCCGTTCCGGAGGATATGATGTTACGAAGAAAAAAAAAACAATGGGGCAAAATCCCACATATATTTAAACTGCTGATTCCTGTTTACAATATTCAATTTCCTTTAAAAACATTAAGCTTCATTTAAATAAAAGGAAAATAAATTTACACATTTTCCCTAGCTTTCAAACTTTTATTGTATTTTTAAATATTCTTTTTGTCACTGTTGCGCAAGTTTCCCGCGGCGTCATTAGGAGCCGTAGGTCGAAAACATATAAGAATCATTGCTGTAAATAATGATCATATGATAAATTGCATACATATGCGATTCTTTTGATTAGAATTTGAGTACAATTCTTTATACATCAGCTACTATGCCCCTTTATGTAACGACAAGGAGACAAGGATTATTTTCAATGATTATCCGATGAGAATGATTCTTTACAATGATTATTTGATAACAATGATCATTTGCAAAGAATATTAAAAGCCGATGACTACGATTACTTAAATAGAATATGCATGTCATTCGATGACAACGATTATTTCCAAAGAATCTTCGATCACGTCACTATTGTATATCGCTATAATTCTGGGGTTGGGGGTTGTGTATTGTACTACGGCCCTGTAATTAAGCGTTTTAAATGACATCAAAAACGTTAGTAAAACTTAGGATCCTTACATACTACCCGCCAGAGTTAATTAGTTTGAAACTGAGTTCTAAAACGACCTTGTTGAAAACGTTTAGCTCTAGAATCTAACGCGAGGCCAATCTTTTACAAACATTTCTCTCTAGGAACTAGATATTAAAAAGTCGTTTTTACATTATCATCTCTATGGACAAGTATTTTCATCTGTACTGCATCTATAAACAGGAGTTTCTTAGTTGAAATCTGGTTCCTTATGGAAGGAAAACTAGTTTAATGAAATGTTACACAATCAAATGGCAAGTAACATGAATATTTATATTTCGCCTTTAAAATTCTTATTTCATTCATGACGTTATTTAATTATCTCCCCGTGCTCTCTGACTTGTGTTGTAAAGAAAAACACCAAACACGAGCGTGTCTATGTACAAGTGTTCAACACTACCGCCTGCAATCAAAACACTAACGTGTTAAAATTCAACATAACAAGACCTCAGAACACACCTTATATTCATCTCTAAACCTTGAGGTACTATTCTGAAAAGTGGCTAACTCTGAAGTGTAGCGTCAGAGAGCTTAACTACATTCATTCAACCTTTATCACATATTCACAATAATTTGCTCTTTTTACAGTCACACGAATAAGTTAAAATTTTTGGCATTACACTAATATTTTTACTTTTAACATATCACAATATTTCTTAACTTTTAACATAACAGTTCACATTGTATATAAGGACATATTAACATGCCGTTAATTTTACGCATTTTAAAACATACATTAGTAGTACATTGTTAACTTCTATTCTTCAATTCTTCTGCATTGAAATTCTACATTTCAAAAGTCTTTCAGATTAAAACTTCTTTCTTGCCAGAATCTTTTAAATAAAATTTTATACAATAATTTTTACAATTTTCTTAAGGTAGCTTTCTCAAAGATTATCAATGCTTTTTCAATATTCAAGTATTTACACATTCCTATTATACATTAATTTTAGTTTTACTCGCGAGTAATTGAAAAACAATGCCAAAACAGGTAACAACTCTTTTCTCGCCTTTTTGGCGATAAAGGTAGGCCTCACATGAGGTAAAAATTCTTGAATTCTGCCACTTGCAGTAAGATTGAAAAATTAACTTATGGTTTCAAAGTAACATAAAGTTTTACTTATCTTTGTGCTATTCAGACATCCTTTTTTCTGCCCAGTCATGGAAGGTAGCGAAGACAACGGTCTGGTTGATCTTCCTTCTTGTGCGGGTTCGCCCTTCGGTTCCTTCCTCCATGAGCTTTCTTTTTCTTCCAGTTCAGCCACCCTTGAAGACCTTTTTTTTAGCATCTGCCTGTGGTCTCGGCCGTTTGATGGCAGCTGGTCTTGGCGGAACCGGGACAACTGTCTCTCGTTGTTGCCTGGATCTCGTTGCTGGCTGTTCAAATTTTTCTTGCGTCTTTGCATCTGCAGCTGGTCTTCCTTCATCAATTCGTCGACATTTGCTGCGTATACTCCTATCCGATGGGTAGATCTTCTGTTTTGGAGCCGTGTTATAGTTGCTGTCATTTCTCCTGGCTTTCTTTGCATTAGTCGTACTTCTCCCTTCTTCACTCTGGGGGTGGTCGTGCCCTCTCTTTTCTGGTCGGTGGAACGACTTCTTTTTCTTCTTACCTTCAGTTTTCCAACGGGGGAACTTTCTTTTCAATTGCTCCTGTCTACTAATGGCTTGCCCTTGGGATTGTCGTTGTTCCACCTCTGGAGCTTCTGCCTGCCGTGCCGGATCCTGCAAAAGATCTTGAAATATTGGCATTTTATTACGATTATAAAATGGTTTTATCTGGTCTACGTTTGCGGTGCAGGTTTCACCATTCCTGGCTTTTAACACCAATAAGCCTGAGTTACTTTTTCTATGACATATGGTCCTTCAACTCGTGTATAAAATTTGGCAGTTTTATCTTCTGGTGCTGAAGAAAGTTAATGCTTAATTTTTAACACTTCATCTCCTACTTTATAAGTTACTCCCCGTCGTTTCATATCATAATAAAGCTTCTGTTTTCTCTGTGCTACTTCAGTGTTCTTTTTTGCTTCTTTAATTTATTTTTCTATATTGCCCATTTTAAATTCTGGGGCTCTTTGTTGAACATAAAATAATTTATCTAACGGCGTTATAATCTTTCTGCCTAAAAATAACTCAGCAGGAGTTTTGCCCGTCGTATCATGTTTTGCGGTCCTAAGGGCGAAACCTAATTCATTGACATAGTTAACCCAGCTTTTATGAAAATTTTTAACATAACTACGGACAATTTTCATCATATTTCTATTGACCTGTTCCGCTATATTTGATTGCGGCCGATACGGGACCATTTTTAAATGACGTATGCCCAGTTTTTGGCACATGCCTTCAAATATATTACTTACAAATTGAGGACCATTATCCGATATTACTTTTACGGGCACCCCGTATTTTAAAATATATTTATTTAAAATAGAATCAGTAACTAATTTCGCGGAGGCTCGTTTTAAGGGAACAATTTCTATCCACTTACTAAAATGATCAACCATAAGAAGAAGATAGCGACTTTTATTTAACTGACTTTTTGGGAAAGGGCCCAATAAATCGATGCCTATTATTTCATTTGGAAATTCCGATTTAATACTATTTAGAAACCCGGCCGGCCGGAAATTAATATAATTAACTGCTTGACATGTTGGGCAGGACTGGACATACGCCCTTGTTAACTTTTGCAGCTCAGGAAAATAAACTGCTTCGCGTACGCGTTGGATGGTTTTTCGAATACCAGCATGAGAAGCTAAAGGGGAGTCGTGTAAATCCTGCAGTATATTTAATCTAAGACTAGCTGGGATAACAGGTCGAAATTCGTTGTTGGAATTCGTAGTTTTTGTATAAAATAATAGACCATCTATTAGTTCGTAATGGGCCGCCCTATTTCTTATCGCCACAATATCTTGGTGGCTAAAATTTTCAGGATCCTTTAAATAATCATAAATATTTTTAAATTCAGGATCCTTACCCAGTTCGGTTATCACAGTTTCTCGGGAATGTAACTTACATGCTGTGAGCATTGCCACCTATACAGTATTACCTTCTTCATCTATTTTTATTCTGGATAAGGCATGTGCTACGATATTTTCCTTTCCGGGGCGTGTGCTTAATTACCAGATTATACTCTTGTAACTTTAGGGCCCATCTTATTAACCTTGGGGATAAGTTTTTCCCTGAGTACAATCTAGTTCCCGCCGCATGATCAGGATACACTGTTATTGGATCCTTTCCAAAATAGACTCGGAACTTTTGCACTGCTAACAGAACTGCAAGTGCCTCTCTCTCAGTCGCGGAATAATTTCTTTGTGTTTGATTTAAAGTTCTACTAAAAAATGCCACGGGCTGCTGATTTTGCGAAAGTACCGCTCCTAGGGCATAATCCGAAGCATCGACTGAAATTTCTAAATTCTCATCGTTTTCATGAAATTTCAAAACAGGGGCTTGCGTTAATGCTTGCTTTAATTTTTCGAAAGCACTATTGGCTTCGGCCGTCCACGAGAATCTTGCCTTTTTCCTTTTTAATTTTAACAATGGTTCAGCAATAGCTGCAAAATCTTTTATAAAACTCTAACTTCAATCTTTGGAAGAGTCAAATTTTTCACAATAACTGTATTTAACTTGAAGAAAGAGGGCTTTTCTTGGCCTTCGGATTTCCGCACCCTCCCGTCAGCAGAAATCCGTTTTAGTTTAAATTTTCTTTCTTCCTTTCCATGCCTTCCTTGTTTTTCCGCTGGCCTTTAGACTTTTTTTCTGGCTTACTATTGAACTCTCAACGTTCGCCGGTTGTTTTTGGATACTCAGGTTTCCTTGCCCTCTGATTCGATTTGCTTCCGTAGCCATGTTCTTGCCTTTGCTGTGGTCTTGGCGCACCAAATTGGCTTCGTTGCTCATACTGGCGTCTTCATTCGATGTCCGCCTTTCTTCTACTTTCAAACTGGATTGTTAGCTCAAATAACGTTTCCAGTGTAGTCGGATTCCTTAATTAAATAAAGTCTTGTACTTGGGGAACTAAACTCGGCAAAATCACTTGGATTATTTCAGGATCCGGACGGTTTCCATACAAGAGTTTAAAGACGTGAATGTTTCTTAAAATAAAGGTGGAAAGATTTTCGATTCGTTGCTGGTATATGCTGAAGAGTTCCGTTTCTAAACTTGCACGATCTCTTACGACAGGGAAGGCTTTTACTAAGGCAGTTTTAAAATTTTCGTAAGTATAGGTGGGACTTCCCGCTTGACCAAGAGGCTTCTGCCTATACATTTGAACCAATTAAGCGCTTGGCCCCTCAAAGCGCTGGTAGCTAAGGTGACTTTATGAACTCATGGACTGGATACAGCATGAAGTGGTCATCCAATTTTTCCAAAAAACTAGTTACCGGTGAGTTTCCATTAAATGTTGCTTCTGGTTTCATCGATGCGCGCATGGTCTGTACGATGTACCCAAATCCTTCCAGGGCGGCAGCTGGCATTTCTGGATTCTAAGCCGCTTCTGCAGGCACCACAGTTTCTTCTTGAAACTCGGCCATGGTTATTCTTCTTCGTCGGGTGCCACTATCAGGACTTGTATTCCTCTTGCTTGCTTTGGAAACATGAACTATCCTGACTCGTAACAGGGAGCTTACTCAAGCTATGTTTACTAAATTACGTGATTCAAATCTTATTTATTGCAACAACTTAAACTGTTAGGACGCTTTCAATTGCACAAGAGGGCCTTGCTTTTACAACTGCATTCATTTGTGGAACACTTCCTTTTGCAATAACAGTGTGTACATATACTCCTCTCTTTTCAATCTACACCAGAGCATATCTGTGATTGTCGACATACACCGGTGAGGGTCCGAATGTAGAAGAATGTAATACAATATTTGATCTTTCATCGACGTATTTGGTGAATGTTAACATTCTCCGGTGAAAGTCGACATTCTTTAATTTCGTTCTTTCAAGGTAACATATTTTTATACTATTATATACATATATATATATATATATATATATATATACATAATATATATAACACTTTCAATTGCGCAAGGGGCCCTTGCATTTACAATTGCATTTATTTGTGGAACACTTCCTTTTGCAATAACAGTGTGTACATATACTCTTCTGTTTCCAATCTACCGAAAGTCGACATTCTCCAATTTCGGTCTTTCACAGTAACATATGTTTATACTATTATATATAAATTTATATATATGTATATAATATATAACACTTTCAATTGCACAAGAGGCCCTTGATTTTACAACTGCATTTATTTGTGGAACACTTCCTTTTGCAATAATAGTGTGTACATATACTCCGCTCTTTCAAATCTACACCAGAGCATATCTGTGATTATCGACATACACCGGTGAGGGTCCGAATGTAGAAGAATGTAATGCAATATTTGATCTTTCACCGACGTATTTGGTGAATGTTGACATTCTCCGGTGAAAGTCGATATTCTCCAATTTCGGTCTTTCACGGTAACATATGTTTATAAGATTATATATATATATATATATATATTGTTTATATATATATATATATATATATTGTTTATAAGATTATATATATATATATATATATATTGTTTATATATATATATATATATATATATATTGTTTATATATATATATATATAATCGTTTATTGCAATGCATTGTCGGAAACGCTTTCCTGGCCCATAGTGACGAGAGACAACACAAGAAAAATAGGGTACGAACATTGTAAAGATATTTGTTTATTTTCCTTAGCGCAGCGGAAACCAAGAAATAAGAACAAAAGCAGGGATCGCCATCAAAGAAAGTATTCGAAAGTTCCTTCGGAACGTATCCTAAACATGGGTTTGGTAGGGATAGTCCAGTGCATTGTTCAGCAAGATCAAATTCGCATAAGGATTTAGGAAATACATTTTGAAAGATTTTGTAAATTTTCCTTCAATAAATTTAATGGAACAGGCAAAAGAAATTACAGGGAATAATATATATAGGAGAAAACAGGTATATCTTTTCCTAATTTACTTTGATTTGATTGATTTCTTTCTTTCTTCCTGTATAAATAAATAAACATTAAGAATGCAACTGAAGAATGAGAATAAAAGTTTCAATTGAAAACAGATGGTGGCAAAAATCCTAGTGCGGCTCTACTGGACGATGAAAAAGACCAGCAATATGATCCGAATTTGGAATAACGAGAGAAAATTTGAAATCTGTGCAGCCAGCGATGCAAAGAGACTCGTTAAAATACAGGTTTTGCTGATTCAGAAAGAACGTTACGTGTATATCTTCTAAAATGCTTTTTCCATCCTTTGTTTGTAGTTGTTTCACTTTTCATTTCAGTTTCCTTTTTTCCTCCTATTTTGCAATTTTCGTCATTGTTTCCCTCTGTTTTTAAGCCACCTGTTTATTATTTCTGTTATTATTATTGCAACTTATGTAAAAATTAAGTAAGGAAAAGTAAGGCACTGAAATTTTGCAAATTATTACGCTCTACGTGAGATTCATGGAGGCCGCTTTTTGCATACAAATAACGCAAAATACTTTAACTTATCTGCTTGGCTTTAGGTCATAACAACGAAAACAACAAATTCACCCTTTGTAGAAAACAATTCTGCCAGGCAATAATCTACGGGGAGTTTTTTCCCTATGAAACTGAGCCAAAAGTGTTATATAGTATCTAAATATGGAAGTGTTGTACATGTTAAACGTGATCGTCATTGCATTACCTTCACTATTTTACTACTGAAATAAAGATATACCGATTTTTTTGTAGATTGGAAAATCCTCCTTGTGATCATGAAAAGGAGCAAAAACTGGAAAACGAGAAAGAACTGGAAAACGAGAAGGAACTGGAAAAGAAGCGAGAACCGGAAAAGATGCAAAAACTGGAAAAGAATCAAAAACTGAATAAAAACGAAGAACAGGAAAAGAAGGAGAAACTGGAAAAGAAGCAAGAACTCAAAAACAAGAGAAAACTGGAATTGACACAAAAACTAGAAAAGAAGCAAGAACTGAAAAAGAAACAAAAGCTGGAAAAGATACAAAAACTAGAAAAGAAGCAAGAACAGGAAAAGATACAAGAATTAGAACAGAAGCAAGAACTGAAAAAGAAGCAAAAATTGGAAAAGAAGCAAGAACTGAAAATGAAACAAGAGCAGAAAAAGAAGCAAAAACAGGAAAAGAAGGAAGAACTGAAAAACAAACAAAAACTGGAAAACCAACAGAAACTAGAAACGAAGAAAAAACTGAAAAAGAAGCAATTACTGGAATGGATTCAAACACTAGAAAAGAAAGAAGAACTGAAAAAGAAGAAAATACGGGAAGGAATACAAAAACTAGAAAAGAAAGAAGAACTGAAAATGGAGAAACATATTGAAGAGATGCTAAAACAAGCACACAAAAATGAACTGGAAAGGCAAAAGTTGAGGGAAAAATTGCAAAAACCAAAAAAGAGAGACCTGAAAATGAAGAAGGAACTGGAAAAAATGCAAAAACTGGAAAAGAAGCAAGAGCCGGAAAAGATGCCAGAAATGGAAAATATAGAGGAGTCTGAAAAGACGCAATACCTGGAAAAGAAGCAAAAAACGGGAAAGATTCCAAATCTGAAAGACAAGCTGGAACCGGAAAAGAACTGTCAAACCCGAAAAGGAAACCGGTTGAACTGCGAAAAGAGCCAGAACTGGATATCGGCTGTAGAACGATTGATTTAATGACCAAACGAAGCAAGACCCGGAAAAGAAAAATAGAATAAATAAATCATATACCTGCTTTATTTTATGAAAATTTATTATCAACAACATTTTTATTATCAAGAACTTTATGGTATTCTTAGTATATGGACGGCATTTGATAATATTTTGCTCGGTAAGTGTAACTACTGATATATTATTAGCTAGTAATTAGTCATGCTAACTTTAAGATACCAGTATTATTTTAGCAGCAACTAAGTACACTCTTTCGTAGTTCAGATCTATGTTTTCAGTGCCTTTCATGAAATTCTTCCGGTTTTACCTGGAAAGTCACAGTTTATTGACTTTTTTAACACATAGCTTTAGACATGACAATATTTTTCAACAATAAATTTATGTTGTGCTACTGGCTTTAAATTGTGCAAATAAATATAGCACGGCATATCTTTCATAATTGAACTCATGAAATTAATTTATACAAATTTCATTTTAAAATTTGTTTGACCCTGAGCTGTCTTATCCAACTGCAGATAATCATAGAACTTTATATCAAGGTTCAAAGAAACGTTCAAAAAGGAATGTTTATCCACTTTTAATTATGTGTTAATCAGCATGATTTGCATTACTAAGATTGTAATTCTAAACAAATTAAAAGCTATTGTAGTATGTACATTCATTAGCTTTTCATTTGCTTTCACCTTGTTTAAATTCAGTTTGACATACCACAGTTTCCGTCTCTACTCAGGATTTTTTCAGTGTAAAAATTCAAGATTACAAATTGAAAAGAGCGAAAGAAATAACTTTTAAAATGTGTGTATACATTACATCAGAATGATAATATAATTAGATAAATAAACTGAATAATATGTTATAAAGCGAATTTATATCAATTTCGATTTCTTTCAAAATAGAGATTCCTTCGCACCTCACAAATCTCACAGAAACTCTCGGTTTGTGATTCGTGAGCTTTAGTTTTTTATATTTGGAATTTGGCAGCAATATGATTCACTGTTACTATGCAAATTCTTGCTCACAAATTGGTTATCTAACTAGAAAATGGTATAATTAAAATAAAATGAATATTACTAGATGGAAATGTTGGTTTCCTTTGCGTTTATCTGAATGGTATCGTATATATAAACCTGTTGGAGACGTTTTTTCCCACACATCGAATAGAGACACATAGTCACATAATACAAATAATATGAATACAAGAATATAGTGTAAGATGAAGCTCTACCACATTTCTCTATCACTTAAGACTGCGAAAGATTTGTTAAAGCATTACAGGATCTTACTCTGATGGATCTCGCCATTCTGTTTCATTTTCTGCCCTCGAAAACACATTATCTTAGTACAATAGATTACTTTTGAAGGAATGGATTATTTGAAAACATTGTAACTGTAAGAATTATTCTCTGACGTTATTACTGAAAAAGCGGTTGAGAGCATAATCTTTGGATATGCGCTTTAAGCTGTATTAAAACCATTTTGAAATGTAAGGCCTACAAACTGAAACGTAACTTTATCTTATTTCTGTACTATTCATTAGAGTTATATACATTCCCGTCAATAGATACTGAATGGCTAAATATTCTGCTTACCCAAATCAGTTATTTTTTTCCTCTCTTCTTTTTCTTAATTTTAATTAGTCCGGAAAGTAAAGCTATAGAGAATTTCACTTCTTCATTAGAAATCTGATTTAGAATTTTATTTAGAATTTATGGGTACGCGCTGTACGCCAGCTATAAAAATGTTATGTTTAGAAATATGGAAAAAGTGAGCATACGAAAATTAGATTTCTGCGTGTAATTAAATGCTTTTTATTAAAGAGAAATAACATAGTTTATGTACTTAAAAATTTTCGTTATCGGATTCTGTTTCATTTTCACCTTCACCTCTGATCCATACTTGCATAGACAGATCCAAGTTCCTCATATACGTCTCAAGCTATAACTTCAAGCACATCATCGAATTCTGTTTCAGTTTTGCCGTTACTTTTACTCTGATCCACACATAAATAATCATCTTTCGTTGCATCTAGACCGTCAGATATACCACATAAATTAAACGGGTTTAATTTTATTACGTGATTTTATTATCTACTGACACACTATTTATGGACTGGCATGACGTATTTGGTCTCCATTTGTAATTGTTTTTTTCACCTTCACTTTTGTTCGAGTATTCCACTAACGTTTAAAATATTCTATCGATGATTTATTGACATATATGTCTAATATCTGAACTAATGGCAATAATCCGCCTGGATAAACTGTCATATCTGTATAACACTCTTTCAACAACATATTTGTGTTATCCGTTAGATGGAGGCTGAGCATGTCCCAAAGTATTAGACTTTCTTGATTATCTGAGGCAAAAGGAAGCTTTTGCCAAATATTTCTTATCCACAGTTTCACAACATTTTTCTCCGCCGATCATTTCTCGTGAATACGGATGAAAACACTTTCGGGAAACTGCACTTCAGCAAAGTCTTTCTTTTCAAGATATCGATGAGCTTTTAATTTTGTACGGTCGGCTAAGCAAGAGATCAGTACGGTGAGGTGAGATTTCTCGTTGGCCTATTGATTTTATGTTAACCGTTATTTTTCTTTCATATCATTGTTTCTTTATCTCCTACTATATCAAAACTACAGGAATGACATCCATATTTGCAACACGTGATAGTAAATAAATTTTTACATATTTTTAAAAACTCATCAAAGTTTTATCTCTATATTTTCGAAGCCTTTGAAAAACTTTTATCTCTTTTTCTCTGAGAACTGAATTATTCCGTGAAGTAAATCGAATACACAACCTCAGTTTGCTTTAGAGTTTTCACTTCCATTTGCACTCCTTTTTTCTATTTTTAAGGCAAAGAAACGTACGCTGTTTCTTGTTACAATTAATCCATTCTAGTGATGATGGGGATTTTCTTAAATGCAGTTTCCAACACTTTCGCCGACGGTAAGCTATTTCATTACTTCTTTATGCAATACACATTTATTCTTTGGCGCAATAATCATTGTAAAATTTCATGCCTCTTCCACTCGTGTACGAAGCATTCACGAAAACCAAACTGCATGATTTCCATTTTCTTTCGCAAACTGAATGACATAACATTTGAAACTTGAATTGTGTTTGTTTCGTTCGGCGAAAGCCATTACTACTGCTGAAGAAAGCACTGGATGAACTACACTTCACTAAAATCAAATGTGATATCGTTAAGTCTTTGATGTTGACATCAGAACCACGGCTTCAAATGACTACAGAAAGAAGAAACATGACTCCTAATTCCGCAAATTTACTTTGGTCGAAAGAGCACTCTCATCCAAATTATGTTCCTTATTTCTCGAAGTCCTAGAATAACATTCTCTTCCACATCCAGAATGAATACAAATCACCTCCTACCTTGCAGAAATATTTTCCCCGATAATCAATTCTCCTGCGCACCACCTTATCGCTTGCCAAACTGCAATGTATCCGCAATTGACATATTTGCTCGTGTTTCCTAAGGTATGAAATAATCAAGAAGAGCTGTTGCGGGATATGATGTTTTTGGTATTGCCAAACCACCATGTGTATTTTATTGCTTTCTTTATTTACTAAAGATCTGATGCATTGTAATTAAGCGATATAAGAACTTGATTTATATGCGATTACGTTTTCTTATACAAAATGTTCCAACTATGTGCACATGCGTAGTAATTTCATTTATTCAAAACTCAGTCTAGTTATATTTATAAAATTTTTAATAGCAAACGAATGTTTTGATAAAACATTTTAAACGTTTTGGGTCAAGATACTTTTCAAAAAAAGTCTAATCCAAGAATTATTTATATGAGAAATTTTATGTAAAAACAAATGGCGACATTTTTACGTTTGAAATTTACTGGCATATTCCATGACAAATTTAGTAAGAGATTTCAGGTTTATACCAGCTATAGGAAGTCAAGGATTTCTAGAATAATTTACAAAGTCAAGGACGAGTTCTGTCTACTGTTAATTGGTATTTTCATTTCCAAAATAGAACGTTGAAAATTAATTTTTGAGAGAAGTCTTTTTAATTTTTTTGGCACGCTGCATAATGAGTTCATTTCAAAAAAGCTGAAAATAAAAGTATCAGTTTTCTACATTTTACTAATTACTCTTTCCTTCAATACCTAGACATTATTTCGGAAACTTTCCTTTTGGTTATAATAAATAAATCACAAAACAATTGACTGATGTCAATCGAAATCAGACGGAGATACTTATGTTCAAAATTATTTCATAACGAGTGCAAACTTTTTCCTCATAAAATTATGAGTGTCGGAGAACCATATGAAGAGCTAGGCTTCGTAATTTTCACAAAACAAATGACTTTAAATTTAAAAGTAACAAAGCGCAAACATTTACGCTTTTTAAAACACATTTGTACTTGCAAGTCAATGCCTACCACAAACGACCAAGATCCGGTCTGAACTTTTGCAGACAGTGCACAGACATGCGTTTCGAGTACCTTTCATTTTGGTTATTTGCGTATGCCATATAACCTTCTCAAATATTCTCATGCTTGTGACTCAGAATTGAATTATCATTTTAACTGATATTTTTATGTGATGTGTAACAATAATTTTGTTTATTTTTCAGGATGAAGATTCAGGCCCCCTTTGCGCATACCGACTGTAATTTGAATAGCCAGTTTACAATAACAAGCTTAATAGTAACCGACCGTCATAGGGAGACGCCCGAGGCTTAAAGAAACGCGAATCTCTATCAAAGTTGCAACTTGTGTAAATGCAATTTTGACTTTTAAATTCTTTTATTTTCACTTTCTCGTGTCAGAAATGTTTTTCTCTTCAATATTTAGTTTAATAACGTGAAACTTTAATTTAAATTTTTCTTTTCTCTATTTTTACTTTAAAAAGATTTTAAGTTCTTTCATTTTACAAAAGTAATACTGATTTTAAAAACTATAAAAATTTCCTTTTGATTTTTTATTTTAAAAAATTGCTTTTAAATTCTCACTTTATTTATTTTACAGAAATATTATATACTCTTATAAACTAAACATATTTCTCTTTTGTATTTCCATAAATGCCCTTTTTTAAAAATATTTTACTCCTTTTTATTAAGGGGTGTTGGAAACCCTATAGCAACAATGTTGAATTGGCCATTTTTGGATTACCTTTTCTGAAAATCTGCTGTTCTTACAGGTTTGAAGGTTTTTACGTAATTAAAGTACATCTATCACCTCGCGCTCTTTCAAGCACGAGGCAGGTTCGTCTATGCACTCGCCATAGTAGGAAAATAATCTCTATCTTTGAAATTTTATCCTCTAATTTATTACACATAACGGTACACAATATACAATAAAACAAATATCACTAGTATAGTATACATTTAATTATATACATAATATAAGGCGTGCAAAACATGTTTTAAGTAATCTGAACTATATACATAATATAAAGCGCGCAAAACATGTTTTAAATAATCTCTTTCCACACGGCATGGCTGCCGGTCCAATCGCTAAAGTACCAAGTCTCGTATTCACGCCAGCAGCCTGCCTCGATCGGTTTTTCGAGGAATCTCGAATTCTTTTAATACGGTGTCTTTAATCATAATATTGTTATTTCAATCCATTTCATCGAGAGTCGCGATCAAACTTTTAACTTTTGTTTTTAAACTCTGCAAAATAATTTTCCCTTCTTCAGATATTTTATAGAGATTAAGAATCACTTCAGCATGATGTAAAAAGAACAGCCATTTCTCAGCTTTCGATGGTGGGTCAAACATAACTCCTTTCATTATTTTCAAATGTTTCAATAATCGTTTCCCTTGCTCTAAGAATCTCTAAGAATCTCCTATATCTTGATAAAAATAAGAACCTTAATTTCTCATTTCCATATAAAATATACTTTCTCGGTGTCTACCGGCTTTAACGCCTGACATTCGAATCATGTTATTAACAGACATAAAAACAATTATAATTTTCTAAGTTAATATGGTTAATATATAAATTAAGAAGGACTTACCTTTGATCCCGATAGTGAAAATATCGAACGAAGAGCACAACTTGACGCTGTTAACTTTAATCATGAGCACACTGCAGTGGCACGTAACTTGACATGATTACAACACGGTAATTCACATTACCCCTGATTTAACTTTTCACGATTTCACTAGGATGATGAACACTGATGATCCCATTTTACCACTCACTGGCTGTTAACTTTTTAGCACATCACGCTTTCACAAATCGGATGAATTTATTCGCACACATGGCCCTAAACGGGCCATTTTCTTTCGTCATAAAAATCTTCTCTCATCGTAGATCCATTAGTGAACTATCACCGAATTTCATTTTATAACTTTCAGTAACTTTTTACAACCATATTTATTTATTATTTTCACTATTTAGTGATTTCCTTTTTCACAATCTTATCCTATCGACTGCGCCGATTTGCACTTCGCGCCGTTTCAACTCCGAGGCGGGTTCGGTCATTGCACTCGCCATAATAGGAAAATAATCTCCATCAGCTTTGAAATTTTATCCACTAATTTATTAAACAATACACAATAAAACAAATACCACTACTATACATTTAGCTTAAGTTATCTCTTTGCACACGGCATGACTGCCGGTCCAACCGCAAAAGTCACAAGTCTCGTATTCTTCCCACCAGCTTGACTCCACTCTGTTTTCCGGCGAAACTACGTCCCTTCCTTTAACCGTCTTTCGCCCCTCGCGGATAAAATGTTCTGGAAACGTCTTTCGCTAAGGAAAGGAACATCACAATACCTAGCTGAATATCCTGAAACGAGCTTTTTTATCATTTTAAATTTTAGAGTATTTTACAGTATATTTTGTTACGCATAGTAAAATTTAGCACTGATTATAATCAAAAGCTCATTTCGGCAAATATTTGGAAGCGTAGTAAATGAGGTACAAAAATTTCAGATACCTGTGAGCTGTAGTTCTTGAGAACAGGTACTACATCGAGTATAAAAAATCACGTTCGGGGGAAAAACGCGATTTTATGTAAAAATTCTCAATTATCAAAGTATTCAATGACAAATTAAAGCTAGATTTTGTACAGTCCTAATTTTCATAGAGATTAAAGAACGGTGTTTTAAGAAAGCTAAAATTGTAGAGAATTTGAAAATGCAAATATCAGAAATCCTCATTTTATGAAATGTTTTGGCTTTCAACACCCCTTGAACTATTCTATTCTTTAAAGTCCTTTCTCTTTTTTTCTATTCTGGTAAAACTTGATATATAAATTTAATTCTTTGTCTTTTAATTTTTAATTTTATATCTCTGGTCGCATTTCTCTTCAACGATTAACATTGTGCATTTGGCTTATTATTATTATATTAAAATTATGCGAAATGAACAAACAGTAAATAATGAGATGCTCAATTAAAAACAAATACAGATTTAATGATAAAAGGGAAATTTTTAATGTCATTACAAACAAGATTTCAAGGGGTTCAAGAGGCCGTTGCCTAAAAAAAAAGAAAACCATTCGTCGTTTCCGGAAGAAATGAAACTTTAAAAAATATTTTCGTTGTCACAAAAACCAAACTTTTTGAAACATTACGTTATTCAAACTCTTACGTCACTTCCGTGTGTCACGTTATCTAAGATGGCATAGGTTTCGGCTACGTCTCCAAGCCTCTGGCATCTCCTGAGGGCGGTTGGTTACTACACCTGTACCAACGATAGTGAACTTCGGGTGATATCCTTCTGTCTGTACCTGAATGAAACTGGCTCTATTTGACGGCACACTAGCGAAACACTAAAAAGTCATGATTTAAACGACGATGATTTGAATAATTTAACTGGGATTTTGAGGACGACAATTTAGATTAACTGCTGATGATTTTTTATTTAGGTGATCGTGAGTATATGGTTTAGTGATGAAGAGTATGAATAATTGAGTAGGATGATAATAAAACTTTAGGTGATCGGGCTTTGTATCTAGGTGAAGTTCTTTTATTCTGACGACGACTTCAATCATGATGATGAAGATGATACATAGGATGGTTTAGAATGACTGATGTGATTTGGGTGATGATGGTTTATCTTATTCTGACGATGATCATGGTGACGCGATATACATGATGGTTAAAATGACGATGTGTATTAAGTGATAATAAATATTTAGATGAATTTGATGGTGACATAGTTTTGACTGATGACGATTTTATACATGATGTGAGAGTGATTTATATAATAATTTAGAGGAGTTAGACAATGAAGACGATGATTAAATGAGGATGAAGAAGATGATGATTTGGTTGATATTGCTTTCTATTTAGATGATCTGGAAGATTATGATTTATCTATCTCGACGATGATAATGGTGATGATGACATATACGACGGTTTAAACTGAAGGTATGATTTCGATGATGATGATTATTTAAATGATGGTTTTGAATTATCTGGTGATAATTTTATAATTTCTTTCTTGGTTATTCAGATAACAATTTTGATGGTGAATTAGAAGGTTGAGGTGATGAAGACGATGATCAAATGAGAATCATATTGTTGATGGTGGTGATTTAGATGATACTGCTTTTTATTTAGTTGATTTGAGCTATGATGATTCATCTTAATTTGGCGATATTTTCAATGACGACGATGATGATAATATATATATGATGGTTTAACATAAAGATGTGTTTTCGGTAGTTATGCTTAGTTAGATGTCTGAGATTAGCAGATGAAGTTGATTGGATTTAGAAGGAAATTTATATAGATGATGATTTCAATGAGTTAGATATTGATTTAGATGAAGGTATATTCATTTGATAATGATTATTTAAACAATAAGAGGGTCGTCCGAAAAATTACTTTGCCGTAAACCATAAAAAACAAAGTCTTATTACCTGGAAAAACATATTGCAAAAGATACAGCTATATTTCTGCTACTTCTCAGCATAAGAAACATTGGAACTATACCAATTGTCATAGCGTCGGTTACCTATTTCCATTAGAGTGTGATAGAAGTCTGTCGCCTGGGAAGAAAGGCAGCCCGTCACATTTGTCTGCAACATTTCACCTGTAGGAAACTGTTCCCAGACAAGAACGTCTTCAGGTGCAATAACACGTGGAAGTACTTAACAGCAAGAACGAAGCCATAGAATGGATGATCAGACATCTCCCAGCGAAACGTCTGCAACATATATTTTGTGGAATTCCCCGTATGCGTCCGATGTTGTCGTAGGACACCACAACACCAGCACTGAGCATCCCAAATTATTTGTTCTGAATGGCTCTTCAGATGTTCTCTACTAAAGCGCAATAAAGATCAGCTTTCACCGGAGCACCACTCGCCAATACGTCAATGAGCAGAATGCCTTTACTATACCAGAATACCGTGGACTTCAATTTCCGTGCATAGACTGAGGATCGTCCGGCGCGTGGATCCCTGTGACGCCAATCAATCGTGAGTTGCTGTTTTCTGTGGTGAAGTGAGCTACCCACATCTCATCACCTGTAACGATTCTGTTAAATTGCGTTCAATAAACTGATTTATGTATCTGCTGCCTCTAGTTCTTTGTGTTTAAGTTTTGAGTATTCGAAATGGAACTCAAATACAATCAATCATATATATAGATTACATATCAATTCATATATTTGAATTAAATACATATTTACTGACCGGCCCGAAATTTTATTAACACGTTGAGCGCGGCGCCGGTCTATGGGGACCGACAGTGAACTTTCCGTGTGGCCGGCGTCGGAACCTGGGAACCGGCACTGGAATTTTCGTTTGCCTGGCGTCGTTCCACGGAACCGACAGTATAAGTTAAAAAATAAATATAGTCTCAATGAAATGTGATCAAATTTAGCATTAATGAAATGTATTGAAACATTCTAAACAAAAATACGGCTTAGCTTTAAGCCTTAGCTCGCTGCCGGCTGAATGGAAAGGACAGCAAATTCGGCGCCGAACTCAGCGTCTTAATTAGAAAGCTACCGCTCGGCCTTAAAAACGCACAGCAGTTTGGTTTAAATAACCATTGATAACACTATTCTATAACGTTCTTTCTATAACGTTCTATAACGTATTATTCTATAACGTTCCTTGTACGTTAAAGTACATATAGCACAAGAGTGCGCAAGGAAACTGATATATAACAAATTTATTTAATATTTTTATATAATAAGGATAATTTCAAATTGTAAACATAATTCTAAAAATCCATGACATTATCGAATTGAGACCCGTTTCGATGTCAGATATATCTCGTAATGAAATCTGAAATTTTTTTGAAATTTAACAGCTAATTTTTCGAGGTATTTGACAGTCCAATCTGTATAAGTTTCATTTATTTGTTTAAATGTTTGTAAAGTGTTATCACAGATTTTCATAAAAATGTGTGTGAGAGATAATTGATAAAATTGATAGATA
Source organism: Stegodyphus dumicola (assembly GCF_044657685.1). Taxonomy (NCBI): domain Eukaryota; kingdom Metazoa; phylum Arthropoda; class Arachnida; order Araneae; family Eresidae; genus Stegodyphus; species Stegodyphus dumicola. Next base: position 139,091,449 of record NC_140776.1, read on the forward strand.
GAAATGGAGGGAATATTATGCATTTGTTCAGAAACATAAACGTAGTATTTGTGAGATTTCTCGCACAGCCAAGTTATAATTGTTTTGTTAAATTCTTTTTTCCATATTTAATTCTTTTAAATTAATTTCTCAAAGTTTGTCATAATTTATGTGACTCAACTAGGTACGAAAAATTGATTCGGAATGTAAAAGAAATATATGTATTCTGTTACATTATTTTTCGTAAAGTTTATTTTTTTTAATTAACAAGGTCTGTAACCAATGTTTGCACTTATTTAATGCACGGATTTCCAAGCAATTTCACTCATCATCCTACAAGCTGCAATAAACACAAAATCACAACTCTGAAAATGAAATATTCTAACAAGGATTGTAAAGCCAAAGGCATATAATTAGTCTCCTCTGTATGCTCAGATCATTCAATATGATTTCTCTCACAGCTTATAGATTTTCAGATGAGTTACTCACGTTCGTTTTTAATGGTAATCAAAATAATATAAAACTGCAATTAAAAGATTTAAATTTCGACAAATTCACTAAATGAAAAATATATTCGCTGGTCGCTTAAAATTGCTTGAACGGTACCTAGTTCCAAATTGCAAGACGGGTATTCCACACACGGATAATCGAGAATTAGTATAACATTCTACAGCAAAATAATGCAAATTCCGTGTTTTTTTCATATAATGCATTCATGCTGTCAGATTTATTATGTCTAATCTTATAATATTATTGTAAAATTACTGCCGGTAGAAATCATTCCTTGAAAATGAAGGCCCCTTGCCACCTTCTTGATGCCTAATTTCAAATGGATAATTCAAACGTGGCCAAAGGAGAAATATTAAAATTTTCAAAAATTCGTGTTTACGGTTTTTTAATACCTAGATTTACCACTGCTAACTAATATTATGATATAATAATATATTAATAATTAGTCAAATGAAATTTATGTGGCTTCGTGTCAACCACTTGGTATTTTTAACGCTGTGTTTGAGCAAAAACAGAATATTGTTTATTTAAGCTATAATAAACATCCTACAGTAACATTTAGTTATTGTACATTGTTTTTTATCAGCACTTACGAGCTGAAGTTTCGTCTTATTAAACTATGCATATTGGTGTTTTTCATGCTCCTATATTGTTTTTGTATATAAATAATGGAAATTACAATTGGGATGATCAGTTCCATAAAACTCTCAGTATTCTGCAATCCTAACCACATGACCAATGGTGCCCCAAACATACAAGAAACAAACAGGTATTTACAAGTAGGAATGATTTTCGAAACGTTTGCTTGAACAAAACTCAAAACAAAATAAAACAAAAGGGGCGAATCAAAATGTTAATGTTTCATAAAAGTGTGCAGGATAATGTTAGATATAAAGCCTGTTTTCGTTTCCCTGGCAGACGTAATAGGAAGTTTCATAAATGAAAGTTTTCTCTTTTGGTGGGATAGTGGCTGTGACCTATACATCGAGCATTCATTGCTGGACAGTACGTGTATAATTACAGATAGATAGAGATAAGTAATTAATAGAGTATTTGACATATATAAACTCATCATTCAGATCTTCGAAAGTGTTCAAATAGTAAAAACACGATACCGTATGCTTATGATGTATACTATGCCCATATGAGGTACTTCTCCCTGTTAGAGTTAACTAAATCTTAGCTATTGAAATATAGCATTTTCAAAATCTTTCCATTTGAATTTAACATGAATAATTTTACTCTGATCTCTCTCTTTCTTTTCTGTTTGTTTCTTACTTCTAGCCATCTATATCCAGTTCTATATCTTCTACTTGTGCCTCTGATATTTAATGTAACGGCATTTTGCTTTAGAGTAAATAGATTTAAAATAATTAAAAATTACATTCCTATTTTCAAAATACTTTTATTAATATTTCAAGGTAAACATTTTGATATTCGTCAAATGCAACTCGAACCTAAAATTTAATTTTTATTAAATCTTTTAATCTATTTCCAGCACTATGCATAAAAATGCCCTTTCTTGTTAAAACAACGAAACTGATTTCAGATTTACTAGTAATGAATCAAATTGCAAATTGCTTAGATGACATTTTTCAGCTCTCAGAATACATTCCATTTAACTATGCAGTAAATGGAATGATTGTTTGCAGTTAACAATATGTAAAAAGCTGTTTGGGCCAGGTCGAGAAACAGGTGGTTTACATCCGGAGGAAACGAATGTTTGACAATGTCTATATACTATATATAAGCCAATAATTAGAAACTTCCGCGTAATGCCCTTATGAAATAATTCACTGTATATTAGAAAAGTACGAGAAACAGACGCATATTTTTTCGAATGAAAAAATCGAAAAATTATGTGCTTACTAAAATCAAAAATCTCAGGCGAACAACAAATAAGGCCTTGTAAGGCCTTATGTGTTGTTCCTAATAAGTTATGTGAATTTCCTTATAAGGCCTATTAAATTATACACACTTTTTGCTGCTGATCATTTAAATTTATTTCTTCGAATTGCTCTTTCAAATTTGAATACCCGATTCCTAAAAGAAAGTTGCTGATTTTGAAATTACGTATACTGACAATTTTGGTCGTGCGTTTATGAATTTTTTCTAATTTTATTTCTTTATTAGCGGAAGTACCCGATGTCAATTAAGTTAGATTGAAAGCAATGTATCTAACAACAGACAGAACGATACCGTTGTAATCCTTCTCTAACGATGTAAAAAATACGATTCATAGTTATACATTTTTCAGTCTGGTGCGATATGCAACCCCACATAAAAAATTTCTTATAGAAAAATATAATTCTCTCTCATTGTATCAGAAGCAATGTCACTGAGCTTTTAGTGATTTTCGTCTTTCTAATCAAATGGCCATAACAGCTCAAGTTCCATCCAATATTTCACCTATATTCAACTTTAGTCGATTCAATGTCGCAAAATATTTATCATAATTGATCAGAAATCAATAACGCAAACAAACAAACAAATACACAAACAGACATTCTTCTTTATATATATAGGTTATGTAAAATTTACAAATTTTTTTATTAACAAAATGTACGATTTGCAAGCGAGCAGTAGCAACACTTTTCGAAATAAACCAATTCTATCTCCAACGCCGGAGACTGTTACCACTAGGAAAAATGAGTGCGAAAATTAGAACTTTCAGAATTTTTAATTAGTATTTTGGCTCATGAAAGTGGTTAAGATGAGAATAGTCGAAATGGCTTCCCTCGAATTTTCGGAATCGGGAATAACGTATTTAATGTTTGGGAAAGCTATTTTTATTTTATCTATTTTTGTATTTTAACAAACTCTAGGATTTGAAAGAGAGCAATGGTAACAACTTTCGAAATAAAGCAGATTTTCGTCTCCAGCTTGCGACACTGTTGCCACTCGGAAAATAAGAAAGAAAATTATCGTTTTTCCGAGTTTTTAATTTATAGCTCTGACTATAGCTACTTTTTTTTTTTTTTTTTTTTTTTTTGGAGAAAAGTGACGTCGACCTATTCCGGGACCGATAAAAAAATTGTAGAAAGTTTGTTGGTGATAGCTATAGTAGTGACCGAGTTATGAGAGGACAAACACACAAACTTTCTTCTTTATATACTATATAGATAACAAGTATGAAACTTTCCCAAATGTAAGTATACGAACCGCGAGACTGTATTAAAATTTGGATTTACTTATTTGTCAAAAAAGAATTTTTTTTTTAAAATTTGACGTCGCCAAAACATGAATATTTTCGTGACTTAAAAACATTTCGATAACTGGAAGTATATTACTACAAGCAACGATTGCAAAAATAAAGGTCGTGTAGGGACTTTTAAGCCGGATAAAGGATGTTGGTGTACATATACGTGAGCATATACATATACGGTTGGTACAGCTAACCTGCAATATAAAGAGGGAAGCAAGCCTACTCTTTAGAAAATTTCAATATTCTTCGGCTAATCGTTTTTGAGTTATGCGAGATACATACACACATATATTATATCTACATACATACAGAGAACACGAAAAAATCCCTTTTGAATGCATTATAAAATATACTATGAAAAGGAAGAAGTCTTTATTCTGTCCGTATGAGATCTCGCACAAAAATCATCCAAATGGATTCAGATATGGACAAAATGGATATTTCCACTGAAATGTGATACTTGAAAATTTTCGTAATTATAATACTTCCTTTATATTGTAAAATGCAGTAATAAAATATTACCTAAATGGGAAATCTTAAAAAGATGAGAATTAGTACCAGAATTTCACAGCTATACTTTTAAGAAGTGGTCGTAAAAAAAAGTGGTTCGCTGAGAACTTCGTTCTAAAAGTTCAAGCAATAACTAAAACATTTTCGAATAAATTGTGTGTGAAAACTGTATGTCCCGTCGTTCAAAAGTAGTGGACTGTAAATTCACTTGATGTTTCCTCAGTGTAGAACCCAAGAAACCTCAGAGTCATAATGTTGACCGAAACTACTTTATTGGCTTTCAAACATTAAGTTGGCTGAGGAACGGCGAAGAACACTTTGAAATATCCGACTTCAGTAGCGGCTCACCAATTAAACTCAGGAGAACCTCTGCTTAGTTGAAACTCACCGCAACTTAAAAGCTCTAAACCCGAGCTTTACGATCCTAACAAATTTATGTCTTCGCCTCTCCTCGGTACAAAGAGAGAAATACAATTTGCGTAACATAGAACTAAAATATTTAATATTTTGCGGCGCACTGTACGTTAACCCTCCAGGCGGCAAGGCCTGAAGTTCGAATATGGCGGCAAGGCCTGGAGTTCGGATATGCGTTCGAAAATAATGGCTCTCATAGCGGCAAGGCAGCATATATGCGTCCAAATATTTTGGTCCTCATGGCGGCAAGGCAGCATATATACGTAAACCTAAATTTTGGCACGAAACGGCAAAGCAGCATATATACGGCCTGTCTCAGAATGCCCTCCCCTCACTGCTCTTAATGTAAATTGACAGGTGATAATTTTTGTCTGCGGGAGGTAATTGAGGATAGGAAACTATCTATTCGCTAGGGACAAATGGGTTTTATCGTTAGGTTTTGAATAACAGTTCGAAATAAATAGCTCATTCAAAACTTACAGCTGTTCCAGCTGTTCTGTGCTTATACCAGCTATAGTAAACTTAAATGTTTATATATAAATGTAAAGAGAATTTTCATTTTCCAGCCTAATTATTCTCCAAATTTTAGATACAGTTTGGCAAAATGTAATTGGAATTAAAATTAAAATTGCAAGAAACTGCAACAATATTTTGAAATATGTGATTTCAATTATATTGCAATTGTAATTAGCTTCGCAATTACAATTAGAAAGTAAGTACTTTTTAAATGCAACAATAATGTATGTAATTGCATTTTAATTCTTAAGTCTTACAATTACAATGCAATGATAATCACAAACATTATAATTATATAATCTAATTACAATTAAAAATTTTATTGCATCTAATCACAAGTACGGTAATATAGCTAATTACAACGTAATTTTAACTGCAAATGCAGTTGGTAATTATAACTACTTAATTAGGAAAGTAATTGTCTCTGATAATTTGAATTACTTAACATGTTGAAATTATGATCATAATTGTAATTCTAAGTGTAGTATGCAATTGTAATAAAATTATGCAATTACTAAGTAGTTATAGTTAAAAAGTAGCTGTTTTTTTAATTACAATTACAATTTACGTAATTTCATTTAAATTACAATTACTCTATACTTGTGATATCCAATTTCATATTCAATGCAACTGCAATCATATAATCTAATTACAATTACACTGTCATTGTAACTCCAGTAAGTAATTATAATAATGTAATTAGGATAGCAATTGTTTCTGATAAAAGCAATTACGTAGCCCAGGAAAATCATGATCTTAATTGCAAATGTAATTGCAGAATGCAATTGAAAACATATAGTAATTGGAATAATATTATGCAATTATCTTGTAATTACAATGTAACAATTTTTAATTACACATACAATTTACTCAAATGCATTTTAATTATAATTGCATTTTAATTGTGAAATCTAATTGAATAAATAGTATAACTGTAATTATACAATCTAATAAAAATTACAATGCAATTGTAATGACCTCTTAATTAAAATTGCGCAGCAGATGATTGTAACTATTTAATCAGAAAAACAACTGCACCTTATAATTTCAGTGACACAGGCTAAGGAAATCGTGATAATATTTGAAAATTACAGTGAATAATATTATATTCGAAATGTTTCTGCATTTTGGATAATGAGATTTTAAATAATACAACGGGATAAGCACCTATAAGAAAAATATTAATATTTTCTGTCATGTCTTCTGAATCATCTTACATATATCGTAGTTTGTGGTACCAGCATAAATAGGAGTTTATTTAAAAGAAATATTTTATATAGACCGAAATGCCCATAACGTTAGTAAGCAAATATGTATGTTTATGATCTTCAATATACATGTGAACTTAAATTACAAGATTAAGGGAAAGCAAGCAAAGAGTTTATGCCAGTGCAAAGGGATGTTTTCGCAAAGGATTTGTTACGGGACGCTTGTCTTGTTTACATTACACAAGAAATAAATCATAAAAATTACATTTATCCTTTTCTTTTCAGAAAGGTTTGGTTTGGTTTATTTAATTATGGCAAAGCACACTAGGGCTATCTGCCTATGAGGAGGGATGCCTTCGTGGAGGACTTTCTAAGGGAAACTGGCTCGTATACACGTTACACATGGGGAAAACCACGAAAACACCCATGCAGCCAGCCCGTTCGCGAGATTCGAACCTCGGACCGAACTACCAGTGTTCAGCGACTTTACCGCTCGGCCGCTGGTGGGTCTCTTTTCAGAAAGAAGATCATTAAGGACTAAACTAAGCCTCATAATTTTATCCAACCTATTGCTTTAGCTGGTAAAAAAGGATTCTGATCAGCAATCAGTATGCTTAATTGCTGTGTGTATTAGACATTTTACTAAATCCATTTATTATGAATTACCGCCCAGACAGTAAAGCGGTTCGTGACTCTGGTTGCCGTACCGAAGAGCCTGGGTTCGAATCCCGGATAGGGCATGAATGTAATTTCTTCGTCCTCTTCATAGGTGGCAACGGTGGTCCACGTATTATTTCCCTCCTTAATAACATGACCGGCCTTAGTAGTGATCAATGTCTATAAACGGCTACTACCTGCCATTGGAAAAAAAAATTTACGAATTGGTCTTTTATTCAACATAACACACATTTTCCATAAATAGTTAAAATGCATTATTCAGTTACAAGTACTTGCATGAACTATTTTCCATCATTGTTTCACGTAAGAACAAATAAAAGTACAATTTTCTTATGCACCTGTGATTGTCATATTATTTGGATTACGGTAAAGACTGCAAAGATGCTTCTGTGGAGAACTTTCTAAGGAAAACAAGCTCATGTTCACATCACCCGTTAATAAAAGCAGAAAAAGATCTTTACTTAATTAAATGCAACGAAACGTTTAAGAAGAATGATGTACTCATAGAGAACTTTCTAAAATAAAATGATTTGTATTCATGTTACACATAAGGAAATCCACGGAGCTATCTAAACATTTAGATTGTTTGCCAAAATGGGCATCCGATTTGAACTAGTAGTTTTCAAAAGACGACTTATTACTCTGCTGAGCGAAAAATCTAATTGCTTTTGAAGTTATATTGTAATTCGAACAATCATTGTATTACAATTATTATTATTATTTTTTCCCCAATGGCAGATTGTGAACAGTTACAGTGCAACACAGTCCATTAGTCTATACAAGGCCAGAAGTTGCAGTCACTTTATTATGGAGGCATCTAATATGTGGGATCATCGCCTCCTATGAAAGGACGAACAGTTAAAGCCATGCCTTCTCCGGGATTCGAACCCAGGCCCTTCGGTATCGCAGTCAGGCTTCCCTAACCACTATACCACCTGGGCGGCACAATTACAATTATAACTGCATTAGTTGTAGTTTTAACTACAATGAATTACCAGCTTTTCTCAGTCAATAACAGATAGCTTAAACTTTAAAGATAAATGGAAGGTCTTATAATTTGTCGAATGGTAATATTCTAAGAAAGTGTAGTCTCCAGGATGGTCGAAGTTTAATTACAGTCTTACATTTCGCATACTCGCAGCACTTGCCCAAAGGCTGTTCCAAGATTATTTCTGTTCACCTCATCCATTAATTTTGGAGCAGAATCATGTCTAGAGACATTTTTTTCTGAGGACAGTATTTTATATAAGAGAAAAAAAAATAATAATAATGCGTCTCCCTCAAGGTGCAGGAAACAACAAGTACTGATAAATTTAATTGAAATTACAATTATAATTTTAGTTAATACAAATACAATGTTACTTTAACGGTTAGAAATGCATTATAGTTCTAATGGCAAAAATATCAAATGAGTGTTATAGATTAGTATACTTATCACAATATTAAACTTTTAATGCCGTTTTATTTTATTTAGCTTATCACAATATTGAGCCTTTTAATACCGTCGGTACTGAAAAAATGTTTTACTACTGTCATGAAATGTATATTCGATAATAGTTTCTCATTGATGTTTTTCTTATATATTTTTCTGCATAATTCATAAATGTTTGCAATGGAAATAATTCTGAGGCTTTTATAATACTTCTAAATTTTCATGAAATAAAGTTCCATTAAAGTTTACTTGAAGGAGACTCTCAGTGCAAGAACTCGAAAAGGAGTTATGCTACATTTACATATTATGAAACGGTTGAATGTACGGTATTTACTTGTAACAGCGGTGCTCAATATATCGCGTTTTCTAAAAGAATGCATATGTTGCCTAAAATCGAATTTAAATCACTATAATCAGAATAATTGGCTAAAGTATTAAATTGTAATTTTTACAGCATCAATCGAATTAGTGGATTTTATTGAAGATAAAAATGTGTTGATATTGACAAGCTATATTAGTTTTTGTACTATAATGAATGCTAGCTAGTAGCTATATGAATATAATGAATGTACTATAATGAATGCTACCTAGTAGATACTCTAGTTAATAGCTAGAGTAAAACTCAGGATATGGTAACATTAAATAAATAAATAAATAAAATTAAAAAAAAAAAAGAAGAAGAAGAAGAAGCAGAAAACGAAAGCGAAAAGGAACTGAATACATTCGGAAAGAGAAGGCTTACTATGGTGAAACATTAGAAACGTGTAGACAAAGTGTTAATACTATATGTGAGAAAATACTAAGGACAAATTGAAATACATCATAGCTACCTTTGGTGCTTTCTATATTATTTGTATCAATATTAATATAAGTACCGAAAAATACTTAAAAAATAGGTATTTTCGAAACTTTAAAGGAACAAAATTGCAGTCTGAAAATTTATAGCAGCGGAACTTTTGAAGTAATTTCATGCCTTCTGAAGGTCGCCATGAACATAACAATTTATAACTGTCAGCTTTTACAACTAGGAATCAGATAAACTCTATTGTCTGGTAAACCGGACTGTCTAGTAATGTTTTCGGTACTGTCTAGTTTCCGGGAATGGCGATGTATGCAAGCTTTTTCCTCTTTCTGCCCTAAGAATAAACAGCTCATAGGGGAATTCTGAGAAATATATAACCCTTTCATATATGTACTCATACCCTGATATTCACAATAGCGTTTCTGTATTTAGATAGCTTTGAGCATGCAAATTCAGTAAAAATCAGAAAACAAGTACCATACTTATAACAAAGCAGGTTATCTCAGTAAATGAAGGGAATTAAGTACCGGCGATGGCAAGATTTTCCCATGGATTGAAGACTAAGTAATTTACTCCTTTCAGAAAATTTTCTCGGAAAGCAAATCATCACTTACGGATAGAAGAATGTTCTAAGAACTACGGGACAAATTTATAATGGGAATAAAAGAATGAAAGAAATCGGAAACTCTTTTCTAGTAATCATTTTACTCCTGGAAAGTCGGTTTCAGTATCACCTTTTTAAGGAAATGACACATGAAATGGATTTCAGAAACTGAATCTCGAAATCATCAATAACTATCCAATATTGTGCATTTGTAAATATTTATTTAATTTGCATTTCAACCAAATGTTGAAAACAAAGCGGTAAAAAATATCCTTACAAAAGGAAAAAAAAAAAGATTCCCATTTTTTTACAGTGATATTCCATTAAATTATATCAGAAAATCATATCACTGATGGATGCAATAAATACTAATTTCAGACATGTTCCCTGTTTATGTTGTTAACTCTCTTTTGCAACTGAACACTGGTAGTTTTGCCTAAGTTTGAATTCCGGCGAATGCGTTCCTTGCTTGGTATTTTGGTGAATTTAGGTTGAATATATCAAACCAGTTTCCCTGAAAAAGTCATCTACAAACGCATCCTTTTCCTCAAGCAGGTGCCCATCGTATGCTGCCTGACGAATGTGCAAGAATTTTTCTTCTTTTACACAGCTTTCATAATCATATATTACTCACCAGCGGCCGAGCGGTAAGGACGCTGAACACTGGTAGTTCGGTCTGAGTTTCGAATCCCGCGAACGGGCTGGCTGCATGGTCGTTTTCGTGGTTTTCCCCATGTGTAACGTGTATACGAGCCAGTTTCCCTTAGAAAGTCCTCCACGAAAGCATCTCTCCATTTAGGCAGATAACCCTCGTGTGCTTTGCCTTGAATAGCACCATACCAACAATACCTTAATCACATATTTATATTATTAAACATTTTTAATTTGCAAAACTATAAGTTATGGAAAACTCAATGACATATTTATTTAGATAAATAAAAAGATAAAAATTAAATGCGTCATCGACATCATTTTGTTAGTAATATCATTATATAATCTATTGTACTTTTTTTTTTTTTTTTTTTTAGTGTACTGGGGAATTAAAGAAAATTTCTCAAAAGTATCATCATGTTTTCGTAAACTGATATATAGTGTTAAATTATTATATTAAATTTCAGTTTATTATAGCAGAAATCGTAAATAGCTGCATTATGTATAGCTCTTGCTTCGCTGAGCTTTCAGAAGTTAATCTGCGTCCATCCGCATAATCGAGGAGCAGGTCGATTTGTTTCTCAGTGCAATCGCTGTGGGATCTTAATTCTACTGACCGATGTTCTATAAATTTAAAATATTTTGCCCTGCCTAAATTCTGTAGCTCTCTACATTCTAAAACTTTTGCCGTTGTCAAGTGCCAAATTCTTAAAATTTCGCCATCCCTAAATTTTCTTGTTCGATGCCTCTTTAAATTCTAAGAATTTTTCAGCCATTAATCTGCCTCCTGGCCAGACGTGTTTTTCAATGCCACATATGTCAGTGAAAAAGTTGAAAAATCGGAATTTTAAAAGCAAACTTCCTACTTTTCATCAAATAAATTTTATCGAGTAGCAGTGCTATGGAAGCATTAAAACATTTATGTAATAAATACACAAATACTTCAGAAACATTTTTTTCTCTCTACTGAAGAAAGGCCTGTCTCTGACTACCTGCGAATTTGATTAAGTTTTATCCAAAATCTACGTCAAAGCGTTTCTTTTTGGCCTAATATTAAATTTTACATTGGCATGTTCCTGTCCCTGCTTGATGTTGACAAGATTTATTCAAAACTTACTGTTCTTATTTTTTATTTTAAAACAAACAATTTAAATGGAAATACTCAGCTTGCTTTTATTTATTTAAATAGTAACATTTGATAATGTGAATTGAGATCAAGAAGTAATTTGCGTATTTGAACCCAAAAAAATGTTAAACACCAATTTTGAAGCTTTTGTTTTGGTTTGCTTTATTTTTCCTTCAAAGCACGCGAGAGCTATCTGCCTAAAGGGAGGAATGCCTCCGTGGAGGACATTCTAAGAAAAACTTACTCGCGCCCACATTATGCACAGAGAAAACCACAAAAATTCCACTTTGAAAGGTAAAAGTGTCTAATTTTTTAGAGCGAGATTTTCCTAACAATGAATTTTAGCAATTTAATACAAGTGCTATATTTAATTAAGAATTAAAACAATGTTCTTTTGTGATTAACGTAAGGTAACTCTTTCTGTCAAAAATAATCATATGAAAATGCACCGAATTTCAGTACCATGTAATTTAGTTCGGAAACTGAGAGGTATCTGTGACATCTTGTCTATATGTAGAAAATTCTTAATAAGGTTATTATGACTGAAATTTGTTTCAAAATATTCAATCAACCAATAAATGCGATGAAGGTAAACTCCCCTTTTATAAATATGAAACAAGATAAACGAAATAAATTTGTGGTAAAATGAATTACAAACATTATGTCGAAATGACTGACACTGAGCATGTGTTTGTTATTTTAATAGTAATTTAATTATCAATTACATGTAGCTTTCAATAGGAATTAGGTATTTTAAGCCTTTTATAAATTTTTTCTTAGCGTTAAAGCTCGATAACATGAATCAAAAGCAGAAAATTAGTTAAACTACACTGTCTCACTAGTCGTAAGATTATATTACTGAAATATGCATATAAAAACAAATTAACATTTTATAAACGTACATTAAAATACCGAAACGCAATAAAAATCAATAACATTTATACTTAAAAAGCAACAAAGCCGGGCTCATGTGAATCACTAGAAGAGACGCCAAATTGGCTACACGAATTCGAAAATTACTTTAATTATTAGAGGAAATAGGCTTCGTCAAACTTAAATCAATAAAACAAACCAAAAAAATTGCAAGAAAACCTGGAAATTAATGCAATATGCATTTCAGTGTTATTTCTTATTTATCAAAAACGAATATTTAACGTTTTCATTTGAAAATTATAAATAATTGGCTACATTATTTCTCTGAATTTATAAAACTACGATTAAAAAATACTTTAAGAATTATGGTATAATTATGCTATAAGAGTTATGACATTTTGATTTAATACAATTACTTTTGCTTAATACAAGTGTAGCTATTTTTATATTTATATGGATGCGCATTGACCTTTCTGCCTCAGGTGAAAATTTATCTTGGCACGGCTCTGATAAGCAATTAAGATTAGAAATATGCACAAAATTAGTAACAAGGCAATACAAAACTTCCTTTTCTGTTTTGGATTTCCAGAAAAAAATATCTTTTTTCGTCTAACCAAAGCATGGACACAAAACGTGTTCCTTCCTCCGTAAGGGCAAAAGCAGCCCATCTGCTTACTCGCCTCTAGGCGGTAATCAAAGGACAGTAGGAAACCATCACTTAAGTGAAACGACTTGTTGATCGCCCTACAAGAAGGGGGGAAGAAAATCTAACAAAGGCCGTTTTCAAGACAATTTTGGTTCACACTAAATGAAAAAAAAATTGTAAACATGGTTAATTTTTACTGCAGTTTTCGAGACGTAAATAGATTTGAATGCGAGCCGCCCGGTGGGTTAAAGTCGGAATTTCAGCAAGAAACGTTGTATTCAGTCTATTTAGTCCTAAATAAGTATACAGGTAAAATGTTGTAAAAATTGCACTTACCGTTTTAATTCTGTGGGTGTTCCACGAGGTGGAACACTGCACCGCCAGAGCTTTTAAAAGTGCGACTAAGCGAGCATTGCAGTGAAGCACGAAAATGAGTATAAGCGTTTGCATAAGAATGAAAAACTCTGTATTATGGCTGTATACATGGTTTCCTGGATATACACAATATTCTTGAATATATACGGATAAATGAGATACATATCTATATACACAAGTCCTATATACAAAAATGTTTATAAATTTTCCTATTTCTTAGCTTCGTGAAATTGTTCAAAGCAAGTCACATCTTTTTGATGGAAGCACAAACCAACTAAGATTAAAATAATTAACTACGATTAATATTAACAAAAAAGAAAAATAAGCTTATAATATATAGATACACGAAAAATATCTACACAATTATTGAAAATAAACGGGAATGAGACTAAAAAGACAGCAAAAAATTCGCATAGGTCTAAGTAAAGATGAGTCAAGCTACTAATGAAATTACCGCCTAAAAACAACATCCAAAAATATCGAGATGCCAATATTAATGCTTTCATAACACAAAAACCACCTCGCCCCTCAATGCTGCTTGGTTTGAATTCATTCCCTCCCCAAAAAAAATCAACGGAAACAGAAAACGAAAACAACGGATGTTCTCTCCTAAGAGCACAGATGTTCTGATTAGTAAGAGCATGAGATTGCTAAAGGCGCAGTGTTCCCGCTAATGGAACACCTGGTTTTATTCAATGATTCTGCGTATGATTTTTGTATGAAAGATTAAAAAAATAATTTGGAATACAGCCAGCAAAATTATGCCTATTTTTTCTCCAAATAAAATTTTTATATCATTAAAAAAATAGAGAAAATTACTTGAAAAAAATGGATTTTAATAACACATAATAAATTAAAGTTATGTGTCTCCTTGTGATATGCTGCTATCTACGGTTTAAAAAGAAAAGTTCAAAGTATATTATAAAAGCATTTTTATCTATTTACGGTTGAATTTAGAGGCTTTCGAAGCGATTCAATTTGGGTGTTCCATGTAGTGGCACACTGAGACACAAAAGCTTAACCATATTTTAGAATCATTTATAAAAATATATAAATGTAAAGTTAAATATAAAATATTTGTTTCAAAGCGATCGTTGACGATTCCATATCTCTTTAGTCTTCCGTTGATACGGTCATCTTAGAGAGACATAGGAAAAACCTATATTTACTTATTTTCTCAGAAACATCGGTCATCTTAGGATGGTAATCAACAAGAGGATTTATTGTACCTATATTTTCTTTTTGTAAAATTCTGCGTTTACATTTTCTAGATCTATATTTAAATTTGATCTTTCTCAAAAAAATAGTGTGAAAATGAATGCATTTCCGTTAATAATCTATTCCGTTAATAACTCTATCTGGCTGCAGTGGTCCAGAGGTAAAGTCGTTGAACGCTGGTAGCTAGACCCAGCACAAAAACACGCTGCTTGAGAATTTTGTGGTTTTTCTACTGTGTAATGTGCGTACGAAACTTTTCCTGAGAAAGTCCTCCCCAAACGCTTCCCTCCCCTTAGGAAAAGAGCACTAACGTGCTCTTCCAATAATCCAATAAATATAAATACGGTACTGAAATACTACGTAGTTCATCCTGACTTGTGTCATCACAACTAACGAATCGCAACATGCAAAGGATACTTATATAAAAGGATTACTTTGAAGAAGCTGAAGGAAAAAGAACAAAAGAAGTCTTAATTTTATTCAAAGAACATAATATTAGAAATTTCAGACATGCATAAAACTTTTAAATACATTTAATCTAAAGTAAATGCTCCTTTTCACTTTTTTAATTTTTTAAAAATATATTGTTCATGAAGAACTGCCAATACAACTTTACGAAATGACTTAATTAAATAATAACGTTTAATAGTTAAGTAAATAAATTTAAAATTCTCTTAAAATAAAAAATAAAAAACTGCGTAGTACTCCCATACGTATCATTAATTTTCTACTTCCTTTCAACTTTTCAATGCAAGAGTTCCTTCTTGGATTTTTAGCAAAAAATTATTAATGAAAGGAAATATATGAAATATAGAGGTAAAAATATTCCTCATTCTTACTCGCACCTAGAATTCATTACTCGAATACGCACCAGCACCTTAAAAGTAGAAAAGATATATCTGCAGAATAATCGTCATGCGATTGTTTTATTTACTCTCTTTTATAGGAATATATTTTCCACGACGATATTTTTAAACTGCGAAGTTTTGGGACCGCTTTCTGTTCTTCGTCGATGTTTTGTACCACGATTGTTTTCTTCGATGATGTTTTAGACTCACGATATGTTTTCCTGCCTTCTTTTCTCCCACATGTTTTCTACAACGAAGTTTCCGTCATACGTTGTTTTCTCCGCTACGTTTTCGTCCGCGATGTCTTCGTCGGACCTCCTAGAATTCACTCGCAAGCAAGCGAAGTAATCGTTCCATTTAGACTCTTGTCCTTCCACAAAATAATACCTGGCCCATTATGGATTTATGCAAATGTACAGAGACGTATAAGATTATGGGGTTCATTTAAAAATGACTTTTCAGTCCACTTTCATATTAGTTTAATTTTTTTTTTTTTAATTAAAAGAAACACAACAAGTTCCCCATGTACCACATAGTATCACATGGGGCTTACAGAAGTAAGTAAGAAACACAATATAAACTAAACAGAAGAGAAAATTGAAATAAAATTAAGGATGATTACACAGTTTTACAATGAATTGACAAAAAGTGTTAAAAGCACTTCTCTCGGAAATAAATTGGTAAAACTCTGGAGGCCAGTTAATATTAAAATTTTTCAGTCCCAGTTTCAAGACTTTTCAGTTCTTTTTGAATCTCGATAATGATATTATTAGAAGAAGAAATACATTTTAAGATCTCCAAGGATGAAAGGGAATCAGTACAAATGAGATAGTCTGAAACAGCACTGTTTTGTTTAGAGACCCATTTGACGGCGAAGTTTAAGCACAAAAGTTCAGCTATGAAAACGGTACATTCATCTCTGATTCTAAATTGGAAATGCTCAAATTCAAGACCATTTTTAAAGACAACAAATGCGAGACCAACCTTGCCATCAATTTTGCTGCCATCAGTACAGCACGTTACAGGCGAATCATCTACGATTTTATTGCTAAACTGAATAAAATTAACAGCATTTCTTTCTGAAGAATGAGGGAGATCAGATAGAGGTAATATACAATCATACTGAGAGACAGTAGAAGCAGAAATATTTTCCTTATAAGCAATAGAATGAAGAATGGCAATGTCAATCGGAGGAAAGCCAGAAATTGCATAAACAGACTCATAGCTTACGGTCCGATATTCACATATGACCCGCAGAAGTATCCGCCTTTGAACACGTCGTAAATATCTGTAATTTATCTTCTTCTTAAGCGATATACCCCAGACTCTAGAGCCATACATAATGAAGGGGGCAATTCCTTGTTTATAGATGAGCGAATGAACGTTGTAATTAATACCGTATGTTTTGCGTGCAATATGACTTAATGCACGCTGTAATTTATCACATTTCTCTGATACATAAGTTAAGTGTTGTTTCCAAGAAAATTTACAGTCAAGAAAAACCCCAAGATATTTCATTTGCTTTACCACAGTCAAAGGGGTGCCATCGAGAGATAACTGAAATGCATCATAACAGATGTTTCGCTTTTCAATAATCATAACCCTCGTTTTATCAGGATTCAAATCTAATTTAAAACCTTTTGACCAGTTGGAGGCGAAATTTAAAGTCTCTTGTGCCTGTAAAAAAGTAGCAGAAAGGTCCCTACTCTGGAAGCAAAACAAAACATCATCCGCAAAGGCTATAGTATCACAACAAGCAAGATTTTCCAGTTTTAATAGAAGATCATTAATAATAATATTCCAAAACGTAGGTCCTGAAACATATTAGTTTGATTACCATTAAAAACGAACATGAGAAAGGTGTCTAAAAATTTGCGTCTTATAATTAGGAATTTTTGAATAAGATTACAATCAAATTTTTTTTTTCTTATGGTTGGCACTTGCCTATGTCGGCATCGTCCTGCCCTAAGGCCAGATCGGTAGTCTCTTTATCATGGAGGCGCCTAGTAGGCGGGCCATCATTGCCTCCTATGAAGGGACAGAGAATTTTACATCCATGCCTTCTCCGGGATTCGAACCCGAGCCCTTCGGTATCGCACTCAGTTTTCCCTAACCACTATAACGCTAAAAAAGGCTTGCAGCTATAGATTTGATTTTATTCTTGACTTATCATTATAGTCGTTAGAATATTTTATTCTCATAATTAAATATTGTTTTTTTTTTTTGGCTTGTACAACGATGGTTCAAATTTTAGTGTTTTTCCAGCATCAAAGCGGTGCGCACATTGATTACAGACATGTTGTTTAAAAAAATAAAATTTACAAAAAAAAAATGCAGATCAATTTTTTAACAGTGGGAATCAATTTTTCGTAACTATTTCAGTAGTGTCAGTTAGGTCAGACTTGTAGAGATTAATATTAAAATATTAAAACTGAGACTCGGTCTTTCAGAAACCCTCACAAGTACTTTCTCTCTTTCCATAACAATGTATGTTATTGTCGTTATGATTGATCAATACCAGTATTGATCACCGATAATTTTTAAGAAAATCTGTGACAACTCTTTACCGACTTTTAAACAAAGGAATGAAGCTTATACAGGGTGAGCTGTCAAGTACTTCAGAAACTGTGTTCTTAAACGTTTAAAAATATTTCATATCTTTTAATGAAATACATCTGACACTGAAGCATGTCTCCATTCGATGAAGCCACCGATGCTTGAAATTATATTCACAGTTTCAGCATGTTTATAAAAAAAATTTTAACCAATGTGCTACTCACTAGTTTTCTCATATACTCCTGCGCTTTATGTACTTTAAAATTACAAACGGCTGCAACTGTGTCTCTGTTCACCTTGTTTATTTAATCAAACTACTTTGTCTTTAACTGACAGAGTGTTGGCTTTATAGTAATATACATGTAGTAATATCACAGTATATATATAGTAATATATATAGTAATATAATATAGTAATATCACACTTCTGCTTCTTTGTTTTGTGTTTAAAATGTTTCTTCAGTTTTATTTGGACCGTAAACGCTTCAAGAAAGTAATTCAGAAATCTGATTTAGAATGTGCGTGTTGATGATTGACTGATTCAGATGCTTGATTATTTTCTGATTAGATCCTATTTGCGTCTGCAAGAAGTGCCAATAATTAGGTAATAAATCTATGCAGACTTTTCGTCAGAACTCGTTGATATGCAAGTAAATAAAATGCTTACACAAATGAATAAAATACTCCTCATATTACCATTTCGACGTTTCATATACAGATAATTTGACTAAAACCTGATAATAATTTATATTTTCTCTCTCATTGTAATGTTTCTTTATACTTTTATAAACGTTCTTCCAAATAAATGTTTCCACAAAATTATTACAATAGGTTCTCAAGCATTACCCTCTTAACCTTCTAAAACCGGGCCGAAATTCTCATATTATAGCTTTCAGACCAGCGCGATCCGAAACAGTTTTGCCCTCTCTTTGACATTTTCCTAATGAGAAAAGTCGTTAGTTCCCCTCCATGGATGAAGTAAAATTTACATGTTTGTCGGACGCCTACGTCCCATAGTAGAGGAGTTGCTAGATTTGCAATTTTTTCGATGATTATTTTGCTTTCATATTTAAATGAAAGCAAAATTCTAAATAAATAGTGCATAAATAAATGTGCAGTACTGGATGCATATCCAGTGCACACTTTATTTAGAACAAAACGTATGCAATGTTTATATTTCATTCATTATTTCTAATCAATCTCGTAAATAATTTGTGAATTTTTTAACTTTGTTTTCACTCTTCATTTATATTCGCGTATTTTCGTATTAGAAATTAGAAAGCGAGAACAAAATTTAACAAAATATAGTAAATACAGACTAGATCTGTAAGTCTGCAGGCCGGAATGCGATTTAGAATAACATATTTTCATTAATAAAATAATGGTAATGACTAATTTAATGAAATAATAATAATAATATTTATTACCATTAGATGATTAGAATGAGATACAATACAATTAGATTTTGAGATAAACTTACAGCAATAATAAAGCTTTACATAACAATAACAGAGATTTAAATCTGCTTTTTTCGATAATTTTGTTATTATAATATAAAAATCAAAATCCGAGATACATTGGTTGCGTTTAATAATTAATTTTAACAAATATTACATTGGAGTATCAGGCAAAGAAGGTATATCTTTAACGAGAATTTTTCTTTGTAAAATTAGCTTTTGTTTATGTTAGCCGAGAATAAAATTCGTGACTTATACATGCAATCATCAAAAGAATTTTGAGAACAGTTTTAAATGTTCATGAAGAATTAATTATACGTCAATTTCTTTCCATAGGTAGAAATTTCGTCTAAAACTATCGTTATGTCCAAAAGTTGAAGTCTATTTCATTTTCAACGAATATTCTATTTGCACATAATATATTTTCTAATTTATTTTAGAAAGAGTAATCTTTCACGTTTTCAAAAGAATAAGGAAATACTGGGTGTTGATACCATGTAGTAAATTTGTTTTTTATATTTCTTCCAGTAATGAAAACGATTACCCTGCAATATTTTGAAAGCAAAATTAAGAAAAGCGTTTACGCCAAATTTTGCATAAAGTATCTTCTCGTGTATATTTTTATTTAAAGTGTGGAATTTTCTCTTTGAAAATATCAAAAATCATGAAGAGCAAAATTAATTCATGAGAAATAACTTTGAAATGCAATAATTCCATTGTAATATGACATAGTGGATAAAAGTGCAATACAGTTTATTTATTCACAAATAATCCCCCTCATATGCGTAATTTATGTACTGTCGATTGAGAAATATAGGTTAGTAAATTAAACCGGTTAATTCAATACTTTTCCTTTATCAATATTTTTACCTGCTCTTCAGTAAAGCGGTAAAGGTGGATGAACACTTATAGCTCGCTTGGATTTGAATCCCGGATAAATAGTTGGATTCATGGATTTTGTGTAACGTAAATGCAAGCGAGCTTCTCTTAGAAAGTCCTCCGCGAAGACATAACTCCCCTTATACAGGTAATCGTTGGGTGCTTTGATGTAATTCAGTAAGCGAACAAATTAATCCAATCAATACCGAAGAACGGGTTGATTACATGTGGAGTCTTCCACCAGGAATGTAAATGCGAGCAATTTTCTCTTAAAAAGGTTTACACGAAAGCATCCATTCCCTTAAGCAGATAGCGTTCGCGTGCTTTTCCGTAATCCAATCCTAATTTTCATACATTTAGTAGTAAGTTGACATACACCTTATTACAGACAAAATAACAACTGTTTTAAGATATTTTTTATCAACTTGTCTGAATTCTCTCTATCTCTTGAAGAGTATAAGAATTTCAGCAAGTAAAACTGGCCAAAATTTTATAACATTTAACTGATGTTTCGATTCAGTTTAGAAGTAACGCGAGCTTTACTGATATTTAAATATTTTTTTGGCAGATCTCATCCTAAAAGAGGGTGTAAAGATAAATTGATTTTATTTAATTTACAATCAATGAAAATCATTGAAAGCAATCACTGAATGAATGAAAATCAGAAAAACCATTATGCATACAATTGTCTCTTATTTATCTCCTGATAAATCAGACAAAATTGCCTGCATAATAGAAACACTTTGAAAGAGTTGACAGTTCTTAAGGGTTTTATGCACTCCATAGAACAATGTCAAAATAAAATCTTATTATTCATAAGTATCAAAAGGAAGTAAACGAGTAAACGATAAAAACGGTTTTACCTTTTACCTAAATCTAAAATATTAATCTATTCTTATTTGTTATGATTAAAGAACATTAAATATGGTAAGCTTAAAGAGCGTGCAAATTCGTTGACGTTTTAATCATAGCAAAAGTCAGTACTAAAAAAAATAGCATTAAAATTATGAGACAGATTGAGAAAGAGATGGCCTCTATTTAATTTTCAAGTATATTGGCGCGAGACGAAACCTGCGGTTTTTGCCAAAATGTAGCTAAACTGATAAGAAGAGGGAAATAATGCGTAGCCAGCGGCTACTCTGAGCAGCGACAATGGACCACCCAAAGATCTACAGATAGGCGATTCTCTAAAATTGGGAGGGCATGGATGGTACGACAGTTGTACCAATGCCGGCGTCTGAGAAAGTCATTCTCCTTGTACAACTGCTGTACCAGCCGGCTTCGAAAGGTTAATCGCATTTACGTTTACTCGGCTGGAGAACTCAGTAAAGGACTTCTTACCACAATGCCCACAGTTGGATAATCTTCGGTTTCTGGCAAGTACTATCTTAGCTGGTAAAACGCAGCAGACCAACAATAAAGTGCTATTCACATTCAATGTTCCCATGTTTAGCTATTGTCTATTTTGCCTTTCTGCTCACTTTTCGAATATTTGATTTTGAGTGAAACGATCGTTAAGATAGTAGGTGCTTTGAAATTTATAATCATTCATCCTTTGGTATTTAATTAGGAAAATTCTCATCGGAAGACTCAGTGTGAAAGTAATTCAGCTAACAGGGAAGTACTGCTATATGCAGTAGAATTACATTTGCATAAAGGTATAAAACCGGCCCTTTAAAAGAGCTTCAACGTTTTCATATGAACGTGTATTTCTGTTGAAATTCAACTAGTTGCAAAA
Source organism: Stegodyphus dumicola (assembly GCF_044657685.1). NCBI lineage: Eukaryota > Metazoa > Arthropoda > Arachnida > Araneae > Eresidae > Stegodyphus > Stegodyphus dumicola. The sequence goes on from NC_140776.1 coordinate 139,113,673, forward strand.
GCACAAATCTTCATAATTTATTTTGAGATGGTGGAAAAACAGCGCTGATGTGTTATCAAGCTAAAAAAAAAAAAAAGAAGGGAGGACTGTGCTATATCTCCCGTTCTACTGGGCCGATTGACAAAATTCAAACTGCGTTTTTCATGTCTCGAAAGCGCGACTTAGGAATATATTAGATTTATACATAGCACTATTCTAACATAGGCATCTAACATAGGCATGTGTTGAAATCTTACTCCAGCTTTGGATTAGCGTGAAAAGTGATTGTTTACAAGCTCTTTTGCGATTTCTAAATTTCTTTTGACTTTTTTGAAGGTGTTTTTATTATAACATTGCAGTTTTTGTTTAGTATTTTTATCACCCGATAATTATGGAAAATTGTGAGGAAGATGTAAAAAATAAAATATCTTATATTCTTCGACCAAAGAAAAGAAAGTTCCAGGGAAATCAGCATAATGATACAATGAATAAGAAGTGTGGTGTCAGTTCTTCGTTTAAAAAATTAAATAGTGACACTGTTTTGCCACCAAGAGACAAAGATAACATTAGAGCCTAATTTTAGTGGTTATAGACTATTTGATTTGGATATCCTATTTCAATTTATTGAAAATAATTTATGTTGTAAAATTTGTATGAATTATTTCATCATGGATTAAGATCAAAATTTGAGTTACTATGCTCAAAGTGTTCATGTAAAAGATCTTTCAGAAACTCTAATATGATGGGTGTCCGAAAAAATATATCAGAGCTAAACAGAAGATTTACGTATGCAATGCGAATTCTTGGTCAAGGGAAAGCTGCTATGCAGAAATTCTGCTGCGTTATGGATCTCCCTCCTGTGATTGCACATCGTTCTTTCAAATTCGTCGTTAAATGTGACTGTAAGTGGAGACGGTGCGTGGAAGACTCGAGGACATACGTCTTTGGTTGGAGTCTGTTCCGTAATAGGGTCAGAAAGCAACACAGTAATCGATACAGAAATACTGTCTTTATATTGCAAAGGTTGCGAGTCATTTCTAGGAAATGGCGTAAGTGAACACAAGGCCTGTTTAGAGAATCATGCTGGTTCTTCAGGAAAAATGGAAATGAATGGAAAGATAAACAATTTTTCATGTTCCATGGAAAAAAGAGGTGTAAAATATACTTCTTATATTGGTGACGGTATCAGGTTCAATGTTCTGTCTTACTTTCTTCGAGAACATGCAAGGACCTGACTCGGAACAGAGAGCTTACTAAAGCTATGTTCAATAACTGTGGGAAGTAGACAGGATACACAAGAAGGGTATACAAAACCCTTTGTTTTTCTCTCTTTACAATAATTTCCGTACTTCGGATTACAAAGACCCACTACTTGTGGTCTAAATTTAAGAATATAAAAATATTTAATTAAACTCTAACTTAACTTTGGAATAACAAACGTGAAAGATTGGCCTTATATTAACAGGAAGCCGTATGTAGTACAGAGAACTGTTAACACTACAATACGTTTAAAAATTATCACGAGGATTAAACCTCTGGCCTGGAAGGCAACCAGCAACTGAGTAAAATTTCTAAGGTAAGAGGCCTGCTTCGACTAACTCCATCCTCTCTCTCGCTTGGCAAAAAGCCACAACTTAAGTACTTGGCGTTCGCCAGACAAATTTTGCATAAATAAGTTAACGCTTTTAATTCTGGCCGGAAGTAGAAAATAAGAAGTGATAGTAAAGATTTAAAATAAAATAAACGTAAGTAAAACTTAAGATCCTTACATACTTCCCGCCAGAGTTAATTAGTTTTAAACTGAGGTCTAAAACGACCTTGTTCAAAACTTTTAGCTCTAGAATCTAACGCGAGGCCAATCTTTTACAAACATTTCTCACTAGAAAGTAGAAATTAAAAAAAAAGAAAGAAATTTGTTTTTACAATAGCAGCTCCAAGGACACGCAATTTTTCATCTGTACTGCATCTAAACAGGAGCTTTTATTCAAATCTGGTTCCTTCCAGAGATCTGGAAGGAAAACTAGTTTAATGAAATGTTACACAATGAAATGGCAAGTAACATGCATATTTATATTTCTCTTAACATTCTTATTTCATTCATGACTAATTTAATTATCTCTCCCCGTGATCTCTGACATGTGTTGTAAAAGAACACCAAACACGAATGTGTTTATGTATACGTGTTCAACACTTCCTCCTACAGTCAAAACACTAACGTGTTAAAAATTCAACATACCAAGACCTCGTAACACACCCTAACTTCAACTCTAAACCCTGAGGTACTATTCTGAAAGTGGCTAACTCTGAAGTGTAGCGTCAGAGAGCCTAACTACATTCATTCAACCTTTAACACATATTCACCATGATTTGGTCTTTTTACAGTCACACGAATAAAAAAAAAATTAACATTACTTTCACTTTTACCATATCACGGTATTTCTTAACATTTAAAATAACAGTTCACGTTGTATATAAGAACATATTAACATGCCGTTAATTTTACGCATTTGAAAACATACATTAGTAGTACATTGTTAACTTCTATTCTTTTCAAATCAAGTGGCAATTCTTCTACATTGAAATACTACATTTCAAAAAGTCTTTCAGACTAAAATTTCTTTCTTGCCAGAATGTTTTAAATAAAATTTATACAATAACTTTTACAATATTAATGTCTTTACATATTCCTATTATACATCAACTTTAGTTTTACGCGCGAGTAATTGAAAAACATAATACCAAAATCGGTAACAACTCATTTCTCGCCTTTTTGGCGATAAAGGTAGACCTCGCATGACGTAAAACTTCTTGAAATCTGCCACTTGCAGTAAGAATGAAAGATTAACTTAAGTTTGCAAAGTAACATAAAATTTTACTTATCTTTGTTATATTCGGACATTCTTTTCTGAGCCATGTCCTGGAAGGTAGCACAGATTCTCGTTTGGTTTATCCTCCTTCTTGTGCGGGCTCGCCCTTCAGTTCCTTCCTCTAGAAGCTTTGTTTTTTCTCCCGTTCGGTCACCCTTGAATACCTTCTTTTTCGCCTCTGCCTGTGGTCTTGGCCGTTTGATGGCAGCTGGTCTTGGCGGAACCGGGAGACTTCTTTCGCGTTCCTGCTTGGACCTCGTTGCTGACTGTTCAAATTTTCCTTGTAACTTTTCCTCCGCCGCTGGTGGCCCTTCCGCAGTTCGGCGACATTTGCTGCGGAGAGTCCTGTCGGATGACTAGATCTTCCGTTTTAGAGCCGGATTATAGTTGCCGTCATTTCCCCTGGCTCTCTTTGCATACGTCGTCCTTCTCCCTTCTTCATTCTTCATTCTGGGAGTGTTCGTGAGCACTCTTTTCTGGACGGTGGAACGGCTTCTTTCTCTTAATTGCTTGCCCTTGTACTTGTCGTTGTTCCACCTCTGGAGCATGTGCCCGCCGTGTCTGCCGTGCCGGATCCTGACAAAAGATCTGTAAATGTTTGCATTTTATTACTATCATAGTAGGGTTTGAATTGATCAATGTTTGCGGAGCAGGTTTCAACATTCCTGGCTTTTAACATTACTACAGCGTGAGTTATTTTTTTTATGACATATGGTCCTTCAAATCGTGGAAAAAATTTGGCAGTTTTATCTTCTGGTGCTGAAGAAAGTGAATGCTTAATTTTTAACACTTCATCCCCTACTTTATAAGTTACTCCCTGTCGTTTCAAGTCATAATACAGCTTTTGTTTTCTCTGTGCTACTTCAATATTCTTTTTTGCTTCTTTAATTAGTTTTTCTATATTACCCATTTTAAATTCTGGGGCTCTTTGTTGCACATAAAACAATTTATCTAACGGCGTTATAATCTTTCTGCCTAAAAATAACTCAGCAGGAGTTGTATCATGTTTTGCGGTCCTAAGGGCGAAAGCAAATTCATTGACATAGTTATCCCAGCTTTAATGAAAATTGTTAACATAACTACGGATAATTTTCACTATATTTCTATTCACCCGTTCCGCAATATTTGATTGCGGCCGATACGGGACCATTTTTAAATGACGTATGCCCAATTTTTGGCACATGTCTTCAAATACATTACTTACAAATTGAGGACCATTATCGGATATAAATTTTAGGGGCGCTCCGTATTTTAAAATATATTTATTTAAAATAGAATCAGTAACTAATTTCGCGGAGGCTCGTTTTAAGGGAAGAATTTCGGTCCACTTACTAAAATGATCAACCATAACAAGGAGATAGCGAATTTTATTTAACTGACTTTTTGGGAAAGGGCCCAATAAATCGATGCCAATTATTTCATTTGGAAATTCCGATTTAATACTATTTAAAAACCCGGCCGGGCGGAAATTAATATAATTAACTGCTTCACATGTTGGGCAGGACTGGACATACGCCGTTGTTAACTTTTGCAGTTCAGGAAAATAGACTGCCTCGCGTACGCGTTGGATAGGTTTTCGAATACCAGCATGAGAAGCTAAAGGGCTGTCATGGAGCTCGTGCACGATATTTAATCTAAGACTAGCTGGGATAACAGGTCGAAATTCGTTGTTGGAATTCGTAGTTTTTGTATAAAATAATAGACCATTTATTAGTTCGTAATGGGCCGCCCTATTTCTTATCCCCACATTATCTTGGTGGCTAAAATTTTCAGGATCCTTTAAATAATCATAAATATTTTTAAATTCAGGATCCTTACTCAGTTCGGTTATTACAGTTTCTCGGGAATTTATTGTACATGCTGTGAGCATTGCCACCTTTACAGTATTACCTTCTTCATCTATTTTAATTCTGGATAGGACATCTGCTACGATATTTTCCTTTCCGGGGGTATGCTTGATTACCAGATTATATTCTTGTAGCTTGAGTGCCCATCTTATTAACCTTGGGGATAAGCTTTTCCCTGAGTACAATCTAGTTACCGCCGCATGATCAGAGTACACTGTTATTGGCGCCTTTCCAAAATAGACTCGGAACTTTTGCACTACTAACAGAACTGCAAGTGCCTCTCTCTCGGTCGCGGAATAGTTTCTTTGTGTTTGACTTAAAGTTCGGCTAAAAAATGCCACGGGCTGCTGATTTTGCGAAAGTAGCGCTCCTACCGCATAATCCGAAGCATCCGCTGAAATTTCTAAATTCTCATCCTTTTCAGAAAATTTCAACCCAGGGGCTTGCGTTAATGCTTGTTTTAATTTTTCGAAAGCACTATTGGCTTCGGCCGTCCACGAGAATCTTGCCTTTTTCCTTTTTAATTTTAACAATGGTTCAGCAATAGCTGCAAAATCTTTTATAAAGGACCTATAATATGAACAAAGTCCTAGAAAAGAAGAGAGCTTCTTCGCCGTGTTTGGAGTCGGATACTTTTGTACAGCGATTATTTTTGATTCGTCTGTCTCTATTCCTTTCTGAGATATTTTGTAACCTAAATATTTTAACCCTCTGAGCGTTATGACCGGGTTTAGGCGGTCAAGACGGCCTACCTCGAAAGCGTTACGGACGCTTCTAGGCGGTCACTGGAAAAGTGTTCGAAAGCGTTACTGACGGTTCTAGGCGGTCAGTGGTGAAGACCTCGAAAGCGTTGTGACCGCCTTAAAGCGGCCGTGCAGATGTGTCCTGCCCCCCTTATTTCTGGAACCCTGGAGATCTCTAAATGACAGTTCTCAGTAGGAGGCAAAGAGGGTTGCTCTTTTTCGTTTTAGACAGATATGTTTAATCGCCAAGAAAACGCTTGAGCATGTAGTGGTTTATAAAAACAAACAAACGTGGACATTCTTTGCGAAATAAAAAAGTAGCATGTAAGCATCTTTTTTCAATACTCTCTTTAAACAGATAACATTTTCATAAAATATCCTTTAGTTTTTAAATTGAATGTTCAGAAACATGCAAAATGCTCGTGAATTCAATTAAAAAATAGCATTAGGAAATATTTAAACAAATTTACTTATATATAGATACATAATTAAAACCGATAAGTTATAAATTTTAATTATTCGAGCGAAACGAAGCGCATTTAATTACTGCATTTAATATGAATTATATATAATTACATGTAAAGAATAACATAATTAAGCAATAATTCAAATAAAAATTAGCCATCAACAGTAATTTATAATAAGCGTATTTTGAACGGGTTTATGAAGCATAATCTAATTTGATAGAAAAAATAATAACGGCGAATTATTTATTCATTTTGGAACAATATTCGTGGCTTATACTGGTTTGATGAAGTTCTGTTCAAATTCATTTAAAATATTCCAAATATTTTTATGTACATTGATTTCAATGCGATTTTTATTAGAAAAAAATTCAATGAGTTTGATTTTCTTACATAATTGTAATTACATTGTTCAACGCAAAATAACTACAAGCAGAAAGGCAAAGGTGTGTTAAAATTTCTGTATTTTGCTATATAAATTATTAAAATAACCAACCTACAGCCTAACAACTGAATGTCCGAAATATAACACACAACTTTTCTAAAAGTAACAAATTTCAGTTAAAAAAACCGCAATAAATAAATAAAACGAAATACTATTAAGAAAAGAAGCACGAAAATTTATTTTTTTATATTTACTTACTTTATTTTTAGTTCAAAGGGGCAATTTGCCCTGAAGGACTTTCAATTTCGCTTTGGCATTTTTCATTGAAAACTATAAACGGCGAATCACTTTTCAAATTGTTGCCACTAAATATTATCGCTCTGTATTATACTTAAAGAAATTAAATATTGAAGAATTTGCATGAATGTACGCATGTTTCTCGCATTGTGATAAAACAACGGTACCTAGAGCTATCCAAATTTAAATAACGTAATCTTCCATACAATATGGGCATGTGGAAGCCCTAATTTGAATTTGAAATTTGCTTTATTATCGATTTCATATTTTATAACTCTTCAACGAATTTTTGATTAGAAAACTATACGATTTCAAAGCGACTAATGTCAACACCGTACGAAAAAAATCCTATTTTTATCTCCAGCGCGAGAGGCTCTAAGATACGGTCATTTAAAAATAATTTTGAGCTATTGCTGTTGAACTGAACTTTATGGTTTGAGTACGTAGAACATGATATTTAATGAGGTAACACACAAAACGTTAAAAACGCTCCTTTGGACGTAGTTTAAAATCTGAAAGCTTTCATATTTTTATTTATTAGTCCAAAGGGACGTAGTAGTATTTAAAACAATAGTCCGTGAGAGACTATTGTTTTAAATACTAATACAGTTTTCGTTTTTGCGATTTTACGTTGAATCACTAGAAACGGCGAATCACTTTTCAGACTGTTGCCACCAAATGTTATTAGTCCCGCATTACGTTTGAAGTAATTAAATAATGAAAATCTGCGTAAATGTATGTATATTTCTCGCATTGTGATAAAAAAAAAAGGTTTGAAAAAAGGCCATCCAAGTTTGAATGACGTAATCCTCCTACGAATATGGGCTTGTGGAAGACCAAATTTGAAATTTGGAATTTGTTTTATTATCTATTTCATATTTCGTGAAACTTTAACGAATGTTTGAGTAACAATCTCAAAGATTTCAAACCAAGCAATAGCAACACTCTACAGGGGTGGAAACCTTTTTATCTCTAGCGCGCGGAATTGTGTACCGGAAATTCTAAATATATGCTCATTTTAAAATTATCGACATTGCTATTGAATTGAATTTTATGGTGTAAGTGCAAAGAACATTGTATTTAATAAATAAAGGTAGCACACAAAACGTTAAAGAAATGTCCTTTTGGACGTTTTTTTTTTTTTTTAATTTTTTTACTTTTATTGTTTTTTTTGAATATATGTTGTTGGCGATGACGCAGTAGTCGTGTATAATCTGAATATATAATAATTATTTGAATATATAATAATTATTTTTTATTTGAAATGCATAGAATTCTCTAAAATAGTAGCATTCTTAGATTGAATATTGTCTAAGCAGGTGCAATGATATTTTAACTTCATTACCATATCAAATACAGTTTCTTTTTAATTTAAAAACTTCAGTCTGAAGCACCTTTTTGAATCATAGTATGAGTTTTAATAAAATTTGTAGTAGTACGAATTTTTAAAAGTATTTAGAATTACTGAAATAAAAAAAAGCTAACCTTTTTAGAATTTCTTTATCAAAGTATTACATCTTAGGCCAGCAAGACTTGATTAGTAAAATCTGGGAAAGGATCTATGATTGTTTAGTAAGAAGTAAAAAAAAAGTACTCTAGGTCTAAGCAGTAAAAAAAAAGCTTGTGCCTCTATAGAAAATTGTCACGTATGTTAGAAAAGATTTTGCAAGACATTAATATTTTAGCTTAAACATGGTTTTTTTTTTTTTAATTTAGTCTCTTGTTTTGGAGATGGTGTTCAAGCATTTTACCATAATTTTATTTTCACATGTGCAGAATTTTTATATTTTTTATTGATTGCTGTATTTTTAACTTCCATAGCATAAATTAAAGAAATACACATAGCAACTTCAGCCATAAACAGATGACTTAAGAGAAATTTGTTTTGACATATTATGTGAAAGATTAAATAAATATTAAAGGCTTTTGCATTTATATTTATTTACATGACATGACAGTAATGTAATGACATGTTACATGACAGTAATTAGAAAACAATAACTGTAGATGCGCAAAAAACCTGTACTTATAACCTTCTGCATTTTTAAAGAAAGTACAAAATAGTTCAGAATAGCAGATGGCTTTCAGATCATTCAGTAATGTCATCGTAAGTATATTCTCTTCACGTTTCGGAAGAACTGCAGTAGTTCAGATTTGTCGTAAAAGGCTAATTACACGCCTGGGGATTGGCATACTTAGGGAACGGAAAAACAAGCTTTGAAACATACTCATACAAAAGTCCTACCTTTTCTTCGACAGATAAATGACAGATGTGATATTTGAACACATGGTTTCAATCAGTTGTTTCCTTCTAACAAAGCGTCTTGCGCGGCTAGCAGGATCCTAGCAAAGTCTTGTATGGTGTCGTGTATTTAATTATGGCAAAGCACATTAGGGCTATCTGCCTAAGGGGAGGGATGCCTTCGTGGAGGTCTTTCTAAGGGAAACTGGCTCGTATACACGTTACACATGGGGAAAACCACGAAAACGCCCATGCAGCCAGCCCGTTCGCGGGATTCGAACCTCGGACCGAACTACCAGCGTTCAGCGACTTTACCGCTCGGCCGCTGGTGGGCCGCAAAGTCTTGTAATAGTCTCTTGTTTTAAATATGCTGTGTTCGAACTCAGACTCAAAGACAGATTTTAAAGACATTTAAAGATTTTATTAATATTTTCTTTTACATTCGGCGACTCAATATTTATTAAAATAAACACATAAATAAACTTGCATAGCAGATCAAAATTATGTTGCTGTGGAAATGTTTCATCAACAGTTATTAGTAGTTATAACAGGATAACTAAATAAGCCCATTTCGAAATATGGATGATATTGCATTCATTATTTTTAATCTGAAACAATATCATGTTGTTATTACTAGATAAAATGGCTTAAAATAAGCTGACACATTATAAGAAAAATTTTTTTAATGAAAATTGGATTCACTTTCTTTCACATAATTTATGACCAGTTCTTCCAAAATATTTTAAAGCTTACTTTACTATATAATAGAAATGTCTCCACGTTCGTTGTTTTCAGTTAGTTAGCAATTTTAATTGGGGCTGTTATATAAGAAGGCTATTTATCGTTGTTGTTGTGTTACAGTATTTATTTTATTGTATAATGCAAATTTTGATCAATTGGTTAATTTTATAATGTATAGAGGAACTTCAAAAAGAAAAAAAGTAATTTCCACCGTTATAATATGTCCTTAAATGGTTCCCCCAATAAAAACATAGTTAACTAAGTAGTATACTACATTATATTAATTAATTTACTAACCAAATAGCAAAAACATTTCAAATTCGAAATCCATCTTTTTACTAAGTACTTTTTGCAAAGTAACAAAAATTCTAATCCCTTTGCTGTTTAAGATTATTTCTCACATAGTTTCACAAATAAACTCACAAAATAAAGAACGCTTTTTTAAATTTTTAATTTGCAGTATGTTAGATGCTTTATTGAAGAATTTGATTCTGATTTTCATTTTATCCAAGATTGCCATTATTTTTTCCTGATGAGCAACTTGTTAATTATTAGTCCAATGTAGAGTCCTCCTTCTGTTTTCTCATAAAATCGCCTTTGTAAATTTAGAGTTTAATTTAGCAAAACGTTTTCCACCTAAGTGCTAAAATGTCTTCGTAAAGGATTCCCTAAAGAAATCTGCCTTGTATTTATGTTGCATTTAGGGATATTTTCAAAAACACACGCTGCCGATTGTTATTTTTAATAGGTAAACAAACGAAATATATTTTTAAGAAAGAATATAACTTAACTGCAGCGCTATATCTTATTCCTAGATAGCGAAGCTTGATTACAAACTCAATTTTTAAAATACATTTAATTCCCTTTATGCTTTAAAAAATGCCTTGTCTGGTAATTGTAAATGCATAAATCACTTGTTTTTTAAAACTAAGTAATTCACTCTAAGTTGAATAATTACAAATAGCATAATATGAACGATTAATGAAGCTAGAACCGCCAGTTTATTCTTATGTAATTAATAAAAATTTCATTGTTTCGGCATCCTAGTATCTTTCTTCTTCCATACTAAAGCTCACATAGAAAATAATCATATTTCTTTCAATTACCATCCCTCAGTCGAAACTGATGAATAAGAGTTTTCACGCATAACAAAGGTGTTTACTGGGTATTTGGATAGAAAAAAAAGTTCTCGAAAAATCTGAGTTGTTAATATATTTTTGGATAACATCCTGAGTGGAATTCATTAATAATAATAAAGCCATGAAACAGGTAAACTCAAAACGTCCTTGGAAGGATCAAAATCATGATCGATTCAGTTATTTAAATAACGCAAAGCTGCGAGGGCTACCTGCCTATGAGGAAGGATGCCTTCGTGGAGGACATTCTGAGAGAAACTAGCATATTATACAGGGGGGAAAACCACAAGAACCAAACATGCAGCCGGTCAGTTCGCTTGTGATCGAACCCAAAACAGGTCGAACTGCCAGTATTCAGAGGTGTATCTTAACCACTGATGAGGCTTGGATCACAATCATGAATCTTCAAAATTATTCATCTAGACGACCTGTCAATTTACCTTACAAGGGCACACACCCCCCAAAAAAAGATCATTCCTTATATTCTCCTCCCTTAAGGACCGGGATTCGAACCACAGATCTTCCAATTTTACTAGCTGGATCTGCTACTACTTGCACCACCACAGGACGCAAGGTAAACCAGTAAGTCTTTATAAATGTACTAGCACGACAGCATTAATTATATGAATTGTTGGGCATTTTAACTTCGAAAATTAGATAGAATAGTATTTGAAAATGAATATTATGTTCAATTATTTTTAAGTTTGTTTGTAAACTGATCGTTGCCTTTCCAATTCAAAAAATTTCGAATCATATGTAGATGCTAGATATATCATTAAAACATTTACTTGATTTGGCCACCCACTTAACTTACACGTTGACCATTTAAATAGAGCACTACCAATTGGCACATTCGCATCTCTTTTCTGTTTCGCATCTCTTTCTCGGAAACAAATCTACCTCTGTAGTAGATTAATGTATAGGTAGCAGACATTGTGTCCCTGTCAGCCGAGCGGTAAAGTCGCTGAATAGTCGCACAATACCGAGTTCTGACTTAAGTTCGATTCTAGGAGAACGGGCTGGCTGCATGGGCGTTTTCATAGTTTTCCGCATATATAACATATATACGAGCAGTTTTTTTAAAAAGTCCTGGGGCCCACCAGCGGCCGAGCGATAAAGTCGCTGAACAACACTGGTAGTTCGGTCCAAGGTTCGAATCCCGCAAACGGGCTGGCTGCATGGCTGTTTTCGTGGTTTTCTCCATGTGTAACGTGTATACGAGCCAGTTTCTCTTAGAAAGTCCTCCACGAAGCCATCCTTTCCCTTAGGCAGATAGCCCTCGAGGCTTTGCCGTAATTAAATAACCTAACATTTAAAAAGTCCTCCACGAAGAGACCCTCCTCTTACACAGACAGCTCTAGCATGCTTTGATGTAGTCAAATAAGCCAAAACATTCTGTTGGCGAAAAAGCAAGATTGCATTTATAGTGAATAATTTCTAATGCAAAAGTTATACTTGTTACTAAGGAAAGAATTTATTTTTGTGTAAAATTCAGATTGCCTGAATTTTAACAATTCTCAGAAACGAAACAGAAATAACAAGAAACTAAAAAAATATTTATAATTAATTAGGATATATAAACGATGTAATCATTAAGCATATTTTTAGTAAGAAAGAATATTTTGTAATAAATAAATGAAAAATATATTTAATATTAAAGAATCCTCTATATATCTCTACAAAGTATAAAAATTACAAATATTTTTCAAGGTGCATGTGTATATGTACCTGATAAAAAGATTTACATTGTTTATTATTCTAGCGATATTTTTAACCAGATGCATATTTTCCGTGAGGCATTTTCCGGAGATTTTTTTCACCGATATACATTTTCAGGATATTTTCTTGGCATTCGTTTTACTCAAGTGGTTAGATTAAAGTGTTATTTTGTATGCTGTGAAACCTAACTAGAATTTATTTTCATTCCATAGTTGGTTCACATAAATTTTCGATTTCATGTAATATTCAGTTTCATAATGGCATTTTGAGATTTACTATACTTTTCAGTTTTTATTTATTAAATGTCGTCTACAACTACTTTCAATAAAATACTGATATATAATAGGGAAATATAACATACACGCGCACTCATGCTCACAAACATACATCACCATATGTATACACAGTGTTTTGTTCTGTGTGTTTACATATATATATATAGTTTACATACAAAACCGTTTTAATAATTCCTACGAAAAATGTGATAAATTTTCACAAAATAAACTGCGTGTGCTTTCTATAGTTTAACATAGATGAAGATTTTAAAGTCTGAATTTAAATAATGATATTGTGTTTATATGTACTGTAATTACTGATGAAAGGATGTTTCTGAATTTAAAGCCAGGGTAGCTTAAATTACTAACAGACGGCAAATACACAACTTGAAATCAGAGTCTTTGGAAGAAGCAATAAATTTAGAATTTACGGCAGCTCCATTTCTCGTCATAGTTAACAAAAGGAACAAACTGAGAAAGATCAGAATTATAGATTGTCCTTGCACAAAGGTAATGGTCTCCCATACAAAGTAGAAAATGTACAAAGGTAAGCTTTTAGTTCAGTAGCCCCTGGAGGTATATTTACGTTGAAGTCAACTTGAAGATTCCGCTATTAGGTGTTTTCTTTGAAAAGGGTAATATCTTTTTCAGCACATAACCAGAAATAAGAGTTTATGTTTTCATTACTTAATCTTCAAAGCTGTATAATTTAGAACATCTGCTCGGAAAACTGTTAACTTATTTTTCATCATTTATGAAAAGAATACACACCTGCGTAAATGTCTTGGAGAAATAATATCGTTAACAATTTTGCTACAAAGAATTTTTTTTTTTTTTGGTTTCTATTAACATTTCGATAATGCACGTAGTATATAAATACTTGCATTGTAACTCTTATATAGTTAATTACAAGGAAATTGCATTGTAACTCAAACTATAAAATTCAGTTCAACAGCAATATCTCAAATTACATATCTTTAGAATTTCCGATACAGAGCCTCGCGCTGGAGATAATTTTTTTTCCCTGTACAGTGTTGCTATTGCTCGCTTTAAAATCGTTTCGTTTTTTTAATCAAAAATTCGTTGAAGGGTTACAAAATCTGAAATCTATAATAAAATAAATTTCAAATTCAAATTAGGGCTTCCACGTGCCCATATTCTATGGAAAATTATGTTATTCAAATTTGGGTGGCTCTAGGTACCGTTGTTTTATCACAATGCGAGAAACATACGTACATTATTGAGATTCTTCATTATTTAATTTCTTTAAATATAAGACAGGGCGATAATACATGGTGGCAACGATTTCAAAAGTGATTCAGCCTCTTAGCAAAATGCCAAAACCAAACTAATAGTCCTTCAGAGCCAACCTGTACTTTTGGAGTTAAAAAAAAAAAAAAAAAACGACCGAATGGATGTAAAATGCACAATTTAAGGGAAATTTCCTTGCGTGACAAGGTATTTCAGATTACCTCAACTTAAAGGTAATAATTTTATCAGATTTTAAATAATGAGAAAAGGGAATTTAGACTCCCAGGTATATGATATACCGATGAGACAAATAATATGTACGTATGTCCGATCTGTAACAGAACTGCTTAGGCAAATATTAAGTTGCATTATACATAAAGTTTTGCTTAATTTAATAACATATATAGTGAGACATCAGATAAATAAACAGCTAATGAGCAATATATCAAACAACTAAGCAGTGAAGAAAATCACGTCATATCATATGCTCCTTTTTTAGAAGGTGGCTGAAAAACCGGCAAAAATATTTTGTAATTATGTTATTACATTAAAATTGCATAATTGAAACGGCGATAACCGAAGAATCGAATTATCGCAGTTAATTTTATATACAGTTTTAATTTAGCTGTATTAAAATTTTTAATACTTATAAATTTCATTACATTATAAGGTATTTCTCCCGCCTTCGTGGTGTGGTGGTCTGCACGCTCAGCGCGTAATTGAGAGGTCCGGGGTTCGATTCAAGGCAAAGGCGTTGCATATTTTTCATCACTCCTGCTTTCCAAAAATTACCTAATTTCTTTACAGTGGCGCCCGAACTAAAAGGGTGTTGGATGATGATTCTCCTTCCCCTGGATTAGGCGACCTAAAAACCCAGTTGCCAAATTCCACCTTCTTGGTATGCCTTCGTGGTGTGGTAGTCTGCACACTCAGCGCATAATTGAAAGGTCCATGGTTCGCTTCCCGGCATTGCTTATTTTTCATTTTTTCTGCTTCCAAAATACCTAATGTCTCTAGAACGTAAAAAATAACAAAAACTGTGTTTATAATTTCTCATTCATGAATAAGTTTTTTGATAAAATTATTCAAGCTAATTTGTTTTAAGTGCATTCTGCACTCTGATTTATCCCAGTTTGGAAAATGTGTCTAGAAGCAAAATATTGTTTGCATTTTATTCTCCTTCAAAAAAAGTTTCAACACTTCAAATGTATTTGCTGCCTTTTTTTATGTCATACTTTCACTGTGTATGTATATCGTACTTCCTCAGAACGATATATGTATATAAAGGACTGTCGTACTTCGTCGACACTTTACACTTTTACATCGCACTTTATCGGAAGCTCATTTGATTTAACTGTAAGCGATGAAAAATACTAAAGTTATCTGCCTAAAGAGCGTAATGCTTTCGTGTAGGATTCTGTAAGGAAACCTACCTCACATTTGTACTCCCTATGGAGAAATCCACAAATGCAGCCAGGCATTTGCCATGATTCTGGCCCAGGTTGAAAACTCAAATTCTTTGGGCTTATCCAATCGGCCACCAGAAGGCCCAGTTTTATAGAAAATTACTTGAATCAAGTCATTGAGAATTTAGTAATTTGTTGTTACTTAGTATCTGCTAAATAACTTAAAGATGACATAGATTTAAAATTCTAACATAGTACAGCGGTAATATCTCTGAACACTAGTACTTCGAGCCAGTGTCTAGTTCTGGCGAACAGGCTGACTCCATGGAGGCTTTCATGGTTTTCCTTATGTGTTAACGTCAGTGCCAACCAGTTTTCCTTAAGCAGTTCTCCACGAAAGCATGCCTTCATTAGGCAGATATTATTTACGAATACTTGTTTTAACGCAATCAAATAAATAAAACTAAACTTAAAACACTTATGTGTTTTTGCCACCTTTTAAAGGACGTTTTACACACAACATCCTCCTGTAACAGCAATGAGATAATTAATAATGTAAAAAATCTGATGCGGACACCACATGACTTCCTTGTACGACAAATAAATGAAACGCAATTTTTGCTAAACTTCATTTAAACCTATTTCGTTTGAAAATGAGATATGATCTTCCATTTCAAAATGCCCCTTTGGCACTGCCGAAAGCAATAAAAATGGGAGGTGCACAATTAGATGTTATACAGATGCCCCATACAGAAACTTTCAACATTCTACGGTTAACCGTTTTTGAGTTATGCGATATACATGCATACATACGTACAGACATACGTCGCGCTAAAACTAGTCATAAGTCCCAAACATAAAATTTCAACATTTTATGTTAAGTTATGCGTCATACGTACGTGTAAACGTCATGATGGAACTATTCAAAATGGAAATTTCCTATGAAATATGAAAATCGAAATGTTTCGCGATTACAATACTTTATTTATTTCTCACAAGTCAAAACGGTGTCATAAATAACTAACTACTAATAAATTTATGATGCAATCTAAAGAATCATTTAAATCTAACACTTTAAACTGAAATAAACTTATAATATTTGAAAATTAAATATAAACATAATACTAAAATAAGTTGCGAATAATTTGTATTCGAAAAATTGGAACACGAGAGAAAAAAATTCTCACAAATTCCCTTTGTATATTAAAAAGTATTTCCTCAGAAAATAAGGATAAAAAGAATGCAAGATTAATTTTTCACCATTATCGAAGCAATTCCTTAAAGAAACTGAAAATTTAAAGCATTTTACGTAGTTTCTCTTACTGATGTATATTGACTAACTTTCTGTATTCGGCACACATCTTGATTTAAGGTACGAGTAATATATAGCATATGTGTTAGTGTGCAAATTATAAAGTAGCCAAACAGGAGATAAAATACTATTTTAGCAACAAGTCTCGTGACGAAGATACCATAGGGAGAAAAACTAATTTCACTCGCTAAATTCAACGGAGGGGAGAATTAGCTTAATTATATCCACATGGTAAGGGGGGCCCGCTTTTGAAGCAGTTTGAGTAAAAATGCTTGCCGCTTTTGCGACAGTCCTGGTAAGAAAACACGATTATTTTTACGTCGTTTTCTGAAAAAACCCGTAACGCTCGGGGGGTTAATTCAGGGGCTGCAAATTTGCACTTTTCGACATTAACTTTTAGACCGGCCTCATTTAATAAAGAAAACACCTGTCTTAAATCCTGTACATGTTGGTCGAGATTATCACTAGTAACAATGATATCCTCTAAATAGATAAATGTGGACTTTCCATGAACAGGCCTTAACACAATGTCCATACATCGCTGAAATGTTGCCAGTGCCCCTGAAAGGCGAAACGGCATACGCAGAAATGCATAAGTGCCAGACTTGGTTATAAATGCAGTCTTAGGCACGTCCTCAGGCCTAACCCCTATTTCAAAATAACCAGTCGTTAAGTCTAAAGTCGTCATATATTTGGTGGATGTTATGTTCCTTAGAATTTCTTCAATAATAGGTAACGGATATACCGGATATTTAGTTATGGAGTTTAATTTACGGTAGTCAATTGCGAATCTCCACCTTTTTGGATGTGTCAATGGATAGTCATTATTTTTCTTACATAAAACCACCGGGCTAGCATAACTACTTGAGATGGGCGTTATGATCTTTTAACGTAGCATATCGGTGATATGCCATTCTATAATTTTTTCCTTATTCTTATCATACCGGTATGCTTTGTGGCGAACTGGCATTGAATCTCCGGTGTCAATACTATGGTTAGTAACCTGAGTAAATCCTGGAATATCACTAAATAACGAAGCAAATTCACTTACCACTTGTCGGATTCTTCGTTGCTCTTCATTAGGCAGGTGGTCAAGGTTTAACATCGGCGGTTCAGCCTTTTCTTCACGAACTGGTTTCATTGTCATCTTAAGGGACGCTTCATTAAAATCTAGCGTTGCTTGTGCCTCTGAAAGAAAATCTATTCCTAAGATAATATGTGCTTGCAGATTCTTTACTATGAAAAACATAACCTTTACTTGTTCGTCCTTGATACGGACATACAGCGGTAATTTACCTATACAATTACATCTTTCCCCTTGCGCAGCTAACACTGTCGTATTATCCGAATTATATATACGATATTTACGAAAATACTTCCTAAAAAAATCTTCTGCCACACAGGAACACTGCGCGCCTGTATCCAGGAGTGCGGTGGCTGGGATATTATTCACCAACACTTCAATCTTCGGAAGAGTCAAATTTTGACCATTACTGTATTTAACTTGAAGGAAGAGGGGTTTTCGTGGCCTTCGGATTTCCGCACCCTCCCGTCAGCAGAAATCCGTTTTAGTTTAAATTATTTTTCATTTTCGTGCTTTCCTTCTATTTCCACTGGCCTTGAGACTTTTTTCCTGGATTGCTATTGAACTGTCGACGTTCGCCGGCTGTTTTCGTATGCTCGGGTTTCCTTGCCCACTGATTCGTTTCGCTTCCGTAGCCGTGTGCTTGAGTTTGCTCTAGTCATGGTGCACCAAATTGGTTTCGCTGTTGATATTGGCGTCTTCTTTCAATGTCCGCCGTTCTTCTACTTTCAAACTGGATTGCTAGCTCAAATAACTTTTCCAGTGTAGTCGGATTTCTTAATTCAATAAAGTCTTGCACTTGGGGCAGTAACCTCGGCAAAATTACTTGAATTATCTCAGGATCCGGACGGTTTCCATACAAGATTTTGAAGACGTGAATTTTTCTTAAAATACAGCTTGAGAGATTTTAGATTCTTTGCTGATATATGCTGAAAAGTTCCGTTTCTAATTACGCACGATCCCTTACGACAGGGAAGGCTTTTACTAGGGCAGTCTTGAAATTCTCGTAAGTATAGGTGGGACTTCCTGCTTGACCCAAGAGACTTCTGCCTATACATTTGAACCATTTAAGCGCTTGGCCCCTCAAAGCGCTGGTAGCTAAGGTAACTTTTTGAAATTCGTGCACGGGGTAGAGCATGAAGTGGTCATCCAATTTTTCCAAAACACTGATTAAGGGTGAGTTTCCATTAAATGTTGCTTCTGGTTTCATCGAAGCGCGCATGGTCTGGACGATCTAACCAAATCTTTCCAGGGCGGCAGCTGGCATTTCTGGATTCTGAGCCGCTTCTGCTGGCAGCACAGGTTCTTCTTGAAACTCGGCCATGGTTATTCTTCTTCGTTGGGCGCCGCTATCAGGTTTAATGTTCCGTCTTACTTTCTTCGGGAATATGCAAGGACCTGACTCGGAACAGAGAGCTTACTAAAGCTATGTTCAATAACTGTGGGAAGTAGACAGCATACACAAGAAAGGTATACAAAATTCTTTATTTTTCTCTCTTTACAATAATTTCCGTACTTCGGAATACAAAGACCCACTACTTGTGGTCTAAACGTAAGAATATAAAAATATTTAACTAAACTCTAACTTAACTTTGGAATAATAAACGTGGAAGATTGGCCTTATATTAACAGGAAGCCGTATGTAGTACAGAGAACTGTTAACTCTACAATACGTTTAAAAATTATCACGAGGATTAAACCTCTGGCCTGGAAGGCAACCAGCAACTGAGTAAAGCTTCTAAGGTAAGCGGCCTGCTTCGACTAACTCCTTCCTCTCTCTCGCTTGGCAAAAAGCCACATCTTAAGTACTTGGCGTTCGCCACACAAATTTTGCATAAATAAGTTAACGCTTTTAATTCTGGCCGGAAGTAGAAAATAAGAAGTGATAGTAAAGATTTATAACGTTGCGCGCCTCTAACTTGCACGCAACCAAGAGGTGACTGTGAAAGCTTGTATAAAAGATAGAGCTTTGTGAAGGGTTTAAGTCCCTTTTTATTCAACGTAATAAAATTAGAATTGCGTCCTCTTGACGCTTACAGACTGTGCCAACTTGGCAGTCAAATAAAAATAATAACCTGAAAATAAAGTAAAGACAAGATTCTAACTACGAGGCTCTCTAAAATAACTAACTCACCGCGTTTTACAATACCGCTGCTAATTCAGCAGACTTGAAGCTCACTGGAACGATTACCACTACTTCCCGCCAAGCACATATGCCGCAACGCGGGGTTCTTCAATTCTCGCTAACTACCTCCGCGCTCGCTAAGTAAGAATATCTCACACCGAACTCGTTTCCTTGCTATTTAACTCATACTACTTCCGCTGATAATTTGAATCCTTGCGCGTTCTACTCAAAATTTACATATTCTGGCATTGGCAGTTCCAGGGGAATGTAAGGCTTGACAGGAAAGATAGTTTAAACTTAAAATAAATGTTAGTTAAAATAAATATAAACCCTACATTTGCCGCTGCCAGAATTTGGAAAACTTGGAAGCAGGTCCTATAAACGACCTGTTGTAAGTTTCTCTAATTCTGAACTAACTGGCGAGAACCTCGTTTACACACAAAAAAAAAAAAAAAAAAAAAATCTTATGTAACAATTATACTAAAATTCTGTTGCTCGTTACAAAGCTTTCTTCTTACAGCAACTTTTCCTGGACTTCATCAATCAATCTTGGTCTTTCCTTCCAGCATCTGGAAGGAATAAGTATCAGTATCTTTCTACATACATTATAATTTACACTTTCTTGACACAATAAATTTTTGTTTTTAAACGATTCGTTTTTCTTAGTTATTGCTTACTTCACATTCATTCAATTTTTCAAGCATTAATTTAACTTTACCCTGGCTCTCCACCGTGTGTGGTGTCAAACGGGAATATTCGTGTTTTAGTCTAACAACACTTCCCCTAACCACCATGATTTGTTAGAATTCAACGACCAAATAGACACACCTTACTCGACATTCTACAACTCAATGAGCTACTTTAATATTCTTAAAAATTCAAATGTAGGAGGAGAACCCTACAAAACACATTCATTCTAACTTCCCCCTCATTCATCTTTAAACATGCAGGCTTTCGCTCAAAAGCATGACTTTACAGTTTAATACTTAAATTTTGACTTCATTGCTTTTAAGCATTCACTTTTAGCATCTACAATTTTATGCTTCTAGAGTAAATTCTACTTTTACATAACCTTCAAATATTTACATATATTTACAAAAGTTTAATACATATGCTTTTTACAATTTACCATAAAATGAATAAGAGAAAATAAATTTTTACTTCACTCATTCTTCGCCAAGCTGGCGGCACTGAAAGTAAAATTCTTATTAATACAAGAATACGAAGTTATTTTTATCTTCGGCCAAATTTTGGCTTTAACATAACAGAATTAGTCTTTCGACCAACAGAAAATGCTTGTTTTTAGCTTTTACACTTAAAGAAAATAATACTTTTGCCTTAGCTAAATAAAGTAAAACAAAACTAAGTCTCAACCGAGACATATTGACTTTCGTCAAAACAAAGAACTTCGTACTTATGCATAACATTTCGGAACAAAAGAGAAAAAAAAATTATAGAAGGTTTTAACTTATCTTTGAGTTTTCGATGCTTGAAACTCCGTCATCCGTTTTTGGCAAAATTGATCCCAAGTTAGAGGTTTCATGGATGTCAATCTTCTCATTGATCTCCGAGTGTCGTCCACGTTGCTCTTTCTTTTGCGTCCTCTACATGCTGTCCTCTTGACGGAGTAATCGTCTGGTTGTTGGCCCTTCCGCTTCTCCCTGGGACGGCCGGTCCTGACGTCCTCCGGTCTGGAGTCCTTCTTGAATTTCTTCTGTTCCTCGTATTTTTGTGCCTCCTGTTGGCGTTTCAGTTTCCGGAACGGCGGCCTTGCTGGTACCTGACTCTGTGGCCGTGTGCGCGTTCTCCTTGATGTGTAATTTCTCCTGCTATCCTTTGTAGGTGGTGTTTTTCTCTTTACCACGGTTTCTTTACCCGGTTCATCTGTATTTTTGTTTTTCTTAAACGCCGGTGTTTGAAAATCATTTTTTCTTTTTGATACCGACGTCCGGGTTGTAGAAGTGCTAGGTCTCTCTTCAGTTCTCTGTTTCTTGGGTGGTGGAATAGTTGTTGTAGTCTCTGATTCTTCTACTTCGTTTAGACTTGAGTCCTGCAAGAAACTTTTAAGGATTTCAAAATCATTTGGATTATAGTATTTTTTCACCTGGTCGGGACTTGCTTTACAGATTTCCCCTCTGTCGTTCTTAAGATATAATACTACCCATTTTATTTCCTGAATTACATAGGGGCCTTCAAACTTTGGAGCTAGCTTTGCCATAAAATTGTCTGGGGCACTTGATAAAGAAAATTTCCGCTTCAATACTTTATCCCCAACTTTAAAATCTGCTTCACGGCGTTTTCTATCATAATAAAGTTTCTGCCTATTTCTTGCCGTATCCGAGGTTTTAAGCGTCTGATCAATCAACTTTTGCACATCTTGTTGTTTAAACTCCTGCTCTCTTTGTTGCACAAAGAATAATTTATCTAAAGGCGTAATTAACTTTCTGCCTAAAAATAATTCTGCTGGAGTTTTTCCCGTAGTATCATGATGTGCCGTTCTTGAAGCATAAGCTAATTCATTTATGTAGCCATCCCAGCGCTTGTGATGTGTGCTAACGTAACTGCGAATTATTTTTACAATGTTTTTATTAACTCTTTCTGCTATGTTAGCCTGTGGTCTATACGGAACCATTTTGATATGGCGTATGCCAAGTCCATTGCATATGTTTTCGAATATTTGACTAATGAATTGCTTTCCGTCATCGCTAATGACTTTTATCGGTGCACCGTATTTTAAAATGTATCTGTGTAAGAATGTATCTGCGACTGTTTTGGCTGACGCGCGTTTAAGTGGAACAATTTTTATCCATTTTGAAAAATGATCTACTATTACTAAAAGAAAACGATTTTTATTTAACTCGCTCTGGGGGAAGGGACCAAGGAGATCTATGCCTAGAATTTCATGCGGAAATGTAGCGCGAATGCTATTTAAGTACCCGGCCGGGCTGTAATATCATTTATTAACTGACATTGATTGCAGGACCTCACATACGCCGTTACTATTTTGTATAATTGCGGGAAATATACCGCCTCGCGTACCCTTTTTAAAATCTTTCTGACCCCTAGGTAGCCCGCTGTTTTTTTTTCGTGCAACTCCTTCAAAATGCTTAATCGAAGCGAGGCTTGGATGACTGGCTTATACTCAAGATTTTCGTTTGTTGTTTTCGTATAGAATAATAAATTATCTATTATTTCATAGTTTTTTGCTCTATTTCTTATCGCATCGATATCTGTATGCTCAAAGCTTTCGGGGTCTTTCAAATAAGCATAGATATTTCCAAATTCAGGATCAGCTTTCAGTTCAGTAATAACCGTATCTCTAGAATCTAAAATTTTTGAAGTCAACACAGCGCATTTAAATTCATTTCCTTCGTCGTCCAGTTTTATACGAGAAACTGCGTCAGCTACATTGTTTTCCTTACCCGGTTTACATTTTATTGTGATATTATATTCTTGGAGTTTTAAAGCCCATCTTATTAACCTGGGCGTTAGGTTTTTTCCCGAGTAAAGTCTACCAACAGCCGCATGATCCGAAAAGACTGTTACTGGCGATTTGCCGAAATAAACTCGAAATTTTTGTACAGCCATTAATACGGCTAATGTTTCTCTTTCTGTAGCTGTATAATTCCTTTGTGTCTGATTCAATGTTTTACTAAAAAATGCCAGCGGATGGTTATTTTGCATAAAGACCGCACCCACCGCATAGTCTGACGCATCTGCTGCAATTTCCAGGTTTTCGTCCCCCTCCGGGAATTTTAAAACAGGGGCATTAATAAGCGCTTCTTTTAATCTTTCAAAAGCTGTGTTAGCTTCCGCTGTCCACGTAAATTTGCTCTTTTTTCTTTTGATTACTAAGAGTGGTTCAACAATATTAGCGAAATCTTTTATGAAAGATCGATAGTAAGAACATAATCCAAGGAAAGATGAAAGTTTCTTGGCGGTGTTGGGCGGTGGGAAATTCTTAATAGCTTTTATTTTTGAATCTTGCGTTTCTATACCCTTTTGCGAAATTTTATAACCGAGATATTTAAGTTCTTTAGTTGCAAACTTGCATTTTGAGGC
This sequence comes from Stegodyphus dumicola, assembly GCF_044657685.1. NCBI lineage: Eukaryota > Metazoa > Arthropoda > Arachnida > Araneae > Eresidae > Stegodyphus > Stegodyphus dumicola. Next base: position 139,137,608 of record NC_140776.1, read on the forward strand.
GTTAATTGTAAGACCGGCCTCTTTTAATAATTTAAAAACTTGTTCGAGGTCATTAATGTGTTGTTCCAACGTACTACTCGTTATAATTATATCATCTAGATAAATTAAAGTTGATTTTCCTAGGACAGGCTTTAGAACAATGTCCATAGCTCTCTGGAATGTTGATGGGGCCCCACACAACCCAAAGGGCATGCGTAAAAATGCATAAGTGCCCGATTTTGTTATAAACGCGGTTTTGTGTATATCTTCGGGTCTCATAGCTATTTGATAGTAGCCAGACGTTAAGTCCAAAGTAGACATATATCTTGTCGATTTGATCTGTCTAATGATCTCGTCTATAACCGGCAAAGGGTAAACTGGAAATTTAGTAATGCTATTTAGTTTTCTGTAATCGATAGCAAACCTCCAAGCCCTTTATCCGAAGGAGGAAACTCGTTCTTTTTCCTACATAGTACGACTGGACTCGCGTACTCACTATTTATGGGCGTTATTATTTTATACTTTAACATCTCCTGAATATGTTCTTCGATGATTAGGTCTTTTTGTTTATCATAACGATACGGTTTAGTCCTACAAGGTTTTTCGGCATTTAATTGAATCTTCTGAGTCACGATTTGGCAGTTTCCTGGTTTTTCTGTAAACAAATGAGAAAAATTACTCACCACTTGCTGTATTGCTTTACTTTCCTGGTCATTCAGATGGCTAAGGTCCAATTCAGGTGTCTCCACAGGTTCCACCACCCTCTGGTCCATCTCCAACACCACGGAACTATCTTGAAAATTTAATTTGGCCCTCGCGGCCCTTAAAAAGTCCATACCTAAAATAAGAGAGTGTTGTAGGTCTTTCACCACAAAAATTAATACTTTGAGATTTTCCTCTTTTACCTGTAAGTTTAATGATAATTTCCCGATGCAGTGACATGTTTTTCCTTGCGCCGCTATAATTTTCGTATTTCTGGTTTTAAATAGTCGTATCCTATAAAAATTCTTTTTGATGAACTTTTCACTCATAAAATTTCCTTCTGCTCCTGTATCGATGAGGGCTTCCACTAGTACATCGTCAACCAGGACTTGTATAATTGGTAGCTGTGAGTTTTTTACGATGACCGTGTTTAAATGTCTATTTGAGGGTTTTTTTAAAACTTCCGGGGTCTGGACCCTCCCTTTCACAGGCCCCTCTAGTCGTTTAAAGCTTTCCTTTCAATCTGTGTCTTATGGGTACGCGGATGCTTATTTTCAAATTTTCTTTTTGGGCCTTGACCTTCGAGTTTCGATGCGTTAGCTTGATAGTTCTTTCCCCCATATGAGCGATTTCCATTTCTGGTTTCCTCCTTCCTTCGGGTATGTTGAGAATATGTTTCCCCTCTCGCTTTTTCCGCTATTCTGCGATTTTGAAACTTCACCGCCAATTCGAAAAGTTCCTGCAATGTGCTTGGGTTTCTAATTTCAAAGTAGTCTTGGACAGCGGGTAACAATCTTGGTAATATTATTTCAATTATCTCCGCATCGGGTTTTTTCCCATACAGCATATCCGTTAGCTTGATTTTTCGTAAAATAAAGTCCGTCAATTGTGCTGTATCCCGTTGATAGAAACTATATAGTTCGGCTTCCAGCCGTGCGCGATCTTTCACTATGGGGAAGGCCTTTACTAACGATTTTTTGAAATTTTCAAATGTATACGTCGGGCTTCCAATTTCACCTAGAAGGAATTTGCCTATATTTTTCCACCATAGCGCGGCCTGCCCTCTTAGTGCTGATGTGGCGATGGCAACTTTTTGTCTTTCAGGCACAGGGTAGAGCTGAAAGTGGTTTTCTAGACCTTCGAGAAATACCGCCACCGAATTTTTTCCGTCGAAATGGACGTTTGGCTTGATTGATGCTCTCAAAGTCTGGACCAGGAATCCAAATCCTTCTAACTGAGTTGTCATTTCTTGGTGTTGTCCAGCGGCTTCCATCCAGTTTTCGGCCATTTCAGTTCGATAAGTGTTCGGGCGCCAATATAACGTTGCGCGCCTCTAACTTGCACGCAACCAAGAGGTGACTGTGAAAGCTTGTATAAAGGATAGAGCCTTGTGAAGGGTTTAAGTCCCTTTTTATTCAACATAATAAAATTAGAATTGCGTCCTCTTGACGCTTACAGACTGTGCCAACTTGGCAGTCAAATAAAAATAATAACCTGAAAAGAAAGTAAAGACAAGATTCTAACTACGAGGCTCTCTAAAATAACTAACTCACCGCGTTTTACAATACCGCTGCTAATTCAGCAGATTTGAAGCTCACTGGAACGATTACCACTACTTCCCGCCAAGCACATAGGCCGCAACGCGGGGTTCTTCAATTCTCGCTAACTACCTCCGCGCTCGCTAAGTAAGAATATCTCACACCGAACTCGTTTCCTTGCTATTTAACTCATACTACTTCCGCTGATAATTTGAATCCTTGCGCGTTCTACTCAAAATTTACATATTCTGGCATTGGCAGTTCCAGGGGAAAGTAAGGCTTGACAGGAAAGATAGTTTAAACTTAAAATAAATGTTAGTTAAAATAAATATAAACCCTACAGATTTAAAATAAAATAAACGTTAGTAAAACTTAAGATCCTTACATAGGTGATGCAAAACCATTTGCAGGTATAACTGACGCCAAACCCTATGGTTCATTAAATATAGAAAAAATTGAGTGTGTTGGACATATTCAAAAACTAATGGGAATATGGCTACGCAAATTAAAACTTGAAAGAAAAAAGTAAAATTAAATGACGTTAAAATCTGTCTGGGAAAGGGAGACTAACAGATAAGTTAATAAATGAAATAACTTCGTATTATGGTAATGCGATTAGAGAATATAATGAGTCTGTTAGTGATATGAGAAAAGCCATTTGGGCAATTTACTACCACAAAATATCGAGTGATGAAAACCCGATTCATGACGTTTGTCCTACAAATGAAACCACATGGTGCAAATACAATAAAGCTAAGCAAAATATAGCTGATTATAAGCATATAAATTCTGAACCAGTCGCTGTAATGGAGGCAATAAAGCCAGTTTTTATAGATTTGTCACAACCTTAGTTATTGAGACGTTGCCTTGGCGGCAAAACACAAAATAATAATGAATCATTTAATTCCTTAATTTGGAAATTTTTTTCAAAGACATGTGGTGCTGATAGTAGGATAGTTCAAATTGCTCGAAATGAAGCAGTAATTGCTTTTAACGAAAGGTCTGTTGTTAGACATTCTGTAATGGATGAGCTACAGCTTTTTAGAAGTAAGTTTTCTATTGAAGGGTTTTTACAAATTGATAACTAGAGAATAGATAACGCAGAAAAGAAATGCTTGTCAGAAACAAAACAACAGCGTAAACTTAAAAGGCAGCAAAAAATGTCAGAAGTGCAGGCCTCCATAAAAATGATGGGGATGTTTATTGTGCTGGTGCGTTTTAATTTGTAAATAAAATTTTAGCAGTTTAGCATACAATTTGAAGTAAGTCGTAAAAGATTTTTTCACCCATGTTAAATAATATGTATATTATACAATATAATACATATCATATGCTTAAATGCTTGAGTTTATTTAACTAAAGTGGTTATGTAAAAATAAATTTTTGTGCAAATATGCTACATGTATTTTAATATACGGCTATCATTCTGTCATGGTAATGTATATAGCAAGGTAAATTTAACGTGTTTCATACTAACAAAAGGTTCTGCAATTTATTAGGATTTATACTTTTTAAATATATTTTGAAAATAAATATACTATGCACTTTATTATTAGAAAGTTATATACTGAAGTATTGGCATTAAAACTCAAATTTCTTAAAATACGGTTTTTCGCAGTTGTATACATATCATTTAAAGTATGCTAAAGTTACATTGTGGAAGAATTATTAAATGTTTTATATGTTTGATATACATTAATATATTACAAAGAACTTTAGCTAAGACATTTGGCTATAATTAAATTCTAATTTGCAAGGAAGATTTAGTTGTATCATTCTTAGTCGGTATGTTATGCTTCGATGAATGTAGCAGTTTAGCATACAATTTCAAATAAGTCGTAAAGGTTTTTTCCCACCTATGTTTAAATAATATTGCATAATATGATACATATCATATGCTTAAATGCTTGAAAGTACTTAACTGATGTGGTTATGTAAAAATGAATTATTTGTTCAAATATGCTACACGTATTTTAATACACGGCTATCATTCTGTCATGGTATTTTATATAGTATGGTAATTTTAATGTGTTTCATATTGACAAAAGCTTATGCAATTTATTAGGATTTATACTTTTTAAATATATCATTTTGAAAATAAATATACTATGCACTTTATTATTAGAAAGTTGTATACTGAAATATTTGCATCAAAACTCGATTTTCTTAAAATGCATTTTTTCCCAGTTGTATACATAGCATTTAGAGTATGCTAAAGTTACCCTGTGGAAGAACTATTAAATGATTTATATGTTTGATATACAATAATACATTACAGAGAACTTTACCTGAAACATTTGCCTATAAGTAAGTTCCAATTTGTAAGAAAAATTTTAGTTGTATCATTGATAGCGTAGAAGTTTCAAATCATTTTTAGTTGATATGTTATACTTTGATGATGGCAGCTTATTTTACATTAATTATGCTTATACCAACTATTGGAAATAGTATAATATTACAATATCTCTCAGAAAATAAGCATTTTATATATTTTATAACAAGAGAAGTATTTAAAAAAATATTTACATTAAAACTTGATTATCTCAAAACATAAATTTTCACTGTTGCGCGCATGATATTTTAAAAACGGTTCTTGGTACACACTTTAAATTTAATGGACTTCTTTATATGAGTATTATAATCTAACTGAACCAAAAATATATTGAATATTTTAATAGTCAAAAATTTTACGCATGGAAATATTAAAAATTTTTTATTAAAATGCATTGTATAAATTTATTTCTAAATAAAATGAGAATTTAACATGAAATTCTTAAGATTTTTGGTTCACAGTAGTCTTTAGATGCTATACAAGCTGTATATTAACTATGGAGTTAAAATATATAACAGAATGTTTTAAATTGTGCACGCAAAGTGGGAGTATTACGTGAACATATAAAAAATTACCTCAAAAAGAAGATTAAATTCAACGTTTCAACCGTCACCGGAATGACGGCCTTGATAATTCAACGAAAGAACATATTATTAGTACTCATTTCGTGCTCTTAACGTTCTTAGCATATTTCATAATGCCTTACCGGAAATTTCTGTTTTCAGCTATAATCCTGGAAGGAAAAGTTCTGTTCATGCTGGTTCTATCATCTCGACTTGAGGTTTTGGATGATGGTAACTTACTCATGTATCGATTGTTATACTAAGGGAATTCTATTTGTATGCCTCATGATTGAAAAGTTCATTATTGCCACCAACCATAACCGAAATCTGAAAGGATTTTATGTGGGACTTCTCAATATCTGGCAATCTCTGGCAAATTCCGCTCAACATCCACGATTTGGTTTCGTGACTTCTTGCTGATTAGCAGCATTATCTTCTGTGTCCTAATGTGTTCTGCAGTTCTTTCGTAAGTTTTCATCACCACTGCAGTTCTAGCATACTAAGGTCGCTTTCGTCTGACGTCTGTTCCGCCTCAAGGCACTTACTTAAGTGGGTAGACTGCCTGGACGAGCTGTCACTTGTCCACTAGCTTCTGGGTTGGAGTAGTTCCGATTGGGCAATGGTGTGTGCAAGTTTCTGAAAGGACTGCCACGTTTTTCACTCTAGGCAATTTTTAAATCCTTGAGATCCACTATTCGCACTTGTTTCTATACCTCAGGTTCCCGTATGCCATCGAGGAAGTATTTCATGGATATACTTCACGTATTTCTGTTGAGCAGTCAAAAAAGGAGAGATGTGAGAGCATTTCGATATCAGTGGCGAGCTTCTGGATTATTTTGGTGAGCTTCTGCTATCGAGATATTAACTGCAGCCTTCTATAGCCTTTTAAACACTTCTTAGTAGAGCTTTCGCGTACCGGGTACAGCATCAAAATCTAGCCTCTGGTTTCCTAGAAGAGTGGGACCGATATCGTCTTCTATTCTCAGAGAAGCTGCGAAATTACAGGTTTGTCTTCGGAATCCTACCCATTTCCATTTGGAGCTATACAGGACTGAGCCTTGTACATATGCCAAATGTTTTTTCCATCACACATTGAAAGCATGAGAAATGGGTCGGAAAACATAGGTACCAATTTAAAGGTATCAGAATCGTCTCCAGTTGTCATTATGAATGTGTTCAAGCTGTCAGATTCTTTGGCGACAACAGCAGAACCTTTGACATCGATTTGTTGTTCGACATCAGAAACTCTTCCTTTGATTTGTAGTTTGACAGCATTAACTCTTTCTTTGATTTGCTGTTTGACGACTAAAACACGTTCTCCAGTTTCTCTAACTCTCCTTACGACCATGTTATTTCTGCTTTCAAAATCCTCGAAAATCTTCTACTGTTGTCTTTTATTTCTTCTTGACAGGCTTAAGTATCAATTTTGGATAGATTCCATCTTTCCTTGAACTGGTAATATTTCCCCTTTCCCTCTTTTGTTGGACGCATTTATCTCTTCTGTAAAGGAATCAACCTCTCCTTTTATATCTTCCTGGAACTCAGCAAAGACTGTCACAAGCTGCCTCAGATGCTCCTCAGTTGTTCTTGTCACTAGCATTCTGTCCTACTTCTAACACCCAAAATTGTTCCTGGCATAAAGGTTCGTAAAGCACGCGGAAGAGCTGGTACCTTGTTAGAATTTATTTCCCCGAAAAAACACTAAACAATTCTGGAGTTTTTCGAAAAGTACGAGTAAAAAAATATAATTCCAAAAATATACGAAATATAAAGGAACACTGCTAGTAGTTATCACTTTAAAGTGCTGAGAATGATGAAGAAAATACGATGAAAAGCGCACGTAAAGAGCGAACATAAATCTGTCAATACTCCTTACTCTATGCTGAACTGCAAAGTTCAGAACTGAAGTTCATTCAGGTCTTATCTCATTTTCTCACTCTCCATACCAAAAGCCCGAAACTGACAAAACTGTTGGACGTTCGAAATTTTGGAAGAGAAAACAAATGAAGCCACAAGGAAAAATCTACATGGCTTATAATGATTGTCACATTAAAAAAACTATAAACTGTATTTACAGTGGTACCTCGATATACGAGTGCCCCAACATACGAGTGTTTTGAGACAGGAGCTACCGAGCGAGCGATGTTTTTGCTTTGAGACGAGAGCAAGATTTGAGATACGAGGAATCGCACACTACACCGCTGTACACGACTGCAACATGCGCGCGCATGTAGGTGTCGTGTGCAGCGTCTAACAGTTTCTCCCACCTCAGACTAGTCCTCAGTCTGAGTGCTTGTTTCCCTCGTTTTGGAAGCATTTTTGATAAGCTGGGTTCGCGTTTTGTGCTTTTTGTACATTTAGAAAACATTATCATATTTATTTTTATAACCCTGGGTCCAAAGAAGATGATGATGTCTATTGAATTAAAGCGTTAAATAATAGAAAACCATGAGCAAGGTGTGCGAGTAATTGACTTGGGGAGGATGTACGGGCGTAACACATCAATGATATTTACTGTGCTTGAACAAAAGGAGTTGATAAAGTATAACGCCAACTAAGGCCGTTACAATAATTTTTAAGCTTCGACCTCTCTCCGTCAAGACATGGAGAAACTACTGATGGTGTGAGTGAGAGAGGAGCAGCTTCAAGGAGGAACTTTAACACAAAGCATCATATGTGAGAAGGCACTATAACGAGTTATTTACGAGCGATTTACGGTTATTTTCTAAAGACGATCCCACACACTTCTACAAACGTGTAATCGGAAGACCCGTTTAAAGCCAGTCGGGGCTGGTTTGACAACTTTAGGGAAAGGACCGACCTTCACTCCGTCGTCAGGCATGGTGAGGCAGCAAATCCGGATGTAAAGGCAGCTGATGTTTACATCAAAATGTTTTCCGAACAGATAGTAGGCAAAGGATACATCCCCCCAGCAAGTCCTCAATTGTGACGAGACAGGGCTTTTCTGGAAAAGGATGCCGAATAGAACTTACATAACGTCAGAGGAGAAGATGCCAGGTCACAAACCCATTAAGGATAGATTAAATCTAGCAATTTGTGTCAATGCGAGTGGCGACTGTAAAATCAAGCCTCCGCTAGCATACCATTCGGAAAACCCCAGAGGCTTTAAGTCATATAATATTTTAAAAGAAAACCTGCCAGTTATAATTTTAAGAAGATATGTGGAGGGCAAATCCGAAGGCGTGGGACAGAATGAACTTCTTTGTGGAGTGGATAATTCTGGTGTTCTGTTCTGGTGTTGGCCTCGACAATGCCCCTACTCACCCATCAAATCTCGAAGATAATTTACTCGAAGAGTTCAAGTATATAAAATTTCCCTACCTAGCACCCAACACCACTCCTATCCTGCAGCCCATGGATCAGCAGGAGATGTTTAATTTTAAGAATTTGTACACCAAGCACATTTTTCGCCGCTGCTTTGAGGTGACACAGAACACAAACCTTACCATTCGAGAGTTCTGGAAAAACCACTTTAACATCGTGATGTGCCTAAGAATTATTGTTCAGGCCTGGCTGGGTGTTACAACGTCTGCATGGAAGAAGCTGTGGCCTGAGGCTGTAGCTGAAAGAGAATTCGAAGGATTGGAACCCAAAGTGTCAGTGGTAGGGGAGCTGGTTTCTCTGGGAAAATCCATGAGTCTGGAGGTGGAGGAGAGAGATGTGAACGAACTCGTAGAGGAAAAGTCTCAGGAGCTGACAACCGAGGAGTTACACGATCTGCGTTTGCAGCAGCATACGGTGGTTCAACAAAAAATTAGTTTTGAAGAGGAGCCAGAGATGGAGGAGGTTATCCCTACAAGAGATATAAAACAGATCTTGAGAATGTGGGATAAAGTTGTAGAGTTCGTGGATAAAAATCACCGCGAAAAAGTTGCAACTAGTCCTAAATCGGAGTTGTTCAACGAAACTTGCCTAACTCGATTCCGCAATACCTTGACAGGTAGGAAGAAACAAACCTCCTTGGACAGTTTTTTTAAACGATCTGCGGGTGAAAATGAGCAAATCATGACAAAAAGAGCGAAGACCAGTGACAAAAATTAAGCGCTTCCGTAGGTACTTTATCTTTTAATTATGTTTTTTTAGAATATGTATTTGTTATTTATAAATAAATGTTTCTTCTTGTTTTTGAATAAGAAACTACATTTTTCTTATTCAAAAACACTTAAAAAAACAGCTGAGGTCGTGTTTTGGGAGCTGGAACGGATTTTTGGCATTTCGATTACTTTCAATGCGGAAAATTGCTTTGAGATACGAGCAAGGTTACGAAACATTAAACTCGTATGTTGAGGTACCACTGCACTTAATTATATAATCGTTAGCAAGCAGAGAGCAATAAATAATTTTAAAACTGTGCTGCTATCAATATACAAATTATGTTGACTAGTATAATTAATTTAGAATTATGCGAATACATATAATATAAGATAATGTATGTTACTACAGATACGTGTTAATATAATACATATATAAGTCTGTGCATATATATGAAATCATTGTAAGAGTGAAAATTCTTCATTCTGCCTTAATGCGATTTTTTGCGTTTAATGCGTTGTTTGGTGATTTTATGATCCCGAATTATATTGATGTGATATATTAATACTGCATTTGTAGATATACGTTTTTTGAGAAACGAGTCAAAGCGATTGATTTTTTGTAAAAATTTGGATTTATCCTTATTTTATTGACGTGCACCAGCACTGAATTGAGAATGGCTTGTGCTATGCTTCGATGGATGAAGAAGCGTTTGTAAGTAATGAATATTATGAACGTTTGAACATATTTAAATGAATAGTATTAAAAGTATATATTTACTTATATAATATACTAATAGTTTATGGTAAATTATTCATTATAAATCTCATCACAGTTTCATTTCTCATTCTATTGCATTTCTATAGCGGTACATAAATTTTGTGGTTTACATATTGTAGATTGCATCAGTTTTGCAACGCAATTTATTCCTCGGTATGTTACTTGTAGTGTTATTAGAAATTCCATTATTTTTGTATTTTTTCTGCAATTGGTAGTATCTGATTAGGAAATTCATGTTTTATTTCAAGATGTATATGAAGTTGGTTATATCAAGTGTTAAATAAACGTTGTTATTCGGGCAATAGCGTTAGCTTTATCGAGATAGATAAATGCAATTCTTAGTTCTTAAATACTCAAGATATAAAGACACACTCCAATAGTAGATTCACTCACTTTACGTTTTTTAAGGGTTATATATATACATTAAGGGCGTGTTCAAAACAACCATTGACGAGTAGTCTTGGCGTAATTCGTATTCATACCAAGATTATCCATTTCTCAAGGCAATAATTTTTGTTATTTTTGCTAAACCGTTTACGAAAATATAATTTTCCGAATCCTGAACTCTTATGCATGGAAAGGCAGATTTTAAGATATTTGTTTTGCAATTTGATGCAAAATTCGTATTTTTAAAACACTGATGTATATGTTCTTTTTTTAAAATTCTTCCAGTATTTAACATTATATAACATTCTTGTGTTATCACCATTTATAGTTGTCGCTTGCTGTACAGCCTGCTGAATACATTTTACTTTCTAGGTATCTACAATTACATCGTGTTGTTTCGGTATGAACAGGTTCGAAGTATTCATCACTTAGATACATTTAAAGATAATTAATTAATTTTTTCTGATTTTGATATCTATAATATATAGACAGGATTACTGATAAGAAATTTAAGAAAATAGTAAATGAAGAAGTTAATAGAAAAATTTCTTTCAGGTATTGTGAGATGTCAATATAAACTTCATACATTTTACTAGGGGGCTGTTGACAAAGCAAAATCTTTACTATATATGTCTACGAGCTCTACTTATACAGTGTGTTGCTCAAAGTAAACTTCCTGCATTGTGAAGAGTACTACGTGTATGTCGTGATGCTTTCATGCGAAGCCTGTTTCCTCGTATGAGCTCTGCCTCTTCGAACCGAAATTGTCCGTAATCTGCAGCGTCTTGAGTTGTTTATGCAGCTTCTTGAGCTGTTCTGGTATTTCCTGTCGAATCTGACGATGACGCGGACAGTTTTGCATCCTTCGTTTACTTGCGACTTCTTCCCGTCATCGCGCATATTCTTTTGACGTTCCGCTTGCCTAATGGGCCTCCGTTTCGCTTCTACTTACCTTTCCGGAGCACGCAGTGATTCTTGGTTTTCTGAATGTCTTTTGCGTCTGCTACTAGTTTCTGATACAGTTTGAGCAAGCGAAGTTTCTTGAGTTGTTGCTTGTCTGCTGGAACTCCTATTCGTTTCTTCTTCAGTTTCTTGAATGCGTAACCTTTCTTGTCACTATGCTTGCCTGCTGAGTTTCTAGTTGTATCTTCATTCACTTTTGAAGCATGCAAGTTTTCTTGTACTTGCCTGCTGAGTCTCCTAGTGCTTTTTACTTCATTTTTTCTGTAGCTCGCTGTAACATTTGTGCTGTCATCTTGCGTTCAGACATTTTAGTAAATTGAAAAAAAAATTATGTAACTGTAGTAAAGTAACATTGCATCTAAAATATGTTAAATACCTACAGAAGTTTAAACTTCTACTCAGAAAGGAACTATACAATAAAAGAAATTAAATTTTTATAAATAAAATTAGAATAGCATAAAATGCATAGAAACATTTCATTATGAAGAAAATGTATTCATTCTTTCCAAGCACCAGCTATTCGTAAATAAATTTTTCTTGCCAAGTCAGGAAACAAAGACCTTTGACACTTGGGGTAATACATTTGAAGTTATGATTTAAATTAATTTTAATATAACAAATTTGCAAAATCTCAATAAAAGAATTAACGTAGCGATAGCATATCGTGTCACGTATCTAAAGGTGAAACATAAAAGTTGCCAAAAGCAGCTATTCATTTAAAATACTGAAATTAACGAAATATTTTTCGACATACAGTGACGTTATATACAATCACGTGCTTTCTTCAACTCAGAATATAACCGTAAATAATAACAATAAGTTTTGAGTTCCACAATACTATTTATTTCATATTTTTTTAACTTAAAAATTTCTCTTAAACAATACGATTTGAGAGTGAGAAGAGCCATCATTTTTCTAAATAAAGCAATTTGATCTCCAGCGCTTTCCGAAATTTTATATAACATCTCGAGTGATAGTCGTAGGAAGATAACAATAGTCGAAAAGTTTTACCAAGAATTTTTGAAATCCGAGGGTACCTCCTTCTAAACTCAAATCTCCCCTCCCCGTTCCGGAGGATATGATGTTACGAATAAAAAAAAAACAAAGAGGCAAAATCCCACATATATTTAAACTGCTGATTCCTGTTTACAATATTCAATTTCCTTTAAAAACATTAAGCTTCATTTAAATAATAGGAAAATAAATTCACACATTTTCCCTAGCTTTTAAGCTTTTATTGTATTTTTAAATATTCTTTTTGTCACTGTTGCGCAAGTTTTCCGCGGCGTCATTAGGAGCCGTAGGTCGAAAACATATAAGAATCATTGCTGTAAATAATGATCATATGATAAATTGCATACATATGCGATTCTTTTGATTAGAATTTGAGTACAATTCTTTATACATCAGCTACTATGCCCCTTTATGTAACGACAAGGATTATTTTCAATGATTATCCGATGAGAATGATTCTTTACAATGATTATTTGATGACAATGATCATTTGCAAAGAATATTAAAAGCCGATGACTACGATTACTTAAATAGAATATGCATGTCATTCGATGACAACGATTATTTCCAAAGAATCTTCGATCACGTCACTATTGTATATCGCTATAATTCTGGGGTTGGGGGGTTGTGTATTGTACTACGGCCCTGTAATTAAGCATTTTAAATGACATCAAAAACGTTAGTAAAACTTAGGATCCTTACATACTACCCGCCAGAGTTAATTAGTTTGAAACTGAGGTCTAAAACGACCTTGTTGAAAACTTTTAGCTCTAGAATCTAAAGCGAGGCCAATCTTTTACAAACATTTCTCTCTAGAAACTAGATATTAAAAAGTCGGTTTTACATTATCATCTCTATGGACAAGTATTTTCATCTGTACTGCATCTATAAACAGGAGGTTCTTAATCAAAATCGTAAAAAACAACCTTATATTTAGCGTAGGTATAATGAAACACTCAATCGATTTCGAGGGCAGCTAAAGGTCCCTCCTCATCAGGAGAAAGAAATACATAGAAAGAAGAAAGTAGGAATCACAGAAACACGTGGTGCTTATCAGCACTGCACGTGGTTATAACTAGACTTTTAATCAGAGTTGCACTGACCGCCTACTTTTACTGAGCCAGGCTGTCTGATCAAGCATAAAGAAATATTAGCGAAGTTAAAATAGGGAGCGAGGGGCAAATGCACATTACGCTCAAAATCTGAACTTCAAATAATGGAAAGCAACCACTGAACGGATTTTTATATCCTCTGGTAGTACCAAGTGCGAGAGGTAACGCCATCTATCGGCAAAAATAATTGAATTAAGACAGTAGAATTTTAAAGGCATTAGGAAGGACTGGTTTGGACTTCAAATCATTAACTAAACTTTTTAAATCTTGGTGAATGTGAAAAGCCTCAAGAAAATCCAATTCGCCTATGGAAGAAGCCTTTTGGATGATTTTTGCAGACCCAAAATCAAAATTATGGTTAAAAGTCCAGCTATGATACGCTATTGAAGACTTGTTAATTTCCCCTTTTTTGACATAAGATTCATGTTCCTTGATACGAAACTTCAACGCTCTTTTTGTTTGGCCAATATATCTTAAACCACACTGACATGATATACTATAAATTCCCCAAGAATTCAAGACAGAAACGCAATCTTTTAGAATCGAAGGGTGAATTTTATTAATAGGGGAGAAACCGACTTGAAAATTGAATTTCTGGAGAATCCGTGCAATTTTTTAGCTAACAGAAGGATAAAATGGAAGCACGACAAGGTCATTGATATTATTTCTAACAGTGGAATGTCTTCTTTGATGGGAATCTGAAAATTTTTTGACGGCTTTATCAATAATCACGGGAGAAAATCCACGGTCAATCGCAACTGCTCTCAAATAATTAAGTTCATTGGTAAGCAAAGATTCAGAGGAACAAACTTTTAGCGCGCGGAAAACATAATAGTAAAAAGAAGCCAATTTTTGCTTAACAGGGTGGCATGACTTGGCATGGGGTGGTAAACAAACTGCAAAGGGTTTACGGTACACAGTGGTGCTAAAATCGGTTTCATTGCGGATTATAAGAATATCGAGTAAGGGGAGGGAATTGTTGGATTCAATTTCAAGAGTGAATTGGATGGCTGGATCAATTGAATTCATAATAGATAGAATCTCGGATAAATCATCTTTATAACCGTCAAAAAGTGCGAAAGTGTCGTCAACATACCGAATCCAAAGACGAAAAGATAATTTATCAAATAATTTCATCTCAAAATAGTGCATATAAATGTCAGCAAGTACCGGACTGAGAGGATTACCCATAGCCAATCCTTCAATTTGACGAAAATATGCATTTTGGAAAACAAAGTGGGTTTGACTTAGAGAAACTTTAGTAAGCGAAACCAACTCATTAATTTCAGTATGTGTGAAGTGAAATTCCCGAAGCCTAGTTTCAAGACAATTTAGTGCTCCTTCGACCGGAACATTAGTAAACAATGATTTGACATCAAATGAAACCATAATGGAACGAAGTGGGGAAATATTTTTAAGTTTATCAATGACTTCAACAGAATTTTTTACAGTGTGAATATTGTTATCAAATAGAGGAGAAAATCTGGAAACTAAATATTTGGCCAAAGGATATGAAGCAGTACCTATGTTGGAAACAATTGGTCGAAAAGGAATACCGGTTTTGTGGACTTTTGGAAGAGCATAAAGTCTAGCGCAATTAGTAATAGGCGGAATAAGTGATTTCTTCAACTGAGTTGGCAGAATGTGGGAAGATTTAATAATGTGGCAGAATGTGGGAAGAAAAAGTAGGCGGCCAGTGCAACTCTGATTAAAAATCTAGTTATAACCACGTGCAGTGCTGATAAGCACCACGTGTTTCTGTGATTCCTATTTTCTTCTTTCTATGTATTTCTTTCTCCTGATGAGGAGGGACCTTTAGCTGCCCTCGAAATCGATTGAGTGTTTCATTATACCTACGCTAAATATAAGGTTGTTTTTTACGATTCTGATTGTCACATTAGCGTGTTTCTCTTCTAGTCTAGGAGTTTCTTAGTTGAAATCTGGTTCCTTATGGAAGGAAAATTAGTTTAATGAAATGTTACACAATCAAATGGCAAGTAACATGAATATTTATATTTCTCCTTTAAAATTCTTATTTCATTCATGACGTTATTTAATTATCTCCCCGTGCTCTCTGACTTGTGTTGTAAAGAAAAACACCAAACACGAGCGTGTCTATGTACAAGTGTTCAACACTACCGCCTGCAATCAAAACACTAACGTGTTAAAATTCAACATGACAAGACCTCAGAACACACCTTATATTCATCTCTAAACCTTGAGGTACTATTCTGAAAAGTGGCTAACTCTGAAGTGTAGCGTCAGAGAGCCTAACTACATTCATTCAACCTTTATCACATATTCACAATAATTTGCTCTTTTTACAATCACACGAATAAGTTAAAATTTTTGGCATTACTCTAATATTTTTACTTTTAACATATCACAATATTTCTTAACTTTTAAGATAACAGTTCACATTGTATATAAGGACATATTAACATGCCGTTAATTTTACGCATTTTAAAACATACATTAGTAGTACATTGTTAACTTCTATTCTTTTCCAAGCAAGTGCCAATTCTTCTGCATTGAAATTCTACATTTCAAAAGTCTTTCAGATTAAAACTTCTTTCTTGCCAGAATCTTTTAAATAAAATTTTATACAATAATTTTTACAATTTTCTTAAGGTACCTTTCTCAAAGATTATCAATGCTTTTTCAATATTCAAGTATTTACACATTCCTATTATACATTAATTTTAGTTTTACTCGCGAGTAATTGAAAAACAATGCCAAAACAGGTAACAACTCTTTTCTCGCCTTTTTGGCGATAAAGGTAGGCCTCACATGAGGTAAAAATTCTTGAATTCTGCCACTTGCAGTAAGATTGAAAAATTAACTTATGGTTTCAAAGTAACATAAAGTTTTACTTATCTTTGTGCTATTCAGACATCCTTTTTTCTGCCCAGTCATGGAAGGTAGCGAAGACAACGGTCTGGTTGATCTTCCTTCTTGTGCGGGTTCGCCCTTCGGTTTCTTCCTCCATGAGCTTTCTTTTTCTTCCAGTTCGGTCACCCTTGAAGACCTTTTTTTTAGCATCTGCCTGTGGTCTCGGCCGTTTGATGGCAGCTGGTCTTGGCGGAACCGGGACAACTGTCTCTCGTTGTTGCCTGGATCTCGTTGCTGGCTGTTCAAATTTTTCTTGCGTCTTTGCATCTGCAGCTGGTCTTCCTTCATCAATTCGTCGACATTTGCTGCGTAGACTCCTATCCGATGGGTAGATCTTCTGTTTTGGAGCCGTGTCATAGTTGCTGTCATTTCTCCTGGCTTTCTTTGCATTAGTCGTACTTCTCCCTTCTTCACTCTGGGGGAGGTCGTGCCCTCTCTTTTCTGGTCGGTGGAACGACTTCGTTTTCTTCTTACCTTCAGTTTTCCAACGGGGGAACTTTCTTTTCAATTGCTCCTGTCTACTAATGGCTTGCCCTTGGGATTGTCGTTGTTCCACCTCTGGAGCTTCTGCCTGCCGTGCCGGATCCTGCAAAAGATCTTGAAATATTGGCATTTTATTACGATTATAAAATGGTTTTATCTGGTCTACGTTTGCGGTGCAGGTTTCACCATTCCTGGCTTTTAACACCAATAAGCCTGAGTTACTTTTTCTATGACATATGGTCCTTCAAATCGTGTATAAAATTTGGCAGTTTTATCTTCTGGTGCTGAAGAAAGTTAATGCTTAATTTTTAACACTTCATCTCCTACTTTATAAGTTACTCCCCGTCGTTTCATATCATAATAAAGTTTCTGTTTTCTCTGTGCTACTTCAGTGTTCTTTTTTGCTTCTTTAATTTATTTTTCTATATTACCCATTTTAAATTCTGGGGCTCTTTGCTGAACATAAAATAATTTATCTAACGGCGTTATAATCTTTCTGCCTAAAAATAACTCAGCAGGTGTTTTGCCCGTCGTATCATGTTTTGCGGTCCTAAGGGCGAAACCTAATTCATTGACATAATTAACCCAGCTTTTATAAAAATTTTTAACATAACTACGGACAATTTTCATCATATTTCTATTGACCCGTTCCGCTATATTTGATTGCGGCCGATACGGGACCATTTTTAAATGACGTATGCCCAGTTTTTGGCACATGTCTTCAAATATATTACTTACAAATTGAGGACCATTATCCGATATTACTTTTACGGGCGCCCCGTATTTTAAAATATATTTATTTAAAATAGAATCAGTAACTAATTTCGCGGAGGCTCGTTTTAAGGGAACAATTTCGATCCACTTACTAAAATGATCAACCATAACAAGAAGATAGCGACTTTTATTTAACTGACTTTTTGGGAAAGGGCCCAATAAATCGATGCCTATTATTTCATTTGGAAATTCCGATTTAATACTATTTAGAAACCCGGCCGGGCGGAAATTAATATAATTAACTGCTTGACATGTTGGGCAGGACTGGACATACGCCCTTGTTAACTTTTGCAGCTCAGGAAAATAAACTGCTTCGCGTACGCGTTGGATGGTTTTTCGAATACCAGCATGAGAAGCTAAAGGGGAGTCGTGTAAATCCTGCAGTATATTTAATCTAAGACTAGCTGGGATAACAGGTCGAAATTCGTTGTTGGAATTCGTAGTTTTTGTATAAAATAATAGACCATCTATTAGTTCGTAATGGGCCGCCCTATTTCTTATCGCCACAATATCTTGGTGGCTAAAATTTTCAGGATCCTTTAAATAATCATAAATATTTTTAAATTCAGGATCCTTACCCAGTTCGGTTATCACAGTTTCTCGGGAATGTAACTTACATGCTGTGAGCATTGCCACCTTTACAGTATTACCTTCTTCATCTATTTTTATTCTGGATAGGGCATGTGCTACGATATTTACCTTTCCGGGGCGTGTGCTTAATTACCAGATTATACTCTTGTAACTTTAGTGCCCATCTTATTAACCTTGGGGATAAGTTTTTCCCTGAGTACAATCTAGTTCCCGCGGCATGATCAGAATACACTGTTATTGGATCCTTTCCAAAATAGACTCGGAACTTTTGCACTGCTAACAGAACCGCAAGTGCCTCTCTCTCAGTCGCGGAATAATTTCTTTGTGTTTGATTTAAAGTTCTACTAAAAAATGTCACGGGCTGCTGATTTTGCGAAAGTACCGCTCCTAGCGCATAATCCGAAGCATCGACTGAAATTTCTAAATTCTCATCGTTTTCAGGAAATTTCAAAACAGGGGCTTGCGTTAATGCTTGCTTTAATTTTTCGAAAGCACTATTGGCTTCGGCCGTCCACGAGAATCTTGCCTTTTTCCTTTTTAATTTTAACAATGGTTCAACAATAGCTGCAAAATCTTTTATAAAACTCTAACTTCAATCTTTGGAAGAGTCAAATTTTTCACAATAACTGTATTTAACTTGAAGAAAGAGGGCTTTTCTTGGCCTTCGGATTTCCGCACCCTCCCGTCAGCAGAAATCCGTTTTAGTTTAAATTTTATTTCTTCCTTTCCATGCCTTCCTTGTTTTTCCGCTGGCCTTTAGACTTTTTTTCTGGCTTACTATTGAACTCTCGACGTTCGCCGGTTGTTTTTGAATACTCAGGTTTCCTTGCCCTCTGATTCGATTTGCTTCCGTAGCCATGTTCTTGCCTTTGCTGTGGTCTTGGCGCACCAAATTCGCTTCGTTGCTCATACTGGCGTCTTCATTCGATGTCCGCCTTTCTTCTACTTTCAAACTGGATTATTAGCTCAAATAACGTTTCCAGTGTAGTCGGATTCCTTAATTAAATAAAGTCTTGTACTTGGGGAACTAAACTCGGCAAAATCACTTGGATTATTTCAGGATCCGGACGGTTTCCATACAAGAGTTTAAAGACGTGAATTTTTCTTAAAATAAAGGTGGAAAGATTTTCGATTCGTTGCTGGTATATGCTGAAGAGTTCCGTTTCTAAACTTGCACGATCTCTTACGACAGGGAAGGCTTTTACTAAGGCAGTCTTAAAATTTTCGTAAGTATAGGTGGGACTTCCCGCTTGACCCAAGAGGCTTCTGCCTATACATTTGAACCAATTAAGCGCTTGGCCCCTCAAAGCGCTGGAAGCTAAGGTGACTTAATGGAACTCATGGACTGGATACAGCATGAAGTGGTCATCCAATTTTTCCAAAAAACTGGTTACCGGTGAGTTTCCATTAAATGTTGCTTCTGGTTTCATAGATGCGCGCATGGTCTGTACGATGTACCCAAATCCTTCCAGGGCGGCAGCTGGCATTTCTGGATTCTGAGCCGCTTCTGCAGGCACCACAGTTTCTTCTTGAAACTCGGCCATGGTTATTCTTCTTCGTCGGGTGCCACTATCAGGACTTGTATTCCTCTTTACTTGCTTTGGAAACATGAACTATCCTGACTCGGAACAGGGAGCTTACTCAAGCTATGTTTACTAAATTATGTGATTCAAATCTTATTTATTGCAACAACTTAAACTGTTAGGACGCTTTCAATTGCACAAGAGGGCCTTGCTTTTACAACTGCATTCATTTGTGGAGGTCGTAATTTCGAACACCTTTTTTGAGGTCCATAAGTGTCTAATTTTGTTTCTACTTTTTAATTTCTCTTGTTCTAAGCATAACTGGTGTCCGATCTTTCTTGTGTTTTGTGTTGTTTGCACCGGCCAGGAAAGTGTTTTGGGCCATGTTTTGCCATTTAATTTTTCGTCATCGTCGTCTCTCTCATATATGTGTATAATTACTTATGACTCAAGTGTTGCTACTATATGATGACATTTACAAACACGGTGTTTAAAATGCTACATATTCCCATCCGAAAATATCTTTTTCTTTTCCTCTTGCCCTTCAAATAAGATATATGTGTCCTTCATTGCAAAATTTCCTGGAACTTTAATTTTTCTTTTTTCGAGGACAATGGAGAACATATTTCAGTATAGGCAGCTGTCAATATTCAAACATCAAATTGTAAAAGCCATTAAAGTGTGGCCGAAATGATCAGAAGGGCTAAATTCGCATAATGATTTAGGAAATACATTTTGAAAGATTTTGTAAATTTTCCTTCAATAAATTTAATGCAACAGGCAAAAGAAATTACAGGGAACAATAAATATAGGAGAAAACAGGTATATCCTTTCCTAATTTACTTTGATTTGATTGATTTCTTTCTTTCTTCCTGTATAAATAAATAAACTTTAAGAATGCAACTGAAGAATGAGAATAAAAGTTTCAATTGAAAACAAATGGTGGCAAAAATCCTAGTGCGGCTCTGCTGGACGATGAAAAAGACCAGCAATATGATCCGAAATTGGAATAACGAGAGAAAATTTGAAATCTGTGCAGCCAGCGATATAAAGAGACTCGTTAAAATACAGGTTTTGCTGATTCAGAAAGAACGTTACGTGTATATCTTCTAAAATGCTTTTTCCATCTTTTGTTTGTAGTTGTTTCACTTTTCATTTCAGTTTCCTTTTTTCCTCCTATTTTGCAATTTTCGTCATTGTTTCCCTCTGTTTTTAAGCCACCTGTTTATTATTTCTGTTATTATTATTGCAACTTATGTAAAAATTAAGTAAGGAAAAGTAAGGCACTGAAATTTTGCAAATTATTACGCTCTACGTGAGATTCATGGAGGCCGCTTATTGCATACAAATAACGCAAAATACTTTAACTTATCTGCTTGGCTTTAGGTCAGAACAACGAAAACAACAAATTCACCCTTTGTAGAAAACAATTCTGCCAGGCAATAATCTACGGGGAGTTTTTTCCCTATGAAACTGAGCCAAAAGTGTTATATAGTATCTAAATATGGAAGTGTTGTACATGTTAAACGTGATCGTCATTGCATTACCTTCACTATTTTACTACTGAAATAAAGATATACCGATTTTTTTGTAGATTGGAAAATCCTCCTTGTGATCATGAAAAGGAGCAAAAACTGGAAAACGAGAAAGAACTGGAAAACGAGAAGGAACTGGAAAAGAAGCGAGAACCGGAAAAGATGCAAAAACTGGAAAAGAATCAAAAACTGAATATAAACGAAGAACAGGAAAAGAAGGAGAAACTGGAAAAGAAGCAAGAACTCAAAAACAAGAGAAAACTGGAATTGACACAAAAACTAGAAAAGAAGCAAGAACTGAAAAAGAAACAAAAGCTGGAAAAGATACAAAAACTAGAAAAGAAGCAAGAACAGGAAAAGGATACAAGAAGATACAAGAATTAGAACAGAAGCAAGAACTGAAAAAGAAGCAAAAATTGGAAAAGAAGCAAGAACTGAAAATGAAACAAGAGCAGAAAAAGAAGCAAAAACAGGAAAAGAAGGAAGAACTGAAAAACAAACAAAAACTGGAAAAGCAACAGAAACTAGAAAAGAAGAAAGAACTGAAAAAGAAGCAATTACTGGAATGGATTCAAAAACTAGAAAAGAAAGAAGAACTGAAAAAGAAGAAAATACGGGAAGGAATACAAAAACTAGAAAAGAAAGAAGAACTGAAAATGGAGAAACATATTGAAGAGATGCTAAAACAAGCACACAAAAATGAACTAGAAAGGCAAAAGTTGAGGGAAAAATTGCAAAAACCAAAAAAGAGAGACCTGAAAATGAAGAAGGAACTGGAAAAAATGCAAAAACTGGAAAAGAAGCAAGAGCCGGAAAAGATGCCAGAAATGGAAAATATAGAGGAGTCTGAAAAGACGCAATACCTGGAAAAGAAGCAAAAAAGGGAAAGATTCCAAATCTGAAAGACAAGCTGGAACCGGAAAAGAACTGTCAAACCCGAAAAGGAAACCGATTGAACTGCGAAAAGAGCCAGAACTGGATATCGACTGTAGAACGATTGATTTAATGACCAAACGAAGCAAGACCCGGAAAAGAAAAATAGAACAAATAAATCATATACCTGCTTCATTTTACCAAAATTTATTATCAACAACATTTTTATTATCAAGAACTTTATGGTATTCTTAGTATATGGACGGCATTTGATAATATTTTGCTCGGTAAGTGTAACTACTGATATATTATTAGCTAGTAATTAGTCATGCTAACTTTAAGATACCAGTATTATTTTAGCAGCAACTAAGTACACTCTTTCGTAGTTCAGATCTATGTTTTCAGTGCCTTTCATGGCTGCGAGGTCTTCCGGTTTTACCTGGAAAGTCACAGTTTATTGACTTTTTTAACACATAGCTTTACACATGACAATATTTTTCAACAATAAATTTATGTTGTGCTACTGGCTTTAAATTGTGCAAATAAATATAGCACGGCATATCTTTCATAATTGAACTCATGAAATTAATTTATACAAATTTCATTTTAAAATTTGTTTGACCCTGAGCTGTCTTATCCAACTGCAGATATTCATAGAACTTTATATCAAGGTTCAAAGAAACGTTCAAAAAGGAATGTTTATCCACTTTTAATTATGTGTTAATCAGCATGAT
Organism: Stegodyphus dumicola; assembly: GCF_044657685.1. NCBI lineage: Eukaryota > Metazoa > Arthropoda > Arachnida > Araneae > Eresidae > Stegodyphus > Stegodyphus dumicola. The sequence continues at coordinate 139,160,436 of NC_140776.1, forward strand.
TTGCATTACTACGATTGTAATTCTAAACAAATTAAAAGCTATTGTAGTATGTACATTCATTAGCTTTTCATTTGCTTTCACCTTGTTTAAGTTCAGTTTGACATACCACAATTTCCGTCTCTACTCAGGATTTTTTCAGTGTAAAAATTCAAGATTACAAATTGAAAAGAGCGAAAGAAATAACTTTTAAAATGTGTGTATACATTACATCAGAATCATAATATAATTAGATAAATAAACTGAATAATATGTTATAAAGCGAATTTATATCAATTTCGATTTCTTTCAAAATAGAGATTGCTTCGCACCTCACAAATCTCACAGAAACTCTCGGTTTGTGATTCGTGAGCTTTAGGTTTTTATATTTGGAATTTGGCAGCAATATGATTCACTGTTACGATGCAAATTCTTGCTCACAAATTGGTTATCTAACTAGAAAATGGTATATTTAAAATAAAATGAATATTACTAGATGGAAATGTTGGTTTCCTTTGCGTTTATCTGAATGATATCGTTTATATAAACCTGTTGGAGACGTTTTTTCCCACACATCGAATAGAGACACATAGTCACATAATACAAATAATATGAATACAAGAATATAGTGTAAGATGAAGCTCTACCACATTTCTCTATCACTTAAGACTGCGAAAGATTTGTTAAAGCATTACAGGATCTTACTCTGATGGATCTCGCCGTTCTGTTTCATATTCTGCCCTCGAAAACACATTATCTTAGTACAATAGATTACTTTTGAAGGAATGGATTATTTGAAAACATTGTAACTGTAAGAATTATTCTCTGACGTTATTACTGAAAAAGCGGTTGAGAGCATAATCTTTGGCTATGTGCTTTAAGCTGTATTAAAACCATTTTGAAATGTAAGGCCTACAAACTGAAACGTAACTTTATCTTATTTCTGTACTATTCATTAGAGTTATATACATTCCCATCAATAGATACTGAATGGCTAAATATTCTGCTAAATATTCTGTATTAGTTTCCAACACTTTCGCCGGCGGTAAGCTATTTCATTACTGCTTTATGCAATACACATTTATTCTTTGGCGCAATAATCATTGTAAAATTTCATGCCTCTTCCACTCGTGTACGAAGCATTCACGAAAACCAAACTGCATGATTTCCATTTTCTTTCGCAAACTGAATGACTTAACATTTGAAACTTGCATTGTGTTTGTTTCGTTCGGCGAAAGCCATACCTACTGCTGAAGAAAGCACTGGATGAACTACACTTCACTAAAATCAAATGTGATATCGTTAAGTCTTTGATGTTGACATCAGAACCATGGCTTCAAATGACTACAGAAAGAAGAAACATGACTCCTAATTCCGCAAATTCACTTTGGTCGAAAGTGCACTCTTATCCAAATTATGTTCCTTATTTCTCGAAGTCCTAGAATAACATTCTCTTCCACATCCAGAATGAATACAAATCACCTCCTACCTTGCAGAAATATTTTCCCCGCTAATTAATTCTCCTGCGCACCACCTTATCGCTTGCCAAACTGAAATGTTTCCGCAATTGACATATTTGCTCGTGTTTCCTAAGGTATGAAATAATCAAGAAGAGCTGTTGCGGGATATGATGTTTTTGGTATTGCCAAACCACCATGCTTATTTTATTGCTTTCTTTATTTACTAAAGATCTGATGCATTGTAGTTAAGCGATATAAGAACTTGATTTATATGCGATTACGTTTTCTTATACAAAATGTTCCAACAATGTGCTTATGGGTTGTAATTTCATTTATTCAAAACTCAGTCTAGTTATATTTATAAAATTTTCAATAGCAAACGAATGTTTTGATAAAACAGTTTAAACGTTTTGGGTCAAGATACTTTTCAAAAAAAGTCTAATCCAAGAATTATTTATATGAGAAATTTTATGTAAAAACAAATGGCGCACATTTTTACGTTTGAAATTTACTGGCATATTCCATGACAAATTTAGTAAGAGATTTCAGGTTTTTACCAGCTATAGGAAGTCAAGGATTTCTAGAATAATTTACAAAGTCAAGGACGAGTTCTGTCTATTGTTAATTGGTACTTTCATTTCCAAAATAGAACGTTGAAAATTAAATTTTGAGAGAAGACTTTTTAAATTTTTTCGCACGCTGCATAATGAGTTCATTTCAAAAAAGCTGAAAATAAAAGTATCAGTTTTCTACATTTTACTAATTATTCTTTCCTCCAATACCTAGACATCATTTCGGAAACTTTCCTTTTGGTTATAATAAATAAATCACAAAATCTTGACTGATGTCAATCGAAATCAGATGGAGATACTTATGTTCAAAATTATTTCATAACGAGTGCAAACTTTTTCCTCATAAAATTATGAGTGTCGGAGAAACATATGAAGAGCTAGGCTTCGTAATTTTTACAAAACAAATGACTTTAAATTTCAAAGTACCAAAGCGCAAACATTTACGTTTTTCAAAACACATTTGTACTTGCAAATCAATGCCTACCACAAACGACCAAGATCCGGCCTGACCTTTTGCAGACAGTGCACAGACATGCGTTTGGAGTACCTTTCATTTTGGTTATTTGCGTATGTCATATAACCTTCTCAAATATTCTCATGCTTGTGACTCAGAATTGAATTATCATTTTAACTGATATTTTTATGTGATGTGTAACAATAATTTTGTTTATTTTTCAGGATGAAAATTCAGGCCCCCTTTGCGCATACCGACTGTAATTTTAATAGCCAGTTTACAGTAACAAGCTTAATAGTAACCGACCGTCATAGGGAGACGCCCGAGGCTTAAAGGAACGCGAATCTCTATCAAAGTTGCAACTTGTGTAAATGCAATTTTGACTTTTAAATTCTTTTATTTTCCCTTTCTCGTGTCAAAAATGTTTTTCTCTTCAATATTTAGTTTAATAACGTGAAACTTTAATTTAAATTTTTCTTTTCGCTATTTTTACTTTAAAAAGATTTTAAGTTCTTTCATTTTACAAAAGTAATACTGATTTTAAAAACTATAAATATTTCCTTTTGGTTTTTTATTTTAAAAAATTGCTTTTAAATGCTCAATTTATTTATTTTACAGAAATATTATATACTCTTATAAGTTAAACATATTTCTTTTTCGTATTTCCATAAATTTCCATAATGCCCTTAATAAAAAGGAGTAAAATAAAAATATTTTACTCCTTTTTATTAAGGGGTGTTGGAAACCCTATAGCAACAATGTTGAATTGGCCATTTTTGGATTACCTTTTCTGAAAATCTGCTGTTCTTACAGGTTTGAAGGTTTTTACGTAATTAAAGTACATCTATCACCTCGCGCTCTTTCAAGCACGAGGCAGGTTCGTCTATGCACTCGCCATAGTAGGAAAATAATCTCTATCTTTGAAATTTTATCCTCTAATTTATTACACATAACGGTACACAATATACAATAAAACAAATATCACTAGTATAGTATACATTTAATTATATACATAATATAAGGCGTGCAAAATATGTTTTAAGTAATCTCAACTATATACATAATATAAAGCGCGCAAAACATGTTTTAAGTAATCTCTTTCCACACGGCATGGCTGCCGGTCCAATCGCTAAAGTACCAAGTCTCGTATTCACGCCACCAGCCTGCCTCGATCGGTTTTTCCGAGGAATCTCGAATTCTTTTAATACGGTGTCTTTAATCATAATATTGTTATTTCAATCCATTTCATCGAGAGTCGCGATCAAACTTTTAACTTTTGTTTTTAAACTCTGCAAAATAATTTTCCCTTCTTCAGATATTTTATAGAGATTAAGAATCACTTCAGCATGATGTAAAAAGAACAGCCATTTCTCAGTTTTCGATGGTGGGTCAAACATAACTCCTTTCATTATTTTCAAATGTTTCAATAATCGTTTCCCTTGCTCTAAGAATCTCTAAGAATCTCCTATATCTTGATAAAAATAAGAAAATTAATTTCTCATTTCCATATAAAATATACTTTCTCGGTGTCTACTGGCTTTAACGCCTGACATTCGAATCATGTTATTAACAGACATAAAAACAATTATAATTTTCTAAGTTAATATGGTTAATATATAAATTAAGAAGGACTTACCTTTGATCCCGATAGTGAAAATATCGAACGAAGAGCACAACTTGACGCTGTTAACTTTAATCATGAGCACACTGCAGTGGCACGTAACTTGACATGATTACAACATGGTAATTCACATTACCCCTGATTTAACCTTTCACAATTTCACTAGGATGATGAACACTGATGATCCCATTTTACCACTCACTGGCTGTTAACGTTTTAGCACATCACGCTTTCACAAATCGGATGAATTTATTCGCACACATGGCCCTAAACGCGCCATTTTCTTTCGTCAAAAAAATCTTCTCTCATCGTAGATCCATTCGTGAACTATCACCGAATTTAATTTTATAACTTTCAGTAACTTTTTACAACCATATTTATTTATTATTTTCACTATTTAGTGATTTCCTTTTTCACAATCTTATCCTATCGACTGCACCGATTTGCACCTCGCGCCGTTTCAACTCCGAGGCGGGTTCGGTCATTTCTCATGCACTCGCCATAATAGGAAAATAATCTCCATCAGCTTTGAAATTTTATCCACTAATTTATTAAACAATACACAATAAAACAAATACCACTACTATACATTTAGCTTAAGTTATCTCTTTGCACACGGCATGACTGCCGGTCCAACCGCAAAAGTCACAAGTCTCGTATTCTTCCACCAGCTTGCCTCCACTCTGTTTACCGGCGTAACTACGTCCCTTCCTTTAACCGTCTTTCGCCCCTCGCGGATAAAATGTTCTGGAAACGTCTTTCGCTAAGGGAAGGAACATCACAATACCTAGCTGAATATCCTGAAACGAGCTTTTTTATCATTTTAAATTTTAGAGTATTTTACAGTATATTTTGTTACGCATAGTAAAATTTAGCACTGATTATAATCAAAAGCTCATTTCGGCAAATATTCGGAAGCGTAGTAAATAAGGTATAAAAATTTCAGATACCTGTGAGCAGTAGTTCTTGAGAACAGGTACTACATCGAGTATAAAAAATCACGTTCGGGGGAAAAACGCGATTTTATGTAAAAATTCTCAATTATCAAAGTATTCAATGACAAATTAAAGCTAGATTTTGTACAGTCCTAATTTTCATAGAGATTAAAGAACGGTGTTTTAAGAAAGCTAAAATTGTAGAGAATTTGAAAATGCAAATATCAGAAATCCTCATTTTATGAAATGTTTTGGCTTTCAACACCCCTTCAACTATTCTATTCTTTAAAGTCCTTTCTCTTTTTTTCTATTCTGGTAAAACTTGATATATAAATTTAATTCTTTGTCTTTTAATTTTTAATTTTATATCTCTGGTCGCATTTCTCTTTAACGATTAACATTTTGCATTTGGCTTATTATTATTATAATAAAATTATGCGAAATGAACAAACAGTAAATAATGAGATGCTCAATTAAAAACCAATACAGATTTAATGATAAAAGGGAAATTTTTAATGTCATTACAAACAAGATTTCAAGGGGTTCAAGAGGCCGTTGCCTAAAAAAAAAGAAAACAATTCGTCGTTTCCGGAAGAAATGAAACTTTAAAAAATATTTTCGTTGTCACAAAAACCAAACTTTTTGAAACATTACGTTATTCAAACTCTTACGTCACTTCCGTGTGTCACGTTATCTAAGATGGCATAGGTTTCGGCTACGTCTCCAAGCCTCTGGCATCTCCTGAGGGCGGTTGGTTACTGCACCTGTACCAACGATAGTGAACTTCCGGTGATATCCTTCTGTCTGTACCTAAATGAAACTGGCTCTATTTGACGGCACACTAGCGAAACACTAAAAAGTCATGATTTAAACGACGATGATTTGAATAATTTAACTGGAATTTTGAGGACGACAATTTAGATTAACTGCTGATGATTTTTTATTTAGGTGATCGTGAGTATATGGTTTAGTGATGAAGAGTATGAATAATTGAGTAGGATGATAATAAAACTTTAGGTGATCGGGCTTTGTATCTAGGTGAAGTTCTTTTATTCTGACGACGACTTCAATCATGATGATGAAGATGATACATAGGATGGTTTAGAATGACTGATGTGATTTGGGTGATGATGGTTTATCTTATTCTGACGATGATCATGGTGACGCGATATACATGATGGTTAAAATGACGATGTGTATTAAGTGATAATAAATATTTAGATGAATTTGATGGTGACATAGTTTTGACTGATGACGATTTTATACATGATGTGAGAGTGATTTATATAATAATTTAGAGGAGTTAGACAATGAAGACGATGATTAAATGAGGATGAAGAAGATGATGATTTGGTTGATATTGCTTTCTATTTAGATGATCTGGAAGATTATGATTTATCTATCTCGACGATGATAATGGTGATGATGACATATACGACGGTTTAAACTGAAGGTATGATTTCGATGATGATGATTATTTAAATGATGGTTTTGAATTATCTGGTGATAATTTTATAATTTCTTTCTTGGTTATTCAGATAACAATTTTGATGGTGAATTAGAAGGTTGAGGTGATGAAGACGATGATCAAATGAGAATCATATTGTTGATGGTGGTGATTTAGATGATACTGCTTTTTATTTAGTTGATTTGAGCTATGATGATTCATCTTAATTTGGCGATATTTTCAATGACGACGATGATGATAATATATATATGATGGTTTAACATAAAGATGTGTTTTCGGTAGTTATGCTTAGTTAGATGTCTGAGATTAGCAGATGAAGTTGATTGGATTTAGAAGGAAATTTATATAGATGATGATTTCAATGAGTTAGATATTGATTTAGATGAAGGTATATTCATTTGATAATGATTATTTAAACAATAAGAGGGTCGTCCGAAAAATTACTTTGCCGTAAACCATAAAAAACAAAGTCTTATTACCTGGAAAAACATATTGCAAAAGATACAGCTATATTTCTGCTACTTCTCAGCATAAGAAACATTGGAACTATACCAATTGTCATAGCGTCGGTTACCTATTTCCATTAGAGTGTCATAGAAGTCTGTCGCCTGGGAAGAAAGGCAGCCCGTCACATTTGTCTGCAACATTTCACCTGTAGGAAACTGTTCCCAGACAAGAACGTCTTCAGGTGCAATAACACGTGGAAGTACTTAACAGCAAGAACGAAGCCATAGAATGGATGATCAGACATCTCCCAGCGAAACGTCTGCAACATATATTTTGTGGAATTCCCCGTATGCGTCCGATGTTGTCGTAGGACACCACAACACCAGCACTGAGCATCCCAAATTATTTGTTCTGAATGGCTCTTCAGATGTTCTCTACTAAAGCGCAATAAAGATCAGCTTTCACCGGAGCACCACTCGCCAATACGTCAATGAGCAGAATGCCTTTACTATACCAGAATACCGTGGACTTCAATTTCCGTGCATAGACTGAGGATCGTCCGGCGCGTGGATCCCTGTGACGCCAATCAATCGTGAGTTGCTGTTTTCTGTGGTGAAGTGAGCTACCCACATCTCATCACCTGTAACGATTCTGTTAAATTGCGTTCAATAAACTGATTTATGTATCTGCTGCCTCTAGTTCTTTGTGTTTAAGTTTTGAGTATTCGAAATGGAACTCAAATACAATCAATCATATAAATAGATTACATATCAATTCATATATTTGAATTAAATACATATTTACTTACCGGCCCGAAACTTTCTTAACCCATCAACGAGCCCGCCTCTCGGAACGAAATGCTTTGAAAACGGCCGCGTTGTCAGACAACAAACCCCTCCAAAAAAAATCGCTTTCGTTTTCTGAAATCTCTCTAAGATGGCCCAGCCTAAGGCAGTATGTTTGCTTCCCCTTAGTGTGATGCATGGAGTACCTCCATGGTGTGATGGATAAGCCATAAAATTGCCTTCCCGGTATTGAATAGCTTGCGTTTCGTTTCGTCTCCCTCCTCTTTCTTTGTACTAGTACCCTGTAGACTTGTTTCTTTTAACATGTGACGGACGAATTTTCCGAAATCTTTTTAGAATCTTAGTTTCCATGCTTGTAAATTTTCAAGTATTCGACATGTTTTATTGGGCAGTATTTTAAGAAAGATCATTATTTATTTTGTTACACAATTTTTTTACTTTTTACTAATCTATTTTATTTAGTTTTAGTAGGCCAATTTATTTTTGGAAATTAAATTTTAATCCATTCTTTTACCGACTGTTTTCATCACATTATAAGTCCATATATATTTACGATGAGAGTACAATATTTATCAGGAATTTTTGGAAAATTTGGCATACGTATTTATATTTTAGCGTTGAATTTTTTCCACAAGTTGTTCGTTAACAGTCGAGCTCATCCTCGTAAACGCTTGATCTTTTCAGCATGGAAATGGCAAGCAATAATCTTCCAAATATTTTTCGGGATTCTATAGCAATTTCTAGAATTTTGGCGGTTTTCTACAAATATTTTGGGTACGTTTAGCTATTATACAGTTGCTACTAATGTGGAATTTAAAGCCAAAAATGTATTCCTTCGTTGATTTTAGAGATCGCATTTCGAATTTAAACGGAAGTTTAAATGAATTTGATACAATCTTAGCACAGACTAGAAGAATTATTTCTCTGTGTTGGATGGATTTTTCTCACTTTTCTGCATTTCATAGATTAAATGCATAAAGCAGACACGCACAAATAGAATTTAAATAAATTTATTTAAATAAATTTCTATTTTCATTTAAAATTTGTCATTATTAGCACCTCCCGCAGTTTTATGCAATCATAGGATTTTCCGAATTCTATTAGGTCGTTAACATAATTTCAAGGCCGAATAGAAAAGTGATAATATGGAAAGACTATGACTTAAGTACCAATAGCCAGGTATTTGTAATTAAATAAAAATAAATATTGAATACCAGCCGCTTTTTTATTTATTTTTAGTCATATAACAAAAGATAAACAAGAATACTATTACATTTAAGAATTATTAAGTAAATTTTTTTGCTAATGTTATATGAATGATGAAACACGGTAAGAATGTTTTAATGATTGAATTCACCGTTAAAAATCAAACAAACCCCAAAATTCCTTTTTCCCGAAACTTCGTAAAATGTTTTGATTAAATATGATTTGAATAAGTTTTCCAATTATGTTTTTTGAGTGATATAAATGAGGATATAAATATTATTAAATTAGGATATAAATAATAGGATATAAATTATTATTAGTAATAATTTTTGTATTATAACTTAACAGAATATCGTTTACCGTTAAAAATTATATCTAAAAGAATTAAATTTTGTAAAAGAATAAAAAATATAATTAACTGTTCCATTTTGTCCTCTATGCATCTATTTATATAAAAAAGGAATCTGGCTAGGGAATTTACGACTTGTATATGAACTAAAAATTGGTATCTTGACAAAACTTGTCAGAGCATAAAAAGCGTATATTCTGTGATATTAGTGTATTAATCATACTTCTGTATCCGTAAATGCAGTTTATAATTACCAGCATAATGGATTTTATTAAAACGACGAAAACTGAATGCATTATCAAAGTACGGCTCTTTATCCCGTTAAGTATTGCTTGGGTCGTAACCAACACGAGTTTTATTTTTGAAATATTATTCCAAATAAAACAGGAAGCGTTAAACTATATGCATTTTAAACAGTTTTATAGGCATACAAATGTTAAGTAGCTTTAAATTGTACTTCAGTTCTGAAACTTCTGCGGTATTATTTTTAGAACAGATCAAGGACTTTAAAAAACAAGTACATTTTAATAATATGCAACGTTAATGATATAGTTCAAATGTTATTGAACAACTGTACGATTTGTAACTGGCACTGGAAGAAGCAAAATTTATCTACAACTTTCCCTTTCTTCTCAAATTCGTCTGATTAGCAAGGATTGAATAGATAATTGTAAACGTCTTTGTTAAAAGTAATAACAATCGGGAAGAATCCCTTCTACCCCTGCCTCCTGGGAAAAGAAAACGACTTGGAAGGGAACCTGACCTCCGCAGGCTAACTGACACTAAGGTATAAAGAAAACTAGTTCACATGGAAAAAATCACGAAATCTTCCTTACAGCCATCGTATTGACCAGAAACCAAAACCAGGTCAAAATACTTATGATCATCTCTTTTATCCACATAGCCATTGGTAAACTTTTCAAACTTATACTTGTTCTTATTGCAGTTATAAACAGAAATGTGAACACTCAGATACTGCGCTTGTTAAAGTTAGTAGAGTCTGCGGCTGATTCTATATCTGCCGAGGTGTTTTCGAAAAAAAACTTGAAAGATAATAAATTATGTTACCTGCTGAGTCATCGAAATATTATATATTTGTTTATTGAAACTGAAAATTTTATAATTTTTTATAAAACTGCAATGGAATTATTGCATTGAGTAATCTTCAGTGTGATGTAATTAGTGTCCTAAATATAAAAGTATGTAAAAATCAAATTGGAAATTGCAGCAAATCAGTCCCTAGAAATATGCTATGCCTGTATTAATCTAGTAGCAATCAATTATTCATGTACATTATAGTATGCATGCCATATAACAATTTGTCATCAGTACAGGAAACAATTTCGATATGCGTGCCTTTTCTTTTAACATAGTTTTTCTCTCGTTACTTTTAAGATAAACATGTAACTTGAAATAGTTTTTCTTCCTCCAGATTTCACTTATTTACTTCTTAAAATATCTCCACTAAAATCAGAGTGATATTATCAACGATTTTTCTTTATTATATAAATATAAAATTTATCCTTTATTATATAAATAATTGAAATGCTTAAATTTGACATTCTAATAAATATTTTATAGTAACTCTCTGAAAAATTTAACTTCTTTTAAAATGTATGAAAATGAATTAAGTCGTGTATTTTTTCCAGTATTAATGATAATAAAATTTTAGAATCATCAGTTTCATTATGAGAAATCCGTATTGATTATGAGAAATTATCTCATTCTTCTTTGAGCTGGAAATTGCTCAATGGAGCTTCTTCCAGCTAGAATTTGAACTCGGGGTGTAAGTGATAGTAGATCGGACTAACAGTCGGAATGCCTGTGGTGCGTATTCCGCTGATAGGATAACGGATGTTTCGTGTTTTTTTTTTTTTTTTTTTTTTTTTTTTTTTTTTTTTTTTTTGTCCTCGTAAAAACGCTATGTCTCTTCAATGGCACCCCAACGAAAACATGTCAGACGATAATTCGTTAACACATGAATTATTCCGACAGTGCCTCGTGTTTCTTCTCTCTCGCCCTTTAAATGAAACAAATAATAAAGGAATTATGTCATTCTCACTATCTTGTTATAAATGGAAATCCTTCCAGCTAGAATTTGGAAGACCTCCTTATTAGAAGCACAATGAAGGCACTCCTGAATTTTCGCATTTCTTGCTTCGAAAAAAATCCAATGTCTCTGCATGGTATCTTTCTGTTTGTGCAGCATTCGAAATTATTCCGCTTTCGCAAATTTTTCAAATTTACTTTATCTTGTATCGTTTTTCCATTTTTCGTATATTGATAGGTGAAACAATGCAGATTTCTGTCTATTTTCTTAAGTTTTCGTGTCGGCAGAAAAATATACTGTCGCATTTAAAATTGGTTTTAATGCTGAAAATGATTTGATTCTTTGGTTCTATTTTTCCTTTTTCTTCCCTTAAAGATTTATTTTTCTTCCATATACTTATTTATTTATTACATTTTAATCTAATAGGCTCCCAAAAACTAAAGCGATAAAAAAGTTCTTTGATTTCAAGATAAAAGAAACTTTCATTATGCTTTGAATTTCTTCAGCAATCTTTCACCAGTAGGATTTATTTTCTTCTTTCACCTACTGATACTATGTGATTCTATGTCTGTACATGTATGTGTGTGAGTGTGTCTAATGGTTTAATTGATATATATATATGTCATCAATGATATATATATATAATCAATGATATATATATGCATTCATATTTTAGCTTATGTATATATTAGAATGCATATATAACAGTTTAGGAAATAAATTATATATATATATATATATATTTCATTTTATAATTTCATTACACAAAAGTTTTATACCTTAGGGAGTATATCTTTTGTAGTAGATTTTGGGAATGCTTGAATTTTGAGTGAAAAGGAAAGTCAAGATTTCTACTACTTTACCCCGTTCAGTGCTTTCTCTTTTACTAAGAAATTAACATCATAGGAGGGCTGTTTTTGCCCAAATGTTCGGCTTTTGTGGGAACGGTTAGGGGAAACCGGAAAAGAAAGAAATAATTTTTCATTCATGAATTGACATCTTCAAGAAGCATTGACTCTCAGTGAGTAAAAGACAAACATCTGGAAAGATGTATTTAAGCATAAAATGGTTTTCGAATCCAAATAACATTAATTTAGAGAACTTTTTGTGGATGCAATATATAATATTGAGATAAAAGTATAAAAGTAAGTAAAAGATGGCGATGTAGAGTGATTTCACTGTTCGACTATTCGATACACTATTCGACTATGTTAGAGAAAGGCCTCAAACATAGTGCTGTCGGCTCTGCGTTTAGATTTGCTAAATTTACTAAAGCACACGATATCTATCTAGAGATATTCTACTTCCGACGAGCTTTCTAAGAAACACTTACAAGCATTTAGTTTACATGTTGAGAAAAATCATAAAAATTCCATGCAGTTGATCTATTTCGTCGCTGAAAATAGAAGCCAAGAAGAATCGATAGTGTTCTCTGGCTTCAGGCACCTAGATGTTTCACTTTGAATTTGAAACTAGAAATATAATTACAAATGTCTCTACTAGGGAAGATCAAAATTCATTATTTTTTCACACATGTAAAATCTGGTTAAATACGTTTTCTCGTTTATAAATTACAGAAAATTTTTCAATAATTCTTGATATTTTAAAGGAAACTTTTGATATATTTGTTTCCTGTAACAGGTCTAAATAATCATTCATTACAGCCACACTAATTTTAACGATCTAAAAATTAACAAACGAGTTGAACTCTTTCATAATTATAATAAAACTTAATTTGGGTTTAAGATTACCTCAGAAGTGAATTTTTTTTATTTCTTAATTTAGATGCCTGACAATCCAACAGTTATTTCCCCTATTAAAATACGGCAATATTAGTGGCCGGTAAATACTGGTAGTTCGACTTAGATTTACACCCTGACGAACGAATACGATGGCTGAATGGTATTTTCCCATGTTTTTTCCTATGTATAACATGAATATGAGACTTTTCTCGTTAAAAGTCCTCTACGAAGGCATCTCTTTCCTTAAAAGCAGATAGTCCTCGTGTGTTTTGCTGTATTCAAGTAATGCTAACCTTCAAACTACGGCACCTGTCACACTAAATCAAGATAAAAGGTTTCTAAACAAGATTTTTAATCAGTCTGCGGGCCCCAGTGGCCAAGCGCTAAAACCGCTGAGTACTGGTAATCCTACATAAGTTCAAATCCTGGTGAACACGCTTGTTCGGTGAACGTTTTCTACGTTCAATGTGAAGGAAATCTAGTTTTCCTTAGAAAGTCCTCCCTGATAGTTTCCGTCCTCTTGCGCAGATGCCAATTCCATTAAATTTTCTGCATTAAACACAATTGTAATTCTTTCTTTTTAAAGAAATCTCAGGGGAAATAATCGTAAACATCAGATTCAGTGCGATTATGAATTATTATTTTAAAGTAGTTAACATTTTGAGTGGGAAAAGCATTTTTAATACGCTCATAAACAACCCCTCCTCTAAATTGGCATCAAACTGTGTCGATTTCTACAACACTCTATATAAATACGTTTCCAAAAAATTCTGCTAAAATATTAAAAGTTGTATTTGTAGAGCATTTATTAGTTAGATTTGTGACTACCTACTCAACTTTTGGTTTTCATAACCTATAAGGTATTTTCTCCCGCCTTCTTAGCAAACCTTCGTGGTGTAATGGTCAGCACGCACGGCGTGTGTTCGAGAGGCGAAATAACCTAATGTTTCTATAGTGGCACCCAAAACAAAAAAGGTGGTGGATGATGATTCGCATAGATTAATGGTAATAAGAGATTACTTAATAGCTTCTTTGCTAAATTCCTGTACAGTTTTATAAGAAGAATCATAGGTTCTTAAATTACGAAATCAAATAATTGAATCGCATTGTCAGATGCATAATATTTATAAATTTATCAAGACAGCCTCACGTTTTTGTTATTCGTGATATAAATTTGTAGATAAATTTCTTAAAGAGAATTATTTAATCTCGTATTCCCATTAAATTACACGATACATTATTTTTAAAACAAAGGGCGTTAGCCGAGAAGGTCTATTAATTTCATTTTTTCATTTTCCGTTGAATACTATGTCAGTTCACTTTTCAAACTGTTGCTACCACATATTACAGGCCTGTATTATATTTAAAGAAATTAAATAATGGTTTTGGTTTATTAGATTACGGCAAAGCACTCGAGGCTATCTGCTTTGAAATTAAATAATGAATAATCTGCATAAATATATGTATGTTTCTCGCATTGTGATAAAACAACGCTACCTAGACCTATCCAATTTTGAATAACGTACATTTCCACCCGAATATGGGCATCTCGAAGCCGAGATTTGGAATTTGTTTTATTATATGTTTCATATTTCGTAAAACTTCAATGAATTTTTAATTAAGAAACTCAACGATTTTAAAGCGAGCAAAGGCAACACTGTATGAAAATAATAATATAAAAAATTATCTTCAACGGGCGAGACTGTGTATCGGAAATTCTAAAGATATGCTCATTTAAAATTTATTTTGCGGTATTGCTGTTTAACTGAAGTTTTACGGTTTAAGTGCGAAGAACATGATATTTAAAAATAAAGGTAACCCACAAACCGTTAAAAAAACGCCCTTTGGGCCTAATGTAAAATCTGAAAGATTTGCATTTTCAGATTTTTATGTTTGCATTTATTACTTTTATTTTTCTCGTTTTAATTCATTAATGCTCTTATAGGTAAACGTTCATTTTGTAAAAAAATTCTATTTTTTATTCAATAACTGCTCTAAAACGGAAATTCTTAAATCCCTTTATATATGCATCCACTTTGTAATGGTAATAAATTTGTTTCTTTAGAGTCAGTGTAAGGCCTTTATCCCAAAACATCAAGAAGATTTCTCCCCACGCTAATGACAGCCATTACCCATTCTCGTCAGAATTGCATGGACCCTTGTCCCCTTAGGCATTAGGGGTTGGAAGACATACAAGAATACGGGCTAGTCCATTTTAGCGTGTTTTTTCGATAATACAAAAACACGGGACTGTCCGTTTTCGAGGGTACATTTAAACTAACAATAATCCGTAACGAACCGTTAAGAGACCTGCATAAAGGAACGAGAAAATCCGGGCCAAACCGTTAATGGGTTAACACATTGAGCGCGGCGCCGGTCTCTGGGGACCGACAGTGAACTTTCCGTGTGGCCAGCGTCGGTCCCTGGGAACCGGCACTGGAATTTTCGTTTGCCTGGCGTCGTTCCACGGAACCGACAGTATAAGTTAAAAAATAAATATAGTCTCAATGAAATGTGATCAAATTTAGCATTAATGAAATGTATTGAAACATTCTGAACAAAAATACGGCTTAGCTTTAAGGCTTAGCTCGCTGCCGGCTGAACGGAAAGGACAGCAAATTCGGCGCCGAACTCAGCGTGTTAATTAGAAAGCTACCGCTCGGCCTTGAAAACGCACAGCAGTTTGGTTTAAATAACCATTGATAACACTATTCTATAACGTTCTATAACGTATTATTCTATAACGTTCTTTGTACGTTAAAGTACATATAGCACAAGAGTGTGCAAGGAAACTGATATATAACAAATTTATTTAATATTTTTCATATAATAAGGATAATTTCAAACTGTAAACATAATTCTAAAAATCCATGACATTATCGAATTGAGACCTGTTTCGATGTCAGATATATCTCGTAATGAAATCTGAAATTTTTTGAAATTTAACAACTAATTTTTCGAGGTATTTGACAGTCCAGTCTGTATAAGTTTCATTTATTTGTTTAAATGTTTGTAAAGTGTTATCACAGATTTTCATAAAAAAAGGTGTGAGAGATAATTGATAAAATTTATAGATAGAAATGGAGGGAATATTATGCATTTGTTCAGAAACATAAACGTAGTATTTGTGAGATTTCTCGCACAGCCAAGTTATAATTGTTTTGTTAAATTCTTTTTTTTTCATATTTAATTCTTTTAAATTAATTTCTCAAAGTTTGTCATAATTTATGTGACTCAACTAGGTACGAAAATTTGATTCGGAATGTAAAAGAAATATATGTATTCTGTAACATTATTTTTTGTAAAGTTTAATTTTTTTTTAATTCACAAGGTCTGTAACCAATGTTTGCACTTATTTAATGCACGGAGTTCCAAGCAATTTCACTCATCATCCTACAAGCTGCAATAAACACAAAAACACAACTCTGAAAATGAAATATTCTAACAAGGATTGTAAAGCCAAAGGCATATAATTAGTCTCCTCTGTATGCTCAGATCATTCAATATGATTTCTCTCACAGCTTATAGATTTTCAGATGAGTTACTCACGTTCGTTTTTAATGGTAATCAAAATAATGTAAAACTGCAATTAAAAAGATTAAAATTTCGACAAATTCACTAAATGAAAAATATATTCGCTGGTCGCTTAAAATTGCTTCAACGGTACCTAGTTCCAAATTGCAAGACGGGTATTCCACACACGGATAATCGAGAATTAGTATAACATTCTACAGCAAAATAATGCAAATTCCGTGCTTTTTTCATATAATGCATTCATGCTGTCAGATTTATTATGTCTAATCTTATAATATTATTGTAAAATTACTGCCGGTAGAAATCATTCCTTGAAAATGAAAGCCCTTGCCACCTTCTTGATGCCTAATTTCAAATGGATAATTCAAACGTGGCCAAAGGAGAAATATTAAAATTTTCAAAAATTCGTGTTTACGGTTTTTTAATAACTAGCTTTACCACTGCTAACTAATATTATGATATAATAATATATTAATAATTAGTCAAATGAAATTTATGTGACTTTGTGTCAACCACTTGGTATTTTTAACGCTGTGTTTGAGCAAAAACAGAATATTGTTTATTTAAGCTATAATAAACATCCTACAGTAACATTTAGTTATTGTACATTGTTTTTTATCAGCACTTACGAGCTGAAGTTTCGTCTTATTAAACTATGCATATTGGTGTTTTTCATGCTCCTATATTGTTTTTGTATATAAATAATGGAAATTACAATTGGGATGATCAGTTCCATAAAACTCTCAGTATTCTGCAATCCTAACCAGATGACCAATGGTGCCCCAAACATACAAGAAACAAACAGGTTTTTACAAGTAGGAATGATTTTAGAAACGTTTGCTTGAACAAAACTCAAAACAAAATAAAACAAAAGGGGCGAATCAAAATGTTAATGTTTCATAAAAATGTGCAGGATAATGTTAGATGTAAAGCCTGTTTTCGTTTCCCTGGCAGACGTAATAGGAAGTTTCATAAATGAAAGTTTTCTCTTTTGGTGGGATAGTGGCTGTGACCTATACATCGAGCATTCATTGCTGGACAGTAAGTGTATAATTACAGATAGATAGAGATAAGTAATTAATAGAGTATTTGACATATATAAACTCATCATTCAGATCTTCGAAAGTGTTCAAATAGTAAAAACACGATACCGTATGCTTTCACCACTTCACTTATGATGTATACTATGCCCATATGAGGTACTTCTCCCTGTTAGAGTTAACTAAATCTTAGCTATTGAAATATAGCATTGTCAAATTCTTTCCATTTGAATTTAACATGAATAATTTTACTCTGATCTCTCTCTTTCTTTTCTGTTTGTTTCTTACTTCTAGCCATCTATATCCAGTTCTATATCTTCTACTTGTGCCTCTGATATTTAATGTAACGGCATTTTGCTTTAGAGTAAATAGATTTAAAATAATTAAAAATTACATTCCTATTTTCAAAATACTTTTTTCAAGGTAAACATTTTGGTATTCGTCAAATGGAACTCGAACCTAAAATTTAATTTTTATTAAATCTTTAATCTATTTCCAGCACTATGCATAAAAATGCCCTTTCTTGTTAAAATAACGAAACTGATTTCAGATTTACTAGTAATGAATCAAATTGCAAATTGCTTAGATGACATTTTTCAGCTCTCAGAATACATTCCATTTAACTATGCAGTAAATCGAATGATTGTTTGCAGTTAACAATATGTAAAAAGCTGTTTGGGCCAGGTCGAGAAACAGGTGGTTTACATCTGGAGGAAACGAATGTTTGACATTGTCTATATACTATATATAAACTAATAATTAGAAACTTCCGCGTAATGCCCTTATGAAATAATTCACTGTATATTAGAAAAGTACGAGAAACAGACGCATATTTTTTCGAATGAAAAAAATCGAAAAATTATGTGCTTACTAAAATCAAAAATCTCAGGCAAACAACAAATAAGGCCTTGAAAGGCCTTATGTGTTGTTCCTTATAAGTCATGTGAATTTCCTTGTAAGGCCTATTAAATTATACACACTTTTTGCTGCTGATCATTTAAATTTATTTCTTCGAATTGCTCTTTCAAATTTGAATACCCGATTCCTAAAAGAAAGTTGCTGATTTTGAAATTACGTATACTGACAATTTTGGTCGTGCGTTTATGAATTTTTTCTAATTTTATTTCTTTATTAGCGGAAGTACCCGATGTCAATTAAGTTAGATTGAAAGCAATGTATCTAACAACAGACAGAACGATACCGTTGTAATCCTTCTCTAACGATGTAAAAAATACGATTCATAGTTATACATTTTTCAGTCTGGTGCGATATGCAACCCCACATAAAAAATTTCTTATAGAAAAATATAATTCTCTCTCATTGTATCAGAAGCAATGTCACTCAGCTTTTAGTGATTTTCGTCTTTCTAATCAAATGGCCATAACAGCTCAAGTTCCATCCAATATTTCACCTATATTCAACTTTAGTCGATTCAATGTCGCAAAATATTTATCATAATTGATCAGAAATCAATAACGCAAACAAACAAACAAACACACAAACAGACATTATTCTTTATATATATAGGTTATGTAAAATTTACAAATTTTTTTATTAACAAAATGTACGATTTGCAAGCGAGCAGTAGCAACACTTTTCGAAATAAAACAATTCTATCTCCAACGCCCGAGACTGTTACCACTAGGAAAAATGAGTGCGAAAATTAGAACTTTCAGAATTTTTAATTAGTATTTTGGCTCATGAAAGTGGTTAAGATGAGAATAGTCGAAATGGCTTCCCTCGAATTTTCGGAATCGGGAATAACGTATTTAATGTTTGGGAAAGCTATTTTTATTTCATCTTTTATCTATTTTCGTATTTTAACAAACTCTAGGATTTGAAAAAGAGCAATGGTAACAACTTTAAAATAAAGCAGATTTTCGTTTCCAGCTTGCGAGACTGTTGCCACTCGGAAAATGAGAAAGAAAATTATCGTTTTTCCGAGTTTTTAATTTATAGC
Organism: Stegodyphus dumicola; assembly: GCF_044657685.1. NCBI lineage: Eukaryota > Metazoa > Arthropoda > Arachnida > Araneae > Eresidae > Stegodyphus > Stegodyphus dumicola. The sequence continues at coordinate 139,180,056 of NC_140776.1, forward strand.
TCTAATTTTAGCTACTTTTTTTTTTTTTTTTTTTTTTTTTTTTTTTTTTGAGAAAAGTGACGTCGACCTAATTGTAGAAAGTTTGGTGGTGATAGCTATAGTAGTGACCGAGATATGAGAGGACAAACACACAAACTTTCTTCTTTATATAAAATATAGATAACAAGTATGAAACTTTCCCAAATGTAAGTATACGAACCGCGAGACTGTATTAAAATTTGGATTTACTTATTTGTCAAAAAAGAATTTTTTTTTTAAATTTGACATCGCCAAAACATGAATATTTTCGTGATTTAAAAACATTTCGATAACTGGAAGTATATTGCTACAAGCAACGATTGCAAAAATAAAAGTCGTGTAGGGACTTTTAAGCCGGATAAAGGATGTTGGTGTACATATACGTGAGCATATACATATACGGTTGGTACAGCTAACCTGCAATATAAAGAGAGAAGCAAGCCTACTCTTTAGAAAATTTCAATATTCTTCGTCTAATCGTTTTTGAGTTATGCGAGATACATACACACATATATTATATCTACATACATACAGAGAACACGAAAATATCCCTTTTGAATGCATTGTAAAATATACTATGAAAAGGAAGAAGTCTTTATTCTGTCCGTATGAGATGCCGCACAAAAATCATCCAAATGGATTCAGATATGGACAAAATGGATATTTCCACTGAAATGTGATACTTGAAAATTTTCGTAATTATAATACTTCCTTTATATTGTAAAATGCAGTAATAACATATTACCTAAATGGGAAATCTTAAAAAGATGAGAATTAGTACCAGAATTCCACAGCTATACGTTTAAGAAGTGGTCGTAAAAAAAAGTGGTTCGCTGAGAACTTCGTTCTAAAAGTTCAAGCAATAACTAAAACATTTTCGAATAAATTGTGTGTGAAAACTGTATGTCCCGTCGTTCAAAAGTAGTGGACTGTAAATTCACTTGATGTTCCCTCAGTGTAGAACCCAAGAAACCTCAGAGTCATAATGTTGACCGAAACTACTTTATTGGCTTTCAAACATTAAGTTGGCTGAGGAACGGCGAAGAACTCTTTGAAATCTCCGACTTCGGTAGCGGCTCACCAAGTAAACTCAGGAGAACCTCTGCTTACTTGAAACTCACCGCAACTTAAAAGCTCTAAACCCGAGCTTTACGATCCTAACAAATTTGTGTCTGCGCCTCTCCTCGGTACAAAGAGAGAAATACAATTTGCGTAACATAGAACTAAAATATTTAATCCTTTGCGGCGCACTGTACGTTAAAGTCGGAATTTCAGCAAGAAACGTTGTATTCAGTCTATTTAGTCCTAAATAAGTATACAGGTAAAATGTTGTAAAAATTGCACTTACCGTTTTAATTCTGTGGGTGTTCCATGAGGTGGAACACTGCACCGCCAGAGCTTTTAAAAGTGCGACTAAGCGAGCATTGCAGTGAAGCACGAAAATGAGTAGAAGCGTTTGCATAAGAATGAAAAAACTCTGTATTATGGCTGTATACATGGTTTCCTGGATATACACAATATTCTTGAATATATACGGATAAATGAGATACATACCTATATACACAAGTCCTATATACAAAAATGTTTATAAATTTTCCTATTTCTTAGCTTCGCGAAATTGTTCAAAGCAAGTCACACCTTTTTGATGGAAGCACAAACCAACTAAGACTAAAATAATTAACTACGATTAATATTAACAAAAAAGAAAAATAAGCTTATAATATATAGATACACGAAAAATATCTACACAATTATTGAAAATAAACGGGAATGAGACTAAAAAGACAGCAAAAATTCGCGTAGGTCTAAGTAAAGATGAGTCAAGCTACTAATGAAATTCCCGCCTAAAAACTACCCCCAAAAATTTCGAGATGCCAATATTTCATGCTTTCATAACACAAAAACCACCTCGCTCCTCAATGCTGCTTTGTTTGAATTCATTCCCTCCCCCAAAAAAAATCAACGGAAACAGAAAACGAAAACAACGGATGTTCTCTCCTAAGAGCACAGATGTTCTGATTAGTAAGAGCATGAGATTGCTAAAGGCGCAGTGTTTCCGCTAATGGAACACCTGGTTTTATTCAATGATTCTGCGTATGATTTTTGTATGAAAGATTAAAAAAATAATTTGGAGTACAGCCAGCAAAATTATGCCTATTTTTTCTCCAAATAAAATTTTTATATCATTAAAAAGTATAGAAAATTACTTGAAAAAAATGGATTTTAATAACACATAATAAATTAAGGTTATGTGTCTTCTTGTGATATGCTGCTATCTACGGTTTAAAAAGAAAAGTTCAAAATATATTATAAAAGCATTTTTATCTATTTACGGTTGAATTTAGAGGATTTCGAAGATATTCAATTTGGGTGTTCCATGTAGTGGCACACTGAGACAAAAAAGCTTAACCATATTTTAGAATCATTTATAAAAATATATAAATGTAAAGTTAAATATAAAATATTTGTTTCAAAGCGATCGTTGACGATTCCATATCTCTTTAGTCTTCCGTTGCATCTTAGAGAGACATTGTGAAAAACCTATATTTACTTATTTTCTCAGAAACATCGGTCATCTTAGGATGGTAATCGACAAGAGGATTTATTGTACCTATATTTTCTTTTTGTAAAATTCTGCGTTTACATTTTCTAGATCTAAATTTAAATTTGATCTTTCTCAAAAAAATAGTGTGAAAATGAATGCATTTCCGTTAATAATCTATTCCGTTAATAACTCTATCTGGCTGCAGTGGTCCAGAGGTAAAGTCGTTGAACGCTGGTAGCTAGACCCAGCACAAAAACACGCTGCTTGAGAATTTTGTGGTTTTTCTAATGTTTAATGTGCGTACGAAACTTTTCCTGAGAAAGTCCTCCCCAAACGCTTCCCTCCCCTTAGGAAAAGAGCCCTAACGTGCTCTTCCAATAATCCAATAAATATAAATACGGTACTGAAATATTACGTAGTTCATCCTGACATGTGTCATCACAACTAACGAATCGCAACATGCAAAGGATATTTATATAAAAGAATTACTTTGAAGAAGCTGAAGGAAAAATAACAAAAGAACATAATATTAGAAATTTCAGACATGCATAAAACTTTTAAATACATTTAATCTAAAGTAAATGCTCCTTTTCCCTTTTTTAATTTTTTAAAAATATATTGTTCATGAAGAACTACCAATACAACTTTATGAAATGACTTAATTAACTAATAACGTTTAATAGTTAAGTTAATAAATTTAAAATTCTCTTAAAATAAAAAATAAAAAACTGCGTATTACTCACATACGTATAATTAATTTTCAACTTTTCAATGCAAGAGTTCCTTCTTGGATTTTTAGCCAAAAAGTATTAATGAAAGGAAATATATGAAATATAGAGGTAGAAATATTCCTCATTCTTACTCGCACCTAGAATTCATTACTCGAATACGCACCAGCACCTTTTAAAAGTAGAAAAGATATATCTGCAGAATAATCATCCTGCGATTATTTTATTTACTCTCTTTTATAGGAATATATTTTCCACGACGATATTTTTAAACTGCGAAGTTTTGGAACCGCTTTCTGTTCTTCGTCGATGTTTTGTACCACGAATGTTTTCTTCGATGATATTTTAGACTTACGATATGTTTTCCTGCCTTCTTTTCTCCCACATGTTTTCTTCAACGAAGTTTCCGTCTTACGTTGTTTTCTCCGCTACGTTTTCGTCCGCGATGTCTTCGTCGGACCTCCTAGAATTCACTCGCAAGCAAGCGAAGTAATCGTTCCATTTAGACTCTTGTCCTTCGACAAAATAATACCTGACCCATTATGGATTTATGAAAATGTACAGAGACGTATAAGATTATGGGGTTCATTTAAAAATGACTTTTCAGTCCACTTTCATATTAGTTTGATTACCATTAAAAACGAACATGAGAAAGGTGTCTAAAAATTTGCGTCTTATAATTACGAATTTTTGAATAAGATTACAATCAATTTTTTTTTCTTATGCTTGGCACTTGCCTATGTCGGCATCGTCCTGCCCTAAGGCCAGATCGGTAGTCTCTTTATCATGGAGGCGCCTAGTAGGCGGGCCATCATTGCCTCCTATGAAGGGACAGACAATTTTACATCCATGCCTTCTCCGGGATTCGAACCCGAGCCCTTCGGTATCGCACTCAGTTTTCCCTAACCACCATAACGCTAAAAAAGGCTTGCAGCTACAGATTTGATTTTATTCTTCACTTATCATTATAGTCGTTAGAATATTTTATTCTCATAATTAAATATTGTTTTTTTTTTTTGGCTTGTACAACGATGGTTCAAATTTTAGTGTTTTTCCAGCATCAAAGCGGTGCGCACATTGATTACAGACATGTTGTTTAAAAAAATAAAATTTACAAAAAAAAAATGCAGATCAATTTTTTAACAGTGGGAATCAATTTTTCGTAACTATTTCAGTAGTGTCAGTTAGGTCAGACTTGTAGAGATTAATATTAAAATATTAAAACTGAGACTCGGTCTTTCAGAAACCCTCACAAGTACTTTCTCTCTTTCCATAACAATGTATGTTATTGTCGTTATGATTGATCAATACCAGTATTGATCACCGATAATTTTTAAGAAAATCTGTGATAACTCTTTACCGACTTTTAAACAAAGGAATGAAGCTTATACAGGGTGAGCTGTCAAGTACTTCAGAAACTGTGTTCTTAAACGTTTAAAAATATTTCATATCTTTTAATGAAATACATCTGACACTGAAGCATGTCTCCATTCGATGATGCCACCGATGCTTGAAATTATATTCACAGTTTCAGCATGTTTATAAAATAAATTGTAACCAATGTGCTACTCACTAGTTTTCTCATATACTCCTGCGCTTTATGTACTTTAAAATTACAAACGGCTACAACTGTGTCTCTGTTCACCTTGTTTATTTAATCAAACTACTTTGTCTTTAACTGACAGCGTGTTGGCTTTATAGTAATATATACTTCTCACACTTCTGCTGCTTTGTTTTGTGTTTAAAATGTTTCTTCAGTTTTATTTGGACCGTAAACGCTTCAAGAAAGTAATTCAGAAATCTGATGTAGAATGTGCGTGTTGATGATTGACTGATTCAGATACTTGATTATTTTCTGAATAGATCTCATTTGCGTCTGCAAGAAGTGCATAGATTTAGGTAATAGATTGCATAGATTTAGGTAATAAATCTATGCAGACGTTTCGTCAGAACTCGTTGGTATGCAAGTAAATAAAATGCTTACACAAATGAATAAAATACTCCTCATATTACCATTTCGACGTTTCATATACAGAGAAATTGACTAAAACCTGATAATAATTTATATTTTCTCTCTCATTGTAATGTTTCTTTATACTTTTATAAACGTTCTTCCAAATAAATGTTTCCACAAAATTATTACAATAGGTTCTCAAGCATTACCCTCTTAACCTTCTAAAACCGGGCCGAAATTCTCATATTATAGCTTTCAGACCAGCGCGATCCGAAACAGTTTTGCCCCCTCTTTGACATTTTCCTAATGAGAAAAGTCGTCAGTTCCCCTCCATGGATGAAGTAAAATTTACATGTTTGTCGGACGCCTACGTTCCATAGTAGAGGAGTTGCTAGATTTGCAATTTTTTCGATGATTATTTTGCTTTCATATTTAAATGAAAGCAAAATTCTACATAAATAGTGCATAAATAAATGTGCAGTACTGGATGCATATCCAGTGCACGCTTTATTTAGAACAAAATGTATGCAATGTTTATATTTCATTCATTATTTCTAATCAATCTCGTAAATAATTTGTGAATTTTTTAACTTTGTTTTCACTCTTCATTTATATTCGCATATTTTCGTATTAGAAATTAGAAAGTAAAAACAAAATTTAACAAAATATAGTAAATACAGACTAGATCTGTAAGTCTGCAGGCCGGAATGCGATTTTTAATAACATATTTTCATTAATAAAATAATGGTAATGACTAATTTAATGAAATAATAATAATAATAGTTATTACCATTAGATGATTAGAATGAGATTCAATAGAATTATATTTTGAGATAAACTTACAGCAATAATAAAGCTTTACATAACAATAACAGAGATTTAAATCTGCTTTTTTCGATAATTTTGTTTCTATAATATAAAAATCAAAATCCGAGATACATTGGTTGCGTTTAATAATTAATTTTAACAAATATTACATTGGACTATCAGGCAAAGAAGGTATATCTTTAACGAGAATTTTTCTTTGTAAAATTGGCTTTTGTTTATGTTAGCCGAGAAAAAAATTCGTGACTTATACATGCGATCATCAAAAGAATTTTGAGAGCAGTTTTAAATGTTCATGAAGAATTAATTATACGTCAATTTCTTTCCATAGGTAGAAATTTCGTCTAAAACTATCGTTATATCCAAAAGTTGAAGTCTATTTCATTTTCAACGAATATTCTATTTGCACATAATATATTTTCTAATTTATTTTAGAAAGAGTAATCTTTCACGTTTTCAAAAGAATAAGGAAATATTGGGTGTTGATACCATGTAGTAAATTTGTTTTTTATATTTCTTCCAGTAATGAAAACGATTACCCTGCAATATTTTCAAAGCAAAATTAAAAAAATCGTTTACGCCAAATTTTGCATAAAGTATCTTCTCGTGTATATTTTTATTTAAAGTGTGGAATTTTCTCTTTGAAAATATCAAAAATCATGAAGAGCAAAATTAATTCATGAGAAATAACTTTGAAATGCAATAATTCCATTGTAATATGACATAGTGGATAAAAGTGCAATACAGTTTATTTATTCAAAAATAATCCCCCTCATATGCTCAGTTCATTTATGTACTGTCGATTGAGAAATATAGGTTAGTAAATTAAACCAGTTAATTCAATACTTTTCCTTTATCAATATTTTTACCTGCTCTTCAGTAAAGCGGTAAAGGTGGCTGAACACTTATAGCTCGCTTGGATTTGAATCCCGGATAAATAGTTGGATTCACGGATTTTGTGTAACGTAAATGCAAGCCAGCTTCTCTTAGAAAGTCCTCCGCGAAGACATAACTCCCCTTATACAGGTAATCGTTGGGTGCTTTGATGTAATTCAGTAAGCGAACAAATTAATCCAATCAATACCGAAGAACGGGTTGATTACATGTGGAGTTTTCCACCAGGAATGTAAATGCGAGCAATTTTCTCTTAAAAAGGTTTACACGAAAGCATCCATTCCCTTAAGCAGATAGCGTTCGCGTGCTTTTCCGTAATCCAATCCTAATTTTCATACATTTAGTAGTAAGTTGACATACACCTTATTACAGACAAAATAACAACTGTTTTAAGATATTTTTTTATCAACTTGTCTGAATTCTCTCTATCTCTTGAAGAGTATAAGAATTCCGCAAATAAAACTGGCCAAAAATTTATAACATTTAACTGATGTTTTGATTCAGTTTAGAAGTAACGTGAGCTTTACTGATATTTAAATATTTTTTGGCAGATCTCATCCTAAAAGAGGGTGTAAAGATAAATTGATTTTATTTAAATTACAATCAATTAAAATCATTGAAAGCAATCACTGAATGAATGAAAATCAGAAAAACTATTATGCATACAATTGTCTCTTATTTATCTCCTGATAAATCAGACAAAATTGCCTGCATAATAGAAGCACTTTGAAAGAGTTGACAGTTCTTAAGGGTTTTATGCACTCCACAAAACAATGTCAAAATAAAATCTTATTATTCATAAGTATGAAAAGGAAGTAAACGAGTAAACGATAAAAACGGTTTTACCTATTTTCTAGAAGGGCATTAAATCTAAAATATTAATCTATTCTTATTTGTTATGATTAAAGTACATTAAATTGGTAAGCTTAAAGAGCGTGCAAAATCGCTGACGTTTTAATCATAGCAAAACTCAGTACTAAAAAAATAGCATTAAAATTATGAGACAGATTGAGAAAAAGATGGCCTTTATTTAATTTTCAAGTATATTGGCGCGAGACGAAACCTGCGGTTTTTGCCAAAATGTAGCTAAACTGATAAGAAGAGGGAAATAATGCGTAGCCAGCGGCTACTCTGAGCAGCGACAATGGACCACCCAAAGATCTACAGATAGGCGATTCTCTAAAATGGGGAGGGCATGGATGGTACGACAGTTGTACCAATGCCGGCGTCTGAGAAAGTCATTCTCCTTGTACAACTGCTGTACCAGCCGGCTTCGAGAGGTTAATCGCATTTACGTTTACTCGGCTGGAGAACTCAGTAAAGGACTTCTTACCACAATGCCCACAGTTGGATAATCTTCGGTTTCTGGCAAGTACTATCTTAGCTGGTAAAAGGCAGCAGACCAACAATAAAGTGCTAGTCACATTCAATGTTCCCATGTTTAGCTATTGTCTATTTTGCCTTTCTGCTCACTTTTCGAATATTTGATTTTGAGTGAAACGATCGTTAAGATAGTAGGTGCTTTGAAATTTATAATCATTCATCCTTTGGTATTTAATTAGGAAAATTCTCATCGGAAGACTTAGTGTGAAAGTAATTTAGCTAACAGGGAAGTACTGCTATATGCGGTAGAATTACATTTGCATAAAGGTATAAAACCGGCCCTTTAAAAGAGCTTCAAAGTTTTCATATGAACGTGTATTTCTGTTGAAATTCAACTAGTTGCATAAGCACAAATCTTCATAATTTATTTTGAGATGGTGCAAAAACAGTACTGATGAGTTATCAAGCTAAAAAAAGAAGGGAGGACTGTGCTATATCTCCCGTTCTACTGGGCCGATTGACAAAATTCAAACTGCGTTTTTCATGTCTCGAAAGCGCGACTTAGGAATATATTACATTTATACATAGCACTATTGTAACATAGGCATCTAACATAGGCATGTGTTGAAATCTTACTCCAGCTTTGGATTAGCGTGAAACGTGATTGTTTACAAGCTCTTTTGCGATTTCTAAATTTCTTTTGACTTTTTTGAAGGTGTTTTTATTATAACATTGCAGTTTTTGTTTAGTATCTTTATCACCTGATAATTATGTAAAATTGTGAGGAAGATGTAAAAAATAAAAGATCTTATATTCAAGTTCCAGGGAAATCAGCATAATGATACAATGAATAAGAAGTGTGGTGTCAGTTCTTCGTTTAAAAAATTAAATAGTGACACTGTTTTGCCACCAAGAGATAAAGATAACTTTAGAGCCTAATTTTAGTGGTTATAGACTATTTGATTTGGATATCCTATTTCAATTTATTGAAAATAATTTATGTTGTAAAATTTGTAACGTTCATTTAAGTGAACTATTTCATCATGGTTTAAGATCAAAATTTGAGTTACTATGCTCAAAGTGTTCATGTAAAAGAACTTTCAGAAACTCTAATATGATGGGTGTTCGAAAAAATATATCAGAGCTAAACAGAAGATTTACGTATGCAATGCGAACTCTTGGTCAAGGGAAAGCTGCTATGCAGAAATTCTGCTGCGTTATGGATCTCCCTCCTGTGATTGCACATCGTTCTTTCAAATTCGTCGTTAAATGTGACTGTAAGTGGAGACGGTACGTGGAAGACTCTTACGTGGAAGTACGTGGAAGACTCTTACGTGGAAGTACGTGGACATACGTCTTTGGTTGGAGTCTGTTCCGTAATAGGGTCAGAAAGCAACACAGTAATCGATACAGAAATACTGTCTTTATATTGCAAAGGTTGCGAGTCATTTCTAGGAAATGCCGTAAGTGAACACAAGGCCTGTTTAGAGAATCATGCTGGTTCTTCAGGAAAAATGGAAATGAAAGGAAAGATAAACAATTGTTCATGTTCCATGGAAAAAAGAGGTGTAAAATATACTTCTTATATTGGTGACGGTATCAGGTTCAATGTTCTGTCTTACTTTCTTCGAGAACTTGCAAGGACCTGACTCGGAACAGAGAGCTTACTAAAGCTATGTTCAATAACTGTGGGAAGTAGACAGGATACACAAGAAGGGTATACAAAACCCTTTGTTTTTCTCTCTTTACAATAATTTCCGTTCTTCGGAATACAAAGACCCACTACTTGTGGTCTAAACGTAAGTATTAAAAATATTTAACTAAACTCTAACTTAACTTTGGAATAATAAACGTGGAAGATTGGCCTTATATTAACAGGAAGCCGTATGTAGTACAGAGAACTGTTAACACTACAATACGTCTAAAAATTATCACGAGGATTAAAACTCTGGCCTGGAAGGCAACAAGCAACTGAGTAAAACTTCTAAGGTAAGCGGCCTGCTTCGACTAACTCCATCCTCTCTCTCGCTGGGCAAAAAGCCACAACTTAAGTACTTGGCGTTCGCCAGACAAATTTTGCATAAATAAGTTAACGCTTTTAATTCTGGCCGGAAGTAGAAAATAAGAAGTGATAGTAAAGATTTAAAATAAAATAAACGTTAGTAAAACTTAAGATCCTTACATACTTCCCGCCAGAGTTAATTAGTTTTAAACTGAGGTCTAAAACGACCTTGTTGAAAACTTTTAGCTCTAGAATCTAACGCGAGGCCAATCTTTTACAAACATTTCTCACTAGAAACTAGAAATTAAAAAAAAATAAATTTGTTTTTAAAATAGCAGCTCCAAGGACACGCAATTTTTCATCTGTACTGCATCTAAACAGGAGCTTTTATTCAAATCTGGTTCCTTCCAGAGATCTGGAAGGAAAACTAGTTTAATGAAATGTTACACAATGAAATGGCAAGTAACATGCATATTTAAATTTCTCTTAACTTTCTTATTTCATTCATGACTATTTTAATTATCTCTCCCCGTGCTCTCTGACATGTGTTGTAAAAGAACACCAAACACGAATGTGTTTATGTATACGTGTTCAACACTTCCTCCTACAATCAAACTACTAACGTGTTAAAAATTCAACATACCAAGACCTCGTAACACACCCTAACTTCAACTCTAAACCCTGAGGTACTATTCTGAAAGTGGCTAACTCTGAAGTGTAGCGTCAGAGAGCCTAACTACATTCATTCAACCTTTAACACATATTCACCATGATTTGGTCTTTTTACAGTCACACGAATAAAAAAAAATTTAACATTACTTTCACTTTTACCATATCACGATATTTCTTAACATTTAAAATAACAGTTCACGTTGTATATAAGAACATATTAACACGCCGTTAATTTTACGCATTTGAAAACATACATTAGTAGTACATTGTTAACTTCTATTCTTTTCAAATCAAGTGCCAATTCTTCTACATTGAAATACTACATTTCAAAAAGTCTTTCAGACTAAAACTTCTTTCTTGCCAGAATGTTTTAAATAAAATTTATACAATAACTTTTACAATATTAATGTCTTTACATATTCCTATTATACATCAACTTTAGTTTTACGCGCGAGTAATTGAAAAACATAATACCAAAATCGGTAACAACTCATTTCTCGCCTTTTTGGCGATAAAGGTAGACCTCGCATGAGGTAAAACTTCTTGAAATCTGCCACTTGCAGTAAGAATGAAAGATTAACTTAAGTTTGCAAAGTAACATAAAATTTTACTTATCTTTGTTATATTCGGACATTCTTTTCTGAGCCCAGTCCTGGAAGGTAGCACAGATTCTCGTTTGATTTATCCTCCTTCTTGTGCGGGCTCGCCCTTCAGTTCCTTCCTCTAGAAGCTTTGTTTTTTCTCCCGTTCGGTCACCCTTGAATACCTTCTTTTTCGCCTCTGCCTGTGGTCTTGGCCGTTTGACGGCAGCTGGTCTTGGCGGAACCGGGAGACTTCTTTCGCGTTCCTGCTTGGACCTCGTTGCTGACCGTTCAAATTTTCCTTGTAACTTTTCCTCCGCCTCTGGTGGCCCTTCCGCAGTTCGGCGACATTTGCTGCGGAGAGTCCTGTCGGATGAGTAGATTTTCCGTTTTAGTGCCGGATTATAGTTGCCGTCATTTCTCCTGGCTCTCTTTGCATACGTCGTCCTTCTCCCTTCTTCATTCTGGGGGTGTTCGTGAGCTCTCTTTTCTGGACGGTGGAACGGCTTCTTTTTCTTGTTACCTTTATATTTCCCGCGGGGAAACTTTCTTTTCACTTGCTCCTGCCTCTTAATGGCTTGATGCCCACCAGCGGCCGAGCGGTAAAGACGCTGAACACTGGTAGTTCGGTCTGAGGTTCGAATCCCGCGAACGGGCTGGCTGCATGGGCGTTTTCGTGGTTTTGCCCATGTGTAACGTGTATACGAGCCAGTTTCCCTTAGAAAGTCCTGCACGAAAGGCATCCCTCCCTTTAGGCAGATAGCCCTCGTGTGCTTTGCCATAATTAAATACACCAACACCAACCTTAATGGCTTGCCCTTGTACTTGTCGTTGTTCCACCTCTGGAGCTTGTGCCCGCCGTGTCTGCCGTGCCGGATCCTGCAAAGATCTGTAAATATTTGCATTTTATTACGATTATAGTAGGGTTTGATTTGATCAATGTTCGCGGAGCAGGTTTCACCATTCCTGGCTCTTAACACTACAACAGCGTGAGTTATTTTTTCTATGACATATGGTCCTTCAAATTGTGGAAAAAATTTGGCAGTTTTATCTTCTGGTGCTGAAGAAAGTGATTGCTTAATTTTTAACACTTCATCCCCTACTTTATAAGTTACTCCCCGTCGTTTCAAGTCATAATACATATTTTGTTTTCTCTGTGCTACTTCAGTATTCTTTTTTGCTTCTTTAATTAGTTTTTCTATATCACCCATTTTAATTTCTGGGGCTCTTTGTTGCACATAAAATAATTTATCTAACGGCGTTATAATCTTTCTGCCTAAAAATAACTCAGCAGGAGTTTTGCCCGTTGTATCATGTTTTGCGGTCCTAAGGGCGAAAGCAAATTCATTGACATAGTTATCCCAGCTTTTATGAAAATTGTTAACATAACTACGGATAATTTTCACTATACTTCTATTCACCCGTTCCGCTATATTTGATTGCGGCCGATACGGGACCATGTTTAAATGACGTATGCCCAGTTTTTCGCACATGTCTTCAAATACATTACTTACAAATTGAGGACCATTATCGGATATAACTTTTAGGGGCGCTCCGTATTTTAAAATATATTTATTTAAAATAGAATCAGTAACTAATTTCGCGGAGGCTCGTTTTAAGGGAAGAATTTCGGTCCACTTACTAAAATGATCAACCATAACAAGGAGATAGCGAATTTTATTTAACTGACTTTTTGGGAAAGGGCCCAATAAATCGATGCCAATTATTTCATTTGGAAATTCCGATTTAATACTATTTAGAAACCCGCCCGGGCGGAAATTAATATAATAAACTGCTTCACATGTTGGGCAGGACTGGACATACGCCGTTGTTAACCCATCAACGAGCCCGCCTCTCGGAACGAAATGCTTTGAAAACGGCCGCGTTGTCAGACAACAAACCCCTCCAAAAAAAATCGCTTTCGTTTTCTGAAATCTCTCTAAGATGTCCCAGCCTAAGGCAGTATGTTTGCTTCCCCTTAGTGTGATGCATGGAGTACCTCCATGGTGTGATGGATAAGCCATAAAATTGCCTTCCCGGTATTGAATGGCTTGCGTTTCGTTTCGTCTCCCTCCTCTTTCTTTGTACTAGTACCCTGTAGATTTGTTTCTTTTAACATGTGACGGACGAATTTTCCGAAATCTTTTTAGAATCTTAGTTTCCATGCTTGTAAATTTTCAATTATTCGACATGTTTTATTGGGCAGTATTTTAAGAAAGATCATTATTTATTTTGTTACACAATTTTTTACTATTTACTAATCTATTTTATTTAGTTTTAGTAGGCCAATTTATTTTTGGAAATTAAATTTTAATCCATTCTTTTACCGACTGTTTTCATCACATTATAAGTCCATATATATTTACGATGAGAGTACAATATTTATCAGGAATTTTTGGAAAATTTGGCATACGTATTTATATTTTAGCGTTGAATTTTTTCCACAAGTTGTTCGTTAACAGTCGAGCTCATCCTCGTAAACGCTTGATCTTTTCAGCATGGAAATGGCAAGCAATAATCTTCCAAATATTTTTCGGGATTCTATAGCAATTTCTAGAATTTTGGCGGTTTTCTACAAATATTTTGGGTACGTTTAGCTATTATACAGTTGCTACTAATGTGGAATTTAAAGCCAAAAATGTATTCCTTCGTTGATTTTAGAGATCGCATTTCGAATTTAAACGGAAGTTTAAATGAATTTGATACAATCTTAGCACAGACTAGAAGAATTATTTCTCTGTGTTGGATGGATTTTTCTCACTTTTCTGCATTTCATAGATTAAATGCATAAAGCAGACACGCACAAATAGAATTTAAATAAATTTATTTAAATAAATTTCTATTTTCATTTAAAATTTGTCATTATTAGCACCTCCCGCAGTTTTATGCAATCATAGGATTTTCCGAATTCTATTAGGTCGTTAACATAATTTCAAGGCCGAATAGAAAAGTGATAATATGGAAAGACTATGACTTAAGTACCAATAGCCAGGTATTTGTAATTAAATAAAAATAAATATTGAATACCAGCCGCTTTTTTATTTATTTTTAGTCATATAACAAAAGATAAACAAGAATACTATTACATTTAAGAATTATTAAGTAAATTTTTTTGCTAATGTTGTATGAATGATGAAACACGGTAAGAATGTTTTAATGATTGAATTCACCGTTAAAAATCAAACAAACCCCAAAATTCCTTTTTCCCGAAACTTCGTAAAATGTTTTGATTAAATATGATTTGAATAAGTTTTCCAATTATGTTTTTGAGTGATATAAATGAGGATATAAATATTATTAAATTAGGATATAAATAATAGGATATAAATTATTATTAGTAATAATTTTTGTATTATAACTTAACAGAATATCGTTTACCGTTAAAAATTATATCTAAAAGAATTAAATTTTTTAAAAGAATAAAAAATATAATTAACTGTTCCATTTTGTCCTCTATGCATCTATTTATATAAAAAAGGAATCTGGCTAGGGAATTTACGACTTGTATATGAACTAAATTGGTATCTTGACAAAACTTGTCAGAGCATAAAAAGCGTATATTCTGTGATATTAGTGTATTAATCATACTTCTGTATCCGTAAATGCAGTTTATAATTACCAGCATAATGGATTTTATTAAAACGACGAAAACTGAATGCATTATCAAAGTACGGCTCTTTATCCCGTTAAGTATTGCTTGGGTCGTAACCAACACGAGTTTTATTTTTGAAATATTATTCCAAATAAAACAGGAAGCGTTAAACTATATGCATTTTAAACAGTTTTATAGGCATACAAATGTTAAGTAGCTTTAAATTGTACTTCAGTTCTGAAACTTCTGCGGTATTATTTTTAGAACAGATCAAGGACTTTAAAAAACAAGTACATTTTAATAATATGCAACGTTAATGATATAGTTCAAATGTTATTGAACAACTGTACGATTTGTAACTGGCACTGGAAGAAGCAAAATTTATCTACAACTTTCCCTTTCTTCTCAAATTCGTCTGATTAGCAAGGATTGAATAGATAATTGTAAACGTCTTTGTTAAAAGTAATAACAATCGGGAAGAATCCCTTCTACCCCTGCCTCCTGGGAAAAGAAAACGACTTGGAAGGGAACCTGACCTCCGCAGGCTAACTGACACTAAGGTCTCCAAAGACTATTTCTAGTCAATAGAGTTTTTTCATTGTAGAAATACTCATTATCTAGAGCTATCTTTTTTCTAGCCATTGTAAGCTACAGATATAGTGGGAAAAAATTCTCATTTTACATAATTTTCGGATAATTACATTTTACGTTAAATAATTTTAGATTTTGATTAACGCAATCGATGAATATGGCAGAATAATAGTTTGTTGTAAACATTGTAAATTTCAACGTTTTTTTAAGTAAAGATTTCAAGTAAACCAAACCATAGATTATTAAATTAGTCTTATAATTTTTACTGTTTGGTTTTCAATGTTCTGAATTCGCATTTTAAAAACATAATTTAAATAATCTTTCTTTACGCTAGTCGCTTTTAAAATGTTTACCTATGTAAACACTTACTAATGTTTAATGTAGCAACTTTGTATGTACTTAACGAAAGACTTAGAGGAATTTATAAAGAAAACTAGTTCACATGGAAAAAATCACGAAATCTTCCTTACAGCCATCGTATTGACCAGAAACCAAAACCAGGTCAAAATACTTATGATCATCTCTTTTATCCACATAGCCATTGGTAAACTTTTCAAACTTATACTTGTTCTTATTGCAGTTATAAACAGAAATCTGAACACTCAGATACTGCGCTTGTTAAAGTTAGTACAGTCTGCGGTTGATTCTATATCTGCCGAGGTGTTTTCGAAAAAAAACTTGAAAGATAATAAATTATGTTACCTGCTGAGTCATCGAAATATTATATATTTGTTTATTGAAACTGAAAATTTTATAATTTTTTATAAAACTGCAATGGAATTATTGCATTGAGTAATCTTCAGTGTGATGTAATTAGTGTCCTAAATATAAAAGTATGTAAAAATCAAATTGGAAATTGCAGCAAATCAGTCCCTAGAAATATGCTATGCCTGTATTAATCTAGTAGCAATCAATTATTCATGTACATTATAGTATGCATGCCATATAACAATTTGTCATCAGTACAGGAAACAATTTCGATATGCGTGCCTTTTCTTTTAACATAGTTTTTCTCTCGTTACTTTTAAGATAAACATGTAACTTGAAATAGTTTTTCTTCCTCCAGATTTCACTTATTTACTTCTTAAAATATCTCCACTAAAATCAGAGTGATATTATCAACGATTTTTCTTTATTATATAAATATAAAATTTATCCTTTATTGTATAAATAATTGAAATGCTTAAATTTGACATTCTAATAAATATTTTATAGTAACTCTCTGAAAAATTTAACTTCTTTTAAAATGTATGAAAATGAATTAAGTCGTGTATTTTTTCCAGTATTAATGATAATAAAATTTTAGAATCATCAGTTTCATTATGAGAAATCCGTATTGATTATGAGAAATTATCTCATTCTTCTTTGAGCTGGAAATTGCTCAATGGAGCTTCTTCCAGCTAGAATTTGAACTCGGGGTGTAAGTGATAGTAGATCGGACTAACAGTCGGAATGCCTGTGGTGCGTATTCCGCTGATACGATAACGGATGTTTCGTGTTTTTTTTTTTTTTTTTTTTTTTTTTTTTTCCCTCGTAAAAACGCTATGTCTCTTCAATGGCACCCCAATGAAAACATGTCAGACGATAATTCGTTAACACATGAATTATTCCGACAGTGCCTCGTGTTTCTTCTCTCTCGCCCTTTAAATGAAACAAATAATAAAGGAATTATGTCATTCTCACTATCTTGTTATAAATGGAAATCCTTCCAGCTAGAATTTGGAAGACCTCCTTATTAGAAGCACAATGAAGGCACTCCTGAATTTTCGCATTTCTTGCTTCGAAAAAAATCCAATGTCTCTGCATGGTATCTTTCTGTTTGTGCAGCATTCGAAATTATTCCGCTTTCGCAAATTTTTCAAATTTACTTTATCTTGTATCGTTTTTCCATTTTTCGTATATTGATAGGTGAAACAATGCAGATTTCTGTCTATTTTCTTAAGTTTTCGTGTCGGCAGAAAAATATACTGTCGCATTTAAAATTGGTTTTAATGCTGAAAATGATTTGATTCTTTGGTTCTATTTTTCCTTTTTCTTCCCTTAAAGATTTATTTTTCTTCCATATACTTATTTATTTATTACATTTTAATCTAATAGGCTCCCAAAAACTAAAGCGATAAAAAAGTTCTTTGATTTCAAGATAAAAGAAACTTTCATTATGCTTTGAATTTCTTCAGCAATCTTTCACCAGTAGGATTTATTTTCTTCTTTCACCTACTGATACTATGTGATTCTATGTCTGTACATGTATGTGTGTGAGTGTGTCTAATGGTTTAATTGATATATATATATGTCATCAATGATATATATATATAATCATTGAATATATATGCATTCATATTTTAGCATATGTATATATTAAAATGCATATATAACTGTTTAGGAAATAAATTATATATATATATATATATATATTTCATTTTATAATTTCATTACACAAAAATTTTATACCTTAGGGAGTATATCTTTTATAGTAGATTTTGGGAATGCTTGAATTTTGAGTGAAAAGGAAAGTCAAGATTTCTACTACTTTACCCCGTTCAGTGCTTTCTCTTTTACTAAGAAATTAACATCATAGGAGGGCTGTTTTTGCCCAAATGTTCGGCTTTTGTGGGAACGGTTAGGGGAAACCGGAAAAGAAAGAAATAATTTTTCATTCATGAATTGACATCTTCAAGAAGCATTGACTCTCAGTGAGTAAAAGACAAACATCTGGAAAGATGTATTTAAGCATAAAATGGTTTTCGAATCCAAATAACATTAATTTAGAGAACTTTTTGTGGATGCAATATATAATATTGAGATAAAGTATAAAAGTAAGTAAAAGAGGGCGATGTAGAGTGATTTCACTGTTCGACTATGTTAGAGAAAGGCCTCAAACATAGTGCTGTCGGCTCTGCGTTTAGATTTGCTAAATTTACTAAAGCACACGATATCTATCTAGAGATATTCTACTTCCGACGAGCTTTCTAAGAAACACTTACAAGCATTTAGTTTACATGTTGAGAAAAATCATAAAAATTCCATGCAGTTGATCTATTTCGTCGCTGAAAATAGAAGCCAAGAAGAATCGATAGTGTTCTCTGGCTTCAGGCACCTAGATTTTTCACTTTGAATTTGAAACTAGAAATATAATTACAAATGTCTCTACTAGGGAAGATCAAAATTCATTATTTTTTCACACATGTAAAATCTGGTTAAATACGTTTTCTCGTTTATAAATTACAGAAAATTTTTCAATAATTCTTGATATTTTAAAGGAAACTTTTGATATATTTGTTTCCTGTAACAGGTCTAAATAATCATTCATTACAGCCACACTAATTTTAACGATCTAAAAATTAACAAACGAGTTGAACTCTTTCATAATTATAATAAAACTTAATTTGGATTTAAGATTACCTCAGAAGTGAATTTTTTTTATTTCTTAATTTAGATGCCTGACAATCCAACAGTTATTTCCCCTATTAAAATACGGCCATATTAGTGGCCGGTAAATACTGGTAGTTCGACTTAGATTTACACCCTGACGAACGAATACGATGGCTGAATGGTATTTTCCCATGTTTTTTCCTATGTATAACATGAATATGAGACTTTTCTCGTTAAAAGTCCTCTACGAAGGCATCTCTTTCCTTAAAAGCAGATAGTCCTCGTGTGTTTTGCTGTATTCAAGTAATCCTAACCTTCAGACTACGGCACCTGTCACACTAAATCAAGATAAAAGGTTTCTAAACAAGATTTTTAATCAGTCTGCGGGCCCCAGTGGCCAAGCGCTAAAACCGCTGAGTACTGGTAATCCTACATAAGTTCAAATCCTGGTGAACACGCTTGTTCGGTGAACGTTTTCTACGTTCAATGTGAAGGAAATCTAGTTTTCCTTAGAAAGTCCTCCCTGATAGTTTCCGTCCTCTTGCGCAGATGCCAATTCCATTAAATTTTCTGCATTAAACACAATTGTAATTCTTTCTTTTTAAAGAAATCTCAGGGGAAATAATCGTAAACATCAGATTCAGTGCGATTATGAATTATTATTTTAAAGTAGTTAACATTTTGAGTGGGAAAAGCATTTTTAATACGCTCATAAACAACCCCTCCTCTAAATTGGCATCAAACTGTGTCGATTTCTACAACACTCTATATAAATACGTTTCCAAAAAATTCTGCTAAAATATTAAAAGTTGTATTTGTAGAGCATTTATTAATTAGATTTGTGACTACCTACTCAACTTTTGGTTTTCATAACCTATAAGGTATTTTCTCCCGCCTTCTTAGCATACCTTCGTGGTGTAATGGTCAGCACGCACGGCGTGTATTCGAGAGGCGAAATAACCTAATGTTTCTATAGTGGCACCCAAAACAAAAAAGGTGGTGGATGATGATCCGCCGCAAGGATTTGGCGATTCGGTCCCCTAATCCCCATTCGCCCTTTAAAAGGGGGAGTATATACGGTATTTTCTCCCGCCCTTTTAGCATGCCTTCGTGGTCTCAGTACGCTCGGCGCGTATTCGAGATGTCCGTGGTTCGCGTCCCGGGTAAGGCATTGCTCATTTTTCATGTCTCTTGCTGTTAAGAAAAATGTAATGTCTCTACAAACCTTCCATTCATCAGAATAGTAATAAAGTTATGAAGCATAGGGGGTAGGGGGGAAAAGGAATTTTAAAAAAAAGATTA
This sequence comes from Stegodyphus dumicola, assembly GCF_044657685.1. Classification (NCBI taxonomy): domain Eukaryota; kingdom Metazoa; phylum Arthropoda; class Arachnida; order Araneae; family Eresidae; genus Stegodyphus; species Stegodyphus dumicola. Next base: position 139,200,455 of record NC_140776.1, read on the forward strand.
TTTTTACAAAATGACCCAAATTTCTTGAGACAGTATAAGTAGTTATATAACTCAAATAATTAAATATTTGACCTCTTAATTTTACCAGTATTTCTGTATAGAAATAATTAACATAATTAAATATCTTTAATGAGATCATAGATAGTGGAGCACATCGAGTGAGCTTCACAATATTTTCAAAAGCAGCCACTTTGACAAATGAACAGAACTGTCGGGAATCGCTTATGAATGTCACTTACACGTTTCATAATGCCAAGAATGTTATAAAAATAACGGTTATGCTATATCAACAACTTATCGATCTTTCCAAAGTGCTTAAAAATAGAGCTGTTCCAAAAATTGTATTCAGTTCATTCACGGTGTTTAATCAAAAACTCGTCGTCGATTTTTGAACTACTTATCGATAAGCTATTGAATTCAAATTTTGTACACACACCGTTTACGGATGATAATAATTCGATTTAGAGTTTTGAAAATTTAATGTCGAAGAAATTTTTTGCGCATATTTCCATTTAAGAATAAACTAAAAATCTCAAAATTTTTAAGTTTGCATCATTTTACAGAGCGTAAAATAGCTTTTGAAATAAAATTTGCATGAAATTCGTAACCTAATTTCTGATTTTGGGGCGAATTTTGTTTTAAATTTAAATTCTTTTCGATTATTTGAGGTAAAAGGATACTTGGAAGTAAAAGACTGAACCAATAGTAATAATAATAATAATAATTTTTCGCATAGATTAATGGTAATAAGAGATTACTTAATAGCTTCTTTGCTAAATTCCTGTACAGTTTTATAAGAAGAATCATAGGTTCTTAAATTACGAAATCAAATAATTGAATCGCATTGTCAGATGCATAATATTTATAAATTTATCAAGACAGCCTCACGTTTTTGTTATTCGTGATATAAATTTGTAGATAAATTTCTTAAAGAGAATTATTTAATCTCGTATTCTCATTAAATTACACGATACATTATTTTTAAAACAAAGGGCGTTAGCCGAGAAGGTCTATTAATTTCATTTTTTCATTTTCCGTTGAAAACTATGTCAGTTCACTTTTCAAACTGTTGCTACCACATATTACAGGCCTGTATTATATTTAAAGAAATTAAATAATGGTTTTGGTTTATTAGATTACGGCAAAGCACTCGAGGCTATCTGCTTTGAAATTAAATAATGAATAATCTGCATAAATATATGTATGTTTCTCGCATTGTGATAAAACAACGCTACCTAGACCTATCCAATTTTGAATAACGTACATTTCCACCCGAATATGGGCATCTCGAAGCCGAGATTTGGAATTTGTTTTATTATATGTTTCATATTTCGTAAAACTTCAATGAATTTTTAATTAAGAAACTCAACGATTTTAAAGCGAGCAAAGGCAACACTGTATGAAAATAATAATATAAAAAATTATCTTCAACGGGCGAGACTGTGTATCGGAAATTCTAAAGATACGCTCATTTAAAATTTATTTTGCGGTATTGCTGTTTAACTGAAGTTTTACGGTTTAAGTGCGAAGAACATGATATTTAAAAATAAAGGTAACCCACAAACCGTTAAAAAAACGCCCTTTGGGCCTAATGTAAAATCTGAAAGATTTGCATTTTCAGATTTTTATGTTTGCATTTATTACTTTTATTTTTCTCGTTTTAATTCATTAATGCTCTTATAGGTAAACGTTCATTTTGTAAAAAAATTCTATTTTTTATTCAATAACTGCTTTAAAACGGAAATTCTTAAATCCCTTTATATATGCATCCACTTTGTAATGGTAATGAATTTGTTTCTTTAGAGTCAGTGTAAGGCCTTTATCCCAAAACATCAAGAAGATTTCTCCCCACGCTAATGACAGCCATTATCCATTGTCGTCAGAATTGCATGGATCCTTGTACCCTTAGGCATTGGGGGTTGGAAGACATACAAAAATTCGGGCTAGTCCATTTTAGCGTGTTTTTTCGATAATACAAAACACGGGACTGTCCGTTTTCGAGGGTACATTTAAACTAACAATAATCCGTAACGAACCGTTAAGAGACCTGCATAAAAGAACGAGAAAATCCGGGCCAAACCGTTAATGGGTTAACTTTTGCAGTTCAGGAAAATAGACTGCCTCGCGTACGCGTTGGATAGGTTTTCGAATACCAGCATGAGAAGCTAAAGGACTGTCATGGAGCTCGTGCAGGATATTTAATCTAAGACTAGCTGGGATAACAGGTCGAAATTCGTTGTTGGAATTCGTAGTTTTTGTATAAAATAATAGACCATTTATTAGTTCGTAATGGGCCGTCCTATTTCTTATCGCCACAATATCTTGGTGGCTAAAATTTTCAGGATCCTTTAAATAATCATAAATATTTTTAAATTCAGGATCCTTACTCAGTTCGGTTATTACAGTTTCTCGGGAATTTATTGTAAATGCTGTGAGCATTGCCACCTTTACAGTATTACCTTCTTCATCTATTTTAATTCTGGATAGGGCATCTGCTACGATATTTTCCTTTCCGGGGGTATGCTTGATTACCAGATTATATTCTTGTAGCTTGAGTGCCCATCTTATTAACCTTGGGGATAAGTTTTTCCCTGAGTACAATCTAGTTACCGCCGCATGATCAGAGTACACTGTTATTGGCGCCTTTCCAAAATAGACTCTGAACTTTTGCACTACTAACAGAACTGCAAGTGCCTCTCTCTCGGTCGCGGAATAGTTTCTTTGTGTTTGATTTTAAGTTCGGCTAAAAAATGCCATGGGCTGCTGATTTTGCGAAAGTAGCGCTCCTACCGCATAATCCGAAGCATCCGCTGAAATTTCTAAATTCTCATCCTTTTCAGGAAATTTCAACACAGGGGCTTGCGTTAATGCTTGTTTTAATTTTTCGAAAGCACTATTGGCTTCGGCCGTCCACGAGAATCTTGCCTTTTTCCTTTTTAATTTTAACAATGGTTCAGCAATAGCTGCAAAATCTTTTATAAAGGACCTATAATATGAACAAAGTCCTAGAAAAGAAGAGAGCTTCTTCTCCGTGTTTGGAGTCGGATACTTTTGTACAGCGATTATTTTTGATTCGTCTGTCTCTATTCCTTTCTGAGATATTTTGTAACATAAATATTTTAATTCAGGTGCTGCAAATTTGCACTTTTCGACATTAACTTTTAGACCGGCCTCATTTAATAAAGAAAACCCCTGTCTTAAATCCTGTACATGTTGGTCGAGATTATCACTAGTAATAATGATATCCTCTAAATAGATAAATGTGGACTTTCCATGAACAGGCCTTAACACAATGTCCATACATCGCTGAAATGTTGCCGGTGCCCCTGAAAGGCCAAACGGCATACGCAGAAATGCATAAGTGCCAGACTTGGTTATAAAAGCAGTCTTAGGCACGTCCTCAGGCCTAACCCCTATTTGAAAATAACCAGTCGTTAAGTCTAAAGTCGTCATATATTTGGTGGATGTTATGTTCCTTAGAATTTCTTCAATAATAGGTAACGGATATACCGGATATTTAGTTATGGAGTTTAATTTACGGTAGTCAATTGCGAATCTCCACCTTTTTGGATGTGTCAATGGATAGTCATTATTTTTCTTACATAAAACCACCGGGCTAGCATAACTACTTGAGATGGGCGTTATGATCTTTTTACGTAGTATATCGGTGATATGCCATTCTATAATTTTTTCCTTATTCTTATCATACCGGTATACTTTTTGGCGAACTGGCATTGAATCTCCGGTGTCAATACTATGGTCAGTAACCTGAGTAAATCCTGGAATATCACTAAATAACGAAGCAAATTCACTTACCACTTGTCGGATTCTTCGTTGCTCTTCATTAGGCAGGTGGTCAAGGTTTAACATCGGCGGTTCAGCCTTTTCTTCACGAACTGGTTTCATTGTCAGCTTAAGGGACGCTTCATTAAAATCTAGCGTTGCTTGTGCCTCTGAAAGAAAATGTATTCCTGAGATAATATGTGCTTGCAGATTCTTTACTATGAAAAACATAACCTTTACTTGTTCGTCCTTGATACGGACATACAGCGGTAATTTACCTATACACTTACATCTTTCTCCTTGCGCAGCTAACACTGTCGTATTATCCGAATTATATATACGATATTTACGAAAATACTTATTAAAAAAATCTTCTGCCACACAGGAACACTGCGCGCCTGTATCCAGGAGTGCGTTGGCTGGAATATTATTCACCAACACTTCAATCTTCGGAAGAGTCAAATTTTTCACCATTACTGTATTTAACTTGAAGAAAGAGGGGTTTTCGTGGCCTTCGGATTTCTGCACCCTCCCGTCAGCAAAATCCGTTTTAGTTTAAATTATTTTTCATTTCCGTGCTTTCCTTCTTTTTCCACTGGCGTTGAGACGTTTTTCCTGGATTGCTATTGAACTGTCGACGTTCGCCGGCTGTTTTTCAATGCTCGGGTTTCCTTGCCCACTGATTCGCTTTGCTTCCGTAGCCGTGTGCTTGAGTTTGCTGTAGTCTTGGCGCACCAAATTGGTTTCGCTGTTGATATTGGCGTCTTCTTTCAATGTCCGCCTTTCTTCTACTTTTCAACTGGATTGCTAACTCAAATAACTTTTCCAGTGTAGTCGGATTTTTTAATTCAATAAAGTCTTGCACTTGGGGCAGTAACCTCGGCAAAATCACTTGAATTATCTCAGGATCCGGACGGTTTTCATACAAGATTTTGAAGACGTGAATTTTTCTTAAAATACAGCTTGAGAGATTTTAGATTCTTTGCTGATATATGCTGAAAAGTTCCATTTCTAATTTCGCACGATCCCTTACGACAAGGAAGGCTTTTACTAGGGCAGTCTTGAAATTCTCGTAAGTATAGGTCGGACTTCCTGCTTGACCCAAAAAAATCTTCCTAAAATGTATAGACTTCTGCCTATACATTTGCCTATACATATATTCAAATGTATAGACTTCTGCCTATACATTTGAACCAATTAAGCGCTTGGCCCCTCAAAGCGCTGGTAGCTAAGGTAAATTTTTGAAATTCGTGCACGGGGTAGAGCATGAAGTGGTCATCCAATTTTTCCAAAAAAACTGGTTACCGGTGAGTTTCCATTAAATGTTGCTTCTGATTTCATCGAAGCGCGCATGGTCTGGACGATGTAACCAAATCTTTCCAGGGCGGCAGCTGGCATTTCTGGATTCTGAGCCGCTTCTGCAGGCAGCACAGGTACTTATTGAAACTCGGCCATGGTTATTCTTCTTCGTTGGGCGCCACTATCAGGTTCAATGTTTCGTCTTACTTTCTTCGGGAATATGCAAGGACCTGACTCGGAACAGAGAGCTTACTAAAGCTATGTTCAATAACTGTGGAAGTAGACAGGATACACAAGAAAGGTATACAAATCCCTTTATTTTTCTCTCTTTACAATAATTTCCGTACTTCGGAATACAAAGACCCACTACTTGTGGTCTAAACGTAAGAATATAAAAATATTTAACTAAACTCTAACTTAACTTTGGAATAATAAACGTGGAAGATTGGCCTTATATTAACAGGAAGCCGTATGTAGTACAGAGAACTGTTAACCCTACAATACGTTTAAAAATTATCACGAGGATTAAAACTCTCTCCTGGAAGGCAACCAGCAACTGAGTAAAACTTCTAAGGTAAGCGGCCTGCTTCGACTAACTCCTTCCTCTCTCTCGCTTGGCAAAAAGCCACATCTTAAGTACTTGGCGTTCGCCACACCAATTTTGCATAAATAAGTTAACGCTTTTAATTCTGGCCGGAAGTAGAAAATAAGAAGTGATAGTAAAGATTTAAAATAAAATAAACTTTAGTAAAACTTAAGATCCTTACGACGCCAAACCATATGGCTCATTAAATATAGAAAAAATTGAGTGTGTTGGACATATTCAAAAACGAATGGGAATATGGCTACGGAAATTAAAACTTGAAAGAAAAAAAGTAAAATTAAATGACGGTAAAATCTGTCCGGATAAAGGGAGACAAACAGATAAGTTAATAAATGAAATAACTTCGTATTATGGTAATGCGATTAGAGAATATAATGAGTCTGTTAGTGATATGAGAAAAGCATTTGGACAATTTACTACCACAAAATATCGAGTGATGAAAACCCGATTCATGACGCTTGTTCTACAAATGAAACCACATGGTGCAAATACAATAAAGCTAAGCAAAATAAAGCTGATTATAAGCATATAATTTCTGAACCAGTCGCTGTAATGGAGGCAATAAAGCCAGTTTTTATAGATTTGTCACAACCTTCGTTATTGAGACGTTGCCTTGGCGGCAAAACACAAAATAATAATGAATCATTTAATTCCTTAATTTGGAAATTTTGTCCAAAGACATGTCGTGCTGGTAGTAGGATAGTTCAAATTGCTGGAAATGAAGCAGTAATTGCTTTTAACGAAAGGTCTGTTGGTAGACATTCTGTAATGAATGAGCTACAGCTTTTTAGAAGTAAGTTTTCTATTGAAGGATTTTTACAAATTGATAACAAGAGAATAGATAACGCAGAAAAGAAAGGCTTGTCAGAAACAAAACAACACCTAAACTTGAAAGGCAGCAAAAAATGTCAGAAGTGCAGGCCTCCATAAAAATGATGGGGATGTTTATTGTGCTGGTGCGTTTTAATTTGTAAATAAAATTTTAACAGTTTAGCATACAATTTGAAGTAAGTCGTAAAAGATTTTTTCACCCATGTTAAATAATATGTATATTATACAATATAATACATATCATATGCTTAAATGCTTGAGTTTATTTAACTAAAGTGGTTATGTAAAAATAAATTTGTGTGCAAATATGCCACATATATTATAATATACGGCTATTATTCTGTCATGGTAATGTATATAGCAAGGTAAATTTAACGTGTTTCATACTAACAAAAGCTTCTGCAATTTATTAGGATTTATACTTTTTAAATATATTTTGAAAATAAATATACTATGCACTTTATTATTAGAAAGTTATATACTAAAGTATTGGCATTAAAACTCACATTTCTTAAAATACGGTTTTTCGCTTTTGTATACATAGCATTTAAAGTATGCTAAAGTTACATTGTGGAAGAACTATTAAATGTTTTATATGTTTGATATACAGTAATATATTACAGAGAACTTTAGCTAAGACATTTGGCTATAAGTAAATTCTTATTTGTAAGGAAGTTTTAGTTTTATCATTCTTAGTCGATATGTTATACTTCGATGAATGTAGCAGTTTAGCATACAATTTCAAATAAGTCGTAAAGGTTTTTTCCCACCTATGTTTAAATAATATTGCATAATATGATGCATATCATATGCTTAAATGCTTGAAAGTACTTAACTGATGTGGTTATGTAAAAATAAATTATTTGTTAAAATATGCTACACGTATTTTAATACACGGCTATCATTCTGTCATGGTATTTTATATAGTATGGTAATTTTAATGTGTTTCATATTGACATAAGCTTATGCAAATTATTAGGATTTATACTTTTTAAATATATCATTTTGAAAATAAATATACTATGCACTTTATTATTAGAAAGTTGTATACTGAAATATTTGCATCAAAACTCGATTTTCTTAAAATGCATTTTTTCCCAGTTGTATACATAGCATTTAGAGTATGCTAAAGTTACCCTGTGGAAAAACTATTATATGATTTATATTGTTGCGTGCGTACGGGTTCGTTATGAAATTATTGCACAAGTCCGATGAAAAATGAACAAAAATTTATTATTATCACAACAAAAATGCTTAAATTTTCTCAAATTATCATGCAGTATTACAATATCTCACAGTAGTTATCTTTTAACTACTCAAATGTCCAATAGAACGTAATTCAAAACAGCTAAAGAATGCTAATCCGCGAATTCGCTACAATCAACAATAGTAGTTTTCTAAACAACAACAAACTAAGCAACTACTACAAACTGAGATGTTTTCCTCCTTTTATAAGATTTTAAAATCACGCGCTAGAATTTTCCAGTACTTTCTCGAAATCAAAAATAGATATTTATTTATTTAATGCACGCGCTCTTGTATTTTCAATTTTCCGGCTTAGTTTTCTTTTAATATTCGTCACGCGCTGCACTGCGCGAGAAATAAAACCATTTAATTTATAATTGAACTAACATTAGCTTTTTAAATACCAAATTCGTAACACTGCCCCCTTCCCAAGGACTGCACATCCCGGGCAGTACAATCCCTGGACAGGAAGCTAAACTTACAACTGTGGCATAAACATTACATTACAATATCGAACAATATAAACAATAAATGCAATAACTAAATTAAACAAATCAAATGCTATCAAATACTAAATACAAAACAAATACTAAATACAAATCAAATACTAAATACAAATCAAATACCAAATACAAATCAAATCAAATACACATTTATAAACAAAAAGGACCATGATCCCTTACGATGACGGATAGTGATGTCATATTCTTGGAGTCTCTGTATCCACCTGGCTATTTGACCCTCAGGATTCTGGAAATTTAAAAGCCACGTCAATGATGCATGATCGGTGCGCAGCAGGAATTTTCTGCCGTATAGATAGTGATGGAAGTGTTCTACAGCTTTGACTATGGCGAGCAACTCTTTCCTGGTGACACAATAATTCCTCTCCGGTTTAGACAGGCACTTGCTCCAGTATGCCACTACACGATCTTGGCCGTCTATTTCTTGGGACAAAACAGCACCAACACTTTCATTACTCGCGTCGGTGTCGAGAATAAATGGTCGGTCAAGCTGAGGATACGTCAGGATTGGAGCAGATGTTAAAGCCTCCTTTAAGTTGTTAAATGCATCCTCGCATTCTTTTGTCCACAAGAACTTCTGGTTGCTCTCTGTCAGCTTGTGTAGGGGTCTTGCGATGGAAGAAAAGTCCTTCACGAATTTCCTATAGTAGGTGCAAAGCCCTAGGAAGCTTCTCAGCTGATGGACATTTTCGGGACGTTTCCAGGATTTAACGGCTGATACCTTTTCAGGATCCGTGCGCACACCTTCTGCAGAGATGACATGTCCCAGGTAAGTCACTTCCTTTCGGAACAATTTGCATTTAGCGGGACTCAGCTTCAGATTGGCTTCTTTCAGTTTCTGAAGCACCTTCCTAAGATTTTCTAAATGTTCTTCAAAACTCTTTCCGACGATGATGATGTCGTCCAGGTATATGAGACAGGCTTCGTAGGAAAGGCCTTTCAAAACGGTTTCCATAAGACGTTCGAATGTTGCCGGCGCATTACACAGTCCAAACGGCATCACCTTGAATTGCCAAAGCCCTTGTCCCGTAGTAAATGCCGTCTTTTCTCGGTCTTCAGGCTGTATTTCTACCTGCCAATACCCACTCTTTAAATCAAGTGTTGAGAACCACTTGCTTCCAGAAAGAGTGTCTAGAATGTCGTCAATTCTAGGAAGAGGGTAACTGTCTTTCTTCGTAACCTCATTCAACCGGCGATAGTCGACGCAAAATCTTGTTGAGCCGTCTTTCTTTCTGACTAGGACGATGGGAGATGCCCATGGACTTACTGAAGGCTCGATGACATCGCCTTCTTCCATATCTTTTAACAGTGATCGCACTTCTTCCTGTTTAGCAAACGGTAGACGTCTTGGATGTTGCTTGATCGGGGGATGATCACCGGTATCTATTCTATGTTGTATCAAACTAGTTCGACCCACGTCAGAATACGAGCGGGAGAAAACAACTTGAAGATCTTTAATGACGCGATCGGCAGCATTCTTCTCTTCATCGTTTAATTGCGCATTCTGAAGTAACTATGATGTAATGCTTTCTGAAGACACGGATTCTTGGATGTTACTCTTTCTTTCAACGGTGGTTACTGGAGTACATGTTGCAACCACTTCACCTTTCTTAATAACTCTCGCCTTCTCAGTTACATTGGCGACTCTCACCGGGATAACCGTTCTGGATAGGTCGACGAGTGTTGAGGCTACTAGTACTCCTTTTGGGCTATTACAGTTATTGGGATATTCTATGATGCCGTAGCGGAAATTTCTGTTTTCAGCTATGGATCCAGGAAGTAAAATTTCTGTTCTTGCCGGTATTGTGATATTGTCTTGTGCTATGATTTTATGGACAGATTTAACTTCATCATTGACTCCGAATAACGCTATGTCCTTAGATGTAGAATGCAATTCGTTATTTTTAAAGTCCAAACAAAAATTGTATTTCCTTAGAAAGTCCAATCCGAGTATGCAAGAATCAGTGATCTCTGCTACATATGCCGTGTGATGGTAAGCGGCACTTCCAAACGTGATGTTAGCATTTACTTTTCCATCGATGTTGATCACCGGACACAGTCTGTAGGGTAACGCAGGGCGGCGTCCAGATAAGTTTGCTTCCCAGTTGTTGAGCCAAATCTTTTCGGATGATGGTAACGTTGGCTCCTGTATCTATCGTCATATTGCAGGGAACTCCATTAATATGTCCTATTATGAAAAGTCCATTACTGCCGCCTCTCACTGCAGAAATCTGAAGCGCTTTAAACTGGGGCTTTTCATGATCTGGCAACCTCCGCCCCGCGAGATGGCCACTAATTAGTTTCCCTGCTGTTTGTTAGGAGCGGTCTTAGCATCCGTGCCCTGGGATGTTCTGCAGTTTCGTCGTATGTGTCCTTCAGCACCGCAGTTCCAGCACTTTACGGTCGGTTTCTTGTCACCAATATTCTGTCTCAAGGCGTTCAGTTGTCTAGTTAAATCGTCTAGACGAGCAGTGACCCCTGGCTCCTGGACTTGAGCAGCTCTGACTGGATGGCGGTCTCGACGGGTGGCTTGCTGGGCTGCCTCAAATTTCATGGCATACACTAAAGCGCTTTTCAGATCTTTAACATCCGCCATTCGCAGTGCTTTCTGTATTTCAGGGTCCCGGATGCCATCGATGAAATATTGCAGGGACAGGATTTCCCTTGTTTCTGTCGGGCACTCCGAAAAGGCGTGATGTGACAGCCTTTCAACACCCGTGGCGAGCTCCTGAAGCGTTTCGGTGAGCTTCTGTTGACGAGATTTTAATTGGAGCCTGCTGTAGTCTTTTGAACATTTCTCGCCGAAGCGCAGCTTCAAAGCGCCGGATAGAGCTTCGAAATCTAGCCTTTGATTTTCGGGAAGCGTCTGCAGGATATCCGCTGCGTCTGCTCTCAGAGAAGCGGCGAGATGACAGGCCTTAGCTTGGGAATCCCATCCATTCGCATCCGCAACGATAGAAAATTGTGTCCTATACACCTGCCAGGAGGTCTTCCCATCATAAGTAGATAGTTTCAGAACGGAACGAGCAGGCATCGATAAAAATTTGAAACCTTCAGAATTGTTTCCTACCGTCGCTATGCACTTCTTTAGGCTGTCAACTTCTTTGGCGACGGCAGCAGAAACCCTATCATCAATTTGTTGTTCGACGGAAGAAACTCTTTCTTCAATTTGTTGTTGGAAGGCCGAAACTCTTCCCTCGACTCGTTGCTCCACAGCCGACACTCTATCTTCTATTTCATATTTGACAGAAGAAACCTTTTCTTCAGTTTGCCCGACTTTTCTATTCTGTCTTCCATAGCCTCAAATTTAGTTTCTATTACGCAGGTTATTTCTCTTTTCATTTCGTCTTGACCTGCTTCAATCTTTTCTTGTACAGCTTTTATGTCTTCTTTAAAAGTTACTTGACCAGCTTCCAACTTTTCGTGAACGGCTTCCATTTCCTTTTTAACGGATCTCATCTCTCCTTTAACGGAATCTTGGCCCAATTTCATTTCTTCCTTAACGGATTCCTGGCCCAATTTCATTTCTTCCTTAACGGATTCCTGGCCCAATTTCATTTCTTCCTTAACGGAGTTGACGGCCCCTTCCATCTTTTCTTGGAAAGCAGCAAATGCAGTCATCATTTGCCTGAATTGTTCTTCCATCGCTCTTGTTATTGGCATTGAAATCGCACTTCTGACACCAAAAATTGTTGCGTGCGTACGGGTTCGTTTGAAATGAATGCACAAGTCCGATGAAAAATGAACAAATATTTATTATTATCACAACAAAAATGCTTACATTTTCTCAAATTATCATGCAGTATTACAATATCTCACAGTAGTTATCTTTTAACTACTCAAATGTCCAATAGAACGTAATTCAAAACAGCTAAAGAATGCTAATCCGCGAATTCGCTACAATCAACAATAGTAGTTTCTAAACAACAACAAACTAAGCAACTACTACAAACTGAGATGTTTTCCTCCTTTTATAAGATTTTAAAATCACGCGCTAGAATTTTCCAGTACTTTCTCGAAATCAAAAAGAGATATTTATTTATTTAATGCACGCGCTCTTGTATTTTCAATTTTCCGGCTTAGCTTTCTTTTAATATTCGTCACGCGCTGCACTGCGTGAGAAATAAAACCATTTAATTTATAATTGAACTAACATTAACTTTTTAAATACCAAATTCGTAACAATATGTTTGATATACAATAATACATTACAGAGAACGTTACCTGAAACATTTGCCTATAAGTAAGTTCCAATTTGAGAGAAAAATTTTAGTTGTATCATTGATAGCGTAGAAGTTTCAAATCATTTTTAGTTGATATGTTATACTTTGATGATGGCAGCTTATTTTACATTAATTATGCTTATACCACCTATTGGAAATTGTATAATATTACATTATCTCTCAGAAAATAAGCATTTTATATATTTTATAACAAGAGAAGTATTTAAAAAAATATTTACATTAAAACTTGATTATCTCAAAACATAAATTTTCACTGTTGCGCGCATGATATTTTAAAAACGGTTCTTGGTACACACTTTAAATTTAATGGACTTCTTTATATGAGCATTATCATCTAACTGAACCAAAAATATATTGAATATTTTAATAGTCAAAAATTGTACGCATGGAAATATTAAAAATTTTTTATTAAAATGCATTGTATAAATTTAGTTCTAAATAAAATGAGAATTTAACATGAAATTCTTAAGATTTTTGGTTCAAAGTAGTCTTTAGATGCTATACAAGCTGTATATTAACTATGAAGTTAAAATATATAACATAATGTTTTAAATTGTGCACGCAAAGTGGGAGTATTACGTGAACATATAAAAAATTACCTCACAAAGAAGATTAAATTATAAAAACATTTGTGGCAACACAAACTATTTGCTTACTCATTCAGCTGTGCTATGTAGTCAGCTGTAAAAAACTGGAAGTAATAGCTTTAAAAATAAATATGCTATACCAATTCTTACAACAGGATCATATTCAGAGATTTTGAGGGTTTTAAAGATTATTCAGAGGTTTGAGGTTATTTTGAGGGTTAACTATACGAGACCCCTTAACGTAGTTCAATGAAGAACGTGATGCAACCACTTCGCATTCCCCAATGACTTTAGCTTTGGCACTTACGTTTCAACCGTCACCGGAATGACGGCCTTGATAATTCAACGAAAGAACATATTATTAGTACTCATTTCGTGCTCTTAACGTTCTTAGCATATTTCATAATGCCTTACCGGAAATTTCTGTTTTCAGCTATAATCCTGGAAGGAAAAGTTCTGTTCATGCTGGTTCTATCATCTCGACTTGAGGTTTTGGATGATGGTAAATTACTCATGTATCGATTGTTATACTAAGGGAACTCTATTTGTATGCCTCATGATTGAAAAGTCCATTATTGCCACCAACCATAACCGAAATCTGAAAGGATTTTATGTGGGACTTCTCAATATCTGGCAATCTCTGGCAAATTCCGCTCAACATCCACGATTTGGTTTCGTGACTTCTTGCTGATTAGCAGCATTATCTTCTGTGTCCTAATGTGTTCTGCAGTTCTTTCGTAAGTGTTCATCACCACTGCAGTTCTAGCATACTAAGGTCGCTTTCGTCTGACGTCTGTTCCGCCTCAAGGCACTTACTTAAGTGGGTAGACTGCCTGGACGAGCTGTCACTTGTCCACTAGCTTCTGGGTTGGAGTAGTTCCGATTGGGCAATGGTGTGTGCAAGTTTCTGAAAGGACTGCCACGTTTTTCACTCTAGGCAATTTTTAAATCCTTGAGATCCACTATTCGCACTTGTTTCTATACCTCAGGTTCCCGTATGCCACCGAGGAAGTATTTCATGGATTGTACTTCACGTATTTCTGTTGAGCAGTCAAAAAAGGAGAGATCGGAGAGCATTTCGATATCAGTGGCGAGCTTCTGGATTATTTTGGTGAGCTTCTGCTATTGAGATATTAACTGCAGCCTTCTGTAGCCTTTTACACACTTCTTAGTAGAGCTTTCTCGTACCGGGTACAGCATCAAAATCTAGCCTCTGGTTTTCTAGAAGAGTGGGACCGATATCGTCATCTTCTATTCTCAGAGAAGCTGCGAAATTACAGGTTTGTCTTCGGAATCCTACCCATTTCCATTTGGAGATATACAGAACTGAGCCTTCTACATATGCCAAATGTTTTTTCCATCACACGTGGAAAGCATGAGAAATGGGTCGGAAAACATAGGTACCAATTTAAAGGTATCAGAATCGTCTCCAGTTGTCATTATGAATGTGTTCAAGCTGTCAGATTCTTTGCCGACAACAGCAGAATCTCTGTCATCGATTTGTTTTTCGACATCAGAAACTCTTCCTTTGATTTGTAGTTTGACAGCATTAACTCTTTCTTTGATTTGCTGTTTGACAACAGAAACACGTTCTCCAGTTTCTCTAACTCTCCTTTCGACCATGTTATTTCTGCTTTCAAAATCCTCGAAAATCTTCTACTGTTGTCTTTTATTTCTTCTTGACAGGCTTAAGTATCAATTTTGGATAGATTCCATCTTTCCTTGAACTGGTATTATTTCCCCTTTCCCTCTTTTGTTGGACGCATTTATCTCTTCTGTAAAGGAATCAACCTCTCCTTTTATATCTTCCTGGAACGCAGCAAAGACTGTCACAAGCTGCCTCAGATGCTCCTCAATTGTTCTTGTCACTAGCATTCTGTCCTACTTCTAACACCCAAAATTGTTCCTGGCATAAAGGTTCGTAAAGCATGCGGAAGAGCTGGTAGCTTGTTAGAATTTATTTGTCCCGAAAAAACACTAAACAATTCTGGAGTTTTTCGAAAAGTACGAGTAAAAAAATATAATTCCAAAGATATACGAAATATAAAGGAACACTGCTAGTAGTTATCACTTTAAAGTGCTGAGAATGATGAAGAAAATACGATGAAAAGCGCACGTAAAGAGCGAACATAAATCTGTCAATACTCCTTACTCTATGCTGAACTGCAAAGTTCAGAACTGAAGTTCATTCTGGTCTTATCTCGTTTTCTCACTCTCCATACCAAAAGCCCGAAACTGACAAAACTGTTGGACGTTCGAAATTTTGGAAGAGAAAACAAATGAAGCCACAAGGAAAAATCTACATGGCTTATAATGATTGTCACATTAAAAAAACTATAAACTGTATTTACAGCGGTACCTCGATATACGAGGGCCCCAACATACGAGTGTTTTGAGACAGGAGCTACTGAGCGAGCGATGTTTTTGCTTTGAGACGAGAGCAAGATTTGAGATACGAGGAATCGCACACTACACCGATGTACACGACGACAATATGCGCGCGCATGTAGATGTCGTGCGCAGCGTCTAACATTTTCTCCCACCTCAGACTAGTCCTCAGTCTGAGTGCTTGTTTCCCTCGTTTTGGAAGCATTTTTGTTAAGTTGGGTTCGCGTTTTTTGCTTTTTGTACATTTAGAAAACATTATCATATTTATTTTTATAACCCTGGGTCCAAAGAAGATGATGATGTCTATTGAATTAAAGCGTTAAATAATAGAAAACCATGAGCAAGGTGTGCGAGTAATTGACTTGGGGAGGATGTACGGGCGTAACACATCAATGATATTTACTGTGCTTGAACAAAAGGAGTTGATAAAGTATAACGCCAACTAAGGCCGTTACAATAATTTTTAAGCTTCGACCTCTCTCCGTCAAGACATGGAGAAACTACTGATGGTGTGAGTGAGAGAGGAGCAGCTTCAAGGAGGAACTTTAACACAAAGCATCATATGTGAGAAGGCACTATAACGAGTTATTTACGAGCGATTTACGGTTATTTTCTAAAGACGATCCCACACACTTCTACAAACGTGTAATCGGAAGACCCGTTTAAAGCCAGTCGGGGCTGGTTTGACAACTTTAGGGAAAGGACCGACCTTCACTCCGTCGTCAGGCATGGTGAGGCAGCAAATCCGGATGTAAAGGCAGCTGATGTTTACATCAAAATGTTTTCCGAACAGATAGTAGCCAAAGGATACATCCCCCCAGCAAGTCCTCAACTGTGACGACACAGGGCTTTTCTGGAAAAGGATGCCGAATAGAACTTACATAACGGCAGAGGAGAAGATGCCAGGTCACAAACCCATTAAGGATAGATTAAATCTAGCAATTGGCGTCAATGCGAGTGGCGAGTGTAAAATCAAGCCTCCGCTAGCATACCATTCGGAAAACCCCAGAGGCTTTAAGTCATATAATATTTTAAAAGAAAACCTGCCAGTTATAATTTTAAGAAGATATGTGGAGGGCAAATCCGAAGGCGTGGGACAGAATGAACTTCTTTGTGGAGTGGATAATTCTGGTGTTCTGTTCTGGTGTTGGCCTCGACAATGCCCCTACTCACCCATCAAATCTCGAAGATGATTTACTCGAAGAGTTCAAGTATATAAATTTTCCCTACCTACCACCCAACACCACTCCTATCCTGCAGCCCATGGATCAGCAGGAGATTTCTAATTTTAAGAATTTGTACACCAAGCACATTTTTCGCCGCTGCTTTGAGGTGACAGAGAACACAAACGTTACCATTCGAGAGTTCTGGAAAAACCACTTTAACATCGTGATGTGCCTAAGAATTATTGTTCAGGCCTGGCTGGGTGTTACAACGTCTGCATGGAAGAAGCTGTGGCCTGAGGCTGTAGCTGAAAGAGCATTCGAAGGATTGGAACCCAAAGTGTCACTGGTAGAGGAGCTTGTTTCTCTGGGAAAATCCATGAGTCTGGAGGTGGAGGAGAGAGATGTGAACGAACTTGTAGAGGAACAGTCTCAGGAGCTGACAACCGAGGAGTTACACGATCTGCATTTGCAGCAGCATACGGTGGTTCAACGAAAAATTAGTTTTGAAGAGGAGCCAGAGATGGAGGAGGTTATCCCTACAAGAGATACAAAACAGATCTTGAGAATGTGGGATAAAGTTGTAGAGTTCGTTGATAAAAATCACCGCGAAAAAGTTGCAACTAGTCCTAAATCGGATTTGTTCAACGAAACTTGCCTAACTCGATTCCGCAATACCTTGACAGGTAGGAAGAAACAAACCTCCTTGGACAGTTTTTTTAAACGATCTGCGGGTGAAAATGAGCAGATCATGACAAAAAGAGCGAAGACCAGTGACAAAAATTAAGCGCTTCCGTAGGCACTTTTTCTTTTAATTATGTTTTTATAGAATATGTATTTGTTATTTATAAATAAATGTTTCTTCTTGTTTTTGAATAAGAAACTACATTTTTCTTATCCAAAAACACTTAAAAAAACAGCTGAGGTCGTGTTTTGGGAGCTGGAACGTATTAATGGCATTTCGATTACTTTCAATGCGGAAAATTGCTTTGAGATACGAGCAAGGTTACGAAACATATTAAACTCGTATATCGAGGTACCACTGTACTTAATTATATAATCGTTAGCAAGCAGAGAGCAATAAATAATTTTAAAACTGTGCTGCTATCAATATACAAATTATGTTGACTAGTATAATTAATTTAGAATTATGCGAATACATATATAAGATGATGTATGTTACTACAGATACGTGTTAATATAATACATATATAAGTCTGTGCATATATATATGAAATCATAATTCTTTTTATACCAGTTAACAGTTAGAATTACTGAACAACCATGAAAGGTTCCCCAAGAATGAAATATGGTGTAACAATGAACTCTTAGTTTAGAAATTCGATTCTATTATATATTGTTGTAAAAGTCATTGTAAGAGTGAAAATTCTTCATTCTGCCTTAATGCGATTTTTTGCGTTTAATGCGTTGTTTGGTGATTTTATGATCCCGAATTATATTGATGTGATATATTAATACTGCATTTGTAGATATACGTTTTTTGAGAAACGAGTCAAAGCGATTGATTTTTTGTAAAAATTTGGATTTATCCTTATTTTATTGACGTGCACCAGCACTGAATTGAGAATGGCTTGTGCTATGCTCCGATGGATGAAGAAGCGTTTGTAAGTAATGAATATTCTGAACTTTTGAACATATTTAAATGAATAGTATTAAAAGTATATATTTACTTATATCATATACTAATAGTTTATGGTAAATTTTTCATTATAAATCTCATCACAGTTTCATTTCTCATTCTATTGCATTTCTATAGCGGTACATAAATTTTGTGGTTTACATATTGTAGATTGCATCAGATTTGCAGCGCAATTTATTCCTCGGTATGTTACTTGTAGTGTTATTAGAAATTCCATTATTTTTGTATTTTTTCTGCAATTGGTAGTATCTGATTAGGAAATTCATGTTTTATTTCAAGATGTATATGAAGTTGGTTATATCAAGTGTTAAATAAACGTTGTTATTCGGGCAATAGCGTTAGCTTTATCGAGATAGATAAATGCAATTCTTATTTCTTAAATACTCAAGATATAAAGACACACTCGAATAGTAGATTCACTCACTTTACGTTTTTTAAGGGTTATATATATATACATTAAGGGCGTGTTCAAAACAACCATTGACGAGTAGTCTTGGCGTAATTCGTATTCATACCAAGATTATCCATTTCTCAAGGCAATAATTTTTGTTATTTTTGCTAAACCGTTTACGAAAATATAATTTTCGGAATCCTGAACTCTTATGCATGGAAAGGCAGATTTTAAGATATTTGTTTTGCAATTTGATGCAAAATTCGTATTTTTAAAACACTGATGTATATGTTCTTTTTTTAAAATTCTGCCAGTATATAACATTATATAACATTCTTGTGTTACCACCATTTATAGTTGTCGCTTGCTGTACAGCCTGATGAATACATTTTACTTTCTAGGTATCTAGAATTACATCGTGTTGTTTCGGTACGAACAGGGGCGAAGTATTCATCACTTAGATACATTTAAAGATAATTAATTAATTTTTTTCTGATTTTGATATCTATAATATATAGACTGGATTACTGATAAGAAATTTAAGAAAATAGTAAATGAAGAAGTAAATAGAAAAATTTCTTTCAGGTATTGTGAGATGTCAATATAAACTTCATACATTTTACTAGGGGGCTGTTGACAAAGCAAAATCTTTACTATATATGTCTACGAGCTCTACGTATACAGTGTGTTGCTCAAAGTAAACTTCCTGCATTGTGAAGAGTACTACGTGTATGTCGTGATGCGTTCATGCGAAGCTTGTTTCCTCGTATGAGCTCTGCCTCTTCGAACCGAAATTGTCCGTAATCTGCAGCGTCTTGAGTTGTTTATGCAGCTTCTTGAGCTGTTCTGGTATTTCCTGTCGAATCTGACGATGACGCGGACAGTCTTGCATCCTTCGTTTACTTGCGACTTCTTCCCGTCATCGCGCATATTCTTTTGACGTTCCGCTTGCCTAATGGGCCTCCGTTTCGCTTCTGCTTACCTTTTCGGAGCACGCAGTGATTCTTGGTTTTCTGAATGTCTTTTGCGTCTGCTACTAGTTTCTGACACAGTTTGAGCAAGCGAAGTTTCTTGAGTTGTTGCTTGTCTGCTGGAACTCCTATTCGTTTCTTCTTCAGTTTCTTGAATGCGTAACCTTTCTTGTCACTATGCTTGCCTGCTGAGTTTCTAGTTGTATCTTCATTCACTTTTGAAGCATGCAAGTTTTCTTGTACTTGCCTGCTGAGTCTCCTAGTGCTTTTTACTTCATTTTTTCTGTAGCTCGCTGTAACATTTGTGCTGTCATCTTGCGTTCAGACATTTTAGTAAATTGAAAAAAAAATTATGTAACTGTAGTAAAGTAACATTGCATCTAAAATATGTTAAATACCTACAGAAGTTTAAACTTCTACTCATAAAGGAACTATACAATAAAAGAAATTAAATTTTCATAAATAAAATTAGAATAGCATAAAATGCATAGAAACATTTCATTATGAAGAAAATGTATTCATCCTTTCCAAGCAACCAGCTATTCGTAAATAAATTTTTCTTGCCAAGTCAGGAAACAAAGACCTTTGACACTTGGGGTAATACATTTGAAGTTATGATTTAAATTTATTTTAATATAACAAATTTGCAAAATCTCAATAAAAGAATTAACGTAGCGATAGCATATCGTGTCACGTATCTAAAGGTGAAACATAAAAGTTGCCAAAAGCAGCTATTCATTTTAAATACTGAAATTAACGAAATATTTTTCGACATACAGTGACGTTATATGGAATCACGTGCTTTCTTCAACTCAGAATATAACCGTAAATAATAACAATAAGTTTCGAGTTTGGCAATACTATTTATTTCATATTTTTTTAACTTAAAAATTTCTCTTAAACAATACGATTTGAGAGTGAGAAGAGCCATCATTTTTCTAAATAAAGCAATTTGATCTCCAGCGCTTTCCGAAATTTTATATAACATCTCGAGTGATAGTCGTAGGAAGATAACAATAGTCGAAAAGTTTTACCAAGAATTTTTGAAATCCGAGGGTACCTCCTTCTAAACTCAAATCTCCCCCCCCCCTCCGTTCCGGAGGATATGATGTTACGAAGGAAAAAAAAACAAAGGGGCAAAATCCCACATATATTTAAACTGCTGATTCCTGTTTACAATATTCAATTTCCTTTAAAAACATTAAGCTTCATTTAAATAAAAGGAAAATAAATTCACACATTTTCCCTAGCTTTCAAGCTTTTATTGTATTTTTAAATATTCTTTTTGTCACTGTTGCGCAAGTTTTCCCCGGCGTCATTAGGAGCCGTAGGTCGAAAACATATAAGAATCATTGCTGTAAATAATGATCATATGATAAATTGCATACATATGCGATTCTTTTGATTAGAATTTGAGTACAATTCTTTATACATCAGCTACTATGCCCCTTTATGTAACGACAAGGACTATTTTCAATGATTATCCGATGAGAATGATTCTTTACAATGATTATTTGATGACAATGATCATTTGCAAAGAATATTAAAAGCCGATGACTACGATTACTTAAATAGAATATGCATGTCATTCGATGACAACGATTATTTCCAAAGAATCTTCGATCACGTCACTATTGTATATCGCTATACTTCTGGGGTTGGGGGGGGTTTGTATTGTACTACGGCCCTGTAATTAAGCGTTTTAAATGACATCAAAAACGTTAGTAAAACTTAGGATCCTTACATACTACCCGCCAGAGTTAATTAGTTTGAAACTGAGGTCTAAAACGACCTTGTTGAAAACTTTTAGCTCTAGGATCTAATGCGAGGCCAATCTTTAACAAACATTTCTCTCTAGAAACTAGATATTAAAAAGTCGTTTTTACATTATCATCTCTATGGACAAGTATTTTCATCTGTACTGCATCTATAAACAGGAGTTTCTTAGTTGAAATCTGGTTCCTTATGGAAGGAAAACTAGTTTAATGAAATGTTACACAATCAATTGGCAAGTAACATGAAATAAGTAACATATTTCGCCTTTAAAATTCTTATTTCATTCATGACGTTATTTAATTATCTCCCCGTGCTCTCTGACTTGTGTTGTAAAGAAAAACACCAAACACGAGCGTGTCTATGTACAAGTGTTCAACACTACCGCCTGCAATCAATACACTAACGTGTTAAAATTCAACATAACAAGACCTTAGAACACACCTTATATTCATCTCTAAACCTCGAGGTACTATTCTGAAAAGTGGCTAACTCTGAAGTGTAGCGTCAGAGAGCCTAACTACATTCATTCAACCTTTATCACATATTCACAATAATTTGCTCTTTTTACAGTCACACGAATAAGTTAAAATTTTTGGCATTACTCTAATATTTTTACTTTTAACATATCACAATATTTCTTAACTTTTAAGATAACAGTTCACATTGTATATAAGGACATATTAACATGCCGTTAATTTTACGCATTTTAAAACATACATTAGTAGTACATTGTTAACTTCTATTCTTTTCCAAGCAAGTGCCAATTCTTCTGCATTGAAATTCTACATTTCAAAAGTCTTTCAGATTAAAACTTCTTTCTTGCCAGAATCTTTTAAATAAAATTTTATACAATAATTTTTACAATTTTCTTAAGGTACCTTTCTCAAAGATTATCAATGCTTTTTCAATATTCAAGTATTTACACATTCCTATTATACATTAATTTTAGTTTTACTTGCGAGTAATTGAAAAACAATGCCAAAACAGGTAACAACTGTTTTCTCGCCTTTTTGGCGATATAGGTAGGCCTCACATGAGGTAAAAATTCTTGAATTCTGCCACTTGCAGTAAGATTGAAAAATTAACTTATGGTTTCAAAGTAACATAAAGTTTTACTTATCTTTGTGCTATTCAGACATCCTTTTTCCTGCCCAGTCATGGAAGGTAGCGAAGACAACGGTCTGGTTGATCTTCCTTCTTGTGCAGGTTCGCCCTTCGGTTTCTTCCTCCATGAGCTTTCTTTTTCTTCCAGTTCGGTCACCCTTGAAGACCTTTTCTTTAGCATCTGCCTGTGGTCTCGGCCGTTTGATGGCAGCTGGTCTTGGCGGAACCGGGACAACTGTCTCTCGTTGTTGCCTGGATCTCGTTGCTGGCTGTTCAAATTTTTCTTGCGTCTTTGCATCTGCAGCTGGTCTTCCTTCATCAATTCGTCGATATTTGCTGCGTAGACTCCTATCCGATGGGTAGATCTTCTGTTTTGGAGCCGTGTTATAGTTGCTGTCATTTCTCCTGGCTTTCTTTGCATTAGTCGTACTTCTCCCTTCTTCATTCTGGGGATGGTCGTGCCCTCTCTTTTCTGGTCGGTGGAACGACTTCTTTTTCTTCTTACCTTCAGTTTTCCAACGGGGGAACTTTCTTTTCAATTGCTCCTGTCTACTAATGGCTTGCCCTTGGGATTGTCGTTGTTCCACCTCTGGAGCTTCTGCCTGCCGTGCCGGATCCTGCAAAAGATCTTGAAATATTGGCATTTTATTACGATTATAAAATGGTTTTATCTGGTCTACGTTTGCGGTGCAGGTTTCACCATTCCTGGCTTTTAACACCACTAAGCCTGAGTTACTTTTTCTATGACATATGGTCCTTCAAATCGTGTATAAAATTTGGCAGTTTTATCTTCTGGTGCTGAAGAAAGTTAATGCTTAATTTTTAACACTTCATCTCCTACTTTATAAGTTACTCCCCGTCGTTTCATATCATAATAAAGCTTCTGTTTTCTCTGTGCTACTTCAGTGTTCTTTTTTGATTCTTTAATTTATTTTTCTATATTGCCCATTTTAAATTCTGGGGCTCTTTGTTGAACATAAAATAATTTATCTAACGGCGTTATAATCTTTCTGCCTAAAAATAACTCAGCAGGTGTTTTGCCCGTCGTATCATGTTTTGCGGTCCTAAGGGCGAAACCTAATTCATTGACATAATTAACCCAGTTTTTATGAAAATTTTTAACATAACTACGGACAATTTTCATCATATTTCTATTGACCCGTTCCGCTATATTTGATTGCGGCCGATACGGGACCATTTTTAAATAACGTATGCCCAGTTTTTGGCACATGTCTTCAAATATATTACTTACAAATTGAGGACCATTATCCGATATTACTTTTACGGGCGCCCCGTATTTTAAAATATATTTATTTAAAATAGAATCAGTGACTAATTTCGCGGAGGCTCGTTTTAAGGGAACAATTTCGATCCACTTACTAAAATGATCAACCATAACAAGAAGATAGCGACTTTTATTTAACTGACTTTTTGGGAAAGGGCCCAATAAATCGATGCCTATTATTTCATTTGGAAATTCCGATTTAATACTATTTAGAAACCCGGCCGGGCGAAAATTAATATAATTAACTGCTTGACATGTTGGGCAGGACTGGACATACGCCCTTGTTAACTTTTGCAGCTCAGGAAAATAAACTGCTTCGCGTACGCGTTGGATGGTTTTTCGAATACCAGCATGAGAAGCTAAAGGGGAGTCGTGCAAATCCTGCAGTATATTTAATCTAAGACTAGCTGGGATAACAGGTCGAAATTCGTTGTTGGAATTCGTAGTTTTTGTATAAAATAATAGACCATCTATTAGTTCGTAATAGGCCGCCCTATTTCTTATTGCCACAATATCATGGTGGCTAAAATTTTCAGGATCCCTTAAATAATCATAAATATTTTTAAATTCAGGATCCTTACCCAGTTCGGTTATCACAGTTTCTCGGGAATGTAATTTACATGCTGTGAGCATTGCCACCTTTACAGTATTACCTTCTTCATCTATTTTTATTCTGAATAGGGCATGTGCTACGATATTTTCCTTTCCGGGGCGTGCGCTTAATTACCAGATTATACTCTTGTAACTTTAGTGCCCATCTTATTAACCTTGGGGATAAGTTTTTCCCTGAGTACAATCTAGTTCCCGCCGCATGATCAGAATACACTGTTATTGGATCCTTTCCAAAATAGACTCGGAACTTTTGCACTGCTAACAGAACTGCAAGTGCCTCTCTCTCAGTCACGGAATAATTTCTTTGTGTTTGATTTAAAGTTCTACTAAAAAATGTCACGGGCTGCTGATTTTGCGAAAGTACCGCTCCTAGCGCATAATCCGAAGCATCGACTGAAATTTCTCAATTCTCATCGTTATCAGGAAATTTCAAAACAGGGGCTTGCGTTAATGCTTGCTTTAATTTTTCGAAAACACTATTGGCTTCGGCCGTCCACGAGAATCTTGCCTTTTTCCTTTTTAATTTTAACAATGGTTCAGCAATAGCTGCAAAATCTTTTATAAAACTCTAACTTCAATCTTTGGAAGAGTCAAATTTTTCACAATAACTGTATTTAACTTGAAGAAAGAGGGCTTTTCTTGGCCTTCGGATTTCCGCACCCTCCCGTCAGCAGAAATCCGTTTTAGTTTAAATTTTATTTCTTCCTTTCCATGCCTTCCTTGTTTTTCCGCTGGCCTTTAGACTTTTTTTCTGGCTTACTATTGAACTCTCGACGTTCGCCGGTTGTTTTTGGATACTCAGGTTTCCTTGCCCTCTGATTCGATTTGCTTCCGTAGCCATGTTCTTGCCTTTGCTGTGGTCTTGGCGCACCAAATTGGCTTCGTTGCTCATACTGGCGTCTTCATTCGATGTCCGCCTTTCTTCTACTTTCAAACTGGATTGTTAGCTCAAATAACGTTTCCAGTGTAGTCGGATTCCTTAATTAAATAAAGTCTTGTACTTGGGGAACTAAACTCGGCAAAATCACTTGGATTATTTCAGGATCCGGACGGTTTCCATACAAGAGTTAAAAGACGTGAATTTTTCTTAAAATAAAGGTGGAAAGATTTTCGATTCGTTGCTGGTATATGCTGAAGAGTTCCGTTTCTAAACTTGCACGATCTCTTACGACAGGGAAGGCTTTTACTAAGGCAGTTTTAAAATTTTCGTAAGTATAGGTGGGACTTCCCGCTTGACCCAAGAGGCTTCTGCCTATACATTTGAACCAATTAAGCGCTTGGCCCCTCAAAGCGCTGGTAGCTAAGGTGACTTTATGGAACTCATGGACTGGATACAGCATGAAGTGGTCATCCAATTTTTCCAAAAAACTGGTTACCGGTGAGTTTCCATTAAATGTTGCTTCTGGTTTCATCGATGCGCGCATGGTCTGTACGATGTACCCAAATCCTTCCAGGGCGGCAGCTGGCATTTCTGGATTCTGAGCCGCTTCTGCAGGCACCACAGTTTCTTCTTGAAACTCGGCCATGGTTATTCTTCTTCGTCGGGTGCCACTATCAGGACTTGTATTCCTCTTTACTTGCTTTGGAAACATGAACTATCCTGACTCGGAACAGGGAGCTTACTCAAGCTATGTTTACTAAATTACGTGATTCAAATCTTATTTATTGCAACAACTTAAACTGTTAGGACGCTTTCAATTGCACAAGAGGGCCTTGCTTTTACAACTGCATTCATTTGTGGAACACTTCCTTTTGCAATAACAGTGTGTACATATACTCCTCTCTTTTCAATCTACACCAGAGCATATCTGTGATTGTCGACATACACCGGTGAGGGTCCGAATGTAGAAGAATGTAATGCAATATTCGATCTTTCACCGACGTATTTGGTGAATGTTAACATTCTCCGGTGAAAGTCGACATTCTTTAATTTCGGTCTTTCAAGGTAACATATTTTTATACTATTATATACATATATATATATATATATATACATAATATATATAACACTTTCAATTGCGCAAGGGGCCCTTGCATTTACAATTGCATTTATTTGTGGAACACTTCCTTTTGCAATAACAGTGTGTACATATACTCTTCTGTTTTCAATCTACCGAAAGTCGACATTCTCCAATTTCGGTCTTTCACAGTAACATATGTTTATACGATTATATATATATATATATATATATGTATATAATATATAACACTTTCAATTGCACAAGAGGCCCTTGATTTTACAACTGCATTTATTTGTGGAACACTTCCTTTTGCAATAATAGTGTGTACATATACTCCGCTCTTTTCAATCTACACCAGAGCATATCTGTGATTATCGACATACACCGGTGAGGGTCCGAATGTAGAAGAATGTAATGCAATATTTGATCTTTCACCGACGTATTTGGTGAATGTTGACATTCTCCGGTGAAAGTCGATATTCTCCAATTTCGGTCTTTCACGGTAACATGTTTATAAGATTATATATATATATATCGTTTATATATATTGTTTATATATATTTATATATATATATATATATATATATAATCGTTTATTGCAATGCATTGTCGGAAACGCTTTACTGGCCCATAGTGACGAGAGACAACACAAGAAAAATAGGGTACGAACATTGTAAAGATATTTGTTTATTTTCCTTAGCGCAGCGGAAACCAAGAAATAAGAACAAAAGCAGGGGATCGCCATCAAAGAAAGTATTCGAAAGTTCCTTCGGAACGTATCCTAAACATGGGTTTGGTAGGGATAGTCCAGTGCATTGTTCAGCAAGATCACGAGACCTAACTTGCATTATCAGTTCGTCTCGGGGTACTTCAACACATAAGTGCACGAAACCCCAGTTAGAAGTCCAACAGGAACTTGTGGCACATATTGTGGCAGGTTCTGGGAAAGTCCTGGGGATGCACGGTATTTTCCAGAACATCTCATTTTGGATGTGCGAGAGATGGGATACCTGTAACAGGCTGCAGGTCGTAATTTCAAACACCTTTTTTGAGGTCCATAAATGTCTAATTTTGTTCCTACTTTTTAATTTCTCTTGTGCTAAGCATAACTGGTGTCCGATCTTTCTTGTGTTTTGTGTTGTTTGCACCGCCCAGGAAAGTGTTTTGGGCCATGTTTTTCCATTTAATTTTTCGTCATCGTCGTCTCTCTCATATATGTGTATAATTACTTATGACTCAAGTGTTGCTACTATATGATGACATTTACAAACACGGTGTTTAAAATGCTACATATTCCCATCCGAAAATATCTTTTTCTTTTCCTCTTGCCCTTCAAATAAGATATATGTGTCCTTCATTGCAAAATTTCCTGAAACTTTAATTTTTCTTTTTTCGAGGACAATGGAGAACATATTTCAGTATAGGCAGCTGTCAATATTCAAACATCAAATTGTAAAAGCCATTAAAGTGTGGCCGAAATGATCAGAAGGGCTAAATTCGCATAAGGATTTAGGAAATACATTTTGAAAGATTTTGTAAATTTTCCTTCAATAAATTTAATGCAACAGGCAAAAGAAATTACAGGGAACAATAAATATAGGAGAAAACAGGTAAATCTTTTCCAAATTTTCTTTGATTTGATTGATTTCTTTCTTTCTTCCTGTATAAATAAATAAACTTTAAGAATGCAACTGAAGAATGAGAATAAAAGTTTCAATTGAAAACAAATGGTGGCAAAAATCCTAGTGCGGCTCTGCTGGACGACGAAAAAGACCAGCAATATGATCCGAATTTGGAATAACGAGAGAAAATTTGAAATCCGTGCAGCCAGCGATGCAAAGAGACTCGTTAAAATACAGGTTTTGCTGATTCAGAAAGAACGTTACGTGCATATCTTCTAAAATGCTTTTTCCATCCTTTGTTTGTAGTTGTTTCACTTTTCATTTCAGTTTCCTTTTTTCCTCCTATTTTGCAATTTTCGTCATTGTTTCCCTCTGTTTTTAAGCCACCTGTTTATTATTTCTGTTATTATTATTGCAACTTATGTAAAAATTAAGTAAGGAAAAGTAAGGCACTGAAACTTTGCAAATTATTACGCTCTACGTGAGATTCATGGAGGCCGCTTATTGCATACAAATAACGCAAAATACTTTAACTTATCTGCTTGGCTTTAGGTCAGAACAACGAAAACAACAAATTCACCCTTTGTAGAAAACAATAATGCCAGGCAATAATCTACGGGGAGTTTTTTCCCTATGAAACTGAGCCAAAAGTGTTATATAGTATCTAAATATGGAAGTGTTGTACATGTTAAACGTGATCGTCATTGCATTACCTTCACTATTTTACTACTGAAATAAAGATATACCGATTTTTTTGTAGATTGGAAAATCCTCCTTGTGATCATGAAAAGGAGCAAAAACTGGAAAACCAGAAAGAACTGGAAAACGAGAAGGAACTGGAAAAGAAGCGAGAACCGGAAAAGATGCAAAAACTGGAAAAGAATCAAAAACTGAATAAAAACGAAGAACAGGAAAAGAAGGAGAAACTGGAAAAGAAGCAAGAACTCAAAAACAAGAGAAAACTGGAATTGACACAAAAACTAGAAAAGAAGCAAGAACTGAAAAAGAAACAAAAGCTGGAAAAGATACAAAAACTAGAAAAGAAGCAACAACGGGAAAAGATACAAGAATTAGAACAGAAGCAAGAACTGAAAAAGAAGCAAAAATTGGAAAAGAAGCAAGAACTGAAAATGAAACAAGAGGAGAAAAAGAAGCAAAAACAGGAAAAGAAGGAAGAACTGAAAAACAAACAAAAACTGGAAAAGCAACAGAAACTAGAAAAGAAGAAAGAACTGAAAAAGAAGCAATTACTGGAATGGATTCAAACACTAGAAAAGAAAGAAGAACTGAAAAAGAAGAAAATACGGGAAGGAATACAAAAACTAGAAAAGAAAGAAGAACTGAAAATGGAGAAACATATTGAAGAGATGCTAAAACAAGCACACAAAAATGAACTGGAAAGGCAAAAGTTGAGGGAAAAATTGCAAAAACCAAAAAAGAGAGACCTGAAAATGAAGAAGGAACTGGAAAAAATGCAAAAACTGGAAAAGAAGCAAGAGCCGGAAAAGATGCCAGAAATGGAAAATATAGAGGAGTCTGAAAAGACGCAATACCTGGAAAAGAAGCAAAAAACGGGAAAGATTCCAAATCTGAAAGACAAGCTGGAACCGGAAAAGAACTGTCAAACCCGAAAAGGAAACCGGTTGAACTACGAAAAAAGCCAGAACTGGATATCGACTGTAGAACGATTGATTTAATGACCAAACGAAGCAAGACCCGGAAAAGAAAACTAGAACAAATAAATCATATACCTGCTTCATTTTACCAAAATTTATTATCAACAACATTTTTATTATCAAGAACTTTATGGTATTCTTAGTATATGGACTGCATTTGATAATATTTTGCTCGGTAAGTGTAACTACTGATATATTATTAGCTAGTAATTAGTCATGCTAACTTTAAGATACCAGTATTATTTTAGCAGCAACTAAGTACACTCTTTCGTAGTTCAGATCTATGTTTTCAGTGCCTTTCATGAAATTCTTCCGGTTTTACCTGGAAAGTCACAGTTTATTGACTTTTTTAACACATAGCTTTACGCATGACAATATTTTTTAACAATAAATTTATGTTCTGCTACTGGCTTTAAATTGTGCAAATAAATATAGCACGGCATATCTTTCATAATTGAACTCATGAAATTAATTTATACAAATTTCATTTTAAAATTTGTTTGACCCTGAGCTGTCTTATCCAACTGCAGATATTCATAGAACTTTATATCAAGGTTCAAAGAAACGTTCAAAAAGGAATGTTTATCCACTTTTAATTATGTGTTAATCAGCATGATTTGCATTACTAAGATTGTAATTCTAAACAAATTAAAAGCTATTGTAGTATGTACATTCATTAGCTTTTCATTTGCTTTCACCTTGTTTAAGTTCAGTTTGACATACCACAGTTTCCGTCTCTACTCAGGATTTTTTCAGTGTAAAAATTCAAGATTACAAATTGAAATGAGCGAAAGAAATAACTTTTAAAATGTGTGTATACATTACATCAGAATCATAATATAATTAGATAAATAAACTGAATAATATGTTATAAAGCGAATTTATATCAATTTCGATTTCTTTCAAAATAGAGATTGCTTCGCACCTCACAAATCTCACAGAAACTCTCGGTTTGTGATTCGTGAGCTTTAGTTTTTTATATTTGGAATTTGGCAGCAATATGATTCACTGTTACGATGCAAATTCTTGCTCACAAATTGGTTATCTAACTAGAAAATGGTACATTTAAAATAAAATGAATATTACTAGATGGAAATGTTGGTTTCCTTTGCGTTTATCTGAATGGTATCGTATATATAAACCTGTTGGAGACGTTTTTTTCCCACACATCGAATAGAGACACATAGTCACATAATACAAATAATATGAATACAAGAATATAGTGTAAGATGAAGCTCTACCACATTTCTCTATTACTTAAGACTGCGAAAGATTTGTTAAAGCATTACAGGATCTTACTCTGATGGATCTCGCCGTTCTGTTTCATTTTCTGCCCTCGAAAACACATTATCTTAGTACAATAGATTACTTTTGAAGGAATGGATTATTTGAAAACATTGTAACTGTAAGAATTATTCTCTGACGTTATTACTGAAAAAGCGGTTGAGAGCATAATCTTTGGCTATGCGCTTTAAGCTGTATTAAAACCATTTTGAAATGTAAGGCCTACAAACTGAAACGTAACTTTATCTTATTTCTGTACTATTCATTAGAGTTATATACATTCCCATCAATAGATACTGAATGGCTAAATATTCTGCTAAATATTCTGTATTAGTTTCCAACACTTTCGCCGGCGGTAAGCTATTTCATTACTGCTTTATGCAATACAAATTTATTCTTTGGCGCAATAATCATTGTAAAATTTCATGCCTTTTCCACTCGTGTACGAAGCATTCACGAAAACCAAACTGCATGATTTCCATTTTCTTTCGCAAACTGAATGACTTAACATTTGAAACTTGCATTGTGTTTGTTTCGTTCGGCGAAAGCCATACCTACTGCTGAAGAAAGCACTGGATGAACTACACTTCACTAAAATCAAATGTGATATCGTTAAGTCTTTGATGTTGACATCAGAACCACAGCTTCAAATGACTACAGAAAGAAGAAACATGACTCCTAATTCCGCAAATTCACTTTGGTCGAAAGTGCACTCTTATCCAAATTAAGTTCCTTATTTCTCGAAGACCTAGAATAACATTCTCTTCCACATCCAGAATGAATACAAATCACCTCCTACCTTGCAGAAATATTTTCCCCGATAATTAATTCTCCTGCGCACCACCTTATCGCTTGCCAAACTGCAATGTTTCCGCAATTGACATATTTGCTCGTGTTTCCTAAGGTATGAAATAATCAAGAAGAGCTGTTGCGGGATATGATGTTTTTGGTATTGCCAAACCACCATGCTTATTTTATTGCTTTCTTTATTTACTAAAGGTTTGATGCATTGTAGTTAAGCGATATAAGAACTTGATTTATATGCGATTACGTTTTCTTATACAAAATGTTCCAACAATGTGCTTATGCGTTGTAATTTCATTTATTCAAAACTCAGTCTAGTCATATTTATAAAATTTTCAATAGCAAACGAATGTTTTAAGAAAACAGTTTAAACGTTTTGGGTCAAGATACTTTTCAAAAAAAGTCTAATCCAAGAATTATTTATATGAGAAATTTTATGTAAAAACAAATGGCGCACATTTTTACGTTTGAAATGTACTGGCATATTCAATGACAAATTTAGTAAGAGATTTCAGGTTTTTACCAGCTATAGGAAGTCAAGGACTTCTAGAATAATTTACAAAGTCAAGGACGAGTTCTGTCTATTGTTAATTGGTATTTTCATTTCCAAAATAGAACGTTGAAAATTAAATTTTGAGAGAAGACTTTTTAAATTTTTTGGCACGCTGCATAATGAGTTCATTTCAAAAAAGCTGAAAATAAAAGTATCAGTTTTCTACATTTTACTAATTATTCTTTCCTCCAATACCTAGACATCATTTCGGAAACTTTCCTTTTGGTTATAATAAATAAATCACAAAACAATTGACTGATGTCAGTCGAAATCAGACGGAGATACTTATGTTCAAAATTATTTCATAACGAGTGCAAACTTTTTCCTCATAAAATTATGAGTGTCGGAGAAACATATGAAGAGCTAGGCTTCGTAATTTTTACAAAACAAATGACTTTAAATTTCAAAGTACCAAAGCGCAAACATTTACGTTTTTCAAAACACATTTGTACTTGCAAGTCAATGCCTACCACAAACGACCAAGATCCGGCCTGACCTTTTGCAGACAGTGCACAGACATGCGTTTGGAGTACCTTTCATTTTGGTTATTTGCGTATGTCATATAACCTTCTCAAATATTCTCATGCTTGTGACTCAGAATTGAATTATCATTTTAACTGATATTTTTATGTGATGTGTAACAATAATTTTGTTTATTTTTCAGGATGAAAATTCAGGCCCCCTTTGCGCATACCGACTGTAATTTTAATAGCCAGTTTACAGTAACAAGCTTAATAGTAACCGACCGTCATAGGGAGACGCCCGAGGCTTAAAGGAACGCGAATCTCTATCAAAGTTGCAACTTGTGTAAATGCAATTTTGACTTTTAAATTCTTTTATTTTCCCTTTCTCGTGTCAAAAATGTTTTTCTCTTCAATATTTAGTTTAATAACGTGAAACTTTAATTTAAATTTTTCTTTTCGCTATTTTTACTTTAAAAAGATTTTAAGTTCTTTCATTTTACAAAAGTAATACTGATTTTAAAAACTATAAATATTTCCTTTTGGTTTTTTATTTTAAAAAATTGCTTTTAAATGCTCAATTTATTTATTTTACAGAAATATTATATAAGCTAAACATATTTCTTTTTCGTATTTCCATAAATGCCATTTTTTAAAAATATTTTACTCCTTTTTATTAAGGGGTGTTGGAAACCCTATAGCAACAATGTTGAATTGGCCATTTTTGGATTACCTTTTCTGAAAATCTGCTGTTCTTACAGGTTTGAAGGTTTTTACGTAATTAAAGTACATCTATCACCTCGCGCTCTTTCAAGCACGAGGCAGGTTCGTCTATGCACTCGCCATAGTAGGAAAATAATCTCTATCTTTGAAATTTTATCCTCTAATTTATTACACATAACGGTACACAATATACAATAAAACAAATATCACTAGTATAGTATACATTTAATTATATACATAATATAAGGCGTGCAAAATATGTTTTAAGTAATCTCAACTATATACATAATATAAAGCGCGCAAAACATGTTTTAAGTAATCTCTTTCCACACGGCATGGCTGCCGGTCCAATCGCTAAAGTACCAAGTCTCGTATTCACGCCACCAGCCTGCCTCGATCGGTTTTTCCGAGGAATCTCGAATTCTTTTAATACGGTGTCTTTAATCATAATATTGTTATTTCAATCCATTTCATCGAGAGTCGCGATCAAACTTTTAACTTTTGTTTTTAAACTCTGCAAAATAATTTTCCCTTCTTCAGATATTTTATAGAGATTAAGAATCACTTCAGCATGATGTAAAAAGAACAGCCATTTCTCAGTTTTCGATGGTGGGTCAAACATAACTCCTTTCATTATTTTCAAATGTTTCAATAATCGTTTCCCTTGCTCTAAGAATCTCTAAGAATCTCCTATATCTTGATAAAAATAAGAAAATTAATTTCTCATTTCCATATAAAATATACTTTCTCGGTGTCTACTGGCTTTAACGCCTGACATTCGAATCATGTTATTAACAGACATAAAAACAATTATAATTTTCTAAGTTAATATGGTTAATATATAAATTAAGAAGGACTTACCTTTGATCCCGATAGTGAAAATATCGACCGAAGAGCACAACTTGACGCTGTTAACTTTAATCATGAGCACACTGCAGTGGCACGTAACTTGACATGATTACAACATGGTAATTCACATTACCCCTGATTTAACCTTTCACAATTTCACTAGGATGATGAACACTTATGATCCCATTTTACCACTCACTGGCTGTTAACGTTTTAGCACATCACGCTTTCACAAATCGGATGAATTTATTCGCACACATGGCCCTAAACGCGCCATTTTCTTTCGTCATAAAAATCTTCTCTCATCGTAGATCCTTTCGTGAAATATCACCGAATTTCATTTTATAACTTTCAGTAACTTTTTACAACCATATTTATTTATTATTTTCACTATTTAGTGATTTCCTTTTTCACAATCTTATCCTATCGACTGCGCCGATTTGCACCTCGCGCCGTTTCAACTCCGAGGCGGGTTCGGTCATTTCTCATGCACTCGCCATAATAGGAAAATAATCTCCATCAGCTTTGAAATTTTATCCACTAATTTATTAAACAATACACAATAAAACAAATACCACTACTATACATTTAGCTTAAGTTATCTCTTTGCACACGGCATGACTGCCGGTCCAACCGCAAAAGTCACAAGTCTCGTATTCTTCCACCAGCTTGCCTCCACTCTGTTTACCGGCGTAACTACGTCCCTTCCTTTAACCGTCTTTCGCCCCTCGCGGATAAAATGTTCTGGAAACGTCTTTCGCTAAGGGAAGGAACATCACAATACCTAGCTGAATATCCTGAAACGAGCTTTTTTATCATTTTAAATTTTAGAGTATTTTACAGTATATTTTGTTACGCATAGTAAAATTTAGCACTGATTATAATCAAAAGCTCATTTCGGCAAATATTTGGAAGCGTAGTAAATAAGGTATAAAAATTTCAGATACCTGTGAGCAGTAGTTCTTGAGAACAGGTACTACATCGAGTATAAAAAATCACGTTCGGGGGAAAAACGCGATTTTATGTAAAAATTCTCAATTATCAAAGTATTCAATGACAAATTAAAGCTAGATTTTGTACAGTCCTAATTTTCATAGAGATTAAAGAACGGTGTTTTAAGAAAGCTAAAATTGTAGAGAATTTGAAAATGCAAATATCAGAAATCCTCATTTTATGAAATGTTTTGGCTTTCAACACCCCTTCAACTATTCTATTCTTTAAAGTCCTTTCTCTTTTTTTCTATTCTGGTAAAACTTGATATATAAATTTAATTCTTTGTCTTTTAATTTTTAATTTTATATCTCTGGTCGCATTTCTCTTTAACGATTAACATTTTGCATTTGGCTTATTATTATTATATTAAAATTATGCGAAATGAACAAACAGTAAATAATGAGATGCTCAATTAAAAACCAATACAGATTTAATGATAAAAGGGAAATTTTTAATGTCATTACAAACAAGATTTCAAGGGGTTCAAGAGGCCGTTGCCTAAAAAAAAAGAAAACAATTCGTCGTTTCCGGAAGAAATGAAACTTTAAAAAATATTTTCGTTGTCACAAAAACCAAACTTTTTGAAACATTACGTTATTCAAACTCTTACGTCACTTCCGTGTGTCACGTTATCTAAGATGGCATAGGTTTCGGCTACGTCTCCAAGCCTCTGGCATCTCCTGAGGGCGGTTGGTTACTACACCTGTACCAACGATAGTGAACTTCCGGTGATATCCTTCTGTCTGTACCTGAATGAAACTGGCTCTATTTGACGGCACACTAGCGAAACACTAAAAAGTCATGATTTAAACGACGATGATTTGAATAATTTAACTGGAATTTTGAGGACGACAATTTAGATTAACTGCTGATGATTTTTTATTTAGGTGATCGTGAGTATATGGTTTAGTGATGAAGAGTATGAATAATTGAGTAGGATGATAATAAAACTTTAGGTGATCGGGCTTTGTATCTAGGTGAAGTTCTTTTATTCTGACGACGACTTCAATGATGATGATGAAGATGATACATAGGATGGTTTAGAATGACTGATGTGATTTGGGTGATGATGGTTTATCTTATTCTGACCATGATCATGGTGACGCGATATACATGATGGTTAAAATGACGATGTGTATTAAGTGATAATAAATATTTAGATGAATTTGATGGTGACATAGTTTTGACTGATGACGATTTTATACATGATGTGAGAGTGATTTATATAATAATTTAGAGGAGTTAGACAATGAAGACGATGATTAAATGAGGATGAAGAAGATGATGATTTGGTTGATATTGCTTTCTATTTAGATGATCTGGAAGATTATGATTTATCTATCTCGACGATGATAATGGTGATGATGACATATACGACGGTTTAAACTGAAGGTATGATTTCGATGATGATGATTATTTAAATGATGGTTTTGAATTATCTGGTGATAATTTTATAATTTCTTTCTTGGTTATTCAGATAACAATTTTGATGGTGAATTAGAAGGTTGAGGTGATGAAGACGATGATCAAATGAGAATCATATTGTTGATGGTGGTGATTTAGATGATACTGCTTTTTATTTAGTTGATTTGAGCTATGATGATTTATCTTAATTTGGCGATATTTTCAATGACGACGATGATGATAATATATATATGATGGTTTAACATAAAGATGTGTTTTCGGTAGTTATGCTTAGTTAGATGTCTGAGATTAGCAGATGAAGTTGATTGGATTTAGAAGGAAATTTATATAGATGATGATTTCAATGAGTTAGATATTGATTTAGATGAAGGTATATTCATTTGATAATGATTAATTAAACAATAAGAGGATCGTCCGAAAAATTACTTTGCCGTAAACCATAAAAAACAGTCTTATTACCTGGAAAAACATATTGCAAAAGATACAGCTATATTTCTGCTACTTCTCAGCATAAGAAACATCGGAACTATACCAATTGTCATAGCGTCGGTTACCTATTTCCATTAGAGTGTCATAGAAGTCTGTCGCCTGGGAAGAAAGGCAGCCCGTCACATTTGTCTGCAACATTTCACCTGTAGGAAAGTGTGCCCAGACAAGAACGTCTTCAGGTGCAATAACACGTGGAAGTACTTAACAGCAAGATCGAAGCCATAGAATGGATGATCAGACATCTCCCAGCGAAACGTCTGCAACATATATTTTGTGGAATTCCCCGTATGCGTCCGATGTTGTCGTAGGACACCACAACACCAGCACTGAGCATCCCAAATTATTTGTTCTGAATGGCTCTTCAGATGTTCTCTACTAAAGCGCAATAAAGATCAGCTTTCACCGGAGCACCACTCGCCAATACGTCAATGAGCAGAATGCCTTTACTATCCCAGAATACCGTGGACTTCCATTTCCGTGCATAGACTGAGGATCGTCCGGCGCGTGGATCCCTGTGACGCCAATCAATCGTGAATTGCTGTTTTCTGTGGTGAAGTGAGCTACCCACATCTCATCACCTGTAACGATTCTGTTAAATTGCGTTCAATAAACTGATTTATGTATCTGCTGCCTCTAGTTCTTTGTATTTAAAGTTTTGAGTATTCGAAATGGAACTCAA
Organism: Stegodyphus dumicola; assembly: GCF_044657685.1. Lineage (NCBI taxonomy): Eukaryota > Metazoa > Arthropoda > Arachnida > Araneae > Eresidae > Stegodyphus > Stegodyphus dumicola. Next base: position 139,238,438 of record NC_140776.1, read on the forward strand.
ATACAATCAATCATATAAATAGATTACATATCAATTCATATATTTGAATTAAATACATATTTACCTACCGGCCCGAAACTTTGTTAACACGTTGAGCGCGGCACCGGTCTCTGGGGACCGACAGTGAACATTCCGTGTGGCCGGCGTCGGTCCCTGGGAACCGGCACTGGAATTTTCGTTTGCCTGGCGTCGTTCCACGGACCCGACAGTATAAGTTAAAAAATAAATATAGTCTCAATGAAATGTGATCAAATTTAGCATTAATGAAATGTATTGAAACATTCTAAACCAAAATACGGCTTAGCTTTAAGCCTTAGCTCGCTGCCGGCTGAACGGAAAGGACAGCAAATTCGGCGCCGAACTCAGCGTGTTAATTAGAAAGCTACCGCTCGGCCTTAAAAACGCACAGCAGTTTGGTTTAAATAACCATTGATAACACTATTCTATAACGTTCTTTCTATAACGTTCTATAACGTATTATTCTATAACGTTCTTTGTACGTTAAAGTACATATAGCACAAGAGTGTGCAAGGAAACTGATATATAACAAATTTATTTAATATTTTTCATATAATAAGGATAATTTCAAACTGTAAACATAATTCTAAAAATCCATGACATTATCGAATTGAGACCTGTTTCGATGTCAGATATATCTCGTAATGAAATCTGAAATTTTTTGAAATTTAACAACTAATTTTTCGAGGTATTTGACAGTCCAATCTGTATAAGTTTCATTTATTTGTTTAAATGTTTGTAAAGTGTTATCACAGATTTTCATAAAAAAGGGTGTGAGAGATAAATGATAAAATTGATAGATAGAAATTGAGGGAATATTATGCATTTGTTCAGAAACATAAACGTAGTATTTGTGAGATTTCTCGCTCAGCCAAGTTATAATTGTTTTGTTAAATTCTTTTTTTTCATATTTAATTCTTTTAAATTAATTTCTCAAAGTTTGTCATAATTTATGTGACTCAACTAGGTACGAAAAATTCATTCGGAATGTAAAAGAAATATATGTATTCTGTAACATTATTTTTTGTAAAGTTTAATTTTTTTTAATTAACAAGGTCTGTAACCAATGTTTGCACTTATTTAATGCACGGATTTCTAAGCAATTTCACTCATCATCCTACAAGCTGCAATAAACACAAAAACACAACTCTGAAAATGAAATATTCTAAAAAGGATTGTAAAGCCAAAGGCATATAATTAGTCACCTCTGTATGCTCAGATCATTCAATATGATTTCTCTCACAGCTTATAAATTTTCAGATGAGTTACTCACGTTCGTTTTTAATGGTAATCAAAATAATGTAAAACTGCAATTAAAAAGATTAAAATTTCGACAAATTCACTAAATGAAAAATATATTCGCTGGTCGCTTAAAATTGCTTCAACGGTACCTAGTTCCAAATTGCAAGACGGGTATTCCACACACGGATAATCGAGAATTAGTATAACATTCTACAGCAAAATAATGCAAATTCCGTGCTTTTTTCATATAATGCATTCATGCTGTCAGATTTATTATGTCTAATATTATAATATTATTGTAAAATTACTGCCGGTAGAAATCATTCCTTGAAAATGAAGGCCCCTTGCCACCTTCTTGATGCCTAATTTCAAATGGATAATTCAAACGTGGCCAAAGGAGAAATATTAAAATTTTCAAAAATTCGTGTTTACGGTTTTTTAATACCTAGATTTACCACTGCTAACTAATATTATGATATAATAATATATTAATAATTAGTCAAATGAAATTTATGTGGCTTCGTGTCAACCACTTGGTATTTTTAACGCTGTGTTTGAGCAAAAACAGAATATTGTTTATTTAAGCTATAATAAACATCCTACAGTAACATTTAGTTATTGTACATTGTTTTTTATCAGCACTTACGAGCTGAAGTTTCGTCTTATTAAACTATCCATATTGGTGTTTTTCATGCTCCTATATTGTTTTTGTATTTAAATAATGGAAATTACAATTGGGATGATCAGTTCCATAAAACTCTCAGTATTCTGCAATCCTAACCACGTGACCAATGGTGCCCCAAACATACAAGAAACAAACAGGTATTTACTAGTAGGAATGATTTTCGAAACGTTTGCTTGAACAAAACTCAAAACAAAATAAAACAAAAGGGTCGAATCAAAATGTTAATGTTTCATAAAAATGTGCAGGATAATGTTAGATGTAAAGCCTGTTTTCGTTTCCCTGGCAGTCGTACTAGGAAGTTTCATAAATGAAAGTTTTCTCTTTTGGTGGGATAGTGGCTGTGACCTATACATCGAGCATTCATTGCTGGACAGTACGTGTATAATTACAGATAGATAGAGATAAGTAATTAACAGATTATTTGACATATATAAACTCATCATTCAGATCTTCGAAAGTGTTCAAATAGTAAAAACACGATACCATATGCTTTCACCACTTCACTTATGATGTATACTATGCCCATATGAGGTACTTCTCCCTGTTAGAGTTAACTAAATCTTAGCTATTGAAATATAGCATTTTCAAATTCTTTCCATTTGAATTTAACATGAATAATTTTACTCTGATCTCTCTCTTTCTTTTCTGTTTGTTTCTTACTTCTAGCCATCTATATCCAGTTCTATATCTTCTACTTGTGCCTCTGATATTTAATGTAACGGCATTTTGCTTTAGAGTAAATAGATTTAAAATAATTAAAAATTACATTCCTATTTTCAAAATACTTTTTTTAATATTTCAAGGTAAACATTTTGATATTCGTCAAATGGAACTCGAACCTAAAATTTAATTTTTATTAAATCTTTAATCTATTTCCAGCACTATGCATAAAAATGCCCTTTCTTGTTAAAATAACGAAACTGATTTCAGATTTACTAGTAATGAATCAAATTGCAAATTGCTTAGATGACATTTTTCAGCTCTCAGAATACATTCCATTTAACTATGCAGTAAATCGAATGATTGTTTGCAGTTAACAATATGTAAAAAGCTGTTTGGGCCAGGTCGAGAAACAGGTGGTTTACATCTGGAGGAAACGAATGTTTGACATTGTCTATATACTATATATAAACTAATAATTAGAAACTTCCGCGTAATGCCCTTATGAAATAATTCACTGTATATTAGAAAAGTACGAGAAACAGACGCATATTTTTTCGAATGAAAAAAATCGAAAAATTATGTGCTTACTAAAATCAAAAATCTCAGGCAAACAACAGATAAGGCCTTGAAAGGCCTTATGTGTTGTTCCTTATAAGTCATGTGAATTTCCTTGTAAGGCCTATTAAATTATACACACTTTTTGCTGCTGATCATTTAAATTTATTTCTTCGAATTGCTCTTTCAAATTTGAATACCCGATTCCTAAAAGAAAGTTGCTGATTTTGAAATTACGTATACTGCACAATTTTGGTCGTGCGTTTATGAATTTTTTCTAATTTTATTTCTTTATTAGCAGAAGTACCCGATGTCAATTAAGTTAGATTGAAAGCAATGTATCTAACAACAGAGAGAACGATACCGTTGTAATCCTTCTCTAACGATGTAAAAAATACGATTCATAGTTATACATTTTTCAGTCTGGTGCGATATGCAACCCCACATAAAAAATTTCGATAGAAAAATATAATTCTCTCTCATTGTATCAGAAGCAATGTCACTCAGCTTTTAGTGATTTTCGTCTTTCTAATCAAATGGCGATAACAGCTCAAGTTCCATCCAATATTTCACCTATATTCAACTTTAGTCGATTCAATATCGCAAAATATTTATCATAATTGATCAGAAATCAATAACGCAAACAATCAAACAAACAGACATTCTTCTTTATATATATAGGTTATGTAAAATTTACAAATTTTTTTATTAACAAAATGTACGATTTGCAAGCGAGCAGTAGCAACACTTTTCGAAATAAAACAATTCTATCTCCAACGCCCGAGACTGTTACCACTAGGAAAAATGAGTGCGAAAATTAGAACTTTCAGAATTTTTAATTAGTATTTTGGCTCATGAAAGTGGTTAAGATGAGAATAGTCGAAATGGCTTCCCTCGAGTTTTCGGAATCGGGAATAACGTATTTAATGTTTGGGAAAGCTATTTTTATTTCATCTTTTATCTATTTTCGTATTTTAACAAACTCTAGGATTTGAAAGAGAGCAATGGTAACAACTTTCGAAATAAAGCAGATTTTCGTCTCCAGCTTGCGAGACTGTTGCCACTCGGAAAATGAGAAAGAAAATTATCGTTTTTCCGAGTTTTTAATTTATAGCTCTGATTTTACCTATTTTTTTTTTTTTTTTTTTTTTTTTTTTTTGAGAAAAGTGACGTCGACTTAATTGTAGAAAGTTTGGTGGTGATAGCTATAGTAGTGACCGAGTTATGAGAGGACAAACACACAAACTTTCTTCTTTATATACTATATAGATAACAAGTATGAAACTTTCCCAAATGTAAGTATACGAACCGCGAGACTGTATTAAAATTTGGATTTACTTATTTGTCAAAAAAGAATTTTTTTTAAATTTGACATCGCCAAAACATGAATATTTTCGTGATTTAAAAACATTTCGATAACTGGAAGTATATTACTACAAGCAACGATTGCAAAAATAAAGGTCGTGTAGGGACTTTTAAGCCGGATAAAGGATGTTGGTGTACATATACGTGAGCATATACATATACGGTTGGTACAGCTAACCTGCAATATAAAGAGAGAAGCAAGCCTACTCTTTAGAAATTTCAATATTCTTCGGCTAATCCTTTTTGAGTTATGCGAGATACATACACACATATATTATATCTACATACATACAGAGAACACGAAAAAATCCCTTTTGAATGCATTATAAAATATACTATGAAAAGGAAGAAGTCTTTATTCTGTCCGTATGAGATGTCGCACAAAAATCATCCAAATGGATTCAGATATGGGCAAAATGGATATTTCCACTGAAATGTGATACTTGAAAATTTTCGTAATTAGAATACTTTCTTAAAATTGTAAAATGAAGTAATAAAATATTACCTAAATGGGAAATCTTAAAAAGATGAGAATTAGTACCAGAATTCCACAGCTATACTTTTAAGAAGTGGTCGTAAAAAAAAGTGGTTCGCTGAGAACTTCGTTCTAAAAGTTCAAGCAATAACTAAAATATTTTCGAATAAATTGTGTGTGAAAACTGTATATCCCGTCGTTCAAAAGTAGTGGACTGTAAATTCACTTGATGTTCCCTCAGTGTAGAACCCAAGAAACCTCAGAGTCATAATTTTGACCGAAACTACTTTATTGGCTTTCAAACATTAAGTTGGCTGAGGAACGGCGAAGAACACTTTGAAATCTCCGTCTTTAGTAGCGGCTCACCAAGTAAACTCACGAGAACCTCTGCTTAGTTGAAACTCACCGCAACCTAAAAGCTCTAAACCCGAGCTTTACGATCCTAACAAATTTGTGTCTGCGCCTCTCCTCGGTACAAAGAGAGAAATACAATTTGCGTAACATAGAACTAAAATATTTAATCCTTTGCGGCGCACTGTACGTTAAAGTCGGAATTTCAGCAAGAAACGTTGTATTCAGTCTATTTAGTCCTAAAAAAGTATACAGGTAAAATGTTGTAAAAATTGCACTTACTGTTTTAATTCTGTGGGTATTCCATGAGGTGTAACACTGCGCCGCCAGAGCTTTTAAAAGTGCGACTAAGCGAGCATTGCAGTGAAGCACGAAAATGAGTAGAAGCGTTTGCATAAGAATGAAAAAACTCTGTATTATGGCTGTATACATGGTTTCCTGGATATACTCGACATTCTTTAACCCTCCAGGCGGCAAGGCCGTATATATGCGTTCGAAAATAATGGCTCTCATAGCGGCAAGGCAGCATATATGCGTCCAAATATTTTGGTCCTCATGGCGGCAAGGCAGCATATATACGTAAACTTAAATTTTGGCCCGAAACGGCAAAGCAGCATATATACGACCTGTCTCAGAGTGCCCTCCCCTCTCTGCTCTTAATGTAAACTGACAGGTGATAATTTTTCTCTGCGGGAGGTAATTGAGGAGAGGAAACTATTTATTCGCTAGGGGCAAATGGGTTTTATCGTTAGGTTTTGAATAACAGCTCGGAATAAATAGCTCGTTCAAAATTTCCAGCTGTTCTGTGCTTATACCAGCTATAGTAAACTTAAATGTTTATGTTTGTAAAGAGAATTTTCATTTTCCAGCCTAATTATTCTCCAAATTTTAGATGCAGTTTGGCAAAATGTAATTGGAATTAAAATTAAAATTGCAAGAAACTGCAACAATATTTTGAAATATGTGATTTCAATTATATTGCAATTGTAATTAGCTTCGCAATTACAATTAGAAAATAAGTACTTTTTAAATGCAACAATAATGTATGTAATTGCATTTTAATTCTTAAGTCTTACAATTACAATGCAATGATAATCACAAACATTATAATCATATAATCTAATTACAATTACAAATTTTATTGCATCTAATCACAACTACGGTAATATTAGCTAATTACATCGTAATTTTAACTGCAATTGCAGTAAATAATTATAACTACGTAATTAGGAAAGTAATTGTCTCTGATAATTAGAATTACTTAACATAGTGAAATTATGATCATAATTGTAATTCTAAGTGTAGTATGCAATTGTAATAAAATTATGCAATTACTAAGTAGTTATAGTTAAAAAGTAGCTGTTTTTTTAATTACAATTACAATTTACGTAATTTCATTTAAATTACAATTATTCTATATTTGTGAAATCCAATTTCATATTCAATGCAACTGCAAACATATAATCTAATTACAAATCCACTGTCATTGTAACTCCAGTAAGTAATTATAATAATGTAATTACGATAGCAATTGTTTCTGATAAAAGCAGTTACGTAGCCCAGGAAAATCATGATCTTAATTGCAAATGTAATGCAGAATGCAATTGAAAACACATAGTAATTGGAATAATATTATGCAATTATCTTGTAATTACAATGTAACAATTTTTAATTATATATACAATTTACTCAAATGCATTTTAATTGTGAAATCTAATTGAGTAAACGGTATAACTGTAATTATATTATCTAATAAAAATTACAATGCAATTGTAATGACCTCTTAATTAAAATTGCGCAGCAGATGATTGTAACTATTTAATCAGAAAAACAACTGCCCCTTATAATTTCAGTGACATAGGCTAAGGAAATCGTGATAATATTTGAAAATTACAGACAATAATATTATATTCGAAATGTTTCTGCATTTTGGATAATGAGTTTTTAAATAATACAACGGGATAATCGCCTATGAGAAAAATATTAATATTTTCTGTCATGTCTTCTGAATCATCTTACATATATTGTAGTTTGTGGTACCAGCATAAATAGGAGTTTATTTAAAGGAAATATTTTATATAGACCGAAATGCACATAACGTTAGTAAGCAAATATGTATGTTTATGATCTTCGATATACATGTGAACTTAAATTACAAGATTAAGGGAAAGCAAGCAAAGAGTTTATGCCAGTGCAAAGAGATGTTTCCGCAAAGGATTTGCTACGGGACGCTTGTCCAACCTATTGCTTTAGCTGGTAAAAAAGGATTCTGATCAGCAATCAGTATGCTTAATTGCTGTGTGTATTAGACATTTTACTAAATCCATTTATTATGAATTACCGCCCAGACAGTAAAGCGGTTCGTGACTCTGGTTGCCGTACCGAAGAGCCTGGGTTCGAATCCCGGATAGGGCATGAATGTAATTTGTTCGTCCTCTTCATAGGTGGCAACGGTGGCCAACGTATTAGTTCCCTCCTTAATAACATGACCGGCCTTAGTAGTGATCAATGTCTATAAACGGCTACTCCCTGCCATTGGAAAAAAAAAAAAATACGAATTGGTCTTTTATTCAACATAACCCACATTTTCCATAAATAGTTAAAATGCATTATTCAGTTACAAGTGAAAGTACTTGCATGAACTATTTTCCATCAATGTTTCACGTAAGAACAAATAAAAGTACAATTTTCTTATGCACCTGTGATTGTCATATTATTTGGATTACGGTAAAGACCGCAAAGATGCTTCTATGGAGGACTTTCTAAGGGAAACTGGCTCATGTTCACATCACCCGTTAATTTTGGAGACAGAATCATGTCTAGAGACATTTTTTTCTGAGGACAGTATTTTATATAATAGGAAAAAAAAATAATAATGCGTCTCCCTCAAGGTGCAACGAGTACTGATAAATTTAATTGAAATTACAATTACAATTATAGTTAATACAAATACAATGTTACTTTAACGGTTAGAATTACATTATAGTTCCTAATGGCAAAAATATCAAATGAGTGTTATAGATTAGTATACTTATCACAATATTAAACTTTTAATACCGTTTTATTTTATTTAGCTTATCACAATATTGAGCTTTTTAACACCGTCGGTACTGAAAAAATGTTTTACTACTGTCATGAAATGTATATTCGATAATAGTTTCTCATTGATGTTTTTCATATATATTTTTCTGCATAATTCATAAATGTTTGCAATGGAAATAATTCTGAGGCTTTTATAATACTTCTAAATTTTCATGAAATAAAGTTCCATTAAGGTTTACTTGAAGGAGACTCTCAATGCAAGCACTCGAAAAGAAGTTACGCTACATTTACATATTATGAAATGGTTGAATGTACAGTATTTACTTGTAACAGCGGTGCTCAACATATCGCGTTTTCTGAAAGAATGCATATGTTGCCTAAAATCGAATTTAAATCACTATAATCAGAATAATTGGCTAAAGTATTAAATTGTAATTTTTACAGCATCAATCGAATTAGTGGATTTTATTGAAGATAAAAATGTGTTGATATTGACAAGCTATATTAGTTTTTGTACTATAATGAATGCTAGCTAGTAGCTATATGAATATAATGAATGTACTATAATGAATGCTATTTAGTAGCTACTCTAGCTAATAGCTAGAGTAAAACTCAGGATATGGTAACATTAAATAAATAAATAAATAAAATAAAATAAAAAAAAAAAAAGAAGAAGAAGAAGCAGAAAACAAAAGCGAAAAGGAACTGAATACATTCGGAAAGAGAAGGCTTACTATGGTGAAACATTAGAAACGTGTAGACAAAGTGTTAATACTTATATGTGAGAAAATACTAAGGACAAATTAAAATACATCATAACTACGTTTGGTGCTTTCTATATTATTTGTATCAATATTAATATAAGTACCGAAAAATACTTAAAAAATAGGTATTTTCGAAAATTTAAAGGAACAAAATTGCAGTCTGAAAATTTATAGCAGCGGAACTTTTGAAGTAATTTGATGCCTTCTGAAGGTCGCCATGAACATAACAATTTATAACTGTCAGTTTTTACAACTTGGAATCAGATAAACTCTATTGTTTAGTAAACCGGACTGTCTAGTAATGTTTTCGGTACTGTCTAGTTTCCGGGAATGGCGATGTATGCAAGCTTTTTCCGCTTTCTGCCCTAAGAATAAACAGCTCATAGGGGAATTCTGAAAAATATATAACCCTTTCATATATGTACTCATACCCTGATATTCACAATAGCGTTTCTTTATTTAGATAGCTTTGAGCATGCAAATTCAGCAAAATCAGAAAAGAAGTACCATACTTATAACAAAGCAAGTTATCTCAGTAAATGAAGGGAATTAAGTACCGGCGATGGCAAGATTTTCCCATGGTTTGAAGACTAAGTAATTTATTCCTTTCAGAAAATTTTCTCGGAAAGCAAATCATCACTTACGGATAGAAGAATGTTCTAAGAACTACGGGATAAATTTATAATGGGAATAAAAGAATGAAAGAAATCGGAAACTCTTTTCTAGTAATCATTTTACTCCTCGAAAGTTGGTTTCAGTATCACCTTTTTAAGGAAATGACACATGAAATGGATTTCAGAAACTGAATCTCGAAATCATCAATAACTATCCAATATTCTGCATTTGTAAATATTTATTTAATTTACATTTCAACCAAATGTTGAAAACAAAGCGGAAAAAAATCTCCTTGCAAAAGGAGAAAAAAAAAGATTCCCATTCTTTTACAGTGATATTCCATTAAATTATATCAGAAAATCATATCACTGCTGGATGCAATAAATACTAATTTCAGACATGTTACCTGTTTATGTTGTTAACTCTCTTTTGCAACTGAACACAGGTAGTTTTGCCTAAGTTTGAATTCCGGCGAATGCGTTCGTTGCTTGGTATTTTGGTGAATTTTAGGTTGAATATACCAAACCAGTTTCCCTGAAAAAGTCATCTACAAACGCATCCTTTTCCTCAAGCAGGTGCCCATCGTATGCTGCCTGACGAATATGCAAGAATTTTTCTTCTTTTACACAGCTTTCATAATCACATATTACCCACCAGCGGCCGAGCGGTAAAGACGCTGAACACTGGTAGTTCGGTCCGTGGTTCGAATCCCGCGAACGGGCTGGCTGCATGGTCGTTTTCGTGGTTTTCCCCATGTGTAACGTGTATATGAGCCAGTTTCCCTTAGAAAGTCCTCCACGAAGGCATCCCTCCATTTAAGCAGATAACCTTCGTGTGCTTTGCCTTGAATAGTACCATACCAATAATACCATAATCACATGTTATATTATTGAACATTTTTAATTTGCAAAACTATAAGTTATGGAAAACTCTATGACATATTTATTTAGATTAATAAAAAGATAAAAATTAAATGCGTCATCGGCATCATTTTGTTAGTAATATCATTATATAATCTATTGTACTTTATTTTTTTTTTTTTTAGTGTACTGGGGAATTAAAGAAAATTTCTCAAAAGTATCATCATGTTTTCGTAAACTGATATATAGTGTTAAATTATTATATTAAATTTCAGTTTATTACAGCAGAAATCGTAAATAGCTGCATTATGTATAGCTCTTGCTTCACTGAGCTTTCGGAAGTTAATCTGCGTCCATCCGCATAATCGAGAAGCAGGTCGATTTGTTTCTCAGTGCAATCGCTGTGGGATCTTAATTCTACTGACCGATGTTCTATAAATTTAAAATATTTTGCCCTGCCTAAATTCTGTAGCTCTCTACATTCTAAAACTTTTGCCGTTGTCAAGTGCCAAATTCTTAGAATTTCGCCATCCCTAAATTTTCTTGTTCGATGTCTCTTTAAATTCTAAGAATTTTTCAGCCATTAATCTGCCTCCTGGCCAGACGTGTTTTTCGATGTCACATATGTCACTGAAAAAGGTTGAAAAATCGGAATTTTAAAAGCAAACTTCCTACTTTTCATCAAATAAATTTTATCGATTAGCAGTGCTATGGAAGCATTAAAACATTTATGTAATAAATACACAAATACCTCAGAAACATTTTTTTCTCTCTACTGAATAAAGGCCTGTCTCTGACTACCTGCGAATTTGATTAAGTTTTATCCAAAATCTACGTCAAAGCGATTCTTTTTGTCCTAATATTAATTTTTACATTGGCATGTTCCTGTCCGTGCTTGATGTTGACAAGATTTATTCAAAACTAACTGTTCTTATTTTTTATTTTAAAACAAACAATTTAAATGGAAATCCTCAGCTTGCTTTTATTTATTTAACTAATAACATTTGATAATGTGAATTGAGATCTCTAAGTAATTTGCGTATTTGAAAACAAAAAAAAATTTTAAACACCAATTTTGAAGCTTTTGTTTTGGTTTGCTTTATTTTTCCTTCAAAGCAAAGGAGAGCTATCTGCCTAAAGGGAGGAATGCCTCCGTGGAGGACATTCTAAGAAAAACTTACTCGCGCCCACATTATGCACAGAGAAAACCACAAAAATTCCACTTTGAAAGGTAAAAGTGTCTAATTTTTTAGAGCGAGATTTTCCTAACAATGAATTTTAGCAATTTAATACAAGTGCTATATTTAATTAAGAATTAAAACAATGTTCTTTTGTGATTTACGTAAGGTAACTCTTTCTGTCAAAAATAATCATATGAAAATGCACCGAATTTCAGTACCATGTAATTTAGTTCGGAAACTGAGAGTTATCTGTGACATCTTGTCTATATGTAGAAAATTCTTAATAAGGTTATTATGACTGAAATTTGTTTCAAAATATTCAATCAACCAATAAATGCGATGAAGGTAAACTCCCCTTTTATAAATATGAAACAAGATAAACGAAATAAATTTGTGGTAAAATGAATTACAAACATTATGTCGAAATGACTGACACTGAGCATGTGTTTGTTATTTTAATAGTAATTTAATTATCAATTACATGTAGCTTTCAATAGGAATTAGGTATTTTAAGCCTCTTATAAATTTTTTCTTAGCGTTAAAGCTCGATAACATGAATCAAAAACAGAAAATTAGTTAAACTACACTGTCTCACTAGTCGTAAGATTATATTACTGAAATATGCATATAAAAACAAATTAACATTCTATAAACGTACATTAAAATACCGAAACGCAATAAAAATCAATAACATTTATACTTAAAAAGCAACAAAGCCGGGCTCATGTGAATCACTAGAAGAGGCGCAAAATTGGCTGTGCGAATTCGAAAATTACTTTAATTATTAGGGGAAATAAGCTTCGTCAAACTTAAATCAATAAAACAAACCAAAATAATTGCAAGGAAACTTGGAAATTAATGCAATATGCATTTCAGTGTTATTTCTTATTTATCAAAAACGAATTTTTTAACGTTTTCATTTGAAAATTATAAATAATTGGCTACATTATTTCTCTGAATTTATAAAACTACGATTAAAAAATACTTTAAGAATTATGGTATAATTATGCTATAAGAGTTATGACATTTTGATTTAATACAATTACTTTTGCTTAATACAAGTGTAGCTATTTTTATATTTATATGGACGCGCATTGACCTTTCTGCCTCAGGTGAAAAAATATCTTGGCATGGCTCTGATAAGCAATTAAGATTAGAAATATGCACAAAATTAGTAACAATGCAATACAAAACTTCATTTTCTGTTTTGGATTTCCAGAAAAAATATCTTTTTTCGTCTAACCAAAGCATGGACACAAAACGTGTTCCTTCCTCCGTAAGGGCAAAAGCAGCCCATCTGCTTAATCGCCTCTAGGCGGTAATCAAAGGACAGTAGGAAGCCATCACTTAAGTGAAACGACTTGTTGATCGCCCTACAAGGAGGGGGGAAGAAAATCTAACAAAGGCCGTTTTCAGAACAATTTTGGTTCACTCTAAGTGAAAAAAAAATTGTAAACATGGTTAATTTTTACTGCAGTTTTCGAGACGTAAATAGATTTGAATGCGAGCCGCCCGGTGGGTTAAAGAATTCTGGTATAAAAAGCAATTTATGTGTCGATAGGAGTAGGGACATGTTATATATTTGTACCAAAGGGGGCGAAATAACGGGAATGCATTACCGCCTTAAGGATTATCCAGATGAATCCTGCTTTAGCATTTTTCGCTAGCTTCTTCTTGTATGGATCTTTAATGCTAGGGCCGGGTGCTGTTTCTGGAGGTGATTTGCAGACAGAAAATACAAATATGGAAAAAATACCGGCAGTAACAGTAATGACAGCAGGTGATATTTGCCAAATAAACTCTGCCGCAAATTAGCAAGTTTAAAATCAGTGACATTGCCAAAATTCTCTTAAAAGTACTTTTTATTAATACGCTTTATAAAAAAAATGCCTAATTTTGTTTATTCCTCTATTATTTATAGTGTATTCTTTTTTAATGCTGATTTAATTTATGTACCCAAATGAACTTCTCCAGATTAAATTGTGGAGACATTAGGATTTGTTGGAAGCAGGAGAATTGAAAAATTAGCGAATGCCTTCGCCGGGAATCGAATCACGGACCTCTGGAATACCAGCCCAGTGTGCAGAAACATTACACCACGAAGGCGCGCTATCAAAGCGGGAAAATACCTTATATACTTCCCTTTTTAAAGAGCGCCTAGGGTTTTAGGGGACCTAGTCGCCAAATCTTGGGTGTGGAGTATCATCATCCACAACCCTTTTAGTTCAGACGCCACTGTAGAGACATTAGGTATTTTTTGGAAGCAGGCAAAATGAAAAATAAGCAATCGCCTTCGCCGGGAATCGAACCGCAGACCTCTGGAATACCGGCCCAGTGTGCAGAACCACTACACCACAAAGGCACGCTAGGAAAGCGGGAGAAATATATAATAAAATTGCTTGAAAATACAAGTTAATCATTAATAGGGTTTTTCTTCTAATTATAACATGGATTATTCCTTTTTCCTGTGTTTTCAAATGTCCCAGAATTAACTACGATTTTGACTTAATCGTGGGCGTCATGCTAGTATTAATTTGATTAATCAGGATTCAACTGTGTGTACCTTTGGAGACTAAATAATGTAAAATATTCGAAAAGATTAGAAACTAGATTCCTATAGTTAATGGTAGTTGGACATTTGATTCCCTTTTGATTTGGTTCTGCAAAAATTATGCACAGCTTCTTCAGTTAGTGATTTGGACTTCTATGAAGTTCATCACTTTCAGCAAAATTTATCGTTGCCAGTTAATGGCATTAATTCCAATCCAGTTTTATAATGTTTTCAGATAGTTAAATAGATAGATAGTCAGATAGTCACTTGTAGACATAATGTTTTTAGAACCTTAATTTCCTACCTTTTTACGTTTTATTGCTATTTTCTCTATAGATGGTACCAGATTTGTGTTTGTTTTGCTCCGATCATTGCTTTCAGTATAAAACTGTTGCCACTTCTCCCATTTGGAAAATGCTTTTTAATTCCCAAGAAAAGGGACTTATTATGCATCCCCTTCGAAACCGTAGAGTTTTATTTAAAATCTGTGCAAAAATAGGTTGCTTTATTGCCTAATTTTAAAGTTTGCATTGATATGTTTCTTTCGCATTTCAATCACGACTCTGAATGGAACACGTAAATGGGAAACACGTAACGACTCTGAATTTTTTTGGGGTTGGCAAATTAAGAGCCTGTATTTGGCCATTTTATCCGCTTGGTCATTGATATGGTAAAGAATGCCGATATGCAAAACTGTCGTATAAAAATGAATTTAGGAATGAATGGATTTTATTCCAGAAGAGTATTGAAAGTAATTACAAAGATAATTTAAAGAGCTTCATGTTCTTGCTATGCCTTCCCTACTCCACTGAAACTTTTGAATGAAAAACATGTATGCCAATTAAATTATTATCACAATATCATTAAATAAGGAAAAGGAAGTCGTTTGTATGCGAGGGTAATACTTCGGAGTCTATCGGGGGGGTTAATAGTGATGCATTACTGGGATATTCGGATTTGGAGATTCAACCCCCCATCGAAAAGTGAGACGTCCGAGAGTGTCAGGAATAAGTGATGCTAAAACGATTCTAAGATGCATAAATTTATGAAAATGTTATAATCACAGTATTTCAGATCCTTCATAATATATAAAGGCAGGTTATATAGCTGGTGTAAGAGTAGGGTCTTTCCTTATTTAAGACTACTAGTGGTAATTTTGATTACATCAAGAACCGAAAATTCGAAATTTCAACACTATTAAAAACTTCAGAATTTTCTTAGACTTAACAGAACTAGAATTTTTACCACAATTAGCACCCCCCTTAAGAATATTAATGCATAAATCTATCCCTATCTAATGCAGGACATAATTTTTCAAACGTTGATAAACATAACCCACCGCGTAAAAATACAAACATTTCTTCTTCCGTTACGAAAACTTAGTTGCCTGCCGACGCAATAAATGTTTACATTTGGAACGGCTAAAATAGAATTGCAGCACCATCTAGTGATTGCGACCATTTTGGGTCCCGTTTTTCTACTATTCAGTTTCACCTCCTTCTTCATAAAGAAGAAATTTACCACGGTTGTAAATAAGAACGACTAATAGAAGATGACAGGCCGCATAGCTGCCTAGGGCGCCGATTTCTATAGAACTCCAAATAAGTTAAGCTGACAAGTAACCAAATAACAACATATGTTACATTAAATTATAATTATTTTTAATTTATAAGGAGCGCCAATTATAAAACCTAAGGTGCCAAGAGCAATGGAACCGAGCATAAAATACATTTTTAGCAATATTGCACATTTTGTATCAGTTACTCAAAAACGATTGACATATTACTAAACTATAATAGGTATCATTAATTTAAAAATAATGGCTAAATACAGTGAATTGTATACGGAAGTGATTTTCTATTATATGTTACATTAATATTATGTTTTCAGTACCCACACCAGTTCGGTGTTCAATCATCAAAAGGCTTTAAAAATTATATTTTAATTTTAATCACTTGAAGTATAGATTAGGAAAATCTAATTGTTCGCTTAAGAGTAAGACCTCATGCCTAGGTTCCCTGGTGAGTACACAATTACCCGGAGGAGGAGTTGGATACGAAACATTATCCGCGGTTCCAGCTCTCTGATACGCCATCTAGTGGCTAATAGGTGGAAACATTAAAAATCGGTATTTACGTTTGACAATGTTACGTAGTTTGTGAAGCGTGTTGCGATCGAAAAGTAATTAAACGTTTATTTTTTATGCTTGTGGGCATTATGTGCTCAGTCGTTTTAACCACTTGTAGAACAAATCTAAAGAAAATACTTGTAATATCATGTAATCAAAAGTTAACTACATGTTATATGCCAGGATTGCTTTTTCAAATATTAAGGAGTAGGTAATACTTAATCTGCTCCTTTTTTTTTTTTTTTTTAAATGTTTGGTCATGGTATTATTCATTGCATGTAATTTCTATAATACATATAGAATACTAATATTCTATTACAGGTGTCTTTTTTAATTTTTAAGTGCTTTGCTTGTTGATATTCTCAAAATAGCATCTGATAATTAATGCTATTATGTATATAATAAATATAAATACAATCTCTACATATAATAAAACAAAGAGTCTGTCTCTCTCTGTGTGTGTGTCTTTCGTTTGCGCTGCGCGTAAGCTCATGGACCCACGGCTACGAAATTTGGTACATAGGTGAATCTAGACAAGAGCCAGTGCACCTCGAAGCGATTTTTTCGAAATTCGAATTCGACTTTTTTTTTATTTTATGTTTTGTGACGAAATCGCGTCATTTTGAGAATAATGGGCTATAGGAAAGCGAGATTTTACTCTACGCACTCCATTTTCACATCGTCATGAAATGTAGGCACCAGGGGCGTAGCTAGAGGAGGGCAAGGGGGGCATCTGTCCCCGGGCGCAGAATCCAAGGGGCGCCAAACTGATGTTACGACATTTTAGAATTAAATGTTTTCCATCCTTGGCAAGCAGTAGGGGGCGCGAAATCTTAAGTTGTCCCTGGGCGCTGAAAACCCTGGCTACGACTCTGGTAGGCACTTAGCTATTTTTCGAACTTAAAATAAATTTCGTGTTTTAATAAATCGATTAAATACGAATTTATTTAACGAAGTGAGCTTAACACCTTTTCAACGGGATTTTTTCTAAAAAAGTTTATGTTTAAAAATGTACAGTTTATTTTTCTTTGATTTTTGGACACGTTGAACTTTCATTCTTGCGACTGCTTTTACAAAAAGAATTTTGGAAAAATGATAATATTTTGTATTTTTAAAAAAATTTTTAAATGAAGCTTCCGTGTACACTTTTCACATCTTCTCACATCTTTAAAAATATGATTTTGGCAGCAATTTTCCTTTCTTATTGTTGTTGATAGATTTTTGATGAAATCGCATCATTTTGAATAGTTTCATTCTTTTAGAAATATGGGTTTGGCAACAATTTTTCATCGTATTTCTTATTTCACTGTTTTTAAGAGATTGGCATATTTCATTGTCATTTTTTTATATATATAATACATTTTTATTGATGTTTTTTATAAAAATGTTCTGCAGAGTAAAATTTTGCATGGAATGTTTTGTTTTTTGAGTTGCTTTCGTGGTATTTTTTGCTTATTTCACTGTTTGTAAGATATTGAAAAGTTTTGCATGATTTTTTTTCTTCAACGGAAAGTTGGTTAATTTTTTTATTACGATAATTAATATTTGTATTAAGGGATATAGCTTATTTCATTGTAATTTTTGGTGCTATTTTGGTAGACGGTTGCACGGATTTTGGCAATTTTTCTTTTGGCGAGTAATACGACTTATGATAAACCCATTGCTGGATAAGTTATTTATGGTAACCGATACTTTGTTGTCATTTTATTTAAAAAATAATGCGTTTTATTATGCATGAGTTCCGTGTTTTAAATATTATTTATGGCTTCTAAATATTAAAAATCAGTTTAATTTTGCATTTTTATTTCAAATAAAAACTTTGTTGTTTATAATATTTTATATAATTTTATGTTGTGGATGATGTAATCAATGACGTCACCTTACTTAAAAAGTAATTGATTTTATTAGTATCTATAAATTTAATCTAATGTTTTAAACATTATTTATGGCTGTTAAATATTAAAATACAATTTAATTTTGCATTTGTTTTAAAAATGATTTTATTATGAATGATTATTTAAATAATTTTAATTCTATGCGTGATGTAATCAGCTCCCTGATTGGTTACTGAATATTTGTGCATTACCGCGCCATTTTAAAATTTTATTATTCATCTCTTCGAATTCCTCAGATTTCAAATGGAATGGATGTGCGTTTCAAAGATGAATGTTGTTATTGGTAATTACCAAGAATTATTGGTATCGGAATAAAAAAATTGCCCTTTGAGACCTTATTTTGGCCAACGTGGCTTTCCTAATCAAAGATTTATTTATAAATTGTTAATAGCGTCAGAGGAAATTTATTTTAAATTTTTGGAGAAAACCTCGCTAATTGCTTCTTCAATGAAGTGCGAGAGATGTGTGGATCACAGATGAAGATCGTTAGACCTTCTTTTTTTTATTTTTTATTTTTATTTTTATTTATTTATTTATTGTGTGTGTGTGGTGTGTGTGTGTTTGATACTTATCAATATACGACAGGTAAAATACTTTAAAAAATATAAGTACATAATTTTCTTTTACTTTATAATTGTATACTTCAACTTTTATTAAAAAATTAATACAATGTTTTCAAAAATTCCTGAGATATTTATTGCCACATATGTTTTAATGTTAAATAATTAAATCCTATAAAACTTATTTTAAAGTATTTAAATAATGTTTTAATTCTTTTAAACGTTGGTATGATGTTTTTAATTCGATATTCAATTTAAGTAATATTTTAATCCAATTAAGTGTTGGCGCAATGTTTTATAGCGGTGACGTTTTCAACAAAAAACTTAATCCATTATTTTTAACGATATTTATATATTTTTTTTAAAGTTTCTAATACTTTACTATATGCGTAAAATACGTACAAACAGCATTTTTCAAGATGGCTGATGACTGTAAAAACCGCGCCAACAATTGCGCCAATGTAAATCGCCAAAAATCCGTGCAACCGTCTATCAAACTAGCACCTAATTTTTTTTCTCTTAAATATAAGATAAAATATCATTAATTATACTTTGCGTTTAAAAATTTTTTGTTTTTTGTATTCTTTTATGTTATTTATTGCTCATTTCACTGTTTTTAAGATATTGAAAAGTTTTGAGTTATTTTTTTAGGAAACAAAGTTCTTAACCTTCTTTATACCATTTGAGTTCTTAAGGTTTTGCAAAGGGAAGTTGGTTAATTTATTTATTAGGATAATTAATATTTGTATTAAGGGGTATTACTTATTTCATTGTAATTTTGTTATACGTAATAACTTTTTTTTATGAAGTTGTTCTGCAAAGTAAAATTCTATGCAGTTTTTAAATTTAACGTTAGGTGTTCTCTTCAGCCATTTTTCCGGTACATTTAAAAGCCAGACGAAGCCTGGCAGTGAAGCTACTAGTAAACTAATATAATAGATCAATATATTTTTAGTATATAATGATTCAATATCATTTTTATGGGAAAAAAGACACTTTTGACTGCACAGATTTTCTGTAAATCTCAAGTTAAACACATATGAAATCTAATTCAGAAAGTCAAACAAAAATCAGCGTTATATTTTCAAAATTTTCACAGGACTAGTTTCGATGGTTTTACCGAACCACCATGCTTGTTTTAATTCTGGTTTCATCAACAGATGGCGCCACTTGCTTATTCTTGTGCAAGCTTTCTTATCTTATCTAATCATTATTTCCTATCTTGTTCATCTGCGGTTTTGCAGCTGAGGATGGTGGTTCGGTAAAACCATCGAAACTAGTCCTGTGAAAATATAACGCTGATTTTTGTTGTTTGACTTCTGAATTAGTATTTGTTCGGCGTGTTATTGTGTCTTAATATATGAAATCATTTGTTTACTATCAGTGAACGTTAAAATCAGCTACCTGTTGCAATACAATAATAGGTGAATTGAATCGCGGATAGGCATGCTTAAAATGGGTACTTTTCCGTTTCGCCAGCGAAAATCTCGCCAAGCAGACTTTATTGGCGACAACATACAGTTTACACGTAAAAAATATTAACAAATGTTAGCTCTAAGAAGTTTAATTTTGATGGCATAAACATTTTAATATCATTTAAAATTTTGTAAAAGGCCAATAAATATAGACAATAAATTTGTAATATAACATTAGTTTAAGAATTTACTATGCTTTCATAGTTCAACATCCTGATTCGCCGATTCGTATACCATTAGTTTAAGAATTTACTATGCTTTCATAGTTCAACATCCTGATTCGCCGGTTCGTATCACGTGATCCCAAGTGATTTCATCCAAGGCCAACTAGGGTCTCATCTCACGAAAACTACGCTACAAAAATCTAATTCCCTCAGTAATTTTCTACATTAATTTCAATTTAAATCTTAATTTGGAATAAAAGTTTAAATGCAAGACTTACTTCAATTCGTACGAATAGCTTTTGTAAAACCGCAGTGCTTTATTTCGCTAGTGCATTCTCATTAGAATTGATGAATTTAACCCTTGACTTTTCCTTTTCTATATTTTCGGGTGAGTGGTGTGATGACATCTTAATTGACTTAATTACTGTGAATGGCACAAAGTTGAACTATCTGCAAAAAATTCTATGTAATTATATGCCAATATTGAAAGAAGCAATCAATTTGATAAGGAATGGCTGCGACTTGTTTTGGAAATGAGGCATAAAAGTTTACCAGCGAGGATATTCCGTCTGGGATCTGTTGTACCAACACCGACTTAGTAGAAATAGAGTCGGTGTTGGTTGTACCGTCTCTGTGTGTATATTAGCCACTTTATCGCCTGCGGCGGCAAAAGGGAAAAGTGCCTTAAAATGTTTTCCTTAGTTTCTCGTTCGAACAAACTGAATAAATTTTTATTTTGAAACAAGAAAAACGAACTTAAAAATATTGATTCATTTTATGCTTAAGATATATACTATTAATCTAATAAACAAATTAATAAATATTAGCTTTTTTAAAAAAAATATGTAAGAATGTTTATACCTTGTAAGATGAAAATATTCTGAAATATTTGCTTGCTTCAAAAACTCTTAACAGTCAATAATATTTCTGTTATTCTAAAGACTTTTTATAAATGAAGGAATTGCAAGATTTTATAATTAGTGAGTTAATAAAGTTTGGCGTATGAATGTCTTGAGCTCAGTAACATGTCGTTCACAGTCAGACCTCTCATTAGCAGATAAATAAACATTTCAATAAATAAACTTAGAAAGATCGAATAAATTCATGCAATAGATATTAAAGGAAAGAAGTAATTGTCTGTAAATAAATGGTTAAGAAAATTAGGCACATTTTGGCCTTTATAGGTTGTAGCGCTGGCGTAATTGACGTCATCATCATTGAATTGTGTTGCCATTTGTCTGAATTTGGTCTTTATGCTTTTGCGAGTGTGAAGCTCATGGCGTTGAAAGAAGTGATGCTGAGTAGTTTGTTGTAGTAAAATTAATTCAGCGCGTTATCCATTTTTTCCCATTTACGCGGGTAAACTATGATATCTTTGTATTCATTTAATTGAATTATATGCTTTATTATTGTTAAATAAATTTGTAGAAAATGGTAATTTCAAGAGTTTAGTCACTCGAAATCAGCTTCAGGTGGTGTTTAGAAATGAGTGTATTTACTTTGAGAACTGTGACAAAAAGCCCGATATTTATTTTTTCGTAGCCTTAGCTATTTATTAAAAGAAGCTATTTTTATCTCCTGAACGCTAAAAAGACACAGTTGTTCATGCTTTACAATTACCAACGTGTGTAGGTAAAGGAATACTGCATTGTAAGTTGAAGTATCTTAAATAAAATTGAATGGTGATCGTAAAATTCCATTATACAGAGCTGTTATTATAATCGTATAATTCAATAATATTTAATCATTGAATATAATCTTTGTTTCTTCTATTTAATTTTTAGAATTCTAGTTGACTTCAATTATGTAACTTCATCATTGTAATGTGTTAATCATTTCTGTTACTTAGGAAATATTTCTCAGTCGTTTTCAAAACAACAACGTTTCTACCTTAGTTAATCATGCGAGATGCCAATGTATGTTTCTTTTGTATAAATGCTTTCAAGGAAGTATCATTTAAGCTTTTAGATTTTTATCTTATTTATTTGTTAATTTTTGTTCTGTTTCCCTATAATATTTTTGCTGTTAATACTTTTGTTCACACATATAGAATCTGTTAAGAGCATTCTTTCGTGATACTGTAGAGAATGAATCTAAAACTACTCGTGCTATTGCAAAATTTTGTTTTATAATACAAATTGGAGAACATTCATTAAAATTGTTAATACATTTTACACAGAAGATTATAATAATTAAGAGAATTAGGTAATCATATGACATTTATCACTTGTAATACTTGATTTCTTTCAGTTTGTCTCGTTTCTTAACTTACTGTGTATCTGATTTATCTCCGTGCTAAAACAATGACGTGCTCATTTACTGCATTAAAGTGTAATATGCACAAACGCCAAAGATCTAACATAAAGCAATACATTATTTTCAGAGAAAACTAAATTGAATTTAAAACCATTAATTATATCAGCCTTTTCATCTTAGGTTTTTTTTATATCTGATAAAAAAGGTTTTATTGAAATCTGCTTGCTTGATTAATGGTTTTTTGGGGGAAAGTGCAGAATCACCCACTGCTTCGCACGTTTGTGTGTGTGTGTGTGTGAAGTAGTATCTGTTGTAAATAAAAATGTGTTATGCATTCAACAAATTTTAAAACACTTTCAAAACTTTTCATTATTTATAGCATAAAGTAAAATTTCTGTTGCAATTTAGATTTAAAATCCTGAACATTCGTAAGTGAAGTTGCATCTAAAAGATTTTGGTAAAAGTTTACAATTAGGTGCCCCTTGTTTTTGGGGGATTCTTTTTTGACACCAGGAAGGCACAATTTCAGGATGGCCGCTGCACAAAACCAAAATAAGAAGTCGAAGAATTGCACAAACTCTGTGACCATGTAAACATCGATCTGTTTTCACTTAAAAAAAACTTCTTAGAATTGCACAAACTAGGCATTGCACACTGCACTTTGTCCATGTACACATCGATTTATTTTCACTTAAAAAAAATCAGGAAGCTGAAACAAAGTTTAAACTCTCGTGGTAACCAGAAATGGGGTTTCATCGCCAAAATGAATAAAATTTGTTGCTAATCGAAGGGGCACCCAATTCTACATTAGAGCCGTTCTTTTTCATTCTGTTAGTTTTGGCGATTCCTAGAATTCTGTTAAATGTTTCTCAACTAACTTTACAAATGGTAGTCAGAGTCACTAACCAATATTCCGTTTGGGTGGCATATTAAATGTAAGATGCATGTTTTTGTCAGCAAATGCATTAATTAATGTACATTTAAAAAATAAGCATGCAAGGGATATCTAGTGTATCATGCTTATAAAAATCTGTAATTATTAATGCAGAAAAATAACACAGGATTTTTGAGTAACTTTATGTTTGAAAACTCTGAACTGGGCTATCTTCTCCCAACAACAGAAGTTTGAAATAATTTAACTCATTTCCTTAAGGTCTCTTTTTATTAAAGTCTGTAAGAAGCTTAATTAGCTGTTTCTGATTAGGCACTTATAAGAGTTTATTGACTTTTCAAATACAGTCAAAAGTCGTTAATCCGGACTCGTCGGGACTTCGGCGATTCCGGATTATAGATCATCAGTTTAAATCTGGTAAAATGGCATGCAGAAATTATAAAAGTAAAAATATGAAACCGTAATTTACGAAATAAAGAACAATTATGATCTAAAGGGTATCAAAATTGACAAAAGAAAAGCTTAATATTTATTGGTTTACTTTATTAAACATTTCTTTCAATGTAAGTTGTTTCAGTTGCTTTGTTTTTTATGTGATAATACATTCTCTTTAATTCTATAAACAGACATAATTTCTTGTTCAGTTACAAAGTTCCGCTGTTCAAGTCCTATAATTGCTGTATCGAGAATACCGACTAATTTCTCAATCGAAATTTTTTCGTTTTCAATAACCTATGTCACTTTCTTCGCTATCGGAAGCGAATTATAATGACGAGGCATTTGATTTAAATCATATCAAAGACCGAGTACATTGAGATGAAATACTACATTGAGTAAGCAATTATAAGCTAAATAAAATAAAAACATCTGCCCTTAAGATAAGGATAGTGCTGATAAATCAACTTCCAATTCATTGCACGCTGCCGCGGTGTTAAAGATAAACAAAGTTTAGATAAACAAAGAATATGCGTTTATCCATTTTTTGTTTAATGGACTCCGAAAGATACTTTCGCTTTGTATATCCTTTACATATTAGTAAATATATATCGGTCCGGATCCAATTCGAAGATTAAGGAACAACGCAATCTGCAACATTAACTGAAATAGATGATTAGATAATTTTAGCTTAGCTTATCCCGTCCATTATACATTAAACGCACATTCGTAAACGTATTTTGCGCACGCGCACACGCAAATTCGCAGCGGTAAAGGTCTTACGCGCATGCGTCAACGCGACTCATGCGCAGAAAGTTTGTAGCTTTGAGGTCCGGATTATAGATCATTCCGAATTATGGGTGTCCGAATTAACGACTTTTGACTGTATCTTTATTTAAATAATATTTAGAAAGGTAAATTCTTCAGTATTTTGGTTGAATCTTTATCATGAAGGTCTTGCAATTTAATGCTGTCAAATTCTGTTGGTATAGCTGAATGCATTTTGTCATTTAATTGCCTTTTTAAATTTTCTCGCAAGTATCGGCAGATACAACATTCAAACCATTTTCAGGTGTGATTTATATGTTTCGTCTTTTTAAATTTTCTCACAAACATGAGCAGATATAACATTCAAACCATGTTTCAGGTGTGATTTATTAGTAGGCAGAAGTGTTTTTTTAAACAAATTCTTTTGTATAGGTACACTTCCGTCTCGTTATGTTGTTATTTTTGAGGTCATAAGTATTAAATTTTATAAATCTTCTTAAAAACACAAAAGTATTGGGCTGATCTTTAGAATATGGTAACTGGTAGTTTGGCGACATTTTGGAAGCGATAAAAGTTACTACCTGGGACTTTGGTAATAATGTGAGCAGTACTCAGTTCCGATTACGCATTATTTTGTGTGAGGGAAATGAGATATCATGGGATATGTCATGTGATATTAATGTACGAATTGCGGTTCTTTAATCGGAAAAGGGGGGAAATCGGGAAAAAATCTGGAAATTTTGTATTTGGCTTTATTCTGTGTTGTGTGAAACAGTGTTCGTTAATTTTTAGATCCCATGGCCCTAACTAAAGTGAATTCGAAATGGGTATTTAGTGGGATTGTAAGGGGTAGTAATAAGTGTTTCTTTAAGGGTGTGCGATAAGAAGTAAAGATGTTTTATTAAGTTATTTATTTTACCTGGTACCTTGCTGTGAGCTATAAGTATGATTTTAAAGATCCTGAAACAGAAATAAGAAAAGTTTTTCGGACACGTAATCAAGATTAGGTAAGTTAGTATTTTTAATTATTTGAGGATATTATTTTTATGCATTGTTCTAAATGTAAGGTGGAAGTAAAGTAATTTGGTATTATTGGGAAAATTGTTATTAGCAATGATTTAGTTTAAAGTAATTAGGATTGTAAGCTAATTTTTATTAATTTAATGTATGTGCTTATTTATATTTTAAGTAGTGTTTTTGAATTTAATTATATTTTAATTAAATGGTAGTTATTTTGTGAATTTTATGTTTGTAGGAATTTGGTATACGTTTTAGTTGAAGTAAACGTGCATGGAAATAATTTAAATATTTGACACTAAGTATTTGTAATGTTTGCGGTATGAATTCATTGGTGAAGTTTATAATATAATAGATAATTTAGAGGTAAAAGTTTTTGGATATTTTATTTATTTTATACGTAAAAATGTTCATATTTGGAAAGGGTATATACTTTTTCGTTATTAGGTAATTTCATATATGTTCTTTGTAACGGGTTTAAAGATTCAGAAAATTGTCATGTATTTTCGTGAAATTTTTCTAGTTTATGAGAAAAAAGCAGTGTACATGGATGTGGTGAAGGGTGTGCGCAATGCCATTTTTGTGTAATTCTGGGATGTTTTTTTAAGTAAAAATAAGTCGACGTGTACATGGTTTATGTGTATGTGTTATTTAAAAAAAAACGTAAGGAGTATGGTATTGTGCACTTTTCCCAATTTTGCAGTGAATATTTGTCATGATTAAGCAGTTTTGTTAGATAAAATTTCTAGCATAAATGTAATTCGGCTAGTAGATTGTTGGAAGAAGTGTTCAGTAGATAAAAAGAAAAGAAACATGTCTTTACTTCGTGAAGACAAAATGGTGGCGGGGAAAAAAAAAAATAGAGGGTTGCTGTAGGAGAGTTGGTTGCCAAATTTTCGCCAAAAAATCACCAAGTTACCATAATGTAAAGATCAACCAAGTATTGATCTTTATTTATATTCCAGTGAATTTTTTCTGGCAACTTCTATATTAGATCTCGGATAAAATGTGATTTAATAAAGCTTTAATATTTAGCATTTGTATGCACTAAGATATTTCTTTTTAATTAAATATATAAATTTTTGTTCCTTTTAGTCAACACATGATTCTTGTTGTTTGCATAAAATTTGATTGTAGTCAAACACAAGAATCTGGTCAGTTGCCATGTTTTTCCTCATATTCAAATATACATACGACAGCAGCCATACATGTGTGCACACAGTTTATATTTAGCCGCCACTTTTCTGAACAGCATCGGCCGGCTGTGAAAATTTAAATATGGACCTTTACTTCTTATAAAATGCTTTATTATTATTATTACTTCAGAAAAGTGCCTATGAAGTGTAAAGATAGCCAAACAATTTTTCACCAATACTACGTGTTGGCCATTTTTTGCAGAGTTGCAGATAATGATAAAATACTTATTTTGAATTCCAACTGAGTTGCTGATAGGATTGTTTATTATATTTATTTCTAAACTATTTAATTAAAAAAAAAGGTTGTACCTACTACTATGATGAATTCCTAGTAAATTACTTACTAGGCATGCAAAATCATAAGTTGTCTCAAGTCAGCGTATCTTTGTGGGGGAATAGAAATTAATTCTAAAACCCAAGATTATGTTCTGCACAGCTATTTTACCCAAAAATTACTTGGCTGTTGCTTAAAAAGAATAACTCAAGAACATTTATTTAAATATATGTTGAATAATATTTGATATTTATTTTATTTCATTAATGTAAAGTGGGATAGAATTCATAGCTTATTAATAATATCTTAGCATACAGTAGTAATTTTTTAATTTATTTATTATGTCTTTATTTCAAATAATAGTAATGGTAGAAATATTTATTAATTTGTTTTTGAATAGTTGAACTCTAAAAGTTTTCACTTTCATTTGCATTCTTTTTAGTCCACTTGCAAAAGAAACATAAGCTTTTTTGGAGGGGGACAATTAATCTATTCTGATGATGATGTGGGATCCAGTTTGCAACACTTTCGTTTACAGATAGGCTATTTCACCTGTTCTTTAAGCAAAGCACATTTGTTCTTTGGCATATTAATTATTGCGATTTCATTTTTCTTCCACTTACATATGGAGCTTTCATCAACACCAAGCATCCTTCGTACTGCATGATTTCCATTTTTTCACAATTTGGATGACTTTATATTTGAAACAAGCACTGTGTTTGTTTCATTTAGAGGCCATATTTACTACTAAATGAAACAAGCACTGTGTTTGTTACTTTTAGCAGCAGCCATATTTACTACTAAAAGGAACACTAAGTATTTCAACTAAAGCAAATGTAATATACAGTCAAAAGTCGTTAATTCGGACACCCATAATCCGAAATGATCTATAATCCGGACCTCAAAGCTAAAAACTTTCTGCACATGCGCCGCGTTTGGACATGCACACAAGCGTTTTACGCGTGCGCGTAAGATCTTGACTACTGCGCATATGCGTGTGCGCAAGTGCAGAATACGTTTTCACCTGTGCGTTTAATGTGTAACGGGACGGTGTAAGCTAAAATTATCTAATTATCTATTTCAGTTAATGATTGTGTTGTTCCTTAATCTTCGAATTCGATCCCGCTTATTATTTTTTGCAGACTGTAAGAGCAATTTTATAAAAGTAAACTTGAACTTTCGATTATGTCAAATAGAATTTCCGATGCTGGAACTTCCAAAGGATCTACAAAACGAAAGTATGTTTCGATGTTCAACAAACAAAAAGTGGAATTGCTGCAAAAAATGGATAAAGACATGAAGAATGTGACAGAGAGGTTAGTGAAAACGAAAAAATTTCGATTGACAAGTTAGTCGGTATTCTCGGCACAGCAATTAACGGGACTTGAACAGCGGAACTTTGTAACTGAACAAGAAATTATGTCTGTTTATAGAATTAAAGAGAAAGTATTATCACATAAAACGAAGCAACTTAAACAACTTACATTGAAAGAAATGTTTAATAAAGTAAACAAATAAATATTAAGTTTTTTTTTTTTTTTTTTTTTTTTTTTTTTGTAAATTTTGATACCCTTTAGATCATAATTGTTCTTTATTTCATAAATTACGGTTTCATATTTTTAATTTTAGAATTTCTGCATGCCATCTTACGAGATTTAAACTGATGATCTATAATCCAGAAAAATCGATAATCCGGAATCGCCGAAGTCCCGACGAGTCCGGATTAACGACTTTTGACTGTACTAGCCTTAGATGTTCACTTTAAAACCACAGCTTCAAAGCTGCTAACAAAACTACTATGAGTTTATGTGTGCAGTATTTTAATTTTTGTTTGATGTGGACAACCAAAAATTTTTTCCCCAGTAAATTCACAGGGAAATTATGTGATTGGGATGTATTACAAGTTTAGAATTATTCTTTTGCTTGGAAATTTGCAATTAAAATAGGTGAAAATTTTTTAAATAAATTTTAAGATACTTGATAATGCTAATCTAAAAAATATTGATAACTTAAGCATCTGAGCAGTTAAAGCACTGAACACTGGTAGTTCAGTTTGAGTTTAGATGTGGGCAAAATATATGGTTATGAAGGAATTTTATGATTTTTTAATCTCTATGTGTAATGTCAAAACAGTAAGAAAGGTTACGCACAGTAGGTGTCACCTAGACGGTATAGTGGTTAGGGGAGCCTACTACAGTACCGTAGGGCCCGGGTTCGAATCTTGGAGAAAACATGGATGTTTGTAAAAGTAAGTGTTGGTGCGGCATGGCAGCACTCTAAATATGTGGCAAGCTGAAAGTCCTCTCATGTAGATTGGTGGAAGGAGAGGGGTGGGAGACATGCAAATCCCTCCTCTCCTGGGGGGGTCTCTTCCTTAAAATTGGGGTGGAAAATAGAAGTCCTACCTCTTTTTTTGGAGTAGGCTCTGGTAACCATTGTTCCTTGTGATATGGACAAGACAACATACAGTAGGTATGCATAGAAGGTTAATGCTGTTACCCCCCTTCCTGTACAAAGGATGTCAAAAAATTACACAAATAATTTTTAGTAGATTAAAATTAATTTTATTTTATAAACTCTGAATAAGTCCCCTTATTAGCTAAAGATTTGTAACAATGTTAACACAACAAAACTGTCATTGTTATAACTACTTTACTAATTCTGTTTTGTAGACTATGGTTGAATACTTTTCTGGTACTTATTATGATAATAATCAGCATGATATGAATTTCAATCTAGGGTTGAATTCTGAATTTTCAAATGCTTAAAGTTGAAGGTATTTTTTGTTAACTCACCAGATACTGTGATTTAAGTCTTTACTGTATTTTCCATATTCCTCACCAGAATGCAAATTAGGTTGTTTTGTGTGTTTAAGCTAAGGATTTTAAATGTTAGATTATATTTTCTTCTTCTGGCTTATTGCTATTAGTTATTCTTGCCAGCTCTGCTTGAAGTTTATTCAAGCTTTAGCATTTCATTAGCCGATGTTTTAAATTATATGCTGATAATATTAAGCCAACTTAATTTAAGTCTATTCTATGTGTAATCATAGACTACATTTCTCTGTTTGAACTTAACTTTTGTTATGCTAATTTAAATATCCACTAGAAATATTTTGTGTGTAGCTCAAGTTGTGCATTTTCTGTTCAGCTTTAGACCAAATAAAAAGGTTATTTTAACCTTGGTATTTTGTAGGTTGTTTAAGATGTAGTGATAACTTGCTGATCAGTCTTGTAGGCTCTGCAAATCTTAAGCATCCACTTGCAAGAGTACCTTACTAAGTTAAATATACAGCTTTAAGTACATCATGTTACACGATCTTAAAAAGCATGCTCTCTGAACATATTCCAAATTTTATCCTTCTTGTTAAAAAATGTAATGTGCATGAACAATAACAGATTAGGTAACAACAGGTTTATTTATATTTTTATCAATATCTGAAAAATGTCTTTGTAAACTCTGTTAAGTTTAATAAAGTAATAGTAAATAAATAAAAATAAAATAGCAAATATGTATTTTAAAATTTCCTTTTGTTTAAAGCAGAAATTTCTCATTTTCATGAAAAATATAGTGCATTAAATCAGGAAACAGTTTAATGAAGTATAGATATAAATTTTAATGAGGTATAATATAATAAATGTGTATTCTTGGGAGATAATTTCTTTATCTACCTAGAATATGTGTTTTAAAACAAATTAAGAAAATATGAATTGAATGTTCTTAAAAATTGTTTCAGAGTTGGAATGCTCTAGTTTATAGGTTGTATGTTCTTTTTTCTTGTGGCTTTAAATTTTAGATAAAACTTTGTTTTTCCCTGCATTTTTTATATATTAATATGCTTTTCTCAGTATATGTAAATAAACTTTTGTTATTGTCAAACTGTTGGTCTGAAAATGAGGCTAAAATGTCTTATATAGAAAGCTAAAAATGATTATATATTTTTTTAAACGCTTGCTTTTTCTTCCTAAAATATTTCATTTCATAACAAAGAATTTTCTCTGCTTCTGATTACTGTGCCACATGTGAAATTTAGAATTCTTGTTGAAGACAACAGCCCTTATTAAAATAGATTGAAAAAAGGTGTAGAGGAATATACTGGTTTGTTTTATTGTACCTTGTTGTACAGATGAATTTGCTTTTATATTGCTCACAGAAAGAGAAATTCGTAATAATGTTTTTATTAATTTTAAATATAGTATGCAGTCAATAAATATTACCTTATCATACCAAATAAATGTTACTCTTAATGTGTAAGTAAATTTTAGCTTGTTGTCATCATCCCTAAATCAAGTACATCTTAGGCTTTATTTGCATATTGTGCATAACTGTAGTCTTGTACTAACTTACAAATACATTCTATATATAATCATTTACCTCTATTGCCAAAATAAATTATTAAAAAAATAGAGTTTATATATAGAGTATATTTAAGAAAATAAAGAGATATACATAAATATTACCTTGCAGTATATTTAAAATATTTCATGATATTTAAAGTCTGAATTTTTAGGATAATTGTTTTATTTTTTAAAATTATCTTTGTGAATAATTAGGTTGGTTTTATAAAATATATGCTTAAAATCTCCAGAATTTTAATTTTCTAATATAGTACACTCCCGTTGCCAGAAAGGGTTGTTTTGTAAGTATAAGAAATTAAGAAAATATTAGATTTTGCTTTGGTTTATTTAATTATAGCAAAGCACATGAGGGCTATCTGTCTAAGGGAAGGGATGCCTTTGTCAAGGACTTTATAAAGGAAATTGGCTTGTTCACATGTCAATTGTAGACACATTACACATAGGAAAAACTGTGAAAGCTCTTGCAGCCAGCCTGTTTGCTGGAATTTGCACCATTGAACAAACCTCTGGTGTTTAGAGACTTAACCGTTCAGCCGCTGGTGGGCCATCAGAATTTGGAAATAGGGAAATCCAAAGTTAGCTGTTTAACTATCTAGTATTTTTAAATTAATTTCAAAATAAATTCTCTAACTCGCAATCCCCGGTTTAGGAGACTGATGCCTTATCTATTAGGTCATAGCAGGTAAGTCAAAATGAATATAACGATTACAAATGGCTATAACTATTTATTGAAAATGAATTTATCTTTAAGATCAACACATAATGTAGAGAGAACTTCAAAATTTTGTATACATATGTCATAGATGTTCCATGTGACTTTCCTCGGTCACACGGACATCTAAGCGGTAGTCCATTTCACGCCATACATTCTGAAGCATTTGTTCAGCCACCGATGCAAACGCATGACAAATACGTACTTTGAGTTCTTCAATTGTTCTAGGCATGGGAGGCACAAACACACTGTCTTTCACATAACCCCATAGAAACAAATCACAGGGTATCAAGTCCGGAGATCTCGGTGGCCAAGAGTAGAAGACATCGTTGACAGTTCCACTTTGACTGATCCAACACTTTGGAAGATGTTGATTTTAAAATGTGCTAATTTCCGTCCTCCAGTGTGGGGGTGCTCCATCTTGCTGAAAATTGTAATCCATGGAATTCAGAATCTAGCTGTGGTATTAACTGTACCTCAAGTATGTCTAGGTAAACATTTGATGTCACACTTCGCTCACTGAAGAAAAAGGGCCGTTCAATTTATGTGATGAGATCACGCAGAACACATTAACTCTCGCTGAGTCATGTTCATGTTCAGTTACAGTGGAAGGCTTCTCTGTACCCCATATTCGACTGTTGTACTGGTTAACCTTCCCACTTATGTGGAAGGTTGATTCATCGCTAAAAATGAGATGATCAGCCCATTGTTTCATCCTCCATGCTTTCCAGCACACACGTAGCGTAATTCATACATTTGCCATAATCATCCTGTTTCAATTGCTGCACAAGTTGAATGATGTACGGTTTCATTTGAAGCCTCTTCCCGAAAACATGCCATACTGTTTTTTGTGGCATTTGTAACTCCCGACTGCCTATGTATGTCAATTTCCGTGGGCTTCGTTCATACGTGCGGCGAATTCTTTCTACGTTATCTGCTGAAACACGTGGCCTTCCGCTACTTTACCCTTTACACAGACTTCTTGTTTCTTTAAACATCCAATGCCATTTGCGTATGTTGTAATTTTAAATTAATTTTTGCCATTTTTACTAATGAGACGCCCACAATGAACAGGTTTCTTGTCGCTGTGAAGTTTCCTTCCTAAAATTCCATTCAACTCGCATGCGTAGGCTTTCCCTTCACTGCACCTGTGCCTTACCTAGAGAAATTTTGTATTTCCATCTACATTCTGTGTTACTCTTATTGATAAATTCTGTTCCATTAAATAGTTATAGCCATTTGTAACCACTATATTAATTTTGACTGACCCTTTATAATACTTTTATGGCATTTCAAAGTCTATTTAAAGCTGATAGTTTATTTATTTGTATTTATTCATTTTTTCTATATTGCTGAATTCCAAATTTTAAAGGACAAGAAGTCTCATCTTCTCCCATTTTTGCAATTAAAAAACAGAATTTTACAGTATTTGAGATCGTCTCTTGCAGAACAGATTATAAGGCTGCAGAATAGGTAGTTTAAATAATTTCAAGTATGTGTATTATTTTCATTCATTCCTAAACCAGTTTTGCCATTGCAAAGCTTATAGGTGATTATACATAGCTGATGTAAGTTGTTGTTTGGGGTGCTGATTTTTAAAAGACATAAGCTAAGTTGTCATGAAACAATAATATATTTAATTTATGTGGGGTGCCAGTTATACTGGTCACCTTAGGATGCTGAAAGTTAAAGCCAAAACTGGCTTTCTCTTATCAAAATATTGTTTCCTTAGTCCAGTTTTAATTATGAGAAATAAATTTAGTTTTTTTTTTTTTTTTTTTTTTTTAATTTTTAAGAATTGACTGTATTGTTAATTTGTGATTTTAAAATTATCTCATGCCATGTTTTTTCTATATTAATGCATTGCATATTTTGCAGGATTTGAATTTTTTAAACCATGTAGATAAAACAGCTTAATTTTACAAACTTATATTTCCAACTATGCAAACTAAGTGCTGATGTCTTACAATTCCACCATCTGCTGGTTATATCCATCATGAGCAAGGTGTCTACTGTGTTTTATACTGTAGAAGTGGGAGATACTAAATTTACCATCCTGAAGCGCTACCAGAATCTTAAGCCCATTGGTTCAGGCGCACAGGGCATTGTATGGTAAGTGTATGTTCCCCCTTTTTAATGTATGTATGTTTTCCCACCTTTTTTAATGTATGTATGTTTTGTGCATAAATTAAAGAATCAGTTCCCATCATTAGAATGAACAAAAATCTAATTTTTGTAAATTTTATAGGTTCTTCAATATTGTTATACAGTAGATTGCTTTGGTTGATGAAATTTGTGCATTTCAGTCTTGGTGCAAAACAAAAATTAATGATATATTTCTTTAGTGAACATTTTCTTGTTTTTATTGTATGCTAAATATTTAATGTTTTAACTAATTTCAATTTTCCATCAATGGTGCTTGGTAATGGGTTTGATGCATTATTAGTAGCAGCTGCTCAATTGTGACTGCCAGAAAGTATTTGTTTGAAATGAATTTTTAATTTGTTCATGTATGTTGTTTATTTTAAATAAATTGCTAACAAAATTGCATTAAATAAAAAAAAGTATGAATAGTACTTTCTAATTGTCCACACTCCTACTGAAAAGTTAGAACTTATTGCAACTTTGGGTAGAAATGTTCGTTTAAGTATCTTTATATATATCTATTTCAGAAATGCACTTCAGTGACAGCATTTTTTTTTTTTTTTTGGTAGGCTGCAAACTAAACAAAATTTAATTGAATCTCTTCTTGTGTAAGTGTCAACTTCCCTAGAACCAATGAACAATAGACAGCTTTTCATTCCCTACCTGATATAGAAAGGGTGAGCTGAACGAAAGTAACCCACGAACTGCTTGACCTTTTTCCTCTCCCCTCTCTCTGAAATTCTGAATTTCCAAGAAGATGGGCACTACAAAAAGTCTTTTATCCTTATAAATTGTATATTTGAGACTACAAGCCTCTGTTTTATTTATCAGATATTGTATATCAGAGAATTGACGAAAGCTGTAATGGATTGGCAGTTGTCCTCTGCATTATAATCTGAAGAGACTTTACTGCCTAGTCAGAAAGCTTACACTGGAAGGAGAGACTTGTAGACAGACATTGCCAAATTAAATTTAATTCTTATTTGCTGGACAGGAACTAATTATCGAAAATATATTTTTCGTCACACATGATCATGAAAGCAATATGCATCTCGCAATTTTATACAGAGTATATCACATTTTATTTGATAAAAAGTGTGTGATACAGAAAAATAGAGAATGGCACAATACACATTCCACAATTTTATACAGTGTGTCACATTTTATTTCATAGATAGAGTGAGATATTGTAAAAATTATGCATACAGAACAAATTTTAAATTGAATTATGGTATTTGCTAAAGTGAAAATGAATTTCTTTTACGATCATAGTTTTATAATGCTTAAAAGAATGGTGAACCAGATATTGTTTATTCTTCACAGGAATTTAAAAATTTCCAATTGTAGGTTTTAGCTGCTAATATACATGCTTATATCATATATATATCAGTTCTGACATACATAAAACTGTTATATATATATTGGAGAGCCATTACATTATGACCGTGCTCTTTCTGTAACAATGGGCTCATCCAGGACCAAAACCACTGCTGGTGCGCGGCTAATGTTCGAGTATAGAAAGCGGCTATGCATTGTCTTTCCAAACAGCTCAATTAGCAACCGAAAAGCAGCTGATTTGTCAGACATTGATAAAAGTCAAATTGTTATGGCTCACCGGAATTTCAAAAGTATACATCCGTGTGTACTCAAAATGTATGTGTATTCCTGGGTTGCCATATACTTTTTTGTTGAAATGGTGCATTGTCTCATCACTATTTTTTCTTAAAACTGTGTATTGTAGACATTGTTTGCCTCCATTAACAGCTGAGTGATTAAGATCACTGAATACTGGTATTTCAACATGATTTAAGCTTAGGTCGCACTTAGAAGCAGTGTAACACCAGGGTGCCTGGGTCAAGGACCCTACCCCTTGTCGAACATGTAAGTTGTTTCGAATGCTGTCATGGGTAACTAACATAAGATAATTTTTTAAAAATAAATTATGATCATATTTTTGAGTAATGGGATAATAAGATTTTCTAGCGGAAATAGAGTGTGTGCCGAGTTTCAATAAAGACCTGAAAATGCCATCTAGGAGAGCTGAGAAAGTTGAAAAGAGCTGGCTTTAACCTGAATCCTAGAGACACATGTGATACATACAATGCAGATAGTGCGAGTCAGCTGGTGCACTTAAATCTTAGCATAACTTATAAACACTACAGTACAGGTAAAGTAAGTCAAATTGAATAATATGAGTACTAAGTATGGCCATAGGCCGTTTTAACAGGGTTGATACTTGCGAAGTTAGCATAAAAATTCCGGGCAAGCCGGCAGTAAAGATATTTCAGTTCTTCGATGCCTAATTCATCATTAAGTTTTTGATTTCGAACATACCAGGGCGTCTTAGGACACAATTTTGTGCCTGCTGTAACTTTTTCCTGTATGATTTCCATGAATATGCCCAAACCGGGCAGGCATAACATAGTATGAGATGCAATACAGTTTTTATAAATAAGCAGCGTGTTATCTATTAAAATACACTGTTTTGAGAAATTAAGGGGTGAAGTGTAGCTTTACTAACTCGAAACTTTTTAAGGATAGATGTTATGTGTGGGTACCATGAGAGAGTTTTACTGAGGATCACCCTAAGATAAAGGACTTGCTTGGCCATGGGATTATCTTCTCTGTAAAATTGCTGGTTTTTATTGAATTTTTTCTTCTTGGTAAAAAGGATTGCTTGAGTCTTATTTACATTAACTTTGATCTTCCATTTTGTCAGCCAAGTCTCGAGTATGTTGATGTAGTCTAGTAATCATTGCATTGCTATAATACGTCACTATAAATTATAAAAACATCATTTTTATTAAACTTTTACTCTAAACATTAAATTTTGTGCATTCATTTTTTTCTTTTATTCTTTATTTTGTGAAAGTAACAGTTTTTAGAAAGTAAAACTTGCATTTATTTTTCCCTAATACACCGCATAACTACGCGAGCCTGTGTGAAAAACCGTGGCACTGGGAAATGAATCTTGTACGTTTTTCACGGCAGTTAAGAGTGACAGTTTCAAGTGACATCCTTTCTGCTTCTAACTAATAAAGATAAGAAACCACAAATAAATCCTTTTAGGACAAGCTGTCTGTAATAAACTGATGCAATGTTTTTAGGGAAACTGCACCTGTTACTGCATACCTTAGAAGAGGGAAGAGAAGAACATCAGAATTTCTGCCATTTGGGGCAGATTTGGTCATTTGAATGAAGGGCCATCTGGGCCGATATGGTCTTCAGAGAGTTAACTCCAAGTGATTTCTTCCCAACCTGTTCCTGCCCATTATATTGCGATTTATTTCAAGCAAACTTTGTTTCACGAAACTCGATATTGTTAACTCCCGAGACCCATAAGTAAATATATACACGACGATATACTGTGTACGACAGTAATGTAAAGAAAATGCATGACCCAACAAGCAATATTTGTATTTGGACACTCTTTTCTTCCTGATATGAATGATGGCAGAGTAGCTATTTTGGCATTGGATCATATTTTAATTTCGTAGGATGATTATTCAAATAGTACAACTTTTCTCCATGAAAAACTTCACTTTCTTAAAGGAACAAGATAGCTGTTTCTTCATCTATTAGCAAATTCTATGTTGTGGAATCCATTGCAGTAAAGATGAATCCATCCACTAAACCAAACCAAACGTGTGACACCTCAAATTGAAGAAATATACTCCCCCTCTAAAAAGAAAAGTCATCGAATAGTATAGCTTTAATAAAAAAAAATATCAATAGTCTGGAGCAGTTTCTAGCTTGCTAAATTTTTTTCACGAATCGGAATTAAAGTGGTATTTTTGGTGCTGTATTGAAGGTTACCACTTAATATACAATTACCACTGTATTTTCTGAAATATTATGCAAGTTCTATATTTTATTTACATTTTATTACTTAAAATTTATTGGCTTTTTTTTTGTTTTGTTTTTCAGTGCTGCTTTTGATACAGTTACTGAACAAAATGTAGCAATAAAGAAACTTAGCCGGCCGTTTCAAAATGTTACGCATGCCAAAAGAGCATACAGAGAATTCAAATTGATGAAATTGGTGAATCATAAAAATGTATGTTTTTTTTTTTTTTTTTTTTTTTACATTTCTTTTATATTAAAATTAATTCTTTGAAATATCTTTTCTTTATTGTGTTCTTTAATTCTTAAATGTAGATAATTGGCCTTCTGAATGCATTTACACCCCAAAAAACAATGGAGGAATTTCAGGATGTGTGAGTACATATTTGTTTATTCAGAACTATAATAAAAGCAGTTTCTGATTTTCTTGTTACACATGTGAGGGTTATTAACCTTGCTACCAATTTGTGGAATATTCCTGTTACATTGCATGTTTGTTTTTTCATCTAATGATTGTAATGGATAATGTGGTATAAGTTTTCAAAATACTTATTTTTAAATTGAAAAAGCAAACTCAAAATTGATACATTTCATCAATTTGTTACATTTACTTAATACTTTAGTTCTTTACTTATTCTGTAATTAAATGCCGTTTATACTAAAATGGTTAGTCTTCTTGAGACTTAAGAACAGCCACTACTGTCATTTTGTTACCTATAATTATAATCATCATTACAATCCCCAAGATGATTATTTTTTGCTTCAGTTAAATGATGATTATTCTGCATAACAATCACTGAATTTTTTTGTTTGATGTATGGAAAAAAATTGTTAAATCAATGAATTTTGACTTTAAGAGTAGAAATGGATGATGTAAATTTTGCAAAGCAAATGAATTTTTTATCTTATTTTACAGTGATGTGCAACATATATTAATAACATTAATTTGACAAAAAGTTAATGCATGTATTTTCAAGAAAAATATTGAAAATGCTGAAAACAAAAAGCCTTTTTGTTTTTATCAATTTCATTACACCTTTTTATTTCACATTTCTGCATGTAAGAGATTTTTCATAGATTGATGAGACAATTTTTATGCTTATCCAGGGTTCGTAGCGATCCTTACAAGTGCTTATAAGTCCTTATATTCAAAAATAAAATATAAAAGTCCTTATAGGTGCTTACTTTTTCTCTAAAGCACTTTTTTTTTTTTTTTTTGTGCTTGTTTGTTTTTAGTGCTTATTTTTTGCTTTTTATAAAAAACCTTGTGGGTTGCCTTCTGAACTGACTTATTGAAATATTTTTGTGGAAATTGACCTTCCTGAAGATTTTTCGGCTGCTATATTTGATTGTTAATTGTTTCTTTTCATATTCTACATGATTCCTGTTTGAAATTAAAGAAAAAAGGTTCTAATGGCTTCGTCAGAGACATATACAAAATAAATATCATAAATAAAGAAATGTGTGGTGATAAGAAATGCGAATCATTCTGATCATAAAGACAAATCATATCATAATCTTGAAAATAAGTATTTTGATTGTTGCTAGGTGTTTATTCAGTAAATATAGTCTTTTTTGTATAAATTTATAAAAATGTACACTTATTAATTATATTTTATTTTCTTAGTTTGCCATTAGTTCTTAGTCAACTAAACCAATTTTATGACACTTTTCCATTCATCAGCAATTTGAGTTTGTTTTCCTCGGTGTGGTTAAGCCAGCAGTTAAAAATAAAATTGTGCTAAAATAATTGGTTTGGATTTTCTAGAATAAAAAAAGAGATAACATGTCATAAAATTGGAATTTTTATTTTGAGTACTTTTAGTTCACAGCAATAATTAATCATTTATTTGCTTGCATTAAATTTCATTATTTAAAATTTAATTAACTTTAAATTTGCTTTTTATGAATAGAGAATGTTTGTTAAATTCAAATTTATATTTAAAAATATTTATATATATATATATAATGTGGTATGATCTTAAATGCATTTAGTGCGATACTTGCACATTGCTGCAAAGTAAGTTAATAATAATTTATTTCCTAAACAATATTGATTAATTGATTATATTATCTCCTAAGTTTAATTAAAGTAGAAATATTTTGAAAGATGTTTTGTAGTAACTTGAAAGTAAAATGTTAAGTCATCATGAAGAACAAAATTTCAATTGTAGAAGAAAAATTAAATTAAAATGCATGTAATCATTGTCATTGATTGGAAATTAGTTGACTTTTCAAGGGGAACAAACCAACTCCCGTTCAATGAACAATAATTAAAAAATAAATAAATAAATACGTAAATACGAAGGTGTTTTGTCTTTACTCGAGTAATAAGGTCAAGCAATTATTGTTATTAACCAAATACAAGCATATATATGTGTGTGTGTGTGTGTGTGTGTGTGTATACAGTATATTTAAAACAATCAGATTTTTTTTTTTTTCTTTTTTTTTTTTTAATTTTGGCCATAAGCAGACTTATTGTGATATTTTTTTGTTCTTGATTTGAAATTTCTTTTCAAAATTATAAAAATAGATATATTGGAATTTTTATCGTGTGAAATAATAACTGAATTTTTTTTAAAACCATTTATCAAAAAATTTCACAAAATACCAAATGTGAGGAAAAAACTAATTTGTTGCATTTTCTGATTTCAGATTTTACATATTTTAATTAAAGTTTCATATAATATTTTAACTGAAATAAAACTGTTTAATAATATGAGTAAATATTAAGAAGGTAATATGAATGGGTTGGTAGGTAGAGGTATTTCTATGTATTTTCTGATATCTCTCCCTGTTGACATGCATCTTTTCCAGTTTGAGATCTGTCTCTACTTTACGTTAGTAAATTGAAGAATATACATGGTGCAACACTAAAAATAATGTTTTCAATAGGGTTGTATTCTAGGAAACAGCAATGAATGATTGCATACTCAGTGATATTCAGCAGGACATCATGTGTCATTTTAATGATGAAGCATTTGTAGTAGCAAAGTCCGAGTTCTGAATTAGGACTGCGGTAACTCTGCATATTCATGGAAATATATTCGATTCCGAATTTTAGATCATCAATTTAAATCTAGTAATATGACACATAGACATGGCATATATGACATATAGACTGAGGCTTTCCATACTCTTTATGTCAGATAGAACAATGTTAATCCCCCAACTAGACTGCCACTAAAGCTGCAAATACTTTAGAATTTAAAAAAGCACCACACAGTTAAAATTAGGAATAGTAAAATGTTAGAATTTACGAGAGGCGCTAGGCAACAGAATTCAAGGGCAACAAAATTTTAGAATTCAAGGAGGTAGCAGAATTTAGGACCCACAAAGATTACATGAAGCAGCTGATGTATAGTGCCTGCCCAGTGCCCATTTCCGCCTCCCCCCTCATACACACAACTCAAAGGCTGAAAGTGTGACCTGGCCAGTACCAGTTTAATGCCAATCATTGTATTGTTATTAGCTGTGGTGTGACTCCCTTAGCCAGAGGATGTTAGAAAGTAAAATACGGGGATCTTAGTCGGCAGAAAAATCCTATTTATAGCACGCTTTCTTCTTTTTGTTATGCACAGTATTCCATTCCTAGATTTTGTAAAGGGAGACTATTTTATCGCTGGTAGTCCGAAGGTCCAGATATTGGACATGTGGATTTCGGACTTTGTAGTGTGATGGAGAATCTTTTAAAAAGAGTAATTTCATAATACACTCACATTTGTGAAAATTGCAACACCAAGAAGGAATCGTCATAATTGAATGCAATTTAATACACAGTTGAGTGGTAGTGGTACAAATAAATGATTAAATGTTCAAAGCAAAAAAACAAGAACAAGAGATCAGAATCAGTATTTTGTGTGGCCACCACGCGCCGCAATAAGTGCTGCTGCACGACGTGGCATGGAGTCAAACAAAGTTTGAATGTCTGACTGAGGAAGAGCATTCCATATCGTTTGTACGCGTACCCAAAGTTCGTCTGCAGGCGCAACAGGACGAGGATCACGAGCAAGACGCCGACCAATGACATCCCACACATGTTCAATTGGCAACATATCCGGGGAACACGCAGGCCAAGGAAGAAGCTGTACCTGCTGCGCTGCAAAGAAGGATTTAACAATCCGAGCAGTATGAGGGCGGGCATTGTCCTGTTGAAATACAGCGCCTGGCAAGCTTTGAAGGAAGGGAACAGCTTCGGGCTGTAGAACTTCACGGATATACCGGTTGCTGTTCAGATTGCCCACAATTCGTAGCAATTGAGATCGTCTATGATATGCTATGGCGCCCCAGACCATAACTCCGGGTGTTCGTCCACTGTGGCGTTTGATAATGCACTCCGGAAGGTGGCGTTCACTGGCATAGCGTCTGACACGAATGCGGCCATCATGGTACCATAAATTAAAGCGGGATTCGTCAGAAAAACGACATGCTGCCAATCAGCACGCCAGTCTCTATGCTGATTGGCCCATTGTAGCCGCAGGCAGCGATGGTCGTGCGTTAGGGGGATCCTGTATAAAGGAGTCCGTTCGCACAGTCCATACTGCAGCAGACGTCTACGAATTGATGAAGCACACAATGAAACACCTGTAGCTATTGACCACAGTGCTGCCAATTGTCTAGAGGAAGCTGTACGGTCCGTCCGCGCCATGCGGACCAGGTGTCTATCATCGCGAGCTGACGTCACATTTCGGGGTCCACTCCCGGATTTCCGAGTTGTCCGACACTCGTCCGTCCACTGCTTCCAAACGCGCATCACTGTGCTGCTGTTACGCTGCACACGAGAGGCTACTGCACGATACGACAATCCAGCTTCACGAAGGCCGATGATTCTCCCTCGTTCAAACTCTGTAAGTTGTTCAAATCTCGCTCTCTTTCGTCGACGAGGCATAAGTACAGATTGAGTTAACGTTTACCACTAGCAGATAACCCCCGATAACCATACACGCCTCGCTACAGCCGTCTCTTTATTCGGATCCATCAGCCGTTCAGAGGGCGCTGCTCAGCATACGCATGCGCTACGGATTTGCAATTCTAATCATTTGCATATCATGCGCTACTTTGCATTTCCTGAAAATTTCAGCTCACTCGCGTAAGTCCTTCATGGTGTTTCAATTTTCACAAACGTGAGTGTATAAATATGACAAGTTTCTTTTGCATTTTAATGTGAGCCATCATAAAAAAGTTATTATTAAGGGTACTTACTATATTATGAAAGGTAACGTCTGGATAGAAAATTTCAGCTTAGCCAGTCCAGCGTTATAAAAATAGCTTCCAGGAAGTATGCAAACTGTTCAGACACCTTTATAATATGGAAGACTGCTAAATACTAGTAGTTTGGGGAGACCTAGTTTGAAATGGAGATGAATATGCTGTTTCTATGGGTGTTTCTGGGACTTTGCCTATGTATAATACCAAATACAAGGTAGATTTCTTAAAAAGTTCCACCACCAAAGCTTTCCTCTTTTCGATAGATAGTCCTGGTGTTCTTTGTCATAAACAAATAATCCAGATTGCATGTAGCCTTGGAACTCCTAATGAATCTATGTTTGATTCTTAAACTTCTGATGCATTAATCTGTAGAGAGTTTAATCAAAATTAAATTCAGCTGT
The DNA here is from genome assembly GCF_044657685.1 of Stegodyphus dumicola. Classification (NCBI taxonomy): domain Eukaryota; kingdom Metazoa; phylum Arthropoda; class Arachnida; order Araneae; family Eresidae; genus Stegodyphus; species Stegodyphus dumicola. The sequence continues at coordinate 139,282,532 of NC_140776.1, forward strand.
GATTAAATATCTGAAGTGCCTTGCAGATGGTGGGTATCTGTGGCATGGAGTTTTAATCAGTATTGGTAAGCCATAAAGCAATTAGGAGAGTTTTGTTAGTAAACCACACAGACATAAGTTTATGGTAATTAAATCTTTATTTTATTTGTGCTATGACTTCTTTCTTTAGCTCAAACCAGGTTACAGATTAACTGTGTATATATAAAAACAGAATACTTGAAAGTTTGGGGAAGTGCTTTGCCAGTGATGCTAGCCTTCATAATAATTCCTTGCCCAATTCTGAGAATTACTGTAGCCAAGTGTTAGCTTTTTGCTAGCTGAGTTTGCTCATTCTTGTAGTTTCTTGAGCCAATACTTGATAGGAATTTACTTGGTGAATAATCCAAGCGCTAATTATTTTGAACTTTACTTTGGTAATTAATATTAACTTAAATTCCACAAGCAGCAGAGATTAATTTGTAAGCACAAGCTGTGTATTGTTGAATTTAAGTTTTAGTAAAAAGGTGTTTAAACCTTCTCCTGAATTTGAGCTCTTTGATTAGATGAAGCAATAAATTGTTTGACAGTCTTATCAGGAGCCAGCTTGAGTAAGTGAATTGTTTGCTGTAAAAACTGTTACTTATCAGGAAACTGCTGTAATACATCAAGACATAATGCAGGAATTATATTTAACAGTGTTGTTGGTTGTGCATTAGCACTGAGGGCGTAATGAGTACGTTTCCTAAAGCACAGAATTAAAGAATCATAAACCAAAAATTTTAACTATGAAATCTTTATTTAATAAAATAGGATAATTCTGCTTAACTTAAGCATAACAAAAAGTAATAATGTTCACGGACATTAAAATTGAAGTACTCAAAAGAATAACTTACATAGAATCATCATCAGTACTAAATATCATCAGGCTTACCTATATTATGCAATAAGAAAAATAAACAGGAACATACTTTGCCATCATACCTGAAAGAGAAGAAAGTACTACTGGATTAGACCTTTGGCCAGGTACAAGTAGCTAGGGTGAAAATCAAATATACTGCATTGCACACGAGCTTTACTTTCTCTCGCCAATATATACCTTGGCGCACGTTCGTTTCGTATGCCTTTCGAGTTTCATTATGCAAAATACCTAAATTTATGCTAACATTGCCCCTGTTTTGTTAATGAAACTCATACCAATTGTAATTCATTCCTGCAAAACTGAAATTTAGCTTTAAGAATTGGTTAGTCATAATATCAGCAACCATTTGCTCTGTTGAAAGATAAGCAAGTTTTACTATTCCTTTGTTATTCAAGTCGCGTATATGAGGAACTTTTGTATCAATATGTTTTGTGCATGAACTGAATTTTTCAGATTCTACAAGTCTTATAGTAGACTGATTATCTTCAAATACCTTTATCGGTAGAGTTTGGGGTAGATTGAAATCTTCTGTTAATTTTAATAGCCATAATAGTTCTTGCGTAGCTTGTGATAGTGCAACATATTCAGCTTCTGCTGAGGATAAAGAAACACAAGTTTGTTTTCTTGAAAACCATGAAATACCGTTCCTTCCTAATAAAATAACACTTCCTGATGTAGATTTTCTATCTTCAATATCTTGTCCCCAATCTGAATAAGCTGTAATATTAGGTTCTTCACTCGACGAAATTTGTAAGGATAGGTTCTTTGTCGTGTTTAAGTATCTAAGGATTCTTTTTAACAGGATTCCAGTCCTTTTAACGTGGATTATTACACCTTCTGCTGAGTATGTGAGTTGAAGCTGTGACATCTGGTCTTGTGATAGACGATATATACAAAAGACTTCCAATAGCTTGGCGAAATTTATCATTTGAAGTTAGGAGATTTTCTTCCTTGTTTAGGTTATAATAGTTCGTTTCCATTGGTGTGCTAGCGGGTTTCGCTTCTTCAAGTTGAGATTGCTTAACAAGTTGATTTATTTTATTTTTCTGTGATGAGAGATAACTTCTATCTTCCTTGCTATTTATTTCCATGCCTAAGAAATATTTAGCTTCACCAAGATGCGTTATTTGGTAACGTTTCTTTAAATCATTAATTGTTTGAAGAATTGGTCCTTCTTCTGTAGAACTTATTAGGATGTCATCAACATACACTATTAAATTAATTCTTTTATCACGAACCACTTTTGTGAAAAGACACGGTTCTGCTTTGCTTTGACTGAACCCCAGATTCTTCAGTGTATTTTCAATTTCTGCATTCCAGCACCTAGCTGCTTGTTTGAGACCATAAATCGACTTCTGTAATTTACAAACTTTATGTATTTCTTCCGGAACCACGAATCCTTCTGGTTGTTCCATATATATGTCTTCATTTAAGCTGCCATACAAAAAAGCTGTTTTAACATCTAGTTGATGTACCTTGGCATTATTATACGCTGCCCATGCTAAGAAAACTCTTATCGTAGTGTGTTTCACTACTGGTGAAAAAGTTTCATCATAATCACTGCCATATTTTTGAGTAAATCCTTTGGCTACTAAGCGTGCTTTGTATTTTATGTTTTTACCAGTTTCATCATATTTTGTCTTAAACACCCATTTGCTGCCTACTGCATGTTTTCCTGGTGGTAATTCTGTAAGTTTATAGGTTTCATTTTCTTTTAGAGAATGTATTTCTTCTTGCATAGCCTTGATCCAAGCTTCTTGTTCACGTTTTGGTAAGTTTAAAATTTCTTCAAAGCTTTCTGGATCTTTAATTTTAAGTAAGATTGATTCTTCGTCTTCTGCTTTATAAGAGAATCTTTCCAGTGGGACCCCTTTGGTTGATCTGCTAGAAACCCTTCTTTCTACATTTTCTTCACATTTAATTAACTCTTCGGAACTTTTTGAATCTTCTGTAAAATCATCGCCAAGAGATGTTTCTTCATTATTTTCTTCATCTTCTTGCGAGTTATTGAAGTGAATTAATTCTAAATCTTCAGCATTATTTTCTGCATGATTGTCAGATAAAGATGCGTTTTCTGAAAATTTAACAGCTCTACTTACTATTATATTCCTTCCACCTACATAAATCCAGTATCCCTTACTTCGTAAATCGTATCCTACGAATATTCCTTCTTCAGCTCTGTTGTCGAATTTACGCCGTTTTTGTTAGTTCACATAATAAAATGCCGTACAGCCAAATACTCGTAAGTGACTTAAATTTGGTTTTCAACCATTCCACAATTCATATGGTGTTCTATCTCTGGCTTTAGTTGGTAACCTATTTTGAAGATATGCAGCAGTAGCTGCTGCTTCAGCCCAGAATCCTTTCGGAATTTAGAGTTTATTAGCATAGCTTTTGTCATTTCTATTAAAGAGCGATTTTTCCTTTCTGTGCCGGACAATAAGGAACCGAAGTTTGGTGGAAAATGCCGAGTTTCTTTAAATAATTTTCAGTACTTTCGTTACAGTATTCTGTACCGTTGTCAGATCTGAGAACCTATATTTTCTTTCTAAATTTATTTGTTGTCGATGCAACATACTGTTTAAGTTTGTCGAATACTTCATCTTTTGAAGTAATAAAATAAATTTGAGTATAACGCGAATAGTCATCAATGAAAGTTACAAAATATCTTTTCCCTCCTAAGCTGTTGACTTCAATTGGCCCACACACATCTGTGTGCACACATCCAGTGGATTTTTAGATCTAAAACTAGTTTTGGGATAAGGTGTTTCAGTTAGTTTCGCTTTTACACAAGTAGAACATTCCACACTATGAGTGCATTTGCCAAGTTTAATGCCGTCTGCCAAATCATTTTTCTCAAGTGTTTTTATGGCATCTGTATTTTTGTGGCCTAATCTTTGATGCCATTTTAGTATACAATTTGTATTTGAACATGAAACATTATTAGCTAAGTATGCTTTCTCATCAATTGGGTTTACGATCAATTTATATAAACCTTGCTGAGCGTTGCCGTCGGCTACGAGTATATTGTTATGCTTTATGTAACACTTATTACTATCAAATGTAACAATGCAACCTTTATTGGTAACAGATTGAACAGAAAGCAAATTACTATCTAAACCTGGTACATACAATACATTTTCCAATTTTATTTGTGTAACCTGACCCTTTAAGTTTTGAACTTTAAAATACCCTTCACCAATACCATAAGAATTTAATTTAGCACCATTGGCTACAGTTACTATTTGTTTATTAGTCATTTAACTGAAAGAAAAAATTCTTATCTCTTGTCATATGAGTTGAGGCTCCTGAGTCGATAACCCATTCTTGCGTTTGCGTGTTTTCATGTTTATTTTCCACTTTTAGAACTTGATTAAACTGAATCTGTGTATTTTCAGTTTCAATACTTTTAAAATACTTATTTTCTTTAAGTTTTGTTATGTTTTCTACACTTTGCGTATTTGCTATTTGGCATGCATTACTTTTATAATTTTGAGAATAATTTCTTACTTTACTATTATTTACATCTGTTTTCGGGGAAGTTCTAATGTTGCGTTTTAAATGAAAACAGTCATTTATCGTATGGTTATTTCTCTTACAATAAGTACAAAATTGTGTAACATACTTTGGTTTATTTTCGCTTTTACTTTTTAAAGCAACTGAATCGTACTTTTGAACTTTCTTAGTTTCCACACGTCTACAATACTCATCTATTAGTTTGTTTTTAACATATTCTAGCGACAATTCAGCTTCCAATTTACTTTCTATTGCAGTTATTAAGGAATTTGGTAAAGAACATAGTAGTATTGCTATTAAGTTATTTTCTTTAATTTCTTCACCTATACTACGCAGCTTTTCAGCCAACTCTAGTACTCCTTTGATATGTTCCTGCATTTTAGAACTTTCATTATATCTAATGGAATATAGTTTTCTAAGAAGAAATAACTTATTTGTTAAATTTACACGTTCATGGACACATTTTAACTTCTGCCAGACTTCTTTTGCAGATTTACTATGTAAAACATGGATAATTTGCGAATCCGAAATGTTTAGACATATTAAAGCTTTAGCTTTACGTCATTCTTTAACCAAATATCAGTATCAGTTTCCAGTTTTTCTTCAAATACAACATCATCTAAACCTTCTTTTATTAGAAGTTGTTTTATTTTAAATTTCCACAATGAATAATTTTCATCTGTTAATTTTTCTATACAAATTGATTCTTTTAGAATAGACATTATTACTTGTTACAATTATTCTTATAAACTTTGTAACTAGTTTTTTTTTTTTTTTCAACAAAGAGTTTTTAACACTTTATGCCCCTGGAATCTTACAACATTACAAAATTTTAATTTCTCAGTCTCATAATCTTTTGTTGGTTGTGCATTAGCACTGAAGGTGTAATGAGTACGTTTCCTCAAGCACAGAATTAAAGAATCATAAGTCAAAAATTTTAACTATGAAATCTTTATTTAATAAAATAGGATAATTCTGCTTAACTTAAGCATAACAAAAAGTAATAATGTTCACGGACATTAAAATTGAAGTATTCAAAAGAATAACTTACATAGAATCATCATCAGGCTTACCTATATTATGCAATAAGAAAAATAAACAGGAACATACTTTGCCATCATACCTGAAAGAGAAGAAAGTACTACTGGATTAGACCTTTGGCCAGGTACAAGTAGCTAGGGTGAAAATCAAATATACTGCATTGCACACGAGCTTTACTTTCTCTTGCCAATATATACCTTGGCGCATGTTCATTTCATATGCCTTTCGAGTTTCATTATGCAAAATACCTAAATTTATGCTAAAAATTGTGAAAAGGTTTTTGGAAAAATTTGAAGCCTTTAGTATATTTTCTTTTAAAAAATTATGTTTACAAATGGCTTGTATTGTTATAAAGTTACCAAATAAAATCTATTAATGTGTAATAATCTTCTTCACAGTATTCATTTGAAAGCAGTTAGTTTCCCATATAAAGACTGTATTAATAATACGTAAAATTTATTAGTAATATGAAATATTCATTTTGAAACAAGCAGTATTAAGTCTTACTGTTATAATGTTATTTTCTAAAAATTATTTCTTGCATAAAAAATAAAGTTCATATTTCAGTTACCTTGTTATGGAACTTATGGATGCAAATTTGTGCCAAGTTATTCAAATGGATCTGGATCATGAAAGAATGTCTTATCTCCTGTATCAAATGCTTTGTGGAATTAAACATTTACATTCAGCTGGGATAATTCACAGAGTAAGATGAATAAAATCAGCTGTAGTTAATTATATATTGATCATTGGATGATCTTAATTTTATGTCAGTTTTTATGATTAATTATGTATAGAATTGGAAATATGTGTTGCCAGAGTTTTATGTGATGAAATATTTCATGAAAATATGAAATTTTGGTATTAGTATGTTTGTAAAAAAACAACAACAAAAAAATTTCATTCTAAAAACCTAACCTTACCTTGTAGTAAATCCAAAACAAAATGATTGTAACTCTTTCATGTTAATTGGATTTTCTTTGTCTTAAGCTAATCCTGTTTGATTGCTTTTATCTCAAGCAGTGAAATAATCTTACCAAATTATCTGTTTTTTCATTCAAAATATTTTTTAATGCAAAGGCGACTGTAATAATGTAATTTGCAGTTACATAGCATTAAGCTTTTGTAATTTATATACACTTATTTGCAAAATCATAAGGCACTACTGATGTGGTGCTGCTTTGCTGCCAAACTTGTCATGTAACTTCTAAAAATAGATATGGACATAATTAACATTATGACATTATTCAGCCAATGGCCAACCAGCGGAAATCATAAAAATAACAGTACTTCCTTTATATACCTTGTCGGTATATTTCCTGTTACTGGAAAAGAAAAAGAAATTTGTGCTGGCTTTAGTATTGGCACATAACCAACTTGTAATATTATTTATATTAATTAAACTTGAAAAATATATGAAATTTAATGAATTTTTGTATGATTATAAAGTAATAAAGCTTTTGTGTAAATTCTTTCAGATGCCATATGTAAATTAAAAAATATTAGCAAATTACAAAAAGTATATTATTGAATAGCATTTAAGGGGGGAATCGAACACAAATTATTCTATTTTATTTATAAACTGACTCCTCGGTGCAAATGACTTCAAAAATCACAAATTTTTACACAAATTAAATATCTTGGCCATTTTTGGTTATATGGGAATCTAACTTTTTGTATTTTAAAAGGGCTCGAATATTTATTTCATCCTGACCTGTTTGGGAATTCTTATTAACGCCATTTATTGCTTTATGTAACGAGTAAAAATTTTCCTAACTATTTAGTATATGGACTTGGAGGAACATACAAATGTTATAAATTAATAATTCTTACAAAATTTGTTTCTTTAAATTAAAAAATATCAAATCATGAATATTTGCATCATTTGAAACATTTTTAAATTGGAAGTACAGGTCTACATTCAATGATAGCGAAAGTGTAAAGCCCAGGCAAGGATTTATTTAAACATGGCATATGTATAAATTATAGAAAATTTTGAATCAGTAGGTTTCATGACAATGATCTCTTTTGCTATGTGAGTTGTATATATGCTGTTTAAAGTAGAAGTTACTCATTAAATATATGTTTTTTCTCCCATAGCTAAATATATTCTATTTTGTTTTGTTAGATATTCATTTAAATTTTATCTTGAATGTTATATTTGTTTTATGTATATCTTGAAATGTGATTCAATCCATTTTCTTGCTAATGCTTTTCTAATAATTGCAATAAATGTATTATTTAACCTTTTTAGGATTTGAAACCAAGTAACATAGTTGTAAAAGCAGATTGCACTTTAAAAATTTTAGACTTTGGTCTAGCTCGAACAGCAGGGACCACTTTCATGATGACGCCATATGTTGTGACCAGATATTACAGAGCTCCTGAAGTCATTTTGGGAATGGGTTATAAGGAAAATGGTAATTTTTAAATAGTATTTTTATTAATATTATTAGCACTTAAGAACTCAATTTTCAGATTTGCAGCTATAGTGTAAACTAAATGCTTTAAAATTAATATATGTATGTAATATTTTGGCAGTCGGGCACATGAATGAAGCTTGGCAATGAAATGACGACACAGAAGGCTTTAAATTTACAGCTCCCTATCTTTATTCAATTGAAAGGCATATTATAATTCTTTACTAAATAGGATTAAATTCAATGCGTCATAGTATTCTAACAAAGGGAGGCAGATGAGAAAGCAGCAGCATAGATCTTAATAGCAGTGGAAGAAAGCGGTCTCTGTCTCACTGATGCAAAATGGCGCAAGTTCTCTATTTATAGAAGCGGTTACGTAATAGGCTGGCGATCCTAAAATTGCGGAAAGTTAATTAGAGGTTGCTTGTTCGCATAGAGCAAAGCCATCCTATTTTTTATATTTTACATATATATATACATATATATTTGTCATAGTAGTTTTGATCATGTGTGATTTAAAAAAGTCTTGGTTTTACTGATAGTGATGAATATTATGTCAAAATTCTCGATGAGAAATTTAATTCAGTTGAATTTAATCATTTTTGTATATAGCATTCTATGTTATCATTATATTGCTTTTTGTCGGTGTGTTTGTGTATTCCATGGTTTTTATTTTTAATCACGTATAACCATTAGTATTATAATAGAAAAAAATATCTTTTTAAATTTAATGAATTTAATTAAAACTATTTTATTAAATAAAATATATAATAATTTTTTTTTATACACAGTCTGTTAATATGGAAAAACAGTAAAGGGGAAAAAATCGCTAAAAGCAGAGACATAAGTATACAACATCATCTCTTTTCTCCCCTTTCAGGATCTTACAATCTATTTTAAGATGTAAATTTCTTTCAGTTCATTTATTTATTTTCAGTTTAATAATCCATCATCGTTAACAATAACACAGTATTGAAAATCAAAAGATTTACGGAAAATTGCCAAAATTCAGTACAGTTATGTTAGCAGTTAAAAAAAAACACCTTCATTTGGAAGAGTCCACCAATCCACACGAGAGGACTTTCAGGCTAGCTGCGTATTTAGAGTGCGCTATGCCACGCCAAAACTATACATTTACAAACATCCATGTCTTCTCTTGGATTCGAACCCAGGCCCTTTGGTACCATAGTAGGCATCCTTAACCACTATACTGTCTGGGCAACAAGTTAATAAAAACATAATATGTCAAGTATGTGAAAAATGCTGAAATTATTCTTTTAAACTTAAAAGAATATATGTTTTAAATTTTCATCCTGTTTGGAATTGAATTTGGGAGTGAGATTTTGTTATATAAGTGAAATGTGCAATTTTTGTTTTCACCATGATTCTCAACTTGAGATCTAAGGCCCCATTACCCATTGCTGGGGATTACATAATGATCTGAAAATATCACAGTATTTGCATTATAAGGGAAAAGAATAATAATTTTTTAAGGGCAATTATATAAGTTCCAAAAAGTAAGTGTTATGTATTTGATATTTATATGATTATTACTTTCAGTTTGTTGATTCAATTAAGGGTTACTCTCAGATTTTCCACATTCTCACTAAAGTTGTAAACTCGTTGCAAACTGTGGAGACAAATGTCTATTTGGGTATTTTAGATGTATTTCAATGATGCTTCCATTGTGACCTAAATTTTGCATTCTACATTTCCTATTAAGATATGCACACTTCTTGGTCATTCATGCTGTTGTTCTGCCCATGCACACAGTAATCTGTTTTCATTAAAAAAAATGGTAATTGCAAAGTCTGGACACCAAAATTAGAGGGGAGAAAAGGGAACATAATGGCTTTAAGTGAGCCATATTACTCTGTATGTGTGCTGAAAGCTAAGTCCAAGATTTTGCAGAAGACAATGAAACTGCAGTAGAAAGTGCACTGCTATTCTGAAATTCTCGTAGAAGAAATCATAATGTGCAGTCATACTGCCAGAAATGTATAAAGAAAGGAAAGTCATCTGAAAAGATGCTACTTGCATACCTGGGTTGCCTCATAAATACTCTTTTGCAGCCTTTTAATGAGGGGGCAGATAATCAAATAGAACCATTATTACTTTCATTTTGTTGCTGATATCATTAAAAAATTTACCAGTGGTGTGAATCATGAAACGCTGATGTTCCTGAATTAGTTTTTGGTTGCACTGTGCTGTTGTAATATGCCCTCATGTGTAATGTAAATACACTGTTTTCCTGAAAGACTACTCTGTGGAGGCATTCCTATCCTTAGGCAAACAGCCTTTGCTTTCTTTGGCATAATTCATATTCCAACATTGTAAAGAAGATTGCTCGTTCTCTTCTGCTACCGCCATTAAAACAAAATTGAAAATGTTGCGATAACGGATTGCATTGTGTTAAAACTAAGTGAAATGTCAGTTCCTGGTACCAGTTATAATGAAAGCTTTAAAAAAAATATCAAGTAAAGTTTTAAAATAATATATCTTGAAACGGTCTAAACAGAAATCTAAGTGTAAAGCCAAGAAATTATAAATAGTAGAGCTGAGAGAGTGATATTTAAATCATGTGAATAATTTTTAAAAAATATATTACAGGATGACTGAATGGTTCATGGAGCATTTCATTAAAGAGGCTAGAAGGCATTGTAACAGTGTGGGGTTACCATCAAATTGCAAGATTTTAGTAACCATTTTTAACATGTGATAATGTCAGTGCCCCTTTTCTTGCCCCCGAATACTACGTCATTGATCCAACCAATGGACCAGGGCATAATACATAGTATTAAATGCCACTATAAATCAGAGTTCCTGAAAAAAATTCTTTCAAGTGACCATTATTTTCCACTTTGTAATTATAAAAAAAAATTCATCTTCAAAGACTGCATTTATTTGTTAGCTGAATCATGAAATTTTGTTTCCCAAACAACATTAGTAAGTGCCTGGCATAATGTATGGCCATCTTCTCTGTTTATTGAAACTGAGAGGGATGATAGTGATTTTTCTGGTTTTAGTGTTAGTGCAGCAAGGGTTAAAGCAAGAGAATTTCTTTTATATTCAAAAGAAAATATAAATGAGGAGGCTTTGCAAGAAGAAGATATTGTTGAATGGATGATGTGTTCAGATAAGCCTACACTGGCATATCATACTGATGATGAAATCATTGGCTCTGTTTTGAACTCGCCACAGCAAGAAGACAGTTCCGACACCAACACAGATAGTGAATCTGATAGAAGTGAGAAAATGTCTTTTAATGAAAGTCTGGAACATGGGAAAAAATACCTAAAATTTTTAGAACAACAGAGGTGTGTCATAGAGCAAGACATTACGACTCTGTATAATTTACAATAAAAAAAACTTTAAAAAAAAAAAAAAAAAGGTACTCTGGAGCACCCTAAAGTTTTAAAACAAACCTCCATCAGAAAAATGTTTGAAACGTAAAAAAAAAAATTCAATATTTTATGCTTGATTAATATATCTTATTTTTATATGACTACTGAATACATCCCTAATGCTTTTAAATATCCCCGTGATCACTAATGTAAATGAATAATATAATCAATTTATATATGTAATAATAATTTAATGCATATAATAAATTATTGTAATAATGTATATAATAATTTAATTAAATGTATCTAATACGCCTTATTTATGTTGCACTTTTAGTCTGAATATTATGATTTACCTTTTCTGTCCTGAAATCCTAAAATCCGCACAACCTCTGGTCCCAAGCTTTGCGGATTTCTGGACTTTTACTGTATAGGTATAAAAATGAAAAATTCTTGCTTAAAATAGTTTTTTTTTTTTTTTTTTTTTTTTTTTTTTTTTTTTAGAACGTAATGATGTTTTAGTGAATGATTTTGATACTGTTATGTTAACAGTAGAATGCCAAAGATTTTCATGGTAATAATTAGCATCACACCACTGAACACGTGACATGCTCAACTTCTTATTATGCAAGCCTTTTATTGCAGTTTTGTGAGCTGTGAAGAGTTAATAGAGACTGCTGCTTCCAGAATTATGGTTTCAGAATTTTCTTTCATAATAGATTTCTATAAGAGCTGATTAATCATTTAGGGGTTTTTAAAAAAACATTTTTACAGAAAAAAGTATTTCCTGATCATTAGGGCACTTATATGCTAACATAGCGAAAATTGCTATGCTGATGGCATCCAGTTCTTTCTATTTAAAAGTTATAAATATGGGCGATATGCTGAACAGCATAAACTTACTATGTTGTGTGAAAATTTTTTTGTCAGATTAAGTATGTTGACTGTTTTTAAAATCCATTCGTCATATTTAAGAAGAAACTGTTTACATCTCCTTCAGTGTTTCCAATGTTAGAAATGTATATAATGCATTTTATAATAATAAAATGCTTAGAAGTAATTAGAAGAAGAGAAATGAGCAACATAAATTGACATAACATAAAATTAACATTGTCATAATGTAGGCCTGCAGTTTAAATTTCTTTAAGATTTCTGATGGAAGGTGAAGAAATTTTGCTTTATAGTTTTGAATAAAATAAAATATCTTCATATTGTAAAAATGATTTTACATCAAGGTAATAATACTTATTTTCTTGCAGTGGATATCTGGTCAGTGGGTTGTATTATGGGTGAAATGATAAGAGGCACAGTTTTATTCCCAGGAACTGATCGTATCCTTTTACTGTAAAATATTTATCTTCAAACAGTAATGTATAAATACTGTATATCATTTATGGAAGAAGCTGCGTACTGTATTGGTATGTTAAAATTTTTGTTGCCTTTGACTGATCTGATGTAGATTTTTTTAAAAGGCAAGTGCATCTTTGTAATATATTTTTAATATACTGGTTCTAAAAGAAATCATAATTTAAAAATCGGTTTTGTTAAATTTAGTGAAAACTCAATTATATCATTCATTAAAGTTCTCTACATTTCTTATAAAACACATGCAAGGAAATCCAAATTAATATACACAGTCCATTCATGGAAGATATTAAGATGCCTATCCTTGCAACTATCCACCCCCCTCCTCGATGCAGGATGGGCTCTGCTTTATATTGCTGCTAAGTGTGAGTCAAATATAAGTTAATGAGCATTATGGTTATTCATATAAATATGTTCAAAGGTGTTCCAGGTTTGAAAGGTAGAACTGCAGAGAGCAGCTGACATCTTTATAATATTTCACATGCTGATAGTTTTTTAAATGATTTGAATAGTTAGTCTGTAAGTATCATTATTTGGTGTTGATGTTTTATTGTATCTTCATTATTGATGGGCTTATCTGTATGTTCGCTAGTTTTTGTGCATTTTTTAGTAAGTGCATATGTCTGCATGTACTAAAAACATGTTATTTGAAATCAAACTACTGCATTAATTATTAGTATCTGTGACTCATGCCCAGTAGATTTTTTTTGTAGATTTTATGTAAGCAAGAGAGGCCTCATTCATCACCAGATTATCTGATAAACCAGTGTGCTGTGGAATCTGATGACAAAGATTTTGTTGAGTAGCCAACCTATTCTGTTGACCAAATGTTTAAAGACTGATTTTCTGGTCATTTGAACCCATAGTTTTTCCTTTGATTTGCCACACTTTTTTTAAATTGAAAAATCAGTGTTCAGCTATACTGATGGAAAGAAAAATTTCCAATACTAAGGAATTGTGCTAAATAAATGAAATTTGCTAGGCATGTTTATACATCTGAAAGATGTCTATTCAGATTTCGCATTTGACACATAAGTGTGGCGCTTGTAGTACTACTATGAACATGCAAATCAAGTTTGCTCTAAATGCATGCTGTAAAGTTCATGAATGTTTTTTTTATTGTTGAGATTTGACGTTGTGAGTTAGTCAAGAATGCCTTTAAGGAACAAAGAAGCAGTTTTTCACACTGAGTTTGAATGAGGTCATGTAATAGAGCTACGAGGAGGTGGCTTTCTTTTTGCTGTATTCCAAAAAGACTTGGCAGGAATGTATCCATTTTGCATGATTGTTAGCAGCACTGGCTGAAGAAGACTTGGTTCTGAGCAGCCACACGACACTAGTAACAGGGAAGACCACTGTGTTCAGCGTATGGCTGGGACTCATTGTATTAGGTCTGCAGCAGAAATTCGAGCTATAGTTGGCACCACAGTGACACGACGGACTGTTACAAATAGGTGGCTTGAAGGACAGCACAGCTCCTAGCCAGATGCCCTGTAGCATCCATTCTACTCACTTCAAACCACTGCCATTTGGGGTGAACAGTGGTGTCAAGCTAGAGCTCATTATGAGGACGGAGTGGAGATCCGTTATGTTTTCTGATGAAAGCTCCTTCTGTGGTGCCAATGATGTCCGTTTGTTGGTTAGAAGGAGGGCAGGCGAGCGCCTGCAACCAACTTGGACAGCAGGAGCACTCTTGTGGTTATCCCATGCACTTAAAATTGTACATCAGTCTGGTGATTCAACATGTTCTGCTGCCATTAACAAAAAACCTTCAAGGGGGTGTTTTCAAACAGGATAACATTCACCCTCATATCGCTATTGTAATATATCCTTTAAGAGATGTTGTACAACATGCTGTACAGAGTGTTGACAAGTTGTCTTGGCCTGCTAAATCACCAGATCTTTCTCCAGTCGAGCAAATATGAGAGAGACATCATTGGTTGCTAACTTTAGGGTCATTCAAAACCAGCGTTAAATGTCCCACAAAGGCATAGAACTCCATCCCACAAACTGGCATCCGGACCTGTCCAACACAATGCATGCACATTTGCACGCTTGCATTCAAAATTCTGCTGGTTACACAGGTTATTATTGTACCAGCATTTCACCTTTGAAATGACTCTTCTCGTGCTTGCATTAACCTGTGATCCTGAAAATTTAATCCATTAAATGTATTACTTATATTAATGTATTGTTGAAATTTCAATACTGTACATTAATTTTTTTTTTTTTTTTTTTTGTTGGAGGATTTTTTTTTTTCAGTCAGTGCATTTGGCTGCTAAAACCTGAAAGACACTTTTAAAAGGTTAAAATTGAATTTGTTTAGCAGTATTTTTAACATTTCTAGATAGACAATACACATCATTATCTTATAGTTGATTTCACATGTGCTCTGTTCATGCACAGAAAATTTACATTGGATGTTTTAGTCCTTAACGTTAAATTCAGATATCGATCAGTGGAATAAAATTATCGAGCAGCTTGGAACTCCTTCGCAAGAATTCATGAGAAGGTTGCAGCCTACTGTTCGTAATTACGTAGAGAATAGGCCAAGATATGCTGGGTATTCCTTTGAGCGGCTCTTTCCAGATGTTCTTTTCCCTGCTGACAGTTCTGAACATAGTCGTCTAAAAGGTATGCCAGTATATTTTCCCCTCTTTAATTTTTCTTCCTGTTTTGTTGTATTTGATATTGTAATATCTTGTTATTTAACAAATAACTATATTTATTATTGAAGTGGCAACGCCATATTTGTATGATGTAACCATTACTCAGCAACGTAAGAAATTGTTTAAAATTAGAATTCTGAAGTTTTACCTGTGAGTAGATGCATGAAAAATTAACTAAAAGACTGTATTCAAATTATCTATCTCCATAAACTAAAAAATAAAATTTATGTTTTACTGAGAAAATTATCTGTTATTTTGTCAATTACCGCAAAATATATTGCAATATACAGAGCAATGATTTCAGCAACATTTTGTGTATTATTTTATTCTGTATATAGTGAATTTTTAATTCACGGTAACAGTTTCAAAATTAGTAAATTTTAAATATAGAAAATAAATGATAATTTTAGTGATTTTGCTGCAACACTATATTACTTTGAAAAGAGATAGCATAGCATAGAGAAACTTTGCGGAAGGAGAAAGCTGCAAAAATATTTATAGATTTTATATATCCATGATAGGGTGATGATTTTAATCAGTGGATTTTTATGAAAAATCATCACTTTACGTCAAATATTCTTTTCTTTTTTTTTTTAATGAAAGAAAATGTGTCAAAATCAAAATAGGAGATAATCTGTAATGCTTTTAAAGAATCTTCATTAAAATAAAATAAAAAGAAAAGGATGGAAGGAAGAAAAGCTAAATTATCTAAAATATTTTAAAGAAGTCATGTTAGTACGATGCAAGAAATGTGTCACTAAGGCTGCTATCACACGTCGGTTTGTTTTGGAAGAACAACTGTTTCGAACAATTTTTCTGCTTTGTCACAACAGCCAATCACCATAGATAGCTTTGGGGTTAACACAGGGGAAACTGGTTCACCAAATTACAAACAAGCTGATAGCTGATTGGTTAAAAACGAATAACTTGCAGTTTTTTTCGGAAAGGAAGGAAAAAGTCTCACGTCTTTCTTTCAATAGTAAACCAGGTAGAAAAATTGTCCGAAACAATTGTTCGTGTGAAACAAATGGCATGTGACATGGGCCTAAGGATGCTATCACACATCAGTTTGTTTCGGAAGAAAACTGTTTGGAACAATTTTTCTACTCCGTCAGAACAGCCAATCACCATAGATCGCTTTGGGGTTAACACCAAGGTTCTTTAATATACTAAGGTTAGGCCAGGAACAAAAAAAGCGTGCCATTGGTTGCTGGTAGTGACGTCACCCGGGAGACAAGACGCATCGGCCAACGCGTCTGCTACATGATTTTGGTAATGGAAAAAATGTAAACTAAAGCAAAATGATCATTTTGTATGTGGTAGATACACCGGAAATTCCGGGTATATACTTTCCGATTAAGTATTTTGTTAAAGAAAATGTTTATTTTATGCACAGAATTCGTACGAATGCTGAAAATAATTGTAAACATTAAATTCTTTTCGTAAAGGAAAGCATTAGAAAATGAAAAATGATATTTAAGTTAATTAAGGGAAATAAATATTGTAAAACAAGGCATTTTTCAATATTTTTTCGTAGTATTGTTTGCACTAAATAAATCTTGTTGAACAGAACACATGATGGCATAACTGCTAAGACCATGGTAAAAACATAATCAAAAAATTATTTATTTTCATTGCTCATGCACTTTTTTTAATACAAATGAACTTTGACATTCCATGAGAAATATATGATCGTGATTTTCAGTTTAAATTGCATATCTCAAGCAAAAATATATATAAAAAGATTTGACTTAACAAATTCATATTTAAATACCATAAAATTCTACAAATTTCTTAATATCCGTCATTATACTTTTAAATAGTATACTTATCGCATTCTTTTTAAAGTGAAAAGTCACTTCATACTGATTCACTTCAGATTTTAGCAGAAGTGCATATATTTTCAGTATAATCTAAAAGTACTCTTATAATCCCTTACACTCCCAAGATTTCTATATAACATTTATCCTGACGTGATTATTTGCTATAGTAAATAATCTTCGATATTGGCATCCTATTCTTCCTTCCATACATTAAAAATGGAACAATTAAAATACATTTTCTTACACATATACGCACAATAATAATAATAAACTTGCCCTACATCTTAGTTTTGGCCCACCAGCAGCCGAGCAGTAAAGTCGCTGAACAGTGGTAGTTCGGTCCGAATCCCGCGAACGGCTTGGCGTTTTTGTAGTTTTCCTCATGTGTAACGTGTATACGAGCCAGTTTCCCTGAGAAAGTCCTCCACGAAGGCATCACACCTATTGCGCAGATAGCCCTAGTGTGTTTTGCCATAGTTAAGTACACTACCACATCTTAATTTCAATTCAGCCTGTACACAAATTAAATATTTTTAATTACTAATGTATTTTATCAGGTTGTGTCTTAAAATACTTTTGTTATACTCGAAATATGTGTTCAATATTGAATTATTTTTCTTTCTCTTATAATTAAAAACAAGTTATATGGAATCAAAATTAAAACATATGCAGCAGTTAAATAACACTGAACAGAATATCTTACTTCCTCTTTCGCTATTTGTGTTCTAGCATTATACACAGATTTGTTTTCCTTCAGGTTCAAGCATGTGTAAGTTATATCAATTAAATTACCTCACACATTCCTGTATGCATCAGTTAAATAACACTGAAAGAAATATGTCACTCACTCATTCGATGTTTGCATCATAGTGTGATTGAGAAATTGTTCTTTCCTCACGGTGAGGCATGTATCAGTTTACTTAGTTCGCAAAGCTTAACCCAGACGCTGCTTCAATACGTAGAATTACGTTTGTGATGTAAAGAAAGTAACCAAAACATGTGAATGAAGTTGGATACACGAATTTATTAACTAATCATTCAGGTACTCAGTATTGGTAAACATGACACTGAGTTTAAATATCTCACTACGATGTAAGTCTCATACACAAAATGAAGATTATGATAAAAGATGATTTAAAATGAGAAATTTTTCAATTTAAATGTAAAATAGCAGTAAAATGAAAAATAAATGTAAAATTATATCACAGTTATGTATGAAAACTACATAAATTCATTAAAAAATAGTTATTTAATTACTAATGTATTTTCATCAGGTTGTTTCTTAAAATACTTTTAAGAAATTTTTTATCTGGTTGTAAAGAGTGTTTTCCGCCAAAAAACGTATTAACGTGTATAATTCTGACACAACGCTATAGCACAATTTGCCACTTCCGCCTAGGTATAATAGCAAATTAACAACACAAATCAAAATCAAACTGTTGATGCAACGAAAGTAAACAAACGCCAAGAACTAACGCTGTCACCCACATGACGTCATGCGTATGTGGCATAACTTTCTCCCTACACTGCGCATCGCTCTTGCCCCCCCCCCCCCGGTTAACACAGGGAAAACTGGTTCCCCATTAAAAACAAGTTGATAGCTGATTGGTTGAAAACGAACAACTTGCAATTTTTTTGGAAAGGAAAAAGTCGCACGTCTTTCTATCAAAAGTAAACCAGGTAGAAAAATTGTGTGAAACAAGTGCCGTGTGATATGGGCCTAACGTGTCCATCCGGTCAAGTGTATCTAATGATGAGTGCATTAATTCAAAATTAATAATGAATTTATCCAAGTAAGTTTGCTGAAAACACCATCTTCTCAAAAGTCTAAAATAGATCAGTAAATATGTAATTTTTTTATGCTAGAAATGCAACATTTTTAGGATAGAAAACCTTTATTTGTGCATCCTGAATACAAGCCCTCAGCTAAATATGGCATAAGTGGTTAATTATTAGATGATACATGTGAAGAATAAATAGAGAAATGCAGTATTAGTAAATATCAAAACTTGAAAAATGTAAATAAAAGTAATTTTTTCTATTCATAAAAAATCGAAATTCTTAATGCACAGATAAAAGTTTTACTACATTTCCTCCTCAAATTATGAAATCCCCACCAGGGCTGAATTCCTCCTGGTTAAGGGAGTTGGTTATAATATGCAAATTCAATCAATAATCTGCATATGTGTTTCGTGTTCGTACGATAGATAGAACAGCACATTTCGTTCAAATTATTGATCCATCATTAACATCACGTTAAAGTGAAAACTTACATACTCGTTCGTATCTTTGCTCTTATATCCATTAAAAAAAGTTGGAAAACAAATTTAAATGTAAAATTTGCAGTTTTATAACTGGTTATGCAACAAGTATGCAAAAATGAAAAAAAGAAATGGAAAACTCACTCTATTTATTCAGCACTTATACTTCATTTATTTATAAAGATATGACCATGTAGAGTGGCATGACTGGCTCTATTTGTGAGATTGTTTTGTCACATATTAGCTTATATTTTAAGATATTTTGCTTTTTTATATTCTTTATCAGTGTAAATGCCATCTTAATAAGTGTATGTTTATGAAAATAGAGACTGAAATAAGTAATTATACAAATTTAGCTAATAAATGCTGCTTAAATACAAGTCTTAGACAGATCCAAAATCCCATGTTGTTGAGATATCAAATGATACTGAGCATATTAAAGTCATAAAATATTTTTGAAATCATCAGCTTGCTGAAGCCGAATTTAATTATTGCTGTAGACCTGGTTTAATATGCCATAGGAACATGAGTATGCGACTTCCTTCAAAGCTGCATAAGGAACTGAACAGTTTTCATGCAAATTGTGAAAGAGAATTTATATGCATTAGACAAGAATATTCAACCAAAAGTTCTTAATGTGGCATTAAAACGAAATATAGAAGACGTCTTACTTTTTTTGTATAAACCGTTTTCAATTGCTTTCTATAAAATCCAAAAGGATAATTGTAGCATTGTTGAATCTGGTAAAGCTTGGACCATTCTTGAAAGTGGCATTAAAAATATTTGTAAAGTATGCATAAAATTATTTAAAACATGATATAGACAAGCATTGCTATCTGTGCATTCTGTAGCTTTTATTTTATCAGCAAAATATAAAAATCTGATGTGTACACCACGACTTCCTTGTACAGAATATTAAATTATACGCATTTTTTCTTGCATTTTATTTAAACTTATTAGATTGAATTGAACCTACTTCACCAAAAGTGCATAAACCACAATAGAATAAATGCATTCCTTAAAATTCACTTTGTTTACCATATCAACACTTTGGCGCTAGGTTTACTTAACAATATTATATTTCATTCATATTATAACTTAGAATGCACAAAATGTATATCATTTAAAGAATATCTAATCGTTGCCACATGTTCTATTCAAATACTATAATAAAGCTAGAACTATGTATTAAAAAAATTAAGCAAACAAAACAAAACAAACAGTTTTTCACAGACGATTGAGTATTTCTCATTTAATTAATTCAGTTCTCACTTCGCAAGAAGGCAAAAATACATAAAAACTCAAAATATCTATATTAAAAATTACGAAGTAAATCTCAAATGCTTATTTCCTCGAAAAAATTCCAGAAAGAATTAAGCATGATTTAATTGGCAATAATAAATGAATGTGTTATCTTTGTTGTTGCGAAGCTAAGTTTCTCTAGATTGGCAACAAATCCACTAGTCTCCTGTTTCAAATGTAAACATCGATGGCCGCAATTAAAACAGGCTTAGCGGGAATTAAACAACTTTAAAATTGCTGATAATTCTAAAAATATTGCACACAGATTTACTAAAAGCATAAAATTCTTAACGGGAAGATAAAAACAACATAATTCAATCATTTTTAAAGCAAAAAATGTACAATTTAAAAACATATAAGAGTAAAGAAACTGAGATCCCTGACCTGGTTAATAGAGTGGATATATATATAAATATATTTATATACGTTTGGTGCTGCCGATTGCAACCAAAATACAAGGTGCACATCTACATGTTATAGCAGTCCTATATACAAAATTTCAACGTTCTGAGGCTACTCGTTTTTGAGTTATGCGAGATACGTATGTACATGCACAAATGTCTGTACGTACGCACGTATGTACATACGTTCGTACAGACGCCACAAAAAATTCTCTTCAGAATTAATTTTAAAGCAGTTTATAATTTTTTTGAAGGAAAAAGCGTATTTTATTCTGTCCTTACGTACAGATATGACGCAAAAACATCGTTAAATTGCATTCGATAGCGGTCAAAATGGATATTTTTGTTGAAATATGCTGCCTGAAACTTTTCGCGATTACAATACTTCCTTTTTACTTCGTACAAGGAAGTAAAAAATGTTACCTGCAATTGAAAAGGAACAAACATAAAAATACATAGACATTGTTTTCTTCAGTATTACATTGAACTTTATATGTTGTAGGATTGAAAAGTTCCCTGACTGAGTCTATAACGTAAAAATTTTTTGCAATAGTGTGACTACGAGAGCGTTTTTGTGTTACTGCATTCTCCCCCGTTTCTAAAAGTGATTTGTCCCAAATCATGTGGTCGAAAACTCGCGGCAACAGCGTTTTTTGTAGGCAGGTGTATTTAGTAACCGCGATAGAAAGAAATGCCATCAGTTGAGCTAAGAATCAATATCGAATTTTGTGTTCGCTTGAGAAAAAGTGTTGTGGAGAATTTTGAAATGTTGAAGCATGTGTACGGAAATGAAATGATATCGAGAGCGCAAGCTTTTGAGCGGCATCGTCATTTCAGAGAAGGCAGGCAAAGTGCTGAAGACGACGAACGCTGTGGCCGTCCGATGACCTCACCAATGAAAACATCTAAAAGGTGTTTGCAAGGCACGTGCGAACAGGCAGTAAACAATTTGCCAAATATCAGAATTAATTGGGATATCAGAGGCTACATGTCAGCGGACATTGACTAAGGATCTTAACATGCATAGGGTGTGTCAACGCATTGTTCCCCGCATGTTAAACGTAGACCAAAAGGGAATTTGAATGGAAATGGCGGGAGACCTTAATCTCGGCTGTTGACAAAGATCCTTCCCTACGTGGCAGAATTGTTACTGGAGACAAAAAAAATGGTGTTTTTTGTATGACCCACAAACCAAGAGAGCATCGGCAATGTGGAAATCGCCACAATCTTCACGGAAGCAGAAATTCCACCAAGATCGGCCTAAAGGAAAGGGTCATGCTAGAGGTATTCTTCAATATCCAGGGCATTGTACATCTGGAATTTATCCCTGAAGAACACACTGTGAACAAAGAATTCTACGTCGAAATCCTGTATCATTTGTATGAGTCAATCCGGAAAAAGAGACCAAAAATGTGGGTTGAGCAGTCGTGGATGCTGTTGCATGACACGCTCCTGCTCACCGATCGCTACTCGTCAACGACTTTCTTGCAAAAACGAAAACAACTGTTTTGCCTCATTGTCCTTGCTTACCTGATCTCGCACCCTGCGATTTCCTCCTATTTCTTGAACTGGCAAGACACTTGCAGGGTCATCTATTTCAATCTTCAGATGAAGTTAAATGTGCACTACGGGCTGAATTAAAGGGCATGGTCAAAAATGAAATCTAGACATGCTTCGATTAACTATTACAGGCGCTGGCAAAAGTGTGTTGTTGAACAAGGGTCTTATTTCAAAGGAGGATGTGTTTCTGCAGTTTAATTCATAATATTTTTTACTTTATAGACTCAGTCCGGTAACTTTTGAATCCTACCTCGTATTTGTGCTCCACCTTTCTGTGAATCCTTTGGCAGCTGAGTCAGTGACCGCACTTAAGTAGTGGGTGGAAATCTGTAGCTCTTGTGAAAGAATCATAGTGGGGGACAAGATGTTATTGAAATGTTAAGTACAGCTTGAGCTTCATCAACAGAGATTAAAATAATATCTAGTTATCTTAGTTGTTCACAACAAATTGAAAAATCAGGGAGATGTTGATTCACTAGAAATGTAGCCGTGTTTGTTTCAATTCAATTGAGTAAGGATAAGGAGCAACATAAATGCTTAGTCTTTAATCTAGGTCAGCTGGAAGAAGAAATTATGTATTTTAAGTCTATTAATTGAGGCAACTAAACAGGATGTCCTGCACCATTAGCAAGTATAGGCATTCTTTTGAAAACGTCATTAAGAGAAGCAAAGATGAGATGGAACCGTAGATCTATTTTCTTGAAGATATAATAGAATAGAGAGGAATTGGAAAGAAGTGGAATGAGCATGAACCCTAATGAATTACAAGATAAAACTTATCTTGTTTTGAAAGGCAGACACAGCAAGAACTTGTAAGATCTATAAAGAAAACTTCCAGCAATGCATTTCTTTTTTCATTACTATTAACTTTAATATCCTATCTTTTCTGTCAAGATATAAGGATAAGTAAAACATTTTTAAACCAATATGACTCGATTAGTATTATATTCTTACACAACATCTGGCAAGGTTTTTTTTTTAATCATCTTTTTCACCCAAATGTAAAAACTAACACATGTGTGTCCTATGTAGTAAGTAATAATTTTGTATTTGTATAAGTAATAATAATTTTGTATGTGTATGGAGTAAAATAAAAATAGTATTTAATGAACCCTCATTTATACATTTTTAAGAACATAGTAACTTGTTAAAAATTTCGTTATTCTTTCTTAAAATTTTGTATGTGATAAATATTTTATCTAAATATTACAAGCAATCCTGTTTTGTCAACTAAAATTTTCTCTGGAAAAAAAAAATATGTACATTATGTTGTGAAGGAAAGCATGTAACTGTCAAACACAAATCTGTAAAGCTTTAACAATTTATTTTCATTGATTAACATCAGACCTTTTGAGTGTGTATATCTAAAAGCATGATTATATATTATTATTATGTATTAAATATGGAAATAGGAAGTGAAAGAAGTTGCATCATGCAAAATAAATAAATTTTTAATTTGTAGGCACAAATCATAACATGTGCAAAGCACACATAGTGTGCATGTTATATGTGTGTTGGTGTACTCCAAGAACAGAATTAATGGGTAAAAAGTTCCAGAATTATATTAATTTGTTTTTTTTCCCCCAACTTTTAGCAAGTCAAGCTCGAGACTTACTATCAAAAATGCTTGTTATTGATCCAGAGAGGAGGATATCTGTTGAAGATGCACTAATGCATCCTTACATTAATGTATGGTATGAAGAAAGTGAAGTAAATGCTGTAAGTGTTTGTATTGTATTTTAAATCTGTATTATGAGTTACATATTTGTCTTACTAGAGTTACACCCTTTCATGTTTATTTCTTGAATTGCTGCATATGCATTTGTAATGAAGTGTATATTATAAGCTGGAAATTTATGCTAAATTAAAATCCTTAACTTACTATGCACAGTGCTGCAGAAAAACTTTGCCAATATAAAAGATAAATAACAGTTATAATGTGCTTTTATAACTTGGATAGAAAAAGCAAAGTTAATTTTTATTGTTCATAAAAAAATTTCATATTGATGTAATGCTTTTTTCGCAAGATTATGTGTGCAAGTCACACCTTAAAATATGCGATTTTTTTCCCCTTCATTTTGGAATATGTGAAATTGCTAACTGATGAACCCATTTATGAAGGAGAAAAACATTAGTTCTAAGAAAATAATAATTGTAAAGACACACAACATAATTCAAACACTTAGACATAATCATATACCTACTTCA
The DNA here is from genome assembly GCF_044657685.1 of Stegodyphus dumicola. Taxonomy (NCBI): domain Eukaryota; kingdom Metazoa; phylum Arthropoda; class Arachnida; order Araneae; family Eresidae; genus Stegodyphus; species Stegodyphus dumicola. Next base: position 139,307,340 of record NC_140776.1, read on the forward strand.
GTATTGAGGATGGATAAATAACATCCTCTTCTTTTTGTGCAGTAAAAAATATATGTATATTTTGCTTTTGATGTATTTCTAGTTAGATCTTGGTGAGGATTTTGTACTTTACTGTGCGTTTAGCATGCATCAGGTGAAAAATGTTTGCTTTTTTTAAGCAGTAGTAAAATTTTTATAAATACTAAAAACAATTTTGTGTTTCTGTTAACTACTGTGTTCTAATTTATTGTATTAACTGTGAATTGCACAAACTAGTTTTTACAGTACTATAATAATTTGTACTGTAAAAACTAGTTTGTACAAAGTCCAAAATTTCATCCTCCTAACCACTGGCCAAAAAAATATATAATTGCATAATAATAAAAAAAATTTCTCACTTTCTTGCAGTATCTAGGAATGTAAAATATAATACTCAACAGTTGGAAGCAGGTATGCCGTAAATTTTATTTTCTTCCGAAAAGCTTAAATTCCTACATGTGACCTGCTGGCAAGGGAGTCACACTGTAACCAATAACAATACATTGATTAACATGCTATTGATATTGACCAGAATTACACTTTCATTCAGTGAGTGGTTGTGGAGGAGGCAGGACCAGCGCTACACATTTTGCCACCCGGTGCAATTTGCGGGTGGAAAGCCAGCTCTCCCTAAATACTAAAACTTCTGCTGCCCATTGCCTCTCTTAAGTTCTAAAATTTTTGGGCGCTCCTAAATTCTGCTGCAAGGCTCTGGTGCTCTTTTTTTTTGGGGGGGGTGTTAGCATTCTTTTATCTGATCTAAACAGTAAACGAAACCCAATGTTGCCATTGTCATCTTACTAGATTTAAACTGATGACCTAAAATCCCGGTATTTATGAAATTGGGAGTCCAGATGATTCCAGATCTTGGACTTTGTACTGTGGTATTTTCTTCAACATTTATGACTAGTTATCAATTCTAATTTTATCTGCACAGTACAAATTAGTTTACATACTAAATGCATTGTTAATGCTACCAAGTGTTGGAAGGAAAGTGATGTCAGTAAATTATGATCAATAAAATATATACTACTCAACTTACAAGCTTAAACATGACCATTCCCACTTTTTTAAGTGAATTCATCTGGATGACATGAAGGACACATGATTAAGTGGGAATGCTATTTAACTTCTGCTAGGGAAGATAAGGAATCATTCTTGCACTTTTGTGAGTGATTGGGAAAAGCTGCTGATCTAAGCGAATTTGATAGAGGGCAGATTGTAATGGTCCTTAAGACTCGGAACAAGTATCTCTGAAACTGTATGGTGTGTTGTTCACTATCTGTCAATTTTTATGTTTATGCAAAGTGGATAAATGACTGTGAAACCAGCACTAGATGCCAAGGTGTTGGACGTCCACACGTCATCAAAGAAAAAGGAGTAGGAGACTGTCCCATTTGGTACATCAAAATCTGCACCAGACAGGGGCTCAGCTGACAGCCCAACACAATGCAGTTCCGAGTGCAAGCGTTTCAGAACACACAGTTCAGCAGACACTGTTGGATATGGGACAGTGCAGCAGATGTCCAACTCGTGTACCTCTATTACCAATTGTCGTTGTCAGCTAAGGCTACAGTGAGCCTTGGAACATTGAGACTGGATCATGGATAAGTGGAAGATAGTTGCCTAGCCTGAGGAATCACGACTTCTCATTCATCACGTCAATGCTCATGTCAGGGTATACCACCTTCCAGGCGAACAGTTGCTTCCCCCTTCTTTGGCAGACAGTACAGAGGCTGGTGGTGGTGGTATTATGCTGTGAGGGATTTTCTCAGAGTTGGCTCTGGGACCCTTAGCTGTGGTAGAACAGATCATGAAAGCTGCTGACTATCTTAATATAGTTGCGAATAAATTGCAGTCTTACATGCCATCTGTCTTCCCAACTGGCTTCCAGCAGGACAGTGCCTCATGTCACAAGGCTCAAATTGTGTTGGAGGAGAATAAAGATGAATTCCAGTTAATGTACTGGACACTTAACTTGCCGAATCTTAACTCAATAGAGCACATTTGGGATGTCGTAGAGCAACAGCTCAGAACTCAAACACCACCATGTTGGAATATCTCGACTTTGCATGACCACTGCTTAGATGTTTGTTACAACCTTCTCTAGTCATCTACCAAATGTGGCACCCATGCCAAGGTGAGTTATAGCTGTTTTGCAGGCCAAAGGTCATGCAGTGCGTTATTGAGTAAGTGTTTATAATATTTTGTCTCTTCATTGTATATATATGAATGCAAATTACATTAAAATATAGTCTGCTTCATTAGCCATGACCATGAAAGACCAGAAGATATTAAAGATTGGGAAGTGTTAAAATATGGACTTAATCGTTTAGTTCACTAATACATTTTAGTTACCCAAAATTATATGAACATGAATGTTGATAATAAGCTTTATACAGTAAGAAGTTCAGTAAATAAACAAAAGGCTGCCTTTAAATGTATAAAACATTATGAATAAGCAAGAATAGATTATGTGTAAACGTATGGGTTTCAGTTCTAGAAAACAGAAAATTTGGAATCTTCTATCTCCTCCTTCTTCAAATGCTGTACTTGCTTGTAAGGTCTTCCCAGACTTTTTGTCAGAGACATTTTTAAATTAATTTAAATTAAGTTCTAAGTTCGATATTTTTAAATTTTGTATGCAGAATTAAATTAAGTTCTTAAGAGATTTTCAACTAAAATGTTTAATTCTTATTTTCTTTAGCCAGCTCCTGGGCCGTATGACCATTCTGTTGATGAGAGGGAACATACTGTTGAACAGTGGAAAGGTAACTTTCATTTTTTTAGTAATATATTATCACAGTTTAGAAAGAGGAGGTGTTTAAATATGGTAAGTTCTTTCTGATACCATATTTTTGGGCAATAAGATGCATTCTAATTTATGATAGTATTTAGCCCAGAAGGGCTGTTAATTTCATTTTGGCACTTTGCATCGAAAACCTTAAGTCTACAATTCACTTTTCAAATTGTTGCCACCAAATATTATTGCCCTATATTATGTTTGAAGAAATTAAATAATGAAGAATCTGCATAAATGTATGTATGTTTCTTGCATTGTGATAAAACAATGGTACCTAGATTCATCAAATTTTTAATAATATAATCCTCCACTGAATATGGGCATCTGGAAGCCCTAATTTGGAATTTGGTTTATTATCAATTTCATACTTTGTAACATTTTAACAAATTTTTTATTAGCAAACTCAACGATTTCAAAATGAGCAATGGCAACACTCTACAGAAAAAAATATTTTTATCTCCAGTGCACGAGACTGTGTATCAGAAATTCTAAGGATATGATCATTTTAAATTTATTTTGCGATATTGCTGTTGAATTGAATTTTATGATTTAAATGCGAAGAACATGATATTTATTAAATAAAGCTAACACACAAAGCATTACAAAAAAGTTCCTTTTGGGTGTAATGTAAAATCTGAAAGCTTTCAATTTTTTAATGTAAAAAAAATTATATAAACTATTTAATTATTATTACCTAACTTGTACCAGTAGTATTACCAATGTTATTAACATTGTATTTTCTTATTCATTTTTGATTTAGGTTCTTCATGATTTTTTAATAATTAGATAAAATTATGATTTAGCTTGCATTATATATTATCAAATCATGAGCTGCATCCCAATTTTAAATAGATTTTTCATAACCAAAGTGAGATTATATTCCAATAAAATTGATACAAACATTTTCAGATATCCTGACTAAATTATTTGGTATTCAGTGGACACACATATTTTAATTGGCTGTAAACATGTGGACATAATTATTAATTTTTGAATATTGCATTAAGTTGGAGGCAAAATGAATTCATGCAAGTTTCATGATGTACTTTAAATTCATTGCAGCAAGAATGCCAACAGTTAATTTAAAAGCATATATAAAACTATGTTTTGTGCAAAAAGTCAGTGTGCTAATTTTTGTAGAATTATATGAAAAAATTTAAATGAGTTTTAGAGACTAGTAAATATATTATTATGCACTGCTATTTTGGTTAGTGTGTACCCTGCATATCCTTCTTACTTGCTAGTATGTCTTGGCTTGATCATGTTACAAAATTGGACATAACATAGAAATAAACTGAAATAAAGATGCAGTTATAGAATGCTTGAGAAGTTATTGTATATATAATGCAGTTTTATTTTGATGTAGAAATGTAGTCAGTTTTGTTTTGGTATTGAAATTGATTCGTATGTATGTATGTATGGTAAAGTTTGCTGTTTCAGTGCAAAACTGAATTTTGTATATTCTCATGTAGAACTAATATACCATGAAGTTCTGGAATATGAGCAGACACACAATACTTTAGGATTAGGCCGTCCACTGACTGCTCACCACAATTCCCAGGCAGGTAAAATCATTTTTTCCTTTTCTGATATTACTTTTTCTTTCTTGTACTTTGTATGTGAAAATACATTGCATCACAAAGTTGAAAAATGTTGTTTAGCAAAATACATTTAAAAGTTTGATACATGCTTCATTTTCAGAAAAATAAAATTACTAGTACTGTGTAATAATTCTCATATATCCATCTTGTAATATATGTAGTGTAAGACATCTACTTCCTCCCCAGAAAAATCATCCAAGTAAGTGGGGAAAAAAAAAGGTAAAGCAAATATCTCTTGAGTGTGAATATTTTTTTAATTTTTTTTTTTTTTTTTTTTTTTTAATTATTATTATTATTATGTACTTTAAAAAAACTAAAAGGGTGTTCTTCGGAAAGTAAGAAATGTTATGTTAATTTGATGCAAAATTATGTATCTTTCAGGTTGCTTTTCTTATGCCCCTTTTCCTTTAATCTTTTTTAAAAATATGTTTATTCTTGTCTAATACACCCCTCCTCCAAAAATAAGCAACAAATGCAAAACACGGAATACAAAACTATTTAATGGGTGTGCATGATATTGATCCAAGAGGTTGGTGTGGCATTACTAGTCCAAATAGCTAACAATAAAGCAAACGCATACAAAATTACATGTGTTACAACATCACATTGCCAAAGACCAAATGGGTTGGAAGAATGTGCGGTTGAAACATCACGTTAATTATGGGTATGATATACCCTTTAGCTCAAGTGCATGCTTGACAAAGGCAAGGCAAGCTAGCAATAGTATTGTTGATTGCTTGTTCTGGGAGTAGGGCTTATTCTTATTATAATGCATGTCAGAGCTCATGGAGGCTACCTGGCATTCCACTGCGACCTGCTGTCCCTAACATGCTGTATGGGATTCAGGTCCAGTGATCTTTTGACAGCGATGTTCAAGAGCCCAGTTAACTGCTATATATGATGTAGGATAGAGACAAAGAAACACAAACCACAGGTCGTCAGGTATACATTCCACCTTTGTGCGGTCGACACAGCACGATTTGGCAGGATACAGGCCTTCTTGTAGCAGCATAGAGATGCAACGTCAGCTGTCATGCTGTTACTACAGGGTTTTAATCCCTTTGGTAATAATTTCACAGCCTATTGATGGCACTATGATGCACATTCAGCACTCTCACAACAGCAGATTGTTTTGCACCAGCTTGCAACATCCCGACAGCTGTCCAACGCATTTCATCATGCAAATGGTTTCTTCAACTCATGCTTTCCGCTTTGGCTGTCTCAGATTACACAGAACTGTTGTGGCTTGTGAACTGACACATTGGTCCAGCATGCCTTTTTTTAAGCCATTGTGGTGTGATGGGGATTACGCTTTAGGCTAGTTTTAGTTTCCTATTAACATTAGGTAATGCAGCCTCTATCTTGTATGGTTTAATTCCCCTTTTTGCATTCATGCCTTTTCTTTAGCGTTTGTTGCTTATTTTTTTGGAATGGATGTATTTTTGCACTTGCTTAAGGTCGGGATTTTTGAGTGACATGTTTTTATATAATTTGTAGCTTCTAGAAGATTTACAGATTAAGAAGGATGAATTACTTCTAAATGTCTTGAAGATTCATAGTAGAATATTATTCTCTGTTGTAACTTTTGCTAATTTATGAAAAATAAAATTTATTTCATTAATTATAAATTTCTGATATAATAAGAAGTAATCATCATCTTTTGTCATACATTAGTGTAATTTAAGTGCCATTACTGTGTGCTTGTTATAGAAATTAATAATTATTTGAAGAATTCATAGGTGTGGTTCCAGATTAAACGAAATAAGTGTTATCTTTTTTTAGGTTTGTGTTGGTTTTGATTTCCAGTGGAACAAGCTAGGTGCATGGTTTTCTTTTTCTTTTTTAAGGTACTCCTTGTGTGTAAAATAAGTACTAGCTAGTTTCCGTTAGCTATTTTTAGGCCATAAAGGCAAATAGCCCTAATGTGCTTAGGCATAAATCACTTTCCATTTGTTTTGGGCAGCTCCACGTAGTAAGTAGCAATTAGTAAAGCTATTAGAAAATAAAGTTCACAGAGATTTTATAATAAGATATAATATTTTATTAAAGGTCTTCAACATTAAAATTTATGTGAAGTTATTGTTATCTGTATTTTAATGATTTTTTAAACTTAATACAGAATTGTTATAAAAGTTAATAATAACTTTTCAAATATCTAGTGTTCCCAACTGATATAATGCCTCTGATATTAGAAAGCTTAATATACTAAGGTTTAAATTTGTACCCTGAGATTGTTCTGCTGTAGTCTTGATGATCCAAATAACCAGCATAAATGTATAATTATGTGAATGAAGTTTCTTCATTAATGGCAAAAGTAGAATATAATAAATCCTTGAAATTTTTTGATAATTGCTTGCAAGTTGCAGTGTTTCGTAAGACATTTCAGTACTTTTCCATTTTGCCCCCCCCACAAGCGATAAAGTCCCCAATAATGGTACAACTGTTGCCAAATGGAATGTCCTAGCTGGTAACCTTTTACGCCTCATGTTCAAAGCAAGTCATGGCCATTTCTTATCAGATTTATTTTTCTTTCATTACTGGCATACAATTACATAGAAATTTTAGCAGATAGTTCCATTTTATGCCCTAAGGCCATTTGCGGTAATTAAGTCAATTAGGATGCAATCACACTGCTGACCCAAAGCCGAAAATATAGAAAAGTCAAGGGTTAAATTCATCAATTCTAATGACAATGCACTAGCGAAGTAAAGCACTGCGGTTTTACATAATTTCTTAGTACGAATTGAAATAATTCTTGCATTTAAACTTGTATTCCAAATTAAGATTTAACTTGAAATTAATGTAGGTAATTACTGAGATAATTATATTTTTGTAGTGTAGTTTACATGAGATGAGATCACTTGAGGTCACGTGATATGAACCGGAGAATCAGGATGTTGAACCATGATAGCATAGTAAATTCTTAAATTAATTGGCTTTTTAAAAATTTTTAAACCATATTAAAATTTTTATGCCTTCAAAATAAAAAATTCTTAGAACTAACATTTGTTAAAATTTTTTATGTGTATACTGTGTGTTGTCGCCAATAATGTCTGCTTGGCGAGATTTGTGCCGGCGAAACGGAAAAGTACCGACCTTTTTTTCATAATTAGCTGGTTATGACTTCTTTTAAATGTTACCATTTGATAGAAAGAAGTTCTTTATTTCTTGCTGTAATATGTGTTTATTGTTAAAAATGCAATGAGAAAAAACTGGAGACTTGTATTATGAGTAGTATTGCATTGTGTTTTATAAATGTCATGTTTCTGTCCTTTGCGTCACCATAGGTGCATTTTCATGCAGAAAAAAGTGTTGAATAGTCTAAACACTACAAAAAGATATAATTGAACTTTTTTTCTTTCTCTTTTATGCCTTTTTTCTTCGCTGGGAGGGGTAGTATGTCAAAGATAGGAAAGTTGTTTTGGGGGGGGGGGCAAGTCATCACTTATTTTTTTGTAAAGATCCTGGTAATTAAAACCAAATTTCTGCAATGCTGTAGCATTCTTGTATGTTAGTATGATAAAATGCCATTTAATTAAGTTGTTTTGAAATTTTAGTGTTTCTGCTTCGTATGTATTATACTGCATAAATTTTAATAGTCTGCAGATGGATTATGTTAGTCACCTTTTTATGTACATAAGGCATATTTACATTTATCTGTTAACCGTGGATTATTAAAGTCACTGCAAACAGCATGTTATTTTGACATCGTAATGCAGTAGTTGTAAAATGGCAGCCTCATGTTATAATCTCTTAGCACACAGGTAAGTTAAATAATTTAAAGTTGGATTATTGACAATCCATAACAATTTTCATTAAAAAATTTGCTATCATGTGAAATTAATTTGTGCAAAATTAGATTGTTTTTGTGATTTCTAGTAATTGTAAAAATTTATCTAATTTGAAATTTAAAATGTATTGATATTTCTGTAAATTTTTGCAACTTATCATATTTTTTCTAAATTTAAAGATGGTGCAATAGAGGATGACTGTCCCGAAGACGTCTCTGATCAAGCCTCCAATGGTCCTGCAAACCCATATGGTCATCGTAGATAGACGTAAATACTTTTCTCCTTTGTCTTAGTCTTTGACTGCCACGCCCACCGTATGTAGGGTTCTGTACAAACTAGTCGCCAGTGGACGAAACTCCGTCTTCGATCCTGCCAAAACGTCGGCCGTTTGCTAAGACGGACGTTCAACTTCCCACTTTCCAGTCATTTAGCAAGAACTTAAATTCTCTATTGCAAGATGACATTGTGTGAAAAAAAATTAATTTTACTTTGAAACTCCTGTTTGTCCCACAAGTGAGAGAACTAAAGTTTGTTTATTTCGCTATTAGTGTAATTTCCTCACACAAAAAGGTTCACTGAACAGGGTTAAAAATTCAACGAACCCTTTCTTTGAGCTAATGCATTTTTTCTGTTAAAATATATGGATATGTATACTAATTGCGAAATGCAAGTATTGTTCTCTCAGTTATGGGACTCCTGATTAAGCATGTACTGAGATTGGAAGGATAAAATGAACTAAACTTGCCTGGTAATGTAGCTGTTTATTTTGCCAGCAGGTTGTGATGCTGAGTACGTGGCAAGTTTCATTCAATGATATATTTATTTTGTTGTGTTTTCATTCAAATAAACACCTATTTCAATTGGTGTGTGATTGTGCGATGTGTAGTCAAAACTTGCTTAGGCAATTTCAATGTCAAAATTGTGTACTGCTTCAAAATTCATCTTGGCAGTGCTTTTAGAATTACAGTCTTAGGGTAATTTTTTTATGCTGATTAAAATCATTCTTTTTTAATCATGCATCTTGTTTATAATTACTTGAAGAGTCAAAGCAAGATTGATTGTTCTTGCTGAAAATCACTATCTGAATTAAGAGAGACATGAATGGCAGCTAAATAATATGTCACATGGTATTAACTAAACAGAATTTGTGCATCAAATGCCCTGTTTAAAAAAATTCACTATATTTCAAGCTTTAAAGGAAATATTCTATTACATCCTCCAAAATATTAAGCAGTAATTTAAAAAATGGTATTACATTCCTTTTTCGTTGTAGCTTGGTATCAAAATTTTAAAATTGTGAATGCAATCCATTTTATGTAAAACATGTTTTCAAAAACATTTTTATCATAATTTTATTCATTAATGAATATTACATTTATTTTCTTAAGTGTTCTTAAAATTCTTATATTTTGTGTAGTTCATTTGCTTGTGTGTTACATGAATTCAGTTTATTTAAAAACTCAGCTGCTATTAAAAACAAATCACATGCTAATAAAGTGATGGATTACTGTTTTGTACTGAATTTACATACTGTGATTTTTAATTTGTATTTTCCTCAAAATGTGACTGTAACTGAAGACTGAGAATAGGACGTGTAATGAAATATGTTTTGATGTTTAAGCTGTGTTATGTAAAAAATTGTCTCATTTTAATGTTTTGTTGAATTTTTGAATAAAAATTAAGAGCAAAACAAGAATTTTGTGAATAATTTAAGAAGTATGTGCATTATATATCTAAAACATCTGATGTGGGCACCACATGACTTCCTTGTATGGCCTATTAGATATTCCTTTTAGAGCAACAATAAACTGATATTAAATTTTGCTAGATATATATTGTTAGCCTAACTATGTATATAAGCTGTTAGTGTGTATTTAGTTAGATTTTATTTGTCAGAAATTAATATTTTTAAAACCTGAATATTTTTGTCATTTAACTCTTTGAAATCCAGACCCTTTGCTAACCTCTGTCCTCAAAATACTGAACCGCCCGAAGTATTTTTCCAGCTTCAGAGCAATTTCCTTTCCTTCCCGTCCATTAACGCATAAAATAGGTGTGAAGATTTCGAATGACATTGACAGATTTCGAATGACTTTGTATTTTCTAACAAAGATTCCATTAGCCTTTGAGCCTGTTCTATATAAACCTATTCTGAAGGTCAGACCTACAAGCCTTTCTGGCTTTGTTGTGATTGCGACTGAGATTTTGTTTACTTCCATTATATTATCCTTAAATTTTTAAACTGCACTTTTATTGCTGTTTAAAGCTTAAAAGCATACTGTACCAAAAAAAAAAACTCAACACCAAAAATGTCACAATCAACCAAAAGATAAGAAAACTCTTAGGATAAGCTATCTACAGTAAACTGATACAATGCATTTGGGGAAACTGCACACCTTGGGGGGAGGGAAGAAAACAAGATTGCAATCTCGGGCGGTCTGAGGCAGTTTGGAAATGAACTTCTGTAATATGACTATGCCCAACAATTGTGAAAATAAAGGCCAGGTAAGTTGGTGGGTAATATATATATGTTTGGGTAATATAAACTGCCGATTGCATTAAAAAAGGAAGTGCACATTTAGATTTTCTAGGTGTCCCATATAAAGAATTTCAACATTGTATGGCTAATTGTTTTTGAGTTATACAAGATACGTACATATATACATACAGATGTCATGAAAAAGACTTTTTATTTTGTCCATACATACAGACATCATATATATAAATGTTTGGTACTGCCGATTGCATTAAAAAAAGGAAGTGCACATGTAGATTTTGTAGAAGTCCCATATAAAAAATTTCAACATTGTATGGCTAATTGTTTTTTGAGTTATACGAGATACATACAGATCTCATGAAAAAGAGTTTTTTATTTTGTCCATACATACAGACATCTTGCAAAAACAATTTTGCTCAAATGAATCTGGGAATGATCAAAATGGATATTTCAGTTGAAATATGATACCCAGGGTTTTTCTCAATTACGATACTTCCTTTACTTTGCTAATTTTGTTATTAATTTTTGTACACGAAATTAAAAATCGTAGTGTTTACTGCTGAAATTTAGGTTGTGTGCAGCAGCTGAATAAATGCATATTTTAATATTAATTAGCATTAAATTTCATTTATAAATATTGTATAAATAATTCTAAAACAAATTTTAAATATTAAGTACTTTTTAAAATCCTTATATAAAGAAAAAGTCATAACTTAGCATGTATAGTATAAGCAGTTAATGTTGCTACTTTGCCATATCAGTTGCTTATAAATATTTATAAAAATGTACTTGTTTTAATATTTTTCTAATCTGTGAGTATAGGGCTTTTACCATACTGTGCTTTTTTAACAGAGACAAAAGTTAGTGGAATTGTAGGTATGAAGGTAGCTGTTAAGTAAAACAATTGAAAAGCAAATATTCTATAGTAAAATTGCAGATAATCACTTTTGTTAATTGATGGTAATATAGGTTTGAAATAAAGTTTAAGTAATTTTCTAGTATTTATTACTCTTCCTGTTTATTAACATGTGGCCCACCAGCAGTAAGATCATTGAACTGTGGCAGTTCAGTCAGGTTTCAAATCTGGCTAGGTGTGAGGTTTCTTGCTTTTCTTCATATGTAATGTGAATACAATCCAGTTTCCCTAAAAAGTCTTGCATACAGGCAGTCCTCATGTACTTTGCCATAACTGAAATAACCCATTTATTAGCAAGCTGGATTAAAACTTTATATATTGCATTGAAGCTGATCTTAATAAAAGTGCATAAAGTTTGTAAATACAGTAGTACCTGCTAATAAGGCATTGTCGCCTAATAGGATGTAAAAGTTTGCTTACAGAACTGACATATGACGATTCGCAGGCAAAAATCATTTTAGCGGATGAAAAAAAAATTCTTTCTTGATTCTGCATTAATCAAGAAGATGAATGCGGACTGCAGAAAATTAGATTGACAATTTTTATTACGTTCCTGATTGAAAGAGCAATTTATTTTCATTAAGCAAATTGCCAGTAAGGGATATTTTGTTACTTTTGAAAAAGAAAATTGTTTCATCAAAAAGGATAGCCAAATAATTATGCACGCGTATTCCGATGATAATAATTCATATAAAATCGTTGAAACAGAAATCCAGAAAATGCTAATATTGCGGTAAAATGTAAAAATAAAAACTTTACACAAATGTGGCATTGTAGGTTAGGCCATTGAAGTTATGACGTAATCAAACAATCAGTAAGAGAAAAATCTTCCCGATGGAATAAAATGAGGTAATTGCACTTATAATGATAGCTGTTCAGAATCTGAACTAAAATAATCGAGATAACATACTGCAATACAAATTTCATGATTGCAGGTATTTTTTTTAATCTGTTGCTCAAACAAAATTCCTAAGATAAAAAGGGAGATGAATCTAATTTCCACGATTTTCCCATATGAGTGATTAAAGGGGGACTGTTTTAAGTTAATTAAGCATTTTGAAATATATCTTTTGTATTCTAGAACAAATCTTTGTATCTGCATTCTAGAACTATCTTTTGTATCTGCATTCTAGAACTGTAGCAACGCCAAGGCATGTGCCAACCACAGCCAAAAACACTATCCTATAATCTCTTTATTATTATTATTATTATTTTATTCTTAATTCTTACTCTTGTGTGCTTGTATATATCTTTAATATAGCTGTCGTTTCTTATTATTTTAGTAGAAATTGAATAAATGTGATTTGTGTTTAAATATGCTTTCCTATTATTAATGTATACATGATGAAACATCCGTCACTATAAGATTTTGCCAGAGATTTAACCTGCGCTGCTAAACCCATGAACAAAAGGTAAGCAGTGTTTGCTATTTTCACTGAACACTCATTCTTCGGAAATGTTTGAATGTGTAACATGGCTTTTAGTAATTGTCAAATTGTAACTTACTGGACATAGCGAGCACTCTATCTTTTTAGCTATTTTTGATTGCTGCTTGATAAACTAAAGTTCTATTTGTTTTTATTCAATGCAGATTTCACTATAATCATATTCATATTTATTTAACCAGTCATATATAATTTTAGCTGCATTTTGAGTAAAATCAACAGATCAGATCTATAGTTACTTTATAAGGTATTTCTCCCACCTTCTTGGCATGCCTTCGTGGTGTGCACACTGGACCGGTATTCCAGAGGTCCGCAGTTCGATTCCCGGCGAAAACTTTGTTAATTTTTCGTCTTTCCTGCTTCCAAAAAAATACCTAATGTCTCTACAACTTAACAGTCTTGTTGCATTATTTGGCAATAAATAATATTTTTCTCAAGTCTTTCTCTCAGGTTCTAGTTCTCAGTATCTTAAAACAATACACATTTAACAGTTGTCATGTGACTGCATAGGTTCAACACTTCTCTGAAATGAACATGATGTAAGCAAATTACGAATGATATCGTTAGCGTACTTTTAAAAATTTAATTTGGTACTATTCTGTTTTGAGGGTCGTAAAAAAAAATTGCAGCGAAAATGTATGCGCAAAAGCGCCAAATCTAGCAAATGCGTCCATTTAACAGTGCGCCAAATCTAGCATACGTGCTGATTTCAGATTACGTAAGTTTATTAAGATTTCTTAAGACGCCATTGAAATGCTAGTTTAATTTTTAAATACTTTTTTGATTTTAAATCCTTTTTTGATATCCTATGGATTTAACTATTGCCCATGGTGAAAAGTTGGCAATAGAATTTCGGGTAAATTGCAGAATCATTCACTCCTTGATGCGTTTTTAAGAACTACACATACTCGGTATCCATGTGCATATCAACCTATTTTGACTTTAAAAAAAAATCCTAGAATTGCACAAAAATGGCACTGCACACACCCTTGACATTATCTATGTACACATCGACCTATTTTCACTTAAAAAGTAAAAGAAAATTGACAAAAATCCAATTGTTTTTATCCTTGTAAAAAGTGGCGAAAAAATAAGTGAGCGATTCTGCACTTTACCGAGAATATTTTTAAAGAAAAGGCATCATTCATTATAGAAAATTACATTTGAACAACCAACGAGATGAAATCATGCTTTAGCGATAAGTCGGTAGCGAAATAGCAATGCAGGCATCCATTCAGTTATGTTTAGCAATTTTTGTATACATTATAATAATGATTTGAAATAGTTATTTACTCTTATGCTTCAATTTAGTCATGTTTAGCCTTTTTCATATAAATTATAATAATAATAAAGTATTATATGAAATTAACCTTTCATCCAAATTAAAACATCAATCTTAGTTATTTACTATTATACTTGCTTTCTTGCCGCAATTATTAGGGTTGCCACAATTTTTTTGGCAGCATTGGCATCAACAATAGTTTGGCGATTTTTTACATTCCTCGAAACTGAATAGTACCTTTAATTTTATTAAAAGTAAACTAAATGAAATATATTAAGTATTAGTTCAAAGGGACTACTGTTTTCGTTTTGGCATTTTTGTTTAAATCTTTAAAAAGCTGTATCACTTTTCAAACTGTTGCCACCAAATATTATCGGCTTGTATTGTATTTGAAGAAATTAAATAATAAAGAATTTGCATAAATGTAAGAATGTTTCTCGTGTTGTGATAAAACGACGGTACCTAGAGCCATCCAATTTTGAATGACGTAATTCTACTGCGAATATGGGCATCTGGAAGCCCAAACTGGGAATTTGTTTTATTATCGATTTCATATTTTGTAAAACTAATGAATTTGTGATTAACAGATTCAAGGATTTCAAAGTGCATAATGGCAATGTTGCACAGAAAAAATATTTTTATCTCCAGCGCGTGAGACTGTGTATCGGAAATTCTAAAGATAGGCTCAATTTAAAATTATTTTGGGATACTGCTCTTGAACTGAATTTTATGGTTTAAGTGCGAAGAACGTGATATTTAATAAATAAAGGTTACTCACAAAATGTTAAAAAACGCCCCTTTGGACGTAATTTAAAATCTAAAAACATTCAGGGTGTTTTTTTTTTTTTTTTTTTCATATAATGCTTTTATTTATTAGGGGAAAAATATTGTTCGCCCATGAGAGCTATTAGCTAGTAACGGCATTTTGCGTCGGTTCACTATAAATGTCCATTTCACTTTTCAGATTGTTGCCACAAATACTATCGCTGTGTATTTTATTTAAAGAATTTAAATAATGAATAATATATGTAAGTTTCTCGCACTGTGAAAAAACAGCGGTACCTAGAGACATCAAATTTTGAATAGCATAGTCTCCACCCGAATATGGACACCTGGAAGACCGAATTTGGAATTTGTTTATTGTCCATTTTATGTCTTCTAAAACTTTAATGAATTTTTGATAAAGAAACCCAGTTATTTAAAAGAGAACAATGAAAAAACTCGGAAATTCTAAAGTATGCTGTTTTTAAGTGCTCTCGAAACGTGTATGTGTGTGTAAATGGAAAAAACGCCCCTTTGTGTTTAATATAAAATCTGAAAGCTTTCAGATATTATTTTGATTTTTTTTTTTTTTTTTTTTTTATTTATTATTTCTTGCCGGCAGGATAAATTGAAATATTGGTTATATAACCAATGCAATTTACACTTATGTCCATAAATTAAGGATAATGCAAAATCAGGCGAAAGAAGAGTTAGAAGCAAAAAAAATTTGACTTATTTGTAAAGCTTATTTATTAAACAAAAGGTAAAGAGCAAAAAAAGATGCTATATGTTTGATATTATTAAAAAAATTAGCGATTTTTTCTCCCTGGAGCAAATTACAAAAAAAAAAACTATTTACAAAAAAACCAATATTACATGGTTGGTATGATTGTTAATACATTGTATGTCTCCCAGACGATGCAATACAGTCCCGTAAAAGGCATGCTGAGTATCAAATTATCGATCTGATATCGGGGGATATTACACCACTCAAAAAGCAATGCTCTCCGAAGTTCCGGTAGATATGTAGGAGGAGGTTGACGGGCTGCAACTCGTCGGCCAAGCATGTCCCACACGTGCTGTACTGGATTCAAGTCCGGGGAGAATGCGGGCCAGTCCGTACGGGTAATATCCTCCGATTGAAGGCATTCGCTTACGATGTTTGCACGGTGAGGACGGGCATTGTCATCCATAAACACAAATTGTGCGCCCATGGTACACCGAAACAAACGTACATGTTGTTTCAGAATGACGTCCCGATAGATTTGGCTTGTCATGGTTCCAATTTGAACATGCAGGTCAGTTCTGGAACCCAGAATAATTCCACCCCAAACGAGCACTCCTGCACCACCGTAACGGTGTCGTTCAATGATGTTTCCTTGGTGGTAACGGGTACCTGGAGCTCTCCATATGAAAGTCCGGCGAGAATCAGACTGCAAGCTAAACCTGGACTCATCGGAAAACATCACACAAGCCCACTGTTGTGGTGTCCACAATGCATGCTCTCTACTCCAGGCTAACCGCATGAGTTGCAGTAAGTGGAACGCATCTGACAGGTCTACGAGCATATAGACCAATCTGCCCTAAGCGTCCGCACACGGTTTGCCTTGAAATTGTTGTACCAGTGGCTGAAGAGAGCTGACGAGACAGGTCTGAGACTGTGCTCCGTCTGTTTCTTTTGGCAGTTAACTGCCAAATACTGGTCCTCATTCGGCGCTGTAACTCTGGGGCGACCTGTGCTGTAACGTCTACTCACATTACCATCATCTTGGAATCGTTGCCAAAGCCTGGAGATAACACTCTGGGCAATTCCAAGTTCGTCTGATACTTCCAGTTGGGTACGCCCACATTCCAGACGGCCGATAATTCTACCACGTAAAAAATCATCCAAATGCGTCCTTTGTGTCATAACTATTCGGTTATTGCACTGAAATGCTTATAAAGCGCCTGCGAACAATTTTACTTCTTTGCCTGTATTTCTTACATATCACTCTCTTACACTCTCGTCATTGTGACGTACCATCGGTGTCATCTGGTTACTTCCTGAAATTTGCATATGATTCTTGAAGATGTGTGTAGTGATTTTACAGGTGATATATTTATTTTAGAGTTCGATTTCCGCGTGACTCCGAATTATCCTTAATTTATGGACATGAGTGTACATTAAAGTTACAGCAACGTTTTAACAATTTACATTCAAGTTACTTCAAAACATCTTTCAAAATAGAACTTACTAAGTATGGATTCACTCTTTTAAGATAATTCTACTATTAAACTTAGGAGATAATGTAATCAATATTATTTAGTAAATAAATTATTATATGGTTTATAGTTGTGTGATTTTAAATTCACTTAGTGCGAAATCGAGTTATTCTACTACTTGCGCAATTGCTGCAAAGTAAATTAATAATAATTTATTTACTAAAGAAATATTGATTATATTATCTCCTAAGATTAATTTTAGTAGAATTATCTTAAAAGAGTGAATCCATAGTTAGTAAGTTCAATTTCGAAAATTGTTTTAAAGTAACTTGAATGTAACTTGTTAAAAATGTTTAACGGGGACTTGAATTAAATCATGAATAACAAAATTTCAATTGTAAAAAGAAATAAATTAAAAGCAAGTAATTAAATGAAATGCAAGTAATCATTGCCATTGATCGGAAATTAGTTGACTTTTCAAGGGGAACAAACCAACTCCCGTTCAATGAACAATAATTAAGAAATAAATACTGTTGCGTGCGTACGGGTTCGTTACGAAATGAATGCACAAGTCTGATGAAAAATGAACAAAAATGCTTACTTTTTCTCAAATTACCCTGCAGTATTACAATATCTCATAGTAGTTATCTTTTTAACTACTCAAATGTCCAATAGAACGTAATTCAAAACAGCTAAAAAAAGCTAATTCGCCACGATCAACAAGAGCAGTTTTCTAAACAACAACAAACTAAGCAACTGCTACAAACTGAGAGGTTTTCCTCCTTTTATAAGATTTTTAAAATCGCGTGCAAGAATTTTCTAGTACTTTCTCGAAATCAAGACATATTTATTTCTTTAATGTTAAATGCACGTGCTCTTGTATTTTTAATTTTCTGGCTTAGCTTTCTTCATTTAATATTCGTCACGCGCTGCACTGAGCGGGAAATGAAACCATTTAATTTATAATTGAACTAACATTAGCTTTTTAAATACCAAATTCGTAACACTGCCCCCCTCCCAAGGACTGCACGTCCTGGGCAGTACAATCCCTGGTCAGGAAGCTAAACTTACAACTGTGGCATAAATGCATTAATAAGCATTACATTACAATAATAAACAACATGAACAATAACTGCAATAAATAAAACAAATCAAATGCTATCAAATACTAAATGCAAATCAAATACTAAATACAAATCAAATCAAATACACATTTAAAAACAAAAAGGACCATGGTCTTATACTATTTACAATTATTTACATTACGTACTATGGCCATAGTAATGAGCTAACCTGTCGTAATGAACGACTTTAGGTTTAGAGTTCGAAGACTAACGAATCCGAACCACGACGTCATTCGTGTTCAGCACTGTATATGGACCATCCGAAGGTGACTGTAATTTAGGACTCAGTCTTTTTCGTTGAATCGGGTTCCACAACCACACCTTGTCTCCTTTGTTAGATCTATGTCTAGTAGCTCTCGTGTCGTATCTGGTCTTCACTTTCTTTGTCTCCAAGTTGACTCGCTTTCGCGCAGAACGGTGCATCCCCTCAAACGCGCCTGGACATCTTGGATGTGCTCCTCGGGCGATGAAGGCGCATCCGTAGGGCGACCAAACAGTCGGTCACAAGGCAGACGAAGATCTCGACCGAAGAGCTTCTGGGGATGGAAAATAGCTGGTAGTCTTGCGTTTCTTTTCGACCCTAGCATGATTTCGGCGGCTTCCCGAGCTGGGTCTTTCGGACAAGGCGTCGGCATTTCCAGGTCGAGGATCTCTTCTGAGGATGGATAGTCATGTCACCAGGTGCTGAAAGCAGTTTGTTGTTTTTGATGTCTAAGGAAAAATTGTATTTCCTTAAAAAGTCCAATCCGAGTATGCATGGATCTGTAATATCCGCCACATATGCCGTGTGATGGTAGGCGGCACTTCCAAACGTGATGTTCATGTTTAACTTCCCAGCTATTTCGATCTTGTCACCAGACGCAGTCTGAAGGGTAACACCAGGATGGCGTCCAAATACTTTTATCTTTAAACTGTTAAGCTAAATCTCTCCGAATGATGGTAACATTAGCTCCTGTGTTAATGATCATATTGCAAGGAACGCCATCGATGTGCCCATTGATGGACAGTCCGTTACTGTTGCCACTCACTATAGAAATCTTGAGTGCTTTAAAACAAGGTTTTCCATTATCTGGCAACCTCTGTTCCTCGATATGGCCATTCATTTGTTTCCTGCGTCGTTGCTGAGAAATGGTCTCAATGTTCGTACCCTGGGGTATTCTGCAATTCTTTCGTACGGGGCTTTCAGCTCCACAGTTCCAGCACTTTGGTTTCTTGTCAATTCGTTTCCTTCCCATGGTATTTAATTGTCTGTTTAAATCGTATACTTTATTTTCTGCGCTCTGGGGTGTTCTGCAGTTCCTTCGTAGGTGGCCTTCAACACCGCAGTTTCAGAACTTTAGGGTCGGTTCCTTTTCACCACTATTCCGTCTCAAGGCATTCACTGGTCTTGTCAACTCATCTGTTTTATTATCCGTACCCTGGGGTGTTCTGCAATGCCGTCGTAGGTCACCTTCAGAACCACATCTCCAACACCTTCGAGCCACTTTGTTCTCACTGCTACTCCGTATCAAAGCATCGACTTGTCTGGATAGATCATCTAAACGAGCCATCAGTTGATCCACTGACTCGTGGACTCGCATAGCTCTGACTGGGTAGCGGTCCCTATGAGTTGCTTGCTGGGCTGCCTCGAATTTCATGGCGTACAACAGAGCGCTTTATATGTCCTTCACATCCGCCATTCGTAGAGCTTTCTGTATTTCAGTATCCCAGATGCCGTCGATAAAGTATTGCAAGGGCAGGATTTCCCTTGTTTCTGTCGGGCATTCCGAAAAGGCGAGATGGGACAGCCTTTCAACATCCGTGCGAGCTCCTGAAGTGTTTCGGTGGGCTTCTGTTGACGAGATTTTAGTTGAAGCCTGCTGTAGTCTTTCAAACACTTCTCTCCAAAGCGCAGCTCCAGTGCGCCGGATAGAGCTTCAAAGTCTAGTCTCTGGATTTCGGGAAGAGTCTGCAGGATATCCGCTGCGTCTGCTCTCAGAGAAGCGGCAAGGTGACAGGCCTTAGCTTGGGAATCCCATCCATTCGCATCCGCAACTATAGACAATTGGGTCTTATACACTTGCCAGGATGTCTTCCCATCATATGTGGATAGCTTCAGAGGTGGACGAGCAGGCATCGGTAGAAATTTTAAACCATCCGAATTGTTCCCTGCCGTCGCTACGAATTTCTTTAAATTATCAACTTCTCTGGCAACTGCAGAAACCCTGTCATCAATTTGTTGTTCGATATGTTCTTGGACGACAAATACTTTTTCTTCAATTTGTTGTTCGATATGTTCTTGGACGACAAATACTTTTTCTTCAATTTGTTGCTCCACAGCAGAAACTCTCTCTTGAATTTCTCCAACTTTATTTTCAACGGCGTCTATTCTGCCTTCCATAAAATCAGATTTGTTTTCTATTATGCACGTAATCTCTTCCTTAACAGCTTTCATCTCGTTTTTAACGGATTCTTGACCCAATTTCATCTCTTCCTGTCCCGCTTTCATTTCTTTCTGTCCCGCTTTCATTTCTTCCTGTCCCGCTCTCATTTCCTCTTTGACGGAGTTAACGACCCCTTCCATCTTTTCTTGGAAAGCAGCAAATATTTTCATAAATTTCTTGAATTGGTCTTCCATCGCTCTTGTTATCGGCATTCAAAAATCCCACTTTGTGACCAAAAATTGTTGCGTGCGTACGGGTTCGTTACGAAATGAATGCACAAGTCCGATGAAAAATGAACAAAAATTTATTATTATCACAACAAAAATGCTTAAATTTTCTCAAATTATCATGCAGTATTACAATGTCTCACAGTACTTATATTTTAACTACTCAAATGTCCAATAGAACGTAATTCAAAACAGCTAAAGAAAGCTAATCCACGAATTCGCTTCAATCAACAACAGCAGTTTTCTAAACAACAACAAACTAAGCAACTACTACGAACTGAGAGGTTTTCCTCCTTTTATAAGATTTTTAAAATCGCGTGCAAGAATTTTCTGGTATTTTCTCGACATATTTATTTATTTAATGTTAAATGCACGTGCTCTTGTATTTTTAATTTTCCGGCTTAGCTTTCTTCTTTTAGTATTCGTCACGCGCTGCACTGCGCGGGAAATGAAACCATTTAATTTATAATTGAACTAACATTAGCTTTTTAAATACCAAATTCGTAACAATACGAAAGTGTTTCGCCTTTACTCGAGCAATAAGGCGATGCCAAACCGGCAATTCAAGCTAGGCCAAATATTTCCTACTTTAAAACAGTTTTCGAAATTCAACTTACTAACTATGGATTCACTCTTTTAAGATAATTCTACTAAAATTAATCTTAGGAGCTAATATAATCAATATTTCTTTAGTAAATAAATTATTATATAAATATTCAGTTAGACAGTATGATATCCTTTAGAGCAGCGTTTCCCAACTTTTTCACTCTTATGCAACCTTTGTGACAATGTTCAAGTTCTAGGGAAGCCCAGCATCCATGTAACAATATTTTTTCGTAATATTTTTATTAATAATCATTAATGGAAGTAAAAAATGACTATCATTTTTGTCGTTTATTTCAAAAAAAATTGCAATTACGTGCAATTGATATAATTCTAAACAGAATTAGGTATAGGTAAATAATAAATTTCTTTCTAATAAATATCAATGAGAAATCTGTTTTTTGGAGCACAAGTCCTGAGTTTGGGATCTGATTTTCGACATGCATACCCGGATTTCATCTTCCACACAAAGGAGACGATTTCTATCATTGCAATGCACATACGCATGTGCTACTTGTTAGACAAGAAAAGCATTCACCTTCACACATGCACCATGTTGAAAACTGCAAAAAATGTATTAATTTCTTTCTTTTGAATTTCTGGATACTCACTTTCAAGGGAAATCTAAAATTTTCCCAAAACTATATCACTAAATCTCATTTTCAATGAACCAACTGATTGTAAGTTATGAAATTATTCTTCTTTTAAAGTTAGGCAGAGAAAGATTGAAAGTGTAAAGTCGTCCAGTTCTTTTGACAAGGAGGGAAAATAATAATCAAATTTCTTGCAACTGCTCCTTTAAGTGGCATACAGTAAAACTTGGAATTTGTTGGTATCCATCTTCACTTTTTTAGTCCCGCCAGTAATTTAAACGTATCAAGATTCTCTTTTACAACATAATCTTTCCATAAGTTTTCATTTCTTTTAAATCCAAGAATCCTGGGATATGGAGTTAGTATATTTTCTCCGCCAGCTTCCAATAACTTATTCAGTTGATGCAAGTGATGAAAAATAACTTAATTAAATTAAGCTAGTATCTGCACACAAATCAGAATCCTTAAAACATTTTAGTAAAATTTTGTTCGACGTTTTATTGTTAATATGCACGCATTACTTCCTTTAGCTCAAAATCCTGCCTCTACTTAACTATCGCATTTCAATGTACAACAACAGATTGTGTGTTCTTTATCCATGTTTCCATACAGCTTTTTAAAAATTATGGAGTGAAGTGGCTTTCATTTAATGAAGTTTACCGTTTTTATATCATCATCAAACACGTTTGGTAGTTCAATACCAACAAATTTTGACATCAACACTTATCCATGAATAAAACAGTGAGTGGAAACAATATTGACATTAATTTCTTTTACAAGAGTAACAAAACTCTTTTATTAGGCCAACCGTGGAAGCACACCATTCGTACAAGTGCCAATACAATTTTTCCAAGAAATATCTTTTATTTTTTTTTTCTTTTTCTCCCCTCAGATATGCGTGTTATAAAATTAACGAAACAGAACGATGGCTAAATGAATTTCGGACTTCAATAAGCAAAAAGTAAAGAAATTTTACATACGTCTTATTGTTTACATAAAAACTTTAGAATGACAGAAATAACATTGATGCAAAACGCATAAAACATAATAATACAACAAAACAATGATTCCACTAAAACTGCATATAACATCAATTAAATGCTCGATTCTTAACAGCCTCCTTCGAGCATGAAAATAGTCATTGTTCATATCCTTTACTTATTGACTGCTTTTACACCAATCAACTTCTTCTGAAAATGAAACTGAGGTGCTGGAAGCGCCTTCGTCAGAATGTCTGCTCGTTGTTCATCACTTCTGGCATAGCCTAATTGAAAATGCGGCCCACCAGTGGCCGAGCGGTAAAGACGCTGAACACTGGTAGTTCGGTCTGAGGTTCGAATCCCGCGAACGGGCTGGCTGCATGGGCGTTTTCGTGGTTTTCCCCATGTGTAACGTGTATACGAGCCAGTTTCCCTTAGAAAGTCCTCCACGAAAGGCATCCCTCCCTTTAGGCAGATAGCCCTCGTGTGCTTTGCCATAATTAAATACACCATACACACCATACACACCTAATTGAAAATGTCTCTTCGAGAACTCATCTTGCACAAACTTGTATCTTTGGTCAATGTACTTTGTGCGTGCGTGGAACATTGGTTTTTTTATGTACTTGATAGTACTTTGATTATCAATTTGTAGGATAGGCAATGAGACATTATTAGCTATCTCATTGGAACAAGCCCTTCAACCATATCAGGTCTTTCGTGGCATCAGGTGCTGCCATGAATTCTGCCTCTGTCGTCGAATTGGATATGGCCTCCTATAGCTTGCTTCGCCCCATAATTGCACCTCCACCATAGAAAGACATAACAGCTGTTCGAGACCTGCGTGTTTCTGCACAGCTGTTGTTATTTGCGTCACTAAACAACATTAAACTTCTATCATCTTCATTATTGTACATAATGCCGTGTCCAGTGGTATTGCGAAGATATCTTAATGTTGTCTGTACGATTTCCCAATCAATCTCTGTAGGATTGTTCAGCGTTCGAGACATCAAACTCACTGCGTAAGCAATATCAGTCCCCATCGCCAAGTACAGCAAACTGCCAAGTACTGATCGGTATGGAATTTCACTGCTAAGAGGCTTCGCCTCCTTGATCTTGATCATGCCGTCGTCATTTGGTTGACCATAGTCGACCTTGATACTCGACTTCTTTACTGGGATGTGTGATGTCTTAGAATCTCCAGATTGCTCCAATAGCTTTCTTGTAAATGCTTCTTGGTGCAGGAAAAGTGAGCCGTGTTTCAAGCGTTCAACTTGTAGACCAAGGAAACAATTGAACGCCGTTACGCGAATGTTAAACATGTTGCTTGAGCTCATCCATTAATGTGAAGAATGCTATTTTGTCCTGAACAGCGACAATGCCATCATCAACGTAAATCGCCATCAGCATCTTATGTTCATAATCATTTCGTATAAACAGGCAGTTGTCGGATTTACTTTGGATCATGGCATGTTTCTTTAGCACGTCAGTAAACTTGGCATTCCAACTTCGTCCAGCTTGTTTCAAGTCGTATAAAGGTCAGAGCATCTTGCATACACGCTTCCGTCATCATAGCCTTCGGGTTGATGTATGTAGCTCTCCTCCGTTAGATCACGCTAAAGGAATGCCGTCTTTACGTCAATTTGATATAATTTGAGATTCTCCTTGGATGCCGTTGCAATTAGAGCTCGAATAGTGTCATAGCTACACACCGGGCTAAATATGTCTTCGTAGTCGATTCACCGTCTGTGTGTACCCTTTTGCTACTAAACGGGCCTTGAAACTCTCGATGGAGCCATCGGGATTTGTCTTCACTCTGCAAACCCAGCGATTGTTGAGGATTTTACGTCCGTTACGTGGCTCAACAAGTTGCCACGTTCCATGTTTCGAAGCCTTTTCTTCGTCCTTGGTTTGTTTCCAGTCGGCGTATTCAGAAGACTTCGTTGCTTCGTCATATGTTTTAGGCTCTTCAAACTTCAGAATGCTGTTGAATGTCGTAGTCGTTAAATCTGATAGGCCGTTCAATAGTTGAACGGTCTCGCAATGTACGCGCGGTCATCTGTGTTGGTTCGTCTTCATCAGTGCACATATCGCCAGCCTCCTATGTGTCTGCATCATCGTGTGTATCCTCCAAAATAAACTTCATAACGCTTGATTAGACCGGTATTAGATTCTATTTCTGAATGTTGGGAAGTAGGGCCGATTTGCTGTTCATTGAACACTACATTGCCCCTTTTTATTGTATCATTCCTTAATGGTATGAAAATGCGATACCCATCGTCATCACAATAACCAAACAAATAGCCATTTATAGCCTAGTCATCTAATTTACCTCTGTTGACATTTGGTACATGTACAAATGCAGCTGATCCAAAAACTCGAATTATGTTGATTGCCGGCTTGCGTCCAAACCATTCCTCAAACGGAGATTTTTCCGTGGTCTTACTTGATCTGGTTCAATTGAGAACGTAGACAGCTGTAGATGCTGCTACTGCGCATAGGAACTTTGGTAGGCCTGAATCCTTGATCATAGTGCGAACTGCATGTATTATTATACGATTCTCTCTTTCAATCTGTCTGTTTTGTTCTGGTATATAAGGCAAAGCGATTCGCAGCTTAATGCCTGCATCATCAGTCAGTTTCACCAATTTATCATTGTCAAACTCATGACCACCGTCTGTGACCAGTTCTCTTACACTTGTTAGTTGTGCATTAGCACTGAAGGCGTAATGAGTATCATTCACACAAGCAGCACCTCAAGCACAGAATTAAAGAATCATAAGTCAAAAGATTAACTACGAAATCTTTATTTTAATAAAATAGGATAATTCTGCTTAACTTAAGCATAACAATAAAGTAATAATCTTCAAAGACATTAAAATTGAAGTATTCAAAAGAATAACTTACAGAGAATCATCATCAGTACTAAATATCATCAGGCTTACCTATATTATGCAATAAGAAAATAAACAGGAATATACTTTGCCATCGTACCTGAAAGAGAAGAAAATACTACTGGATTAGACCTTTGGCCAGGTACAAGTAGCTAGGGTGAAAATCAAATATACTGCATTGCACACGAGCTTTACTTTCTCTCGCCAATATATACCTTGGCGCACGTTCGTTTCGTATGCCTTTCGAGTTTCATTATGCAAAATACCTAAATTTATGCTAACAACATTTATACCATCTTCGTTGGTCCGAAAAAAAACTGCTTGATTTTATCCACGACCTCGTCTTTATGTCTCAAAAATTCTACATATCGAAACTTAGAATAGTCGTCCTTAATCACTAAAATATACTTCTTTCCACCTTTTGATAAGGCTGGCGATTCGAGTAAGTCTGCATGTATTATTTCAGCAGACGTTTTCGTTTTGAATCGTTTTGGTTTAAATGTTCGTTGACTTTGTTTACCATACGTATATTGCTCACAAAATAGTCCATTGTCGGTGAAATCTATACCATTTTGGCGCAGGTACTGTTTCATGTACTGTATTCCTTGTTGCCCAAGTCGTCGATGCCAAAGTGATAATGGCAATTTTGTCGTCATCTTTATTGCCGTTTCAGGAAAAAGAGTTGTTATTTCGCTGTCAACCAAGTACGCTGCAGTTGCAGAACCCCCTTGTGGCTTGACTGCTTTTGCACGTAGTTCAAAGAATCGATTTGATGAACATGGGGCCTCTAAAAGTATATTATCTGGGGTCTCCTTGCGGAAGAAACGGCAAATCGTTTCGTCTGAATCGCCAAAGTCCGAAATTCCTCGCTTCATTGCCTTTGAAGCTGATAACAAATTTTTGCCAATTTTTTGGTGTGTACAGTACATGAGTGAGCTCAATAGATTTTTGTACGTTTTCAACCGTCGCCCACATGTCAATGTCTCCACAGCCATATGCTGATATTGTCTGTTTGTTACTGACTGTGATTTCCGCTTGTTTGTTAAAGTGACGGTACGTCTTCAAATACTCGGCTGAATCTGTAATGTGTGCTGTAGCTCCATCGTCTTTAAGCCGCACATTTCGGCCACAATCATATTTTTGACAAGCACTGCACTGAGTATTCGCAAAGAAGGTTTCTGTTTTGCCATTCGTCATGGCTGGCATGTCAGGGAAACTGGGCAAAAACTACCAATGTGTTTATTACAACGAAAACAGATGCTATTGAAACGTTTCACTTCATCAGCGGTCTTACTAAGTCTGTTCATCGTTTTGGCATCATTTGTTGTCAAGATTTGGGGTTGGCTGACTATCTGAGGTTCTTTTACCACCCTTCTTCCATTTCTTTCCACGACTCTAGTGTAGAATTGGGTGCTCCTACGATTAGCGACAATTTTTTTTTTAAATTTTGGCGATGAAACCTCATTTCTGGTTACCATGATAGTTTTAACTTTGTTTTAGCTTCCTGATTTTTTTAATGAAAATAGATTGATATATACATGGACAAATTTAAGGCAGTGCACAACGCCTAGTTTTTGCAATTCTGGGATTTTTCTTAAGTGAAAACAGATCGATGTGTACATGGACACAGAATTTGTGCAATTCTTTGACTTCTTGTTTTGGTTTTGTATAGCGGCCGTCTTGAAATTGTGCCTTCCTGGCGCCGATCTTGACATCAAAAAAGAATCTCCAAAAAAGAAGAGGCACCCAATTGTAAACTTTTACGTCTTCCACTATGTTTTGCGCCATAATTAGCATTTGCCACGAATGTTATCACTTCTGTATCTAAGCTGTTTACTTCTTCTTTGCAGCCGCATGTTGATCTGTTCGATCAGTTTTTCAGGTGACTTTTCCGTCTTTGTCATTGAGCCCCACTGTGATTTGAACTCGAGATATTCGTCATAAGGAAGAATATATAAGATTCGTGGTGCTACAAGTTCTGCGGCAACTTTTCTTCGCCGCTCTTGCTCATGTTGAAGATCCACCCACAGTGTACATAAACGTGAAAGTGATTGCATTACACTTTCGTCTTTCTCGATCCGAAAGGTGAAAAACTGTTGCAGAAGAGTGTGTAATTTCAGGCTTGGGCACCTTCTCAAAATTACTTAACAACTCATTCCATATCGCTAGTGCAGAATTGCCATACATACGGATTAAATTTAACACATTCGGTGATACATTTGTGAGAATGATCACATCAGCTTTCTCATTCGCATTTGCGGCTTCGTTGTGCTCGCGTATCGTCATTTGATTGGCGCCTTCTGTCGGTGCATTTGGCTTTGGCTGGCTACAAGGGAATTATCTAAGATGCCCGCACAATCGGGTTAAGCACAAACATAGAGTTTTTTTCAAGTTTCCAATCAGTCCAGTGGGATAAACCTTCCAATTTGGTGCCCTGAACAAAATTTTTAGCTTCCATATTACGTCGTCATTAACTAGGAAATATGCAGCAAATAAATAAATAAATAAATAAATAATAAAAGGCTATCGGTACATTGTAGTGTCTACCTACACATGGTTCAGGTGGAAGTGTTGAAATCAAAACCAAAAGTCAAAAATCCTTATTCAAATACGTCAACATAGCCATCGTTACTTTATTTACGCAGTTAAACGTCGCTAAAACTCATAACCTGTTATAAAATTAACGAAACAGAGGGATGGCTAAATGAATTTCGGACTTTAATAAGCAAAAAGGTAAAGAATACATACGTCTTATTGTTTACGTAAAAACTTTAGAATGACAGAAATAACAGTGATGCTAGATGCATAAAACATAATAAAACAACAAAAAAGTGATAGCACTAAAACTGCACATAACATCAATTAAATGCTTGATTCTCAACAATACTGATAAAATATTAAATACATATTCTCAGTTTTTACTTAGCCACTTGTCGCTAAGACTTGCGAAGGTCGTAAAAAACCCGTTATTATAATTAAAATAGAAGAGAATACACACCTAATGCTCACATACTCAGCCGACACTTACGGCGAGATAAAATATGTAAAATAACGAATAGTTTTAAAGGATTCGAAAATAACTATGGATTTAATATGAAAAAACACTTTAATTGCAGTTATTTCCAAAAAATTTAGAAGCAGTTATTCTTACAGAAACGACAGAACTTATTTTCAAAACATAAAACTTAAACAGAGTTGTGTTGTAGCTGGTATTACTCAAACAACCTCCCATCTTGCAATTTGTAGGATACCTATAAATTGCAACAAAAGTTATAAATCAAGTCTATTGAGAATTTTAACACATCGACCAGCTCTAGTAACAAAATCTGGGATTTTGGGTGATGAATTATCATCTTCACTGAAATCTGAAGCATTAGCTGCAGGGCGTAGAGGCATATTCGTAGAGGCACTTTCATCCCTTCGATTCAAACTGATTTGTAAAAATGCTTTTTTGATGTCTAACGTTACGCCAATTGCGTTTTTCCGAAACTGCATTATCAATTTGGGTACTAATTCTAATAAATTCGACTCCTTTTTTCTAAACAATTATTCAAGTAATTTCCTTCGGAATCTTTCGTCGAGGCATCAAAAACCGGACGAATTTTTGTTGTTGTTACACCTGTTTTTATCACAGGATGGTGTGGTAAATAAAGTCCCTTTTTCTCGTCTTTATCTACAATTTCAATAATTCTATCCCGAACCCATTCATTAAACATATCATTGTATTATCTTTAAATGTCCAGATCGTATGAGATTTTTGGTAGTTGACATTAGCCGTTTAGTGGCTAATTCCTTATTTGTTTCTAATTCTGGATTTTACATGGCAAACATACTTCATATCTTTTGTCTTCGTTTCTTTTAATAGTTTTACGGAAAAAATCTACCGTTTCTTCATCGGTTACCTGCCTTGACTTTACTTCTGCAGGGCATCTTATACCGATGACATCTAGG
Source organism: Stegodyphus dumicola (assembly GCF_044657685.1). NCBI lineage: Eukaryota > Metazoa > Arthropoda > Arachnida > Araneae > Eresidae > Stegodyphus > Stegodyphus dumicola. Next base: position 139,337,452 of record NC_140776.1, read on the forward strand.
CTCCATAATTCCGTCAAATCTAAATTATTAGCATATACAATACCCTCCAAAGATTTTGAGTAGTTTCTTTCTTTACCTTGAAGCGTCCATCCAAGTTTTGTTTCAATAGCTACCAAATTATTATCAATGGGCTCAATTCTCCCAGTCAATAATGCGCCAAGATAATCAGCTCCTATTAATAAATCTATTTCAGGCACATATTCTCCTGTATCACTTAAGCGTATATTTTTCCTTTTCAAAATTGGATAAATATCAGGATCCTCTACACGTGGAATCGCACCACGTGTATCTTCTTTTCGTCCAAAACTGAAATAGTGTACTTGAAATTTGAACACAAGCTTTGTAATGTAATATTGTAGACATTATGTGACTCTTGTTTAGTTTCACTGCCCCCAAAATGTCCATGACTCATCATTTCTTGATCTACAGGCTTCAATCCTAATTTCTCCGCAATATCTTTCCGTATGAAAAATCTCTAAGCACCAGTATCAAATAATCCACGAACGATTCCGGACTTGTCACCATTGATGATTTTCACCTATACAGTTAACAATAACGTTGGAGATTTTTCTGGTGACAAAAGAACCTGTGCATCCGATTCAGATTGTTTGTCTTGTTTTGATTGATTTATATTTGGACACATAATGCTATGGTGATTTTTCTTGCATATAATACACTTATAAGCTTTGCAGATCTTAGAATTGTGTCCTGGTTTCAAACAGACGAAACAAGCTCTCCTTTTCTTCAATGTTTCCCTTTTCGCCTCCAATGACATCTAGGCAGCCTTAAAACATTCTGAGGTATTATGAAACGACTTATTACAAAATAAACAATGTTTGTCATTTTTCTCAGCTCTTTGCTTTTCATTAGATACAATACAAGCTGCAGTAGGAATTTTTTCTTTCGTTTTCAATTTTTCAAATTGATCATTCGCAAACCCTGATCGAGCAAGCTGCTCTTCACTTTCGACTTCCAAACGAAGAAATTCTAATAAATTTCCTAACATGTTCATCTTGTCTTTATTTTCTACACGGTTATATGTGCGTTCCCACTCCTTGATAAGAACTTCTGGCAGAGCTGATTCTACTAAAGATATAACATTGCTTCATATTTTTCAGACGTTACCCCTAAAGTCTCTAATGCTCGCAGCTGAGTCTCCAATTTATCATAGAGAATCCGCAAAGTAAAATTTTTGCCACTTTTCGCTTGCTTTAAAACTAGATTTAAAAGTTCACGAACATAAATTTGAATTAATAGTTCATCTTTAGCAAAACGAGATTTCAGCTGTTCAATAGGATTATAATAGTTTTCGGCAAATGGTGGAAAACTTGCAACTAAATCTCTAGCCGATGAACCTTCTTCAGTTCCTTATAAAAGATACTGAAATTTATCATCTGCATCAATGCTATCATCATCATGAATCTTTTTAAATTGTCCCTAGAATCCTAGCCAGTTTTTAATATTACGATCAAAACGTTTCAATTCTAACTTAGGAAGACGGAAATTTCGCTTGGTTTCATTTACTACACTGGAAATATCGCCCTTTCTTTCAGTGGTTGGTAACATAAAATCCACTTTCGTTTTCATAGCAACCCACTGATTTCACACACACACACACACACAGATCGTATTTTATTCTCGAGTGTCAAGATGATAGCTTTCCGTTAAATCCATATCATTAGAAAATTCATCTTCATTAAAATTTTCCATTTCTGGCCATTTTACTTTAACTTTTTCATCTAACTGAAATAATCTGTCAGCTTTATCGCTAAATATATTAAATACAGATATAAAATCAATCTTACTTACTGCTTCATCTTTTAGAACAGTGTCCACTTCTGTCATTCTTTGAAAGAAATATCGTTGTGAAATATCGCAGTAATTGTGTTCTTTCCCGTTTTAAATTATCCATAGTCCTGTTCCACGGACGCCAATATTTTAAAGGCTTCGAAAATAACTATGGATTTAATATGAAAAAACACTTTAATTGCAGATATTTCCAAAAAATTTAGAAGCAGTTATTTATACAGAAACGATAGAACTTATTTTCAAAACATAAAACTTAAACAGAGTTGAGTTGTAGCTGGTATTACTCAAACAAATAGTGATCCAAGATCATCCAATTAAAATGGTACACTTCTGAATGCAAAGCAGTTGTTTTTGTCTTTTGACGTCAATAATTTGTCACAATCCTTTAAAAACAAGAAGGAAATTGGTTGTTTTTTTATTGTAAAGAAGAAAGGCATTTCAAATTTGAAATGCCCGGAAGCTTTGCCCCAGAAATTCTGCAACAGTTGAAGCTTTTTGATCAAGAACAGAATATTTTTCTGGCCATTGTATTTGTGGCAACCAGAATGAATTTGTCTGTTACGAGGATCACGTGCGCAGATGCATTATTTTGCGTAATGCATCTGTTTAAAAAGTAGTGCATTCTTTCCTGTTTTAAAAATAGTTGCATTTAAAAATTTGTAGAATAGCAAATGGCGAAGTGTCGTCTGAATTTTGTGAACTTTGTAATATTTTCTTAAGCAACAGTATCTATTGGCATTAATAATTTAGTGTAATTGTCCTAGAATATACAAAGCTTATCTTTGAAGCGGTATTTCTAAATTGTAGCGCAACACCTTTTAACGGCGTTTTTCGTGTTCCACATGCACATATTGCATCACTCTCCCCTCTCGGCTTTCGAGCAATATTTATTACATTATAACGATCCTCAGGTTTGAAGAAACGTAAGGTTTAAATTAGAGGGCTTTCCGTTCTCATGGGAACAACTCCTTAAGTCCACTGAATGACCAGAAAGTAATCAACAAAGGAAACGAAACGTTCCTTGCGACGAAAACGTAAAAGGAAAGGAAGAGGCTTTAATCTAGAAAAATGCCGTAGGAGATGTCGCACCAAGCGACTGTCTGAGCCGCAATAAGCGGAAGATTTGTCTATTATTGCTGTACTGTAATGATGTTTTACTTATATCTAACCCAGAAATCTTTGTTAAATTTTAAAATGAATATTTAAAAGACCATTGGTCTGATTACTTTCCATCTCGGAAATTCACTTACGGTACAGAATATAGCGTCGAGATTGCATCAGCATTTCCACACGAAGATCCTTTGCGGATGAGGATATCGGAAATCCAGAAATTTTCCAACGGGCCGATGGGCACAGCGCTGCTTCGTCACTTAATGTCGATAGTTTAAAAACTTAGGAAACATAACTCATAATAACCGTAGTATTCATGCTGCAATAAACCATACACTCACTGGAAGAAAAAGATTTAACGATGTTCCCCCCCAAAAGGATAAATTAATGGCCAACGTACGAGATTCATCGTATAAATTTTCTTCGTGTATACTTCCAAGTTCTTTTAACCCCTCCACAGTTTTATAACTACTGGATCCAATTATTTATTTCTTAGTATAAAAGTCAGGTATTTTCATGAGCGCCCACGCCATCGACTTCATAATGATGCTCGTCATAAATATCTCGGCACTTTTATGCAAGTCGCCGAGTGTTCGTTGAAATGGAAACCTTCATACGGGCGTCCCGGCTTCTTGATGAAGGTTGCATTCAAGATATGAACTGTATAGGATTACCGGGTACTGTTGTATTTTGGAAAAAAATGCCGCACTTTTTTGTGCAATTTGGCAGTCAGACCAGCCTAATCTGCTCCTACATTGAGGTAATGAATCTCCAATCTGGTTACTTGGGCTTCAGAATTTTTTGAAATCAAGTAGCCAATTCGATAAGACATAGCCGATGTGTAAGAAGAATTTGCTGTAATAGACATGATATTTCAAAGCAATAGCTATTAATTCTTTTTTTTTAATGAATCTTAATTTTTTTAGACTTATTTAAATAGGTAGAACAGAAGTATGTAGAATTTTGAAGCATACACAACAGAAGTTTTGTCAATGAATGTAGGTGACATTTTGGCCTTCATATCGAGAATAAAATCCTATTTAAACTGTCAAGTCCTGGTAAAGTCCTCTCTCCAATACTTTAAATGATTCTTTGCAATTAGTAGTCCATATGGCTTTGCTTCCTATAGCCGATGTAGTAATCATGCGATTTTAGAAGAGCGTTTAACAGACCTTCCGTAATAAGGGTATGTAATCGAGAAAACTTTATATTTGAAAATAATCTTGAGAGCACAGATAGATACAGGTATAAGCTAGGTAGGTCAGCACCTCTGCAGTACCATAGGTGATTGAGTACTGCTGAAACTAGCAAACTGTTACGTTTCCACTCTAATTTTGAAGGAGAACACAACGGAAGCGATCTAACTATTTCCCTCCATTCTTTCCCTACCAATAACCTCTCGAAAGGATTTTCGGTTCGCCGTATATTTTGAGTGCCCCCTTGCCGCACAGAAACTACAAGCTTACGGACATCTATACCTTCCCGAGATTCAAACCCAGACCATCGGTGTGGCAGTCAGCCTCACTAATCCCAATACCATCTGGACAGCACTTAAAGGTCATTTGCTTATAAATGCTTTCATCTATTTCATCATCTGAACATCTTACGTACATAATTGAACATAAATCGCAATTTACATTGATGTACACTGCGAAAAAAAAACAAGCCAGTTCTATATCTCCCGTTCTACTGAGCAGATTGAGGAAATTGAACTTGCGTTTTACATGTCTCGAAAGCGGGACTTAGGCTATGCATTATATATATATATATATATATTCTACGCTGACGACACACATTTAGGTGACTAAGTATTTAGTTATTGATGGAGATACAGTGATGACTATTTACAAATAGAAAAAAAGAGTTATAATTGAGAAGTTAACAGCTTCGTAGTCTATTATTACGTCTTAGTCGAAAACATGACTGTTCTTCTTTCGCTTACATCGTCCATCATTCGTCCCACTGCGATACCGTTTGTTGTGTTGCGTTCTCGTACTCCTGCTACTCACACACACACATATATATAGCATTGTTATAATATAGGTATTTTGACACAAAGTCGGACTTTTTCTGAAGTACCTAAGGTTCTTTCCATACCTAAGGAATAGGCAGGACAGACGATCTGATGGATATGCTCACTCACCCAGAGATTTTTCACCGTTTTCATTCGACGAAGTGTGGCATTATTTTCTTAATGCTTCATCAACACCACCACGAAACAAGAGAATATGGCGTCAATGATCTCTTTACAGCAGTTAATTCCTTTTTTACCAACGTTTGAGTCACTATATGATCTAAGAGGCGGATTAACCACTAAGCAAAATATGCACGTGCTGAGGGCATCAAGAAAAGAGGTACACCTAAAAAAGATACTTAGAGACCTTAGAAAAAGGGGCAGCACAAAAATTTATCATTTCCAATTTCACCATAAAATATATGGCGAAATTAAGAACGAGTAGAAGGAATGTGGGAGAAAACTGTCGTAATTATATGTGAAGACACCAAAATCTTTGAATTGCTTAAGTCCTCTAAAAGTCTTAATTCAGCCCTTCATGACCCGCAAAAACAAGAATAAAATATTTACTTATTCAGTGGCTTTCTATAAACATGTTCTGAACATGGAAATCGAAACACAGTGATTCATTCGATTCTGCGGCGATATCTTGTATAATGATAATGATTTTTAAATTTGGGTTACGTGTAACCCAAAGTATACGAGTAAGTACCCATAAAGATAGGTTAAAATGAAACATACCTTGAATGACTATTATTTAATCTGTTGTTATCCAGTTTAGCAAACATACTTTTGCATAAAACATTAAGCGCCGTTTATATCTAAATGCATAGAATATATATATACTTTGTCAACCTTGGGTATTCAAATGAATGCAAACCAATTATAGTTTTACGAATTTTGCACACAGACAGATGATTTTTGCGCAGTTATATGTGAAATTGTTGTATTTTTTCTTTGTAATGTAACATGGAAAATCCAGAGAAAGGATTCTCTGCCGGAAAAACAAGAATACAGATGCAACTCTATTTAACATTGAGTAAATGGCTATCTCGCTAATTTGGTGATATATCGCCAAGCTGGCAAATTGTTTTTGTTTACTAATTTTTTCACCAGATTTGGCGCGAAAACGCCAAACTTGGCGACCGTATGACGTATGGTCCGGTTCCTGTATCTACGTAACTGGTCGCTATATTAGATGTAACCGCAATTCGGCCCTCATATGCCTATCTTCCGGGTTAGCTTTGCTCTTTAGATGCCCTTTGCATTGATTGTGTTTAACGTTCTTAGTAGTTTGAAGTGAAACTACTGATCGTACTCTTTGTTACTGTGAACACCTGTACGAGTATTTCAGTGGAAAGTTCCATGACTCTGAAGTGTTCCTTTTGAATCTGTACGCATGCAATAGTCTAAAAAACAGATAGAAATATAATATTATGCTTTAAAAATTTATTTCATAACTATAGAGTACATTTATATGTTAATAAAAAATAATAATTAAGTCCTTTTATATGTTCAGGCTCAATATGTTAAACAAAAGGAGACTTTTTGCTGTATTTCTGTTTTACCTAACCATGTTATTTTAGGAATGACTACTGGTCCATCTCAGGCTCCATACCCGGTAGCTGAATGGACTGGCTGCATGAAAATTTCTTTAGATACGGATATTTTCCCATAGAAAGGCCAGTACGAAGGAATTCTTCGTATAAGTGTATAGCCCTACTGTAGTTTTGCGTAATAAAAATAATTTAAGTATATTTCGATAAAACACTTTCAAAAACCTTTAAATGCTAATGTTATTCGTACTTAACTATTTTAGATTCGGTACATCATAAGCTATTAAGTTGCTTCATTTAATTATGGCAAAGCATGCGAGGGTTCTCTCCAAACAAAGAATGCTTTCGTGGAAAATCTCACATTGGTCATAGTCACGTCATACACAAAGCATAAAGAAAACCACGAAAACTCCATGCAATCATTCTTTTCACAGATAAACTGTTAAATACTCTTCAAAATTCAGGTAATTTATCATTTTTTTCATGGACTAAACGATGTACGAGTATATTACTTTACAACTCTATATCTCTTTACTGTTTTAAATTATCCAATTATTTACTTTTTCTAGTTTGATTTAATTTTCCATTCAAATTTTACTTATGCATAATTTTCTTTAAATATTTATTAAACACGACCGGATGCAGGTTTATGCTTTTATTTATTCTCAGTGCCATACATTTATCACCGAACAAAAACAGAGAGAATTTTCTTCTCCATTTAGATTACCGTTATCAGCAGCACTTACCCTCAGCATTCGGTTTCGCTAGATCTGGCAGTTTGCCATTATACTTAAGATAATATGTCTGATATTGAATTTAAAACCTCGTCCTCCCTTCAATTTGTCTGTTACCTGTGCTGAAGATTACCAGCCTTTTGTATTGCTTAATTACTTTGATGAACAACATACTTTCTCCGACAGCAAAAGTGAGACATTAACTTTTTACCTTGCTTGGTTTATTTTCTTTTGTGAATTTACAATCTCTGACAGCATAAGCAAAACTCATTATTTTATTTTAATGTGCGGTTAGTGCCAGAAGATATATCTGAAACAAAATGGATAGCGTCATCATCGCAGGTGGTGGTCCAGTTGGGTCTTTCATGGCTGTACTTTGTTCACTCTTAGATCTAAGAGTAACTGTTTATGAAAAACGCGAACAATTTACCCGAAATATAAATCTCAAAATAGAGAGTGGTTTTTTTAATGAAGTACAAAAGGCAGTTTTCCGTTTAGGTATAGAAAATGAATTCTTTGCAAAACTGAATAAGCAATTGCAAAACCAAGGGTATAAGATTCTTATAAAAGATTTAGAAACAAGATGTGCAGAAGAAGCTAAATCGCTTGGAGCTGAATACATAAGATATGAAGTGAACAGTTTTCAAGAATTATACGAAAAGCACAGAACTTCAAACCCAATAATATTAGATTGCACTGGAAGGAACAGCAAACTAAGAATCAATGCATTTGGACTTGACGAACATAACATAGTTAGCACTCCCCTTCAGCATGCTATGTATATCAATTTCAAAGCCAAAATGGCTAATGGTATATCTCTGTATCAAGCTATGAAATATATCAGTAGTGTAAAACTCACTGAGGTGGTAGTAAGCAAAAACCAAGGAAATAGTGGACTTACAGATGTAACATTACCAGTTTTTATAAATGAAGAACTAGCTCGTGATTTTGATAGAGACTATCCAAACATAAAAAGAGAACCTTTGAATCCCTTTAATTGTGCGAGACCAGTGCCTGATAGCATTTTCTTTCCAATAGCTTCTTTGTTGGGAAATCTTATATTAGATGGCTGTATTATTGATTTAAACAGCGTCAGAGTGAAAAAAATAGAGATTAGCTGTGGTTATGCTAAAAAGAGGAGCAATAATAATTTCATATGCCTTGGAGATTCAGCCATACATTTAGCGTTTTTCAAGTCTTTAAATTTAGGTTTAAAACATGCTTTAGAACTTTTCATAAAACTTTCAATGTTACCTAAAGAAAATAAAAATTGCAGTTTTAAATGTGATGATGTAAAACGTGTGGACATACTTAAGCAATTCAAAGAAAATAATCCACATCTCAACCCGGAAAAGGTTTACCCTACAGCAGCAAGAAATGTATTTTTAGTCGTGACGAGGGTAATTTGGTATGGGTGTTTTAGTTACTGTTCGACAAATCAGAAAACTGAGAGACTAACAAATCAGTTAGGTATAAAAGAAAATCGGATTAATGGTATACTTCAAGAACTTAACCATAATTTAACCAAATGGGATTACTTATTAGCAGACTTTGAAGCAAAAAGAGATGAAGACATTCAATATGAGGTAACCAGTAATAAAACAAAAAGTATGTTATTTGACTATGCTTCACTCGTTATAGATATAAATGGCAAATCTTTTATTAAAATTAGCGAACTGGCTCGTATGGCTACTGGTAAATTTCCGCTGCTTCAGAGAGATTTTAAATTCCTTTTTAGGTACTTCCAAGCTAGGAGAGAAGCTATAACAGTTAATAACGGTTCTTTTATCACTGCTATATCCTATCTGCTGGATCAGTTTCAAGGTTGCAGTCAATTAAAAGAACTGTGTGCAGCAGAAATTTCCAATGAACAGAAGAGACTGAAAATTAATGACATGATACGTAAGAAGTTTGCAACAATGAAGATCATATGGGAAAGCAAGCAGGATGAAGATAATGCTGATCTTAATTCCTATTTTATTTCAATTCTTATAAGAAATGAATTTGTTCAAACCCTTAATTTAACAGACAGCTCTAATGAAACCAATTCGACGTTGGACGATTTTGTTGGATCTTCCCATAAAGATCCTTTTAAAGTGATATCGTTATGCGCCAAAGATACACTCGAGAAAGGTACTTCTAAAATAAAAAAGGAAGTTCTATCAAATGTACCATTTCAAACAGACATTTCTAATGAATCCAGTTCCATTTTGGACGACTTGGTTGGACCTTTTGATTTAATGTCATTCGGTGCATTAGCTGTCAAAGATACAGTTATCAAAAGTACTTCTAAAGTAACAAAGGAAATTCTTACAAAAGTGCCAATGCCAACTCATAATCAGACAGACTTTTATAAAGGATCCTGTTTGAATGAGGATAATTTTTCCGGATCTACCAATCAAGATCCGTTTAGTTTAATAACTGCAGGTGCATTAGGTGTCACAAATACAGTTATCAAAGGTACTTCTAATTTAGTAACAACTGGGGCATCAGGTGTCGCTAATGCATTCATGCAAAGCTCTTCTAAAATAACAAAAGAAACTGTGACAAAAGCACCACAAAGAGATAATTCTAATCAATGTGTCTCGAATATGGGCTATTCTGCTGAATCTCCGCGCTCAGATCCTTTTAATGTAATAGCAGAAGGCGCATCAGGTGTCAAGAATACAATCGGTAAAAGTGCATCTAAACTACAAAAAGGAATTTTGACAAAAGTACCTATACCAGGGATGAATAAAAAATTTAACATCTTTTAGAAGTACAGATAGATCAGTTTACCAGCATTTCTAAACTGTATATAATGAAATCATTTGAGGATTTAAAGGCAATTCTTGAAATCGAAATTTTGAATCAAACTGCTTTTACATTTTATTATAATTAAAAATCTAGAAGATCCAGAAATAATGTATCGAGTATAAAAAGTAATATTTATTTCTAAAATATTTTGACATATTCAACATGCAATGAAGTCCAGTATACAGAATTGCGTTGAGAAACATTTAACAGAATTCTATGAATCGCCAAAACTAACAGAATGAAAAAGAACGGCTCTAGTGTAGAATTGGGTGCCCCTTCGATTAGCAAGAAATTTTATTCAGTTTTGGTGATGAAACCCCATTTCTGGTTACCGCGAGAGTTTAAACTTTGTTTCAGCTTCTTGATTTTTTTTAAGTGAAAATAAATCGATGTGTACATGGACAAAGTTAAGGCAGTGCGCAATGCCTAGTTTGTACAATTCCCTGATTCTTCTTAAATGAAACACCGAGTTTGTGCAATTATTTGACTTTTTATTTTGGTTTTGTGTAGCAGCCATCTTGAAATTATGCCTTCCTGACGTCAAAAAAGAATCGCCAAAAAAAAAACAAGGGGCACCCAATTGTAAACTTTTACCAAAAGAACTTACATGCAACTTTAATTAATGTTGTATTCTGAAGCTATTCTACACACAAAAGATTAATATTGTATTTTGTAGCTATTCGGCACATTTAAAATAGTATTTACAAAAAAGTGAAAATTCACTAACCTTAGATTTGCTTACATCAATAAGTACTTTTCTGAAAATTAATGCAAAGGTATGTATCTTTTACATTTTCCGAGTAAAAATCAATCTAAACAGAAATAATACAATTTTTTCCCCGAATATTAATTCTTAATAGGATATAAGAAGCTGTGTTAATAATACGGTACTGCCACAACATTTTTGTCTAATAATATACTCATTTACAAAAGACAGCAAATAATTTCATATACATAGTTAACAGTCAAATAATTTTTCCTTGTTAATTCTATTTTTACTAAAAAATATCTGTTGAATTTGCCACTTAAAAATACAAAAATTTATATATTTTTCAAATATTGATAGGAAACAGTCATAGAATTGCACTGTGATCCCACTGCATCACAGAATTAGTTACTTAGATTATTTTAATATCTAGATAGGAGCTTTAATATTAATTTAAACTACTACATGAATTAAAATTTTTTTTCAATAATTTAATATTTAGAAACCAACTAAATGCTTCAAGAAAACATTTAGCTTAAGATAATTTTAAATTTTATTTTCAAAATCAATATTTTTTTCCAAATGGAATCTGTAAAATATTTAATATATTATGAAAGAAGAAATTTTCATTTAAATAAATATATATATGTATAGTACTGCCTATTTAAATTTTAATTTTTTGTTATGTTATGGTATATAATTTATGTTAAATTTTTATTACATACATTTTTTGTTTTCACTAATGTTGATATTTATATTTTAGGACATATTGCATAAAATTTGATGAATTATTCTCTTCATTTTTAATCATGAGTTCAATTGCTCGTGCTTGGTCAAAAGCAAACCAATAGTTTTCGATCCAGTCTTCTCTAAGCCATCTGAAAAATAAATAAGATAAAAAAGGATGAATGTGAAGCTTTCAGTTGTAAAATCTTGAATTTTTAATTACATAACTGAAATAAAAAATTTTTGTGGAGGAGAAAATTAGGTTATATTTTCTATATCTCAAAATTATTCTAATGAAACAACAGCTTAATATTTATTTTTATAATAAGCGGGAAGAGTCTAATTTACTTACTCGAATTACTATCAAATTTCTTTGCTAATGAAATATAACTTTAAAATGAAATTTGGGAAAAGAAATTTATCTCAATAAAACAGAACTGTAATAAAAAAAGGCAACAATCACTTTTAACCATACTTTTTCTTCAAATATAAAACTATGTTTAAAAAGAATATACGTATCCTATTTTCCTAACATGTTTATGCCTATTGAAATGTAATTAATTTTTATCTTTTTTTAAGTAGGTTTTACAAAATGCTTTATGTTGTGTCCATTTCCAAGATCAGGATTTGTTAAACTATAATGCATGATGAAAATCTGCAAATTAGGTGTCTTTAATATATTATATTAATAAATCTGAATGTATATAATACATTACCATCCCCAAAGTGATAAATATTAGGGTTTTAAACTGTATAATTTTTGAGAAATTAACTTTCTTACTTTCTTTATAATATTCAGTAAATAATTTATGTGATGTTAAAAGATTTCAAACACCAGTTATAGTATTAGAAAGATTATTAGATAATATATCTATATAATACATCACTAGCCTGTGTTTACATAAAAACAAACAATTTAAACTACATATAAGAATCACTAGTTGTCTGTCTTGATGATTTTTTTAAATGCCTGGATATTTGTTACAATGATATGATGCTATGTAATAAAAATTAGATTTAAAGCAGAAATGTGAAATTAGATTACTGAATTTATTAGAAAAGTCAGACATTTTCTGTGGGAAAATAACAATAGATGAAATTATTGCATTAAATAGATTTTATTTTTTTATAAAAACAGATACAGATTTTTCATTTCTACAAGAAAGCTTCTAGGTTATTTTTTTATACTGGATGGCTTCATACTGTGATATAATAAACAAAAGGCTCATATTGTACAATATTCAAGTATTTTATCACATGTTAAAATTGTTCCATTTGTTAAAACAAAATTTATAATGACAACATTCTTAGTTATTAGATGAGAAATGAAAACTGATTACTAAGAGATGAATAGATAATTTATTACAGCAAAGTATTTTACAGATTACCTGTCTAAAAAAAGACACTTTCATGAAATATCAGAAGGAACGTAGTTTACACTTGTATTATACAAGATACATTAAAAAAAAAAAAAAAAAAAAGGGGAAAAAAAAAAAAAAGAGTCAATGCAGATGTGTTTTGCTAACAAGAGCTAAATCCATAATTACAATTCAGTAATCTTTTCAACCTGGTTGTTAATACACCAAGCTTTTATGATAGTAATATGATTGTCTGTATTGTGTGTATATATAAATGAATTTTTATTTTTGACCAATTACTATGATTCTTTTTGTATATATATGTGTGTGTGTAGTGGGATGAAAAGGGAATAGCTGCAATGTTTTGGTGATGATTCTTTGCATTGTAATAAATGGAGAGGCTTTACTTTGTAGTTAGAAAGATGACATGTGAAGACAGACATGGCCATAATTTTAACACATAATTTTATTTCTCAACAACTAATTTTTAAGACACATATTATTCTTTACAGATCATTACGGATGTTTTGGTGAATGGAATATGCCGTGAAAGATTTATGTATAAGGTACACAAGCTATAGTTTATGGGCGCCGCTTTGCTCAAAAAAAGCTCTAGCCGAAAATCATATTTGGCACTGATATATAATATCTGGATTTATAAAGGGAACCTTATCTCAAACAGTTTAGGGCCTTATCAAGTCTAAATCCGGCCCTGGCAATATGCACCCCACAATTATATATATATCTCTCTCATTTCTTTAGACAGTACACAACAAAGACAACTGACATGTCTAAGTACAGCAGCAAAGAAAGTAAAAAAAAAAAAAAAAAAAAAAAAAAAAGGTAAGCAATTAGTAACAGCCATATTTATAAACTTGGTTCTTTTGTTTAAATTTTGAACTGGAATTAGATAAAAATTATCTGGATTGCCAGTCTTACAAAATGGCATCATGAGGATTAATTTTCAGATGATGCACTTTAAATTCATATATTAATACTTTTAAGAGAGGATAGGGACATAGCCAAATTAAAATGAGGAATTACAAAAACTATTGCTAATTTAAAATTAGTAGTTTTATGTCATATTTTATATCTCATATATACATATATATCTATTCACTATATTTTGTTTTTACTTTTGGTTTTGAATAATACTTTACCCATGGCTATACTGATGATGAAACATGAGTTGGGTAATTGAAGAGTTAGGTTTGGAGGCAACTTTTTCTTGAAAAGATCTGTCTCTTGCCTGTTCAACAATTATTCACTTCATGCAAATTAATTTAGTTTTAAAATTCTTTAAATTTTTAGGATTAATTTTTTGGATTATTAAATATTTTTTCATGGTTTTATATACTTGCACTTAATTTACATATGCTCTCTGAATTTAAATGATATTGCAAATTAGTTCACAGCAATAATTAATCTTTTGTTTATATACAATTAAATTTTCATAATTTAAAATTTAAATTAGCTTTATATGAATGAGAGAATATTTGTTAAATTCAAATTTATAATAAATACACAATATATCGTTTTTATATATATGTTTGTGTGTGTACAACAGCAATGCGAATAGGCGTGCTGGGTTTGAAAGACCCAATCCGATCAAAACGAAACTTTGAATCAAATTTCTGACGAAAAATCTCGGAAACATAAAGAGGATGGCCTCGGAAGAGAATTTACTAAACCACAACCACTTGAGAAAAATAGGGGTGTTTTCAGAAAGGTTTCTTTAATCGGGCGGGCTCGTGGTTTAAATTATTATGATTACTTAGTGTCCTCAATCATTAACTTTTTCATTTAGTGATAATATAAATTTCTACACGAGTATTACATATTGGCATATTATAATTATTATTTGAAATTAAAAAAAAAAAAAAAAAAAAAAAAAAAAAAAAAAGGAAAAAAGAAGAAAAGCTTCTTTGCTGAATTTTTTTAGGGTAATGAAAAACGAACATATGCTGGAGGCCGAAGTAATCGAGAATAGTAGTGGTGGTGATCATAATAGTTTCTTACTGGTAGTAGATAGCTGTGTTTCAGTGTTGGGTAATGGCATATCTAGTTTCAGTCTGATGATAACAATAAAATAATGAGGAGAGTTTATGAGTGTTCTCAAAATTTAAGTATAGATGATAATGACATCATGATAATGGCAAAACCAAAAACCTTGCAAAAAGCTCACACTTACATAAGAGCTGTCCAAAAATTATGAGTTTCCATTAAGTTGCATTTCAGGCAAAAAGCTCTCCAGAAGATTTCAGTATGCATGGTTCAGAAAGTAATGCCAGCCGGCATACTCTAAAGTAGAAGATGAAGCATACTGCAAAAATTGTATATTTTTTTGCTATACATTATGTTCGATATGTATTTCCATGGCTGTTTAATACAAGGATTTAAAAAATGGAAATGTGCTTTTCAAGATTTCAATAGCCATAACCCTTAGATTTCATAAAAACTCATTTTCACCAACTTAAGACAACTACACAACAAAGATATGCAGAATGTTCTATTGGATCAAAACAAATTGAGAGAATCAAAAGTGACTGAAGCCCATATTAAAAACCATAATACTATGTGGAAAACAAGGTTTGACATTATGCAGGCATAAGGATCAGGGCCAAATGATTTAAGTAACTTATTCCCTAAAAGTGAAGGAAATTTTAGGTCTATCTTCAAATTTCTATTCATTCTAGAGATAAATATTTGGAAGATCATCAATGAACTGCTAAGAAAATGCACTATATACAAGTTTTATGATCTAAAATAAAATACTTGAAATCTACAATTCTCTGATACAATACATACACAACAAGTAAAAAAATTAAAATATTACTCAGTCTTGACTGATGACAGAACTGATGTTATGACTATCGAGCAAACGTCTTTCTGCTTTAGGTATTTCGACTAGTAGCACATGAAGATTAGCAAGCCCTTTTTACATTACATTCATCTTACTTCTACAACTGCACGAAGTATTTAATAGGCAATTCTGAAATCTTTGAAAGATCTAGGTCTGGACATCAAATATCTTAAAAGACGAGGTTATGACTGCACTCGTGTTATGAGCTTAACCCTTTGACGGGCGGGCATCCCACTTTTTTTCTCAGTTTTTATCTCCCAGATGAAAGCTGCAAAATTCCATTTAAAATACATCTTTTAGTTCTCTAAATGTATAACAGATGGCAGCACAAGTATTCATTCATTGAAATAATGTAAAATAAAATTTCTTTGCAGGTCTAATTTTGATGCAGTTTTTTTCCTGAATTTCTAATGCAATTTAAATCGTCCAAACAACAACTTTTGGTGTTAGAATGAATATTTTTATGTGAAAGTTTCCTTTTCTAATAAAAATTATTATTTGAATTCACATATATTAATTAAGAATGGATGAAATAAAAAAGTGGGGCAGATACATCCCACTGTGCATGCAGGAATTGCTGCTACTAGATGGGTAGCACTGTTCAAATATTTTTAAGTTCAAGCAAAGAATATGTAGATGTTCTTTGGTTCAAGTATTATGTTCATTTTATATGTTGATAATGCAAATTTATATTTTTTAATAAATTGCAATAATGTTGGAACTTGAAAAATAGTTAGTATTTTTCTGAAAGAAATGAAAATATAATTTTGTAACATGAAATGTCATTGAATACTGAATGGAATTGTCAGTGTGGTTCACCAATAGAAAAGTATCCTAAGCAGAGGAAAGAGAGGTGAAATGTAAATAAACATGACGTCCTTCTAAATATCTTCCTTCTCAAACCTTTAGCAAATAAAGTACTGGAGAGAAAATCTTCTCTGTTTCAAATCTATTATGAAAACATAAAAAAAATATCTAAAAAGTCATACAGAGAGCGGTTTTTTAAAAAATTATGCAATTTTTTTGAAAAAATATTTTTTATTTTGCGAATATGATCAATATTTTCTAGATAATTATTCAAAAACGTTTTTTATGTCTTGCATTTTCATTTTGTTGCTAAAACTAGCACTTTAGATAAGCATGTTAGGAGAATTTACATTCAGGCAAAGATGCCCATTTTAATGCTCTAGATGCACGGCGGGACAAACGGTATCCCACCACATCATGAATTACCTTAACAGTTTACCTGCTTTTTTTGCATGAAATAACATCCTATTAGAAGTTAACTATCTATGTGTAAAGTTATTTTTTCAAAATAAATTTATTTTATGCACCGAACCTTAAAGGGTTAAATGGATGCAAGCACATACTGCTGACACCAACCTAAGACACATCAACCTAAGTCATTTATGCATACTGTATGTCACACTGTTTAAATTCTGCAATCTTGGATTATTACCAAGTGATCAAAAATTATTTTGGAATAACTGAAGAAACAAATGCATTTCTTCACACAATAAAGAGACAAGAAGTTTTATCAAAGAAGAATTCTGCCCCAAATTAAAAAAAAAAAAAAAAAAAAAAAAAAAAAAACTTTTTTACATGTATTCTGCCCTATAAGATGGGTGGAGTGGCATGACTCTATAACGATTTTCATTTAACTTCTGGATGCTGTATGTGAAAGTTTGGATGGAATTTGCCATTGGACTGACAGTGATGTGTTGATTGGTTCCACTAAATTAAATGAACTCCATTCTGTGAAATTTATGGTTTACATTTCTGCAAGCAAATTTGTATTTAGCATCAACATTTTATTAAGTAGATACCTACAAAACACATGGTTTGGATTTGGCCGTTGCAGTAAAGCATGCCCAGATGCTTCACGATCAAGTTTTGCGCATGAGAAAAAAATGCAGACAGTCATTATGAAACTCTGTTTTCTAAAGAAAGAACCAGTATAGTCAGAAACATAAGGTGCCAGTCATTACTTTGGAGAACAATAAACAATAAGTCGTTCAGTCCAATAATCCCCAGTTGTATTATCTGACCTATATATTACTGATCCCAAATTGTACTATCATATTTCTATCTTTCTCCCATTTTTTAATGTCATGATTACAGAAATTTAGAATAGGTTTTTAGTTCATAAATATAATCTATCATCCTTTTTCTGTTTCATATCGTGCTCAAGAAACATCAGCGATTTCGATACATTGATCAAATTCTATAAGGATGATCTTAAAACTGGTTTTTCATAAGCATGAACCAAGTACATACCTGAATATTTACCATAGAAAAAAAACAAATGAGGGTACTTTTCCGTTTTGCCGGCTCAAGCGATAAAAATCGCCAATAATGGTACAGCTGATACCAAACGGAATATCCTCCTATGTTAACCTTTTACACCTCATTTTCAAAACAAGTAGCAGCCATTTCTTATCAGATTGTTTGTTTCTTTCAATACTGACATACAATTACATAGAATTTTTACCAGATAGTTCAATTTTATGCCCTAAGGCCATTCACGGTAATTAAGTCAATTAGGATGCAATCACAACACTCACTCGAAGGCAAAAATATAGAAAAGGCAAAGTCAAGGGTTAAAATTATCAATCCTAATGAGAATGCACTGGGGTTTTACATAATTTCTGAGTAAGCTATTCATATGAATTGAAATAATTCTTGCATTTAAACTTGTATTCCAAATTAAGATTTAACTTGAAATTAATGTAGATAATTACTGAGAGAATTAGACTTTTGTAGCGTAGTTTACATGAGATGAGATCACTTGAGGTCACATGATATGAACTGGAGAATCAGGATGTTGAACCATTAAAGCATAGCAAATTATTCAATTAATGTCTTTTTACAAATTTTTTGTCTTTATTTATTGGCTTTTTACAAAAATTTAAACGATATTTATATGTTTATGCCTTCAAAATAAAAAATTCTTAGAACTAACATTTATTAAAATTTTTTATGTGTATACTGTATGTTGTTGCCAATAAAGTCTCCTTAGCGAGATTTGCGCCGGCGAAACAAAAAAGTACCCAAATGAGTTACTTTCTAGATGCCAAATCATAAGTTATCCAAATGTTAAATAGATGTGAAAAAAAAGATGTTTCCTAACATATATGAGCTTTTTAGAATAGTTACAGTAATACTAGAGACAACAGCCATTCCAGAGAGAAACTACAGTACCTTAAGAGGATTGCACACATGTTTGAGGTACGCAACATAAGAATATAAATTTATTGCTTTTGCACTTAAAATATATATTATAATATACACGTAAATGTCAATCAAGTGCTCAATATGTTAGGCCAAATAAGCCATTATATGAATATTATCTCATAAATTTCAAACTATCATTTTCAAACTTGTTCAGTTTAATGTCATTGTAATTCATTGTAACACTTAATAACAAACAAAATTTGATACAACTTTCTTTATCTATATCATCTTTATCATGTTTTTAAAATATCACTTAGATTTTTTTTTTTTTTTTTTCAGTTTGCTAAAGAACTTAGTATGGGTACTGCTTAATTTTCATGGCTCCTACAATAAACCATGAAATTATGTAAAAATGATACTTTCAACTTCTTTTTGCAGAATTTGATGAAATGCATGATATTGTAATAGTTTTTTTTCTTCTTTTTTCATTCAAAAAAATCTTGAAAATTTTTAAAATACTGAGGAATGAAGATGATGTATCATTTCTTCTGGAAAAAGATATACAGTACAAAGACCGTAATTCGCACTCATTGGGACTTCGGCAATTCCGGATTACAGATCATCAATTTAAATCTGGTAAGATGGCATGCAGAAATTATACAATTAAAAATATGAAACCGTAATTTATTAAATAAAGAGCAATTATGATCTAAAGGGTATCAAAATTTACAAAAAAAAAAAAGCTTAATATTTATTCGTTTACTTTATTAAACATTTCTTTCAATGTAAGTTGTCTAAGTTGCTTCATTTTTTGTGCTAAACATTAAATGCACATGACCAGCATTAAACACGCATGAGTAAAGCATACAAAAAAAAGTTTGTGGCTTTGAGGTCCGGATTATAGATCATGCCGGATAATGGACATCCGGATTACAGACTTTATTGTATTACCTTACAATTGAATATGCATAAATGACCACACAATGAAACTATATTTAAACGAAAGTATGTGGAGGTGCAACATGAAAAGTTGTAAACAAAAAAACAGCATTCGATCTGATGACTGGTTTAGCGGTTCCAGAACACCATTCCTAACAGTGCTGCATTTCATTAACTTCCGGGCAGATGAACTAACGTCACTTATGCGGTAAGATATACAGATGTGTAAAAAAACCATGATTGTCTGAAACAACTTTATAAGAGAGGTTGTTTACTAGATTTAATTCAACACCCTAAAGGACAAATAGGTGGTCCTGAAATAATAACTGAAACTGACGAGAGTTCATTCGTGCATCAAAGAAACAACGCTGGCAAAGTACTTCCACAATAGTGGATATTCAGCAGGTTAGGCTGTGAAAGTGGTGAGTCCTTTCTTGTTCAGGTTCCAAATTCTGAAGGAAGCATATTGATATAAAACATTGTACACCACATAGCAGAAAGATCGACAATATATTCAGATTGTTGATGAGCTTGAAAAAGGCTGGTTACAGCCATTTAACTGTTAATTGTTCATTTAATTTTGTTGATCCGACAACGGTTGCTCACACCTAAATTGTGGAAAGATTATGGGGTTCTGTTAAATGCCGAAATAAAAAGCAAAGAGGTATGGTTCAACATCAGAGTCATATCTTT
This sequence comes from Stegodyphus dumicola, assembly GCF_044657685.1. Lineage (NCBI taxonomy): Eukaryota > Metazoa > Arthropoda > Arachnida > Araneae > Eresidae > Stegodyphus > Stegodyphus dumicola. The sequence goes on from NC_140776.1 coordinate 139,357,930, forward strand.
TTGAATTCAGTGAAAGGAAATCCTTCAGATGACGGCAAGGATAAGCCTTTTCATGCTATATTAAAAGCATTCCCAGATATAGGGATGCCACAAACTATATGTAAGTAGTTTAAACTTGGTGACAATCTTCGTACCATTTTGATAATGAGGACCATGATAATCGAGTAATACCAAACTTTATATGAATTTATGATAATAGATTACGAAAACATCTTTGTTCACGCCAGTAAAATTTGGAGGCTTTAAGATGATACAAAATTTTTATGACCTCAGCCTCCTTCTGGATTTGACACTGTACACAGTGATGTCTCTTCACTTAAAAATAAATCATAGAATTACATAAATTTGGCACATGGAGGGCACTGTGCACATGGAGACAGCAATAGTAATATGTTACATACATATATATATAATCTTTAGCTAATTATTCAAATTTGTATTTTAAATTGCTGAAGTTTTTTTTTTTTTTTTTTTTTTTTTTTTTTTTTGGCTATAGCTATAATGCTTTCCAGGTGACAAAAAATTTCAATATAGAGGCTGTTCGCACATTTTTTAGACAATTTTGATAAGCGGTAATAAAAAATTGTTTGCTGCAAAAGAAGTAATTGCAATTGTACTATGTTTTTAAAAGTCAAAATTATCATCTGTGGCTTGAAAGTTTTGTTTTTATTAAAAATGGCGAATTTAACAAAGCAGTGATTCGAAGGCTACATTTACGCTCTTTCCGATGAGAAATATGCATACTCCGTTATCCAAAAACGATGTGAGAGTCATGGTTTTGTGATATCTAAAGCGTCGATAGGTAATATCATCAACAAAAAAGGAAAAAAAAACGTCAAATTGGAGCCTCAAGTGGGACAAAATTTCCAAACAAGTATCCAAGGAAAAAACGGACATCTTCGACTATTGCAAAGGTACGTTGTTTAATGTTAAAAGAAAATCCCCCTAGTCAAAGAACAGTTGCAAAATCATTAAAATGCTCGGTGTCCACTGTAAACAAAATGATAAACGTTGTTTTAAATATTAATAAAGCGAAAAAACGCAATGTGCATCGTCTTCTTACAAAGCACATTGCTCAACGCAGAACACGCTGCAAAATTCTATATGAGAAATCGAAAGAAAAATTGAAAACAATTGTCACAATAGATGAAGCATGTGTGTATTTAATTGATTGTAACAAAAAAAAAAAAGCCATTTAGGTACTTTTCCGTTTTGCCGGCGCAAGCGATAAAGTCGCCAATAATGGTACAAACGATGCCAAACGGAATATTCTCGCTGGTAACCTTTTATGCCTCATTTTCAAAACAAGTCGCAGCTTTTTCTTATCAGATTGATTGTTTCTTTCAATACTGGCATATAATTACACAGAATTTTTATCAGATATATCAGTTTTATGTCTAAGGCCATTTTCGGTAATTAAGAATTAGGATGCAATCACAGCTCTTACCCGAAGCCAAAAATATAGAAAAGGAAAGTCAAGGGTTAAATTCATCAATTCTAATGAGAATGCCGGTACTTACGTATTAACCAGGCCAAAATTCGCATAAATTGCGAAATTTGGCGACCCTACTTATGGCAACCCTACGTGTTATACATAGTTTTGTAAAAAGAGCATGTGGAGATTCACAAAATTTTCCTGCATTTTCGTGCAAATTTTTGTAATTTATGAGAAAATAGCAGTGTACATGGATAAAGTCAAGAGTGTGCGCAATGCTATTTTTGTGCAATTCTGGGATGTTTTTTTAAGTAAAAATAAGTCGACGTGTACATGGTTATGGCGAATACGGTTTTCAATCAGTGCTAAAAGCAATAGCCAAAAGATTTCCGCTGAAAAAATAATTCTGCAACTTATTCAAATTCGAAACCGGAAGGGTTTAATTGCTATTTTATATTTTAAAACAAAATAATATAAAAAACTGTATTAAAAATTATCTGTGATTAATAAATGTACATTTTCTTTCTATTCATACCTTTTTACTTCAAACTTACAAATTGCGCCAACCTGGTTGCTATAATACGTAAGTACCAGAATGCCTTAGTGAAGTAAAGCACTGCAGTTTTACATAATTTCTGAGTAAGCTATTCGTACGCATTGAAATATTTCTTGCATTTAAACTCGTGTTCCAAATTAAGATTTAACTTGAAATTAATGTAGATAATTACTGAGAGCATTAGATTTTTGTAGAGTAGTTTACGTGAGATGAGACCGCTTGGGGTCACGTGATATGAACCGGCGAATTAGGATGTTGAACCATGAAAGCATAGTAAATTCTTAAATTAATGTCTTTTTACAAATTTATTGTCTTTATTTATTGGCTTTTTATAAAGTTTTAAGTGATATTAAAATGTTTATGCCTTCAAAAAAAGAATTCTTAGAACTAAAATTTTTTTAATATTTTTTATGTGTATACTGTGTGTTGTCGCCAATAAAGTCTGCTTGGCGAGATTTGTGCCGGCGAAATGGAAAAGTACCACCATTTATTATCACAAAAGGGGAGAAACAATTTAAGTACATGGTTCAAAGAATCGAAAAAAAGTTTTTCTAAGGGATTCATGATTGTTGCTGGTTTTTCTTATAATGGCAAGTTAAAAATAAAGAGAGTGCAAAAAAATGTCAAGATGAACTCCAAATACTATCAGGAACATATTTTATCGCCAATTTTTCTGAATGAAATACCATCGCTTTACCCACAGTGCCATCAATCTGTGAGACTCCATCAGGACAAAGCTAGCAGTCACACATCAAAATCCACTGTAAATTTCCTAAAAGAAATGGAACAAAAAACTGGTATCAAGGCCATACCCTTCACTGATATCCATACTAAATCTCCCGATGTGTCACCTATGGATTTTTGTGCTTTCGGACATTTTAAAAACTGCATTATCCAAACGTTGTCCCCAAACCCTAACAGGACTCTGGAAAGTTGTTTGGGAGGAATGGGATAGAACACCTCTTCTGCCACTTCAAAAGACATTATTATCCTGGAAATTGCGGTGGCAGAAGATAGTTCAGAATAAGGGATGTCAAATAGAACATTTAAAACACAAGAATTTTATGTAATTTAGTTTTGTGAATACAATATACGTCGTCTAAAAAATGTGTGAACAGCCTCTGTAGTTGGTGATTTTTTTTAAAAAAAAGTCTCCAAAACTGCCAACTTGTACCCGATAAAGAACTTTTACCATAACAACTTTTATTAAATAAGTGAGAAATTGCATTTTAAAAGCAATACCATAGTCAAATGAACTTTGTAGTGTATTTACAGATACCCCTTTGGTGAAAATTGGTGATACATGGATACCGAGTTTGTGCAATTCTTTGACTTGTTATTTTGGCTTTTTGGCACTAAAATCTCGGCTACATAAAGACAAAATAACAAGTCAAAGAATTGCACAAACTTGGTATCCATGTACATATTGACCTATTTTCACTTAAAAAGATATCACAGAATTGCACAAACTAGGCACTGCGTACTCCCTTGACTTTATCCATGTATACATCAACCTATTTTCACTCAAAAAAACATCAGAGAATTGCACAAACTTGGCATTGCGCACTCCCTTGACTTTGTTCATGTACACATTCCTTTACTTTAGTTCTAGGTAAAAGTATATTTACAGAACATTCAACTACTCAAGTTACCATAAATGAAACAACTTTGCGATAATAGAAGAGGTACCCGTCAGTCTACTCTAACCATGAACTTTCATTAATTGTGTAAATAAATACTGTATTTCAGCAAATGATATTGATAAAAACTGGCATCTACTGAAATGGAAATATTTACAATCATCTTTTAGAGTCATTGGTTAATCTTTGGATTATGGTAACTTGGCGATTTTTTTGTCTAAGATTTGGCGACCAACCCTGCTACAGCAACCTGCTAGTTTTGTTTTGGACGCCATTTTGTTTTCACGAAGTAAAGGCATGTTTTTTTACTCCAACATTTTTTTTCCAACAATCTGCTAGCCGAATTACGCTTATGCTAGAACTTTTATGGAACAAAAGTGCTTAATCATGACGAAGATTGGGTGCGAAATCGGGAGAAAGTGTAGAATTGCCCACTGCTTGCCGCGTTTTTAAGAATTGCATATACAGAGTATCCATGTACACGTCCACCTATTTTCACTTGAAAAAAATATCTCAGAATTGCACAAAAATGGCATTGCGCACACGCTTGACTTTATCCATGTACACATCGACCTATTTTCACTTAAAAAGTCAAAGAAAATTGACAAAAATCAAATTTTTCTTAGTCATGTAAAAAGCGCCAAACAAATAAGTGGACGATTCTGCACTTTAGCAGCGAAATTGTTTCTAAGTGCTTAATAGCTTCAATCCCGATTGGAATTTTCCGGAAAATGTCACATTACATGTCTCATGATCTCTCATTTCTCTGAGACAAAATAATCTGTGATTCGAACTGTGTACTTCTCAGATTATTGCTAAAGTTCTAGCTAGTAACCTTTATCGCCTTACCAAAATGTAGCCAAACTACCTGTTACCATATTCTAAAGATTAGCCGAGTGATTATTATAGTAAATATTAGGATTAGCACCTCACCACAACAACTGCTAGGATTTACCAGCTTTACTTATTTTGAGGTTTTTATAGTAGCATCTGTATAGTATGCTTAAAAAAAAAAAGTTTTATATACAGACACACACATGCACATTCTCATATGCATAATAGATAATAAACTCAATCTATTATTTATACTTACTCATCATCATATGTTATAATTTCATTATCAGAAATAATCGACATATGAGGCTGAGGACAGTTCATATGTTTCCTATTGGCAATATTTAAAGATGTTGATTTGTTTAGTGCATGTAATTTATCACATACATAACATTCGAAACCTCGAATGAAATCAATTTTATATACATCATTCACACCCCAATTTCTTTTAAGCAAAGTCTGTTTCAAGAACTCATTCGTAATTCCCGTTTCTTTAAATTGCAAATATTCATTATATAAATCATCATTTTTATCTAAATTAGATATAAAATCTGCTAGTTCCTTTGGATTATCAAAATTATCGATAATTATCACAGATTTATTTGAAGGCATCCAATCTTTGACTGTAGATGCACCTTTGTATATAGGCACTGATCCAACATACAGAGCTCGAAATATTTTTTCAGTGATATAATCATCACACAGAGCATTTTCATAAGCTATATGGAACTTATACTTCGATATGAAAGAAAAGAGTTCTTCATCATTATAAGTTTCAGTTGACAGAAGATGAGATGGTAAATTTTTATTGTGTAAACAGGCTCCATACGAATCTATTTTAATAAAATTCATAAGGTTTTTCACATACCTATCACGATCTGAAGCTACATTACAATGAGATTGTAAGTACATAACAGGAGCAATACCTTGATACCTAAATTTGTTTTTCTCATCTATAGGGATGCCTTTTCTTTCTGTAAAATACTCTAATGACGGTATGAACTGGGTTGTTAGAGGGTAGTCTGAGTAACGTGAAAATGTACTGGTATAATTAAATAACGTTATACCTGTTATATGAGAAAAAATATAATTATTCATTGGAGATTCTTCATGTAGTAAAGTCCATAAATGATTCTGTTTCCTGGGAAAGGGCAAATCCGAACTGTCGAAATCTGTTCCGTAAAACATATATGCATAGACATTGCTGTCATTCAAATTATACTTTTTCATACTTGAAATACATTTGCCTGAATTACATTTAATTACGGATTTACTACCTTGATGAGGGTACAATAAATTCGTCCACCATATAATGACAGGTAAATTTTTATCATTTTCACAGCTACCGATAAATTTTATGGTTAACATGACACTTAAAATTATTGAGATCATATAATAAAAATACTTGAAATCAATGAAGCAAGATTGCATATTTGAACATTAGTATGAACTTCTGGCTGTATTAAAGATAAAATAATATGCCATAAAAGCGTTAACTGTTAAAAGCTTTTATGTAATCTAATTTGACGAAAAAAGTTCGGAAATGAAGAATATTTTAGAGAGATTCATTTTTTGTTCGAAAATCAAACAAATTTCACGGCGATGGCCACAGATTGACAACAAAGATACATGGATTATATGGGTAGCTTCGTGTTTGCGCAAAATAATAATACTAATAAAAAAAAAAATTGGGACGTAATTTAAAAATGTTTCTTGTAATATATAAACATTCTGATGTGTGCAGTTTAAGTTGTTAACAATAATATGTGGTAAATCAAAAAGTATGCAGTAAGTCATTATAAAAGTAGAAGTAATCCTTTAAAAATAAGCGATCTTACTCATTAATTCAATTACCCCTTGATATCACCCATTAATGATGTGAATGCAAAAGCAAAAGCGTTAATACTTAGATATTGATATATCAGTGAATAAGTTTGATACTTTAGAAGATACTGAAATGGGCGAAGAAAGGATGTCAGCGTTACAATTTATGTTCCGATTTTAAACATGATTAAAATAAAAAGAATATGTGATATTAGGAATAGTCAAGAATAAATGTTTTTTAAAAAAGTATAGTTTCGGTTTTTTTTGGGGTGGAAGAAAGGGAATATTTTCGTAGTTATTATAAGAAGACGCGAATGGCAACGAAAATTCCAACAGACATACATCAAGTTCATACGATGTGCGCCAAATGTGGCTTGCGGTCCGTCTAAATAAGAGCAGTGCGGACGCTGTCTTGAGCGTGTAAAGTGTTGTGATGGCATTAATGCCTTTGAAAAGGATGCCTGAAATTGCATGGGGTTTAACAAATACAACTTTTGGAATATGGAGACAGAATAGCTCTTTCTGCATGTATCAAGTAAGATTATTATACATAGAAATCACTTTTGTAGGTGTAGAGAAATCGATATGTATCTACTACTAACGTTTAAAAAATTTTTTTTGATGAAAACCTACTGTATATTTATACAGTAGTTTCTTGTCATGTTATTCACAATACCAAAGGCGTTTAAATTCTGCGCCATGATATCAGTTTAATTCCCGGATTTTTAGAAAATGGGATTAAAGATATTATTGATGCCTGTCAAAGTGCACTGACAGCTGAGTTACGAAAACAATCGCACGTGGTTATTGCTTATGACGTACAACCAATTACTCTTTGAAATATGAAATAAATATCAAAAATTGTTATTAAGTTTATGTAGACAAAAGTTTAAGTATGTGTCTGGAAGCAGATGTTTTTATGTTTGTTTCATTACGTCTTAGTATTTAATGCGTCATGTTTCATTTTTATTTTTCACTTCAGAAAGAGCATGAAATATCCTTCAGAAAATTAGATTCTTACATTTCATGAGCGTTATAAAATATTTCTTATGTATATTATATTACTAAAATTTGAAAAGTTTTGCAATAATGTTTACTTAATTTTAAATGACAGTATGTGAAATTTTTTTTTTCTGGTTCTGTTTTTTTATTTGTTTGTAATTTGTGGATATTTTTTTAAAATTAAAATCTCAGTTTTAGATGCATAAAAATATTCTTATGATACCATTAAAAAGTTTAAAAAAAACACAGTTATTTAGTTTTGAAAGAAAAGTTTATAATTATCGGTTTTTTTTTTAAATTTAATTTTTATTTAGTAATTTTTGTAATGCTAAAATATAAATATTCAGTTTGTAAAATCAATTATATTAATATCGTACAGGTTATTAGTTATTCATTCAGAATGAAACTGAAACTGAAACTAACATTAATGATTTGGTAAAATTTAAGTTTTTAAAAATAAATACTAGCGTTTACGTTATGAAATGCTGTTACTGTTTACGCTCGTTTAGCCAACTTTTAATTTATAGAAATTGGGCGATTTTAGTGATTATCATATTATTTTTAATTAGTTCCTCTAATAAACTCATCATATCGCGATATTTATCAATTAACGTTTAAGATTATTGCCCCAAGGTTTTTTTTTTTTTTTTTTTTTTTTTTTTTTTTAAAGAGCTGTGGTGCTTTTTAAGTAGAAGTCGCGGCTTATTTCCGTGAAAGAGGTTATTTATTAAGAGTCGCTGAAATATAATAAAGCAACTGATTTTTTTTTTTTTATTTGTATACATATATAATATTATGCTCTTTTTCTGTGTGTGCGTTTAATCAAATGACTCATAGCTTCAGCCATATGATTAAGCGTACATTTTGTTATATTTACATATTTTTCGAAGTTTTTTTTTTTTTTTTTTAATTTTGTAATAAATATTGTAACTAAATTGTAGTTTTCGAAAATTACATTATAACTATTCTGAGGAAATGACGGAAACATGGTTACAGGGTTTGCGAGTCAAACAAGTTTGAGTAATTCTGCTCCAATTTCAGTTGCCTATGGTGTTTTGCGTAGTTTTCCAGCTTAATGATAAGATAATCAACGATTAATCGATTTTTGCATTTTCTGCTTTTTGATTAGAGCGTAGTTTTATTTAGCTGTGTGTTTTCATTGTACCGAAGAATTATTCTTGTTTTTTCTCTTTTAAATATTTCGCCATAGGTAAACCGTTTTGTTTCAGGATATGTTTTATTTTTCACCCAATTAAATAATTAAAATTACTGTAGATTGTTTCATTTAGAAAGTTCTTCACGGATGCTTCTCTTCCAAAACAGGATAACCCTCATATGAATATGTATCAGATCTGTTTACTAGCAATTAGTGTGAATTATATTTTAATAAATGCCACTAATTTTTATAAAAATTGCATCGTTACTGTACTGTGGGAGTCACAAAAACAGAGTGATGAGTCAAGAGTAATTCTGTTGTAACTCAAACTATTAACTTAGTAATACTAATTTAATTAATTTTAATTTGTTTAGTTAAAGTTAATTTATTTGTTTCATTTACTTTACTAATATATTTTATTTTTATTAACCGTTTATTAACCAAATACAGTAAGGTAACATTTTCCGGTACTTTTCCGTTTTGCCGGCGCAATAATGGTACAATCGATGCCAAAAGGAATATTCTCGCTGGTAACCTTTTACGCCTCATTTTCAAAACAAGTCGCAGCTTTTTCTTATCAGATTGATTGTTTTTTTCAATACTGGCATATAATTACATAGAATTTTTATCAGATAGTTCAGTTTTATGTCTAAGGCCATTTTCAGTAGTTAAGTCAATTAGGATGCAATCACAGCTCTTACCCGAAGCCGAAAATATAGAAAAGGTAAAGTCAAGGGTTAAATTCATCAATTCTAATAAGGATACATTAGCGAAGTAAAGCACTGCAGTTTTACATAATTTCTGAGTAAGCTATTCGTACGAATTGAAATATTTCTTGCATTTAAACTTGTGTTCAAAATTAAGATTTAACTTGAAATTAATGTAGATAATTACTGAGAGCATTAGATTTTTGTAGAGTAGTTTACGTGAGATGAGATAGCTTGGGGGCACGTGATATAAACCGGCGAATTAGGATTTTGAACCATGAAAGCATAGTAAATTCTTAATGTCTTTTTACAAATTTATTGTCTTTATTTATCGGCTTTTTATAAAGTTTTAAGCGATATTAAAATGTTTATGCCTTCAAAAAATGAATTCTTAGAACTAAGATTTTTTTAAATATTTTTTATGTGTATACTGTCTGTTGTCGCCAATAAAGTCTGCTTGGCGAGATTTGCGCCGGCGAAACGGAAAAGTACCGATTTTTCTGTAACTTTTTTTTTTTTTCTTTTTTTACTTTTACTCCTCCTTTTTTTTTTAATTGCAAACTGTCAGCTGAAAATTTTGTTTTGAGGGAAAGCGGCATTCTGCAAAACACATTTTGGCAAAATATCCCCCTATTATCTGTTTCATAAGTACATAGCATTAATTCCATTCTAATAATTGATATGAATGGGTTAGTTTTTCATAATCTACAAATTTTTAATTTAGGTAGTTTTTTAATAGTTATTCCGTATTGAGAATGATGCAGTAGTATGTCTTTATATATATTTTTTTCGTTCTGTTTTCAGTTCACATCTCAGTATTAAGTTTTCGTAGTACGATGGATCACAGTAATAATAATAATAATAATAATGAAAATCTGAAAGGTTTCAGATTTTAAATTACGTCCAAAGGGGGCGTTTTTTAAAATTTTGTGCGTTACTTGTATTTATTATATATCATGTTCTTCGCACTTAAACCATAAATTTCAGTTCAACAGCAATATCGCAAAATAATTTAAAAATAAGCATACCTTTAGAATTTCCGATACAGAGTCTCGCGCGTTGGAGTAAAAAAAAAAAAAAAAAAAAAAAAAACCTTACAGTGTTGCTTTTATTCACTTTGAAACCGTTTAGTTTGTTAATCGAAAACTCGTTGAAGTGTTACTTCAAATTCAAATTAGGGCTTCCACATGCCCGTATTTTGTATTTTATGGAAGATTACGTTATTGAAATTTTGATGGCTTTAAGTACCGTTGTTTTATCACAATGTGAGAAACATGCATACATTCATGCAGATTCTTCATTATTTAATTTCTTTAAATGTAATACAGGGCAATAATATTTCGTGGCAATAATTTGAAAAGTGAAACAACGCTTATCCTGAATCGACGCAAAATGCCAAAACGAAATTAATAGTCCTCCTGGGCATTGAACTAATAATAACAAAATAAAAAAATTTAAAACATCGTCATTTGATTATTAACTTTATTTATTAAATATCATATTTTTCGCACGTACGCCACATTCAATTCTATTCAACGGCAAAATCCCGAAATATTTAAAAATAGTATATTTTTAGAATTCCCGATAGAGTGGTAGAAGTTGCCATGCATATATTCATATTCACTATATTATATCTTTAAAAATTAGCCGCGCATCATAAAATAGAAAATAATGATTTTAACGAGTCCAACTAGTGTAATTTCATAAAAATATTGAATACCTCTAATTAAACATTTTCTTGTTTTAACACACATTTATTAAATCAATCACATCAAAAAGTAGAAAAAATCTTTTCAAATTTAATCTAGAAGGTAACTAGCTTTTAAAAAGTGATTTTCCGTTTATAGTGAAACGTCACAAAATGCCGTTTTGAGACTAATAGCCGTTCTGGGCTACCGCCCCTTTGGGCTAAAGAAAAGAAAAAGAAGGCAAATAAAGCACTTCGTTGCTTGTATTATATATCTATTTGGATAGGAAGTAATGAAAATAATTCTTTGCTTTCCGTAGATATCTGCATTAATTTTCCTTTCTTGTAGTAAAACTACAAGCATTCTATCAGCCAACAAGTTCTTTTAATAATTCATTTTATAAACAGTTGATTGAATGAGTAAATACATGATTAATACATAAATGAAGTATTTAAAAGTCAAATAGTTTCTCTAAACTATTATTTGAAGAAGAAGGGTGTAAAGTATTTTACGAAGAAAAAGCAGGCTTATACTCGGGGGGGGGGGAGGGAAAGAAAAAAAAAGTTTGAGTATGTTGGTATTGATTTAGAAAGTCGAATAGGAACACACTGATGTGAAAAAGTATGTATTAAAATGAAAGTATCTTATTACAGTGGTTCACATTTATGTTTTAAAAATTTATTTGCATATATTTTACGCTAAATATTGAAATACAGACTTAATTTTTTTTAACATACCGTTTTCTCTCTATTTTAAGCCATGCTTGTTGTAAAGTAAATCTCATCTAAATATTCTTGTAATGAAATAATTTATTGAAACAGTATTGATCAGTAATCGCATACTAATTCAGGCAATCGAAAGATTTTTGAGATGTTTTGGCACATGATGTTTCTTGCCATAATGTTTTGTTTTAAATCAAAATGTATCACAACAATAACTGTTTTCCGTTCGAATTATAACTATTATTTAGCATAATGTTATTACATTTCGATATCTGAAGTGGACTTGCAAGACTCTACAAGTCAATAACAAATTCTGTTGGAAATTTGATAATTTTCAATTTTGAAGATGGTAAGAGTATTCGAAATTACCAAAAAATATTTGATGTAAAGCGTTCAACTGTATTTCATGTTACAAAACGATGGAAAGTGCGTGTAAGTGTTGAAAAGACAATGAAGTCTGAAAGACATTGCCAGTTAACATCAAGGAATCGGCGATTCATCTTACGAAAAGTCAAACAAGACCTAAAAAGTAGTGCTGTAAAACTTGTAGGGAATTTAAAGGAATGGTTCAATAAAAGTTAACCCTGGAAACTGTTAGATAGGTTAACAGTTAACACATGGATACAAGGGCGATCAGCAAAAAAGAAATTCTTCACCAGCAAGAAAACAAGGAAAATACACTTGTAGTTCGCAACATCTACGGTAAACAAATATTTATTAAAATTTTATGTATATAGACTAGTCAAAATTTAATATATTTGGATTCAATAGACAAATTGTTCTATAGCGAAAGCCGAATGGAGAATTGAATACAAAAAAGTATTACCCGCTATAAGCAAAGGGATGGAGGCAATAATGGTTTGGACATGTTTCGCTGCCTCTAGGGTGGAAAATTTTGTTTTCATAAAAATTAATACATGATCAGAATAAATATAAAATTACTCTTAATGAAAGCCTGAAGAAACAACATGGAATACAAAATACATTTAAGTACTATCAGGGATAACAGTACTAAACATACAGCTTTAAAATGATCATTTGTAGGTGCTGTACAACTTTCATGAAGTTATCAAAACTCTTTCATATTCACCGGACTTAAAATCCTATCGAATATGTATGGAGTATATTTTTATTTTATGATTTCAGTAATTTTAAGTGTCATGTTGACCATAAAATTTATCAGTAGTTGTGAAAATGATAAAAATTTACCTGTCATTATATGGTGGACCAATTTATTGTACCCTCATCAAGGTAGTAAATCTGTAATTAAATGTAATTCTGGCAAATGTATTTCAAGCATGAAAAAGTATAATATGAATGACAACAATGTCGATGCGTATATTTTTACGGAACAGATTTCGAAAAAAAAAAAAAATGTAATTACAAAATTTATTCATTAATGTGGAACCGAAATTAAAAACACTGAAACTTTTTTACTTTCTTCCAGCAAGTAAGTATAGTAATCACGAAAAATTTCGGTATCATATTTCAAAGAAAACATTCATTTTGACGGCTCTCGAATCCATTTGGATGATTTTTTTTTTGCTGACATCTGTACAAATGGAAAGATAATTTTTGTTTTCCAAAACGGACTATAAAATGGGGTCGAAAGTGTTTTTTTTAAGTGATGTCTATAGGTACGTACCTACGTACGTAGATTTGTATCTCGTATAACTCAAAACGATTAGCTGCAGAATGCTGAAATTTTGCATATGAAACTGCTATAACATGTAATTGTGCATCTCCTTTTTTTTTTTTTTTTTTTTGTTTGTTTGTTGCAATCGGCCTCACCAAACGTATATATATATATATATATATATATATACACTCTCTTATCCGACTTGGTGACTTCTGTTTTTTTATTCTTATATGTCCGTAAATTGTGCAGTTTTTGCGTTAAAAGTCATTGAATTGTGTTTTTCTTATGTTCAGATTAAGGTTTTTATACTTTTAGTTAATCTTCATGCAGTAGTTTTAGAGTTATCAACAATTTAAAAGTGTCGCTAGGCCTAACGTGGCCGCTGTTTGTTTACATTCGAAACACTTATTAGATTAGTGAATTAAGTCAGTTGATGCAACAGCTTCAATGGCTTTTTGCCCAGTGGGAGCAAAAATTAACTTTGATTTTGCACACCGAAAATATTGTCTTCCAGCCCATTGACCGAATTGCTTGCGTTTGGATTGAAACTCTTTATTTTAACTGTTAAAAAAAAAAAAAAAAGGCTGTTTTTAACTGTTTTTAGTGTTTTATTTATTTTTTTTCGGTGTTTTACAGTTTTTAAGAAAGGTTTTTGAATTTTTTGTATTTTAACCTTGCCTCGAAGTGAGAACTGAATTGCTTGAATGCGAGCTATATTTCTAACGAAATTAAAAAAAAAAATACATTTAAATGAAGTGCAGCAAAAAATGCATATAATTTAATAGGCTATATCTAAGTGATGATGTGTCTACATCAGATTTTTTTTCTTTTTTTTAGTCTAAAGGGGCTTTGTCCCTGATGAAGTATTCTTTTCGTTTTGCGATTTTGCGTCGAATGACTCAGAATGTTCGTTTCACTTTTCAGACTGTTGCCATTAAATATTATCGCCCTGCTTTATATTTGAAGATATTAAATAATGAAGTATCTGCATAAATATATGTATGTTTCTCGCCATTGTGATGAAATAACGGTAACTTAGCGCCATCCAATTTTGAATGACGCAGTCCTACTGCGAATATGGGCATCTGGAAGCCCAAATTTGAAATTTGGAATTTGTTTATTATCGATTTCCTATTTTGTAAAACTTTAACGAATTTTTGATTAACAAACTCAAAGATTTCAAAGCGAGCAATGGCAACGTTGTACAGAAAAAACATTTTTATCACCAACTCGTGAGTTTGTGTATCGGAAATTTTAAAGATAGGCTCAATTTAAAAGCATTTTGCGATATTGCTATTGAACTGAATTTTATGGTGTAAGTGCGAAGAACATGATATTTAATAAATAATGGTAACATACAAAATGTTAAAAAAACGCCCCTTTGGACGTAATTTAAAATTTGAAACCTTTCAGATTTTCTTTCTCTCACTATTTTTGTGTGTGTGTGTGTGTGTGTGTGTGTGTGTGTGTGTGGTCTATTTAAGTGATTGAATTAAAAGCCTTTCAATGGATTTTATATAACACATACGTTACACACACCGTTTATTCTCAATGGCCCTATATTGTGAATAAATTTGATAAAGATGTATTTTTGTTTGAAATCATGCAAGTTTAATTTAAACCGAGTTTCAGCTGCTCTGATTAAAAATGGCTGTAGTAGAGCCCGGGTGTAAGTATGAATGCAGTTTTTTTGTGATGGATGGAAATATTGGTATTGTTGCGTGCGTACGGGTTCGTTATGAAATGAATGCACAAGTCCGATGAAAAATGAACAAAAATTTATTATTATCACAACAAAAATGCTTAAATTTTCTCAAATTATCATGCAGTATTACAATATCTCACAGTAGTTTTCTTTTAACTACTCAAATGTCCAATAGAACGTAATTCAAAACAGCTAAAGAACGCTAATCCGCGAATTCGCTACAATCAACAACAGTAGTTTTCTAAACAACAGCAAACTAAGCAACTACTACAAACTGAGATGTTTTCCTCCTTTTATAAGATTTTAAAATCACGCGCTAGAATTTTCCAGTACTTTCTCGAAATCAAAAAGAGATATTTATTTATTTAATGCACGCGCTCTTGTATTTTCAATTTTCCTGCTTAGCTTTCTTTTAATATTCGTCACGCGCTGCACTGCGCGAGAAATAAAACCATTTAATTTATAATTGAACTAACATTAGCTTTTTAAATACCAAATTCGTAACACTGCCCCCTTCCCAAGGACTGCACGTCCCGGGCAGTACAATCCCTGGACAGGAAGCTAAACTTACAACTGTGGCATAAATGCATTAATAAGCATTACATTACAATAATAAACAACATGAACAATAAATGCAATACATAACTTAAACAAATCAAATACTATCAAATACTAAATACAAAACAAATCAAATACACATTTAAAAACAAAAAGGACCATGGTCTGATACTATTTACAATTATTTACATTATGTACTATGGCCATACTAATAAGCTAACCTGTCGTAAGAGTTCGAAGACTCACGGATCCGAACCACGACGTCATTCGTGTTCAGCACTGTATATGGACCATCCGAAGGTGACTGTAATTTAGGACTCAGTCCTTTTCGTTGAATTGGATTCCACAACCACACCTTGTCTCCTTTGTTGGATCTCTGTCTAGTAGCTCTTGTGTCGCATCTTGTCTTCATTTTCTCCGTCGCCAAGTTGACTCGCTTTCGTGCAAAACGGTGCATCCCCTCAAACCGGGCCTGGGCATCTTGGATGTGTTCCTCAGGCGATGAAGGCGCATCCGTAGGGCGACTAAGCAGGCGGTCACAAGGCAGACGAAGGTCTCGACCGAAGAGCTTCTGGGATGGAGAATAGCTGGTAGTCTTGAGTTTCTTTTCGACCCTGGTATGATTTCGGCAGCTTCCCGAGCTCGATCTTTCGGACAAGGCGTCGACATTTCCAGGCGAGGATCCCTTTTGAGGATGGATAGTCATGCCATCAGATGCTGAAAGCAGCTTATTGTTTTTGAAATCTTTGAAAATTTTTGTTTTTGAAGGAAAAATTGTATTTCCTTAAAAAGTCCAATCCGAGTATGCATGGATCTGTAATATCCGCCACATATGCCGTGTGATGGTAGGCGGCACTTCCAAACGTGATGTTTACGTTTAACTTCCCAGTTATGTCGATCTTGTCACCAGACGCAGTCTGAAGGGTAACACAGGATGGCGTCCAAATAATTTTATCTTTAAACTGTTAAGCTAAATCTTTCCTAATGATGGTAACATTAGCTCCTGTGTCAATGATCATATTGCAAGGAACTCCATCGATATTCCCATTGATGGACAGTCCGTTATTGTTGCCACTCACTATAGAGATCTTAAGCGCTTTAAAACAGGGTTTTTCATTATCTGGCAACCTCCGTTCCTTGATATGGTCATTAATTTGTTTCCTGCGTCGTTGCTCAGAAATTGTCTCAATTTTCGTACCCTGGGGTGTTCTGCAATTCTTTCGTACGTGCCTTCAGCTCCACAGTTCCAGCACTTTGGTTTCTTGTCAGTCCTTTTCCTTCCCGTGGCATTTAATTGTCTGTTTAAATCGTATGCCTTATTTTCCGTGCTCTGGGAAGTTCTGCAGTTCCTTCGTAGGTGGCCTTCAACACCGCAATTCCAGCACTTTAGGGTCGGTTTTGTTTCACCACTCTTCCGTCTTAAAGCATTCACTGGTCTTGTCAACTCATCCGTTTCATTATCCGTGCCCTGGGGTGTTCTGCAATGCCGTCGTAGGTGACCTTCAGAACCACATCTCCAACATCTTACAGCCACTTTGTTTTCCCTGCTACTCCGTATCAAAGCATCGACTTGTCTGGATAAATCATCTAAACGAGCCATCAATTGGTCCCCTGGGTCGTGGAGTCGCACAGCTCTGACTGGGTAGCGATCCCTAAGAGTTGCTTGCTGGGCTGCCTCCAATTTCACGGCGCACAACAGAGCGCTTTTTACATCCTTTACATCTGCCATTCGCAGTGCTTTCTGTATTTCAGGGTCCCGGATGCCATCGATGAAATATTGCAGCGACAGAATTTCCCTCGTTTCTCTCGGGCACTCCGTAAATGCGAGGTGGGACAGCCTTTCAACATCCGTGGCGAGTTCCTGGAGTGATTCGGTGGGCTTCTGTTGACGGGATTTTAATTGAAGCCTGCTGTAGTCCTTTAAACATTTCTCGCCAAAGCACAGCTCCAATGCGCCGGATAGAGCTTCGAAATCTAACCTTTTGTTTTCAGGAAGAGTCTGAAGGATATCCGCTGCGTCGGCTCTTAGAGAAGCGGCGAGATGACAGGCCTTAGCTTGGGAATCCCATCCATTCGCATCCGCCACGATAGAAAATTGTGTCTTATACACCTGCCAGGAGGTCTTCCCATCATATGTGGATAGCTTCAGAGGTGGACGAGCAGGCATTGGTAAGAATTTAAAATCATCATTCCTGCTACGAATTTCTTTAAAGTATCCATTTCTTTGGCAACTGCAGAAACTCTCTTATCAATTTGTTCTTTTACAGAAGAAACTCTTTCTTCTATTTCTTCTTTCACCGAAGAAACTCTTTCTTCAATATGTCCAACTTTATTTTCAACTGCGTCAATTCTGCCTTCCATAGCTTCAAATTTATTTTCTATTATGCAAGTAATTTCTCTTTTCATTTCTTCGTGACCAGCTTGAACGGCTTTCATTTCGTCCTTAACGGATTCCTGGCCCAATTTCATTTCTTCCTTAAATGATGCTTGGCCAGCTTCCATCTTTTCTTGGAATGCAGCAAAAGCACTAATGAGCTGTCTCAATTCTTCTTCCATCGCTCTTGTTATCGGCATTCAAATCCCACTTCTGACACCAAAAATTGTTGCGTGCGTACGGGTTCGTTATGAAATGAATGCACAAGTCCGATGAAAAATGAACAAAAATTTATTATTATCACAACAAAAATGCTTAAATTTTCTCAAATTATCACGCAGTATTACAATATCTCACAGTAGTTTTCTTTTAACTACTCAAATGTCCAATAGAACGTAATTCAAAACAGCTAAAGAACGCTAATCCGCGAATTCGCTACAATCAACAACAGTAGTTTTCTAAACAACAGCAAATTAAGCAACTACTACAAACTGAGATGTTTTCCTCCTTTTATAAGATTTTAAAATCACGCGCTAGAATTTTCCAGTACTTTCTCGAAATCAAAAAGAGATATTTATTTATTTAATGCACGCGCTCTTGTATTTTCAATTTTCCTGCTTAGCTTTCTTTTAATATTCGTCACGCGCTGCACTGCGCGAGAAATAAAACCATTTAATTTATAATTGAACTAACATTAGCTTTTTAAATACCAAATTCATAACAGTATAATAACGCTCTGAAGATTTCTGAAGTAGGAATTATAACATAGTACATAACCATGAAAGACAGTCTGAAGTTTTTTAGTGATTGATGACGGTGATATATCGGGTTATGGTTGTAATTCGTCATATTTTCTGCAGCGGGAAGAGAAATATATATCAAAAGCATCTTTAGCAAAGAAGAATCTCTTTCCGGACTTCACAGCTTTCTTCCATATAAAAGAAAATAAACGACTAGCTCAGTCTTAGCTTTAATAAATTTCGCGTAGAGCTCGTCGTATCGTAAAAGTCCTTAAAAATGTTTGAATTTGGAAACCTTTTTAGTGGTTTGCAGTGGCAGATCAACAACCACCGAGGGCAGGGGCGGAAATCTCCTTGGAGCCTTCCTTATTTGGAATGAGCACCATACGAAATGTCAGCACAAATATATAATTAATATTTATTTAATTAAAATGAAATAGTTAAATTGATTTGGAAAATAACACATCTTAAGACTAAAGAAAAAAATAGCTTCCATCTAGCGGACGAAAATATATTTAAAATATCTGGTATGGATATAGAATGACTTCTTTGTACGGCCTATTAAATTATGCACATTCTTTGCTGCGCTTCATTTGAACTTATTTTCTCGAATTATTTTACTTTAATTAACCGATTCTTCTAGGCAAGTTGAAAATGATATAAAAGTTTGCAAATTTTGTAATTAAATATCTCGGTAATTTTTGTTTCGCACGAGAGTCAAACTTCTTCTAATTTTAGGTTTTTATAACGAGTATAAAACTTTTCTAAATATGAGAATCTGGAGATGCCATCAAAAGGTAAGTTAGTTTTCGTTTTTTTTTTTTTTTTTTTCCTTTTAAGTTGACATTGCCAAAACATGAATATACACATCTGTAATTGGGAGATTATGACTAAGGAGATTACGACTCATTGGAGATTACGACTGGGAGATTACGACCCAAGGGAGATTACAACTGGGAGATTATGACCAAGGACTGCGAAAATGAAGGCCGGGTAAGGACTTTTAAGCCGGGGATAAGGGGTGGGTATATACCCCTTATCCCCGGCTATTATGTATATAATTTTTTTTTCCTTAAAAAAGGTTTCTAGGATAATACAGTTTTTTTCTGTTTTTTTTAAAGCAGAAAATATTATATTTATGAATCCAGTTTGGACGTCGAGTTCAGCTAATTTACCATTTTCCGCTTTCTATTTTTATCTGATTTTGTTTGTTTTATGTTTTACTTGTTACTTGGTTTGATTTTCATATGTATTAATTTTTCAAGTGGCACATCCATAGGTATTTTACTGTATTTTTTTGCCATTACTAGTTTCCAACGCTAAGTATTTTACTGTGTTTTTTTCCCTTTCTCGTGTAGCGTATTTCTTACCCTTCAATGACATTGTTTTTTAAAATGTGTTGAACTTTTTGAAGCCACAGCTCCTGGTAACTTTTAGGCGAGCTTACTACAATTTCTAATTTACTTATTTTGCAGCATATTGCGCAAAATGTTATCTAGACCAAATTGGTCATACAGTATTGTACTAACTACCTTGCTTGCTATATTATATTTATGAATATATATATTTAATATATATATATATATCTGATGCTGCCGATTTCAATAAAAATTGGAGGTGCACAGCTTGAAGTTATAGCAGTCCTATATACAAAATTTAAACGTTGAATTTCCGTCGAAATATGATACCCGAAATTTTTTGCAGTTACAATACTTGCTTTACTTCGTATAAGAAAGTAGTAAAAAGCTTTTAATCAATTTCAAGTTTGAAAAGCTTCTCTTCCTAGAAACAACGGAAATACACAATGTCAAAAAAAGTCTTTAGTGCCAAATTTACGTTAGGGATTGATTCTCGAAAGTCCGTTTCCACAATAAACTTTACATTTTCAATTCGGAGTACTTTTTAGCTTCTTCTTCTTTATATATATATATATATATATATATATTCCTACGTATATTTAAAAAGTTATGTTTTCTTAGAGACTTCTGTCGGAGAATCAGAGTCCCGGGGTAAGTAGTGTCGATCCATTTTAGTTCCAATACCTGTTGTAAATTTAAATTCATTCTTTTAGAAATCAATTAGCTCTCTATTAATACTGAAGATTCTTTATTAATAATAATTATTATTAAAATCTTTTTTTTAATAATGAAGAATCCGTATGTGTGCATGTTTTTTCCTCGTGCTGTAGGAAAACAGCAGCATCTTAGAGTCACTAAATTTTGAACCCACATAGTCGTTCACCCGAATATATGCATTTCGGTTCCCGAATTGTGAATTTCGAATTTTCATTCATTTTATGGGTACTTAACGTATTATCCCGTCGCCAATCATCATTGTGGAATTCTAAAGGACACATCTGTAATTTTCGCTAAGTCGCGCTACGTATAATACGTAAGTACTATTTTATGTTCATGCGAGCTTTATGAAATTTTAGCGATTTATACGCAGTGGTCGCCACTTGGCAAGGCGTAAAATACTTTCGAATTTGATCAACAAACTCAGCGAATTAAAAGAAATGTGTTGTTACTGCCCTAACCAGAATATTTTTATCTTCCACATTACAGTATGCTGTTAGACAAAGTGTATAATATTTCTTTATTCTCTCAAATTTAATTATTTTGTTATTGATTATAACAAACTAAGCGATTTAAAAGCTGTAAAACAGTTCTTTTTCTCTATTATTATAGTCATACTCTAAATATACTTTTACTAAACTCTTATTATTATTATCCCTTACTGGGCTACTATTATTATTAGCCTTAATTATAATAGTTCAGCTAAACTGTTATTATTAAGTGGACTATTAGTACAGTGTACACGTACAGTGTAAAACGTACAGTGTAAAACTGTACGAAAACTGTTAGAAACTGATCTGTGACCAATTTAGAGAGTACTAACAGGTGAACACTGGGAATTTGAGTTGAGTTTGAATCCCGGTAAGGTATAAAAGGCTGGTTATACATATATAGGATTGCTATAATTGAGAAAATACTCACAACAGGAAAAACATACTAGGATAAGTACTTATGGCTAAAATCGCTAAATAAAGAAATTGTTAGTAAAAATCCGCTACGAGTTAAAAGAAATTTTTAACAACGCAGCTGCCCATTATTAAGAAGTTATTAGCATTTATCACTATTGTGAACTTTCTTCAAAAATTCTTTATTTTTAAAGGCATCGAAAAATTCACTGCAATTTAGTTCATTGTATATGCTCCAGCTTAGTAAAGCTTTTACAAGTCAAAAATGCCTACTCGCAGTCTGAATTCTACTAAGATAGGAAATGTACAGCAACGATGTTAGTCAGTGTAAGTTCAAGAATTATCAACTCTAACTGAAACAAAACATCTAAAAAATGAAATAAAAATATATGGATAATAGACTACATGCCATTATAAATTTTCTGTGAAAAAATTGTCTGGATGAAAAGACAAAGCATCTAAATTTTTAGGTCACATGTTATAATTTTTGGAGGAAAACATCAAAAACACTAGATCTAGATACAAAATGTTTAGATTGGAAAGAGTGAGTGTAACAGAAGGAATATTTGAATTTCCGGATCACCGTTTTACCCAAAGCTGCACTATTTTTACTTCTTGTATATTCTGTACTTTAAAAATTTTAACCAAATAAACGGGACAAAATGGCAAACTATCTGGAACGCAGGGACCGCACTTGAAACCGAGACTACCCCTCTCATTATTATTAAAATCAAAATCTCTCAAATTATTAAAATCTCTCAAAGCGGGACGACTGATAAGCCTAGCTTACATATGTATTTTTTGCATCTGTAATGTGTGTGTTTGATTATGGCAAAGCCTCGAGGACTATCTGCCTGAGGAAAGGGATGCCTTCGGGGAGGATTTTCTAAGGGAAACTGGCTCGTATACACGTTACACATGGGGAAAACCATGAAAACGCCCATGCAGCCAGCTCGTTCGTGGGAT
Organism: Stegodyphus dumicola; assembly: GCF_044657685.1. Taxonomy (NCBI): domain Eukaryota; kingdom Metazoa; phylum Arthropoda; class Arachnida; order Araneae; family Eresidae; genus Stegodyphus; species Stegodyphus dumicola. The sequence goes on from NC_140776.1 coordinate 139,380,456, forward strand.
TCGAACCTCGGAACGAACTACCAGTGTTCAGCTACTTTACCGCTCGGCCGCTGGTGGGCGCATCTGTAATGTGAATGCGAACTTATTTTCCTTAGAAAGTCTTACACGAAAGCATTCCTTTAATTGGGCAGATAACCTACTCATGCTTTGCCATGTTCAGCTAAATACACAAACACTTTACAGGGATACTAATAACAAATTCATTTTTGAGCCTAGATTAAAAAACTTATTTCAGTTCGGAAACTGTATTATAATTTAGTTGATTTTTGTACGTAATGTGAATGAGTTTTTAATATTTGTGTAGACAAATCATGAAACAAGCGCTAACAATGCAGAAATTCATGATCTGCACAAATAGCTTTTATCTTAATCACGTAAAATGAAGAATTAAAAAAAAAAAAAAAAAAAGAAAGAAAGAAAGAAAGAAAGAGAGAGAGCTCTTAGACATTACCGGCTTCAACGATTTAATTTTTATGTTAATGATAAAGAAAGTACGCTGTACTCCCTCCTCCACACACATCCATTTCCATCTGTTGCTTCTTTGTTTCATGCACATTCGTTAGTTTTTGAAAAGAATTCCATCTGTAGTTTCCTAAGTAAGAGTTTTATGTTGAGTGTAATTCTTTTAAGAATATTTTTTTCGCAAGCATTGTCTTGCATGAATGTTTTTGAAAGCTGCGGCTGGAGATTTATCAAATGAGCTGTTTTGGAAGTAAATAATTTATTAGTTATTTCTAATTCACATCGAAAAAAGTTGTAAGAGGTAATTTAGAAAAAGTATTCCTGTTTAAATTATTTTTGCAAAGTAATTATAAAACCTTTATGCAATTTTAATTGATGTACCTGCAGTTCGATACGTTGATATAATTAATTCATTTCTTGAAGGAGTTTGGAAATTTGATCTTATCAAATAAAAGAATATTTTAGTACGTATCTATATCACTAAACATTGAATGCCTAAATTAACTCTCACGAAGTGTCGAAAGCATAATGTTTTTATTCTCTATAGAATATTTTAAACCTTGCGAAAGGAAAATAATATATACTATTATTAAAGAATTTGTGGGGATGGCTAGAAATAATAAAGAAATGGGCGATAGCTGTGACAAAAGTTATGCTTTGAGTGGCTAAAACATTTTTTTTTCAGACTTGTACTGGAAATACGAGTAGCGTAAGCAGTAAAGACAGTTTGCAGGGTGTTTTAATTTGTCACATATAGCCATTTCAGAGTTATATTCATGAAAATAAATAACATTTCTTGCGTACGTTTAGCGTTTGTAACAATTTTGACTTGGCGCTCAAGTTTTTTTTGTTTCTTTTGGAAGCAAAGGCAACAACTGCGATTATACTATTAATATTTTATTACACTAAGAATTCCAATAAAGGCCCGGTGGCGCAGCAGCACCACATGTCTGGGGTTCGATTCCCGGGCTGGGGCAAGGTCGACTCAGCCTTTCATCCCTTGATTTCCATCACTTGGGTCGATAAAATGAGTACCAAGTTCACTTGGGGACTAAACACTGGGGTTCCTGCGACAAGCTGGCCACTTGTTCAGGGCATATGCTTACGCACCCCGGGGCCCACGGTCAAGAAAGCAGATTTTGGGCACTACAACCTTTGGCCCATTAGGGCTGTTACGCCACTGAGTTTTAGTTTAACAATTCCAATAACTTTCTGAAAAACACATAAGCGGAATTCATATTTATTATATTAGCATAACATTCAGTTAAAATCTAAAATAGGTAAATAATAAATAAAAAGTAATATGAAATAGGATTAGAGACACTAGTATAAATTCTTAAACTTATAGTAAAGTCTCTGATTTTAAAGCGTCTTTAATGTCTTAGATTAGCTTAGAAGAATGAAGTTCGTTTATTCCTTCAGTTGTTTTTCCATTTCATTGATGTTTTCCTCGGTGCTACATTTATCCGCAAGTATTAGAATCTTTAGGAGATTTTTTTTAGATTTTATGTTTATGGTTATCTAATTGATGTTTACAACATTCCGTAACGTTTATTGATAATTGTCTAGATCAGCGGTTCTCAACTTTTTGACTAACGCGTACCATCTAAACAAAAACTGAAAAACTTTTATACCACCACTACATTTTACAATGATTATTTTTCAATGTCTCAATAGAAATATTAAAATATATATATGTAATAATAAAATTCCATAGTCAAGAATACACTTAAAATTCTAACTGTATGTTCTTTTCATTTTTAATGGCGACGTTCTCTTATTTGAAAGTACGTGGAATTAAATCCACAGCCCCGTAGTCAAGTTGTTTTTCCCGCCTTTTCTACACGTACAGTTTTAGAATGTTCTGGAGATATTTAAAGCGAACTGGAATGGCTGACGAGGCTGACGTCATTTCTTGGAAGCTCCGCCTTTCCAGAGGCTATAAAAGGACTCGCAAAGGAATATCGGGGTCTTTTCTTTAATGTAACGATGCAGTAAACTTCATAGAAAAAGTTATTAGTAATTCTTTTTTATTTACTCCGGATATCTGATTTATGTAACTTTTTATTTTCAAATTATTTTCGGTTAGAAAACTGTCTAAAAGTGGTAAAAAGCTTAAATATTATTATAAAATTCTTTATTATCTGGAGTTTTTTTACCATTGCATTTATTTTATCTCTAATAGTTAACAAATTAACATTTTGTTCTTGTAGTTCTAAATTTAATCCATTTAACCTTTCAAAAATATCAACTAAACATGCTAAACATAATTCACTAAATAAACATTTTTTGCAATTCAAATTTTGAGTCACAGTGGAAAATTTGAATTTCTGTTCTCTCTCTATATATATATATATAAAAGATTTAAAACTTTGCCTTTGGATAATTACTTCGGAATATAAGGAAAGCGTTTCATATTAACTGCCAATCTTTTGACATAAAATCGTAAATATTCATGAATTTAAAGCTCGGCTTTTAATAAAATTAACAATTTTCACAGCTTGGTTCAGGACGGTTTTCAGGTTTTCGGGGATTGTTTTGGCTACTAAAGCTTCACGATGAATGGGGCAATGAGTAAATTTAATTTCTGCTGTGACTTTCTATATTTGAGAAGCAATACCAGAATGTTTTCCTCTTAAAGCCCGAGCTTCGCTATTGCATACGGCAGTGCACTTATTCCAAGGAATATCATTCTCGGACATAAAATTATCAATTACTTTGAAAATTTCATTTACAGTTGCTCTATCAGGAAAAGATTCACAAAATAAATACTCTTCGGCAATTCGTTTATCTTCCTCGAAACGTATGTAAACTAATAATTCAACAAAGTTCGTTATATCAGTACATTTATCCAATTGGAATATGAAATACTCACCGGTTTTTTCTTTTCTTTTCTTTTCTTTTTTTTTTTTGACAATCTTTTTTATGGAATTTGCCGTTTCATGAATCCGTCGACTTACTGTATCATTTGATAGCGGGATATTATTAAATTCATTAGCCACTTTTTCTGTTGAATAATGTTAAAACGTTATCTTTAGCTTCTGGCAATGTAAGATTTTCTTCAATAGTGTGAGTCTGCCCAGTCGAGGCAGTTCTTAGGCTCATTAGGTAACTAACTAGCTTCCAAAGCTTTTTCACTTGAAGTAACAAAATCATTCATTACTTGTGTACTATTTTTGAACTCCGTTAATTTCCTCTTAAAATATGCTTCAGATTTATCTTTTAAATTGGCATGCTTATATTCAAGATGTCTTTTAAGAAAAGATGGTTTCATTCTTTGATTGGATAATAGTTTACCGCAAACCGTTGAGGTTGAGGGTCCATTTCATCTCCATTCCAAGTAAACCCAAGTGATAAATAACTTTCATGACATTTTTTTATAAACAATTTTTTTTTTCTTATCAATCAATATTCTTAGTGCTAGTAGATTGTCCTGGATCCATGACCTGTGAATCATCACTTTTACGCTTAGTCAAACCTAGCCATCTTTCCATTTTGAAAATCTAGGTTTGTTTCATTATTTTTTCACAAATATTTAAATGCACAGTATAGTACAAGAATCAAACGACGATATTCTCAAATTGCATAGAAAAGTAAAGAATACAAGGCAATAAGAAGGCAAAACACTTGCTGTTAGAGACAGCAAATCGAAGTAAAAAATGATTCTAATTGAAAACAGGGCAATATGAGCCCGGAAAGGGTGGCGACATAAAACGTAGTCATGCTTAATATATCGTTTAACTCTAAAACAATTAATGTGATAATATTATTTTTTTATTTCCTTTTAAATACAGCATTCATTTCTATTAATCTTTTTAAAAACATCATTTATAAGAAATTTTGTTATGTCTATGGCTAATGAATATTTGAAAATAAAAAGACTTTGAACAAAGCTCAAATCGCATAAATTTACTAGTGTTAAAGAAGAAACAGGATGTTGGGGTGCTAATTTTTTATTTAAATAGTTAAAATACTTTGTATCTTTGCGTACTACCTATTTTTCTATTGAATACCACCAGTGGTACACTTACCACCTGTTGAGAAAGTTTTTTATAGATTCTTAAATTCCTTTGGATACTTTGGTCATCTCCATTAATTTGAATGATGTTAAACTTCACACTTGTGGCATTTATAAATGTCTTCCTTGATTATACTGCATTCAGGTATATAATGAATATATGCAGATTTTATGCACTTGAAGTGACAGTTTTCTTGTGTATGGGTTAGAATAGCTGGAAGTTTCTTTTAGTTTTCCACTGTAAATTTAAACCCGATGTTCGTAAATTTGATGGACATTAGAAAAATTTAATAACTTTGATTTAAAAGATGGATGGTGAATTTAGTTTACTTTTGAAATTAGTCATTTGAGCAGTTTTAATAATTTCAGTCTAGATTAAATTAAAATCGCAATATCATCACCAATTTCGGGATCAGAGGTCGCCTTTTATTATGTTCTTGTACAAATTAATGTGCGTATGATGCGTGTGTAAGCATCCTGATTTTTAACTGTAGAAAAGTTTCGAGCTATTTGAGAAATTAATGCAAAAGCGATGAGAAAGTATGTTCGAAAAATTACGATAAATGAAAACACTTGTCTTGAATAAAACTTCTACTCTTTTAAAGGTTGTTAAATTAAAAAGAGAGCTTCACAGATGAGTTGTTAAAGAACACGTCTTAGAATACAGATTCCATTGTAAATGTTTTACGTATATAGCGATACCATTTACTTTTTTTTTAATAGAACACTATGACGATCTAACGAGAAGAAGAAACAACATAACGATCTAATAATATAATTTCATTCATCACGAATATGATAATGATTTTGATCTGTTAAGTATATTTCAAGAGGAAGCATTCCGCGCATATGTTTGATAATGTACAACTAAAACACTTCGGATTGTTATTTTATTCATCAAAGCATCTTTACGTGCGGAAAATATGTAAAGTATTTTTATACAGGAAAGGAGATCTCCATTGTTCAGTGTGCTGCCACCTTCTCTCTTTTTGCAAATGGCATAATCATATAGTCACTTCACGTTATTTTCTTACTTTACTTTTTGGGTGTTTAACTGTGTGTGGTCACAATCTTCTCCGTTAAGGTCGCTTTTATCATGTAAATAGGCATTTGTTAGATGTTTTTTCCGACCATTCTGATGTTTTTATCCAAAGCACGTGTTTTAGCGTATTATGTTGTCAAGTTAATATCACGATCGTTCGCCTGGGTTCGAATTCATTTCAAACTATCAGTATTCAGCGGGTATAACAACGTATTAGGGTTTATAATAAAACAATAACTGGGATCTTTTTCGTTACTAGACAGCATGCGCCGAACAGTTTTCTCTAAAAAGATGTGCAAAGATGATATTTCTAATTAGAAAACGTACGTTCGTCATGTACTGTGTCAAGTAAAAGGTTTCTTGAATTAAGGCAAAGCACTCGAGGGTTATTTTCTTAAGGAAAGAGATGCATTTATGGAGGAAAACTGGATAGTATAAATTATTCTTTAAACTGGATAGTATTTATGTTACACATTGAGAAAAATGTGAAAACTCTTATGTAACCAAACCCGTTTGCAGGATTTGAACCTAGGTCGAACCACCAGTATTCAGAGATCATACCGCTCGCTAGTGGTCTGAATATAAGAAATACTGTTTTTACTCGTCTGCTTCCTCCCTATCTATTTTTTCAGAACAAAGTTCTGAACATTTTAAAAATATTAACGTAATTTTTCCCTTCCTCAAGACGTTTAAAAAGCAAGCTTACCTAAATTTTGAAATACCTTCGTCCACGTAGTGTTTTTTTTTTTTTTTTTTTTCTTATTAATAAAGCAAGCTCTCGCAAAGCACCTTCGAAGGTCACGTAGAATCGTCCTTTTTTTAACTCAGTAACAAATGCACTATATTAAAAGCAATGCACACGAGGACTTTACGAGGCACAAGTTGCATAAGCCGAATTTCGTTCCTAGGTAATCAGACCTTGCTACGTCTGGAAAACTGGTAAAAAGATTTTGTCTCGATGGTTTTAAATGTTGAACCTTATGCAAACTTCAAGGAAAGGGTACAAATGAACAGAAAAAACACCTCTCTGTCATCATTCCGCGAGGACTTGCACCATTTCTGCAACCGCTAGACTGATCTGTGAACGAACTGTTCAAAGACTATCTCTGAAGGTATTATACCTAGTTGATATCAGCAGGGTAGTACAGTTTTATTAGAGGTGGAAAACTGCAGAGACTTTCCATTGAATTCATTGATTTGCTTATGAATTTTGGGTGCACGGGCTGTTATTGGGGATGCTGTAACTGTTACAGCTTCAAGAAAACGGGGATATCTGATACTTTGTATGGTTCTACATCATTGTACGTGGGAAGACAGAGTGAACAGTGACGAAGGTGATGGCGGTCATTTGCAACCTGCAGCAGATAACACAAAGCAGCATGGAATGATTTGAAGTCTTCGGTATAGTAGTGAACGATAGTGAGAGAGTACGAGATCCAACATACATAAATCTGGAAATGAACATAACTTAGATATATAAAGTTATAATTATTATTTTTTCTTATTAGAATGCAGTTTTTTCGTCAAATATATTGTTAGTTATTGGTAGTTTATCCAATGAATACTTTCAATTTATTACGTTCTTATTGTATTCCGGAAATTTAATTATTTGCATAATTTTCCTTTCTCGATTTTCAAGATAAAATTAGTAAAAAAAAAAGGTGGGATTCTTGCAGAAATTATACCGCAACTTCTTCTTCCTTGCAAATTTCTCACAAGCATATTTTATTTTAAAATTAAATTAGAGATATAATACACTCTTTTGCAAAAAAATCGAAGCACCATGAAGGAAGTGGTTGTTTTTGATGAAATTGAATATGTGTATAGTTCATACACAGATAATAAAATGATTAAAAAATTAAGGTCATAGTACCTGTTCACGTCTCGCAGTTACCCATTGAGTGTTCAAATTAGTAGCTGGTCGAACCGCACCTGGCGGCAGGAGTGGTAGAGGTTCATAATGTCATCCTGCGACACATTCTGCCAGGTATTCATCAGTTGTCACTCCAGATGTGTGATATTTTGTGGTGCCCGAACCTGGCGACCTACCATGCCCCAGACATGCTCGATTGGTGAAAGGTCTGGTGATCTTGCTGGCCAAGAAAGAGTAGCAACCAAACGGAGACAATCCACAGATATGCGAGCGGTATGTGGCATTATCTTCTTGGAAAATGGCCCCAGAATGACGTGCCATGAAGGGTAATGCAACCGGCCGCAGAATGATATCAACATATCGTTGAGCAGTACGGAAGATGTACGGAGGATGACTAAAGATGACCTGTTGTCATAAGAAATAGCGCCTCACACAATCACACCAGGAGTATTTGGCTGCATGCCTTTATGAAACAAAGGCTGATTGGGAGCGCTGGCCCCGTCCTCTACAGACACGAACACGGTGGTCATCCGCTTCAAGAGTAAAGCGGGATTCATCGCTGAACACTATACGATGTTAGTCTGATGGCAGCCATGATACCTGTAAGTTACCTGTAAGGTCTTCGATATCGTCGTAATGGCATCTTTAGTTGCTACTTTACAGAATTACAATGGCAGCAACAAAAAAGGTAAATTTTCCGTCTCTGTTACTGGTTTTATACTTTGCGAATTGCACACTAGAAATGCGCGCTATGATCGCAATTCCAGTTCATTTATTTGCCTTGAAACTTTGATCATTTGCATGTTCGATCAAGATGTTTTTGCATACCAAATTTCGTCACGATCGCAAAAGTCCTTCTTGGTGCTTCGATTTTTTTGCAAAAGAGTGTATATTACGATATTTCGTAAAAAGCTCTTCGAATACAACAAAAAGAAATACAAAAATGGTTCCGTGCTAAAACTGAACTATTAAAAATATGAAAATTGAAATAAATATGTCAAAACTATTCAAGGTGGTGTAGAAAACATATCATTTCCTTCGTTAGAATCATCAAGAACTACAGCGGAAGCGTTATTTAGAATGCTACTAATACAAACGTTTTGTAGGCAACTGTTCTGATTTATTACTGTTTTCTCAAAGGCCATTTCCAACTGACTATATTGTGTCCATTAATACATTTTTTATGCCTTAAATCAAACGAACAATTGTCTGAAGAATTATTAAGCGTATATTTTCCAGAGTTTGCCTCATTCTGAAAATTTGACAACTTCTAGTAAGTTCATTTGTGATAATATGTAAGCATCGTGTTTCTCAGTTACAAAGAATAAAAAAAAAGGTATATACTGGCTTCAACTTTAAAACTAGGTGAAATTCAATTTTATATTAGTTTCATTTTTTTTATTGAAAAGCTTTAATGCATTTCGGAGAAATCGGACTTAGTCAGATCTTTTTAAATGTAGAGATTTTTCTATAAGAATCAACTACATTTGAGTCTCAAGCTATTAAAATAGGGCGTAGAAATGTTAATAGAAACCTTGGCTTGCATCTTTTATCGCTAGCTGTTGGTCTATGTATGATAATAATTTCAAATATTTGTAGAAATCATTTGATCTTCCATTGTTAATATTTTATTTAGGTATGGAATTTAAAGTGTCTGGGTGATATAACAGCTCTGACCGTTGTATTATTACGCATTCAATACATAGCATTTCTCTCTTTCCTGAATTATATCCCTCCGAAAATGCTCATTACCTCGGAAATACTGCTGGAGTAATTTGATGGCCTCTCCCTGGCAATGCTTTTAAGCTACTGGGAAAAGTAGCATTAAGTTATTATCCTACTGCTGGCGAGTTGTCGTTAGCTTGGCTGAGGTACTCTTAAGTTGAGGTTATTATAGTTTTCCATTAAGTACTAGTGGTTCGTTTCAACGGAATCACATAACGGATTGCTTTAGATGAGTCCTTAGAAAATTATTTATCCTTCATGTGAGAAAGGGTATTTGAATTTGAATGGGATGGATATGGAAAGGGTTGTGTTTGAAGTATTCTGCCAGAAAATGTTCTCTCATTTTGCGAATCTGTCATTTAACGCATTTTTGAAAGGGCTAAAAACGATGATCAGAAGTTTTTTTTTTTAATCGTATTTGAATCGATCGAATTTTATAAATAATACTGGTCGCAAGGTAATTTGGTAATATTTGTAACTCTCCGACTAGTGTTTTCGTTGTTAATTTCTGTTAAATCAAGTTGATGTTTTTGCTAATTGACATTGATAAAAATCTTCCTTTTACCTTTAGTATTGTCCAAATGCATTGCTATTAATCATTTAAAATCATTTTGTATTAACTTCTGAACGATATTTGTAACAAATGCCATTTTGTACCATTAAGTTATATATAAATGTTTCTGACAACCAATACTTGAGAACCATCCGAAAGAGCCACTGAAAACGTTTCGAATTTGCGGCGACTGTCCAAAACATAATCTAATACTCCCGATCAGTATTTGGGCATACGGCCTCTGTTGTGGAAATGATGCCGAAATTATCGATAAAATGTATATTGGCAGTGGGAAGTTCTAATTACAGTCTCTTATAGAGATACAGTGTTAGTACGGCTTCGGCTATTTCGTGGTCATTTTCGTATATTCGAAAGCGAGGTAAAATGGTCTCTTATTTAGAAGATAATGTAGCATCTTTCTTCACATTTCTTGATAAATCAGAAATAGTTAATATTTTTTTTGGGGGGGGAGGACGGAGGGAGAACTTAAAATACGGTAGACATACAATGATAACATCTGGTCTAATCAGAGCTCTTCTCTTGACGGGCGTATTATAATTGTTTTGCGAAGTATGTTGGCAATTTATTGATAATCTTGGAGAAATAATAATAAAGGAAGTACCAAAATTTAAAGTAACATCTAGATTAGAAGTTTTTGTTTACTTATCTATCTTTCTCTTTTTCTCTCTCTCGGGCCCACCAGCGACTGAGCGGCAAAGTCTCTGAACACTGGTAGTTCTGTCTGGGGTTCGATTCCCGGCGAACGGGCTGGCTGCACGGCCGCTTTCATGTTTTTTCTCTTGTGTAACGTGTATATGAGCCAATTTTCTTTAGAAAGTCCTCTACGAAGGCATCTCTCCCCTTAGATAATCCTCGAGTGCTTTGCCGTAATCAAACAAACAAAACTCTCTCTATATATGTATGTGTGTGTATACGTGTATGTGTGATATTTCGAGATTACCTGGAGATTATAAGATAGCCGTTAACGATGAAATGTTATCTGCAATAACTAAGAGAGGTTCACAAGATTTTGACATACGGAGACAGACTTGGCGAAAACAATACATTAATTTATTCGTGGACACTCTTTATAAGCATAAACATGTTCACATGTCACTTCGGATTCTTATTACTCCCTTCACACTGTTATAGAATGGATTATAGTTTTAGAACATTGGAAAAAGCAGAACGATGAGAATACGCATGTTGTCAGCAGTGATATTTATAGTAAAAAGTTTCTTTAATCCGACTGGACAACAGCTGTTGCATTGCAGCATGATTACATAAACACGAAACGGATTAATTTGCAGATGACGCATTTAAGATCCCCGGAAGGGGACGTATTAAAATCAGAAATTAAAAGGATAAATTAAAGTCAGTAATTTTAAGCTTCATATTTGTTTACCTTAGATATATATTTCTTTTAAAATTTTATTCAGATTTTTTTAAAAAATATTTTACTAACTTTCTATTTTACCATTTTATGTTGAAAAATAAATGTGAAAATCGAATGCCAGAATTCTTAAAATGTAAATTTGTTTTCAGTTCAGTTTTAATTTTAGTCAACAGTAAAGATTTTTTTATAATGACTTGGCAACAATAAATACTATTTTTATTTAAGAGAAAAAAAATAAACATGAATTTTCATGTTTTTATATTTTTATTTTATTATTTATTTATTTGTAGTTTCATATTTTTTCAAACAAAGAATATAGCATATATATTCGTTTTCGTTAGTTGATCTCTGATGAATAAGCACGGCGCAAAATATGTAAAAATCCGCTGATCTCCAACACTCCATCTTCTTCATGTGTGATTTCATTTCCTTCACATTGTAACTCCCCCTCCCTATCATCATAACAGTACGAAGATGTCATCCGTTGTCAATTCATCGACCATAACAACTGACATTCAGGTATGAAAACTATCTGCGCTCATAATCACTGGTATTTCCACATTTTTCATGATAATTAGCTGTAGTTTCTTTTAGAAGTCCTCTTTAAAACCATTTTCGATTATTTCCTCCGTTTTTCATGATTAGTTAAATGTTTAAAATGTCCTTTTTTGTGGGGGAGGAGGTTTTAGCTCTTCCATTCCATCGATAATGCGCGCTTAAATTTAAGCATTCATATCTGCCATCTTCTATGAATATTTCGTAATCTATAAGGAAAACTTTTTCAGTTTTACCCGAAGTAATTTTCTTTTGTGTGAATTTTGCAATTTTTGCTAAGATACAAATTTTTTGCCAATTAGGCGACTTGTTGGCAATCTGTACTTTAAGCCTGTGTTGGCAGATATTTGAACTACCGTTTGAATTCATCCTCTTTGTCATTGCAAACATAATTCTATTTCATTGAAAAATTTTTTATACATGGCTGCGAATATTTTGCTTTGAATTTCTGAGATTTTCTTTATTTTTATAACAAATATAACTTTATTAATATATAATAATATAACATTAATACTATATCAAAACTGCATTATTTTGGAAAAATAATATGAAAATAAATATTTTGATTTCCTTCTGTTGCTTTAAAATGTCTTTATCTTTCATGTTTGGTGATTTTTTAATATCTTCGTTACGAAGTTTAAGTAAGCAGTAAATATATTGAAACACAACTTTCGAATCTCTCTTCATCGGCATGGAGCCCCGAATGTTAAAATAAATTGTATTTGATTTCTTATTTATTACAACTCTTCTTCCATTTAACTTTTACAAAACATCTAGATATGCGCCAAAGTTTCCACTTTACGCTTTTTAACCCTAGACGTGTTATTACTTACGAAACTTACTTTTTGTTCGTATCACTTTTGTATTCGAATCACTTTTCAAATTGTTGCCACAAAATATTATTGCAAGTATGTATGTACCTCCCGTTGTGAGAAAAAGACGACACCGAATTTTTAATGCACGTGGCCCTCCACTCGAACATGTGCACCTCGAAGCCCGAATTTTGAATTCGTTGTTCATTTATTTCATATTTACATTTATTATATATTTATTTCATAAATTTTTATTGAAAATGAGAAGTGGCAACACTGTTTGAAGTAAAACGTTTTTATCTCCAGCGTGTCAAACTATTACCAATCATCAAAACATGAGATACATAGCTATCAATTTTAATCCATAAATTCGGCTGCCTGAAAACAGTGTGTTACCACTGCTTCAAATATAATACTTATTATCTCCACGCACTAGTGTGTTACCATTCAGTAAATTGGAAGAAGGTATTTAACTTTCAAATATAATTTCTCTGTTACTGAGTAGCCCACTAGCGGCCGAGCGGTAAAATCGCTGAACACTGGTAGTTCGGTCCGAGGTTCGAATCCCGCGAACGGGCTGGCTGCATGGGCGTTTTTGTGGTTTTCCCCATGTGTAACGTGTATACGAGCCAGTTTCCCTTAGAAAGTCCTCCACCAAGTCATCCATCCTCTTAGGCAGATAGCCCTCGAGGCTTTGCCATAATCACACACACACACACACTCTGTTACTGAGTAGCAAACCAAGTGATTAAAAACAATAAGCACCGTTTTTAAAAATATTTTTTCTGCTTTTTAATCTGATTGATTCGAATAAAAATGCATTTAAATCATGAGATACCTAATTAATATTAAATATTTTTTTGAAATGACACTCGGTCATTATCCCGATATCTCTTTTTTTTATGATTAAAATTTTCTAATAGATGGGAAGAAGCGAGTGAATGTTTATATTAACGAATATTCATCTTTGTTTTCGCATCGAAACAATCCATATTTCTGAAATTAAATTGTACGCATGATAAGTTTAACGGCAGTCATATTGAGTAGCAAACCAGTGTGCTAAAGAATAATCGCCGCTAAATGCTGTCTTAAGCAAACATCACTTTAAGCCGATATAAACGAAGAAAATTTTAATTACGTGAAATCACTTACGTCTTTTATTAATATTTTGTAAATAATATTTATGCTATAATTATAAGACAAATGCTATCAGATAAGAGGAACTGATATGATTTTAACGGTAACAAAGGTTTTGTGTTTCTAAAAAAATAGGAAAGCTGGAGTTGCTTTTTTGAGATTATTTTCATTTCTTCCTGTCTTTTCTTTTCCTCCATCAAATTATGAAGTATATTTTGCTTTTATTATAGTAAGTAGAGAAGCTTTTCCTCAAGGGCATAAGAGAACAACGCTTTTGTCCATCTCTGGCCCTTATGCAAGCAGTTATTCGGCTTGGTATCGATTAAAAGAGGTTGCGGATGTCATCCTGAGGGATATCGTGCCAAATTCTGTCCAACTGGCGCGTTAGATCGTCAACATCCCGAGCTGGTTGGAGGGCCCTGCCCAAATGCTCCAGACGTGCTAATAGGAGACAGATCCGTCGACCTTGCTAGCCAAGCTAATGTTCGAGAAGCACTAAGGCAAGCAGTATAAACATGTGCAGTGTGGGAGCGGGCATTGTGTTGCTGAAATGTAAGCCCAAAGTGGCGTGACATGAAGGGCAACACAACGGGCCTTAGAACTTCGTCGACGTACCGCTGTGCTGTAAGGTTGCGACGGATGACAACCAAAGGTGTCCTACTATGAAATGAAATGGCACCCCCAGACCATCACTCCTGGTTGTCGGTCTGTCTGCCGGAAGACAGTCAAGCTGGTATCACACCGCTGTCAGAGACGTCTCCAGACTCGCCTTCGTTGGTCATCGGGGCTCAGTTCAAAGCGAGACTCATCACTGAAGACTCCAGTCAGTGGCATTCCAGTGCGAATGAGCCCGACACCACTGCAAACGGGCTTGACATTGTATAGAGGTGAATGGTAGTTGGCGCAAGGGGCGCCGTGACCTCAGTCCCCTTTCTGTGAGCCGTCTGTGAATGGTCCTTGCGGTCACTTAAGCACTAGTTGCACGTACAATCGATGATAATGATGCATCTGGGGCTGTGAGTGCCGCTCTCACTCGGTCTTCACGTTCTGTCAGTTTGTCTAGGCCTACCGCTTCCTTCTTGACGCTGTGTGCGGCCATGGTTTACCCATTCCTGCCAACATCGTCTAATAGTGGCATCGCTCCTGCTCAAATGTCGAGCTATTCGCCGATAAGACCAACCGGCTTCTTCGAACCCACTTCACGACCTCTCTCAAATTCTGACATCTGTGCTTATTGTTCGCGCACCTTTATTCGAGGCACAGTTACTGTCTACCGGAGTACACGGAATGAAATTCGTGAAGAATTTATGACCTGGAATCGTAATTTCTCCTCAAAAATATCCTGCCAGTTGCGCAGATCAGATGCGCTGTAGCGACAACCGTTCATTCTTTGGCAGCAAAAATGTAAAATTTTGCATTTTCCGTCGAAACCTGTATGCATATCAATTTGTGTCCAATTTGCTTTATATCCTCTCGTTGTGTCCTCTTTTTTTTTTTTTTTTTCCTAAGAATTTATATATATGCTAAGATTATCTCCTATGAAATGAGAAGAAAATTTGGATAGTAAAAAAGGCGTACTATTGGGGAAATCCAAAAATGGAATTTGAAATTAATTAAACTGGAGTTTGGAATTTATTAAATAGTAAATTAATAAAAGTTAAAATATTTTGAAGAAAAATATATTTTAAACAATTTAAATCGCTGTTGATTGAGCAGAAAGATCGACTTTTAAGAGGGGACTTGGAATCCCTCTGTCCAGGCATCAACAATTTATTTGGATCGCGTTTCATTTTCGAATTTCTGAACAAAATCCCTGTTCCAGATTGTAAATTTGCTTTTCATTTTTAGTCTTTCTAATGACTTCTAATGATTTCTTCTTATTTATTTAATAATCTAATGTAAATTTGGTAATCGTTATTCTAAATTTTATTACATATCTGAATTTAATCTTAAATTATTTTAAAAATGAGGGGGAAAATCCCCAACGATGAAAGACAATTTGTTTCAAAAATAAAAATAGTATCCATTTAGAACAACTTAATAAATTAAATAAAAAGAAGTAAAAATAACTAAAGAAATATAAAATAAGAATAAATGAAATAAAAAGAAGTAGAAATAACTAAAGAAATATAAACAATGAATGTTTTATTAGCAGTGGGATTTTACGTATTAATCGTCCAAAATTAATTTGAAACTTTGCTAAAAATTTTGCTCTTTCCAGTTACTCTTTCCAATAAAAGTTACTTAATTATAAAATTATTAATGATTTTATAGAGGGATTCCAATTTCTCTTGAAAAGTCGGGATCTATCCGTGGAATCAAAAACGATTTAAATTGTTTAAAATATGCTTTTATTTAAAACTTTTTATTAATTTAGCATTTAATAAATTACGAATTCCAATTTCATTAATTTCGAATTCCTCTTTTTGATTTGCTCAGTACTATGCTTTTACTATCTCAATTTTCTTCTCATTTCCTATGAGATAATAAAAGCATATATTTATTAATTATCTATTAAAATTTTAATCTTAACAGCGATGGCGCAGGATTTTACTTTTTGAATAAATTTTGCGATTTCATAAATTTGGTTTTTCTAAATTTGGTCGACTGGTTGTCGTGTTTCTCTTCATTTGCCGTTTAAATGAAAAATATTGTAAAGAATTATCGCATTCCCTCATGCGTTCTGTGGAGGTGTAAGTGGGCAACACGTTCAGCTGGTAATTAGAAGATCTGTGGCTCGAATGGTGGCGAGAGCTTTGCTGATATTTCGTGCTTGGTACTTCGGGGGGGGGACCTTAATTAGTCTTTACGTATCGGTTGTAAATTTTATGATTTGACTTATTATTTGATTTTACATTTAAAGTTAAAAGCACATTACAGTTATGTACTTTATATAGTTTTTTTTTTTTTTTTTTTTTTTTTTTTTTTAAGTTTAAAAAATTGGTGGTTTGTTAGCATTTTTTAATACTGTCTGTGACTTCATCGTTTATTGTTGAAAATGCCCGTAATATCCAAGATTCAAAATTATTTAGATCCATAGTTATGCACGAAAAGGTTTTGAATTCATCAATTATCTACAAAATTTGTTAAATATTGATATCGTTTTTGTTTTAAACAGAAAAAAAAAAGATCTTCACGAGTCAATGTAATTTTTATTGGAAACATTCTTTCCTTGGTGTATTGCTCCCTTTTGTCGATAAAATTGGGAGGAAGCTGGGCAGATAGCTTATGTATGTTTTGTTTTTAATTATCCAGCGCAGTGCTTGCTAAACTTAATTGAGAACGCTGAGTTACAGCTGTAGAAAAATGCCCCCCCCCCCCATGGTGTTATAAGTCATGCATTCCCGAAAGTTCTTCAGCAAAGAAAGGAGGCGAGGGGAGAGTTTACTTTTATCCAACTGAAATAATATGGATGTATTTCTTGTTTCTGTCTCCCTAAATGTCGAATGATTCCGGATTTTTATCTTTTCTAGGATTCAGAGCTGGCACGTTCAACCAACTCCGAAAAGCTTATCTTCAAGCAATCTCTTTTCTGCTGATAGCTTTGGGCTTTCATGGAATGAAATTTGGGTCGATTGATGGATGTTATTTTCCATCCTTTTTGTACAGGTTTAGTCCTTTAGAAACTAGCCAAGTGGTGACATGATGGATTTTTCGTAATGTTGCCCAGGATTTGTTCCTCTCTCTTTGTCTACTTTAGAACGAAACGTAAGACTGATCTGTAGAGTTGGGCGGAGTTCTGGAACTTTGCTGAAATTATGGTTTAACTTTGATTTGATGAAACTGAAGATAAATTCCGCTTTTGAAAATTTTTATAACATCTGGCGTATGCTTTTATTTTTTCTTAATACGATGTGTCTCTTTATTTTGCTAGTTTCGAATATGATGGAACTGTATGGAGTTTCAGTAAATTGATAAAGACGTATTATTCTACCCTTGTTGACGGTGTACAAATACAAGGTATTTAATTTGAGTAATGGATTTGAATCTTTTAATTTATAAAACTGATTTAGATTAATATGTTATAATTTAGAATTTTCATTGAATAATAGCAGATCTTTTCTTTTCAGTTTTAAGCTTTCAAATATGGTTCTGCTTTCAAGGTTCAGTTGTGCATTCATATGCTTCATACCTTCATACAGAGTGCAATAAAAAGAGCATACACATTTCCAGGATGCTGTAGAGACATTAGGAATTTTTTCGAAGCAGGAGAGATGAAAAATGAGCAACGCCTTTGCCGAGAATCGAACGACGGACCTCTCGAATACGCGCCGAGCGTGCTGACCACTACACCACGAAGGCGGGAGAAATACCTTATGTACTCCCTCTTTTAAAGGGCGACTGGGGGTTAGGGAACCCAGTCGCCAAATCCAGGTGGTGAAGAATCAAGATCCAAAACATTTTTTTAGTTCGGGCGCCACTGCAGAGACTTTTATTTGGAAGCAGGAGAGATGAAAAATGAGCAACGCCTTCGCCAGGAATTGAACCACGGACCTCTAGAATACGCACCCAGCGTGCTGACCACTACACTACAAAGGCATGCTAAGAAGGCGGGAGAAATACCTTATGGACAAGAGCTGAGTGGATGTCAAGATGAAAAGAAACGCAGCAAGCTTTTGATAAAATTATAAAATGCGTCAGGGTTTTGACAATGTAATAAAACACATGAATCATGAAGATGTTAGCTTTTCATGGAACATAGGAAGTATGTTGTATAATCAAGGCCTGACATTGTGATATAAGATATCTGTAAATGTTTACTCTGATTACAAAGCGTAACTCCTGATTGTGCATAGATGATGAAACATGCATTAAACTTCAAAAGCATGAACTCTCAGAATTGATAATGGTATTGAAAACATTTAATAAACCTCCATATGTGCATCCCTGATAACACGCAAGGTATCCCAACGAGTACTCACTGTCACATCACGTGCTTTTCCTGGCATAACTTTGCCCCCGTACCAGAGTTTTTTTCGTTAAGGATATGCTAAAGACAGTATCTATCACACTACAGTTCCTGATGTTGTGATCTTGCGATAGCGCGTTACAAACACCAGATGTTGACTATCGTGCCGGACCCGTGTTCGAACCCCGGAGAAGGCATGGATGTTTATCAGTGTGTAGTGTCTTTGCGGCATAGGGTCACTTTAAATATGCGGGAGGCGAAGTGCTCTCGAAAGGCTGGTGGTAGGGGGAAGAGGGGTGGAAAACCCTTGAACCCATCCTCCGGGTCGCTCTTTTTCAAAATTGGAGGGCGTAACTGAGCTAAAGTCGGGTTGTCACCTAAATGGGACTCAAGGCTCTTGTCAACGACAGGCGCATTTGACTTCTTACGACGATGAATGTCGTAGGCTTTTGCTGACGATTGTCAGATAAATGAGATTGGTAACAACACAACGGAAATTGTGAAGACAATGTGGTATGACAATGAAATTGTGTCGTTCGAGTGCATAATGAAATTGTGTCGTTCGAGTGCACAATGCTTGTTTGGTTATCTGTGCACAGTTATGACTTATGTTTCGCTATCAGGGTAAACATTTGTGGACACCCTGTATTTTCTTTTGCAGAACTTTCGTCCGTAGAGCATCAACAGTAAATCATTGTATAGGATTTTTGCAGGATATTGAGGATAAACAGCATCGTATTTTAGACGCTGAAGACATCTCAGTAACGCTGACAGTATTTTAGACATCTCAGTAACGCTGAAGAGATGTTTTTCAGAATGACCGCCGCTGTTATAGTAAGTTGGCAGATATACCATCTTTTGTGGCAGCAAATTCATTCAACGAGTACAGAACTGGCGGAGGCAGTCATACTGGGCATAACTTTCTACCCTGAAATTTAAAATGTTATTTTACATATGCAGGATAAGGAAAATCAATTATATTTTTAGCCTACAGGATGCCATCCCACAGGGGTTATTAATTTCGTTTTGGCATTTTGCGTTGAAAACTTTAAATGTCAGTTCACTTTTCAAACTGTTGCCACCAAATATTACAGCCCTGTATTTCTGCATAAATGTATGTATGTTTCTCACATTGTGATAAAACGACGGTACCTAGAGCCATAAAATTTTGAATAACGTACGTTTCCACGTAAATATGAGCATCTGAAAGCCCAAATTTGGAATTCGTTTTATTATCGATTTCATATTTTGTAAAACTATAACGAATTTTTGATTAAAAAACGATTTCAAAGCGAGCAATGGCGACACTACCGGGGGGGAACCACCTTTTTATCTCCAACGCGCGAGACTGTATCGGAAATTCTAATGCTATGATAATTTAAAAAAATATTTTGCGATATTGCTGTTGAACTGAATTTTCTGGTCTAAGTGAGAAGAACATGATATTTAATAAATAAAAATAACCCACAAAACGTTAAAAAAATATCCTTTTGTGCGTGATGTAAAATCTGAAACCTTTCAGATTTTTTCTTTATCTTTTGTTATTTTTATTCTGTTGCAATGCGAAGTTATTTATTCATTTTTAAAATATCGTTGTAACACTCACTAGCTGAAGATAACAAATAAATGAAGAACTTTGCTTTCTGCTTTAATCAACTAAATGAAATACCACGACTAGTTTTCTTTACAATAGATATTGAAGTTTTGCGTGACACGGCGTTAGTGTGAATAATAACAACTTGCCATGTGTGGCTTATTTGAATCGTAATTTGACAGTAAATATTAATATGCAAACAAAATATCATTCCAGACAGTTATCAGAGGTGAAATGCTTCATGTTAATACTTTCCATCAATTATGAGGAGGATGATTTACCAGTCGTTTTAATCGAAATAATGTAGTTCTTACAGTGTGGGTCAGAATTTTAGTGTACCACTACATAAACGCATAGCATAATTATTTATTATGTGAATGTTCAAACTATTTTATACGCGTCATACGTGATATAACAGAGACCTATTCTGTAATCTCTTTTGGCGTACATTTAGTTAACCTGACTGAGAGCGGTGTAAATGTTGTGGTTTCAGTTACATCAACCCAGAATAGGAACTTCATAAACGAATGATATTTTACGTAACTGTAGAGATAGAACTGACATGTGGGTACGGTGATCGAAGATGCCTAACAGGATGTGGCCGCCTGTGAGCAATTGCAAAACACATTCACCTATTAGATAGCTGCTGAGTGGTAAGTGCATTGAACACTGGTAGTTCGTAAAAAGTCTTCCACGAAGGCATCCCTTCCTCTTGCATGCATCGCCATAATTCAAATAATCTAGTTGTCCACAGCGTTGACATCCAGTCAAAAAGTTAATCGAACGAGATCAAGCGATAGTTTCTTTATCACTTCCACGATAAGACTTACAAATAATGACGGTTTATCAAGAATTCTCACGTGCCGTGAGAAATAATCTTTTTTGTAAAAATTTGTTTTAGTATGTGATCGTGACTGTAATATTTAACAAAAAATGGCGTCATTTTTTAAAAAGAAATATATATTTGATTTCGATTAACTTTTTTCTGGACAGGGAAGAAATTGCCAAGGATTAGAAAGAAATTGCGAGCAGCGGACGCAGTCCCATTTGAAGCAGGCCTATTTTAAGTCCCATTTGAAGCGGTCCATTTCAAGTTCATTTGAAGCGGGGAACTGCCCCGTATTGCTAGAATTGTAAAAGTTTATTGTTGAGTGTTGCGTTCAGCGAAAGGTGCGCTTCCTTGTGGTAATGTGATAATAAACTAGAAAGATCCATACACTGGTCCGTCATTATTAATTTCTGTCTCAGGTCGTAACACTAGTTTGATTTTATAGCGTCCGGAAGATGTACGAGCTCTGGCTTTTCATAAATGAATCAGCAGAAACTTTTTCATTTTTATTTTGTCATCCTCGTAATCAATTTCAGCGTAGAAATAATCAACGTATAACAACACAGCTTCTTTAAATTTGATTTTACCCTAACCCTCAACACTTGTTCTGGAAATTCGTATCAATAAAAACAACTTCAAAACAAAACAAAACAAAACTGTTTTGTGCAGGTTTTTTTCGTTCCGTTCTTTGAAAGAGACAGAACGGCGTTATTGAACTATGTATTCTTTGTTTTAGACTTGCCTTGTACAAAGTACAAAATTATAAAGTTCTGAAAACATGAGTATATATCTATCTATCTATATAGATATATAGAAAACTCGGAGTTTTAGATAGCATATCGCTAAGAAAATTAAATTACACACACACACACACACACACAAAAAAAAAAAAAAAAAAAAAAAAAAAAAAAAAAAAAAATTAATTTTTTTTTTTTTTTTTTTTTTTTTTTTTTTTTTTTTTTTGTGTGCATAATAAAATGGGACAACAATGATATTTTTTTTCAAATAATTATAATAATTCGATAATTTTTGAAAAAAATTCATGACAAATATGCGACGATTAAGGGGTAAATAAGCAAAACTTACAATAATATTAACTGCAGTCGCAATCTAAACCTTGCTATATGGCAGTTTTTAGTTTTAAATTACTTTATTGCTAGCCATCATTATTATTTGCTGGGAGGTAGACATACTGTGTATCAGTTTCTATGTGTATAATCCTTTGTGAACAAACCTAACAGCATTTATCTTTAAAACTATTTATTTGTATTTCATCACGTCTCGAAATATTCTCTAGTGGAATCCTGCCCTGATCATCCTAAGTCCGGAGACTTACGTCTGTATGTATGATGCTTCGAAGAAGATGAATCTTATCATCTTGGGTTTATGCATCTGGGAATTTCCTACCCCTGGCTTTCCGTTGAAGCTTTAGTTGCTCTTCTCTAGTTCCTATCTACCTCCATTATTGCACCGAACGTGATGCTTTTAAGAGACATGCTGTGTCCCATAATGTCTGCTGGAAGCCAAGGAAATGTGGCTTTATGAGCTTTTGTTGAAAAAGCCTTCTGCAAAAATTTCATCCATTGTATGTTTAGCCCGTAGTAAAAGAGCGAAAAACGAGGAGCTTGTCTATATTTGCCCCATTTCTTTTTGCTGTGAAGTCTGCCGTTAGGATTCGTGAAGATTTTGTCTAGCTGAACGAGTATCTAGGAGCTACAAAGTCTGTGTACACGACCATATAGCAATGATATACGGTAATAAATTCAAATTTTCTCCCTCTCCCTGTAACAAACAGAGCTTAACTTTCCTTATGTGTAACATAAATATGAACTAATATCCCACAGAAAATATTCTACGAAAGCATCTCTTCTTAAAAGTAATAGCCGTAATGAATAATCTGTCCAGTCTTCATGAAAATACATTATATTTGGAATAGTTTCATTTGATGATTAATTTGTTTACATTGGTTGAAGCATAAATTTTATACTGTTTTTCGACCAATGCACATTTATCACTTTCAGTGGTAAAAATAATCGCACATTTTATCACTGATGAATTATTCACAGTCTTTCCCCAATTTCTGGCAGTTATTGGATGCTGTATTTATAAAAATTATTCGATGGTTTAGATGCATAAAAGCCCACCAGCGGCCGAGCGGTAAAAATCCGCTCAACACTGGTAGTTCGGTCCGGGGTTCGAATACCGGCGAACGGGCTGGCTGCATGGGCGGTTTCGTGGTTTTCCCCATGTGCGTGGATAAGAGTCAGTTTCCCTTAAAAAGACCTCCACGGGGCATCCCTCCCTTTCCGTGTAGTGCCTAAGGGCGGAGCACGTAATAAGTTAAAAAATAAATGCATAAAAGTTTGAAGGTGATCATTGTTTTCGAAGAACCTGCCCTGGAATGCATTCTGAAAATGAATTTAAAAGGTGGTAATCTAAAGAAACACATAATGAGGTTTTGACCAGAAGTGGGAGAACTTCCGAGTTAGGCAGCTGAATTGCAAAATTGTTATGCTTTCCACTTATTGTTTGGCCTTGTCTTTGTGGATGATGATGATGCCGTATTGTTTATTTTGCTTCTTCTCTTGAAGTGTTACAATAACAAGGTAGAATTTCTCTCCTTCTAGAGCAGACTGATAGTTCGATTACTTCCCATCAATGCGCTACAGATAACCTTCCACGTCTCACTATTCCACCAGCTACCGAGCGGTAAAGTCGCTGAACACTGGTTATTCGATTCGGAATGGAAAACCTGGCTAATAGGCTGGCTGCATGGGCGTTTTCGGGGTTTTTCCCATGTATATACGACCGGTGCCGTACCGGGTGACTGCTCGGGCGGTGCGCCTCCCTCTCAGAGGGGCCAGAAAGGAGGTTGAACCTCCGAGTCTGGTTCTAAGGAGTGGGCGGACCTGTTCGCGGAGCAGGGAATGCCAATTATTGTTGTTGTTAATGTGTATACGAGCCAGTTTGCCTTAAAAATGCTTCACGAAGGCATCCCTTTCCTTGAGCAGATAGCCGTGGAGTGTTTTTCCATAATTAAATAAACCAAACCATCCATGTCCTACCATACACACAATATTGTTTTCTCGGGATGGAAGTCCTGTTTGAGATGTGGTGTTGCCTTCTTGTTTTAGATTACTCATTCCTTCCTCTGCTTGAAACTACCACGTCTCTTGTGTAACAATACATAAGAGAAAGGTTGGTGCCGACAGTATTCAAATAAAATATTGTTATGTTCACTGAGTAAATCAAGCAACCTACAACCCAGTTCTCGACCTTTTCCGATGCATACCAGGTGTCGCACACCTACTTGCTGATCTGCGCCTATCTCCATGGCTAATTTCAAGAGTTGTTTATCATTGTCCTCATGGTTTGAACTGCAAATGTTATCTTGGCGCCGTATTGTTCATATGTTTTTTTATCAAAGCAGAATAAACAGAGTTGGAAAATCGCTCAGGTCAAAATTTCTACCGCAAAATCTCTCAAACCACTTTCGCTTTCGGTAGTAACATGTTCTCCATATAAAACATAAATTTGTTTGGAAGCTTCTGGTTCAGTTGTTTGTTAAATTCATACAAAAGAACATGTCAGAAGTCCTTCAACTTTTCAACTGGACACTTTGTATTTCGCCTTTTCAACTGGGCATTGCGTAGTTCACATCGTAAAGGAAAAAAAAAAAAAAAAAAAAAAAAAAAAAAAAAAAAAAAAAACTTTAGTCGAAACAAAACTATTTATACTGATGTAGATACGACATATGATTTGTTATAATTAGGTGTATCACTATTGCCATCATCAATAATATAAAAAAAATGTAGTCTGAATAAAAACAACACGAAATTATGTATAAACGCAAACCAAAGGGAGGAATGTAAATGTATTATGATCAGAACATTAAAGTTTTGACTAGGGAATGTCACTTAAGAGGTAGAATTTACAGATAAATATTGGTGTTATTTGTGGATGTTTCTTTTTTTTTAAAATATGGAGTAAAAATTCTGTTAAACCCTTTTTATTTTAATTCCAGGTCTTTTTCTCCCCCTTCCCTGGCAATAATTATTACGCTTAATTTTTCCAACTGAGATTAGCAACATTGTGATGTTTGCTTACATTTTTTCTACGCTTGTTCATCGCATCGCACATTTGCATTTAAGCTTTTTTCTTTTTGTTTAACTTTTATATTTATCTCGTTGATGGTTGTATATATTTTCTTTTGAATCCTTGTTGTTTTATTTTGATTATTCTAAGAGGCCACAAGTTAGATCTAAGAAAAGGTGAAAAAGTGATCTTTTCATTATAATCGCTTAGCAACTGAAGCTGTAACAAATAATGATAACTATTACGTACTAAAATACTTCAGGCATGGTGATTCTAAAGCGGAAATGGAAGTGAAAAACATTTGTGGAGGAGACACAGTTAAGAAACTACTAATTATCTGTTATGTCCTAGGAAGAACATTTACGAAAATGATAAAAGAGGCTTATGCGGGAAATGCAAGTTAATGGATAAATTTGTCGATAAGTTACAGAATCACTATGTAACTACGGTCCGAAGCAATGAAACAAATTTGAAGAATATGCAGTTGGCAATTATGCTGCGTTTTTCTATTACTGATCTAACAAGAAGTAATAAATGTACGAGCAATACGAGCAGGCAATTGGTGCAGCTATCAAAATGCATAGTGGGTTTAAAATTTCATACAAATCCTCTGGTCTCCCAGAATTTGTTTTGAATATTATAAAGCTTACAGCTTCCGGGAGCGTATTAAGTGTTGCCATATTTTTATATTTGCTATATTCATTCTTTAAAAATAATGCATGGTGATAACATCTGGTAGCAACATCCATTCATTTGAAAAGTGATATGGACACAAAATTGATACGATAAAAGTGTGAGGATCGAGACCAATAACAGCCCTGGTGCTAATAAAAATGAGGTAATAAAAATGAAAAGAACAAAGCAACTTGAAGCTTTTTAATCGAGCTCGAAATAAAAGCCTTTTTAGTGAGAACATCTGAAAATTCATAAATGTTTGCTACCCGTATCCTTAACTAAAGGTCAGTTTTTTCTTAAAATAACAAATTCAAATATTTTACAACAAAACAATTAATTGTTTTGATGTACTGACAGAAAAAAAACCCCACAGTTTCACATATAATTTCACTAAAACTATTTACATATGTGCAAAATGCGCAACACCATTTTATTGCAAGCTGTTGCCAGTTGTAAGGCATAAAATATCATAAACATATATTTTTGATACTATGCGAAATATTCGATTTCAAGGAATTATTTGCATTCCGTTTTGTGGAATTAATTTACGTAGATTAAGGAACGTTATGAATTTTAATAATGTGCATTAAGTAATTACCATTATTTTTCTAAATGGATGTATAGATAAAAACGAAAAATTTACAGTCAACTCCCGACTAACCGGTGACGGGTAAATCGGGAGTTGACTAAATTTTTCGCAGATTAACTGAGTCCTATCGTAAAAGAAAGTTTTTTTTTACTTGCTGAAGGATGGAAAATTTCATGTAACTTTACTTGTCTAAGCCTCGAGGTATGCTTTGTGGTAAACTTGTGGCTGAATGTTTTTCTGCTAAAGCGAAAACGAATTTTTAGCATTTTAAGGTAAGACGTATTCCACAATGGATGAGCGAGATTAAATGTTAGAACCATTGATCCATGCAGTGCTGTTTCTTTAAAGGTATTTCCGTATTATTTTATACCGGAGTTAAAATAGAGGAAACAATCCTGGGTGATCATTCATAACTTCATAGAAAGTTAACCATGTTTCTTGTTCTTTCTAGTAAAGCCTCATCCTTAATGTAGTTTCTCTATATCATTCATCAGAGTAAAAGAGAACATTAAAAATCGCTTTAATTCATTCCGTTTCACGGGTCCCAAATCATTTGGAAGGAGGAAAAAATCGAAGATCAACTCTGTATTTCCATGCTGACTATCGATATAGTTGGTTAGTTATTTTCCTGTATGGTAGTATGTAATCTGTTGGAGAATTACAGTTACGTTTCGTTTTCTCATTTATCATACTTTTCAAGGCTGATTTAAAAATGCATGTTATAACCACAGTATAACAAACAGTGATTTCAGATTAAAAAGAAAAATAATTGAAGTCATGTTCTTTATTATATTTTCATGGGGAGGGAGGAAGATATCCTGGCTGGCATTATTTGAATTATGATTTTGATTCTTTCAGTAATGGAAAGACATAAAAGGACATGACTTAAGTGATAGGATCACTTGTCGCAGGCTGCAGGACATCATTCCGATCCTGTGTATAGCGTTTGTAATAAAAACGATAGCAATTTATTGTGGTTAACGTAATGAAGACGGTAACTCTGGAATAAAAATTCTCTACAGATGGTGAGGCAAACAGTTGTGGTCAGTTCAGAAAATCGAGACGAGAAAGTTAACCATGGAGGACTCTGGTCAAGAAAGCTGTGCTAATTGGGAGGGAGGGACTGTGGTGGCGTCAGTAGTAGACGCTTCCTGTTGGTTGAAAGTTGGGAGTTAACATATACAATTCTCTGGATTAGCAGATACCTTAAGTGGGTGGGACTGATTTTAGAGCCATACTTAATTTGAAATAAAAAATAAAAGAGTCGAAAATAAAATAAATGGGATGGGCAAAATAACAGAAAACACACTAGGAGAATAAATAATAATTGCAGCGACCATAAATAAGCGAAAATTATGTCAAACACTTATAAGGTATTTTTCCCGCTTTCTTAGCGTGCCTTCATGGTGTAGTGGTTCGGCACGCTGGGCCGATATCCAGAGGTCCGTGGTTCGATTCCCGGCGAAGGCGTTTGCTATTTTTCATCTTGCCTGCTTCCAAAATACCTAATGTCTCTACAAGTGGCGCTCGAACTAAACGGGTGTTGGATGATGATTCTCTTCACCCAGCATTTGGCGATTGGATTCCCTGAAAACCCCAGTCGCCCGATATCGCGAGTATATAAGGTATTTCCCCCGCCTTCCTAGCGTGCCTTCGTGGTGTAGTGGTTCTGCACCCTGGACCGGTATTCCAGTGGTCCGTGGTTCGATTCCCGGCGAAGGCGATTGCTCATTTTCCATCTCTACGGCCTCCAAAAAATCCTAATGTCTCTACACACTTAAATATTAAAATATTTGGATTCAAACTGCCTACCTGCTGGTTCATAGTCATGTGTTTTATCAGTCTAGATATCACTCACTGACTATGTCAAAATGCGATATAAAAAAGATTTATCTAAGACGCACTGCTCCAGCACTTTATCTATTCGTATTATCATGAATATTATAGTCACGTTGGCGTATAGATTCATTATTTATTTTTTTTTAAGCATCTTTCGCCAGAAATTCAGCTAAACTTCTAATTTTGTATTCCTCGTGAATAGCATTGTACCTGTTGAACCATCAACTGCCTGTTATTTAATTAAGAATTGTATTTTGCAGTACTTGTAGTTTATGAATGTTTGTTTTGTATGTGTGACACCAAATATGGCTATTTAGTGCAACTACTAACGTTACCATTATTTCAGAAATTATTTAAAAAAAAGTGCACATTTTATCTATATAATTAACACATGTCCTAGTTTGGGCATAAATTTTTTAAATGGCATGGCAGTCAGTTTAATTAGTTTTTTTTTTTAAATCATTCATGGCAATTAGTTTATTTTTACCAAAAAACTTCATTTATTTCAGTTATATAATTAAAAAATTCTGAAACGTCAGAAATCTAATCTTGATTATTGGCTGAGTTACTGAGTTTTTTTTGTAGTAGATTTATTAGCATTACTGAAAAATGAAAATTTATGAAATTTTTATTTAATGGTAGTGCAGCAGTAACTTAATTCAGAATTGACAGTAGTTGGCTATTTTCAGGATTAGTATTAACGTTTTGATTTTTTTAACATTTGTGAGTAAATAAACCAAGCTTGAAAGTGCTAACTTTTTTTGATTTGTTGCTTCTTAGTTTGGGGAACGCAGGGCAGTCACGGTAGGCAGCTGGGTGATCTGTATTATTGCAGTTTATAACATCTGGGTTCGTAAGTTGTTCTCTTATTATGGCAATCGATTGTTCTGTGTGGTAGAGCATATTTGATATATATCAGTTACTGTGCATCTAGTTAATCAGTTTCCCCGTTCAATGCATCGAGCTATATTACAAAGGAATTTCCTTTTAACTATGCAATATTTTGTTTTGTTACAAAGGAATTTACTTTTTAACTATGCAATATGTTCAGAAAATGTCTCTCCAACTAAATTTTCAAAGCATATTTTTATTGCCAAATTACCTCTTTACTTCTCAAGGGTTTTTCTAACTGATACAGTTCGTTGCTAGCTTTATATCGAAGGTATATTATATTAATAGATTTTCTTCCGCAGAAAGCCTTAAAAATGCTCGTTGTGCCATTTTAAAAATAAAAACCCTTCCCCTGTTAGAAACAATGATAATAGGCATTGTTATTATTCCAGTTCATCCTTCTTTTAGTTATAAAATCACTTATATCCTCCAGAAGTTCAGTTATAGCATGTTGAGATCATTTTCTCATTTGCCAGTAAAATAGTTGTCCGATTCTTGGAGATTCCATCTCTGATTTTAATTCTCGGCAGATTTATAGCAAACATTTCGTCAGTGGGGGTTATAATACATCGGCTAAACTAGAAAACTGTTAAAATTTCGTATCAAAGAACAGGAAACTTTTGTTGGAAAAGAAAAGAAAAAAAAAAAAAATAGACAAATTTGAGATAGCTAATCATAGTTTGATATTAATCCACAGTTTTGACTTTGCTGCTGCAAAAATTATGCATAAAGCTTCTTCATCTGTTAAGCTGGATTTCCTTCAAATTTTCACTTTCACAAAAATTTCTTTTTTGGAATTAATGACATGACTTCCAATCCTGTTCTTCCTAACCCTTTTAGAATTTTATAAGTTTTTAACTTTCATAACCGTTTCCTTCGACAGATGGCACGAGGGTCGTACTCGCATTGCTCCACCCATTGCTTTTGGTATAAGAACTCGTCGCTCCTCCCATTTCGCAAAAATCTTTTTGCTTTTGCAGAAGAAGGTGTGATAGCATTCGAAACCTACACCAAGCAATGGTTGCATTTTTCCCTAATATTAAATCCAAGAATATGTTGTGCATGTACGAGTATAATAAAATTATACATTATAAAAATAAAGTGGTAAAAATACAATAAAATTATGAACGTGAAAGGATTATGTTAATTTTATTAACAGTTAAATTTTAAGTTAAAGTTCCTTTTCTGTCAAATTCTTAACTTCAACTTACTACTTCCGGCCAGAACGTAGTTTTAAAATCACGTCTGAATACATAATGAGGAAGAGCAGTGTTTAACTGCGAAGTTCTTTGGTCTTAAAGAGAGAGAATCAGAGTTTCTGATTTACGCGCGTCCGCCTTTTGGCCACTCTCTCTGTCAAAGCTGTTATTACGATCGGCCGTACTCAGGCCCTTGATAGCTTCCCAGTCATCTGGTGTTTAAGGGGCCAACTGCATTAGAAAATTGATAGCTTCGGCTATATTTCTTTAGTTAATCTTAGTTTTAGTTTAATTCTTAGTCTCTTAAGTTCAAGCCCAAGTGTTGGCTTTGATTGTACACTCCAAGACAGAGTTTTGTTAAATTTTATTAGAATAATAAAGGGTTAGTTACCCTTCCATCTTGTTGTTTCTTGTCACACGAACTTAAGCGATTATTCGCTAACTAGTTCTTAAGATTCGTCACTTTCTACAGTAACTGAGAATTACACTAAGTGAAAGTCTTACAAACGCAAAATTAAACACAAAAATGTCTCAAAAGTACTTTTACCACATGATTATCATATTCATCGCTTATTTCTTGCTTAAATCGTATGGTTCTTAACGGAGCAGTAGAGCTCAGGAAAACTTAGTTGAAAAATGCTGATTAAGAATATATTAACGACGGATTTGTGCGAGTAATAAATCTGTTTTCATGAAAGAATGAAGCCAGAATCAAAGCTGGTTGGAAATAAAAGAAGAATGTATTTAAAGTGCGTAGGGTTAATATCGGAATGTGTTATTTGACTATTATAACTCTTTAAGACGAAAACTTTAAGTATCAAGTTTTATTTCATTTTCTCGCTACCTCTATAGCCTAAATGAAAAAGGCACTAGAAGCAAGTCGTACAGCTCTGCAACTCTAAATATACACGACTTTGGCAAACAATAAAGAAACGTAAAGACAAGAGTCACGAATAAAAGAAAAAGTTTGGGTTGCGAAAGAATACCAACATTAGAATGATGATATTCTTGATGGTTTTGATATAAATTTAAAGAATAGAATGTATGGTGGAATAGATTACTTTTTGTGCTCTTTAAAAGTTTAAGTAAAATTGTTAACATTATCACAGTAGATGTGCGTATTTCTGAAGAACCTTCTTTATATTGAAGAACAGTTATTAGCTGAAATTTAATAAAGTGGAGGGAGAAATACATTTTAGCATAAAAATGGAATGAAGGAGGAAGGAAGTTTATTTATGTACAGTGGCTTACATTTGATTACGTACACTTGCTTTTCAGTTTTATTTGCGAATAACAGCTATTAAATAATAGCAAAATGGCTTTTTCTTTCACGTATGATCTCGCATAAGTATTCAAACGCTTTGAACGAGTACTTTATATTTAATAAAAGCATAGAAATAAGGGGATATCTAATACTTCGTTTGATATCCTTTTAAACTAAAACTACTCTTTTTTTGCACTTGATTTTTTCAAGTAAGAATATTCTATTTTATTATTCCTCTATAAGAATTGTTTTTATTAGAGCTTTCATAGAAATGTCGTGTTTACTTTGTAGGATTTAAGTCCGAAGAATTTAGAAGCGTTTTAATAACTTCAGAACAATTGTATAAAAAACACGAGCGAACGTTCAGGGCTATTTTGCACTCCATGTTTTCTTGCAGATGCTTTCAGTTTTTTTATTCAGAATATTTATATTGATTCGTATTATTTTCTATTGAAAGTAAATTTCCCATCCGAGAGGCAGATTTCCAAACTGTGCTTAAGAGTAGGCAGTATGTTTTTCGGATTCAAGTCTTCGTTTGGCTTTCGCCTCTCAGCGGTTAGTCCATCTGAGCCAAGTATATTAAATTTTGACTCGTCTGTAAATATAACAGTATTTCAATATAATAGATCTTTATTTACCATGGGCTTAACAAGTGCAGTGGGGATTTTTTATTTATTTATTTTTCTTGCTGACGAAGAAATCCCTTCGTGCCGATCGCCCATTGTAGTTATGTGCTCTAGTGGCTTTTCTAACTTTTATTTGAAACCGTTTTTCTAAATTCTGTGAACGTTTTACTGTACTAATCATCGCCAATACTTAATTTTATATATATCGTAATAAGTGTGTCTACGTAGCTTAGTGTAAGTGTCTACATATATCAGTGTATCGTAATCATGTGTAAGTTATTGTAAAATAATAGAATAATTTTATTAATGTGTTTTTATGTGCATATCGTACCCACGTATCAGTGTCAACGTATATTATTCTATATATTAGTGTGTCGCATTTTGTAGTATATTGTAGTATTAGTGTGTCGCATTTTGTAGTATATTGTAATACTAGTGTGTCGCATTTTGTAGTATATTGTAATACTAGTGTGTCGCATTTTGTAGTATATTGTAGTACTAGTGTGTCGCATTATAGATAGTTGCAGGGTCCGGACAGCACCCGAGTAGTCATTGTAAGCTGTCCGGGTGTCCGGCCCTGCTGTCACCTGTCACCTGTACTTAATCATCAGGTTTTGTTTGATTTTTCGTTGGATTAAGTCTCTGATTCCTTCGTTTACCTTGGAATATTGTTCAGACATCTGTGCATTTTGAACAGTTTCACGCAGATTCTCTCGTTCATCAAAGATAGTTGAACGCAAGGGTTTTTTGGATATTTTGAATTCTTTGACCATCTTTAAAGTAGTTAATAGTTAAATTTTGAACAGAACTTGTTAATTGTAGCGTCTTGATGTGTTCACTTCAAATATGGAATTGTTAACATATTTCTATAAACAAATAATAATTTCTAAATGCAGACGATAATTTGTATGATGTATTTTATTGATGAGTCTGACTGCGATACCGAAGGGCCCGCATTTGAATCTCGGAGAAGGCATGGATGTAAAATTGTTTGTTCTTTCATAGGAGGTAACGGTGGCCGCCTATTAGGTGCCTACGCAATAAAATGGCCACCACTTCTGGCCTTAGGAGTGGCCAATGGCGTTATAGACAAGTGCACATTATTGAAAAAAAATTTCTACGTGAGTGATTGGCTAACACTGTGGGGATACATTATTTTATTACAAATAATATCATGATGATATTTACCTTTTAATATATGGATCTTGAAATGCAGTAAAAACAAAATATTAGGAAAAAATATGGACTCTGTGTTTCAATATTTAGTACAAGATCTATGTAAATTAAATCTAAAATATAATTGTCCGAAAACAAATGTGAGTCACTGTTAGGCTTGAGGTCTTCCAACTTCATCGACTCAATCTTTAGAACTGTTATTTTTTTTTTGGGGGGGGGAGGAATTCCTCCCACCTTTAGAAGAATATATTTTAAAATAATATTTAAAGAAGGTTAATATGTTATTGGTAATTTATTATAAAGAAAAGTACTGCATTTTTAAAACATTTTAGCATAAAATTAATGTAATTTGCTCGTTAATAACATACACTCGTGTTCCAGGTATCTCCAGCCCTTGCATTATATTTAGTGATAGGAGTGTGCTTGTATTTTTTTTACACAAACTGTGCAAGTCTAGCTCTGCTGATGTTATCTGCAGTCGCATTGCATAATCTGCATTTCATTTGTTTCTGTAGCCACATGCGTTGAGAAAGATTTTTCGCTTAAATACGTTGTTCTAAATATCATTAAATTACTAATAGCTGTGTCAGGAACTTCTAGGTATTCTGCGTAAATTTAAAACCAAAATTTTAGGAGCTGCTGTTGCTTAAATTTAGATGTCCAACTCTGTTGATAAATTGTTTCCTTTCCTTCATTGGCACATCTTTTGATTTATCTTACAACTCGAACGGATTCTTTTTATCTAGTCATACTTAGTTTTTTTCTTCTAGGAAGTATTCTCTTATAGTTCTCTTCAATTATCAGAAGAAACTCTGGTGGAGGTCCGCATCTGTTTCTTCAGTTGAAAACGGTGCTGCATTGTATAAATTTTAACACCAACGTTTAAATTCATTTTTCATTAGAAAACGGTTTAGTTTCGCAAAACATTGCACGTCATTCTGTTTGATGTATCACGACCATATATTAAATTAAAAAACTAATCTGTAAATAAATATATCTTCATATTTTCAAGTTAATTATTGCTAGTCAACTAGGGCGAGTGCTTTACAATTTTCTTTTCGAATTTTAATTTTAATTTTAACTCGTAGAACCGTAAGATTTGACTAGTGAAACCCCAGGGTTCCACGGAACACAGCTTGAACTACTTATGTAAGACAACAATACGAAACTTAGAGTTTGCAGTAGCAACTAAAATAGCTTTCCTAGCATACGGTATATCGGTTTACCCATGGAAATATGTGATTTCTTGCCTCACAGAAGCCAATATCTAACGATAAATCATTATTACAATTCTGTATTACAGTTCAGGCACTCGGCCAGCTCACTCAGTGGAAACACGAAGCTGCACTTTTGTCTAATGAAAATATAATTTTCATCCGTCGTAACCAGGATCTCCTCTTGTAGTAATATTAAACCTTACAGCGAGATCTTTTATCTGCTTCAGTTGCCTCTCCATCTAATGTGTTATCGATCTTGAAGTAAGAGTTATATGATTTGCTGATAGTTATCTATTTTTTTTGCTTCATTCAACCGTTTGCTCAAGTAATATGTAAATGAGTGATTAAATATAAGAGTAAATACTCCTGTAGGATTGATTGATTACCGTGAAATCAACACTGGCCTTCATATCTGTGGGAGGAAACTAGTTGTGCATATTAGGGGCCAGCTCTCTGTGATCTATGATTGATAGCCATGCAAGTTTCGTAGGAGTTTAAACTCGTGGCTAATAAATTTGATTTGAAATCGGTAATTTTAATTAGAGATAGCTGCGATAATTTGTTAACTGTTCGCTGCAGGGTTTAATTAAAATTCTCTGTGTTATTTTAATGGCTACTGGAAGCTGTCATTCGTATTTTCAGTCTGTAAGTGACAACTTTTGCTTCTTGGGTATTCATTTAGAGTTTTAAATTAACATGATGCAAAAATTTCTACTCAGAAATTTACAGCTGAGCTTATAAGGAAACGTTTCTAATAACGAAAACTCTTTATCATGCAACCTTAAAACTGAATATCTGTGTGGTATACAGGCGAAAGTAGCTTTTCTTAGCATTGCCTTAAAGGAGATTTAAAGGAAATAATTTTCAGAGTTCATAGATTCCTTGCATAAAATAATTTTGTAACTAATGGTCCATGAGCTTGATAGGAGAGAGCTAATTGTAAAAGTGTGTATGAATTTCAAAAATTCTGCGTCTGTCCGAAAGGGTCCGTTAATCAGTTTCCCGTCAACGAAATTTATTAAACAACACTAAACATTCTTAGGTAAATCGAATTTCCATAACTCGAAGTATTATATAATTTAAAATTTTCCGCATGTCTCGCAAGTTGCTTCTTTACATTCCTTTCTGGATAAGCTAACGTCAGATGTTATTTTTAAGTAAAATTCATACTTGGGATCGTCTTTGCAGAGTCTTTAATTTGCTCTTCTTTAATTTTTTGATCGTTTAATAATCCTATAAGAAAAACCCTCTCCTTTTTTTTAATTTTTATTTTTTTCGCTTTAAAAATGTATTGTAATGAAATTTTGCTTTAAAAAAAACTCGGTCTCTTTTTATTTGGAATTAAACTAAGTTATTTCCGATTTAAAAGTTTTACTCTGTTAAAAATATTCTTTCTTTAAGAAATATATTTTTGATAAATATGGTTTCTAACTATACGCAGTAAATATAGTTTATTCGCAGTAAATATAGTTTATTCTTCGCGTAGCTGAAGAATAAGAAGCAATCCTCTTTAAAATGTTGTTTTTATTAACATTCTTTGCATAAATGTTTTCTTGTAATATTTCTGCTATTGAATGAAGTGATATTAACCACACACAAAGAAAACCAAATTGTAGCTTTTATTATGATTTTCAAACAGATTTCGAACTTGAAAACCGTTTGTTGGTTGGTAGATGGCGATAAGTTTTTTCCAAGCAAAACAAAGCTTTACGATTTAGCATTGCTTCGCAATTCATTCTTACGGGAAAATCGTTGAAGAATTTAAAGAAGTTCTTGAACCCTGCAAGACCTAACCTAACTTGATTCTGAGAAACCGGATTCTTTAAATGTGTGTGTGTGTATGATTATGGCAAAGCCTCGAGGGCTATCTGCCTAAGGAGAGGGATGCCTTCGTGGAAGACTTTCTAAGGGAAACTGGCTCGTATACACGTTACACACGGGGAAAACCACGAAAACGCCCATGCAGTCAGCCCGTTCGCGGGATTCGAACCTCGGACCGAACTACCAGTGTTCAGCGACTTCACCGCTCGGCCGCTGGTGGACCGATTCTTTAAATACTTCAACTTTTCTGTAAGAATGCATTGCGAAGTAATGCTCAATAGTAAAATTGATTTTGCTTGGAAAAAACGTATCTCCATCTTGCCCTCAAAAGATGGTTTTTAAAGGTAACAGTATAAACTGCAATTGAAATTTGAAGTGATGTATTGCTTGTAAAAGTATACACAGGTGACATTTATTTAAACAACTTAATATTCATTAATTAAAAAAATAATATTTTTGAATTTCTCAAATTTTTGAAAGTTCGATTCATGCGACTTTTGGATTACCCTGAGTTAAAGTGCTTATGTACGTAGAATCTAAGATTACTTCTTACATGTAGTTTTCTCGACAGTTCCACTAATTTAATTTTCGATAAATCGAAATTTTTTATTTGTTGCCTTACTTAAAGAACTTGTGCTTCGCCGCATGTCTGTACTTTGAGAACTGGCTCTTTGCGAGGCAATGTGAAAAATAAAATTTTTATGTTTTGCACAATGGTAAAATTAAGAAAATCGCGTAGCTGATGAATGTGTGTTAGTTTAATGTAAAGCTAAAAATATAGCAAATAATTTTTTTATAGACTCTGCTAACAGTTTCTAACTCAAAGGAAAAAAATCTGAGCAACATGCACAGTATTATACCTACTCATTTCATTTTTGTAATTTTTCCCCCTACCTTCTAGTAATTTTCAACAATCTTATAAATCTAGTATTGCAGAGTTATGTTATATAATAATTTCAGCATTGTTTGAGTGAAGCTCCTTGATTATATTGTTTTTGTCAACATTTAACCAACACATTTTCTCTCGTTCATAATCTTCACAACGATATCAACTCATGTGACTTACGCATATGAAAAATGTAGATAAAAGAAAGTTTATTTTAATTTTTCATTTCTTGCTAGTTCACATCATTCGTGTAGAATTTAAATGCCTAATCACTGATTTTTGGCCATTTGAGATTATAATATAGTATGGAATTGTAAGAGATGCATATCCATGGTTTTCTCCGTTGCCTTCGAAATTTAAAAATATTTTTTAATCATAGAATAAAAATAATTAGCCTTAGGGTTGCGGTTTTGAAGTGTTTTCTTCTTTTTTTATAAACTTCTGTAATATATTTAATAAATTTGGTCAAATAACTTATTTGAGCTAAAATAAGATTCAGTTTTTTACGTTAAACTTACACAGGGAACGCCAAAGAAATTTGAAGATTTTGAAATTGAAACAAACGCCAAGAAATGTAACTCAAAAATATGTTTTATTCAACATGTAAGATTTACAGTGCCATTTCTTATGACAATATCATTCATGTCTTCATCATCTTATTTTTTAAACAATACATTTTCAGATGTCACAGAACTTCCTTGCTCCAGAATTGCCTTGTCGTGGAAAGAAAATATGGCTCCAGGAAGATGGAGTAGGATCACCTAACTACCAAAGAGTCCGAGACTGTATTTCAACAAATACTCGTATTTCCCGCTCGTGTGATTTGAGAAAGAGGAAATGTTCCATGGCTAGCGTGTTCTTCAGACGTGTCAATATGCGACTTGTTTTCTTTAGACTTTTCTAAAGTATCAAGTGTGCATAAATAAACCTCGGAAACAGACTCAAAATAGCATTACAGGAAACAGCTACATCTATACAAGTCGAAGCCGGGGAATAGTTCTTGAGAATCTGTTGTTCCAGCTAGATGGGAAAACATCACGTACTGTCAGAGAATGTATTTCATCAGTTATCTCTCGGTCTTATGGTTTTTAAATAATGAAATGTTCCATGGCCGGCATGTACTCCAAACGTGACAACATATGGCTTGTTTCTTTTGGGGCTATCTGTATTTCAAGTATGAGTATATTAGCCTCGAAAAATTGACGGACTCGGTGTAATATTACAGGAAAGAGCTATATCTATGTCAATGAACGTCACGGAATAGATCTTGAGAATCTATGGTACCTGCAAGATGGACCAATATCACATTGCCAGAGACGACATTTCAACCACTATTTCTTTCTCATGGGATTTCTGAAAAGAGGAGATACCCCATGGAAGGATTGTCAGTAGGCGATTTATTTTCGTAGGGTCTCAAGTGTCATATTTCGTATCAAGTCTCAAGTGTGCGTGAATACACATCGGAGAGATTTAAAGTAACATTACAGGAAATAATTATAGCTGTTCGATCAGCATGAACTAAAGAGAGATGCAAAACTTGTGTGACAGATTCGAGAAGTTCTGTAACAATGGCCAAGAGTATTTAAAAATACATTTTATACAAAAAAAAAATAAAAGGCTGACAAGAAATAATACTCTGTTATAACTAATATTATAACAAACTGCATTATTAATTCTGTTATTTTATAAAATATATAAACATTTGATAAACATTTGACTTAAATTTTATTCAATCTCAAAATCGTCAGATTATTTTGGTCGGCATCCGTGGTATCGATTTTTATTATTTTTTTATTTTGAGATTTCTTAGAAATGCTTTTTAAAAATATAGCTGAATTAAAAGGACTATTAAAATTTTTTGCTTAAAATTGAAAAAAAGAAAGACCTTGTCGTTCCGTTCTAAGTGGTGACATGTTATTATCAACTGCATTCTAAATGCATGCGACACTTTTTAGTGCAGCAAATACGAAAAATTAACTGTGCCTTCACCAGAAAAACTACGAATCTTCCAATTGCTAGTTGGACGGGCTTATCGCTTTACTTTCAGTATTACTGACATATGCGAATTGAAGAAGGGCAACAAGTGAGGTAGCGGAAGTTCTGCTTTTTTGGAATTTATTCGCCTGTTCCACTGAAGGTTTCTGGAAAATGGAAGAACAGCTCTCATAAGATATCCAAAATTTCTGTTATATCTAATTGCAGTAAAATTACTATATATATGAAAATAAATTCATTTGATCGAATCAAAATTTGTTCATTGTGTCAATGTGTATCTATTATTGCGCTTTTAATGGCTTCTGAATATTTCACAGCTACGTATGGCTTTTCGTGCCATAATGGTGGCATAAAATATTCAAGATCACGCAAGCATTTAACAGAGAAAGCAAATGAACTAATTTGCGAGATCTCTAGCAATTATACCCATCTGTTAGTGGGCTGTTGTCGTCTTTACTTA
Source organism: Stegodyphus dumicola (assembly GCF_044657685.1). NCBI lineage: Eukaryota > Metazoa > Arthropoda > Arachnida > Araneae > Eresidae > Stegodyphus > Stegodyphus dumicola. The sequence goes on from NC_140776.1 coordinate 139,420,094, forward strand.
ACGACGCGTAGTTTCGGAGTAGAAGAGTGTATACCAAGCCATTAAGTAACGTAATGAGAAAGGTGCTGAAAGACAAGATTCAGTTGTTCTTGAACTTTTATTGTAGAGGTGGCACTTAACGATTTCGGAACGAAAGTTAAAACGGATCCCATTTGCTTGTTTTAATGTTACAGGAGTAACTTTAAGTGCCATGCTGTGGCGTAGAGTAGGTCATTAGTGAATTTATTGTTAAATATTTCATTTTAGTTTGAGGAACGAGAATGCTTAGAAGCAATTATAAAAGTTGTGTGTGCATGTTCTTTGATAAGGCTGTTGCACTACTTAAAGCACGTACTAGAATATACAAAATAAGGATATATTGATTTAAGAGCTAACTAAAACGGCAGTTTTCAATTTATTGTTTACATTAAATATTTAGCCATTAGCACATTATCTGTTACCAAATAAAATATCAGTGATTGTCTGTATGCCAAAGTAAAAATTTCAGGAAAACTGTGTATTGATATTAAATAAATTAAAAAAAAAAGATTATATACAGGATGAATAAAAAATAAGGCTACATGTTTGAAGTAAATATAGTGTATTACTGTGTATTGCAGACAAAAAACGGTAAATGATGTATTAAAAATAAGTTTTTCCTTTCACATTTTAAATAAGAGTCACGTTTCAGAGCTTATATTGTTAGCCTAAATGGCGCCAAACATGGAGCAGCAGGTTATAGTTGCAGTTTGGGCCACTACATACCAAAAATGACTGTGAGGCCATAGGACTGAAAAAGATTATGTTGCCATCATCAGTGGGAAATAATAAAAAGAATTTACGCTAGTGTTGACTGCTTCTTGAGGCAACAACACTGGTAAAAACTACTGAAGCGTTCGAAACTTCGAGCAGTTTGAAGCAGTAAAGTGGATTTGGTTGGTATTATTTTACAGCTTGAAGACTTGACTTTCCGGTGGTTTATTGAAATACGGTAAATGCAAAAGTAAAATTCTTTAACTTATAGTAAATACTGATTTAGCTTATAATAAAAAGATGAGGTATCAAGTATTCTTCAACAATATGCACTTTAGATCTTTATGTAACGCAGAATTTCGAACTATCACGACAATACCCATGCTGCCTGGCTGGCTGCATGAGTGTTTTCGTGGTTTCTTATGTGCAACATGAATACGAATCAATTTTCCTTTGGAAGTTCTCCAGGAAGGTGTCCAAGCTTGCAGTCCTCGTGAGTTTTATCATATCCGAATAATATAACCTAGTCTTTTACACGCATAATATGAAGTACTTGCGATGGACACGAAGACTTTTATTTTGCAGTATTTGGAGTGCCCGCAATCATTAACACTGCTTTTCCCCCTCATCTAGTTGCTTACTGCTTGTTCTTATTTCTTACATGCGGCTTGTTAATTAGGCAATGTTCCAGAGTAGTTCGAAAGGAAGTACTTTGATATTTATTAAGTTCTTTTTGTCTCGTTATCTTTCTCCGAAACGCTGCTATTCGTCATTCAAGAAAGTATAAAAAGAGTTGAGATCTGAGATGGAGGGAATTTAATGAGTGTTCTACCTTGATAGAATAAGAAAGTTCCTATAAGTAGCTGTGTGTATTTCAATAAAATGAGATTTCTTTTAATATGGTGGCTTTATTTAAATTAATTCGGTTATCTTATTATTTTGTACAGAGGAAATGGCTGACCCTGTCGATTTGTTTTACTGTTCCTTGCTGATTGAATAGTTGACTAAATGGCTTCAATGCATAAAAATAGCCTCTATAGCCCACATGAAAAAGATAAGCAGTTAGCTAAATTCAGCAATACCTCAATCACCTGTGACAGAGTACAGGTACTACAGAGATGCAGACATAGCTTCTTCCTGTATTTGTACTTTTACTTTCGTCAATTTCCATTAGAATATAAACTAATTTTAAGTATAAATAAGCATTTAATTTATCAAATATTACTACTATATTTATTTTAGTTTGTAATTTATTTTTTATTTAATTTATGAGATAATTTTCATTAATATGTACTATACTTTATAATTTCAATAATATAGTATTATTATGAATGTTTTATACATGTAAATAATTTTAGAGAAATTATGTGTAAATTGTAGTATCTCTTGTATAATGTAATATATTAAAGTCATCAGAATGCTTAGCATCGCCTGGGTTAAGTCATTTAACGTCGAGGTAAATAACCGTCTCGCCAATGCGCCAAACTGGCAATGGTTTTGGCGAGAAATCCCCAAATGCTGACGAGCTTGATGACATTTTAGTCCGATTCCAATGTAACTGTATATGCCTTCCAGCAATTTCGAGAAATAGAAGGTACTGAAAATTTCTTGATGGATAGGGGAAACTATGTGTTCAATGTTCTTAATAGCTTGAAGTGGTAACTACTTATTGTGCTTTGTTATATTGAGAAGGGCTTTACGAAAATATTTGTGTGAAAAGTTCCAAAACTGTATTTCTGAAAAAATAAATTTCATTAAGCTGTCATCGGTTCTGTAACAGTATTATAATTTATCGTTTTAACAATTTACAACATTATAGTTGTACTGTATTTGGAGTATTACTTATAGTGTTAAATTACATATTAGTATTATATTATTATTATTGGTATCATATTATTAGTATTACATTACGCAGTGATATATAATTGTTATTTACCGTGTGACATATTTTTTTACCTATTATTATTTATAGTCCTAAACAGTCTTGCTATTGAGTGCGGTCCATTTTTGGGTATAAAGGGAATTCATATTCGCTAGGGGGGGCTTTCTAAGAATTCTCGTTTAAATTCCTGAATAAATGTTGTGTAAGTTATGGGATTTTTTTTTATTTTTATTTGTTTGAACTTTCATATTTTATTTTTGGCTTATATATAGTATTTTGTTTGAGCTTTCAGTTATTTACAATTACAAACTAAGCTGAAAATTTTAGTACGGAAATAATTTTCCTTCAAATCATTATGTCACAATGGAAGAAAATTTGTGAAAATTTGAAAGTCCCACTCCGATAAATTTAGATGAAAGACGTAAATCAAATATTTCTTGTTAGTTAAAGGAAAACTGTTATTCTCCTTTAATTTCAACCTAGCTGCACAAAATACTTAGTTTTGGATTTTGGCTACATTGCAAAATTTTCATCTCTCCAAGGTAACTCTTAATTTTGGGGGCTTAGAAATATCTCATGGAAGAATTGCATTGTGACTGCTTGTTTAATGTACAAAATTCATAATTCTATGACCGAATTTCTGTAAAAATTGGTCTAAAAGTTTCTCCATATTTGAATGTAATTTTAAAATGATTCTTAGAAAGTGAAACATTATTCAGAATTTAATTAATGCATATTTCTAATGTTCATTTTTATATGATAGCTGATAAGTTTGTGTATAATTATAAAAAAAACTAATATATGTGGTTTTTGATAATGTCTGCGATTATTTCGATTTATGGAACATAATTTTTTAAATACATATTGAAAAGATGCTTACTCTTTGGAATTTCTTGTCTTAGTAAGCTCAAAAGTCTCCATGCGGCAGTAGTTTTTATCATGAAATATCATAATAGTATCCATCTCTCTCCACCCCCATTTAGCATTGCTTTTTTTCAACAGCTTACTTTAAATAAGATTTTTTATTCAAATTTTGTATTTCTGGGATTTTAATTATGAAACTAATATTCTAAACATAGCTATTGAGCTTTAGATCATTTTAGATCTTGAACTGAAATCAGCATGCGGAGGCAGTGTTTTAAAATTTTACGATTTTAATATTTTAAAAATTTGTAAATGTAATTAAGTTTTAAACGCTAAATGCAAAGTTTTTGAGGGGTCTGACAGAAATCTTAAATTTTGAAGCTACCGTCAATTTTTTTTATCAGTTGTGTATTTTGTTTCTGCCATCATTTTGCAAGAACTTTGCTGACTTAATGAAATGCTGTAAATTGTATCACGTGATGTGAAAAAGTCATAATTTATTCACCGAAGAAACTTTCCTGTTATTTTTTATGGCTCGTGGAGAAATCAAGTGAGATAAGTTGAAAAGCGCAGGTTTAGTTAATTGCTTCTGCTCTTGCATGTGCTTTCAATGCATAAATCTTTCACCTGCCCTGTACTGAAAAGCTATAGATGGCGTATTTTTTTTTTTTTTTTTTTTTTTACCTTTCTAACGCCTTTCTGCCTTTTTATGAGTTTACGGAATGTTTTAATGCGTCAGTTGCCGAGTTTGTATGGGTCATTAATTCGCATTTATTTTAGCTGAAGATGGCAGGCATCAAAGATTTATTCATAATATGCAGAACTCTGGTTTACATTACTAGAGTAAAACTGCTATTTTTCTTTTTTTTTCCAGGTACCCCTTTGCTTATTCTGTTAATTAAATGAGAACAGTAGAAATGATATTACTGAAACAGATGCATATCCAAGCTGATCCAAAAGTAACAAAAGAATAAAATTCAATAATTCGAAAGTATAAATTATCCGGTTTTCACAGAAATGCACTGGACGACATGGGATTTTTCTTTAAACAATGAAAAATCTTATTGCCAGAATGATTATATTTTTTCCTTGAGGACACAGATACGCAGAGGTTGGTCGAGGTTATTGACCATATTGAAAGAAAATATTCGCACATCATGTGACATGAGTCACTTGGACCATATAATGTTTAGTGACGCTGTACCGATGAACCGGGGTTCCAATCTCAGAGAAAACATGAATGTTGGTAAGCGTTCAGTATTTGTGAGGAAGTCAGCTCTCGAAATACACGGCGAACCGAAAGCCCTCTCGATTGCTTCATAATAGGACAAGAGGGGTGGGAGACCTTTGGACCGCCTTGTGGGATGTTCTCCCTCAAAATTAGGACGGAGATGAGCTGTTATTGCGATGGGACTTATACCTACCTGTATCTATCATGTGACAGAGATTACGGCTGAACCGTCTTCCATTCTGTCCAGAATGTCGAGCCACGTGTGACGATCATTTTTATGAATGCCGGCCATCACATCACAGAGTTGATATCCCAGCTGCTTTCCGAACTGTGCTATTCCTCTGTTCGAACTTTAGACATAACTGAAGAGCCACCTGTCGGCGAAAAATGTAGCTATAATGGCAATAAAATATTTAATTATTAAAGTATTTTCTAAATGTTTCTGCGTTTGTATGTGAAAACCGCATCGTGCTACTGTTCATACTTTTCGAATTATTGTTTTTTACCCCTGTGATTTTGGATCACCTTGTATTTATTTTTATTTGCTAACGATGTTGTTATATTCTGTAAAATGGAGTTTAATGTTGACTAATGACTTTTGCAAGCTGTTGCTTTTAAATGTTGGCAAACTACCAATAAAAAAAAAAATAGTCGACTTGGATAGTATGGATTCTGAATACCACGCCGTTACTAAAAGTTGAATCTTAAATGAGGCATGACTATAAGACATATGATTTTGTAGAATAAACGACACCTAAAATCCTTTGCTGGGAAAGTCCTGTCAATAGATTGCAGTAGAAGAAAATAGTCACGACATTTTTTGATTTCATACTCTAGATTTTTATCGATCAGAATTAAAATGGAGCTAAAAGAGGTAGCTTATATGTTCTTCGTTTAAATTAAACAAATCAACATATTCCGTTCAAACGGTGTTTCAGACCGACTTGAGTAATTTAGTTGTAATAGATGCCCATTTTTTCGTTCCAGATAACAAGGCCCAATATATATTACATTATAGCCACATAATACTTGTATAACATAATTGTGTTTTAAGTCATGAACATACAAATTTTATAAATATATATATAAAACTTTTGTAAAGCGAACAGGCCATCACTAAATATCATAAGGTTTGGTTTAGCAATGAAGAAGAATTTTGGATACTTATCAGGAACTTTAGTCCAAAGTGGCGAACTACAAATGGCTACTTTCTATGATAGTGATAATAATAATAGTAATAATTTCATTCTCAAAGATGGTTCAGATTTTCAGTTTTACGTCCAAATTCTTTTCTACTTCCAGAGATGATAATTTGGAAATTTAAACACGTATATTATACAATTTAAGTGACCAACTTGTTTTCTTGCTGAGATACTTTTATATAAAAAATCAATCGCGAGCTTCATACGAAGTTTAAGGAACACTCACACATTCCATACCCCTAAAAATGACAAATGGGGTAAACAGGAAGAATAAAATAATATTAAATCGTAATATTAATGAAATTGTATTTATGCTGTTGTGATAGATATATCTTTAGAAAATAAAGGCATTAATAATATAAACATGGAAAAGTATTTAAGTGGTAAAAATGTAAGAGACCATGTAAATACAGTCGCTTTAGTACGTCTAACGCTACTTGCGTAATATTTAAATGTGGCTTTAACGCTTATTAGGCAATGATAAACGTAGCCTTGCGTGTCTAAACGATCAATTTATTGGGCGCTGTTAATTTGTATGCTTGCCAAAGCGAGAGAGGGGAACTAGACAGTACCGACTGCGTTGATAAGGGTGTAAATAGAATAATATTTGGGAATTTGCATGTTACTAAATTACGAATGTAATTGATTTTAGACTATAGACTGCACGCCCGCAAGTCAAGTTTACTGCCTGCAGATAAAAAAAAAATTCTTTTCAAAACCTTTTACTATATAGTATTGTTGCGTTCAACGGATTCGCGTATTTGGAGTAATTGATGATAACACTTGATGAAGAATCAAAACCCAATTTATTTGCCAGTATTAATTACACAGGACAGTTCGAAAGACGCGTTACAGTCGTAGAATAACTACGATAAACATGCTAAAACAGTCAGCAACACAGCCTTCAGGATATAATGGTGAAGGCAGCTTCACGGGAAAGCACTAAAGTACCCGACTCGGTCAATCGCTTTCAAGCCAATCTCTGAACTCAAGATACTACCACTCTCTGCACATATAGGCAGGGTGTATATAGCTTTAGCATACCTTCGAGAACATTCCCGAGAAAACCGGGTAACAGATAAATTGGTGTCATAACATAATATAATAAAGTATTATTTGACAATTGCATCGATTAAAATTTTCTTCGTCCTCGGCCTTTAGCCATATTTAGCATACGTCGAATTCTGGAGAAGGCATGGATATTGGTAAATGTATAGTGTCTGTGCGGCATGGGGGCACTTAAGATATGCGGCGAGCCGAAAAGTCCTCTCGACAAGTACTTGGTAGGAGAAGAGAGGGAGAGTGGCGGACCTTCGGGCCCATCCTTTCGGGGTGCTCTCCTTCAAAACAGAGAGCAGAACTCAACAAAATCGTACTGTCACCTATGGTGCCCTAAGGCCCACCAGCGGCCGAGCGGTAAAGTCGCTGAACACTGGTAGTTCGGCCCGAGGTTCGAATCCCGCGAACGGGCTGGCTGCATGGGTGTTTTCGTGGTTTTCCCCATGTGTAACGTGTATACGAGCCAGTTTCCCTTAGAAAGTCCTCCACGAAGGTATCCCTCCCCTTAGGCAGATAGCCCTCGTGGGCTTTGCCATAATTAAATACACCACACCTATGGTGCCCTATCTGCGTAGTTAATTAGTTAATTAGGTGCCACGATTCTCTAACAGATCGAATGGTGCTTCAAATTAAAATGACCAACTAACATACGCGTGTCTTATACAACGTTCAAACCTTGTTTTCAGTTTCTCTGTCTCGAATGATGTTTTTCATGTGTTAATATTAACTCTAGACGAGCGCTTGGAGAAAACTAAACTTTTTTTCACTGCTCAGTGTTGATGTTAACTCATCGAGTGCTCAGACAGAACTAAATTTTTTTGATTGCTCAATGATGTCTCTTAGACTGTTTTTGATCGGATTATTCTGATTTTTGAAAATATTACTCGTAAATATTAATCAGATGAGTGCGATTATAGTGGTTTAAAATCGAAATGTCAATTTAGTTTCGTTTTCTTATCTACAGATGACTATTTTTAAACATAACCTCTTTTATGTTTGTAATATTTTCTGTAATTTTAATTGGTGTTGAGGTTATAGAGACATAAGTTTTTTTTCGGGGGAGAGAAGCAGGAGACTTGACAATTGAACAACACCTGGGAATCGAACCACGGACCTGTGGAATACGCGCCCAGCATGCAGACCACCACACCACGAAGGCGTGCTAAGAAGGCGGGAGAAATACCTCATAAGGTTACAATCATTTTTCAGTAGTTAAAAATAACAAAAAAGGGGGAGGGGAACCAAAATATTTAAAATAAAACATATAGTATTAAAGCTGTTTTTTCGAGTGTTTCTAAACTGAATCAGAAAGTACGACCACCAGATGCTGTTACACTTCCACGTAATATGCATTTTTTTCCCTCTCCGACCTCATTTTTTTCTTTCCCAGTTTTTCTCTTTTCCTTTCTGAATCATATTAACCAAAATGATATCACTGCTAACACTACGAATGATAACTAACGTAACAGTAAATAAAGTAGGAAACTGATGCCTTAAAACGAATCATCTCACAGTATCTTAAAAACTAATATTAAAACAGATCACAATAAGGCTTGTAACATCCTATGGATTATAATTGGAATCTTAAAATTCACAGTTTTAAATACAAAAATAAGATCTTATTTGTTGGCCACAATAAGCTTTTTAATATTTATGATTTCATTTTAAATTGCTTTAAAAATCGTTGCCATACACAGCTTCAAAGCGTAGAATAATTAAATTAAACATTTTGATATTTTCCAGTGTTTTCAAACACTGAATTAGTATTTTTGTGTGTTTAACGGTTCGTATAAACTTTGTGAATGAACATGCCAGAAGAGCAAAAGAAGTAAACAAAAATGTTGAACTTTTTCTACGGTTTCCAAGCGGTAACAATTTTTACATACAAAGGTATCCGGAGAAAATAATTCGGATACTTTCGTCAATTTCTATCTCAAATGTAAATAGGATAGCAAATATATATAAAGAAAAATGTTTGGCAACACCACTCTGCAAATGGGAACACTGATGAGTTGACTACATCTACGGCACATATATTTGCCTTTTTCGATATTCAGATATTCAGATCTTTCAGAATTTGTGGATGCGGACTCTGTCATATAACATCTCCGTTTGTAATCAGTTTCGAAAACTTTGTTGCACATTTTGTGTTAACTGCCAATCTCACTGAATACCTTAATATTATCTCTCCATTATGACAGCTTTTTGAGTTTCTAGAGGCAAGTGCATCATTATTTTTCTTTTTAATATCAAAATCTTCCTTTCGAGGGTCTCACTAACCGGGCCATTATCGTCAGCTGTCGACGTGACATTATTTGAAAGGGCAAGAAGTAGCCCATTTGGGGATGCTGACACTTTACGCAACTTAAGTATCCAAACATCAAAGATAGCTCAATCTTTCCAAACTTTCCTACAAGATTCTTAATGGGGGGATAAAAAAGAATGGTTTTAGAATCTGGGTGAATTGAGGGCTTTTATCATAGATTCTTTCTACTATATTTTTTTAGGGATAAATTTTATATTTATTTTTCTGTTTAAATATTGAATGAATGTTGAGTCACATTTGCAATTTTAAAAAATAATTTTTCAATTAATGATTAATGATATGTTAAAAATATAGAAAAACTTGGCTTCATTGCCTTTTCTAAATCTCGAAAGAGGTATACTGTTTTCTCTTAACATGTTAAATCCTGTTCCGGAAAAATTTAATTCATAAACTTGGTCATGACTCAGAAATTGACAGACACACCCTCGCGCGTAGTGGATTCTCACTGTATTGAATTTCGACAAAGTATAAGCTAATTAGCGTATTTTCCAAATTTAATGAATCTGTTATTAACTGACTACGTAAGTGATCTAAAAGTTGGATATGCACTGCGCGAAACAGAAGATCTTAATTATACCTTCCATGCGGCTTCGCTTATAATTGATTCACAGAGTGTTGCCATTCGACAAAAATCTGTCTCTTACTGGCTAACAAGCTGAGTAATGTGAAAATAATAAATGAATTCCTTATTCATGTTTTAATAATGTACGTAATCGATGTAAATTAAAATACTACATTTAATTTATGATTTGTTACAGCTTATAACACACGTGAAACTTTGCAGCTTTGCTGTAATTAATAAAAGTAGTGTCTAGCGCCAAATGTTACTTAAATTATACTGCTTTACATTTTTATACATTTAAAAATATTTTTATTGTTTTTGAAATTTTCAGGGGTCAATTCTGTAAGGTTATTACTTTGGTAACTGAAAATTTTGGATTGTACCTTTTTTTTCCTTTGTTGATTTCACGAATATTTTCATTTCGCAGGAAATCTATGTGGCGAACCTATTACCAATGCATTATAATATTTTTATTTTATCTTCAACATTATAAAAATACTTTGGTTTTTTATATAACAACGTGAATTACTTAAAAATATTCTGTGTTTCATAACTTTGTAGTGTTCTTCCCTTTTATTCTGGCCCCTTTCTCAGGTGAGGCCAAGTGGAGGCTTTGTTGTACGCCAGAGCGTACACTTGAGATTAAACACAAATGTAAGAAATAGGAACTAAATAACGAATAACTAAAGAGATTTAGCCGAAGCTAACATAATTCTAAACTGGTTAGTTCTTAACATTCAAATTAGCCAGCGAAGCTATCAAAAGGCACGTAATACGGCCGAGCGAAGTAACAGTTAGACGTACCCAAAAGGCAAACGCGCGCTACTCAGGAATCCTAACGCTTTCTCTCGAAGTCAGTGAAACTTAAATTCTTTCTACTTCTCATTAGCATTTTGGAAAGGTGAATTAAATTAAAATAATAATTATAAAATTAGAATATACCTTACATCTTGGCAGTCGATATTGTTACCATTTATATTTTTCATATAATTAGCAAAAATCATTTTTAACGTAATATTTTATCATAGTCATTACATGATGTTTAGTTCTCTTGTTGTTTATTATGACCTGCATTAAAAGTAAAAAAGTTAATGCTTATCATTAGAATTATGTATGGCAGCTGTTCTGCTTTTTCCTCTTTATTTCTTGAACACCGTTTATAGAAAGGTGTTGATATTACTAAATGAAAAAATCCATATAACGGCTTTTGAAAAAATGGTAGCAGTGTTTGTTATTTTTAACATTCGATTTTTGGACTTTCAGTTTTTTCATTATTGCGCAAATGATAAATTTTTAATAAAACTTTTTTATCTCTTAGCACCAATCTTTTCTTTACGTTTTATTCTCTGTAGCGTTTAGAATTTTGTAATTTTTGAATGGCAACCAATTTAAAATATGTAAAACAGAAGGTAAGTAAGCATATTAGTTCGCAGTTCTGTTTATATGGGTAAATAGGTTTCGATAGAACATTCTTTATCAAATGTAAAATAAAGATTGTTCAGTTATAACTATCAGAATTTATTTAATTATGTTCATAGAATTCTAAAGCATAATGGAAAACTGCTAACTTCTGTTTATACGCATTTTAAATCGGTTGCCATTCGCAAGTTAGTAAATTCTGAATGTTAGCGCATTTAATCGGAATTATCCAAATTTTTCTCTGGTGCTAGACTGAAAAAAGGAAAGATAATATAAATTAATAGAAATAAGAAGTAAATATAGTTTATAATAATAAGTTTATAGTTTTTCGATTTTCCGTGTCGGATTTCCGTTGATTATTTTCAATTTATATTAATGCTTTGCATGAAATTTTAACTTTCGTTCGATTCGATATTAATCAGGTATTAATTCAATATTAATTAAACATATTTGTGCGATTCGATTCGATATTTATCTTTAATCAAAGATCGAGGTGTATCCATATCAAAAGCTACATTTTTAGTTGGTATTCAGCTCTTATTTGGTTTGCATCATTAAACAATAATAATATTCACTTGCTTTTTAAAATTAATGATATTAATTCTCAACATTTTTTATCCTGCAAGAATGTTTTCGCTGAACTTTCGCGATTTGCTGCATGGAATAATATCAAGAACATCGATTTAGTTAATTACTTTCGTTGCTGCACGTGCTTCCCGCGGAAAAATCTTTAGCCTCAATCATCGATTGGTCACAGCAGCGGCGAATTCCATTTTTTCACCATACATTTTCCTCCTTTTATGAATTTACCAAAAGTTTTTAACACCATCTGCTACGCGATTATTGCGGCTAATTAATTCGCACTTGTAAGAGAAGTGTATTACGTGCGTAGGAGTAATTCTTACCCGCTTTCAATTTGCCTTCCTTTGCCTAATTGGTTCGGCTTTTGTGTCTTGTAAGCAATTAATTATTTGGCTAATTAGTTGTGTTTGCAACATACTATATATACATAGAAGCTTTTATTTGTCTAAAACGTGTTGAAAAGACATGGTTGCTTCTTTAAATTGGTTTCAGTTTCAGCGTTTGGTATTGTGTAAGGATTATTTCTAAAGAAAGAAATGACAATCTTTGTTTAAACAGGTATTTTTGATTGGCGTGGAGGACCGTAATTAAAATTGAAAAGAGTTTATTATGATTTTTGGGATTTTGAATAGCTAAAAGAAATTGCCAGTAATTACTAGCTTGACGGTAATGGATTAGTGCATATTTTTTAACATTAGCAAATAGTCTTGACAATAATAGCTTAGTACGACCATTTTGTAGCGAGTATGAATGTACTTTAACAAAAAAATTAGATTAATTATATATTTTAAAAATTCTTCATAAATATTTTATAGAATTCTTAAATGCATGTAGAGCTTAGAACACTTACATTGGATTTCTAAATGGACATTATGATCCATGAGGAAATCTATCGCCCAAACTTGGCCCTGAAATCAGGTAAATAAATTCAAAAATGAACTTGCAGAAGTTTATAACGATACAAAGTAAATACAGAAAACTATATAGCAGTTAAAAAAAATCAACTCTTGCTATCGAGCTGTTTATTTACTCAATATCGAGAGTTGGATAGCTGAGCATTGTTCTTTCCTTGTTGAAACTTGTTCATGGTAAAAACTTGGTAGCATGTTAGGTGGCTGTAACTGCTTACTTGATAATAAATACCAGTGCCCTGCAAACCCTCATGTATCACTGTCCTGTTGTAACTTGTTTAAAAAATAATGCTTCTATAACTGTGGTGGTATAGTTATGTGGGGGTATAGCTCAGTGGTAGACCATTCGATTGCTTCTATAACTTTTATGTTCCTTATTCCATCTTCTGTAGTTTCTCCGTCTTGATTCGCAGATTTTTTTTGGAAGTGTCTCAATCACGTTTTCCATCAAATTGGTTAAACCATCGTATTGTACTTGAGACTGGCATCAGAGTTGCTGTTATCGATATCCCCTGAATTATCTCATGGCTTCCAGTGCTGTCTGAAGAACATGTAATGTAGCGAGATCATTTGGCAGGGAGCAAAAGTTGATCAATAAACAGCATTCGTTTTGCTATTATTGGATTTAAAAAATAATAAGTAAAAAGAAAATTTTGATTAAGCTATAATTTTATTAATATGATATAAACGCTGCTGTATCTTATATGAACAAAACTTTTAATTATTAATTTACTGAGAAGTGAATAGAGATTTTGTTGGTAGGGGTCTTTCTTTTTATTAACAGAGTAATAGATGAACTTCCTCACGTCTTTTCATTTTTGATGAATTACGGTAAGGAACACTTAATTAAAAGAAGGAAAGCTGAGGGGTTTGTGGCTTAACTACTAATGGAAGCACTGGAGGAACATGGTTTGGAATTACGCAAGCAGAAATCTGTGCTGACAGTTATTTTTTGTAAGTAAGATTGATGAGCGTTATAGCATAATTTAGCTTGCATGCTTTTGAGAATACGTACGGTTAATATTTATGGAAAACCCTTTAGTGCAGTAGTTCTCAAACTTTTCGACTCGGTGCTTCCACAGAAAAATCGTCCATAAACGACGCCATGAACAACTTTGCGTTTTATGAATAAGTAACTCGTAAGTTTTATAGAGTGAGTCAGAAATATGGCTACGTATTTGAAGTAAATGTAGTGAGCTGTTTGTGTATTGTATATAGCAATGATGAAGGTAGTGCGTTACCGTGCGTTATAGAGGAAGGTATATAATGTTATACGTATACGTATACTAAATATGAAACTTATTTAATTTTCTTCCGTTTCATGTAAGACTCACGTGTCCAAGCTTGTATTATTAGCATCAACGGTATCGAAAATATAGCAGTAAGTTCCATTTGTATCATGGTTATTTGCAATCACCCATACTGCATACATCATGGCCCTCATTGTTCGTTAACTCCGTAAAATGGAGAAACATGATTTTAATGCGGGATAGTTGCCATTAACTGTGGGAAATGGAGGGAAAATTGTTGTTTATATGGAAACATCCTAAACAGAAATTTGAGAGTATCCGAAAAAGAAAGGACTGGAGTTAATAGGCGCAAGGTTTGAGGCAGTAAAGCTTATCTGGTTTGGAATTTTTCTTTACTTTGAATACCTCAATTTTCAATGGTATTTTATCATTTCACTTAGCCGCAATACTGTCATCACACGATGTAATCAAACATGTAACCATATTTCGGATTCACTGTGGCCAACATTTCTTTTGGCTGCCCCTTGGACATCATACCTAATGTTTTCCTTTGGTTTTTAAACTAATATCCTATAAGCCATAATTTTAAAGTACAACATCATATTTTATCAGATGATTGAGCTGAATGTTGTAGCATGGTAACGGTTTATAGGTATATAAATAAGAAAACCATATGAAAACGAACGAAAGTTTATTTCAATCCTTAGGGCTAACAATTCTTCTACACAAAGAAACATTAAAAATAGCTCCATCAAAACGAAAAGATGTAATGAATTATTCCATTCCCCGGTGCAAGTGCTTAGCACATCCATTTAACGTTGAAAGTTTGAAACATGGCGAGGCATAGTTGATTTTTCGTACTGCCTAGCATCAAAATACTAGTAGTCTTTACAATGGCACCGAAATTAAAATATGATGGTGGATAATTTGTCACCATCTGCTTGTCGCTCCTCTCACCAGTGTATCATAAAGTCAGAGAGAACGAAACAAAGCCTATTCTTTTATGCTTGCTCGCTTGCTATAGGAGATTAGCACATTTGGCTGGCATTGGAAGATCCATTGTTTGTACCCCGTCAAGGGTATTTTGATTTTTATGGTTCCTACCGTATAAAATTCTAATAGCATCCGCAAAATACCACATTTTTCTTAATGTAAAACATGCATCACAAATTTCAAAATATCTTGTTGTACAAACGCAAAATAATCGAGCACATAACGAAGCACTAATATACAGAGCATATTAACTGTCAGCTGGTTAGTTCCTTTCTAGAATGCCAAAGTTCTCACACACAGCTATTCGTACATAACAGTAAAATTGCTTGCCAGTCAAATCTACATAACATCTGTAATGAATTAACCTCTTGGGAAAATAAAACAAATAGTAAAGATGTAAATTAAAAAATAACATTTCGTTAGAAATTCAACACGAAATTAACAAACGTAAGTTGTGAAGTTTAAAGAATTCATAAAGCGCTGTACACTATTCTCATAAAATAGAGTGGAGAACTGAAGAAAATACATTTTCTGTTGCCATCCCATCGTCTCATTGGCTAAAAAACGAAGGGTGCCGTACATTTATCTCTATTATTAAATATTGAAGAATGTGTATGTATGTACGTATGTATGTTTTTCGCATTGCGGATGAATGGTGGCATCTAGAGCCATCAAATTTTGACCACACATAGTCCTCAACCCCCAATATGTGCACTTCGAAGCTCGAGTTTTGAGTTCCGAAATTGTTTTCTTATTTATTTTATTTTTTTCTGCGAACTTTAACAAACTTAACGATTAAAAGGCAATGTGTTGCTATTTTGCAAAGTGTAAGATATTTATGTTTCAAATTTAATCAATAAATTCAGCGACTTAAAAGAAATGTGTTGCCAATGCCCGAAATAAAATATTTTTATCTTCCACTCGCCAGTGTATTGCTGTTCTACAAAACGTAAGATACTTAATTTTTCTTTCAAATTTAATCTGTCTGTAATTAACAAATTAAGCTATTTAAAAGCAATAAATTCTGTTCATCACCTTTATTATTATAGATTATTAAATGGACCCGCGACATGAAACTAGATGAAACGATCATATATATTTTTTATTTTCTATAATAATTGTTATAGATTGCTGGAAGTGCAATTATTGGATAGATTCAAGTACAGAAAGTTCTCCTGAAACTACCACCTTCCTAAGGCGACCACTTTTGAAAGTAATTAGTATTTCTAAGAACATAAATAACCATCAGTAGTGACATCTACTTTCTAAGATGACCATCTCCCCAGAAGAACAAATTGCTTTTTGGAATCTGAGGGGGTCGTTTTAAAGAGGGTTTAGTGTATTTGTACTTAACAATATAACTTTGAAGAGACATCTGTTTTATATCAGTGACTTTTAAAAACATAAAACTGAAGCTTTTAAACTATAATTAGGAATATGGAAAGTTCTGAAATATGAGTTCAAACGTCGAAGAAAAAGGAAAATACTGAACTAAAAAGAGAAAAAGGATTTTAAAAGGAAAGACTTAAGATATAAATAAAATGTACAAATAAGTTAATATTATTACGTGGGGAAAATGCAGAAAACAAAACAATTTGCTTTTGAGGGAAAAATATTGTTGCATATTTACCTTATTACTATTCTCTTTATGGAAGGGAAAATATTACCTTTGTAGTCTTTTTCATTTTGAGCTAATTAAGTTTGTCTTCGCTTTATAAAATATAGGCGAAAAATAACTTTTATTTTTTTATGTTAGTACTCTTTTAAAACCCAACAAATTTATATCTGCAAATTCATAACCTATGTTCCCAAGAAGATTAAAATAAATAACATTTATTTCATTTTTTACGAGTAAAAGGAATTCACTTTTTAATACTTTATTCGTACAAAGTAAACAAACAACATTGAAAGAATGCTGTATTCTGGCCAGCTATCGAAAAATGGATTTTTATCGCATCGCGTTTTAAAAGTTTTTTTCTATTACGTTAAAGATACTGTTTTTCGTCCGTAATGTTTTTCTTTTTATCATTTTCGAACGCTGGAACTGGAATGTTTTGTTTGAATTCAAGACACATGTAGCATTATTGGCACATTACTGATGTAATATTCTTCTTTTACACGCAAACTTAGCCGAGTCGTCTGCAGGTATCTGCGGTATTTGATGAATGTTTTCTGAATCTTATTAGAAAAGCAAATGGATGGATTTTCCCCCCGTTAAATTGAATTCTTTGTTTTGTTTTTGTCTGTGTTTAATGGCAACGGAGACATTTTATCAGTGTAACTGGGGAAACGGCAAATGGAGTTTATATTACATAGAAGAAAAAGTAGTATTAACATAATGCGCGAAAAC
The DNA here is from genome assembly GCF_044657685.1 of Stegodyphus dumicola. NCBI lineage: Eukaryota > Metazoa > Arthropoda > Arachnida > Araneae > Eresidae > Stegodyphus > Stegodyphus dumicola. Next base: position 139,437,457 of record NC_140776.1, read on the forward strand.
GTTTGGTTGTTTAATTTAAATTCCATTCAAGGAATTCTAAGTAAAGTTTTATATAAATCTGAATTCCGTGTTTCAGAACTTTTTTTAATATTTTTTACTTTCATTCATTTCATAATTGGTGTTGGTTATGCTAATAATTTTAAAGCCTTTATTTTCTTTAAAAAGAAGGCACATTTAATAAAATTTTAAAATCTTTTAACTTTAGAAAGTGTATGAAAGACTTACAGAAGCAGATTTAAGAGTAATTTTAAGAGCAAGAATTACTTGAAAATCTACTGCGTCCGATATGAGTTGGAATCGAAAGTCGGATCTTCTTTGTTCTACTTCGATATGTTATCTATTGCACCTGTAGAAATATGTTTAGGAGAATTGAATGCGTGGAAGGAATACCTTTCAAATTTTCCAGGAAAACAAAAAGTTCCATCGACAATCAGTTCAAACAAAATAGAAAGTTTTTACGTGGTTCTTCATGGATCATATATCTTTCGTCATATAAGTTTTGTCATACATCGTACTAATCGGATTTTCGGTATTTAGCCAGATTCGCTGTATTCATACCTATTTGGCTATTAATTAAATGTGATATGCATGAAACATTAGCTAAATACGAGTATGTTAGTTTTCTTATGCAGTTGCCTTCTTTTTATAGCCATATACATAGATCGGTTTGCTAAAAACTGAGATAAAAGGTTGACCTTTCTTTTATGGTTCAGAATTCCTCCTGAATCGTCTGCGAAGAGGACGTACTTCCGAAACTTGGCTTCTGTCCAGAATTTTGTTGCGTGACATCAGCTGTGGAAAGAGGATTTAATCGCCCTTCTAAACGAAAGAAGCAGGGTAGGAAAAAAACAGAAAAGCTGTCAAATAAAGACATTTTCGCCTTTATTGACCTGTAAAAAATTTGATGCCTTTGTTCCGAATTGTTGGTAATCAAACTATATTCTAAATGATCGATTTCTCAAAAACCAGTTTTATGATGTTTTATCTCGAAAGCAGTTTGCGCTCTGAAATTCATGAGTATACAAAGCCTCATAAAATTTCATTAGTTGTAAAAAAAGAAAGTAAATTGTGAACAAATGTTCGTTTCTTATAAAAAAAAAAAGAAAATGAAATATTGAGAAAAATATAGACGTCCACATTAAAATGAAGATACGCTCAGAAAAACCTCTTCATATTTTTACAGTGTCTCACAAAAGTGATGGGACACTTGTGCTTTACGAAAGGAAACTGTAGTAAAATAAATTTAAAAAACATGTAAAAAATTTTTGTGGCTGTGTTTCTTACTTAAATTTAGTAACAATTATTACACAACATACATTTTCTCAAAATATTAAAATAGTAATTTAATAAAAATACAATTGTTTAGAACGGAGCAAAAAATGGGTCACATAAGTGATGGGACACTTACTTTTCCATCAAATATTTATCCAAAAATTTTACTTACCAAAAGGCTTACTTACTTTATTTAAATGTTTTAATATTTTGTTGGATTTCCTTTTACTTTTAAATCGTGATTTAATCTTCTTGGGATGGATTCGACTAATTTTTTTGTGATTTCTGGAGTGATTTTACCCCATTCTTCTTGAAGCAATGATTTTAATTGTTGTTTTGAAGAGATGGTGTGTTTGCGAATTCTTGCCAAATATTCTCTATGGGATCTAAGTCTGGAGATTGTGGTGGTGTTTTTATTATTTCAGGACAGTTATACAGCAGCCAGAGTCTAACGTTCAAAGCAGTGTGCTTGGGGTCATTGTCCTGGCAGAATTTGAAATCGTTATGAAGGGTCAATTTTCGTGCTGAAGATTTCAAATTTTGATTTAAAATGTCAATATACTTGTACTGATCCATTATACTGTCAATAAAAACAAGATAACCAACTCCAGCGGACGACAGACACCCCCATACCATAACTCCTCCTCCACCATGTTTTACTGTTGGCACCAAGTTCTGTTTGCGAAATTCTTTCCTGGGTTTTCTCTACACCAAGATTATACTATCAGAACCAAATATATTAAATTTACTCTCATCAGCAAATATAACTTCATTCCAGTGATCAGAGTTCTTATTTATGTTGGATTTTGCGAGTTTTCTATTCTTTTCACTTACGAAGATTTTTTTCCTGGCTGCTCTACCGTGATATCCAGCAGATCGAATTACTCTTCTAACAGTCTCAGGATTAACAATTACTCCATATAATGCTTGTAAATCAGCAGCAACTTTAGGAGGACTCATTCTTGGATTTTTTTAAATATTTTGAACAATAATTCGCTTTATTCCATTGGATAGCTTTGATAGTCGGCCAGGTCTTCTTTTATCCTGAATCATGATTCTTTTTATATCGTTTAATGATCTTGAAAACTGTTGAATAACTAAATATAACTGTTTCAGCAGTTTTTCTTATAGATTTTCCATGTTCAATATGCAAATTAATAACTAATTTTCGAACTTAAGGCAAAGTTTCTTTTCGTTTAGCATTCATGGCTGCACAGAGCTAAAAAACACAAAAATTCCAAAACAAACTGGAGAGAAAGACTGCAGACGATTTTATAAATTATTGATAATTGCTTTTGAGTAAAAATAAAAACCCCAAAAATATTTTTATTGTAGTACGTAGTAGTACCTAATCGTGTCCCATCACTTATGTGAGCCATTTTTTGCTCCGTTCTAAACAATTGTATTTTTATTAAATTATTATTTTAATATTTTGAGAAAATGTATGTTACGTAATAATTGTTACTAAATTTAAGTATGAAAAACACCCACAAAAAATTTTTACATGTTTTTTTTTAATTTATTTTATTACAGTTTCCTTTTGTAAAGTACAAGTGTCCCATCACTTTTGTGAGACACTGTATGTACTTTCTAAGAACTGATTACTATCAAACTTACGGTCGAACATTTGTTACTATCGAACTTATAGTCGTAATAAAACGTTTAATGTTTTATAAGCTGTATTTTGCATTTCTTCATTCTCTTTAATTATATAATTTCTATTTATTTCAACGCCTGTATACATGCTATAAAATTTTATAAATAAAGCAAATTTTTGCAAATCTGTATTCTACAATTATGCTTATGATATTAATAATGGAGAATTTCACCTGCAATGTAGTTTGATGTATGTAAATTCGTCTATACTATTGAAGGGACTTCAGACTTCGTTTTACGATTTTCAGTTCCGTTTACACGTGGCGACATTATGAAGGTTTGCTGTTTAGAGGAATACAGTATAATTGTATTGTTGCGTTCTACGACTTCGTGGATTTGGAGTGATTGATAATAACACTTAATGAAAAATCAAAACACGATGTATTCGTCAGTATACGGGATAGTTCCAAAGACACGTTTACAGCCATCTAAAAATTACGATAAACACGCTGAAACAATCAGCAACACACCCTTCAGGTTATCAGGCTATAACGCTGAAGACAGCTTCACTTGCAAAGCACTAAAGCACAGTTTCCGACTGCCTTTTTGCCAGCTGGCCGAATTGCTTGTTTTTGCGTAGAAACTCTAATTTTAATTGCAAAATTTCTTTTTAATTGTTTTAACTGTATTTGGTGTTTTATATTTTTCTATATTTTTCAATTTTTAATAAAAATATTTTGAGGTTTTATGTATTTTTGCCTTTCGTGAAGTGAGATATGAATTAATTGAATGAGAAATATATCTCTAATAAAATTCGAGAAAATAAATGAAATGCAGGAAACATGTATAATTTAATATTCTGGGCAAGGAAGTCGCGGCATCACATTTTTTGTATTAAAAAAGCAGACACAACTGTTTCACTGTAAACTTTTTTAAGGTATAGACCAGAGCTTCTTAAACGTTTCTCACTCGCGACCTCTTTTCATCACTGAGATTTTTTTCGCGATCCCAGGACCTCATAATATTTACGAAAATTTTGTGAGACCCTATAAGCATTGCTCAAACCCGTCACACGCGTGAGTGAAACTGTCGAATCTTTTCATTTGTAGTGTAATATACTATTGCAGTTTTAGGTCATTAACTTTAATTTCTAATTTTAAGACAGAACAGTGTGAAAGTTTTAAATAAGTAACAGACGAAATGACAGCGTCATGTGCAAAGCAAGTAAAATGAACGTTTTATTATGAAAAGAATGCGTCGAAAGGTTTTTGTTTTTCCTTTTTCTGTATTGTCTTATCTATTTTAATATACATTGTGTAAAAATATTTGGTAATTGTCAAATTATTATAAAAAGTTAAAGAAATATCAAAACAAAATGTTTTGCAGGTCCCGCGACCTACAGTTTAAGAAACTCTGGTATGGAGTAAAGACTGTGTAACATTCTACACCTTTTTCATGGTGCAGATTAACTATTCTTTTACTGTCTATACCATTTTCAAGATATGGATTGATGCAAAGTGTTCAAATTGGAAGACTTTAGCCCAAAGGGCCAATTTGCCCAGAAGAGCTGTTAATTTCATTTTGCCATTTTGTGGTGGCTCATTGTAAACGGCGTTTCACTTTTCAAGTTGTTGCCACCTAATATTAGAGCCCCGCATTGATTTTAAAGAAATTAAATAATGAAGAATCTGCAGGAATGTATGTATGTTTCTCGCACCGTGAAAGAACAACGATACTTAGAGGCATCAAGTAGTCCTCCACTCGAATATAGGCATCTGAAAGCCCAAATTTGGAGGTTTTTGTTATCAATTTCATATTTTGTAAAACTTTAACGAATTTTTGAATAACAAACTCAACGATTTCAAAGCGAGCAATGGCAACAGTGTTCGGAAGAGGATTTTTTTTTTATCTGTAGAGCGCGAGTTAATCGGAAATTCTAAATATATACTATTTTTAAATATTTCTTGATATTGCTATTGAACTGAATTTTATGGTTTAAGTGCGAAGAACATGATATTTAATAAATATAAGTGATACACAAAACGTGTTAAAAAAGCCCTTTCGGGTGTAGTATAAAATCTGAAAGTGTTTAGATTTTTTATTTATTTATTTATTCTATCCCTTATAAAACGCTTAAACAATTTAGTTTTGTCTTGTATTTGAGGCTGTCTGATGAAAGGGTTAACATTTCTTATTTACCCTATTGTCTGCGTGTAGTTAATTCTGGTTGTAAGGAAAATTAGAACTTGGTACTACTAAAATTAGAACTTTGATGAAAAGATGTTAAGGAGAACTTTATTAGTCCAAAGGGGATTTGTCCCTGAAGGACTATTGTTTTCGTTTTGCGATTTTGCGTTAAATCACTGTAAATGTCCGTTTCACTTTTCAAACTGTTGCCACCAAATGTTAGAGTCCTGCATTACTTTTGAAGAATTTAATTAATTAAAAATCTGCATAAATGTATGTGTATTTCTCGCATTGTGATAAAACAACGGTACATAGAGCCATCGCATTTTGAATGACGTAATCCTCTTACGAATATGGGCATGTTGAAGACCCAATTTGAAATTTGTTTTATTATCGATTTCATATTTTGTAAAACTTTAACGAATTTTTGATTAACAAACTCAAGGATTTCAAAGCGAGCAATGGCAACACTCTACGGGGGGGGGATTTTTTATCTCCAGCGCACAGATCTGTGTATCGGAAATTCTAAAGATACACTCAATTTTAAAATTATTTTGCGACATTGCTATTGAACTGAATTTTATGGTTTAAGTGCAAAGAGCATGATATTTAATAAATAAAGGTAGCACATAAAACGTTAAAAAAACGCCGCTTTGGACGTAATTTAAAATCTGAAACCTTTCAGATTTTTATTTTACTGTATTTTTATTTACATAGTTGAATAAAATTTCATGAATTAAGTTTAATATAATACTGAATGATACATGATATTTACATTACTAAATATCGAATTCTTACAATTAAAGCTTTCTGACATCTAACCGAATTCACTGCGGTTGCTCTAAAAAATCTGTCTATTATTGCAGTTGAATACATCTCTGATGCTTGCTTAAGAGCTTCGAGAGATGTAAATTTGAAAAGGTTTATGAAGCCTTGTATCCTATCAACACAAAAGCAACCCGCATTTTGAAGGCCAACCGCTTTTAGAAATTACGTGTTCTGCCAGTCGAGATTGTCATACCAAAGAACATATACAGTTGCGTGGGGAAATATAATTTTAGACGTCATTCACGTGACGTTACTTCCTCCTCCTCACCATTGGCTGCATATTTAGTTTGTTCCGTAATTAGTTCGTTTATCTTTTGACGGGAGGTGTGTGTGTGGGGGGGGTGTATACGTGCTGTGTATTATTGATATACCCCTTCGGCCTCCTCAGAGAAGGAACTTAACTCCCAGTGTAATTACTGTCAACTATCTTCAGAACTATCAATTTCTTGAAGGGCTAACTGCCGAATCAAGACCAATGTGCAAACGATATCTGCTTATCCTTATTTTAAAAGTCCCTCGTAATTCGTTTTAGCTTTCTACTTTTTTATTTAACAGATAGCATTGTAGAGCTCTATATTTACATATTTATGAAATATTAAGGTAATCACGGGGATGGGATGTTGCAGTTTGAAAACTTTATACTTCGAAATACTACTACCATTTAAAATTTTAATAATAATAATAATAATTTCAAAAATATAACTAATTTAAATATATTTCAAAGAAGTTTATACAGCAAATAATGTTAGAAATATCTTTTCTACTTTACAACAGAGCTGCGAGTGTCCATAAAATATATCAGTTAGATAAATTAGAAGTATTATAATTTATATCTATTTCTTAGCTTGGTAAAAAAAAGTAATATAAAAATTTATATTGCTAAGAAGTGCGTTATTGTTGAAAATTCTTCAGTCTGCCAATCAGTAACAAACTGATTGCATTTGCTGTCAAAGGTAAACAAAAATCTCATGGTTTGCCGAATGGCAACACAGTGAGAACTGGAAGGTAATTGAACAGTTTTTGTTCGGGATCAGGACTATATTCCTTCGAGGTGTTAACAAATGAAAAGTAAAAATAAATAAATACCACCGAAGGGGCCTTTTGTCTTCATTTACACATACATACGCGTTTCGAGAGCATTTGGACTAAAATATTTAAAAAAACAGCATATCTTTAGAATTTCCGAGAGGCAGTCTCGCGCGCTGGAGTTAAAAATATATTATTCCGTATAGTGTGTTGCCACTGCTCGCTTTGAAATCGTTGAGGTTTTTAATCAAAAATTCGTTAAAGTTAAAAAAACAAAAAAAAAATGAAATAGGTAATAAAACAAATTTGAAATTCAAGATTCGGTTTCCAAGTGCCCATATTCGGGTGGTGGGGGGATTACGTTGTTATTCAAAATTTGATGGCTGGAGGTATCATTTTTTTTTCCCCACAATGCGAGAAACATACATACATTCATGCAGATTTTTTATTATTTAATTTCTTTAAATACAATACAGGGCGATAATATTTGGTGACAACAATTTGAAAAGGGATATAACGATTTTAATGATTCGACGCAAATTATCATTTTAGAGACTAATAGCGTTTCTGGGCTAATGTTTCCTTTCGGCTAAAAAATAAAAATAAAAATAAAAATCTTTTGAGAAAGAAGTCAGTTATTTCTGGATTACTGATTGCAGTAAATTTTGTTGGATTTCTGTCCCCAAAATTACAATTATATATATATATCTATCTAAAAAATTTGATGTGTGCACCACATGACTTCCATGCCCGGAATACTAAATTATACGCATTTTTTCTTGCATTTCATTTAAACTTATTGGATTGAATTAAATGGAACTTATTGGATTGAATAAATCACAATAGAATAAATGCACTCTTTAAAATTCACTATATTTGTTTACTATAGCGACACTCTGACCCTAGGTTCACTTAACAGCGCTACATTTCAATCATTTTTTAACTATGTCTGTGTCTTATCACTTAGTAAGAGGTAATCGACCATTAACGGCCTTTACCAATATATTATACTTAACTTTTAAATGCGTGAAGAATCGAGTAATGTGGAAGGACTTTTGCACATGCTGTGCTAGAACTCAGAGATTACTAGCAACGGAGGCCCCCGTGCCGCCGTCCGTAGAATAAGTAAACTTTGAACAAATGGGGTGCTCGTGTGGCGCCATCTATTAGTAGGAATGAAAAACATTTTAGTTGACTGGAGCTCTGGTGGCGCCATCTCTTGCAGGATGTGAGGCATTTTTAAAATTTCATAAAAATTTCGTTGCCACATGCTCTATTCAAATACTATAATAAATCTAAAACGATATATAAAAGAAATTAAGCAAAGAACAACAACAGCAACAAAAAAGAAACAGTTTTTCACAGCCATTTCAGTATTTCTCATTCAATTAATTCAGTTATCACTTCGCGACAAGGCAAAAATACATAAAAACTCAAAATGTCTGTATTGAAAATTATAATGTAAATCCTTAAAGGCTTATATTTGCTCGAAAAATTCCAGAATGGATTAAGCATGATTTAATTCGCTATAATAGAAGAAAGCGTTATCCTTGTTCTTGCGAAGCTTATTTTCTCTAGATTGGCAACAAATCTACTGTTCTGTTGTTTCAAATGTAAACAAGCAATGGAAAAAGTAAAATATTTGATTTCTCTGTGACTAATTAATAAACAAAGGGATTTAAAAGCAATAAACACAGTAGGACACATTGGACCTATGAAATTACTCTAACTCTTTTTAATCATAATGTGTTGTTTTTTAAAATAACTATTTTAGAGGCTGGCCAAGCAAATGGCTAGTTTGATATAAAATTGGATCTTTTCCAACACTACTTCTTTTTAGATAGATTCCACACATAAAATATTCTGTTCGATGCTGAAGAGACATGTCATTAAGTCAGCTTGTTTCAGTTAGTTTTCGTAATTTCATCTTGATTGAAATTGAATGTGTGTTATGTTTGAATTGTCCATAATAAAATAATACTCGGTCGGTAAATAGGACCTGTTTTCATTTCTGTCATCAATGATGAAATATAACTATGTTAAAATCGAAACTGTTATTCATTCCCCCCCCCCCCCCCCGATGACATAAAATTTTTGTGATTTTTCTCAATACAACGCCGAGAAAAATTAATTTAGCATTAAGTCTCAAGTTAATGCAATATATTTTTCCACAACATAGATAATTTTTAACATTTTCTCTTTGTTGCTGAACATTGTACCATTATTAAGAAATATTCTGTACCACATTTTCTTCATGTGCTGTTTGTACATGTACTTGCTCCGCAATATCCGTTAAGTGACCCCTGAAAGGGATTCATTTCAGAATCCCTGCTAGCTTTCGATTATCAGTTTTACACCTTAATGGAAAGTCTCTTCTCTATTCTTTCCTGCACTTAATGGCGGAAGATTTAGATGTGAGTGAAGGAAGTGTGTTTTGGGGATAGAAGAGAGCCTCGTTTCCGGTTCCGGTAGAGGGAAGATTTGCGATTATTCAGGACGTTTCAGCAAATCCAACATGAAAATCGCCCATGCTTTTATCTTCGCGCTTTGAGAAGTTCAACAAAAGCGTTGGTTCCTGCGTCTCATTTGTGTTCTGTTTTTAGTTTTTTTAAATATATTATTTACACATTTTTTGAAAGATTTCGATAAAGAATTCTTTTTAAAAATGTTTTGGAATAAAAATTTTTGCCAAAAGTTTATTATATGAAATGAGAAATATCGTCTGCTACTTCTAAATTTATTCTTCTTTGAAAAAGTCGCATGCAGACGGACTGTGGATTGAAGGATCTCTTTTTGCTCTCTCCAAAAAGAAGTATTCCTATTCCATAACTAAAAACATCGTGAAATATGTGGTATTAAAATTTTGTGCAAAATAATCAACATTATTAATCGGAAATAGAAAAACCGCCAATCATTACTTCTACATCAAAAGAAGTATTCAAGCGAATACCCGAAAAAAGGGTACAAACTGTTTCTAATGTTTCTAAAGTTAAATCGTTAGTAACGAAAAAAAAAAAAAAAAAAAATTGCTGACACAGAAATCAATCGCAGTCTTTAAATACGTCTGTAGCTACAATAAATAAAATAATAAACCAAGATTTACAATTTAAAAGGGCTAAAAAGCATAATTTTCACCAGCTTTTGCCTAAGCGTGTGGCTCAATGCAGAACCATTTGTATAACCCTGTATGATATCTATTTAGCAGTTCATAAATGGAAATACATTGTGAGCCTTGTTGAAGCATGGGTTTACAAAAATGACTTCAACAACAAAAGGTCTTTATTTTCGAAAGCGAAGAGGAAAAAACGTACAAACTTAGTTATGTCAATGTAAAAAAAGTTTCAGTCAAGGGTTTATGATTATCGTAAGATTCTCTTCTAGTTTCAAATTAAAAATTAGAAAAGCGGGCAAAAATGTAAAGAATCAATTCAACGTACTATCAAGAGAAAGTTTTTTCACCTGATATTTACAAAAGAAATTCCATTTCATCATTCCACTGACTTTCAAAAAGTGAATACCAATGACTTTCAAAGAGTGAAACTTCATTAAGACAAAGCAGCAAGTCATTCTTTGAAAAGTACCACTGCATTTCTTGAAAAAAAAAATGAAGACTAGGAGTATTGCATATATGCCTTTTCAACGTATTTTTGCAAAGTCCTTTAACTTTTAAACTAGGAACTATTGTACCTCTGGTGTAGAAAAGAACTCTTTCTGAGCACAAACTCACCACAATTTATGGACTCTGGAAAGCAGTGGGAGAGGGATAAAAAAATCAGTGCCCTTAGAAATTCTGTTTGAAATCACTTTGAAAAGAGTAATATCCAAAAGGTTAAAAAGAAGAAGACAGAAGAACTGTTAAAAGAAGAAAATCTCCCTATTTGCTCTTGGTTAGTTGGTAAGAATTCATGATGTAACACCAGGGAAAAATAGGAAAATACGCGTTATATTAGTAAAAACACCTTGTGGGATTTTTAAACGCAACATTTCTAATATATGTTTATTACCTGTAAATAATATCTAAACTTAATACATAATTTTATTTTGAATGAATATTGTACATTGTATTTTAAATACTTTTTGCTATATTATCGTGTTATTTTGTTTGTTATCGTGTTATTTTTAAATGTTTCGTTGTATAACTTAAAAACTTTTTGATAGTTTGCTGAATCAATTTCATTGAAATCCAGAGTATTTTTAAGTCAGGCGGTGTTAACGCCACTCTGTAAAATAATAATAATGCAACTCGTGCGTCTTCAAACTGGAGGTATTTGTACTTGTTATGTGGTAACCTTTTATTGCTATGTTAATGTAATTTAAATAACTTAAATAGTTCGTTGTTCGTTCATTATACTCCATCGGAAGCAGAATTTGAAATTTGATTGTTTCTGTTTTAAAATTTATGTACAATCTACTATAAAACGTAGTTTCGTAAACTTAATTTACGTAGTTTCGTGGTTGTAGAATGTTTTCTTCCTTGTTCAACAATTGCATTGCTCGTAGATTTATCTTAAGTTTATTAAAAATTTTGTGGAGTTTAAGGCTGCTAATGTAGCATTGTAATTTCATTCATCTTACATGTACAGAAACGGAGAAGAAAGGCTTTTGTGACGATTTTTCTGAAGCATTAAATTTTCATTCCATCATTGTGAATCTCGTCTGCAGTGAAAATCTGTATTTTTGCATCACAGAGTAAATTGTATGATTTTTAAACAAAGCTCATATATAAAATATATTTTCTAATGTTATAATTATAAACTCAAGAAACCAGAATTTTAACCTTTTGTCATAAATAAAATTTGTGGTGTTGACATTTTGTTTTTAGTGAGAAAAATGTTATATCCAATATTCTTATTTTAAATGGTTAGCGTTTTCCCCCTTACATATGTATGTAATTTAGATTTTCTAATTAGAGCCGTACCTTTATAAATGGGGTTACGTTAAAAAAATTAAGGAATTCTTTTGTAAAAGGAATTTTAATTCATTCATTTTTATAAGAATGGCAGAGCAAGAATTTTCACTCCTTTCCTTTTACAATCTAATTCAATTTTTAGGCTTATTTGCTAGATGAGACAAATGGAGGACTAGGTATAATTTGTTACAAACCGTTAATTAAAAGATTTCTCATGCAGTAAGAAATGTATTTTTGAATGATAATCGATTGTTCCTTAGAAATTGGATTTTCTTTGGTGAAAACATCTTTGCACTAGACAGATTTAATTAAATTTCATTTTGCAATGTTACAATTACTTTGTCTGAGTGATGTAATGGGAATAATAAGGATAATTCGAATATATAAATTAAGAAAATCATTCAATTTCAGTGGAAATTGTTCGTAAGCTATAAATTATTATAATATTTCGTGGCTATAACCTCGCTTGATATGTTTCTATTTTATATATTACACAGATATTGCTTAAAACTTCACATAAATAAAGCGTCTTCAGAATTACGGGCTCGTAACAATGAAGCAATCTAAATTGTGATTAATGAAATTTTACAGTCTGACGAAATCGAGAATGAAGATGACGGTAATTTAGGAAAAATAGGTAATTTTAAATCAACAAGCCGCTGAAGCTGTGAATACGTTGAGACAGCGGCTGACGTTGAAAGTATGAATTATATTAATCCATTGGCCTATTCCATATCTGCCAATTGCGCGAGCTATAGTGAACAAGAATGTCGGTCGCACGCCGTGCCATTCAACTGTTCAGCCGTGTACCCGAACTGGCGCAAAATGTATACTTTTCATGACATATATAGGCCCACCAGCGGCCGAGCGGTAAAGTCGCTGAACACTGGTAGTTCAGTCCGAGGTTCGAATCCCGCGAACGGGCTGGCTGCATGGGCGTTTTCGTGGTTTTCCCCATGTGTAACGTGTATACGAGCTAGTTTCCCTTAGGAAGTCCTCCACGAAAGGCATCCCTCCCCCTAGACAGATAGCCCTAGTGTGCTTTGCCATAATTAAATACATACACATACATACATGACATATATATTTCAGTGTAACGAAAGGAATTGTGAAATAATAAATAATGTTTAGGTACAAATAGTAATTTTAAGACTCTAGGATGTAATCATAATCAATCGACAAAAACAATTTATTTTTTCAAAGTAGCTAATGAATCAATAACAATTTGTAAATAAAAACTTAGTTAATACTTTATATGAAATTATATTTGAAACGTGTGAAAGTAACGAACCTGTACGGGGAACTAAAGTAACAGATCATCCAGTTTCGTCAGAAAAAACTGAAAGAAAAAAAAAAAATACTAGCGTTACAATCAAAGGAAAAATATTCGATGTAGAATAACTCCAATCGCTTGTTCTAATAATAATACGCGACATTTTATGCACAAATTCCTCACCACGAGTCAGACTCGTGGCTTTTGTTTATGACACAAATTCTTTACCACGAGTCAGACACGTGGCTTTTGTTTATGACACAAATTCTTTACCACGAGTCAGACTCGTGGCTTTTGTTTATGACACAAATTCTTTACCACGAGTCAGACACGTGGCTTTTGTTTATGACACAAATTCTTTACCACGAGTCAGACTCGTGGCTTTTGTTTATGACACAAATTCTTTACCACGAGTCAGACACGTGGCTTTTGTTTATGGCACAAATTCTTTACCCCGAGTTAGACTCGTGGTTTTAGGCCAAAGGGTTAAAACCGTATCGTTTACACGACCAGAAAACTAATTTTGCACAAATATATAAAGAGCACAGAACAATGTATCTGAATGGGTTTTACAAAATTTAACCCTTTCTATACCGGTGGAGAACAACTCCAGATTCGCACATGAAACTATTTGCCCAAAGGGAATGTCTTTGAGAAGTATTTTTCATAGAGCATCTGCCTCATATTTACGCTATTAAATAAAAAATAAAATCTGATGTTACACCACATGACTTCCTTGTACGGAATATTAAGTTACACGCATTTTTTCTTGCATTTCATTTAAATTTATTGAATTAAACCTACTTCGCCGAACAGCGCATAAACCACAATAGAATAAATGCATTCTTTAAAATTCACTTTGTTTACCATAGCGACACTCTTGCGCTAGGTTTACTTAACAGTATTATATTTCGTTCATATTATAATTCAGAACGCACAAAATTTATATCATTTAAAGAATTATCTAATCGTTGCCACATGTTCTATTCAAATACTATAATAAAGCTAGAACTATGTATAAAAGAAATTAAGGAAACAAAACAAAAAAGAAACAGTTTTTCACAGACGATTGAGTATTTCTCATTCAATAAATTCAGTTTTTACTTCGCGACAAGGCAAAAATACATAAAAACTCAAAATATCTGTATTAAAAATTACGAAGTAAATCTTAAACGCTTATTTCCTCGAAAAAATTCCAGAAAGGATTAAGCATGATTTAAATAATAAATGAAGGCGTTATCTTTGTTGTTGCGAAGCTACGTTTCTCTAGATTGGCAACAAATCCGCTACTCAGCTGTTTCAAATGTAAACAAGATCAATGGCCGCCATCAAATTAGGCTTAGCGGCACTTAAACAATTTTAAAATTGTTGATAATTCTAAAAATATTGCATACAGATTTACTAAAGGCATAAAACCCTTAACCGGAAGATTAAAACAACATAATTTAATCATTTTTAAAGCAAAAAATGTACAAATAACAAACATATAAGAGTAAAGAAACTGAGATCACTGAGCCGGGTAACAGAGTGGATATATTTATACACGTTTGGCGCGGCCGTTTGAAACCAAAATACGAGGTGCACATCTACATGTTATAGTAGTCTTATATACAAAATTTCAACGTTCTGAGGCTACTCGTTTTTGAGTTATGCGAGATACGTACGCACGTACGTACATACGTTCGTACAGACGCCACGAAAAATTCTCTTCAGAATTCATTTTAAAGCAGTTTTTTAGTTTTTTTGGAGGAAAAGAGTCTTTTATTCTGTTCTTACGTACAGATATCACGCAAAAACATCGTTAAATTGCATTCGAAAGCGGTCAAAGTGGATATTTTCGTTGAAATATGCTGCCTGAACCTTTTCGCGATTACAATACTTCCTTTTTACTTCGTACAAGGAATTAAAAATCACGAATGGCTGTAATGGGATTATTTTGTAGATTTGAAGTAGTTGGATTATCGGCATGCCAAAATTTTGAGTTGTTTATGCGAGAATACCGGCCTCAGTGGAAATCGTTAGAAAACATGTGCGTAAAGGGACTGTCCACAACTCTGGTTTATGTTCCCTCATTACGTTATCGATTAAAGTTGCTGAATAAAATCTGACGTAGTTGATGTTGACAAAATTGATCAAAGTTTGACGTATCGTACACCAGTTAGCGCGTCATTATAACACAGTGGCATCGCAAACAGCAAACAGTACACCCTTAGCTTCGAAAGGTTTCAGTTCATTTATGTATCCGATAGTTACCGTTCACAAATGGGCATCTGAATTTTTCGCCTGCATATGCTGGCCAGTTGAAAAGGGTTAAGTTAAAGAAACGAATAGAAAGTTTGGCATATAATGTCTACTTGTAGAAAAGGGTAGTTTCCGCCAGATTATCACTTGCCAGTCTGCATGGCGTAACTGAAAACGCGATTCATTGGACCACATAATTTGTTTCCAATTATTCTAAACACGATTATGTTCTAAACATGACCGGCGGTGACCACTACTGTCCAATCCTCGTGCTCCCGAGCGAATTTTCGAGTTTTTATTTGACAAACTGCAGACAGCAACGGTATTCGAACTGGGCCTCGGCTCATACGATGTGTTATACGGTAAACATTGCGTTCGGAGATCCTTTGAGACGATCCTTCGTAAAGGTCCACGTAAGTTGTTGCACTGTTACTGTGCTATTGTCTTTTACAAATCTGGGTACTCTTCGTTGCACACGGGCATGTGGTCGGGTGTCAGCACATGTCACCAGTCGATGAACAATGACAAGTTGCACTTTGAGACCCAGTGTTTTGCCTGACAATCCAGACGTTAAAAACTTTAACTACAGCTGCTCTTGAAAATTTTACCAAATGTAAGGGTTTCGCTGTTACTTTCTCCATGACTTCGATGCTTCCTTTATTATGTTCGGAAATAACTCACGTGTACTACTCTCTCAGGTTTGGATACTTGATATTTGTATTTAGGCTTCTTTCAGTGCGAAATAAACTTCCTTTTTTTATACTAGCCTAACCCTTTAGCGACAACAGTAGGATACCATAATTAATTTGCTGGAAACTGTCAAGTGGCCATAAGAAAATGGCCATTCAGTGTGGATGACACTAAAATGCATATTGCAAAGAAAACAAAAATTTTATTCGTTAATTGTGATTATTTTTGGGTCTTGCCTATATATTTTTAATTGCTTTTTTAAATTATGTTCTTCTCTCATTACTTTTCATTCGCTTTTTCTCAGAAGTAATTTTTATATTATTGAGTTTTCTAAAATAGAAACGAAGGCACAATTAATTAAAATTTTTGCTCAGAAATGATTCAAATTTTATTTTAAGTTGCTCGGAAAACGTTCCTTTCTGCTGGAATTTTCTACTTCTGAGTTTTTGATCCCTTCATTTAAACGAATTTGATAAACTCAGAGCTCTTAGTTTTGGGAATTTTTCTCAACTAATTTGTTCACATTCTTTTATTTACTGCATGTTCACTACCTACGAATACTTGGAAATTTGCGAAAGTTGATGAATTTTTGTTTAATTTTTTTCAAATTATCACTATTAATGTTTTGTAGTCTCATTTTCCTCAATTTTTAATTAATAAATCTCTCAATTTGAATATTATTCTGCCGTGTTCTTAATTAGAAGAGTCTTTTTGTAATGTCACGCGATATTGTTACCAAGAGATGATTTTTAATTTGAATTTCATTAGTCTGTAAGCAACATGTTGTTTGCTTGATAAGCTGTTTTTATTTTGTTGAATAATATTTGTGTGCTTTCATACGAGTAGTGTGTTTAAAATGGTAATCAAGTAATCAGAGCGTAGTTGATAAAAAATTATCTTGGGAATTTATTATTCTCATCATCATTAATTTCTAGAAGTGTTTTTTTTTCACCCTTCGAAGAAAATTCTGTTCGGAATAAACAGAAATTGCCAAATGTGTGCAGAATCAGTTTGTTGTCTAGTTGTTTCATACTCTCCTAGACTAAATCACTAGAAGCTTCTCTCTTCTTAAAATTCTAGTAATAATTTTTTTATAAAAATAGCATTAAGATGAAGGAAATTTATTCTGACAATTAATTAATATCATTTTATTATCACAGTTTTTTCAATTTGTCGTTTCCTCCATGCCGTATCTTGTCTCTTTAAGAAACGAAAAAATAGTTAAATGTCTTCTTTTCATTGTTACATTTTCCCCTGCCCTTAATATATGCTGTCTGCTGTATTCTTTAAAATAAGGAAGGAATTATTTTTAATACCGTTTGCTATTAAAAGTATTTTTTTCTTTCCTCCTTATTCATTTTCTTTTCAAATTATTTCTTTTTACCATTCTACAGAACATTCTCTCGTTAAAAGCAATGATAATAGCATTGCTGTAATCCAGTTTGCTCGTTTTATTATAAGCACTATGCATATAACACTATATGTATGTAATTGTTTTATTATATACATAGTGTTTTATTGTAATTGGAGAATTGGAATTTTGCCATCGGCTTTTAATCTACTTCCTAACAAGCTATCGAGTTCGAATTTTGTATATACACTGTTGGTCGATGACAATGCAATGCGATGAAGCGATTTTGTTTTTCAAATTTATGTTTAGATTTTTTTATTTGACGTTAAAATGATTTTTCGCACATATCAACGTGTAACAAACAAACTGAACATTTCAGAATTTTACTGTTTGCGCCATCGAATACAGCAGAAAAAAAATCTAAACCTTTTCAGTAAAAGTAGTATAAAAATTTATTTCTGTATTTTTGCCGAATTTTTGAAAATCGATTTTTTCGGACTGTTTAACGTTTATGGTTTTAAAATTTAATATCTAAAAATGTATCGGATATACAGTTTCGAAATTCACAGAACGTTAGCTTTGCGCTAACATTTCGCTCTCTTTTTAAAACAAGTATGATAAAATGAATTAATTGAGCGATTTCTACTTTTTTAAAAAAATACGTTGCAGTCTGAAGCAGACGGGAGGAAAAGAGTTTCTCTGGGAAAAATTGCTTTTGAGTTTGCCGTCTTGGAGCATCTTTTTTTTTTTTTTTTTTTTTTTTTCCATTTTAGCTTAAAATAAAATGATTCCTATAAAACTGTTATTACATCTAATTTCCAAAACTGAATATTCAAAGCTATTTCTACATTCTTTGAAATAGGTTCAGTTAATTTACTTTATTTCATAATTTTCTTTAAATTCATTGCTTTTTAATAATGACTTCTAATTTCATCATCAATGTCGTGTACTTGAGACTAGGAGAACAGAAGGTATAATTAAAAAAAAGATTTTAATGCCATAACCTTTTATTTAAAATGGATATAATAATCGATGCACGAAAAGGAGAAAAAATAATTTATACTTTAGTTTAATGAGAATAATAGATTAAGTAACTTTATTTATACAATTCATCTACAATTTTACATTGCGAATGATAAAAATGTTAGGACCACATGATAATTAAAAAATTATGGAATAATTAAAAAAGGTTATGGCTAATACATTTGACAATGCAATTAAATCAACAGATTTCATTATTTAGGCGCCTCACGTTTTTATTATTCGCTATATAAAACTGTAGATGAATTCTGTAAATATAATTATTTAATCTATTATCTCCATTAAACTATATGATAAATTATTTTTTTTTTCTCCTTTTGTACATCGATTATCATATCAATTTTTAATAAAAGTTTATGGCATAAAATACTTTTTATGTTATATTTAATTATTTATAAAATTTCTGGATTCCTCTTACGTTCAACCTCCGCTTGCTTCCTTTTTACTTCCTTGTACGAAGTAAAAAGGAAGTATTGTAATCGCGAAAAGCTTCAGGCAGCATATTTCAACGAAAATATCCACTTTGACGGCTTTCGAATGCAATTTAACGATGTTTTTGCGTGATATCTGTACGTAAGGACAGAATAAAAGACTCTGTTCCTCCAAAAAAACTAAAAAACTGCTTTAAAATGAATTCTGAAGAGAAATTTTCGTGGCGTCTGTACGAACGTATGTACGTACGTACGTATCTCGCATAACTCAAAAACGAGTAGCCTCAGAACGTTGAAATTTTGTATATAAGACTACTATGACATGTAGATGTGCACCTCGTATTTTGGTTTCAATTGGCCTTGCCAAACGTATATAAATATATTTATAAATATATCCACTCTGTTACCCGGCTCAGTGATCTTAATTTCTTTACTCTTATATGTTTGTAAATTGTACATTTTTTGCTTTAAAAATGATTGAATTATGTTGTTTTTTTATCTTTCGGTTAAGGGTTTTATGCCTTTAGTAAATCTGTATGCAATATTTTTAGAATTATCAACAATTTTAAAATTGTTTAAGTGCCGCTAAGCCTAATTTGATGGCGGCCATTGATCTTGTTTACATTTGAAAGAGCTGAGTAGCGGATTTGTTGCCAATCTACAGAAACTTAGCTTCGCAACAACAAAGATAACGCCTTCATTTATTATTTAAATCATGCTTAATCCTTTCTGGAATTTTTTCGAGGAAATAAGCGTTTAAGATTTACTTCGTAATTTTTAATACAGATATTTTGAGTTTTTATGTATTTTTCCTTCTCGCGAAGTGAAAATTGAATTAATTGAATGAGAAATACTCAGTCGTCTGTGGAAAACTGTTTCTTTTTTGTTTTGTTTGCTTAATTTCTTTTATACATAGTTCTAGCTTTATTATAGTATTTGAATAGAACACGTGGCAACGATTAGATAATTCTTTAAATATAATTTTGTGCATTTTTTAATATAAATTTTGTGCATTCTGAGTTATAATATGAACGAAATATAATACTGTTAAGTAAACCTAGCGCCAGAGTGTCGCTATGATAAACAAAGTGAATTTTAAAGAATGCATTTATTCTATTGTGGTTTATGCGCTGTCGGCGAAGTAGGTTAAATTCAATCTAATAAGTTTAAATAAAATGCAAGAAAAAATAGGTATAATTTAATATTCCGTACAAGGAAGTCATGTGGTGTACACATCAGATTTTTTTGTTAATAAAATTCTTTGTTCAGTTTTAAAACCCTTTTATGTGGTTTTCTTGGGAAATTTATAACATTCATTTGGCAACGTGGTTTAACACATTCTACTTTCAAACTAAGTCAACGTAATTTCGTCGTTAGTTTAGAGCTTAAAAGTTGAGTAAAACGAAATTATTTAACATAATGAATGCGACTCTCGTACTGGAAAAGCAAAATAATAAATCTTCTATGCAAGATTATGGATATTTTATGCATATTGCTTGCACTGATGGAAGACTACAGAACTCTTTCAAAGTCATGAGAGTTTTTTATATTATCCTCATGTGTAGCGTAAATGCGAACTAGTTTTCTTTAAAAAAAATCTTCCTCATCCCTTCTTTTAGACTTTTCTCTACTCAATTTGCGCTAATATGCTTTTCAGTACTCAGTAAACAAAGTCCTCTTATGTATTAGTAAAAGAACTCTTACACCGGACTATAGTTTCTGTATAATTATTGAAAAGCTTCTTCATTTCAGGTGGTGCATTACATTTCGTTGAAACCTTCCTCATTCATCAAATGTTTTAAAATTAATGATTGTAATTCTAATCCTTTACTTTCCAGAGTGTAAAAGACTTATTTCATTACATTTTTCACATCTTTTCGTTTCTGAATTGTTTAATAGATGCTGTTGCAAATATTGCTTCCTTTTTTATTATTTAACTGTTTTCATTTCCGTCAGCGAGGTGACAAGATAATTTTGGTGAAACTGCGTAGAGCAGGGATTTTAAAACATTTTCCTCCATCGATCCTTTTCAGAAAAGTGCTTTTCCTTCATCGACCCCTTACATTTTCTGTGTAATACACAACAACCATAATACAAATAATTTCACGTAAATAACTTAAATATAACATTTAGAGTAAATATAAAGTTTAAAAATGGTTCATATTATTTTTATTATTTTTTATTGTTGTTATTTTTGATTTTACGAACATAAACGAATTTTCAGAAATAAAATCATAGATTCTAATTGTTACTTGGCCAAAACTTAGCAAGTGTCAGCGGCAGGTATAGTTGAAAGAATAAGCTTAGATTTTGCTGTGTTCTTTAGTTTTGCCTTCTTCGTGTTTCTTTTTTTTTGGGGGGGGGAGAGCCTCTTTTTTTCGGGGGGGAGTGTTCGTTCGCCCTTTTTACTTTTTATACTGCATTTATTTCATAAAGAACTTATATATTAAAACTTTTATTGATATTTAAAATACAGTAGAACCCCGATTATCCGAACTAATGTGTGGACCGGGGTTTACTCGGACAAACTGGATTGATACATAGAACATCCTAATACTTGTAAGGTGTTTTCTCTCTCCTTTCCACATGCCTTTGTAGGGTAACTGGAAGCACGCTCGACGCGCATTCGGTATGTTCGAAGTTCGGACCTGTATTGATATAACCTAATGATTGTACATATTATAAACATATTTTACATACTACAGGGAATTTACTAGCATACAGGATTCTGCTGGTACACAGCGATATAGAACATATGCACGTTCAAATGCACAAGTATACACATTAGTACTAAATATGATACGTACTATAAACTTGAAAACACATACCTGTAATACAATTTAGGTGCTGTACACTGTCCATAACATATCACGCATTTAAAAAACAAATCAGTAACTTTTGTTTCATTGTGCTGCCTTGTTTTCTTGCCGCCGTATTGCGTAGACATCACTAGATAATAATTTCGGATCGTCTTGCTATTTAGCATAAAGCCGTCTGTTTGACAGACTGGTCTTGATTTGAACATTTCCATTATCTTCGTCATTGTGCGTGGCTAAATTTACAATGGCCTTATAAGACAGTAAAAATTGTTCATCATCTTGCATCCAGTCATTCTCATTTTCATTTGTTACAGCCCTTGTAATTTATAGCTGGTTTAAAGTAAACTCTAATTCTTAATCGCCTGCTGCTTGATTTTGTGTCATTTATGTGTCGTCATCATTCGGCGAAATATTTTTTTCAGCTTTTCAGAATGGTAAATTATTTCACTCCGTTCCACGATTCTCTCAGGGAGTAAATGATATCTTTCAGATTAACCTGTTTTAGGTTTCAACCACTGTTATGTTATTTTATAGTTATTCTAATATATATTTCAAGAGCCTGCGTCGATTGTTTCGTTTTAGGTTTTGATCTAAATTATTAAAACCCAAATCTACAAGATTGTTTACCTTTTGAGAAAGCGTATTTCAACGACATTTTTTTTAATTGCATTGGACTCAAAATACGGAACCTAGGTTAGTCAAAACTCAGATACTCGGAATTCTACTGTATATTAAATAGTTTTTGCGTATTTCCCTGTAACATTTATTTTAAGTGATTTCTTCTTTACAACGTGGTACAGTTTTATATCAATAAACAGTTAATTATTAATTTTATTAATAATTTTTTTAATCAAGAGCATCTTGATTATGCCGATCGATTACCGGTGTATATTCGGCTATCGACCCCTTGATTATCACTGAGTCCCTTAATATTTTATCAACCCCCCAGATAATCAATAACGATTCCGTTGGGAATCCGTAGCTGGCAAAGTATTTTTATTTTTTCAAAAAAACGGGCTTTTGTCTAATTCATACAGAATGCAAAGAGCATATTTCATAAAATTATCTTGAATTTTCGACTTAATTTCCCCCCGTTTATATGGCAGCTTGATGCCAAAAATAAAAACATCTTTGAGTGCATATTCAGTATCAATAGCATATAATTATTGTGCATATTCGGTATAAATTAAAAGAACTCTTGTAAATTAAAAAAAATACTTGTTAACATGCCTATTATTTGTCAGTTTTTAAAAACTGTATTTACGTATAAAAATAATTTTAATGGAAATTTGATTCATGTATATTTTTATACCGATAGCAGTTTCCTAGATACGGATATGTATTAGTTTTGAAGAGCTGCATCAGTTTTCTGTTTTCGTATGCATTGTGTAAGTGTCACTTTTTACATAATATAAAACAACGTATCAAATCTGAATCTATCTAGAAAGCTTTTATAAAAAATAATTTTTATTTTATCTTCGGCAATGCTAATGCGTTGTTTTGTTGAATTTAAAGTGAGACGTCGAGCAGATATTGACTGTTTTCTTTGCCACCCGAAGTGAACTAAAATATCAAAATACAAAGTAAAAGCGTGATAGTTTTCTCAGCAAACTGACAGACTAAAATCGATTTTTTAGACAAGCATTTTCACTGAATGGTATGTTGTTTCGTTTCCAAAGTTGCTGTAGATACGGCATTCTACTTTTCTTAATCTCGACTGAAAACTTAATACGATTAAGCCCTACATTCATGTCAAATATTTGTTAGACGGTTAAGTTGTTTTAAAGAAAGGCAAAAGTAATAACAGATGTAAAATAATGCTTTTTTAGTGCAAACTTCGTTATTTTGGAGAATAGGCTTTTATTATTCATGATATAACTTTGCGGGAATTTTGCAAATTGAATTGTTTAATATGTAGCTCCCATTATACTTAATGATAAATATTTTTTTTTTCTTCTAGTTCATTATTTGATAAGTTTTAAACAAAAACTTGTTTTGTAAAAACTTAATTTTTTTCCCTATTTGCATTTTTTTTTTCTATTTGCATTTTCTTTTCAGTTTCATTGACATATTCTTAATCAAATTATTCAGTTAAAAATAATTTTTCTAATGATAAGCTAATTTTTCTATGTCCAGCGTCCTCTTATTCATTTACCATTTACCTCTAACGTCAAATGGTCGGGAAAAAATTTCAGCGATTAAAAAAAAAAAAAAAAAAAAAGAGTTATGTTACAAATCTCATATAACTCCATTTAGAAGAGAGTGTTCTGCTCTATCCGATGGTACAAACAGTAAATTTCTGAAAGTTTTAGCTTATTCAGTTAAACGGAAATATATATGCGGGAAATCATTTTAGTATTGAATTTAAAAAATCAGATTTTGAGGAAACCGCTTTATCGAATTACATTATCATCACTATACAGTGTGTGTACAAAATTTGAATTCGATCGCTTATCAAAAAGTTAAAAACTTATGACCATGGTGACTAATTCCAACAGTAAACTAAATAAAAACTTATGAAATGTGTTGACGGTTTTAATTGAAAAGTTGTAAAGATGAACTTTATTGACGTCTAACTTAGAAATGTTTATCAAGCTATGAAATTCAGCGATAAAAGGGTTCGCTTTGTTTTGATTCATTTGAGTATGGCAAAGCATGCGAGAGCTATCTGCCTGTGAGGGGGGATACATTCTTGGAGGACTTTTTAAATATCTACGAGCAGGGAAATGAAATTCTCTTACACAACTAATGACTAGACAATTAACTTGAATGTATTTATTTAACAAACATAAAGCATAAAGGCACAGATGGTGGTGAATTAACATCCTTAGCCACAGTGTCTCCAGAGTCACTCCTAGTTTTTTCACTTTCCCGCCGATAGTGGCAGAGTCCAAGTTTAGAAGTTAGGTAGGTGAGAGAAAAGTTTCTCCGACGAAGAGAAAAGGTTTTTTTTTTTTTTTTTTTTTTTTTAATATATAGAAGACTATTTTTCATTTCCAGTGGATATGGATACCTATGTTATCTCGCGGCGAGAATTTTAGTTTTCCGGAACGGGTTTAGTGTTTCTCGCTTAGAGTTTATTTGCATTAATTCTTGAAATGAGCCTTGGTCTTCTTCACTTGCTTAATTAAAAAGGATTTCATAAAAATATAAAAAACTCAACTATTACTGAAATATTTTTATCAAATTATAAATTGAGAAAATTAATCTCAGCTGTCAAGAATTTAAATTATCTCTTCATTTACTAAACTATGTTTGAATCCTTTTGATAAATATAAGTATTTAACCGTCTTCTTGATTTTTTCCCCTTTTTCCATTTAACGCAGATCCTCCACCTGAACATGTGCACCTCAAATTGTAAATTTCGAATTTCTTTTATTAGTCCAATGGGGTATGTTGCCCTGAAGGACTATTATTTTCATTTTGGTATTTTGTATTGTTTCACTATAAATGTCCGATTCACTTTTCAAGTCGTTGCCACCGAATATTATCGCCCTATATTATATTTAAAGAAATTAAGTAATGAAAAATCTGCATAAATGTATGTATGTTTCTCGAACTGTGATAAAACAAACATATCTAGAGCCATCCAATTTTGCAGGACGTAATCCTGCTGCGAATAAGCCCAAATTTGAAATATGGAATTTGTTTTATTATCAATTTCACATTTTGCAAAACTTTATAACGAATTTTTGATTGATGCTTGGAGTTTAAATGGGTAGGAGATCTTTCGATGATTATACTTAATCTTCTTCAGCTCTTAACCTACTGAATGAAAGAATACTCCTTTTTGCTTTTCATTCCTTTACATCAACGTAACATGTCCATATTTCCTAATGTTGTCCCTAAAGGCTCTGTTAGAAGAATCTGTGCAGAATAAACTGCCATCGTCTTTGATTGACGCTGAGTGGACAATATCAGCACAATGGTCTTCTCTTGAGTGAAGTGTAGTCGTAAATGATCAAGCATTTTAGCTAGCGTTCTTTAGTCATTTATTCAAGTATGTTATTATCCCTTTCTGGTTAAGCGGCAAAGTAAAATAAATGTTTAAGGAAACTGAAAAATCACCTTTTAAATTGTTGGAAATACACGACATTAAAATATCTTTATATTTGATTCCCCCCCCCCTCACGGTGCTGCCAGATACAGCAGAATCCCTTTTAATCCCCAGCAACAGGACTTCGCCAATTCTGGATGAGATGTTTTTCGGGTAAATGAATATTTGTTTCTAAAACTTACTTCTTCATGCTGTGTGATGCCATCTGTAGAAACTGCAGCATGTGAAGTCCGTCGGTCGTGTTTTTAATCTGCTGGCTTCAATTGAATAAATAATAGCAAAAATCATACAAGTTATTTAAAATTTAAACACGGAAACATTATTTTAATTTCTGCTGTTCCAAATAAATGATCGCCTCATTTAACTATAGCTATATTAAGTGGAATTAGTAAGACATTAATATATGTGTATTAAAAGCAAAACGTATTTTCAACGCATTTATGTGTGCTTTAAGAATGAGTTTAATTGTACAGTAAGGTACCTAATAAAAAAGATTTTCTTTCTTTACTCTTGGTTCATATGTTCTGAAACATGAAAACTTAGCTTCGACTAAGACATGAAGAGTATTCAAAAAGAAAAATGAATAAATTTTGGGCTAACATTTGCTCACTCACATGCATGAAATGAGAAAGTATAAAAGACAAAATGTTTTTAACTGTACGTGTATTTCAAAATTTCACTTTACGGTTATTAATGACATTGCATAACATCGTTATTAATTACAGAGACTTATTTTAATTATGGCTTATGGAAGGAATTTTCATATTGTTAAGAACTGTGGAGTAGTCTTTGCAACGTTTGTAATTGCCAAGCTTTTGTTTGGGATTTACTAATGATACATTTTCATGGATCACTGGAATAAAGCTAGTTTTAATGTAAATAACTTCATTTTGTAAGTTATAAACACTTTTTTTTTATCTTAGAAATAATTTTATATCCATTTAAGTTTTTTTGAAGGTACCGTGTTCAACTCTTGTTATCAAAACTGCCCCCGAGGGTGGATACATTTCTCTAGGAGATTTCGTCTTTGTTCCTAACATTCACAACTAAGAATACTCTTCTATTTCTTTGTTACGCAGCTGTTGCTATGAGATAAGACAAAATTACATTGTTAAAAAAATAAATGATTTATTTCAAAAGAACCCGTAAGGCATCGGTGGTACTTCTCTCATCAAAGCCGCATCGTAAACTAACATTCTGTGTATTCAGAAGAGAAGCGCCCTCTAACGGGGTTTTTATGGATTTTCTCAACATTCCATTCCCGATATTTTTTACAAAAATTATGACTATTTTGGCATGCAAAAAGAGATTACTTCAAATGTAAGAAATCAACTTACATATCAGTATTAAGTAAATTTAACTCATGTAAACATATAAACAGCAAAAGGAAGCTCTAGAAAATTAACATAATTAACAGCACAAAGATTCAAAAGTTACTGAATAAGTAAACATTAAATTGAATAACAAACAGTAAATTATAGTATAAACTCAACTAATTAATTAAAAATTATGCAAATAAACATTAAATATAAGAATATTAAATAACAGTTTCTAATTCAGTTAAATTTTTCAGTCTAATATTTCAAGGAGGTATATCAACCGACAGGTCTTTTGAAGTCCCCTCTTTTAGTTTTCACCGCACATTATCATACAAGACTATCACGTTTTCAGAACTTGAATTATTCGAACCAAGAGAATTTAGATGTAGCTGTTCCTTGAAGTAAAATTCTATCACTTTTTAACCCGAAGGGGCATTAGATCCAAAGGCTATTAGTCTCAAAACGGCATTTGGCGTCGTTTCACTTTCTGCGTTGATTCACTTTTCAAACTATTGCCACCAAATATTATCATTATTTCTTATATTAAAAGAAACTAAATAATGCAGAATCTATATGAATGCAGGAATGTTTCTCGCATTGTGAAAAAACAGCGATACATAGAGCGATAGGATTTTAAATAACGTAGTCCTCCAACCGAACGTGGGCACTTGGAAGTCCAAATTTTGAATTTGTTTTATTATCTATTTCAAATTTTGTAAAACTTTAACAAATTTTTGATTAAGAAACTCGACGATTTCAAAGCGAGCAATGGCAACACGTAACGGGGGGAAAAAACACTTTTTTATGTCCAGCGCGCGAGACTGTGTATCAGAAATTCTAAAGATATGTTGTTTTTAAATATTTTGTAATATTGCTGTTGAATTGAATTTTATGTGGTTTGAGTGCGAAGAACATGATGTTTAATAAATAAAAGTCTGAAATAATCTGAAATCTTTCAGATTTTTTTTAAAAATTTAAGATTGTTCTTCGTATCAGGTGTACCGAAGAAATAAGCATTTCTTAAATTAAGAAGATGCTGATTTTTTCCCCAAATTATTTTGTTAAATCCCAAAATTATTTGTATTGTTTGCTATTGCTTTCCTTTTGTTAGACTTTTTTTGTTGGAGAAGTATTTAAGATTCCGACAAAGTTGTTCGGATATTCTGCTTTATAACCGGTCAATATAAAATCAGCTAATTAAAGCGGTTCAGGTACATGTAAATCATTGTGAATGTAGGTCATAAGTTGTCTGTTTGCAGTATTTTTGATTTCTTTCAGTACAGTCATAAATTGTCGCACCAACAATATGTCACAAAGACATATTGTTGGTAAATATCATAAAGACACACACACATACATACATATATATATATATATATAATATAAGACAAAACTACACAGTTACAAAAATAAATTATTTATTTCAAGATGTCAGGAAGACATCGTTGCTACTCTCAATCAAAGCCAAACTATAAACTAACATTCTCAGTATCCAGAAGAGAAGCGCCCTCTAACGGCGTTTCAGATTAATCGTTTGTAGATTTTCTAACCAACTCCTGGATAATCCTATAGTCTTCAGTAGTGAGTTTTACACGAAGCGAAACTCACCGAACTGAAATAAGCGAAAAAAAGAGATTTAGGGCATCTAACCGGAGTTGTTGTTGCCAAGGTTACGAGGGAAGTCGCGCAAGGTGAAATGACACTGAAATGCCTGTTCTAATATAGCAGACTATAAAGGCATTAGCTCAGTACACCAAGCTACGAAGACTGTGATGACTTCATTATGCTGGTCCAGGAAAAGCTGCAAAACGGAGGAAGCACGACTTGTGAGATGTTTTACGTATACTGGTATCATCCCAACTAGCACCAGAACTTTGAATGCAAGTATTTCACGAACGTGTCAGGAACGTTACGGCGAAACGTTCTGAATTTACGTCTGCTTGTTACAGTTTTTAAGTGGACAATAGTACGTATGTTACCGGATTGTGGCACTTTCGTATAATGTGCAAGGGACATTTGACAAAGAATATTCGCACAACGTTCTAGCAGATTGTTTCATGTCTATATGTTACAGTTTTATAACGGACAAAAGCATGTCAGATACTGGTGTTAGTGGCCCTTTGATTTAATGTGTAAAGAACGTTTAATGTGTAAAGAACGTGCAACGTTCTGCAAGAACGTTGTGAATTACGTTTACATGTTACAGTTTTATAACACACATTAATCTGCTTTTAGACGACGATATAAAGGGCATAAGAGTTTAAGCCGAGCCTGCGTTGCCAGGCAACCAGTCTGTGTACGTCACAAAATCTGGTTTAGGGCTCTTGGCATTAAGTTCGAAGTTTTCAACTTTATGCCGACTTGGGATAAGCGTCGACCAATCAGAGCGAACGCACGAAACCTGAATGGGAAAACAGAGCGGGAAAGCTGTAGACACATCCAACGCATGCGCAAATTTAGCTTAGTGAGGGCCGCTTAGACCCTGTGTCGCAAGTGTGAATGGAATTCCCGCATTTGATTTCTTGTGACTATGTCTCTGTCGCCAAAAACATGTTTACAATTAAAATTAGAGCTTCTACGCAAAAACAAGCAATTTGGTCAGCGGGCAAGAAGGTAGATTTTTCGGTGCACAAAACTGAAAGTTAACTTTTGGTCCCACTCGGCAAAAAGACACTGAAGTTGCAAAAACTGACTTTACTCACTGTTCTGATAAGGTTTAGATGTAAACAAATATGGCTGCTATGGTTAAAAAAAAAAAAAAAAAAAAAAAAAAGCTTACCGGGACTTAAAAAAAAACTGAGCTTACGAATCCGAGTAACAGAGTGGGTATATACGTACGTACAAAAAAAAAAAAAAAAAAAAAAAAAAAAAAAACCCCTCTTCTGAATTCATTTTAAATTCTTTTTGCAACCAGTTTTGGGAAGAAGAGTCCTTTATTCTGTCCTTACGTACAGATGTCACGAAAAAATATCGTTAACTTGCATTCGATAGCGGTTAAAATGGATATTTTCGTTGAAATATGACACTTGAAAATTTTCGCGATTACAGTACATCCGTTACTTCGTACAAGGAAGTAAAAAGCCTAAATATTTTATTTTGCTAAATATCCAAATTTTAAAATGACCGGGTCTGCAGTTTTGAAAAGGTGGCAACACTACTTCTCATTTAAATAATGTTTTAAGCAAATTATCATGCATCTAGCTCTTTAATTTTCATGAATCTGATTATGCAAATTATGTCTCTCCGTTGCATTTATCTTCTCTTTTTTCATAGAATAAAGTTTATCTAAATAATTCTGTAAATTTCTATACAATTTATGTAAATTATTTTTTAAACGTGTTTTACGGAATAAAATTTTTAAAAGCAGTATAAATATCCAAGAATTTCAACAATCGCAACAAAGAGAATGTTAAGAATTTTGTTTTCCAAAGACAATTGTTAAATTAGAAAACTCCTCGAAGCTGCTGCAAAACTAATATTAATTTGGAATGATTTACAGCAGTGGTAATAAAACAAAAATATAATACAATTAAGAATGATTATACAGCGAGAGAGTCAAATTTTTCTTCCACTAGAATTCGTCGTCTGAACTTTTGTTTGGCGCCTGCTTTCTCTAGCATGTCGTTGTGTTTGCGCATGTGCCCAGATTTTTTTTTTTTCTTCTGTAAGCATTCATTTTAGAGTACATGCGTAATTTATTAAGTCTCCGGGAAGATTCATTCATAAATTTCTTTTTAGTATCGGCTAATGAATAGATGATGTCGTATTTATAAATTTGATTACGCGTAGTGGTCATACGTCTGCATTTTTTACGCTTTGGGTTTGAATGAAAGGCCTTAACATGAAATAGGAAAAATGAAAATGCCTTTCAGCACACGTAATGAGTTTTTAAATGAGGGTTGGATTCTATGGCTAAGTTTTTGCCATATCGTTCCTAAAATTTAACACATTTTTCATAAAATTATAATTTTGCATTTCTTAATTATTATTAATCGCGTCGAAAAGCAATTAAAGTACTATATAAAATCATTAAAATAAAAAATTTTTAAAACTTTAAGCGTTTAAATCTTTTTTCACTACCCCCTTTATGAAATCATCTTATCAATCATTCAATGTTGTAACGACAGTCTGCGAATGTATGAAAACTTCAGCGAACAGAGCGGATTAGGGGATTTTAATAAATTAGGATTCGACTACCGTCCGCAGCAGTCATTACCATGGTTACGAGGCAAGGCAAAAGAGAAGAAATGGCCTTGAAATGAATATTCTAGAGTAACACGTTAAGTTATTTGAATATGGCAAAGCACACAAGGGATATCTTCCTAAGGTAAATTATGCCTTCGTGGAGGACTTTCTAAGAGAAAATTTCATTGTCATGAGAAAATGTGTATTCAAATGTGTAGATGTCATTTAAATTTGATATTGAAAATGTCTGTCTGAAATCCCATGATGGTCAAATTTCTCCTTCGAGTTCTTAAACAAGTTAAATGTTTTAAGGTAGTGAAAACTCCTTACTTCAATGTGAAGCATCAAGGGTTTACATTGAAATGGTCAAAGAATCATGTGTCCAGGACAGATAGATTTATTGCAGCGCTTTACTTCGATGAAAAGAATTTCACTTTAGATGGCTCTTTTGTATGCGGTTTTTATTGGCACCATTTTCGAAACAAGTGCTTTTCTTTCGACTGATAGTGAAAAAGAAATCGGAATATCTGGAACTTGTTCCAGGATTTCGTGGCGAATCAAAAATGCCATTTGTTTCTAAAGTTCAGCGCTATCATTTTTCACTCGCTAAGTGAATTCGTCTGCATTTTTTACAAGAAGACATCTAGGTTAGGAATTTCATAAGGAATTAATTGGAAGCATCATTACTGTCTTCGCAATGTACTCTCGATTGTCTGCCGGGACAGCAGGTCACGGTTAATTGAAAAGTGCGGATAAACAAATTATCAATTTTCATGCGTATTGTATGTGTTTAGGTCCTAAAAAAAATAAGTAATTTTACTTTGTTTTTGAGAACATTTAAATATTTGTCTCATTTTGATACTTATTTTTCGAAGTCCTGACGGATCTGTTTTGGTCGACGAAGTCAATTAGGATTTGAACAGATGTCATTGCTGTCTTGGGATTGTTGTAACTGTCACTTTTTCACTTATATATTCAGTATTATATATTACTCTCTGCCTTCTTCTGTTCTCGTGAAATCTGAAACGATATCGGCATAACTCGAGCACTGTAAGCCTGGCCCAGTCGAATATAGCCATCGAACTATTTCTCGATGATTTTCCGATTGAGATTTTAAAAAAAGAATTTACATTTAAAGTTTTTTTGGCATACAATTATTGCCTCTAATTCTTCACAATTAGATAAATTTCCGATTTCTGTAATCCGAAAAATCTTTCTCCGTGCTCGAACTTTGCGCTTTTTTACACACTCTTGCGAGTCACAGTAGTCTGAGACAGTTCTATTGATCAATCACAATTCTGTTGATGGCGGTTTCGAGTTCTGCTTGTTAGTTAGTACGTAACGTATTTAGAAATGGCGGGAAAGTTTTCCAGTAATTTATTATACATCAGGTCCTTCACAAGCACGTTTTTTGTTTTGTTGTCTGAAACGTAGGTGTGACTTGATAGGTATTTACGTGTTTGTGCCCATAGTATGTCCAATATTCCTTCTGTGACTGTGAGCTAAGTGGAATATTAGATATTCAATTCGTGCTTATAGTTCATATGTCTAATATTATTTCAGTTCATGCCCATAGTATGTTAAATATTCCCTTTACAACCGCCGTTTAAAAGACGTTGGACATTTGTTTCGTGCCCATAGTGAGTGTCCAATACTTCTTTCGTGACTGCGGCGATAGCTTCTGCATTCTATTTTTAGTTTCTGAATATCACGGAGCAGGAGTAGAACAAAGGCGCAATCTTTTACATCTTTGTAATTTTGGGCCTATTTTAGTAAACGTGTCGTGCGCTTCATTGTACGATCTATTGGTTGCATATCGTATAATGTCACGTGAAGAAATTACATAGTTTTTCTTTCAGACAGTATGGTGTTATAATTTACCGTCGTATCTGGATTCGTCGTATGTAATTTACGTCGCATCTAGGCACTGGATACCTCCAGTGTCCAATCGGTTGGTTTTGTAGCCGTTTCCCATGTAATTATGATGTGAGAAATCGTAATTTTTAAAATTATTTTCTAATGACATGGCGATATTAATTGAGTTTTGTTTACTGACATCCAATCCGCTGGTTGCGTACCTATATTACAATATCTAGTACAGATTAGGCTATTTAAAATATTTTTTTTTCTTGATACTTGTTTCAAATCGTTTACATTTTTGATATTTTTACAATAAAAAGGAAATAGCAGTCCAACCAGGCCGAATTATAGAAAACAAACAAGTTGTGTTCAGGATGAAATCTTAATTCAGAATGAGTTAGCTTCGGTTCTCAATGTATTTGATTGGATAATTAATGCTGCTGTAAAATTACTATTACCTGTTTGAGTTTTAATTCCGTTTTCATTATCAGCATTATGTAAGTGTCATATGACATGGATTATTCTCGAAAGAGATTACTATTTTTAAAATTAGAGAGAAAATAACCAAATTAAATTTAAGCATTAACCTAATTAGAATTATTCTTTACATATTTTTTGTCTTTCTTACATTTATGTATCTTGAATATCTCAAAAACGAGAACGTCGAAATTTTGTATACGGGACTGCTATAACATTTAATTGTGTTACCTTCCATATATATCTGCGTGGGTGGGGCTGCCTTACCGGGCTTAAAAGTCCTTATCTGTCCTTTATTGTCTCAGTCGTTCGTCATAGGCTTACAATTACAGAAGTGTGTTAAATTACGAAAATGTTCATGCTTTGGCAATGCCAAATTAAAAAAAAAAATTTAAGCTGAACAAATAACGGAATCTAACTTTTAATGTGATTCCCGGTTTCTATACTTATGTTTGGGACTACTTACATTTCTGTACTTACATATATAACTTTTATAGTCGTCATGAAAAAATAAAATTATTAGATGTTTCATTTGACAAAATTGACCGGAATATTTAATTTCAAAATTTGACAATTTTTGATGCCATTTTCAGCTTGCCGTGAGGAATCGGTTAATGAAGTTAGAATAATTTAAGAAAATAAGTTTAAATGAAGTGCAGCAAAAAATGTGTATATTTTAATAGGCCGTACAAGTAAGTTATGTGGTGTCCACATTAGGTTTTTATATTTTTATAACAGGCTTCTGAAGTATTTTGTCTAACAGACATGAAACATTTGATGAAATTTATGTCCGATTGCCACTAAGCCAATGCCAAAATCTTTTCTTATTGTTAAATATTTCGGTACTGAATGCTGTAACTGCATGAAAAATATTAAGTTATTAAAATCATCCACTTAAGATGCTTGAAAGGCATTTTATGTGAAGAATTAATGTTATTAATTGTGTCTCATCGTTGTGAAGTTATATGGAATACGTCTTTAGTTCATTTGATAGTTTTCAAAAAGCTGCTGTCACCCGTAAGTTCTTTAAAGTAAGTTTCTTCATTTCTATTGGACAGCGTTTCTGAACATTTTCTGTGCACCCGATTAGTGTATTTCCTAGGGATATGAAGGCACAGGAAGGTTAAGCAAAAGAATTTGTAGGGAGTGGTTTTTCAAGTCTTTGGTGTTAATGTGTCTTAAGTGTTTGATGTGTTTTTGAGAAATTTCACTGTTAGTCTTGCTGAATGAGAAGATTCATTAACACAGTGTGAATCCCCTAATATTCACTTCTTGAACACACTTAAGGGCCATTCACACTGGGGTTTATCCGTTTATCTGAGCTAACGGAGTTAGTTCCGTGTGTCGACTAGCTCCGCTATGCCTGCAGTTCAGATTTGTCAACTTGCTGCCCTATGGGTCAGCTACGTCAGCTGTGTCCTTTAGTTCAGATAAACCCCAGACTAAACGGCCCTTTAGTGATGCACCAGTTAGCTGTAATTAATTGTCTGGTGTCCCTCAAACTTTGGTGATTTTGATCAGTCTCGTGCTTTTGAAGAAAAGGCGTACATTGCTTTTTTTCATTGCACGTTGTCTTTTCAGCATTGTTGGATAGGGGCAATATTCAAAGACCCATACTTAACTTTATTGGGGGGAAAAAGAAAACGGTCGGCCTATGGGTCTGGCACGTCCTAGAGGAGACGGCTCTAGTAGCCCGATGGTAGCGCCCTGGTTTTGCTGGATGATGTTCCTCTGCCACGGGCAGCCCGAGTGACTGGTAAGTACAAGTTGACGACCAGTGGCGCCCTGGGATCTGTGTCACTCCAGGTGCGTTGGCGCCAATCCTCCCAAGTTTCTAGGACAGGGGTTAAATCCCGGGGCCTAGTTCGGCGGGGGGTGAGGATCATCAGTGTCCTTAGTTGACGGGAAGGGGAACGCCCAATATATCTTATCTTACCTTTGTAAAGAGTGTTCGAAATCTATAATTTGATTCGTCACTTGTCACAAACCACTGTTTGTCATCCCGCTCTGAAATTGCGTCTCGTACCATCTTGGAGATGTGGACGGACCAATTTGAAGTGCCCCTATATTGCTATAAAATACGTGTTGTTAGTTAGGAAATAGAGTGGCTCGAACATTTGAAGACAAATTGAGGTTATTATTTAAGATAAGTTAAATTTTAGAATATATTGAAAAAAGTAGCTTTTAAAAAGGACTTCGAAATATACATGCGATTTAGGTGTTCTGCAGACTTCTAGAGTAGGAAACTGATCTTCATGCAAAAAGTGAAAATTCAGCATTCCTTTAATGTGTAAATGAATAGCAACATTCCTGTTAATAAGAAAATTCTTTCATTAATTAATGTTTGTTAAATTTTGGAAATAATTACCTACATGGGTAAATTACGCGCAATAAAAATATATTATCACTTTCGCGGTTTATTTGCGAACAGTCTATGCAATACATTATCAAAATTGCTAGCCCGATAGATATTTATGTGCCAATTTAAGGAAGCTTCTAAGAAACAAATTTGACATCTTAATGCACATTACTTTCGCTGTTGTTGAGAAAATGAATTATATTTTCTATCTGCTTTCATTCTGGCCATATTATCCTCCTGCTTTTCATATCATATTAAATTCCTGCGAAGTTGAAATATGAAACAGATGGATCGAAATACGTATTTTTCAAAGCTATTTTGTTGCATTGAATGCATTTGTTATGATTCTTTAACCATAAAATATGTTCATGAATTTTTGACTGCAAGAAATATTGAAGCAAGATTAAACGCAAGGGGGATTAAGTTGTCGTAATAAATTAGAAAGCAGTTTCGGTTGCAGTTCACGGGAAATCAGAGTAGCTTAATTTTAAGTTCCTTTGCCTTTGATGTGGATATAATCATCTCACGTTTTAAGAATCGAAAAATGCTGTAAAGAATTAAACTTTCGCTTTGATCTTTCCCATTCCTGCTTTTTACGGTTGAAAAAGTAAAAATAGTTATCCTCCTAAACTAAAAAGAGCGCATTCGGGAGGGGGAAAAAAAAAAAAAAAAAAAAAAAAAAAAGAATCGGTTATTTTGATTAAAATGGAAGAATTTATTGTTACATAAATTTAAAAAAAATCGAACTCGGTTTTTTTTAACTAGCCGCGTTTGCCGAATGGCAACACACTGGGCGCACGGAAGGTAAAAATATTTTATATTTAGCTGTGTCAAGACATTAATTTTAAATAACCGAATTTGTTGATTAAATTTGAAAAATAAATATTCTACGCTTTGCTGAATGGCAACACACCGGCGCGCCGAAAATAAAATTGCTTGAAGAAGGCAACATAACACTTTTATATGGCTGAGTGTTTAATCTGAGCTCGCAGAAAACATAAATTAAATAATAATATAAATAATTCGAATTTCAAAATTCGGGCTTCGAGATGCACGTGTTCGGGTGGAGGACTTTGTGCATTCAAAATTGGTTGGCTTTAGGTGTCGCCGATTTTCCATAATGCGAGGAACAAGGTTTACATACAGATTCTTTATTATT
Source organism: Stegodyphus dumicola (assembly GCF_044657685.1). Taxonomy (NCBI): domain Eukaryota; kingdom Metazoa; phylum Arthropoda; class Arachnida; order Araneae; family Eresidae; genus Stegodyphus; species Stegodyphus dumicola. The sequence continues at coordinate 139,474,537 of NC_140776.1, forward strand.
CAATAATACAGATATTCGGAAACATTTACTCTTATAGACACGTCAAAACGGCTATGTGCGTGTGTTTTTAGTTGCCACAATTACTGAATTTTTAACAATGCAAATTTTGTTTAATAGATGAACTCTTTCGAGATTTTCCTTATAGTCTGTACCTGGTATGGCCTAATGAGTAATGGGATTTTTTGTCCATTATTTTTTCAGTGAAACTAATATCTGCTTCAATGTATACTTGCACGTGTTACAGATCACTCTGTTTCCTTGTAGAGTCATTAGGTTAATTGGAAGCAGTAAAGATGAAAAATATACAACCGCCTTCGCCGGGAATCGAACCACGGACCTCTGGAATACCGGCCCAGCGTGCTGACCGACTACACCACGAAGGACGCTAGGAAAGTGGGAAAAGTACCTTATATCCTTAAACTGAGCTAATGGGAAAGGAACATGCTGAAATTTAACAAGCATTGTCTCCATTGTGAATTCATGTGTAAGACGTGTTGAATGAAGTGAATTGGCATAAATAGACCTATTTCGTAGGCCATAAGAAGTCCTAAACTTACCCTACTAGACTGACTGAGCACTGATTGAGGCTGTTTCCAAAACAGACAGTAATCGTACTCTCAATTCAGCCTGATAGTGAAGTATCTCTTCATTGATTTATAACATAGTCTGTGTTTTTATACACCAGCGGTGGCCAAACTTCATGTCTGTAAGATCATCGAACACCAGAAAAGCTCGAGATCCGAAACTATATTTTCCAAAAGCCACAAGTCCAAATTCATATCAGTTGAAAAGTAGTGAAACAGGTTTCAAATAGAAAAAGACGTCTGAAAAATTTGAAAAAAGAAATGAAATAAATGAATTACTTTCTTTTGGACACTGAGTATTTTTAGTTGTATTATATATATATTTTATATGTATAACAGCCACACCTCTCGATTGTGAGAGCCGCACGAGGCTTGCGAGCAGACTTTATGGCCACTTTGTTATAACACCTTTCCGTAAGTGACAATGTAAAGTCAGTTACAAGTATAAGCTAGATCAGCATCTTTGTAGTACCAGGGGTGATTGACCTATTGCTGAACCTAGTTAATTGTTAAGCTTACGCCCTAATTTTGAGGGAGAATACCAGGGGGACGATCAGGGTCTGTCACCCCTCTTCTCTTACCACAATCTCTCGAAAGGAGTTCGGCTCGTTGTATATTTTGAGTGCTGGCTTGCCGCACAAACATTACATCTTACTAATATCATGTCTTCTTCGAGATTCGAACCCGACCTCTTCGATAATCAGCGTCACTAATTGCTACACCGTCTAGACCAGCGGTTCTTAATCTTTTGACTAACGCGTACCACCTAAACAAAAACTGAAAACTTTTAGTTCCACCACTACAAAGTACTACTACCACCACCCCTCTTGAACAAAGCTCAGGTCGCATAAATTTGCGAGTGTTAGAAAAAAAACTCAATTGTTAAGGTTTTAATTTTTGAATTTAATAGTTAAAAATACTCTGCTTCGTTGCGTACCACCTATTTTTCTCTTGCGTACACCGGTTGAGAACCCCTGGTCTAGACGACAAATGTAAAGTCAATGCTTTGAACAGCATAGCGCTTTTTTAACCATGGCTTAGGTTTTCGCGATATGATTATATTAAAAAACAAAAATCTTAAAAGCCTGCAGATTTTACATTACGCCCAAAGGGGCATTTTTTAACGTTTTATGTGTTACCTTTATTTAATAAATGTCACGTTCTTCGCACTTAAACCATAAAATTCAGTCTATCAGCAATATCGCAAAATATTTAAAAGCGCATATATTTAGAATTTCTGATACACAGTCTCGCACGCTGGAGATAACGTTTTTTTCCCCGTACAGTGTTGCCTTTGCTCGCTTTGAAATCGTTGAATTTCATAATCAAAAACTCATAAATGCTTTATAAAATATGAAATAGATAATGAAACAAATTCTAAATTAGGGCTCGCAGATAGATGCCCATATTCCGTGAAGGATTACGTTATTCAAAATTTGATGGCTCTAGGTACCTCTGTTTTATCACCACAGTGCGAGAAACATACATACATTTATGCAGATTCTTCATTATTTAATTTCTTTAAATATAATACAGGGCGATAATATTTGATGGCAACTATTTGAAAAATAAGCGGTTTCAAGTGATTCAACGCGAAGTGCCAGAACGAAATTAATAGCCCTTCTGTGCTAATACCGTTTGGGCTAACCAATACTGTATAAATAGCTTCCCACACGGGATAACGCTGACGTCATACCAAAGGGCCCAGGCTCGAATCTCGGAGAAGGCATGGTTGCTTGTAAATGTATAGTGTTTGTGCGGCATGGGGGGCACTCAAAATATAACTCTGAGCCTAAAATCCTCTCGAGTGGTTTACTGATATGTGAGAGACTTTGAACCCGTCCCCTGGAGTGCTTTTCTTCAGAATTAGGGCGGAGCCTGGCGGAGGAAATCATACTGTAACGTACATGGTACTGAAGGCTCATGCCAACGGCATATGCAATCGATTCTTTGCCACTGTAAAATTCATAGATTTGTTTTGATTAGGTCAGACAAGTGAGATTTGCCACAACAACATATTGCATGAATATTTTACTTTAATTTTGTATTATTTTAGTGGAAGCTTGTAACTTCTTTTTACGCATTTCGACGTTATTTTCTCTCGAAATATCTTAACCATTAATAATATTTTTTCATAATTTTGAACGTATGAAGTAGCTATGTGCAATTTAACCTTTTCTTTAAAATTAAAATCTCCAGTTTTGAGAACATTTTTGCATTAAAAATCTAAATCCAGTTTGGTGTAAAAGACAAAAAAAAAAAAAAAAAAAAAAAAAAAAAAAAAAAAAAGAAAAGAAAACTTTTCCCAAAGTACTTTACTATTTGACTAAATTCATCCTTCTTTACATTTATACGAAAGGGTGGGAAAAGAAGACTGAAATACGAATGATGCTTAAAGGCTATTTTCGGTTCGGGCTAAATCGGGAATAAAATCATCGAAGGTGTTTGGGGAAAAGGTTGATTTAGTTTATCGTTCACTAAACTCTTTGGTTTAAAGCTATTAGCTGTCCGAGCTAACTTTGCATCGTAATATTTCAGGAAACTGGATTTTTATTTTATTTTACTTGAATTTAAAGATACTAATACGCGTTGTAATGACGAGGAAAATTTTAAGATAATATGTTGTGAAGGCTGTCCTGTACACGTACTTCAACTTCACCATTACATGTGTAAGAAACGCATACAGCAAAATGCGAAAAAAATCAGAGTAGTGACAGGAGAATAAAGATTACAAACCTATTTTTGCATCCGACGCTTCACTGCTATTTTTACCTCACTAGTTCTGAGAAACTTTGCACCGCCGGACTTTCTCACTTCTGTTTCGATACGCCGCAACTATGCAAGACATGTATTCAAACCCCTATATAACAAATTTCATGGGACCGGAAGTTTGGTTTGTAGTATCCGGTAGTTTGCTACACGCGATTCGATAAGAAAAGTAGATTATCACACAAAAAAATTGTAAAAACAGTGCTTTTATATTTATAGGGTTATTACTTGATCTGGTAATTCTACTTTAGTTCTATAAACCTCAAAGGACATGAAGAGAGTAATCACTGTGTCTGAGATAAATGACAAAGTTATAGGAAGGCTATAGAAACAACCTTTTTATTCAAACATAACTTTTAACATAAAAGCACGAATTTGTGATGCCAGTGATCACAGCTGGTGGTGTTGCAAATAAACAGAACAGTCAATTTAATTTAAGCATTGGCCTGTTGTCAAAGACTGCACAATTAAATACTAAGCTTGAACCTAGCTCAATAAATTTACCGGTTCGTTAGATTTAAAATATCGGCGTCGAGAAATCCCGAAGTCGAGCAAGTGCAGCTGCTACAACTGGCATAAACTAATGATGTAGCGCGAAAATGCCGGAAAGAAGGCCGAATATGCCTCTCTCAAAACCCAAAAACTTCAGCATAAGTACTCAAACAAATTTGCGTGCTGGTGAAGAGTACAGAAAGGAGAAGCTATAGTAAAGACCGAAATCATAATAACTGGTTAATTTAAAACGATAACCTTGCATATTTATATGACAAAGAACAACAAAAAATACTAACGAATTTACCTTTAACTTACTTTAACTCATCCATGGAGTGACAGGCCAGGGTAGGCCAAGGCCTTCTAGACGTTTCCTACCACCTCTATTCGAACCAAACTTCTCCAATTCTTAGTTTTATGCACTAAGTAATCCTTCTCTACAGCATCTATTCATAGAAGTCTAGATCTTTCTCTTGGTCTTGTATTACTTGGTCTAGTCGAAAAGAATTCTTTCAGTATGTCACTGTCGTTCATATGGATAAAATGTTCAGTCCAACTGAGGCGGCATATTTTAATGTAATGAACAACATCTGGCTCTTTGAACATTACGTATAATTCGGCGTTGCGTGTTCTATGGCAGATAACCATTTCCCTGAATTCCTCCGAAAACGCTCTTCAAGACCTTGCGTTCAAAAGTACCCAAGATCTCTTTCTCTTTCGCGGTCATAGTCGAGGCCTCCGAGGCTTAAGTCAGGACTGGACGGATTAGGTCTTGTAGAATAATAGCTTTGTCCTTCCAGATAAAAAGCAAGATTTAAGTAAATACTTTAAAAATTCTCTAACTTTTGTAAAAAATATCACATATCTTTCAAATGACCTAAAAAAATCCAAAACCTTCATTGTGAGAACGGAACTAGGATAGATTTTATATTCCCTCCCCCCCAAAAAAAACCCATAAGAATTAAAAAAATTCATCCTGTAAAAGAATTACCAAGTGTATAACCCAAGCGTGTGATTCACTACTTCCACTTCCCTGTAAGTTAAAAATTTCCATCATAGTAGTCTGAAAAAGAGACAACTCAGTCAAAGAATTTGAATGGAATCTAAGAAACTAGTTACGTTCTTGGTGTAATGGTAACGTGCACCATATACAAAGAACGCCATATGATATCCGAAGATTTGCTTATTGTGTCCTCGTTCTTCTGGACTGGTGCACATTAGTTTCTCATAGTTTCAGAACACAGAGAAAGATTTGGTTGAATATTAAAGAAAAAACAATGTAAAGGTAATCTTTACGGATAGAATTTGGATCCTAAACGGGGAATCCCTTATTTTAAGGGTTAATAATTTTTTGGTTAAAAGTTGCAGAAATTGTGGAATGAATATTAAAAAAAATTATGCAGGTATCCATATAGTTCTTTATATGCGATTTTTCTACATTTTGAAGTTCGCTACAACAGTGTAAAATAGCTTTAATTGTACAGAAAATTGGAACGTCGTTATATCCGAGAGTTCATTATAGTGGGGTTTGATTGCATTTGTATTGTTGTGCTGTAGACGACTTTTGTGTTGCCAAAAATTTTTCAGCTAATGTAGCAGGAGAGGAACTGAAATGTCGCATAATGAGCTCATGACGTTAGAGTTCACGAGATTTGACGAGATTTTGGGTGACGTCACAATTACGTATGTTGACATGACCTCTGACATCATCACAAATTCAATCTCTTTGGTTCCGTAAGTTACGCACTGTAATTCAGTTCTTAGTCGTTTTAATTAGTATTTTAGTTTTGACGAAAATTTTAAAAACACATTGCTAACTATCCATTGTTTAAACATATTTTTCTTTTAATTAATTCTCAGTTTTAATTCAGATTTTTATTTTTGAAGTAATTTATTTATGCCCATTGTTAAGTGCTCCCTCACGTTTGGACTGTTCGCGTCTTTGCACTAATATTTTTGAGTTGGCAGTTGATTTTTGTTTTGAAATTTTGGAAGTTTATTTTTAGCTTTTTTAATTATCAATGCTTTTTATTGAGTTTTCCGTTCTGCTTAATTGACTTATTTAATTTGATCAGATTCTGATTGCTAATAAAATACCCATTCTTTCATTGTTGAATTTCTGTTGTTATTTAGAAAATGATTTTATTTGAGTCATATCAACTCAGTTCGTAGCAATATAATAATGAGAAGAATGAATTCAATTCTTTTCTCTCTTTCAGTACCTGATATATAGCTTTGTTATCACTGTAGAATTAGGGACGAAACTGATTTAAAAAAGCAATAAAATCATAAATATTAGTAAGGTGCATAGCTCTGTTTTACACTCTTTTGCAATATTCTTTTTATTGCTATTGTTTTCACGGAATTCGACTGTCTATCAATAATACAGTATCATCTTTGATCCATGAGCCCAATGTTTTAAATTGCACTTAATTGGAAAATCCATTACCCAACAAAATTTTTTAATTAATCGTTAATCAGTAGGCAAACAACTTGAGAACACTTTGTTTTTTACAATATTTTTATTGGTTTGGCATGTTGGCAAAAGGTAATTTTCTTTTATTTGAAATAAAAGATTCTTTCTATAAAAAAATGAAATTTAATCAATCAAATTTTAAGATTATGCCAAATTAAAGTTACTTTGTTGACTAGATCTTTACTTGAATTCTGAAGCGACTATTCGCTAGTTCAAAACTGTATCAATGACAACACGTGAAAAGACCCTTTTATTCAAGAAAAGTATTTACAGTCGGCACTCCTTTTGCGTATAGTCTGAGGCAATAATTTTGGCTAAAACCTAAAACAGAAATATAAAGTGAAAACTGAAGTCTAAGTTAAATAATCAGCCGAAGCTACACAGAGATAATTAACGCGAGTTGGCTGTTAGTTCTACTACTGACATAGACAAACCAGCAATTAAAATGGCCGTAAAATAGCAATGTCTGAAGTAACTCAGACACCCAGTTTAAATATTATCTTCCTACCCTTCTTCGCATAAAGCCCGAAATTGCATAAAGCCCGAAATCATTCTGTCAAGAAAGTGTGAGCAAGAGCAATAGATAAGTTTGCTTCAAAATAAAAGTAACTATTAAATAAATCCCCACAAAATATCTTCCATTCTGTTCGATGATCCAGCTAAATGAAATTTGAAGTCATCGTAGTTATTGAAATTTTTACCATTTAAGAAGTTTTGTAAACTTCGAAATATATGATAATCCGATGGTGCAAAGTCAGGGCTATATGAGGGATACGACATCATTTCTCAATTAAGCTCTAATAATTTTCCTTTGAAATTTCCAAGTTCTGGACTTTATCTTTTATTGCTTCCTCTAATTTCAGAAGTTGTTGCTGTAAACATCTGCGACGGTCATTTGGTTGCTTGGAAGCAGCTCAAAATACACAATAGCACAAACACCTTTGTAATCTCACATTGACAGCATGATCGTTTTCTGATGCCGTTTAGCTTTCGATATGATTTGTGTTGTTTAACAACCATGCTTCTCGATTAATGTTATTGTAGACGATCCCTTTTTCATCACCAGTCACAGTTCGTTTCGAAAAACGGTCGATTACGCTGCGTATGAAATGCGTGTCGCAAATATTGATTTGTTAAGTGAATTTCTTTTCAATTTACGAGGAACCCAAATATTGATCTTTTTAACCAGTCGACGACATCTTACGTGATTTTCAATTGTAAGTGACACATTTAATTTTTTTTTTTTTTTGCAGTCTGTCGAACCGTTATATGACGTTTCGCTTCAATGATGGCTTTAATTTTGTCATCATCGACTTCAGAAGGTCGTCTAGAACGTTTGTTATATTCAGGTGAAAAATCTCCAGAAAACTAAATTTTTTTAAACCAATTCTGATACATGCGGTCTGTTAAGCAATCAACTCTTTTTGACCCTCAACCGCTTTCTTGCCTTTAGGAAAATAAAAAAGTAAAATTTGGTCGAATTTTGTTTTACACACTTTATATTAAAATTGACCATAAAGTAACAGTTATATAAAAAAATTCACGGAATTTGTTTCTATAGCAACCTAAAAGTTTCAGCTGCCAGATCACAAAAGAAAAAAAATATAATATTGACAGAAGAATAACAAAATTAACATAACGTTATGCAAACCGATATTTACTTCCTTACCAATCCAATAATATTAAATTCTGAAACAACTACATATGTCATTACATATATATATATATAAATCTCCTATACCTAACAGAACGTTTTAGCATGGAAAAGAGAAAAACTGCTGACGTACCTGCTGAAAAAATTAATAATTTTTTTTTCTTTGCAATCAATATTGTTTTTTTACATAATTCTAATAAAGGAAAAGCGTAAAAAATGATGGCTTGGAATTTTATAGATAAAATGAGATTAGTTATTCCTTTTATGACAGACATTCATGTCTTAACTTCTAAAGTTTTAATTCTGTTTTGCTCAGCCAGAATATACTAGTTCCAGAAGTATTTCATTTTAAAATTAATCTAAAATTTGAAGTAAAATATATTACAGAACAAATAAAGTGAATACTCTAAGTGTATGCTTATGATTCTAGATAATTTTTATTTTCTGTGGAGATAACCATTTTATAGGGCTAATATAAATTTACGTTCTTATGAATACAGACGATTTCTGAAGTGGTTGCCTCGAAAGAATCTACTGTAAAACCATATTACATTCTATTGTGGAGATATAATATCTAGGGTCATTGAAAAATTATTCCATTTTCGTTTGATCCATTTAACTATTTCTGATAAAATGTTTTTCATTATAAAATAATACATTGACTAATATCTGAATTAAAATAAAATGCATTACAGAGGGTATTATCATAACATTTTAAATTCATTTACTATTGCTTAGAAGGAAAAAAAATCATACAAGAATGCGCATTTCTTATTTTATAGTTATTTAAAAGAAAATTCAATTCAATAGCTTTTTTCATCATTCTGTTCATTTTCTTATTTTGTTATTCTCATTTTTTCTTTTTATAAATATCTGAGTTATGCATATGTGGTGAAGATACAAAGTAAATCATTAAGTTGCTATAGAAGTTAAGACATGAAGAAATGTGAATTCTTCTCTGAAATTCGCATCAAAAAAGAAGATAAAATGCTCTTAAGCAGATCGAAGAATCCTGTTGACGATAATATTTAGAATCGTAACATCCCAGCACTTGAAGAAAATATCGCAACACACGCGCAGTGTTCTCTCCAAATGAACAAACTAAAATTCCTAAAAACCTGTAGATCAACTTAAATGTGGATGAAAGAATAAACTCTTTCTTCAACAAACTCATTCAGATTGCCGAAAAATGTAAGAAGATTAAAACCACTGAGGAAAAGCTGTTGCTTGCACAGTATCATGGACATAATTGTTGGAGCAGAATTTTTAATTGTACTTTTTTGTGAGATGTTCGAACGTTCCTTGGACTTTCTTTTCCACCATCTCAGGTCCCCCAATGGGAAATTACTTGAAGAACGTTTTACGTGATGTACTAAAATAGCATTACTTTAAAGAGTCAGACATGTCGCCATTTCGCGCGCTATTCGAATAGGTATATATCTATCTACACTAATCATCAAAATTAAAGGATAATGAGAAAAAATATGCTAAGTTAATATTGTAATCAATGCTGTTGTAATTATTTATGTTAATTAAATAAATACAAATGAACACAAAAGTGCACTTTAGCGCCGGAAATATGCAAATTTGGTGATTAACAATGTGGTGAGTAATGGACGCATGTTGGAATTCCGGTCTGTATGTTGTTTAAAGTGTATGTGATTTTAAAGAATGATCAGTATTCATTAGTTATGGATCAAAGGCGTCATTTAAGTGAAGGTCAAAAGCGGCGAATAATTGGTAGAATCGAGGGACGTGAAGCACATATGGAGGCCGCCCAAAATTTAAATATCTCTCAAAGTGTCATATCAAGCGTTTAGAGCCTCCTTTCAAGCACTGAATGTTCGTAGACTGCCTGGTCAAGAACGACAAAGAGCAACAACTTTTCTAGAAGACCGTTTTCTATCGTTGTGGGCTCGAAGAAACCGCGAAGCGACTACGAGAGATTTGATTTTAGACCTTCAGGCTGCTACCGGAACTCGAATTAGCCCTTCTCCTGCTGCACGAAGGCTCAATAAGATTGGACTGTATGCGAGAAAAATAGTGATTTGTGTCCTACTCACACCAAGTTCCAGAGGATTCCGTCTAAACTAGTACTGTCGTCATATTCAGTGGAGCGAAGACGACTGGTCTCGAGTATTGTTTACTGACAAGTCCAGATATAATCTGAACAGTAATTCCAAACGTGTTTCTATCTGAAGTGAGGAAGGAACATATAATTTTCCTTTCCTTGACCGTGAAATATCCCGTTTCCGCCACCGCGGTTTAATGGTTTCGGGAGAAATCATGACAAATGGCCTCACAGAGCTGCATATCTTTCAAGGAGATAACCGCTTGGAGATATGTGGACGAGGTATTGGAACTCCAATCTAGACTGCTTAAGGTTAGCTGCATATCTTTCAAGGAGATAACCGCTTGGAGATATGTGGACGAGGTATTGGAACTCCAATCTAGACTGCTTAAGGTTGGCCCAGTTTTGCCCAATGGATGACAATGCTCGGCCTCATCGAGCATATGTGGTGTCAAAATGCTTGAAAGCAGAAGATATCACTGGAATGGATTGGCCACCTTACTCACCCGACATGCACCCGATTGAGCATGTGCGGGATGCTTTAGGGCGACGAATTTCAGTGCGTAAAATTCCTCCCCGGACCCTCTAGGAGCTGAAAAGTGCACGTTTAGAAGAGTGACGTGCGATTCCACAAGACTTGATCAACACATAGGTAATGTCAATAAAATCAAGATATGAGGTATGCATATTTGTCCGAAGTGACCATACACCATATTAAGAAAAACTTTTTCCCACAAGAGGTGACTTAATTTTTACATCATTTTTCAATTTCCATAAATTTGGTTTTAATTTCAATATTTTGCAAATAATCAACTACCGAACATTGCAATTTATGTTAACAAATTTATATTAATAATTTTTCCTTAAGTGTCAGTTACTTTTTTATTTTCTATCATTAACCTTTAATTTTAATGGCCAGTGTATAATTGGTATTGTGCCTTCGAGTAATTTCTAGAAATGGATGGTACTAGAGATTTCTTAGTGGTCGGGGTAAAACTATATAAACCTGGAGAAAGTATCAGTTCTCAGTTTTTGCCCGTTCAGAATTGACTTCGGAGTATTGTGATAATCTTCGGGTGAGCTTCGCTCTTTAGACGCGTATTGCACTGCGTTGTGTTTAACGTTTGTAGTATTTGAGTGTAAGTACTAATTGTGCTCTGTGATATTGAGAAAAGTTGTACGAGTATTTTCGTGGAAAGTTCCAGAAACGTAAAGTGTTTCTGTTGGTAAAGTAATTTTATCAAGCTATCATCGTTACTGTGTACATTCAATCCATTACGAATCTGTACGCACGTAACTGTATACAATTATTTTAATGAACCGAACTAATAATCTTACATTAGAAAAGGCTAATATGTGTGTCGTAGACGCAATGTTTAAGTGTTAATATTCGCTTACTTTTTAGATTTGGAATGTAAATTGATGAAAGTATCTGAATGATTTGCCCCGGATATCCTCGCCTATAAAAATTGTTACTACTTGGAGTTGAAAACAGATTCCAAATTTTTTCAAGCGTTCGCGCAAGCCTTTTACGGTGTATTAAACATTTTTAAAGTCGTAAAAGATATAAAATGATGGAGTAGCAACATTTCGCAAAATCGCACACACATAAATTTTACTCACACAGGTTTGTCAAAAGTTGGAAACTGGCAAAAAATCGTACGGTCTGGCAATACTGAACGACAAGTTTAAAGCTGTAATTTTATTTTTTCAGTAATTGTGAATGTCCCTCTCCCAGATGCTATGTACTGTGTAAAATTTATTTTTAGCTAACGTATAATTTTTATTCTTTCCTGAACTTTTTTTTTCTTACTTCACCTATCATTACAATGTAAATTAGATTGACTTTAAATAGCCAGCGAATCCGCAGTTTAAAGAAAGAGAGAGCAAGGGAGCTGTGGTACAGTACACTATTTATTCTTGAGATGCCCATCTGTAGCCGATCTGCATTTTGGTGAGTGTTTTGTAGCACGTAAGGCTAGAAGCCACAGTAGCTGAAGCCAAGTTAATTAATCACTGGAAATTGGGTATAAAATTGGACAGCCGGGAGTGGTAATTTACTTACAAGCCGAAATGCAGCTTTACTTAAAGCCCATAGCAGTTTTTTAATGAAAAACTATATAAAAATATAATCCAAAACTTTTGAAGCACTGAAAAACGTCTCGTGAAAATGTGTATTATTATATAACATACAACTTCTTAAATTTAGTATTTAAAATTCAAATATGCATATACGATTATTAAGAACAATATATTAGATTTTGACTTATATATGATAAACCTAAATTGTACTCTACTTGGACCTTTTAATAGATTTTCATGGGAAAATATAGAATTACTAAGTATAGAGTTTAATTTAAAATATTGCAGCACATATTAAGGATATATCTCTTATATTTAGACATAATATGTATGCATTTTAAGCTGTAGAAGAGAAAGATTTTTTATACCAATGTTTCATTTTCAGAACTTCAGAATGCTTGTACATGCAGGCATGTTACTAAAAAATACACTTGTTATTCTTTTGCACCGTTGCTAATGACGAAGCACTGGAGCAAACAGCAAATCCAAAAGCAACCCATTGCTTTATTTCTTACAGATCCCGGAGCGTACAGTAGTCATTATTTAGCAGAAATTTCAAAACTAACGATCATTGTTTACTGATATCTAAAATATCGCTAGGATACACATACAAATCGAAAGGAATTTAGAATTGTTGATACAATAGAAATAATATAGAAGAAAATTAAACTATGGTATTAGTTTCAAAGTATTTATTTTAAATATATTATACACCTGCATTTAAACCAGTTAAATTATATGTTATTTAACTGCGCAATAAAATAAAAAAAATTAATGAATATAAATGAAAGGGAAACATTTGATTTTCTTGATATCGATTTTTAAAAATCAGTTTTTTACGCATGGCCACTTGTAGCTAATAAAATGGAATCCAAAATTTCGCATTACAGAACCTTCCTGTTTATCCGAAAAAGCATTTAGATTTTGTTTCCAAACGATTAAACTGAAATGGTACTTAAAGCTGATTGCTATTTGAAGCATTGAAATCGTGGGAGTTCGTGTGCTGGCCACATCAGACTTTTTAATCGTTTATTTTGGATCATGACGTAATTTCCGTTCTTACGCAACTTCCTGAATTCCAAATTAAGTCTTAGTTCCAAGAAAGAGATACGGCTTTGTGTTATCATATACCGTTGATAAGTGTTTATCGTTAGGTATCCACTTTAAATGACTGCGCCCACTGTTTTTGACATTGGAAACTTTTTAATCTTTTCAATCTCCGCCATTTTGCTATCATTGTCACGTTACTTATCATCGTTACGTATATATATTTGTCTATGCATGTATGAATGTAATTAGACACTCTATACTATGAAAGCCTTTAATTCTAACTTACCAAATTATCAGTGTTGATATTTGGTTTTTCATAAAATCTTTTAACTTATCTTTAAGATTAAGCAATAATAACCTTATTCTGTTAATATCTTTATTTTTCTTTTTAATAAATCTCATTCATATGTTTTTTTGTATCCAAATGTTCACATCCATGTATATTCATATTTTATATCCAAATTCATATGTTTTTATAAATATTCGCAGCATTATTTTAATTAACCAGTTATCTGTGAGGACAGCCGCTTAAACTAGTAATTTAAAAAAAGAAAAAAATATGTAAGGATTTTAATGAATGCGGTTACTGTAAATTCAAGTGTTTGCTAGTGATGATAATTATAAAGAACTGCGTTTATTGCTTTTAAATCGCTAAGTTTGTTAATCCTATTGGAAATTCTATTGGAAAATAAATACAAATAAATATAATTTGCCGAAGGGCAACATACTGGCGTGTGGAAAATAAAAATATTTTATATCGGGCAGTGACAAAACATTTCTTTTAAATAACTTGTGTGTGTTAAATATGAAAGAGAAAATTCTTCCGTTTTTGTTTTGGGTGAGGAGTCGCTGATATTTCTGATTTGATTTAAAATATGAATATACTCTTATGCTTTTCCGAGTGGCAACACATAACTTTTAAATAGATGAGTTTTTCAATCAAAATTTCACTAATGTCTCGCAAAGCATAAAATAAGTAAATAAACAACAACAAAAATAAAATAAAATAAAATAAAATAAAAAAATAACTGAAAGGTTTTAGATTTTTAATTACTTCCAAACGGGGGGTGCTTTTTTAATGTTTTGCGTATTACCTTTATTTATTGAATATCATGTTCTTTGCACTTCAACCATAAAATTCAGTTCAATAGCAATGTAGCAAAATAATTTTAAAATGAGCCTATCTTTAGAATTTCCGATACACAATTCCGCGCCCTGGAGATAAAAAAGTTCCCCCCCCCCCGTAGAGAGTTGCCATTGCTCGCTTTGAAATCCTTGAGTTTATTAATCAAAAATTCGTCAAAATTTTACAAAACATGAAATAGATAATAAAACAAACTCCAAATCTTAAATTTGGTCTTCCACATGCCCATATTCGTAGGAGGATAACGTCATTCAAAATTCGATGGCTCTATGTACCGTTGTTTTATCAGAATGCGAGAAATAGACATACATTTATGCAGATTTTTCATTATTTAATTTCTTCAAATATAATGCAGGACTCTAACATTTGGTGGCAACAATTTGAAAAGTGAAACGGACATTTATAGTGATTCAACGCAAAGTTGCAAAACGAAATCAATAGTCCTTCAGGAACAAAGCCCTTTTGGACTAAAAATAAGAAATTCAAAATTCGGGCTTCGAGATGCACCGAGTGGAGGACTTCATTTGTTGAAAATTCGGTGGTCGTTTTTTCACAATGCATAACAGACTCTTCATTATTTAATAATAAAGAGTAAACACCTTCAAGGCCAAAAAAAAAAAAAAATCATTAATTTTGTCCATTTTGCGATAAAAACCTTATAAAGTTTAACTTCTTTTACTATTGTAAAATGTAACCTAACTTTCTTAATTGACTTTAAGCGACTTATCGCTTAGTCTAAGAGTGTAAATACAGAGTCTTTCGAGGGTGTAATAGTTTCATTTATTTTAAATTTAATAAGATGAACAGAAGGCACTCCTGGTGCTTACAAAGTTCGCGAGCACTTATGGCGAGAAAACCCTAGGTAGAAATTCAGAAGTAAATCTAATTTAAATATCAATAGCCAAGGCTATGCAGAATAATTTAATCTCGAGTTTGGTTCTGAATTCACCGGCGTGAACTTAATTATCGGTAAGTAGCAACGCTGAAGATAGAAACTCTTATCTAGAATAGCAAACTCTAGTAATGTACCCTTCAATGGAAGAATAGGTTCTGAGTTCAATGGAAGAATAGGTTCTGAGTTATTAATCTCAAACCCTCATTTAAATACACGCGAGCTAATTTGCATTTTAGCGGATAAACGGAAATAGAGAAATGACAGTAAAGATTCAAACATAAAATAACTGGTTAAGTAAATTAAAGTAAACCTCACAGCCTTGTCAGTGATAAAAGAAAGCTGTTTCCAGTCGAAGATGCATAAGATTTCTTGTGATTCTTCATTTATCCTCAATATTATAAAAGTGCGTTGCCCAGTGCAGCATCAGTTAATCAATTAGCAAGCTAAAATCATGGAACGTTTTACCAGTATTTTGCTATGAGTGTCAATGTGTTCCATGAGTATCATGAATAAAATAAGTATCTATAAAAATCATTAATCGATCCGTCGCAGAATTTTGAAACTCTGCTTTTTATTACTGTGTCGTCTGCATGGAGAATAAAGTCTAACGTATCTCATGCAATTTTGGAATAATTCAAGCATCTGTATTTACGTTTCAAGCATCTGTATTTACGTTTTCGATTTTGTTCAAACGGAGGATACTTTTTAAATATATTTCTACTTATAACATTTTGTATACAAAAAAAGGTAATGCCAAGAAAAAAGACGAAACTTTTAAAATGGAAATTCTTCTTGAATTTTTAATTTTATTCAACAACAAATTTTTAATTTAAAATTTTAAAACAACATTATTTTAAATTTTATTCAACAATTAATTTTTCACGAGTTGCTAGCGAAAGATATTATTTTCATTTAAGAACAAAAACCAAATAGTTGTCCTACATTTTTTATTATTTTTTCATATTTAAAAAAATTTTAAAACATTTTCTACGAGGTGTTAGACTATAATCTGTTCAGATGGGATTTTTTCATTCATTTTATTTGTTATGTAATAAACCGAGTTTACATGCCTGCATACCCGCATAATTTTCGAGCTCATTCGTTTTCCGCAGTTGCTATTACGAGATCTCCTGGTTATTTTTATATTTATTTTGTCTAGCTTTTTCAGTTTTAAACATAGAAATGGAGAATATGCGATTCATTTTGTCGGATATAAGACCCCACTTGATATTTTTATGTAAGATGTGCGAATGGGAAACAAATACACATATATTTACACAAGCAAAAGTAAATGGATGTAATTTTATAAAACAATGAAACAAAATTTAATGTTTAACAGTACACAGGTGTTACGCTTTTTAATAAGCAAAACATTTTTAAGGAATCATTGACTGCGATTCTCAGTTTCCAAAATAACTACACCTAACTTTAGGCAAAGACAAAATTTGTTACTTAAGACAGGGTTTATTGAACATTGAGCTTATATCTCTTTAATGTAGAAATGGTTCTGTGATTCTGTGGTCAACTTTGCATAGTAAACACAAGGATAAAACAGCGTGTCGGTGCCATAAAGCGAAAACCGCAAATCTGTAAACCTAACATAATAAAAAAAAAAGAAAAGAAAAGAAAAGGGGGAATAGTTCAACTCAAAAAGTAGTTCGATAAATAAACGGAAATTACTCACCTTGAGCTTTCAGTTTTGTTGAGTCTTACTTCCGTTTTCGATGTCCGGATTCTTTGATGGTGAATATTATCTTGAAAATGAGTAAAATCCAGGGTTCATCTAGATTTTTCACAGGAGAGACTTAATATTTTGAAAACATTTAATAAAACAATTAAAGTTTCAAACACATTTTCCATTTTTACACAATACAGTATGTACAGCGAAAATTCTACGCGCTACGTTCAAATCAAAACTTAAAAGTTCTCTACCAGGTTACAGTTACAGTTTTAGAGGTGGGATAACATTCGCGATAGTATTAAAATATTTATCACATACTTGGTTTTGATAAAAATCGAGAGAGTACTTTTTCACAAAAATCATATTTATTCGTCTCATAGATTGTAATTTTTTTTCGCGTGATATAAAACTTAAAGCACCAACAAATAAAAGCACAGAAAATATATATACAATGAAAAACAGGGAAAAACTGTAATGGCTTGGTTTTTGTCATATACGATTTGACACGACGATAAAGTAAAGCATGTTATGCTAAATTCCCGCTTAACGAAACTTCACTTATCTAAAATCTGGTGAAACTGAAATGGTCGAATAAAAAACTGTTTAGATCATGGAAATGGATATCCATTAATTTCCAATTCTTTTAAAATAATTTTCCCCGTTGTTTTGAATAAAATGCATATTTAATAATAAAAACGTAAGTGATCTCACAGGTCGTGACATACTGCAGCAACTGACTGTTCATTGACATATTACATTAATTGAAACTAAGCTTGTGCTGAAATATTCAGGTCAGAATTTCTAAGCTACTGAAAATGAAAGACAGCGATGAGTCTAATAAACGGTAAAAATATTTTGCAAGTGAGTTTTTGCCATTCCTTCAGAAAATCCATTAGTCGCAGCTGCTGATGTTGGCAGTATTCCAAAAGAGGATATCTGAAATTTTAAACTATGAGCTACTACGCCATTTTGAAATTTGTTGCACTTTTTCCCTTTTGCAATGACGAGGGTGAGTCTGCAAAAAAGGTTATAAAAATTATTTATTAGCAATAGACAGAAAATATAAAAGAGGCATACTTGTCTGTCATTTTACCACATGATAACCAAATCTATTTAAGCATTTATCTGAACTCAGAACCAACTTGTTTAACCTGGCTTTGTAAAAACTACGTTCCTGGCCATTGAGCCATTTCTCAGTGGCCTGTTTTCACATCACTGTGTGATTGGTTTATGTGATTATGGCAAAGCCTCGAGGGTCAAGAGGAGGGATGCCTTCGTACAGGACTTACTAAGGAAAACTGAATGGTATACATGTATCACTGTGTGAAGAGAAACTCATTCTAGATCAGAGTTGTAGCTAGAGTGTTCAGCGCCCGGGAACAACTGAGGACCTCGAGCCCCTCTTTTATTTGCAAAGAATGGAAATAATTTCATTCTAAAAACTCGTAAAATCAGTTCGGCCCTCGCCCTGGATGCTGCGCCCGACGGCACATGACGCTAGACTTCCCACTTAACTACTGCAGCAATTCTTGAGTCTGCGAGCCGTATAGCACGGGGCATTGCGATGCAGGAGGATTACACCATCATTCAACGTGCCAGGCCGCTTGCGTCAGATGGCTTCATCTAACGTTGTCTAAGTGGCACAATAACGATCGGCAGTAACAGTATGGCCACGCTTCAGGTACTCAATGAGGACAACGAATCACGGCTCGCACCTCCAAGCAAGACCACTTTTCTAAACGTCTTGCTATTTCAATCGCTCAGATGCGTCTGCGAACTTACTGTACAATCGCTGCTAGAGAGGTAGTGCCATCGCTTACACTCTGGGGATAAAGTATTCTTTCCACAATAATTACTTTTAAAATGCCGATACTTGTAACCTTTTTGGTGAATCCACCTACATACTGTGATATTTAAACTGCAACACTGTTAATTTTTACCAAACGATTTCTCAGTTTCTTTCATGAGGCATTGTTTAAGTACCTTAAAAATGATAATTGCTATAGAAATAAAATTTTAGCACATTTTTGAATATTTTTCATTATGTTATTGCTTAAATACAGATATGTCAAATACGACCGGAACAAACTGTATTATTGAAAAAGTGGAATGATCGCACATTTACAAACCATTTTGTCATTCTAAGCTTAGCGACGCAGTGTTCTGGAAACTGTTCCCTTTTGCTGAAAGAACTCCTTGGTATATCATGTAAATGTTCCTCATTGGATCCCCTCACATCACCAGAATATCCGGGAATAACCACCTAAGTGCTTAGTATCATCTCCAGGACATCCTCACTAGGTCTTATCGACAATACACGGGATTTGGTGAGAATTTAAGTTGAAAGTCCTATGTTCGGCATCCTGAAAGCATCCAATACAGGTTTGCTAGTGCTTACTGTCACATTTCAATATATCCACTGATCATCCCAGCTAGATCCTATCGACAACTTAACGGGGTGTTGTAAGGCCATAAAGTCCCATTGCATCCCAAGTACATTCTCACTAGATTTTCATCAGTAATGAATGGGATGTTTTGTGGATTTAAAGCCCTACATACCACATCCTCAGGGTATAGTGGAATATCCGTCTAACACACCTCACCGAGTGTTTAATGTCGCGCCTCAGTATCTACCCAACATATCCTTGCTAGATCCCATCGACAATGTGTGGGATATTGTGAGGATTTAAAGTCATACTTGCTACGTTCTCAAGACGTCTCACCTAAAATATCCTCCCGATTTCTTAATATCACCTCCCAGTATATCCCAAGGATGCTCTCAATAGATCACAGGCATAATACACAGGATGTTTTGAGGATCTGAAGTCATATTTTCTATATCCTCAGTATATTTTGGAATAATTGACGTTTTAAGGATTTGAAGTTATATTTTCTATATCCTCAGTATATTACGGAATAATTATCTAATGCATCATACCGAGTGTTTAATGTCACATCCATGTGTACCCCAAGGATATCTTTTAGCAAACTGAAATTACTAAAAAAAAAAAAAAAAACTAGAATGGACATCTTCAAAGTATTTGACGACAGTGTAAAATGCAGTACAGATATTTTCTAGGCATTTTTCTCATGGTAACGAAGTCTCAAGACATATGAGAATTAACAGTATGAGGACATCTTCGCATATCCCGCGACAGAGATACTTAAACAAGACTGTTTCGAGGTTTTAAATTAGGAAGTCTTCAGGATATACGAGACCCAAAGTCCTCAAGATACCCTCAGCATGTCATAGAACCCTGCCACTTAAACAGGACATCTTAGGAGCATTTTGTATTATGGGGATTTTTCACTCCTTTGCAAAGACGGTGTTAGATTTAACACCTCTTCATTTGTACGGTTGTGTTATTTAAATTAACTAGGGTTTTGTGATTTAGACCTTTATAGTAAAGGTGCTTTTTGTTTGGTTCTGTTTTCCTATTTCTTCACCAGAATATGAATGAGTTAAGTAGTATTTAAATTAAGGTTTTTGGAAGAGAGAGCGTATTTCTGGCTGCGCGTGCATACTGCATTTAGTTCTTACCAACTTTGATAGTCGTAAGTATTCGGTTTTGCGTTATGTCGCTGCTGACATGTTCATTTTAACGCTTGCGTAAAATTATTCAGCCAGCTTTGAGTAAGACGTTTGTGTGGTCTTTGACTACTGTAACAAGTTTAACTTAAATTTGACTGTTTCTAGTTTGTTGCCACGAGCTGTGGATGATATTATTAGCTTAGGAAAGTGAGTTATGTTCTAATTTCTGTTTAATAAACAAGGTTATTGAAACCTTATGACTTGTAGTTGGTGTTATTAGTTCCATAAAGTAAAACCCCATACATTCTCAAACAGAATTGATGACGGAACCTTTTATTCGTGTTTTCAGTTTTGCTCAAGGCTGTTTTCATTGCTATTCGTCTAAATTTGGACTACAACGTGGATGTAGCAGCATGTCGCACCTGCCTTAAATGCGTTAGACATTCTGTCATGTTTTCCGCGAAGTGTGGCAAATATTTGGGAGCATCAGTTCCTTTCCGTTATCTTTTGTTCCATGAAACGAAGCATTTCCTGCCTTAGTAATATATTTCCTACTTAATCTACTTGATGCACACAAGTATGACTCCCGAATGACAGGATCGAGCTCCTACACCGCTGTAGGTAACTTGTGACGATAGTAATATCCTTAATGATCGTAATATCCTTGTGACGATCATAATATAAGTCTTTTATTGTGCCACAGAAAACACAGCGTGAAAGATCCAACAATCTTGGCCATATATGGCCATACAATGGCCCTATATACTGCTGCTTTATTTGCATCTTTAATTGTCGAAAATACGTATCGTGGCGTATTGGAAGAAGTGTTATCCGAAATGTCTCTGCTCTGTTTAGTTCGGATAAATGAGTAGTTTTGTACTTCTAAGTAATATTTTGCAAGGTGTCCACGGAAGTCCTTACAGGGCTTTCGTTTTTGCAACCGTTGATCATAAACATATATGCTTCAAATTACAAAAATGTTTCAAATGGCGCAGCTATTAAATTTTTAATTTTCCTTTTAGTTCTGCTTTTCGTTTTCCTCACCAGAATATGAATGAGTTAGGTAGTATTTAAAATGGGGTTTTTGGAAGAGGGAGCGTGTTTCTGGCTGCGCGTGCACGCTGCGTTTAGTTCCTGCCAGCTTTGATGTGGTCTTTAACTACTGTTACAAGTTTAACTTAAATTTGACTGTTTCTGTTTAGTTACCAGGAGCTGTGGCTGATGTGTTGTCCGAAATGTCTCTGCATTATTTAGTTCGGATAAATAAGTAGTATTTTGCAAGATGTCCACGGAAGTCCTTAACGGACCTTTGTGTTTGCAACCGTTGATCATAAAGATATATGCTTCAGATTACAAAAATGATTCAAATGTCACAAATATTAATTTTTTGACTAAAATGTCAAAACTAAAAAGGAGTTGTAAAAATTATAAAATCCAACTCTTTTTGCGTCACTCCCTCTAGTCCTTGTGCTTATATTTAGGAAAATTTTATACTTATTTAAAATAACTAAAACACTAAAAGTTTCATTCTCGTACGACAAAAAATGATCGAGGTATTTGATTTCAAAATTTGCGCTTTTTGAGATCATTTTTCACTTTTCTTGAGGGGTCAGTTAATAAATAATTTATAATAATTCGATGTTGACTTTTTACCCCTTATATGATATTCAGTTATATGCAGTTTAGTTCTTATGTGATTTATTAGTCTTTTATTTAAAATTTTGTTGCACTTGATAAGTCGAAAGAATTTTCACAAAATTAATTTATATGTTTCCAAACACTATAAATGCGTTAGTAATATTCTCATGCGGTTTTATTATTTTGATGACCAAAAAAAATCTAGCAAATCAGAAATATTTTAAATTTTGAATATATGCAAATAATGCTACAAGTTGGCTGTGTGCCAATACTGAAGCCTGCTGGCGTCTTCTAGACCACGAGTTTAAGACTCTGTGAATTCTGCCGGAGAGGGTAGAATTTTTCAATACTGTTCATGATAATCTGCATAGAAATGCCTGCCACTTAATCTATTAATATAAAAAAAACCTACTTCTAGACTGATATTTTCTGTATGTACAAATGCAAATCAGGTATAAATGCAAATCTCTTCAGTTCAGGTGCGACCCCTGAATTGCCCTCTAAATTTAAAATTCAATATCCCAGTCAATTTTTCTCGTGATTCACAGTTTTATATTTTATCTGTTAAAATGAGTATAAAATGTTCTTAAATACAAATATAGAGACCGGGGAAACGTACAGAAAATTAGACTTAGTATTAATTACAAAATTGATCTTTTAAGTTTGAAAACAAAGTTTTAAGTTTCAAATCACGCAAAACTTTTTAAGTTTCAAGAATATGCCTACGACAAAAAGATGCAAGCCAGATAAAGAGTTTAGGGGAAACGGTGTATATTACTATTTTCTAATAAAATCAGCAAACCCCAATTCCCTAACGAATCGAATAATGCTGTAAAGTAAAATGAGTAACGAAATACGTGTGTCCTTTTCTAACGCTGAACCCTTGTTTTTAATCCCAGCGCTGTCTCGAATAGTGTGTTTGACATGTTAATACTGACGTTAACTCGTCGAGCGCTCGGTGAGAACTAAACTTTTTTAATTCCTCAATAATCTCCTTCAATTTGTTTTCGAGTTACCCTCATTTTCGAAAATATTATTTATAAACTTGGTCAATTGAGTGCGTCTGTAGTGGTTTATAATCGAAATGTCAACTTAATTTCATTTTTTACGTATATATGCATATTTTTAAACTGTATCTTTTTTTAAAGTTTGATACATTTTTGTTTTGTCTCAACTGCCGTCTAAGTTGCAATCATTTTTTTAGTAACTCAGAATGACAAGAACAACAACAACAAAAAACATTTAAAATAAAATGTATTGTTGCAGTTCTTTTTTTCGAGTTTTTCTTTAACCAAATAAAAATGCGAGTTTCCAAACTGAAACTAAGAATTCAATTTTAAATTGCTTTAAAAATTGTTGCCACCCACTGCTTCAAAACAAAGATTAATTAAAATAAACATTTTGATATTTTCTACTGATTTCAGATATTGAATTAGAAATTTTTTTGTGTTAACAGTTCGTATAAACATTGTTAAAAACACGCCAGAAAGGCAAAAAATTAAACAAAAATATGGAATTTTTTTTTTTTTTTTTTAAAAAAAAAAACAGTTCCATACAGCTTTTACAGGTGAATATATCCAGAGCAAATCATTCGGATACTTTTATAATTTTACATCCCAAGTAAAAAAATATAGCAGATATTAGAAACAAAGTATGGCAACATTTCAGCGCTGCATCTACGACACACACACTCGACTTTTCTAATATAAGATAAAAAGGGACATTATAATAATACATAATAAGTACTACCTTTAAAAGCATATAAATACTGTAATAAAAAACTATAATAATAAGCATAGACAATTTAAAATTTAAAAATCACAAGGTAACACCGACGCAAAGTAACCCGCTACTGTCAAGGTGTATTTTAATTATGGCAAAGCACATTAGGGCTATCTGCCTAAGGGGAGGGATGCCTTCGTGGAGGACTTTCTAAGGGAAACTGGCTCGTATACACGTTACACATGGGGAAAACCACAAAAACGCCCATGCAGCCAGCCCGTTCGCGGGATTCGAACCTCGGACCGAACTACCAGTGTTCAGCGACTTTACCGCTCGGCCGCTGCTGGGCTCTACTGTAAAGGAACAATTAACAAAACAAGCTTTCGGAATAAAAATCTGTTTAAAAATATTTATTAATTGTGTGCTGTTTAGTAATTAATAATGTGCTGTATTTTTAAAGAAAATAATATACATGCAATCTGCTGTGCACACAAAGTACATGTTTTGAGACAAGTGCATAAATTAAGTGAAAAAAATTCGTGTATGTTAGAGAGGATATATGATAAATAAAATACAAACTTAACTTTTAGAAAGCGAAATGAAGTAATTATAACTTTACGTCAGTTCACGTCTTTTTTAAAGCGAAATTTGCATTTTTCCCCTCACATTTCTTTTTTTGATTTCTCTCTCGTTAAATGCAGATTTAATTTTTTTCTTAGCCTTGAATGTTAGTTTTAAAAAAGTATAAAATGTTTCTTTTCCACAGAACTAGTTAGAACATTTTTTATTTTCAAAAAACATAACCAAAAGAAATAGATGGGAAAGAAGCATTTTTATACAAAGATGAGTAGTATAGAATTTATATTTTAGAACACTGTGATTTAGTTTGCTTTTCTTTATGTCTTCAACAAAAAGCATCATCATTCTTCCATTTGCTGTGTAGTGCACTTTTTTGCTTTCTTCTTTTATTACTTCGATCGATGGTAGCGTAATATTCCGTGTTAGTTCAAATTTCTCTTCGCAGCTGATAATAATCATAAAAGTAAAAAAGAGTTTAAAATTGTGAAGATGAGAGAAAATCCCTGCAGAATTCTAGTTTTATGTAAAGCACGAGCGGAAAAGTACATGTGATAATGTAGGTTTTTGTCTTGGTTTGCTTGCTTTCTCCGTCTGTGTCTTTTCTTTTTTTTTTTTTTTATAATGCTGATTTAGCATATAATTATGCAAATTATTTCCGCTGTGTAAAATCTTTTTATCCGCTAGATGGCGCTTCTTTCCTCACTCGGAGCAAATCGGAGTTGTAAGAAAGGTTTTAATAATGGTTGTTCGTTTCTGGTTTCTTGAATTCTTATTTCAAATTTATTCTTTTCGACTGCAAATTATTTGATTGAATGTCTGCTTCAAAATGATTAGAATGTAAAATGAAATCACTGAAATGCTACACAGTTCCGAATTTTGCTTTGTTAGGTAATAAGGAACAGATTTTTTATTAATTTTTTTGTTACCGACTTACTAACATTGGGCGTATTTTTTTGGATGAAAGCCTAAAACGGTGTTATGATTAATGGAACAATTACGGAAGTACTTAAGAGCTTTTAGAGTTTCTACCAAATGCTCATTCTTTAGCATTTACGCTTAGAATGCAAAAATTCGGCTGTAGTTAGAATTTTACTTATTTTTTTGGCACTTTTATATTTCGTTGCCAGCTGCTTAGAGATGAATGAAATGCTTTTTCTTTTTCTTATTTT
Source organism: Stegodyphus dumicola (assembly GCF_044657685.1). Classification (NCBI taxonomy): domain Eukaryota; kingdom Metazoa; phylum Arthropoda; class Arachnida; order Araneae; family Eresidae; genus Stegodyphus; species Stegodyphus dumicola. Next base: position 139,500,075 of record NC_140776.1, read on the forward strand.
TATTTTAGATCTTCTGCATCTAACTTCTACATATTTTTCGCTTTATGAATTTCTTTGAATTAAACATTCCTAAATCTAATATCTAGAATACAAATTAATTTATTACAAATAATTGTTCTTAAATTTTAAATGATTATTTAAAGGGGCTTTGTCCCTGAAGAACTATTGTTTTCGTTTTGCGATTTTGCGTTGAATCGCTATCAACGGCGTATCACTTTTCAAATCGTTGCCACCAAATACTATAGCCCTCTATTATATTTGAAGAAATTAAATAATAAAGAATCTGCATAAATGTATGTATATTTCTCGCATTGTGATAAAACAACGGTACCTAGAGCCATCCAAGTTTGCATGACGTAATCCTGCTGCAAATATGGGCATATGAAAATCCAAATTTGAAATATGAAATTTGTTTTATTATAAATTTCATATTTTTTAAACCTTTAACGAATTTTTGATTAACAAACTCAGCGATTTAAAAGCGAGCAATGGCAACTCTTTACGGGGGGGGGACCTTTTTATCTCCAGCGCTCGGAACTGTGTATCGGAAATTCTAAAAATATGATCATTTTAAAATTATTTTGCCATATTGCTGTTGAACTGAATTTTATGGTTTAAGTGAAAAGAACATGATATTTAATAAATAAAAGTAACACCCAAAAATAAAAAAATGCCCCTTTTGTTTACTATAAAGGATTAAAAACAATTTACTTTTTTCTGATGCCCCACCAATAGCCGAGCGGTTGAAATTGCTGAATACTGATACTTCGAACAGAGGGGGAACGAGCCAGTTGCATGATTGGTTTACTATAAAGGATTAAAAACAATTTACTTTTTTCTGATGCCCCACCAATAGCCGAGCGGTTGAAATTGCTGAATACTGATACTTCGAACAGAGGGGGAACGAGCCAGTTGCATGATTGGTTTACTATAAAGGATTAAAAACAATTTACTTTTTTCTGATGCCCCACCAATAGCCGAGCGGTTGAAATTGCTGAATACTGATACTTCGAACAGAGGGGGAACGAGCCAGTTGCATGATTGGTTTACTATAAAGGATTAAAAACAATTTACTTTTTTCTGATGCCCCACCAATAGCCGAGCGGTTGAAATTGCTGAATACTGATACTTCGAACAGAGGGGGAACGAGCCAGTTGCATGATTGGTTTTTCTGCTTTTTCCGCACGTAACATTAATACGAGCCAGTTTTTACTGTCGAACGTTTTCCACGAAGTTACCCTTTCCTTAGGCAGACAGACGTCGGGTTCTTTGCTACAATATGCCGGTCCTTGCTTCTAATTTTCGGTTTCTTTAGCATTTATTAGTTTTTTTTAAGCATAAAAAATATTGAAAAGGAATTTTTTTTTCATTTTGACTGCCAGCCGAATAAAATAGCTGCTATAAAAAAGAAAAGAAAATATGCAATGCTTTTAATTGGTCCTGTTAGTAATATCATGTGATGAGCCCGGCTATTAATTAATAATAATAGAGAGAAAAAACCGTTTTCATTACTTTTAAACTGCTTTATTTGTTAATTAATAACAAATAGATTAAATCTGAGAGAAAAATTAAATACCTTAGTTTTACCGAATGGCAACAAACTAGCGCATAGAAGATAAAAATATTTTACATCGGGCAGTGGCATCACATTTCTTTAAATTATTTTGTTTGTTTATCAGTAACTGATAGATTAAATTTGAATGAAAAATTAAATATCTTAATTTTGCCGAATGGCAACAAACTGGCGCTTGGAAGGAAAAAAATATTTTACATCGGACAGTGATAGCTTAGTTTCGCCAAGTGGTAATAAAGTGGCGCATAGAACATAAAATACTAACACATTTCTTTTAAATTGCTTTTTTGGATCAAATTTGAAAGACAAGTATCTTATCCTTTGCAGAATGACAATTATATTGTTTTTGTATCGTTGAGTTTGTTAATCAAAATTTCATCAAATACGCGCAAAAATACGAAATAAAAAAAAAAAAAAAAAAAAAAAAAAAATTCAAAATTCGGGCGGATTATGCAAATTTAAAATTGACGGCTGTAGCTGTCGCCGTTTCTACATAGTGCGAAGAACGTAAATACATACAGATTCTTCAGTATTTAATAGTAGAGATAAATAATAAACATAATAGCATACGTAATATGGGACTATTAAAATAAATAATAAACGAAATGAAGATACATCTAAAACAAAAAGTAAAATTGAAACTCTTTCTTAGTATAATATATTGTACAATATTCTTCATTTCCTTTCGATGCCATCTGTGCTTTAATTAATAACAGTTTAATAAATAATATTCTGCTTTGTAAGCTCGAACTACTTTCAGGAATAAGCGGCGTTAATGGTATTTAGCGTCAGTTATTTATGCTAGACAGCTGTGACATTCCATGCTATTACACATTGTCTTAAAAATTTATGATTAGATTCGGTATTTCGAAACGTTGTTTCAAGGGTACCGGAAATGGTAGCTATGGCTAAATGAAAGAATACCAAGGAATTCTCAGTAGTTTTAAGAATTCCATCGTTCAAAGTTTTAATGCCCACTGCTTAACTTTTTAAGTGGATGTTTAGTGAGAGGAATTAAGATTAAATTGCAGTATTTAGCTTTCTTCTCACGTGTCGGTCTCTGTGTTCGTTTAATTACTTGCGTTAAGGCCGAGTTACTTGGAATGCAGACATTTAATTACTTGAGTATTGATTATTGATTTAATGTTAGAATTCACAGAAACGGAAGCAGCTGTTCTACCGCTTATTTTAATTGTTTCGAAACACGTGAATCATTTTAATTTCACGATTGATGGAACATCATTGGGGGGAGTGAAAAGATTTTTAACGCTTATAAGAATTATCCGTAATGACTGCTTTCAATTTCAATAAAATTGCGTCTGCTGTAAATAAAGGTTGTTGCCAATCGAAGAGTGAAAAGATACTTCTTTTCCCATTATTACAGATTTGCATTGCGGAAAGCAGTGATGAATTTAATTATTTAAAAAGCCGTTTATCTGAAATTCTTTTGCATTTATGTTATTTTATATGACATTAAATAAGTTTTTTTTACAGGTATAAAATATCGTTTGCAAAATTTTTGTTTCCAGTTTCTTATTCATCCAAAACATAATAGAATACTTGTCACAAAATCGAAGTACTGAAATAAATACCGTTATGTTTAAAACTGAAATTCTTTTTCTGATAAGTTTTAATCCCATTTAGCGGTGAATATTTATTTTTATTAGTTAGTAGACGTAGATATTGTATTCACAAAGGAAAAAAAAAACCCTTTTATTTATGTTACATTTCTTAATTTTTAACATACGTATTTTTCAATTTTTCAAAATTTTTAATGACTAGTCTTTTGCATGGCAAGCCGCCCAAAATAGTTATGAAAATGAAAAAAATACATAATAGTTTTAATGAATCCAGTTAATGTAATTTTTATGGTCCAGCTAGTAATTAATAATAATAGAAATGAAGATCTGCTTTAATTGCTTTTAAATCGCTTAGTTTGTTAATTAATAACAGAATAAATTTAAAAGAAAAATTAAATAACTTGTTCTGTTCAGAATGGCAGCAGACGAGCTTCCTGGAAGATAAAAATTGTATTTTTATTTCGCGCAGTTACAGTACATTTCTTTTTAATCACTGAGTTCATTGACTAAATTCGAAAGACCAATATATTCCGTTTTACCGAATCGCAATACATCGCTTTGAAATCGCAGTGTTTTTTAACAAAACGTTATTACTTTCGCACAAAATATGATGTAAATTAAAAAAAAAATTGAAATTCAAAATTTTTGCTTCGAGATGCTCATGTTCGAATGGAGACTGTTTTCGGACACTTGTATTTTTGAAATGTATTTTCACAGATCTGGTTACTAAGTATTAAAAGATAGACTTCAATTTTTTATGTATTATATTTCTCTACTTTAAGCATTGCTTGTTGCAAAATAAATATCATCAAAATATTCTTTATAATAAAAATAATTTATCGAAAAAGTGCCGACAAGTAACTCACATAATAATTCGGGCTCTCGAACGTTTTGTTGAAAGTTTCGATAGACGATGTTTCTTGTGAATTTTTTGTCTTAAATGAAAATACATCACAAGGACTGTCGTCTGCCTGTGAAAATTATCACTTATTTAGCAAAATATAGTAACAGTTCCATACCAGAGAAAAAGGCATGGCAAGACGCTATAAACTGTCTTCTGCATGTGGAAATTATTACTTATTTAGTAAAATATAGTAATAGTTCCATACCTGAAGTAAGCATGGCAAGACTCTATAAACTAAACGGTAAGTTCTATAAGAAATTAAAATATTCCTTATTTTAATTACAGCAGAATTAGTCGAAATATTAAAAACATCCTAGATGTAAAGCGTTCAACTATTTTGGATGTACTAAAATGATAGAAATTGCGTGGAAATGTAAATGCATTGAAGTCTAGACAACATTCCAGACATACACCAAGAAATCAGAGATTTGTCCCATGAAAAATCAAACAAGACCTAAAACTTAGAACTTGCAGCGGATTTAGAAGAACGGTGGGCAATAAAATTAAACCCAAGAAATTGCTAGAAAAGTTATTAGAGCATATGGATACAATGGGCGATCAGGAAGAAAACAAAGAAAATATGCCTGTATTCCGGAAAATCTATGATAAGCAAAGATTTATTATATAAAACAATATTATATTTGCAAGCGAGTGAAAATTTAATATATTTGGATCCGATGCACGAGTTACTGTGTGGCGAAAGCCGAATGAAGAATGCGAAAAATATGTTGCCAAATATATGTTTTTAGATTCTGTAATAAACATGCAGTTGGAGAAACATATATTCGGAAAAATAGTACATATAAACGCACATAAAAATATTCGGAGTCTTTATTATTGTAATACCGCGACTTACACGAACTTGAACTTCACCTGTTTTCCTTACTTAATACTGAATTTTATATATTTATTTATCCATGTAATTAATTTGCAAATGAAATTATATGTCATTCAAAAATTGCTGATAGATGAAATATTACTTTGCTTATGTATTGCAAACAACTTTCAAGACGTAATATGCATCGATGCATAATAATTTATTCTAACTGCTGTAAAACGTCACACCTTTCTTCCAAACTTTCAGTTTAAGTTTTGATTGTATTCACATACAATGTAATTATTGTACATTTATACACACAATACAGTTACTGTTGTAGTTTTTGATAGAGGTAAAAAAGGAGAAAATTTGGCTTTCGTTATTTCTTCATTTTTACTTGGTTTATAGTTAGGAATTGAGTCGTCAGAGGAGTTAAATTTTGGGAAGTCGCACTACTGAAATACTTCATTTTATACAGCACAATTATTTTATTACTATTTTGTATTCTTGTATATGAAAACTACATTCTTTATTATGTATTCTCCTAAACATGTACGTATTTTTCAGTCCTTGCTTCCATTTAATTAAAATAAAACTTAAGGTAAAATTAAATCCCAGTTCACGCGAATTCGACTTAATACGCATATTGCCAGTCGTAGCTGTTGCGTAAAGTTTGTGGTATTATACTAACTTTCTTGCACTCTACCAGAGAAGAAATCATAAACTGTGTTTTCAGATTCTAATAGGTAAGGAATGGATATAGTTTCTTAGCTTTCTATCGTATAGCCCGTGGTCTACTGTGGCCCTTTTTATCAACTAATTAGACACACACAGCATTGGATGATTTATCCATTTAGCAAAACATGAATTGTACAACTACCAGTTTTGAAATAAATCAAGTGATAAGCTAAAACGCTCCTGAAATTGTCTATAGTTATACAAAAATTTAAACTTTAGTGTTGCTCAGTTGTCCCATTGATGGCACTTTTGTCACAAATGTTTTTGTTTAGTGCATAAAAAGTCAGGCCGTCTTCATGTAATAAATAGTCCGACTGAAACTGATGTACTTTCAGGGACTGTTTGTGAAGACGAAAAATGGAGGTGGGGACATGAGTAAATTTTTCATTTAAAGATGCGTAGCTTCTGCGTCATGATTTCCTACAGCATGTGAGTGCGCACAGTAAGTGTGGTAGAATTATGGCTTTTACAGAGTCTAGCTATCGTGCTGTAAAATTACCTTTTCATACCATATCGTTCCTCTGTAACTGTATGTTTCCTCTAGAAACTAAGGACATCTAACGACTGATTGTAACCAAAAGATGAGTAATTACATATTCATCTGCTTTGGATGTATTTACGTATATTATGTTTCAGACAACGACTATGTTTTTAATAACATTGATTGATTATGATATTCTTTATGGCAGGATCGCACAGTCACATCATGCTTGCAAGAGATGTCGAAAAATAACTTTTAGATTACATCACATGCTTAGAGTTACATACAGTAAGAAGTATTTATTAAGAAATATTAACAAGTTTCTTTTGGACTCTAGAATTTCTTTCTCAACTCTAATCCGAGCATCTGCAGCAAATTTCAATATGTTCAGCTGCAGATCTTGCAGGAATGGGTCCTACGCATGATTATTAACTTATACTGATTTCTCAAGAACAGTATTATAGTTATGAATTTCAAAATTAGTTATAGCAACAGTATTATTCAAAGTGCTGGTCTTCTGGTATTCTATAAGTCCAGAACTTCATCAGAATCCGCTAATGGACCTCCATCGTGTTACTTATGTATACCTCATCTGAAATTCCTCATACCAGTGAAGATATGTGCTGTTGACTACTGTATTTTTTCCATACACTTGGCAAATGTTATGACAAGCTGCAGGTACTGTCTTGTCTTGATCGAACTCGTGCAGTAAACGTGCTTCTTATCATTTTAAACCGTTAAACGTTGGTTTCTCAAAAGGACCAAACTCGCTATCTCTATATGATGTCCCATTCTTTATTGACTAGTTGTCCGTTGGTATAAGGTGCGTTGTTAAGATTCTAGTCATTCAGTACCATCTGCCACATAAGTTATCCAGTCACAGTTTGCATCTACAAAATAAGTAGAACCTTTGCATACACATAGTACGCAAAGAGCATATACAAAAGTTTAACTAAACCAATAATTTATAACATTATAAAAATTATGCAAAATATCTGTAAAGAATAAAAATAAATGTAAGCAAATGTATACCTAATTTACATTAGTAAAGATGTGTAAACTGGATAACCTATGTTATAATACCTCAAGAGTAAACTATGACATTTTGTTTCGACATCATGCCTTGTTTTCGAATGTCTGAGTACAACTTCTTATATGAACTTTAAAATAGTAGAAATGTACATAAATAGCCGGGATTTCTGAAAACTTTGGTATGATATAAGTGAAACCTGGGGAAAACAAACAAAATTGCTTGATTTTAATTTTTGAAATGCTTTTTTAGAATTGAAATATAGTATGATTGGCCTTTCTTATTGTCTGGTTTGATTAAATATTTTTCTATACATAGAATATATAGCTAAACAACTGAAACACTATTTATTTTGTAAGATTAAAAGTATCATCTTTAAAATGAAAATATTAGTCAAGTTGATTATTATAGATTTACCTAAATTAACAATATCGAGCAGAACGTAGTCTGAAGTCGATACATCCATTAGTGTCTTTAAAAGTATCTTCGACGCCCTCATTAAAGATAATTACTGACTTCATTGAGGAGGGCGCTGTCATTTTGCTGTTAAGTATATTAGTGGAAAATAGGTCACTCATTTTTGAATGTATAAAATTTGCTGATTTCCATTGTTACGCAGATGAATATGTAACATTTTATAAACTAAGTAATTAGCCACGCCACTTGTAAATCCATGTCAATTGTTTATAGAATACAGACTAAACTAAGATACTAAGATATATGTAAGTCTGCTGTTCTAGTACAACATCTGTACAAGAATTCAAAATATTATTGGGTAACTGGAGCCTGCATTAGAGAATTACAGAACTGGATAAAAACACAACTTGTGTATTACGGCCGTGTAAATAATATATTCTTTGTATATACTATTTACACTACAAATACATTTACAAATAAAACGTTGTTTATTTGTTTGCAAATACTGTTTACTTTTTATACTATTTGCACTGCCACTGACACATCGTATACACTATTTACATTATAGATGACACATTTATAAATATTGTGTTGATACTTTGAATTCTATTACATGCCAACTGACTTCCTATGTATGCTATATACACTGGAGCTGACACGTTTACTAGTTTTGCGTTGAAGTTTTGAGATAATATTATGTAAACTGATATGGAATGGAATAAAATATAATTCGATGAAAATGGGCGTACGGGGTCGTAATGGATTGAATGCACACAGAACCGATGACAGCTTGATGCAATTTACTTTACCTAAAGAAAGACTTCAGTTCTAGAACTTTCCACAAAAACACTCGTATACAGCTCTTCTAAGTATGAGAGAGCATAATCAGTAGTTACACATCAAACCACTAAGAACATTAAACACATCTAAAAGGCGAAGCTCTCACGGAGACCTCTCAGTACTCCGAACTCAACGCTGAACTAAATAACTGAGAGCCGATGCTTTGTTCGGTCATATGCAGTCTTGCCCCGGCCGCCGAGAAATCTCTAGTACCTTCCATTTCACGAAATTACTAGACGGCATATACGGTTAAAGTTACATATAACGACCGGATACAGTTACATATAGGGATGAACTGCGGTTATTCCATTACATTACCAATTATAGTTACACACGGACCAGACCCAAATGCTTGTAAAGTGTTTCAGGCGATTTCTCGCCAAACTTGGCGAAAACATTAATCGTCAGAACTATTGCCAGTTTGACGATATTTCAGCAATTTAACGAAAGAGCCATTTACCTCAGTGTTAAATAGTTTAAATTAAACGAGTAGCCATAGAACGTTGAAATTTTGTATATGGGACAGGTAGCAATTTAAAAGTTTTAAGTGGCGCTAGACCCAACGATGCCGTCATTTGTTTTTATTTGAAACTCTTAGTAGAATAGTGAATTAAGGCAATTGGCATACCAACTTCAATGTCGTTTTTTCTCAGTGGGACGAAAAGTTAACTTTCAATTATGCGCACCGAACATTTGGTTTTCCTGCCCGTTAGCCGAATTTCTTGTTGTTGGATAGAAGCTCTTTATTTTAGTTGTAAAAATGTTTTTTTTTCCTTTCCCGTATTTGGTGTTTTAAGTGTTCCCGTATTTTATAATTTTTAATGATGGTGTGTTTAGCTTTTACGTATTTTTGCTTTGCCGAGAAATGAAAACTGAATTTATTGATTAAGAAATATATGTGTTGTAATATTCGAGGAAATAAGTTTAAATGAAGCGCAACAAAAAATGTGCGTAATTTAATAGGCCGTTCAAAGAAGTCATCTGGCGTGCACATCAAATATTTCAATTTCAGTGACATATTGTCATCCACATTATTAACTGGGAAGATCGTTTTTGAACAACGAATAATAATCATTGAAGAAATCGAGCAATTTTTGAAACTCTGGCAAAAAATCAGAAATTACGTTAAAAATATAACATGAACTTCTTTAAAAGATTCTTTTTCAGTGTAAAATTTTGATTTAATTTATTCTTTGAGTATAAGCGCAAAAAGTCGTTTCAGTATTAAGTTGAAAAATATATTAATCGAATTAATGGGGAAAAAAGAATAATTTGTAGTGTCATCCACAAAATGTTTGTGTGCAAAATGTGAGCTATAACGCTTATTAGGCAATAGCTTCGAAATCGATGAAAAACTTTTAATAGTGATAATCACGATGAGTAAGCACAATAAGAGTTTATAAAAAATGTCTTTCACTGTTTCATAACGACATCTTTAATACACTTAGGAATACATTTCTACCTGTTTAAAGAATGCTTTCAAATGGATCTGAAATTCAGACTTATACCGTTAATCCTTTTGTCTTTCGTGCTGTGTTACTATTACTTCTGAAATTGAAAATTTCGTATCTTTCTGATCAGCGCGAATCTACTGTAATTCGTATTGTAACGAGACTACTGGAATGGCATTCATTGAGCTGCAGTGCCCTGCTTGGACTTCCTTAATTATGCTATAAGAGTAAAAGATTCCTGTCTTTCGAAAGTCTTTCATTAAGTAGTTCGTGCCATGTATGGGACCATGCGCATCTTATTAATATTCTCAAGGCCTAGAGGACTTAATGAAATCCAGAATTTGATGTCATTTTTCATGAGTTTGCATGAAGTAGTCTCTTATTTACCTACCGGAGATGTTTTGAAATCATCATCGTTTGCTGTCCTCGACTTGAGCGTGAATCGATTATGCGAAACGTTGCGTGCAGGAATGACGCAGTAGGTGTTAAATAATTAATCTTTCTTGCTTATCTTCTTATTGATGTTTGCGAAATTTTTATGAAAAAAAAAACTTTTCTATTTTATTTTGTATTAATGCACACCGTCTCCGCAAAAGTCCTTACTCGGTCTTATTTTTCGTAAATATTGGTCGTAGGTATATACTTCTGATTGTAAAGATGTTTTAAATTATGTATAATGTTTAATAATGAAGTTTAAAAAACAAGGAAAAAAAGTTGTGTTAGCAGGAGTGAGTCCCAAAACAGATTGGTAAACTGCAAGTCCAGGAATGGCATACAAAACTTAACAGACACTCTGGGGCGACGTGAAAAGCCGAATCCTTTCAAATTTTCTTTGCTTCTTTTACTTTTTTTAAAAAAAATACTTCTGTATTCTCTTTTGTTTTACGAATTGTCGACTGCCATGAGTATTGGCATGCCGCAGTTGAATCCAACAGAATATTCATAGCTCATGGATTGTTAAACATTTGATACCAGATAGTATTATTCTGCTTGTGGATGCAGGTGCAGTTAATTGACCATTCCAAGGATTTCCCAATCACCAATATTTGAATGGTGTATATTTACCCTAGCCCAATATGTATTCCTCCCTTCAGCAAACTGAGCAAATGCTCATTTAATTTCACATTTATGGCGGCTGAATCCCTTGTACCCGATATAATATTTGCTGCTGAAGAGAAATACTTCATCTATGTTTTATTTGAAATAAACACGGCAAAGAAAGATTGAATTTAACCATTTATTATCATTTAATTGGTGTGTATCTCATGCATATGCCATATACTATTGCTCAGCCATTAGAGGCCAAATGGTAAAACCACTGAACATTGGTAATTCGATCCAGATAGAAATCCCATCAAGCGGACATTTAAATGGGAATCACCTATATGCAAATTTTCCGATCACGGATATTTAGCCGAGGCGTATATTTAGCCGACACGGACGTTTAGTCGACGTCATCTAAAACTGAATACACGTTTAGCTGAACTGAAAGTACTCGTACGTTTAGCTGACAGCGTGTACGTTTAGACAAAAACATGCTTCAATGCTTTAGTTGAATCTGTTTATATTTATCTGATGAAAAGCGAGGACGTTTAACCGCTAGCAGGTTTCGGATATATATAACAATTCGGACAAAATATAAAATAAATTAAAACGAAAACCTTGTAAATTTAAAATTCGGGCTTCGAAGTGCAGATGTGTGTGTGTGGAGGATAATGTACCGTAACTTTTTTTCTTCTGACACCAGTTGCAAGTTCGTACGGGCTTCGTGTGGATTTGGAGTGAATAACGACGACGGCACTTGATGGAATATCGAAACACACTTTATTTACCAATATTAATCAGGACAGCTTCAAAACACTTTTACAGTAGTCGAAGATCTACTATAAACACGCTGGAACAATCAGCGACACAGCCTTCACACTGTCAGGCAATAACGGTGGAGACAGCTTCACTACAAAGCAGAGTACAGCTCCCGACTCTGCTCGGTCGTTCTCGGAACTCCATGTACTTTCGAGACTCTCCACACTACAACTCGCGATGCACTCGACAGCACACAAAGCATAGCTCCCGACTCTTCGGTTCAGTCGTTCCCGGAGCTTAACACACTCTCTCGACGATGCACTAAGACATTCTTCGATCCACTCGGCACTCGCTTCCCGGCTGTCAACTCGATCGACTCCGCACGGACTGATTAATTCGAGACTAACTATCTCGCACTCTGACTGCGGACCAGCAGGGTTTATATAGCTTTATATAGCTTTCGGCATATCGCCAATTTTGTCGCCAAATGGGCGATTTCTCGCTAAATGTATCAACCCTGCCTTCCTTGCTATTTTATGGCAACCCTAAAACTGCTTTGCGGGGAAGCCACATTACGGCGCGTGTACATTTCGTAACAGTACGTTCAAAATTTGGCGTCTTTAGGTGCTATCACTTTAACAGAACGTAAGGAACGTACTGATTTTTCATCGTTTAATAACGAAGATTAAAAAGAAAAGGTTGTGTAAGTCTTTTCTTTAAGAATCTGAGCACTGATACGATATAATGAACTGAGAAAAGCCTGAAAAAATATCTGAAAGCATTTAGATTTTAACATTCGCCGAAAAGGGCAGGTTTTAATGAAGGGGCTTTAACGAAGGAGTTGTAAAGAAAAGGCTTTAATGTTTATTATGGTTTATCAATATATATAACACAACCATAAATAACAAAGCATTTTATAGGATACTAGATGAATGTAGAACAGACTAACATGGAAATGTTATATATCTTCTGTATTTTTGAAAAATGAACAAAAATATATTACATAATTCTGTAAAAATGTTGAATGTTTTTAATTAGATATATCATTAATTAAATTAATTTTTATATAAATCAACCAAATTCAAAAGAAAAAATACTATGTACTACATGCATTGCTTTTAAATAATTTTGATTGTTAATTAATAACAGAACAAAGAGATTAAATCTGAAAGAATAATTATCTTAGTTTTTCCGAGTGGCAACGGATTCGAAAAGTGAAACAACGCAAAATCGCATTTCGAGACTGAATAGGCCTTTTGTGCTAAAAATATGGGTATTGAATGCTTTTTGAAATCACTGAATAGTAAGAAATAGTAATAGAAACTATTTAAATAAACTAAAATAATAAAATAATAATAAATATAAAATAAACTAAAATAATTTGAAATCACTGAATAGTAAGAAATATCGATATATTTCTTACTATTCTTTCCATTAAATGAGTTTTCTAGTAAGCGGATTTTTATTTTCTAAATGTTCTTCTTTTAGAATTTTTTAATAAATAATAGACTACTAAATTTATAATACTTAGCCTGACAATACTTTCTTTAAACTTATTTCCTGGTTTTAATGTTAACTATCCGAAAAATCAATTTTCTATAAATAAATGTATTAAAGCAAAAGTTCGCGACTTTAAGAATGTGGTCTGGAATTACAGCTGCTACTGGAAAAATAGGTTTAGGTTGGGAACTGCGTAACGGTTAGTAGAGAAAAAGATATTTCAATACAGCAGCTGTGGCTAAGTATTTTCAAACGACTTAAAAATTGTTTCCAAATTTTCCGGTGTAGCCTAACTTATATCGGTTACGGTAAACACCTGCCAGAAGCAGAAGGAATGTTGGCGCAGATCCATTTTATTTTACAGTGGTCTTTCAAGAAAGAAATTTATTCAGTCTGATGTCTGTGTGATACTTTGTAAGGTTTTTCACTTTTAATGAAAGTGCGATCTATATGATGATAAAATCGATATGGCTTCAAAGTTAAATCAGATCAAATGTAAGTGAAAATTAACGCTTAATAACTGCGTATTGCTAGTGGAACGCTTTGCTTTTGAATGTACTACATTAGGGACTTAAATATCCGAACAGGCCCCGGTATTAGCCGAGCGGTTAAGTCGTAGAGCACTGTTCGACTTGCGTTCGATTCCAGGCGATGAGGCTGGCTGCACTAGCGCTTTAATAGTTTTCCCTATGCGTAATGTGAATACGACCCAGTTTTCCTTAGAAAGTCCTACCATAAAGGCTTTACGCAGATATCCCTATGTGCTTTAGAATCATCAAGTGAATCAAAAACCAATCAAAGGCCACTAAAGCACGAAAACTGGTAATTCTTTCACGTTTTGTTTTGTCCCTTTGGTTGAACGGACTAGCTTTTTGATGTTTACATATTTTTTTCTCGAGGTATTCTTACTTGAAAATTCTGCATGATCTCCGCCTCCCCCCCGCTTCGAAAGCTTGCAAACATTAAAACATTTTGCCATAATTATAATATCCAACACAGTCCGTGATTTTTGATTATTTATTAAAATCTTGAAGTAAAACCGTTTGAACCGCTTGAAGTAAAATCGATTCTTGAATTTTTAAAAACTTTTAAAACCGCTAAATAGGCACTGTATCGCTAAATCTCTCTCTTTTTAACTATTGTTTATTTCTGTATACAGTAAGACCACGCTTAACGCGGGGATACGTTCCATCAAAGTAGAGCGTAATGCGAAACAGCGCTAAACGAGGCTATCTTTACATGTAAATATTGGGGTTAGGGGAAGATGGCTAGGAAATTGGTTAGGTATTAAATTTAAAAAGTATGTTTTTTTAATAAAAATAAAACCAAACATTTATTTCTTAAAGCCCAAATTAATACCACATTATTATTTCTTGCAAAAATAAAAACAAAATATAAATAACAAAACGAATATTCTTAAAAAAAAAACAAATAAAATTCTCAGTCATATTTAGTTAGCCTTCCGCGTTTTCAGTGTTCTGCCTTTTTGTGACAAAAGCATCTAATGTTGTTTGCCTTTTTCTTTTGCGTTGTTCTCTTAACAGTTCTTCATAAACGGATAGAGCATCTCTAACACCACGCCTTACTTTTGAGCTCCTGTCAAAATTCGGATCATTTTCAATGAATTGATCCATTATTTCAGTTATGGTAGACAAACTCCTTTTTACAAGCGCCATCGAAAGTTCTTTTTGCTCTTGTTCTGAATCACTGCTGTCAACATTTTTGTTTTCTTCTCGTTCAGTTAATTCCTTGAGCTCATCATTAGAAAGACTAGCCGCTGCTTCTTGAATTATTTCTTCGACATCTTCCACATTTACCCCTTCAAAATATGTCTGTACAATACCGCACCAAACAAGAAATACAAGTACACTCTTTCGGATATGTATTTGAAACCTATCGCTGCATAATATTTCGGGGAATCCCCGTATGCTGCGAGCGATTTCGTGGAATCCCCGGGTTGAAATAAAAGAGCGCTAAACCGAAACAGCGTTAAGCGGGGTCTTACTGTACTTCTCTCTCAGAAAAATAAAGAGATCAATGTTCTTTTCTAGTGATAGCTCCTTCATAAAGAACAACTCAGTTGTGTCAATTTCCTATAAAAATTCTTTGATATAAAATTATGGTTTTTATCTGAAATTTCCGAAGCTTTTAAAACTGCGGCACTTTTGTTTTACATTTTGCCTTTCTGTGACTCTTAGGACTCTAAAGTGATCTGGACAAGTTATATGGTCAAAGCAAGATCTCCGAGGAAATCTGACTTATTCTTATTTTTCTTACCTATTTAAACAAATCTTATTCTTATTTTTATGTGTGGTTAGTTGTGTCTTTCGCTTCCGTTCATATGTCTTTAGTATTTTCTGGTTTCATAGTTCATGACTGGCTTTACCGATTTTGTGGATTTCCTATTGAATATTTGCCGTCTTATCGGCTAAATATTGTTTCCGCTTCTTTGTTTTTCTTTGCCATCTTGCTAGCTTATCATTATTTCGGCTTCGTATTTTGAAGAAGCTGATAATTATATACTGTTCTGTGAATTTTTATTCGTCCAGTTTAGCAGTAAAGTTTCCTAACAGCGGCCGAACGATGGAAGTGGCTAAGTACTAGTATTAGTTAGACGTGGTTTTAAATCCCGGCGAACGGTTTTCTGCTTTCTAACTGAATAGAAGTTTTCATTATCTTTCTTCATGCATAACATGAATATGAGCCAGTTTCCGCAGAAAGTTTTTAACGAAGGTATTATCCAAATAACCAATCAACCAACTAGCGGTAAAATTCTTTGGAAACTTAAAAAGATACGCTTGTAGTGTACTCCATAAAACCGTACCCGTAGGTATAAATACGCATGCGAAATACGGACCGGTGTGCTTATTAAAAATAGTAAGTAAGTACACTACCGGAAAAAAAAAAAAAAAAAAAAAAAAAAAAAAAAAAAAAAGAAAGAAAGAAAGAAAAAAAACTTCTATATCTCCCGTTCTACTGGGCCAATTGACGAAATTCAAATTGCGTTTTCCATGTCTCGAAAGCGCGACTTAGGATATATATTAGATTTATATATACCATCATTCTAACATAGATATTTTGGCACAATATTGGACTTTTCTGAAATGACATGCCTTTTTTTTCCATATTTCGATTCTGTGACTCAGATTATGCCTCAATATAAATTTTGTGAAATTTGGTGCGAAATTTGCACAGAAATTAAACAAAATTATCTTGGCGTATTTTTTCAGTTTTCGCCAAGAATAATTTACTTGGCTAACTTCTTAATTTATAGCAACCTATTTTCCTTTCCTTCTTTTCATTGTAGACGAGCGGGGAAAAAGTCATCTTTCGTACCTTCAAATAATTTTAACAAAGTGTGTATTATTGTTTGTCATTATTATCGCTCAAAAAAAAAAAAAAAAAAAAAAAAAAAAAGATGCCAAATTTCAAACGCTCCAATATGTAAATTCCCGTATATCTCAGAAAACTTTGAATAAAAAACTCTAATTTTTTTGCAAGTGTGCCTAGAAATAAATCTACTTTAAGATGATGTTAAAAGTATTTTAGGCTACAATACAAAATATTTTTCGAGAGCTTTATAAAAAATATTTAAAAATACAAATTTAAAAAATAAATCATGAAAAATGTGCAAATTATATTTTGATTAAACCTAAATTTCGAATTCTGGAAGAAGGAAACAAGTAAGTTTAATAAAAAAGACATATTAATAAATAAACATCAAATTTAATTAACACTGAGGAGTTAAACATTTGAGAGCTAAATTTTTAAAAACTACTCGTGCGATTTTTACAAAAACATGGTAGTTTGGCATAATCTAAGTCGTAGAATCGAAATATGGGAAAAAAAGTGGCATGCCATATCAGGAAAAGGTCCTCTTTTGTGTCAAAATACGTATATTAGAACAAAGATATATATAAATATAATACATATCCTAAGTCGCGCTTTCGAGACATGAGTAACGCAATTTGAATGTTGTCAATCGGCCCAGTGGAACGGAAGATGTAGAACTGCGTTTTGCGCAGTGTACATTCACTGTGTTAATGCATTTTTTCATTGTACTTATCTTTGTATAAATGTGTTTAAACAAAACATATACACTGGTGTGCAAAAATTAAGGACGAAGTCGAAAAATTAGCATATCAGCTGAACGAAGAGGCAGAGCGGACAGAAAGACCAATCAGGAGATTAAGTAAGGCGATGTACGGTAGCACATGCGCAGATATGCAGGTAGACGTAATGGGGGAGTGTCTGAGTAGTATAAAGCATGTAGTCGGTGTAAGATCAGTATTTCTGGCAAAGAGATTGCACGCCGTATAGCAGTTAAAATCACACCGAGTTGCTGCCTCAGCGAGAAATGGCGAATAATCAATCTGTTAGACGACATGTGGATGCTTTTACCCGAGGTCGAATCATTGGGAAGTTGGAGGAAGGCCGCAGTGTGACAAGTGTGGCTGCAGAGTTCGGAATTGCTCACAGCATCGTTTCACGACTTTGGAGACAATTTCAAACTACAGGAACAGCTATCCGGGGGTTTAGTAGTGGTCGTCCACGAGGAACCACACCCGCAGATCACCGGTATATTGCCTTACAGGCCAGAAGAAACAGGCGGCAGACAGAGGGAGAAATCGCTAGACACACGACACAGGCGACTGGACGACCGATATCGCGTTTTACCATGTCCAGAAGACTGCACGGTGGTGGTCTGTTTGCACGACGCCCTGTACGCTGTGTACCTCTAACGCCTGCCCATCGGAGAAGGCGTTCTCTGTGGTACCGGGAACACCGGAATTGGAGAGACAATGAATGGGAACGAGTACTCTTTACACATGAGAGCAGATTCAGTCTGAGTAGCGATTGTCATCGCATACTCATCTGGAGAGAGCGGGGAAGCCGCAATCATCCCTCGAACATCATTGAAAGGGACAGGTATGGAGGTGGCGGTGTTCTCGTTTGGGGAGGCATCATGCTTGGTAGTCGTACAGACATTCACATCTTCGACGCAGGTTCAGTCAACGGGACCCGTTATTGTAACGAGATTCTTCTTCCATATGTGCGTCTTTTAAGAGGCGCTATGGGTCCGCAGTTCCTTTTCATGGACGACAATGCACCATGTCATCGCACAGTAGCTGGCGAACAGCTCTTAGAGAGTGAGGATATTGAACGTATGGATTGGCCGGCACGATCTCCGGATCTCAATCCCATCGAGCATGTATGGGATTTTCTAGGCAGACGCTTGGCAGCTCGTACCTTACCACCAGTAACGATTCCGGAGCTTCGATTGGCGCTGCAAGACGAATGGGCAGCAATGCCTCAACAACTCATTGACACCCTCATTCTCAGAATGGGCAGACGCTGTGAAACCTGCCTAGCAGTCAGGGGAGATCATATCCCCTATTAAAGACCGGATGTTTCTCGCTGGACACCCATCACTGGACTGTTTCGGCCTCCAGTCGCATTGCGCTCCATGTTAGTTTTTCAATAAAGCTTCTTTTTATCCCTCTGATTTCTGTTTTAGTAAGTGTTGCTTACATTACTCATGTCCTTACGTATTGGGGATCTTACGGTATTAAATGTGTTGATTTGGAAAGCTTTTGTACAAAGTTATATCGAAGAAACCGTCTCGTCCTTAATTTTTGCGCACCAGTGTATGATAGGAATTGCGCAAACTCAGACACGGTTTCTGACATGTTTAAGCTTTCTGATACAGTGCCAGTGAGGGTTATGCTTCCCGTGGTTGGACTATATGACTAAATAAATTGGTTAAATAACTATTTTATTTTACCATTATAATATCCTATAAATATAGGACTTTGAAGGCAGGAAGTATTATTTAAGTTATAACTGTGTTCAATATTATTCAAACCATTCTTTTCACGTGTCAGATATTTCACACGTTAATAAAAAATAATTTTTGCTGTGTTTAATGAACAAATGCCAAATAATTACAGATTTTTGTATGTATGTGCAATTTTCTCAACTATTTTGAATAAAGTTTTCAGGTTTTAGGAAGGCAGCGTGCCTTTACGATCCCGAGTGTTTTGGAACTTCAATAATATTTATGTCTCAGTTTTTGCTTTTAAAATAATTTTGCTTATGTTTATTTAAATATGTTTAAAAATTATTTTAAAATAATTTTGCTTATGTTTATTTAAATATGTTTAAAAATTATTTTAAGATTTTTATTACATATTTATATGTATATTTTCTTTTGCAGGTAAGAAATTTGTAATTTTTTCTGGTGGTAGTGATAGAAAAGGAATTTTCAGCTTGGCTCATTATAGTAGTAATGTATAAAATTTTATACTGTTGAAGATCTGGAACTTTTTGTTTCAAGACAAATTTGCATTATCTTCTTTTAATTTCATTTGTTTACTTATTTATTTATCTTTTTGTGTATTCGCCACTTGACCTTTAACCTTGTTGCCCATACCTGAAAATAATTTTCAGCAGAGAAAATAAACTTTTTCGGTAATATATTTTCAAAAAAATAATCTTTAACAGAATATATACAAATGTTATTAATAATACATCATCGTTTTTATCGTAGACGTAACCATGATTTCCGTCGGTGCTTCAGTAAGGTGTCATATAGAAAACTTTATTTTACCAGACTCTGTTATTAATGATGCATTTCTTTGTTTATGCCATTGTATGTGCTGAACGTTATTTCAAGCAAGATTTTTCTCTCAGACGTTCGCTCTTAAACCGCCTATCTATGTTAAACGATACACAGGCATCTACCACTGCTGCTTCTTGATTCTTTGAATGTCTGTTGTCGTCTTGCTTAAAAACTAGAAATTGGAGAGCTACCTGCTTTTTCTGCTTGAATTTGTTTCCAGTAAGAAGACATCTTAGTTATTTGCTGAATTCATATTTCTTACGATACAATGTGCATGTGACTCCAGATGGTCTATGAGTGGTACTTACAGTGCAACAGTTTCTGGTCTAATTTTAATTTTTTATGCCTATATTAAAGTTACATTTTTACTGTATCATAATTTCCCCGCTTTTAAATGGCAACCGTACTGCACTCTCTTGACAGTGGTCTATATCTCTTGACAGTGGTTACATGTACATTGATAATTGAGCAACAAAAACATACCATTCCTTTTTGCCGTCATGGCATATGCTAATAATGAGTCTTTTTCTTTCTGAGCAGGACGGATGAAAGACTTTTATGACATGAGAACAATATGTAAAGGTGTCATGCAATTTCCTAAAACCTAGTTTCAATAACTTTTGTAGAACAGCTCTTTTTGAGGCGAAGCGCAAACCGCGAATTCTTGGGCAGTTCTAGTATGAGGATCGTTTTCACTAACACCGGATATGACCACTTGTGAGTTGAAAAATATTATTGGTATTGAGATCGTGACAGTACTGGAAGCGTTGCCCAAAAGCATCATGCGCAACTTTTAATTTGAAGTATCGGAATAAGGGCAAGCATTAAGACGATATTAGCTTTCAAACAAAATGGCGGATACGAACTGCTTCAAAATGAAGACACTTGAAGAACTAAAAAATGGCACTGGTATTGAAATTGTGGTGTACCGAATGCAGTGATTAAAATCGCAATGTAGAAACTCTGAGTGGGATTTCGAGAGTTTATAATTCATAAGAAGAGGCATTTCGCTGTTATTGTTTTTAGAACAAAATGGCGAAGCTTATTGTTTTCGCGATGAAAAAATCTGGAATAAGATCCGAATTTATTTTCCTTTTTGTTTTTACTTTAAATTGGTGAGATCTGCCGATATATAAGAAGTCAAAACGTTAATTCGGACTTATATCTTAATTTAGGAAGATTTTGGTTTATTAATTAAATTTAATTCCACCTTAATACGTTGTTAATTTTGGTGATTAAAAATAAAAAACTGGAAAATGTTTGTAAAAATTAAGAGTCACAGAAAAGAATTTTTAAAACCATATCTACGTTGGCAGCAAATTTGAATGCGACGTTTGGTTTGAAGCAGATTCGAAATTTATGCTTGACTTTTCTGCATTGTCATCCACCTTTCAAAGATTGTGGACAAAAAAAAAAAAAAAAAAAAAAAAAAAAAGAAACGAGCTTCGTTTACCAAGCTTTTGAAACGAATTCTGCTTCTGAAATTTATTCAACAATGATTTTTTTCTTTACAGTAACGATGCAAGTAAATTGCTTGATAGAATGTATTTCCTGCGAAAAATTACAATATGACATTACGTGGCTAAAGGACTTGAGCAGAGAACGACAGGGAACTAGGTTTCACATGTTGATATTGATGTTTCAACGTAGACAGCAGAAGAAAAAAAATTGCCTACTGAAATGATATTTTGCTTAGTTATAGGCATTTGGTCTGTCCAGATGGTTTTGGGATATTTGAATAATTTTTGTTGAAGGCCATTTTCTGGTAGCTAAAAGTAGTCTTATGTGAACGTGTGTGTGATTATGGCAAAGCCTCGAGGGCTATCTGCCTAAAGGGAGGGATGCCTTCGTGGAGGACTTTCTAAGGGAAACTGGCTCGTATACAAGTTACACATGGGGAAAACCACGAAAACGCCCATGCAGCCAGCCCGTTCGCGGGATTCGAACCTCGGACCGAACTACCAGTGTTCAGCGACGTTACCGCTCGGCCGCTGGTGGGCCTTATGTGAACGAACAACTTAATTAACCTCGATAACCTCAAGGCAAGTTGAAAATGATATCAAAAATTGCAAATTTTAAAATTAAATATCCCAGTCAATTTGTTGTGCGGTTACGTGTGTACGGTTACAGCCGAAAAACATCGCGGACGAAAACGTCGCGGAGAAAACAACGCAAGGCGAAAACATCGTGGGAGAAATCATCGCAGTCCTAAAACATCGTGGTACAAAACATCGTCGTCGAAAATAAAGCGGTTCAAAAACTTCGCAATTTAAAAACATCGTCGTCGAAAATATCGTGGTAAAAAATAAAGTATCTACAAATCATCGCATGACGATAACATCGCAGAAATGCTTTTTTCATACATGCTTTTCGTAAACATGCGTTAATAACTGTAAATGGATATTCCCATAATGATTTGTGAGCGCAAAATGGAAAGAAGGATAATTTTTACTTTCACATTTTTTTATTAACTAATAAATGTTTACTGAAAAAATAAGAAGGAAACTTAAGCATGGAAAATTAATGCAACTTATAGCAATTAATAGAATTTTAAACCGACATAGTTAACTAACAAAGGCCATTAATAAATAATTTTTTATAAAGTTTTTACTGGTAATTTTTCATGAAAAGTATAATCTATAAGTTGCATTTAACTTTCTATGCTTAAGTTTCCTTCTTACTTTTTCAGAAAAAATTTATTAGTTAATAAAAAATGTGAAAGTAAAAATTATCCTTCTTTAGATTTTGCGCTCACAAATCTTTATGGGAATATTCATTTACAGTTATTTAAAGCATGTATGGAAAAAGCATGTCTGCGATGTTATCGTCATGCGATGATTTGTAGATACTTTATTTTTTACCACGATATTTTCGACGACGATGTTTTTAAACTGCGAAGTTTTTGAACCGCTTTATTTTCGACGACGATGTTTTGTACCACGATGTTTTAGGACTGCGATGTTTTCTCTTTGCGATGTTTTCTCCCACAATGTTTTGTAGCACGATGTTTTCGCCTTGCGTTGTTTTCTCCGTGACGTTTTCGTCCGCGATGTTTTTGCCGCGATGTTATCGGCAGACACCCGTGTGTACAGTCTGGGCTAAACACTATTTCCTAAATAGGGTGAATATGTGTAAAGTGTTGAGGCATTTATTTATTTATTATTTTTATAAAGTCAGTATAGATTTGAAACAAAAGAATAAATTATTGGCTGTTTGTTGTGTAACAGATTTGAATAGCAATATCATTCGATATCCGTCTGTCAAATGTGCATATTCTTTAATCTTTCGATGTGTGCTTTTCTGTCTGTCACCTCTTAATAGATATGTATATATTCTTTAGCAGGCTGCAGGAATCAGAATTATTCTGTTACTCATAATGTTCGAATTTCAAATTGAGACAAGAAAAAAAAAAAAAAAAACTTTTCGTCTCCTTTTAGTTTGGATATCTTGAACAAATAAATGGTATTGGATTGCGCATGAAATAATTTAAATGTTTCTTAAAAGGGGTAAAACATGTATTTACTATAATCCGTGGACTTACTGCAAAATGTCTCTATTATAACTCCATGTCAGCTAAATTAGTTATTTCTTTTTTCCATTCTGGATGAGAGATAAAAATGAAAATTCATCTTCATTTTTAACTCTTTTGAAAAGATTACTGAAATGAATGATTCAGTTACAGTTGTAACTAAACAAAGGTAGCGTTTTCAAAATTACTTATTTTAAGTTTCCGTATAGATTTTATATCATCGCCGCAGCAGTGCATTTCCTGTCGTCAGTTTTTAATATGTTCTGTAATACCACAACACTATATGATTCATCGCGGTAAAATATCTAAATCAAGTATTTTATATTATTTATCGAGATATTAAAATATGTATCAATTCTTTGTTATTAATTAATTAATGCAACATTAATAATTATTAATGTATTATTGCATTAATTAATGTAAACAATAATTAACACTAGTTTTATTTTCATTGTGGTAAAGCACTCGTGGGTTATTTACCTAAGGGGAGGGATGCCTTCGTGGAAGACCTTCTAAGGGAAACAGGTTCGTATACACATTACTAAAGGGTAAAACCACGAAAACATCCATGCAGCCAGCGCTTTCCTTGGGATTCGACCAACTGACCGAACTACCAACATTCAGTGACTTGACCGCTCCGCTGCCGGTGGCCAATAATTAATATTAATTATTGCTGTATGTTGCATTTGCTAATTATTGTTGTGTTATTTGTGTTATTATTAATTATTCTTGTATTTAAAGGAATTAATTATCAGGTATTTATATACTGCATGTCTTTGTGGATTTGGTTCTAAATTTCTTTCTTTCTGTCTGTCAACATTTTCAAAATGTTGCGAAAAAGAGTAAAATGTATAGTCCTAAAGTGCATTTGAACAAGACGTCAATTGATATTTTACCTTTTTACTCACATATTTGCTGCTCGTCACATCTTTATATTGCAATACGATTGGTATATGAACTTTTGAGCAAATCTTCTTGTCATTAATCCGTTATTAACAAAAAATAAATAAAAAGAAATTGAATAATAAAATGTTCTTCCCTTAGAGACAAAATATTATTGTTAGAAATAATTTGCTGCATGTGTTTTTAATTTAAACTTGTTACAATTGTCTGCTATACTAAAACATTTATTATGCAATTTTAGTTACCTTATTTACTCGCTTTTTCCCCAAACCCCCATGTTTTTACTAATTTCATAACTTGAAAACTGAGAGAGAAAAATTATGCGGTGTTTATGTTTTTCTGAAAGGAGAAATTTAAGGAAGACTTTTAGAAATTAAAAAAATACATTCGAATGTCGATTTCGAATCCCGTTAGAAGACAGTTTTTTGTTTTCCTCCTTCTTACGAGCCCTGGGCAACGTTTTCGCGATGAGACTGCGAAAAATGGGTTGGTTTAGATATTTTCGATGATTGCTTAACGAGCAAGTATCCGACTATTGGAGAACGAAAGAAAACGTAAGAGTGGAACATTAAGAGTTATCAACTTCTAAATCGCATAAGACATAGTCTTCAAACAGACGAAATGAGGCACCTGATAGATGTTCTAATTAAAACTGTCCCAATAAGTATGCTGTCCCAATAAGTGAAAGAAAGCATGGTAATTTTATTCCATTGGGATTTCTCTTTAAAATTCTTTCCAAATAAACGGATTCCCAATTAACCAAAATCTTACACTACATAACTTCACTCTGTTGTCTTTTAAAGTTTGCTTACGTATATTTTGACTATGTTGTTCATTTTAGCAAAATGACGAAAACTTGGTCCGTTATCTTTCAATATTAATGACGTGATGACCTCTCGTTACGACTGAATGGCCGTTCGCCGAGCCATGATGCGACTTTGCTGTCCTCATGGGTGGCTTATTGTGTGACAAATGATCTTATACGGTCGGATAATTACTCCGTAGACCACCTCTCCTTATGAGTGGCTATCCAGATTGTGAATAATGTTCTCTTTTGCCTTTCCTGGTAAAACCTCGTGCCTGTCTACGTTGGGTGCTATTTATTTTGTGGATAGTTTGTATCTTCTGAAACTTCATCGCTGCTGCTAATTTTGCGTCCATTTCCCAACCGTCTTGCGTGAAATTCGATTCTGTATGGTTTGCTCGGATAATTTAAAAGTTTTAATAGTGTTTTGGCAGTAAACACAAATAGTTAAATTTAACAATTTCCAGATTTTTTGTGCCTTTTGTATTTGATGAGGTTAGGTTATTTGAATATGGTAAAATACACGATGGCTATCTACCTGAAGGAAATAATGCCTTCGTGAAGAACTTTCTAAGAGCAACTTACTCGTATTTCCGTTATACAGTAGGAAAACCACGGAAATCAGCCATGTAATTAGCCTATCACTTGGGTCCGAACGCTGCTCCAACTGCCAATACTCAGCGGTCTCACCCGGCCACTGGAGGGGGGGTTGCATTTGATTTAAAGAATTTTGGGCAACCATGTTTTTTGCGTTTCACTTAATTTTTTCTAACCGTAAAACACTTTTTTTTTGAAATAGATTAAAGTTTTGAACTAAAATATTTGAAGTAGTGTAGCTACAGAGCAGAGAGGGGTTCCGCCCCGAGCGAAATCTTTTGGGGGGAGGCGGCATTTTATTATAGGGATTAGCTATATAAATATTCGGAACAGAAGGACTAATTGGGATTTATAGGATTAGAATAAAGTTTACTTCGGTCATCTGTCTAAGGGAGGGAATGTCTTCGTGGAGGGCTGAAATTTTTAACGAAGGTCTTAAAAATGTGAACTGGCTCGTATTCACGTCATGCAGGCGTGAATACAACATTATATATCTTACGCTACACTTGATCAGGCAGGTCTCTGTTTAGTATTTGACCCCCAGATCGAACTAACATATTTCAACCATTTTATCCACTCGATCATTGGAAATCGCGAGATGGCGAATTTTGATACGAAGTTGAATGAAAAGAGAATTGCTTTTACACTGGAGAGACTGTTAGAAGAAATTACAGAGATCTTCTTGCTATGCCTTTATTACTCCAGCGAAATTTAAATAGAAAATGATGTTGCGAATTTCGTATATATGTAAATAACTTTAGTGAAATGATATGTGAAATTGTAATTTTTTTCATAATATAATATGAAATGCTTGAAAGAGACGAAGTTCTGCCGGAAAAATAGGATTACAGAGGCAAGTCTATTTAACATTGAGGTAAATGGCTATCTCGCTAAATTAGCGAGATATCGCCAAGCTGGCGGTCGTTATGGTGACTAATTTTCGTCACCAAATTTGACGAGAAATCGCCAAAAGTCGCCAAACATTTTGGTTCGGTATCTATATTGCTTCAACTGGTCCTGTAATTAAATAACTGTAATTGATCTCTGTAATGTAACTGTAACCGTATCCGGTCTTTATATGTAACTTTAACCATATATGCCTTATAGTAATTTCGAGAAATGGAAGGTAATGAATATTTGTAGGCGACCTGATAAAAAACTATATAAGCCCATCATCAGATTTCAGTTCAGAATCGACTACGATTCTTTTTTTTTTTTGCGATATCTCTGTGTGAGCTTCGCTATTTAGAAGCGCCTTGCATTGCGTTGTGTTTAACCTTCTTAGTAGTTTGAGGTGTAACTACTGATTTTGCTGTGTGATACTGAGAAGAGTTATACGAATACTTTTATGGAAAGTTTCAGAACTGTAATGACTTCCTCTTGGTAAAATAAATTTGATCAAGCTGTAAGATTCTCTACAGTGTACCTTAAGTTACAGTTGAATATGAAGAATTTTAAGAACTAGTAAGCGAATAATCGCTTAAGTTTGTAAGACAGTAATTAAAACATGGAAAGGATTGAAAGACCCTTTATTATTCAAATAAGATTTAACAGAATTCCGTCTTGGAGTTTTACAATAAAGCCGACACTCGAGCTTAAACTTAGGAACTAAGAATTAAAACTTAACTAATCTTAACTAAACAAATATAGGCGGGTTAAGGATAGCAAGATTCTAACGGAGTTGACCCCTTAAAGGTAATTGACTGCGAAGCTATCAAGGGCCTAAAGTACGGCCGAGCGTAATAACAGCTTAAGAGAGAGTAGCCTAAAAATGCGGACGCGTGCTAGACAGAATCTCTGGTTCTCTCTGACTACAATAGAACTTCGCGGTTAAATACCGCTCTTCCACAATATGCATTCAAACATGATTCTAAAACTACATTCTGGCTGGAAGTTGTAAGCTGAAATTAAGAAGCGATAGGAAAGGAACTTTATCTCAAAAATTAACTGTTAGCTAAATAAATATAATCCTTACAAAGCTATCATCGATACTATGTGCATTCAATCTGTTACGCACCCATGCGCACGCAACAATGCGCATGAGAATTAAATTATAATCTTAATGTCATAAATAAGGAAAAGCTCCTCACTGAGAGAGAAATTCTTCAGAATTCTATTTCTGTTATTGTTTGAGAAAACGAAATCGAGAGATGGAAGGTTGACTTTGAATTTTTGCAATATATTTTAAAATAATTCGTGCAAAACAAAATTCCAGATACTCTAGTTCTGGTTAAAAGTATTCTCAGAATTGCGGTAAATATTTTTTATTGTGAGAGGAATTTTTCTATATACAAATCGGTTAAGAAGCGCCTAAGACCTAAAGGTAAATATTGTGTAATTAATAAATATTGTACTGTCTAAGAAGAGCAACTGGATGCAATGAAATAGACTTCTAGAATGTCATAGGCGATTTTGGCTAATAACGAATCTCCCATGACATTCTAGATGTCGTCATGGGCGATTTTGCTAGAAAAATTGCACTTTAAAATTTTAAAATTAAACTTTTATTTCAAAAAGTAACGCAGAGCTTTTATTAATTTTCCGGCATGTCGTTTGACGTTTTATATATTTGATTTTTTAGTGTACGTTGAGAGGGGAGTCAAATGGACCGCCCTGGACGGCAAAAACTCTTAAGTAAGCCGCTGAATACTTGATTTAAGTCACAGATTTAAGTTACAGATTAGATTACTCACAGCAATTATTAGACAACAATCGGCATTTAAGGAGGAATGCTTCGAACTTGATTTGTGCAGTTATTTTGAAATATTGGTAAGATATTACCAAAAAGACTCTAAAACTGAAGCCAAAAATACATACAGCATAACAGTTATTAAACTAGCCTTAATTTTGCTCAAATTCGGTATTATCCTGGACAAAAATTAAGTGTAATATTCAACATTTTTAATATTTCGTAGACGTTTTTCCTTGTATCATATGTAGAACAACATACACAAAACCCATATGCAGACGATTCTCATGCTGATGATCTAAATACTACCAAACTAGTGTTTTAATTAATTCAAATGCAGTAAGACACAACGCTTGCGAATATTTCAATCTTAAGATTGTTGAGAAAATTGAAGGAGAGAGGAATAAAAAGGGGACGTAAACGAAAAATTGCGGTAAGAAATTTAAAATAACTCTTTTAAGATATTTAGATTAGTGTGGGATGTCATCTTTCACGAGCGACAGATGGCGCTGCAGGCTGTTCGACGGAACTGTTTTGTGTGTGTGTGAGTCTGGGGGGGGGGAAACGCAGGTGAGGCCGTCATGTCAACAAAAGATGTAAGAAAGTTTCAGTCATTTTCAGTGCGTTCTCAAACCCCAAGGAAAGACGGAATCTGCAATAGTAACATTTATAAAAAAATTATTTATTTCTAAAGTTAAATATACTATTTATTTTAAATTATAGCTATTAAAACATACTTTTGTTCTTAAAACTGCTGTAAAAACTATTTATGTATTAATTGTGTAATAAAAATTACTGCAAAAATAGTAAATGGCGTGTAAATACTTTTCTTTTACCTTTGGTTTTTCACTTTTCCTGTTCTCATAACGTTAAATTCCATAAGTTATGAAAAAAGGCTTTAAATTATGTACCATACCATATAAACGTTTTATAGCCTTAATTATGCTGTGGATTTTTGCTGTAAGTGTGTTTTTTGTACTTGATACTTTGCTATTTATGTTGCCTATGTGTAAACAAAGAAAGGAGAAACGAGAATATTGGCTTTTTTAGCTTTTAAAAATGGGAATTCTTTTAGAATATTTTAAACTTAATTAAATGACAAAGATTTAAAGTATGAGGCTGCAAGAGTACACACCACTTTTGTTCAAGAAAACAAACGAAACATTTATGCGATTTTTTAAATATATTTATTTGTTTTTTATTTTTAAACGAATAAAAAGTTTTAATGATGAAAATCTTCTTTGAAATATTAGAAATTTAATCTGATTTTTTTTTTCAAGCTAACATTAAATAAATAAATAAAAATAAAAAAAGTTGCTAGCTAAAATAACCCTTTTTTTGGGGGGGGGCTTTTAACATAAGAACACTTTTTCAATAAATATATAATATTAATTAATGCGAATGATAATAATATTAGGTACTTACATACATTAAGAATTTTAAATATCTTAAATATTGGAGTGTTTTCCTTTTCCACTGGATGAGAAGAATAGAAAAATTCCTCATTTTAAATTAAGAAACAGTAAGGTCACTCTGTATAAGCTGCATGTCTTTTCATAAAAGAATGCTTAGGTTCTAAAGCAATCAAATGTTGCAAATGAGAAAAATTTAAATATATTTTTAAGAATGTTCCACTAAATCACAAGTTACTTATATATCAATAAATATTGCGTTATTAATATATAGGTTGCGATTATTAATATATAGGTTAGGTTCCGTATAAGATTTACCCTGAGTTAATAGAGAAAGGCCCCTTAAACCATCTATCCAGTTTGACATCGCCTTTCTGGGGCCCACGGTGCCGGTCTGTAGCCGAAGTGCTACTGCTGTTTGCTGCAACCGACATCGCAAGCTCCTCTACCACCGCTGGCGGTCATGGAGGTAGGAAGTAAGAAGAAGTCGCCTTAAACAAGTTTCTTCGTACCTTGCTCTGAAGCACCGGCGATCCCTACGTGGTGACCAAAACATTGGGTCATTTACCATTGAGTTCTATGGGATTTGACGCGTTCGGGTGTAAATATTTTGTAATTACGTCGCAAATATACATATAAATGTATATATTTTCTTTTTCTACAACACTTCAGAGTCCTAAGTATATGAAAACAACATATTTTTAAACAACATTTCATTCTGAACGGAATTAAATGCTATACTTTTCACAGGACAGTTTTCTCAGAATGGTTTAATTTGAATGAAATATTTTCAAAAGTTTTCGTTAATTACATTAGAAAAAAAAATTAAGGTAATTCGATTTTATTCGGTTAAAGTACAAAAATTAAGATCAAAGTTTATTGTATTATTAATATTAAAATTATGCATTATTTCTTTTCTATTTATAGAGCTTCTTCCTAAAATACTTTTATACCAAAAAGACTCTAAAATTGAAGCCAAAAATACATACAGCATAACAGTTATTAAACTAGCCTTAATTTTGCTCAAATTCGGTATTATCCTGGACAAAAATTAAGTGTAATATTCAACATTTTTAATATTTCGTAGACGTTTTTCCTTGTATCATATGTAGAACAACATACACAAAACCCATATGCAGACGATTCTCATGCTGATGATCTAAATACTACCAAACTAGTGTTTTAATTAATTCAAATGCAGTAAGACACAACGCTTGCGAATATTTCAATCTTAAGATTGTTGAGAAAATTGAAGGAGAGAGGAATAAAAAGGGGACGTAAACGAAAAATTGCGGTAAGAAATTTAAAATAACTCTTTTAAGATATTTAGATTAGTGTGGGATGTCATCTTTGCCAAAAAATCATGTCTTAAATATGACATGATTTTTTGGCTTCTTTTAAATCCAAAAATGTAAGTCAATTTATAATTAATGCTCTATTCGGTTCATTTTAAATTAGAGAATTATTAGGAATTAGCGAAATACTTTAAATAGTACTTGACTTTCTCTGAACATTTCTGAAAGGAAATAAAATAAGTTTTTTTTTTTTTTTTAAGTATTATTTAAAACTTGTAACTGAGTTATTATAAAATGTAAAGGGAATAATTCTTTTAATTATACTTATCAGATTTTTTTTTTTACCCTTCATTTCAACAATACATATTCCAAAACTCTTTATTACGTTCTTAAGTGCGCATCTTATAGCATTTGCTTTACAATGCCTTTTAACAGATTGCTTTACAATACGAACAATTCTTACTTAAATAGTTTTATAACGTATTTGTCAACAGGATTTCAATTTATGTTTACAATTCAATATTAAGGTTATTATATATTTAGATAACATTTATAATCATTATAAATTAGATACATTTAATCATTAGATTTCTTCACAGTACTTTCACAGTTGTTTATAAGTGAATAAATTCTTCATTTCAAATACATTTATAAATAATTTAATAAATATTTAAGTATTTTGTCAAAGGCAGATACATGCTTTTTGCAAGCACATGCATAAATACCCGTACATATTTCCTATTTATCATTTCCGGCATGTGCAAATCTTTAATTTCTGTGCATTCACTATATTTTTCGTGTAAAGTAATTTACACTAATTTAGCATACACCCGAAAGTTTTACATAAAAAATACATATGAATATAATTTGAATGAAAATTATAAGTATTATTTTTAATACCCACTCAAAGGTCAGTTTTTCTTCAAAATTCTTCCACGATGGCATCTCTCTCTTTAGGCAGATAGCCCTTGCATGCGTTACTCTATTTAATAAAAACTTAATCTGACCTATGTGCCTAATTACAAATATTTTAACATACATAATTTTATATTTACATTTAGCCATCAAGTTTCAAACTTTTCAAATCTTCTAGAAAATAAATTTTGGCAGATCTCTTTTAGCAATTTTCTTAAAATCTATATTTTTGTAGTGCAACAGCTTAGAATTTTATAAAACAAATTCATAATCAAAATCGCTGTTGTTAGTTATCGAAAAATAACCAAGATGTGATTTTTGCGTAAATGTCAGTAAACTATACAAATTGCTATTATCCATCACACTATGAATGTTTCTTTCATGTGAGAGTATTCCTTTTTCGATTTCTATGGAACTGTCGTGTGTCGAAATACTATCAGAATTTTGTCAAGCGAGCTTCTGAATGTAAACAAAGAACACCCCGCCTGGTGACCCAAGCTTCAAAGCAGTGCTTCACTTCTAGCGCGGAATGGCCCCTCCTCCCTTTCCTACCTCCATGCTGGCGGTGTCATCAGATGTCTCATTTTATGTTTAGACTTGGACAGGTGGGGCATTTACATCGTTGCCTAGACTATACGTTAAGCATCATATACACACAACTGTTATAACAAGAATGTATTACATTGTTGCTTAAGTAGTGTGTTAGCCTGGTTGGACTAGTGGGGCATGGCATTTAACTGTGTATACTATAATGATTGTATCACACCATTTGTTGCTTGGTGACACGCAAGCCTAGCGCCTTGCATTACATGTGAATATTGTAGGTTCTGCTTCATGTTTTTAATGGCGCTTACTGTTTTCTTGTAGAGTTGCACTTGCAAATATTGTGTATGTGTTTAATTTGCTTTGTTGCGCTGTTACTTAAGCATTTTTTGGCTAATTTGCGCTGCATAGCTGTTTTTTTCTGGTAGTCAGAAAGTCAATAACTTTCGCAATTATATTCCTTACGTGCTTATTTTTGAGTGCACATTTTAGAAAAGGGAAATAAATTCTCTTCTGAACTTAGTTTCTTTGGATGAAGTGACTTTGTTAACGAGCAGAGAAAAAAGATATTGTTGTGGGTGGCCTCTTTCTCCACATGCACTGGAATCTGTTGAAGAGAGATTCCTTGCATAGAAATACGTGGGAAATTGGTCTTGCCCTGTGATAAATTACGTGATTTGTCTAGGGACATGAATTCGAGGGGACTTAACTTTGTAGAAGAGTTTCTGAACTCTTCTCCCTGTAGAGTGCCTACCAGAGCCTGTTGGGTAAGAATAGTACACGTTGGCAGCTTGACGAGTTCGAATCCAGGTGAAAGTGCTAGCTGCACGGGCGTTTCTGTGTGTGACGAGAATACGGAGTTTTACTTAAAATCTTCCACATGAAAAGCCTTCACCCTTTAGCAGATAAACTTCGCTTTCTTTGCCGTATGTAAATTAACCAGCTTATTGATATGTATGATTGTGAGAGTTCGATAGCTTTCTTCTTACAGCTAATTACAACCTTCAGAATTTAATATTAGACTCTAATTGCATAAAATAATATTCGTGCATAGCTTTTATTGGTGATAATTTTGTAATAGTTTTCTAAAATTCTGAAGAATACTCTGAGAGACGTGTATTTTTCATTTCCGCTTCTCCATGTTATATATTTAAAACCTACTGCGAAGTTTCATGCAGTCATCAGCGGGCGGAAGGCGTGAATCTTTTTAATTAACCATCTTGCAGTTGGAGAGGTTACTAGAGAAATAGTTACGAAACTTATTACGAGTTATTTGTCAACTCGTTAAAGTTCCACTTTCCTCAAAAGAGTATGTCGTCCTTAGAGGAAGCGAGAGAGTTGCTATGGAGATATCTCGTTTTATAAACTCTTACGCTCATTGAGTTCTAGTTAAGCCTCATTAGGTTCAAGTCTGCGAAGTCATAATGGCTTCAAGAGTCTTCAAATGGAAAACTAGTCGGTAAATTATTTAAGTTGTAGTGTTATTGTTGTGATAGTAGATAGAGAAGTGGTCATAAGGAAGTAAATCTTTTTTTTTTTTTTTTTTGAAGATATGAAAATGAAATTTGCTTAGGAATTACGGAATATTCTCCCTATGTAGATATTGCTTTGTTTCTTGTGGTCGTAATATTTAAAGCTTCCATTTGCACAAATCTCTAAAACGTACTGTTGTGTCGTTTACACTAAAACGACAGTATTTTAATGTAAACAATTATGAGTTTATTAGGAATGACTATGACTTGATTTATAACCTATGACTTGCTTTGCGAATGATTCATTTCTGCCAGAAGTACACACAATGCCGAGTAGTATCTTTACATGACCTTTCTGGATATAGATGTTACCTGAAAATTTTAGTGCCCCATGTACGGACAGCTTTGTTCCATGTTCGTTCTTCTAAACTAGGGTATAATGTTTCTAACTGCTTTAAATATGCTTAACTTCAGAGAAACCTAGTTGAACTATGTAGCGACTTTTCGCTGAGTCCAAGTTTGTAAACGACATAGTCCAGAGAAGGGTTAAATTCACCCTTTATTATCTCGAACTAAAGCTTCAATTGGCCTCTTTCTCGGGCTTACAGGAAAGCCTCCACTTGGGCTTCAAATCAAGGTAAGAAATAAGAAACTGATCTAATGCTAAACTAAACTGAACGTAGCCGAAGCTGTACAGAATTATCGAACGTAGTTGACCTATATAATTAAGTTAACCGACGAATATCAGCAGGTACGTTCATTACCGTGGCAAAGTCGGGGAGGCAAAGTGGGCATCAATGGCCACTTTTGTCTCCCCGACCAGCCAAACAAGTCGACAGGACAGGAAGAGAAGAAGTGGGTGTGATACCAGGATTTCACTGAATGATCTCACAGACATAACTGTGCAGATTTCCAGTTTTGAAGAAGCACATCAGTAGTAACCGGGGGTAACCGTGCGGTCAAAGGATGCCGCCATGACGTAATATAACAATAGATGACGTAAGAGAGCAATAGATGTCGCAATGGGGGCGTTCCTTTGATGTGCCGCCTCCGCCATCTTGGATCACGTGACAACCGGAAGTGACGTCACAGAAAAGCGTGGCCTCCGCCGTCTTGGATTTCTCCGGAAGTGACGACACCAGCGCCATCTTGTATCACGTGTTGGAATGACATCATTAAACTTTCGGTTTGATTCTGTGGCAACGATTTTATGTTTTCAAAGTTTTTATTTTGTGTGGCAACAACACTATTTTTATGTTTATGGCAACGAGCTCTTAACCACGTGTTTGGCAGGACACCACTTTTAATTTATTGTTTTTAATTTAATACGTGATTAATTATTTAATACGTCATTACTTTTAATTAGTTACTCATTTTTATACGATACATTTTAATTGATTCCATTATATTTTAACCCATTTTTAATGAATTTAGTATCATTTTCCCTGTATTTTAAAAATAACTCCACGGCTGGGATTCGAACTCGCTATCTCTGGGATGGGAGTCTAGCGCTTTACCGCTCGGCTACCCTGTCCTCTTATCAGACTTGTTATTTGAAACTCTCTTTGTCCCTTTGAGTTTTTGCACCATTGATGACATAAAGCTGAAAGTCTGCGCATGCGCTTTGACATGAAAACCGCGTCACACATTTGTTTTTACACGACGGCTAGGATTTCTTTTGGCTTCTTAATCATTACTTTATTCATTGCTGTTTTAAATGTAAGATTTTCCCACGGTTTAATTTTTTTATTATTAAGATATTTTTAATTGTTTTCAATTTTCATCTCATTCTTACTTTTTTTAAGTTATTAGTTAATTTATTAATTTTTATTTTATTTTTTTCCCTTTCCCAAACATAAATTTTATTTTTAACTTCAACAAAAGTGAATTTAAATTTTCTTTTTACTTTTTATCTTGCAAAGTTTATTTTTTTTTATATATTTAATTTTCTTTTTGGTTTTACAAAAGTAATATTTATTTTTACGAATTGAATTTTTCCTTTTCACTTTTTTATTTTGCAAAAGATTTTTTTTTTTTTTTCAAAAATTTTTCCCTTTTTGTATTTTTACTTTATTTTAATTTTTTGTTTAACTTTCTTTTTGGTTTTACAAAAGTAATATTTTTATTTACGAATTGAATTTTTCTTTTTCACTTTTTTATTTTGCAAAAGTTTTTTTTTCCCAAAATTTATTCCTTTTCGTATTTTTACTTTACTTTATTTTAATTTTTTGTTTAAATTTTTTTTTTGGTTTTACAAAAGAAATATTTATTTTTCCAAATTTAATTTTCCTTTCCGCTTTTTATTTAAAAAAAAGTTGTTACTACATTTTTAACTTAATTTTTTTTACAAAAGTAATATTTAGTTTCATAATTTTAATTTTTTTGAGTTTTTTGTTTACACAAATGTTTTTTTGTTACATTTTTATTTTACCCTTAACTTTTTCCTTTGTTTTAAATACAATACGATGTTACATTTCCATTTCTCCAAAAGTAAACTTACCTACATTTCTGTGTCTTTGAAATTTTAAGCTGGAATTTACATGCATATAACTTCACTAGATAATATTTTCTGTAACATTAAGCCAATATACACAATGATCTTTCTATATAGTTTAACTGGAATACTACATTTCTTACTTTTTTTACTACTAAGTTGGAGATACTCAGAACTTTTCCTTCTAATGCATTGTACTAACTATTAATGCCTGTATTAACTTTTTTGGCCAACTATACAAAACTTTGTTGATTCCCTTTTACACGTCTTACTTTTATTCAAAGGATGTCTGACAAATGTAATTTTTACACTTTCCATTTACACATTTACCCTTATATTTAACTTATAAAACATATTCATGCTGTATTTCTGATTCCTTTTTCCCACAATAAATACAGACTTACACATGTTTCTTTATTGTAAGACTTACTAACTTTAAAACAAATCTTACAAGGAGCAATAAATTTTCATGGTATGAAGCCCACTCAAACCAATGCATGGAGCATTTCTACCCAGTTAAGTTTAGATACATACCAATAGTACTCCATTTTTTCTTATTTTACTCTACAGATATTTATACATATATATTCAGAACACTCCCTTTCATTCAGTAAGATTCATTTATACTACTAACACAAATTTTGCTAACTCTTTGAAATATTTTACGAAAATATCTTGTATTTTCTTGCACACATCCTACTTAAATCACCAAACATACACTGAACCTTGATTTTTCCTTCATGTGAAAACGTCACTCGGATTTTTAATATGATTCCACCATTTACCTCAGAACTTTATAAACACTACTCTATTTGAACTTATCACAGCCTAACTCTCTTAACAAGGTACAGAAGATTGAATTATATTTTAACTACAGAGAAGAATATCCACATTGTAATGAATTATTTTAAATTTGAATTATAATCACATTTTGTGAAGGAGAACTTAAAGTCTATAATACACATAGAATTAATATTCAGCCATGGAAATGAAACTTTATCGCCTTTTTCCCAATTTGGAATATAAAAATTTTTAACTTGGAATATTTTTAACATATTCATTGTAACTTAACTGAAAAATACTCATATTTCCCATTGTCAATAATTTATTTAGCACTGAACTCTTCCAGCCTTTTGAGAACGAAATTTAATTTATCATACCTGACAAATGACTCCTACATAGTTATGATACATTACACGAAATACTGAGTAGAGTTCCAAATAATGATCTAACATAGTAATTAACATAAAAGACCTAACACAAATAATTTTAAGATAGAAATTTCAAAATGACATTGCTTGCTAATGAACTTTTACAGCTTTTTTTTTTGGCTGACATTTAACTTCTCATAGATAATAAATAAAATTACACACAAATAATTATACAAAATAGGTAATAATGACAGAAAGTCCATATAATGATCTACTATAGTCACCAACTTTAAAAATTTTAACGCATTTCTAATATAAGAAAAACCACACTTTTTTGAAAAGCATTATTTTAATTAAACATTGGAGCCACGCAGTCCTGCGCACATGCATAGCATCTTTATTTATCATGAGCATGACACATAATAAGTAAATAAAATTTTCACAAAGTACGAAACACATTTCTCTTTTAACTGAACTGTACTCTTAAGAAAAATGCAGTATGGAATGCTTAGAACACTCAGGGCCACAGTTCCTCATTTCCCCACGCATTAACCAAAATATACATGTACTTTAAAATCAGTTAAACAAATTCAAATGTTAGTATTCAAAGAGGAATACTTCACAAATTAGATGAAAGAAAGGTACACAATGAACTTGAGTGAAAAATACACAAAAGCATGTAAGCACCGAGAAAAAGATGTATTCGTGGAGAACTTTTTTAAGATAAACTTGCTCTATTTTTGCACATGGGTTACATTTTGCATTTCAGATTAAGGAAACATTCAAGATAATTCCTGTATAACTAGAGATTTTATTCACACTTGTTAGTACTGTAATTTATTAGAACAGTCACAGATATATAGGACAAGTATGCCATTTCCAAGGAAAACAATTTTCCAAGACAGACGTTAATAGTGAAATATAAAATGGAATAAGAAAATGCCATATTTCCAACAAAATTAGTATCTGAGTATGCAAAAACATGAACAAGAAAAGAATATTTTTTCTGAAAATGTTCCGAATGGTTTAAGTCAGGACTAGTTTCATGAACAGAGCATGAAAAATAATGATGAATTTTTAATTTTATTTTGTCTGTAGTACATTTACTTATGCTAAAATCTTCCATTTTGGTTGACTGTACTTTACATTCAGACCCAAGTTGATAAATCAGAGTGATTTTGTGTTTTAAAGCTTCAAATTCAGAAATACTACAACTCAAAAGCAAAAAGATTAAAACGACAAGAGAATATACTGCAAGCAAGCGAACGTGATAAATGACTTTTTGGGTTGAATTTCATGAATTCATAGATGGGGTGCAAAATTTTAATGCACTGTATATGAACTATTTTTCAAATGTATTACGATCACCAACTTTACATAGACTTTAAGTAAACAATTCATGTTAATTTACCATTTTATCTATGTATTTACTAAATTTTTGCATTTTGTTTATAAATATAATAACAAAAGGACATAAGAGAACATTTGTTTCTTGAAAATGTCCATAATTTTACCCAACTGTTATTTCTTTCATAGCTTTGAAGTAACCTATTAAACACATAGTTATCTTGTATTGACCAGACAGCCGTTGGTCTTGCCAATGTCTGAGGGAAGTCACAAAGCTAGAGAATTTAAGTAATATTTTACCAGTACGGAGAACTTCTTACGGCGTTTTCGATGAAAATTGACCGAATTTAGTAGTTCATTACTAACCTAGGAGCCTTTAACTATTTTTTTATTCGAAAAAAAACACACCAGAAATTATCATCAAGATTTTCCATACAGATATATTGTACTACTTTTCATGCCATTACATTTCAAATGAAATTTGATTCATTGTCAGATAGTTAAATGTTTGTTATTTTTTCGCATACGAATGCATTTTCATGTCTCACATACGCTCATTACATATGATTTAACAAAATTACGAACAAGTTAGAAGTTAAATGAATATTTCCTGAAATACTGTACATTTCATTCCGGAAAGTTTACATGAGTACCTTCATTTCGAAACCCCTAATGTTTCTTTTCCTGAATTCAAAGTAAATTTTGAGTGTAGAATTTTCAGTTTTGACAGAAGTTATTTGTGGGTGGCTGTGATGTGTTCGTGTTTTCATAAACCGTTTTTGTGAAACACCCTATTGGTAACCTTTAGAACA
The DNA here is from genome assembly GCF_044657685.1 of Stegodyphus dumicola. Taxonomy (NCBI): domain Eukaryota; kingdom Metazoa; phylum Arthropoda; class Arachnida; order Araneae; family Eresidae; genus Stegodyphus; species Stegodyphus dumicola. The sequence continues at coordinate 139,539,795 of NC_140776.1, forward strand.
GTTTGAATATTACCATTTTTTACCTTACTGCCACTGCAAATCATTGAATTTTCAAATATTTTCCTTTTTTATCGTTTACAGTGCCTCGTAAAGTCTTGAGAACAAATTTTTACTAAATACTTATATCATTCGATTTAATAATTTTGTTACACGTTTGGAAGATTTAACTTCACTATCATGCTAAACCAGAAGTTAAGAAAAGAAATGTAATTGTTATCTTAGTATTCTATGGGGATAGATTAATTTTCTCTGACATTGACGTATTCGTAAGTAGATAATAGAGACTTTTAACCCAGCTCATACAGACTTGGAATATTTTCTCTAAGTCACCACGATGACAGACTTGCATTGTCATAGACGTTTTTCTCGTGAAATATATTTCTTTCTTAAAAGTTTATATACTAATTTCTTTAGAAACATGTCTAAGAAAATACCTCATCTTCATAAGAAACATCAGATTTGATTTAAATTAATAATAAAATAAGAGTCATTAATTTGTAAATATATTTCTCTTTGACTCAAAAGTTTCTTTATCATATTCGAAATGAACAATTAATTGTACATAACTAATATATTGTATTGATGAACCAGAGTTATATTTTACCTTACTGCATTATATTTCAAAGTGAATGTGTTTTATTGCATATTTTAATAAAATCTTAAAAGCTTAAATGAGTGTTTCATTACAAAATTTGTACTTTCTAACTTCATTCTACTGAAACGAAAACATTCATAACTTATTACGAAGAAAAAGTTTTACATATTATACTTTTTGATTAATTTTCATACCACAGTATTATCTTTGAAAATTTGTTTCCTAATCCACTGCTAATATATTACTAATTTTCGCTCTTTCAATACACTTCGTACGTGATAAAAAAACTCAGTTTAGAAACTTTTTTCCTTAACGCCTTGTATTGCATTGCTGAACCGGGGCCATGCTTTCATTTTTATTACATATCATGCGAATATTTTAAAAAAGCATATTTTTTCTTCTGTTAGCACAATTTTAACCAGCATTTTACTATTACAGAGACTTCTTTAGTAAAATTTCAAGGGTTAAATTGATCGTTTCATTATTAATTTTGAAGATTCTGGATATATCCTATTTAAAAGTTCATAACCGATTAGCAAAATAATTTATATATGTACTTTGTTGTCCTCTTGGTTAATTTTTAAAGCGTTTTTCAACTATAACACTTAATTTCTAGCGAAGTATCGAAATGATTATTTACTTTCCACTTTTTCCAAAGAATTTCGTAGACACATATGTTCAGTACAGAATATTTTCCTAACTTAAAAATATTATTACCAAAATAGAAAAATATGCAAAATTCTCCTAAAAATTTATATATTTGTTTTTTAAAAACATGTACACGAATATCCACATTTAATTACTTAATGTGTACTTTCCTATATCAGAACTAAAATTTCGAACGAAAATTTTTTAAATAATGTCATATTCCATAAAATTTATGTCTTTGTGATGTCATCGTTTTTTCGCAAACGTTTTGAGAGTAGACGTTTAGACATTTCGAAACTGTTTTCTCTTTGCTATTGGAAACTATTTTATCTTTGCTGTTGGTATATGCCAATGAATTCTGGATACTTTTTTCTCTTGGTTTATCTACAGCTTATGAGTTATTTAAATACATAAAAATATATTTGTAGATCTTTTATGTTGACACTTGTGATAGATTTTTTTTTGACCTTTTTGGAAAATGTATTTTATTCACGTGAATGAAACTGATGTTTTCTTAAAATTTTATTATTCAGAGTGTTAGTCAATTACGATAGAATGCCGGATTTGTTCTCTTTATTCAACATTCATATGAACTTCGGTATTCCAAATCCCTCACGCAAAATGTAATTTTTCTATCAGTAATAGGAAGACGAATGGAATAAATGCAGGTTATGCAGACATAAGATAAAAAATCTGGAAGTAAAAGACATTCTCCAGATCTAAACAATTCAGTAGAATGTGCAAATATTCATCCTATTCGAAGCTTATATTTTCAATTACATAGAATATAAAATGTAAATTTAATAAAAAGAGATATAATGAAGATCAAGTATTCTGCAAAATCTGGATGGTAATTATACAAATGATATAAGTATTTAGTAAAAATTTGTTCTCAAGACTTTACGAGGCACTGTAAACGATAAAAAAGGAAAATAGTTGAAAATTCAATGATTTGCAGTGGCAGTAAGGTAAAAAATGGTAATATTCAAACTGTTCTAAAGGTTACCAATAGGGTGTTTCACAAAAACGGTTTATGAAAACACGAACACATCACAGCCACCCACAAATAACTTCTGTCAAAACTGAAAATTCTACACTCAAAATTTACTTTGAATTCAGGAAAAGAAACATTAGGGGTTTCGAAATGAAGGTACTCATGTAAACTTTCCGGAATGAAATGTACAGTATTTCAGGAAATATTCATTTAACTTCTAACTTGTTCGTAATTTTGTTAAATCATATGTAATGAGCGTATGTGAGACATGAAAATGCATTCGTATGCGAAAAAATAACAAACATTTAACTATCTGACAATGAATCAAATTTCATTTGAAATGTAATGGCATGAAAAGTAGTACAATATATCTGTATGGAAAATCTTGATGATAATTTCTGGTGTGTTTTTTTTCGAATAAAAAAATAGTTAAAGGCTCCTAGGTTAGTAATGAACTACTAAATTCGGCCAATTTTCATCGAAAACGCCGTAAGAAGTTCTCCGTACTGGTAAAATATTACTTAAATTCTCTAGCTTTGTGACTTCCCTCAGACATTGGCAAGACCAACGGCTGTCTGGTCAATACAAGATAACTATGTGTTTAATAGGTTACTTCAAAGCTATGAAAGAAATAACAGTTGGGTAAAATTATGGACATTTTCAAGAAACAAATGTTCTCTTATGTCCTTTTGTTATTATATTTATAAACAAAATGCAAAAATTTAGTAAATACATAGATAAAATGGTAAATTAACATGAATTGTTTACTTAAAGTCTATGTAAAGTTGGTGATCGTAATACATTTGAAAAATAGTTCATATACAGTGCATTAAAATTTTGCACCCCATCTATGAATTCATGAAATTCAACCCAAAAAGTCATTTATCACGTTCGCTTGCTTGCAGTATATTCTCTTGTCGTTTTAATCTTTTTGCTTTTGAGTTGTAGTATTTCTGAATTTGAAGCTTTAAAACACAAAATCACTCTGATTTATCAACTTGGGTCTGAATGTAAAGTACAGTCAACCAAAATGGAAGATTTTAGCATAAGTAAATGTACTACAGACAAAATAAAATTAAAAATTCATCATTATTTTTCATGCTCTGTTCATGAAACTAGTCCTGACTTAAACCATTCGGAACATTTTCAGAAAAAATATTCTTTTCTTGTTCATGTTTTTGCATACTCAGATACTAATTTTGTTGGAAATATGGCATTTTCTTATTCCATTTTATATTTCACTATTAACGTCTGTCTTGGAAAATTGTTTTCCTTGGAAATGGCATACTTGTCCTATATATCTGTGACTGTTCTAATAAATTACAGTACTAACAAGTGTGAATAAAATCTCTAGTTATACAGGAATTATCTTGAATGTTTCCTTAATCTGAAATGCAAAATGTAACCCATGTGCAAAAATAGAGCAAGTTTATCTTAAAAAAGTTCTCCACGAATACATCTTTTTCTCGGTGCTTACATGCTTTTGTGTATTTTTCACTCAAGTTCATTGTGTACCTTTCTTTCATCTAATTTGTGAAGTATTCCTCTTTGAATACTAACATTTGAATTTGTTTAACTGATTTTAAAGTACATGTATATTTTGGTTAATGCGTGGGGAAATGAGGAACTGTGGCCCTGAGTGTTCTAAGCATTCCATACTGCATTTTTCTTAAGAGTACAGTTCAGTTAAAAGAGAAATGTGTTTCGTACTTTGTGAAAATTTTATTTACTTATTATGTGTCATGCTCATGATAAATAAAGATGCTATGCATGTGCGCAGGACTGCGTGGCTCCAATGTTTAATTAAAATAATGCTTTTCAAAAAAGTGTGGTTTTTCTTATATTAGAAATGCGTTAAAATTTTTAAAGTTGGTGACTATAGTAGATCATTATATGGACTTTCTGTCATTATTACCTATTTTGTATAATTATTTGTGTGTAATTTTATTTATTATCTATGAGAAGTTAAATGTCAGCCAAAAAAAAAAGCTGTAAAAGTTCATTAGCAAGCAATGTCATTTTGAAATTTCTATCTTAAAATTATTTGTGTTAGGTCTTTTATGTTAATTACTATGTTAGATCATTATTTGGAACTCTACTCAGTATTTCGTGTAATGTATCATAACTATGTAGGAGTCATTTGTCAGGTATGATAAATTAAATTTCGTTCTCAAAAGGCTGGAAGAGTTCAGTGCTAAATAAATTATTGACAATGGGAAATATGAGTATTTTTCAGTTAAGTTACAATGAATATGTTAAAAATATTCCAAGTTAAAAATTTTTATATTCCAAATTGGGAAAAAGGCGATAAAGTTTCATTTCCATGGCTGAATATTAATTCTATGTGTATTATAGACTTTAAGTTCTCCTTCACAAAATGTGATTATAATTCAAATTTAAAATAATTCATTACAATGTGGATATTCTTCTCTGTAGTTAAAATATAATTCAATCTTCTGTACCTTGTTAAGAGAGTTAGGCTGTGATAAGTTCAAATAGAGTAGTGTTTATAAAGTTCTGAGGTAAATGGTGGAATCATATTAAAAATCCGAGTGACGTTTTCACATGAAGGAAAAATCAAGGTTCAGTGTATGTTTGGTGATTTAAGTAGGATGTGTGCAAGAAAATACAAGATATTTTCGTAAAATATTTCAAAGAGTTAGCAAAATTTGTGTTAGTAGTATAAATGAATCTTACTGAATGAAAGGGAGTGTTCTGAATATATATGTATAAATATCTGTAGAGTAAAATAAGAAAAAATGGAGTACTATTGGTATGTATCTAAACTTAACTGGGTAGAAATGCTCCATGCATTGGTTTGAGTGGGCTTCATACCATGAAAATTTATTGCTCCTTGTAAGATTTGTTTTAAAGTTAGTAAGTCTTACAATAAAGAAACATGTGTAAGTCTGTATTTATTGTGGGAAAAAGGAATCAGAAATACAGCATGAATATGTTTTATAAGTTAAATATAAGGGTAAATGTGTAAATGGAAAGTGTAAAAATTACATTTGTCAGACATCCTTTGAATAAAAGTAAGACGTGTAAAAGGGAATCAACAAAGTTTTGTATAGTTGGCCAAAAAAGTTAATACAGGCATTAATAGTTAGTACAATGCATTAGAAGGAAAAGTTCTGAGTATCTCCAACTTAGTAGTAAAAAAAGTAAGAAATGTAGTATTCCAGTTAAACTATATAGAAAGATCATTGTGTATATTGGCTTAATGTTACAGAAAATATTATCTAGTGAAGTTATATGCATGTAAATTCCAGCTTAAAATTTCAAAGACACAGAAATGTAGGTAAGTTTACTTTTGGAGAAATGGAAATGTAACATCGTATTGTATTTAAAACAAAGGAAAAAGTTAAGGGTAAAATAAAAATGTAACAAAAAACATTTGTGTAAACAAAAAACTCAAAAAAATTAAAATTATGAAACTAAATATTACTTTTGTAAAAAAAATTAAGTTAAAAATGTAGTAACAACTTTTTTTTTAAATAAAAAGCGGAAAGGAAAATTAAATTTGGAAAAATAAATATTTCTTTTGTAAAACCAAAAAAAAAATTTAAACAAAAAATTAAAATAAAGTAAAGTAAAAATACGAAAAGGAATAAATTTTGGGAAAAAAAAACTTTTGCAAAATAAAAAAGTGAAAAAGAAAAATTCAATTCGTAAATAAAAATATTACTTTTGTAAAACCAAAAAGAAAGTTAAACAAAAAATTAAAATAAAGTAAAAATACAAAAAGGGAAAAATTTTTGAAAAAAAAAAAAAAAAAAAAAAACTTTTGCAAAATAAAAAAGTGAAAAGGAAAAATTCAATTCGTAAAAATAAATATTACTTTTGTAAAACCAAAAAGAAAATTAAATATATAAAAAAAAATAAACTTTGCAAGATAAAAAGTAAAAAGAAAATTTAAATTCACTTTTGTTGAAGTTAAAAATAAAATTTATGTTTGGGAAAGGGAAAAAAATAAAATAAAAATTAATAAATTAACTAATAACTTAAAAAAAGTAAGAATGAGATGAAAATTGAAAACAATTAAAAATATCTTAATAATAAAAAAATTAAACCGTGGGAAAATCTTACATTTAAAACAGCAATGAATAAAGTAAAGACTAAGAAGCCAAAAGAAATCCTAGCCGTCGTGTAAAAACAAATGTGTGACGCGGTTTTCATGTCAAAGCGCATGCGCAGACTTTCAGCTTTATGTCATCAATGGTGCAAAAACTCAAAGGGACAAAGAGAGTTTCAAATAACAAGCCTGATAAGAGGACAGGGTAGCCGAGCGGTAAAGCGCTAGACTCCCATCCCAGAGATAGCGAGTTCGAATCCCAGCCGTGGAGTTATTTTTAAAATACAGGGAAAATGATACTAAATTCATTAAAAATGGGTTAAAATATAATGGAATCAATTAAAATGTATCGTATAAAAATGAGTAACTAATTAAAAGTAATGACGTATTAAATAATTAATCACGTATTAAATTAAAAACAATAAATTAAAAGTGGTGTCCTGCCAAACACGTGGTTAAGAGCTCGTTGCCATAAACATAAAAATAGTGTTGTTGCCACACAAAATAAAAACTTTGAAAACATAAAATCGTTGCCACAGAATCAAACCGAAAGTTTAATGATGTCATTCCAACACGTGATACAAGATGGCGCTGGTGTCGTCACTTCCGGAGAAATCCAAGACGGCGGAGGCCACGCTTTTCTGTGACGTCACTTCCGGTTGTCACGTGATCCAAGATGGCGGAGGCGGCACATCAAAGGAACGCCCCCATTGCGACATCTATTGTTCTCTTACGTCATATATTGTTATATTACGTCATGGCGGCATCCTTTGACCGCACGGTTACCCCCGGTTACTACTGACATCCCGGGGTCGGATCAAAGGATCTATGGAACCTCTTCTCTTACTACCAAACCCTCGAGAGGACTTTCAATTCTCCAGCATTTTAAGTATTTCATGCAGTAAAGACACCATGCACAGGAAAAGATCCAGGCCCAGAAGCGCCAAGCGGTAAAGTCGCGGAACAGTGGTAATTCGACCTGGGTTCGTTTACAGGCGAACGGGTAGGCTGCATGGGCGCTTTCTTGATTTTCCGTATGTGTAACATGGATACAAGCCAGGTACTCTTGAAAAGTTCTCTACAAATGCATCCTTTAGGCAGATTTCCTTAGGCAGATAGCCTTCCTGAACTTTGCCGTTATCATACAAAACAAATCAAATCGTACAAGCATCCAAGCCTTCTCCGAGATTCGATGATATAATAACGAATTATTTAAATTATGCGAAGAGGGGAATATTAAATACATTAAAATTAACGGCATGAAATTAGTCGGTTATATTTACCGAAAAGCTTCTTCCTTAACATATAAATTTTTTGACTATAAATCCAACGAAAAAATGAATCGGGGGATGATTTAGGTTTCGATGGTTGAACTGCATCTAGAGAGAGATTATAATTAAAATTACAAACTGGAAAATTCTGGCGAAATAAAGAACGATGTGGGGAAGGGTATTTCTTGCGGCTTATTTACCTTTTCTGACAAAAGAAATTCCCAAAATTTATCATGGCGAGGTCTGTCGTTGTCATAGGTCTTAAGTATCTTATATGAAAGTAAGACTTTGGCCCAGGTTCATCCGAATTTTGAAATAAATCCCCTGGGGACAGGTCCAAATGTCTTCTACCTCTCTTTCTATGTCAACAAATTACTGGAGAAAGAATTCGGATTGCCGTGCATTTTCAGTGCCACCATGACGCAAAGACATTACATACTTACAAGACATCCAAGCCTTTACCAGAATGCGAACCCGCAACCAACAATACGGCAGACAGCATCGCTAACTACTTTACTGGTCAATGCTGTACGAAACGTCGTGTCTGTGACTAGGCTGTTCTGCTAACAGAAGAAGAATCACATAGAAAAGTCAACTTTTACGTGGTTAAGTAATTAATAATTATTTAAGATCATTTATCATTATTTAATATTACATGTTAATAACTGTTAATATTTATTGCCTAAACTGTATATTTTTAAAATTATTATCACATACACGAAAATCATCATCACATACATGAATTACTGTTGCTGCTGCAAGATATTTCAGTTTTATTATTTTATAAAAGTGCCTGACTTACATCGTATTTCCAACCCTTGCCTCTCAGCAAAATTCATTGGCAACTAATAATAAAATACCAACATTTAATCTCAATTAGGTAAATATCCTATCCACCCATTTAATAACTTCGGCATTAATAGTAGCTCAACATTATTACTGATTTATTACCTCCCTAATATAACCTGAAATTAACTGCTTATAGTTCCATCGCAAATGGTATGTTACCTGATTCCTCCTAATAGCGCCGATATTGCCAATAAAGTTCGTGTGCTTCTGTAATATTCCGGCATAATATCGCTTCGCTTGCCGTGTTATTGATATGCCATCTTCCCTAGACTGACAATGACATTAATGATGCATAAAGAATGGGGACCACGTGGTCCAGCCAGAGCTGCTGTGAAGTGCTTCAATATTCATTGCCTTAGAATTCTGTGTCGTAAATCTGCTGGCATTGTCTGAACATTAAAGGCATAATAAGTAAGTAATCTGGAGTAAAGTTGTCTAAAAGTGCATCGGGGCCAAATCGATTAATTAATTATTTGGAACACAGAGTGAATAATATGCGAGTAAATGTAAGGTGGTCCGCAATTAACCTCCGAGGATTAATGTCCAAAATGGATAACCCAAAAAATGCGTAACCTTTCTCCCCCTTTTTTTCAAAAGTAATTATTTATTCCCAATCGTAATATTAACTAAATTTTATGAACATTTTTTTTTACATTTTAAATGTCAAATCTAGCAAATGGCGTAGCTATATTTATTCTCGACTTCATGTGCTCTGTACGAGGAATTTTTCATAATTCTTGTTAGAACTTCAAGTACTGCAGAACATGTTTACAGATTTCTAGAACGGTTTCGATGATTATTTAAAAAAAAAATATTTTGCAACAAAAATTTTTGACATCATATTTTGAAATGAGAAATATCGTCTGCTACTTTTAAATTTACTCTTCTGTCAAAATATTGCATGTGAACAAGTTATGGATTGAAGGATATGCTTCTGCGCTTTCCAAAGAAAAATATTTCTGTTCCGTAATTCAAGAACGTTGATAGGTGCATGGTATTAAAATTTCTAAGTGCAAAATAAGCTGCATTATCAATCGGAGAGGGAAAAACATCAGTCATTACTTCTACGTGGAAAGAAGACTCCACACGAATACCCGAAAAATGTACTTACTGTTTCTGATATTTCTAAAGCTTAAGCGTAGGTAATCCGCTGACCAATTGCAAAGTCTTTAAATACAACTGTAGCAACAATAAATAAAATAATAAGTTAAGATTTACAACTCTTAAAAATTTAATGAGCGATGTACACCAGCTTTTGCCGAGGCATGTCGGCTCAACACAGAACAGTTTGTAGAAACATGTATGAAAGCTATAAGCGCTAGATAACTGGAACTACAAAAAGAAGAAAGAAAAAACAGAATAAGGGAAACTTCTGTTGTATTTAATTCGTAACGCTAATTTTATGCCAGTCTTAGAATATGTTTGCTGCTGTTATTCTTTTATAGCAGGAAAGATTTAATAATAAAAACTGTAATTGTAGGTATAATAATGTAATATAAATAATATATCTAATTTATTTTTGTTATTACTATTATTGTTAACATTATTATTATAATGGCCACACATACAGTGGTATCCATCAAAGAGAAGGAAAAAGGAATTGTAAAGGAAAACTTCTTCGCGTACACGTTACACATGGGAAAAACCACGAAAGCACTTATGTAACCAGCCTGTTCGTTGAGATTCGAACCTTAGGGGAGCTGTGATCCAGTTAAGATCCCTCCAGCGGATACCGTGACACACCAGTGTTCTAAATTTGAGAATCCTGTGTTTCGTATCTTTCTCGGGAAAAGGAGGAATGCTGCTTGCCACTTCCTCCTCCTTACTTTTAACGAAGCTGAAAGGCCTGCAAAGGGTGCGGCTATTAAGGCTCTGGACCAAAGATGCACCTTGAACTTTTCTACTTGTCGAACACTGTTTTGAGGTTTCTGAATATGGTTCCGCAGTTGCCTTTATTTGCAGGAACGTATCAGTTATACGTCATTTGCTTGGAAACTTTTGCTTCTGTGTTCAGCACTTCTTACGAAAGAATAACATGCCCATCATAGACCAGGTGGATAAGACCACTAGGCGCCAGCAACTTGACCTGGATTGGAAGCCTTGCGAACGAACTAGTCGTAAGAGTGTTTTTCTGTTTTTTCGTGCGGGACGTAAACATCAGCCAGTTTCCCTTAGGACATTCTCTATAAAAACATCCCTTTTTCTTAGGTAGTTAGACACTACGTGCTTTGCAATCGCTTAAGAAACAAATAATTATTAAACGGTTGCTAAGCAATAAGTTAATTTAATTTAGAAAAAAACTTCAACAGTTGAAACAGTAAGAACATTGCACAACTTTTGGTCAGAAAATTCCAGTTATTTACACAAACTTATTTAGAAAACGATTTAACGAAAATTTTCGTATTTTCATGAATCATATTCTTATTTTTCGCTTTGCACCTCTTATTTAAGGATGCAGCTTAAACACCCAGTCTTTTATATTTTATTAGCCCAAAGGGGAAATTTGCTTAAAAGGGTTATTAATCTCGTTTTGGCATTTTACGTGGATTCACTATAAACGGCGAATCACTTTTAAAATGTTGGCACCAAATATTAGAGCCCTTTATTATATTTAAATAAATTAAATAATGAAATATCTGCATAAATGTATGTATGTTCCTCACATTGCGGTAAAACAACGGTACCTAGAGCCATCAAGTTTTGAATAACGTACATCTCCACCCGATATGGGCATCTGGAAATCCAGATTTGAAATTTGTTTTAATTTCTATTTCTCATTTTGTAAAGAATTTATGAGTTTTTGAGTAAGAAACTGAACGATTTCAAAGAGAGCAATGGCAACACTGTATGGAAAAAGAAAAAAAAAAAAAAATATCTCTAGCGCGCGAGATTGTGAATCGGAAATATTAAAGATATATACTCTTTTAAATGTGTTGCGATATTGCTGTTGAATTGAATTTTATGGTTTAAGTGCGAATAACAGGGTATTTAATAAATAAAGTTAACACACAAAACGTTAAAAAAGGCTTTCAGATTTTTTAAAAAATTATTTTACTTTTCCATGATCTACTTTTACTATTAATGTAAAGTAATATTATTTTGGGGCTGTCCAGATGAATAAAAACCGAATTCCCGAAAACTTACTATATTTAAATTATTACCTTAGTTCATTTTCAGTGTTGTAAAAAACCTGCTTAAAAAAAGCAAGATGTAATTTGCTTTATAACTTCTTTTTTCTTTTTCTTTATTAAGAAAATTAAATATTATTAAGAAAATTAAATTTATTATTATTACGAAAATTAAATAATCAAGAACCTGTGTATATGTATAAATGTTCCCGAAAACTGTATGTGTGTTCCTCATATTGTAAAAATCTGATGTGTACACCACATGACTTCCTTGTACGGAATATTAAATTATACGCATTTTTTCTTGCATTTCATTTAAACTTATTGGATTGAATTAAATCTACCTCGCCGAAACCGCATAAACCACAATAGAATAAATGCATTATTTAAATTTCACTCTAGTATTTGTTTACCATAGCGACACTACGGCGCTAGATTCACTTAACAGTATTATATTTCGTTCATTTTATAACTCATAATGCACAAAATTTATCTCATTTAAAGAATATAATTATCTAATCGTTGCCACATGTTCTATTCAAATACTATAATAAAGCTAGAATGATGTATAAAAGAAATTACGCAAACAAAGCAAAAAAGAAACAGTTTTTCACAGACGATCGAGTATTTCTCATTTAATTAATTCTGTTCTCACTTCGCGAGAAGGCAAAAATAAATAAAAACTTAAAATATCTATATTAAAAATTACGAAGTAAATCTCAAACACTTATTTCCTCGAAAAAATTCCAGAAAGAATTAAGCATGATTTAATTGGCAATAATGAATGAATGCGATATCTTTGTTGTTGCGAAGCTAAGTTTCTCTAGATTGGCAACAAATCCACTAGTCTTCTGTTTCAAATGTAAACATCAATGACCGCCATTAAAAACAGGCTTAGCGGCAATTAAACAACTTTAAAATTGCTGATAATTCTAAAAATATTGCACACAGATTTACTAAAGGCATAAAATCCTTAACCGGAAGATAAAAACAACATAATTCAATCATTTTTAAAGCAAAAAATGTACAATTTACAAACATATAAGAGTAAAGAAACTGAGATCACTGAGGCGCGTAATAGAGTGGATATATATATATAAATATATTTATATACGTTTGGTGCGGCCGATTGCAACCAAAATACGAGGTGCACATCTACATGTTATAGCAGTCCTATATACAAAATTTCAACGTTCTGAGGCTACTCGTTTTTGAGTTATGCGAGATACGTACGTACGTACGCAAATGCGGTCAAAATGGATATTTTCGTTGAAATATGCTGCTTGAAACTTTTCGCATTTTTTCGAAATCTCCTGTCTTTCTGGAATGTTCTCAAATTCTTTTCTTGAAATCCAAGCAAATAATATAACTCTTATTTTTTTTACTATTTATGTAAACAGTCAGGAACCAGTTCTTCCAGTTAAAAAGTTTTTAATGAAAACGAAATTATATATTTACCTTATAATTAATTAAAAATGACGCAACAATATATTTTAATTCTAAATTTCAACTACCAAATTACTCAGTTAATCGGAATTGTTACCTCGCGTTCTAGCGGACAGAATTCATTCGTAAAATTAATATAATGAAATTTAAGATACTAAGCATTTTTTAAATAACGTGTCAGCTAAAATAAATACAAATATTTATTTCATTCTCACGTAAGCTTTGCTGTCAGCTCATGGAATTAAATCTTTACTATTGAATAGAATTAAAACTTATCACAGAAAGATTTTCGATTTTACAGCCTTCAGTGTTTGCTTTTACAATTCTTTCTGGAATATAAAATATTACAAACAGAAAATATCAAAATATTATGAACGTATATGAACTCTTTGAATAAAATTCAAAAGAAAAATATGTTGAGAAACTTCCATTCTGTATATTATTACACATTATCAACGTAGCTACAGAACTATTAGGTTTTATATTCTATATAGAAGATACTGAAAACCAATTAAATGTTTTTAGTCAACCTTGTATAACTTGTTAAAGCTTCTTTTGGGGAGGGATACTCGTATTGTAAGATTATAGATTTCGCAAAATGTTGTTAGAAGTCTAGATAAAATGACTTTCCATTTATTAAATATCTTTAAGCACAGAATAACATACTTTTATGGTGTTGAAGATAATTCTCATTTCTCATTGATTGACAACAACCTCTATTAATTGCGGACGCAGTTGTAACGAAACTGTAAACGATAACACCTCGAAGACATTCCCCCCCCCCCTCGAGGTGCTAAAAATTAAATATCAGAAACAAAAACTGAGTTTTACTCCAGGCATTCATTAACAAGACTTTCCCTTTTTCATAGGAAATAATTCCAGAAACTTAATTCACTTTGACTCTTAAATTCGCTTTGCATTATGAGAATTCTAACGACATTTTTCATGAACGTTTGGTTTTAACAATCTCATTTGCTGCTGCATTTTTTTCGTAAGGATCTCATTTTCTTTCTGATTTTACAAGCTTACGACTTTTTTGATTGGATTTTGTGCTATAATTGTACACATTGGCTCTTCTTTCTCAGCTATTATTATATCCTTTTTTAAGAAAATGCCTGTGAAGGAAAAATACCTGTTATTTTTGTTTAAAATGCTTGTGTAATACCCATGCAATATGTCTCATTCTCCAACGGAATGACTATTTTGGTAGAAAAAGAAAATATTAATTCTCTGCATTGCAGTAATTGCTAGAAATACGTCATAAGTATAAAAGAAACATTTTCGATTTAAAGAGGATGTCTGTGAATAAATGTTTTGTTTTTTTTTATTATGTAAGTCGTACGAAAGTATACTTTTTATGTATATCTCCCCCCCCCCCCTCTTTAAGAAAAAGGGAAGTTTGAATGGCATGGACTTCTTATGTGTTTTCTGAAAAAAAAAAAAAAAAAAAAGAAAGAAAGAAGAAGAAGAAGGTGGTTTTATTTGCCTTCAGAATTTTAAGTAAATCGTAAAAGCAAAATAGTGTTAAAAGGGACAGTAAAATTATATTTCAAGCTATTATATTGAAGATTCGATTCCAAAACAGGAATTTTTTAGGGGGAGAGATTAGGATTTTTTAACTAAAATTCTTTGAAACGTATGGGGAGGGGAAAAATAGAAGTTTCTATAGATCATGTATGACAACGATTTGCAGCATGTACTCTTAATCATAGAATTATACCATGGACTGTGCCCATATTTAAATTTCGAAATTATTTGTCGCTCATTTTATTTTTTTCCGGTTCTGATTTTTCTAAACTCAGTTTACGGTGGTATATGTTGTTTTGAGTGGTATATCCTTTTATTGGCCAAACAATGGGAAAATTTTTAAAGAGTAATTATTATACTTTTTAACCTTAGGTCCTCTGAGGCTGAGCTATTTGGTATTTTTAACCAGCGCGTTTATTTTTTATGCGCCTTGAATTTTGCAAGGTGGAATCTAAAATAGTGTATTAAAAAGTATATTATTTGGATAATTAATAAATAAGAAAAGTCTTCTGAGGTAGTTTTATTTATACCTTTCTATTTTATGATGTAAATTTGCGCTATTTAAGATTAGAAATTTTCAACAATTTCATATGTCAATCATGAACACATCAATGAACATATGAAATCATCAATTTCATATTAATTTTTACTAAAAAACTTGTAAATAAAGATAAAAACTTTACTCGGCTTGTTGCATGTTCAAAACGTGTGAATGATCTTCGATAGCAGAAAAAGGATTGCGACAGTTCGGAGATCAGCTCATTCTCTCACTAAGAAATCGAAATATTGGCTCCGGAACAACGACTCTACACTCGTCCTTAGGGTAGAATAACCAGCAACTTTCGACCTTCAGCGTCACCGAAATAGCTGCAAGGTCATGGATACAAGAGTTACCATCATTACTACAAGATGGCGCCATTAGACCGTCGTATATATTTGTGAGCAGAAGCTGAGTACTGTACATTAATGACCTGATACAAGAAGAACATGCGATTCATCATATCTGGAGACTATGGCTCTGTGCCACATGCAATGTCGTTCATTGCCACATGCAATGCCATTGCTTGCAACGCCACATGAAACGCCATGCATGTGGCACAGACCATCCTAAGAGACCCAACGATGTAGCCAATGGTACAACTTAGCACAATCCTCCCATGAAGTGAGTCTCCAGTAAGTAAAAGCAATGGTCAGTCATAGCAGAACTCGTGACCGATTCCGGGCTTAACATGCGACCAATTACGAGCTACCAATTGTGCTCTTTAGTATGGGAGACTATGGCGATTCGGCAATCAGCCGGAGTTTACTCTGAGAAAAGAGATCGACGTATCGCTTATGAAGCATAAGCACACTTATGGTCTTAAGTTTCAGTACTCGGTGTATATGTTTGGGGCATCTTTTCTGCCTTTGGAAACATCAAGGAAATTGTTTTTATGCTAGTTGACGGATTGGTACACTTTGCAGTAACTATACGGGCCTACAAGGCATATATTGAGATCATTTAAAGACTACGTATCACTTCAAAATGTGTATTTACATTTTTAGGCATATATTACAATATCCTTACAGGTATATATTTAAAGTTGCTGTACAGAATGGGTATAACAGTACTACGTTTACTACAATTACAAAACAATTAAAAAAATTACAAAAATTGCTGGTCTTCAAAATGGAAAAGAGCTATGAAGTGCAATGGAGTGGCTAGCTATCTTTAATAGATTTGGAGATGTGGATAGATGTGGAGTTATTACCGCGACTGCGTAACAGTCATATGGGCTGTTGTGCAGTAGCTCATGATATGTTCATGTTTTTTCAATGCTAATCTGTTATCTAAAACGCTAACTGTCCATACCTGCCAGGGCTCATGAGAAGACTTGCGTAAATGAAAGCTCGCGGTATTTCTACATTTCAAATGCCCAAAGTGGTCTGAATCATCTTCATCACCGCACTCACAGTTGTTAGAATTACTGAGTTTAAAGCAATGCTAGTACGATGGAAAGGGCCCATGTCCAGTGAGGAACTGTGTGAGATAAGAGGAGTTACTCTTTATTTCTGCAGTGACTTTTGTGAAGTGCCGATACAGCCTTCTTCCCGTGTTTGCTAAATCCGAGCGTGCTTGCCATTTAGACATTAGTTGTTTCCACGTCATTCTTTTCAGAAAAGAAACGGGAAGTGCGGTAGCTGAAGTACTGTCAACGAGAAAGGAAATTTCTCCTAGTTAAATAGCTCGTTTGTTTATTCGAACATAGAAGAACTCATGAGGGCTGTCTGACGTGGGGAAAGATATATTTATAAAGAACTTTCCAAGGAAAATTGATACGTATTTACGTTACACATGGGGGAAAAGTGCGAAAACGCGATGCAACCAGCCCTTTCATTGGGATTTGAAACCAGGTTGAACTACCAATATTCAAGTGTTTTGACCACTAAGTTTATTTCTGGGTAGCCTCAGACAGCCAACTTTTGAGGGCTTTACCATAACTGATTTATTAAAAAAAAAGTTACTTAACGTTGTAAGGTCCCTCATTTGAAATTCTAAGTTAATGTTGGAAGTGAGGAACCTAGGAACTGATAAGCGAATAACCGCTAGAGTTCAAAGACAGAAAACAACAAGAGAGAGGGGTAAATAACCCTTTGTTATTTCTATAAGATTTAACAAAACTCCGCCTGGGAGTGAACAAATAAAGTCCGCACTTTGGACTTGAACTTAAAAAAATAAGAATTAAACTAAAGCTAAGATTAACTAACTAAGTATAGCCAAAGCTATCAAGGTTCAATGAGAGTTGGCCCCTTTACTTATTTTACTACGAAGCTTAGCAAGGGCCTGAGTACGGCCGAGCGTTATAACAGCTTTGAGAGAGAGCGGCAAAAAAGGCAGACGCGCGTAGTTCAGAAACTCTGATTCTCTCTCTGTCTCAGTAAGTAACTTCGTCGTTTAAATACCGCTCCTTCTCATTCAATATTCAGCAAATTCCAAAACTACGTTCTGGCCAGAAGTAGTAAGTTGAAGTTAAGAATTTGACAGGAAACGAACTTTAACTTAAAATTTAACTGTTAATAAAATTAACATAATCCTTACAACGTTTAAAATAATAGCTTTAAAAATGTGTATTATAGTGGAGTATTTGTCATGAAGTAAATTTTGTACCGTATCCTTATGATTGTATAGTCCATTAATTTAAAATAGTCATTTCAAGGTCTTTTCAATCTTCCTTCATTTACCATCGTTATGCATGTCGTTATCATCGCTCAGCACCTATTTTCTCCACCTCATTTGAGACTGTAGTTCAAGTCAGCCTTCATTAGAGTGCTTTTCACGAAGCCAAACGCACTAACCTCAAATAGAGTGAGGTGAAAAAACAGGGAACTCGACCATCTTTCGCAGTTGTCGTTACCACGGTTACGAGGCAAAGACGGGAGGCAGAAAATGACCTTGAAATGCCTATTCTGAACTGACTGACTATAGCCCTTCATTCCTTTATCACAACTAACTACTCTTTCAGATAAGTTACTTAGTTTAATGGTATTGCATTATCGTGCTACAGAAATAAATGTTCTGATGTATAGTTGGTATACATATGCGCTGTATATTGTAAGCTCGAAATTTAATGTAAAATTTGAAAAGCTAAAGTATATTTGTTTGGGGAGCTCAAAACGTGTTATCATACTTTCAGGAGCTGAATAATGTGTGCAACTAGCTGAAGTTAAAGCGGTGAATCACTGCTCGTTAATGCTAAGTTTTATATCGAGGGCAGAATGAGCATGATATTTTCTTCCAAATACGAGAAAGTGACCCTCAAAAGTACCCTGACAGGCATTCTTTACCATAGACGCGTAGCTGTAGAATGCTTTTTGAATTTTATTTAAAGCCCAAATGTGTTTCAGTTTGATTGTTATTAAGTAGTTCAAGCTTATACCTTTTTGTGTTTTATTTTAAAATGCTTATTATCAAAGAAATATTCTATTGCTATTTTATGTTTATAGAAATAAATGGATATTAGCGTCTGAGGAACAGTTTAATTTATGAAATCGGTTAATAAGAATTCAAATTAACAAAAAGAAAATTTTCTTTACACATTAGAATTTTTTTAACGGGTTTTTGTAATCGAAACGGCTTATATTTGCAGTCAAGGTAATTGCATTATTTCTGCTAAAAGGAAAAAGCTTTTTTTTTTTTTTTTTTTTTTTTTTTTAAAGGGAAGTAATGTTTGCGGAGCACATCAAAGATAAAATGTTTAACCTTTCTTCTTCTTCCCCCCCCCCTGTTTCCAACATGTAAAAAAAAAAAAAAAAAAAAAAAAAAAAAATCGCATCCCTCCGGAAAGACACGAGATTGTCCTAATTAGATTCATTAAAAATAAATGGATTAAAAGCACCTCGGTGAATCTGTAACAGTAAAAGACAAAGGTCTTACATAATGTTGCTTTCAACCCTAAGATTAGTTGCCGCAAACGAAGAATTACGTATTACACGTTTAGCAATTAGATTTAATGCTTAACTGAAAATAATAAATTGTGCGTTGTGCATGCCGGGATATGTATTATGCTTGGAAAAAAAAGAAGATACTTATTTATTTCCTCAAATATTGATCACAGATATATAACTTCCAGCTACAAAATTTTCTAAAGCAAATTAGCATGTTTTATTAAAATAATTTGAACACTTCGAGTAAAACTAATTTATAACTACGAAATTTATCTGTGCATTTTTCTTCTACCTTCAGAATTTGCTGAGATATTCCATAAGGAACTTACTGATTTAGATAATGTTTCACCACATATCGCTTAGAAAAATTGGGTTCTCTCTTCACGCAGATTTATTGGGAACTGCAGAATAAACATTCTTCTTTCTGACGAGTAAGAATACTCGTTATTTTATTTCATGAAATATTGATCGTAGATGTGTAAATCAAAATGCGAAGTTTCTTAATATATAAAACGGAGGATTTTATAAATTTCATTTCAGCATAGATTGTGTATAAAAATGTTAACTACGAGTATCTCCGTGAATGTTATGTACAGGATGTTTCAGCAGATAGGTTACAAACTTTGTAAGGTATTACACTATTCTAACCAGTTATTTTTAGTTGGACTTTCCTTTTCTTCTGATTTCAGTTTTCTGCCGGAATGACGTAGATGTAAACTGTCAACGTGTTTCAGAAGCAGTATTGAAGCTGCGTTTCAAGAGTTCAAAAGTGTAGCACCGGACGTAATTCCGATGTTTATGCTGCGAGTTTAAAATTAGATCTCTAGTTCGATATTCGAGACCTTCTTAGTTATACTGATATTTCTCGACTCGGCTTTGCTGTATATAGCCGATTTAGCTTTAGTTTAAGCTAAGGAACCAGTCATTAGAATTCTTAATTTACTAGCGATTTGTTACATTTTTATTTTCTGTTACGTAGCCACAAGGGATGGTGATTAGTCAGCACAAAGTGCGGGCATCTGTTATGATTTTAGTTAAATAAAAAGGTTATTTAAACCTTTCTTCTGCAGTATTTTTGTTCTTAAGAACATAGCGAGAATTCGCTACTTAGTTTTCAACGTAGGGTTATGGTCATTCTACCAAAGAATACACACAGATCCTATAACTTTCAGGAGAGCTAACGTATGCCTGGACGATGGAAAATCATATAGCAATGCATGGTCGAAAAGGCTTTCCTGGCGCAGTAGCCATAACGCAATATACAAAACAGGGAGATCAGAGCAAGCTGAAGGAACATATTTGTTATACTTAGTACAGAAGAAGTCAAGAAATAAGGATAAAAATAGACAACGATTGTCATCAAACAATCAACGATCGTCTTGTAATTCGAAAGCGCTCTCGTTTGGCAATCGGAAGGTCTGGACTTCGAATCAAAGCGAATGTTTGTTTTCTGGGTCCCAAAAATCGTAAAAGACTCTATAGTAGCACTCGACCTAAAAATGTGGTGGAAGATAATTTGTCACCGCAAGAATTTGGCGATCGGGTTGCTTCCTTCCCATTCGCCTTTTAAGAGAGGGCGAATGTAAGGTATTTTCATCCTTCTTACTGCGGACTTCGTGGTGTAATTTAGAAAAACACGTCTGGCTTCAGGTGGAAGATCTAGAGTTCCAGTCCCAGCGACGGCATTGTATGTTTTCTAAGATAAAAAATACTTTGTTACGTCTAGAATTCTTAATTAGCATTCATTGCTACTAGACCTACATGAAAGTCTGTTAGGATTTATCGCTAAGACTAGAAGATGAATACAACAGATGAAGGGCGTAAAAGACCCTTTTATTGAACTCAAGTATTTACAGACGGCAGAGTCCTTATGCTTAAAAATCTACCATCCATTTGTGGCGATAAATCTAAGATAATGGTAAACTAAACGAAGTTCGAAGATAAGCTAGTAGTTCAAAGACTGCACAAATTAATTTAACCTAACAGGTTGACACGGAAGTCTACAGCGGCATGATATTAAACTTAATATTATATTAAGAAAAACAAAAGTTTATCATTAAGAATGCGAAGCCGAGATTCAGAATTCAAACAACTGGTAGAAACAACAACGTGCGCACTCAAAAGCGAAACACGCTCTGACTAACCATTTCGCAACTTCAATTTAAATAGACTCTTGTTTACCCATTACATCCTGAAGAAAAAATGCGAGAGAAACAAAAAATGATAGAACTGGCTAATAAATTAAAATAACTAGTTAGTTAAAGTAATATATACCTCACAACGTAATGGTATCCACAAATATTCCCGTATTTTGTAGATGCAGTTAATGTAAATTTTTGAGTACTACTGCGTATGGTCATGATAATGCGTCTGTGAAATGTGAAACACATTCAGTATTAAAATAATCACGTTTTGGGAATTCGCGAGGTGCAAAAAAAGACCAGTTATCGAAAGAATTTCTGGATTTTTATTCCGGCTGGGCTCCGTTGTCGGAAAATAGACAATGACACTAAATTATCTGAAGAATTTTAAGCAGATTAGCTTTGAAAATAATGTATTTATAAACTCGTGGAAGAAAGCTTATCTTCCGAAAGTAAATATATTCACAAAAGAATATTATCTGCTAACAAATTAATTGATTATTTTGAGGAATAAATCGACTTCATTAAGGCATTTTAAGTGAGCTTAATTTGGTAAGCTATTTCAGTATCCCAGCATAATTGCCTCTTAAGTAAGATTCTGAGACGCGACGAGATCAGGAGAAGCTAATCTTAAATTCCCCTAAGACGCAATCAACTTTTACGAGACATTTTGAGCATCATTCGGCTTTCCCTCCAGTTGAGCGTGAAACGCGAATTGGAGATCAGCAGATTTTATGCGAAGCTGAACTAAGTCTTCAGATTTTTATTTACGATCAGTTTCAAGAGGCATAAAGGAACGTCAAATATATTTATTCATTCATGAAAGTTTCGAAAGTATTTGCAATTAAATATCGAAAACGTTATTTTATTTCTAACATTTCTATAGAAAGAAAGTTGTTAGGTAGTTTACTGGTCGGTTGATTAACTTTTGTGATTATATATTTTACTCATAGCGGATTTATAAATCGCAGGCTCGTAAATGACGTCCCAGGTTAAAAAGAAGTGTAAAAGAGTCGTAAATATGCTTTTTTTTTTAAAATATGGGGGCCTGTGGTGGAACTTCTCCCCCCCCAAATCTTGTCTACGGTCTCTCCCACAAGTCACAGTGGTCGAGCTGTTATGAGGTATACGACTAATGAAATAGTAATCTGGGGATTCAAAGATTGAGTCGTCCTTTCATTTTTTTATTTAAGGAAGTATTTTACAATATATACAATCTTTAAACTATACTCTAACATGAAAATATTCACATACACAGTTTTATGTGCCAAAATAATATGCCTACGGCATTCAAATTCTATCTGCAGCCTTCCTCGCTGCCCTCAAAAGGCATTCTGAGCAAGTAAGATGGGTTGCCATAACATTTGGCTTCCTTCGAGTGCTACTGTAAATTTCAAATATTCCACAGTGACGGACTGCAATAATTCGTTTAGTTATGGCTCTACTTGGCATTAGTACAAGAATCATAACTTCACGGTCAAGTAATCAAGAGGTTTTAGCAAGCTGCATTGTGTCTGCCACCAAAGCCTCTCGATTTCAGGGAGGCTGACGGACGAATGATCCTGTTGCTCCTGTGATATCATTTCAACAATAACGAATCAGGAGACGTAAAATACAGCCGAAAAATTAAGAGGGCTTGACTTATTCAGTCTGCTGTAAAGAACGCTCCTGAAAGACCTATGATGCTTTCGAATAGAGAGACTCCTCACACTATGAGGACTATAATTCATTTTTAATACTTATTTTAAAGAACTGTGAACAACGACTTAACTGAGTAATACGCATGCGTAAAGAGAAGAGACTTCTGGTCGGACGCCTGTCGGAAAGAGAGAGTTTTGGCAAGCTCCGCCAGCGAGCTGAGGTGTGGAGACTTAATTCGTCCAGTGATGACGAGTGCCATCTTCGTTAACGTCTCTGATTGTGTCACCAGCTCGGATATCTACTAAAGTTTTCTAACTGTATTAATTAAATGTTGTATCTGTGGTATGTGCTGTGAATAAAAAGTGATGCATTACCAATACCAGTGTTAATTACCACTGAAGCAGCCACGACGTCACACTATAAACTGATTTAGACAAGGCAAGAATTCAAAATGCTCTTAAATTTTCCACTGGAGAGACACTTGCGCTAGCTCGATCCTCAAATACTGAAGACAGATCAATAATCGTTTCCACGCCTTCATTGTTGTTAAAAATTGTTAGCTGAACTTCTCATACATTTATAGCAAACATATTTTAGTTCTATATGCAGGATGCAATACGCAGTCTTAACCAACGCAGCCAGCACCAGTTACCACATGGAGTCGCGCCATCAGCGCAATGAACTATCACCGCCTCAGGCCTTTAGAGTTTAGATAAGTGCGGCACCGTACTTAAGAATTTTATTGGTGCATCTTACAGGACATTAATACATACCTTACAGGACATGAATTCTGCACCATTACGAATATCTTATTACTTTTTTTTTAAATGGCCTGGCGCTTTATTTAATAGCCATTAGCTTTGCGCCACTAAAAGAGCCGGAAGTGGTGGCCATTTCATTATGGAAGCACCTCATAGGTGGCCACCTTTGCCTCCTATGAAGGGGCAGACAGTTACAACAAGTCTCCAGGATTCGAACTCTGGTTCATCGCTACGGCAGTTAGTGTCAACTACCACTATACCGGCTAGGCGGCTGTTTTATTATTATTAGATTTTGTTAAATAACTGTAATGGCTGCACCAATGGTTATCAATAGTTTCTAAAAAATAAAGGCAAATAATAAAATTAATGGAAAGATCTGAAAGGTTTCAGATTTTAACGATCCATTAGAGGATTTGTTAAAGTATTTTATGCTCTTGCTGGCTTCGCAATTTATCAATCTGCTCTTGGAGTCACTCGTACGATCACAGCTTTTTGGTCTTTTTAATTTTGTTATTAAACATCTCTTTCTTCGCATTTACGCCACATAAAAGTTTTAATAGTAGCACACTTTTAGAATTCCCGATAGAGCATTAAGGTTTTGATATATTTAAAAATTTTTTCAGTGTCTTATCAGTTTATTAACAAGTTCTTAACATAATGACTTGAAAAAACTTTTTTTTTTTTTTTTTTTTACTTTCTTATTAAACAACACTTTCTTCACACTGTCATCACATAAAATTAAACACGAAAATGACGAAATATTTAAACACATCGTATCTTTACAATTCCCAAGAGAGCGTTAAGTGTTGCTATACATTTTTACTTCCTTGTACGAAGTAAAAAGGAAGTATTGTAATCGCGAAAAGTTTCTGGCAGCATATTTCAACGAAAATATCCATTTTGACCGCTATCGAATGCAATTTAACGATGTTTTCGCGTGACTTCTGTATGTAAGGGCAAAATAAAAGACTCTTTTCCCCCCAAAAATTATAAAGCTGCTTTAAAATGAATTCTGGAGAGAAATTTTCGTGGCGTCTCTCTGTCCGTACGTACGTATCTCGCATAACTCAAAAACGAGTAGCCTTAGAACATTGAAATTTTGTATATAGGACTGCTATAACATGTACTTGCACCTCGTACTTTGGTTGCAGTCGGCCGCACCAAACGTATATAAATATATTTATATAAATATATTTATATATATATATCCACTCTGTTACCCGGCTCAGTGATCTCAGTTTCTTTACTCTTATATGTTTGTAAATTGAGCATGTTTTGCTTTAAAAATGATTGAATTATGTTGTGATTGAATTATGTTGTTCTTATCTTTCTGTTAAGGTTTGTATGCCTTTAGGAAATCTTCAAGCAATATTTGTAGAATTATCAACAATTTAAAAGCTGTTAAAGTGCGGTTAAGCCTAATTTTTAAATAACATGGCGGACATGTTTGTTTACATTTGAAACAGCAGAATAGTAGATTTGTTGCCAATCTAGAGAGACTAAGCTTCGCAACAATAAAGATAACACCTTCATTTATAATTGCGAATTAAATCATGCTTAATCCTTTCTCGAATTTTTTTCGAGGAAATGAGTGTTTAAGATTTACTTCGTAATTTTTAATATAGATATTTTGAATGTTTATGTATTTTTGCCTTGTCGCGAAGTGAGAACTGAATTAATTGAATGAGAAATACTGAATTGTCTGTGGAAAACTGTTTCTTTTTTGTTTGCTTAATTTCTTTTATACATCATTTTAGATTTATTGTAGTATTTGATTAGAACATGTGGTAACGATTAGATAATGATAAATGATATAAATTTTGTGCATTCTGAGTTATAATATGAACGATATATAACGCTGTTAAGTGAACTAGCGCCAGAGTGTCGCTATGGTAAACAAATGTAGTGAATTTTAAAGAGTGAATTTATTCTATTGTGGTTTATGCGCTATCGGCGAAGCAGATTTAATTCAATCCAATAAGTTTAAATGAAATGCAAGAAAAAATGCGTATAATTTAATATTCTGTACAAGGAAGTCATGTGGTATACACATCAGATTTTTTATCTAGTGAAACCGTATAAAAATTGGTGTTCGCTTTACTGTTTTTGAAGTCTTTATATCCAGAACTATACATGCGTAATAAACAGAGTGACCCATAAAAATACTGGTTATAGAATTAAATCGGTTTGTACAATTCTTACTACTAAATGTAGCGGGATCTTAAATACTTGAATTTGGCTTTTATCTGCAGCCATCTAATTGTGCTTTTCTCTAAAGAAATCCTCTTCTGTAGTATTTTTTGCTGAAATTGTTTTCGCATCTGTTCTTCCTACTCTTTTAATACAATATTTAGCAGCTCTGTAGCATAAAAAATAGGAGAATATACTGTACCTCGCTATAAATATTTTTACAGTGTATTCTTCTGTTTGATATATTATTTAAAATCTTTCCGTAGCTATCAGAATTTTGTGATGTCTTTCTGTCAAAAATAGTTCTTCTACTGGTTTCCTTTTATTAGATTGTCGACTCTAGAAAAAGTGGGCACTCTTTTGAAGCTCTCGAGATCTCTATTTTTTGCAGCGTTGTTTATTGCTTTTAATATAAATACATGGGACGCTATATAATTCAAACCGAGAGCTAGCAGTTATTATTATGAACGTATTTTTAAAAAATGTGCTTACTTTTTGTTCTGAAAGTTTAACAATCAAAAACACCAAATGTTCGGAATGTTGTTATGAGATTATTGAAATCTTTTTAATAACTTATGCCTCACATGGCATAAGTCAATGTGTCATAATGTGTCAATTTCATCCTGTTCGTATACAGATTGAAATGGACACATTATTAAAGTAAATCATAGCTTTAACAGCAAATTAAACGGGTATAAATACATCAAAAAGATAAACAGAGTTAAGGTAAATTCTCTTTAGCACGCCAATAATATTACAAATCACTAAAACCATTCTCAAAGTCTAATACATTCAATACATACATACTTTGAACTGAGCTATTTTGTTAACTGAACTGACTGCTCAAATGCAGCTTTATTTGCCCAAGCAATTACAGAAGCTTCGTGGGAAGTCGCTTTTAGGGCTTCTAAAAGAAAAGTGCGTTTTTGAGAAACTTCTAAAATATCATTCATTTGGCGAAAATCACTTAATGTCATCAACTTTGCGACGCAGATGTCGCCAAATCTCATTAGAAAGGTTTCTTCCAGCTTCTGCTTGAGCTATGCTTACAATTCAAATGTGATTTGATGAGAGTTAAAAACATCTACAACATAATATAGGAAGTAAACATTGATAAAGAAAATAAGTAGCCACAAATTAAATTAAACAAAAATTCACAATAAAATTGTGGATTTATTAGATCTATTTCTGAGCAGGAAGAAGGCCGCAATAGCCTTGCTGAGATTCGAATCCGGACTCTGCGACTGGCTAACCCGACGCTCTTCCAGTTAGACCAGGAAGGTTGGCTTGGTTTGGTTTTATTAGATTACGGCAAAGCACTCGAGGGCTATCTGCCTTAAGGGGAGGATGCCTTCGTGGAGGACTTTCTAAGGGAAACTGGCTCGTATTCACGTTACACATGGGAAAGACCACGAAAACGCCCATGCAGCCAGCCCGTTCGCGGAATTCGAACCTCGGACCGAACTACAAGTGTTCAGCGACGTTACCGCTCGGCCGCTGGTGGGCTAGACCAGGAAGGCATGTGGAGAGCAGGGAAAAATACTTACATTGTCTCCCCTTAAAGGTGACTGGAAGAGCACACCCGCTCGTTATATTCAGGCTGTGTTAAATTATCATCCACTATATTTTAGTTCTGACGCCACCTTTAGATTTTATTAGGCTCTCCAAAGCAGGACACACGAAAAATCAACAGTGATCCTCCAAGATTTAAACTCCGATTGCGAGCCGAACGTGCTTCCGATTACATCGCGAAAGCACGCAGTGAGAAAGGTGAACATTCCTTATAAAATTATGACATAAAATGCGTCAAATAACTAAAGAAATAAATGAAAAATATCTGCAACGCTATAAAAGTGCATAAAAACCAGTGTACCGTCAACTAAGCACTAATATTTACATAAATGTATAAAAATAAATTCGTGATTCGTCCTGATTAGGAACGAAATTTTAAAAGATTCTTCCTCTCTCATTTTATTTCTAACTCCAGATGCTGAGCTGTTGTTTTCAAACCAAATTTATTTGATCGAACAATATTCATCCATTACCATCTTTAATATATAAATGGTATGATTAGATAGGTGCTACATTTTAAAGTATTAAAGCGACGAACCAAAAAACAAAGTACAATTTACTAAAACTTGATGCCTGACATTAGATGTCAAGCGTTTGTGAAAGTAAGATACGGTTACACAAGGGTCACTTCTAACACTGTCCCAATTCTCTTGACAAGACAAAAGCTTTTATCTTGTACTGGACAGATGCTGATGCCAAGCAATGGGACATTTTGTTATCTGTGGGCCATTTACAGTCAATACTCGCTTTCTAAGCAGTGGTCGATCTTTCAAATGTCTTTAAGAACTGCCAGTTTGTTTTGTCTTATGTTACTGTAGTAGCTTGCTCTTGTCGTAGTGAAATGATATATTAAATTTAATGATTTATATTTGAAATGCTAAAAAGTATCCAGTTAATGTTACTCGTATACTCAGCGTTACACTTTTAATGCGTAGCAGATGCGTTTTGCTTGTTAACATTCGCCAGAAATTCATTAAGGAACTCAATCGCTGAGAGAACTGTGTAAAAAACTTTCGTATCATTTTTCTTTTTTTGCGATATGTACGGCATACTTATTACATATATTCTTGTCTGTTATTACATGCATCAAAGGAAACGTTTCACAAGTGCCCGATCGGATAATACCGCTGAATACTGGTCGTTCTATCCAGCTGACTGCATGATTGGTTTGCGTGGTTTTCCCCCCAGTATGTAACTTGGATATGATGTAGTTTCCTTTAGAAAGTTCTCCAGGAAAGCATCCCTTACCTTAGACTAATAGCCCTTCTGTGCTTTGCCATATATGAATAACCTAACATAATCTCGAAGAAAATTTCTTCGATAGTTTTATTTTCAATTTGCGATTTTTGTGTACTGGTGAAAAAAAATGTGTTACTGTTTAAGAAAAAAATTTGTTGTAAGCTTCTAGCGCAAGCGATCCGCTGAAATAAATTCACAACTGTCTCTCATGTAATAAAACCTTTTCTTTATTGAATAAGGTCTGCTCTTGGCGGTTATTTATGGCGAAATAATATCATAGAAATTTTTTTCCTACTACCTCACTTTGTCGTTTTGAGTGACTTAATTTTAACGTTTTATTTCCTATTACTTTAATTGAGGGAATGCAATTTTTAAACTAGTAACTACTTAGCTTACAAATTGCATCAGGTGCTAAACTGAAATCTATATAATAAAAGCAGATTTCAGTCTCATCAGTTTTAGATTTTGGTGCTTTTAAACTTTTTTTTTTTTTTTTTTTTTTGTGTGTGTGTGTGTGTGTGTAGCGTCTTAAAACTTTAATCGTTAACTTTTCGACATGCTACACTGCAATCTGAAGTTTTATTCTTCTAAACTTCTGTGAATACATGTGTTCATGAAATTTAGCTACTAAAATGAAACTGCATTTTAAATATAATTTATAATTTGTGATTTATTTACTTTTTTTTTTTACTTCCGTGTACGAAGTAAAGGAAGTATTGTAATCGTGTAAAATTTCGGATATCATAATTTCAACGGATATATTCATTTTGACCTTTTCCGAACCTTTTTGCTTGACATCTGTACGTATGGACAGAATAAAAGACGCTTTTTACTTCCTTGTACGAAGTAAAAAGGAAATATTGTAATCGCGAAAATTTTCAGGCAGCATATTTCAACGAAAATATCCATTTTGACCGCTATCGAATGCAATTTAACGATGTTTTTGCGTGATATCTGTAAGGACAGATTAAAATACTCTTTTCCGTCAAAAAAATTATAAAACTGCTTTAAAATTAATTCTGAAGAGAATTTTTCGTGGCGTCTGTACGAACGTATGTACGTACGTACGTATCTCGCATAACTTAAAAACGAGTAACCTCAGAATGTTGAAATTTTGTATATAGGACTGCTATAACATGTAGATGTGCACCTCGTATTTTGGTTGCAATCGGCCGCACCAAACGTATATAAATATATTTATATATATATCCACTCTGTTACCTGGCTCAATGATCTCAGTTTTTTTACTCTTATAGGTTTGTAAATTGTACATTTTTTGTTTTTATCTTCTGGTTAAGGATTTTATGTCTTTAGTAAATCTGTGTGCAATATTTTTAGAATTATCAGCAATTTTAAAGTTGTTTAATTGCCGCTAAGCCTTTTTTAATGGCGGCCATTAATGTTTACATTTGAAACAGGAGACTAGTGGATTTGTTGCCAATCTAGAGAAACTTAGCTTCGCAACAACAAAGATAACGCATTCATTTATTATTGCCAATTAAATCATGCTTAATTCTTTCTGGAATTTTTTCGAGGAAATAAGCGTTTGAGATTTACTTCGTAATTTTTAATATAGATATTTTGAGTTTTTATGTATTTTTGCCTTCTCGCGAAGTGAGAACTGAATTAATTAAATGAGAAATACTCAATCGTCTGTGAAAAACTGTTTCTTTTTTGTTTTATTTGCTTAATTTCTTTTATACATCTGGTCTTTACACTTAATATGTTTCACAAACTATAATCAATCAACAAATGGACTGTATTCCTACACTTTTATTAAATTACACTTGTCAGCGATGCAAAATAATTGATACAAAATAAGCGAGCCGTTCTACATGGCTGTCACAAACACAATTCTATCAATCAATTATCTTGTTGCCACACATAAAGTTCAAAACTAAAGGAAAAAAAGCAAAAGGAATTTACGCTGTTTGCAACAATAAAATGAAGCAAACGATACTCACATAAACATCCTGGCCTTCGTTGAAATCCCAGGGGATTTCAACAGTTGGAGCATTTTGAAACTTCTTAGTCTGTAATAAAGATAAACATAAGAAAAATAATACAAAATATTATATGCGAAGCAGTTCATAGTTTTTTAGTCTGAATAGGAAGAGGACACAATTTCACGACTGGTCGTTTTATGACACCATGACCAGTTTTAATACTAGCAACTCTGACTCTTTGATCTGAGCCCAGATGAACAGCAATTATTCTCCCTAACCTCCATTTAAGAGGCGGAAGGTTGTCTTCTTTGATGAGGACTAAGTCATTGACTTCTAAATTGTTTTGACTTTTTTGCCATTTAGGTCTTTGTTGAAGCTGAGACAGGTATTCTCGACTCCATCTTTTCCAGAAGTGCTGAAAAATAAACTGTCTCACATGCCATCTGTCAATGTGATTGAAGGAACTATAATTTAGGTCTGGTTCAGGTATGGCAGTTAAAGACGTTCCTATTAGGAAATGACCAGGTGTTAATGCAGTTAAATCATTTGGATCAGCCGATGTTGGACACAATGGCCTAGAGTTGAGACAAGCCTCAACCTGCGCTATTCCGGATAGGTCAGCAGAGTATCACCAACAGTCCTTTTTAGATGTAATTTCATTGACTTTACTGCCGATTCCCATAGTCCACCAAAATGGGGAGATGATGGCGGGTTGAATATCCATTTTATTTCCTCTAAAGACAAAAATTTGTGAATTTCTTGATTTTGCTTACATTGCAAAAAACATTTTCTGATTTCTTTTTCTGCACCTTTAAAGTTAGTACCGCAGTCACTATAAATCTCAAATGGTTTCCCTCTTCTTGCAATAAATCGTTTCAATGCACTTAAAAATGCCTTTGTTGACAAATCTTCTACCACTTCAAGATGTACTGCCTTGATTACAAAACACACAAATAAGCATACGTAATATTTAAATGATTTTTGTCCACGTCCTGCACGATGTTTAATCATGAACGGTCCAGAAAAATCTATTCCAGTTCGATGAAATGGTCGCGATTGTGTTACTCTAGATTCCGGTAGATCAGCCATTATTTGACTTGCAGTTTTAGCTCTAAGTTTGGAACACGTGATACAAGATTTTACTACTTTTCGGATAGCAGATCTAGCAGCTATGATCCAAAATTGCTGTCTAATTAAAGATAGAAGAAGTTCCGGTGCTGCATGCAGATATTTGACATGAAAGTGTCTAATTATGATTTCTGTCAGATTGTGTTTTGAAGGTAATAAGATTGGATGTTTTTCATTTTCTGACAGTTGCGCATTTTTCAGTCTTTCTCCTACACGTAACACTTTGTTGTCATCTAAAATTGGACACAAGCTAAGGAGGTTGCTGTTTGTAGGTAAGTCCTTTCCCAACTCCAAACATTGAATTTCTTTAAAAAAGTGAAATCGCTGTATTATTCGGACAATACAGAAAGTTGCAGCTCGAATTTCATTACTAGATAAAAAAGACGTATTTCTTTCTAGATATGCTACTTTAGAATTCGATATGAATCTTAATATCCAAGCAAATATGCGTTGTAACTTTGGAAATGAAGATATATTTGATATAATAGCAAGTTCCTGTACAGGTTCAGAAACTACAAATGAGACTGTTTTACGTGCATCTGGTAATGCCTCTTCATCTATAAGAATATTTTTAGACAAGGCAATCTCACTGCACTTTAACCAAGAAGGACCATTCCACCACAATTGATGAGATAATAGTTCTGCAGGAAATAATCCACGTGAAGCACAATCAGCTGGATTTTCCTTTCCATCAACATGACTCCAGTTCTCAGGTGGTAAGATGGATTGTATTTCAGAAACTCTATTGGATACGAATACTTGCCATTTTTTAGGATCTGACCTTAGCCATGACAACACGATTTGTGAATCACTCCAAGCTTGCACTAAATCAAAATTTATAACTAATGCAGCTTTTACAGACTGAATTAAGCGTGCCAATAACACTGCTGCACATAATTCCAGTCTTGGAATCGTAATAGATTTTAATGGTGCTACACGAGTTTTAGCTGTTACGAGTTTAACATTAATGTCAGAGTTATTGCAAGTTTTGATATAAATAACTGCTGCATAACCTCTTTCAGACGCATCACAAAATCCGTGAAGTTCACATCGAAAATAATCAGGTAGCAGAATTTTCCTAGGTATATTTATAGAATTCAAAAGTTTAACTTCTCTACATAGATTTCTCCAATTTCGATCAATCTCTTCTGTTACAGGATCATCCCATGATAACTGTAATTTCCACAATTGCTGAAGGATCATTTTAGCGAGAATTACAAACGGAGATATCCACCCCAATGGATCGAATAGTTTTGCTACGAATGACAAAATAATCCTTTTAGTCGGAACACTTTGATACTCTATTACACCGACATTACATTTGAATTCATCATTGTCCGGATGCCATTCCAATCCCAGAACTTTCAATGGTTTGTCTTCTATTACACGATGAATATTGTCACTATCTGTGTTTGTTAAGCCAGAGGTTTTTAACAATGACGGTTCACTTGTCGACCATTTGTGAAGCTCAAAGCCACCACTTTTTAGCAGATGTTGCAATTCGTCTATCAATGCAATACCTTCCGAACTATCTTTTACACCAGTTAACATATCATCAACATAAAAATCTCTTAAAACTATATTCTTTGCCTTTGGAAAGTTCAATCCTTCATCAATCGCTAATTGACTCAAAACTTTGGTTGCAAGATATGGAGCAGCTGCAGTTCCATATGCAACTGTTTTCAAACGGCAAACTTGTATTTGCTTATATGGGCTATCTCTCCATAATATTCTCTGAAAAGCTCTATCTTTTTCATGAACCTTTATCTGTCTGTACATCATTTTAATATCAGCGGTTATTGCAATGTTATGAAGTCTAAATCTTAGTAAAATACAAATTAAGTCATCTTGTATTTTTGGGCCTATCATTAGTGTATCATTTAAAGAAACACCTGTGGTTGTTTTAGCGCTCGCATCGAAAACAACTCTCAATTTTGTTGTTAAGCTAGAGTCCTTCAACACGAAGTGATGTGGGATATAATAGTGTTTATTCTCTAATTCATAATCTGTGTCTGGCACTAATTCTACGTGTTCTAGTGAAAAGTACTCTTTCATAAACTGAATATACTGGTTGTAAATTTCTTTCATAGATAACAGCCTCTTCTCCAAGTATTGAAATCTTCTGTACGCCACTTCACGGGAGTCACCTAGAATATCTCTATTATGTTTGAATGGTAATGCAACTGAATAACGACCTGATGTGTCTCTAAAATGCGAGTTTTTAAAATGTTCTTCACAAAGTTTTTCTTCATTTGTTAAAGGTTGTACATTTGGAAACTTTTCTAACTCCCAGAAAGAATTTACTAACTCATCTGTGTTTGTATTCAAATGATTTACATATACTGGCTCAAAATTTGTAGATTCAAAATTTGTAGTACCCGAAATTATCCATCCCAACCTCGAATTTAGAGCAAATGGTAGATCAGGACCACGTTTGACAATTTCTCCCGTCATTAAATGCAGAAATACATTTACTCCAAATAAAATGTCAACTGGTTGTGACTTGTAAAATATTGGATCAGCTAATTGTAAATCACTGAAGTTATCGAAGATGATTGATGGCAAAGATACATAGGGAATGTTATCTGTCACCTTGTCCAGTACAAACGCTGATGTTGATACACGAATATCACTTTTAAAATGAGAAGTGAATACTAAGCGACTTCCCCATTACTTATAGTATTAAATTCTCCTAGACATGATACAGAAATGGAATTATCTTTCACTCGTAATCCTAATTTCTTCACACAATCCCTTGAAATAAATGATCTCTGAGATCCAGTGTCACATAAACATCTACACTTCACAAATTGTTGCTTAGAATTTTGAACTTTTATTAAAGCAGTACACAATAAAATGTGACTGGTTTGATTACCTTTTGCATTCGAATCATAATGAGAGGCACAAACTGTGGCTGAAACGTCCTTAGGACTCGTTAATTCATCTCTTTTAGGGATAGATTGCGTAGGCGGAGATATACTGTTTAACTGAGTTTTATTCTTTGAATTATTTACAATGTGCAAAATACTGTGATGCTTCTTAAAGCAATGTTGACATGTATTTAAACTCTTGCATTTTTTGAGCAAGTGCATATTAGATAAACAATTAAAACAGTAACGATTAGATTTTACAAAATCTATCCTTTGCTGAACCGATAAATTTAGAAATTTCGAACATTTGGCTAAACTATGATCTTCTTTACAATAACCACAACCCAAAGTAGCAACCAGAACATTATTATTATTTTGAAACACAGATTTAGGTACCTTATTACTTGTTGATTTGCTATTTTGAAGTGTTTTTGCATAGTTTTTTAGGAATTCAATTAAAGTCGTAAGTTTTGGAATTTCATTAGATTTTAACTGACGTTCCCACCATAATTTTGTAGCAGGGTCTAATTTTTGCAAAATTAAATAAGTCATTAAAGTGTCACCAAAATTATCAATGGTTTGATTCAATACTTCTAAAGAACGAATTATTTCATTAATATTGTCAACTAAATTTAAAATAGCAAATGCTGATTCATTTTGAATAGTTGGTAAACTTAAAAAACGTTTAATATATGCAAAAATTTGTTCTCTCTTATTTGAATATTTTTCGTCTAACAGATTCCATGCTATTTCAAAATTACAATCCGAAATTTGAATGGTTTGAATAATGCGATAAGCTTCACCTTTCAACGAAGCCTTCAAATACTGCAATTTTTGAGCATTAGATAAATTTGTATTATTTCTTACACAAGCACTGAAAAGATCTTTAAAAGCTATCCATTCTGTAATATTACCACCAAAAGTCGGTAATGTTAACTTGGGTAATTTAATATTGTCAAGAACCTGTTCTGAAATTACACTATTAGAATTATTTTTATTATTTTGATTTTTTAATATTTTTTCACCTTTAAATTTCCACAAATAAATTTTATCTGTGTACTCCTGAACATTATCTATTTCGTTTTCTAATTCTTTAGTATCTGTAATTAAACTTTCGATTTCAGAATCAAGCTTCCTTAACTCAGTTTCTTTTTTTTCAATAATTCGACACATTCCTCTAGTTCTATTAAATTAATTTCATCTGCAGTTAAAATAGTTTCAATTTTCTTTACATAATTAGTAACACTCCTGCGTAAGACCGCTCTTTTTGTTTTAAAAGTTATAAGTTCACTCATAATTGATCAATTCAAAAACAGAAATTGTTCTTAAATCACTTAACACTATTATTAAAATGAAATCGAATTCTATGTTGTATTACAACATTGTTCTTAAAATTTAACAACAAATTAAACGAATTTTTGTTCAAAATCCACTTATCTCACAAAGTGGATAATTTTCACAAACCATATACATATTTGCGTTGTTAGAATACACTTAGAACGGTCACTATCTTCACTAGCTCTCCGGCTAGCCTTTTGACCAACAGTCCAATTTCTTTTATACATCATTCTAGCTTTATTATAGTATTTGAATAGAACATCTGGCAACGATTAGATAATTCTATTCTTTAAATGATATAAATTTTGTCATTATGAGTTATAATATGAACGAAATATATACGTTAACTATTATATAATTATTGGATTATATAACAGTTAATTTAGTTTCCGTTATATAATTATTATATAAGTTAACTGTTATATAATTATTAATACTGGTAAGTGAATCTAGCGCCAGAGTTTCGCTATGGTAAACAAATACTAAAGTGAATTTTAAAGAATTCATCTATTCCATTGTGATTTATGCGCTGTCGGCGAAGTAGATTTAATTCAATCCAATAAGTTTAAATGAAATGCAAGAAAAAATGCGTATAATTTAATATTCCAAAAGTCATGTGGTGTACACATCAGATTTTTTTTTCTTCCCGAAACGGATTGCAAAATGGATTGAAAAGGGACTTTTTCGTGACATCTGTACGTACGTACGTAGGTATGCATATAGGTGTGTATCTCGTATAACTCAAAAAAGATTAATTGTAGAACGTTGAAATTTTCTATGTTTGACCGCTATAACATCTAGTTGTGTACTTATCTTTTCTATTCCAGTCGGCAGTATACCAAAATTATTCATATATGTATATCAAAACTTAAAATTTATAAATTAGAAATAATAGATTACACTACCATGAGAAAATATTATGAACTAAATTAAAAGTCCTCTAAAATTTATAACAAAATAAGAAACGAATTGCTAAGGAGTTTAAAAAAAATTTTTTTTAAAGTTTTAATAAAGTTACTTAAGAGATTTTTAGGTAAAGTTTTTATAAGTGAAAATTTAAAAGTATGAATATATATATATATATATATATACATACCTATATATATATATATATATATATATACATATCTTTAATATAGATATATATACCCATCTTCCATACCCGGCTTAAAATTCGGTATCCGGCTTTTGTTTTTGTTTTTCGTTGGTCGTAGTCATATACCTTCATTTGCAGAAGTGTTTTAAATTGCGAAAATATTCATATTTTGGCTATGTCAAATTAAAAAAAAAATTAATTTTCTACAAATACCGAACTGTAACTTTTAATGCGTTATCTCGATTTCTGTGCTTATATTTGAGGAAGTTTTATACTCGTTATGAAAAAAAATATATGTATAGGAAATTTGACTCCCGTACGCGAAAAAATAACAGTAGTATTTAATTTTAAAATTTATAATTTTTGGCTTCATTTTAACTTACCTTGAGGGATCAGTTAATTAACTTACCTTGAGGGATCGGTTAATTAACTTCGAATAATTCGAGAAAATAAATTTAAATCATAATATATGTGTAATTTAATAGGCCGTACAAGAAAGTCTACATTATATTTTTTAAATGCCACCGAAGCATTTTTGATTCACGATATTCTTAATTCAACTGAACAACTTTTGCATTTGTGAAATAATGCTTTGGACTATTGTTTTTTTTTATTTTAACTAAGAGTAATATGCTGAGACTGTTAAGAATATTAGGGCTGTAAATGGGAATAATCATACTGCTTTCTCACCGGGATTCAAATGATGAATCTTCCATGCTAATCAGTTACACCACGAGACCACGCAAGGGGGAATGCAGTAATTCCTTATATTCCTGCATACTTAAAGTATGGCTAAAGAGAACTATGAGACGCAGTCGACCAAATATAGAATGATCATGTACCATATATTTGTTCAAGTATAAGGTATTTCTCCTGCCTTCTTAGAGTACCTTCGCAGTGTAGTGGTCTGTACGCTGGGTGCGTATTCCAGAGGCCCGTAGTTCAATTCCCGGCGAAAGCGTTGCTCATTTTTCATCCATTCTGCTTTAAAAAGAAACCTAATCACGCTCTACAGTGGCGCCCGAACTAAAACGGTGGTGGTTGAGGATTCTCCAACCCAGGATTTGGCGATTGTGTCTCCTAAAAACCCCAATCACCCTTTAAAAGGGGGAGTATATAAGGTATTTCTCCCGCTTTCTTAGCATGCCTTCGTGATGTGGTGATCTGCACGCTGGGCGCGTATCCAGGGGTCCGTGGTTCGATTCACGGCGAGGGTGTTGCTCATTTCTCAAGACTCCTGCTTCCAAAAAATACCTAATGTCTCTACACAAGCACCACTGCTGAGACCATCCATTTTTTTCAATACAGGAGAAATTAAATATTAACTTTGCCGCCACTAACATTCAAACCATTTATCTTCCACCTTCCATAATCTCTTGCTTTAGAATATGTCTACTTTTTTAAAGTCATTTTCCGCTTACCAACTTGCCTCGTAACCAAGACAATGACAGCTACTGAAGGTGGTCGTGTTCTGTAATTTTTTCCCCTCCAGTTTTATTTCCGGGTGCTTCGTGATTTTGCTTCGTGAAAGATTACAGATGGACGCGTTAACTGTTTAACTAAGACAGCACGGACGAGTGTATGTGATAATTCCTTAAATTTATTATTTTTATTATTTTATTAAAAATTAGTCTAATTAATCAATGCTTGGTGTGTTCTCCAAAAGTTTGTGAAGATGAGTTATTACTGCTGCTGAACAGCTACTCATTTTCGAAATACATCTCTTTTTTATTGTTGAAAGTTTTCTATCTTCTTTGCAAAACGGAAAGAGAAAAAAATGCGAAATTACACATGCATTACTTTTAAAGTGTTAGCAAAATTTTTATTTCACTCTTTGCGATCTCAGAACACTGACATCGCACATAAAACTAAATGAACGATACTGAAGTGTCTATAAATTTTGCTTTCATGATAGAATCGCTTGACGAGTCTTAACACGCTTTCAAATAATGCAGGTAGCAATGACAGCTATGGCAAAAGACTTTTTTCTTTCATTCTTATTCTAGGACCAAGCGGAAACAGTATATTATACAGTGTTGCAGCCTCTGACAGTTTGGTAAAACTTATGTCGGAATAAAATATGTCATTCGCTTTGTGGTAAAAATGCAATACCGTTTTCCTGTTGAACCTTTCTGAATGGTATAAAAGGCAGATTTAAATTGGAAAGTTTCACTGCACATCAGTGTCTCATGGCACAGCGGATAGGGACCATCGTTTTATATGAACGTTCTAACGTTGAAGGAAATATTTTGCATCATGACACATAGTTCAGTCATTTTCTTCTCTTTTTTCCCCCGGATTTTGATTCACAGCTAGATTTCAGAATTATATCAGGTGCGTTTTTGAATATGTTACTGTGCTCAAAATCAATGTAGTAATTTTAACCATGCCATTTTATTTCGAAATGTAAGCTGAAATCTTGAAAAATTGCAATGTCAGTGCTAGAATTTGTTTAAATTGTGAAATTACTAGGAGAGATCCTTGTTATTATTATAATGCGGAATCCCGTGTCTTGCAATGGGTGAAAATATAAAAATTTATTTTAAACTTTTGTGATGACTGCACATAAAATGTTGCGGAACTATTCTGCATGCACTGTGCTTCGCATCTGAACGAATCCGTTCCGCGATGGTTTTGTTATGCAAAAGAGCCATTTCGCTTTGTAGAAACTACCTATGGCAAAACTGTCAATAGATAGCGATGCTAAAAAGACCACCTATAGGAAGTTTATCCATACATTCCATAATAGCTACGAGAATAATTTTAACTCATTCCCACATCATGCCTGCGAATTTGTTTAGAGAATATTAAAAATGCAATCAGTGCTGGTGGATATGCTAGAAATGTATTAATTTTTGTTATAAAGATGTTTACTTGTATGTACAAACTTTGTATGTACTTGTATGTACAAACTTTTACACATCTTTTTAGTTCAGTTTAGTTTATATCTTTCACTAACGGTGAAAACCTCAGGTGTGGTTTCACTTCTTGTGCATTTGTTGTCGTATTTTATGGAGGTCCAAGTATCAAGAAGCTGTCTAGTATGGTCTCCTAACTCCTTTTCATCATGTTCCTAAAGTAGAACTGTGATTCAAGAAATCTGTTAGACTGTTCCCCTCAATTTATTGGAATCTGAACTTATTAGTCTCTCAACTTATTGGAATATTTATTGCACCGCATCTACCGAGTGCTGGACTTTATCTGAATTCTTAGTATAATCTTCTGAATTCTTAGTAATTCTTAGTATAATCAACTCCTGATAAATCGTGGAGGGATCTATTGGGTCTAGGTTAGCTGAATCTTGTCTGAAAAATGTTGAGTTCAATTATTGCCGAAAGATGGGAAAATTATTTTCACAAACTGTTAACATAAAATGAAACTGCGAGTTGCGTGGGACAGTAGTAGGCATAGCAGATGATTTTTATGCTGTTTGAAAGTTGTTTTTATTTATGTGTAATTTGATTAAACATAATCTAGAGCCCGTGCCCCCAATGGCGTCGGTACTGACCTCCTGAGGATCGATGAAATTTTAAAAAGGTTCAGTGATGATCAAGGAGTCAATTGGGAATGGAAAGTCGAATAACCGTCGCAACCGACTGGAATGACAACATCCCATTTATCACAATAAATAAATAAATAAAATTTACAATTAATCGTTAATTGGTATAAACTCCATCATCCGTATACCAAAAATCGACCGAGATAATACATTTTTGCAATATGGGATATATGATATTCTTGCAGACTTGCCTCCAGGAGTCGGTTAAGAAATAAAATAAAATAATATGAGATTCACTTTCCCTTTTAAATGCCATTTAATGATATTCTTAAGGATTTGACTTTGTGTAATATTTTTTCATTTATAATTTTGTTTCAAAGAATTTCCGAAGTATTTTTTCAGTTTGCAGGTGTTAAAATTGCATTATTCATATGAAGTTTCATTACTTTAGAATTTTTAAATTAAAACATTGTTCATTTTTAATTCATGGAAATAAAGTTATAAGCTGACTGTGTGCCAGTACTGAAACCTGGCAGTGTTTTCTAGGTTACGAATTCTGTAAGATTCTGTGAATAAGATCTCTATTTCGAAACACATTAGATTGATCAATACTTTTCATGACAATTTTGCATAGAAATACACATAAGCTTTTATTTAACATCCGAAACCATTCTCGAAATCGACTGATATTTTATTTTTATTATGTACTAAAGCAAATATTTAGCTCTTCTTATTGTGCACTTCGTCAAAAAACGATTTCCAACTTTAAATTGATATATACATATATCAGAGTCATTTTTTTTCCCACGGGTGTTTAACATCTTGTTTTGAACTTTTTATAATGAGTTTGTACATTTTATAATTATATGTCTTTATAAAAAGAAATAAGAAAACGCAAGAAGTATGTACGCAGAAGAAAAGTATGTGTGAAGAAAGGAAAAGGTTTTTTGCGCGCATAACTTTTCATTAATACTTGCGGTTGTTAAACCAGGAAGCGAAACAAATTTATTTCTTCCTTCAATTTGTGACAAAATTCGCGTGCTGTTTGCAATGCTGGTCATTTTCCTGTCCATTCATGTTTTCGTTAGGCAACACTGCTCGATAGAATAGAATTAATATATTCTTTGCGGGTGAGACATGTTTAAGTTATTGCAGTGATTTAGAGGATCACAACGTACATGTAAAGAGCTGTAGATATGAATTTGTTTTTCATCAGTGTAGACTCATCAGTGTTTCATCAGTAGTAGTCGTGTCCAAAATTAAGAGAATTTGCACACTATGACGAATTTCTCAAAATCCAATCGACAGATTTTAATGAAAGTTGGTACGAATATACAAGGCAACCAAAAACTGCCGTTTCTGATATGATATTGGAAGAGTAAACCTCAACATAAAAATAGTGTATCCGGACATTGACCGAGAGTATAAAAGCGCGTTGATAATTCTGGCATATCAGCTGAACTGGGAACTTCAAACATAACTCACTCTGCGACTGATTGAAATGGAGGCGTCAAAGGCGCTCGTTGGGAGTGGTTTGCTGTATGATTTTAAAGTGAGCCCGTCAAGCTCACTTTAAAATCATACTGAAAATCATACAGCAGCAGAATCAAGTCGCCGAATTTGCCAGGCATTTGCGGATGATGCCGTTAACATACGAACCGCTGGGCAATGGTTCCGGAAGTTCAGGTCAGAGGATATCTCTCTTAGTGATGCACCACGCAGCGGTCAGCCACAAGCGCTGGATGATGAGGCCTTGAGAGCAGCCGTAGAGAGTGACAGTAGCGAAACATATAGTGAGCTTGCTGCACACTTCCAGCTATCTGATGAAATGATCAGACTCCATATACACCGTATAGAAAAGACATACAAGCTGAGTAAGTGGGTACCCCACTCACTGTCCGATGCAAACAAGCAACAGCGTGTCGCTGCCTGTTTGTCATTGCTTACTCGGCACCGCAATGCATCCATATTTGATCGAGTATACACCATCGATGAAAGGTGGGTCCAGTATGACACAGTCAGGCGTTCCAGACATTAGTTATCGCCACGGGACCCTGTGGCTTACAGTGCGAGACATTCTCTCGACCCATGCTGTGTATCTGGTGGACTAGTCGCCAAGTAGTGCACTGTGAGCTCCTGCCAGTGGGCCAAACCATCACGGCAGGCCTGTACTCGGAGCAGTTGGAAGGTGTGCATTAGATACGGATGCATAAAAAGCCAGCATTGGTCAATCGTAAGGGTGTATTCGTCTTCCATGACAATGCGATGCCGCATGTGGCTCGAGGGGCCAGGGACATCATCTAGGGCTGGGAGACACTACCCATCCACTATACTCCACAGACCTCGCGCCAACAGACTACCGGCCTTTCCATTCCCTGAAGAGCTATCTTCGTAACGGTAAATCCGTCAACAACCGGTCAGAACTCTAAAAGGCCCTCACGAACTTCTTTGCGTCCAAGACTACTGAGTTTTACCGCGATGGCGTCGCACAGCTAGCCACTCGTTGGCAAAAGGCACTGGATACCTATGCTGATTACTTTG
The DNA here is from genome assembly GCF_044657685.1 of Stegodyphus dumicola. NCBI lineage: Eukaryota > Metazoa > Arthropoda > Arachnida > Araneae > Eresidae > Stegodyphus > Stegodyphus dumicola. The sequence continues at coordinate 139,582,715 of NC_140776.1, forward strand.
AGGATTAGCGGTGATTATTATTTGTTTTATGACTTTTCCTTTCTGACTGTCCTAGACGTTAAGAACGTTTTTAGTTACCTTGTATATTTGTACCATAGAAAAAGGAAGTACCATTCAAAAATCATTTTATGTATGCATGATTATTGGTAAAGATCATATTACAGAGAGTCTAAAATTTACATTTTTATATCGAACTGAAAATGAGTCTTATATGGGGTATGGTCCCCTCTCATAGCCAGACAGGTCGGGTAGTGTTTCGGCACACTGGACAGGAGGCAGTTGAGGAATTCTGGTGGAAGTCCATTCCACTAATGCAGCAAGAAAGCTTTCAATTCCTGGACGGTTGCTGGTTAGAATTGGGGAGATGAAATTGCCTTTCCAAGAGCGTCCTAGACATGATGTATACGGCTAAAGTTAATAAATGTGGCTGGCCAGTCCATGGCGTGAATACCTTCACTAAGACCAAAACAGCAAATTTAGAACGTAGAAGAATCTTTATCGGGTTGAGTAAAAACATAATTTCGGTTTTTTAGTGTGGAATAAAACTCAGTTTCTTCTACACAAAAAAAGGAACTTTAATTAGTCAAATATCTTCCATTCTGCTCGATGACCTCTTGCCTCCTTTCTGGTAACTTCATGATTCATAGAATTTCTGGTTTTTAACAGCAAATAACTCAACCAATTTTGAGTTGAGCTGATCATTATTACTGAAGTCATTATTACTGACATTAAATTAATTCCATTATCTTAAGGGGATCTTAATACTCTGCGTATGGAATTAAATGTGTGATTTATAAATTTGAATCGAAGTAAGGAGATAGAGACGTGAAGAGTAGTTTTGAATACGTAGCCTTTTACTTTTGTAAACTAGAATTTAGGCACCAATATGTCAAATAATTTTCTTTTCTTTTTATAGAGGTATCGAAAAGAAAGGCAGTTTAAGGTCTGAAGAAAGAAATGCGGTTCTACAGGGCTATTGAGAAATTTTTAAGATTTCGTACTGTGTACTTTTAAGTTACAGTTGAATTTGAAGAATCTTAAGAACAGGTAAGCGAATAATCGCTTGAGTTCGTGATATAGAAAACAACAAGAAGGGTGAAATAACCCTTTATTATTCCAATAAGGTGTAACAGAATTCCGTCTTGGAGTTGTACATTAAAGCCGACACTCGAGCTTGAACTTAAAAGACTAAGAACTTAACTAATCTTAACTAAAAAGATATAGCCGAAGCTATCAAACTTCTAATAGAGTTGGCCTCTTAACGATAATTAACTGCGAAGCTATCAAGGGCCTAAATTACGGCCGAGCGTAATAATAGCCTAAGAGAGAGTAGCATAAAAAGGCGGACGCGTGCTAGCCAGAATCACTAGTTCTCTCTAACTAAGACAATAGAACTTCACGGTTAAATACTACTCCTCAAATTTGCATTCAAACGTGATTCTAAAAATACGTTCTGGCCGGAAGTTTTAAGTTGAAATTAAGAAGCGATAGAAAAGGAATTTTAACTCAAAATTTAACTGTTAGAAAAATTAACATAATCCTTACAAACTTAAAAAAGGAAAGACTAAAGTTAGGTATTATATCAGGTGTCGACAAAAAAACATGTGTCGTCTAAAACTGTTCGATATGACAATGAACTAAACGCTGTGATGACAGAGATAAAGGTGGATGGAACATCCAAATGTATCGCCAATCACCGAACAACCCTGTTTTTAATATCTCGGATTTAGAATTTTTCAATGTCATACAAATCAGGTTTCGCTTTCCAACACAAATCAACTTATCCATGCTGCGTACACTTCATTTAATTAAATAACGAAATATTAAACGTTTTTGTTTTTTACTTTGAACCAGGTAATGGATAATGCAGTCTGCAGATTGGTGCGAGAAATAATTATAAGCTGCCACAGAGGAAAATCACAGTGCTTATACACGACATAGTTTACTTTACACATTTCTCGTACCTGATTTTATCTTTTCCCAAAACGTTACCGCTTTATCTGTGCAAAACGCGTTTTTCATAAGTTTCTTTCTGATGCTTATCTGTGAATTCCTTTTGCGGTGCCGCTGCTTTGATTGTTCACTTTTTTTTTCTGTTTTTCTTCCTTATCTATTATTATCATTCTTTTCGATGGAGTCCAAACAATGTTGCTCGTCACATTTCGAAATGAAAAGATTGCTAGAAATCCTGAAGCCTCTGTCAGGTTTAGAAACTTAAATCAATTCTGAGCGAACGTTAGATTGTGTGATTTTTCTTAAGAAACAGGAGACAATAATAGAAAAACATTAGACTATTGATAGAATTTATTGAAAAATTATTATGATGAAGTAGTGAATGTACAGTAATTACAATGAAGGAATACAACTAAATATGCTTATCTAGATTTTCCATTAAAAATATTTTAAGCATTGATTTTTATCAGCGTTTGCCCAAACAGGACAGAAAATTTGATTTTTCAAAGCTTTGCTATTAATCTCGAAAGTTCCTTAAAACCCTTTTGTAATTAGAAGTGTATGTTTATAATTAATTGTTGCGAAAATAAAAGGTCGGGGAAAGACTTCTGTGGACACGATGTATATTGCCAATCTACGTTGTATATTGCAATGCTACGTTAAAAAATATCAACACCAAGAGCTGAATCGCTTTTTATGGTGATAAAAACCTATCCTGCCGTACATCTGTCATGTTTAACTTTTAGCTGTTATAATAAAATTATTAGAATTCATGGTAAGTATCTGGGCTGTGGATTTATGACCGCAGAGAAAGGAGGATCAGTTGGAACGGACGTGAAACTGTCCAATTCTGAATAGAGGTGAAAGCTATAAATTATTTACACGTTCTGATGAAAGATTCTTTTGTGCCATGGGCCTGTCCAGTGCTATCCCTCATCGGCCGAGTTTTGATGTCTAGTAAGTGCTTCTAGGGACCATAAAAACTGCTCATAAATTTTGATGGGAAGGAAGATGGTCAGAATGACATTATGGCCAGAAGAGTGACTTTGATTTCAAAGAGGAGTAACGACTTTCTGAGTCTCGCGGAAAGAGACGTTTTCTTTACTTTATATCTTCACTGAGCTTATGGTTAGGTTTGCAATAATTTTTTTTCATTTTATTAAGTAGAATGAATATGTTCTAAAAAGAAATAAAATTCATTAGAAATATTTTGAAAGTTACGCATCAATACAGAACGCAGAGCTTGTCGGTATTCATTTAATGTAAGGGTTTGCTGGCGAAAAATGAGCAGCTTCTCAAAGGATAGAACAATTCTCGAGTAAAAGGCGTTAGTACTATGGAACTATACCTGCACGACTAGTGGTGAAATTCTGGTGTTCTGTCGATTTATACCTGTATCTGTATCTGCCAAATCAAGGAACACTGGAGAGTTTTAACCAGTAATAATGTTAGACTGAATTATTCCGTGCTTGCAGGCATAATCTGGAAAGAGGACGATACCGCAGAATTATTCCATTAAATTGAGTAGCCCTTGGAGATGTTCCCTTGGGCATAATGATCTTTAAATTTGACATGCACATATTTCTTCTTTTGTAGACAAATTAAGAGGTAATATCTACAAAAGTCTCATCGAGTCTGATGAAGATCTATTGTCCAAACCTGTAAGTTGCTGCTGAAACTGTGCGTGAACAGCTTGAGATAGTTGATAATATACGCCAATCGACGCGCCACGTATGTTAATCTTATATTACTATTTGTTGTCGAATTTTTGACTAACTGCTGCAAAATTTTGGATAATTAGAATGTTTGTTTTTTGACTCTTACCAGTATTTCCTCACGTGTCTGCTATACGTTCCTTACGTGTCAGCACTTACGTTCCATTAAAAATATACTTATTTCAGTATATTCTACCTCTCTTTAGGGCCCATCAGCGGCCGAGTGATAAAGTTGCTGAACGCAGGTAGTTCGGCCCGGGGTTCGAACACCGGCGAATGGGCTGGCTGCATGAGCATTTTGGTGGTTTACCTCATTTGAAACATGTATACAATCCAATTTCAATTAGAAAGTAGCGACGTCACCAGTTTTTCAAAAATAAATAAATAAAAAAATGGTGACGTCGCGTTTTGCGATATATACCAGTGATCATCTTGACTAGATAACACTTGAGGACATCAAGGTAAACGGGGACTACAAAAAGGAATAAATACTTAATGATTCAGAAAAATAGGCACCGCAAAAATTTCCTCTGCGGGGTTTTACCATACAATATAAACTGCAGCTAAATCAAGGAGAAAACGAATGTAGAAAACCAGCGTCATATTGTAGATTCATTACGTTATTTTGATGCTAGAGACGTGAAAAATGAGCAATGCCCTTGCCAGGTTTCTAACTTAGACCTCTCGAATACACGCCGAGTGTGCTACCGTTATAACCACGAAGGCATGCAGAAAGGAGGGGAAAAGCCACATTGTGAGAGCTCTATAACGCTTAGAGAGGACCATAACACCCATTAGTATCCCGTTTCGCTCAATCTTATAGCTTATGTTTTAGATCTTTTCTTGCTGATGGCCTTACGCACGTTCATGCGTGTGTATCATGAGTGTATAATGTATTCTGCTGTATTATAATCAAATTTCATTAAAATCCATATCTCGGTTCTGGAGATAATTGTGCAAAATATGAAGAATTCTTTTAATTTTGGATACAAGTGTATATTACATGTACTGAAATGCTTTTCTTGCAAAGCGATCGTAAACCAACTTTCTCGCAATCCAGAGCTGCTTTAATGAATTTCTAAAGCAAAAGTGCTTCTCTGTAATATATCATCAAATAAATCTATCCACAAATATCTTTGTGTATACAAACGCGATGGATGATATGCTTTTCTGTCTGAAATGCCACCCTTAAATCCAACATCAATTTATCTTCTACAGAAGTTAGTCCATCTATCCATGGATATGGATTTGGGAATCGTCACGCCCGACAGCAGAAGATGTGAGTATGGCCCCCTGAGGTAATGCCGCTGTTTCGAATTGGTTTCACGCGGACAACCGCGCCCAGCTCACCGAGAAGTTTCTTCTGCAAGGATGATCGAATTGATACGGAGAAGGACTGCTGGGATCTCTTCCGTTTCTTCACTGGGTCGCTAGAGAAATCGATGTTTTTGCTCCGTTAAAGAATTCCTTTTCTGTCAAAGGTATGTCTTTCGTGTTCGATGCGGTGCACATGCTTTTCATGCAATGGGTAGTTCTTTCTCATTAAAAGTTTGTTTGGCTTCGTGGAAAATTGAAGTGAAATTTACAATTCTAGAATTCAGATGGAAAAAAAAATGTATTCTTTGAGTGTGCATTGGGGCGTTAATTTCGAAATGGAATAACAATTTATATCGCCTTTGATCTTTATTGCCGTGTGGATTCTCATTTGTGTATTTATCAGTTACTGTAGAAAGTGAAGAATCTTAAGAACTGTTAAGCGAAAAGTCGCTTGAGTTCGTGTGACAAGAAACAACAAGATGGAAGTGTAACTAACCCTTTATTATTCAGATAAAAGTTAACAGAACTCCGTCTTGGGGTTTTACAATAAAGCCGAACACTCGGGCTTTGAACTTAAGATATCACGAACTTAAACTAAACTAAAGAGATATAGCCGAAGCTATCAAGATTCTAACCGAGTTGACCCCTTAACTCTAGTTGACTACGAAGCTATCAAGGTCTTGAGTGCGGCCGAGCGTAATAACAGCTTAGAGAGAGAGAGTAGCCGAAAAGGCAGACGCGCGCAAATCAGAAACTCTGATTCTCTCTAACTCAGCAAGTAGAACTTCGCGGTTAAATACCGCTCTTCATCATTATGTATTCAGAGTGATTCTAAAACTACGTTCTGGCCGGAAGTAGTAAGTTGAAGTTAAGAATTTGACAGGAAAGGGACTTAAAATTTAACTGTTAATAAAATTAACATAATCCTTACAGCCGTACCAGTAGCCGAATGGTTAGGACCATTTAACACAAAAAGTTCGACTTGAGTTCGATCCCAGCCGAATGGACTGACTGCATCGTTAATTTTCGTTTTTTCTAACCTGCATAAGAGCCAGTTTCCCTTGAAAAGTCCTTCACGAAAAGCATCACTCGTTTTTAGGTAAGTAGCCCTCGTGTGACTTGCCATATTCCAATAACCTTAACTAACATTTGATATTTATGAAAATGTTCTTTTTCTGTTAATTTTATTGCAAGTCATTAATTATATACTATGGTGGTCTTAAACTGGAATGTGGTCCACGAATGCATTTCAAACATATATTTGCCACAAATGCCAAGTTTTAAAGATTTCAAAATTTAAATTATTTGAAATTCGAGTTTATATTATTATCATTCCAGTTAAAAGCGCATGCAAATAATTCTTTAGAAAATCTACAATTTGAGTTAATTTACAGTGTGATATAAACCTTCTTCAGATTTGATACGTACTTGTCCCCCCCCCCACAAAAAACAATAAAATAAAGTAAAATAAGTAAGCTCAATTATGAAATTTTGCACTAAGAATATGGACTTTGCTTATGAACACATTTATACGCGAATAGCATTTTTTTCACAGTTGAAAATTAATAAGAAAAACACCTGATTAATAGATGAGTATGTAGAATCCATGATATTAGAAAACTTCCAGCTATTTTGCTCCAAGGCTACAAATTTTATGAGGATCCTAACGCCTTCAAATATCAAGCTGTGGTAAGAAATACAGAAGTTCATTATTATTTATGCACAAGCATATTTACTTTGATTTATCTGTCGAAGAAAAATTTAATAAATAAGACAAAGTGACTATTTTGGCATCATTTATTCTCAAGTTTTGTCTGAGAAATTGGAAAGATTTCATAAGTGATTTATTTTTAGTTTAAATTGAAATAAGTCATTTGACGAATAATTAAACAAATTAGAATTGTTTGAAATAGATGCCAATTTGAAATATTAATATTTAGTTGTAATATGTTTGAATTCAGTATTAATATCTGTATTTTCAATTTGATTATTTGTTTAACAACTGCTAATATGTTTAAATAATATGTCCTCCTGCATTAGATTATTCCCAGCTGTAATTTAACTTTGTACATACAGCGCCATTACAGTTTTGCCTCTCCTTGATTGCTCAAAGTGATTCGTATGCTCAAGTCTTCTGCAAAACAAAGTGTACTATCAGCTTTTAATAAGTTAGAAGTAACATTTGGTCAGTTCCATCAGTACCCGTCTCACTGTCATAGCCCTAATATCTTCTTAGAGTTGGCATATAAGCGCATTTGGCTAACATCCCGAACGGAACCCAACTTCAAAATCTGAAAAATGAAGAAGTAAAAATCATTCTGAAATGGCTATAATGACGCCAGGTATATTAATTGTGTCTCATGTATCCGCGGAAAGGAAGTCCCAAGAAAGGCGTCCTATTCTTATATCCACTCCCTTCTTATCTCTTTCAGTGACTAAATAATTTTATTAAACTAAATTCATAGAATTAAATTATATACGTAAAAATTCTCAGTTTGGTTTGAAATGCTCATTAAAGATATTGCAATAGTATTACTCGCTTTACGAGTGTTCTCTTTGTATCATTTTGCTTCCATGAACGGTCTACTTCAATACTTATTTTCACTGAACAAAGATATCCGTAGAAGAATATCGCTTTAAGGGAAAAAGAGAAAAAGAAGGAGAAAAAGGAAGAAAATGGGAGAATTCATTCAACTTTTCTGTTTCGTGCGAGAATTGTAAAAAACTTCGACTTTCGACTTCGAACACAGAAATTTTCAGGTTTATTTGAGAGTTCGTAAAAAGCTGCAGGATTGGGGAATGTGAGTTAGTGCTAAGTAGCAAGACATACAATTTGCCTGCTAAAAGAAATCTATTTTTAGAACATATCTGGTTGTTACAAACATATCTGGAAAGTTCGATTCACATAGTAGGAGAGAAACAAATGATCCTGAGATTTTCCATGAACACATAAATCGTCGCAGCAGTCATCATTTTTACAAATGAATCACGATTTTATAACATTCTCTTCCAGTATATAAATTAACTATATAACACCATCTAGAGATATATATTTATTCTTATCGGGGAGAAGAATGCATTGTTGTAATTCAAAATTTCCATATCAGGTATTGGAAATGATAAACCGGGAATTCTCACACTGATATAAGCAAGCAGAAATACTGCAGACGAATAAAACTTGAGGAATTGAAGATTTCGATAAATATTCTTTTCCTTCCTTAACAATCAGACGTTATTGGATATCCAAATCACGACAAGACGTTACTCAAACCCTGATACAGTATTATCATCATAGCGTTCATTGCCTTCTTGATTTTGGAAGGTGAAATAAAATTTACGTTCATTAATTGTCTTGATATGGGCTGTGAATTTATCCTAAAGTTTTTACTTTCACTTTTGTATGCATTTAATTATTAAATGTACGGGGTCTTCACGTTAGCTGCCAGGCGTTGCATTCCAAAGATTTTCGGTTTCCATTTTTATGTTCCCATTGTTGAGCTGTTGGAAGACGTTATGTATTTAAGATGTTATATATGCTTGTAATATATTTATGTGCATTATGTGAGTTTTATGTAAGTTATTGTGTTAAAAATAAGTCTTTGCTAGCCCTAAAGGGCGTTAGCCTAGATAGGCTATTAGTTTCAAAACGGCCTTTTGCGTCGAATAAGTAATAGTGAAGAACTAAATAATAAAGAATCTGCATAAATGTATGTATGTTTCTCACACTGTGAAAAAACAACCGTACGTAGAGACATCATATTCTGAATAACGTAGTCCTCCACCCGAATATGGGTCCCTGGAAACACGAATTCTGAATTTCAAATTAATTTTATAATCTATTTCATATTTTGTAAAACGTTAATGAATTTTCGATTAAAAATCTCAACGATTTCAAAGCGAGCAATGGAAATGCTGTACGGAATAAATAATTTTTTATCTTCAGCGCGCGAGACTGTCTATCGGAAATTCTAAAGCTGTGCTGTTTTTAAGTGTTTTTAGCCCAAAGCTGCGTTAGCCCAAATGTTTTCGAAACGTGTATGTGTGTGTAAATGAAACAAAAACGCCCCTTTGGCGAAAGATAAAATTTGAAAGCTCTCCGATTTTGTTATTATTAATATCTTAAATGTATTTTCGTAATAGAAAATTTCTTTATTTCAGTGGAAACCCATAGAAAATCCCATATTAGATTAGATTTTCTGTGTTATTGGTAACGTTTATGAAATGACTTCTGGGCTTGTGGGACTTACGAACAAGTTTTTCGTATTACTTTTTATTATGTTATATTTCAAAGTTTTTACTCTGTTTTAAAAGAATAAAATACATATTCTTAAATTTAAATGGTTGAAAATTATTGTTTGAATTTATAATTGAACATTCAAAACTAAGCGCGTACCAAGCATTTAACACTTTGACTGCAGCGTTATCCCTAATCGGGTGACGGCAAAAATTCTGACCCGGCGGCGTCACCCGTATTCGGTAACAGTTCTTTGAGTACGTACGATATAAAGCCGGTATTAGGAAAAATGATCGTTGATTGTTGAATGAAAGAAATGAAAATGATTGTTATCGACACCGAAATTCAGTCCGTTCGCTAAACCGATTTTTTTTGGTAAGAACTTTTCTTTCTTCATAAACAATCAATTCTAGTAGAATATAATCAGTAGTATCTACACTACATTTATTATCATTGCATTTATCGGTATTCGAATCAGAATTTGAAGATGTAATTTTGTTTATAATTATCTTTCCGAAAAAATTCGACTTTTCTTATAGCTATTATTCGATTTTTTGTAAACCTCGCAACAGGCTTATTCTTCACTACAGTATGATTCACTTAAAAATTACATTGCACTATCATTTTTCTTTTAGAGGTTACAAAAAGGCGGGAATAATATTAAAACACACAAAAAAATTCAACCATATGGTCACTATAAGAAAAGTATTTGGAAAAGAAGAAATTGTTTTTGAATCTCACACTCTTCGTTCTTGAGGAAAGATTTTTAAACTGAATGTATGTCTCAAAATGAAATGTCCCCCAAAAACTGAAGGCATGCTCCAATGTTTCGTTCTTAGACGTTCTAAACGTCTATGATCGGAAGCAAGTGACGTAAAGTGTAGCAGCGCTCGTGGCCTAAACGACATGGTCTTCAGAATTCGAGTAGCAGTCAACTTGTTAAAGATACGCCGAAATAACTTTTTGCAGATTCGTGTTTTTGGCTTAGCGCAGACATTACAAATGAATGGTAGATGTTCCATCCCCTTCCGCCATTTCGTCTTGAGGAAGCTCTACGAATGCAATATTCTCGCAAAACACGAGGAAAATATAGTCAAAGTTATTAATTTCTCGCTGTATCGATAGCCCTTTTTTCCGTCTGTTTTTTCTCAGTTCATCGTATCAATGTTCAATGTTCAGTTTTTACTTCCTTGTACGAAGTATTGTAATAGTGAACAATTTCGGTATCCTGTTTCAACGAAAATATCCATTTTGACCTCTCTGGAATCCAAATGAATGTTTTTTTTCGTGACATTTGTACGTACTGATACGATAAAGGAATCCCTTTTCCCTACCGGATTGTAAAATAGATTCAGAAGTGAGTTTTTTCGTGACGTACAGACGTAATAATCCCACCCTGTTATCCGGCTTGTTGAGTTCAGTATTTTTATTCTTATATGTTAGTAATTTGCACATTTTTTTATTTTAGAAGTGGTTGAATTATGTTGTTCTCAAGTTTCAGTTAGGGATTTTAGTTAATCTGCATAAAATAATTTTAGAATTATCAACAATTTAAAAGTTTAAGCGGCGCTAGGCCTAACAAGGCCGCATTTGTTTACATTTGAAGCTATAATAGTGAATTAGTTCACACCGAAGGTGTTTTAAGTTTTTTCTGTATTTTACAATTTTTAATGAAGATGTTTTGAGTTTTTATGTATTTTTCCCTGACCGCGAAATGAGAGCTGGATTGGTTGAATGAGAAACATATCTTTAGTGAAATTCGATTAAATATGTTTTTGAATGAAGTGCCAGCAAGAAATGGCTCTTCATTTATTGTACATCACTTTCTCCCTACTAACGTTACATAAAATTCAACAACAAAATAACAACTCTTTCTAAAAACAGCATGTTTCTGGTATCTCAGCTAGATTGTTAAGTGTTGGCGCATAATTTTTTTTATAGCCGCCTTTAATTTTTTTTATATTTATATATTTTATTCAAATATTATTACCAGTAAGCTAAGTAATAGCGTTACTTTCTTTTCCGAAATATCAGATTCGATGGACGGAATTTAAATAAAATTCTATCGCATACAAACTCTAAAGTAAAATGTTCGAAAACTAATCTTTTCTCTAAAATAATCCTTTAAGTGTGACATGAATTAACATTTAACTGAAAATAACAGAACAAGGACTTAATCCTTTATTGTATGAATACTTTCTAAAAAGAGAGATGTGTTCTTTTTCCTATCGCTCACTTTCACTGGAACCATTCCTGTTCTGTTATCCAATATTCTTTCTATTAGCATTCGATATTTTGCTTTCTTTTAGTGGCCGTAAATTTCGAACACGAATCATTGCGTTCAGAGCACGAAAAGAGCCGCGATTTTTATTCCATTTATTGCCACTTCGCAGCCATCGACACCTGTCGTTTCCTGACACTCACTGGTAGTTCAAGCGCAAAATGCTCTAACTTAATTTTTCTCTTTTTCTAAACCTCGAACGCTTAGTTGCCCCTTACCCTACGCAACCAGCCCTCGAACAGTACAACCGTAATCGATAAAATCGTTTGGTCTGGCAGCGAAGGTCTCACCGACGAAAGTGCAAGTGCTAGGGAGTTGGAGACGAGAGGTGTTCGTAACTAACCGCCGAACTGTGCAACTGAGAAGGTGGGAAGTCTTTCTTTATTGGGTTGATTACGTTTCGTTGGAGGGTCTTTCGCAAGCCATGAGAAGGTTTTCGAACGCTACATAACTGAGAATGCTATACGTAAACAGAAAGTACTTAACTGAAGCCTTTTAGTGAAGAAAAGAAATATTTTAGAAAGAAAATTAGTAAAATATTGGAAGTTTTTGTTTATCTATTACGATAAAAAAGATCTGCTTTTGAATTCCGTGCAATTTCAGTATTTATTTCTAGTCTTTTAGTTATTAGTAGCCGCTGGCATGGTCAACGGCATAAAATAGAATGAAAATGAGAATATATATAATGATTTTAACGAGTCTGTCAAGTAATTTATTATAAAAGAGATGAAGAACTGCGTTTATTATTTCAAAATCGCTTTATTTATTAATCAGTAACAGACAGATTAAATTTAAATGCTGTTTTGTTAAATTTTTTTTTTTTTTTTTTTTTTTTTTTTTTTTTTTTTTTTAAGAAAACGGGAGGTGAGAAATTTTTCTCGGCTAATTATTTGAGCCATAAGGAGATATTCATTTATCAGTTTTAAACTCAAATTAAAACTTATCGAACGGGGGAAAAATCTGAAAGTTTTCAGATTATATATTACGTCCGAAGGGGCGTTTCTTTAATACTTTGTCCGTTACCTTTATTAATTAAATACCATGTTTTTCGTCTTTACACCGTAAAATTCAGTTCAACAGCAATATCACAAAATATTTAAAAAGAACATATCTTTAGAACTTCCGATACACAGTCTCCGCGCGGAGATTAATTTTTTAATTTTTTTTCATACACTGTTGTCATTGCTCGCTTTGAAATGGTGGAGTGTGTTAATCAAAAATTCTTTAATGTTTTACAAAATATGAAATAGATAATAAAAAATTCCAAAATCCAAATTTGGGGTTTCAGATGCCCATATTCGAGTGCAGGACTACGTTATTCAGAATTTGATATCTCTAGGTACCGTGGTTTTTCACAGTGCGATAAATAGACATACGTTCATGCAGATTATTCATTATTTAATTTCTTTTAATATAATGCAGGGCTGTAATATTTAGTGGCAAAGATTTGGAAAGTCAAGGGCCGTTTTATAGAGGACGATGCAAAATGCCAAAACGAAATTAATAGCTGTTCTGGGCTAATTGGACTTAAAAAGAAGTGGGAATAATGCGTATAGATATAGATTGGTAGTTGCATTTTATGCGAACATATAAATATATGGATATATATCATATTTACATATATGGGTTTGATATATGCAAAATTTGATTTTCCTGTCGTATAAAGGCTAAAATAGCTTATATCTTAACCGTTGTTCCAACCCCCCAAAAATGTTTTTTTGTTCTTATAATTGAAAATGTCTTATGTCATAGACTCTTATAACGGAACTTAGCTGTAATCGATATGTAACTCGCAATTTTGATCTAATATGTCATAACTCTAAAGGAAATCATTATCTAAACATGATTTTATATTCCCCTTCTTCTTTCTCCCTCCCCCTCAATCTGTACTATTAACCTTCATGCAGTTTATTAGAGACGCTTTTTCTAGTGAACTGTTTTAAGTGCTTTGGCAACCATAATACATTTGCAAGCTAAAAATATGGCTGCATTTGGTTTTGCCAACAAATCGTTTTTCGGAAAGAAAGTAATACTTTCGTGGAAAACTTCGTGTTGTAACTCAAGAGAAAACCGGCGAAAATGCCCATGCAGGCACCTCATTCTTGGGCTTTGAAGCCAGTATTAACGGTTTTATCCACTTGACCACTGGTAGGCTCAAACAAAGTCTTGAATTTAGTAACTAGAAAACATTAAGCATATAATATTATATTCCTAATGATAAAAATTCAGTGCATTTTCTTAGCTATGCCCTTTTACATAACAATATTCTTTTATTATTGCATCTTAATACGAAGAGAAAGTTATGTTTATTAAATTTATTCAGTACCGTGCAAATGTTATGAAATATTTAAATCTTTATTCATTTATTTTTAAACATTCCTGTACTTTGCATTTGTTATTTTATTTTATCTATTTATTTATCTTAAAACAGTCACTGAAGAATAGAAAAAGTATTAAAAGTTCTAATCTTAAATTTTCACGTTAAACTTACTTCCTATTCGCATCCTAATGACAATGATTCTGATTTAATTATAGTCGTAAGTGCTTTTCCTCGTAATTAGTACTTACTATTTTTATCTTTAAGCCGCTTGTGGTAATTTAATTAGTTCTGTCATGCGTTTAATTGCAACCAAATAGAAATGAAGTATTACTTACACTTCTTGATTTGTCTTGAAGTTATCAAATTATTTCCTGAAGCATGTTTTAATTTCCTGAAATTCATTGACTTTCTCCCCACCCCCAAAAAAGCCATTTCTTGTTTTGCAATATTAATTAACTTTACTTACCCCCCGGTTTGTAATTTAATTATTGAATCGTTAAAGGCGAAGTACAGGAAAAGATTCTCGCCGAGATAATCGAAACTTTACAGTTTAAGCACTTGCTATATTGTGGCTGAAACTTAATAGCGATGTTTTATTTAATAAAGAATTGAGTATTTTTTAAGGTTTAAAGTGCTTATATTTGTAAAAATTTAATTCCATTTGAATTCGTTTTCTCTCTCCCTGGTATTGAAAATTATGTTTTGGGGATAAATGCTAATTTTCCCCGAATTCTAAAATATCTCGAATTTTTTCCAATCGGTCGAATTTTTCCTTCATAAGTAATAATTATAACAACTTTTATTTAATACTAGCGGAAGTAACCAATGCTATTCTTTAATAACGATGCAAAACGATTCATAGTCATATATTTTTCAGTCTGATGTGACATAAAACCCACATAAAAATTTCGATAAAAAAAGAAAATAAAAGAGCATGGGTTACACAAGCGTTAATGAATGATTGCTTTTAAAATCATTTTATATCCGAGGATCGGCAACATTGAATTCAGTTGGTTTACCTGATGAGTCAAAAATAGTCCTGATTGTAGATCACTATTCGGCTCATACTTCACTTAAAATTTTAGTTAACACGTTGAGCGCCACGCGTATGTTTTAGGCAATCCCGTTCAGGCCACGCGCGCCGCTTAAAAGCACTGGTATTGCACGGCCAGTGTTTGGCATTGCGGTAGAAGACAGTTACAAGTTGGGAAAAAGATATTCCATCGAACAAAAATGCAAGAATATCTAAATAAACGACAACATAAATTCCGAAGAAAACCGGGAAAAACCTCTGAAGTACGAAAATATTGTAAATTATGTTATGATAAAACTGCAACAGAAGCTGGTAGAGTAATGGCCAGAAAAAAGACTAAGAGAGTTGTTACATTTTGCAATAGCTGTAATGAAGAACCTTTTTTATATTTACCGTGTTTCAATGAAATTCAATGAATTAAAATTAAATCATGAATCAAAATTAACTAAATTTAATTAAATTTTCTGTAATTGCATAAAACAGTGTAAATGTTATAGTTATACGAACGAAAGACACACACACACCGGCAGACTCTTTGTTTTATTATATGTATAGATATCATGTTAAACCCTGTCAGCCAGCGGCGGTCGACGCGGCCTAAACGGAAAGTTTAGTGTCAGCCACAGATGGCTGACGCGGCCTAAACGGAAATTCTAGTATAAGCCACACATGGCCGACTGGGCCTATACAGAAAATCTAGTGTCAGCCACAGATGGCTAACGTGGCGCTTAGCGTGTTAATGTATCCGTATTATTCTTCTCCCCAAAGGGTGAAGTGCAGAATCGCCCACTTATTTGGCACTTTATGTTTGGCGCTTTTTACAAGAGTGAGAATTGGATTTTTGTCAATTCCAATCGTTTTAAGTGAAAATACATCTATGTGTACATGGACAGAGTCAAGGGCGTGCGCAATGCCGAATTTGTGCAATTCTGTGATTTTTTAAGCGAAAATAGGTCGATGTGTATATGGATACCGATGTGTACAGGGATACCGAGTAGCTCGAACTCGACAGTCGTGGTAGTAGGAATATTATTTTCAAAGTTACGGAGAACAACAAGCATGGACTAAGTAGGAAAGCGTGAAAATGAAGTAGACTAAGTAGGAAAGCGTGAAAATGAAGTAGACTAAGTAGGAAAGCGTGATGAAGAAATCAGTTCAAATGAAGTTGAGTTCGATTTTACGTAGAACGAAATTACGTTCATGCATAGACTACTTGACGATAGAGAGCGGGAGAGCAGTGAAGAAGCTATTATTATTTACTACGTGCTCCGCCATTAGTATGAGGTATTTACTCCCAACCTTTCTGCATACCTTCGTGGTGTAATTGTAGCGCACTCTGCTTGTATTCGAGAGGTCTAAGTCCGAGACCCTGAGAGGGCATTGCTCATTTTTCACGCTTTCCTACTTCAAAATAACCTAATGACTTTGCAACAGAAAGGGAGGGATGTCTTTTGCAGGACATTTTAAGGGAAAGTGGCTTATATCCACGTCATACATAGGGAAACCAGAAAAACGCCCCTGCAGCCAGCCCGATCGCCGGGACTGGAGCCCCTGATCGAACTACCAGCGATCAACAGCTTTTACCGTTTGGCCGCTGGTGGGCAATGATCAAATTAGCTATTCATTAAAAAGTTTAAGAAGATTAAGATAGATAGTTAGTTTCCCCTTCCGCACTCATATCTGAAAACTACTCTCAAATGTGAACTAATGAAGCAGTGGCAAAACTACTGGGAGACAAGCACCACAGGCAGAAGACTGTATGATTTCCAGCCAAAAGTTAACCACAATTTAAATAGCAGTTCTTCGCACCTCACACAGTATCTGACAGGGCATGGCCCATATATGTCCTATCTTCACAGATTTCGCCTAAGAGACAGTGACCAATGTATTTGTGGCAGTACTGGTGACCCAGATCACTATCTGTTTGACTGCTCGCACACAGGGCATTCACATTTGAAAAGACCAACTGTAATCAATATGCCAACATGGTTCAAGAACACAATTAAGAATAAATATACGATCAGCCGCATTAGAGACTGCACTACCATTGCTAAAAGCATTGCTGACAACCTGGAGTGACTTCTTTCCTTGGACACCATGCCATCAGCAGCCTGCTCTGTACATATATTAATTTACTTAATGTCTTGTGTTTTTTTTTTTCTGTTTTTAACTGTTTAATATTAAGTCTAATCCAGAACTCATTTAATGTATTCCACAATTTGTAATGTAGTTGGTCATCTTTATATCTGTACCTGATTTTTATAGCACATCCTTAATATAACTGTATGCCTAACATGTACGATAATAGTGGAAAGTGTTCCGCTTAGTCTCAGCAGCCCCCACCATGCACCTTCTTTCCATGTTCTGGTTCTTATTTCAATGTTCCTCGTTTCGTGGCCAATCTCCGCAGGACACAGTACTAAGCTCTTTAATTATATTTATTCATGTATTTTTTTTAATTCCATCGATGGGATCCAACAGGCTGAAAAGCACCTAACTCAGTGGGCCAGCTGTTCCGTCGATGGTGAAAAAAAAAAGAAAGCTAGTGTGAAAGGGACAGTGATTCCGTAGAAGAGACAGAAAATTAAGAAGGGATAACATGCACACGAGAGCGCAAGTCTCTTCAAATATAAAAGAACCTTTAAATTTCTGTAAAATTATTTGATGTTAACTGGAAGAAATTTGCCAAATATCCGGAAAACATCTTGAGTTGCTAGTACGCCCGAGCGAAAAATGCCTCTAATGCAAAGGGATAAACATACATTATTACATTTTACTAACCTATAATTATGTACACAATATATATAATTGCATACGTCTCTCTCTATATATATCATGTAGAGATGATAATTGAGATATGACTAATTCCGATAATATACGGGTTTTTATTATTTTTTTTATTTTCAGGCGACATCATTATCCTAAATGGAATAAAAAGTTAATTACGGCATTAATATTAATAATCCACTGTTTTTTCTGGGGGAAGAGGAACATTTTAACAGACTTTTTAAAATTTAAATTAGCAGTTAGCTAAGGCTGTGATTTTAACAAAAATATGTGGATTATTTAAATTATTTCGTTTTGTAGAGAGTGACACGAGACTGCCAACATTACCCTTTTACAACTCTGCAACAACCGATAACAAGGAACGAGGTCTTAAAATAATTCCTTTGTTATTTTCTGTAATAAAATTTAAAATTTCTTTTCAGTTAATTTTGATTGGTTATCTTCATGCCCAGCTTGTAATAATGGCGCGTAATTAGTTAGCATTTTAGAATTATGACAGTCATTAACTCCTTTTATAACAAAATACTTACGTTTACTAAATGCCTTTTATATATAATTCGTAATACGGAGAAATATAAAAAGGATGAAAATATGAAAGGGAGACCCTTACATGTACGTTAAAATAAAAATCTTGCATGCATATATTGAAATAAAAATACGAGCTTTCACAACTTCAAGCCCATGGATATTTCATATATTTTTATTTTGAGAAGGCATACGAGAGCTATCTGGGTAAGAAAAGGAATGCATTCGTGGATGACGTTTTAAGGAACACTGGTTGTGAAATGTCTTCAGTTATTTTCTG
Source organism: Stegodyphus dumicola (assembly GCF_044657685.1). Classification (NCBI taxonomy): domain Eukaryota; kingdom Metazoa; phylum Arthropoda; class Arachnida; order Araneae; family Eresidae; genus Stegodyphus; species Stegodyphus dumicola. The sequence continues at coordinate 139,601,160 of NC_140776.1, forward strand.
ACGAGTACCCCGAAATTCTCGGAAATTTCATTTTCTAATGACCACTTAGCAATTCTCGGAAATGATCACCTCTGTTTTTCATTTCTTTTCATGGTAGTCCGAAAGGGAAACACTGTTTCGTTTCTGAGAAAATTGTAACACGGGATTCCTTCGTCCAAATTCCAACGAATTTGCTTATAGCTGTTTTATTATGCACCGATTGCCTGTCAGCGACCAACCCCCCCCCGTTTTGAGTTCTAAGCTGCAGTTAGGAATTCTTATTTTAAATTTTCCCAAGCTGTCTCGAATAGAGAGACGTTCTGAAAATTTTGGTTAGATGAGAATTCAGAAAATCGTCCCGACTCCTCCAGAAAATTTTGAACAAAATCATTGGACGTAGTTCCAGAGAGAAGTTTTTAGTAAAAAAAAGAGAACTTTCTCTCTTGTGTTTTCAGACAGGAACTTAACCCTGCGTCAAAACGAAAAAAATCTGTAAATAGGTTATCACATTTGGCGACAGTCCCTGCTAGAGGGGACTTTTCTGATAAACTAGATTCTGATAGCACTGGTTTAAACAGGAGGATTCCTAGAAAAAAGAGTTTCGTTGGAAACGAAGTTCCGTCTAGCTACGGAAATGATATAGCGGCTACGCGGGATTTTTTCAAACCTCACCGAAAATGTCTCCCGGGTAGAGATCAACCAATCAGACGAAAGTTCTGCTTGTGAAGGATCACGGGATCCCAATCTGAGCGATAATCGATTACTGTTTGGCGTTCAAGTCTTTGTAGTAAGGGAAAATGGTAACCTAGCTACATGGGTTTCCTGGAAATGTGCGGGTTCTGAGAATTGTCCCTTTCGACGTCAAGTCCCGCGTAGCCGAAACGTAAATGGGATTGGGACTTAAGAAATTTAACGTCCTAGTAATGGCGTATAGAAACTTAACAGACTTCATGCATTATTAGTTTCTTTTGTTTTGAATTTTGTCTTCTTTTACGATGCGAACATTATCTTGTAATTATTTGCATATAGCCCAGAATTAGAATCTTAAATAAATTAAATGCGCTACTTTTCTTGCATGCCGTACTTACTCGCTAGTGCTCGTATTGATAATTACCCATAGGAAAAGCTTATGAAAGGTCCATGCAGTTTAATATAAATATAATATAAATATAAACTGGTATCATAGTTAAAATTTTATCGAATTTTCTTCTGATTAGTTATTTTTCAAATCTGATGACTCTTTAGAGTGACTGAAGAATAATAATGTGTAGCAAAAAATAATCGTAGTGTCGTTGCTTATAGGAAGAAGCTGCTTATGACTTTTGCCCAATTCCTGTACGATTCTGCCCGAATGCATCACGAGAATAGAATTCAGTGCTATCTGACTCATTTCCCCATAAAAATAACTTTAGAAGTTTCATACCGACACATTTTATGTTCTTCTCTTCCATCCACTAATGTCCATTGACATAAACCCTATTTCTTCGTTGTAAGAACATACATTTTTCCCTATGGCGTGGCGATACGTGCCTTAATTAGGCTTAACATATATGACCACTAATTCTTTGCACAGATATATACAAAATTAATGTTATGGGTAATTACCCTTCTGTTTTTCAGCATTAATTGGAGACTTTTATATTCATACCATTCATATTAATGTTGCAAACTGTCTAAACCAGTCTTTGATATTTGTTTTTCTTTTGAGAGTTCAGAGACAGTGAAAGAAATATGTACAATGAAACTATATTTCTTTATAGACGGAATAAATTTCTCCCACAAATTTTGTTCTTCTGGGAAATGTGTGAAACATTTATCTTCATTTCATTTCAGTGTTTTATTATCTTCGAAAGATATTTTGGAAATAATAATGGGAAGGGAGTAACTTAGCAACGAATTGTCATCGATAATTTCCAGCCCATAAAAACGTAGTTTTATTTAATCTCAATCTTTTGTTCATAAATGCGTAAGATTTATGGCCGACTCATAAAATTCAACGAATGCGTGGTATTCAAGTTGTGAGCCGTGAAAATTGCTTTACTTATTCTGTTTTTCTTAATCTTATCGAATACATACGAATATTAATAGTTAATTAAAATTTCAAGTTTCTGATACTTAAGCTTTGTTCTTTAACATTTTCTATTTGAATAAAAATTTGAACGACTTTTGAGAGTAAAAAGATTTGTCATCATTTGTTATGGAATCGAAAGAATGTTTTCTTTTGTAGAGGGGTTATATAACAAATGGTATTCGCAAAATGTTTGCTCAGGATGCCTTCTTATATTTTGTTATCCATGTCGCCCTGATCGGTTTAGTGGCTAGTATTGCGGGCTGCCCTATCCTTAGGCCCAAGTTCGAATCCCGGAGAAAGCTTGGATGCTTGCAAATGAAGGTACATAAAATACTTGGAGAACCGAAAGTATCTCGAGTGGTTAGGTGGTAGGGTAAAAAAAATCGGAGACTGTTGAATCCTCCATAAGTGATTTTCCTTCAAAATTGAGACGGAACTGTGCAAGATCGCACTATCGCCTATCATGCCCGAAACCCATGCTAACGAAAGATGCAATTCTGCTCTTCTCGTCACGATAAAATTCGTAAACTTCTGACAGACAAGTGAGGCAAGTTACAAGAACAAGCCTTTTCCATTCAAAAAGTTATAAAATTTACTAATTGCACTGAGATCACCCATAAAAAGACCTCTCATAGTTCGTTCATTTTGCTTTTATATGGAAATTATTGCTTTAGAGAGTGCTTAATTACACTAATTTGGGGCACTGGTTGAAAATTTTAATGTGAACATTTTGTTGCAGATTATCCTTTAATTCTGACGAGCAGGGTACATAGATCTCTCTAAGCAAACAGAAATGTTTTGCTACTGAAGAAGAGGAACCTTACGTCTGATTGCCATTGAAATTTAAGCCAGTGTAAAATTGCTTTTTCTAACTTAAAATTTTGTGTTGTTAAAATTTGTGTTTATTTCTCTTCTAGAGGGAAAAGAGCTTTTTAACATGGTTCCTGTAATTAAAAAATGTATAGACATTTCTCAACAGAATTTTAAGAACTTAAGAGTTTTTGAGAAATTAAAGAATGTGACAGAACTAAATAATTGTAATAATATTTTATAAACTATGCATCTAAAACATTTTGAACTTCCTTTCTGCTAGAGTACCGATAATTATGTAAAGGAGGATTGTTTTAAAAAGCTTATTTTTATACTGCTTATTTCTAATTTTAAGCTTATTTTTGATTGATCTCTTCATAACACTCAAATACAATAGCAAAGAAATACATACCTTCAAATCAAGCAAAGAAATACATACCTTCAATCACTTGATTAAAAGTAGCAGCCTTTTTACATTAACTTAACGTCTTAAAAGCATCATTTTGTTGCAATGAATTTGAAATGAAGCGAAATCATTTTCAGGTCTTAGACTATCTAAAGAGTTAGATCAGTTTCATTTTAAGTTTTAAAAATTATGAATTCTTTTCTTAACAGCTGAGGTGCATATACATCACAGACTTAATTTCATAATTAAAGAGTTTTAGCTTTTAATGTTATTATTTTACTTTTATTTATATATTTATTTATTTATGTTAATTTTTTTTTCTTATGGTCATCAGAAAATATAAAAAGTATTCAAAAAGTATATTTCTTTGATTTTTCTTGGCAATCGCATTTCTTATTTGCATGATCATGATAATAATTCTGATTTTCTTATAAGCAAAAGCCTGTTTCATCGCAATTAATATTAATTGCGATGATGCTTTTATCTTCAGAAACCACTGCTGGTAAATTTAATTAGTTCAGTGGCGCATTTAATTGGAAACCAGCAGAAGTAGAGTAATATTTAACTCTTAAGTAATTTATGCGAAGTTCTCCAACAAATTACATCCTGAAACATGTTTTAATTTCCTGAAGTTCACTGGATTTCCTTTCCAAAGAAGATCTCCAACGAAGAAAACGAGTTCTGTATTTTGTAATATTAATTACTTTACTTTCCGCTTCGCCAGATGCTAATTTAATATTTAAATGCGAAATAGTTTAAAAAAAGTTTTCCCGTGAGATAAAGTGAGATTATTACAAGCAGTCGAGTCTTCACCATGATACAACGAAACCGTAAGTGACATATTTGGCGAACCGTAAGTGACATATTTGGTTCAGTTTTTGACATATTTGGCGAAACGGCCAAACTAAAAAGTTATTAAGCATCACCATTATGAAGTATTTTCGAATCTTGCTATAAGGAACCAAAAATTTGGTTCACTGTATCTCATATGATAAGAAAAAAAATATCTGATGTGGGCACCACATGACGTTTTTGTACGGCTTATTAAGTTATATACATTTTTGATGCACTTCATTTAAACTTATTTCCCCGAATCTTATTAGAGATATATTTCTCATTCAATCAATTTAGTTCTCATTTTGCGGCAAGGCAAAAATATATAAAAAATCAAAACATCTTCATCAAAACATGTGAAATAGGGAAAAAACACACGAAATACAAATAAAATCCTTTAAAGAAAACAATTCTCACAATAAAAGTTAAGAGTTTGTATGAAAAAACAAGCAATTCGGCCAGTGGTTTTTTTTTTCGGAGTTTTCGGAGCACAAAACTGAAAGTTAACTTTTGGTCCCATTGGTGAAAAAGGCACTGAAGTTAGTGCATTAAATGACTTAATTGACAAAGAGTCTAATCTTAATGTACTAGGAGTATCAAATGTAAAGAAATAGTAGCGTCGTTAGGATTAGCGCCACTTGAACTTTTAAATTGTTGATAATTTTACAACTGTTGTATGCAATCTAAGTAAAGGCATACGGGTAAAAACCTTAAGCGGAACGTAAGAATAACTTAATTCAATCACTTTTAAAGCAAAGAATGCACAATTTACCAACCTATAAGAATAAAAACACAGAGCTCAACTAACCGGGTAAGAGAGTGGGTGTGTTATAGATACATTTGGCGCTGTCGATTGCGACGTAAAAGAGAGGTGCACTACTACCTGTTATAGCAGTCCTATATGCAAAATTTCAACGCTCTACGGCTCATCGATTTTGAGTCATGCGAGATACATACATACATAACGTACAGACGTCACGAAAAAATCCCTTCTGAATCCATTTTAAATCCTAGTGCTCGGTTTGTTCATAAAGGGATATTTCTTTAATATATATATTCTCTGTATAAGAAGTCTAGCATAATCTAGTAGCTTAATTCTGGCTACAGCATTTACGACAGAATTTTTATAAGCTGTCAGAAAAAAAGTGTATTATGTTTAGGGATTCATACCGAAAAATCGTCCAAGGTGATTAAAGTGCTTTACTTCTTGAAAAAGATAATCTCGTTCCTTACTCGAAATCGATAAAGTTTTCTGTAAAATCAGCTTCAACTTAAGCTTTGTTTTCGGCTTCCTCGATATAAACTACCTGAAAGTTTATACCACTTGTAAAATTTTATTTATGGATTTTTATGTCTAATGTGTGGTTTCATTTTTGATGTATTTTGCTTCCTTTTAGATCAGTGCATGTTTGCACTTAAATGTTCCCTTAAGTTTTAGTCTTAAATGATGATTAAAGCTGCGTTGATTGGCACTATCGTTACTTATTCCAGCTTGGAACTTTGGTTAAATCCATTGGACGACTTAGTCTGTTGTAGCCATCATATTATTTGTTACCAACCAGAAGTTGTTAAGTGATTGTTTGATCCTCAAACTTTCTCATATTCAGGTGGTAATTAATGTTAGTTTTGTGTTTTAATATGCATGATAGGTTATTTGTTTTAAATTTGGCCATCGCTATACTCTGTTACTTTAAAATAATCTATTCATGGCCGTTGCCTGCCTTCCGCATTCGCGACAGTATCGTCATCGACTCACAACATTTATTTTCTCTATCTTATTTGAGACTGTACTTCAAATCAGCTATCATTCGCGTGTTTCCATTTAACGTGTATATAGGAATGAATAGGATAAAAAATTTTGCAACTCAAATAATCTGCTGCAGTTGTCGTTCCCATGGTTACGATGCTAGTGGAGCAACGGAATACAACTTTGAAATTCCTATTTTAAAATAACAGATTATAGGCACATTAGCTAACTCAGTTCAGATTATTCTACAACAGCAATCCTTACAACGATATACGATACTCTGAAATGCTAAGCAGAAAAAATCTGAGTATGATGTAGAATAATGTTTGAAAAGGGTTGTACTAATGTTATTACTAGGTTTTGCCAAAATGTAATTTTACTTCAACACATATTAAGTAAATCATATTGTTTGTTAGTTCCTTCTATTTAAATTTCCGTTTGCCAGAATGATTGAGAAATCTTCTTAAATGAAGAGTAAGAATTTCAGTTTATAAATTCTTCAATTCAGTATTAAATTGAAGACAAAAGTGCTTCAGTTTACAGTTTCAATTAGAAATACTTTGATATATTTAATATCTATAGAGAATTTATTCCAATTAATGATATTCTAAGGAAGAATCCTTTCTCTCATGTGGTCTTTCGTAATGTAGCAGCTAGCACTAGAAGATCCGTGTTTTGAATCTCGTAGAGGCGTTTTTTTTTAATGTTTCCAGTTTTGAAGAACCTGCTGATCTGTACACTCGCGCCCGAATTAAAATAAACTAGATGATAATTTTTCACTACTTGATTTTGCTTACGTTCGTTTTCTCAATCGCCCTAGAAAAGAGTGACAGTGTAAAGCTGATTTGATTTATTTGATTGCCGCAAAGCAAGTAAGAGCATTTATGGAGGAAATGGATGTCTTGAGCGAGAACGTTGTGAGAGAAACTGACTGGTATATATGTTACGGTGAAACACCGAAATCTGGAGAATATCGACTTTCACCGGTGAATGTCAACACTCACATAGTCGCTTGGTGTATGCCTAAAATATTTTCCAAATACTCATATTTCTGACTTACACCAGTAAATGTCGACATTCATCATGTACTAATGGTGAATATTGAACATATAAGTATATTATATTTTATTCTCCGTAATTCAATCCAAAAAAAAAACGCACTTGAGACTTAAAATAAGAACATAAGAACTTAAAACACACAGTACATTCAAAATGAAAAAGGAAAATAATAGAAGTTAAAAACTTACTAAATTATGTGATTCAAATCTTATTTATTGCAACAACTTAAACTATTATGACGCTTTTAATTGCACAAGAGGCCCTTGCTTTTACAATTGTATTTATTTGTGGAGCACTTTTGCAATGACAGCGTGCACATATACTCCTCTCCTTTCGACCTACACCAGAGGATATCTGTGATTGTCGATATACGCCGGTGAGGGTCCGAATGTACAAGAATGTAATGCAATATTCGATCTTTCACCGACGTATTTGGTGAATGTTGACATTCTCCGGTGAAAGTCGACATTCTCCAATTTCGGTCTTTCACGGTAACATATACATTGAAAGTACCATGCAATCACATTTTAACAGTCGCCGAGAAGGGCTATTTTAAATTAAGTATGGTTTATCGGTAGAGATTATCAACATAGATAACTCAGGTGGACTAGCGAAACACTTTATAGGATACTAGATGAATAAGCGTTTAGACAAACCTCGAGACGATATACATCTTCCGTATATCGTCTCGAGGAAAAATGAAAAAGTACGTGATATAATCCTACGAAATATTTAATATTTCTAATTAGGTATGTCATGAAATAAATACAATTTTTATTTAAACCAATCAAATTCAAAAGTAAAAGAAATTTTTCTTAAGGAATTATATCTCCTATTTTTAAATAGCTTAGTTTGTTAATCGTTAACAGACAGATTAAATTTGAAAGATCGCTACAGACTCCAATGAAAAGTGAAACAACGCAAAATTATGTTTCAAGACTGGTCTTTTTGGGCTAATAAGCAAAGAACAAAATACTAAAACAACACATTTAAAAACGTTTTTATTGACAAAGCTTACTTTAAAAATAAGAGTAGATTCATTACCGGTAAAAGGGTATAAAATTTAATTTAACAGTGCCTAGACTACATTGATGCGCATATCATTTTATAGAAAATGTTTGGCGCTTGTTGTATAACGGAAAATATCCGAATTATTATTATTACGAGGGTTGGAACTTTAATAGTGGCAACACAGCTGAAAAAACGCTACGCAACAAAACCAAAGAATATCGCGTATACCACACGTAAACTACATACCTACCTTACCTCTCAGCAAAAAGACTCGTCCTGCCTACGTCACGCGCATGCGGAGTGACGCGAAGAACGAATCCTTGTATTAGCTCGCGGTCTAAAATAAGTGTTGTCAGGATGTTTTGAAAACAAGAACAACGATGTTGGATAAAAATTGAATCTGCCAGAGGTCGTACAGCACGACAGTGTCATCAAGGGCTTTAAGAGGCTTGTGGAGAATCTGCATTACCTTACAGAACCGTAGCAAGATGGGTGAAAGCATTCATTGAAGGACGCCAAAACGTGGCAGACATGCTGCGGCCAGGTCGTCCGAGTGTCAGTGATGCAGACGTGTTGTCGTGATGCAGTCAGTGATGCAGACGTGTTGTCCGAGTGTCAGTGATGCAGGCGTGTCAGCTGTTGCCCCACTAATGGACAGTGATCGCCGCCAAACGATTCGTCAGCTGGCCGAACAAACAGGATTAGCGCATACGACTGTGCTTCACATTCTGAAGGAACACCTGTCCATGAGAAAAATTGCTTCACGATGGGTTCCCCATCAATTGACGGAAATGCAGAAATGGCTACGATACGATGCTGCCCGAACCCACTTGGAGCGCTATGAGCGCGAAGGAGATGCTTTTTTACGCCGTATCATTACGCTGGATGAGACTTGGGCCCGATCGTACCAGCCAGAACTGAAACGCCAATCAAATGAATGGCGTCATCACGGGTCACCACGACGTTCGAAATTTCGTCAGAACCCCAGCAATGTGAAAGTTATGGTGATTCTCGTGTACGACTGTGATGGTGTCATCCTAACGCATACCGTTCCCTCACAGCAGACCGTCACTGCGCAGTATTACTGCTCATTTTTGGAGCACAATCTCCGACCGGCTTTGAGAAAAAAACGGCGACACTTTCTGCAGAACTCTCCTCTCATTTTGCATGACAACGCTCGGCCGCATGCAGCGCAAGCGGTGACTGATTTGTTCAAGCGATGGGGCTGGGAAGTGCTTTGCCATCCACCATACTCCCCAGATCTAAGCCCTTGTGACTATGACTTAATTCCTAAGATGAAGGAACCACTTCGTGGCACTCGCTTCCAAACTGTTCCTGAGATTCTTGCGGCAGTAGACCGGTCCATTCAAACTATCAACAAACAGGCGCTGCTACAGGTATTCTGCGACTTCCACATTGTTGGAAACGAGTTGTACACAATGCTGGCGACTATATTGAAGGACTGTAAAACATGGTGACATGAATCACTTTTGTATTCCTTGTAAATAAATAGTTGCCACTATTAAAGTTCCAACCCTCTTATTAGCCCAAAGGGGCAATTTATCCAGAAGGGCTATAATTTCGTTTTGGCGTTTTGCGTTGGTTCACTACAAGCGGCCTTTCACTTTTCAGATTGTTGCCACCAAGTATTAGAGCCCTGTATTATATTCAAAGAAATTAAATAATGAAGAAGCTGCATGTAAATACATACATTTCTTGCACTGTGAAATACATACATTAGTACATAATATTTCTTGCACTGTGTGTACCTAGATACATCAAATTTTGAATAACGTAGCTGTCCACTCGAATATGGGCAACTGGAAGCCCAAATTCTTTAATTGAAATTTGTTTTACTATCTATTTCATATTTTGTAAAACATTCAAGAATTTTCGATTAATAAATTCAGCGACTTGAAAGCGAGCAATGGCAACACTGTGCGGAAGAAAAAAGCTTTTTTATCCCCAGAGCGCGAGACTGTGTATCGGAAATTCTGAAGATATACTCTTTTTAAATTGTTTTGTGATACTGCTGTTGAATTTAATTTTATGGTTTAAGTGTCAAGAACATGATGGTTAATAAATAAATGTAACACACAAAACGTTACAAAATTTCTCTTTGGTCGTATATATAAAATCTGAAAATATAAAATATAAAATCTGAAAATATAAGATATAAAATCTGAAAATATAAAATATAAAATCTGAAAATTTTCGGATTTATTATTATTATTATTATTATTTTGCTTGTAGGCTGTGATGCGAAATATTCAGAATCAGTACTATGCTGATTTTTATCAACTTTACTATCAATTTTGTTTTATTTTCCTTTTCAAATGCATTGCCAAAATATGCAAAATATAAACAACACCAACGTTCTGTAAATCTGTTCATTTAAATGGTAATTAGGAGTGTTACGTGACTAGTTTAGTTTTTTTTTTTTATGTTTAGTTATAAATGCCTGTATTTTAATACAAAAACTATGTTTTCATTTAAAAGAACATTTCCCCATTCATTTTCCAAGCTACGATTTTAAAGAAATTGGATTAATCAATTGTATGCAATCGATTTTTTTGTATTGTTTTTTGTTTTCCTTTTTGCTTTGTAAAATATCGTTGTTATTGGATCATTTAATGAGATCATTTTCTCATGCAAGCCGTCGAAATTTCTTCCACTTCCTTTCAGAAACTTCCATCGATTTCTGTTACCATTCTTTTTGTGAAAAAAATAAAAAGGCTTCAGCTGAAATAATTGAATTCTTATTCACGTTTCATCCTCTGGTTAATACCAGAATTCAATATCTTTCATTTCCTTTTTACTTCCTTGCTGAAGCATTAAATTTATATACTGTATTATACGTAAGTTCTGTTGAAGAAGCGTGGTATTAATGTTTTAGTTTGGATATTAATTATGATTTGAATCGTGGCCTGTCTAAAAAGTTAGCCAGTTTTATTGAAGAGCGAAGATAAAGTCGATAAAAATGCAAGATTAACTTGTATAATTTTCGAGCATCTTTTACTTATAAACTCAAGAAAGTTATGTAAACATGATAAGGTTTTTTACCCTTCTCCTACTTTATTTCGTGGCTTGCGAGTCATAATATGAAGACAAATATTTAATTTAGTTCCTTGAAAGAGGTTCGGGGTTTGTTGGCTTACTTTCTGAATAAAGCAATGTCTCCGAAATAAAGAGCTTTTAAACTTTAATATTTTACTGTCTCTTCGGACTCTAATGTTATATCTCACATATTGTATGTATGTATGAATTGCATGAAATAAAAGGTGTTAATACTTCGACATTGATTAAAATTAATTATCGTACATGAATATCATTTCTGAGCCGAGAGATCCACTGTATGTGAGGATTGCAGTGGGCGCTTATCTTAGAATTTGGTAAAAAATTATGCTATAGTAAGCACGAAGATAACAATTCACAACTTTTTTTAACTCGATGCACCCCTTTTACCATTGCTAAACGATCATCTCCCCAATGTTTCCACAATTTGAAAAATACATAAACATGTATTTAAATTTAGATTATTTTTGATGTACTTTATGGATTAAACCAAAAAAAGTATAGAAATGTTGATAAATATAAAACCTGAGTAAAAGAAATTTTTTTATACCCATGGAAAAAAAAACTAAAATATAAGTACTTAATATATAAATATAAGGCTGACCGCATTCCCCTCTAAAACTATACATATCATCCAGGAGGGTATTTTCTCCTGGTTAAGAACTCTTGGTATAGACCTACCAGTGGCCGAGTGGTTAAGATAGCAGAATACTGGTAGTTCGACTCAGATTCGCAGGCTGGCTCCACGGGCGTTTTTGTGGTTTTCTCCATGGGTAACGTAGAACGTAGATACAAGCCAGTTTCCCTTCGTAAACCCTCGTCGAAGACGTACCTTCCCTGAGGTACGTAGCCATATTCAACTACCAATCGAAAATTCGTCAGTAGCACAAAAAAGTTAACCAGAGGCGGCTTAACAGTTAGCTAGGTTTAACCTCTCACAAACACTACAGTTCTAGCTCAAAAAATACATGGAAAATCAAAATTAATGTTTAAATAACTGAGGAAGTTCTATTTGCGTGCAAAAAATATCAATCTTTTTAAAATTTTTGGCGCTAATATCACATGTCATGTAAGTATAGTGGTTAGCAACGCTGGTTGTCGTATCGATGAGCCCAGGTTCTGTAGGCATGGCTTCTTGTAAGTGCATAGTGTCTGTGAAGCGTGGGGATACACAAATAATGCCCGAATACCCTTTCGAGTGGTTTGGTGGCAGGTGAAGAAAGGTGAAAGACCTTAAGTGGTTTGATGGTGGATCAAGAGGGGGTGGGAGACCCTGGAACTGTCTCCTGGTGCTACGGGAAATCCCGTAGCTTGTACTTGTACGACCAACGGGATACTGTACTTGTACGACCAACGGGATAAAATTCTACTGTCCCGCTCACGTTTACCTGTGCCTGTCTCACATATCTCATAGCTTAGATATAATTTTTGATTTCCGTATCATTTGGAAACTACACATTTGATATGTAATTAAAAAAATTTAAGTTGCTAGACCTCTACTTAATTACTTGATTCCTAAAAATACCATTTTATTTAAACACAGCAAGCTAATCATCTAGAAATCCATCTTGCCTTCGATCTTAACCTACGCTTGTTCTATGTGAAACGTACCTATGCATCGAAGTAAAGTTTTCTTAAGCGATTCAGGTGAACATTTTCTGAAATCATCCTTGAGTATTCCCGGTGACAGAAAAAAAAAAGAAAAGGTTTGGAGTAGAGAATATCACTTGTTTTCTGTGTCATTGATACTGAAGTTCACACAACTGATGAAACTTTTCTGGCCTGTTTCGGATATCTCAAAATGAATACTTCAGGTCGACATTTACTAATTAGCAGACGTATAGAATTTTCCTCCATTATTTGAAGCATTATGTTTTAAATTTTAAGCTTTTTACTTCCTTGTACGAAGTAAAAAGGAAGTATTGTAATCGCGAAAAGTTTCAGGCAGCGTATTTCAACGAAAATATCCATTTTGGCCGCTATCGAATGCAATTTAACTATGTTTTTGCGTGATATCTGTACGTAAGGACAGAATAAAAGACTTGTTTCCTCCAAAAAAATATAAAGCTGCTTTAAAATGAATTCTGAAGAGAATTTTTCGTGGCGTCTGTCCGTCCGTACGTACGTATCTCGCATAACTCAAAAACGAGTAGCCTCAGAACGTTGAAATTTTGTACATAGGGCTGCTATAACATGTAGATGTGCACCTCGTATTTTGGTTGCAATCGGCCGTACCAAACGTATATAAATATATTTATATATATATCCACTCTGTTACCCGGCTCGGTGATCTCAGTTTCTTTACTCTTATATGTTTGTAAATTGTACATTTTTGCTTTAAAATGATTGGATTATGTTGTTTTTATCTTCCGGTTAAGGTTTTTATGCCTTTAGTAAATCTGTATGCAATATGTTTAGAATTATCGACAATTTAAAAGTTGTTTAAGTGCCAAGCCTTTTTTTTATGGCGGCCAGTGATTGTTTACATTTGAAACAGCAGACTAGTGGATTTGTTGCCAATCTAGAGAAACTTAGCTTCGCAACAACAAAGATAACGCCTTCGTTTATTATTGCCAATTAAATCATGCTTAGGAATTTTTTCGAGGAAATAAGTGTTTCAGATTTACTTCGTAATTTTTAATATAGATATTTTGAGTTTTTATGTATTTTTGCTTTCTCGCGAAGTGAGAACTGAATTAATTGAATGAGAAATACTCAATCGTGTGTGAAAAACTGTTTCTTTTTTGTTTTGTTTCTGTATCTTCTTAATTATTATGTTTGATTAATGTTCTTTTTTGTTTTGTTTAATTTCTTTTATACATCGTTCTACCTTTATTATAGTATTTGAATAGAACATGTGGCAACGATCAGATAATTCTATTATTTAAATGATACAAATTTTGTGTATTATGAGTTATAATATGAACGAAATATAATACTGTTAAGTGAATCTAGCGCCAGAGTGTCGCTATTGTAAACAAATACTAGAATGAATTTTATAGAATGAATTTATTCTATTGTGGTTTATGCGGTGTCGGTGAAGTAGATTTAATTCAATAAGTTTAAATGAAATGCAAGAAAAAATGCGTATAATTTAATATTCCGTTCAAGGAAGTCATGTGGTGTACACATCAGATTTTTTAATATGCATTATGGATCTTTTATAGTTACAAAATTATTCATATATGCATTAACTAATGCACCAACATAATGTGGTATGACCTTCATTTAGTTTTATATTAAAACCTAGATTTTATTCTGCTTTATTTTGTGTTCTTTTCTTAAATGTATAATGTGTTTATAGTGTTGGTTTAATTTTATCTATTTTATTCCGTGCATTCATTTTACACATATGAGTTAAAGGAAAAAAAAAAAGAAATTTGTGCAGATGCAAATTATTTGTTTCCGTTTTTTTAGGTTAGTAGGAAAGAATTTCCTACCATGTTGTAGACTTTAGAAAATTGCCCCATCTGGAAATAGATTTTTCGTAGTTGTTTCAGGTGCACGTTAAACTCGGCGAAAAAGCAAAAACGGATTTCGATTTTGGTAGTGGAACTAGAAAAGAAAAAGATTCCATTCTGTGATTACCAGAAAATTGGGCTGACTAGTGCAAAAATAGTTACGAAATAAAAATCGTAACTGCAATTGTACCTTTCTCTATTACACGACTTTCTCGGTGGCGGTTAACAACTCGCCCTAAAATCACACGATCAGCACTACGATTGAATTCCCCCCTGTTCTTTTTTTCGGGGGGATACTGTATCTTTTGGTTTTTAATTCTACTTTCGCTATCTAATCGTAAGGGTGCCGAAATCTGGGATAGCTGTTTTCTTATCTATCTTATCTAACATCATTAGAGTTTCGAAACTGAAACCTTGTTTTTTATATTTCTGTTTGTCTCTTATCTATACACATTTTTCAGAGTTGGCAGTGTGGAACATCTTTTTCAAATACGTAAGTACAGAGGGTATTTACACATTTTTAGAACGATTTCTGTAAGTAATTAAAAAAAGGTAATATTTTGGAATACAAATTTCTGGCAACAACTTGTAATTTGAAATGCGAAATAACCATCTGCTACATTTAAATGTATTCTTCTTTAGAAATGTCGGATGTAAACAAGCCATGGATTAAAGAATGTTTTTGCGCTTTCCGAAGAGAAATAGTCCTATTTTTTTAATTTAAAACTTCGTGAAATGCATGGTATTAAAATTTGTAAGTGCAATATAAGCATGGTTATTAATCAGAAAGGAAAAAACTATTAATCATTACTTCTACATGGAAAGAAAACTCCAAACGAATACGTGAAAAAAATATGTTTATAATGTTTGTGAAGGTAAATCGTTGGTAAAAAGAGAAAAATTTCAGAATGCAAAAGTCTTTAAATACATCTTTAGCAACAATAAAGGAAATAATAAATCAAAATTTACAATTTAAACAGAGGTAAAGAACATAATTTTCATCAGCTTTTGCCGAAACCTATGGAATCTATTTGACAGGAGATAAATGGAAGTATACCTTGACCGTTGATGAAGCATGGGCTTACTTAAGTGACTGCAACACCAACAACAAAAAAGGGTATATTTATTATCGAAAACGAAGAGAAAAACATATAGAAACCCGATTTCGTCTGTGCAAGGAAAGTTTTAGTGAAGAGTTTATGATTTTCGCAGGATTCTATTATAATGAGAAATTAAAAATAAGATGAGTGGGAAAAAAATGTTAAAATGAACTCAACGTACTATCAAGATAAAATTTCACTTACGATATTTACAGAAGAAATTTCATTTCTTTATTACAATGATTTTCAAAGAGTGAAACTTCATCAAGACAATGCAACAAGTTATACTTCGAAACGTACCTTTGCATTCCTTGATAAAATAAAGACTGGTACAGGTATTGCATATATATCTTTTCAATGTATTCCTGCGAATTCCCCTTGAAAAGAGCTCTTTCTAAGCGCCATCCCACCACGACGGGTGGACTCTGAAACGTAGTAGAAGAGGAATGGAAATCAGTGCCCTTGGATATTTAGCGACAAACTCTTTCATCACAGAAATCACGATGCAGACTTTAGTCTCTAAAAAGGCTATGATATCGAACATTTACAAAAATATTGTTTACATTTTAAACATTATTTAGACGACACCATAATTACTCTAGAAAGGTCTAAACAACCTCTGTATTTCTGTTTTAAACTGAGGCTATTGTAAATTGATTGGGTTATAAATTAGTTAAGTTGGATGTTTGCTACCAGCATAGCTAATTTCTATCAGTACATTAAAATGTTTAAGTAACACTAAAAAGATTTGTTGATAAAAATCTTCCTCTCAAAATTTTAATTAGACTATTATTCTTGCTATTTTATCGTTAAATGGCTAGCTGATGCGCATGCGCTTTTAGAGCACTGGAGGAGAGCGGAACTGAGCAATCAATGGATAGGCATACACTAAACACTGTAAACTATTTGCGCCATTTTTGCTTTCGTAATAAAAGAAATCCTCAGGAATGATTATTTTGTATCATGTATTTGAGGAAGGAGTCGAAAGAGCTAGCTGGGACTTTGAGAGAAGCGCAAAATGGCGGCATATCAAGATGTTACTGTAATAATCCGTTTGTTCTGTTTACCTTCGATGTACTTCAGGGAAATAATCATTGTTTTTTGGATCTTAACAGTTCTTTTAATTACATGTAGTATTCTACTGTGTACAGAAGCTTCGGCCAAAGTTCTGCAGACTGTACTAGAATGATAGCGAGTTATCGCTTAGTACGAAAAAATCACAGAATGTAAAAGAAGGTTATAATAACCTTTTTATTCAAATCTTAGATGAACAGAAAGGCACTACTTGTACGATATACGAACTTTGCTACTTGCGGGTATTTTAATTAACATAACAGAAAGCTAAATCTCAATGTAGGTAACTTAGTTTAATATTATGCATAGAACAGACAGTTTAAGCTGGCTTAACTATTTAACGCCGCGTATTTTCAAACGTCGGCTAGGAAGACGCTTTAGCCGGAGTAAAACTTAGGCAATGACTGGCGATAGTAAGTAACGGCAAGATGCGTCTGCCTGAAGCTCTAATCTTAACATTAAAACCCTCAGTTTAAATACATGAAACAACTAATTTACATTCCGATGAAGATTACGAAAAGGAAAAAGTATAGTAAAGGCTTAAATCGTAATAAATAGTTAGTTTTAAAATAAATAAATATAAAACATCGTACAATATTATAATATGCGTGTTATATGGTTCTGCTTGCACATCAAAAAGTAATTTTTTTTGTGGTATCTATTAATCCTTGTAATCAGATATCCAGAGATGCCAACTTGCTGTGGAGTCAGTTATGCAATTCAATTAAAATTATAATTAACGCATTTATTTCGGCTTCATTTCCATCAATCCTACTTTGAGTCCACGTACTACTTCGGTGGTTAGTTCTTGACGGTTTCGTTCTATCTCTTTCCTTGTATCTTTTTACTTCCTTAAAAGAAGCAAAGGAAATAGTGTGATCGCGAAATATTTCCGGTACCGTATTTTTACAGTAATATCCATTCCCGAATCCATTTGATTTCTTTTTTTTTTTTTTTTCGTAACGTTTGTAAGTACGGACAGAATAAATGACTCTTTTTTTTTTTTTTTCTTTTGAAAACAGATTGTAAAATGGATTTAAAATGTATTCAAAGTGGATTTTTTTCATGACGTCTGTACGTATGTGCCTGCATATCTCGCATAACTCAAAACCAATTAGCCGTAAAAAGTTGAAATTTTGTATATAGGATTGTTATAAAATCTAAATGTGTACCTCACTTTTCTGTCGCAATCGGTTATACCAGAGGTATAGATATGTATTTCAACATACCTCGAAGGATTGGCTACTTAAGTTAGAATAATTCAAGGAAATAGGTTTAAGTGAAGTGAGGCAAAAATATGTATCATTTAATAGTACCTACGAGGAAGTCATGTGAGGTCCACAACAGATTTTTTTAAACAATAGCCAAGAGCCGAAAACTGTTAACCTGTGTTCGACCTGTGTTTTAATCTCAAACAGTTTGGCATGGTGGTCTAAGCATGCAAAGCTAAATACAAGCCAATTTATTTTGGAGAATTCTCAAGGAAGGTTTTTCCTTCCTTAGCAGGTTGTCCTTATGTGCTTTATCAAAGTGAACTTACCTGTTGTGTGTGCTATGTTGTAGGTTATCTCACTTGCCTGACAGTAAATCAGCACAAGCCCACTAGATTCATCGTGGCAAAGGAGAGCAAGATTACGCCTACCTTAGCTGGAACTTTAAAAACTTTGCTGACCGTTACGTTACGTAATGCTAGTATGAATTTACTTTATTTGGCTTAGTTTTGCCGCTGTACCAACTATAAGATGCTTATTTTTGGGCGGCATCGTGCTCAACTACTTTCCAGAATGTTGCCATTTGCCAAAACATAAGATGTGTAATTATCTTTCGAATTTAATTAATGTATAATTTCTTAACGAGTTAAAAGGAATAAATGCATTTCGTAATAATTTTAAAATAATTATAAATAATAATTTATTCATATACAATTTTTATTTAATTTTTAACGACATATCTAAATGATATAAATGAGTACAGTGTTATTATGATTTCTAAAAGATGTTTCTTTTACATTTCTTTATTTTTAAGTACCTAACTGTTCGCTTACGCGTCAAACTATTACCTACCAGCGTATCATGGACTCTAAAGAAACTACTATATTCTAAAGTATTCATTTATTTAATAAAACATCACTCAAGTATATAACATACAATTAATCCTCAATAAGCCTAACTAACTACTGAAACATATTTTCCTAATTCTATGAATTACCCTGCTGCCACTTCCAACAAACCAAACTAACAACAATTATTAGTGGCCAAAAAGTAAAAGTAATAAGTATTGTAAAATTATAAGTATAATTTAAGTAAAAAATTAAAGGAAAGTAAGTACAAAATACAAACTACATTGTTTGGAAATCCAACGCTAACATAGAACTGTCTGTTATTTTAGTCCAAAGGGATTTGTCCCTGAAGAACTATTGTTTTTGTTTTGCGATTTTGTGTCGATTCGCTACAAACGGCGAATCATTTTTCAAACTGTTGCCACAAAGTATTATCGCCCTGTGTTATATTTAAAGAAATTAAATAATGAAAAATCTGTATAAATGTATGTATATTTCTCGCATTGTGATAAAACAACGGTACATAGAGCCATCGAATTTTGAATGACGTAATCCTCCTACGAATATGGGCATGTGGAAGAGCAAATTTGAAATTTGGTTTATTACCGATTTTCCTATTTTGTAAAACTTCAACGAATTTTTGATTAACAAAATCAAAGATTTCAAAGCGAACAATGGCAACGTTGTACAGAAAAAAACATTTTTATCTCCAACGCGTGATTCTCTGTATCGGAAATTCTAAAGATATGCTCATTCTGAAACTATTTTGCGATATTCCTGTTGAACTGAATTTAATGGTTTAAATGCGAAGAACGTGATATTTAATAAATAAATGTAACACACAAAATGCTTAAACGCCCCATTGGACGTAATTTAAAATCTGAAACATTTCAGATTTTATTTATTTATTTATGTTTTAAAATAAAGTGCCTTAAGGTTTCGGCTGCGAGGATTTGAAAAGTGCAAAAGAATAATTTTTTTTTACATTTTGTAATACAGGTCTGAGGTAATGTTACATTTTTAATGAAAGTACGAGAAACTCAGAAAACACAGTGTCGATTGTCACTTTTGAAAAAACAGAGAAAAATAATACACTAAAAGTGTTTCATACAAAAACACACACAAAAAATGTTGAATACTTTTTTAAATGCGTATGTTCCATTTTTTTAACTATTCGTTTGCTCGCTTGTCGAGTAAGGCTTATAAAAAACAAACACTTAAAAAAACTAATGCCGTAAAACCAACTTCCGAAAACTTAAGATTTTTCTTTGTGCTCTCATTTTTTAATTTCCATTTTTGGAAAAATTAATTACCGTTTATGTATAGCTTCATTTCCTTTTTTGTATGCGCTAAGCTGAAAACCTCTGCGCATTTTTAAAAGTAAAGCTTTTGAATTTGATTCTTGCAGTAAGTTATAAAAAATACTTGAGTATATCATTTCACTCGCATTTTCCTTTTTTAAAAATCATCGAAATAAAAACATTTTATTCTGCTAGTTTTAGAGTAGTGTATTTCTAGCCAAAATCAATCGTATTACAAAGGGTAAACTAGTATTTTTAACTTAAATAATGATATTAGAAACTGTTTAATCATTTTGTTTTTTTTTGTATAACTTTGTGTTATGTTACTTCAGCAATTATCGACAGCCTGGCAAATCACTAATTCTGAGAGTTGTAGTCAAACCTGCAGCGTAAGTTATTTATTTCTCAGTCTATGAATGATTGCATATTACTGTAACAAATTGAAAATAATATATGTACTTCTTAAAATTTCTCAATTATATTTTATAATATACCTGTTTGATATAATTTGTATTTAAATAATACTTATTGAGGCAATGAATCTGTTTCAGTAAAATATTTCTAATACCGTGTGTTGTGTTCTGGACTGCAAACAATTAATTTTCTTGTCACTAAATAATGAGTTTGCTGCATTTTTCTGTTTCATTCGCTCTATGAAGACTGAAAAACTTTTAAATTTATGAAGTTAGAAAAATATTTAATAATGAATTCATTATCATTGATTTTACAAAAAGCAGTAGTATTTGTAAAATTTGTAAAATTGATTTTACAAAAGTCATTTAATCACCATATATGTTTTTTTAGAAACAAATAACTTCCTAGTAGCAATGAAATGAATATTATGCCTTTGAGGGCATATCTTAGGGAGGGGGATGAATGGTTTTGTTTTTAAGTAAAATAATTTGAAATGTTTTAATTTCCTGTTACTTAACCTGCAACAAAAGTTGTTTATTAGAATACATTCAATGTTTTTCTGTCTTGAAATTTATATTCTGTGATTGCTGTGAATTTTTTGCTGTCTTGAAATTTATATTCTGCGTTTGCTGTGAAAAAATGAAACAGTTATTTTATTTAAAAATTAGAGTTTGAATCTATGGAATAGAAACAGTTTTTATGTATCTCTTGTTTTAAATACAACTGCAATTTCCGGTATTTCCTGTCGTTTTACTCAGCGCGCGAGTAATATCGCAGATCACCAATATCATTCGCATAGTGAACTTTAAAGCAACAGACACTGAGCACGAGTTCAATTCAATCGCACATTTCTGAACTGTCTCATTGAACTCATTGAGCGATGTTTTTTCAAACGCAACTGTATTTACAGGGTTGACAAAACCTTCTGAAAGCGTTGGAAAAATCACTCGTAGCGTTTTTAGGATCTCTGTGTCTTAGAAACTTCCAGAATGTATTCAAGTTCCGTTAGGAGAGTTTCTGCTTATATCTCAGTTTCTAATTAATACGTTGAGCGCGACCCCCTTATTGCTGTCCTCTTCGTTCAGCCGGCAGCGAGCGAGCTCTGGAAAGAATTTGCAAAGGGCTACTCTGTTTCACCGTTTTATTTTTGTTTTGGACTGGGACAATGGTGCAGCCAATGCACACGTATACGAAGAGCAATAAATCGATCTCCCAGAGACGATTAGTGAAAAAAATAACCACGGATGTTTATTTGGTTTGTTTTTGAAAGTATTTATTTCCCGTAAGACCGAAAACATTCGGAAGAGAAGGAGAGAGTCATATGTCGACTAAATTATTTTTATCATCGGAACTTCGACATCGTCGAGTGTTAGGGTTGTCTTGACTGGATGATGATAATTCATTAGTCTAGTCAATGGAACTTGACAATGACGGTTGTGATATAGGTGCTAGTGAAACCAGTGACCAAAATTAGCGATTTGATCCATAAGGCACTCAACTAATATTATGTCTTTATAACTAAAAACAAAAACTGAAAAATCTTATAAAAAATAAAGCAAATAAACACAAAAAACATTCATAAAAGATCTGAAGGCTTTCAGATTTTATATTACGCTCCAAGTTTTTTTTTCATTTACATACATATACGCGTTTTGAGAGCATTTGGGCTAATGTCCCTTTGGGCTAAATTAAAAACAGCCTATCATTTGAATTTTCGATAGACAGTCCCGTGGACTGGAATTAAAACTGTTTTATCCATACGTTTTTGCCATTACTCCCTTTGGAATCGTTGTGTTTGTTAATCAGAAATTCGTTAAAGTTTAACAATATATAAAATACACAATAAAATATTTAAAAAACGACGTATCATTAGAATTTCCCATAGACAGCCTCGTGCACTGGGGATAAAAATGTTGCCATGTAAAGTGTTGTCACTGCTCGCTTGAAATCGTTGAGTATGTTAATAAAATAATTCGACAAGAAAACAAGTTCGAAATTCCAAATTGGGGCTTCTAGGTGTCCATGTGGAGGACTAGTTATTTCAAATTTGATGGCTCTAGGTACCGTTGTTTTCTCAGATTGCGAGAAACATGCACACGTTCATGGAGATTCTTGATTATTAAATTTCCTTAAATAGAATACAGGGCGGTAATATTTGGTGACAACAATTTAAAAAATGATACGTCGTTTGTAGTGAATCGACGCAAAATGCCATTTCGAGACTAATAATTCTTCTGGGATAACGCTCCTTTGGGCTAATAATTTTAATAAATTAAATTAAATAATTTTCAAATAAGTTTTAATACATTTCATTGAAATTACTACATTTACTTTTTAACTTTGATACTATCGGTTCCAAAGACCAACCCCGGTCAAACGGAAAGTTCACTATTTGGCATCTAGGCACCGACGCCGCCCTCAGCGTGTTAAGCCACCTCTACAATTCGAAGGTCGATTGATTTAGAGAAGTAAAGTATAATGGACAAAAAAGAAGTTGCAAACCTAAATAAGTGGTCACAATTTCGATTAAACTAAATTAAACTAAATTATTGTATAAAATGTAGCAAATAGACGAACAAATAGATAAAAATAATGCTTTACGCAAGAACCAAAACGCAATCAAATAAATGTAAATACTTGCGTAAATTTATAACAATATAATTTTGGAGCTTGGTATTATTAAACATTTCTATGGATCATTTTAAGATTACTTTTATCCCTGTTTACCACATTTATATATTGAAGTATGGATTATTTACTCTATCATAGCTTTATGTTATTTATGTATGCTGTATCGTATGTTTGTGTTTTATAAACGTTTAATATAAATCAATTCAAATTCGATCTCACTTAAAATAGATAATGCCGTGAAATACGTAACAGTTACGGTTTTTCGACGTCATTTATCAACCAAAGTACCCGCTTATAAGAAAGAAGTTTACTTCTCAGCGGGCTTGACGGAATGGAATGTTGCTTAACTGAATAAAAGAAATATATCGAGAATGCATAAGCTGAACAAGAAATAAATCTTTTTAAATGGGTTGGTTTTTTTAAGATAAAAATTGTAACCTAGAATATACAAAGTAATAAAGCGCGTGAAGACATAACAATAAATCTCTAAAATGTGAAATGCATTCCAGTGTGAATTTAGAGCATCTTTGGAACTTCTTAACTTTGAAATAGTTATCATGCGGCTAGAGAAAAAGTAATATTAGCTTTCTTTTTTTCCGAAACTTAGGTGAATAACATACTCCTAAAATGAACTTTTAAAATAAGCTTTTGTTTTTAATGTTTTATTCTTTCTTAGGTTTTAAATTTCACTAAATGCTGTGTCTAACTGTATGTTTTAATTGTCTATGATAAATAACCATCAAAATTCAAACAGGCCTGCCAGTGAATTTAAACAAAGAAAGCTCTTTCGTTTTACCTTCAATTCTGTTGCTTTTGTCTAGAACTTGGTGCATAAGCAAGTGTTGTTACAGTGTTGAAGCAAGTGTTTAGTTGCAGTTTAGGGTATTTAAGTGCTTGTTTGTAGGCGTTCAATTCTCTTTAATCGATGGCTAAAAATAGTTTTTTTACTAGCCCAAAAGGAGCTATTGTCCTCGAAATGAGATTTTGCGTTGATTCATTATAAACGACATTTTCAAACTGTTGCCACCAAATATTATCGTCCTGTACTGGACACCTGGACTCCCAAATTTTGAGTTTCGAATTTTATATTTCATATTTTGTAAAACTTTAATGCCTTTTTAATTAACAAACTCCACGATTTCAAAGCGAGCAGTGGCAACACTGCACACACACACACACAAAAAAAAAAAAAAAAAAAAAAAAAAAAACTTTTATCTGCAACGCGCGAGACTATGTGTCACAAATAATAAAGATATGCTATTTTTACATTGTTTTGTGATTCTGATGTTTAATTTTATGGGACTAATTTTATGAGGAATTCTAAAGGCATACTGGTTTTAAATATTTTGTGATTTTACTGTTGAAATGAATTTGACGTGAGGTAAGTGCGTAGAACGTCATATTTAAAAAGTAAAGTTAACACATAAGAAGTTAATAATAAAAAGGCAAAAAAAGTGTTAGTCATCTAACTAAAAAGAAACTGTACATTGATATCATAAACTGAGAAAAGATTACCAAAAAAGAAAGAAAAAAAAATGTATGCCGACACTTAACACTGCGTCAGGAATTCTAAACATATTGTTACGAAATGTACAGGTGCGGTAAAATGGCTACCCCGCAAAGCAGTTTTAGGGTTGCCATAAAATGGAAAGGGAAGGCAGGGTTGCCACATTTGGCGAGAAATCGCCCATTTGACGACAAAATTGGTGATGTGCCATGGACGGATGGAGAAGCTTATGGAACGAATTCTTACCGGTTTAGCCCAGAATGTTCTCGAAGACAAGCCGAAAGCTATATAAACCCTGCTGGTTCGCAATCAGTTAGTGTGTGTGCCTCGTCGGGAGGGCGAGAGTGTGTGCCGAGAAAGTTAGTATCGAGTTGGTGTCTGGTCTAGCGAGTCAATCCCTGCGGAGTCGATCGAGTTGACAGTTCGGCAGCGAGTGCCGAGTGGGTCGTCGAGTGCATCGAAAGAGTGTCTTCGAGTATCGCGGTTAGTTCATCGCCGAGAGAGCGTGTTGAGCTCCGGGAACGACTGAACCGAAGAGTCGGGAGCCGTGCTCTGTGTGTCGTCGAAGGCATCGCGAGTTGTAGCGTGGAGAGTCTCGAGAGTACGCGGAGTTCCGAGAACGACCGAGTAGAGTCAGGAGCTGTACTCTGGTGCATTGCAGTGATGCTGTCTCCACCGTGATAGCCTGATAACCTGAAGGCTGTGTGGCTGATTGTTCCAGCGTGTTTATAGTAGATCTTCGACGACTGTAATAAGTTTTATTGGAGCTTTCCTGATTAATATTGGCTAAGTAAAGTGTGTTTCGATACTTCATCAAGTGTTCGTTGTTATTCACTCCAAATCCAAACGAACCCCCGTACGAACGTGAAGGAAGAAACAACGTAACAACTGGTGTCAGAAAAGAGAAAAACGCAACAATATGCTGCTGAGTAGATTTTAAAATTTTTTGTAATTTTGTTGTTGAAATTGTTGTGGCGTAAGTGCCAAATAAACGATCCTTAATAATAAAGCTAAACAGACAAAAAAATAATAATAAAATAACTAGCTTAACAGAAGTGAGTTAAGAGCAGACTGGTAGACTTCGAACTCAGACAGAGCGTATAAGAAAACATTCTGTTATATGCTGCAGTAAGCGGGATGCAAACAATGGGTTTCTGGCATACAACCTTATCTGTTGGAGCATTCAGGCAATTGTAGACCGTGAAACGGGGAAACTCGGGTTCCGGTGGCAGCATATAGCTCGCTTGAGAGCTGTGAATCTGTAGCAGTCCTGTGTCACCGCGTTGAAAGTACCAATTAATCATCGTTGTAGACCTTAGTCGAACTTGACCATGTTATATGGGTCCAGCGTCCTGAAGCAGTTTCTGCAAATTGTAGGCGATACTAGGCGTTTCATTTAGCTCTAAAATAAACCATTTGCCATTTGCGCTTGTGGATTGGCCTGCGTATAATCTAGTGGCAATTCTCCATCTCAATCCGTCATCCATTCGTCGCTACTCATGCTACCTTATAAAAGTTACCCAACTCTTGCGAGAAACACTGCGAATGTCGTGAAGGAATACGAGCACACAAACCGCCGAAAATTCCTCATGCGTTTACAATCCCAGCTTCGCAGACAGGCTCGTCTGCACTTAACGTATTCGACTCTGAATATTTGTATAAATCTTCGGCAGCATAATTAGTACCTTTGTTCAGTACTTTTCGTAAGAATTGACATAATTTGCAAATTCTTTTAATTTTGCATACGAGTTATAACTTAGAATGCGCACGATAGGTAAGATATCTGTTTTATGTAATTTTTATCGGACCTTATACAGGGTAGTTATAATTAAAGTGACCCTATTCAGACCCCTGTAGAAGCCGTTCTGCCTATAGGGGTTTGATGAAACTTGGTTATACGTTATATGGAGTATGAGGAAAAGATTTTTGCAATAAAAAATGGTTTACATTTTGACCACCAGATGGAAGTTTTCAAAACTTCCTTGTGGAAATTAGTCAAACCTATAAAGAGACTTGCAGTCAGAGCCAGAAAATCATTCTGCGTGCCTTTGTCATTCTTAGTCATGCCCTTACAGAAGAAGATCAAGCTTTACTGGTAAAACTGTTTTATCAGAACGACAGCAATAGCGTATCGCAATAGCAATGAATATCGTATTAAAGGGATTGCGAAAAGGACCCATTTCGAACTATTTTTTATTGCAGAAATCCTTTCCCCGTGGTCCATATAACATACATAACCAAATTTCATCAAAATTCAATTAGTAGACCAGGTTCTAAAGGGGTCTAAATAGGATCACTTTAATTAAAACCACCAGGTACAAGCAACAAGACATAGGTTTTAAGGTTTTGTTTCACTTGATACCATGGAATATGTACTCAACTCTTGCGAGAAACATGGAGAAATGTTGTGAAGGATTATGAGCACATAAATCCTTGAATGTACTCCTCGTACGCATGTACCCCTCCAAAACCACAGTTCCGTAGACACGCACGTTTACGGTTTCGACTCTGAATATTTACGCAAATTTTCGGCATAATTAGTAACTTTGGTTCAGTAATTTTCATGAATATAGACATAATTTTCTTCATTTAAAGATTAGATAGTTAATAATAATTCTCTTAATTTATTTAAGAGATTTATTTAAAATTAAGAGAATAAATCTCTTAATTAATAAAATAATATACAGTCAGTTTTCTTACTTTCCGTAAAAAATATTATGTTAGGGAAATTTTTTTCGAATACAAGCATTTATTTCTACCAAGAAAACTTAAAAAACTCATCCTTGCAGGTTCGTTCTCTGATGTAAAATAGAGCTGTCAAAAGGTTTTATTTGGAAAATATTTTATGTAGTTGTTTTTATTGATATTTTTATTCGACTTGTTTGCGACTCTTTGCCGTAAAAAGGGCACTATGTTTTAACCAATAATCTGATATAACAATGCTACAACAGTCCGATTTGAGTTAGATTGTTAATTAGTAATATCGTGGCCAGGTTTGATTTCATGAGGATGGAATTTTCTATTTGACACATTCTGCTAGGGAACACATTTTGTTTGCGTTGCAAACGAAAGCCTTATTTTTCAATCTATAAAAAGTTTAAATTTCATATATTTTTACTGAAATATCATATGAGAAAAATCATCGCTGATTTAAATCCAGGCTTGCGTTATTAATTTCTTAAATGGGAACTACGACTATACATTCTAACGATTTTGATTTGCTCAGTCATTTGAAAATATCCTAGATAAAATATATCGAAGACTTAATATTTGAAATCAATGACCCTAGAAATCATTATATATACACTTTATCACCAGTGATCTGCAGAACAGTTCAGATATTGTCGAAATATCTTTCTTAAAAGGTTTATTTATTAGTAATTTTATAACTTTTTAATGATGATATTAAACCATTTTCATAGTTTTGTTGTTATGTTTTACGGCCTTTTAAAGGAATGGTTATTAAAGGAGATATAGTTTAGCGCCATTTCGTTTTATTAGTAATAAATAAAAGTGTTAGAATTTCTGGAGATAATCTAGCTAGTAAAATATAAAAATAAAAAGTGTTTGCAAAAATATGAAAATTTCTATCCTTTTTCATGGATATTGTTTCGTTGCTGTGGTAGACTGATGAAGTTTTGACTAACAGTGTTATATTTTACTTTAATATTTATATCTAAGGTACTGAACTTTTAATTTTATTTCTAACATTTACATATGAGTACTTCTGACTGGCAGGTTGAAAAATACACAGAATCGTTTGTATTTCAGCCGAATTCTTCGAGAAGGATTTTTAAGGAAGCAAGTTACACATGAAGGAATCTTCGGTAATTTGTTTGCACTTTGTGGTAATGCGCCAAGAAGGCTTTTCCCAAGCCACACTTCGCATGTTTTGCCATAATCAAACATTCATAGAGTTATTTGTTTAATAATGACCGTTGAATCCTGATAATTCTATCTAGGTTTGTATCCTGGGCGTTCTTGTGGTTTTTCGCACGTGTACTGTGAACAGAATCCAGTTTTCTTTTAAAAGTGTTCCACGGAAACACCATTTCTATTCATACACAGTTATTTAGTATCTTAAGTTTCTGACACTGTTATTATTATAAAATTCTGTATTTTTTCAAACCTTGTTGAATACTATTTCATTAGTTAACAATTTGATAAAGTATTTAACATTTTTTGAAACACTTTTACTATTCCATCAGATTGCGTCTTTAATAAATTAATCAATATACGACTAATCAACTTTACTGATACACGCGTAGAATTTATGCAATTAAAAGTCAAACGGAGCCTGTTTAGAGCACATTGAATCAATATCATCACATGACTTTGTTTTAGACACATTGTATAAATTGCGATTTAATTTCTAACAAATACTGCGAACATATTGAGTTTTAGAAAGGTGCAGATCCTAAACGGATACCCGTAATTTATATATTTTATGAACTACTCGCTTAAATCGTGCTCTTTAACAAAATTGAATTTACTGAATATCTAATTTTGTTAATGGTGAAAAAATTTGATCGAATAAAAATTTCACAATCATTTTTTTGAACAGAAGTACATGGAG
This sequence comes from Stegodyphus dumicola, assembly GCF_044657685.1. Classification (NCBI taxonomy): domain Eukaryota; kingdom Metazoa; phylum Arthropoda; class Arachnida; order Araneae; family Eresidae; genus Stegodyphus; species Stegodyphus dumicola. The sequence goes on from NC_140776.1 coordinate 139,630,275, forward strand.
GTAATTTATTTCGGAATTGTTTTGATAGAGTGGTTCATTTTGAAATGTATTTGATTGAGTGGTAGCTTCTGTATTTCCTTACAAACTTAAGATACTTAACTTCTGTACAAACTTAAGATACTAAATAAATGTTTACATTATTGTAAATGTTAAAAGCTTTGTAATGTAAATTGGACTTCCAGAAATTTTAAATTGAAATAAGTAGCAATTGGTTTCGAGCTGCAAGTCACTTGCATTTCCTGTGCATACAAATGACATATTTTGTACCTCTTTAAATAGTAAGGCAACCGCATCCCTTTGTACGTGCTCTCGTAGTTAAAACATCCTGTTAAAAAATGGAATTACTGTAGTTCGAATCTTATCGAAAGTACGCTTTTTTTCCTTGCTTCGAGAAACATAATAAGTCTCAAGTGGTGTTCGTATATAATATTTGTCACCGGAAGTATTTCGTTGAATGGGTGTTTTGCTTCGCCATGGTCGAATTTTAAGCGAGAGAGAATGTAAAGAATTATCGCATAAACCCCATGTATAGTCCAGAAATGTAAGTGGTTACTCTTTGAGCACCGCAAGCGCAACCTTCGTTTGTATCCCACCGAGGTTGCACTTCGAGTCATTTAGCAAAATTATTAGCTAGGAAAATACACTGCTGAGTAATAAAGTTAAAAGGTTTTATCTTCTTGACCAGTATACCAACCATCTGCCCTATTTCGCAAATAAGTCAATCCAAAACGCGCACCCTTATTTGCGCTCATGGTCGCGTTTCTCATGGTCAAACAGTAGCACACCCAACTTTACAGGAAGGTCCATGATTCGAATCCGGGGTAAAACAAATCGATCCAAAACGAACCCACTTTTACCGAAAGGGGGCGTTCCATAAGGCCGAAAAGCGCATGTGCGTTGGCGCTCATAGTCGTATCTCTCATGGTCAAACAATAGCGCATTCAACTTTCAAAAGAAAATCTGTGGTTGGAATCTGGGCGAGAACACAGCAAATTTTTCACATTTCCTGCTTCAAAAGGCTTAATGGTAACTGAAGAGTTATTTTCTAAAAAATAGCATATGAAACCAATACCATTATTTGCTTTTCGAATGACCAGTCATCTATTCCAAATGCTATCCTTAATAGGCAATTTCTTGTTTACGCACTTTACGGGCTGCGTTGTAAAAAGCTGACAGCTTCTCCCCCCTCCCCTCTTCGGAACACTCTCGCTTTCTTCCACCGATTAGTTTTGAATCCTATTGCTGAAACATATCATAGGAATAATAACATTTCCACTGATTATACTGATCTGTCGAAAACCCGGTAACTTAGAAGCATTGAAATCATCATTCTTATTGAACGTTATTATTACCTCGAAGTAGGGTGTTATCGTCTTTTGAATAAAAAGCATAAATAATTATTGCACTATAATCCGTTACTTTAGAATAGGTACTGCTAAGCCATTTCTACTTCTTTCCAAACTATGACTCTTAAACATGTGAACGACTGCTGCGGAAAAAGTTCGAATCTTCAAATATGTTAAAATATAATTCCCTCTGTGCGGCGATGAGGGACATGCCTTAAGAAATATAATGTATGCGAACGAAGAGGGGGTCACTACAACCTTGAATACCTATTTTAAAGTAATAAATTGTACTATATGATCTATCTGACAAAGATTGAAGCCTCTGAATATTAAAAATTTCCAAAAAATGTGTATATTAGTGCAAAGATGTTGGAGGGATAAAAAATCTAACTAAATCAAATTGGTTCATTTGCGTAGTTGGGATAAAATATTCTTGTAACAGAAAGAGGCAAGAAATTGTGGCATCGTGAATATTTTCTCAAATAGTACATAGTAAAAAACAATAATCTTAATTACATACGTGAATATTAAACGTATGAATATTAAATAAAAATATTACACATGAAATTTGAATTTTTTTTTTACAAATTAAACATAAATACCTAAAAAAGTGTAATGGAAACTATTTACTGATATTAAGGTTTTTAATGCAACTTAAATTTATTCTTCAATCTTTCTATTTATTCCTCTTCTTTTAGTTATCCTATCAAATTTTTCAATTTCTTTTGTTCCCTCCCCTCTTCCAATGAAGAATTTTGCTTTTACTTAACAGTATCACAAACAGATATAATCATTAAAATATTTTATTCCTGAGGATGTGGTAAGATTTGCTAATTCAGAAGTCAAACAACAAAAATCAACGTTATATTTACAAAATTTTCACAGGACTAGTTTCGATGGTTTTATCGAACCACCATCTTCAGCTGCAAAACCGCAAATGAACAAGATAGGAAATAATGATTAGATAAGATAAGAAAGCCTGGACAAGAAGGAAAGCCTGGAAGGCATGCCTTCCACCACACTTTAAATCATGTCATCCGACTAAACAAAAGTTAGCTTCATTTTATTCCTATGTTTTCCGTGCTCTTCAAGTTTGCTCCTCCAAACTAGCCCTTGATGAAGAACTAAATTATTTAAAAGCAATAGCTATTGACAGGGGCTTTCCACCCAACATTATTAATCAAGCAGTTAAAAAATTCTCGTCTCAACACACTAAAAGGCACACTCTTGTTTTAGGAGATTATAAAAAATTCTGTTGTCATTCCCTTCTTTCCATCAATTAGCTATAAAGTTGCACATATTTTGCAGAAATTTAACTTTCGGGTTGTTTATTCTCCCATCAATAAAATTCCGAGTTCCATACTCAAGGACCCCATTCCGGATATGAATTCCTGGGGTATTTATAGGATTCCTTGCCAGTGTGGTTTAATTTACATTGGCCAAACTAAAAGAGCCTTAAAATTTCGCGTCAAGGAACATGAGGCATATGTTAGAAAAAAGGAAACACAGAAGTCGTCTGTTGCTCAACATTGTTGATCCGAAAACCACACTTTCAGTTTTTCTGCTGCCAAAATTATTCAAAAAACATCTTCCATTGGAGAACTGGATTTTCTAGAGGCATTTCACATTCATAAAAATCTTTCTGTTCTAGTTAACGATCCTAATTCCAATCCAAATTTGCCTTCGGCCTTTAAAGAAATTATGTTTTAGTTCTAGTTTCACCAACAGATGGCGCCACTTGCTTATTCTTGTCCAGGCTTTCTTATCTTATCTAATCATTATTTCCTATCTTGTTCATTTGCGGTTTTGCAGCTGAAGATGGTGGTTCGGTAAAACCATCGAAACTAGTCCTGTGAAAATTTTGTAAATATAACGCTGATTTTTGTTGTTTGACTTCTGAATTAGTATTTATTAGGCGTGTTATTGTGTCTTAATTAAGATTTGCTAAGTTTGAGTACAACAATATTTATACTATTGAAAAATTTTTCATTTCTTAAGTTTCGTTCCTGTAATACATCAGCACCATTTTTTAGTTTTTTGACTGTGGAGGAATTAGCTGAATTGATTAAAGCATTTTAACAGCTTTGTTTAAAAATGGCTGAAGCTATGACGTATATTTAGATTAATCGATATATTATGTGTATCTGCTTCTGTCCACTGATGTATCAAGCTGCGTGTTTTAATTTTTAATATAGTACAGCTTTTATAAATTACGTTAATGAAAGTTGACACGTCGAAGACTGGCAATGTGAATTGTAACAAACTTAATTAGAGGGCAGCTTTCAAATCTGTTATTGACATACGTTAGTAATCATGTTGTTTATTATTATTATGCATGACATTTAACCTTTTTTGTTTGTAAGAAATTATCGCCTTCCCCCCGTATGTGTCATCAAGGTGTAAGTAAACAGCAATCCCAGCTAGCAGCTGGAAGATCTGTAGTTCGAATACCAGTAAACACACAATTATTTTCATGCTTCTTGCGTCGTGAAACTTAGTAGTTACAGTCTACAGGGACTCCTGAACTAAAAATGTGGTGGTTGGTAACTCTTTGCCACTTGGATTTGGTCAACACTGTCTTGCGACTCTCTCCAGTCGCTCTTAAAGTGGGGGAAAATGTAAGGTATTATCGCGTTCCGCTGGCATGTTCTGTTGTGGTGTAAGTGTTTAGTGCATCTCGCTATCAAATGGAAAATTCTTGATTCGTATCCCAACGAGGGCATTATTGATTTTCATGCTAGCTGTTCCGAAAAACCTAAAACTCTTCACAGTGACGTCCAGGTTAAAATACTTGTGTCGAACTCGTCTTAAATGATAACTTATTCAAAGACAGGAGCGAATGTAAAGAGTGGAAGTAGCAAGCCATCATACCATGACTAAGAGTAGTCTGTGCGAAAACTTTTATCGTCCTTCTCTCCAATAAAAAGAAAAAAAAAATGAAACAAATAAATCCATGCAGTCACAACTACTAATGACAGATATTTTTCTGTGCAATGGAGAACACTGAGTTATTTGCTGCAAACCAAATGTTTCAACTCTTAAGAGCTTATACTTGAACGAATCAGCTCGTTTAGCTTCTAAACGGACTATTAATAAACAGTAAATGGAGGAAATAGTTAAGTAGGAGCGGAAAAAACCGTTAGTCCGTGAAGGTGGCATGCTGCCAACCTCCTAAACAGGGTGTGTCGCTTTTTGTGAAGCCGCTTTGCAACAGGCTGTTTGCAATTATTCTGATCATTCTTGCGAATACGGGTAGTACATTCCTTACCGCGTGATAGTTGACCGTGAGTTAGGAAATCATCAATCTTGGTTATTACACTAAATTTATGCTACTGTTCGTAAATGCCAGATGATTTAGTTGAATTCTGGAAGTAAATTAAAAGTGATAAATGTATTTCAGCTCCGTAGAGAGAAGTGATATCAAATTTGTGGTTAGTATGCGACCGGCGACTAGCCTGGTATATTTATTCGTTAATATTTTATTTCGAAATTTGGGATGTTTTTATTGTTCAAGTTTCGCTGAAATTACACTAAATGCGTACGAACATGCCATTAATTTCTCTCACGAGAGATTTCATTAGTTAAAAAGTAAACATATGTGCACTCAATTTGCCCAAAAATGTTTAGTTTCAAACTGGAAGAGAAACACACCAATGTAAGACTTAAAATTAGCCAAAACAGCAACGTTAGTTCCGCGTAGATTTTGAAAAAGAACTTTATGGATTTCAACAGTGATCAGGCGCAGATACCTTTACTTCAATAGCAATGAAATTTTTATTTAGAAATTTTAACAGCTTAGTTTTTAAAAATTTTTAAACTCTAGTTTTGTGGACCAAAGTAAAATTACTACCTGCTTTTAAAGCAAGCTAACGGGGGAAGTTTATCCGGTTCCCATCGACGTTTAGTTCATGTAATCGAAGAAGATGCATTTATGGAATGACCCAATACAGTAAAAAACAGAAATTTCTGCTAACATTTTTAGAAGAGTTTGAAATTGATCCTATTCAAGTTCTCTTGCAATTAGTTGTAAAGAGCCTCGATTTAATTTCCGTAACCAAATACAATTCTACTGATTGAAAATCCTAATATATTTTTAAAAATATTTTTCAGTTAATTATTATATGAATTATTCCTACTTTATATGCTTTTAAATTGTTCTTTAATTAATCGCGATTTTGAGTTAATCGTGGTCCTCGCTTCCGTAAGTAATCTCTGGAAATTGGGAGTTGATTAGATTTAGAAGTTGAGTACCAAAAATTTCTGTTATCCTATTAAATTATTTTCTATTAATATTGATAATATAATGACACGTTTTTAATTCAGTTCTGTAAGTCGGCATGTAAGAGTCATCCAGAAACAGGAATAGAGTATTCCCAAAGAGTTTTGTTTTTGTTTTAGCAATCCGAATTCTGCTTTTTCTGTAAGATTTTTAAATCTCTCTTTTTAATTATTAGAATTTTATTAAGTAAACGATAATGCTATGGTTTACACAGTACAAATAATATTTTCTTCTTCTTCAGTGATTTGATAGCCCATGACGGATCTTTGGCGGCTTTAGAATTTCAGTCTAAGTTGTTCTACTCTTAAGTTGTTCTACTCTAGTCTTCCAGTTATAAACTTTCAGTCAGACAAGTCTCTCTTCAGACAGTCTAGCCCAAGTGGTTCTAAACACTTTTTGTCCCAAGCACCCCTTTCACCTTGCTAAACGATCATTCCCTTCACCTCCTTTGCAAAACTCGAAAATAAGATTTATATTTATTTAAATATGGGTTATTTTTCAAGTTTTTTATAAATCAAAGAAGAAAAAGGAGAGGAAATGTCAATAAGTACCAAACCTTGAATAAAAGTAAACTAAATATTTAACTTTTAAATAAAAAAATGGCTACATTCTACCCTGAAACTATAAATTCTCACTTAGGGGAGGATTCTTTATTGGTTGGGAACCCCTGATCTAGCCATTTGAGTTTCGGTCTCTCTCTCTTTCGAGTGTCTACTGGTTTGTATATGAATATTTTTTGGTAGTCCTATTTTAGGGCATTCTGAATAGATGACCAGCCCATCTTAATGTTTGGGTGCTGATAACATTTATGATGTCTGGATGCTCATACGCTCTGTGGACTAGTATTCAACTCTCTATTTCTCTGAAGTAAACGTCGAGGAACCTAGTGAACTGTTTAGCGACTTATCGCTGAGTTCAAATAACTAGAGATGTATACTCAGATGGTTTAAACTACCCTTTATTTCACTCAAAGAAGAATAATAGCTGGCCCCTTTCTCGGGTCACAACAAAGCCTCCACTCGGGCTTGAAAACTCAAAATAAGAAATAAGAACTAAACTATAATTAACCAAGATGACTTAGCCGAAGCTAAACACAAGTATGTAATGTAGTTGGCCCTTAATTTAAACTAGCCGGAGAATATCAAAAGACACGTAATCATAACGCCTAGCGTAACAGCTTCAATAGAGACTTAGCCCGAGGACAAACAAGCGCTACTCAGAATTCCTTACTCTCTCTCCCGAAGTAAGTTGAACCTTCTTTAAAACCTACTTCTAACTCATTTGCATTCAACACGGTTTTAAAATCTCATTCTGGTAGGGAGTTGTAAGTGGAAACAAGAATTGATAGGAAAGCACTTTGAAATTAAAATAACTGTTACATAAATAAAATATACCTTACAAGATTTCTGCGTTGGTTTTTTTTTTCTCCAGATGCCATGTATTTGAGTATGGGTTTACAAAAAGTATTACATTACTTTGTCGTATATTTTTTATATATGAAGTTGAAGGCTTTCACTTTTATTAAGAGTTATGTGTTTTGTAATTCCCAAGCAATAAATAAGGCACAATACGCTTGCAAAGGTGTTTTGAATGCCGATTTAATTTGATATATAAGCTATAATTCTTAGAATGCGCAGGATATGTAAGCTATATCGTTTAGAATTTTCGATTGCATGATATGCAAGCTACAATATTTACAATTTTAGATCCGATTTTCTTCCTTGTTTCAGAGATGCACGCCTTGAACTTATGCAACTTGTTTGCTTTTCTAAGTCTTATTTTTAGTAATCACACATAATTAGGATGAAATCTATGCTCCCTATGTTGCCCTCCTTTATTGCAAGGCACCTAACTGCCAATCTTTACCCACAAGTACCAAATAGAAATGCGCTCAAGTCTTGTATTTTATATTCATGGAAATGTAATTTTATAAATAAAGAATGGTGGAGAAAAGGGTTTTGTCGTTTTGTTCAGTATCCCAAAGAGACAGGGACCCTGAACATATTGAATATAAAATGCGAAGGAAATTGTTTCCTAAAAGGCCTTCCTGGAAACCGTATCGAAAAGAGTTATTTCCGGAATCAGAAACACGGGGTATTACTGTAGAATTCAATGCTATTTAGCATCGCTTGTGCTATTTTCTCTATATTTCCTCTCCCAAATAACACTGCAAGGAAATGGACGATAATAATTTTCTGAAATTATGTACATGCGCTTGTCATTTAACGAAATCGAGTTTGAATCATATATTTTCAATGAAACTTATAAGTTACTAGCGGAAGTACTCGATGCCAGTTAAGTTAATTGAGATTACTGAATCTAACAACAGAGAGAACGATATCGCTGTAATCGTTCTCTAATAATGATGCAAAAAATACGATTTATAGTCATACATTTTTCAGTCTGATGCCATATGGAACCCACATAAAAAATTTCGATAGAAAAACAAGGTAATTCTCTCTCATTATGTCAGAAACAATGCCACGCAGATTTTAATGATTTTCGTCTTTCTAATCAAATAGTCGTAAAAGCTCAAGTTCCATCCAATATTTCACCTGTATTCAATTTGAGTCTATTAAATGTGGCAAAAAAATGCATCATAATTGATCAGAAATCAATAACGCAAACATTAGATTTTGTAAAATTTACAAAATTTTGATTTTTGAAAGCGAGCGGTAGCAAGACTTTTCGAAATAAAGCATTTTTATCTCCAGCGCGCGAGACTGTTGCCACTCGGAAAAATGAGTGCGAAAATTAGCGCTGTCAGAGTTTTTAATAAATATTTCGGCTGATTAAAGTCATACGAAGATAAGAATAGCCGAAATGGCTTCCCACGAATTTTTGGAATCGGGAATAATGTATTTAATATTTGGTAATGCTATTTTTATTTCATCGTAAAACTTCGAAATTTTTGATTAAAAAACTCTAAGATTTGAAAGCAAGCAGTGGCAACAACTTTTGAAAATAAAGCAGATTTTCATCTCCAGCTTGCAAGAATGTTCACAATCGGAAAAATTGCAAAAATGAGTGCGAAAATTATCTTTTTTTTTTTTTCTCGAGTTTTTAATTAATTTCTCTGATTTTAGCTACTTCGTTTTCTAAGAAAGGGGACTTCGATCTTTAAAGGACCCAGAAAAGAATTATAGGAAGTTTGGTGACTATAGTAGTGACTGAGTTAATCACGAACAAACAAATACCTTCTTCTTTATAGATTATAGATTATTAAAATATTCTTTTCGGTACTATAAACTATACAAACTATTTTCTACGATACCTATACGTAGGAATAATAATTTTATCGCGACATGAGTTTTTTGTGACTAGTTTAGCGGATTTTCTGATATTTTCCAAATATCGAAATTTACTGCGAGGGATGAATAAATTTGAGAAACTGTTTTCCTTTTTTTTACTTCCTTGTACGAAGTAAAAAGGAAGTATTGTAATCGCGAAAAGTTTCAGGCAGCATATTTCAACGAGAATATCCATTTCGACCTCTATCGAATGCAATTTAACGATGTTTTTGCGTAATATCTGTACGTAAGGACAGAATAAAATACTCCTCTCCTTCAAAAAAATTATAAAACTGCTTTAAAATTAATTCTGAAGAGAATTTTTCGTAGCGTCTGTACGAACGTATGTACGTACGTACGTATCTCGCATAACTCAAAAACGAGTAGCCTCAGAACGTTGAAATTTTGCATATAGGACTGCTATAACATGTAGATGTGCAACTCGTATTTTGGTTGCAATCGGCCGAACCAAACGTATATAAATATATTTATATATATATCCACTCTATTACCCGGCTTAGTGATCTCAGATTCTTTACTCTTATATATTTGTAAATTGTACATTTTTTGCTTTAAAAATGATTGAATTATGTTGTTTTTATCTTACGGTTAAGGATTTTATGCCTTTAGTAAATCTGTGTGCAATATTTTTAGAATTATCAGCAATTTTAAAGTTGTTTAATTGCCGCTAAGCCTGTTTTTAATGGCGGCCATTGATGTTTACATTTGAAACAGGAGACTAGTGGATTTGTTGCCAATCTAGAGAAACTTAGCTTCGCAACAACAAAGATAACGCCTTCATTTATTATTGCCAATTAAATCATGCTTAATTCTTTCTGGAATTTTTTCGAGGAAATAAGCGTTTGAGATTTACTTCATAATTTTTAATATAGAAATTTTGAGTTTTTATGTATTTTTGCCTTCTCGCAAAGTGAGAACTGAATTAATTAAATGAGAAATACTCAATCGTCTGTGGAAAACTGTTTCTTTTCTATTTTGTTTGTTTAATTTCTTTTATACATCGTTCTAGCTTTATTATAGTATTTGAATAGAACATGTGGCAACGATTAGATAATTCTTTAAATAATATGAAGGAAATATAATAATGTTAAGTAAACCTAGCGCCAGAGTGTCGCTATGGTAAACAAAGTGAATTTTAAAGAATGCATTTATTCTATTGTGGTTTAGGCGCTGTCGGCGAAGTAGGTTTAATTCAATCTTATAAGTTTAAATAAAATGCAAGAAAAAATGCGTATAATTTAATATTCCGTACAAGGAAGTCATGTGGTGTACACATCAGATTTTTTAATTTCTGCTATAATTGCTGAATTATTCTTCATATCTGCATAATCTTAAAATGATGTTTCGTTAGATTTTACGCAAGAAAACAAAATACTCTGTTCCAAAATTCTAAACCAGAGTAATTTTAGATGTGAATTATCTCATATTTTTTTCGACAATTATGGTATATGCAAAAATGTAATTTTCGAAAGGGACATGTAATCACTCTTTGTTTTCTTTTCTACAGATGAAAATTTTAACGATGGATGATTTTTTTCCTAAACTTAAAGTAGTTCTAAAAAAGTTAATTCTTCTTAAAGTAGAAAACATATATGTGTGTACAATAAAAAGAATCGGAATACCAGTCACTTAGACGGACATGTTGATAGCATGTAATGATGTTATTGCATTACTAGAATTGGACTGGTTTTTAAATAGTCAACATAGAGCCAAGTCTACGAATTTGCATTATTCCCTGTTTACATTTCGATCTATTTTTAATGCGAAATTTCATAACTTTATGATTAACAAAAAATAAACAGATATGTATTTTAAGAGATAAATATACAGTAATGTTTTTTTCGCAATTTTCTCTATTATTTTAAATAAATATTTCAGATTTATGGGACTCAAGCTACTTATTACGATCCGAAATTTTGTAAAACTTAATAATACATTATGTTTATGTCTTTGTTATTGTAATGAATTTGCTTTTATGTTTAGTTAAATATGTTTAAAAATTATTAAAAAGTTTTCTTACATATTTGTATTTTTTTCTTTACAGGTAAGAAATTTGTAATCTTTTTCTTGTGGGACTGATAACGAAGGATGCATCTTCTTGGCTGATTTATAACAGTAATGTATAAAGCGTATAAACAATAAAAATCTGGAACGTTTCTTTTCAGTATCAACTTTATCTTTTTTATTTTTTTATCTCCTTTTCTTTGCATATTCATCATCCATGTTTTACCTTTTTGACCATATCTGAAAAAGTACAAGATATATGTATTTTCTAGCAGATAAATAAACGTTTTTAGTAATATCCTTAAGAAAGTATTATAAAGAATAATAAAGTAGTCTTCGTTTTTTTCTATCAAAGTAATATATACAAATAGGTGTACTAACAAGCCACCATTTCTAGCATAGGTTTAATCACTGCCAGTGCTTCCGTAATGCCTAAGAATGCCATACAGACTGTGGTGTTAGTGATATATCGCTTTGTTTATCTCATTGCATGTACTGAACTGAAAAGATATTTTCTTACTTCTCGCTTCAAAACTAGAAACTGGATGATTTCCTGCTTGTTTTGCTCGGATTTGTTTTCGAGTAGGCATTCATCTTAATTGATTGGTGTATTTATTTTTCCTATGAGACTACGTGCCTATGATTCGAGATGAGCCATATTAATAGTATAATAGTCTGCAATATAATTTTTATATTCTGTACCCATATTAAATTCATATTTTGACTGTATCATGTACAAGGTCCTTCAGAATTTCCCTAGTTTTAAACTGCAACGCTGCTTCTCTCTTGTTAGTGGTGTCAAATAATATATATAATTGAGCAGCGAAGCTATGCTATGTCTTTTCTGACCTTTTTGGTTTTTGAGAAAGGAGGACAAAAGACTTATTACGGCATGGGAAAGATATGCAAAGATATTACGGAATTTTCTATAGTCTGGCATTAACAGTATTCTGAAAAGTTTTGATATCCCACCACGCTGGAACTACAGCACACGTGATTAATAAATCTCGGGCAGTTTTGTGAGGAATGTTTTCAGAGCGCCGATTTTAAAGACGTAAAAATACTGCATGGTAGGCTGGTTCACCTGATTATTCCACTTCTCATTATTTTCTTTGTAAGAAAATAATGTACTTACCTAAGACCTAAAAGTCTTAGGTAAGTAGCGGCTGCATTTAGTCAAACAAATTAAACTTAGAGACTGGCCTAATGAATGGAATATTTTATTGTAAATTTCAAATATTTTAGCACCTGAAAGCAGTCGAAGGCCAAGAGTAATAATAAAAAATTAGTTATTAGTGTATTGTATCTCTCCTTTCCACATGCCTTCGTGGTGTAATTGGAAGCATACTCGACGCGCATGTCCTAATAACTCTTTAAATGGCGTTCGAACTAAAAGATGGTGGTCGATACTTCGTCACCACCGAGATTTGGCGATTCGGTCCCCTAATCCCAAGCCACTCTTTAAAAGGGGGAGTATTTAAGATATTTGCTCCCTCGTTTCCGCATGCGTTCGTAGTGTAATTGGAAGCATACTCGACGCATATTCGAAAGGTCCTGTGTTCGAGTCTCAGAGAAAGCACTGCACATTTTTCACGTTTCCAGCAATTAAAAAAAAACTTAATGGCCCTAGAAGATATTTATTAGGATGCGGAGCCGAGTGACAGAGTGGGTATATATATATATATATATATATATATATGTTATATATTCTATAGTAGAACACAGGCAGTTGTATCGTAACGAACAGCTAGAATTTTGATGTCGTAGAATGTTGAAATGACGATCCACAATGAATAACAAATTTGGCAGTCAAGGTATATTTAATTCAACTTTCGTTTCAGTAAACATATTGCGGCCACAATCAAGTTGACACATTACTTGTGCCTTTTACAAGAGGTTTTACATTTCTGATATCTTTGGATCAAGAAGGAAGCAGCAGACAGAGAGACAGCAATGCAGCTAGGCCAAAGCGTTGAAAGCAAGTGTATTACGTTCAGGGTGAAATCTTAATTCAGACTGAGTTAGTTTTGGTTCTCAGTGCATTTTGATTGGATAGTTAATATTGCTGTAAAATTACTATTGGTTGTCTGAGTTTTAGTTCCATTTACATCATCAGAATTGCGTAAGAATCACATGACATAGAACAGTCTCGAATTGACGCAGTGCAAATAGAGGTTACTATTTTTAGAATACGGAAAGAAATTTAAGCTGCTAGTTTAATCTTTTACACACACACACGCATATATAGTATTTATATATATATATTAATATACTTTTGGTTCGGACGATTGCAACCAAAATACGAGGTGCAATACGAGGTTCTGAATCGATTTAAAATAAATTTTCTAATTCGTTTGGGGGAAAAGATTCTTTTATTCTGACCTTACGCGCAGATGTTACGCAAAAACATCATTAAATTGCGTCCGATAGCGGTCAAAAGGAATATTTTCATTTAAATATGATACCCGGAATTTTTCGTGATTACAATACTTTCTTTTCTTCGTACAAGGATGTAAAAACCTTTCTCCACACATCTAGCGCAGCCATAGCATGAATTAAAGTCAAATTTTTGTGCAATTAGAATCTGCAATTTTGTTTGCAAAAACTTGTTCATATTTGTAAAATTCAAACTAAAGAATAATACAAGAAATAAAACATAAATCTAATAAAAATTTTTTTTTCCAAAATATTTGTTTACGTTCTTAGTCTAATTGTTAAGTTACTTAATTTATGATTATGCATATTTTAGAGAAATATTGTGATGATGATTATGTTTTTTATGTAAAATAATTATGTTATTACAGAGAAAAATGTAAGAGTATCGATGAAGAAAACCATTCTTTTAGAAAGTGTCGTTTAAAGGAAAAGATTGTGAATCCTTGGTCTAAGCGAATGTAGTCGAATCTTAGTTCACAAAAGCCATACCTCAGGAACAAATTATCTGAACAAAAAATGGTTTGGATGAGGAACGGTGTCTCGAGTTTACGAACACTCAAATTATCAACATGTGATTTTCCAAGGTTTTTTTTGAAAAAAACGTGTGCTACAAATTATCTTTCGAGGACTTCTAGAAACATCATTTTAGTATTTTTTATTGCTTAGATCTCATTAATAAAGCCTGGCAGCAACTGATTTACAGGACCATAAATTTGTTGTGGAAGAAATTACGGCCAGACTGGGCTGCAGGCAGAGTTTTTGAGTGCTATTAAATTTAGAATTCTTTTTGTTATCAATGATATAGTGACTCTAGGCAAAATCACCGATTAAGAAGTTAACAATGAAGACGTGGAGAAGTTGCTTGAACACCGTAAAAATGAGCTCAGCAAGAAAGAAGTTCAACAGCTTTAGAAGCAGCAACAAAAGAGGTGATTGTGGGAGAAATTTTTTCTTCAGAAGAAGAGAAAGAAAGAAAAATGATCCTAGTTCTCTGAGCTCTGAAATTTGTGGAGAATGGGGTGAGATGCATAGTTTTCACTTAAGATATCACCCTAATAAAGAAACAGCCAGCTACAGCGTAATAATTTTCAACGACAGTGCCTTGTCTCGCTTTAGAAACATATTAAAAAGTGGACAAAATTAAATAGTGAAATAGAGGCCCGGTGTTCTTAAGCAGAGAGTAGTGCTCAGAGGCAAATAAAGCATAAAAGAAGATAACTCCTAAAGACAATTACTTTAGTTTTTTAATGGAAGGAATGTTTGCATCCGAACAATAACATCTTCCTCATCTTTTTCCATTTATGCCGTCCGCTCTTCTTCGTACTGTAAAATCAAATTAAGAATTCTTAATTCATGTATCTTTCTCATGTATTTTGATTCATAAATACACGTACATAAATCCACGTATTTTGATTTCTCTTTTGAGACCGAATAAAAAATGAACTAAACATTCTCATTGACATTGAGAGTTGAATAAAAGCTCACCTCAAAATAAAATGAATTAATAAATTTATGGAAAATTTTACACTGCATATATTGAGCAGAAAGAGTAAACTGAATAATGGAATTAATAATTGGTAGAGTTGATAGCAGAATAAAATGCCTTAATTGCATGGTAAACAGTAGATCTTTTAAAGTTTTTCTATGTTGCGTAAAATGCAGATTTAAATTTTTGATATTGATTGTCATATAAATGGCAATTACTGTTTTATTTTGCTCTGAAATGAATGGTTAGTAATAAAATTCTGGATGAGACAACCTTTAACATGCGCTAGAATTTACAAAGTTTAATTTGGTGCTGATTTCAACGGGTAAATTTCATTTTACTGAATTTTGCGTAAAATAATACCAATGAACCATTGCAAATTATTTTCAGAACTTTTTTTTTTAATCTAAAAGGGCTATTAGTTTTGAAATGTGACTTCATATCGTCAGTCGTAAACTTGTTTCGCTTTTCATTTAAGTCTTGCCATTTGGCAAAATTTAACATATTTATCTTTAAAATCTAATATATTATTGACTAACAAGCCAAGCTATTTAAAAGCATTACACACAGTTCTTAACAATGCTTTTTTAAATTTCTAATCTGATTGATTTAAAATGCATTTAATTCATGATATATCTAATTGAAAACATTTTAATATTTCTACATAATTACATGATATATTTCTTCATTTTTCAAATATACAGAAGATATATAACTTTCTGGTGTCAGTATCTTATAAGATGTTTTGCTATTTCCACTGCCCCATCTGTATTCATAATCTATGCATTCATAAACTTTTAGCCTCTTTGAGTGACTTCTAAAATCTGAGGCCTTTCAGATTTTTCTTTTTAATTGTGTGAGCAGAAAGATAGAATTTTAGAAGAGCTTCTTGAGTTACCTTTTGAATGATATAAAGAATTGTTAACATAATGTCAAATTTTTACAACTAAATATTAAATATATAAAAAAGCCTGCAGCATTCTCATGTTACAAAAACATATTTATTCTGAGGCTAGGAATTGATTTAGTTTTAAAAATACAATTTATTCCTTTTAACAATTTCCCAACAGTGTCATCAAAACACTATAAATTCCTTACATGTTTTAAAGAAAGATGATTCATTTATGTAAAGATTATTAAATGGGTAATTTTATTATTCAATTTTTAATACAAATTAACTGAAATTAGAAACTGATTTTGTAAAATAATTTAATTATGAATAATTCAATTTGGGGGCTATTGGATGTTTTAAAATGATCAAAAGATTTTTAATATCTTAAAAATAAAAGCAAAATTTTCAGTTTTAATATTTTGTATTAATAATTCATTTTAATTTCCTTGCTCAGTTTTAATATATTCACAAATTCAGATTTAAAAACAAAATAAGTTGTATAAATATTTTCAACATTTCTGATTTTTCCATAGTAACCATAGGAGAACGATTTGAGACTATCTGTGTAAAAAAAAGTAGGTTTTAAATCATCACACCTTCACATACTTTCACTGGAATTTTCCTCTGTATATATACTGGGATGTGACACTAAGCAGTTGAGAGTATGTATTTAAGAGGTTAAAGGGATATTGTAACTAGTGTTTCAAATCCTGATAACATCCCATACGCTGTCGGTGGGACGTAGATAGGATGTCCTAAGGATATACTGGGATGTGACATTAAGCGCTCAGGAGGATGAGTTTAGGAGGAAATTGGGATATTACGGGATGTCCTGAGGATGTAGTAAGTAGGACTTTAAATCCTAATAACATCCCATATGCTGTCGATGGGACATAGATAGGATGTTTTTAGGATATAATGGGATGTGCTTAGGAGGTTTGTGGGATATCCCGGGATGTCCTGAGGATGTAGGAAGTAGGAGTTCATATCCTAATAACATCCCGCACGCTGTCGATGGGACTTGGTTAGGATGTCCTGAGGATATCCCGGGATGTGACATTAAGCACTCGGGAGGAGGTGTTTAGGAGGTTCGCGGGATATTCCGGGATGTCCTGAGGATGTGCGCATATCCCGCGAGCAACATCCTTATGATATCCCAAGGATGTTTTTGTGCTATGTGGGAACACTTCTCTTTTAATTGTGTAATCTTATTAATTGTGTGTTATGTTCTTTTGTTTTAGAATTGATAATTTTGTTTGGTTTTACATAATGAACTTGTGCACAAAATATCACTGTTTAGTTTAAATAAGCAATCACTTGTAGTCAAGAACAAATTAACCCATTTTACATTAAAGCCTTTGGGGTAAAGTGTTTTGTTTACGAGCATTTCGTTTGACGAACGGCCTTCTGAATCGATTTAAATTCGTAAACTGAGGTTTGATTTAAGTTTTCATCTGTTTTACCTATTTAATATTGTATTTGGCTTTGGGTGATAAGCGCTTGCACAAAATATACCTTTTGTTTAACTAAGCAGTTACCTGGTCCACGAACGAATTAACCCATTTTGCACCAAGTATCTATGAGAAAAGGTCTTCTGGTTTATGAATATTTTAGTTGTTGAACGGCCTTCAAAAAAGATTTTAATTCGTTAGCCGAGAATTGACTTAAGTTTTTATCTATTTTACGTGTTTCATATAGTGCATATTCTGTTATGTCTTAGATTTAATGAATTGCATTGATTTTGGATAATGAACTTGTGCGCAAAGTTCAGTTGTCAAGTTTAAATAAGTGATCATTTGTGGTCCAAGAACGAATTAACCTATTTTACGGCAATTCGTATGGGAGAAATATTTTATCATCTGGATTGACGAATGGCCTTCAAAAACGAATCAAATTCCAAAGCTGAAATTTAGCTTTTTATGTGACGTGAATGAAGATAAAACAGTGTTTAGATTAAATTTAATTTTTAATGAAACTCAAAATAGTTGTTAGCTACCTATGTTAACGCTCTATTTTTGAAAGGTATAATCTCGGTCTGGTTTGTGTATAAAAAGCGGGCAGAACTAAGGTTGTCTGTTAGAAAGAGCAATTCAGATATAGGTAAAAAAAGACAGACGATTATCTCTCTCTCTGTACGGTAAATCAGTATTTTCTTACAGGACATAAAACTATGTAAATTTTTATAAACAATAGTTGTTGTAAATATTAAATTAAAAAGATTGTTAGTCTAAAGGGCCAATTTGCCCTGAAGGACTATTAATTTTGTTTTGGCATTTTGCGTAGAAAATTTTAAAAGGCTGTATCACTTTTCAAATTGTTGCCGCCATATATTATCACCCTGTCTTATATTTAACGAAATTAAATAATGAAGAATCTGCACAAATGTGTGTATGTTTCTCACATTGTGATAAAACAACGGTACCTAGAGCCATCAAAATTTGAATAACCTAATCTTCCATGGAAGCCCTAATTTGAATTAAAAATTTGTTTTATTATTTGTTGATAGCAATTGGTAGTTGTGGACTGTATATTAATTCATGAAAGTCAAGTTGAGAAACTTAACAACATTTATTTTCTTTCAATGCCGCTTAAAACGGGCAAAGAGTGAGTAAGGAACAATTAACAATTGACTGCCGCTTTGTTCGGGCAGAGGAACGGAGACTCGGTGTGGACCGAGTGCATCCCTATCGCTTACAGATTAGTACTGGGCTCTCGCCACTAACATTACGTGGCGCTGCAAGCATTAAGCCAGTACAAATAAACATAAATATTCTAACCGAGACGGAACATTATTGATTTCAGATTTTGTAACACTTCAAGGAATTTTTGATTAAAAAATTGAACGATTTCAAAGCGATCAATGGCAACAGTGTACGAAAGAAAAAAAAAACATTTTTGTCTCCAGTGCGCGAGACTTTGTATCGTAAATTCTAAAGATAACACTCATTTTAAAATTAATTTGCTATATTACTGTTGAATTGAATTTAACAGTTTGATGATAACAGTGATTGATAACAGATGATTGATAACAGTTTGAATTTAACAGTTTTAACAGTTTAGATGATATTTAATAAGTAAAGGTAACAGACAAAACGTTAAAAAAACGTTCCTTTGGACGTAATTTAAAATATGAAACCTTTCAGATTTCTTTTATTTTATTATGATGTATGTTGATTTTTTGTTGTAATAATAAAACTGCTATTTACATGTATTTTGCTCATTCATGATATGTCCGCCTTTTTATAAATGCTAATAATCCCCGTGTTTTGTGTTAGGAGTGTTTGAAACTATGTAAAATATTTAGAAACATTTTGAATGTTGCCAGTTGAAAACATATGTGCAATTGTAAAATATGACAGCATTTCGTCTCTAAGCAATTTCAATGCCATCCAAAATAAGAAAGGTGGAGTGTGTTTGTCTTCCGTCTTTTTTCCGTTAGAAAACCAAAAAAGAAAATTGGTCGTTTTTTTAAGAGAAAATTGAGATCAACAAAAGTGGTAACGATTGCCTGACGACAACAAAAATCATGAGAACGAATGTGTGGAAAAAAATACTTAAGAGTGTATCACAGTCTTTTCTGTTTCTTTCCCATTTAAACCTTCGATTTCCTTTTCTCGCCTTTTCCTTCATTCTGTTGTTATATTCTAACCTTTAGGGAAATCAACGGTTGCAAGAATAGCGTAGATTCAATGACACTTCCTTCCAAATAGCAAACGTTTAAGTTGAAAATGAAAGGAAAGCATATTTTCTTTATTATTTTCTATGTTATTCTGAGCAATACCTTTGTGTTATTTAAAGAATGGAACATCATAAATATGGCTAAATTTGGGTTCTTCTTTTTAGAGAGGTGTGCGGGGTGCATAAATAGCAGTATTGAAGCTTGCATTTTTTGGATCCGTCTTTGAATAAAGCTCACTGAACCGTGGGATCAATATTTTAAAATGATGTTAGCTATTAAGATATTTGTGGATTATCAACAAGAGTATTTATAAGTATATTTCTAAACGTAATGACGCCTAATAGTAATAACAAAATAAATAAAACTAGGTCTATTCTATCATAAGACATTCCCAAATTATAGATGATTGTAGCGTCTTTATTTGTATGAATATTATATATGGAGAAATGTGGTGGACACCCATTGTTTAACCATTGTCCAGCCACACTAGATATCCAGATAAATTACACCCCAAGGACTTACAGGGGATCCTGCCAGGCGTTGCGTGCAATGCTTTGTATTTTACTAACCGCGGGCAGTGCCTTTCCTTTTTCCTTAAATATACATTGGTGTTTTTACAGTTGGTGCCTTTCGCACTTACATGCTATGGAGGGCCGATTTTGTTGAAATTGCAGTTATAACGTACGCTATCTTTTCAGGACACGGTTTCAAACTTTGCATATTTTTAAATACTTGCCGCATTATTCTAAATTTCTTTTACTGAATTATTTATAAGGTAGTTCTCCCGCCTATTTAGCATACCTTCGTGGTGTAGTGGTCAGCACGCTCGGCGTGTATTTGAGGGATCTGCGGTTCGAGTCCCGGTGACGGCATTGCTTAATGTTCACGTCTCCTGCTTTAAAAAGAAACCTAATGTCTCTATATGTTTACCTTTGCTTATCCCGACTGCAAAAAGCACTGTGTTCATTGTTGTGCACTTTGGAGACTCTTGTTTGCAGTTCATCCAAGTTGCATTGTTTACGGCGGCACATTTCCTGTTTGGTCATCTCCAGGGAAAAAATATCAGGGAATCCTAAATTATCTGGTGGACTCTCAATATTTTCAAATATGTTCTGTTTGCCATTTGCACCATGCTGATAATTATTGACTTCACTTGCGCATTTTGCAACAATGGCGCTCTACTAAATTTTGAGGAAGATCCTCGTGGCTGGTTGAGTATCATTTTACTTGTAGATAAATTGGCAGACGTAGCATTTATGTGTGGCATGTCGCAAGCCATCCAGATCCGAATATCCTAGAAATTTTGCTCTTTGAAAACTCACTTTAATAAAGTGACTGCAATAATTCCCATTGTGCACAGGCCCACCAACAGCCGAGCGGTAAAATCACTGAACACTGGTAGTTCGGTCTGAGGTTCGAATCCCACGAACGGGCTGGCTGTATGGGCGGTTTGTGGTTTTCCCCATGTGTAACGTGTATACGAGCCAATTTCCCTTAGGAAGTGCTCCACAAAGGCATCCCTCCTCTTAGGCAGATAGCCCTCGAGGCTTTGTAGTAATTACATAAACGAAAGTTATTGTGCACAGTTATGTTTCTCAAAGATTAGGTTATTTTCGGTTAACTGATTAAAGCAAAGCCCTAGAGCTAACCTGCCTAAGAGGGATGCCTTCATGGTGGAACAACTAACGGAAACTAGCTGATATTCATGTTATCCACCTTCAAAAGCTCCTGCAATTTCGTCTAATTTGGTTGAATATAGCGCGGTTAAATAACTGGGTTTCTGTTATTTGAAAACAGCAGGTAAATCTCTCTCCTAGCACGTGCGGCATGCTCGTGACCTTTCGGGAATAATAGATTTTCGAAAAATGTGTTGGTGTGTGGGAACAAAATGCGAGTCCTTCATTTTGTAGAATTCAGCTGCCATTTTTATATGAAGTGTATATTTTATATGGGCTTTTACGCTGTGTATCTTTTGAGTTATGTGAAATACATTTGAATACAGTTCTCGAGTATAATTTTTTCGGAAACTGCTGTAGGTACCAGTTATTTATACCTTGTAATATTACTTTCGATGGGATTCTAAACGCATAAATTTTGATACTGATTCAAATAAGCTGTTATTTAGTATCGCTGTTTGTGTCTTGTAATATTAGTTTAATTTCTGATAAAATTCTGAATGTATAAACTCTGATAATGTATTAAATAAAGTTGTTCTTCTTTTCTGCTATTTGCATTTTGTAATATTAGTTTTATTTGCAATGGAATTCCAAATGCGTGGTTTTTGATATCTTTTCAGATAAACCTTTCTTTAATACTTCTATAATATATGTTTATGAGATAAATTTCAACGAGTAAGCTTTGTTTAAAGCGCGAACTAAGTTATTCTTTGATATTGCTTATTTGTACCTTCTAATGTTAGTTTCTTTTGTGGCGGGAGTTGTAGTGCGTAAGCTTCGATAACATGTCAAGTTAATTATTTAATACTTCCGTTTTTTTATCCTGAAATGCAGGTGTAAAATTATATTAGCTTTATTTTCGATGGAATTCTTAATGCTTAAACTTTGATGTGGTGTCAGATAAATTACTGTTTGATAAGAACGTTTTCGAATAGGAATTTAATAAGCCATTTTTCTTTGAGGTTAAAAAGATGGAAGAGAGATGAATACTTTTCATTTAAATGTTTGTGAAGTACTATATTGCTTATGCTGGTTACGGATACAATCATTCAACATTAGTTTATCAGAATTATGAAGCTCACTAAATAAGTAGCGTTTATTTTGATATATCGCGTGAATCTTGCTACAAGAGCGGTTTTTATTGTACAGATAGAGAGAGAGAGAGAGCCAGCTGTACAGTGCTCTTCCGCAGAAGTTTCTGTTTCCGCCGAGCTAGCTTTTCCGCCCCATTAATGAAAGCGGAGAAAAATTAATGACCAAACGCTGTCTCCAAAACGATGACACGCGGAATACCATAACACCTTTCTTCGCAAAAGTGGTACACGTAGCTGCGTGATATAATGAGGTTTGTGCCGGGTGTTAGAATACTGCCAATCAGTGGTAATTGTGTGTCACTCAGTTACAGAAATTGTCGCGAGAACGGCCGAATACAATTTTCTTTCATCCAGATTGTGTGACAAAACTGAAGAAGTTTTGCTTGCGATAGCACCTTTAAATATCTAAAGCTATAATTGCTTTTCAAAATGTAATTCATTTGGTTCTTTAATTTCTTTAACTTGTCAAGAAGATGTAAGATTCTTCAAAAGTCTTCAAATTATTTTACAAATTAATTGAGGGGAAAATGATAGAAACAAAAAAATTTCAGTAATATGTTTTCTTTCATTTTGATGTCATTCAATTACTTACCCTATGATGCAAGGAAGATATTTAAGGAACAACAAAACGTCCATCATAGTGAAGTAAACCCTTTATGTTAGTAAGTTTTGGGGAAAAGATTAACGTTCATGTGACAAAATACAAATAATAAACTCTAGTAATTATTTAAACAATATTTATAAATCTCGTGTTTCTGTTTTTGTAAATATCTATAAATGTTTCAATTCTTTTAAATAGCATTTTTCTTTTTCTATGTAGCTATAATATTGTGTATTGATTTACTCAGATATTTATAATATTTATTTATTTGTTGATTTTAGGACGATAATTTTAGGGCTGATTTTGCGTTTAATCGAATTTGTAGCCACATGTTTTAAGAATATTTATCTTATATAGAACTTATGTCGTTCTTTTAATTCTGAGTCTATCAACATTTAAATTTCAAAAATACCTCTAGTAGAAGGTGAGGTCCGAAGAACCACGCTTCTAACGAGGCTCGCGACAATTTTGTTACACATTTGGCGACGTTTGGCGTTTTTTTGCTAGTTTGGCGACTTTTTGAAAGATTCGAGAAACGCGTTTTTGAAACTTTACAACTGTTGTTCCCGAAGCTTTCGGAATGCCGTGCTTACACTTTACAAATACAGCTCCGAGATTTTTGGTTGTTTGGCTATAGGAAAACCCACGAGGGTTTCTGCTTAAGGATACCTTTGTGGAGGACTTTTTAAAGAAACTAATTCGTGTATACGTTACACATGGGAAAACCACGAAAACGTCCATGCAGCCAGCCCGTTCCCCGGGATTCAAACCCAGGTCGAACTACCAGTGTTCAGCGCCTTTACCGCTCGGCTTGTGGCAGGCTTTAATCGGACTTCAAGAGCTAAGAATAGTTAGCAATTAATCAGCTGAAATTTAACGGTTTAGTCCCTTAACGTACGATTTAGATTCGAAGATGTTGGGCCGAAATTGTATGCAAGCTCGCGCAGCCTTCGGGACATTTGCACGACTTGTGTAAGACGCTAATCCGGGCAATCGTAAACATGACGAATTATGTAATTTTCAAAGAAAGTATAGGCGAATAATTATTGATGATACATCCGTTGACGATCAACTACCAGAGTCCTGGCTTTGGAAAGAAATAAGAAATAGTCCAAAAATCTGGGACTATACGATGACTCCTGGCATAAGAAAGGAAGCTTTATGTCAATTAGGAGGAAGTAGAGGAGAATTTGATATATTTAATCTAATATTTGATGACATATTTTGGAACAATATTGTAACCGAAACGAATCAATATACAGATCAAGTACGACAAAATCCACATAGAACACGAGTGTAAAAAGTGTAAAGTTCCGTTACATGTACCAGAATGCTTTGAAATAAATCATACCGTTACAGATTACTAATTTTGTATTTTGGAGTTTTGTATAAATAAACATTTTGTAATACTTTCGTCTCCCACAATTATTGCATCAGACTGTAATTGCGTATCAAATATTCCACGTAATATTCACTTCTGGCCCGATCACCGTACGCGGGCTATGCCCGTGAAAGTTAGGTTTGGCCCGACCATCGTACGCGGGCTATGCTCGTCATTGTAGATTAAGCGGCTAAAGAGAGTTAGATGAACTGCAGTTAAAAGTTCAATATGTGTAATTTTGGGAATTGACGATATTTTTCTAGACGTAAGGAGGAATGGCTGAGTATCCGCGTTCTGATTGAGCTATTTATTGTACTATGTGTCTTGAATTTTTTACAATAAATTCTGAATATTTTGCTTATATGGAGAGATTATTTAAAGAGATATCAACAAACCGATAGCCATCAATACTATTGCTTATATTTTTTTCCTCAGTTTTTTTAAATGTCTTAAATATTTTATATTTTCATTTAAATTAAATTAGTTTTAGTTCTTTTCTTCAACATGTAAAAACCTTTTATGTATATGATTTGTGTTTCAGTTATTCTGAAGTGTATTAGTTGTATTTTAGTTACTTTTGCTTAACTTGTGCTTGGATTGGTTGAACAGTTTGCTTAACTTGTGCTTGGATTGGTTTGAAATACAGCAAAGGACAGAAGGGCTATCTACCTAAGAGGAAAGCTACTCTTGCGAAGAACTACGGAAAATCTTTCCTGTATACTCGTTATCCACGAAAACATATAAGCAACCACCCCGTTCGCCGGCAGTCAAACCCGGGTTAAAATACCTTAATGTTAATCATTCAGCCATTGGTGACCTGCTCTGAATTTGAAAACTAAAAACTACATAAATATTATTACTATGTGAGATATGCCAGTGCCCTTGAAAATATTTAGATGCAATTACTATTGTGTATTATTAAATATTCGCGCAAAATGTGCTCAAACTTTAAAATTGCAGGCCTTGATTAGCATTAAATTTTAAATAGCTTCTACCTATCGGCTAAAGTGCATGATGGTTCTTCGAAAGCTCATTTCGGAAAAACGGATATAACTGTTTCAGTTCCTAGTGAAAATTATACATGGCGCCGTGTTAGTTCTACCTTTAGACTATGACTGTGACTGCCTACTATGATTATTACGCATTCGATTAACAAGCATTAATAGACGATAAGACGAAGTTACTACATAAAGTGGAATGTAGGTTACAGTGTCTTGATACAATGGCTCACATTTTGTTTTCGATCACTTGTGTTGTTAAAATATATCTGCGTAAGGTCTTCAAATTTTTTCCGAATATACTATTATGTTTTCTATATTTTAAGCCTGGCATAGCGTAAAAACATTACTTGTAATAAAATAATTTGTTCAGAACGTATTGATAAGTAACTCTTATAATAAGCCAATGTTTCTTCTTATATTTTTCTTTTAAATGAATTTGCATAGCAAGAATTATTGTGTGCCTTTTGAAATTTTTATTTTTTCAGCAAAATATATTAATAATTTCATATCTGAAGTTAACATGGCAAGGCACTACAAATTAATCAGCAATTCGTAAGAAATTTACTAATTCATTGTTTTTAAAGAGGGTAACAGTATCGAAATATAAATATAATGCTTGATGTAAACATTCCAAGCTAATACCAAGATATGATAGATTTATTCTACAAAAAATCAAATACCACCAAAATATTAGTACTGTAAAACGTTCAGCAAAATTAAAAGAACAGTTTTTAATGAAAGTTATCCCTGAACCTTTCAGAAGAATTGTTTAAGGCGTATGAATCCAATGGGCGATCAGCAAAAAGGAAATTGTTCGTCAACAACAACAACAACAACAACAACAACAAAAAATACGACCGACGTTCGCAGAATCCACAATAATTAAAGTTTTATCACATTTGGAGCAATGTTATATTTTCAGAAAAGTCAAATTTAATATATAATTGGAGCCATTAGACCAATTAATAGGTGTCAAAATCCGAATTAAGAATTGAATTTGAAAACTGTATTCTTCACTGTTAAGCAAGGGGCTGGAGACATAATAGTTTGGGAGGTGTTTCGCAGCCTTTGGAGAAAGAACTTTAATATTTATCGAAAGTAATATGGATTGGAATAAATATGTAAATATTCTTGATGAAAAGCGAAAAGCATCTGCGACAAAATTTGGAATGCAAATGCTTTCAAGTTCTGTCAGAGCAGCGATCCTAAACGTACAATTCTAACCTAACTATTCGCTTTTGGTTATTATACAACTATCTTGAAGTTATAAAAGCTTCTCCAAATTCTTCGTACTGAAATCTTACGAAACAAATATGGATTGAATGTTCCATTATTTTTCTGTTTTATCAAATATAAACTGTTTGTTTAAAGTGTCCGAATACTTATGTGAGTTCATTTTCTTAGCTTTTTGAATAAATTATGTTTTTAACAAAAAACCTTTTGAATAACTTATCTCAAAACAAGCAGGTTTTAAAAGAAATAATTAGCAATATATGGGAAAGAAAATAAAGTAATTTTGCTAATATTTAGTAACTGATAAAACTGAAAAATACAAGTGTCCGAAAACAAATGTGAGTCGCTCTATAACCAATGTTTTTTTAAATGCTGTTAGTCCCTACGTTTAAAAGAAAACAAAAACAAACAAAACAAAAAAATAAAAATAAAAATAAAAGAAAAACTTTTAGATGTTTCCAAGGGCTTAGAATTGTTTCAAATAGTGTTTAGAATTCCAAAGTTGCTGTATTTTTATCTTTTATAGGCTTCTTAAATTTGTCTTTAAATATGATAATTTACACACCTAACTTTCTTTTATGTATTGACTTTTACTGTATTTTTCATTGAATTCATTTCTCAGGTACATGAAAATTGTACTCATTACGTAATATGAGCGTGTAGTAAGACTACGAAAAATTACTATATGTATAAAGGCACAAGTACGTGAAAAGAATAAGAATTACTGACTGTATTACAATCTTCAAAACTGCTAGTTCTTCTCAGAAGCTAAAAACAATGTGCTTACGAAACCTTAACAGGTATGAATTATTTATACCACGTTTTTATTTATTTTTTTAGGTAAACCTTCGCTTTACTATGATATCTAGCATTATAATTTGCATATTGATGCATTTCTCCTTGCTTATTTTGTATTCAGTAATGTTTAGAAATTTTATGTAACTCGTTGGTTATTTGAATATGTAGAAGTACACCATGGCTATTTGCCTGAAAGTTTATTCGAAACCACACTGATCAAACATTTTTATTCAGTCTTTTTTATTTTGTGGGAAAACTCACAAAATATTTTAAGCATGTTTTTTTTTTTTTTTTTTTTTTTTTTTTTTTTTTTTTTTTTTTGTAAATTTGCATTTTGATTGCAGTCTTAAAAGACTAGTTACAAATTGTTAATAAATTGTTTTTTTCAATTAATTAAAATTTCAGATATAAAGCTTCCTGAATACAGGAAATTAATGAAATATTTCTTAAAACTAATTTGATGTTAATTAAAAATTAAATGTATGCATTAAATATATATCTTTCTTCGCAAGTAATTTATTCTAAAAGGTTAGTTGCCACGAAACTGTATCTAAAATTATGTTAATATATTTTATTTTTCAATGGCTATCTTTGTTTAAATTACAGACGATCTCTGTGGAATCCAGTGCAGGATTTGGATAAGAGTTCTTATTTTGATCTTCTGCAAGGATATTGTTCTGAAGAAATCAACTTACGTAAATTTCTGCTTCAAATTATATTTATTATTTGTTTTTGTTTTGAGCATTCTAGTACTAAAGATAATATGGATTCATTGTAAATTTAAACGGTATTTTGCTATGTTAGTTGACTGGATAATAATTAGTTGACTAGACAGACATAAGTAAGATAGCAAGTCTGCAAATTTGTTCATACTTTGCGAAAAAGGCAGACTATAAATTTTTACATATATGAAGTTTCTTGTAACGCATAGATTTAAATTCGATCTTTACTGACGATTCTCATTTTTATGGAATCACGCACTTCAGAAACACCCAAGATGTCTTGCATATTTTGCCAAATATTCACATACTGAACTTGTATTTGAAGTTTAAAAGTAATGTATAAGTTTCATTTTGTTGTGTCCTTTCTGCTCTAACTTTTATGAAATACTCCACCCTAGAAGTATTCAAATGAACATTTGGTGAATCGCTCACTTCTGAAGTATTCAAATGAACATTTGGTGAATCGCTCACTTCTGAAGTATTCAAATGAACATTTGGTGAATCGCTCACTTCTGAAGTATTCAAATGAACATTTGGTGAATCGCTCACTTCTGAAGTATACAAATGAACATTTGGTGAATCGCTCACTTCTGAAGTGTGAAATGAACATTTGGTGAATCGCTCGCTTCTGAAGTATTCAAATAAACATTTGGTGAATCGCTCATTTCTGAAGTATTCAAATAAACGTTTTGGAATGATACACTTCAGAAGCATTCAAATGAATTTTTATGGAATCTCTCACTCCAGAAGAATTCCAGTTTCCATTGTAAAAGCAGATGCTGGGAAAACAGAGTTGCCATAGCAGTTAGTGTAATTAGTCTATATGACCTACATCGAATATAAAACGTACTCGACAGTCCGAATGCTTGATGATCGCCTAACTGCCGGAATTTAACGTGGATAATTAAACTTTATATAGATAATTAAACTTTATGATGAAGTTTTGTTAGTTTACTATTATTTTTCCATAGATAGGAAATTATTGTTACGCTGTAAGTAAGAGCCCAAATTTTACGGGCTTGTAATTCGGGATTTTCATTGTTTGTAATTGTGTAACTATGAGCCAGAGTAAATGATAGCTCACAAACAATTTAATCTTAGACACTAATGATTGTTTACGTGTTTTTTAATTTCCCTTCGTAGTTATTTGTTCAATGTGAGTTTTTAATTCTGTAAGAGCAAACGTAAAGCTGATGTATATGAAAGACTAACCAATGTGCCAAAAATTAAAGGAAGCGATCTTTATGCCCTTAGATGCTTTTAAAAGCTGCTGAAAACGAATCTGAATGAATTCAAAGTACTACTAATGCCATATTTATTAGAGAATTAACCGTGGAAAATATTATAGGATAAAAATGAGATCAAATTTCTTTAGTTTCACTAGTCACATTGAAACATAGTATAAATCTCTGACTTATTTTGGCGATCTAACTTAACGATCAATTGAATCATGTCCACTTTGATATATTTTTAATCTCTGTCACGTGTCTTTCTCTGGACAAGGAAAGGGCCGACCCTAAAAAAGCTATTTTCGAGGGGATACTGAGCGATTTTTTTTGTTTGGTGATTAATTCTTTTTATTGAATTAGATACAATATTGTGTGTGTGTTTTTTATTCTATTGAGTTAGGTATAACGTTGTTGTCGTTTTATTCTTTACTTTACCATGTTAAAAATCGGTAATTTATCTTTAATTTTGTTTTAGTATATGGTAAATATATTTAACTACGAAATAAAGATAAATTTTATTTTTATCATTGTGTGTTACCATTGCTCTTAATTTATTATTCGCAAGTGAATTAAGCAGTTTTCTTGCTGAGGGTGAGAGAAACATGCAATCGATGCTTTTTAACGTAGGATTACGTTCCTCTATAATGGTTTGATGGGAAAGCAAACATTAGACACTATTTGACGTGTGCGCGAATGCTTGTTTCTTCGAAACTACAAATGTTGTAATCAGTCTAAATACATCATTAGCTGGATGAAAGAGCACAACATGAAAAAAAAAACATAGGGAAAAAAAACATACAAAGGGTATATGCATAATAACGCGTCAAAAATAGCGAAATTTTGGTGACGTTAAAACTCCGTGCGCATGCGCGGTAGAATTTAAGTGGCAATGTCGTCTGGTAGACAGTCAGTGTGTTCGTATGGTGTTCACTGTATTTTATTTTATTTCTCCAGGCAACCTACAGATGTTCCTATTATTATGATGAGATATTTCAATGTGAAAAGGCGTTTGATTTTATGAAATACATTTTAATCTCAATATATTGCCAAGTAACTGTTCAAGTACACTTGGAAATTCACTTATAGATTTAACATTTAGTAGGAATATAACTGCAGACATCTTAAATTATGTGTTAGCAATTAATTAGTTCCTTTACTAAAAACACATTCCGTCAAACATTAATTGTTAGTTACTTGCTTTATTCAGAAACATTACCGTCAACATTACTGCTCAAAAACATTGCAGTTCAAATTATTATCGTTCTGAAAAAAACTGTTGTTGCCAATGGGGAAAATACATTTTAAATAAAATTAATACGTTGCGTTTATATTCGGGCATCCTGACTTAGTTACGACCTCGGAACATTAAGAACTTATATTTAAAAAAATTAAATCTGTAATATTAATGTTTATAGTTGGAAAGTCTTAAGCTGTCATATAGATTCACCGTCGTTTTCTATTCTTTTTCCGTGTCCTAGTTTTAGTAATATGCGGCGTGTTGTTATCGTTATCCCCAGTAACACTAATGTCATCACCATCATCATCGTCTTCTTCTGATTCAGCTTGACACTGCCATGACTTTAATTGGCTCACATGAGCTGTCGTACTAAAGAAATGTCCTTTCACCTTCTCTTCTAATTGAGTCACTCTATAGGTATCACTTGGTAAAACTTCTGTAACTACCAAAGGTTCTCGATACTTTTGTTGTGTTTTGGTTGATTCTCCAGTTGATTTAGGTACTCTTCTCATAACTACTATTTCTCCTAGTTCGAATGTTAAAGAATTGCTTTTCTTCTTGTCATAATTTGCTTTCATTTTCATCTGCATATCTTCAATTCTCTTTCTAGCTTCATTCTGTAAGATTACTGGATTCTCCCATTCATTTGCGTCTTCATCTGTAATCATCCTCATCAATCCGTCGTTAAATTTTGGTGAATAACCGTGAAGCATTTCGAAAGGAGTTTTATTTGTAGTCTTATTTATCATATTGTTTATATTTCTTTCGCATTCCTTAATCTTTTTGTCCCAGTCTCTCTGATTCGGATTTTCCGTACTCGTTTTAATCGTAGCCAAAATTGTTCGATTTGCTCTTTCCACCATTCCATTACCACTTGGATGTTGAGTTGAATTGAGTGTATGACTGATTCCATTATTTTGACAGTACTTTCGAAATTCCTTCGCTGTGAAACATGTTCCTCTATCACTGATAATTTTTTCTGGTAACCCAAAATCATCTACAAAACTCTTCAATGCAACTAACACATACTTGGTTGCAGTACTTTTCATAGGATATAAGCGTGTAAATCTCGTAAAATTATCAATTATTACAAATAATTCTGTATTTCCTCTTGAACGTTTTACGAATGGTCCTAAATGATCTATATGTATAACTGCAAAAGATCTTCTACTAGGTCTAATTGGATGCAGTACTCCTTGTTTCTTACCACTAGGCAGTTTATTTACTAGGCATTCGAAACACATCGAAATGTGACGCATAACATATCGTTTCATTCCTTTAAACCAGTATGATTCCTTAATTTTGGCAACAGTTCTGTCTGCTGAAAAATGTCCCAAAAGATCGTGAAATTTTACTACAATAC
Source organism: Stegodyphus dumicola (assembly GCF_044657685.1). Lineage (NCBI taxonomy): Eukaryota > Metazoa > Arthropoda > Arachnida > Araneae > Eresidae > Stegodyphus > Stegodyphus dumicola. The sequence goes on from NC_140776.1 coordinate 139,662,043, forward strand.
CTTTTCTCATCGATTTAGGTATGACATATAACAATTTCTCCTTTTCCTGATCTTTCACTTTACGAAAGAATCGATTATTCTTCAAGACGTAATTTTCAGTTACATATTTCTCTGCATTCGTTCTGTCATTTATTTTTTTCTTTAAAATGTCTATTAATTTGCGTAATTCTGGATCTGAATGCTGAATCATAAGAATTTGCTCATCTATCGTTAGCGTTAAGCAAACTTCCAAGTTGTTTTCAATTATAGAGTCTAAAGTTTCTTCTGGCTGATCAACTGGCGATCGGCTCAATGCATCTATGTGACTCATTCTTTTTCCTTGCCTGTGCTTTATTTCAAGATTGTATTCCTGGATCAGATTACTCCACCTTGCTATCTGAGGATTTGAAGTTTTCTTCGCGTTTAAATAAACTAAAGCTTCGCAGTCTGTAATCACCGTAAATCGGATTCCAATTAAAAATTGTCGAAGTCGTGTCAAAGTCCAAACTATAGCCATTAATTCTAATTTGCTTGAATGATAATTCTTTTCTGTTTCTATTGTTCCTTTACTTACACAATAAACTAAATGCCACTTTCTATCTTCACCTTTTTGCAACAGCATTCCTGCCAGTCCTTTGTTGCTCGCGTCTGTGTGCACTTCAGTCTCTGCTTCGGGATTATATAATGCTAGTATTGGTTCATTAGTTAAATGATCCTTTAAAGTACTGAATGCTTCTTGCTGATCTTCGTTCCAACGAAATGTTTCATCCTTCCTCGTCAGTGTCGTTAGCGGCTCAGCTTTCTCTGCGTATTTCGGTACAAACCTTCTAAAGAAACTTGTAAAAACTTCTAAAAATTGTTTAACTTCATGTTCATTGGTTGGTTTAGGAAAGTTTAATATGGCTCGTACTTTTCTTGGTCCAGGTTGCATACCATTTGATTTTATTAGAAATCCCAAATACTCAACTTCATCTTTTCCAAATTCGCATTTTGTCAGTTTCAATGTCAGCATTGCTTCTCTCAATCTGTCAAACACTTTCCTAAGTTTTTCCATCATTTCTTCCCAAGATTTAGCCGGAATTAATATGTCGTCCAAATAGCACAATACTTCTTTATTAAGCAATGGACCTAAAACTTGATTCATAAGTCTCTGAAATTCTGCAGGTGCATTAGCTAACCCAAAGATCATACGTTCAAATTGACCAGTATCATCTGGAGTGATGAAAGCTGTTTTCAGTTTCTCTTCTTCAGTTAAAGGAATCTGGAAATATCCATGAGCTAAGTCCAATGTAGTGGAAACTTTACACTCACTAAGACATTCAAGGAGATCATCTATCCTAGGGAGTGAAATTTATCTTTAACAGTTTGCGAATTCAACTTTCTATAATCTATCACTAATCGTAATTCACCTGTTTTTTTCTTTACGAGTAAAACTGGACTAGCATACGGAGATCTTGTTTCAGTAACAATTCCATATTTCTTCCATTCATTTATTATCTTCTTTATAGAAGCACGCTCTTCGGCATTGGTTTTATACGACTTCATGGAAATAGGCTTACTCCCTTCAATTTCTTTAATATCCGTTTTTGTTAAGTTTGTACACCCTAATTCCTCCATATTTAATGCAAAACAATCTCGATACTCATTTATCAAATGTAAAACTTCCTGTTTTCTCTCTGGCGTAATATTGTTATTAACTTTAATTTCTTCTAAAGTAATCGGTCTCCTAAACTTCTTAATTTCATTTATTATCAGTATTTCCTTTTGACTTGAATTTTCAGTTTTCTGATCTGAACTTGGTTCAAATAATTCTCCTACTTCCGCTCTACCGATACATTGATTCTCTTTCAAAATTAGTTTTCGATCGCTGTAGTTAATGATTGGTATCACTGTTTCTCCCTGTATTACTTCTAATAATGAGCCTAACTCATCTTCCGATCCACTTATTAAAACATAACCGTTATTTATTTCATCATTTTTAACTTTCACGAAATTAACCGTATTACTTTCGATTTGAGTTTCTTGCGAAGCCTTCAGTTTAATTCGCGGAGTGTTGCTATCATTTTGCAACTGTGAAAATGGGCAGTCATTAGCATAGCGTATGTGCAAGGTATTACCTATCTTGGCGTATGCAATATGTGGTAAATCAATCCATGTTCGACCAAATAATAAGTCGCATGGTTGCGTTTCATCTCCTACAATCAATTAGAACTGTAATGTCCTTTCCTTCCACATTATCAATCTCTAAGTTAACAGTTACTTTTTCCAATGTTCTAGCGGCTGGTTTATTCTGGTTCCCAAAGCCAAACAATTCCTCCACATCAGGTTTTACAATAAGATTCAGTCTCTTAGCCGCAGACTGTTTCAATAAACACGAACTAGAACCCGTATCTATGATTGCAGTAATTTCTTCTCCATTATTGATGCGAGCATACTTTAAATATACAGCTGGTGAAACACCTGAATTCTGGTTCACGGATAAATTATTTTTAACATTTGTCAAGTCTGGATTCTTAGACGTACACTTTTTAAAAGTATGACCCTTTTCATTACATTTCCTGCAAATAATTTCTTTTTTAGGCTGTGGACAATCCGTCGCTATATGTTCATAATCATCACAATTGAAGCATTTCGGCTCACCCTTTTCATTGCGGATGCCAGAATTATATTCCCTTTTCTTTTCGTCTGTTTTATAAAATTTATCTCTCAGATTGTATTTATTATCAAAACTGTTTTTAAAACCCACTTTGAAAGTACCATCTGTCTGCATGGAATCGTTAACATTTCTTTGTCTTGAATACTGATTATAGGATCCTTCATAAAATTTAGAACCAGATTTGGGCTTAGAATTATGCCTAAAATTTTTATTTTCTACTTGAAGTACTTTTATCCCCGGCCGAATATTTTCATATTCATCTAGTTTTTCAGCCAACTCTTCGGGATTAATGAATTTAGACCAATCATCAATGAAATGGTCTCGGATAGCAGCGGGGACCCTCTTCTTTAATTGATCAGTAATAATAAGTTGTTTTAAAGAGTCAAAATCCGTTACATTTAATCCAGCAAGCCACTCTTCAAAATAATTTTTTAATTCAAACGTGAAGTCCTTCCACGTATTGCGCAATGTTTTAATATGATCAACGAACTTTTGCCGAAACTGTTCAGGGCTTAAATTTTCTCAGTAGCAGTTGCTTAACGTGCTTATAGTCGTTAAGTTTTTCTTCTGATTCACGGGCAATTAATTGAGTTATTTCATAAGGCAATAGACCCAACAGCTGAGAAACCCACTTTTGTTCTTCGAACCCAATACGTCGTGCCTGTCTCTCAAATAAAACTAGATAAAAACTTATATCACCTTCATTCAAATCATACTTATGCATTAATTTACTCATATCACAAATATTACTTCTACTAACATTAGAAGGAACAAAATCATTTACATTACTACTTCTGATTTCCGCTTCTATTTTCAATTTTTCAAGTTCAAATGCTCTTTGCTTATCTTTTTCTAAAATTTCTAACTTTTCCCTGTCTAAACGATCATTTATAATTCTATCTAGCATTTTTTTAGTAAAGTTTTCATTATAATTCTTACTATTCAAAATCATATCTCTTAAGCCTACAATTTTAATATCAGAAGGGACATCTACATCAAGTTCCAAAGCAAGTTAAGTCACATTTCTTGCCTCTTGCCAAATAAGCCATCTTAGACTTCAATTTTCAAATAATAATACAATAATTATACTTAAGTTCTTTCCGTTTAATACTTAGACATAACATAAACAGTTTATAAATTCACGTACCTTTCTACTTTCAGTTTTGGCGAGCTTCCGCATTCAGTTTAGGCTTAGCGTACGTTAAGGCAATACGTTGTTAAATCTAGATAATAATTCTAGTTTATCCCACTTCTGAAATGTTAGCAATTAATTAGTTCCTTTACTAAAAACACATTCCGTCAAACATTAATTGTTAGTTACTTGCTTTATTCAGAAACATTACCGTCAACATTACTGCTCAAAAACATTACAGTTCAAATTATTATCGTTCTGAAAAAAACTGTTGTTGCCAATCGGGAAAATACATTTTAAATAAAATTAATACGTTGCGTTTACATATGTATCTTATTTCTCATATCATCGACCAGTTTTACATACGGTCATTTTGAATGAAAAAATGTAACAAATAAGAAATAAAATAAAATATACGTGTGTGTAAAACCTTTTGTTTGTTTTATTCTGTAACATCCTCACACTTCCGTTAGTAATCCTACGCATTAAACACTAGCGGCTCTTTAAACTAAAAGAGAGAGCCTACCGTCATTTTCTTAAATCGATTTGAGTATTTTGACTGAATGTTATTCAATTTAAGACCTATTTGCTGACATTTTGCAATGTTTATAACATATTCTAAAAATAAAATGTGCAGCCTTTAAAATTAAAACATTTTACTTGCGATACTGGAGGAGACCTATGTGAAAATTATTCTGGATACATGGTCAATCTGGTATTCGTGGTAATGAACTGGTAGATTCGTTTGTAAAATATGCTACGTTTTTGAAGGATATTCTTAGTACTACTTCCTTTTACGATAGAATCCTTAGAAGTTTGTCTTGGAAAGAAATTCACAGAATGGTAGTCAGAAATATGGGATAATCGAGATACAGGAAGAAAATTGTATGCTCATATAACGTGCTTTCCGAAATCTCATTCGTAGTCAGATTTTTCATTTGATAAGTCAAATATGTAAGGCTATATACGATATAAATACAGAAAAATAAATAAAGATGGAAATATTAAATCATTATATTTGGGCATATGTAATTATTTGGCAGTATGAGGAGAATTCTGTAGTAAATACTAGCAGTACTATTGAAGACGCGTTTTTCTTGAAAATACAATTATGATAGCTGCTGTTTATTGTGTACTATTTTTTTTCTTTTTGAGTTGCTGCCAGGGGGTTTGAGATACGAATTTGTGAAGTGCCTTCGTGTCTTATCTTTGCAAGTGATTTTTCCCCGCGCTTGGCTTTTCGCCTGGCGTTGATCGTGCTAGAGATAACTGAACAACAGGGGGTTTACCAATTGCTGTTGCGTGATCAGTAGAACTTATATTCGGGCGATAGCATCAAATGTAGTGTTGACCATCCGTGCTCTTAGTAATCTCCTGTAACTGGAAACCTTCATCTAAGGAGGCACGCCAACTTATATCGCTGATGGTTTTGTTAGTTAGTGACCAAGGTTTACTTGTTAGAATGGCACATATTAATACAGTAGGTTTCATTACGAAGCAATTATTACCCTCTGTTGTTGGGAATCAACACATTGCTTTCACATTCGTTCGCGCCTTCTTTTTCTCTTGTACTTCTCAATTTTGGACCGTTTAACAGCGGCTCTCTTTCAACACCATCTATCAGTGCTTATAGTTTATATGAAAGGGAACCCATATTCATATGAAAATATTAAAAATAAAGTGAATGGGTTTAACAAGTTTGTTTTGTGTGCCTTATCTCTTCTCTACATGGCTGGCACCGACGAGGAGCCAACCTAAGGCTAAGCCACATATCTACTCCATCATTAGAGTTATTATAACATCATCACACCTAATACAAACACCACGATAGGTTTACAGTCTGTACTTTGAACTTCTATTGTCTAATGTCGAGCCTTCGCCCTAGCAATGTACAGTTTGCTTATATGCGTACGGGTGTTATCTGTTGAAACAATTTATTATTTACATACACTAAGAATTTCCACAGTTTTTTAAAGTTTCCTGTGCTTGTCTTCTTGTTCACTGTGTATTTAAAGCAGTTTTGCTGTCGTGATTAATCCTTATTATCTGAAGAGATCAGGTCTACGAACTAATTATATCTAAAAGGGAAGGAGTTGTGCCTTTCGCTCGCAAAGGCTTGGCCTCCGTGTAAATGACAATATGAACATCCCAGGCGACAAATAAAAATGCATCATTTTCTTTTCCTTCACTATCAGCTTATAAGGTTGGTAAGACCCGCGTAACGCTAGAGGGCGCTGAGAGCGCCATTGAGTGTGCACTTACTTGATGGAAGGTGTGATGGAGTGATGATGTGAGATTTCCGAGATTGTGATATTATTATACTCCATTAAATCAATTAATATTTTATTGATTGTCGATTTTATTGATATGAGATGTGATATTATGTTTTGCTGAACCACCAAAATTCGAGAAACTTGGATTACCACTGAATCTTAAAACCACTGATGTGCAAAGGTATTTCTCCCGTCTTCTTTCGGCATGCCTTCGTTGTGTAACAGTTAGCATACTCGGTGCGTATTCGAGAGGTCCAGGGTTTGAGTCCCGGCGAAGGCATAGCTCATTTTTCATGCTTTCCGCTTCAAAAAAATCTTAATGACACTACATTAGCGCGCGAACTAAAAAAGGTGGTGGATGATGATTCTCCACCACCAGGATTTGGCGATTGGGTCCGCTCTTCCCCAGTCGTCTTTTATAATGGGGAGTATATAAGGTATTTCGCCCACCTTCTTGCCATGCCTTCGTAGTGTAATGGTCAGCACACTCGGCGCGTATTGCTCATTTTTTCATGTCTCCTGCTTTGAAATAACCGAATGTCTCTACAAGCATCTCGAGAGGACTTTCATCTCTGTGGTATTCAGTGCCTCCGTGCCTATAAAGTAGATGTTCCCCTAAATATCTGAGATTCAGGCACTACATTTCTAAGCTTACATTATAACAGCGACAGAATTCAATCATCAGTCCGAAGATTGAGTAGGTGGGTAGTTTTTCTTGTCAGTGTAACCAGATTTACATGCCAGAATACTCTCTCTAAATAACAAGTTCATTCGCGATTAGAACTTAAACTGATTTTCATTCGGTGAAGGCTGACGAAAGAAATATAATTTATATAAAAGATTTAACATAAAGTAACGTAACAGCTGAAATAAACCTTATAAATTCTCCAGCCAGTATATAATATTCGCCTTTTTTAATGCATTCTTGTAAGTCATCATAGGTTACCTTTCCAAGCCTACAATTTATTTAACACTAGAATGAAATTGTAATAAAGTGAAAAGTGAGATGTTCCAGACAACATACATTGTTAAAAATTTACATGAACCTATGTAACACTTCTAAACAATATAGCATTTTCTAAGCCGAAAGAAAACCATTTTTCTCTAGCTCATGAAACTGAGAAAATGTACCTGTTTGCATAGTGAAAATAAACTATGTGTTTTTTCCCGACTAGCCTGCAACGGGCTATCAGAAAACGAAAGTAATGTCGTTTCGAAACGAATCTAAAGTCTATAAACCACACTCGCGTCCACTTTACGAAACGAAGAATCCGAAATATAGCTGTTTCTGGCGCTTAAGATGTTCCAAACGATGTTATTTTACTATAAGTAGAGCGGAAGGAGAGAACACTTTTTTTTGGAACTCTTTCAGATATTGATTTCTTTGTGTTCATTTTGGTGCCGCGTCACGTGCTTTGCGAAAATACGGCCACGCAGAATATTTGCTCAATTCTTTTTTTTTTTTTTTTTTTTCAAGAAGGGCGAAACGAAATAGTCCCACAGAAAACTTCTTATGCAATTTTGTTTCTTTATTTGAAGAGAATATTGAATTATGTATTTTTTATAAGTGAAGTATAAAAATTTGCTTTTTTGTATATTTGGGCGGTAGAAAGAGAAATATTTCCAATTTTTCTCGCTCTTCGATCAAAGAGGAAATGTGGGTGCTATATATGTCTGGATGTGTAGAAGTCAAGGTACAATTCGAAGTTCTGTATGACTATGATGAATATTATGTATATTATGAATATTAATATACTGTATATTATGAATATTTTTATCTCACTTTTTTAAATGTAATCCTCATACTGCCACCTTCTTTCTAAGATGACCACCTTTGAAAATGATTTATCGCCTACTGTCATAATATTTGAGGAGATAGTGAGGACCAAAATCATCGTGGAACACAAGTTCAGTAGACAAATAAGGTTATGCTCTTTTTAGGTCCTCGAGTTCAGTGAATGACATCACTTAACTTATAAAAATGGGAGAAACGATGACACAAAGGGAGTAGGGAATTGTTTCTTTTGAGCAGCTTGTGAGTCAATGACATTTCGCGTTTAGAGACTTCTGATCGGGAAGAGAAAACCTTGTAGTATTGTAACCCCGGTGGAACCATGGATGGTCATCTTAGGGAGGTTTCACTTTCATCTCCGTCTTAAAATATTGGTACGAATTTCGTGTAATGTAACACAAACGGTTAAGAAAAGCGAAGCTCTGTGGGGAAAATACTTTACTTAACATTGGAAGGTCAAGTTATTGTTAAATAGATTTAAAATTGAGGTAAATTGCTATCCCGCTAAATTTGTGATATATCTCCAAGCTGGCGATGGTGTTGGCGACTAATTTGTTTTGCAAAATTTGGCGAGAAATAGCTAAAAGTCGCCAAAAATGATGACATTTTGGCTCTGTTTCTGTATAACTGCCATATAAGTCTACCCATAAAATTTACATAAGTCTCTTTTACAGACACTTATCAAATAATGTGCAATCAAATGTTTCCAACATATATTTAACGTTTCCTCTTCTGTATATACATAATACATAACGTTTTTTACCTATGAGTTTGTAGTTTAATTCTGTTTTAATGTAACTGTATTTTTGTATTTGTATTTGTATTTGAATTCTATTATGAATATGCATAATTACCATAGAAAATAACAACAACAAATGTCAACACAGTAAAAAAAATGCAATCTGCCCTTGTATGGCCATGTAAATGCTCTTGTTAACATCCTAAAAAGCTAACGAGGTGGCCTCTTGAGGCCTCAGGGAGTTGTTTTTGGTTAGTGAAGGACGCGGGACACATGCCTGTTTTCCTCTGTTAGACATCAGGCGTCCCTGTCCTCCGTCACCAACCAAACAAACTGAATAACTGTAATTGGTACTGTAGTTGATCGATATATGCAACTATAACTATATCGGCTTTTGTATTTAACTTTAACAATATATCCTTCTATTAATTTCGAGGAATGAAAGGTACTGGAAATTCTTCGGCCGGCGGAAAACTTTATTATAAGACAGGTGAGAGATTTAATTTTCAGTTTTTAGTTCAGAGTTGACTTCGCAGTATTCAGAAATTTCTGTCGAGCTTCGTCCTTTGGATGAGCTTTGAAGTGGTAAATGTTGATTGTGCTGTGTTATACTGTGAAGAGTTGTTCGAGTACTTTTCTGTAAAGTTCAAGGACTGTAAAGTGTTTCTTTTGGGAAAATAAATTTTATCAAGCTATCATCGATTCTATGTTCGTTCAATCCATTACAAGCCCGTGCGCACTTTACAATACCTTTAGCTGAAGTTAATAAAATGGATTACCCCCCCCCCACACACACACACAAAAAAAAATTCTGATGGAAACTTGGTGAAATCTTTCTATTTTTACTTAGCTTGCGATAGATGTTTAAGTAAGAAATAGAGTTTCTGTTTATTTTACCGGATTATTACAAATTTAATACATATTGCAATACGTAATGATAGTGAACAGTTTTGAAGTATTTAAGTCTGCTAAGAAAATAAAATAAGAATTTATTTTGCTGTTGTGTACTATAAAGTATTTAGCTTTAATTTAATCTGAGTCTGTGGTTTTTTTTAAAATTCCTTTATTGATGATTCTTAATAAACGTTTTGATGGTTGATGACGATGTAATAATGGTTTTTAATTCCATTACTACGTTTTTTTTTCGATTTCTAAGATATTCTAAATGTGATGCTCTTTTAAGATAATAATTCACTTCAGCTAACAGAAAACAAATTTGAATCAAATAAATCTGAAGAGCAAAGAAATGATTAAGATTTCTAAGCAATAAACTACTAGACTACAGCTGGAAGTCTACGATGCAAACTTCATTGCTTCTCCTTGCTCAGCCTGCATAGCTCGAAGTCTATTACCGACTGTCGATTAATGCCGATGGTTAACTTAAACATCACGATTAACGACAACTGTAAAAAATACATAGGAAGAAAAGTAACCTATATTTTATATAACCTATATTTTATATAATATAATTTATATATTTTACATTATATAACCGAATGATTAAGAACGATTAAGCTACAGGCGCACCCAATACGAAAACAATAGTATAGTTTCCGAATATTTCCTTTAATCATCATTTTGAGCACTTCATTCATTTTTTGAGATTGCTGGTTTGAGCCACTTGCCATGTAAGAATAAATAATATTTGAAATTTACCAGTATTTTCCTGCAATTTAATGTGAAGAATGTACTTTCATTTGGTTATGTAAATTGAATCAGTACGGGGAAAAAAAAAAAAAAAAAAAAAAAAAAAAGAAAAAAAAACACTAAATAACGGAAAAATAAAAATTTCTAGAAAGTCAAAAAGTAATATAAAAAATCTGATGTGTACATGACTTCCTTGTATTGGAATATTAAATTATGCGCATTTTTTCTTGCATTTCATTTAAACTTATTGGATTGATCTAAATCTACTTCGCAGACAGCGCATAAACCACAATAGAATAAAGTGCATTCTTTAAAATTCACTCTAATATTTGTTTACCATAGCGACACTTAGGCGCTAGATTCACTTAACAGTATTAATAATTATATACCAGTTAACTTATATAATAATTATATAACGGAAACTAAGTTAACTGTTATATAATCCAATAATTATATAACAGTTAACGTATATATTTCGTTCATATTATAACTCGTAATGCACAAAATTTATATCATTTAAACAATAGAATTATCTAATCGTTGCCACATGTTCTATTCAAATACTATAATAAAGCTAGAATGATGTATAAAAGAAATTAAGCAAACAAAACAAAAACGAAACAGTTTTTCACAGACGACTGAGTATTTCTCATTTAATTAATTCACTTCTCACTTCGCGAGAAGGCAAAAATACATAAAAACTCAAAATATCTATATTAAAAATTACGAAGTAAATCTCAAACGCTTTTTTCCTCGAAAAAATTCCGGAAAGAATTAAGCATGATTTAATTGGCAATAATACATGAATGCGTTATCTTTGTTGTTGCGAATCTAAGTTTCTTTAGATTGGCAACGAATCCATAGTCTTCTCTTTCAAATGTAAACATCAATGGCCGCCATTGAAAACAGGCTTAGCGGCAATTAAACAACTTTAAAATTGCTGATAATTCTAAAAATATCGCACACAGATTTACTAAAGGCATAAAATCCTTAACCGGAAGATAAAAACAACATAATTCAATCATTTTTAAAGCAAAGAATGTACAATTTACAAACATATAAGAGGAAAGAAACTGAGATCACTGATCCGGGTAACAGAGTGGATATATATATAAATATATTTATATACGTTTGGTGCGGCCGATTGCAACCAAAATAGGAGGTGCACATCTACATGTTATAGCAGTCCTATATACAAAATTTCAACGTTCTGAGGCTACTCGTTTTTGAGTTATGCCAGATACGTACATACGCACGTACGTACATACGTTCGTACAGACGCCACGAAAAATTCTCTTCACAATTTATTTTAAAGCAGTTTTATAATTTTTTTGAAGGAAAAGAGTATTTTATTCTGTCCTTACGTACAGATATCACGCAAAAACATCGTTAAATTTCATTTGATAGCGGTCAAAATGGATATATTCGTTGAAATATGCTACCTGAATCTTTTCGCGATTACGATACTTCCTTTTTACTTCGTACAAGGAAGTAAAAAGGATTGAAGAATAATATTTTTAAAAGAACCTAAACAATGTTATGGAGGACAAACGCGCGTAAAAGAATCAGATAGACTTAAAAAAAAAATTGTTTATGGTTTTTGTATAGCGCAATTATTTATTTATGGATCCAGGATTTCGTGCACATAAAATATGCATTGCTGTGAATAAAAACAACTCGCATATACTATGAAACCTTGTCAGCTATCTCTGCTATTATTCCCCGCATTTTTCTTTTCCTTTTTGCGTTTTTCGTAGACTGGTACAGGTTGAAGGAAGGCCAGCACATGTGCACGTAGGTGTATATGCGACTGCGGACCAACAGGGTTTATATAACTTTCGGCTTGTGTTCGAGAACATTCTGGGCTAAACCGGTAAGAATTCGTTCCAGAAGGTTCTCCATCCGTCCATGGTATGTCACCAATATCGTCGCCAAATGGGTGATTTCTCGCCAAATGTGGCAACACTGCCTTCTCTTGTAATTTTATGGCAACCCTAAAACTGCTTTGCGGTGAAGCCATCTCACCGCGCCTATACATTTCGTAACAATAGCATTTCTGAAAAAGGAAGTAAGCAACCAAACACCTTATATCGATAGAACTACAGTTTTGTTGTTTTTGGAGGGGAGCGCAAACGAGGAAACCTGATCTACATATATGCCAATAAATGCATCCGTGCAGCAAATCTTCATAATAATATTTTCAGTCTTTATAATATTTACTGATAATTTTTTTAAGGATACTAGTAAACAAAATTAAAAAATATTAAATTTCAAATAAGCATGATTTTGTAAAACAATTTTTGGTAGAGTTGTCGTTATTTATTCAATTTATAATATTGTTGCATAGGAACGGGTTCGTAATAGATTGAATGCACAAGCCCGATAATAGGTTTTAGAGACTTTAGGTTAATTGTAAGCAGGTGAGATGAAAAATGAGCCACACCTTCACCGGGAATCGAACCACGGGCCTATGGAATACGCGCCCAGCGTGCAGGCCACCACACCATGAAGGCATGCTAGGAAGGCGGAAGAAATACCTTATAAGGTTTTAAAAAGTTTTATTTTTCTGAGAAGAAATATTTCTCAACTCTGGAATGTTCCACAGAAATATTCGTACTAGTGTTCACAGTATCACACAGGATAATCATTAGTTACACTGTAAACTAGTGAGAACGTTAAATACAATGCAATATGCAAAGCACATCTAAAGAGAGAGCTAATCGGATCTCACACTTAACTCGCAACAACAACAGCAGTAGCTAACTAAAACACTCGCTACAATAGTAACTAAGCAACTCAACTCAACTCAACCGGCCTTTTATAGTTTTCAACCGGTTGTGATATATTTATAGTACTTTCTGTTTCTCGAAATTACTGGAAAGCAATAAGAAGATGGAATCACGATTACAGCTAACATAGTGGTCAATTGCATTTATTCAATCAATTTCAATACTTATTACCGAGATAATCATTTCCTGAATGTTAAATGCACGTGCATTATTATTACTTTTCCGGCATAGCTTTCTCTTAAAATTTGTCCCGCGCTACATTACACAGAAAAATACAACTTTAATAGTAATTCGTCTAAAATTACCTATCTGAATACAAAATTAGTAACAATACGCGTAGGACTATTTAAAAATGCCGTTTTAATATAAATTATGTGTAAGACGGAAATTCGATACTTTTAGGGTAGATTTAGGCGCTTGAAAAATTTTATTATTTATTTGAAAATTTATTAACTAAAACACTCGCTACAATAGTAACTAAGCAACTCAACTCAACTCAACCGGCCTTTTATAGTTTTCAACCGGTTGTGATATATTTATAGTACTTTCTGTTTCTCGAAATTACTGGAAAGCAATAAGAAGATGGAATCACGATTACAGCTAACATAGTGGTCAATTGCATTTATTCAATCAATTTCAATACTTATTACCGAGATAATCATTTCCTGAATGTTAAATGCACGTGCATTATTATTACTTTTCCGGCATAGCTTTCTCTTAAAATTTGTCTCGCGCTACATTACACAGAAAAATACAACTTTAATAGTAATTCGTCTAAAATTACCTATCTGAATACAAAATTAGTAACAATACGCGTAGGACTATTTAAAAATGCCGTTTTAATATAAATTATGTGTAAGACGGAAATTCGATACTTTTAGGGTAGATTTAGGCGCTTGAAAAATTTTATTATTTATTCTTAATTAATATTAGAACCGGTCATGTGTAAAAATGTAATTAGTTGTTCTTTGGAATTTACTGAAAAGATGCATTTTATTTATGAAGAATAAACAGTAGCACTAAACTAATTATTACAGAGGGTTTTTAATCTCTGTTATATCTATCGGATTAGTTCAATGTTTGTTTAAGAACTTTCTCTATGAATAGTTTTCAGTTAGTTATCAATTTTTAATGGAGCATTATCGATCGTTTTCATTTTGTATGCATGGTATTATTACTTTTACTTTATCTACACTACAAAGGAGAAAGAGCGTATTATTTAGAGATTATCTAATAAAATATTTGTTTTGTAACTAAAAGTTGTACTTTATGATATGATATGGTATCAAAGTTGTCCTAAATAACCTAAATTAATCAGCTTTTGAGCGAGTTGACCAATCGACATGAAAGCTTAGACTGAATAACGCGCTGGTGAGTACGGGTTTGAATCTGTAATCAGATACAAACGTTTGTAATTGTTTTATGTTTGAGGAGTTGGGGTACATAAAATCCGTCGAGTATGAAGTTTTCCAGATTCTTGGTAGTAGAGGAAGTAGGATGCGAGAATTTTCGGATTCGATACCAAAAACGCTGCTTAATTATTCCTATGAAAGCGCTGAGCTATCATAAGTGTACCACCCGGCTTCGAAATCCACTAATAAGACCTAATTTTATCGCATCAAATTCGCATCGCAAAATCAGAATTCGCAGACTGCTTGCTGTATAAACTGTACATCCTCCTATTTTCAGTTATTCTTCCAATATTAATAGCCTCAAAATTAAAAAATATATATAATGAAATCAAGGAAAAATAAACAACTAAAAAAATTTTGAAAGTTTTCATATTTTAACGGTCCAGCTAGAGAAATGATTTTAATATATGATTGATTACATCAATCAAATTAAAAATAGAAAAAATATATTTTAAGAACTGTGTTTATCGATTTTAAATCGCTTAGTTTATTACTCATTAACCTTCCAGATTAATTTGAAAGTACTTCAGGTTTCACTGAATGGCAAAACGCTGGCGCGTGAAAGGTAAACGTGTTTTATTTTCGGCCCAAT
Organism: Stegodyphus dumicola; assembly: GCF_044657685.1. Lineage (NCBI taxonomy): Eukaryota > Metazoa > Arthropoda > Arachnida > Araneae > Eresidae > Stegodyphus > Stegodyphus dumicola. The sequence goes on from NC_140776.1 coordinate 139,677,054, forward strand.
AAATTTCTTTCGCAAGAGCCGAATTTCTCAATAAAAATTGAAAGATAAATATTGAATATTTTTCCGGGGGGGGGAGAAAAAAACAGTTTGAAATGATTGTGATTTTGAAATCACACCAGGTGATTGCTTAACATCGTTATATGCTGCCGCTGAGCGTCGCATGTATCCAGTCTAGTGTTGGACTCACTCATGCTAACACATTTTTGTTTTTTTTTAATTTTGGCTCTGCTATTAAGCATGGCTTTCTTCACACGTACGCAATACAAAATTCAAGAGGAAAATCACAAAATTTAAAAACAGCATATCTTTAGGATTCCCGATAGAGTGTTAGGAGTTACCATAGTTCTTTAGGTTTGTTATATTATTTTTTTAAAAATAATCCTCTCGAGCGGCCAGGCGCCTAAAGGACGTCATAAATGTATCAGTCATAAATATTTAATATTTCTCATAAGACATCGTATGCTTTTAAATCCTTTTTATTTGGAACAATGAGATTAAAAGGAGAAAAATATTTTTAAGAAATGCGATTATTGCTTTTAGATCGTTTGGTTTCTTACTCAGCAATAGGAAGATTAAATATGAAAGTTAAAGGCCTTACGTTTTACTGAGTGGGAACATGCTGGTGCGTGGAGATAGTAAGTATTCTGTTTAAAGCAGTGGCAACACATTGATTTCAAGTAGCTACTTGAAATATTGATAGCGTAAATTTTACCGAATGCAACAGTCTTGCGCGCTTGAGCCCCATATTCGCAGGAGGATTACGCTATTCAAAATTGGATGGCTCTAGGTACCATTGTTTTATCACAAGAGAAACATACATACATTTATGTAGATTCATCATTATTTAGTTTCTTTAAATATAATACAGGGCGATAACATTTGGTGGCAACAATTTGAAAAATGAAACAACGCCTGCAAAATCGACGGAAAATGTCAAAAAGAAATCAATACTCCTTCTGGGCAAATTGCCCCTCTGGACTAAATATAAATACGCAACGAATTAAAAATACATAATAAACTAAATTACGAAAAATTGCAAAGAAAAGAATCAGGAATATTGGCATAATATACGACAACATCGATCCTTAAATATTGTCAACAATCCTTAAATATTGTCAACTTCAAAAATTAATATCGTTTTAATTTCGAATGACAGATTTGATAGCGGTTGATGATCTGGCAGTAGGATATGCAATGACGTTGGGGAAAAATTAGAACTTCGAGAATGATTGATAGTTTTTAATACATTACGAATATCCTATCGGATATTTAAGGGAAGTTTTTTGATCTGTTTATCGATTTCGGTATCTTTATGTTGCTGTCATTTATCCCACAGTTACTGTATTCTCCATAAATGATGATCACTTCGGAAATGAATTCTTGTTGATGATCGATACAATACGACAAGATTATGCCGCATTTATAATGTTTACTTTTTCACTATTTTTGTGATTGCATCGCACAGTAAATGTCACAATGATTAATAGAAGTTTGTGTAATAGTTCATCTCGGATGTCCTTATTATCATCTTTTTATTTTATACAAAGGAAAGTTTAGCTGCGATGAAAGGAAAGAAAAATAATATTATCTCTTATAATTTCGTATTTTTACTTTCTTATGCAAGGTAAAGGAAGTACTGTAATCGAGAAAAATTCCGCGTATCATATTTCAACGGAAATATCCATTTTTATACCTCTCGAATTCATTGAACGATTTTTCGGCGTGTCATCTTACTTACGAACAGAAGAAAGAACTGTTTTGTTTCCAAAACGTATTTTAAGATGGATTTCAATGGATTCAGTAGGGATTTTTTCGTGACGTCTGTATGTACGTACGTATGTATATATCTCAAATAACTCAAAGTGATTAGCCGTAGAACGTTAAATTTTGTATATGGGATTGCTATAACGTCTAGTGTTACACCTCCCCCCCCCATTTTTTTTTTGAGCAGCCAGCCTCACCAAACGTATATATATATGTATATACCCACCCTCCTGCCCGGCTGGGTGAGCTCTATGGTTTTATTCTTATATGCTTACAAATTGTGCATTTTTTGCTTTAAAAGTGATTGAATTATGTTCTTACGTTTCGATTAAGGATATTATGCCTTTAGTTAATCTGCATGCAATATTTCTAGAATTATCAACAATTTAAAAGTGTAAGTACCGGCTGTTTATATTTGAAACTCATAGTAGTATAGTAAATTAAGTCAATTGGTGCACCAATTTCAGTGTGATTTTGCTTAGTGGGACCAAATGTTTAACTTCAAATTGTGTTACGAGAAATTTTTCTTTCTGCCTGTTGGCCGAATTGCTTGCTTTGGCCTGGAAACTGTACTTTTAGTTGCTGGAAAAATTGTATTTTAGCTGTCTTTAACTGTATTTGATGTTTTAGGTTTTCCTGTATTTTAGAATTTTTATTGAAGATGTGTAGAGTATTATGTATTTTTGCATTGCTACAAAGAGAGAAGTGAATTGATTAAATGAGATAATACATATCTAATGAAATTCGAGGAAATAAGTTTAAATGAAATGCTGCAAAAAATGTATGTAATTTAATAGGCCGTGCAATAAAATCATGTGCTGCCCGCATCAGTTTTTTTTAAGAAATAAAGATTACGTCTTTAAAATAGATGGAAAAGAAAAGCTACAACTTTAAATTAGGAGATTTCCAATCTTTGACTGAAGTTAGTTCTACAGGATTCGACACCAGGTCAAATTATCAGTATTTAGCGGTCTTAAGAACTCGGTGACTGTGGAGTTGTCTTCATTGGTAGTGTTAGTAGAAAAGCCTCTTTTAGTTTATCTTTTTTAGATGTATCCGATCATTCTGGGCTGCCTAAAAATGCTAACAGCTTACAACCATGTTGATAAAAGAGAATAGTGGTATATTAGAACTAGAAATCTGATAAATACGTGGTTTAATGTTTCTTTACTCAAGCGAACTCTGCTCAAAATGCAGCATCACAGCGAATGGTCAAAAGATACTTTAACTCCGCTTACACTACAGCATAAATTACACTATGATGGATAGTGTATTGTCACTCATTTACACTTACAGAGAATACGCTGATGCCATATAACAGCCAAACAGAAGTACCAGTTTTGTACACATGACGTAACTTTACGCGTATTCTTCGAATAGAGGAATATTATGTAACCTTATTCATTGTCTATACCTGAAGTTTACTGTTTTGTTTTTCTCCTTTGTTAACATTTTATTTATTATATTTTTCCCGTTATTCCCATTGTAATCAAACATGCATATATATATTATGTTGCCAGTTTGACAATTACGATTTGGTTAGAAAACAGCGAAACTTTTATTCTGTGGAAAAATAGTTCCAGAACAAGAATCTTAATTAGTCTATATTTCTCAGTCATGAACTTTTTTCATTTTGATTTATCCTCTTTAATTTACTTTTGACAAAGTATAGCATCATTTTTTTCCTCTTATGTAACCGCGCTGTATGTTTCTTTCCACTGGTGTATTTAAAAAAAAAGTTAAAGGTTTCTTTGGCTTTCATTGCATTAACTTTGAAGTTGAGAATAAATAACAAAACGTATTATGTCGTATACAAGAAACGAAACAAAGAACTTGACAAAACCGCATTATCTTACTCAATACCTAGCATACTTTAAAATGTTCGTTTTATTGTAAGTTAATTGAAACTACGCCTGAACGCCCATTAGAGAAGTTAAATATTTTTTTTTGATCATATTTCCAACGTAATTACGGAGTACGTCTTCAGCTGCTGTTGACATATGAGACAGAGAAAAAAAAATGTTCAGAAATAATCTCTTGAATAGCTTTTTTGAAAGGAAGTTTCTAACATTCTTTACGGAGAAAAAGTTTTTCTGCTGTCGTTCGTATTGATATGAATGACCAATGTGATAAAAAAACATCAAAAGCGAAATTTTTAATTAAAGCCTTTTATTTGTATTAATTACATTTCAGTTTCACGGTTTAAAATGTTTTATATATATCTGCAAATTTCTGTAGTACTTCAATTAAAATTTCATGTTTTTCCTTTTCTTTTTATGCAAGTGAGGAGTAGCTAGATGTAGTGATGTATGATTCATGTAATGTATGACATTTGTTAAGTGATATAAATAGCTTCTTTACTGACATAATTTAAAATTAGGTAAAAGAAAACTTTTGTTTGGCATAGATTTTGACTAAAACTGTCGATTTCGAGAGAGATCTGGCAAAGAACAAAGAAGTGTATTGCAGAATAATAAGAGCGACCACTGTTTCAATACTAAATGATATGGCGGACCAAAGAGAAAATGAACGTAGCGCCATCTCTTCAGAAAAGTAGTAATGAAAAGAGGAAAAGCTAAACACATTAGAATTGTAAAAGCGTTAGGAAGGACAGGATTGGAATTAATCTCATTAATTACGGAATATAAATTGTGAATGTTAAAAGTTTCAAGGGAACCCATTTCACCAACTGAAGAGATTTCATAGAGAGTATCCTGTATAGATAGCGCGACGTTCATGTTCGATTTGCTTCATCCATTGTCTTCAGTATAATAAACTGTCACCGCTCCTCCCACTTTGCACATATTGCAAAATTACTGGCTGCGCCCCTTAACGCTGTTAACCAAAAACGCACGTGGCTTGAAATTCCTGCACCGAGATTTAGCTAGTTATTTTTCTACGTGTTGCTGATAAGTTTTAGGCATCACATCATGTTTTCCACTTTCTTGGTCATGTGGTTTAAACGTTTGTTGTTCATACTCAGTATCTGAACAGTAATCTGATTATCTTTCGTCTTCATAACTACTATGAAACAAACGTTTCACAACATCATATTCACTGATTTGGTTTCTTTGCAGAGGCTGGCATTTTAATTTCCGAACTTTTCTCCCTTTAGAGTAACCAATAAGAAAAAACATCCAGGCCCCAAAATAGTGCCTGAAGCTTCAGTGTGCTAAGTATGCTTATGCATGCCTGGAAACGCGTAACTTTTACGGTGAATATACTGATCCATGAGATCTATACTAAAGCATATACGCTTACATTACTTCAGTAGTACGCAATAATACCTGCGCTGTTTTTGGATTTTACGTTAAATAATATATCATTGAACTTCAATATATATTTAATATACTGAAACAATAGTGCACCTTGAACATTCTTGGCTAGTATTCTTGCACAGCTGGTATCAGTGTCAACTTGTCGGCTAGGCAAACTTGTATAGGAAAATTTGTGCAGTTTTGCGCTTTTGCAGCTTTACATATTTTCAAAAACGAAATTTGTGCAGTTTTACGTGTTTTCGAAAACGAAGAAATATATATGCTCTTTACGATTCATCAATGAAAGTTTATATGTAAATTTGTGCTCATGTGCTGTAGACATGAAAAGCATGACCTTGTCGACGAAATATGTAAAACAAATTATTAATCACACTATTCCTAAAACGACATTGTCACTTATACATAATATATGAGATGGCTCATAATATACTAATTAAATTTATGTCGGAAAGCTTCATATAAGTACTTATTAAATGTAGAAATAACAAGCTGTATTTTTATTTTAAATCTTAAGTTTCTGAGCTGATCACAGAAATTATACAAGTATTTAGCATTTATATAAATAGTATACAAGTATTTATGTAAATAGTATACAAATGTTTTTATTGCTGATATTTATGTATCAGTCATAAATATTTAAAAAGTTTTTAGTCCAAAGGGATTTGAATCCCGAAGGACTATTAGTTTCGTTTTGGCATTTTGCGTCGGACGGATAAATGTCGGTTCACTTTTCAAACTGTTGCCATAAAATGTTAGAGTCCTGCATTATATTTGAAGAAATTAAATAATGAAAATCTGCGTAAATGTATGTATATTTCTCACATTGTCATAAAATAACGGTACATAGAGTCATCGAATTTTGAATAACATAATCCTCCGACGAATATGAGCATGTGGAAGACCAAATTTGAAATTTGAAATTTGTTTTATGATCGATTTCCTATTTTTTAAAACTTTGACGAATTTTTGATTAACAAACTCAAGGATTTCAAAGCGAGCAATGGCAACGTTGTGCAGAAAAAACATTTTTATCTCCAGCGCGTGAGTCTCTGTATCGGAAATTCTAAAGATATGCTCGTTTTAAAACTATTTTGCGATATTGCTGTTGCACTGGATCTTATGGTTTAAGTGCGAGGAACATAATATTTAATAAAGAAAGGTAACACACAAAATGTTAAAAAACGCCCCTTTGGACGTAATTTAAAATCTGAAACATTTCAGATTTTTATTTATTTATTTATTTATTTATTTATTTTTGTGTGTGTGTGTATCTTCGCTTTCTGGTTTGCGATAAGCGGCGTCAGTATGATAGATCTCTCTTACTTAGTCAGCATTTTAGGTAATCAAATGGAAACTGATGGTGCTATTTCCTTTGGTCGAAGTAATGATCAAATTTTGATGACCATTTTCAGTCAGTGAAAATCATCATTGAAGATGAGTGTGAAATGTAGCATGATGGATGATATGACGTTAAATTCATTTCGTGATGCTGAGTTAATGTACATGTCTGCTCTAATCATGCATTTAATGCGACCGACGTATTTCAGACATGCTTTTAAATTATAGCTATATGCTCCGCATACATATATATTGCAAAACTGCCATTTTCAAGCGCGTTCAAATGTAGTTAATTGCCCATTTAGAGCGTTTACCTTACTATTATCGATTGCCAATCTATATGCATTTGTGAAATGGTCTCGTAATATCTGCTGGATTTAGTTTACAGTGCTGCTGATTGAGATGTTCAAGTCTTCAGTTTTAGATTCGTAGATTGTATTAGGCTTGCCATTGCTTGATTAAATTTCTACAGGTCTCTTCATCATGAAGCTAACAGTGCCGCAGTAGCCTATGTTATTCTTGACGGAAAATTAGATATTCTACAATAACATTATCATTTCTTGTTTCTTTAATTAAGTAGAAAAATATTTGTTTTGGGAGGGCGGGGGGATCATCTTTGTTTCTTATTTTGAAAATGTCTTGCTAAAATATTTTTATTCGTATTCGTTAAAGATATACAGAGAAACTGTTTTTCGCATTTTGTATCAATTTTCCTTTCGTAAAAGGAAGGGGGAATAGGAATAATGTACTCTTTTTTGTTTTGTTTTTATTACTGATTCTTCGTTCTATTTCAATTTATTTCGAAGTAATTTCCTTTAATTAATACAATCTCGTCGCTTACGATTACATATATTCGTTGGATAATCTGTAGTTCCATTTCCATTAAATAAAAAAATCAAGTAAAGTACAACTTTTTCCATTTACTTTTATACGAATGCACTGGGTTTATACTTTTATATTTGAATATGCTTCAGAATTATTAAATAATTTTAGTGTTTTACAGTATTGCATGTGTACTGCATTTAATAATACTAGAATTCACTCTAGAAGTAGCAGTTTTTTTTCCTCGCAAATATTTTAACGATTCTTTTGTATGGCATACTCTCTAGTATATGACTGCATATATATTACATATTCACTTACAGGTATACTTCTTCAAACACGCAATTCGCAATCCGTATCAGTTTCGCGGAATCTAAAGATAAACAGGTACTAAACCACGATTGTTGCTAGAAACGTAATGAACTAACTCTTCTTGGACGTTCACATTTAAGATTTAATACCTACCTATTTCGGTAGCTAATATAGTGTGATAGGATTGATTAGAATTTAACCGGATATTTAATCTCCTAATTCAGTTATCGACGAATCGATTATAGTTTCGAAAGTAGTTAATTAAATGACTTTTTTAATGTCATTGAATACATAAATGTTATACATTGTCCGCTGGCTTCAGTGTATATGATGACCAATTTAAAATAGGTATTAATGCCTTGAAAAGCACAATACATTTTGCATAGGGAAGATAAAGAATACGCATCCTTAAGGATAGTAGTTATATTTAGTTATTCCATGGTAATAAGAGAGCCGTGTGAATATTTCTGTAACTAGAAAAACACCGAAACCGAACGTAAAATTACGAATGTGAGAAATTGAGAACGTTGTTTAGAATGCAGTTTTCCATGAAATATTTCTGTGTTTAAAATATAATATTATGTATCTATAAGCAGCTGGGCGGCATAGACGTTGAACTCTGTTAATTAGTACGGATTCAGATACCAAAGAACGGGCTGCCTACATGGGCGTTTTTGTAGTTTTTCCTCATGTGTAACATGCGTTCGTGCCAGTTTCTCTTAGAAAATCCTCTATGATGTCATTCCTCCGCTTAGGCAGCTAGTTCTTGTGTGCTATGCCATAATCAAACCAACCAACCCAAAACATAACTCAAGTTAATGATAAGAGCGTGGGTATTCATGCTAAGCAACTAATTCAACAAATTTAGGTTTCATTTGTGCGCTATAATGTAGTGCTGCAAATCTGCACATGTATGGTACATCTCTGCAATCTCTGTTACAAGAAACAAGCGTGAAAATATATTAGGATTATATTTTTTATTTTTTTGATTTGATGTTGCAGTGACGTATATAGGCTATAAAATTATAAAAGCAGATAGAGGGGAGACCAAAATAGGAAATTTTGTGATGTAATTGTGTGTTTCGAAATCTCTCAGGGAGGTAGTTATTGTGAAGTGGTAAAAGCATTCTGCTAGGGTAAATCGTCATTCCCTGTGCTGTTTTCGAGTGTAATGCATCACTACACCACGGAGGAGGTCACTGATCTACATTTTATTTTTGGGCTTGCGGACGCAAATGAGCAGCTTCTCAAACGAAATCCTTGGGAATCATTCTTTGAGTAGCTGCCTGAACTTTATCTTCCAATCCCATGAATAAAATGCATGCATGCGAGGTCCGCGTTCATACAGCGATACATACTCTCGAAATACACGCGGGAAATTATAATTTATCCCATCGAAACGCTTTTACCTATCTCTTGACAGAGTTGCAGCCCAAAACATCGCGGACGAAAACGAACAAAACGAGAAAACAACGCAAGGCGAAAGCATTGTGGGAGAAAATTCAAAAAGAAAACATTGCAGTTCTAAAACATAGTGGTACAAAACATCATCATCGGAAATAAAGCTATTCGATAACTTCGCAGTTTAAAAACATCGTCGTCGAAAATATCGTGGTAAAAAATAAACCACCTAAAATCCATCGCATGACGATAACATCGCACACATGCATTTTTCATGTTTTGAAAGTTGTAAATGCATATTCGCATAAAGATTTGGAAGCCCAAGAAATATTAAGGAGACTTTAAGAATAAACGCAAACAAAACAAGATGTAATTTTCACCAAAACAATATCAGATTAACAAAAGTGAAAGAAATTAATTTGTTAATTAACTAAGCAATGTTTATAGAAGAAACCTCATGCAGTTATTTATCTTCCTTTTTCTAAATATTTTTAGGCTGTGTTTTTCATGAAAAATTATGAGTAAAAATTTATAAAATTTATTAATGCCCTTTGTTAATTAACTATGTAAATTTAAAATTTTATTAAGTACTATAAGTTGCATTAATGTTCTACTGATTTTCAAGTGCTTAAGTTTCCTTCTTACGTTTTCAGCAAAAACAAGTTCATTCCAAAATATAAAATATAAAAATAAAATATCCCTCTTTCTTTCATGCACTCCCAAATCATTATGCGAAAATGTATTTACAACTTTTAAAACCTGAAAAACGCATGCGTGCGATGTTATCGTCATGCAGTGTTTTGTAGGTACTTTATTTTTTACCACGATATTTTCGACGACGATGTTTTTAAACTGCGAAGTTTTTGAATCACTTTATTTTCGATGACGATACTTTGTACCCCGATGTTTTCTGTTTGCTTTCTTTTCTCCTACATTGTTTTGTACCACGACGTTTTCGCTTTGCGTTGTTTTCTCCACGACGTTTTTGTCCGCGATATTTTTGCCGCGATGTTTTCGGCGGACACCGCTTGACAGCTCTCTGTACCACCTGACTATACCATTCGACACATATGTTAATTACATTGCTAAATCTATTTATTTTAGTCCACTTTACCAACCTTTTTCCTTTTTACCTGATATTTTTAAAGCCGCTTTATAATAACGTTAGTCCCTTAGAAAATCATCTATGAAGACTGACCTTCTTTTACACATCGCAGCATGTAAGAAACTTTCTGCGGCATCATACAAAATGCAGATTTCCTGCAAGTATTTGAAATACCTACATAATTCGTAGCAGTATCTTGAGAATTTTATATCTTGGAATTCATATTTGTTTATCTTGAATTTTCATCCAGTGTTATTTGACTAAATTGTACCGCAGTTTAGCTTATTGTTAATAACATGAGAGAAAGTTTCTGTGGTATGCAAAAAAATATGTGATACAATTATACGAATACATTTTAATTAGATGTGCTTATTGCATCCTTTACCTTTTCCAGAAAAAAAGCGCAGTTTACCTTAATTCGGCTCCGCTTAGGTATTAACATAAAAATCTTTTTAAAGTTTCCGTAAATGCGGCTGTTGTAGTAAGAACGCCCATAAAAGTAATGCGAAAAATAATTAAATGAGGCTCATAAAGATTTCCCCAGCGTAGAAAATAAACTTTGATTAACATTGCAATTAAATATAATTGAATCTTCTGCACTTATATTTTTGTTATTCTCTGACAGCTTCTACTGAAGGTTATTTTGTACTCTTCTTCAAAATAAACTTTTTTTCCCTTCTCCCTAACTTTGAAAAGTTATTACTAGCTTAGGATTAAACAGCTGATGAAGATACCAGTTATTTAATAGATCTTCTGTTTTTCAATTAGATAACTAAATTATGGTTATAACTACGTATTTTTAAGCTCTAATTTTGTGTGATTGCACTTATATATCAAATTTATATCTGTGCAGTCATTTATGTATTCTTATAAAATTTTCAAGAAATGAATGAAATACGTGTAATAATTTTCAGTTTTTATTATAATTTAAAGTGCAATAAAATCTGTCGCAACCGTCACTGAATTAACCGGTAATATCAAAATAACAGTATTTTTGAAGAACTAAATTTAAATCTGAAATTTAAGCTCATGAAATAAAAAAGTATGTAATAGGTTTAGTGGGTTAACAATCTGAAGATTGAAATGCGAGAAATATTCGTGTTATTTTGTAGAGCTATTAGGTTAATTGGAAGCAGGAAAGATGAAAAATTAGCAACGCTGTCATCGGGAATCGAACCGCGGACCTCTGGAATACGCGCCCAGCGTGCAGACCACCACACCACGAAGGCATGTCAAGAAGTTGGGAGAAATACCTTATAATGTTTCAGCCGCTCAGCTTAGAAGTCTTATACAATGTTGTGCTTTCAAGACATGAAAAACGCAAGTTAAATTTCATCAAACCTCGCAGTAGAACTGCTCCTTTTTTTTTGTGAGTGGAGAGTGCACACGGATCTTTATATTGTAAAATTTTCACACTGCATTGTACACTTATGAGTGTATTATTATTTCATACCCATAAAAAATTACTGCAAATACTTATATCGCTCTGTTGTTATTTAATATCGATAGATAACATTGTGCGCTACCGTGCATTACAGAAGCATATTATTTTCGTAGCACGATCTTTACCGTGTAAAGATCGTTCTACGAAAACATTAGAGAAATACATGCAGATCAAAATTCACATGAATAAACGTAATTGTTTTCCATAATTTGGTGCTTCAGTTTTACCAAGTTTTTCACATAATATGTATATAATTTTTATTTTGAAAAATCGATTGAAAGAAAAGCAAGATAAACGATATCATGCATATTTTAATACACTGGTTTGATATGATTTGCCTTTAAAAGTTATTGCGCGTAATATCAGAATTTATTGTCGTTGGAAATGATTCAAAGAACTACAGAACTTGTCCTCGTATAATTCGTTTTTAACGATATTGCACTTGATCTTTTTCGTGTTCGAGCTTCCTCGACTAATTTAATTATGATTTATGAGCCGAATGACTCAAGATCTCGTATGATCTGATTTCTGCGTCGAGAACTCTTTTTCCGAAATCCTTTGTTACTTTCAGATTATATCATTGTTATAAAAGCATGCCTTTCATTGTATATATAAGGGCGAGTCAAATGAAAGTGAGCCAACCCCTCCTCAGCAAGAATGGTTCGGTCCATCATCTGCGGCGCATGCGCGTAGCACAGAGACAGCCTTCATTTACGAAAGTGGCGCGAAAGTGTGAGGTTAAAGTTCTTTAAGGCGCTCTTACAGTGGGTTGAAGACGGTAGCGTGACATAATGGATGCTCCAAAAGAGGAACAGCGTGGTGTGGTCAGGTTTTTGACAGCTGAAGGTGTTTCCCAACAGGAAATTAGTCGCCGTATGACTGCTGTGTACGTTGAACATTGCATCGCATTGGCCACTGTGAAGCGTTGGAGCAAACGGTTCAGAGAAGGACGTGAAAGTTGCAAAGACGATCCAAGACCGGGCCAAAGCCACCTTGCAATCACCCCCGACACAATTGCACAGGTTGATGAGCTGATTAGACAAGAACGGAGGATAAGCATTGATGAACTGGCAGAGCGTGTGAACATCAGTCACGGTTCGGTTCACACCATAATTCATGATCATCTCGGTTATCGGCTTTTGTGTGCTCAATAGATGCCCAAGATTTTGAACGACCGCCAGAAGACGGAGAGGTTCGGCGCTGCTTTGACTCATCTCATCCGGTATCACAATGAGGGTGACGACTTCTTGTCTGCAATTGGGACCGGAGACGAATCATGGTGCCACCACTACAAACCTGAAACACGCCGGCAAAGCTTACAGTGGAAACATTTGAATTCACCATTCCCGAAGAAAGCAAAGGCTGTCATTTCCTCGGGAAAGGTGCTATTGACTTTTTTTTTCGATCGTCAGGGGCCATTACTGATTGAATTTGCTAAACGTGGAGAGACTATCAATAGTTCGCGATATTGTGCAACGCTGGATCGGCTGCGTGTCGCAATCAAGAACAAACTACCTGGAAGATTGACGAATGGTGTGATCTTGCTACACGACAATGCTCGTCCCCACGTCGCTGATGTGGTTAAGACACAACTGGCAAAGTTCAAGTGGGACACGCTGCAACATCCTCCATACAGCCCAAATTTGTCGCCATGCGACTTTCACATTTCCGGGAAACTGAAAAAACATCTCAAGGGTACCAGATTCGTGTCGGACGACGCCGTGAAGGAGTCGGTTACAGACTTTTCGAATCAACAGCCCAAGGAGTTTTATGAGACGGGGATCACGCGGCTCATTTGTCAATGGGATAAATGTCTCAATGTTCATGGAGGCTACCTTTAAATAAAGTACTCTGTTTGTCATATATTCGCATTGGCTCACTTTCATTTGACTTTTGGAGCATTCAGTCGAGAATCTGTTTATGCTTTCTGAATTTATTTTGGAAATCGTATACTACAAATATATTCTGAGCGATATTTGTTTTATGATATGTGTTTGATGTCTGTTGATTACCATCTTGCGTTTTAATAACAGAATGATTAGTTTTCGGAAATTGTTAGTAAAAACAATTTTATTATAGCTCTAAAATTTTGTTGTCTAAAACTAAAAAATGCTTAAGCGCGATAGGAGGACCGCTTCAGAAAGATCTGTAAAATTATTATTACTATTTGCATAAAGCGCTTTTTTTTAGTTTCACTTTAAATTTCTGTGTTAGAATTCGAATAAAAACTTGCCCGATAAAGGGTCGAAAGATTAAATTCAAATATGAATTAAAACATGCAGAGGGTTTTAAATTTGTGATGATAATTTGCACAAGAAATTTAGTTTGAGGAAAATGAAATACAATTTTACTCTCACCCCATTGCTATAAAATAATTGCGAGAAATTGAAATTTATGTCTGAGCAAGCAAGGAAGCAGGCGTAATTAAATATTTATTTAGGACATCTTTTCTTTCTGTGTAGCTGGCTGACAGTGTCAGGATTTTTCTTTTTATTGGTGTTAAAAATTTTATTTACCGTTTAGTTTGTTGAATGTTTGAGAACGGTTTCGTTAATTTTAGCTAGTTTTATATTATATTACTCCTAATGTCTTGGTAATAAATGCTGCCAGTTATCATTTGGTATGTTTGCTGTAATATGTTAACGATATAGTTTGTAGATAGTTCGATAGATAATGTGATGCTAAATACAAATGAGCAAATTTACATTTTCTCTTGTGTTGACTTCATTAACATGAGAGTTATTATTGTTTTTAAATATGTCCTTATAATGAAAGTAGTTTAGGATTCTGTTGTTACATTTTAATCCTCAGCTCTGCTGTTATTTCTTAGCACTCAAACGTAATGTTTGAATCATCTTTACGATAGAAGTAGGTGGTTAGAAGATAGTATTGCGACCTACGGAATCGTTGATGTTTCTTTGAATAATAAGTCCAAATAAGCAGGAACAAATGAACAATTTGTTAGGAAAATGAACACAATTTATAGTAAACATAGCGCAATAATGGAAATAACTAGAACACGGATATAGAGGAAAACACGGATATTCAGTAACTTCTCTGGCACATGAGATATAATTCGTAAAGGTCCTCAGATCACTCTTAGAATAGACCTTAACTCGTAGCTAACCGCTCACACCTGATTCGCATTTTTTTCCCAATACTCTCCTTTAGCACTCCGATTCCTATTTATACTCCGTAGCAAAGTCTCTGGAAACTTCTGGAATAATCGGTCGGAGGGCTTCGAAAATGTATTTCGCGAATCTTTCAAGATGTCGCCAAATTGAAAAAAATCCACTTGTGCGCCAAGTTGACGACAAAAATTATCGCCAAAACTGTTTAAGAACGAAATAATTGCCTATAATTGAGCTTATTACAAAGTCGTGAGCCTAATTGAGCTTATTACAAATTAGCGACTCTAACCATTGTACCGGTTGGGCGGCACATAAGGAGAGAATATTTGGTTGCAACAATTTGAAAAATGATATAGTTGTTAATAGGGGAAATGAGAAATCCTGTTTCGAGACTAATAGCCCATTTGGGCTAACGCTCTTTTAGGATAATAATAAACCAAGATTTATAACTGAAAAGAGCTAAAAACGATAGTATTCACCAGCTTTTCCCAAGGCATGTGGCTCAACGTAGAACTTGTTGAACTCTTTTTAAAAAGTATTTAGAGGAGGTAAAAGGATTAAGAAGGAGGAGGTGAAGGAGATAAAGGTAAAGGAATTGGTATAATCCTTTTTGAAAACTACTTAGCTGGAGATACATTGTGGCATGAAGTGTGACTGCAACGAAAAAAAAGGTCTATATATTATTTTATTGAAATTGTCTATATATTATTGAAAACGAACAGAAAGAAATTTTCAAATCTGGTTGGGTCAATGCAAAGATAGTTTCAGTAAAGTGTGTATGATTGTCGCAGGATTCTCTTACAATGGGAAATTAAGAATATAAAGAGTAGAAAAAAATGTTAAGTCAAGATACTATCAGAAGAAGGTTTTAAGTCTGATACTTTTAGAAGGAATTAAGTTCTTTATCCCGGTGACATTAAAATGCATTAAGACAAAGCAACAAGTCATATTTCGAAAAGTACCACTGCATTCCTTGAGAAAATAAAGACTGATACATGTATTGCATATACCTTTTCGACGTATTCGTGCAAAGTCCGTGGCGTTTCCCTTGTGGAGTATTGTCCTTTAGACTTTGGCAAAGAGCTCTTCCTAAGCGCAAATCCAACACGATTGATGGAGTCTGGAAAGTAGAGGAAGCAGAATAGAATTTAATGCACGTGGAAATTTCGCGAAAATATCAGGGAATCATGATGTCGACTTATAGGACATTTGAAAAATACTTTTTACAGTTTAAACATTTATGAGGCATTTTCTCCCTCCTTTCCGCATGCCGTCGTTCTGTAATTACAAGCACTATCGATGTGTATTCGGCAGGTCCGCAATTCGAATCCTGGCGAAGGCAGTTCGAATTTCTTCATTTTGTTGACATCGAAAAATTCTAAAAAATATATGACTGTACACATAGAGTCCGAATTAAAATGTGGTGGCCAATAGTTCATCACCAGGGTTTGCCTATAATGTCGTCTAATACCTGGTCGCCGTTTAAAAATGAGATGTATATAAGGAATTTTCTCCCGCATTTCCTCATGCCTTCGTGTGGTGTAATTAGAAGCACACTCGATGCGTATTCGGGAGAAACGAAGTTCGAAATTCCGGCGAGGACACAACAGATTTCGTCATTCCTTCGAAAAAAATCTAAAAGAAAAGGTTCTACAGGTGGCATCCGAACTGAAAGTTAGTGGGCAATAATTCGTTATCACCAGGATTTGGAGATTGAGTATTCTAATTCCAAGTCGCCCTTTAAAATGGAGAGTATATGAGATATTTTCTCTCTCCTTTTGGCGTACCTTCGTGATGTTACTGAAAGCACATTCGACGCGTATTCGGAAGTTTTGGAGATCGAATCCCGGCGAGGGCAATACACATCTTTCACATTCTCCATTGATATAACCCAGTGGCTCTGCGCATTAATTAAACGGAAATCATTCTGAAAAGTGTGAACGCCCTCTGTATATTTTTCACCCCACGTAATTTGTGTAAATGAACCAGATCGTATAATAACCCATACAGACCAGCAAATTCATTCTTATGGTAATAAAATTTATATCAGATATTCATTGGACAGGAAACCCAGCGAAATCATTACTGGACCACTTCCGATTTAAGTGCCCTCATGAGTTATTTTTGCAAACTTTATGCCACATCATGTTAAGGGAAACCATATGGTCGTCTAGACTAAAAAATACTTCTTATCTGGAAACGGCACTTTATGCTACTCAAGGGAACTAAACATATTTTCCTGTAAAGTTAAGAAAATGTCCTGGTATATTAAATAAGTCAGTTTAGGTTTTATCTTCCTTTTTGTGAATTTGATATGGAAACCTTTTTAAAAATATCTGGACCCTGTTCGTTTTAATTTCGAGCTTCTTTATATTTTAACAGTTGACAATTTACTTTACCAAATAGCCATGCCCGAAAATTTGTCCTCGCATAAACATGAATGGTCCTTAATAATACTGTCCAGTGGTGATCCTTGTGCTCCTTGTTTTTTAACATTCTAACATGCATGTCGAAAATGTATTATGTTTATTATATATTTTTCTGTATTTAGCAGATGTAATTCCTATCAATTTCTAAGTTTCTGAAGGTCAACTTTCTTATATCTAGGTTTCACATCATACTTCTCTCTTTCTTAAGCATTTTCCCATCACAATGTCATACCCATTTTCTTTTTTGAGCTTTATATTTTAAACAGCTGGCTAAGAAAAAAACTCAATTCTAGTTCTGAAAACCTGTTTTGGGCTCAATCTGATCGATTGGGTGGATGGAAAATGACGGGCTTAAATAACGCTTCCATCATAATTTTGCATTTTAAGACGGAAAAGTTTTAAAAAGAAATATTTATATATCTTCTGTTGGAAAAGACTCGGGGGAACATTTCTTTTACGGTCATGAAGCTTGCAGTAATTAAATGTAGTTGTTAGAGTTCGTTTGGGTACTTTCTTTAGAAGATATGCATGAAATATAGGCGTATTTCGTGTTATAGTGCAAAAGGGATTAAAGCATATTTAGATCATTCGACGCAAGGTCTCATTTAGAATTGTAAAAGAAAAAGCTTAGGTATCTTTAAACATATACCTTTCACGCCATTATCCACCTTTTTTTTTGCCAGATGCTTCTCTCCCTCTCTGACCTTGCTGTTCTCTCTTATCAAGATTTTTTTAATATTGGAAGTTTGACTCGGGTTCAAAGCCAGGAAAGCGAAATGACTGCATGGATAGTTTCCATGATTTTCCCCGTGTGTAATTTATGAGACAATTTCGCTTAGAAATTCTCCCTGAAAGGCATCTCTTCCCTTAGGCAAATAGCCCTTCTATGCCTTGACATTTCCGAATAATCTAACCTGACACGATGGCCAGTCAGTGATCAATATTAAATGAAGCATTCTAATATTACTTTCAGAAACTCAAAGCTCCTCATCGAGCGAACGGCAAATTCGCTAAACACCGGTAGTTCGAAGCGGAATTTAAATCCTGGCAAACGAGCTGACGGCATGGGAGTTTTCTTGGTTTTTCTTATGTGTAACGTGGATATATGAACCATTTTCTCTTAGAAAGTTCTTTACGAAGGCAGATAGCTTTGTTTGTTTTGCCGAATCTCAAATATGTATGTGTGTTCCACTGGATGTTACTTTGAAGACAACTTGGTAGAATTACTTGCCTTTCGAGTAGAACTGCAGTACAAGCAATTAACGCGAACGTTTTCAACATATAAATAAATGCAGCAACAATGCAATGTATATTATTGTATATCAAGATATCTTGTTTTCTTTGAACAAAACGATGAATGTATATATTCAGCTTGGCAAACGATGAAACACCATCGTGACTTATTAACGCATAATGTGTTCGGGAAAAAATTAAAAACCGATAACTCATTATTTTAAATAATATATTCATGCGTTGTAATTCCTGTTTTCGACTAACAATATTACGCCCTTTATTGTAGAATTTTCATTACTCAAACTTCGATAAATGTAAAATTTTGACAAATCGAACTGATCATCGAAATATAGAATACCAAATTCATGTTGAATTTTCGATTCGTCGGAAATTAATTTCTGCTTCTGTGAGCTTCGATTTATCGAAATTTAATTTATTAAACTATTGAAAATAAGTTCTATAAGTTCTTCTTGATCATTCGATAATTTTTCTCCTCCTTTATTTTGGATTAATTGTATTATATTACTCATATTATGAATTTTACCCATTTTTCTGTTTATAAAATTTATACCTAGCATTTGCCTTTTATCTGACGAGATTGTAGATCATTACGTAAACTATATCCTAGGGCATCGCATAGTGTAAATGCTAATCTGGTAACTAAATGCTTAGTATAAATCTTAAAAGTATTTTTCAGAATAAATCTAGTAATTGCGTAGTATAAATCCTGCGGCCTTTGGCGTAGCATCTGTGCGCAATATGATGGTTTATGAGCGCGTTACTACTAACTTGAACAAGTTGCGTCACAAATGTCTTTGCTGTCAAAGATTTTTCGTTACGTTATTGATAAGTATGCTAATCTGGTAACTAAATACTTAGTATAAATCTTAAAAGTATTTTTCAGAATAAATCTAGTAATTGTGTAGTATAAATCCTTCGGCCTTTGGCGCAGCATCTGTGCGCAATATGATGGTTTATGAGCGCGTTACTACTAACTTGAACACGTTGCGTCACAAA
This sequence comes from Stegodyphus dumicola, assembly GCF_044657685.1. Lineage (NCBI taxonomy): Eukaryota > Metazoa > Arthropoda > Arachnida > Araneae > Eresidae > Stegodyphus > Stegodyphus dumicola. The sequence goes on from NC_140776.1 coordinate 139,696,328, forward strand.
TGTCTTTGCTGTCAAAGATTTTTCGTTACGTTATTGATAAGTATTTTGTATAAATGTTCTAATTCTTTAACTTAAAGGCCAACGTTTTGACTATTCAATGTACGGGGTATAAGAGCAATCGGAAGCTGATATCCGGTCAACAATTTCCACAAGTCAGCACGCATGCGCAATTTTACATCCCTTGATTAGGTTATGGTTTAAACTCATATGTGCAAACGAAGTTATGACTTTTATACCTTATGACCGTGACAGCTGTGATAGCTGTACCACCATCTGAACGCTCTCTTAGAGGTGCTTTATTGTATAAATCCTTGGGGCACTGTGTTATAAGTTGATAGGGATGGCGATTGCATATTTGTGTATCGTACCAATAGGTCGTATATGCCACTTGGTTGTTTTTTGGAGTTGATAACATGAAAAATCCACTGCATGTTTTCTGGGATTTGAGGCAAGGATCTTCCAAGTGCTAGCTGGATGAGCTAATGACTTAATGTACACACAGAAAAATTCGGTAACTCTTCATATTCTTCCTCAATTTAACGCTGAGTAGGGAGAGGCCAAAGCCACATCGACTCAGTTCAGTTCATGTTACACTGTAAATGCCATACAAAATTTTCTAACCCAGGAAACATGAATATTCTATTTGCCTTAACTAAGATTCGAACCAAGAATCTTTCGATTGCTAGGTGGATTTCTAATCTCTTACATTATGAGAGTATGTATAGATAAATGTGGCCAATACCTTACAGTGTGATCCAAAGCGAGGAGGCAAGCGTCTGTTAAATGTTTTATTTGAGAGAAGTGTTCAGCGAAGTAAATAAAAACCTTTCTTTCGCATTTATTAAATTAGAAGAATCCGGGAGGAGGGGGGCCTAAGAAGGAGGCACAGTTTAGACACATTTAAGCAATACGAGACACTCTTAAAATGTCACTCGGCTTCAGCGATATTTTATTACATTACATCACCGAAAGCTGCGTCATCCTGTCAGTAGTCATTCAGCTGTCAGAGCTTTTGAAATCGCTCGAGTTAGCAATATTTTGGACTTATTCGCTGAAATGTATAATATCTCTCTTAGAGCACATACCAAGAAAAGCCATAGAAGAGTTTTGAAATGCTTGGGCAAAATTAAAAGATAAAAATGTCATATAAAATGACGTTATAAAAGTAATTGCAGTATTAGAATTTTGCATTATAAAGTTGTTATATTTCTCTTGGACTTGAGCTATTAAGGATAAAAAAGTTGCAGTTAAGAGCAGAAAAGGGAAACTTTATATATAACAAGTGCATTTCACAGGTTAATTAGAAATCTTGTAATTAAAAATAGCAGATGTTGCAGTATGATCATGATTATATGAGCACACAGTAACTGATGTTTTGCATTTTGGAAAGAAAACCTTAAGTGTTACACTATTTTTTTAACAACAAAGAGGTTTGGTCATGAATAATGTATTATGAATATAGATTTGTTATACTGCTGTCTAAATGTTATCAAAGTAAAACTTTTGCATAATGTACAGTCATTTTCCGACATTTTGATATTAAAAACGAGTGTACAGTATTGCAGAAATAGCAAAATAAATCACAGACTGTGTTAACAAAAACAAGTCGAACGAAAACTCATCAACATATGACGATTAGCTTCGGGAACCAAACTCTTGAAAACTCTGAATGCTTTATTTCAATTTCAAATACTATGCAGATTACAAATTTTTGTAGATATTTCTTTTAAGAAAAGAACCTTCAAAGAAAAGGGAAAAAAACTTCTTTAAGAAGCTTTTAAAGAAATAATTTTAAAAAACTATGTTTAAAGGGTGTTTCATTTCACATTTAAAGGTGTTATTCTTTAAGGAAAAAAGAGAAATATTTAAATGATTCGGTTGGTTTTTATTTGAACAATGTTTATTTTATAAAATTCGAAATCCTAACGATTTTTCTTTATTTTACATGTAGTGCATATGTACGAGTAAACATTTTTCGTTGAAAATATGTTTTTCATTAAAATTTTTATAGCTGCATATTATAGTATATATTCAGCTGTACTGCTAGTATGACATGTGAGAAAAATGTTTTGTATTGATATTAGATATAAATGTAATTAAGTTAAAATTTTGTTAATTTTATACGTATATAGGTGTAAATATGTGTGGGGATTTTGTTTTGGTTTATGTGATTACGGCAAAACCTTGAGCGCTATCTGTCTGAGAGGATGAGGAAGCCTTCGTGGAGAACTTTCTAAGGAAACTGACTCGTATACGCGTTACACATGGAGAAAACCGCCCGTTCGCGGGAATTGAACCTCGGACCGAACTACCAGTGTTCAGTGATTTTACCGCTCAGCCGCTGGTGGGCTGTGGAGATTTTGGAAGACTAATTCTAGCATATTTTACATTATAAGAAGCATGAAATCCTTTCTGTTTATGAAAATCATCAGACTGAAAGTTATTTTTAACATATCGAGTAGTGTTAAAAATTTTAAAAATTTAAAACAAATATTAACAAAGCTATAAAATTCAAAGTTTAAAAACACTGTGTTGTACACGTTACGCAAAATATGGCGTTAGAAACATCGTCTGTTGACTGCAACAAAATCGCAAATTTTCCTAAAAGTTATGTGATAAACATATTCCAAATTAAATATATTTAAATTTATATCAATTAAAAAGTTATTGAAATAAATAATTCAATCTTTGAGAATTATATTTATTTCTTTTAAATCGCTCAGTTTGTTAATTGATTATGTTTGAAAGATAACTTATACGCGTTAGCAAAGTTCTGAGAAACGGATGGGTATGAAAGAGCGTGGAAGATAAATTAAAAGTCTTATGTTTTGCATAGTGGCAATTATTGCTAAGGATTCCTTTTACATTCTTTCCGTTTTCGTTAGTTTCCAAGACAAGATTATGTCTACGGATTTTATTCTACCAGAATATAATTTAAAAAGTTGCTAATCATTGCTATAGTGTTATGGGCTGTCCAGATATTTGGAATTCTTTCCTTCCTATAACTTTCCTGTCACATTTTGCTCTTATTTTTATGTTTCGAGTATAGAAAGATAACTTTCTGCGTTTGATTGAATCGACGATGGCGTGATTCCCACTGTCCACTGCTTGCACGTTTCCAGACCTCGTAATTCTGAACTGCCCTCACGCAATAAATGAATGAATTGCCCTATGGATAACAGCACATCCCATTCGATTTTCTGTTTTCCACGTGCATCAGAATTGCCATTCCCATATTCCCAATTTCACTCCCAGACGTGACTCTTGAAACAGCAGATTCGAATGAAGTATTACTGTTTTCGGAGCCTTTTTTCTTATGCTGCTCCAATTCTCGTCCTTGTGCGGGTCTACTGCGAATAAATGTGAAGCAAAGGAAGGAATGTCCCATCGGAATAAGTGGCAAAAATCAAGTAAAAACTGAGCATTTCCTTCTTACAATATCCACACGTGGCTGGCTAGGGAGATGTGTGAAAATAACTACATTTTTCAAGTATGCGCCGTTCTAGACCATGGCTAGGGACATAATATAATTTTGCGCCTATATTTCTTTTCTGTGGACATAGAAATGAGAAATATGAGTATTTGCAATATTGCATAGAGAATGATTCATATTATCTTTCTATTTGTTATTAACAATATATATGCTGTTAAAATGCACTAAAAATCTATATATCCTTCATTCCTTGGGAATCTCTTATGCATGTAAGCAGAAGAATTAATGGAACGCGTTACCTAAGCTATTATTCATCCGTTTATTGCATGTGCGTCATTTAGAATTACAATTTGTACATACGTGCTTTTTAAATAGAACTTGTTTGAGATAAGTATAATGTGCATAATACTTCTAAAACTTTAGTAAACATTTTTCGTGCAAAGCGCATATATGTGGCTGCATGACTACTATTGCGAGAGACACAGCATCGTGTTTTGAAAGCTCTCGAAAACGGAATTGCTAGTTTCAGACTCATTGAGGATTATTGTAAGCCTTAAAAGATGATAAATTAGTGCATTGTTAAATATTTTTATTTATGTGTATATAAATGTAAACAAAATTTAATCGGTCGTCTGTTGAAAAGGATTGCCACGCCAATATATAATCAATTTGATAGAATTTATTTAAATAAAAATTTATTATTAGACTTAAACACTTTGTAGCGTCATTACGTTTAATGATGGACATGAATATTGTGCAAGTCCCTTGCCGAACGAATTATCGTCTACCACCCTTTTAGTTCGGACGCCATTTGTAGAGCCTTTTTTAGAACTTTTCGATGTCAGGAAACGGAAAGTCCGCAATACCCTCACCGGAATTTGAATTTCGTACATCCAGATTACGCGCCAGACGTGCATCTGGTTACACCAAGAACGAACGCGGAAAGAAGGAGAAAATACCTTATAACTTCTGTTATGTCAAAAAATATTTCAGTAACCATTTTATGTATTATCTCTAAAGTCTTTTTTTCTGTTTATTGGTGAATAGAAACCTGTTAGAAAGTGTTCCTGTACAAAAATAATTTTACCAGTTTTTGAGACATTTATGTTACATAAAGATATATTTAATAATCAAGGACTTAAAATTAAATATAAAAACAATCAAACATCATTTAACCACGGAAAAGTATGCAGCCTGGCAAGAGAAACCATTCCACCCGGCCTCCATACAATTTTTAATTTACTATCAATGCGGCGGCAGTGGCAGATCAACCGCATATCTGCACCGTTGCAATTCGAGAAAGCGTAAGATTTTTTAATTTATTTATAAATTTCAACATATATGTATTCCTTAATGTTTATTATAGAGAGTATAATTTTATGAAGTTAACTGTCGGATTTGATCTCATCTCTAGCAAGCTCGCTATGTTCCCGGAATAATGTAAAATGCCAGCCGTAGAATGCAGATCCAGTATCGATATCGTTGCAGGAATGTTAGACACGCCTTTACTCTAACTATAAGGACGGGTATACATGTGCAAAGACACACGATTTGCTCGTATGTGAAGAATGATGAAAGAATACCCTAGTGTCTCAATTTTCGGAGCATTTGCTTGTGGACAAAATGTACGCTAATCTGAATATTTAGACCATACGATTAAAGTAATACACTTTTTTAAAGGCATTTTCAGGAAACACGAACTATTAATAAGCGGCGAATCAATTTTCAAATTGTTAACACCAAATATTATCGCCCTGCCTTATTTTATTTTTAAAGAATTAAAATAATGAAAAATCCGCATATGTTCCTCGCATGGTGAAAAAGCTACCAGAATTTGAATAACGTAGTCCTTCACCGGAATATGTGCACCTGGAAGCCGGAATTTTGAACTTCGAATTTTATACTTTATATTTTTTAAAACTTTTTAATTAACAAACTCAAAGATTTAAAAGTGAGAAATGCAAAATTGTACGGAATAAAACATTTTTATCTCCAGTGCACGAGATTGTCTATCGAAAGTCCTAACGATATGTTGTTTTTAAGTATTTTGTGATTTTGGTGGTCAGTTCAGTTTTATGAGGTATAAGTGCGAAGAGCGTGATTTTTAATAAATAAAGTTAACACGTAAACAGTACTAATAAAAGAAAAAAAATGGCAAGCCTTCTTACTAAAAAAATTGAACACTGATGTGATGAACTGAGAAAAGATTTAAAAAAAAAATAAATGTTGAGTTTAAAAAAACTTAACAGACCCATTTGGGTGACCGTTAAGGTCTGAAGATGTTTCTTTCCTTTTTGATAAACTTATTTAACTAGGAAGAGGAACACTGCTGCATTTTAAGGATTTCTTGTATTTTCAAATTAAGCTTGATTATATTGCTCAGTGAAATGCGTAGATTGATAATTTCAACTATTATATTAATTTCTAAAACTGGGTAAATTTCATTTGAATATGTCCATAAGTTCTGTTCCATTTAGTGAGTCCTACGAATGCTTGAAATGATAGGTTCTTTAGAACAAATCTTGAAAAACGAACCTCATTTCGCAAAACGACGGTGAACTTTCTTCTCTTTAACTTGGGACAGCATGCTTGCAGGATTCAGCTGTTTCTAGAAGCTTGTGTCACACTCCTACAGACTTTACTAGACTGGTACCGAAATATTTCTGAGTCTGAAACAATCATAAATTCGGAAGAAGGTTAAAATAACGTTTATATTTAAGCTTAAATTGAGCAAAACAGGCACAGATTGTACTAGAAACAAAGTACCGCTACCCTGCGAGTATTTAAATAACATAACAGAAAGCTAAATTTCAAATGCAGGTAACGCAGTCAGAGACTACTCGTTAACTGATTACTTAAACTGGCTCAAATATTTACCGGCGAGTATTTTAAAACGCCGGCTAGCAAGACGCTAAAACCAAAACGCAAATTTAAGCAGAACTGGCGATAGTAAATAACAACAAGACGTGGTTGCCAAGTTTTAATCTAAACATACCAAATCCTCAGCTTAAACACATGAAAATGTCTAATTTGTATTCAGGAGCGAACTACGGAAAGGAGAAGTTGTAATAAAGGCTTAAATTATAGTATTTTAAAGTTAACCTAGAATATCTTACATGCGGTTAAATAACTGCGTTCCCAGATGTATTTAGCTTTCAGATAATAATATTCGTAGTACCTAATAAATGTTACAATAATTAAAGCTACCTATCCAATATTTATCGAGTTTCAGATACTGAAGAGAATGCTTTTCAAGTAACCTTTTCCATAGAGAGTTTCCACAACCGTTTCGAGAAATATTGATGACACGTATGAATTGTGCTAATGAATTTCTAGGATGTCAAAGAATATAACGGTAATTTAGAATTATACTTCATCATTAATATGGTAAAGACACTTTAATTTTGCATTACGTACGTGTTCTGATTTTGTATACACGTAATATATCAAATCTCATATATTCTGTAAAGCCTTTCCTTCAGTAACTCTTAGGGGAAATACCGTTGGAGTATGCATATTTGATGCATAAACTAGTATTAAATTGTGACACGTTTTCTTAATATTATTGTTGTTTTGTTTCAAGGATATTGACTTAAAGCGGATTAGGTTACATTGCAAAGTTTAAATTTAATTATTTTTATATATTTTGTTTTGTCTTTTCTACATCTTGACAATTTTTTAAAACTACGAATTATATTGAAAGTTATTCTATATATAAAAGAATTTGGTATATAGAAACTAGCAGATATGCCTGCCATATAGCTCTCCGTCAGTTCATATTCCGCAGCTCGTAAGCTGCTTATAGTAGGTATTGATTAATGTTAATTAAATTACTTCTATATCTAGACCAAAAGTTGTTAGCAAGCTGTCTAAATCTAGAAGTAATTAAATATTGAGTAAATTAAGATGAGCTTCTGGTGAGAATGGGTCAGATTTCTAAGAGGTCAAATATCCTGATTTGTAAGGTTAAGAATGCAAGCTTACAAGAAAGGTTTTAATTAATTTTAATTGAACCTGCTAATAACAGAAAATCTTGAATCTTCATTTTTGTTTCTTCAATACTGGAGAGACCAATAAAATGTTTTAGTTTTATCTTAAAACTTGAGTGGCTCCTTTTTTTTTATCATAGAAACATATGTAGAATAAGGAAGAAAGCTTCCCCAGTGGTTCTCAGAGAATTTAGTTAAAAATTAAAAAAATCAACCTTAAGTTTGCTGTTAGGTTTTGGATAAAACTCTTCTGCTATGTATAAGGGTACCTTGATAGTGGTAAAATTTGATTACTGCACTTAACGTTATTTTCGAATGCAGTTTAATAATTTTCACTGATTATTTGCTTTTCTGCTTTTATCATATGTAGGCCGTGAAGTATATTTTACGGTTAGGGGAAGAACTACAAATTTTCTTTGCGTAAAAGTAATCATTTACATTCCATTACTTAGAAATTTAAACCACCAGTGGTAGAATTTAGTATCATAATCACTTTGCATGAGATATTTAATTATATTTATTATTGATTACCTTATCTGACGGAAAAACTGAATAGTGCCTACATTATTAATAATAAATAATTACTGTAGTAAATAGTTATTTATTATTAATATAAGTGTCTGATAATTTATTTTCAGTTTTCCATTATGCCTTATGTATGAATGTATAAAATTATTTTCTAACCAATAGCAATTCTAATATTACCAGCCCACCAGCGGCCGAGCGGTAAAGTCGCTGAACAGTGGTAGTTCGGTCCGAGGTTCGAATACCGCGAACGGGCTGGCTGCATGGGCGCTTTCGTGGTTTTCCCCATGTGTAACGAGTATACGAGCCAGTTTCTCTTAGAAAGTCCTCCACGAAGGCATCCCACCCTTTAGGCAGATAGCCCTCTAGGCTTTGCTATAATCACACACACTCTAATATTACCATCACAAGTAACGTTCAGGATAAATCTCATCAGTTTTCACAAAACCTTCACGGCGCTGTCTACAATCACTACACAATTCTGCTTTCCGGTATGTACACTCATGTCCAAAATTATCTTTACATACGCAAAAATGATGATATTCAATGAAATATCGAATCAATGTGATCCGTATTTGCAGGGAATGTGTGAAAACCAAGCCTAATTAGCATTATTCAATCAAAAGTAATCAAACGGTTTGTGATATGCAAATCTAGGCGTTACGTCATCCAAGGGTGAATCAAGCGCTTTGCGCAAACTGAATATTTGAGGTAATTTCTGCAACATAGCGTTTGATTTCAGTGTGTAGGGACTCAAAGCGGTTTGTTATGGCTTCGAAGTATCATTTGGAAGAATCTGTAAAGTGGTGAATTATTGGCCGTTTAGAAGCAGGGCAGTCAATCATGGAAACAGCCACATGTCTGAATATTTCAAGACAGACAGTCTCTAAGCTATGGAAACAGTTTCAAAATGATGGAAGTGTTGTAAGGAGCCCTGGACAAGGTCGAAAACGAATGACAACTGCTTCTGAAGATCGGTATCTGGCATTAACTGCCCGTCGTAACAGAAAGGCTACTGCTCGCCAGTTAAGTTCAGAGCTTGCAGCCGCCACTGGAACTGTTGCATCACGGCAAACAATATACAGAAGGCTTAATGAAAAAGGCCTTTATGCCAGAAAGCCTAGGGTATGTGTTTTACTGTCTTCACAGAAAAAGAGGGATCGCTTTAATTGGTGTAAAGAACATCAAAACATCAATGGTCCCATGTTCTCTTTACTGATGAGTCGCGGTTTAGTTTAACTGGTGATTCTAAACGTGTTTACATCTGGAGGGAGTCAGGAACACGAAATGATCCCTCGAACATTGTGGAACGTGACCGTTTCGGTAGTGGAGGTGTGATGGTATGGGGTGGAATAATGATCGATGGACGTACGCCCCTACACGTGTTCAGCAGCGGATCTGTGACAGGCCAGATATATCGAGATGAGGTCTTAGATCCTTATGTAAGACTTTTCAGGGGTGCATATGGACCTGACTTTTTATTTATGGATGATAATGCCGTCCACATCGAGCAAACCTCGTTGATGAATTCCTTGAAAGTGAAGACATTAAGCGAATACCTTGGCCACCAAACTCTCCTGACCTTAACCCGATAGAGAACTTATGGGACTACCTTGGAAGAGCAATTGCACGTATACATCCTCCTCCTAGAGATGTAAATGCTCTGAAGACGGCATTGCTGGAAGAGTGGAGATTAATTCCCCAAACTGTGGTTAACAACGTTATTTCTAGCCTTAAAACACGTTGTGATATGTGTGTGCAAGTCAGGGGAGATCATATTCCATATTAAATTCGTAAGACTTAATTCTTTTTCTGAATCATTCCTTTTTCTCTTAACTCTCTTTGTCACACTTTATTACCATTTTTATTGTTTCATGCTACAATTTTCTATCATATGAGGTGATCTTCAATTTTTTTCTTTTGCATTTATGTGTCATCATGTTATGTATGATTCCACGAAAATTCATTAAATTATAAGTCATAGTCTCTGAGAAATCAGTGAATTTATGCATGTAAACATAATTTTGGACATGAGTGTATTATACGTACTGGGTTAGTACTATATCTACACTTCACGAGACATGTACTGTACCTACCAGGTTAGTAATTATCCTTGTATGGTTAACGCCAGGGTAAGATCTAACTTCAGTGGCGTTCTCTTCTGTTCTGCGCTTTCTGATTGATTACATTTAACTGAAAAAATATTTTAAAGTAAACCGTCTGAAAGCATTATCATATCGGGATAAAAGTATTTCGTAGCAAAACACAACTGACACAAAAGTATTTGCGAATGAGAATTAGTTGCAATTTAGTTTAATGCAAGTCAGTGTCATTTGACTTTCTAATACACATAATACTTGAAAAATGTGAATGGTTACTATATTTATGCAATGATGAGAAAAAAGTGCTGTAAAGTCACTGAAATGTAAATTGTAATATTTTGTCTATTTTAAATACCGAAAAAAATTAATTAAAAATAATAATTTTTGGGGAGAAACACGTTTCTAACATTATCCTTTTATAAAATCAGGATCAATTTAGGAATAATATGCGAGAAAAAATATGAAATGAACTTAATGAAAACGGCGAAAAAGATTAGCCAGATTCTTAGCATTTTTGAAGAAAGAAACAAAAACCATCTGTATAGCATAAAGAGAAGAAGAGAATGAATATGAGGCATGGAAATATCACTATGCAATTCTTGTATTTTTCAAAATTCATCTATGGTGGAAGTCTTGGGTATTCGGCTTTCAAGGCACAAGTGAAGTTCATTTTCGGTAGAAAGAAAACTGGGAAACTAGTAAATAAACGAAGAATTGACGCATAGTTATGGACGGCTGGAAGTCCATACACTTGATGTCATTCATGTATTTCTGTAGGTACAAGATTGTTTGAATAATAGGTAACGGATACATACACTATATCCGTGTAGCAACTTTGATTTGTGAAAAGATAAATAATACGAATGAGTTAAAGAAATGTGATCCCATTGGCTCCCGATACCGTAACACCATGGCTGATGTATATGCCACTGGAGACTTTTGTCTTTCTTCGTCCATCACGTTATCCATTGTGATATACATTTATATTTCGAAAGAGAGACTCTATAGCGTATATTCTTTTGTAGATGAAACTGTTGATATTGTTCCTAATGTCTTTAGACTTGTCACTTAATATACCATATTCTTCATAACGTAAGAGTTCCTAACAAAGCAGCGCGTATTTTATTTAAGAGTTAGGTATAATTCATTGCAGTTGGGTGAACGTTACAGAAAACTGTAAAAGATCAGCATCGGGTGCAGGTTGTTTGAAGGAGTAAAATGTCAGGCAAACGGCTTAGCTAGAATGCATATTTCAAACTCCTATTCTCTGAGGAAAACAGGAACCGAGCTGCAGCATTATCTCTAAGGAACAAGCGGCAAGAGGAAAGTATTTTGAGTAGAAAAGCAACTGAATATCCGCAGCTAGAAGATAATATTTTAGCGTATGGTGAAGGACAAAATAATTTTAGTTGCACTGTAGCTGTTGAAAGATAAGAAGCTCGTGAAAAGGAACGTCGGATGGAAATAAACCATGATTTACGAGTAATTGTAAGATTATATGTACGTTTCATGCATATGAATGGTTTATCACTAGATCGTAGGATAACAGTTACACAACATCTTAATGCAGACCTTGACGACGCAATTTTGAATTTCTGGGATGCGTTATTTGCAAGCGCGAAAAGATTTTCATTGTTTGAAATCGGTTTATTGGTTTGAACGGTTGAACCCATTTATTTGGGCATGCCTATGTACACTGCTCCAAGATGTTTGCGCACCGTAAGAATCAACACTACAGGTGCTGAAAAGCAGCGATGCGCAGTTATGCTAGATGTTTTAGGAGATGAAAAAAAAACTGCCATCGTACACTGTTTTAAAGCGAAAGACTACCCAAAGACATCCCGCCAGGTATTGTTGCACGTGCACAGTAAAAGGGCTGGATGGAAAAGAATCTCGTACTGAACTGGCTAAAAACAGTTTGGAATAGAAGAGCTGGTGATTTGCTGAAACCTAAGAGCGTAGGGTGATTTCTCGTGTGAAGGGAAAATTGAATGAGTTATTTATTGATTTAGTTGTGGTTCGTGGAGGCTTAACTTCCATACTTCAACTCGCTTATATTAATGTTAATCGTTTCGTTAAAAATTCATTCAGAAGACTTTATAATGATCAAATGATCTTTGGTCTTACACCATATGGAAAAATTCAGCGTGCAGAGGGCATGTGAATAGATTCTGGCAGCTTGAGGAAGTGTTAATCCTGAAACAATCGTTAAAGGATTTCTGAAGAACATCCAATCCTCTAGACGAATCTGAGGAGGATATGCTGTGGGATACTGGTACCACGATATGATAACTGTAGCCCAGGCAACTACTCCAGTGGTTGGTGAACCCAGTGGTCCACTCAACGGTGATCCACTCAACAGTGAATAAATCCAAAAATATTTTAATTTTGGTCGATAAAAATAATTTTGTGTTAATGTGTGGTAAATAGTACTTTCATATTAACTGCTTTCACATTTCCAAAAGGAAAAAATATTGAAGATGGCCGTCAGGGTACCCGCAGTTTATCCCATATACTTTAGGTTTAAATTTGAGACAAAAAATAAAGGTGCAGTTTATACACACGAGAATGACGTATTCTTCAAAAATGACCAACGCGCATCGATTATTTGGCCATCTCGTCACCGAGAACATACTCTAGGTGTACTCTAGAGTACACCAAATGTGACAAAGTTATATCCATTATAAAGCAGAATCGCCGTAAGGATTTGATAGCAGAACATTTTGCATGGCGACCGCGCTTCCTCTCTGATAACCCCGCTATTTACAGACGATAGTTTCCCTCATGTTCAGAACAAATCTGCATGATAGTTCTATTTCGCTCTTCCCGTCTAAACTCCAGCATATAAGGAGTTATTGCATTCTTTTGTGTATGCTGTTGTGGTATAAGTGGTTAACACATGCAGCTGGTAATTTGAAAATCCGGAATTTGAATCGCGAAGAAAGCATAGTTGAATTTTGCCATTTCTAAAAATTTAAGAATAGTTACAAGTATATTTAAGCATACCTTTATGTTAGTGGCTGTGTTTATATCACAGTTTTGTGTCAGTTTTGCAAATTACTCTTCACTGTATGCTACCAATGTCAATTTCCGTGCATGCAAGACAATTATATTCAAGAAAGTTGGGATCGGTACATGCTATATGTCTGTTTTAGTTTTAATAGAATGTAAAAATCAGAAACATATCAGACATATGTAGCGAATCTTGTTTTTAAGGTTTAATAAGAATGACGAAGGCTAATTAGACTGGGATTAAGAACGCAACGCCAGCGGTATGTAGAATGGGGGATTTGTATTTACTCCGATATCGCTGAATGTATCTTAAATTGCGAATGTTCTTCAGATTCGGATTTCAGACGAAATTTCACATCAGTAACAGATATGTTTCTCATATCTTCGGAGCCTTCTCAGGCGCATAGCAAATATTTAAATGCAAGTATGCTATCGCTTCTTAAGTTCAGTGGTTCTTTCTTTTATTTCGCCATCGACAGAACTGCTACTCCACTGGATAAGATGCTCGTCAGCCTGTTGGGTTTCGTTGATTGATTAAACAAACTAGAACTTAGCTGCATACCCTCCGACATTTGACAATTGGTCAGAATTACTGAAAGAAGGACCAGAACAAGGAGAGAAAGAAGTTAGGGACACTGCTGTTGAGATTAGATGAAAGTGTTGATGATGGCTTATCTTAAGCACAGTTAAGGTGGTGTTATCTGTAAGGCGACGCTGAACTCATAGGGATTTCATGTTTCCCGCAGGGACTTTGTCTGGTGGTTAGTTGAATTATTGCCCTGGGTGTGTTTTTCACGATTCACGTTAGAAGTTGTATTTCGTGTATGTTAACTTTGCTGATGTTCATGCTGTTTTTAGTCGCTGGATGTAATCTTTCAGGTGGAGTTGTATTGTTTTATTTATTTATTTTTAAATTTCTGCGTTTTTGTTCCTCAATGATTTACCGCTAGAGAAATTTTTCTTCATTGCGTTCGATATTTCGATAATGTTTCAGTTTAGCTAGACGTTATTATTTTTATGGTATTATAGTAGTAGCATATTGTGACCGTTTCAGGTTAAGGGGACTCATACACCTTAAAACCCATAAGATCTTCGAATAGGTGACTGTTGCAAGAATTGGGATAACTTATTTATTTTAAAAGCAATTACTTCCAAATTTTACAGCTGACTACATAATATAGCTGCTTTCTGAAATAGTCATCAGAAAGTTTGTGTTGCCACAAATATTTTTATAATTTAATCTGCTTTGTGACAACATTTTTCGTCATGTTTCCACCTTGAGCGCACAGTTTAAAATGTTCTGTCGCGTAATTTAATTCCATATTTAATATATAGCTGTTTTAACATTTGGAAACTACTGTGAACATAAAATTCTAAACATTTCCTGTTAGATTTTTATTTTATTTGGAGTTGAGTTTATAAAATGTATTTTATTAAAAAAATTTGTAATAGTTTCGTCCATAAAATTTTTTAATATTAAAATATTTATCAGATTTTTGGTTCAGTTAGAAGATAGTGCTCATAAAAAGAATTCCATCAAATTTCAAGTATGTACCATTAGCCATTTTTAAAATATCATGCGCGCGAGGTGGAAACATGCGAAATATTTTGTCACAAAGAGGATTAAATTACAAAAGTATTTGTGGCGACACAAACTTTCTGGTTACTAGTTTCCAAAGCAGCTATATTATATAGTCAGCTGTAAAAGGTTGGAAGTAATTGCTTTTAAAATAAATAAAATATCCCAATTCTTGCAACAGTCACATATTCGAAGATCATAAGGGGTTTAAGGTGTATGAGCACCCCTTTAGATTTCTTTCTCTTATGTATATATATTTGTCTGTTTTTCTTAATCTCTCAGACTAAGGTGCCTGAAAACCTGAGATGTTTTTATATTCTATCCAATGCGAAATATTTTGTCGAAACATTGCGCAAATATTTTTAAAACTACAGTTTATTTATTTTATTTTTAGTGGAATCTTTCAAAGATTATACTCTCTCTGTACCATAAATAATAGTAGCAAGTAAATATTTTAAAAAATTCTGAAAATAATAACATTTTATCTTTCGTCCAAAACGTTTTTTTTAAAAGTTTAATATGGTTTATCAGCAAATATTATCAGTAGAGCTGACGCAGGTGGAATAGGAAACATTTTAGAGGATACTAGATGAATATACATTTAGACTAACATGGAGACATTATACAGCTTCTGTATATTTGGAAAGTGAAAAATTATTTAACTCAATTCTATAAAAATATTTAATGTATTTTACTAGCTAGATCATGAATTAAATAAATTTTTATTTAGCTCAATAAAATAAAAAAATAAAAAAGAATCATTCTCAAGAATTGCTTCTACTGATTTTAAATAGGTTAGTTTGTTCAGATTAAATCTAAAAGATAAATGTCTTACATTTTGCCGAATGGCAACAGACTTGTAAGTAAAGCGAAACAACGCATTAAACTGAAAAGATGCAAAATGGCGTTTGGAGAATAATAGCCCTTTTGGGCTAATAATTAGTGCATGTACTCTTTCATGTATAAGCGTAGTAACGTGTCCTTTATTGACCCCCCAAAAAATTCAATGCATAGATTAACTAACTAAGCACTGGTTGAATCTTCATAAAACGTTCTGAAAATGTGTGCAGCAAATTAAAAAAAAAATTATCAATCAAAATTATGCTGAAAACCAAAAGAAGTGGAAGAACGCAATTTGCCCAATTTAAGGTTCATTAATTTAATAAATTCCATTCATTCCTGGTAATTGTTTTCTTTTCAGCAAAAGTTAAATTTAAAAACCGCGAGATTCTGTGGTCTGCCAGGGGATGTGATGAAAAACCGCGAAACTCCTGGTAAAACTGACAGTTTGGGAAGCTATGTGTTAGGGATAATATATGTTTTAAAGCTAAAGAAGGCAACAAAAAAAGAATTTGAAAGTTGTGATGCTGAATGGAAAAAAAAATAAAGTAATAGCTTTTGGGAGTATAAATTCTCCGTAAGTATCTTTCTCAGTTTTAATTAAAGAAAGCCATTTTTAGAGCTAAAAAATAAGAAAGGAAGTGAGGCGTTGATATTATTCTTTTACATTAATCTTTGTTTTTCCTATTTGTAATTCTTTATAGATATGCGTGAAAAATAAGAAAATTTCGAATTAATTAGCTAACATTTTAACTCTCCAATTAATTGCAGAATGATTAAGCTTTCTGCATTCTAGTATTCATTATTGGAAATAATTTATTTTTAAAAGCAGGATAACGGTATTGTTTCCCACTCCTAGCAAGATAAAAGGGAAAGGATTTCTTTTAACATTTAATTAGGTTTAGCGATAGATAATTTTTTTGTAACTTTTTATTTAATTAGCTTATTATTGCCTGTTTTTCTACAAATCTATATTTAATCGTAGTTTTGTTATGGCCTTTTTCCTCGTATATAAAATGTATACTTTAACGATTATTCCTTTTTTAAGCATGGCTGCATTATAAACAAAATTTCCATCGTACCATTAAGTTGCTTTTTTGTAATCCCTTTGAATATATTTTTACCGTGTTTTACCTACTTAAAATATGAATATAAGGAAAAATTTTATAGCCATGACCGAAATATGCGAAAAATGTTTTGATTATTTTACAAAACTATGCTTTATATAGATACGAGCTTCGTTTTCCGACGATGAGCAATTGATTTACCTTCAAAATTGATCCTCTAGGTAGGATAGTTTTAAAGTATAATTTACTACTTTTGCTGAAGAGTACTATGGACAGAAGTGGAGATGATAACCATGCTATTAGTTTAAGGAAGGAGTGATAACATTTATCTGAACTTGCTTCTGATGGAGAAGAGAATAGAGAATTCCCAACCGGATAATGATAATCAGAAAGTGACAAGTTTCATTAATAAAGAGTCCGGCAGAAACAACCTACCATTTTATTATAGGTCCTACAGAAATACTGCCAAAAGAATGTAAAGGACGAGAGTGGTAAATGATAAATAACATCACGCCATTTTATGATTTTTATTTTGCTTGTGTTTTTAAAAAAATCACATTTGTGAGATAACCGTCGTCCTTTGTCATGCGCTGACGGAGTCGACGAAACAAACTATTCATTATTTTCACCAGAATTTCAGGTGGAATTACCTTAACCTCTTCACTGATGCGAAGTTTCAGAATCTCTAAGTTGAGGACACGCGATGCAAGGACCCGGCTCCTTAGATAACCCCACAATAAGAAATCGCAAGCACTCGGATCGGTAAATTTGGCTGGCAACGGTATGTCCCCCAAACGTGACATAATTCTGTCTGTGATCATGATACGTAACGCTGCATTGTGTCTCAAGCAGTATGCGCTCTATCATGCTGGAAATAAACGGACGACGAATCAACACCCTGTCTGTGTAATTTAGGGATCAGGAAAGACGTCACCAGGCCTCTGTAAAGCTTCCGAATTGACTGTGACTGCGTTTTCTTGATGGTCCTCAATAATCCTGGAAGCCGAAATACCGCAACAAACCGTGACCTTTGGTATGAAGTGGTTTTTCGTGGAGTTCCTGTGGACTCACTTTACTCCAGTACCTCATGTTTTGTTTGTTGACATGGCCTGACAGTTCAAAATGTGCCTTATCAGTCATAATGAATGGAAGATTGTTCCTGGTCTCGTCCAATAGATCGATACTGTGTGTACTGAAATTTTTCCAGGAAGCATATTCGCTCTCAGATAACTTACGGGTCACCTGCAATTTGTACTAATGATAATTTAAATCACTGTGAAGAATACAGTGCACGCTTCTATCTGACAAATGTAAAATTACTACTTGTTTGTTTATTGGATGCATAAGATTCCTGTCGATAGCATTCCATACTCTCTCAATGTTTTCTGGTGTCCGCAATATCTTCAGCTTTCCTGGTGGGTTCTTATACCTGACACTTGCGGTAGGAAGAAATTGATCAATCCACTTCGGAACTGTGTTCTGTTTTGGTGCTCTTCCATAACTTCCAATTTTGAACTGCTGTAGAAATGTCCGCTGCGTAGCTACCACACCATTACCACTTTCAGTCACAAAATACTGTCAGTACTTTTCAGTCACAAAATCGTGATGAGTCTTAATCGAACGCTCCATTGTAGCTGAGATAACATCCTTCCTTCTTCAATCAGTTTTATGCTCACTGTGCCGCATACGAGCTACCAACCGTTAAAAGTGGTAGATTGTTTCTGCGGGATCCTTTATTATATTAGAATTAAATAAAATAAAAATATTTTTCAATTATTTAATGTTTAATTAATCATTTGCGTGATAGAATTTTTTTATAAATTATTTTGAACTCTACTCCAAAGCTAGTAGTAAAAACGTTTCTGGAATGTACTGGATTTACACACGGAAATATAGAGTAATTTATAGTTTATGTAAATTACGAATTTACCAGATCGACATTAAATTTCCCTTTACGCATTCTGGTCTGTGATTGGTCTTTATTATTTAATATGTTTCTGTTAACAGGAATTAACTTATGCGGTAGACATTACATACCTATTTTCCGGATTTTCTTATCATGAATTTCCACTTTAAAATCAGCGTAGCATAGCGTTTAAAATTCGTTAATTTACCGTGTTTGAAACTAAAGCATATGTGCTGCAACTTAATAATTATTCTTAACCCAAAGCTTCCTGAAGTATGCTTCAGATTATTAATAAAGGTCTTAACCTAAGTGCATGTTTAAATTATGTTGTTAAAATATGCATAGAAGTGCTTGTTTACTCCGGCTTGACAGTGAAAAGCAGAACTTAATATTAAAAGTGTCAACTTGTCGTGACCGTGCTGTTATAAAGTGTAATTCAAATGACCTGAAACGATTAGAATATTCTTCGAGATTTTCTGGAAAGTTGAATTAAAATTATGTTGTAAAAGCCAAAAAATATGATTAAAGAAACTTGTTGTTCAGTGTTCTCCGTGTATCTTCCGAAATAAATTTTAATATATTTTTGACAGTATTTCAATTGTTCTCTACCTGATAAAAGTATGGTAAGTTATGTCCATAAATTTGGGCAGAGATGGTTTTGGTGTTACAAAAAGGTATATTATAAAATTATAAAAGAAAACTTTATTAAATAATTGTAAAATTTTGCTTTACCCTGATTTATAATGATTCAGTTTTATTCAGTTTATTGTTTTTCACTCTCATATTTTACTTGGAATAGAAATTTCTTAAAATGTGCGTACGGGTTCATAATGGATTGAATGTGCACAGAATAGATGATCGCTCGATATAATTATTTTTTGAAAAAGAAACACTTAAAGAGTCCTGGAACCCTACACAAAAGTACTCGTACGGCTGATCTGAGAACACCATAGTACAATCAGTAGTTCAGTATAGTACAATCAGTAGTTCAGTATAGTACAATCAGTAATAAACTACTAAGAATTTTAAACACAACGCAATGCTAAGCGAAGCTCGCACTGAGATCTGTCAAAAGTATGAAGTTACTCTGAACTGAAAAACTAAGAACTGTTGCGCTCTGCGGGATAATATATAATTTTCCCCCGGCCTCCGAGAAATCTCTTGTACTTTCCATTTTTCGAAAATGCTGGAAGACAGATACGGTTAAAGTTACATATAAGGGCCGTATACGGTTACAGTTACATATACGGATCAATAAATTACAGTTATCAAATTACAATATCAATTACGGTTATACAGGAACAGGACCAAAATGTCGCCAAATGATCGCTTTTAGCGATTTCTCGCAAAATTTGGCAACAAATATTAGTCGCCAAAATCATCGCCTATTTATCGAGATAGCCATTTACTTCAATGCTAAGTAAACTTATTCCTGTAATCTTACTTTTCTGACAAAGCTTTTTTTTTTTCTTAAGGCATTTTATGTTACATTATACAAGAGATGCCACAATTTTACGCGTAATTTCACTAAAATTATTTACATACAGAATTCTTAACGTTACACGTATGTATAAGTTCCATTCCAGTTTTGACCGAGGCGTCTTCGGAAAGCGGAAACCGAGAGAGTCGGCGTATTTTTTCCTTAGCTGCAACTGTACAGGATAAACTTCGTCTCGACATATTTTAAATGAGTTCATGTTAACAGGACAGTAGAGTCACAGAGATACATTTAGAATTCTGGGATTGAAACCTTAAACCAAACGGGACAGAATATCCGTCAACTTCTACTAAATTTCTGCTGTTCAAGTGCAAGACTAATATAATTTGCTGCTAATTCTAAATTTGATGGCTCTAGGTGCCATTACTTTTTCACAGTGTGAGGAACGACAAAATATACATACAATCATTCTTCATTGTTTAATAACAGATATAAAAGCCATGATATTTTATATTCCTGTAATATCAGAATTAAAAAAGTTGACATGCACACCACATGACTTTCTTGTACGGAATATTAAATTAAACGCATTTTTTCCTGCATTTCATTTAGACTTATTTCCTTGAATTCATTAGAGATGTATTTCTCATTCAATTACTTCAGTTATCACTTCGCGGCAAGGCAAAAATACATAAAATATTTTCATTAAAAATTGAAAGATATAGATAAACATAAAACACTAAATACAGTTAAAACAGTTTTTACAATTAAAATTACTGTTTTACGCAAAAATAAGCAATTTAACCAACAGGAAGAAGGTAGATTTTTCGGTACACAAAACTAAAAGTTTCCTTTTGGTTCCATATGGGGAAAAAGACACTCACAGTGCAAAAAGAATTAATTCTCTATTCTGCTGTGTTTCAAATGATAATAAATATGGTTAACAAATTAAGCTTGAACAACTTTTAAATTATTGATAATTCTACAAATATTGCATGCAGATTAACTAGAGGCTTAAAAACCTTAACCAGAAGATAAGAACAACATAATTCAATCATTTTTAAAGCAAAAAATGCGCCATTTACCAACATATAACAATTAAAAAAACTGAGCTCACTGAGTCGAGTAACAGGAAAGGTATATATAAATTACAGACGATTGCAACCAAAACGGGAGGTGAACAACTGCATGTTATAGCAGTCCTATATTCAAATTTTCAACGTTCTGACACTATTCGTATTTGAGTTATGCGAGATACATACGTACGCCACGAAAAAATATCTTTTTTGAATCCATTTTAAATCAGTTTTATAATTAGTTTTGGAAAAAAAGAATCCTTTATTCTGTCCTTAGGTACAGATGTCACGCAAAAACATTCTCAAATTGCATTCGATAGTGATCAAAATGGATATTTTGTTTGAAATATGGTACCCGTAATTTTTCGCGATTACAGTATTTCTTTTACTTCGTACAAGGAAGTAAAAATAATTAAATAGTTTTTTTGAGAGAATAAATATCTTTTTTCTTTTAAAATACGGATCTTTCGTGAAAAAAATTCGCAACCTGCTTCTTATTGCCTTTATAGGTAGCTTTCAAATTTATCTACAGCAGATACAGCATTTTGTCTTTTTAGAGCATAAAGTAACGACTAAGTATTTATTTTTTTGTCGCAAGTAAAGGTCTCATTTTTGAGATCTACAGTCTGGACTAGGCATGCACGCGAGAACTTGATTTTTTTTCACCCCTGGAAATCTTGTAATTGAGATGTACTTACTTTCTTCTTAAAAATGAAAACATAAGGTTTAATACTTAAAGTGCTTTACTAGATCCTCATGAATATTTTCCCCATTCTGGAAACTCTGCATGCAGAATAAAGGAAAACAGCGGTTAAACAATAATTTAATATAGATTTTCTGAAGACGTATACTAATTGAAAAAAATTACATCAAACGGAAAAAAAAATTGTCTGCTAAAAACTAGGCTTCGGTTTCTTTCCAGCAAATTAGTTGTGCAGTTTAGAATGTTAATATTTACAGTTAACTGGAAAACTATTAGAAACGCTTTTGAAAAATTTTTATTTTTAAATACTCTATTCAGTTTGGATTTATAATATCATTCCTTCCAGATTTAGTTTGAACAACCAAATAAATTTCATGTGCATACAATTTTACTTATATTTGTTAAAATATCTTGCTTGATTTTGGTATTGAAAAAACTTAGTACCTTTTTATAAAAATATTTATTTCTGAGAAACATTTTAAAAAAGGCGATGTATTTTTATCTGCGTCTTATTTGTAAGATCATTTTTTATATTCCATAATGAATGTTCTATGAGCAAACCATTTTTGTTTCTTGAAGACAAGAAAACTCAAAATAAAGTTATTTTGAAATGCCTAGAATATTACTTCTAAGCCCACATTAACTTAACTTGAATTTTACGTTGCGTAATTTTTAGTTTCACGTCTGGTGTTCTTTTCTTAATCTAACGCCTTAAATAACTATTTATGTATACAATGAAGAATACAGGTAAATGGTTTTTATTTTTTTAAAATTTTTTATCTTCTAAAAACTAGCATATTTTGTTTTTCTTAAAAGATCTATGATTCCCTTTTTTAATAAGAATTGAATTCTGTTAGTGAATAATTTTTTGTAAAAGGAACAGACTCAAACCCGATTTATAATGTATGTTTATGGATACATGTGAACTCTGCTCCTCCCCCCAAAAAAGAGGCACAGTTCTATATCTTCCGTTTTACTGGGCCGACTGACGAAATTTAACTTGCGATTTTCATGTCTCGGAAGCGCGACTTAGGATATATATTAGATTTTTATCTAGGCTTGTCCAAAAATAGGAATTTTGACACAAAATCAGAATTCTTCTGAAATGACAAACCGGTTTTTTTCCATATTTCGATTTTACGACTCAAATTATGCCAAAGTTTCGTAAAAATCATACGAGTAGTTTTTAAAAAATTACCTCTCAAAATTTTAGCTCCTTCTTTCGCAATTAAAAATTATGTTACATCCAAATAAAATTTGCAGGTATTATCTAATTTGTTATCACTAATATTAATAATTATAAAAATTATTTAAAATAACAATTTAAAAGAACTTGATTTTTTTAGTAATTTGCGTGAATTTTAAAAAAGGTTTTTGAATTATAACTATAAAATATTTACCATCATCGTAAAATGGCTGTATTTTTGGGCAAAATTAGAGTATTTTTTTCAACATTTCTGAAGATTTACGTGAATTTATATATTAGCGCGTTTCAAGATTTGCTGTAAGCAATAATAATGTCAAATATGCTTTATACACTTTGTTAAAATTATTTGAAGAATGAACGATGCATGTTTTTTTCCGCTTGTTTACAATGAAAAAAGGGAAAGGAAAAGCAAATTACCGTAAATTAAGAATTTCGCCCAGTGAATTATTCTTGGGGCAAATTGAAATATGTGCACGAAGATCAATTTTTTAATTTCTCGGAGTAAGATTCTCACCAGTTTTTACAAAATTTAATATTTGGGCGTAATTTGAGTCGTAGAATCGAAATACGGGGAAAAATAGGTATGCCATTTCAGAAAGCTCCGCTTTTGTGTCAGAATATTTATGTTAAATCAATTGCTATATATAAATCTGATATATATCTTAAGTCGCGCTTTCGAGACATGAAGACCGCAAGTTAAATTTTGCCAATCGGTCTAGTGAAACAGGAGATTATCCCATTTCTTTTTCCTTTTAGCCCAAAGGGCGTTGCCCAGAAAGGCTATTATTATTATTCTTATTGTGGCCAAAATTTAAAACTATGCCGTTCGTGAAGAGACCCCTTAGTATGAGGTAGATTTTGAGTAACACTCTATCGATTTTAAAGGCAACGAGTAAAAGTAGGTTATCTTCTTCAAAAATTGCAAAATGAGAGGAGTGATTGTTGTATTTATATCAGAAGCAGTAAGTGGAACGAAACGAACGAGAATGTTGCACCATCTGTTGAAAATAATAATAATGGAACGTTAAAAATTAAGATTTTAGAAATTAAAAAGGGCTTTAATCCTAGCAACGAGTCAGACTGTTGGTATGCGTGGCGCGTTTCCCGATCCGGCTCGGCTCGGGGAATAGCCTCGTCAGATCATTCTGTGTTCTTTGAGCTACAGGTCTGTGCGCTTGTGAGTTAATTTTAACATTTAACGTGAAAATAGTTATTTCGCGATGCCTCCCAAGAAGATTGTTGCCTCCGATAATGCTGTAAAGAAAAATAAGGAAGCCTTGGCCTTTGAAATGAAGAAAGAAATCATATATAAACATAAGCGTGGTGTAAGAGAGTCGTCCAAAACTCCTAGAAGATGCTGAAAAGCTGCTATTGGTGTGGATTAAGGAGAAGCAGTTAAAAGGCGATCCGGTGTCGGAAGCTATCATTTGCGCTAAGGCTAAGAATCTGTACTTGGACCTTCTCCGAAAAGCACCAGGTACGTCGACTGAAGATGAGATGATAAGGAGAGTTTTGGGGGTGCGTAACGGATTAACTGAATTTCTACTATTTTCAATAAAAAAGTTGGTTTCTATATACGGAAAATTCGCTATACGAGCTCAATGCTGGAGAGAATTGAACTCGTATCTTGAGGTTCCACTGTACTAGAATCTTACCCTGGATTGTAGTAACGGCATTAACTGAACGATGAAGTAATGGCATTAACTGTGTAAGGATTATGTTAATTTTATTAACAGTTACATTTCAAGTTAAAGTTCCTTTCCTGTCAAATTCTTAACTTCAACTTACTACTTCCGGCCAGAGCGTAGTTTTGGAATCTTGCTGAATATTTAATGAGGAGGAGCGGTATTTAAACCACGAAGTTACTTACAGAGTGAGAGAGAATCAGAGTTTCTGATTTACGCGCCTCTGCCTTTTTGGTCACACACTCTCTCTCAAAGCTGTTATTACGCTCGGCCGTACTCAGGCCCTTGCTAAGCTTCGTAGTCAGATAAGTTAAGGGGCCAACTCGATTTGAATCTTGATAGCTTCGGCTATATTTCTTTAGTTAATCTTAGTTTTAGTTTAATTCTTAGTCTCTTAAGTTCAAGCCCAAGTGAGGGCTTTGTTTGTACACTCCCAGGCGGAGTTTTGTTAAATCTTATTGGAATAATAAAGGGTTAGTTACCCTTCTATCTTGTTGTTTCTTGTCACCCGAACTAAAGCGATTATTCGCGTATCAGTTCTTAAGATTCTTTCTTCACTTCCAACATTAACTTAGAATTACAAAGTGAGGAACTCTACAACTGAAGAAGTTAAAATCTTGTGAATGTGAAAAGCTCCTTACATTCGCAAAAATTAAGTCACTTACTGAAAAAAAATCTTAATTCTGCTATTGAAGATGTTTTGCGGATAATTTTAGTGTTTTTATATTAGGGAAATTTTCTGGATAGTTATTTTTATTCAAAATCTACTCTAAACTATGTTTTCTGATTTAAAACTAATATCGGCGTGTGCGTGTGATTTTCATTTGATCTTACCAAAAAATTCAGAAACTAAACCGTATCCATATTTAATTAAATATTGCACATTTTTTCCTTTTGTATATGAAATTCAATACATAATTAAGTTTTTTTAAATGCTCAATAATCTAAATATCATTTTCATGAAGCAGTGATGTCATGGTGAATTTATACTGCAAAATATTCATAAAAAACATAAACTGAAAAAATTTGCACTTTTTATCATATTTAGCCGGAGAACTGCAAATTTCTTCACGGCCCTCCATTTCGTTCGCAATTTGCATAATGATGATACTACTTTTCAAGCCCGCTAGTTATTACAATAATCCTGCACTTCATATTTAATTAACGCGCAAGTTAACCCTCAGTGTTATGAATCTTAAATTACTGCAGCTTTATGTAGCGTTTTCACTGTATTTAACGTTGAGGATATTAAAGATATATCTACGAGGTAATTACTTTGCGTCTTAAAGCTTTTTGGGACATAGTTATGCCTATGACAGGTTAGTTTTGACACTTTAATGGAATGTTGACATCCTTAATCTCCTCCGATCTCATTAGAAACGACAGTTGAAATAGAAATAACGACCAACGTCTTATATTAATGATTTCTTTTATTATATTTGATGTATCGAACGTCTGTGTAATTGTGGTATGTTCCGGGGATAAACCGTTTTTGTAAGTTTTTTTTCTTTGCATGTAAAATTCACAGCCAACTCTATAATGGCCTTGAAGCGCAAAAGTCACGTGATCAAGATGGTCGATGTATTTTTGTGGTAGTGTGTGGTTGTGAACTCGTGGTCGTGGATTTTTTGGATGTATATTTTGCTATTAAGTGATTTTAAATCACTTATGCTAAGGTAAATAATATTTTTATCTATACTTCGTTTTATACTTTTTTAATTTTTAGATTTATTTGGGAACATTTGTAGCTGTTCTCAATCCTATTCAAGTATTTCGTTTTAACATAACATCGAATACATTAGTTTGGACGTTTCGCGTAGTGTTGTTTTGAATATTTGTTTGGAATAGTAAATTAGGAATTCCTTGTTTTGATTATTTCTTTCTAACAGCATATTTGACATTCTGTCCCAATAAAAGAAACTTTATCACCACAAACTTTTCAGTCATTAATAACAATTACAGATGCATTCAATTGATTCCATGTTTGTTTCAAAAGTATGAAGCTGAATACATATTGTTAGGAAAATTTTAATGCTCCTGAATCACGTTTTGAAATGTATCGGCAAATGTCAGGTTCAGATTATTAAATAAATGACCTACAATTATTAGAAAATGAGAAGAAGCTTCGTTTTAAAAACAATATTATAATTTGAATCAAATATGAATGTCCCTTTTACCAGATTATGATAAGGATTCTATCTTTACTTTTGCGAATATTAATTGATTATTCAAATTTACTAATTAATGATTTTTTTATAGAAAATGTTTCTTCTGATATTTTAGCAGTGCTAGTTTATGTTTCAGGTTATGATGCCATGAAAAAATTAAGGGTGATAAAATGCAATATTTGACAGGACTGGTTGCAAAGTATTCATTCAGTAGATACAGCAGATGATATTTTTGGTTTTCTTGAAGAATTAGATAAGGGGGAAATTTAAAATTTTCCATCTGAAGTTACTCTATTAAAATCTTCAATTGTATATTTCTTGTTTGGTGAAATTCTTAAAAACATGGAAAATACATTTCTTATGCCAGGAAAGCAAATGGATATTTTATATAAGTTATCTTGGATACGGTTAGTACACCATACAGTTACTTTAATTTAACAGATTCTTGCACTTGTGGAATGACTTTACAAACTCGGTTAGAAAATATGTTTGATAACTTGTAAAATAATGTTAAATAATTATGCAAAATATAAAAATGACAAAATCAATATAAAATGTTCATATAAAAATGTTAAAAAATTTAATCAATTTAATTTAATAACTCAATTGTTTATTTTGATTTATGCTTTGTTTCTGCATAGATTATGTATAATATGTAGCATGTATGTATATGGTACAGCTTCAAGTTTTATGAATTAATTTTTAATAGTGGAATAGACCTGTAATTTGGAGAAATCACTTTAAAAAAAAACCAAGCCTAATCACTTACCTCTTGGATGGTTTGGAAAAAGTGATTTTGATTGAAATTTGATTTAAATTGGAACTAGTACAAATAGATGGCTGTCCTTTTTTATGAATGCAATTAGCATTTAGTTCTTTGATATTATCTTGAAAGATTTATTTATAGTACAACATGCATGTAAGTTCATCTTTATATTCAAATTTTCTAGCATTTAAGGAATTTTAATTCATTTCACTGTTTTGATAAAACTGAGATATGCAGATTTTATTAGTGAATGGAGTGAAGAGAGATGACTATGGGTATTTGTCTTTTAAAAATTTATATAGCTGATGCGATGGTAGCGGCATGGAGTTTTACAAAATAATTCTTCCCTTAATATTTATTTTACTAGTATGAAAATCTAAATTTTACATTCATAAATCCATTGAATTCCCCTCCCCTTATGTGGATTTTATATTAGTTTGACAATAAATTTGATTCAGATTAAGTAAATGGATTTCATTTTTATCAAAATTACATAAATGAAGTTCGCATGTGGTGATTCTCAATGATATTTTTAGTTACATAAACATACATAACATTACATAAACGAAGTACAAATTGTTTTAAAAATTATTGAAGATATACATTTTTACCGCCTTTAAAAATACAGTATGAAAAATTTAATGTAAATCATACGACCTACTCACGTTTATTAATTTATATTTATTTTAAGACAAACTATTATTTCGGTAAACTTTTAACTCCGGGATTAGGGTAAAGAGAAAGAGATCGACTATTTCGATCACGTGACCTTCCGAAACTGATTTCGCTTCAAGGCCATGATACAGTCAGCTGTGGTAAAATTGCATTTTTCTTACGAGAAACCTATACAGAGAATTGTTATTTTTTCCCATCTCTCTGCTGGTGATGGTTTCATTTTCTGTTTCACTACAAAGGGTGTTTACACATTTTTAGAACGATTTCGGGACCGTTTAATTAATATTTAAAATGTAAAGAGTGTTTCTTTTAAATGTTCGAGCTAATAACCTGTTTTCTAGACTATAAGTGTGCAAAGTGATTTCCATACTAGATAAGCTTTTTATAAATTTCCAGGGGTATCCATTTCTATTCCTCTTCCACTCCCTTCCTGAGTCCATCAATCGTGGTGGGTTTGTGTTTAGAGAGCTCCTATCAAGAGACCAAAGGCAAAATAGTTCATAGGTGAAACATTACGGCACTTTGCAGAAATACGCTAAGTAGTTGTATATGCAGTACCTGTATCAAACTTCAATTTTTCAAGAAATTAATGGTACTTTTCGAAGTATGACTTATTGCTTTGCATTGATGAAATTTCATTCTTGAAAGTCAATAGAATAAAGAAATAAAATTTCTTCTGTAAATATCGGACGTAAAACTTTATTTTGATAGTATGCTGAATTGATTTTATCTTTTATTTCTTACTCTGCTTATCTAAAATTCCCCATCGTAAGAGAATCTTGCGACAGTCATAAACCCGTTGCTGTACCTTTCTTTGCATTGATGGAAGCAAGTCTGTACAGAATTTTCTTTTCGTTTTCGGTAATAAATAGACCTTGTTCTTGTTGCAGTCATTTAGGTAAATCCGTGCTTCATCAAGAGTCACATTGTATTTCCGTTTATCTCCCATCTAAATAGTCTTCAAGCACGGTTCTACGAATTGCTCTGCGTCGAGCAACACGACTTCTCGGCAAAAGCTGGCGAACATTATGTTTTTTAGCTTTTTTAACCTGTAAATCTTGGTTTATTCTTTTATTTATTGTTGCTACTGGTGTATTTATAGACACTGCAATCGATTTCTGTGTCGACAGATTTTCTCTTTGACCAATGATTTAACTTAAGAAACATTAGGAAGAATACTTAGCTTTTTTCGGATATTCGTTTGGAATCTTCTTTCCAAGTAATGACTGACGGTGTTTTGCCTTCCGATTAGTAATGTTACTTATTTTGCGCTTAGACGTTCTAATACCAGGCATTTCACAATGTTTATGAATTATGGAGTTGGAATATTTCTCTTCGGGAAGCGAAAAAACACATCCTTCTATCCACAACCTGTTTACATGTGAAATTTTGAAATATAGCTGAATATATTTAAAAGTAGCGGGCGATATTTCCCTTTTTAAGTAATAAGCTGTTGCCAAAAATTTATATGCCGAAACATTTGATATTTTTTTAAATACATTATCGAAAGCATTTTGAAAATATGTAAACACCCTCCGTACTGGTCAATTTGATATTCATTGTTTCCAAATTTTTTTTTCGATTTTTGGCCCGCGACCGAAAACGTTTGCCCATCCCTGGTCTAGATCTTTGTTAAGTGCAAGTTCCTCAGTTTAATGAACTTTTATGGCCTGTGAATATGTTCAAAAGGATTGTAAAATGTAATAACGAGCTTCAAGATACCATTTTAACTATATTTTGTTAAAAATTGAGTTTCTTGTCAGAATTAGTTTCTGTATTTCCAAATCCGTGAGATCTCAGATTCTTTCTCACAGTGTTTTTGATGTTATTCTCAAACGAATTGACCTCTTGGATACTTATTTAGTGTTACTAGCACAGTACACTTATAACATTGTATTCCCACTACTTATTATATTCATCTCATTATGTTTATTGGTTATTTCTGTTACATCAAAACAAATGTTCTCAAGTTAGTTTGCGAATTTCATATTGTACTGAAATTGTATTGTAATCTCATTATGTCCCAAGTCATTATTTTTAATAACTACTGGATGCGAGGTAAAGATAATTACACCGTGCATCCAAAAGTACACCGTGAGATATTTAGAAAGCTCAGATTCTCATTTCCTCGGCGGAACTCAACTTTTTATTTTGTGTGAACTTTTATAAAATTTTGCAGACTTTTTTTTTCTCTTTTTCTTTTCTTTTTTAGGGTTAATTAGAATGGAAAGGCATTGCCAGTTGACCCATGATACATACTGGTGTCCCCCATACTTTCACCTGTACGTTTAATATATTGCCTTTCTTTCTTCGTCCCGTTTCAAGATGGACGTATATCTATTTTCTTAAAGACGTCATAAAATGTTCCGAGCCGTATATGTACGATCTTGCCGGTCAGAGGGTTTTAAATAAATCCCAGAATAAGATACGGGGTCACGATGCCCCTGCATGTGTGCCAACCGATGCAATATAAAATTTATTCGTAAATTTCAAATAAAATGTATCCGTAAATTTCAAGAACTATGAAACAGAAAAGGCTTCCATGTTGTTTTATTTTTTTTAATTTATAGCTCTGCATACTTTTTAATTTTTGTTATAAATATTGTACTGTAAAAGCAATCATTAATTAATATATACTTACTCTAATACGTAAAATCTCAAATGCTCCTCAGCAATTATTTCATTTAAGTTAGGTTCCGACTCACACGCGGCTGCCTAGTGTTCTCAGCTTAGACTGACTGCTAGTAGAGTGAAGCGTATATATACGCATATGCACTGTAACAACAGATGCTCACTCGTGCTGCTGATTTCGGTAGTTTGCGTACTACAAAATGGAAGGAAAAGTTATGCAAGTGTTGTTGCACAGGATTTCGCAACGGGCTGAATTAATCAATTAAAAAGGTCGCATTCGGCCCGCAGGCCGGCGTTTTTTTGCTCACCTTTGAGTTTTTGCTCACCTTTGAGTTAGAGTGTTGCCATAATAGCAATAACGCAACATTAGATCTAATCAAAAAACATGTTGTTCAGAAATATAAAAGAAAGTTTATCTTTTTAAGTATTAATAGGCTATGCATAATTTTGATATTATGTTTAAAATAGATGTATATTTAATCCAAATAACTGCCTCTTTACCACGATTACATATGACATTCAAATTTTGTACTTTTAACTCATAAGAAAACCCTTGCGGCTGAATGTGAATTTTGTTTTGCCAGTTTGGAGAATTTCTGCCAGTTTTTTCGTGTATGCTGTCAAGTAAGTGTTCCGATTATAAGGCGACGAATAAAAATTTATTTACAAATTTGATATTTTATTCACTAAAGACGTTTAGGATTGGGGATGCTGTGGTGTCAGTTGTATGTTAATAAGACTGAATCAAATTTAGTAAGGAAGTGATGTAATTTGTTTCAAAAATGCTATTATTCATCGCCTGCAGTCAAATCATTCATAATAACTAAATTAGATATTATTTTGTTTGTGTTACAGTTAACGAGAGAATTCCTGATTTTGAAACTAAACATTATGTTCGTAGCAATTTGTTATTAAATTAGATACTGCATTCTAATGTTGAGAACGGCAATATTGGAAACGAAATACGAAATATTTTAAGCAATTGGATTAATTAATTTCAACAATTTTGGACTCGCAATTCCGCAATGTCGCACATTTATTATAGAATGGAAAATATTGAATTATATAATTAAAAGGTTATATGTCTGCGATTTAAGTAGTAAGTAGCACTTATTGAATAATTACCAAGGTACGTAGTTAAGAATTGTGTTATGGCAGGTTTTCGAATATTTTTTGACTATGTATGATACGTACGTGATACAAAGAAAGAAAAAATAAAAATAAAGCAAGAAGCATAGGAAATAACCAAAAATCATTATAACATATGAGCATGAGCTTAGCAGTAGTGAAACAATCAGTGTGTAAGGTTTTTCGATGTAGGAAAAAGAGATAGAGGGCGCTGCGCCGCTCGTATGTTTAGCTAATTAAGAGTTTTCAGCAGAGAGAGTTGAGAGATTGATGAGAGTAGTTGAGAGTGGCGTAAACTAGATACTCTGTAATCTGTGCTATATAATATTTGTACATAGTTTTCTCTTCATTAAATAGATTTAGTTAAAGGAAAGTGTCTTTGTTTGGCCAATAGAACACAAGAACCACCGATAAAGAAGATGTAAGTAAGTTATTACATCGAAGCAAGGAACGGGAAATGCTGTGCCTTTATTGGTGTTTGAATTCCGGATCTCCCTGTTGCTGGCGGGACGTGCTACCACTTACAGCACAAGATACGGAGTGAGGAAGATGCAATTTCCTTTTAAGTATAAAAAATATAAATAAGATAAATATTTAAAGGGAAGTGTATTAAAAAGAAGAAGTTTACAACCAAGAGAGCGATCATGAAATGAATATCATGGACACAGGAAGCAGATATTGTTAATATCGGGAATGTGAATAACATGGGTACATGAAGGGAATACCTGTACTATCAGGAAAATAAATATCATGGGCGCATTAATCTCAATGAACCGAATATTAAGGACACTTAAAATCAGGAAAACAAATTGGATAAGATAAACGAATATTATGAGCGCTTGTATTTCACGGAATTGTATATCACGGGCACTTAAATATCAGGCAAACAAATATCACGGACACTTAAAATCAGGAAACCGAATGGCTCAGAGAAATGAATATTATGGGCACTTGAATATCAGGAAAAATAATATCATGGGCGCTGCCAAGCAAAAAAATAATCAAGCTCACTTAAAATCACAAAAACGAATTGTATCAGGGCAAACAATACTATGAGCAACTGAATGTCAGAGAAACGAATATGATGACACTTGAAATGAGAGAGAGGAATATCATAGGCACTTCAGACCAATAGTGTTAATATTATATCGAACGAATATCATATCGAACGGATATCGAAACAAATATCATGGCACTTGAAAACAGAGAGAGGAATATCATGGGCACTTCAGATTAATATTATTTATATTATGGAAACGAAAGGGAAATATTAAAAAAAATAATCTAAAAATTCAAAAGTTTATACTACTAAACAGCTTCATAAAAAACAAAAGATAAATTTTATTCGGAAAATAGCTGATAATTCAATTAAAATAAGTAAAGTGTATTCAAATTTACTTATTATAAAATAATAATTAAAATAAAATCAAATTTGGAACTAAAATTTTTATTTTGAAGGTCTGTTGTTTTGAATGAAGAAAGGTAATAATGGAATTATGTAGTGAAAATATACTTTAAAATATGGCGTTAAGAATTTTTTTTATTCCGTAAAAGACAAAAATATTAATAAGATGTTTGCTTTTGATTAATATCAAAATATTAATCAATATGACTGTATATACTGTTTTTAAATCGCTTTCTTTGTTTTGTTTGTTAAGGACTTATTGCTATAATTTGGTAACTAGATGAATGATCTTGTTTACTTGCACTGAAAGTAGTTCCCTAAGCATGATCAGATGTAATTTTTTACTTCGAAATGTGAAGCGCCATTACCAAAGAAGACTTTGACTTCTGTTTCAAGTTGCAATGTTTAATAATTCTACCCTTATCGGAAATTAAAATAATCAATAAAGAAAACAAGTCCTGAATGGGGTAATCAGAATGATTATCAGGATAATCTGCGTTCAAAACTGTCTAAATTCCTGACTCCTTTCACTATCGTTTCCGGATTATCAATGTCTGCTTCAGTAGAAGATTGTAAAATTAATCGATAAAACGATAGGTATGAACTTGCAGCGAGGCAAACTTTACCAAACGTTACTGCGTTTATAAACGTTACTGCGTTATCTTCGATCAAGCCAAAAGATTTATCATCCTTCTGAATATGACGCTTCCGGACAGCGAATATACTATTGTAAAACAATAAGTTTATAAAAAGGTCGCCGTAAATAGGTAAGGTTTATCTGTGATGGATGATATTATTTCCCGCGCCGTGTAACTATCTACCTGGTTATCGATTCTCACAAGGGGTTTCAATTATTCATTAGTTTTATGTTGTTACCCGAACTGTACTGCATAAGGGGACATTCCATTTATTATTGCGTTTTCTTGTTTGTTTTTTAGAGAGGGATGAACAAAGAATAAATTGCGCAAATGCTAAATTGTATATGTTGCGAGAAAATGCATCTTTTCAAACAAATAAAATTCGCGGTGTGTTCGTAAAATCGTGCTTTCGAGAACAGTGCGTTATTTGTCCGCGGTGGAAAATAAATTGTATCGTGTATTGATAGAATATATTTATATGAATAGAAAATATTAGAATGCTTCTCTTGTAGTATAACTTTAGCTGTAGCTTCAACTATGGTATTTTATGCATCGTTCAGTAAGGAAGTATGGTATTTTTAAAGTGATTTTAGTTTGGCCAATTGTTATGAAGGATGACGTGATTAGTTACCTTCAGAACTATACAAGGTTTTAGTGGGTTGGCGAGAAAGTAATGTCGGTTTGCGCAAGCAGATAGCGCAGTTCGTTTTGTTATTCTTCTATTAATCTTACTGTTTTTTTTAGATTTGACAGCTGACAATTTTAAGTTGCTATAGAAACAAATACCTTATATTTTTGTTTATAACTGTTAGTTTACGGACAGTTTTAAGATGGGGTGCAAAAACAAACATTTTCTACATATTTTACTTTTTTATTTTCATAAAGGCAAGAAAGCGGCTTAGCCTTACAAAAATACGTGTCTGGTTTATGGTGTTGGTTGCTTAACAGAATGTATGTGTCAGAATTGGTTTAAAAATATGATTATGGAGATTTCTCACTTAAAGATAACTAGCATTCAGGCCGATAATCTGAATTTGAGGAGTATAAAATTAAAGCCATAAATGAATCGTAATACAACTGTGTCAGAGATTGCAAAACGGTTAAGTGTATCACACATGGCAAATGAAAATCACATAAGATGTCTTGGACTGGTTAAGAAGTTGGATATTTGGGAATTGAAAGAAATTAACTTAACACAACATATCAATATTTGCGATACACATTTCAAACAAACTAATGATCGATCCTTTTATGAAGCGATTTATCCCTGATGATGAAAAATAGATCACCTACAATAACATTAATAGAAAACGATCATGGTCCAAGAATGATGAATCAACGTGAAACATATTGGAAGCTAAATTGTATCAGCATGATCATAAATAGATCCTGCGGTCAATTTGATGAAATTACAAAAAGGTTGTGTATTTTGAGCTGCTTGCAAGCAACCAATAGATCAACTCAAATGTTTACTATCAACAACTTATAAAACTGATGGAAACAGTCAAGAGAGAAAAGGCCAGAATTGGCAAAACGCAAAGGAATCATGTTCCACAACTACAATGCGAGGCCTCATACATCTTTAGCAACACGTACGAAGTTATTGGAGCTTGGTTTGGGAAGTGATGTCGCATCCCCCATACAGCTCCGTCCTTGTACAATCGGATTATCGTCTATTTCAAAGCTTGAAAAGCTTCTTATATGGTAAAAATTTCCTTAATAACCACGACCACAAATCGCACTTGGCTGAATTTTTTTGCTGATAAAGACCAGAAGTTCTATGACCGCAGCATTCACGAAGTGACAAGAAAGATAACAAAAGGTCATCCGACAGAATGGACGATATTTAATTCATTAAAGTGCATTTTTGCATAGAAAAAATTGAGTTTTGTTTCACAATAAAGAACCGAAATTACTCTCCTGCCAACCTATTATTTAGTAGTCAACAAGGAGAGAAAAAACTAAGAAGAAATAACATTGTATTTTTATAGCAGAGATTTCTTTAAAAATTGGTCACTCGGTTGTACAAACTTCACCTGAATTTGGGAAAATTTGTAATATGTTGTTTGCCATATTGTATTTTGTTAAGAATTAGGTTTTATTAATTAATTAGTTATTCTTCTTTAGCTCATATTGAGAGCTGAAACACTTATAGGTTATTAAGTATATTTATAATTGATTAAGCTATATATTAAGCATTATAATTATAGTTAATTAATTCGTGTACCATAGTCAACTAGTATTAATTAAGCTTTATATTAATATTAATTTATATATTCATAGTTTAATGAGTTTATAATTAATTAAGCTACATATTCATAGTTATTTAATTAGTCAAAAAACATCTTAGCAGCAAAAAATATAATTGGCTACGCTGTTGCTGGAATTTTTTGCGCACATGCTACGTAATTAACAATGAATATTCAGCGAAAGTATACTAAAAATAAAAAAACAAAATAATAAAAACAAATAAATAGATATTCCGTATTGAATTCTAACGGTATTGAGCAGTCCAAGTATCTACTAACGCATTCGGTGTCTGAACTAATGAATTCAATTTATTCGCTGATTCAAGAGCAATGTAAACTCAACTATGTGATAACTCAACTATCATGAAGAATTCAAGTACTGAAACCTTGCAAGGATTTAATACCCTATGCTAACAAATGCTGTGTCTGGATTTCCGCTGTCTTCTCTAGTCTGCCAACTAAATTTGCATATTTCTAAAGCGAAACTGAAGTGGCAAATTGGAGCGGAGAAAGACTTGAATAGAATAACACAGGAAAGAGAAAACGTCAACGACTAGGAAATGTATGAAGTGTCCCAACACCAAACAATAATAATATCGTGAAGCGGGTAATGTAGAATAAACCTAGTTTTGCTGCGTGGGATCAGGGATGCTGCATTAGGCATTAGATCACTGTGTGACAAAATATCACTGATTGCAGCGACACACGTAAGGATGTCCGACAAAGGAAAAGAAAGCCCCACGGAGGACGTTTAAGTAGAACTTTCACTTATTCACGTTACACATATGGAAAATCCACATAAACGTTCATACAGCCAGCTCGTTTACCGGAATTCGAATCTTGGATCGCGTTACCAATGCTCAGCGACTTTGTCACTAGGCTAACATATTACACCTGGATATAAAATTTTAACTGTGCATAAGAAAACGATGTTTTTTAATTTTATACATTCTTGTAAATTTTTGAATGTGTAATTAATCGAGTACACTGTGCAAAGAAACGGGGGGGGGAGAGTCTTATATCTCCTATTCTACTGGGCTGACTGACGAAATTCAAATTGCGTTTTTCATGTCTCGAAAGCGTGATTTACGATATATGTTAGATTTATATATAGCATTATTCTAACATAAGTATTTTGACATAAAAATCGGACTTTTTCTGGAATGACATGCCGATTTTTTTCCATATTTCGATTCTACAACTCAAATTATGCCAAACTGCTAAGTTTTATAAACATCGCGCGAGTAGTTTTTAAAAAATTGGCTCTACAAGTTTTAGCTCATCAATGTTATTGAATTGGATATATGTTTATTAATATATCTTTTTTTAAACGTTTTGCTCGTCTGCAATGCAAAACAGGAGAGGAAAACTACGTTGCTATAAATTAAGAAGTTCTTGGCGCAAACTGCAAAAAGTACACCAAGATAAATTTTTGAATTTCTCCGTAAATTTCGCCCCAAATTTTACAAAACTTAATATTTAGGCATAATTGGCGTCGTTGAATCGAAATATGGAAAACCATTGGCATGGCATTTCAGAAAAAATCCGATTTTGTGTCAAAATACCTAAGTTAGATTAATGCTATATATAAATCTAATATATATATCGTAAGTCGCGCTTTCGAGAGATGAAAATCGCAATTTGAATATCGTCAATCTGCCTAGTAGAATAGAAGATATAGAACTGTCTCCCCCTTCCTTTTTCCCCGCATGAGATTAGCAGAGACGCTTTGCCGAAACCATGCTAGGCAGTAGGCGCACGATTTAGTTCATGTTACGAATTATGAAGCAAATTTTCATGTATGTGACTTTATGGATTAAGTGGAACATTCTACCAGTAGGATCTTACAGAACTCTCGATAACTTCATAATCCTTTCTTCAATGTGAATATGTTGCAGTACATTACTATGCGATAAACATGTAACAAAGGTTTACGTGAAATTAGATACTAAATTAACGGTCATTAAATATTATTATTATGCTTATAAAGGCTTTTGCATGCTTACATAAAAAAATATGAAAAATTCGCCAGTATTGTATGAGTTGAGAAACTTCTATGTTTTCTGTGATCAGAATTTTCGTTTTAATAAATGAAGAGGAAAAAAATGTCAGCTTTTTTATCTAATTTTTTAAAAAAAGATAAATTATTTAAATTTGGAAAATTTTGTCATACGGTTTGCTTTTCTGGATAATTATGTTTCCTAAACTGATTTCACTGCGTAAATAAAATGAAATAAAAATAAATTATGTATGCTTTTAATGACGTTTCAGGCAGTCGTTATTGGTAGCATAATCGGTTTCATTATTACCATGAAAGTTATTCGAACTTAGTGGCATTAATCACGTAATTTCTTTTTTCTTTGAAATTTATTTTTTAATTATTTGTTAGTTTACAATAAATTATTATTCCTTTAATGAAAGAATTATATCCTTCACATTGGCTTTAGTAAATTCAATACCTGTTGAGAAATATATGCTACAACGTTTTGTCTTTTTTATTATGTAAGTCCATAAAAACAAAATTTAAGAAGGGGTAAATAAATGGAAAGCTAGCCTGAATTTACCTACAGGGGCTGGACAAAAATATGGAAACACCTTTAAAAAAACATGTTTCTTTGCTTAATATTATGTAGGAAACCCGTTGGCATCCAAAACAGCTTGCAGTCTTCTCGGAATGGATAAATACAGTTCCTGTATGTTTGCCAAGGGAATATTATACCATTCTTCCTGCAAAACGGTGGCACGTTCAGATAACGATGTTGGCGGTGAATAACGAGAACGCACTTTCCGTTCCAATGTAGACCACAAAGGTTCGATAATATTCAGGTCTGGTGACTGTGGTGGCCAGGGGAGATGGGACAACTCATCCTCGTGCTCAGAAAACTAGTCCCGGACAATGTGAGCTGTGTGAACAGGGGCTTTGTCGTCTCAGAAGACACCATCACCATCGGGGAACAAAGTTTGTACCATGGGATGAACATGATCGGCCAAAATGTTCACATAAGTCTTGGCAGTCATGTGCTCTGACACAGTTATCATGGGGCTAGCAGAGAACCACGATATGGCTGCCCAAACCATAACAGAACCCCCGCCATATTTCACTCTTGGCAACAAGCAGTCTGTATTATAGGCTTGAGATGGCGTTCTCCAGACGTAAACTCGACCAGAAGTGGGAAACAATGTGAAAGAAGACTCGTCAGACCATATTACTCGCTTCCACTGCTCTATAGTCCAGGCTTTATGACTTAAACACCACCTTTTCCTGTTACGGGCATTAGCATCACTGATGAGTGGCTTCTCAGTTGCAGCACGGCCAGCAATTCCCTGTTTATGAAGCTCCCTTCTAATTGTTTTGGTACTCACAGGGTTCGGTAACACAACATTCATTTCAGCAGTAACTTTTGCAGCTGTGGTCTTCTTATTTTTCGTCACAGTTGCCCTTAATGATCGTCTGTCACGATTACTAAGGACACACTTTCGTCCGCGCTGTGATTTAGCAGATCATGTTTTTCCGCTTTTCAAATATGCGGAATAAATCTTCGATACAGTACCTCTTGAAACACTAAACACCTCGGCTACCTTGCTTACGGGAGCACCTACCATACGTGCTCCAACAATTTTCCCACTTTCGAAGTCTGTTAACTCTGACATAATGCAATGACAACCTCACATAACAGTACACCGACAACAACTGAACTGTTTAGCACATTTACGAAGTTGTATAGGTGGCGTCAATAGTCAAAAACGCCAGCGCCACCTACATATTTCATTAAAATTAATCTTTCTTTTCAAACATGCATTTCACAAGGTTTTTCCATATTTTTGTCCATTCACTGTATGTAATTTTCTTTTATTCTTAGGTAATCAATACTATATTCATTTTATTTTAGAAATCTATAAAAGCAATAGTTCTCGTATTTTTAGCATTAGAACTACAGACGATAACCTTATACCTTTCTTCAAGGAGAAAATCCATCAATTTGATGAAATACAAATTTCTATTGTTTATCCTTAATTAATTTTGATCGACGCATTCTTGCAGTCAACAGTGTGTGTTTTCTAAAAGGAAAATAAATGTATTTCTTCACAATTTTCAAACAGAAAGACTTCCTGGAGAGAGAAAAGGGTAGAAAAATGAATTCGAAACCAGTTCTCTAATTGTTACAATAATAGCTACTTTTTATTTTCACGTCTCTAATTCTTTATTTCCTGAAAGACGTTTGGGAAGTTAGCTTTCATAAGACAATATTTCAAGCATACAGATTGAAATGTACTTGTTACGCCGCATAAAATCACCAAAGCCATATATACCACAGCTCTGATGCAGAATTATTGATGAATTTGTGAAAAGCTTTACTAAGAGAGTCGCCGAATTAAAACTTTCCGCGTTCTTTCAAGAAACTTCGGAAGATATATTGGCTGTAAAATTGTAGAAAGCTTTCGACTGAAGATTTATAAAAAAGTAATCGACGAGAGGCAGTTTTATAATCGTTGAAAAATTATGGTGGCTTATATTGGGCTGTGAAGCGAAATAAATGTTTCAAAGAGTTCTAACAATGGGCAGTCTGTTCAAATTCTGGCCAGTATAATTTTTCTTTATTTCGGAAATATATCAAAGCTGCTGGCAGCATTTTCTTACACTGTCCTATGTGGGAAAGAATTGAAAGTGAAGAACTAGGCCATTAAGATTTTAATTTATTTTATACAGTCCGTCTAGGGATTATTCTTCCTGTTTGGTAAAATTTACTTTTAAATTTTCTTAGTTTCGAGACGCCAACCATCGAAAAGGTCTATCTTGGCAATTAGCGTAACTTGTACGTTACGTTAAGAATAATCGTGCGCTGAATAGTAAATTTTATGGAATTCGTATCTTAAGTGTTTCGCGAATTTCGTCTCTCCTTTTTATAGAATAATAATAAACGTTTCGTAACAATCGTAGTTAACCAAGCTTTTAATTGAACCAAAATTTGAAGAAAATAAAAAGTAAATTCAAGAATACTTTAAAAATTTAAAATGAAATTCAATAAATAAAGTACTTGTACTTTTAAACCTCGACGTTCATTTTCTGAGCATGAGTTTACAAAAGTATTTCTCCCGCCTTCTTAACAGGCCTTCGTGGCGTAGTGGTCAGCACGTTCGACGCGTAATCGAGAAGTCCGTGGTTCGAGTCCCGGCGAAGGCATTGCTCACTTTTAATCTCTCCTGCCTCGAAATAACCTAATGTCTCTACAAGTTGCTAAAAGTTGAGAAAAGTAACTAATTAACAGTTCAAACCTTTATTAACAGTTCAAAATTCAATAGTAAAGGCTAGGTAATTTAATCTGTAAACAGCTGAAGCTATATAGCGATGCAGTGTTAATGTAGATTATTGGCAGTATGTGAAAGCAGGTACTGTATTGGAATCCCTATAAACAATATATAGACTGCTGAAAATTATATAGAATGTGCAAGTAGTATTTAGAATGACAAAAATCTGACGTCGAGTATGAAATAATTCATATTTTCACATATTTTCCTAGACATTCTCTGCAGTGCAAAAAGACCGACTGGCAAAATATAAAATACCCCTGCTAATGATATTTCTAATGTCACGTGGCAAGGCATCTGACTTTTGATGCTCTTCTCGATCTAGAATTCGATATTTGCATTCCACTCTTCGTTCGGAAATAATGAAATCTGTTTTGAATTTGTTCGGAAAAGAATTTAATACGTCCTGTGTTGTATGAAAATGGAAGATTAAAGTGCAATATCCGCGAAGGAATCTTAGCATTTTGATGTGTAACGACTATTCCACGATGAACAGTCTAATCTGCGAGCTAATGCTGAAAAAATAGTGTTTCTCATAACCTCACGTAGTCTTCCAAAAGTTAGTGATAAAAAGGCCAATATGACTACTGAAAAGAAACCACAAGACGGTTATTTGCTGAATCGCTAGGATGTGTGATGCTAGTGGAAAATAAACGTGAGCTGATTTATCCTATTAAAGAAGGCTATCAAGGTCTACCTCGCGTCTTTTCAGTAAAAGCCATTTCATGACTCCTTTTGAGTACTTTGACAAAAATGTTTGTTGTTCTATGTAAAGCCTATACAATGCCTAGATAAAATGTATAAAACATTAAAATAATTCGGATAGTTTCTACTTTGTCCCTAAACGTCAGGCATTCTGTATATTATCTAAATATTCTATAAAATGCCTGTTTTTCTGTGACAGCCGTAAACACACATACCATTATCATTACAAGGTCACAGCCCCGATCCTCTTCGTTGGCACAAGCTGGCCATATGATAAAAAATGGAACTATTGAGTTAGTAGAAACATCGAAGGACTTACATGTCAGGAGTGGCCAACCTGCAGCTCGAGAGCCACATGTGGTTCTTTGAAGGATTATTTGTGGCTCTCGATAAATGTACCCGAGTTCCTTTTCATTTTTGTGTTATCATGTTTTAAAAAATTATTATCGTTTCGTACGTGTTTCAAAATGTCTTTCAAATTGCTGACAACAAATATGAAAGTCCAAGTGCAACGTTGTAACAAATTTCATTTCCGTCCAATTTAAGAATGATATCACTCATCGAAAACTGTGCGAACGAACATAAACAGTGGCGTAACAGTTCCGTTCTTCGGATTCGACTGCCCCGTGAATTATGAGACGTGAATTTATTCGTAGTATGTGACATACTTTGTTATTGTTTTAATAACATAAAATTTGTATTTTTCTAAATTTCTTTATTTATTTCCAGTTCTTTTAAAATATGACAATAGGAAGGGAAAAAAAAAAAAAGAAAATACGAGCAAGAAAATAGAAGTTTTAATAATGATTGGGAGGAGAATTTCTTTTTTATTGACAACAACGGAAAAGTATTATGTGTTATTTATAATTCTACGGTCAAAAATTATAAAGCTAGCAATTTACGTCGATATTATGAAACCAA
The DNA here is from genome assembly GCF_044657685.1 of Stegodyphus dumicola. Taxonomy (NCBI): domain Eukaryota; kingdom Metazoa; phylum Arthropoda; class Arachnida; order Araneae; family Eresidae; genus Stegodyphus; species Stegodyphus dumicola. Next base: position 139,739,483 of record NC_140776.1, read on the forward strand.
TCATCCTCGGTTTTCTAATCAGTATCCACCAAATTCCAAATTAAGATCAGATAAACTTGCTTCTTTTAAAATCAAATTTAAATACACAACAGTCAGTTTTAATGACCTTTAGCAATCAAGCTAATAATGTGGCTGAAGCCAGTTTTGTTATTGCCTGGAATATTGCTCGTGCAAAACGCCCGTATGGAAAGAGAGAGTTTATTAAAAAAAAAAAAAAACCTTGGAAGATGTACTTAAAGTTTTAGATCCAAATAATGCAGCATTGCACAAAGTTGTTTCGCAAATTCCCATCTCGCTAAACACACCAGAACGACGCATAACAGCATTTAATACATCTCTTGAATATAATTTAAAAAATGATTTGAAGAACTGTATTGCATTCAGCTTAGCCCTTGATGAACCGATAAATACCACAGGTCTTCCGCAATTGACAGTTTGCATACGTTTTGTTTCATCTGACTTTGTTGTTACAGAAGAATTATTAGATTTAATAGCAGTTCAAGAGTCAAACCTCAGTGTCGATATTAAAAATACATTAGATTCCATAATGAAAACTTTTGATTTGCCTCTTAATAAACTTGTAACCATTGCAACTGATAGATCTCCGGGAATGCTGGGTAAAAAAAATCGGTTTTATTGTGCTTTTAAGAGATGATTCCCAAATTCCACAATTCATGCGATTCACTGCAAAATTCACCGAGAACATCTCGTTATAAAATATTTAAAATATCCTGATGTTATGGAAACAGTGTTACCATTGTAAATTACATTCGCACCAATGCAAAAAATCATCGACAATTCAAAAATTTCCTTTAAGAATTAAAGGGCGAAGAACTTCCAAATGGCATTAATTTCTTTTCCATTGTTAGATGGTTATCTAGGTACAACGTATTAAATCGATTTCTAGATTTGTTTGATCCGATAACTGCATTTCTAAAAGAAAAGGAAATAACCTATTCAGAATTAGACGATGACAAGTGGTTACAAGACTTAATGTTTTTGACTGATGTCATGGAACATTTGCAAACACTGAATTTACAATGGCAGGGAAAAGATAAAATATATCTGACCTCTAACCGTATATATAATAATCAGACCTCTCACAGTATTTTCAAACTAAATTAAAACTTTTTTTAAAAGGACATTAAAAATAAAACATTTTGTCATTTTCCTCTAATTAAAAAAATTTGTTCCAATATTAAACAAGAAAACTCCACGAGTATATAAAAAAGCTAGAAGGAATATTGACGGAATTCCGAAATAGATTTCAAGACTTGAAATATTTTAAATTGTCTCTTGAATTTTTTCTGAATCCACTTGAAATTAACATAATTCAAGGTGAGTTTTTCATTTCCAATATAATTATAATATGACCCAAAAAGCATCTGGAGAATTAGAATTAATAGAGACGAAAGAAGATCAGGCTCTACAATTAAAATATAAGTCGACGCCGATTACTGAATTTTGGAAATTTGTACCAGAATCGAAATATCCCGAATTAATAAAGGCTGCTTGTCAAATTATTTCAATATTCGGAACAACGAACATTTTATTCGACTTAAACATTCGTGAAATCCAAACACCGATCATTATTAACTAACCAGCATCTCAAAGAATTACTGAGGAGTGCTGTCACCAATTATTCACAAAATTTTAAAGAAGTATCAAGAGAAGTAAAATAAATGTGTTTAATTTTTAATATTTAAATTCAATACACATATTTTATATTTTTTATGGTTTCAATAAATATAATTTATGTAAAAAATTTTAATACCTTTTAAATACATATTTAATTGCGGCTCACGAAAAATTTCAAATTTTAAAAAGTGGCTCGGACTATCAAGGAGTTTCGCCACCCCTGTTATGTATCATAGATTATATATGACCAAAGATGCATCGAGAATTAATTTTGAGAAAGCATGGTGCAACGATTCCTTGAAAATTCGGTAGATATTGCTAGATAGTGAGTGTATTTTAAGGTAGCTTGGCATAAGAAACATCACGACTTGCTTTTGGGATCGAGGTACAATTAAAATTGTAATTATTACGCGCCGTTTTTTAATAACGTACATTTGTGCGCTTTTATTGAAAATCAAATGTAGAATCATTAGTTTTTTACCTCCTTGTACGAAGTAAAAAGGAAGTATTGTAATATCCATTTTTACCACTATCGAATGCAATTTAACGATGTTTTTGCGTGATATTGGTACGTAAGGACAGAATAAAAGACTCGTTTTCTCCCAAAAAAAATATATAAAACTGCTTTAAAATTAATTCTGAAGAGAATTTTTCGTGCCGTCTGTACGAAAGTACGTACATACGTATCTCGCATAACTCAAAAAAACGAGTAGCATCAAAACGTTGAAATTTTGTATGTAGGACTGCTATAACATGTAGATGTGCACCTCGTATTTTGGTTGCAATCGGCCGCACCAAACGTATATAAATGTATTTATATATATATCCACTCTGTTACTCGGCTCGGTGATCTCAGTTTCTTTACTCTTACAAGTTTCTAAATTGTACGTTTTTGCTTTAAAAATGATTGAATTATGTTGTTCTTATCTTCCGGTTAAGGTTTTTATGCCTTTACTAAATCTGTATGCAATATTTTTAGAATTATCAACAATTTTAAAGCTGTTTAAGTGCCGCTAAGCCTTTTTTTACGGCGGCCATTGATTGTTTACATTTGAAACAGCAGACTAGTGGATTTGTTGCCAATCTAGAGAAACTTAGCTTCGCAACAATAAAGTTAACGCCTTCATTTATTATTGCCAATTACATCATGCTTAATCCTTTCTGGAATTTTTTGAAAGAAATAGAGTGAATTTTAAAGAATGCATTTATTCTATTGTGGTTTGTGCGTTGTTGGCGAAGTAGATTTAATTCAATCCAATACGTTTAAAAGGAATGCAAGAAAAAATGCGTGTAATTCAATATTCCGTACAAGGAATTAATGGGGTGTACACATCAGATTTTTTTTTTTTTTTTTTTTTTTTTTAAAGCAGGAAACGTGAAAAGTGTGCAGTGCCCTGGCCGGGACTCGAACCCTAGACTTTTGGAATACGCTTTAAGTATACTTCCAGTTACACCACTAAGGCATGTGTGAAGGATGGAGAAAATACCTCATATATTTTCTTTTTAAAGAGCCACTGGGGATTAGGGGACCTAGTCCCCAAATCCTGGTTGTGGCTAATCATAGTCCACCACCCTTTTGTTCAAGCGCCACTTATGAAGTCGATAGGTTTCTTTTTAAGCAGAAAACTTGTAAAATGGGCAGTGCTGCCTCTGGGACTCGAACCTTGGACCTCGAATGCACGTCGAGTGCGCTGTCAATTACACCATGAAGGCATGCGGAAAGGTGGGAGAAAATATTTTATACAATAATAAAACTAAGTTTCGAAAAGTTCTGAGTTAAAATGTTTAATGGCTTTTAGGCTAGGATTCTGAAAATTCAAATAACGAAAAAAAAAAAAAAAAAAAAAAAATTGCGAAAATTTGGATTTTCGTATCTTAAATCCCTATCAGATTTTGTGGTATTCGAACATCCGAACATTAGTTAAGAATAAAGATAAGGCTACACAGGCTATTCGCACATTTTTAAACGACTTTGCTTTGCTTTAAAAAGATCGCAGCTTAGGAAAAAAAATTAACTGCAGTAATATTTTTGGAAAGTGTAAATTATCGTCTGCTATTTGACAATTTTGTTTTCATGTAAAATAGCGCTTTTAAAGAAGCAATGGACGGAAGGCTATGTTTGTGCTCCCTTCGAAAAAAATATTCGTATTTAATCATTAAAAATGCTATGAAAGCCATGATTTTTCGGTATCTAAAGCAAAAGACAGATAATATTGTCATTAAGAAAGGGAAAAAAAACGTCAGAGTTTGGCTTCAAGGAGAAAAATTGTTCAAAATCCATATCCATGGCTAAAGGGGAATGTTTCTAATGATGCAAAAGTAAAAACTTTAACGGTTAACGAAAATCTTCGAAGTCAAAGGACAGTTCCATAATAATTAAAATGCTTAGTATCAACGGTAAACAAAGTGATTAAGGCTGATTTGAATTTTATAAACGCGAAAAAACGTTAATATGCATCGGCTATCTCCACGACATATCGCCGAAAGCAGAATTCTCTACGAGAAACAATTATTCGGACAAAAATGGAAAAATGTCCAAATGTCGACCTACAAGACTCCTTCGAGTTTGGAAAATGGTTCAAGAGGAATGGGATAAAATACCTATTCCGCTACTGAGGAAAGCTTATTGTCTTGGAAATAACGGTGTAGAAAGATAATGAAGAATAAGGGTTATCAAATGGAAAATTTAAAACACAAAAGTCTCAGGTAAAATATTTATGTAAGTACAGTGAAAGTAGTCTAAAAAATGAACAGTCTTAGTATAAGCTTGCCTGTATACAGAGTATGTGTTAACGGATTTTGGTTAATATCCTACGCGTAAGTAATCAAGCATCTATTAAGTTTTGTAAATTTTATTTAGAAAACAAAATCAGGTGTTTTACTTTTTAAATGGGTAATACATGCAGTGAGCTAAATGGCTCTGTCTTTGTTCATATGCTGATTATATTACTAAAAAATATTAAATTTTACTGTCCCAGATTCCGACTGACATATCTTTTACGTTCGCTTAAACCCTTAAATTAATTTGATCATTTTTAATGCTTGCTATTTTATATGTGCCTACATTGCTTCATCGTAATGATTATGCGGTTACTCATAAAATCGCAAGTATTAATTTTATTAAGATGCGAACTAAGTTAGTGTGTTCCTGGTGGGTATTTCCATACACTTGTTTATTACTCTAACATTGTTTTCCCTGTGGGTAACATAAATATTAATCAGTTTCCCTTCACAGTCAGGCTTTCTAAGATAAGTAAATAATTCTCAAGAGCTTAAGCATAATCAAACTTTATGTTGTGCTAACCATTAACGAAGATTAAATTAATATTTGATTATAAATGTAAAAATATTTCATCTTCTAATACTCAATAAAATGCTTCTAATACTCAATAATTTCCTAGGATATATATTCTAAAATATTTTAGAGGTAGATTTTTTACTTGGAAATAGTTCCCTAAGGTTATTTAATTATAAATTTATCTGTAATTATTTAAATGCTTTTCAGCTTTAGACATTTTGCCTTTTTTCGGGAGAGAGGTGTACAGTTACTCTTGGTTATCCGGTTTGTGAGTTATCATAGGCTGCGATGCCCACGCACGTGGACCTAATTATATGCGTGAAAGTGTGTAAAAACCAAACACGCCCAAGTCTGAACATACTCTAAAAACGGCTGAATTGATTTAGTTTCAAAAATTACCTCGTTAATTCGGTTTTCTCAGCTAAAGTAACAAGAATCATCACAATTTGCACAAATTTCTAGAACCGGTTTTGAAGGTTTAAACAGAACATTCTTCTGCAGTTGAAGGAAGGAAAATGTTAAAAGAGAAGCCTCTGCTCACGCGATAACAATAAACAAAAAAATTCGAATCTGTTAAAATTAATTGGTACTTTCTTGCATTTTCTAGTTAGATTCTGGAACTTTTTTGAATTTTATTCAAACCTTACTAACTAATTCTACAAATATTTGCAACTACTTTGATTCTTCCCCCTTTATATCCAACAATATTTCCAAATATTTGTCATGTTACAATATCTTTTTCAAAAAGTTTTCACATTAAATGACACCGGTGTGTAATATAGTGAAATACAGATTTCGAACATTTACAGTGTTGTCTTACCAAGTAAGTACTCACATACAAGCTCGATTCGGACAGCTAAGTTTGATCCTGGTCCCATGAGTAACCAAGTGAATCAGACCATTGTGTACTGTTAAATCGGCCCAACTTCGGATCTCGGCGAACAGTTTGGGTGCATCTGTACTGTTAAATTCTTCGTCACGTGTAATATGGGTGGCAATCACTTGTCCGTAGAAAGTCCCAACGCCTTGACATCCAATCCCCTATAAATTTGATTCCAATCAGGTTCCAGAACCCTTCCTATTATGATTAATGCATAGTCACTACAGCTGTGATGTTATTACTATAATTATGGCCTAAAAGCGTGAAAGTAATGATGCCAGTCAGTCTGGAAAGTAATAGTGTGCTTTTAGTGCTAGGAAAGCGAATGGTTATTTTCCATTATTCGAAGTAATGCATCATAGTCCGAAAAAAAACTGTATCCCATTTGGCGGTTTAGTTTAAAGTGTGTGAATCCTTACTTTTATGCAGAGAGAGAGAGAAAATTCTGTACAGTGTATTTCTCCTTACTTTATTTTGTAATGTAGCTATATAATTTAGCATAGTTTATAGTATACTTAGTTCCATGCTAGTAACACCGCATATTTGTCAATTATACTTTACCATGTGAATGTATTATCTCTTTTAGATGCCATTCTTTATTATCCGCAGATTCACTTATGTGCAGTAAACCTTGGAACGCTACGAATACGAAGAGCTGTGTTCCACACAAGCTCTGACTCTCTCTGAGACGTATAGGCTCCACTATTGACCAATTGGTTAAGGCAGCTGAATACTGGGAATTCGATCCGGGTTCGATCCCAGACCAATTAGCTTGCTGCATAGTCTCCTTTAAAAATTCCTCCACGAAGTCATCCCTCCTCTTAGTCTCCTCGAAGTCATCCACCATGTGGTTTGCAGTATTTAAGAAACCTAATTTAATCTTTTCAGATAACCTTTTCTATCTTATCAATCTTACCCCGTCTTTTGATTAATTTATTTCTATTAATTTCTTCTGCATTGAAAATTAATGATTATGTAAGCCAAAAAATGTTTTTTTTTGACTGCTTCTATAAAATATTTATATTAATCCTGAAACATTACCTCGATTATTGCAAACACTTCACTTATTTTTATTAGTTTTTCTTTAGAAGATTATTTTGATTGTAACATTAAACTATTTTATAAAAGCATCGAAAATTGCGAAGAAATCCCAACAGAGCGATTTAGCCAGGCAAAATGAAGACGATGGCAAAATGCATCGTTAGCGATCAATGCAGCTTGAAATACAACACGAATATATTACAACGTAGCTTGTGGTGGATAATCTGTCAACCATGAAACCCAAGTTTCTTTAAGAAGTTAAATCATAGATGATAGCTGAATGCATTTTCGTACCGAATGGATTTTCTTGACTAATCCTCGATCGATAGTCTCTTAACTAAAATGAGGATATTCAAAAAATGCAGTATAGTTCATTATAAATTTTTAAATCTTGATACATCTCTTTCTCTTGTAGACTGTGCTCATAAGGTCTTATTTTCGTAATCATAAGTCGTACTCATAGATATACATACATTTCTAGTTTCGAAAATGTCTTAAATTAAGGAAAGCATTTTACGTTGTGGCATTTTTAAATTGAAAAAAAAATTGAAGTATAAATTTTATAAGCTTTTCCGTTTCGTATATTTAGTTAAAATTTATATTCAGTGTAAAAATAAACACACAGTGTTTGACTCCAGTACGACAAAATGTGATTGAGATATTTAAATTTAAAATTTTAGATTACCTTTAGAAATCGTACACACACTGAAGATCGAAGTGTTTGAATTTGTACATAACTAAAATATTATATTAGAGAATTCTACTGATGTTAATAGAGAATGTAATGAACAGTGGGCGTTGCTATGCAGATTGTAATAAAAAATGTTGATCGCAAGTGCAGTAAAACGGTAGAATTCTTTTCCTTATTTTTATGTTACTAAATACAATATTGATTTATAGATTTATAAACATATAAACAATACTCACTATTTAATATAATAAATTAAGGTAATTTTTCCCAAAACGATTTTATTCATGGAATCTTAGAGAGTTCATGTTCAAGGAGCAGGTTGGTACGTTGTCAACTCTTTATAATATTTGCGTAAAATAAAAATTAAGCACAATTCTGATTTAATGAATCTTTATATGTATGTTTATTAGATTATGTTTTAAAGTAATAAAACTGCATGAGAATATTATTAACATATTTGTAACGTTTGCAACCTTATAAATTACATATGTGAAAATTCGTATGCTATATTATACGTAATATAATTATAAAGTCCACTATAGAACATGCTAAGCAATTGAAAAAAAAATCCCTGAGTGACATTAAGGTGGGAAAAATGGACATGAATTTGTTTTAGATTATTTTGTTAGCCGAATATCAAAATTGGTTTAATTCAATATTCCATAAAATTTTATTTTGTCAGTGTCAAATCAACACTGTAAACCCAAATAAACTGTCAAAGTAAATAGTGTAATTGAAGGTAAATACAAAGTGAAATTCATTAATTTTTAATTGTCATTGTTCCTTGCCATAGCTTTGTCATTTAGTCTTGTGATTGTAATTATCCTATCGTATGTTCTGCTAAGATAAAGAATCATAATCAAAATAAACTGCCAATTCAAACTCTTAATTCAGATGAGTGGTCAGTTCATAGTTAAAGTCTTTTTGTCTAGTTTCAGTTAAGTTATAGTTAAAGTCAAGTTGTCATGCAGATTCAAAGTAAAATATCGAATTCAAAGTAAATTCGGTGTAAAAGTTATTTCAAGTTGATTGATATTCTTCCTTGTCCTAGTTCATTGTCTTTGTTATTGATTTTTATCATTGCCATTATTCCATTATGCGTTCTGCCAAGGCATATAATATGAATCAATGTAAATTTTTAGTTCAGTCTGTTAATTCAAATAAACTATTGATTCGTATTCAAAATCAATATCATTTTATCAAAGTTAAAATTCTCATTTAAATTCGAAGTCAAAATTGTCTATTCAAAATAAGTAATCAAAATCAAAATTGATTTAAATTGAATTCATTCGTTGTTAATTAACATTATTTCCTCTTATTGTTCGTTGTCATGTTTTTTTTGCCAGAGTTCATTGCCTTTGCCATTGTTCCTTGTCATTCGGATTTTTCCGATGTACACGCAACGGAATAAGCTGAATAGCGCGAATTTAGGAGCTAGAATTCCCTTTGAATTGCTTCACAGTGTTCCAGTATGTCGGGCATTCTCCAGCGCTGGCTTTCCTTACATAGTCACTGTTCATTTTCTGCCCGTTCTTCACTACATTCCTATTATAACATTTCAAATGTTACAAGTGTAGTGTTCATTGTAGTATTACAAGTTACGATTCTTTCGAAAGTTAACATAAAATTCAATCATATATTTGTGGTATAGTCATTCAGTTTTCTTCTTCATCCGCTGTGGCCATGTACGGAAAGCCATAACTATAATTCAGGTATCCAAAAATGTTCCTGCCATAGTTTTCAGTGATAAATAACGACATAGTAATTTCGCGCAAATGCATTGTATTCAGCAAAATACTCTCTTTCGTCTTTACTTACATGTTCTTAACAGGTTAGTAAGCTTCTATAAGCTTAGTAATCCCGGATCTGTAAAAGTTCTCGTCTCTACAGCAAAAAACTTGTCCATTAGCCTGCGTGACATCATCTTGTATTCGGAACTGTTGCTCATGCAAATAGTTGTTCATGCAAATCAGGTGATAGTCAAATGAAACAATATTTGGAGAGTGATTTGGATGAGGCAAAACTTCGCGTTTAAGTGTATTGATCGTTTTCTTGGTCGCTTTTATGAGATCTGGCCTTCTCCTAAAGAATGAGACTCCTTTACTATTGATTTGATCAGTGCTGGCTATTTTCAACGCAGTTCGTCTAAACCCTTTTAGGTTATGAGAAGTACACCTGGGCTGTGATGGTTTTGCCATTCTCAAATTTAACTGCGCAATACCAGCGATTGTTCACTAAATACAGAGCAGTACCTTCTGTTGATGAATGTTTTATTTGGGAGCGACAGAAAAAGGGGTCGAACAACGATGTGTTCTTTTGTGGTTACTATGAAAGATCCTTTTCTCGTAATATTTCAATATCTTGTCCAAGAATGGACCTTTCATGTGGTGTGGCAGCAGTGAAGAGGAAATGGTGAGCCGCTGGAGTTTGGTCTCCTCAGTTGATATTTTCCCCAGGTTTGGCAGATGCAATCGAATGGTTTCCTCCTGCACTACTAACTCTTGTATAAGTTACTTAGACGTTTGATGTGAGTTACGCTTAAAGTTCTCCTTTAGCAGGCTTGTCCTGGAGGCTGTCATCTTCCAATGCAAATTCACTGAACTATTTCCGCTCTGTGCGTCTCCTCGCTGATGGCTCTCCATACGCAGAGCATATCTTCCAACAGATTCTGGAGCTATGGTGTGAAATTTGAGCTCTTAAAGTAAGCACGTCCGTAAATAATCCTTCGACTCTGGCATGCTCATTTCAACATTGTAATTCATACAGAATTGGTTTCGACACGATAGGACACGCCTCACAACTCTGTATTGACTTACGATTGACGGAAATGTCAGCATCTGATGTCTGATACTTTCCGTTTGAATTTCAGTTTTCGCTCGAATGGCACGAACGTTTTTGGTTACCTGATAATGCAGGTTTTTATTCAGTCCTTGTATGTCTATGCATAACATCTGCTAATTTAAAGAATAAAAGCAATTCCAGTTTATTAAAAATTACTGCGAAGCGCTATATTCAGATTTATTTCTGAATAAATATAAATTACGTTAATCTTTATGCAGTGAATTCAAATTTATTTAGGTAAAATTTACATATTCATTATTACGTTCCATTAATTACATCTTACTTTAATTTCTGTAGCTTATAACTAAAAGGATTACTTTATGTAAATAAATTTAAGATAACGTATTCATTTTAGTCCTTTCAAACGTCTTTCTCAGCAGCACAGATTTGCTTTCCCTTTTTTAACGTCATATTTAGTTAAAAAATTTAACAGGAAATGAGGAAAACTGCAACTCATGATAGGAGATCAATATTAGGATGATACTTCTGAAGTGTTTTTTGTTTGGCTTTCTTTAAAAACGTATTAAATTAAGATTAACAAAAAAAATAATGGTTTAACACATTTTTCTATTAAGTATAATTTAGTTTTGTAAAGTACAGTTATTATGCTATTTGGTCCTGATTTAATCGAAATATTAATTTCAAATAATCTAATTAATTACACATAGTGTTGTGTATATACTAATATTAAGATTTGTAGAAATAAAATTGAATCGAGAAGAAAAACGTATTCAAATTTATTTTGGTAAAGTTGTATGTTATTTCTAATATAAATTTAAATGCAAAATATAACTTTTATAATTATTTTCTGAGAATTAAGAGTTTTAAAGTTATAAATTGCTTCGATATTACCTAGGAATACTTAAGAACACTGAGAAAGAATTTTGTTTTGTTGTTGTTATTATTTGCAAGCTGGTATGCTACCATGTAGATCACTCGAGTTTAAATTTTGAGTTTCAGTATTTTTCTTCCTGGATCGAATTATTTATGGAGTACTCTTATCAACACAAAGAACAAATATACTTCACTGTCTTCTTTCATAAGAGGGGTGAATACCTATTCAACACATTTTGCTTAATAGTCTCTTTTCAAATTGTTATTAAGTTGCGCCAGACTATCAGTTCTTTTACTTCTTTCATAAGAGGGGTGAAAACCTATTTAACAAATTTTGCTTAATAGTCTCTTTTCAAACTGTTATTAAGTTGCACCAGACTATCAGTTCTTTTACTGCATACTGTAATGTAAATCTTTTAGGTAATGATCTTTGTTAGATTTTTCGCAGATCGCTGTATTGCATCAAATACCTAACCACCAGGGCCATAAACTTCCTTATCATTATCTCTTAAGGCTTTGAAATATAATATGGAAAACGTAAAATATTCAAAACATCGTTAAAGTAAATACGTTAGTCTCGTATCTGATTTTCCACGAGGGCTCTTATATTCTAAAAACTGTAATCATAAATTTGCTTAGTACACAAATGTCTGTATTTTTAGAGGATTTATTTTTATGCTTTGTTATACCTTCATTTTTTTATCATTTATATAATGCTCTTTAAATGGAAATCTAAACACTATTTCATTAAATGATTGATCAACCATTTAATGAAAAAAAGTGTAATGATGTTTATGTAAAATTAAATCTAAACATGATTTCGGTTGCGTAATCAACCGATTGATGAAAAAAGTATAATACTGTTTATATTAAAATTAAATCTAAATATGAATTCTGTTCTATAGTCAACCGATTAATGAAAAAGTGTAATGCTGTTTATATAAAATAGGTTCATTAATTTCGCCCAAGTTTGTGTAAAGTGAAATATGCTTTCCGAGAAGCCTAATAAAGAAACTGCATGATTTTGACAGAAAACGGTTACTAAAATTTTCCCCAATGATCTGAAATTTAAGCATTATATGAATTGGCCGAATTCATAGGTCATTTAATCGTCTCATCACCGAGGACGTTCCCCAAGGTGCACAGCTGGGAGCGATCGATATTATTATTAGAAATTTGGACAGGCAACAAGTGTGTAGGCTGCCCAACCGAGATAGTGGTTAGCGACTCTTGACTGCCGTACCGAAAAACCCATGTTGGAATCCCGGAGAAGGCATGGATGTTTGTAAATGTATAGTGTTTGTGCGGCACGGGGACACTCTAAATATGCGGCGAGGTAAAAGTCCCCTCGAGAACTTGGTGGTAAGAAAGGAGGAGTGGGAGACTCTCGGACACGTCTACCCAGGGTGCTTTCTCTCAAAATAGTTAACGGAGTTAAAGTCGTGCTGTCACCTATATGGTGCTCCTGCCAACGACAGGCGCATTTGACTCCTTGCCACGATGAATGTCATGAGCCTGTGCTGACCATTCTCAAATAAGTGAGACTGGTAACAACAAGAAGTTCGAAGGCTTCTATTACCGTTGCTGTAGACAAATTGTTATAACCCTAGTACGCTAACGATCTATAGTAACTAAATTCGCAGGGGTCTGCAAGCGTCATGCGTCGAAAATTCATTGATTATTAAAAAATGAAATAGGGGTTTCAGTGCTTTATACATATTTCCTAAAACACGTTTCAGGCGTTTAGCATTGGTTTATACATTGACATATGGAATATTAACAATATATATGGTATACGACATATATTAAATACACTATACGGCATATTTTGTTAGTACTCCGCTATTTAACCGTATTTTTATAGTACTGTTAAGACAGTATTTTATAGTATTATTTGGAAATACAGGTTATTGGTGATACATTAGCAGACAATATTGGTTCCTTTTGAATACTGATTTAACAAATATACATATATATTTATTCTTTTATCCCTGAGGGTACAGCTTTTGTAGTGAGCTGTTAAGGATGACACAATTCGACACCTTGGCATGGGAGCACTTCCAGGATGACTTTAATGTGGTGGTAAGTATTTTACTGGTTAACGATAAATTTCTTGAATACCAGAGTCTGTAAGATGCGTAATATGGTTGTTCTCTGTTAGAGAGCGCTGGAGCATATAGTGGTGTAGATTGTCCTTTTCCCACATACACACTATTCTGTGGGTAACATGTTTCTATCGTGTCCGGAGACGTACCGAAGAAGTAGCGGGAAATGATCATTAGATTTTCTTCAGTTTCTGAAGGTTCGACATCCTTGGTTCGCTTCTTTCTCTTGGTGCTGCCACTTATCACATGAAAGATTTTCAAACTTTAGTTTTAGGGCTAATCTAGGCAATGGGATTCCAATTTTATTGTCAAATTGCTTTATGGCGGCTTGTCTGACGAGGGCGTCGGCTTGTTTATTACCTTCGCATTGGCTGGTCCAAGTAATGACGAATTTCTTGTTGTTAAGACGTTTGGAATGGCGTTTGGTTTTGTTTCACTAATGGCGAACTGGGGTGTTAAGTTGAGAATTGACTGTTCGTGATGATGTGAATGATGGTTGTTGGGATGTTTAGGAGAGATGTCATGCTGGAACAGATTCTGTCACTTCCGCCTGTATAAGCTGTTATTTTGTGGAGAGGGCTTTGCCGTGTTGAATTATGGCCTGAGGCTGATGTAATGATAACACTGTATCCGATTGCTTTCTCAGTATTCGAACAATCGGTGTATGCTGTGTATTCCGTTTCTGTTTGCGGTTGGTTCATGATGCTTTAGAGGTTGTTAAGTATTCTTACCAGATGTTTGTAATGATTCTTTGTTTTGAGGTTTTCTTCATAATATTGTGTGTTGAAGGTAGCGCCATTAAAAGTTGTCCGGGAGATAAAAAACGACAAAAATGCATCATTTCCGGAATTTAAATCCGGGTTAAATGATATGTGGCTAACGCCACTAACCAGAATACTGGTTCGGAATATATTACAAGAAATTTAGCCTGAATACAGAACAGAGCACGTGTTGAAATAAAAGCTGCAATTTAGCCGTTTCAGATTTATGAACTGGTATTTAATAAGCGCTCTGTTTACTTAATTAGCGCAGTGTTTCGAAGTCCTCCTTAGTTCTCAAAATATTTACAAATGGATTGGATCGTATTATATAATAATAGTAAATCACACTGCGGATAAATAAGGAAAAGGACGTCCTCGATGAAAAATTTTTAAAGGAAACCGTCTTATATTCACATCACAGATGGGGAAAAATCACGAAACCACCATCCAAATGACACTTCTGCAGGGATTCGAACCCGGGTCAAACTACCTGTCTTCAGCAGTCTTGTCTACTCAGCCACTGGCACCTTTTGCTAGTGTCAATGTTCTAATAATGCTTAGAGCATCTACTTACCATTATTTTTTAACACAAACAATCGTGATATCTATAAGGTCTCTTTTTCTGTGTTCTAGCCATGGAACACTGTTTACTCGTCTTAGGTGTGATTTTATGAGGCTGAACATGCAGGTTATAAAGGATATTTCAGATTTGTCTGATGTTTAATATAAACATGACCTAATTTTGTGCTCAAGGCATTACACATCTATCAACTAAAACAGTCTTTCATCTTTAACTCAGTCTTTCTTCTTAGAGTCCACGGGGGAAAAAATCAACTGTGCATTGAAACCGAAGGCATAAATGATTCTTTGGAAATGAAGCAACCAATGGAGTGGTGAGATCTACTCCGGAAAGTTCTGTCTACGAACTTTGAATGAATATGAATTTGCCACTGTTCGAAATGACTGTAAAATGCTGATTATAAAAATTTGGCAAACCTTTTGCTAAAAAGGACAAAGAATTCGAGTATTTTTTGGATATATTTTTAGGATTTATGAGAAACTAGTTTGCATCAATCTTTTGGTTGTTCAACTAGTAATAAACCGTGAGAAATTTGCAGAATATTTTAGGGTGTTATTTAAAAGGGCTATTATGTTTGTACGCGGATTAGAAGACTTACGAGGCGGCAATATAACATCCAAAAGTGTCTATTCCTGAATCAAACGGAACTTTCATTCGATTTATTTCTTCTCTTGAACCTGATCTCTTCCAAGATGTTTGTCTCAGATTCATGTAGGAAACTAAGATCATCCATATCGAAGTAATGAAATGTATTATCCAAAATGAGAGTTGCATAACTTTTAATAGCTAGAAATAACATCATTTGTAAATATGTATATATTGCTTGCATTTCATATTTGTACATCTTCCATATTTCCGAACAACCATTCTGATAACGTTGATAATAAGAGGCAAGTTGGGTCCTATTCTGCAAGAAAATGAGAAAATGTTGATACTCGAATTACAACTTCAAGTTACAGTTACGAGTTACATCTTAGCTGCTGCGTGCAGCGAAATGTACATTCGAAGTAATCAGTTCTTTAATAGAAGTGTCAGATTTGAAACAAAATATCCATGTAACACTTCTTTGTATTAAACGAGGCAGAGTACCAAAAATTGAGTGATTGATTGGAAAGTCTTCTACAAAGGCTTTGTTCCCCTTAGGGAAATATCCCTTGCGTGCTTTGCCGCAATTCTGTAACCAAATAACTAATCTTTCTTCTTGTATGGATGTCTGCGTACCGGACTAAATGTATAATATGCTTTATGGCCTCATTTATTCCTCTACGTGTTCTGTGCTAGGTTGGATTAATTGAGATTTGCTTCGAACTGGTATCAGACCTAAAAATCTTTTCTCGGCAAATTTTTATTCAGTTAAATACGTGTGAGTTATATTATATAAAGTAGTGGTTATTTAAATGTGTGACTTCAAATCCATTATATGTGACGCATTTTTAAGTAAATTTGAAATTTGTTAAGAAATCTTTTCCGAATGATATTAGTTTTTCATTCTAGTTTTAAGTAATCGTAAGGGCTATCCCCAGTAAAATAATTTTTTATGAAGCTTTACTGTTGCTAGTGGATGCATAAGAAAGGTAATAGAAATGCATATTTGCATCTTTTCGCTTACAATTAAGTGTGATATCAATATATACTGGCATCTTTTCGCTTACAATAAACGGAAAGGGATTACCAGTTTGGTGGGCTGCATAAAAATTAGGTTTTATAAGTTAAACTTTTTGGGGATCTTCTCAGAGCTAGATACGCTAATGAGTATAATGCTATTATGTTGCTTCGGATTCGAAAGCTATATAGAACATCATCTTTCAATAAAATTGTGTCTAGCTGTGTAGGATAATTTTAAGTAAAACTGTTTTCACATTTTCTACTGTAATCTTTATTTAAATAAAAATTAAAAGTACTGAAAATTCTGTAAATTTTAGTTCTGTTTTTCTCTTCTGTTAATTATTTCATAAACAATAATTATAATGAAAGATCAAGTTATAAATATTTCGGTTGAAGAATAAATCATTTGTAATATCATCCATTTGTTGTTGTTTTACGTTTACCTTTTGTGGCCCTGTAATTACATTTGGCAGTTGCTTTGACCCTTTACAAATATCATATCAACCCCAACTTTAAGAGCTGATTTCCTTTTTAAAATTCCCAAATGTATTTAGAAAGATTTTTTATTTATCCTTTGACTTGTATGCTGAGAGAAAAATCTATAACTTTTTATTAAAACTGAAGTGTGATTGCATCATAATTGTGTTTATCGGAATAACACACAATTTGCCGAGATCATCTAGAAAAACAGTTTCATTTATTTAATATTGTTCTAGAATAATACGCGTATACATTTATTCTGAAATAATCCAGAATAATACACTTACATTCGAAATTAATTTAAAGTAATACTCTTTATAATACACTTATATTAATTCAGACTGAAAATATTTATTCGGAAAAATACAGGTATATTTATTTGGACTTTTCGTGTTTTATTTCAAGATACTTTGTTTAGATAATTTTATTATCTTTCGCCCAGAACAGCTTTAACAAATCAAACAGATACATGTTCTTGTGAGGTACATATTCGTGGCTGTATATCTTTGAATAATCAATCTTTGATGCCTTGGAAAAACAATGATAATTTATTACAAATAATAACGACGCGCAGCAAAACAAAGAGCTCAGGCAAAATGCGAATATTAAGCAATTCTTCCTTGGCGCCCGGGAAATACTGTAAATTTCAAACCGCTCACAGAGTAAACTCTAAAACTCAGTTCAAGTAACTGTCTTTGAACCCACAGCTGATTAAAAATTGACTCGTCCGAGCTCTCAAAGCCGTATATGGTTATTTATATGTTGGCTTCTAGAAGCTTCTGAAAACTTCGTTCGTATGGCTTTGATAAAACTTTTTCCCACATCTTCAGAAAGTCGCCAGATTGGCAACAAATAAGAAAAAGTGGCTAACAAAGAAGAAAGAATAAAATATGTGACTAACAAATTCAGTTACAAACAAAATAAAGTTTAGAGCAATTAATCTTAAAGGCAACAGATATACAAATAACTAAATAAACAATAACAATGTTACTAGAGTACAATCAAATGAATTTATCTTCAGAAATTTACAGGAATATTAAGGCTTTATATCCGGATATTTTTTCTTTGTAAAACCATCTCCAGAAATTCAAGTAATTTTATATGCGAGTACACTGTACATGTGGGCTAATACGTAACAGCCAAATTACTTCTATAACCAAGACTACCATAAACAAAAGACTCACTTGGCCTTTTTAAATAGTTTTAATTAACAGAACACATTTAAGATAAAACATTACAATTAAAGGCGTTATAATTACACATTTAAATTACAAACTAAATCTCAGGGAACAACATCTCGGGGAAACAGCATGCTTAGTTCATGACTCCCATACATCGACTGAAGGCTATTATCTTTTTTTGGCCGGTGTTTCTTCCGGCGGCCGCTAGGTGGCACTCGTTGAGCCGTGGGGTTACACTTCTCTAGTTTCTTTGAAGAAAATAAGCCAGTGCTTATACAAATTTGAATTTATGTGAATGATATTCGAGAATGTCACAATACTTTATATCAGTGGCTTCCAAAATGTGGGTCGTGATGCGGGTCGGGAGACAGTCTTTGGGACGCAAAGAAGTACTTTTTTTCATTATGTACGATATTTAATATAAGATATATAAGATATTTAATAAGATATTTTTTATTAAGTACCTTGAATCATTCACTAATTTATAAATATTGTAGCGTTATATTTCTTTCTCTGTTTTGACATCAGTTACGTCATTTTCTTCCTTCACATTCATACGGGGTTCGTAGATTTGGAGTGAATAACGACGACACTTGATGAAGTATCGAAACACACTTTATTTACCAATATTAATCAGGGCAGCTCCAAAACACTTTAACAGTCGTCGACGATCTACTATACAGTCGCTGGTACAATCAGCGACACAGCCTTCTGGCTATCAGGCTATCACGGTGAAGATAGCTTCACTGCAAAGCTCCCGACTCTGCTCAGTCGTTCTCGGAACTACACGTACTCTCGAGACTCTCCACGCTACAACTCGCGATGCACTCGACGACACCCAGAGCACAGCTCCCGACTCTTCGGTTCATTCGTTCGTGGAGCTTAACACACTCTCTCGACGATGCACTAACTGCGATACACTAAGAGACTCTTCGATGCACTCGACGACCCACTCGGCATTCGCTGCCCGCTGTCAACTCGATCGACTCCGTACGAGCTGACTAACTCGAAAGTAACTCGCATTCTAGACGAGGCACACTCACTCGATGAGAGACGCACACTAACTGACTGCGGACCAGCAGGGCTTATATAGCTTTCGGCTTGTGTTCGAGAACATTATGGGCTAAACCGGTAAGAATTCATTCCAGAAGGTTCTCCATTCGTGCGTGGCATATCGCCGATTTGGTCGCCAAATGGGCGATTTCTCGCCAAATGTGGCAACGCAACCTTTCCTTGCCATTTTTTGGCAACTCTAAAACTGCTTTGCGGGGAAGACATCTTACCGCGCCTGTACATTTCGAAACAATATCAATCAATTGTTAACAGTTAGATGTACTTATCGATTACTATATTATTTGCTTTAAAGAATTGTCATTTTTCCCGTTTCTTCGAAAGCCGTTTTACACGTAGTGTCGTAATAAATTGCAACTATACGCATGTTGGTCTCCATGCAAAGTTTAGAAAACACTGCTAATTTTTCTAATGTAGCATTGCGAAAAAATTATTTAGATCTTTAATACTGAGGTTAATTACAGCAAATCTGAAGTTGTATGTCTGCATGCTATTAATCCACTATTTAAAACATATCTTAATTTTATGCATGTAATGCTGATAATTTACTATGAATAATGGATAATCCTAAAAACTAGATTTATATATTTATTAATTGCACTCATGCAATACAAATGAGTGATGCCACTAAATTTCTTTATTCTTTCTTTTCATAAATAGAAAAAAAATCCATTAGTTGGCTAGGGGGCGGTATAAGCCTAGTGTGTATACACGCAGGTGTGGGTGTGTTATGCATCCACGCACTCACATACGACATACGTAATATTTGTGCCTATCAGTACTATGTCACAGAAAGTCGTTGTTATGTTGATGGACTCTTTGGCATTCACCAAGCGTCGGCTGGGAATTGTGGGATATATCTGCAGACCAGCGTATGCCAGAATATATTCTAACAGGGCGAAAATAGTGAATGGAATACCAGATTACTTTTTTTAGCCTCCTCTTGATGTCTCGTTCCTGGCTGAATCACGCGATAGTTCGAATACGGCTACTCGTCGATTCTTTGGGGAATGGGAAGAATATCCTTTCGTGGATCAGCGAAGCATATTTGGTATTATTTGCCTAAATGTGGAAAACATTTTTTTTTCGTATTGGTTGTTGCAGAGGAAAATTCTTAGTCCAGAATGTAAATTTGAAAGTAATGATTTGCCCTGGATTGTTTAAGGTAAGATTAGGAGATCTGTTATCGATTTCTGCTGTTCTCTTTTCGCGAACTTAGATATTGTTGAGAAACATTTACAGAAAATTGGCAGTTGTATCAACGATGTACTGCTGGTACCGATTTTAGTAATAAAATCGTAATTTCGAATTTAATAGTAAATAGTTTTATAAGCTTCTATTCAGCGCGCTTCTGACGTTTGTTGATGTGTCAAAACTTTAAAATCGATTTTTAAACTATTTCCTGATAAGCTATCGAGCTCAAATTTTGAACACACACTCTTTGTAAATGACAATATAGTGTGGTAAAAGAATATTTTTCAAAACCGTTTTAGATTTATCTTTATCTAAGGTTGTATCTACATTTAACGAACAATCTAAAAATCTCAGTATGCAACAGAAACAAAATATTTCAAATGAAATTCAGTGAATGTTAAAAGTAATTTCTGATTTTTGGTGAAATTTCGGAAGTGCTTGATTTTTTTGGACGTCAAAAATATAAAAAGTTATTAATTCTAAAATTTTTTAACGTTAAAAAAAATGTCTGATCTGGACAGCACATGATTTCCCTATGCGGACTGTTAAATTATACACATTTTTCGTTTCGCTTCCTCAAATTTCATTATAGATATATTTCTCATTCAATCAATTCACTTCTCACTTTGTGAAAAGGCAAAAATACAGGGTGATTCAAAATTAATATAACGATTACAAAGAGCTATAACTACAGTGTGTCTCAAAAGCTCGTTGGCACACTTAACATGCTTGTCTGCCATACCAACAAGATGTACATAAAAACTTGTGACCGAAAATGCAGATGGTGACCGCTAGAGGGCAAAGTTCGCAGGCGGAGAGGGGGAGAAAGAAAATAAGTCCAAAGAGGTGTTAATAGCTTTAATAAAATTAACTTTTGTTAAAGAACACGGTTAAATCACAGAAAGTGTTCAAAATTCCATCCTTTCGCCACAGTGCATACTTTATATGTCGACGATTGGATTTATGGACTCCCCGCTTCCACAATCCTGGCGACGAGATTCCACGGTCGTCTCGTATACCATAGACTTCATGTATTCCTGCGGGTAGAAATTCAAGGAAGTCAGGTCGATGGATTGTGGTGGTCATGCGACTGGTTCGCAGCATTATACAAGTAATGCGTATTGGCTGATTCTGAGTTAGTAAACCGATTCATCCTTCGCCTACAGCGTACTCGCCTGGAATGATCCCGCTTTCCATTCTTCCATAACTCTGCGAACATTATCCTCTAGCTGTGGCCGTTCGTATTTTCGGACACTTTCTATGTAAATCTTGTTTGTTATGGTATGACAATTCAGTATCTTAAGATTGGCAACGACCTTTTGAGAAACCCTGTATTTAATTGAGTGGAATTTATGGATAAGAATTACGCAGAATATAAAAGGAAGTTCAAAATTTTGTTTACATACTTTAAAAGTGTTCTGTGTGTCTTCCCTTGGCAACAAGGACAAAATCTAAGCCGGAGTTCGTTTCACGCTATACGTTGTGAAGAATATCTGGAGTCACCAACGCAAGCGCATTAGAAATGCGCATTTTGAGTTTTAGAATTGTTTTCGTCAAAGGAAGCATATATACAAGGTTCTTTCTCTGGGGATATGTTTGAGTTTCTATGAGGTTAATAACTTAGAAATGAAATGGGTTTTTATGAGGTTAATAACTTAGAAATGAAATTGTATATATTCTGTTTGAAAAATGCAGATTATTTAGACTGCAAATCTTACATACTGTTCGCTTATTTGTATTTTCTTGAAATTTGTATAATTAATATTGATACTGGTTAACGTATCGTTCATTCCCGTGAAACGTTCAATGAAAGGGAGTTTTATTTTTCAGTAATAAATCTGCAAAAACATAGAAATGTTTTTTTTTCACTAGATGTTATAATTAACTCAAGTTTGACTAATATTCTTGAAATAAACAAAAACTCTGTGTTCTTCCATTTAATGTATGGCTTCCTTTCAAAATTCCTCACTCAGCCTTTTTTTGTTTACCCCTCCTTAGCCGCATCATATTTTGTTTTCACTTCATTACTTTAATAGTTAAATAGTTAATACTACTTTTACGCGCCCGGAAAGTGTAATGACTCAGGAGGGAAGATGAAATAAAAAAATATTTTTACATTAAAGAATAAAAGTAAATAACGCAAAGATACGCGTCTCAAACTTGACGTTCGATAAAGTTGAGGGGAAAAGTTGCTGAACGGCAGGCGAAGAAAAATTGTTTGTTTCTGGACGCCGTAAGAGTTAGATTGAAAAGTTTTTTTGAGTCGCGTACTTATCACCTGAAGCGTGAGAAAACAAAAATTTTCATTACGTGAAATGTAAGACATTTGCAGCTGTAAGTTTAAAAATTGTCTTTTCTTTTCTTGTTTATTCTCCCTTTTTGTCTCAAATTCTTTCTCTGAAAAGTAAAACTGATTTTTATCAGCACCTGAAAAAGATGCTATTCTTTTCACCTTGTGAAGGAATTCGTGTCCTATGAAAAGAGCAAAATACGTTGCTAGTCCGTGTGCCAAATATTATTTCGCTTTTTTACCATGTTATAACAGTATCAGATTACAGAAGTATTATTACCACGTTGTAATGTTACGCAATTTGAGGGGGAAAATCAATTTCGAATTATTCTAATTTATCCATTTACCGACTCCTCAAGGCAAGTTCGAAATTAAGTCAAATGTCCCAAACTTTGAAATTAAATATCTCGGTCAATTTTCTCGCGTACAAGACACAAACCTATTGTATTTGATTTTATTTTCATAATGAGTACTAACATTTTTCTAATTATAGGGACCTGAGGAGTGTATTAAAATGTAGATTTCTTAATTTTTACAAAATTGGTTTCTTAAAAACAAATTTAAAATGGCAAAGCAAGAGGAATATTTGCGTCATTTAAAACATGTTTTGTAATTGAAAATTATGTCAAAGACAAATAGTATAGAGGCCGGGTAAGGACTTCTGTGAACACGGTAGATAGGTTTAAAAAAGTGAGCCATATTGTAACTTAGCTGAAGTACCCGGCGTTGGCCGGGTGTTACGAAGAATGAGAAGACCTCATTTAGGAGGCTGAAATTAGTTTTTCATAATCTTAGACAGGCAATGATTTTCTCATAAATTGTTTCAAGGCGAATTTCAAAAACAATTACCAAGCTTGAATTATAAGATCTATCTCTTTTTTCCACATAAACTAAAACTATATCTTACAAATGAGTCTGGCGGATTATCGCACAGGAGTGATGTAAATACCAGCACAGAAGAAGGGTGAAAAATAATCTTTTATTATATCCATCTGATAACGGAAAATGCACGTACTTCGTGGTTTACAGTAACACCAACAAGTTGCGGTGGAACGATTTATGTTGTAACATAAATCGATTCGAGTCTAAATAGAATAGTGCTGGATCAGCACGTCAAGTTACGGCTAAACTGAGGTTGACTCAACAAACCTAACCGGCGTGACTATTATTCGAAATGGCCAAGGGGCGTAACAGCAAGATCAGCAACGAAAACGTACGCTGGCTAGCTGAATCATGCTCTAAATTAACTTCAATACTCACCCGTTTAAATACTCACTTCACTTAACTTTAAAATTACATCCTGGTAAGGAAATGAGAGGGAAAATTGAGGAGTTCAGGCAAGATAACAAAAATTTTAATGATACGTTATTTGAACTAAAGGAAAGCCTACACCCTTTGAAATTTCCTTAACTGGTTTTGTTGGTAGACAAGAAATAAAGGGATAGAAATGTAAGTGTGTTCAACTGAAGATTAGTTTAAATAATCATATTTAATACACATTAAATATATAGATTTAATATACATTTTCAAATAAGCCAGAAGGCATGCTTAATATTAAATGTTTAATGCATTATTTTTGAAAGTGGTAAATTCTGCCTTAAGCAATGTATGTTAATCATTTGTCTCCATTAAGTTGTCAATTGTTATACCTTTTCCCTGCCGGAATAAAAGAAGCTGTGGTTATACATCTGTTGTAGAACAATTATTGGCATTCCTTAACATTAAGCATCATAATGAATGCTATTTCTTTTCTTTTTTTTCCTATTATAACTGTCAGTTGTGAAATGAAATCTATTTGTCGACTGCGTCATAATTAACCGCATGAAACAATGCCAATAAATGATTAATAAATAAATGTGAATAAATGCCAATTATGATTAGTAGTAGTATTTTATGTTGTAATAGTTTTCATTTAATTCATCTGTAGCACGCAATTGAAACATTTTTGACGCATGGCGTTAAAGATGTATTTGTCTGCAAATACAGTATAACGTTAATCACGAGTAATGTTTTTAGCTGTTACAATAGCTATTTAATATTCCAGGTATGTGTAGTGGTTTCGGTTTTTTTTATTTATTATTTCTTGTTGTTTTAGTTATTCTCAGTCTGTGGAATACCAAATGAGGTTACGTGTGTTTTAGCTTTTCTAAACTTTCACTAATTTTAAAAAGAAAGGTAATATAAATATTTATTACAAAAATAAGTGAATTATTAAATTGACAATTAAAGCGTCATGCAAAGTTTAGTAAAAAATCAGTAATAGTAATAGTACTTAACACGTTACGAAAAATATAGGTGAATTATTTTCTGTGATGTGGTGAAATATTGCAGCTCATTAATAAGAACTTAATTTAAAATGTTAACCAATTAACCGGAATTCTATTGATGTGCGTATGTTTTTATTGGAAAAATTTCTAGCTAAGTTTTAATAAGATATCCCCCAGCTAGAAGTATTTTAAATCAAATATCCGTTTTTTCGTGTAATCTTTATTTTCTACCTTCATCACGGCAAAATCTAAGCGATTTTAATGCTTTTATTGTGTATTTTACGAGCCCTTTTATTTTTATTATTTAACCTTTCCCTCCCAAAAAAATCTATCATTTATACATAGTTATTTCACCTGTGTTGCACTCATGTATGGATGTTTTTTATGCTGCTGGTTATCTGTTTTTGTTTGTTAATTTGATGATCTTGCATTAACTGGTATTTTTTTATCTGCTTGTCAACTGATCATGCACTGACTGCTACTTACGTGTTTGCTCGCACGGAATCTCCTGCCTTACTTGGCTAGCGCCGTACAGGCAAGGCGTGTACTTCGTCTCGGACCGCTCTGGAAATATTACACCTCATCTCTTGTATCTGATTGTTGGGTGGTATCGACGTGCCATATAATTACTTATCATTATCCTGTAGACTCTTTAATTAGAATGTAATCGAAAATCGTATGTTAGTCAGGGATAGCGCGTGCGCTTGGGAACCCAACGCTGCGAACTACTAGTGTTCGCCTGAGTTCGACTATCTTGAGAAAAATTTCTCAAATATTTCTGTAACATTTAAAATAATTGTATCTCTAAATACTCCGAACATAGACATTATAATGTGACCTTAATATTTTTAATTCGATGAGCGCCCGCTAAAGTTATTTATTTTTGTAGCTAATAAAAGAAAAATATCTGCATACCAGTGGTAAAAATTAAGTTATATATAGTGACCATGTAACGTAGCATCTACGTTTCGCGAAATGCTTTTGTGGATTATTTATAAGGGAAAATGTGATCGTATTTGTGTAACACTTGTGAGAAACAACGGAACCCCTTGCCCGAATAATCACTGTCACTTGAAATGAAATGGCAACTCTGTCTTATCCAGTCAACGATTTATGCGCCTCAGTTATTTTAGAATAATATAACTTTCAGTGCTTATTCTGGGGCTGCAATCTCTTATCAATCGCTTAAATTGACTTCAAAATGTATTTATATATTTTCAAATAGAGGGTAGTGCCGAATAACTGACTACTATTAGCAGGATCGCTCGAATTATCGAGGGGATAAATATAAAAATTTCGCACATTAAGAAATCCTGGCAGCAAGTGACTTACGAGTCTATGACTTCTGCCTGGAAGATATTATGGCCATGGCCAGATGGGCCTGCAGGTAGGGATTTTGAGTACTTTCTACACTAAGGACATTTTATTATGTACTGATACTGCCTATATATTATACTTTCACAATAAAGATTTTTTATATATAATGATACTGCTATTATGAAAAATACTGTTTCTGTGTTGAAAGCAGTGGTCTTAGAAGTTAACAGTGAAGACATTGAGAAGTTAGTAGACCTCAATAAAAATTAGCTCAGCGATTAAAAACAGAATAATTTCGGATGTAGCAATAAAAGAGGATTATGTAATTATGTTATTATGAAGTGTGTTTAGAGGAAGAAGAATAAAGTGATTATGAATCTAGTTCTTTAATCCGCGCATAAAACGGAATAAGGTGCGAAGTTTCATGTAAAGTTATCACTTTGATAAAGTAGTTGCAATTACAGCATAAGCATATTAATTGACAGTCTCATGGCTCATTTTAGAAACATTTCGAAACGTTGACAACAATAAATCATGATAAATTTTAATGTGCAATGGGTTTCAAGCTGAGGTGAGTGACGTGAAGAGATAAAGGCATAATTTATTTGATAACAGCAAAGCATTCAAGGGTTATTAGTCTAAGGGGAGGGATGCTATCTAAGGGAAATTGGCTCGTATACACGTTACATATTGGGAAAACTACGAAAACCGTTCTTGCAATCAGCCTGTTCGTAGGGGTTCGAACCTCGGATCGATGTTCAGCGAATTTAACGCTCGGCCTCTGATGATCTCCTTTAAGAGATAAACAAAATATGAGAGAAGATTCCCCTGGAAAAAGAGTTATCTTGTGTTTATAAGAAAAAGGCCTCCTCATTCAAACTATAGTCAAACTTTCTTTTCTCTTCCTTATCAATTTCTTCCATTTATTCAGTCTACTGTCTTTCGTACTGATATTTTACAATCAAAATAAATTTTTATCCATTAAGCTATGTAACACTGTGTCTTATATTTAATGGTTTTCATTGTATTTTGTGTTCCGTTGGTGTTTGAGTGAATATATGCCCAAAGCACTGTTATGAATTATAAATAAACAATCATGTGTGGGTCAGGAACGATTTAATTCGTATGGGAAGAATAGTTTCAGTTTACGAACAGCCTTTATTAAAAGTTTACATTCGTTAACAGAAGTTTAATTGTAAGTTTATACTATGTGTACATGCATTCAGACGCGTGTATTGTCTAAGATCAATCCTGCTGATAGATTGCAGAACTAAATGCATTAGCACTCCAGAATCTGGAAAAGATTCCTTTTAAACATGTGTAATACATATAAATAGAGCCTTACTTATAAGGAAGCTCGTCAAGATATTTATTAATTGCAGCATAGCTACGTTAATTTTAGTTAAATATGTAAATCTTTCGAAGCGAATGATGTGAATCAGGAAAATTAGAATTAATAGCCTCCAGAAACGTAAAAATAGAATATTAATAAAAACTTAACATCTTCTTTGCATGTTTAGTGAATTTCATTTTAGTGTATGCCTTCTGAAAGACTTTTCCATTCATAATTATCGTTATTACACTTAAAAAAATTACAAAAGTCCTATCTACTTAAGTGATGCCTTCTTCTATTGTAGCACATACTGTACTGCTTTGACTATACGAAGCAATTTTCATGTCATTGTAATTTATATATAAAATTCCTATAAAAGCTTGCATGGCAAGGCTTTGTATCTGACTTTAAAGCAATAGTGTAGTGTGAGTTCCAGACGGATGGGGCGAAGCCCACATTCGACGCCCCCTTATGCTCATCGCCTTCCTAGCTACAAACAAACGAATAATTAATTTTGGTTATTTACATTACTAACTAGGGTTTTCAAAATTACATATATGCAAATTATGTAACAATTAGTGAATTTATGGGTTTAAATAACGTGATTACGTAACTGACCGGTTATTTTTATAAAAAAAAATATGTGTGATTAGGAATAAAAGTTGAATTATAATATTCACTATTCAGATATACCATACATTTAATTACCACTATATCCTAATCTAATTAGTATACGCGCAAAGATTTTCGCTATTACTTATAAAATTGATAGCATAGTAGAAAGTAAATATTTTTAACTAGCAGGTAAGAAAATATAAAAATCGTAATACTCTCATGGTTGTATATATACCAAGAGTCAAACATGTAGACCATAGATTGATAGTTTACATAGAAATATTTCCACAAAATTCAATAACTTAACAATCACAAATCACAAAAGACACATAACGAAATCATAAATTGTAGCAGGTTAATTGAGTCAAGATGAATTGGACGTCAGATGTTGCAAGTGTTTATTAGACAATATTGAACTTTGTTTTTTATATGAAAGAATTAATTCTCGTTGAACATTCGTCGTGAACAATCCGAGCACAAAATAAAATAGGGGGAATTACTGCAAGGCAACTGATTAGTACAGACGGTGTTGCCAGTCGCTAGAGCTAGCGAGATGATTACACTCACGTAAAGCGGATTCAACGGGTCCATCACAGATTAATTAATTATAAGTTCCGTGCTCATTTTAATCGGTTCGAATTGTCCGTGTCACAGTGCACTAGGAAGAAGGCGCATCCAGACCTGGCTAGTTCGAGGCTGCCTTAACGTAGTTAAACGCCCCAACCCCTAGAGGCGATTCTAGGAGCCACTAACCTATCGGTCAAGCCGACGAGTCAAGACTAAGCCGAGTCGACAAACATACTAGCAACTCACATTCCACGTCCCAGTCCTGGAGTGAATGTAAAATCACTGACATCAACAGGGGCCCAACCCCGAAAAGCAGACCTAAATTACTAAAACACTGTCAAACAGACCGGGCCACCAATCCGGCCTGCTAATACTACATCATGATACACACACGTCGAATCCAGGCACCCCAGAGGGGAGCCAAAGAAGGATATGAATATTCAGTTTTGATGCTCCAGGCGCCCCCTGAAAACCTCAAGCAGTCGAAAGGCTCGCCGAAATCACCGGCTCCACCGACGGGGGTGTTTCCCCTCGTACAGCCATCAATATCTGATTATATAGCTCCACACAACTAACGGAACTAACAAAACAGTACCATATGTTCCCAGCCTTCGCCAGCGATAACTCTAGTCCTGTGAAGACTGATTTTATACACCCATGGCCGAGTCTGCCTAGATACAGATCCTAACCGATAGCTTTCCAGGACCCCGGGGAAAATATGAAAAGAAATGGTTCAAATGTTTATTTCAGATTGCAAGATATTATCATTTATTCTAAAATTTTGCCGCTCCCAAAAATGCCACCGAGCGGTTTACTGCCACACGTCGCCACTGTTTTCAAGTAATACTAAAAATATCCTCTCAAATAATATCATAATTACTTCCTTTGTGCATAAATTGTAATGTCTTAAAAACTGGTATATATTTTCTCTCTCAGTTTAATTTATATGTGAAATTAATATAAAGACGCTTATTTTTGCTTTTAAAGCAAATGTTGGTCTTTATTTTTTTAGTTTTGAAAGGAACATTGAAAAGTTTTACTATGCATATTACATTAATTTAATATCATCTCGGAATAAATAGTTTAAAACGACAAAAATGACTCGTGAAATATTCATCGTTCTGTATTTTTAAGTAAATTTAATCTTTATCCTAGAATTATTTTTTAAAGAAAACGTTTAAACATATATTTGTTTTATGACTTGAAAATGAAAGTATTCTTAAAGCTTTCAACTAAAAAAATTTTGTGGCAGTTTTGGTTGCGTATTGTAATAAATTAGATGTAATATCCGGCTTTACCAGGAAAATGAATTATAAAAGAGAAATTTTAAAGTGTATCATTTCTCAGAAGGATTTTTGACATTTTAATATGAGATGCTTTAGAAATAAAGCTATTAGACGGCATGAGCTGTTTAGAAATAAAGGTATTCTTAATATTTAATGCGTTGCGAGAGTTATGTGGTATCATGGAAAATATTCGATATATATTTCTCTTTTTAAAAGTACTTTACGAATTAAGTTTTTTGCTCCCTTTTTGAGAAATAAAACATTTTAAAATTTTGTCCATTTAGATTATATAACCTATTTTCATGCATTAAGATATTCCGTTACTCAATTGTTTTGAAATAATCGTTTTCAAAATCAGCTTTTTCCATTCCCTGTTAATTGTACTCAAGTAGTCGTTTTATAAAATACAGTTAGCTTTCTTCCATTTCCTATTAATTATATGGAAATGATGTGTTTTTAAAATAAAATCACCAAAACAATTTGATTCTTTATGATACCTCAATCTTTTTTTATATGATTCAGAATCAGACAAGCTTTAGCGAAAAATTTTAATCAATTTTAGAAAAATAATTCATCGTTTCCATAGAATCTCATAGATATATAAAAAACAGATTAAAAATTTTGTATTGTTTTTCCATAAATAAAAATTAAAGGTGGTTTAGTAAAAGCGGTTGAGATGTTTATAAAGTAATTAATTTATTTATTCCTCTCTTATGATTTTTGGATAAGTATAGAAAATTTAATGCAGTTATAAAACTCTAATTGAGCTTCATTAATTGACGCAACATTAGTTTAAAATTTAGTTGCGTACTTACGAGAATGATATATGTTGAAATATGCGAATGTTTGTTAGTAAATATATCCCATGAAAGCAACCAGTGCTGTGTTTTCTTTGCTTTTTGTACAGATATTCTCAGCATTTATGCTTTAGTTAGTCTAGATATGAAGTGCGAATCACTGGAATCATGACTCACATGCACATACCAAAACAGAATGTGAGTTTTGTAATCGTAAGCATATGTTCTTCCACAGAGAATGCTCGAATGTTAAGAATTTCAAAAAAAGTCATGAAACGAGAAAATGGTAATATTCGGATAAAAGCTTTTTCAGTGGATCACTCAGAAGTACAATGCGTATTCTCTTCCATTAACTCAACAGGTACGAAAAAACAAGCAGATTATGTAAAGAATTCAAATTATGCAAATGTTAAAAAAATGAAAAACTATTAAGGTTCTCCGATAGAAAGTCTTCGATCTTTTGACTTTCTATGTAATGACAGTATTCTCTGAATGTTGAGAAAAATCATACAACTGTCCAAAGTCTATATACAAAAGGATTTACCGCAACAGCTAAAGGAAATTCGAGCTTTGTGCTATTGTCGAAATCCAAGAACAGCTAGCGGATAAGAAGATTTTAGTGCCTTCTTTACTCCAAACACAAATTTGTGTGATGGTTAGCGTATCCAATTTCGATGAGTTTTTGTTTAAAAAACTGAAGTGCCAGTCTTGCTGAATGAGATATATTCATAATGATATAGTATCATTATGAATCATGAGTCGCCTAATATTTATTTTTTGAAGAATGTACGGAAGACACTCTGTGATGTACCAGCTAGCTGTAATTGAGTTCTGTTCGTCTAGCTTGATGGCTTTGACCAGTCCTGTGCTTTTGAAGAAAGCAACATACATTACCTTTCTCACTGTATGTTATCTTATTACTATTCTTGGTTAGAGGTCACTGAGATCACTTCAGTCACCACACCATACGCTACTTTTCTTATGTGTTGAAACGTCAAAAAATGTTGCGCACTGTTTGTCACCATTATGCGTTTAGGGATTATGCGGTATCCCATCATCAGTCATTAAATAATTTTATAGCTGCTTTACTTCTTACGATATGCTAAGATTTTTGGTATTTATTTGGTTTATGGGGACTCCATGGCAGAATAATTTTGCATATTCCTCAAGAATATTTTTATGTCTAGCTTCGAATCCAATATTATTTTCATTCTGTATCATTTGGTAAGTACAGCGATCATCTTCTGAGACTATAGCTGACAAAGAACTACCTGTATTTTTGTCATCCAAAGGAGAATCTCAACCTCTACGAAATTCTGTAAACCATCTGAATAGTGGTACAAGATGGAGCTTAGTTTCCATATGCTAGTTGTAGACGTTGAATCCATTGTTCTTGATTCAGCCTTTTGTAAAATTATAGAAGATCATATAATGCTGTTACATCAATTTCTTTTTCCTTATTTCAAAATTTATTTTGCGATGGATACATTGCATAAAAAATCGTCTTCGGAAATTTAAAAAAAAAAAAAAAAAAAAAAAAAAAAAAAAAAAAAAATCAAATTTACATATCGAACAAAGGATTTTCTTTTTAGCGGATATTCTCTGTCCTTGTCTCAAACATTTCTGAGTTATCTACGTATGGCAAAGCGCACAAGGGCTATCTACAAAAAGAAGACTTTTTTAAGACCAATTGGCTCGTATTTACGTGACACATGGAGAAAAACATGAAAATGCGCATGCAGCCAGCCTATTCTTTCTTTTTCAATGGTAGATAATTTCACATTGTTGGAATTTCGAAAATTTTGAAATTTCTAATAAAGCTCATGAGAATATTTTTAATGGAATAATAACCAGATATTAAGTCAGTGAATCTTGTAGATTTCCTTTTACAACCCATTATGAAGGCAAAGTACTGGGGGCATGCCCTCATGATTATAAGAAAAAATTTGATGTGTACACCACATGACTTCCTTGCATTGGAATATTAAATTGGAATATTAAATTATACGCATTTTTTCTTGCATTTCATTTAAACTTATTGGATTGAATTAAATCTACTTCGCCGACAGCGCATAAACCACAATAGAATAAATGCATTCTTTAAAATTAACTCTAGTATTTGTTTGGCGCTAGATTCACTTAACAGTATTAATAATTATATAACAGTTAACTTATATAATAATTATATAACGGAAACTAAGTTAACTGTTATATAATCCAATAATTATATAACAGTTAACGTATATATTTCGTTCATATTATAACTCATAATGCACAAAATTTATATCATTTAAAGAATAGAATTATCTAATCGTTGCCACATGTTCTATTCAAGTACTATAATAAAGCTAAAGCTAGAATGGTGTATAAAAGAAATTAAGCTAACAAAACAAAAAAAGAAACAGTTTTTCACAGACGATTGAGTATTTCTCATTTAATTAATTCAGTGCTCACTTCGCGAGAAGGCAAAAATACATAAAAACTCAAAATATCTATATTAAAAATTACGAAGTAAATCTTAAACACTTATTTCTTAGAAAAAATTCCAGAAAGAATTAAGCATGGTTTAATTGGCAATAATAAATGAATGCTTTATCTTTGTTGTTGCGAAGCTAAGTTTCTCTAGATTGGCAACAAATCCACTAGTCTCCTGTTTCAAATGTAAACATCAATGGCCGCCATTAATATCAGGCTTAGCGGCAATTAAACAACTTTAAAATTGCTGATAATTCTAAAAATATTGCACACAGATTTACTAAAGGCATAAAATCCTTAACCGGAAGATAAAAACAACATAATTCAACCATTTTTAAAGCAAAAAATGTACAATTTACAAACATATAAGAGTAAAGAAACTGAGATCACTGAGCCGGGTAACAGAGTGGATATATATATAAATATATTTATATACGTTTGGTGAGGCCGATTGCAACGAAAATACGAGGTGCACATCTACATGCTATAGCAGTCCTATGTACAAAATTTCAACGTTCTGAGGCTGCTCGTTTTTGAGTTATGCGAGATACGTACGTACGCACGTACGTACATACGTTCGTACAGACGCCACGAAAATTTCTCCTCAGAATTAATTTTAAAGCAGTTTTATAATTTTTTTGAAGGAAAAGATTATTTTATGCTGTCCTTACGTACAGATATGACGCAAAAATATCGTTAAATTGCATTCGATAGCGGTCAAAATGAATATTTTCGTTGAAATATGCTGCCTGAAACTTTTCGCGATTACAATACTTCCTTTTTACTTCGTATAAGGAAGTAAAAATGGAAATGTGCCTGAATGAATGTGACAGAATAAACTGAGGCTTGATTTCCTGTCTGCTATCCTGTGAGAAATTCTACTTGGTTTTTCTCTCAAATGTAAATAGTTAGTTGCTATTTCTGTAGGCCTGACATCATATATTTGGCAAATATTTAGTTAAAGATGCGAAATAACTAACCTTGCGATGGGTATTACTATAAATATATCTTGTTTTGAAGTATTTCATATCTAATTTTATACGATGCAAATTTTAGAAAAAATATTTATTATATTTTATAAGTAAGCGAGCTTTTAAATTTTGTTTTATGTCCACAGAAAGGTCTTTATCTGTCTTTTTTTATATGACATCTCTACGGAAAGGTCTTTATCTGTCTTTTATTCTGCTCTTGTTATCAAAGACTCTACAGCTCAACAAAAATAAAATGGCTAAATCCGAAACAGAAATGATTATTTTCGCATTTTAGTTTTATTTATGATTAAAAAAAGTTCAGAATCGAAAATAACACGCTTTAGCAAGATAAACAATTCGTTGTTAAAAAAAGCTAATATTTTTCAATGGGGTGTAATTTTTTGTTAATGAACTTAACAAAATAGCTCGTTTATATATTTGTATAAACATATATATCTCATTGTATGATGTAACAGAGAAAAATGTACCTGATATTTGAATTAAAGAGTTCACATATTTTCATCTGTAATTGGGTCAGATTATTAGCCATTCTTGTTTGCAGCACCTTTAGAAACCTAGAATAAAATTCTGTTTTTATTACTGAGTGATTTTGCCAAAGACATATAACAAAAATGCACAATAAAAGAAATTCTAAATTTAAAATTCGGTCTTCCAAATGTCCATATTCGGGTGGAGGAGCACGTTATTCAGTATTTGATGGCTCTAGATACTTTTTTTTACAGTGCGAAAAATATGCATACATACATGCAAATTCTTCATTATTTAATTTCTTTAAATATAACGCAAGGCGATATTATTTAGTGGCAACAATGTGAAAACTGATTCAGACATTTATAGCGATTCAACGCAAAATTCCGTTTTGAGACTAATGGCCCTTTTAGGCTAACGCTTTTTAGGATAATAATTTAGTTAATAAAGTCCTGGCAACAGTGAGTATTGTTGTATTAAGAGATCGCTTTTCGCTATGCTGTTGTTCCAAAGATGTGGTTCTATTTCAGTTAGTAATTCCAATTAAAACTTCCTATTTTTCTTCTGCTATTCGTTTTATGTTTTAGTTAGAGAAACACTTTTTGATGGAAAATTATAAAACCATTTGCTTAAGAAAATAATACGTTATATTTCTCATGTAACTATGCAGTTCGCTTCGGAAAAACAGAGCCCTCTAAGTTATCAGCACAGAGCATGTATTTCATGAGTACTCGTAACTTTCATGATAAACTGTCTATGCAATACAGTAGAAGAGCAAAGAAATTGGGAGGGAGGCCTATAAACGACGCAGAGCAGGGCAGAATGATTCTCATTCTTGTTATAAGAGCACTTAAGGAAGATTGATGTGAGATGAAACAAAGGAAAATCTATCAGAATGATGAGTTAAAGTTAAGGATAAAAAGCGATTCTACGAAGTATAAGAATTTGTGTTATATGATTTAGACGGGATAAAATATATTTATTCAGTTCCTTGTTAAGTGCGCAAGTGTATGCAGTTATTATTTATGAAGATGTGTTCCTCTCACCAAAATTTCCGTTCCCCGACTCTGATATGTGAGGATAGCAAACTTCTTGAATGAGTTCGAGATTTATACAGAATCTAATTTTACGTGAACTGCTTTTAAAGCATTTTGTGTTAATCACGTACCTTAACCATAGGAATTAGATTTTAACCTTTTTCTAGATCCCTATTTCATATCATATTTAAATGATATGAAATAATGTGTGCGGAAGGAAGGGCTATTTTAAAATTCTTATAGTTTTTGATTTCATGAGCGCCAAAAGTAGTTTATTTAATTTCTCCCCTTTTTACACATGATTTCATGTAGGTATTGCGTTTCGTATGTATTTAATAAAAATGTGCTTTATAATATTAGTGCTGAGTGAGATTTTCAAGTAAAATGCTTCTAAAGCATTTCGTGTAAATTTATAAATGATATTTAGACGCTTTTTATAATCATTTCTAAAATTTCATGATTTCTAAAATTTCGTTCTAAATTCTAAAATTTCATAATCATTTCTATAATCATTTCTGATTGTATGAAATAATATGACATTGGGGGGAAATATGTTTAAAATTTCTAAGTACTGTAATTTTACGGGTCCAGGTACTGTAATTTTACGGGTCCAGCAATTAAATAT
This sequence comes from Stegodyphus dumicola, assembly GCF_044657685.1. Taxonomy (NCBI): domain Eukaryota; kingdom Metazoa; phylum Arthropoda; class Arachnida; order Araneae; family Eresidae; genus Stegodyphus; species Stegodyphus dumicola. Next base: position 139,775,752 of record NC_140776.1, read on the forward strand.
AATAAAGATTAAAAACTAACTTTGTTGTTTTTAAATCACTGTTTTTTAATCAATGACAGACACATTAAATTTGAAAGAAAAATTAAATTTCTTACGTTTTGACGAATGGCAACACACTGGGGATGAAAGATAAAAATTTATCTCGAGCAGTGACAACGCATTCCTTGTAAACCATTGAAGTTTCGGATTAAATTTCAAGCATAAATATTTTACGTTTTGTCGGTGCTTTTAAGTCGCTAAATTTGTTGATCAACATTTTATTAATTTTGGGCAAAACATAAATAAGTAAAAAACAAAACCAAAATTCAAAATTTGAGCTTTGGGGTGCACATGTTTAGGAGGACTATGTAGTATGTTCAAATTTGAACATACATAGAAAGACATACATAAACTCCAAGAAAAACATACATATAAATTTACTGAGGTAATATTCTATACTTTCATACCAGTAAAAAATATTGTCAAAACATTTTACCTAAAAAAAAAATTTTTAACTGTTCTAAAATTAGGGCGATGGTAAAATCCACTACTACACAATCCCCATTAGTTTGGTGGGGGGGGGTAATGGAGATAATCCTTTCTTTCTCTTTTTTCCAAACATTGCTGTTCTACAACTAATCTAGGCATGTAGTCTAGCTAGCAGGTGCACTTCAGTTGACAGACAAGTATTTGACGTGTGGGGGAGAAGTGTGGAGGAGAAGAGGGTCCGAATTTCGGACTTAGACTTACTTAAATGGTACTCCATAACTGCATTGTAAAAGCATATTCGTTTGCAGTAGGTAAACTTCAATTTTGTCTGAAATATTTTTGCACGAGTAGATTTGTCATTTCAGCACTGTTTTCTAGCGCTGCGTATCGATTCCTTTTATCGAACTGTATTTCAAATATGCGTTGGTTCCGGAAAGAAAACCAATTTTTTCAAAAAGTTTCGTGTTCCGGAAAAGTTTTGAAGATAAATAAGAGATATCCATTTCGGAAGAAATGGGAAGTCGTGGAGAGTGCCTAATGTTATTTACTCCTTCCGCTCTGAACTTGTTAAATGTAGAAAATCTTGAATTGCGTAAATAGTTTCTGTTTGTTGAAAGCTTATTTTCCTCTCGTGCTTTAATTTTTGAGTTGCTTTATTTACGAAAAGTATAAACGAGTTTACCCGAAAGTGATGGAAAATGTAACGTCACCATATATTTTGTTTCTATTTATCTTTGTTTAAGGTTGAATGATTTGGATTAAAACCAAATGGAAATTTACTTTTTGGAGAACTTTTTCTATTCACTTCAGTCCAATTTGGTACAGCCCACCAGCGGCCGAGCGGTAACGTTTCTGAACACTGGTAGTTCGGTCCGAGGTTCGAATCCCGCGAACGGGCTGGCTGCATGGGTGTTTTCGTGGTTTTCCCCAAGTGTAACGTGTATACGAGCCAGTTTCCCTTAGAAAGTCCTCCACGAAGGCATCCCTCCCCTTAGGCAGATAGCCCTAGTGTGCTTTGCCATAATTAAATACACACACACACACCAATTTGGTACATCAAATGTTGAGTCTCGTCTTTTCTGCACTTACTTTTGAAGAACTGGAGATATTTTTGTGAGTTATAGATTGCCTTTTTACGGTATTATTCCAGTTTTTAAAATTTTTTGTTGCTAACTTAAATACGTAGGTGGTTTTTTTATTTTTTCAAAAATATTCGTAAATTAATTTTTAAAAATGGGCTTCTGGTTAATTAAGTTGAACAGAAACGTATTTATGAGTACCAGATTTTAGTTGAAAACATTTAATTCTCACCGAACCACCTCCTGGCGAAATTTCAATGAGAAAGAAATAAATCAGGCGAATCAGTTTTCAATTTTTAATTTACAACAACAAATGTCATAAAAGCTGTTGAAAGATCTATTTAATTTTTTTTTTAGAATATAATAGTTTCTTATATTTTTTTTAACTTTCAAACTTATTTCAGATTGCCTTTATTTATCAGTTACTTTAATGAGTTAATTATTATATATTTGTAGGAATCTTGTAGTGGTATCTAGTAATAAGTTAAGCTCTAACGATTTTAGACGTCTCATGTAAAAATATAATAAATATTATCACGTATAAGTATCACGTGCCTTAAGATATTCCATTCCCTGACTTCCACCTGTGGCCGAACAGATAATATTGTTGAACACTGGCAGCTAGAACAACATTTGTGTAACTTCTTAGCTGATTTAAATTGTTATTTAATTTTTTCGAACTGATTAGTAATTTAATTTGGTACCAATTTTATTACTTTGAATTTATTGAATGTTTCATGATTTTAAGAGATAAAATGTTTTATTTGAGTTGTAATTGTTTTACTTAAATTGATAATTGATAATAAATAATCTTTTAATAACTTTCAAGGAGAAACTTATTATATTTAATTTCTGTTTGAAAACTTAATTCTTAATTTTATTTTGTTTGGTTTTATTCTTTCGAATTAATTGTTGTTTGTTTGGTTTTGTTAAAAGGGTTACAATCGTAAGGTTTACTAATTTAAAAAATTTGTATTTTATGTTATAGTTCATTGTTTTGCTAATTTTAATTTGTTTTAATTTTTCTCCTCCTCCCTATATAATCAATGACTCGTTTGATTATATAGGAAGGTTACGTTTAATTACGTTTTGGTTCGGCTGGTAATTCTGACAAAGTTTAATTTAGTAAAATGTTTTATGTAATACTAAAGAATTTAGTACTTAGAAATGTTTGAAACTACTATTTTTCTTACCTAGAGCTGTAAGCTGTGTGTTAATTCCAGAATTTGTCCGTAATGTTTCTATCATCTATTTCGAAGGGGGCGATCTTCGCTGGTCACACTGTCTCGCAAAAAGTATGTAAAAACATTTTGAGGTATTGGAAATGGGCCTGACTTCGAAGTTAACGATTGGTATGCTTTTACCGTCTAAGCTGCTGATGGATAGGGGTCGACACTGTTTTTTTATCATGAGTCAATTGGAAAAGAGACCCGGTAGCGAAGCTAATGTCGTTAATGTTGTTTTCGAAAAGTGTCGACTATTGGAGGCCTACGTAATGGGAGGAGGAGGTCTGTTTGTTGACCTAGTCTAGAGAACTTCGAGTCCAGAGGAGGAAGAAGAAGCGATTTCTGCCAACTTCAGTTCAACCCATTGGTTGACGCATCCCAAAAGTTACCACTATCGTCTGCATCAAGCAAACCTAAAATGTTCACTTTTAATTTTTCTCCTCCCTTTCCATCAAGCGAAGATCCCTTTTCCATTAAGCGAGCCCTTTAGGTTTGCTTGATGGGATGATTTTTTTTTATTCCATTGGCATTGTAACCTCACTGGCCGTCCCTCACTTCCTGTTCTTCCCTTTTTTCGTTTTAAGTTTGCAAAGCTTTCTCTTTCCCTTTTGCCGTTTGGCCTTCCCTCTCCCCTTTTGTCATTAGGTTTTACTTCATTTTGCCTGTTCTTCTTTTTTAGCCGTGAAGGCTCTCCCCATCTTAGACCAGTTTTTACTTTTTGCTTCTTCCCTTTTTATCCGAAAGGCACCCCTTCTTCTTTTACCTGTTTGGCTTTTATTTGAAGGTCTTTTTTTCAGCTGACGTACTGTGCCTCGTTTTAGCCTATTGGCTTTCGCCCACCTTGGTACTTAGCACCTATATCCTCCTGCCTAATACAGAGTGAAATAATGGAGTGTCTAGAAGCTTGGATTCAAACTTACATACCGGCAGTAATCGTTACAAAATACAGCAGTTGCTTTAAGTAGCAGGAGCGGTTATAAGAGTTTGTTGTTGTTGTTGATGGGAAAGAGGTTGGTTTCTCGCCTGAGAACTCATAGTCGCCGTAGTCGAAGAAACAGTCGTCGCCATATTCGTACTCAGTGAAGTTTTGGTAATTCAGAAGGAAAAAGAAAATATCTGATGGAAGAACTTTCTGGATGGCCGGAAGGAAGGATCCGAGCCTTGAATAGACTTTGATAACCAAGAATTTTGAGATGGCACGGGAAACTCCGGTTTCATACCTTAACTACCATACATAATTTTTTTTCATCTTCTTTTTTTTCCTAGTGAAGAAACGCTTACCAGGAAAGAAACGAAGTTAATTTGATATTTTTTACCTGGTGAAGGTCTGCTTTCCTTCTTTTCTTTTCTGGTGAAGTGTCTGCCTGTATGGCAGTTTCTTGGCTTTCTGCACTATACGCTTGCGCGGCCGATGTCCGCCGAAAACATCGCAGCCAAAACATCGCAGAGAAAATAACGGATGACGAAAATGTTGTAGCACAAAACATAGTGGGAGAACCGAAAACAAGGAAAAGATAACACATTTCTAAAATACTGAGATAACGAAATATCGCTATCCAAAATACAGCTTTAAAAAATATCGCAGTTTTCAAACATTGTCATAGAAAATATGGTGGCAAAAAAAGAGCACATACAAATCATCGCATGACGGTAACATCGCAGACATATATATTTCAAGCTTTAAGAGTTGCAAGAAGAGATGAGAAATATTTTCATATCTATATTTCGTATTTTTCTACTAAGTAATAACTCTTTGCTAAAACAGAAAGAAGGAAACTTAAGCATTCAAAAACTGAAAATGAGTTGAAAATTAATGCTATGTATAAGCTGTATACATAAGAGGAAGAGTCTCTCTGTGTGTGTGTATTTCGTTCGTGCTTGCGCGTAAGCTAATAAACCCAAGGCTACGAAATTTGGTACATAGTTGCATCTAGACAAGAGCCAGTGCACCTGGAAGCGATTTTTTCAAAATTCGAGTGAGAATTTTTTTTTATTTTATGTTTTTTAATGAAATAGCATCAAATCGATAATTCTCTCTTCTTATAACATATATCACTGTTGCTATTGTTGCTGATATCAGCACTGTTGCCACTCGGAAAAATGAGGGTGATAATTCTGTGCAGTTGTTAAATTTAATGTGTCTCTTGGCTGCTAAACATTTGTCGAGAGAAGGCAACGGGAGCTTGGTTAGTTAATTTATTACGATAATTAATATTTATATTAAGGGATTTTGCTTATTTCATTGTAATTGTTTATATGTAATACATTTTTATTGATTTTGTTTTGATAAAGTTGTTCTGTAGAGTTAAATTATGTGCAGTTTTTAAATTTATTATTTGATGTTCCCTGTAGGCATTTTTCTGGTACATTTAAAAGCCAGATTAAGGCTTGCCGCATAGCGGCTAGCCTTAATCTGGCTTTTAGCCTTAATCTAGCCTTAATCTGGCTAGTAGTTAATAAAATTTACTTAACTGTTAAAGGTCATTGTCAAATTAATACCTTGTATAAAGCTGCAGTGGTAGTTTTTTATGGAAATTATAATATAAGAAAGTTTAGAAAAATGGAAAAGAATATCTGCAATAGGTAACATATGAAAATTGTTTGTTTAAATTATCAGATTGTAAACTTATTTTCTTTCCCCTTTGTTAATTTGATATTTTTTAATAAAAATTAAGTTTTGCTTTGTTTCAGTTTATTCGTCTTCTTTAAGTGTCAGTAAACATTTTTCATTTATAGCGTAAATTAATCGTTTGGATATTTTTTCCTTAGTTATGATGAAATATGTCAGGGAGTAGCTACATAATATTTCAGTAGATTTGGATTCATTGGATTATGACCAAGCGTTCTAGAGATATCTTCTTTTGTGGAGGACTATCTAAGTAACTGTCTAATATTTACATTATATTAGAAAAACCACAAAAATCTCATGCATTCAGCTCGTTCGCCTAGTCGAACTACCATCAGCGACATTACCGCTCTGCCGCTGGTGGCCCTTTCAGTAAGAGAATATTAAAAAAAATTAATTCGTTTTTGCATCTGGTATCGGGAAGACCGAAATTTAAAATTAGCCCGAGAAAATTGAAATGCAAATTTGTTTCAAAAACAACATATAATTACAGTGAATCTTCTTGGTGTCTATCTCCGTAAGACAACGTGTATTTCTCAGAACATAAATAAAAATAGATATTAAACATTACCGCTTTAAGATGACCACATCCACAGACGACTGAAAATATTTGGAATCATGATAAAAGAATTCTTCATAATTAACTGTGAAGAAGTGCGTTTATTGCTTTTAAATAATTTTGTTTGTTAATCAATAACAGAAATATTAAATTTGAAAGAAAAATACGTTACGCTTGACCAAATAGCAACACACAGCACGACGAAGATAAAAATATTTTTTTTGAGCAGTGGCACACATTGCTTTTAAATCGCTGAGTTTCTCTAGCTTGAAATATAACTATCTTGCGGCCAGCTGAGTCGCAGCACATAGCTTTTAAATCGCTGAGTTTGTTGATTAACTTTCAAAGACAAGTATCTAACGCATTGGCGGGTGGCAATAAATTGCTGATAAATCGCTGAGTTTATTAATAAAAAATTATTAAATTCGAACAGAAAAAGAAAAAACAATTAAGTTCAAAGTGCGGGCTTCGATGTGCGCAACTTTGGGTAGAGAATTGTATATGTTCGAAATTGATGCCTCTAGATACTGCTTGTTTTGCCCAAGGCTATGAATATGCATACGTACATAGTATATACAGATTTTTCATTACTTAATGATAGAGATGTGTGATGGAAATAGGAGCCAGTTTTCCTTAAAATGTCCTCCACGAAGGCATCCTTTATCTTAAGCAGGTAGTTCTCATTTGCCCTGTTGTCAGCCCCATTGTTTACTTAACTTTATATCATAAGTGAAACTAGTTGAGGAGATTTAGTTTCAAGGATTTTACATCTTTTGAAAACAGTCTTTAATAAGAATATTAAGTTAATTCAAAGCAAAACGTTTGAAGTTAAAGACATACTCAGTCTTTTATATACAAGTAAATGAATATAAATCATTATTTTTTGTTCATCTTCTAGAAACTGATGTAAAGGAAAGATTTCAGATTTTCAAGTCTTTTTCGAAATCACTTCTAATTAAACTGAAGTTAAAATATATACATGTATTCATATTATAGGTAGATATATAATTTACACATTTTTTTAGAAAGTCAAGATAAAGCAAATAATTAAATAATAATGTTTTAGAAATTTAATGAAAAAATGAGAAAGGTGAAATTGGATATTTGTGATCTTATTAATTTGTAGTGAATAAAATTAATAATTTTGTAAATTAATTCTTTGAATCAATTTACAGAATTATTCAGAAAAAAATTTAAATAAATATCAGTCTAAGCGCCTGAATGAGAAAAGAAATTAAATAAGCTTTTAGAATAGAGAAAGAGTTGCTATAAATATCACTAAAAATAGAACTCGAAAAGCCTTTTCCAAGGTATTTAAAGAAAAAGTGTGAGAGACAGACAACGTTTTAAGATTTAGTTCCCAAGAAATGTTGTCTGGAAAAGAACTGGGTTACCCCCTAGAAGCGCTTTGCCCATTTCCGTTTTATTTTCGTTTTTCTCGTCATATTGTTGGAAACTTTGTTTCAAAAGAACGACTTCGCCATTTGTAAAAGTGTTTGAAATACGTGTCTGAAGTATTTTCTGTCCAAGTTCAATGCATTTTGATATATATTTGTTGTAAAGTCAGTGCTTTACATAGGTTGGTATGAAAGGAAAGAAGTAAAGAATCATTTTTCTCAGTTTCTGAATTATCGAGAATATTTCTTCCCATACATATTGCCTGTTCGAATCCCAATAATACTATACGGTCTTTCGTTCTTTTATAACAGAAAATGTAATTACAGATAACAGTTTTCATAAAATTAATTATAAATTATATGCAAACACACACACACACACACACATATATATATATATAAACGTATAATTCATAATAATTTATAATAAAAAAACTTTCCATATACCATCTCCAAGGAACACAAACTCAATTTAAAACCATGAAAGTAAAACATTTTTAGCCAGAATTTAAATTAGTATTTTAAATAGTAATTTCAACTTCTTCTTTAAAAATTTGCAAAGAAAAATCTTCAATCGCAAAGAAACAAAACCAAAAGTAAATTCAAAATATTGAAAAAGTAGTTACTGTCGTTGATCGCAGATTAATCGGCTTATCAAGGGGATGAACCAATCTACCATCAATTAACAACAACAAAATTAAGAGAGTGTTTCATCTTATTTCCAAGTAAGCATGAAATTATTTGCTAGATTCAAACCATAAGTCAAAATTAATACTTAATCCAAATAAAGACATCTGTTCATTTATGTCAAGAATATATATATATATATACAATTTAAAATTAAAGAATGATTTCTAAGAGGAACTAAAACAAATTTAAAATCAAACGCTAAAGCTGCTTTTACAGGATGGTATAATCATTTTCTTCTAATTTTTAAAGTTTAAGTTTTTGTTGTATACATTATATATACAGTGGCTCACATTTGTTTTCGGACACTTGTATTGTTGAAATTTATTTGCATAAACCTTGCATTAAATAATGAAACATACACTTCAAATTTTTTTATATAAAATATTTATTATTTTTTTTCTATTTTAAGCTCATTACAAAATGAATATCCTCAAATTATTTCTCGAAATAAAATAATTTATTCCAAAATTGTTAATCGGTAACTGAATAATTCGGGCACTGGAATTGCTTTGTCGACATAATTTGGAAGACGATGTTTCTTGTCGTATGTTATTTTAAACAAACCTACATCACAAGAATTATCGTCTGCATTTGGAAATCATTTACTGAGTAAAATATGTAACACTGAAGTGAACATGGTAGTTGGCTTTAACGTCAAATTCAGTTCGGAATTTAAATATTCACGATATTAGATCATAAAGGTATTCAAAATAGTTAAAAAAATTCTTGCCACAAAGCACTCAACTATCTTTGATGAATCAAAACGATAGAGATTACATGGAGCTGCTTAAAAAGCGCGTCTGGACCACATTCTAAGCTAATGGGAAGGAGTCGAAAGTTTATACTATGAAAAATCAAACAAAATCCAGACATTACTGCTGGTAAACGTGCGGCGGATTTAGAAGAACGGCTTGCAATAAAAGTTAACCCTGCAGCTGTTAGAAGAGTCACAAAAGAATATGAATACAATGGGCAATGAGAAAGAAGATATTCTTTCTTAAGAACACAAAGAAAATATTCCTGACATTTGCAAAATGAAAGGCAGGCAAAGATTAATAATATTGAAATAATGTTATATTTCCAGAGGATTCAAAATAGGCGTGACAAGTCAAAAAGGCAGGCGATTCAAAATAGGGGAAAGTCAAATAAAGTACTAAATCCAAAAATGAATTGCCTACTGCTAAGCGGGAAGGCAGAAGCAATTAAAAAAAACTCAGATTTTACATTACGACCAAAGAGGCGTTTTTTTAACGTTTTGTGTGTTACCTTCATTTATTAAATATCATGTTCTTCGCACTTAAACCATAAAATTCAGTTCAACAGCAATATCGCAAAATAATATTAAAATGAGCTTATCTTTAGAATTTCCGATACATAGTCAGTTTCGCAATTGCTCGCTTTAAATCGTTGAGTTTGTTAATTAAACATTCGTTAAGCTTTTACAAAATGTGAAATAGATAATAAAACAAATTCCAAATCTGGGCTTCCAGATGCCCATATTCGGGTTGATACGTACGTTATTCAAAATTGGATGGCTCTAGGTACCGTTGTTTTTCATCACAGTGCGAAAAACATACATACATTTATGCAGATTCTTCATTATTTAATTTCTTTAAACATAATACAGGAATCTAATATTTGGTGACACCAATTTCAAAAGTGAACCGACATTTATAGTAAATCAAAGCAAAACGCCAAAACGAAATTAATAGTCCTTCTGGGCAAATTGCCACTTTGGACTAAAAATTCTTCTTTATAGTGTCAATTGCACGTTATCATTCACATTATTTAATTAAAAGTCGTTCTTCAACAATGAATGATCATTCTTTTAATTCCACAAATTATCTTACCTGAACTGCTTGGGGAAAATAATGCGATTTCCAAAACTTGAGCAAAGCTGTAAAAGATTTTAAAAATTCCACATAAAATTTCATTCTAAATACTTGTTTTCGCATTATCCGATGGTATAAACTATAATAATCCGAAAATTTTAGTTTGCGCATTAAATGAAGATACATGCAAAACTATCGTTCCGGTGTTAAATGTTAAGAACTCTAGATCCAATTTTGAACAAAAATTATTTTGCCACATTATATTGTCATTCACAAATAAATTTGTGCCTAACTTGAGCTCGATAGCTTATCACGAAGAAATATAAAAAACGCTGACGAACTTTTTACCATAGCGACAGACACGCTAAATGAGTTTAAATAAAAACTTATAAAAAGACGACTTTGTAGAAATCGGAAATAATCATGAATGCATTTTAAGATATTTTGCACCACGCTTGTCATTTAAATTTAATTTTTCCTACTGAAAAGACAAACATGACATAACCTAAAATAAACTAAATAAAAACTATTTCTTACCTGAACATTTTATAATTGTGTTTCATTAAACAATTGTCCAAAAACAGCGCTACCAAATTATACGATCTATTTACCGTGGTGTCGAGATTTTATGCTGTTCTGTTCAAAACAATATCGTTTATTTGAAAAGAATTGCACCAAGAAAAGTTTCTGGCATTAGTTTTTTTGTTTTCTTTTCGTTATCTTGGCAGAGATCCAAAAATTCGTTTTGGCGTTTACAAATGTTATCGAGTCAACTAAACTCTTAATTTATTCTTTTCCATAACGTTCAGAAAATTAATGCAGGGTCATGTATTGTTGAATGAAAAATTATAAAGGCCGCATAATTCTGATTTATGCGAAGGAGTTAAAAGAAAAGAGAAGCCATATGCTTTATGGTTATAAAAATGGCGATGAGTGCCTGTGGTTGAGAATGTAGCATTTAGTACATTAAGTTATTTTGTAAACGACTGAGTTAAGGTCTAGAAGCTTGAATATATTTTAATTAAATAATATTAATTTCTTAACGGGTTATCTTAAAATATTTGGACCTTAGTATTTGATGTTAGAGAACAACTGCATGGATTCTCTCTTTTTATTTATTTATTTATTAATCTGTTTGACTAACATTGAACATTATCTTTTTTCTTTGCTGCTGAATGGAAAGATTTTTACATAGTATGTATTTTGTATCGAAGGAAGGACTTATCACGTCATTATCAAAGTATCATTTGTCTTGTCCATACTTTATTTGTGGACATAAGACAAGTTAAATTTTCACACTATTCTCAATATCTCTGTTTATTTGTTAGGCCTTTCAGCCGGTACAGTGGTTAGTGACGCTGACTGCCGTACCGGTGAGCCCGGCTCGAGTCCCGGAGGAGGCCTAGATGTAAAGGAGAACTCAAAATACATGGCTAGCCGAAAAAGCTTTCGAGAGATTGTTGATAGGGGATTGTTGATAGAGGTACGAGACCCTCCCGGAGCGCTGTGCCTCAAACCTGGGGCGGAACTGCGCGGGTTGTGCGGCAGGTCTGTACCTGTACGGCCAATGATGAAATTATGGTTTTCTGTTCACTTCTATCTCTACCTGTGTATCTGTTACATACATGCTGGTGGCAAATAAACAGGTGCAGAATTAAAGAAAGTATTGCTCGGAATGTGTGGCTTTCAAGCGTACATTTACGAAAGTAACAGCTTTATATTAAAAGAAATTTTTTTTAATCCATTGCGACATGGAAATGTTTTTAAACTTCTGAGTAATTTTGTCATTTTTCGTAACAATATCCATGGCATGTACGCTATTTTTAATTCGAAGCTTATAATTTCAGTTATAATTTATGCAGATTCAAATTAACACATTTTCCCACTTAAATAACTCTGATTTTATAATTATTGTCGCCTACACATGATTATTCATTGATTCATTGAGAGAAACCTTAGTGATCATTATTACGGCGCGTCGGGAAAAGAGCGATATAATTGAGACTTACCAAACATTTTTAGGTCATTAAGTTGGAATTTTCTATTAGTGAAATTGCGTTTAAAGTCTCAATTATTATCGTTTGACGAAACGTGCTAAAGTTATTAACTTTGTTCGAGTTTTGAGCTGTTTTTCCTTTGATAAATCTGGCTCAAACCTCGAATTGAAACCTTACCATTTGTTGCTATTTTTTGTACATATCATGTATTTTTGAAATATGTTTAATTTTTACAAAAGCCCTTTTAAAATTATTTGTGCGTTAAAATTAAATTTTTTCTCACCCCTTTTGAAATCATCTCGACTTGTAATTTTAGCATTTAGTTTGTACGAGATTTTTACTACATTATTTACTACATTACTACATTATTATTGTTTCTAGTTGTTGAATGATTTTGCATTTTTGCTAAGGAACTATAGAGTCAAATGTATTTTTTAGCATAAGCTTTTAAACGATTCTTTTACGTATAATATATAATTATATATATATATATATACGTTTCATGCAGCCGATTTCAACGAAAAAAAGAGATGCAAAACTACATGTTATAGCAGTCCCATATATACAATTTCAACGTTCAAGGCCTGCTCGTTTTTGACTGGTGCGAGATACAGTATACGTACGTACCTACGTACAGAGGTCAAGAGAAAAAATCTCTTCTTAATACATTTTAAATCCAATTTACTGTCCGTTTTGAAAAAAAAAAAATAATCCTTATTCTGTCCATACATATAGATATCATGCCAAAAAGCGTTGAAATGGGTTAGAAAACGGTCAAAATGAAAATTTTCATTGAAATATGATACCCGAAATTTTTTGCGATTACAGCACTTTCTTTGCACAAGGAAGTAAAAATGATTAAATTTATTTCATCCTTAGTTTAAATAATATTTTGAACTGTATGCGTAAGTAAACATCAGTGGTTCAGAATACTATATAACACAAGGTCATTTGATACCCAGTTGTTCTAAAGTCTTCTCTCAAAATATTGTTTACTGGGAGGTTCTTCAGTAAAGAAGTGAGTCAAGTGTTTTTTTTTTTTTTTTTTTTTTTTTTTTTTTTTTTTTTTTTTTTTTCAAATATACACAGAACTTTTATATTTTGCTTTGGCCACAGTTTGCTCATCTAGTGGGCTTGCCCGCTAGTATATAACATTTGTCAATTTTTATGAAAAACCTTGTTTTAATTATCATTACATTCATGAAATTTTATCAACAACTTCTATTTATAAATACCTATATTCCGTTAGCTTTATTTGAATAAACACGCCTATCTATGAAAGTGCAAGGATTTGCTGCAATTAGATTGTAGGATTGTGAGAGAGTGTTTGTATTAAGGACGATGCGTAATGGTTATTGCCTTGACCGTTTCGTGCTACACGCTCTTAATGAAATGAAGAGGCAGCCATTTCCTAAGTAGATCTTGTCTTTCGCAAATTGATCGTAAAATTGCTAGATACGATCAATAATCACTTGTGTGCTTACTTCAGATGCAGGGGGTTTGCGCTGTGTATAATAGAACTGCATATAATGATTGTAATTATCTGCCAATATCTTCATTTACATTTAGTTGGTTGATTGATTACTTCTAAACTCTTTTACATAGATTTGCGCTTCTAAATACAAACTGGGTTAGCATGCATCTTGTGGTGTTTGTTTTTAATGCCTACTTATGTTTATCAAAAAAGTTCTAGTTAAGCTTACGATATTATTTTAAATCTATCTACATATATGCATGAATGTATCGCTGTTATTAATGATATATTCATAATAATATTTTGTTTTTCTTGCTTAAATAAGTTTCCCAAAGTAGGAGTGTCTTCTCCCTTGGGCATTTGTAGCAATGGTTACAAATGCGCATGTGCGATTCAGATGATTCAAATGATGTGTCATTGCTAATGCAATTGCTTTGGTGGGCAAGCATGTTTTGTTTTCTTCTGTCATTCCTTGCAACTAGGCATGTAGTTAAGCAATACAGGTGCAGCAGCTTTTTACTTCCTTGTACGAAATAAAAGAAATATTATAATCGCGGAAAATGTCGGATATCATGTTTCATCGCAAATATCCATTTTGACCACCCCCAAATCGAATTGGACGATTATTTTGCGTGACATCTGTACGTATAGACAGAAAAGAGGACTCTTCTTTCCAAAAAGGCTTGTAAAATGGATTTAAAATAAATTCAGAAAGGAATTTGTTTCCCTGACGTCTGTACATACGTACGTATGAACGTATGTACGTACCTCGCATAACTCAAAAACGAGTTGTTATAGAACGTTGAAATTTTGTATATGAGACTGTTGTAACATCTAGTTGTGCATTTCCTTTTTTTTATTCCAGTCGGCCTTACAAACGTATATATATATACTAGAAAGCCCGGCGGTCATACGAAATGACCGCTGTTCTAGATATTATAAATTGTAAGTAAAATGATTTGTGCAAAGGTGTCTGCTAATTCAAACTGAATTACCCAGGGCAGGCGGAGAGGACGCTCCTTTGCTTACTGCCCCACGGGGTTTCCCCCCTTCTACTTCCGTAATTGCTTAAAGTAGAGTGCAATGAAGGAAACTATACGGTATATTTCTTAAAAGCCACCGCTAGCTCAATAAATAAAGGTGGTTTAAGTAATAAAATGTTAATTCGCATGTCAAAGATTTCTTTGTGCACAACATTTCTTGTGTGTAGATCTTTCCATCCTTTTTAAGCTCGCCTTGCAGAGGACCATCCATTATTTTTAATTTCACGTCCGTTCTTTCACGAACTCTTGAATAGGCAACATAAAGTTGACCGTGTCCAAATGCAGGCTCAGGTAAAAAAATGCCAACATGCTTAAGCGTTTGGCTCTGAGACTTATTGATGGTCATAGCAAAGGCAAGTTTTACAGGAAATTGTCTACGTCTCAATTGAAACGGCAACCCTGTGCCGAGGCAACTTCACCCCATTGGCTAGTACAGTTACGCAAGCAACCAATAAACTATCGGCGACAAACAGACACTTAAGCTGCATATAATATATTTAGTTATTTCATTTTATTTGTTTTTTCATCGTTGCCGGTTGCATATTTCCGAATTCTGTTATATATAGATGTTAAATTTATTTAGAAAATGTTAAATGCACGTGCTCTTGTATTTTAAATTTTTCCAGCTTAGCTTTCTCATAATATTCGTCAGATGCTGCACTGCACGGGGAGTAAAACAATTTACAGTTACGCAAGCAACCAATAAACTATTGGCGACAAACACTTAAGCCGAAAATATATATATATATATATATATATACACACATCCAGACCCTTACCCGGTTTGGTGAGCTATGTTTTTTATTCTTATATGTTGTTAAATTGTGAATATTTTGCTTTAAAATTGAACGAATTATGTTTTTAAAGTTTCTATGCCTTTGGTTAATCTGCCTGAGATAGTATTAAAATTATCAGCAGTTTAAAAGTAAAAGTGCAGCTAAGCCTAACGTGCTGCCTATTTGTTTATATATGAAACTTTTACTCTCTCTTATTTGTTTACATCTGAAACTCTTATCTGTCTCCTTTCAGAGTCTTTCAGCCCAATGGGAGCGGAAATTAACTGTCAGTTTTGTACAACGAAAATTTTGTCTTCCTGCACGTTGACTAAATTGCTTGCTTTTGCATAGAAACTTCAGTTTTCTTTGCAAAACGTTTTTACTCTATTTGGTGTTTCATGTTTTTCTGTGCTTTACGATTTTTGATGAAGATGTTTTGAGTTTTTATTTACTTTGCCTTGACGCGAAGTGAGAACTCAGTCGACTGAATGGGAAATAATTCTCTGATGAAGTTTTAGGAAATACGTTTAAAATGAAGCGCAGCGAAAAGTACATAAATTTAATAGGTCGCACAAAGAAATGATATGGTGTCCACATCAAATGCTTTCAGTATTTTAGTGTGTCCTGAGGATAAGATCGAAACATCAGAACCCCTTACTTTTCTACTTATGTAGGAGAGAAAGAAAATATTTTGTAAATGTATTTACAAGACAGCATACATTAGCCTGTAATGCTACTTAATGCAAGACTTGTCTTACTGTGTGTAATTTGTTGTTTATCTACGCTACACGAACATCAGTTTTCATATAATATCTAATATTGTTAGTCATTTCATGTGATAACTTTGGCTTTGATGTCCCTAATTTGTACTACAGCTAATTCTCTGTAAAGCGACTAGACACAATTGCACATGACTTTTGTCTTCTGTAGAGGCTGACTAAAAGAAATCATTATTCAGTACTATCTTTAGTTTTTCGTAGATACCAGTCGTTTTTAGAGATGGTTCTGATAAGGAAGTAGCCATGATGAGAGGGTCTGGTATTTTTTAATTGCATAACTGTATCTTTTTACAATGCATAGTTCTAATTCATTTAAAGGAATTAAAGGAGACTGATTCTTGACATTACCCTGTAAGTTTGCCTATTTACATTCATCATTAGAGCTTTAACAAAATAATTCGTTGAATATGTTTGCATTCAGAAAGTCAAAGGAGCAAATTCAGCGTCTTTCCTTCACATATGGACACTCATAGCTGTGCTTTTATCTTCGCTTTGACGTCTGGCCAAAGGAACTTCTCTTTGAACACTAGAGACTGAAGTCTCTTTGTTCTGCATTCCTGTTGTCATGAATGATAAGGAAACTGTTTGCGTTTGGTGCCGCTTTTGGCTAACAGTATTCATTAATTATACACAGTCTTTTAACTCTGAGACAGTAAAGGCTGTAAGTTTGTTATAAGCTTTAAAATGAAAAGCGTCATTCACTCGGGAGCAAATTAATTATAAAGTGTAACTTTCTTCTAATTTTATATAATTTAGGCATTTAGACAGAGGGCATTTTCTGCGATATTTGCGCCTGAAATGTATATGAGTTTAGGCATAAAAATTAGTTTCGTTTGTACAGTCCTCCACGAAAATACTCTTTTCATCTCAGATAACCCCTTATTTATTTAAATCTCTTGAAATTGCGTACGAAGTCATTTATTGCAATCTATAACATTTCCTTTTTTTGCAATGTAGTATATTTTTACTTTGCATAATATGAAGAATTTTACAATAGAATAAAATAAATTTTTGTATGTAGAGTTTGAAAATTTAATTATTTTTATTGGCGTTTTTATAAACTTAATACATATAACTTTGGTTTAGAATTACAGCTTTAATTTGATCCAAAATAACTTTTACTACAATTAATTTGCAGTGAATTATCGACAGCAGTCGAACTGTTGCTTACAAATCAACTTAACCAAGGACGTATAGATTTTATTTGCTACCTTAATTATTGGTTTGTTGCTTGAAATATATTAGAACACAACCCAATGATTGCTTCTGAACTGTAATGCAAGATTTTGCATTTTGTGTCTACCAGTTTGTGTTGGCAATCGTGCCAGAATGCACGTGCGTTAGTGTGGAATAGATACATCCGTGGAAAGCTAGGAGTCAGTCAATTAGTATACCAGTGCAGCTATGGAGGTGCTGGCACCCTTTAGTCAAGCAGTGTTGTGTCATAGACAAGCATTGAATATAGTGGGGGAACGATAAAGATCTTTAGAATTCTAGGCAAGGCAGCTGATGGATGAAATTTGATTCTAATACCATGGCGCAGCGGCAAATGTAATTGTTAGTTCGACACACATTCCTAACTTGTCTAATTTCCCTCTTTGCAGTTTGGTTTGGGTATTCGTTCTCCAGATTTGGCAACTTCAAGCTACTTCTTTTGGGATTACCTGAAAGATAGAATATTTGCTCATTGTAGACGACTGACGAACAGCGTTAAACGTGAAGTAAGTGCTTTTCTACAAAACACATTGAGACCCGTCATGGAAGTCTTCTGGCATCACCTTGAGTAACGCTTCGAAGCAGAAACAGGGAATTTAAAGGACATTTTTTTAAAGATTCAGTAGTGTTTGTATCATCCATCTTATATACAGCTTTAAGTGCCTATATGCATATCATTATATCACAGCCACATAAAGTTACTATACTCATTCACTGTTTCTCTGTTATTATTAAAGTTGGTGGCTATAGTATGCGTTACCATTTAGTAGCTAACTTGTATTCAACAAATAATTTAGCTTTCCAAAATCAAACAAGTACCTTGAATAATCTACATCTAAATATAAAAATTCAAATTTAAATTTTACTAATCGAACTTCATTTAACATCGCGATTTACAGTGCATCATGGAGAAAATAATCACGGCGAGTCAAATCAAAAGTGCAGTAAACGAATTCTTGTAAGGCCCACTAGCGGCCGAGTGGTAAAGTTCCTAAACACTGGTAATTCGGCCCGAGGTTCGAATCCCGATGAACGGGCTGGCTGCATGGGCGTTTTCATATTTTTCTCCATTATTAACTTGTATACGAGCTAGTTTCTGTTAGAAAGTCTTCCATGAAGACATTCTTCCCATTAGGCAGATACTCCTTGAGCGCTTTGCCAAAATTAAATAAATCAAACCAACCGAATTCTCGTTAATTCAACATTTAAATCTCATGTCTGCACTTGCGTAACCAATATTTGCACCTTTTTTCGATTAGACACCCCTCGCGGAATAGACAGAGAAAATAACAGTAAAAGGAAAGAAATAAAAATGCAACTTTAATTATTACCATGATTATTACATGCTTAGTTACGCTGAAACCTCCGTACAAGGTAACCGTTTTGAGTTTAAAAAAGTTTTGATCTTTTTCTTTGGAGTTGTTCGACATAGAGAACATGATGGTTGACGATGTTCTGCTTCGTAATTAAGTTATCAAAAGTATTGCTTTTGTAGATTATCACTGCAAAAGGTTTTACCATGTGTTGAAAAATGATTATATACAGAGTCCCATATAGAGTGGTTTCTAAATGGGAACATTATAAGGTATTTTCTCCCGCTTTCCTAGCGTGCCTGCGTGGTGTAGTGGTCCTGCACGCTTGGCCGGTATTCCAGAGGTTCGTGGTTCGATTCCCGGCGAAGGCGGCAGCTAATATTTCAGCTTTCTTGCTTCCAAAAAATACCTAATGTCTCTACAACATATTTTCACACCTTATGTGAGAAAGCATGAAAATGACTTTACAATTATACTATGGTTATGTTTTATCAATGTTCTTTCAAAATTCTTAACATATAAGCATCATGACATAAGTCTGTACACTTTTGAAAGCCACTTAATGTGCTTAAACATCTGGTATTTCGTTCCATTATATTTTCATGTCTTTCACTCTTTAAAATTACAGCAGAGCACCAATTTTCCAAACTTCAAGTTTCTGACCAAAACACAGAACAGAAAAATTTAAAGTTTTTTTTATATTTGTCTATCATTAAGAAGAATCTGTGTGATTTGTGCATTGTGGAAAATCGGCGGCACTTAGAACCACCAAATCTTAAACACACGTAATCCTGCTGTGGTGTTGCGTGGCCCCAACTTGCCCGCAACAGTAGTAGAACTGCTATGAACTGGAAATTCACAAACTCTTAAGAAGGGTTTAACTCCCTTTTTATTCCACTTTAGAAGTTACAGATGCGTTCACTTGACGCTCACAAACTACGCCGACCCGGTGGTTAAATAAAAATAAGAAAGTACAACTAAAAATGAATAAATAACAAGTCACTACCTACGAGGCTCTATAAACGTGACTAACTTAATCGCGTTCTAAGATACAGCTGAGATTTCAGCAAACTTTCTGAATAAGAAGTTGAAAGATTCAACTAACTGCCGAAGTAGGCACACAGGCCGAAACGCGCGGTTCTTAAATTTCTACCTAGCAACCTTC
The DNA here is from genome assembly GCF_044657685.1 of Stegodyphus dumicola. Classification (NCBI taxonomy): domain Eukaryota; kingdom Metazoa; phylum Arthropoda; class Arachnida; order Araneae; family Eresidae; genus Stegodyphus; species Stegodyphus dumicola. The sequence goes on from NC_140776.1 coordinate 139,795,391, forward strand.
ACGCTCGTGAATCAAGAAAGCACACCTACAAACTCGTTTCCCTTCTATTTAACTCAAAATACTTCTGCTAAAAATTTGAATACTCTGCGCGTTCTACTAAAATTTACATACTCTGGCATTGGCAATTCCAGGGGAAAGTAAAGGCTTGACAGGAAAGATAGTTTAAACTTGAAATAAATGTTAGTTAAAATAAATATAAACCCTACACTGCACCCGAACCTTTTCATCTGAAAGCCCAAATTTTGAATTTCGAATTTATTTTTGATTTACAGTGTGTAGTTTTTTTTTGTTTGAAATCCAAATACATCACAAGAATATTCTTCTGCATTTGGAAACTGTTACTTGTTCAGAAAAAAGTATTAAAAGTTCAATTTCTGCGAAAACATCGCAGTATACTGCTAATTAACGGCAAGTTCTATTTGAAATTTAACTGTTCATGATTTTAAAAATGATAGAAGTATTCAGACAGTACTTGATACAAAGCGTTCAACTATCTTTGATGCATTAAACGTCGGAAATTGAGAGAAACCCTTCAGTATGCGATAAGTCTAAACCACATTCCAAGGTAAACGAAGGAATCGGAGACTTAATCCTATAAAAAATCAAACAAAACCAGATGATTAGATGGATTTAAAAGCAACGTGTTGCCACTTGGCAACGCGTAAGGTATTAAAAATTTCAAGTTTAATCAGAAAAACTCAGTGATGTAAAAGAATTGTGTTGCCACTCAGCAAAACGTAATATATTTGTCTTTCGAATTAAATTAACAAAATGAGACATGCAAAACAAATTCATCACCATCGCCTGAAATAAATAAAATTGCCTGAAATAAATAAAATAAATAAGTAGTTTTACTTTCCACGCCGCAGCGTTTTCTCATTTGGTAAAACATTTAAATTTTATTTGAGATTTATTCTCTTACTTAACAAACTAAGCAATTTAAAAGTAATAAAGGCAGATCTTCATTTCTGTTGTTATAATTTATTAGTTAGATCCCTGAAATTACATTAGTTGTATTTATTAAAATGGTTATATACTTTCTTTTTTAGAATGGATGTTTTATTGAAAATGAGGGAAAATGTGATTCTTGCGTAAAAACGTGTTATTAAGTGTTGTTGTTAATGATTCTGCTGAATATTAAATTGAAACTAATGAAGATAATACATTGTCTGCTCAAATGAACAAGAAATTTATAAAAATGTAAACTATTATAACGATACTAATAAAAAATTATTAAAATATGAAGACTGCTATTTTAAATGTTTAGAAAAAGGTAGGAAATTATTGTAGTGGTTGTAAAGTTCTTATTCAAATCAATTACTCTTCCTGAAGAATTCACAAGGTGAAAAAGAATAATTTCTTTTAAATAAAAAGTAATGGAATTTTTTTCCCGTTGATAATTAAAGCATATATTAAATTAAGCCGTAATTCTTATAGAAATTGCTGCGCATTTAAAAAAAAGCTGAAGAGGCGAATTTTTTTAGCCCGAATTTAGGCGAATTTTTTAGGGCTATTAATTTCGTTTTGGCATTTTGCGTTGGCTCACTATAAATGTCGGTTCACTTTTCAAACTGTTGCCACCAAATATTATCACCCTGTATTATATATAAAAAAATTAAATAATGAAGAATCTGCATAAATGTATATATGTTTCTCGCACTGTGATAAAACAACGGCACCTAGAGCCATCAAATTTTGAATAACGTACTTTTCCATCCGAGTATGGGCATCTGGAAGCCCAAATTTGGAATTTGTTTTATTATCTATTTCATATTTTGTAAAAATTGAACGAATGTTTGATTTGCAAACTCAACGATTTAAAAGCGAGCAATGGCAACACTCTACGGTTTAAAAAAAGACCTTTTTATCTCCAACGCGCGGAACTGTGTATCGGAAATTCTAAAGATAGGCTCATTTTAAAATTATTTTGAACTGAATTTTATGCTTTTTTGAATATTTTTATTAAGTGCGAAGAACATGATATTTAATAAATAAAGGTAACTCGCAAAAACGCTCCTTTGGACGTAATTTAAAATAGGAAACCTTTCAGACTTTTTATAATACTACTCTGAAATTTATTTTTTTATTTACTTTTTTTTTTTTTTTTTGTTTAAGCTCTTAAGTGGTTCTTTAGTTTGATTGATATCTATTAGTAGTATATATTATACTGGCTGTTCTCAACAACTTCAGGTAATCGGCATTTCGCTTTATATTTGAATAATTAGGTAATGTTTGAGCAGTTATGTGAATAAGTTTTCCATATTAGCTATGGGGGCCTACCAGCGGCCGAGTGGTAAAGTCGCTGAACACGGGTGGTTCGGTTGGAGGTTCGAATCCCGCGAACGGGCTGGCTGCATGGGCTTTTTCGTGGTTTTCCCCATGTGTAACGTGTATACGAGCCAGTTTCCTCCACGAAGGCACCCCTCTCCTTAGGCAGATAGCCCTCGAGGTTTTGCCATAATAACACACACACTCACACACACACCATACTAGCTATGGTAAAAAGTAAATCACATTTTGTTGGCTATAAATTCGGAAATTGAACGATTTCACTTAACATGTGTGTTTTAAACACTTTTCTTTCAGCATTGTATTGTTTATGTAGCTTTAAGTTCATTAGTCAGATTAAAAGAAGCTGTGAACTTTTACATGTTCAAAAATACTTTTACAGCATCTCAGATATATGAAATTTTAAAGACCTTCAAAAAGTCGTAAAAACTACGTCGTGTTGTTAAAACTTGCTTCCGCAATTAAGCCGATAGTTTTTTAAAATATTGAAATGAAACTCAGATCTCTATAAATAGTACACGGCTTTGATACGTTTTTCAATATTTTAAATATTATGGACTTAATGCTAAAATTTTGGATATTGTTTTGAATATCAAAAAAGAAAAATCTAGAAGCAAATTCTCAATTGTTCTCTGAATTAAAAATTCTATAAAATCTTCCATGCCTTATTTTAATGTTAGTGTGTTTATGGCAAACCCTCGAGGGCTATCTGCCTAAGGGGAGGGATGCCTTCGTGGAGGACTTTCTAAGCGAAACTGGCTCGTATACACGTTACACAAGGGGAAAACCACAAAAACGCCCATGCAGCCAGCCCGTCCGCGGAATTCGAACCTCGGACCGAACTACCAGTGTTCAGCGACTTTACCGCTCAGCCGCTGGTGGGCCTATTTTAATGTTAGAAATAACTGTCTAGTTAGAAGTAAAAATATACTTTTATACCTATGTCACTTTTATAGCTATGTTACTTTTTAATATACACTGGTGTGCAAAAATTAAGGACGAAGTCGAAAAATTAGCATATCAGTTGAACGAAGAGGCAGAGCGGACAGACAGACCAATCAGGAGATTAAGTAAGGTGATGTACGGTAGCACATGCGCAGATATGCAGGTAGACGTAATGAAGGACTGTCTGAGTAGTATAAAGCATGTTGTCGGTGTAAGATAAGTATTTCTGGCAAAGAGATTGCACGCCGTATAGCAGTTAAAATCACACCGAGTTGCTGCTTCAGCGAGAAATGGCGAATAATCAATCTGTTAGACGACATCTGGATGCTTTTACCCGAGGTCGAATCATTGGGAAGTTGGAGGAAGGCCGCAGTGTGACAAGTGTGGCTGCAGAGTTCGGAATTGCTCACAGCATCGTTTCACGACTTTCGAGACAATTTCAAACTACAGGAACAGCTATCCGAGAGTTTAGTAGTAGTCGTCCACGAGGAACCACACCCGCAGATGACCGGTATATTGCCTTACAGGCCAGAAGAAACAGGCGGCAGACAGCGGGAGAAATCGCTAGACACACGACACAGGCGACTGGACGACCGATATCGCGTTTTCCCGTGGCCAGAAGACTGCACGGTGGTGGTCTGTTTCCACGACGCCCTGTACGGTGTGTACCTCTAACGCCTGCCCATAGGAGAAGGCGTTCTCTGTGGTGCCGGGAACACCGGAATCGGAGAGACAATGAATGGGGACGAGTACTCTTTACAGATGAGAGCAGATTCAGTCTGAGTAGCGATTCTCATCGCATACTCATCTGGAGAGAGCGGGGAAGCCGCAATCATCCCTCGAACATCATTGAAAGGGACAGGTATGGAGGTGGCGGTGTTCTCGTTTGGGGAGGCATCATGCTTGGTAGTCGTACAGACCTCACATCTTTGACGCAGGTTCAGTCAACGGGACCCGTTATCGTAACGAGATTCTTCTTCCATATGTGCGTCTTTTTAGAGGCGCTATGGGTCCGCAGTTCCTTTTCATGGACGACAATGCACCATGTCATCGCAAAGTAGCCGCCGAACAGCTCTTAGAGAGTGAGGATATTGAACGTATGGATTGGCCGGCACGATCTCCGGATCTCAATCCCATCGAGCATGTATGGGATTTTCTAGGCAGACGCTTGGCAACTCGTACCTTACCACCAGTAACGATTCCGGAGCTTCGATTGGCGCTGCAAGACGAATGGGCAGCAATGCCTCAACAACTCATTGACACCCTCATTCTCAGCATGGGCAGACGCTGTGAAACCTGGCTGGCAGTCAGGGGAGATCATATCCCCTATTAAAGACCGGATGTTTCTTGCTGGACACCCATCACAGGGATGTTCGGCCTTCTCCATGCTACGTTTTCAATAAAGCTTCTTTTTATCTCTCTGATTTCTCTTTTAGTAAGTGTTGCTTACATTACTCATGTCCTTAAGTATTGGGGATCTGACGGTATTAAATGTGTTGATATGGAAAGCTTTTGTACAAAGTTATATTGAAAAGAACCGTCTCGTCCTTAATTTTTGCACACCAGTGTACTTTTACACCTATGTCACTATTCGCTGTCTTTAATTTCAATTATTAAATATTTCACAGAATTAATATCATTTGCTGTTATATGCTGTAAAATGACATTGTTCGTGGTGTTATTATGTTCAAGTGTCTGTCTAGTTTATCTGAAAATAACTGCGTTATTAAACTGAAACAATGTATTTCGTATTTATGTTTTAACTTTTATGAAAGGATAATATAAGAAATAATCTTTTCTGCGGAAGCAGGTGTTCCGCCAATAATCTCTGAAAACATAAATAGAAAAAAGGTGTGCAAAGTTTGAGAATGAGCAAAAAGAAAGAAAAAAAAGTGAATCAAAAGTAGGAAGCTTTTCTTGGAGAGCTTCGCCTGAAACAGATAAAGACTTTGGGGCGAAAAAAACTTATCTTGAAGAGTACAAAGAAGAAAGATCAACACAGTTTGTGCTATATGATGCTTTTACGTTGTACAAAGAAAAGGAAATTGATTTTACACTCATATCGTACGGTGATATGACGGAAAAACCTTTTTTGTTTGTTTGTATGCGAACCTGACAAAATACGTTTTAGGATGTCAGATAAGCTGTTTGACGTTTTTAGAATATATTTTTTCAAATATTATTCTTCGCGAAATATTTTGAAATTGAATGACAGTTTCCTTTATTTGGCTCGCTAGTCAAAGCTTTAGATCCAGCGAATAATTCGTATAATTGTTTTATTAAAATTATAGTATTTTCAGTAATGAAATTTTCACCGGATTTATGTTATATGGATTTCTTTTTTGTGAAGCAAGTGTATCCTTATTTTCTAATTTATATTTCTCAATATATTTTTATGCGTTCATATGTACGAATTCAAATCAGATTTCTTATTTTCAGTGTCTTATTTTTTGCGAAGTTTTTAAAGCGTAATTTCTAAGTTATGACGGAACATTTTGAAAATACTCTTTTCAGAATAAATATTTAAAGTCACTAATTAAAAAAAAATAATTGTTTTAACTGTATGTTGTGTTTTAGGTTTTTCTTTATTTTGTAATTTTTAATAAAAATGTTTTGAACTTTAGTATATTTTTGCCTTTTCGCGAAGAGAGAACTGAATTGATTGAATGAGAAATATATGTCTAATGAAATGCGAAGAAATACGTTGAATGAAATGCAGCAAAAATGCATATAATTCAATAGGAATCCATGTGTAATCTTAAGGAAGTCAGGCGGTGTTTATATCAGTTTTACTTTATTATGAATCTCGGCGAATACGAATTTTTCTGTGTTAGTACAGTAATATAAAAGATTAACATATTCAGGGGAAAAGAACAAAAACACAGTTTCCTGGTTTCTTGCCATGATGCCTGTGCGTAGTTAGCGTGATAAGAAACACGATGCGTTTATTACCGATATCGTTTAATTATTTGTTATTAAAGAGAATAAAAACATTTATCACAGCGAGTGCATTTGTAAGGAACAGTTCTTCGCGTCTTAAAATATATCAGCTGCCAATTCTCAAAAACTAAACTTTTAGATTATTTTTATGTTGCCAGATCTAAAAGATTAACATAATAAATATACAATAAGAAAAATGCGACTGGGAAACGATCCGTCGGCCAAACGATAAAGTTACAAGTACGGAACATCTTGCCCGGCGTTGAAATATTACATTATTTCAAATTTAAAGAAAAACATATGTACACAAAATTATAATGCCGCAACTTACAACAAATATACCAATTACTAATTCAATGAGAACAAAATAAATTATCCAACAGTAGAAATATCGTTATCCCTAATGGGTAAAATACAAATTTTTAAAATCGGTCTTCGGAAAACAGCCTTTGGCCGTGTGTACGTCTACAACTCTGACAGGGCCTGGAATCACCTTAATAATTCGAGGATTTTATTGAGAGTTTCTAAATTTTTAGACAGTGTTTAGGTGTATAACACAAATTATTGTCTGAAATACTACCCGAGACAAGGTAGCCAAAAGAGCTTCATTGCAAGAACAGATCGTCTCCCAATTTTATTTTATCATCTCTCAAAACTGAGAAGAATAATTCAGCAGCCAATAGAATATTGACCTTTTGAGGAATGAGAAATGATGCGTTTTCAAATTTGATTTTCCTTGGAATGTTAAAAATTCGAAACATTAATTCTTTTGGAAGATGTGAAATTAGTTACGTAAGGCACAATCAATAAGTCAGTTTCCCATTGTGAATCATTACTTTCATTCGATAAATAAGCTGAAACATTTTTCGTAATGTTCAGGGATGTGTCATTTAATACACTTATCGAAACGTTTATTTTTTCTTTCTTCAAATCCAAAGCATCGGCTGCTCTAGTAGTCATAAACGAGCTTTTAGAAACCGAATTTAGAATCGCTCTCAAAGGTTTGCTTTCACCAGTTGCATCTCGCACATAAATTATTACAGTATTTATTAAAACACTTTTATTACTTTCATTAAGAAGAAGGAAATACAAACATTTCATGGTGGATACGAATCAACTGACCTTGACGCGTTTATGTTATGTTGATTTTGTTCCTGAAACTCTATCGTTCCCATGCTGTCTAGGCCTTTATGAGCACTGGAACCGGTCAGAGGCGACGAATATGCATGTAACAATGTATGGTGATCGGATGTTTTCTTATAAATATATAACAAGCACTGTTCGAATTATACTGAGATAGTAAATGAAAATTCGCTAAGACAGATATAGCAAATCCGATGTTTTCTTTACCAAACTTACTCGGTCAGATAATTTCACTTAATAATAAATTTATCGAAGCGTTACAATGTATGCGATTGGGATTTACAAGCGATACATAATTTAGGTAATTTATTAGATTTAACCAAAAGAGATTTTGATCGTTCCGAATTAAATTTAGATGGAATGTAGCATTAATACTATTTAAAATTCGATATCTTTTCCCTAAGAATTCCAAAAATGTATCAAAATCTGGGACTTTATCATCTTTTAATGTTATCTCATATAGATTTCGTGTTTCGTGGTCTAATTTGTCAAGAACAACATTTAATAATAAAACATGAGATAGTTTATCTATTGCGAAATCTAAGGCTTTTCTTAATGCTGTCTAATATGATGCTAAGCTTTTAAGCAGATTTATGTTTTATTGATTGAATATTTAGAATGTTTTTGATATGACAGTCTACAGTTATTCTTTTTTATTCTCGTACCTTTGTTCTAAAGTTTTAAAAAGTGAAAAAGTTATCGTTTGATGTTTCTATTGATTTGGTTTCTCCCTTTAAAGCCCCTGTAAGTAACGTAGCTTTTTATTTTCGGAAAGTTCCGGATTTTCTTTGATTAAACTATTAAACTGAGTCTTAAACAAATTCCATTCTTCAAATTTTCCGCTACAATTCGGAAGAGGAATTTTTGGTAGTCTTTAGTTTAAGACTACCAAAAATTAGTTTAAGCCCTTTTCCAATGATCATTATATATAGAATAAGTTATGTGTCTAGAGCAATATTTTGATTGGTTACAGATTCGTAACTTGAAGCATGAAGTAGCTTAAGAATTTTCGTTAGAAATTTAAATATTGCATCCTAATGAGAGAACTTCTTATCAATAATATTTAGTGTTTTAACTTCTTATCAATAATATTTGTTGCTAATGCGAAAAAATTCAACATTTCAGAGCACATTTATTCGAAACATATGTTCCATCTTAAATTCCTTAGTAGGAAGTTTTAAAATACTGCAGAAAGTAATGAAATTTCTTAGTTCTCTTAACACAGAAGATTTAAAAAACTACAATTTAAAAGACGTGTCTTGGATAGCTGATGTGCGAAATCGATTAAAGCTGTTCGCAAAGTATTGCATTAATTCCATTAAAAGTAGTATGGAATTAGTTAAATTATCTTTAGAATCGGTACATTTTTCTTTCCAAAATATCCTGGAATAAAGTGGAAAATTTTTAAGTTTCTATTGATTTTTCTGACAATTGCAGTTGATAATTTTATTTAAGTGGCTTTAGCAAACGATAAGCACTTAACTTCGGATATAAGCTTGCTATAGTTGATAACATTTTTCTTCCGCATGAGGTTTAAGTTGATGAACACGAAAATGTTTTTCATTTGCATTTTAGAAATCAAAACATGTCAAATTTCAAAGTGAATGGTATGCATCTATTATAATCTTTTTTGTTTATTGAAATATCAAATATGGACACCATATGAAGTCCTTGTACAGCCTATAATTAATACAAAATATAATTAAACACCAAATATAATTAAAAGCAGTTAAAAATCATTTTTACAATTAAAATTTTGAGTTTGTTTGCAAAAACAAGCAACTAGGCCTGCGGGCAGGAAGGCAATTTTTCGATGCACAAAACTGCAAGTTTACTTTTGGTCCCCTCGGCAAAAACACACTGAAGTTAGTGCACAAACTGAGTTCACTGTTTTACTAAAAGTTTCAAATGTAAACAAATGGCGGCCTCGTTAGGCTTAATAACACTTAAACAACTGTTAAATTGCTGATAATTCTACACATGAATTTCCTATGATAACAAAATTACTACTTGAGGCAAATATTTGTCATAAGCCTCATACGCTAGTGATCTAGTGATATAATGGTAGGTCTGTGTTTTGAATAAGTCTTTTCTTTTTCTTAAATTAAGTCAGCGCACACATGTGTAAGTTGCTGTAATTTATAATGAAATAATTGTGTAGCAACTTTTTTCTACTACTGGCTTTCTGTTTTGAATAGTTTATTCTATACTTTTAATTTCTTGGATACTAATTGTTAACTTTGTAAAAGTATCATAGCTCCTCGAAATTGTTTTGTTTTCGGAATTAAATTTAATTCTACATACCAATATCAAACTCAGTTTCTCTTCAACGTAATTATATTTATATTTCCTAATTTTTTAAAAAATTTTCTGCTCGTTTTACGGCAAAATTCTTCTAACTGCTAGAATATAATCTGAAGTTAGATTTCAGTTATTTTTGTCCGCATTTCTACGTTTCAACAAGGAGATTTAAAAATTCATGAAATTATTTAAAATTTCATTTTAAAATGCCATTCTCAATATTTCATGAATGATGTACTTTCTTTTATAAAATAAATGTGCGTAACAATTGTATTACCTCTTTTCAGGCTTCCGAATTATGCATTGTGGAAAATACGTCGCTTCGAACCTTAGGTATTGAATCAAGAGTAAGTTTTCAAACTTTTTTCCTGCAAATAGTATGGGTATTTAGTTTGGTCATAATTGATTGTGAAAATCTGCTGGGTGGTTAGCATAACAACCAGGGCGTTAAAGGTTACTACGTAGCATAACAACCTGGGCAAACAGGATGCTAACAACAGGGACGTTTCGTTATGCTGAAATTTAGTATTCGCTTTACGTTTGCATTAATTAGTTTTCCTCCGGGATATTTTGAAAAATGATAACATTTGTTTAAGAGTTGTGTAATAATTAATTATTTCATAATCATATATGATAAAAAAACCTTTTAGTTGCTCATGCAGTTTTACGAGAGGAGCCTGTGACCATATAATTCTCTATCAGAAGGAGCTTTTTACTGTAATTCCGTGGAATTCAAGGTAGCAGTGCCATTTTCCCATGTTTCCTAAAATCAAAGCATTGCTGCAATTTTCTTTATTTTCAATGACAGTCAAGGTATTACTACCACTTTTCCTAAGTTTCCACGGTAATTAAGGCATTGCTATTTCTCCATATTTCCAATACAATCAAGACATAGCTGCTGTTTCTCCATATTTCCGTGACTTTACAAAGGTCAGTAGGCAGATAAAGTTATGCACTTTCAAGGTCAAACCTTTTTCTTTCCGACGCTCGACACAGTGACGTATCTTATGTATCTGCTGAGGGATATCTCTTATGGACCTGAAATAAATAAGAACCCCTGCTTTCGAACAGGATGCTGACGTTACGACTGGTTGCCTCATTTTTTGAGCCACTTATATCTGAAATAGATGATATGAATTTGCTGTTACTGACTAATTTTTCGAGATCTTTGTACTGGAGATATTTTTATTGTTATGAAAATCTTTGAAGTCTCAGATTGACTCACACACCACTGCTAGACAGTCACAAACTTAGCAACACAATTTGTCGAGAAAATGCTAATGTTGAGCAGGATACTCTGTATCTTTTTAAGTGTACCTGGAATATCGTAGCAAGGCTAGTTTGTTATAGACGACGCTTCCAAGACTGTTGTCACTGTTGTGTTTCGTCACTGTTGTGACGAAATGGGATGAGTTTTGCGAATCTTAGACTTTTCTAATCACGTCAGCTGTATTGCTGTGTATAAAAAGTGTGTTATACTTTGGAAATGAAAAATAGCAAAATTTAAATAAAAAATTGAAAAATATTAACTTGCAATATTATTTTGAGAACTCATTATGACTAGGATTAGTGACATTTTAACTATTTAAATGATTTTAAAACGAGTAAAATGTTGATGCAGAGTTACCTTAAAGTATAAGTCGGGAAATAATTGAGAGTATGCACTTTTAAATAGGGCACAACTTCATTAGATCCTCCTATGTATCTAAATATTCTTTTGCTTTCATTACATTACAGTATCATTTGTGCATCTTTTTATACCTTAAAGAGAAAAGAAATTTCTCTAACCACTGCAAGCAAAAGTATTCTCAAAGCTGGAGCGAAGAAGATTAAGTAATCATTCTTCGATTCGCTAGAGAACTTGTGTTTGAGCCATCGTAATCATTATCGATTGATATTGCTATCTTTTTGGGCGGGGAGGGAGTGAGGCTTAGTAATGGTTAGAAAGCCATAATGACTTGCCCATCAGTTTTAGGTACTTTTTCTTCTGAGAGTTTTTGAAAGCATATTAGGAATTTTTTTAATGTTTATTCATGTATTCCTTTTGTGAAATATTACATTCTGTATTTTAATGTAGTTTAATAAAAGGCAAAAAATATTTCTTAGCGTTTTTGAATAATTTTGTTTTCTTTTCGTGAGAAGATATTCTCTTATATTTTACTGCTGGAACTTATCGATTAGAAACTGTTATAATTTAGCATTTGCTGTTTTAGATTACACCAGCAGATTCTTTGTGCTTTCTGAATCAAGCTGAAAATATTTGACTTAAGCTCGCTTACAAAAAAAAAAAATATATATATATATATATATATATACATAAAAATAAATTAAAAAAAAAATCTGAAAATATTTTTGTATAAAACATAAAAATTGCACTTTTACTTTAAGAATCTTCGAGGAATATTATTTATATATTTCTTAATGAGGACAAAGGCTGGTAAGACCAAAGCAGAACTCTTAGATACCCGCTTATGTCCGTTTCTTTTGATCTGCGTTGTAATGCATAAGCTTTTATATAGATTCACAAATAGGAAATTAATTTTTAACTCTAGTTTTACGTTTATTTAATTCATACACGCCATTCAGTTTTAATTTTGTTATCCGTTGCCAAACTATTGCTGCCATTAATATCGTTTTAAAGATGTACATTGTGATATGAAATATAATTATATATAATAATTTTTGGAAAATTATTTCTTTACATAAAACTTAACAATTGTGGTTAATTTAGCACATTTTTACTGGAAAGTTCTTGAAACGTTTAAAGCGTTTTTCCTGAATGTTTGTGTTTTCCGTTTGCTAATAAGCTAATTTCGCGAAACTGGAAGCGTTCATCGTACGAAATGAAATGGCCTCCTCCCCCTTCTTCTATGTTCGGATAAACTGGCTGAAGTTTGGAATAATACGTTGCGGTCACCATTCAGAAGTATACGAAAAATGGCACCTCAGTCAAATTTATGCGAAGTCTCAGAACGTGCTTTATGAGCTAACGCTCCCTTTTCGCATAAGTGACTCACTTATAGTCAGCACATACGCGGGTAGAAACCAAATCGGCAGCCTAAGTTATTAAAGCTCTCTATACGTAGATCCTCGTGTGCTATTTAAACTCAGTTTTCTGGTGGATTAGGTGAAATAGTTAAAGTTCAGGAGAGATTTAACATACAAATAATGCGTTAGTTTATTTAAGTAAATAAACTGAATAAAATAACTGAATACCTGTATAAAATAATTAGCACAACTGCATGCGTAAATTTTAAATAAATGTTTGTGTAATTTTTAGGTAGACACAGTGTCTTAACAGACATTTCTTCTGTTTACAAATTAAGAGATGATTATACTTAAGAATCTTTAATAAATGATTAGATTATCCTTAAGAAATGGTTAGCTGGCACACGATTTATTCAAGAAATAATTAGTGTTTTCGCTTTAATTGACTGTAGTGATTTATAATTTTTTATGTAATATTTCTTTTGATTAAAGCCTTTTATTATTATAAGCTTATTCTAGAATTGCTTATTTCAGTTTTTTTTTCTAAATAAAATAGTTGAATGTGTAAATAAATTTTAAATAGGTTTAAATAACGAAGATTCGAGTATCTTAAGATTCTAGTATCATATGTAGAGAATTTGGAAAAGTACTTAAAGGTTTAACATCATTAAATATTAATCCTTTCCCATTTAAATTCTTTTTCTTACTTTTAATAAACTTTCAATCACGAAATTCTTCAAAGTAAGGTATGTAATTGTGTAGTGATTAATCCCACTTATCTGACAGTAACATCACAACAATCCCACGAAATTCGTCATGGAAAGGGGAGCAAGATTGCGTCTATCGTTGGCAAGAGCCTTGAGCACCTTTCAGGTGACAGAACGACTTAGCTTAGTTCCGCCCCTAATTTTCATGGAGAGCAAGCACCCCAGGGAGACGGGTCTTCCAACTCTCTTCCTCTTCCACCAAGCTCTCGAGAGGACTTTCGGCTCGACATATATTTGGGATGCCTGCATGCTGCAAAGGACACATCTCCATGCCTTCTCCAGGATTCGAACCCGGCTAGGTTTCCGTTAGGTTCGATACTTCGGTAGGCTTCTCTAATCACAATAACGCCACGTCTGGGCGGCTAAAATAAAGAATAAATTCTAAAAATAAAGATTTTGTATGGAAACAGCTTCTGTATTAAATAGGGAGTTTCGATAAACATCAAATTTAAATTTTAATGTGTTCCTCATTGATTCAGAAATTCTGATTTTGGAGCGTTTTTGGTTCTTCAGTAAGTTAAGCGCAAAATGTTCTACTATTTTGAACAAAAAATTCACTGAAATTTGCGGAATTAAAACTTTTATGGGGTCAAGTAAAATTTTTATTTTTCGTATTTTTATCTAATACAGAACTACTAATTATCAAAGTAAAATTTAAGTTTTTTTTCTCAGTATAGTCAAAAATAGGGAATTTTACAAAGTGATAACTCAGTAAATTCGGTACTACAAAGTGATAACTCAGGAAATTCGTCCTGAAGATTCTCTTCTGAATTTACACGTAAGAGGTTTTTATATTTACGAATTAAAACCTACTGCATAGTTTTCTGTTTGGAAATTTTTATTTTTCGGAAGTATATAAAAATAGAAGTACATATCTAGGACAAGTATTAATAAAAATAAACCACTCTTTAGGATGTTTTATCAGCATCTCTTTATCTCATTATAATAAATAATCTACCAAAATATATATAAAAAAGATAGTAATTACAAAAGCAAATTTTATCTCCCACTTAATTGCTTTTTTAAACTATAACAATACAAAAGTAATATATATGCACTCAAAAAATACCGTCTGAATTTCCTAACAGGCAAAGAAATAGAAGAAAATATTGCCTTCCCTAATAGAGATTAGCCCTTATATATTCCAGCATAAACACTAATTAGAAAAACCATTAAAATGAACTAGGACTAAACGTTATTTTATTGACAGTGATTGCGGTTTTTATGATCTACTTAGAACCATTCGCTAACAAAATACGAGTATTTGCTACTTTTATTTCGGTCGTTTAATCGGTCTACCAAACAAAACAAAAAACGAAGGTAAAGTTCTTGTAATCATGGGGATTTTACCGTGATTGTAATAATAGTTCTGAAGCTTTATAATTGATGAATAAAGTAGTTAGGTTTGGTTTAATAAGTTGCATTCCTAATCACAGCGAAAGAGCGTGGAGATTTCGGAACGGTTAAGAATAAATAAACTAATGGGGCTGGAGCTTTTCCGTTTTGTTCTTTACTGTTAAAAGAGCATTTTCATGCCACAGAAATTTAAAGTATATTTTACTATTAGTAGTGTCATAATCTTTTAGAAATTTCATTGATTAAGTTAATGGTAAAATTTACAGCGTATTATTAGCCTTGATAAAGGGAGTTTATAAGAGCTATAAAGTTGAATTGATAATTCTAAATTCGTAGCTCCTAAAAAAACATCAAAAATTATTATTACTGCAAGTTGATTATAAAAAACAAAACAAATCGATGTTAAGTGTAGCAACTACTTTTCTCTGGCATTGCACCTGTATGTATGATCTTAATACCAAGCAGTATGATAAACAACATGGGATTTTCGCTGAAATTTAAGTTATAAATTAATTGAGATCATTCCTGCCTCAGTAAGTGATTCTTCAGCATCTTTATCAAGCGTCGATAAAAAATAACTTTCAGTTTGCCGATATTTCAAATGCGAGAATGCCGCACAGACACTATACGCATACATCATCCAAGTCTTCTTAGAGATTCGAACCCAGGGCATAAGATACGGCAGGCAGCAGCGCTAACCACTGTTCCAGTCAAGGCAGATGACTTCCGGCGTGAGAGATGCATAGTATTTTATATTTCAAATGAGCGGTTTCAAAAGCCAAACCCAGATGAGAGAAAGGAAATTTCTTATGATGCCATCATAAATTAACCATAAATTAACACCAATTGGAGACTTATCTACTTGCTTAATAAAAAATGCTTCAATACATTATTCAGTACACAGATATGCATTCATTTCATTTGTTCACGAGGCTTCCAACAAATGTTTTTTTTTTTTTTTTTTTTTTTTTTTTTTTTTTTTTTTGAAGAAGAAGAAGAAAGATGTAAAAAAATTAAGAAAATGTCTATTTGGAGGTGTTTAAAAAGCTCTGAAGTCTTAATGATTTTCTCTCTTTTATACGACGTGCTTTTGTGCCGTAAGTGGAAGCACGTCCGACTGGCAACCAAGAGGTCAGGAGCTCAAATCCCTGTGAGAGCACTGTACATTTTTCACGTCTCCCTCTCCGTAATAAAATGTCTTAATGGTCTCTGCAAAAAAAATTATCTTTCGCAATAATAATCTTTGGCTAAAAATAATCGACGGCGACAAAACTCCCTTAATTATGACATTATTTTTCACTTGTATCATCCTTATGGATGTAAGAATTCAGAAAATGTATTTCATTTAATAATATTGTACCTTTTGTGGTGTCTTAATTTGCTTTTCTATAGCAAGAAACTTTTGCTTCACCTGGGAAGAATAAATAAATAAGAAAAGACGAAACTTATGTATTGTATTTAATAATGTTTATATTTCACTTAATAATGTTTATATTTATCTAAATTTAAATAACTTTAGAGAATTTAATTAAAAAATTTATGTTATTAATTTTGAGAATTAAATTTGAATTAAAATTTTCAATTTGAAATTTTGAGAAACCTTTCTCAGATGAACATTTTTGGTACATGTGTTTATGCATATATTAGTAAATCTGCCTGTGAATTCATTTGTTTATTTATGCATTTATAAATGCATGAATCTTTCTTCTTAATTTAAGCGTTTATTAAATATAAATTAGGTATTATTTTTTTTCGTGTTTCAAGATAAAATTGAAAATTTTTTAGTTTTTGAAGGATAAATTAAAGTTATAATATGTAATTATAAATGTATAAAGTAAAGTATAATCATAATTATTAGTCCGAAGGGGCTTTGTCCCTGAAGGGCTATTGTTTTCGTTTTGCGATTTTGCATTGAATTGCTATAAATGTCCGTTTCACTTTTGAAACTGTTGCCACCAAATGTTAGAATCCTGCATTATATTTGAAGAAATTAAATAATGAAAAATCTGCATAAATGTAGGTATATTTCTCGCATTGTGATAAAACAACGATACCTAGAGCCATCGAATTTTGAATGACGTCATCCTCCTACGAATATGGGTATGTGAAAGACTAAAGTTGAAATTCGGAATTTGTTTTATTATCGATTTCACATTTTGTAAAACTTTAACGAATTTTTGAATAACAAACTCAGCGATTTAAAAGCGAGCGATGGCAGCACTGTACGAGGGGGGGGAGCAATCTTTTTATCTCTAGCTAGCGGAACTGTGTATCGAAAATTCTAAAGATAGGCCCATTTTAAAATTATTTTGTGACATTGCTATTGAACTGAATTTTAGGGTTTAAATGCAAAGAACACGATATTTAATAAATAAAGGTAACACACAAAATGTTAAGAAAATGCCCCTTTGGACTTAATTTAAAATCTGAAACCTTTCAGATTTTTTATTTATTTATTTATTTTAAATATAAAATTATAATTAAAAAAATTAAAAGCTCTCAGATTTTATAATATGCCCAAAGGGGCATTATATTAACGTTTTGTGTGTTACCCTTATTTATTAAATATAACGTTCTTCGCACTTAAACCCTAAAATTCAGTTCAACAGCAATATCACAAAATATTTAAAAGAGCATATCTTTAGAATTTCCGATACACAGACTCGCGCGCTCGAGATAATGTTTTTTCGTGCAGTGTTGCCATTGCTTGCTTTGAAATCATCGAGTTTGTTAATCAAAATTTCGTTAAAGTTTTACGAAATATGAAATGGGTAATAAAACAAACTCCAAATTTCAAATTTGAGCTTCCAGATGCCCATATTCGAATGGAAGACTACGTTATTCAAAATTTGGTGTCTCTAGGTACCGTTGCTTTTTCACATTGCGAGAAACTTACATGCGTTCATGCAGATTCTTCATTTTTTAATTTCTTTAAATGTAATGCAAGGCTCACAAAATGTAGTGCAAGATGTTGTAAGGTAGTTCTCCCGCCTTCCTAGCGTGCCTTCGTGGTATAGTGGTCAGCACACTGAGCCGGTATTCAGAGATCAGCGGTTCGATTCCCGGCGAAGGCGCTGCATATTTTTCAATCTCTCTTGCTTCCAAAAAAGCCTAATTTCTCTACAGTGAACCCCGAACTAAAAGGGTGTTGGATGATGATTCTCCTCGCTCAGGATTTGGCGATTGGGTCTCCTAAAAAAAAACCCAGTAGCCCTTTGAAAGGGGGGGTATGTAAGGTAGTTCTCCCACCTTCCTAGCGTGCCTTCGTTTTGCAGTAGTCAGTGCACTGAGCCGGTATTCAGAGGCCCGCGGTTTGATTCCCGGCGAAGGCGTTGCGTATTTGTCAATCTCTGTTGCTTCCAAAAAATCCTAATGTCTCTACAATGTAATGCAAGAATTTATTTGGTGGCAAGAATTCAAGAATTTATTTGGTGGCAAGAATGCAAGAATTTATTTGGTGGTAAATGTAATGTAAGAATTTATTTAGTGGCAATAATTTGAAAAGTGAAACGCCGTTTTATAGTTGATGATGCAAAATGACAAAATGAAATTAATAGCCCTTTTATGCAAATTGCCCCTTTAGGCTAAAAATATCGTTGCGTTTAGCTTGGAATAAATAAAATATTATTGTCTGGTCTGGTACATTTTATAAATCGGAGTTAAACATCGAATATTAAAAAAGAATAACAAAATCTTTTAAATTTGCAATTGATGTGTTGAAAAGTGATAAGATACATTTTCCCCAGCAAAGCTAATTGCAAACAGAAGTTGAAAAACGTGAGTATGTCAAATATTTACCATTTTCAGTAAAATATAATTAATAAAATACGCAAGCAAATTTAATTTAGCTAAGAAATCCTAAAATCATCTTTTTAGACATCATTACTTACAAAAGCTCGAATTTTAACTTGCAAATCCTGTGTATGTAAAAATCTTAAATGAACATTTTAACATTTTCCACTTGTTTTAGATACTGTTTCTGTAAATCTTAGAATTCAGAGAAATAGAGGGAAACAATATGAAGAACCGTAAACTTTCTGCTGCGTATGAGAGCGAGATAAAGAGAATATTGTTAAAAAATCGTCTGTGGCTCTCTTTTAGTGCTCATGAACATGAGCATAAATGTGTTTTTCTAAATAGAAGTCAGTAAATTCCAACTTTTCTTTCTGTGATTTTTATTTCTAAAAAGTCAGGTAAGTAACATTTTTAAAGAATTGCCACTAGTGATAACATTCTTCTTTAGAACTTAAAAGTTCTTTACCAAAATAAAAGATACCAAGTGAAATGTTATCTGCCTTTTATTTTAAGTTATTCTTTTGTAAAATCCTTCAAAAGAAACTAAGAAAGGGTTGTTATCTGCGCCTTTTTCTTTTATATCGTTGGAAATGATACTAGCTTATGTTTACGTGCACCCGCAGGTAAGTTTACCTCTTTTGCACTTTGCTCCGTATTCTTTTGTGAACGTTAAAGTATTCGATGCTGAAGATTTATTTAAACTGAAAATAAATTTTAAATCAGAGCTACTTTAGAACCGTACGATTCGTTTATGGAAACTCTATCTCGTAATCAGTACCATTATAATTAATTATGCTTTTAAAATACGGGGTTCATGGTTATGTATGGATGTATTTTGAGAAATTCTTCTGCGTGAATATAATTGGGTAAAATATACACTGAAGTGATAAAAGTCATGGGATAGCAATATGCAAATATACAGATGGCAGTAGTATCGCGTAGAAAATGTATAAATGCGAAGTGCTTTGCCAGGGCTTTCATTTGTGTTCAAGTTATTCATGTGAAGAGGTTTTGACGTGATTATGGCCGCACGACGAGAATTAACAAACTTTGAACGCGGAATGGTAGTTGGAGCTAGACGCATGGGTCATTCCATTTCGGATATCGTTAGGGAATTCAACATTCCGAGATCCACAGTGTCAAGAGTGCCGAGAGTAACTAATTTCAGGCATAACATCCCACCATGGACAGCGCAGTGGCCGACCACCTGCACTTAACGACGGAGACCAGCGACGTCTGCGTAGAGTTGTAAGTGTTCACAGACAAGCAACACTGTGTCAAATAACCGCAGAAATCAATGTGGGACGTACGAGGGACGTGTCCGATAGGACAGAGCGGCGAAATTTGTCTTCCTTGGGCTATACCAGCAGAAGACTTACTCGAGTGCCTTTACTGACAGCACGACATCGCCTGCAGCGACTCTCGTGGGCTCGTGAGCATATCGGTTGGTCTCTAAACGAATTGAAAACCGTGGCTTTGTCAGATGAGTCACGATTTCAGTTGGTAAAAGCTGATGGTAGCGTTCGAGTGTGGCGCAGACCTCACGAAGCCATGGACCCAAGTTGTCAACAAGGCACTGTTCAAGCTGGTGGTGGTTCCATAATGGTCTGGGCAGTTTTTACATGGCATGGAGTCGGTTCTCTGGTGCAACTGAACCGATCATTGACTGGAAATTGATACCTTCAGTTACTTGGAGATCACTTTTACAGCCATTCATGGACTTCACGTACTCAAACAACGATGGGATTTTTATGGATGGCAATGCGCCATGTCACCGGGCCACAATTGTTCGCGATTGGTTAGAAGAACATTCTGGAGAATTCCAGCGAATGATCTGACCACCTAGATCGCCCGACATGAATCCCATCGAACATTTATGGGACATCATTGAGAGGTCAGTTCGTGCCCAAAACCCTGCACCGTCAACACTTTCACAATTATGGACGTCTAGAGAGGCAGCATGGCTCAATATTCCTGCAGGGGACTTCCAACGACTTGTTGAGTCCATGCCACGTCGAGTTGCTGCACTTCGTCGGGCAAAAGGAGGACCGACAAAATATTAGGAGGTATCCCATGACTTTTGTCACTTCAGTGTATGTTACAGTACATGGAATTTGCTTTAATTGAAGGGAGTAACTGAGAGAAACTTGCAGTTTTCTTTTAAGGATATCAACAGTAGATCATTTAATGTATTACAGCCAACAGGAAGTGGACAGATGTGTATTTTAATTATTAGAGTTACTGAGTGTTGGACGTGTATAAAAAATTATATGTCTTCATAAATAATGCAAAAAAGAAGATAGCTGTTTAATTGAGATAAAACCTTTGAGGTCTTTTTGCCTTGCAGCCATATGCGAATTAAGCTTATTTCTGAAAGCTCTCGTTTAGATTTTTCATAGCGCTAAAATTATTTATAGTATAATTATAAATGTTCATAGTATTGTAATCTTACCTTCTTTGGAAACATAAACTTCTTCAGACTCAAATCTGAATAATAAGCGATACTTATTGCTATTTTCACTAAGAAAAGAAATAAGAGAAATGAAATGAGAAGCGCGTAAAAGACTCTTTTATTAAACTCAGGTAATTTTACAAGAAGGCACTTCTTGTGCTTGCAAAACCAGCCAGCGTTTACGACGTAACTCATAAATCATGAATGCAAACTTAAGCTGAGTCGTGATTCAGCCAAAGGATACACAGCAAGAATATGCACAAGTTGGCTCCAACTTAGTATCCACGTGACAAGCTTAATGGCGAGAATAACGCAAGGCCGCAGGCAGCTATCGAAGAGATTCAATTTGTAGCGTGACTTTCAGCAGGCGGAACACGCTCTGATTTACCTATCTAAACCCTTCCTTTAAATTGTATCTCTTTCTGTTTCATTTGAATACATTAAAATTTGCATTTTGACAGGAAAACCGAAAGCGATAAAATAACTGGTTTATAAAAATAAATGGATCCTTACAGTATAATTATGTATATTCTAAACTCCCTCCGAGCGTTACGAGTTTAGCCCTGAAATTTCAAAGTTCCTCAAAATGTCATGAATAAGTGGTATTTTCTTGATTTTAATTAAAAAATGAATCTCTCATTCTGTACCTTGATTCCTTTTCTTCCAATATACATCCAAACCGAAATCAAATACATTAAAAGCTAGCAGAAATTTTCATTTGTAATGAACATAGAAGGCAGTATTCTATACGGAATGTTGCGGCCGTAACGCTGAGAGGGTTAAGCAGATGTGTTATTAAAAACATAAAATATATTATTCAGAGGTATATATAGTTTTATTGCGCAATTTGTTACACAGATTACAATATATTTTTATGATTTGAAATATAAATTAAAGATCTTCTACCTCAAGATTGGCAATAGCCTGCGTGTATTGTAGTTTGCCAGCCCAAATGTGTTATTAATATCATACAGAAACTAGACTGCAAACATGTATGGCGTCTAAAACATATTTTAGAAGTTGTGCTATGGAGTGAAACTTCTGATAGTAAAACGTGGGGCGAAATAATCGCATCAAAAATTGTGATAGTATTACAGTATGAGGTACAACTGAAACGTAGTATTTCTATGAGCTTAAAGCTTGACGCCTAATACAAGAGAATGATATTCATAAAGGTTTACATGATAATTCATGGAAATGCATTATCCTTCTGAAGACATAAAAAGTGTAGCAAGATCATTATGTGTATCTGTCGGTGCTTTAACAACAAGCTTTAAACGTTTTTATCGATTCGAATATCGTGCAAATTTACATCACATCAACATAACTAGGGAAACAACAACGCGGGTTTTAAAAAAAATGTGTACGGACGTTGATTGTATTAGAAATTGGCTCTGGCAATTATAGAAGAGATTTTTAGAGTTACTAAAAGTGTATTCTTTCTGAATATGTTTCCATAGTAACTTACATGCCAAAAAATATGCTAATTTCGTTGAAGATTGGTATTACCAACAACAACAGATGTTGAACGCAAACGAAACTGTATTTTAGTATATGGAGAATTTTCAGAAACGATATATAAGCCTAAAGATTGAATGGTATAAAATTAGCCGCATCTTTTAAAACAAGAGGCAATGTTTTTTGGAAGAAATGCTATTAAGAATTATAAATTTGAATGTATTTTGGCTTATCGCTGTTATTGTGGTGACGAATTCTTCTGGTTTGAATATTGTAATCAACTATTGGAAATAACACATAAAGAATGAAAGCCATTGACTATCAAAACTTTGCCCATCTCTGGTAAATTCATAATTTATTGCATTTCTATCTTTTGGATAATTGACAAATTCAACTGGCACAATGGAAATTAGTTGAAATGATAACTAATTACAGGAAGGGTACACATTTCCTTTGCAGCTAGCATTCTTCTGTAAACATATGAAAATAAATCATATTAAGTATAATTTGTTCAAAGCTGGTTGCTAATATCGTTTAATTATGGGTACACCACGGTCAGCAAACAAGACTATGCTCTTCCCAGTACCCGAGTTCATTGATGTCACTTGATTTATGTAATGGAAGAAACGGAGATACAAAGAAGGTAGGAGTACTTGCTTTGGAGCAAGCTATGAGTCAGTGACGTCAGGTGCTCAAAGATTTCTAGTCGGAAGGAGAAATCCTTGTAGTTAGGTCGATATACTGGAGTTTGGTGAATTAAAATAGGCACTTCAAAAAGGCCATTGCCAGCATTCCCATATGCAATCGCCACTCGCGTCTTCTTCGGTGCATATTTTTTTTCTCCCACCTGATTTGGGACTAGAACTGAAGTCAGCCTTCGTTCACACGCTTTTCACGAAGCAGAACATGGAAATAAGGGGAAACATTAAGCGATTCGATCTTTTTTTCGCGGCTCTTGTTACGAGTCTAATCGGGCAGCGAAAAGCAACCTTGTGGTCCATATTTTAAAATAACAGAATATAGCCTAGGTTGTTTATTATGTCAAAGCAAACTGAATTTATTTGTTTTAAGAGGAATATAGTTAAACGAAGGAGTTCCGAACAGAGAACTGGCTCATATTAATATTATATGTGAGAAAAACTACAAAATCCCATGCCAGTTAAACAGACCTTCAATCTATAGGAACCGAACCCTAGACCGACTGTTAAGCTCTGATTTGTTCAGAAGTTAGTTTCGTTGGACGATTTCGGACTAATGGCTCATATATATGTGGTGTGGTGTATTTAATTATGGCAAAGCACACTAGGGCTATCTGCCTAGGGGGAGGGATGCCTTTCGTGGAGGACTTTCTAAGGGAAACTGGCTCGTATACACGTTACACATGGGGAAAACCACGAAAACGCCCATGCAGCCAGCCCGTTTGCGGGATTCGAACCTCGGACCGAACTACCACTGTTCAGCGACTTTACCGCTCGGCCGCTGGTGGGCCATATATATGTGGAAAAAGTGCTTAGTTCAAATCATAATTAAACAATATTATTGCGTGCGTACAGGTTCGTAATAGAATGAATGCACAAGTCTGATTAAAAGTTAATAAAATTTATTCTTATAGCAAGAAATAAAACAAAATACTGAAATTTTCCCTCACAGATATTCGTACAGTATTACAATATCACATAGTAGTTATATTTTAAATTACTAAAACATTAAATAGAACACAGTTCAAAGCGCAGAAAAAGCTAATTCCATCTAACCGAGAATTTGCTACAGTAAACAACAACAATTATTTAAACAACTAAACTGAAATGTTTTTCTCCGGGTTTTTAAAGCTTTTTAATCGTGTACGAGAACATTCTGGTAATTTTGATTTTCTCGAGATTTCTGGAAAGCAAAATCGTAGAATTACAGTTACAGCTAACACGCACTTGCATTTATCCAATTTAAATATAAATTACGAGGTATCTATTTATTAAATGCGCGTGCTCCTTTACTTTTACTTTTTCAGCGTAGCTTTCTCTTAAAACTCGTCACGTGCTGCATTGCACGGGTAAATGAAACATTTTAATTACAGTTCTACTAAAAATAGAAAACTAAATACAAAATCCGTAACCACGTGTTTTTGCTATAGTTGTTTTATTAAATTGGAAACTTTGGAAGAAATTAAAAGCTCATTATCGACGTTTTTCATGGCCGATCTTATTCTATTTTAATAGTAGAGCATCAGTTATGCGAAATAACTGGAACCGTAACCCTCTCGAATAATCAAAAGCTCGGTTAATAATAGATATATATTCAAAAATCATGCCAATTGTTTGTTCATCTAGATTTTTTGAAATTGATTATTTGAAATTCCAAAAATAAGTGCGCACATATTACTATCAACATTTTGAAAAACTTTCTTGTTAATAAATTAAATTGTTGCCTTCTATGAAACATGCAAGATTTTATTTCGTGATGAAATATTCGTTGAAAACTCGGGAATAAGAAACTCCATCAAAATTTATGCAAATTGGGAAATTTTATCAAATTTCTTACGTGCAGTTTTATTCGACGACGTTATTTAAAAAAAATACTCTTTTATTTTAGTTGCATGACTGTATCAGCCACTGCACAATTAAACCGGTGTTTGACCTGCAAAAGATCCACAGGAGATCAAGATGTTTGTGTATAAAGGCTTTGTTTAAGGCCTAAATATGGTTAATTGTCCCAAATTCCGTTTGTGTTTCATATTTACCATCTGCATCTTTTTATCTTTTCACGGACGGCAGGGCAGCCGATCCACTAGAGCAATTAGATTGAAAGCCAGATGGCCTAGCTAACAGAATTAACTTTGCTACAAATGTTCCTGCATTGCACGTTTCCTAGGTCTTTGCTTGGCGGAGATGCAAATAAACTGTTGTATTTCGGTCCTTTTCAAACGTCACAACGTTTTCAATGAGTCCTTAAAACACTTTGGTGTATTTTGTGCAAGATGAGTGCTTTGACAAGTGCTGATTTGTGCAAACAAGTGTGTTGGGCTGTAGACCCTATTGAAAAGACTAAGTCGCGAATTCTCGCTAGGTCTTGGAAGAACTGATGACTGCAGAAGAATGTTTAATTAATTTTTTATTTGAACTAAACTTAACAGAAACGCACTCATTCAGTGCTCACAATCGACCACCACTTGTGGGGCTAAGTAACTTAAGGTATCTGCCTACGTTCGGAGCACTTTTTTTTAAAAACATAGAATTCTGATGAAATATATATTTATTTAGTCAAAATATGATATCAAATCATGAAAATAGGTAAATTTTTAGGAATATTTTTATAAATTTTTGAAATATATGCAATTTTATGCAAATTTTTAGGAGAATTTAACACTTACGTTAAATGCCGTATATTTTTTCTCACAGCATATATTTCAATTTTTTTTATACTGTATACTAGTACAACACTTATCTGTGTTATGAACTAAAATGTATATGATATTTCTAAAATTTACCAAAATATGTGTAATTACATGAAAAAACACAGATTTTTGTAAAATATTTCTTATCGTTTTATATAGAAATACTTATAAAACAATCAAATTAATAAATATTACTTAGATTGTAGCTTAAAACCTAATAAATAATAGATAAAACACTTTAGTGAAATTTAATAGAGATATCTTTAGAACATTTTGAGTAATTACATTTCTTGTATGTAAATCACTAGAAAAATTAGTTTTTCAGAAAACGCATTTAAAGATTTCACATTAACCGAAAAACTGTTCTGTTGTATTTACACACTTAAAATTCTCCACATTTGTACATCACACCCTCCATATCTTTATACTTAAGTAATTTTGATTTCCTATTTGATTTTAATTTTTTTCTGGCTATTTTCGAAATGAGCGACGAATGAATTTTCGAGTTCTTTATTCTTTCGTTATCAATTCCAAAGTAATTTTTAATCATTTCTTGTTCAATTGATATGCCTAAATGTTCAAACACAGGAAGTAATCCAAGATACCCTGAATTAAAATTAAAACGGCTATATATGCACCCAGCAACATAGTCTTTATACCTAATTGCAATGTTGCCAAACCCAGTTAAAAAAACCGCAATGTTGCCAGTCCCAGTTCAAAGAATTAAGGCAAATAATTATTGCCAGAAACAAAAAAAAGTACCCAGAATTAAAATGAAATGTTTTAGCACAATTTTACACACAAACAGTTAAAAAAAAACACGGATAACAACATTGTTTACCTTTAAACTGAGCCTTTTAAATGGCACTTCCGGTCTTTCTGCTTTCACTTCCAAGTGCAGCTAATTGGCTATACCTTCTCTTCTAATTATCACAAACGTAAAAATGAACCATTTTCGGAATCCTACAAAATTGACCTTTCAAATTGGGCAATAAAAAAAAATCGAATTTTTTCGCCGAAATCGTTTTTTTAACGTAGGCAGATTACCTTAACAGATAAATAAGATGTACACTGCTCAAAAAAAAAAAAAAAAAAAAAAAAAAAGGACAGTTCTATATCTCCCGTTCTACTGGGCCAATTGACAAAATTCAAATTGCGTTTTTCATGTTTCGAAAGCGCGACTTAGAATATATATTAGATTTATATATGGCATTGTTCTAACGTAGGTATTTTGACACAACATCGGTGTTTTTCTAAAATAATATATCAACTTTTTCCATATTTCGATTCTACGACTCAAAGTATGCCTAGGTATTAAATTTTGTAAAATTTGGTGCGAAATTTACGGAGAAATTTAAAAATCTATCTTGGCACAATTTTTTTCAGTTTTCGCCAAGAAGAATTCACTTGGCGAACTTCTTAATATGTGGTAAACAATTTTCCTTTCCCTTCCATTATGCCGGAGCGAAAAAAAAAAGGTACCTCGTTTCTACCTTTCGTACATTGTAAGTGAACGGAAAAAAACTCACATCGTTTCTACTTCCAAATAATTTTAGCAAAGTGTCTACACATTTGATGTTTTATCGCTTTCAACAACTATGCCAAATTTCAAAACGCACCAGTATGTAAATTCAGGTATAGCTTTGGAAAGTTTTGAGAAAAAACTGTAATTTTTTGCAGGTAGGCTTAGAAATACGTCTTAAGATGATGGTAAAATTTTTTAGATTATAATTGAAAACTTTTTGTGAAAAGTTTAATAAAAATTATTTAAAAATACAAATTTTAAAAATAAATCATAAAAAATGGGTGAATTGTATTTGGAAGGAACCTAAATTTCGAAATGTGAAAGGAAGAATCAAATGAGTTTAATAAAAAAGAGAGATTAATAAATATATACCAAACTCAATTAACATTGAGGAGCTAACATTTTGAGAGCTAATTTTTTAAAAACTACTCGTGCGAGTTTGTGAAAATTTGGCAGTTTGGGGTAATTTGAGTCGTAGAATCGAAATATGGAAAAAAATGGGTATGTCATTTCAGAAAAAGTCCGATTTTCTGTCAAAATACCTATATGAGAACAAAACTGTATATAAATTTAATACATATCCTAAGTCGCGCGCTTTCGAGACATGAAAAACGCAAGTTGAATTTCGTCAATCGGCTCAGTAGAACGAGAGATATAAAACTGTTCCTTTTTTTTTCTTTTTGCGCTGTGTACAATCACAATAAAGTAAGTCACCCTTTTTTTTATCTAAATCTCTAAATCGGCAGCAAACAGCAAAGCCAACCTAGAATATCAATATAAAGAGAGTAGATAAGCACCAACTATACACGTACAAAGTTACTTCAAACGCAAGGCCATGAATTCGGAATTAACTCTCTTACTACGAAGTCTTATTCGAAATTCACTT
Source organism: Stegodyphus dumicola (assembly GCF_044657685.1). Taxonomy (NCBI): domain Eukaryota; kingdom Metazoa; phylum Arthropoda; class Arachnida; order Araneae; family Eresidae; genus Stegodyphus; species Stegodyphus dumicola. The sequence goes on from NC_140776.1 coordinate 139,823,624, forward strand.
AGATTTATATACATGTTATTAAAATTTACATTCAGGCAGGAAACTGAAAGCAGAAGGAAAAGGAAAGTTTCTAGAACCAAAAATAATTAGTTAAAATAAAATTAGGTAAACACAAAATATGAAAATAAAAAATAAAGTAACCACCCACCAAACCTCGGGGTTTCGAAACATCCAAAAAGATTTTTTTGTAGATTTGTACTCTTTTTTTTTTTTAGATAATAAAATACATATTCTGAGATATTTCTATAGCTGTTGCTTTTAAACCCGTTAGTGTTTTTAGCACCTCAGAGGTCTGCCCTTGCTTTTTACCCCAAAAGTACTATTAGTTTCTAAAAAACGATATGCTTGTAAATGTGTACTATTTTAGATAATACAGTACATGGTCTGAGATATTTCTATAGCTGTTTTTGCTTTTAAACGCGATGGTGTTTTTAGTACTTCAGAGTTCTGGCCTTGCCCGAAAGAACTATTAGTTTCTAAACGAAGATTTTGCGTCCTCCAGTTTAAACAGCTGTATCACTTTTCAAACTATTGCCACCAAATGTTATCACTCTGTATTATGTTTAACCGAAAGGGGGCGATTTGCCCAGAAAGACTATTAATTTCGTTTTGGCATTTTGCGTTGATTCACTATAAATGTCGGTTCACTTTTCAGGTTATTGCCACCAAATATTAGAGCCCTGTATTATATTTAAAGAAATTAAATAATGAATTATCTGAATAAATGTATGTATGTTTCTCGCATTGTGATAAAACAACGGTACCTAGAAACCACAAAGTTTTAATAACGTACATTTCCACCCAATTATGGGCATTTGGTATCCCGAATTTGGAATTTGTTTTATTATCTATTTCATATTTTATAAAACTTTAACGAATTTTTGATTAACAAACTCAACGATTTGAAAACGAGCAAGTGGTAACACTGTACGAAAAAAAAACATTTTAATCTCCAGCGCTCGAGACTTTGTATCGGAAATTCTAAAGATAGGCTCATTTTAAAATTATTTTGCGATATTGCTATTCAAATGAATTTTGTTGTTTAAGTGCGAAAAACATGATATTTAATAAAGAACGGTAACACGCAAAACGTTAAAAAAACGCCCCTTTGAGCGTAATGTAAAAATATGAACACTTTTAGATTTTTTCTAAATTAATTAAATTATTAAGATACAATATCACGCCGAACAACAAATCGTTTTGCCAAACCATCGAAACTAGTCCTGTGAAAATTTGAAAATATAACGCTGATTTTTGTGGTTTGACTTCTGAATTAGTAATTAAATGATATTTTTATTTTTCATGAAAAGAATACTTTCGTGAGAAAGTCTTTGTAAAAGAATTTTTTCCTGTGATTTTATTTACCAAAAGTATCTTCATACTTCATTCGTTTTATTTTGTGTTAGTTTAGAAAATAAATAAAGCTTTATTCAATAACTTCGTACCGTAAATTCCATTTACTCAAAAAGCTAGTAAAACTTTTATATCAAGGGGAATAAATCTGACATAAATGTCGGATACGGAATTATTGTTTCTGAATAAATAAAATCGTCTGTGACATATTGTATGGATCCTTCGTTAGTGTGGAAAAACCACCAATCAGAGAAGAATGATAAATGATGATGAAAAGAATCATTTATATGCCATAACTGACAATAAAGAAAATAAATGAAAGTAGGTCGATCGAATAAAATCGGAGGTAGTACCAGTGATAAAGTAACAGAAGACAAATCTTTTTTTTTACAGTTATCCATTTTAAAATGAGATGGTTTTGAACCTGAGAAGTATCAATTACCTAAATGAATGGCTGAGCACTTGCAATATATTTGAATAGTTCTGGAACAGTGATTTGTTACCGCAGAATTTATTTTAAAACGCTGTAATGGGCAATATGTTTTATAGAGTTTATTCTAAAATATCCTGCAGAGGATGTGTACCTTTTAAAATTATGTTACATAGTTTTAATTTATTCACTTGTTAACCTGTTATATTTTAATTTATCAAATATAGTGGCATCCGATAAACTATTGTATATCACACTTTGGATACATCCAGCAACTCATATGTGTTTCTGATCGACTGTTTTCACATGCTTCGGTATTCCAGCGAGCAAGCTCACTGCATGGCTGTTTTCATCGTTCCTTTCATGTGCAAAATGAAAGTTTTCCTCAGAACGTCTTTTATGAAGGCTTCTTCCCTTCAGAGAAACCCTTGCATCTAATTAATTAAACAAATAAATTCGTTAAAAAAGAGCAGATTTAAATTTAGACATGGTATTTTAAATCTTAAAAATGGAAAATAATTACTTAGAACTTTGTTATTAGTAATTAGTTGTCAATAATTTGCTCCAACTAATTTTAAAATTGCTATTTTCGCCTTATAATTTTTTTCTGGTCGTCTAACTTTCGTTGAGGTTTAGCAATCTTCAGTATAAATTTGTATCGATTGGGACAAAATTAACATAAGTTTCGAGTTGAGATATATATTCAGAAATGTATATTCGACTTGAGGTATATAGAGAAATATAAATGTTATAATAAATTAGTGTCACTATCGCAACATAGAAAACAAACGAACATCAAACGATACATGTTGGTTAGAGAGAATTCTACTTAGGTTCAGATAGAAATCTTAAAAAGATTTTGTGCTAACGTTATATTTGTGCTTTATTTTTTTCAGCATGTTAACTTTTTTTAATGGATTATACTCCTGATTATTGGTAAGCCTGAAGATATTTAAAACTTGCGAATGAATCTCTTGTAAGTTCTTTTATTTCAAAACTTGAATTTAAATGTTTGTAAAGACTGCTGACTTGTCTTCTATTTGTGTTGTAACTGAGCTAAGCAAGCTGTTTAACTTATTAAATAAAGACTTTACAGTTGTTCTAACTTATTCTTTAATAAAACTGTGCTAGGAGGATAGTGTACTCAAACGCCTTAGCTGTGCTAAATGCACGACATGTCAATAAATAAACAAAATTAATATGTGAACATGTTAGATACAATGAAACTATAATCATCAGATGTATATACTGAAATCCTCATATTAAAAATCTTTCCTTAAATTAAAAATAACCAGTAATAATAATAATTTTATTCCTCTTATTATTGGTTATCCAGACTATTTTTGAGATGTTCCTCCATTTCAACAAACTCAGAGACAATCGAGTCGTAAGTGCTATTTATTGAGAAAAGTAAGACTAATTTGCATTTCTTGATTTGACTGAAATGAACTATTGCAACAAACTTCTCGAAGGATCATAATAAAATTACTGAATGCTATTAATATTGTAAAGACTGGCTTATATTATTTTTAAAGTTTTGTATTTTATTTGTAATATTATTATGCAGTTTAAAAATAGGTTCTATGCCAACACAATTACAAATACTCATAATTTTAAAACGAACATTCAGATATTTCCTTATTCATGTCTATCCAGTTCATAAACGTACTAAAATTATGAACATTCGATCGGATAATCAGTATATAATACTTAAAAATTCAAAATATTCCTTGAATGAATTTATTAATAATTCTAACTATAATTTCGATAATCTAAAAACAAAATCATCTTATAACCATTAATAGTATCAAAATCTGTAACTAAAAAAGTTTTGCAAGAATAAGAAAAGTTAAATAATAAATGCATTCAGGTGATAATGGAATGGAGAAAGATTGCATTTGTTTCTTATTTGTTGCCATCTGTTACGCAATATTAAATTAAAATGTGTTTTTTCGTGACTAGTTATGACCATGTTAACGGCAAAATGAACTTAATAGTCAGAATCGTGCATACGTACTTGCTATTTATGATCTTTTTAGAAGCTGTAAGTAATCAAAATCGTAAAAACAACCTTGTATTTAGCGTAAGTATAATGAAACACTCAATCGATTTCGAGGGCAGCTAAAGGTCCCTCCTCATCAGAAGAAAGAAATATCTAGAAAGAAGAAAATAAAGGAGAAGGAGTCTCAGAAACACGTGGTCCTTATCAGCACTGCACGTGGTTATAACTGAAATTTTAATCAGAGTTGCACAGGCCGCCTACTTTTACTGAGCCAGGCTATCTGATTAAGCATAAAGGACAAGAAAAAAAAACTGTAAGTAATGTTCCTTCTATATCTTATTAAATAACGAAGAAAAATGTGTATATATATGTTACTCGCACTGGAAATAAACGACGGCACCTATAGCCATCAAATTATGAACACATATAGTTCTCCACCTGAAAATGTGAATCTCGAAGCCCAAGTTTTGAATTTCCATTTGAATTTTATTTATTTAAGTTTTTCCGAATTTAAGAAATTTTTGATTAAAATATGATTGATTTAGTGATTTGAAAGCAATGTGCAAGCAACATACTCAGCAAAACGTAAGATATCTGTATTTTAAATTGAATCTGGAAACTCAGCAACTGCAAAGCAATGTATTGCCACTTTGCGAAGATCGTCTTTTAAATTTATGTGTTGCCACTGGCCAAACAAGAAATATTTTTATCTTCCACGCGCTTTACTTCGTAGAAGGAAGTTAATTTTTTTCTCTAATGTAACACAAAATTAATTATATTAATACTTTATTTATAAAAAATTACTCATGTTTAATTAAGAACCAACTTATGCATTTCCTAATGCATGTTTTGTCGTAATCTTCTAGAACTTTTTAGTGCTAGGTATTTCTTTAGAATTTTCTGGCTCTCAGAATTATACATCCGTGGCTTAGTTACTCGTATGAGCCAAATAAGGTATTTCTAAAACACTGTCATAGCGCTTTCATAAACTCTGCAACGTGAGGAGATTAAAGTAACCTAATGTGAGAAATGGGATGAATTATTATATCATAGAACAGTACTCTGAAACTAGTACCATCCTTTAAGTCTATTCTTTGCGTGGGCTTAAGATTGATTCATGTGGACATTAAAGAGAAGAATCGATGTGCATTAAGTACAGCCGCAGGGAGATAAGATCATTTACCATAGTTCATTATGAAAGATGATCTTTGCACATTCTCATAGTTGCTTGTCCGCAATTCCGAATAGTTTTTATGAGGCAAATTATTATTGTCGCAGTTGATAGGATCAAATATAAATATTTTTATACAAATTTCGCATCTAATTTGAGTATATTCGGCATATCATTTTAATGCATTTATAGTTTATGTTTAGAAGAATAATATTATCGTGAATAATATATAAACTATATTAAATTATCCTATTTTGTGCAACATAACATTTTTTTTCCTGTAAAGGTAAATTAATATGTATCCTAATCATGGCAATAAATATTCCAGTTCACATAGTAGACGGTGAACCTATGTACACTATATCTACAAATTTTAAGGATTGAATTCATAAGAAACCATATTAAAAGACTACAACTTTGTATCTGTTTAGCCTTATATATATGCCCTCCTCCTGACGTTGCATATTTCGTAATGGATTAATATAATTTACAAATAACTTAGTATAAGCCAAGTATCAGAATGCATTTCCATTATATTGTTATGCTGTCCTTAATGTCTGTAATGTTTTCGAAATTTTGTCATTTATTTAATATTTCTCACCAGAAAATTCCTATTTCTTTTCTATTGCTTTTGCGAACATAAATGGAGTCTTGGGTAAGAACAGAGAGTTTACTTAAAACTATGTTCTTGAAAGTGTAGAAGATACAACACAAATGCAAGGGTTTAACTAACCTTTATTCTTCACAGTTTACAGACATTCTCGCACTTCGGGACACAAAGACCAGTACTTATGGTCGGAAACATAAAAATAAGAGCTAAAGCTACTTAGTAATTAAATAAGAACTAAGGTATTTTACAAAGACTAGTTACGCAAAGACTGGCCTTTTATACTTTACGTATGTAGTAAGCAGAATGTGGGAAACCACAATACGTCTTCAAGTACCAAAGAGAACTAAGTTCTGGCCTCAAAGGCTGACAAGAACTGATTGTGAAGCGTGTGCGAGGTAAGATAGCAAGAAGTCTCTTTCTCTTGGCTAAAAGCCATAACTTAAATACTTAACAGTTTGCAAGCTCAATTTGCATAACCAAACCTGTTCGCGTTTATTCTTGTCATAAACAGACAATAAGAGAGGATGGTAAAGTTATAAAACTAAATAAAATTAGTAAAACTTAAAATCCTTACAGAGTAACCTACCGAGAAGGTGATTTATTGATGAAAGTTGCTGTTTTCTTTTTTAAATCAAAATTTTGACTGCAATTGCATCATGCGACAAAATGACAACAAAAGACCATTCCTTGATCAAACCGTTTCCGATCTAAAAGTTTTAATTATTTTCAGTAGTTGAATTATATACACTATGGATGCTATCGTCTTTGTTTCCAAGCATGAAATTCTCGTAAATTGTTTCTTACCAGTTCGAGGAAATGGAAACTGAAATTTTCCAAGTTTTAACGTTCGCCCAAGGGAGTTTGTTAAGGTTTTATGCGCTCTCATTAAGCTCGCAATCTACCAGTCTGCTGCTGCGCTTATACCTACCTGCCAACGTATTTTTTTTATCTTATAGAGATCCTCTTTTTTCGAGGAATAGTGAACTGCTAAACAAATAATAGATTAAGACCAAGAACAGAAACTTAAACACAAGAAGGGTTAAATAGCCTTTATTTGCTCCAAATAAAGATTAACAGTCGGCTGCTTTCTCAGGGCGTACAGCGAAGCCTCCACTTGGGTTTAGAATTTAAGAAATAAAAACTAACTAGTGCCTAACTAAAGAGATTTAGCCGAAGCTAACACAGTTCTAAGCTGGTTGGCCCGTAATATTAAATTAGCCTGCGAACTATCAAAAGGCACGTAATACGGCTGTGCGTGGTAACAGCTTAGAGAGAGACGTAGTCCAAAAGCAAACACGCACTATTCAGAAATCCTAACTCTCTATGGCGAAGTCAGTTGAACTTGACTTGAATACTATTCTACTTCTCATTTGCATTTAACGCGATTCTAAAAACTCATTCTGGTAGGGAGTTGCAATCCGAAACTAGGAGAGACAGGAAAGAGACATAAAAATAACTGTTATAAAATTAAAATATACCTTACAATCTTTTTAGCTTTATTATTAAGTATCGTCGTCTTCAAACTTACGCCATATGCAATTCAACTGCAAAATCGGAAAAAAAATTAGACGAATCATAGCAGCATATGTTTGGGATTCCGGACGAAGTGTTAAGTATTGACATACATTTTTAACCCAAAAAGGACGTTAGTTCTGAATGGGATATTAATCTCGAAACGGCGTCGAAACACTTAAATTCGATGTATCGCTTTTCAAATACTTGCTACCAAATATTATATATCTGTATTATATTTAAGGAAATTAAATAACGAAGAACCTGAATGAATGTGTTATGTTTTTCGCATTTTGAAAAAGGCGACATTACCAAGAACCATCAAATTTGGAATAACTCAGTCTTCCACCCGAACGTCGGCACCTGGAAGTCCGACTTTAGAATTTCGAATTCGTTTTATTATCTATTTCATTGAACATAGGCGTTGGATTGTAACGTCATCATCTAGATTATCTACTTCATATTTTGTAAAACTTTAAGAAATTTAATGATTTCATAGCGAACAGTGGTAATACTGTGCGGAATAAAACATTTTTATCTCCAGTGCACGAGACTGTCTATCGGAAGTTTTAAAAGTTACACTGATTTTAAATATTTTTTCCTCAAAGGGGCGTCAGCCCAAATACTTTCGAAACGGCTGTCGAAAGATGTATGCGTGTGCAAATGAAAAAAAAGCCTCTTTGGGGGTAATAATAAATCTGAAGATATATTAGATATTTGATCGGAAGATAGTCTTCAAATATTTTATTATTTTCTTATTAATTTTCTGCGTGTTAATTTTGTAGACACATTAGGTTATTTGGAAGCAGGAGTGATGAAAAATGAGCAGTACCACCGCCGGGAATTGAACCACGGACCTGTTGAATACGCATCGAGCGTGCTGACCACTACACAACAAATGCATGCTAAGAAGGCGGAAGAAAAATACCTCATAACTTTATTTATTAAATATCATGTTCTTCACACTTATGCCACATAAAATTAAATTCAGCAGCAGAATCGCAAAATATTTAAAAACACTATACGTTTAGAGTTTCCGATAGACAGGCTCGTGGCCTAGAAATAAAAATGTTTTATTGCGTAAAGTGTTGTCACTGCTCACTTTCGAATCGTTGAGTTTGTTTATCCAAACTGCATTAAAGTTTTACATAATATGAAATAGAGAATTCTAAATTTAAAATTCCGGCTTCGAGATGCACATATTCTTCTGTGCATCTGGGCTTCCAGGTGCACAAATATGCAAGAGTACGTAATTCAAAATTTTATGGCTCTAGTTTTCACAGTTATTTTCACAGTGCGAGGAACATACAAAGATACACGCAGATTCTACATTATTTAATCTCTTTAAAAGTAATACAGGACAATAGTTTGTGGAAACAATTTGAAAAGTGATACAGCCATTTATAATAGAGGATTCAAAATTCCATTTCGAGACTAATAGCACATTTACGCTTAAATACAAGGACAGAACTTTGAAATGCTAAAAACACCCCAAGGCTTACAGAATATGAGTAAAGGAAAACACTTCAGCTTTAAGCAATAATAAAAACTCAAACATGTAAGATTTTTAAAATGAAAAATGCAAAAACGCAAGGTAGGTAAGGCAGAGAAGCGAATTCACGATATTTGGGTGGAGTACTAATTCCAATTAATTTCAATCTGCATTTTAATGATTTATTTCCAGGATTAAACAAAGGGCAGTCAAAAAATAAGAGGAAGGTACTTCTTTGGATGACGTCAAATTAAACGGTTCAAGAGAAGCATTGTATGTGAGTCAAAAATTGCGTTGCTTAAAAATTGAACAATAAGTTTGTATTTTTTAGTCTTTCAAAGAAAGCTGGGAAGAATGTTTTTGTAATATCTTCTTTATCAGAAGTAAAATAATCATAATTCCATTGTTCAATCATTTCAGCTTTGGATATTTTTAAGTACGATTTTGGAATATTTACGTCAACATTAATGTCTTTTATTGTTACATTCTTGGCAAGCCAGTTGGCTCTCTTGTTTCCATGCATCCCTACCTGCCCACGAAAAAATGTCGAACACACAAGTACCCTTCTTCAATAACTCTCCGAGAGACTGATCTATATTAACAATAATATCATTTCATGATATGAAGTGCATTTTGTGGACTCCAAGGAAGAGAGAGGATCGATGCTGATCAAGCAACTGGAAACATGTCTAGCCTGGCTCAGTATCCCCTTAATTGTCAAACTAATACAGAGAAGTCCAGAAATATAAAGAGTATATTCATTTCCAATACAAATTATTTAGTAGTACTAATTATTTACTAATACGAATTTAGGTAAAAACAGTGAGATTAGCATCGTATCAGTGACTGTGCTGTCAATCGGAACATAACCTTTTTTTGAAATACTGATATACCGTCACTGAACACGGTAGAGGTCACCGACTTGTTATCAAATATTTTGGGAGAAATATTGAACTTATTCTGACTTTTCCTTATATTCTTTGTAACAGAATATAGACTACTCGCCAGCTAAAATGCTGAGTGCAGCGGTTGGAGCAAATACAGTACTGCAGTTTATTATGATAAAATATTTTGCACATTCCGCGAACGTTTTGACCAATTCTTGTTAATTTTCAGCCATATGAGATCCGATTTATTACTATAGCACTTGATATGAATTGGATATATACGTATAGCAAAAAAAGTATAAATGTAAGTAATAAGTTGTAACTTTATTTTGCAGTAGTCTCTTAACTATTCATTTTAATTTGACTATTTCCTCATTCTGTTCTAAATTTCGTATAATGAATGGATCTATAGTTCATTATTTCAAACTTAATACTACTCACATGATTCTTACATAACGGTAATGACACAGATACTTGTAAAATACTTCAGCCAATAAAAATTTAAAATTTAAGAACCTGAAATTTCAAATTAATAATCATAAAAAAGCTAAACCATTCCAGAACGTCATCCTGGACACGCTGCATTCTTCCTCTCTCTTTTCTGCTGGCAACTTCCTAACGTCTCCTGCTCTTTATTCTAGTTCCATCCAATATTTCTGTCCAATTTAATTCTTATAAAGCTGAAGAAAGAACAAAAATGTTATGAAAAACAGGCGCGAAAATTGCGTCCATGAAGCTGTATAGTCCCTCTGTATCAAGAATAGTTGTTTTTGTTGGCTGACCTATAGTCAGGCCAAGCCCATGAAATTCCTCGTGGCAAGGAGCGCAAGTTTACGCCTGCCGTTGGCAACAGCCTTGAGCACCTTACAGGTGAGAGTGCAATTTCGCTCAGTTCTGCCCCCCCCCCATATTTGATGGAGAGCAGCCGGGAGCATATTTCACAAGTGCACATCAGCGTAGCCACTGAGGGAGGGGTTTCGAAAATGGACCAATGAGCTGCTATATTGCTCTTGTGACGCTAAATCTCCGTGCATGTGAGCATATGTTGTTTACGTTTCAATTTGCATTTGTTTCGCAGTTATAAATATATGGCATAATCGTAGAAATCTTGTAGTGCTTTCCTTTTCTGAGTTGAATTAATATCTGACATTTCACTTTCGCGATTTTTATCACGCATTAATATTTAGATTGGTGTTCACGGCATATTATGTGGATTAAGTGAATTCAAGTGTATATTTTTTTTAATTGAGCTGAGAATGACTAAAAGGATTACAATGAATCTAGTGTTTTCTTATTTCAGTGCTTGCATTCTTTTGATTTTTAAAGTGTAAGATTCAGAATACATATGATCTGATTATATCCACTGCTAGCATTAAAAATTATATGTAAATAAATTGAATATATTCGTCGTGAATAAGATAAATTCACTCTGTTTGATGACTATTTCTTGTGTAGACAGTACATTTAAGAGTGAGCAGTTATTAAATATGAAATTTAACACACTAAATGTATGCGAATGCAAATTAGTAAAGTTCACTTTGAATAAAATTCTGCATTGGTTATCATTTATAGAACATCTTTTTCCTATAGACTGCAATAAAAAGTGCTGATTTCTATTTACATATATAACTGGTGTAAATATTTTTCTTATACGCATAGTTTTATGTAAAAATTGCATTTGGGCTCAGATGTTTATCACATATTTCTTTCTTCATCTTATTTACCACTTATTAAGTAATATTTCACATCGGTATTTTTGCCAAGTATCCAACATGTGTTTGTATTTATTTCAACCAGGTAGTGAAATCTTCATAATTGCCTATATTTCATCTAGCTTCGCAATGAAAAGTTTCAAAAGCAGTCGACGATGCTTTTAATTATTTTATACAGAAAATTGCGTGGCAGAATATTATCAACCATCTTGTTTAAAGCACACGAAAGGTCATGTGACATGACAGAAATATTTTTGGATGCTCATTGGTCCATCCTAGAAACCACTTCCTCGGTGGCTACACAAATATGCCACCCGGAAGGGGACGGGTTCGAGGGTCTTCCACCCTTCTACTCTATCACCAACCTCTCGAGAGGACTTTCGGCTCGCCGCGTATTTAGAGTGCCCCCATGCTGCATGGATACTATACATTTACAAACCCCTATGGCTTTTCCGGGACTCGATCATGAGTCCTTCGGCACGACAGTCAGTGACGCTAACCACTATATCGGTTGAGCGGCTTCAATAATTGTTCTGTCCAAGAATAAATGGACTAAATCGGCCATGACTGCAACTAGTTCTTCATGTATCTATCTATACATCAACAACACCTGAATTATTTCAATGAGTACCCAGCTATCAACTTCTAAATAATTACATGAAGTTTCAAAATCCACAAAATTACAGTATTCGTCACTTAAAAAAGTATTTTTAGTATTTTATAAATTTTTGTTTTTGCATAAAGAATTCATTATATATGTAAAATACCATTTTGTTGAGAGTTTTGTATAAAAAATGCATTTTTTGTTTCAAATGATATGAATTTTGTATCGAATTTTTGTCTTTTTTTTCCCCCCAACTCAGTTTAACATTTCTTTAAAAAGTTAAGCGTGTTATAATCATAAAATCTATTATCATTTTACCAAACATTATTCAGTGATCTTCCCTTTAGCAATTAATTCCTTGAATATTGTTTAATATCTATGAAACACAATGGTTAACTATCAACAACGTAAATCTGAAACTCTGTTCTTCGTTTTGTATGTCAAGTTGCACAGATGTTAAAGTCCTAGAAAGTGAGTTTCAAACGCTACGCATTCCATTGAGAGGAATAGAAAGAATGCTGAACCTGTGAAATCTCATAACATTCAGATGCCAAGAGAAAAACAAAATATTAGAGAAATGACATATTAATCATTATTAAATAGCGATGGCAGCCGCTTTTTGGTCATAGTCTTCCTGTTCTGAAAGTTTAATAATGCGTAAATCCTTAAAAGTCTCGTAGAAAGTGAAATGGACATGAATATCAAGCTGAAATGAGGCTAACAATAAAATTATTAGCAAACTAACAGATATTCACATTAACTTGGATTTTTTAGTTTCAGTCAACGAGAAATGCTTTCGTAGATAAATTTTTCTACCATTTAATGTAGACTTTTTTTAAACATCCGAAGAGTTTTAACGTCCAATTTTTACCTATTTTTGTTATATGTCTTCATATTATTTGCATACTTGTATTTGTTTTCAGTTAAATATGTCAGTTCTGTATTGCTGTCCAGGCTTCTAATATTCTTTATTTCCAGCAAATTTTAAATCATCATTGCCCGAAAAGTGCATAATAAATAACTTTCTAAAATTTCCAGCTGCTGAGCGGTGCTTCCCCACAAAGCAAGTTTAGGTTAGTTTACCAAAAAGTGGCAGGTAAAAGGCAAAGTTGCCAGATTTGGCGCAAAAGCGCCTATTTGGTGATAATTGGCGATATGCCATAGACGGAGCGAGAACATTCTAGAACACATTCTTAACGGTTTTTTCGGGCAAGTTCTCGAAGGTAAGCTATATATACCCTGCCTGTTCTGGGAGAAAGTAGTGTAGTACACTAACTACCAATAAGTATTTGGACACCTGTGATAGAAAAGAAAAACTAACTTTATTCAAAATCAGTAGCTGGTAGAGCCTCCACGAGAGGTGATTACAGCGTGGACCCTCCGGGGCATACTTTCCACAAGTCTTTGTATGACAGCTAGTGGTATTTTCTTCCACTCGGCTTGGAGAAGACGTAGAAGTTCCTTCACCGATTTTGCAAGGGTAGTGCACCCCTGAATTCGGCGATGCAACTCGTCCCAGAGGTTCTCGATAGGGTTCAGGTCTGGACTCTGGACAGGCCAGTCCATTCGATGAACTCCATTAGCACCATACCAAGCCTTGGTTAACGTCAAAACATGACAACTGGCATTGTCGTCCTAAAAATAACAGGGGTCCAACTAGTAAAACTGCCACAACGTAGGAAGCCCATTGTCATCCAAAATAGTGCAGTAGGCATCGGAGTTGAGCTTACCATGAATGGGGACCAAGGGTCCCAGCCCATACCAGGAGAAACACCCCCACACCATAATTACACCTCCGCCGAACTTGACTGTTGGGGCAATGTATTCCGCAGGAGACGTTCTCCACGTAGACGCCAGACCGAGACCCTACCATCCGAACGGTAAAGGGTAAACCTTGATTCGTCACTCCAAAAGACCCGTTTCCACTGATCTGCGGTCCAATTTCGATGTGCTTTGCACCACATTAACCGAGCAGCGCGGTTGGACTTTGTGATCAAAGGCTTATGGGCAGCAGCACGACCATGAAAACCAAGCAGATGTGCTTCCTTACGGATGGTATTCTTTGAAACAATACTCCCGGATGCCTGTTGAAACTCCTCGCGGATGAGGGCCATCGTTTGGGTGTGGTTCTTCCAAATTTCTCTGGACAGCACTCGTCGGTATCTATCTCCCAGTTTCGTTGGTCTGCCGACTCGAGGCACATTCCGACAATCACCTCTCACCTTCCACCTCTTAATCACATAGGCAACTGTCGATTTTGGGTACTTCAGATCGCTAGATATGTCCCTTAAGGATCGGCCACATTTGTGATACCCGATAATTATACCTTTCTAGAAATCAGAGAGCTCCGAACTGCGAGGCATCTTGCATGCGACTAAAGCCAATGCTGTTTCCTACACGATATATACCGGCGGAGTCCGTGACGTACCTTAGGACCGCAGATATCGTCATTTGCATAGGTGTCCAAATACTTATTGGTAGTCAGTGTAGTAGAGTCTTGAGCTCAGAGATTAGCTTAATAGCGATTGACCGAGACCAGAGTTGTACATTAGTGCTTTTCCGTGAAGCTGTCTTCATCATTATAGCCTGAAGGCTGTTTTGCTGATTGTATCAGCATGTTTATCGTAGTTTTTCGACGACTGTAAACGCGTCTTTGGAACTGTCCTGTGTAATACTGGCGAACAAATTGTGTTTCGATTCTCCATCAAATGCTGTCATCAATTACTCCAAATCCGCGAACTTGTAGAACGCAGCAATCTGTAGTAATAATTTGCTTTATCTTTCCATAATCCCGAATATGCAATGGGGAGCATTCCTATAGGCATCCTAAAGGATTTACACATGCTTAAAAATTTGACTATATCTTCTGAATTGCGATACAAATGATTGCAAGATATAAAGGTAGTTCCAGTAGATCTAAAAGATATCGCTCAAATCTTCTTTAACACAAGAACAAAAATCATAAAATATGTCCCCAAAGCGTTTTTAACTCTTTTGTTATTTTGCTATTGAATTTGATGCGGCTTAATTGCAAAGAAAATGGTATTTGATACTAAAGTTAAAAAGAAAAATAAAAGAGTTGTGACAACAGGAATAAGTTCAAGAGCAGATAGACAAACTGTGTGCTTCAGAGAGCATATATAAAACTTAATAAACTCTCTGGTGCGACACTGAAATCTGAATCCTTTCAATTTCGTTTAAAGTATAAAAAGCGAATTGTACATAGGGAAAGTTATTTGCCACGTGTTAGTTGGAAGTATGAGTGATAAACACCTAATGCACTACTTGCCCAACTTGTAGTTATTCTTGATCCTGTTAGGATTTAACTTAAGCAGTAGTAAATTACGACATTTAAACTTCGCTCCGCAGTATAATTAATCCTTTTATTTATTAGTTTCATATATGTATAGTTTCATATATATATATATAGTTCCGTTTATATATATTTTATATATAGTTTCATTTTCCATCCATATGTAGCTGAGCAATATATTTGTTGTATTTTTTCCATCAAATCATTTTCTGAATAAAGCCTCAAAATCTATTGTATTCAGTTTTGTAATTACATTCAGCGGGGAATATTGCATATTTTATATTAATTGGGATATGTATCTTTGTTCTAATATTTATTTCATTCCCGTGTTCATTAAATCATTCATTCGGACAGAATATTTAATATTACAATCATATGTCATATACGTTTTATTTGCAGTAATATGACTGTGAACTTACCATTTTCCTATAAGACAAATAGTTCTTTGCGGGTGATATATATCTCAGAGTTCATTAAGTACATTGTTATTTAGTAAGTTCGTTATTATTTTTAAGTAAACACTTGAAAAGCTCTATTGATAAAAAATGAACAACTGTGCCCTCTGTCCGACCTAGCAGTAGATTTGTGTTATACATAGGCTTGAAGCCTTGACATCGTGATTCGATTAGGTATATCAATATGGTTGTCATTTCGCACAGTGCAGTTATTGGCAATTACCCACTGCGGAAAAGCATGTAATTTTTATCAATAATCTTATTCGTGAAGTCTAGTAAGTGGCTGACAGCTGAATACTGGTAGTTCCGGGGGGGGGCGAATACAGACGAGCAAGCTGGCTACATGGATGTTTTACATGGTTTACGTTATGCGTAACGTGAATATGAGCCTATTTCTCTCAGAAAGTCGTCCACGAAAGTATCCCGTCTCCTCAGGCAAATAGCCTTCTTGTAGGCTGCCGTATTCAGCCTTATCTGAATTTTATGATTTACATTTTGTTTTCTTAAATGAAATCTTTCATTTGAAGGACAGATGGAATTAAAAACTAAAAGAAATAAATAGAGGCCAAGGAAAAAGAATCAGAGAGATTGTTTTTATATAAAGGCATTAAAAATGTCCTGTGAATATACCAAGAGATATATTACGTTAAAAAGAATGTATTTAGATTACTGAATTACGATAAAGATGTTTTCTTCAAATATCGGCTTTTGTAAATTCTTAAACCTTCATGTCACAAATTTTAGAAATTCGTTGCTTTTAACTCTACATCAAAGCTTCTTTTTAGTGTCTTAAAAAGTGACATAAACAATAGTTTCCTCTCACATAAATTTATTTTATGGCTCTTCCATTATTAGGATAATCATCCCTGGCCAGTTGTTAACTTATTCAAGTTAATTTGGCATGGTTTCAAATGTTTTAATTAGATGTTATTTTAACTGTGCTATAATAAATGAGGCTGTCACGATTCTCTTTTTGATTAGAAGACGTTTCCTTCAGACATGGAAGCTAAATCAAAGAAAGAGAATTGATTGTCTTCGTGCTCTTTTCTGTTTATTTTTTTCACGAGCTTCAAATTGAATATTTTCCTTCTTTCCTTATAAAATGAAATTTGTAGATTTTGTTTGGAGATTAGAGATTCTTTTTAGTATTAAAATGAGTTATTTACTCAATATCTTGAGCAACGTCTTTGATCTGAGGATTGAAATTATTTCCCCCTTACCTTAAATGAAATCTTTAATTGGAAGCTATTAACTTGTTTGCATAAGGCATTGCTGATACTCTCAATGGATCGTCTCAATTTGTGTTCTCTGTTTCTTCATATGTTTGCTTAAGAGGTGAATTTTCCTAGAAATTCAGTGGTTCATTATTTGTTTGCCTGCTGTTTCCCGTGTGCTATTATTATTATCATTATTATTTTTTTTTTGATTTCATGACATTGTTACTTCTCGCTTAAGTTCGACAGATTAAGCTTCAGAGCTGTCAGAAATGGAAGTTGGTGAAATGTAAATCTGGTTCCAGAAAAAGTAATCTGCATTCAGTATTGGTGCCACGTTGTCCCCTGTTATCTGTCTGCTGACTATCTGTTCTGCCCGGTGATAGAATGCTACTAAAGTAATATTCCAGCTTTATGTTGCTATACTATTTACTTCTCCTGCATACATCACATCAGAAAAGTGGTATTCATCTTGTCATATCGTCGCGCTCGGCGGATTTTTTGTGACCCGCTGCATTTTAGATAGCAAACGTATTTTGGAAATCGGAAAATGTGATTTTACCTTCAGAATTTCCTTAGAAAGAAATATAAGGTATCAGTAATTTAACTGGATCGAATGAATGTACCAGTGTCAACTGTACCTTACTCCAAGCAGGTGATCTACTTGCATGAATTTGAAAAGAATGTGTGACATAATGCAATTAGTCAAAATACCCTGCGCAAAGTTATCGCTTGAAGAACGTAGAAGAATGTTTAAACTGATAGTTTGAGTTTGGCAGTGTAAGTGCAACTAAATTGAGGCATTAGTTTTATAATACAATATCCAGCACGAAACTGACAATTATTTATGCTTATGGTAAGATTTGAAACACATGATACTGTTTGTGATGTATACATAGGAAGATTCAATAAGCCTCGTGTAGCTGTGGTGTTATTAAAGATTTACATGCTCGCCACAAAATGTGCACACGAAATGGAGTTTAGCAATACAAATGTGACTTACCTGCATTAAATGTTGTCAGAACTTTGACTAGTACGAAAACGTAGATCTGAGTTTCACCTTATTTAACAACATTAATCCTTTCTCACTTGCGAATGGTGACAAACAAAGAATGGTATCTATTGCAGAGAACATTATAGCAGAGGTAAAAAACAACATGTATTACTCTTCTGCATGAATAAATTTAATGTTATTACCTTTGTTTGAGTCTACTTTTGTTAAAGTGTATACGAATGTTTTCGGCGTTCTCTGTATTTGGTTGATTTAGTTTTCTTGTGACGATGAATTTTTGACGTTAGAAAGTTCGTTAACGAGTCTATTAAAAATATTTGAAACTTTTCGGTTAATTACGTTATGCAACGCTTCCGTACCTTATAACACCTTATGTCTTTGCTTCTAGTCTTCCGTGTTTGCATCACTAACAAAAGGATGAGTCTTAGGCAGATGAAATATTTAAATTACTAATTCTTGTAAATAACTAAATGTTTTGAAATAATAATTTGCTCTAAAACAGTAATTTAATTAAGAATACTACTGCTGTTTATATATCGGAGTAATCTATCGAAATGATCTATGAATCAGTTATTAAAATATATGTTGGATTCACTTTATTATCCATTTATTTTATTTTTAAAGAGTCAAAGTAATTTTTATGTTGGTAGCAGTTAATTGAAGGGGCGTCTGTTATGCTCTATAAAGCATCCTAGAATTGAAGAAGTAGTGTATTATCTATTCGTAGTAGCATGATTTACCATTGAACGAAACTTTAATTTATTTTGCACACCATCTCATGTAAAGCCATTTGCAGAGCGTTGCCATTCAGAAAAACAAAGGATCTTTAATTTTTTTATCTTTCAGATTTAATCAGTCTATGACTGCCTAGTGAACTGAGTGATTTAAATGTAATTAACACGTTTTTTAAATCATTTAAGTCTTTATTTTTATTTTAAAAAATATATTTAACAAAATGCATTTAATTTAAAACTTATAATTTAACTAATAACTAATAACAATCACAAACATTTGCAGCGCAATTATGCTTCTAACATCAAGTATTATGTATATGGTAAGCAGTTTTTAGTTTTCATTCATAGTTGAATGTAACTTGCTATATCTAAGCAATTTTAGTGGTGCTCCTATGGGAAATAGTTGCTGCTTCAAATTTGCTAATTCTTAGTTATAAATACTGTTACGACTATGGACTTATGTAGAACCTTATAGAACGAATACTCTCCATAAATCCATGTTATATCACCAATTTTGTCGCCAAATGGGCGATGTTTCGCCAAATAAGGCAACTTTTTCTTCTAATGTCAGTTTATGGCAACCCTAAAACTGCTTTGCGTGGAAGCCATCTTACCGCGCCTGTACATTTTGTAACAATACTTTGTTACATCTGTTTCTTTTTTATATAATTTTATTAAATCTGAAGACATTTTATTAGACTTTCCTGACATATCCCATTACTATATGTTGTGGAAATTTCATATATATTTGAGTCCGTATTAAATTTACGATGGCATTCGTGAGTAATATATCTCTTTTGAACGAGGATTAAAGGAGACAAGCATCGAATTGATAGAACTTTACAACTTTTGAAAGGACGTATTGATGATTCCCTTCCAGACTGCGATTTAGTTCTTCTAATCCTTAAAAGGCAGTTCCTCTATCCCCATTATGTCTTCAAGGGTTTAAAACTGTTCGCTATTGATTCCGCTGAAAAAATTAACTTAAGTAGTATTGGACTTTTATATATTTTTTTGTATTCTAACACTGAAAAGTTTCAAATATTTTCCGAATAATATTCTTATAACCGGGCATAAAAACATTTGTATCTCATTTTTCGCACATTTCTAATTGCAAGTGATTGATAATGGCTGTGAAAGTTCTTCATGCTCTTGTCTGTCGTCTGAAAAAATACTGTTTTTGTCTGAAAAGATAATGTATTTTATTTTTAGCTTATTTCTAATTATAAGTGATTGATAGTGACTTTGAATGTTTTTCATGCGTTTGTCCGTTGTCTGAAAAAATATTGTTTTTTGTCTAAAAAGATTTTGTATTTTGTTGCTCGCACAATTCTAATTATACATGATTGATAATGGCTTGGAATGTCTTTCATGATCTTTTTCGTTGCCTGAAAGACATTGTTTTAACTTGGTGCAAAATCACGTATGGCCAAATCAGTAAAAGAAAGAAAGAATCGTTATTGCTATTGTATGAGCCGGAAGATATTTCATCTTTCTTCATGAAATAATTATGAAATTTAATATCTAAATGAAATATTCATGAAATTAAATAATTATGAAGTTTCGTCTATCATAATGAAATAATCATGAATGTAATTGAATTACATTCTTATCTTAATGAAATAAAACTACTTGGCTTGTTAATGTAGCAAGCTGATTATGAATCGTAGTAGACTCCTTATTAATGTAAAAATGTGCTTACATTTCTTATTAATCTAACAATTTCAATAAAGTACGAGAAAAACGTGGAAACATTTTACAGGGTTTATGATATTCTTAGCAGGTAGTAAATACTTATGAATATTTATAATATTAATATTTTAACGAAGGGTTTCTTCAGAAATTTTGTTGGTAGCGTTCGATATGCTGAACGAAATTAATTAGAACTACAGCACCACTACGTTCGGAGACTATTTTTTTGAATGCCTGTTGTAATGTTTTTGCTGTTGTAACAGGAATGCACTTACGTATAATATATATGTAGTATTTTTACAACTAGGCTATAAAAATTACGTACTCTTAATTGCTTCATAGAGGTTGCATCTACTGTTCATTACATTATTTCACGTAAACCGAAGGAAAGTTTGTGTCCAGCACGTTCTATGTTTTGAAGCTTCTGTGTTGTATTGAGAGTATATTTCGAATGGGGTTCAAAATATATCTTCCATTCTTTATTTGAAACATAATGTAATGTAATCCCATTCGGAATTTCACGTTACGTTCTTTACAAGAAAATAACAGCGATAAATCTCATGACAAATGTGAATTATTTGTACAGTTAGAATCTGTTAGTGGGAAGTGGAAGTTCGTTACGCTAATATACTTTGTGAGAAGATTCGGAATGTGAGAGTTCGGTGAAATCAAACCAAAAGATAATGGATAGATGTTCGAAGATATTTAGTGGCGTATTACATAGCAACTGAAGGAAGCCCATATTCTATTAGAATTATTCTGTCGTGGGCTGTTTATTATAAATTGTCATCCTAGTGTAACTGTTTAAAAGATATTCCTAAATCCTTTAAATATCTATTTTATCCAAATAATTACAAAATTTCTGTTTGTATGTTATCAAATATAAAGATACTGATCAAAATAGAATTTTGTAGTAATTTACAGATTGCATTTGCCTATATATGTTTTTTGGTCCAAAACAGTCTTTTTTAATTATCAAAATCAAGTTTCATCAAGGGACGAGAATAAGTATAATATTTTTATTTAAGTTCAAGTAAGCGTTCATCTGTATGCATGGGAAAAATAATCCTATTTCTTCTTTTCTTTTCTTCTTTTTAAAAACTGAATTTATCTTCTTCGTAGTTTATACATATTTACGTAAAAGTAAATATTTTTTACTAAGGAATAATTGAATTTAAATTTTTTGATAATAGCATATACAAGGTGTGGCTATTAATTTCCAGGACTGCTCTAATAACACCAGAACAGATGATGTGAAAAACGTAACCTTTTAATATGTTTCGAAGTAATCCCCATCTGTCGTAATACACTTCTGTGCTCGGCTGTATAAGTTGTGCAAACGACTTTTAAAGTCCTCTTTCGGAAGGCTGATCAATGTTGACGTCACGTTGCATGACAACGCCCACCCCCACATTGCGTTCCCAGTGAAGAGGTTTTTGGCCAAGCATGAGGTCGTGGAGCTGCATCATCCGCCATACTCTCCTGACTTGGCCCCCGCAGACTTCTTTTTGTTTCCCAAACTAAAAACGGTGATCAAAGAAACACGCTCTGTGGATGTTGAAGACATCAAGAAGAACGTGACGTCGACATTGAAGAGCCTTCCGAAAGAGGACTTCTTGTTTGTTGTTTCCACAACATATAAAAGTTGTTTTGACAACATATACAGCCGAGCACAGAAGTGTATAAGGCAGATGAGGATTACTTCGAAACATATTAAAAGGGTACGTTTTTCACATCATCTGTTATGGTGTTAGTAGAGCAGTTCTGGAAATTAATAGCCACACCTTGTATATTTGACATTATGAGATACAGTTTATAATCCATGGTCATTTTGTATCACTAACTTCTATAACATTTCAAACTATAGCATTTATTATACACTAGAGTTCTAAGAAAATGACAACGTTGAATACTGGATTCGATGAAGGTTTAAATCACAATGTACTTTTCCGTGGTTCGTAATGTAAATTCATATGTAAAGTAAATCCGACCCAATTTCTTTCTGAAAGTCCTGCACGAAAGCATCTTTCCTCTTAGACAAAGAGCCTTAGTGTGCTTAGTCCTAATAACTTCTTAAAAGCATTCATGGGCGCTTCACTACTTTCCTAGAGTTGATAAAATATTCTAATGATGTATCATTTAACTAAGGAAAAAAACTCTTAATTTCATTTTATATTTTTAATAGCTTAGTTGTTAACAACGAAATGAATTAATATTCTTCTGCGTTAATCAAAACATACTTCATGTTACCTACAATTTCTCCTAAACCTTACTCTTTCATACACTTTATTAAAGCACAAATATTTATATAACTAGAGCTCGTATTTCTGAAACCGTATGCTATGTCTTTCGTCTACGTCCAAATGAAACTCCTTTCTACAGAATTCAGCGACATACTTTGCTGAAACATAGGCGCTAAATGGATTAAAATCCATCACAAAGCTAAATAAAGCCATCTTAAATTTTAAACGCAGAGCTTGAAGATGCCACTTCAAAGGAATTTATCTGTCTACATCACGCTCTTGAGAAACTTTCCGGAAAAAGAACTGCGTCTAAAACGTCTAGTGACATATTTTCATTTAATATGCCGTGATATTTACTTTAAGGTTTCTGCCCTTGGTACTTTATTTTTCTTTCACGTTGCGTTGGTAGCGACTGTTAATAAATCTGGAGGTAAAGTGGCACTGTCATATTCCATATCTTTAATGAAGCAATATGAAATCGTGTTTACAGCTTTCATCATTTCATGAGGAAATTAAACTGAAAGAAATTTAACTTGTCTCTAGGTTCTGAGATACCTCAAATATCATGAGTTTTAAAGGTAAAGTAAAGGAATATGTCAGTCCTCTCTGACTGGTATAATTGTAAACAGTGATGACTGTTATATCGTTGCACCTGGCTTCAAATCCCGGTGAAGGTATACATGTTTGTTAAATGTATAATACCTACGAGTTATTAGGAGTATATGATGTTTAATATATCGTATAACATATATGTGGTAAGCATTATATAGTGGGATTTGTAATAAGCAGTGTGTTGTAAGTGTTAAATTTTCATGGTGTAAACATAATAATGTAACAAATATTGTAATAACAAATATTGTGTTTTTCGGATAGTCTAAACGTCTTAAACTTGATTCTCTCTGGCAGTTCCCTGAACCAACAACATGCTCAATATTATGAGTATTAAGAATATAAATTTTACTTTTTGCGAAACTCGGATGTAGCGTAAAGTCTGTATTATGGAACATTTAATATGTAATATGCAACCATATAATATGTAGTCATTCTAGTGATATGATATGTACTTTAAAATAAGAGTAGTGTAAAAGAAATGAACAGTTACATGTTTTAGCTAATGGCAGCCGAAGCTTTGTACAAACATTAGAACTAAAAAATCAGCTCTGACACTCATACCTCTGTATTTAGCACGCAGTAATATATCTTGTGAAACATCTGTAAGGAACAAAACAAAAATTATATTGTTGTAAATTGTAGAGTTTCTGTAAGCGTTGAAAAAAATCATCTTATAGCATTCTATAACCGTTATACAAAATTTTGAATATTGTAAATATATTATTTTGTTACAGATGCCACTGTACTACCGGAACATCTCTTTGGGTGCAGTTTTATAGGTGATAAATATTTCCATGGGATATGTAGTAAAGTTGATATCTCATAACGGAACATCTGCCCATCCTCTGGATTACTGCATTGTAGTGTATGCCATCGAAATTAAAAATGCCATCGAACCGAAAGTTCCACTGAAGAAGTTGGTGATATGGGAATAGAGAAATAGGAAACCCTTGGACCTTTTCCTGTAAGAATTAGAACATGGCAGAGCAAACTCGCACTTTTACGTATAATATGCCCAAAGCCTCGCCAACAACAAATCTAAGCCTTTGCCTCTTGGCCACGATGAAATCGTAACATTAAAACATTAATATTTCCAAATTCATCTTAATTATTTGCAATAATTTCGATAATTGAGGCAGTGTTCTTACCATATCTACTACATGAGAATTCACTGGCTGAAGATCGTTTTCGAGATGACGAATTTAGAACGAAAACAGTATTGAAATCTTTCTAAACAAAGAGCACAAGAGCTCTAGAATTGCCTAACTCAGTTCTTTCTGCGGACCGAAGTAAAATTACGGATGAGCTTTTCATATACAGGCACTAGGATTTCCTGGTTACATTTCTCAGAAGGAATCGCAGGCAGGGAACCCAGATAAAATTCCAGAGAAAATAATAAAGCCGTTTTGGGCATGTCCTGCTGCTCTGTAAATTCCATGTATTTTTATGACAAAACTTAATGTCTATCATCATGCCCGTTGTTCTATTATTAGTACATGAAGTTCTCAAATTTTGCTTTATAATTCTGTTAGCAGAAGACAAAAATTAATTCGGTTAGTAGAAGACAAAAATAACTGGTACTAGCAATAATTTTGACTGCAAAATATTGTATTTCTTTTGAAAAGCTGGTATGTTTTACTCTTTTTTTTGAGTCCAAAGGGACAATTTACCCTGAAGGACTATTAATTTCTTGAGCAGTTTGGGTTGATTCATTATACATGTCGGTTCACTTTTCAAATTGTTGCCAATAAATATTAGAGCCCTGTATTATATTTAAAGAAACTAAATAATGAAGAATCTGCATACATGTATGTATGTTTCTCGCATTGTGATAAAACAATGGTACCTAGAGCCATCCAATTTTGAATAACGTAATCCTCCTGCGAATATGGGCATCTGGAGCCCAAATTTGAAATTTTTATTTTGTTTTATCATCGAATTCATATTTTATGAAACTTTAACGAATGTTTGATTAACAAACGCAAGGATTTCAAAACGAGCAATGGCAGCGTTGTAGAGAGGAAAAAAAAAACTTTTTTATCTCCAGCGCATGAGTCTGTGCATCGGAAATTCTAAAGGATATGCTCAATTTAAAATTATTTTGTGATATTACTTTTGAACTGAATTTTATGGTTTAAGTGCGAAGAACATGAAATTTAATAAAGAAAGGTAACACATAAAATATTAAAAAAAGCACCTTTGGATATAATTTAAAATTTGAAAACTTTCAGATTTTATTTACTTATTTTTTTGCTTTATTATTGGACAAAATAATTTTTAATTTAGGTTAACGTTAAAAATGTAACTGAGTTCTAGTGAAACATTAATGGAAAGCATTTGAAATTTTTTTGAAAATATTTAACATTATTATTTTATTAAAGAAATGAATATTTCTTTTTCCTTTATCAAGATAATATATTTCATCACATACTTATAATAACTGAAATATTTCGTCTGCGTGCGTGAAATACTTTTGTGCTGTAATTTTGTCGGATGATGTTATTCACTTAATCAAGCTTTCCTTCTGAAGAAGTATTATTTATTTGCTTGCCAGACGTCGTTCGGGTGCATAACAATGAATTTTAAATTAAATGAAAGTATTTCAATATTTGAATTCTTACGCAGCACTCTAGTTTTTTATTATTATTATTCGTTCATTATTCTGTTGTCTGGATATTTACAGATGACAAAATTAAGCTTGCTTAGAAGCTTTTTCGTAAAACTGTTCTTCCTAAACTTTTCTGAACTCTTTAATTAATCAACTGTCAGGAAGAGAAAAGGTAAACGTTTTTAATTCCTTCTCACCTGCTGATCGAAATAAATTTAAAAAACTGTCTATCCTGAAATTAATTAATTTAACTGCATTTTAGTTAAATATTCTTTTCATTCGTGAGGTAAAAAAACTTACAAATGCGACCAGTTTGCATTCTTCAGCAACCAAACGATAATATTATACTTAATTTAATCCAAGTGGAACTTTTTTATTAGCTTTCGGTATTAGAAGAATTCTGAAGATTCTTCAGCTGCTTTTATACAAATGTTGTTTCTTTTCTGTAATATCAATACGAGCTAGCTTTTTTTTAAAGACATTTTTGTGATGATGTTCCCTCTTTGACTAGTTAATCTTCTGATGCTTTACCATAAAAACTAAGGAAACAAACAAATGATAACTTTCAACAGCAGTTAATTTGAGTTTTCTGATGCTTCATCATAATACTGTTCGACTTTACACACACTATGTTAAATCTTTATTTACCTTAAGTTCCTCTACACTGCACATTATAATTTTTCAAATTCGTATCACCTGTATAAGACGCAATGAGAATCCTAGAATTAAAAAAATGCTGAGTCCACCAGTAGCCGAGGGGTTTAAACTACTGAGCACTGGTAGTTCGACACAGATTCAAACTCGGAAAACGGGCCCGTTTATATGGATGTTTTTCTGGTTTTCCTCATCCGTGACGTGCATATGAGCAATTTCGCTTCGAAAGTCTTCCTCAAGGCATTCTACCTCTGCGAACCATCTTTTCACTTCGCATGATTGCCATGATTTACTTGCAGTCGTAAATTAACGTTGTCGTGAAAACGCGCATTTTGAGAATGAGTGTTAAAATAATAATATATGCTCACGTCATATTATAACATTATTAAAAAAATCTGATGTGTACACCACATGACTTCCTTGTACGGAATATTAAAATATAGGCATTTTTATTATTATTATTATTTTTTTGCATTTCATTTGAACTTATTGGATTGAATTAAATCTACTTCGTCGATAGCGCATAAACCATAATAAAAATGCACTATGAAATTCACTACATTTGTTTACCATAGTGATTCTCTGGCGCTAAGTTCACTTTCATTCATTTTATAGCTTAGAATGCTCAAATTTTATATCATTTAAAGAACTAATCGTTGTCGCATCTTCTGTTCAAATACTAAAATAAATCTAAAACAATGTATAAAAGAAATTAAACACATCCCCCCCCAAAAAAAAAGCAAACTATTTTTCACAGACGATTCAGTATTTCTCATTCCATTAATTCAGTTCTCACTTCGCGACAAGGCAAAAATACATAAAAACTCAAACTGTATATATTCAAAATTACGAAGTAAATCTTAAACACTTATTTCCTCGAATAAATTCCAGAATGGATTCAGCATGACTTAATTCGTAATAATAAATGAAGGCGTTATCTTTGTTTTGCGAAGCTTAGTTTCTCTAGGTTGGCAACGAATTCACTATTCTGCTAAGTTTCCAATGTAAAGAAAGATGGCCTCCATGGTAATCAAAAATTAGGCTTAGCTGCACTTAAAAAACTTTTCTATTGCTGGTAATTCCACAATTATTGCATGCAGGTTAACTAAAGGCATAAAAATCTTAACCAGAATAACATAATTCAATCATTTTTAAAGCAAAGTGCACAATTTAAATTAAGAAACTGAGTTCACTGAGCCGAGTAACAGGGTGGATATATATATTTATATATTTTTGATGCGGCCGACTGCAACCAAAATACGAGGTGCACATCTACATGTTATAGTAGTCCTACATACAAAATTTTAACTTTCTGAAAGTATGTTTGAGCTATGCGAATGAGTTTGAACATAAATAGCAACCTGGAAAATTGCCTTGAATTTAGTTTCAAATCTTCCCCTGCTACACACCTCTAAACATACGACGAATCCTGTCCCATCACAAAATGTTTTGAAACGTTGTCTGAAAGCTTTGGGGTCATTTACAAAATTGACCGGATTTTATAGAGTGTTGTGAAAATTTTCATCCATCATCTTGGTGTCCGAGATTACAATGCTGTCTTGGTGTCTAAGGAAATATATACTGGCTTACTCCCCAGACAAACATCTGCGACGAAATATATACTGCCTCTCATATTTCCTTATCATGAATAATGCATCATTTTATGTAGAATAACATGTCACAATATTAAACCGAGAATAAAGGTAATTTTTTTTATTTCTCCATTTTCTTTCAAGTAAGAATAAAAATATCTAAGGAACATCACCTCATCCTTTCCCCGAATATCTAATGTTAATTCTAAACTAAAAAATAAAGGAATTCCCTGTCTTCAGTAAAGATATTAAATGTGAAATTTAAACTTTCCATTGCAGATTTATTATTATGTTTTAAATTTAAGAAATAACAAATCTTGTAGCGAAGATGTACTGTATTTTTCATCATCAGTTCCTGTTGTAAAATTACAAATCATGTTAAGAATATGCCGAATGCAGTTTTCGAGACATAATATTAATGCTTTGAGAAATTTTAGGTGCAGGTCAGTTTAATGATTAAGAGAATGTTTTTTTAACAACTTCTCAATTGGTTTTTTAACAACTCCAAATAGAAATAATAGTTTCAATTACATCGGAAAATTTGTATCTGGGAAAATAAATTGAAAACTAACAATGAGCTAAACAAGAAGAATAAATTTTTAATTTATTAAGTTTAAGACTGAAGATTTAAACTGGAGATGTTTCCTTCTTTTTCTAATCTTTTACGTATTTCCTAAGGCTGAAATTATTTTCTCTCCATCATTTTTAGAATATAGAAAATTTCATTCTCTTTGCTATGATTTTTTAACTGCTTTCTTTTTCATGCCTAAAAATATTTTGAAATTAGAAAATGGCAAATTGATATTTTTCAGAGGATCATTTTAATCAAAACTGTGACTTCCAGCAGTATATGTATGTAATATATTCAGGAGCAGGAATTTTGATGCCGTAGAAAGGTTGATCCATAATGATTAGGAAATTGGAGGCGAATGCAGATTAAATCTTCAGTTTTATTATCAGCAACATGTTGCGGTTACACACAAGTCAGTAAATTAGATGTGCTTCTTCCAAAAGACTTACATTTTTGATAGCTTTGCAGCAAAAAAGAAGGAGCAGACAGACTACATTCGAGCTAAGGCAAAGCGTTATTTCCAAAGCATTTTGATTGGATAGTTAATATTACTGTAAAATTACTATTGGCTGGCTGAGTTTTCGTTCCATTTACATTATCAGGTTCAGTGTTCCGCCTTACTTGCTTTGGGAACATGCAAAGACCTGACTCGGAACAGGGAGCTTACTAAAGCTATGTTCAATAAATGTGGGAAGTAGACAAGATACACAGGAAGGGTATATGAAACCCTTTATTTTTCACTCTTTACAATGATTTCCGGACTTCGGTATACAGAGACCAACCACTTGTGGTCTGAACGTAAGAATATAAAAATATTAACTAAACTCTAACTTAACTTTGGAGTAACAAACAAGGGCCTCCGAGAAGATTGGCCGTATATTAACAGGAAGCCGTATGTAGTACAGAGAACTGTTAAGACTACAATACGTTTAAAATTATTAAGAGGATTAAACCTCTGGCCTGGAAGGCAACCAGCAACCGAGTAAAACTGCTAAGGCAAGCGGCCTGCTTCTACTAACTCCTTCCTCTCTCTTGCTTGGCAAAAAGCCACAACTTAAGTACTTGGCGTTCGCCAGACAAATTTGCATAAATATGTTAAAGCTTTTAATTCTGGCCGGAAGTAGAAAATAAGAAGTGATAGTAAAGATTTAAAATAAAATAAACATTAGTAAAACTTAAGATCCTTACAACATCATCATAATTACGTAAGAGTTATATGAAAAAGAACAATTGCTTGTATTTTTTACAAGTCAAACAACATAAATCAGTATTACATTTGCAAATTTTGCAGGACTAGATTCAACGGTTTGTCTACCGAACATTCAAGTGGAATTTTACACGTTGGCAGCTGAGGCAGATGGTTTGGTTGTCAAGCCATCGAAACTAGTCGTGGGAAATTTGCAAATATAACGCCGATTTTTGATTTTTCACTTCTAAAATAACCGTTGTTCTGCGTGTTATTTTAACCTAAGTTACTTGTATTATAATAAAAATTATAATATTACATACATACATATATTGCATACATATTCTACGTTTTAATTACATACTTGTTCTAAAAGCAATCAGTATAACCTAGCTACAAACGGAATTTTGTTTTTGTTGTGATTGTGGAAATTCCACAGGGATCGCTTTGAGAAAGAATTTGATGCATTGTTGCTTTAGTGATTTTGCGGCAAAATAATGTATTCCCGTAGAAATTTCACCTCTATTTCTTCTATTATACGAGCACAAATTTTAAAATTGAGTTAAAAAAATAATCATAATTTTTCTGTAAAAAACGTTGAAACTTAAAATACTATAAAAGAACGGATACAAAAATGAAGCCACAGGAAACTGAATATTTTTCATGGGCATGGATACCAGAGTTTGGTGTATTCTGAACCTTTGCCGATTACTTCTAAAGTGATTACGATAACACGTAAGTACCAAAAGAAGTTTTCAATCCATCTTACTAAAAAAACTGAACATTGATATGATGAAGTGAGAAAAAACTGAAAAACGTAGAAAAATTTATGCAACAATTAACACTACATCCGGAATTCTAAACATTTACTGCTATGCTGCTTTTAAAATTTTCGTAATTTTGCTGTTCAATTGTGTATGCCGTAAGTGCGAAGAAAATGATGTTTAATAATAAAGCTAAAAAGACAAAAAGAAATGGGTCAGCAGGAGTGAGTACAAGAGCAGACTGCTAGACTGCGATATCAGTGCGAGAGCAGAAAAAAGTTTAACGATGTTGAGTAACCGTTAAAATTTCAACCCCTTCAGATTTTTTTTTCTGTTTTAAATTGTGTTCCTGTTTGGAAAGCTGATTTTATTGACATAATCAAATGAATATATTTTCCTAAAAAATTCCTTTAGTTAAATTTCTAAAAAATACAGGTAAATTATTTGTAGTATTTTTCTGCTATATATATGTCATTCCTCTTTTTAGTGTTTTTCTAGCCGCGGTATTATCCCGCTTAATCAGATGTCTACTGTATTCTGTTGTAATACCGCTGCATTATCCTAATTAAATTTGTATACCTTAAGGTTAAAGAGTTGGAGAGGATTAAGTCGGAAACGAAAACTAAAAAGTAATGAAGCAGAAACAACATTGTTTTGTTTAATTAAAATTTATTTATTTTAGTGTTTTATTTATTAATAGCGTAAGATTCCGATTTATAATTTTAGTGTGTATTTTTAACTAGCATTTGTACGAAGCATTTCTTTGCATTTGAAAGTAACGTAACTTGTTTTTTTTAAAATCAGTTGTTTTACCTTTGAAGTTAATTTTCTACATGCAGGATCAATATTTTTTTTCACCTTGGGCATAGGATTAAATTCGTTGAAAGTTCCAAGAAAACTGTGCGAGATTTTTTCCTCTTTCCCTTTGCTTTTGATAAGCTTAGCTGCTTTGATAAGATCTTCCAAAGAAAAGATGATAAGACTCAGTCCGGTCCAGGAATCCTTTACAACCTCTGAAAACAGGAGAAAGACAATTAGAGGACAAACTTCCTAGTTTCCTTAAGCCGATTTCTTTTCCAAGTGTAATCAGGATTCTTCTCGAGTACTCTTCTTTTGTACGTGCATGGAATAGAACGCAGCTGCGTTCAAATATATACGTCTTTTTTGTTATCCAATTATATACTACATGAGCGTTAAATTAATGTCTCGCTTAATGAAAAATATTAAGTATCCCAGAACGTAACACCCTTTACATACTCTAATAGGCTGAAACATTAAGAAAGAATGTATCACTTCTGAAAGACAGGATAATTGGGTGAGGAAAAATTTACAGTCATTGTGTAATTAAATATTTGAGTGATTTTGAAAGAATATAAGCTTATTGAAAGAGCCAGTTACTATAATCTCAATTATGGGATCTCATTTCAATATCAATAAGCATTTATTGTAATAGCTTCTCATAAATTATCGATGCAATGAATATTCGCCTCATTAGTTTTAATGATCTTCTGAATTTGCCTGCGAACAGATTAAGTGAAAATATTTTAAATTATTAAATGCGTTTTATAACGGAAGACATTAAGACTTTTGAATGATATTTACGTATGAACACTAAGCGTTACACTCATGAAAAGCTTTAAAATCGTTGTAGCCACATATATGAATTTGTGTTCCGTTACATGTAAATTATAAATTTCTTCAAAGTTACTGAAATAGTTCTTCTTTTTCATCTTAGTTCGTTTGTCTTGCAAGTTAACATGTAATGTGACTTAAAAGCGTAGCTACCATTTTTAATTCATATATTATATTACTATACTAATAGTAGTAATATGATACACAGATTATTGTAAGTTATCATGTAAATAGTAGAACACAGAGTACATAGTACTATACAGTAGTGCACAATAGTGCAATAGTACTTATGCAATAGTGTACTATTGTACTGCAATTATTATACAATACGTAGTGATGCAGTAGTAGTATTACTATATAATAGTACACAGAATATAGTACGTTACTATACAAATAGTTAGTATAAATATTAGTTAAGTGTACAAATAGTAATAATATGTTACTACTATTTGTACGGTGTTTCTTTACAAATAGTAGTTATATAGTACACATCTGAAAGTAATATAATACGTTAATACATTATAGTATATTACTTTGCAATGGGTTCTTAAACGTCCATATATGCTTTTATTTACAAAAACACTTCAAATGATGCAAATATTCATGTTTTGGCATTTTGAAATTTAAAGAAGTAACTTTTATAAAAATTACAAAATTTAACAATTCGTATGTTCTCCCGATCACTGTACGTACATTAAAGAAACGTTTTCTACTCACCATAAAAAGTTAAAAAAAAAGTTTGATTCCCGTACGATAAAATTGACCGAGATATGTAATTTCGAAAGTTGCGATTTTTCAAAAGAGAAGTCTTATCAAAGTCAGTTAATAAATAAATTAAAATAATTCGATGCTGATTATTCCCATTAAATGCCATTCAATGATATTCTTTTGTTATTACTAATGTATGTAACGTATAATTTTGTTACATTTGGTGTATCGAAAGCATTTTCACGAGAATAGTTTATAAATTTTCAAAGTCTAAAAATGCGTTATTAATATTCCCGTGTTTTGGGCAGACTATGATTTTAAAGTAAACTTTAGAATCATAGTCTGATAATTGTCCAAAAATTTATTAAACTGCGAATAGTGTAAGTGTATTTGAGTTTGTGGAAAATATCTGCGTTTCAAAAAAACATTATATTGATCAATATTTTTCACATTAATCTGCGTAGAATTCCACGTTACTTAATCTTTTAACTTTAGAAACGTTTTCCTAAACTGATATTTTCAGTTTAGTTACATAGAAATCGAAATCTTGTGCTCTTTAACTTTTGCACGCCCTTAAAAATGGTCTCTGGTTTTATTATCATATACTCTGGTCTGTTTTTATCGTATAGGGGGTCACACATTTTGTGTTTTATTTTTAGCGACTACAAAATTATCCTAAATAGAAGTATAGAGACCGAAGAAACATATAAAATCTTAGATCTATTAATTTTTACAAAAGTCACTTCTTTAAATTTAAAAATACAAAAGAGAAATATTTGCATCTTTTGAAACATTTTTGCAATTGGAAGTCTATGTCTTCGAACAACGGTTGCAGAAATAAAGACTGGGTAAGGACTTTTGTAGACAATGGCATAGAGTTTAGAGTGCGGAGGGAATGGTGACTAGTATTTTAACTTAAATTTTATTTTTCGTTACAAATAAAAGTCACTATCTTCAACTTATATCATTATAAAAGATAGTAATGAGTATGCAATTGCAACACTGGATTTTGTTCAGTCAGACTCCTGATAAAAAGAAGATATGTCTCCAGGATAAAGCAAAGAGCACTGTGTGACTCTGCCGGTAAGCCATGGGCCTCATTGCTTGAGGATACACAGTTGATCCCAGATTTTCTTGAAGTGCAGCTGTGGCACTTTTCTACTTTACAAATTCCCATGATTGTTTGCCCGCATACTTGTATTGGCTTGGGCTTTGTGACTGTCCCTTATGTTCTCTCTGCGGACAACATCAAATTTTGATGCTACTCATCTTGACTCGTGCTGTGCGCTTGTGCATTTCAACTGAAAAGTTCAGAAACATTGGAATGCTATTGAACTAATGGCGTCGAAGCCAATCTTCAGGGCATTTGTAATAAATAAATAAATTGCAACACTGGCGTTTTCGTGTGCAATCGTCATTGCTATAACTAATCAGTACCGAGGCGAATTTGCTAGTAAGTCATTAAGAAAGATCGTGAAGGTTTGGTACCGGACAGGTATGATTTTAATCCAAGATCGACTACATCCAAGGTGGCAAAGTGGGTTAGACGACTGCTTACAATGGAAAACATATAGAAAAGATAACATCTTAAAAGGTGTAGCACTGATGCAGAACGTCGATAAAGCTTATTTATCATTCAAAACGGCCAGTGGTTTGAATCCATAAAATGTGTCTGGGTTGGTAACGTTGTGTATTATTCTTCATTCTGAAGTTTCACTTTCTAATGATGTTATTTCACCTTCCTTTGCAATTTCGTTGTCATCATACGATGCGACCAAATATATATATTTTCTAATTTCAGTTCACTTTAATTTTACTCAATTTTAATTTTTTTCTTTGTTTTAACACATTTAACTAATGTTTAACTCATTTTGTTTATCAGCTATTCTCTTTCCATCAGGTGTAATTAAAAAATGTTCCTGAAAAACCTTTAGGTCTCTTCTCCCATTCAATCACGTGTTGCTTAGAAATATTTACATTTCACTCTTCATTCTTTCACAGTGGCTTTCCTGATCACATAGTTTAGTGCTTTCCTGTTTACAGACTAGCCTAGACTTCATTAAGTGCAAACGAAAAAATGGAATTTGTTTTTGGATTAATATTCTCTTCATTATGGTGTGAATTTTTTGCTCAAAGCTTTTGTAGAAATAATTTATTTGAAATTTGATATGAAGCTTGTGTGTCTAGCACCCGTGCATTTGTGCAAACAAAATACTGTGCACTCTTAATAATAGTTGTTAATTGCTTCTTTCATTTTCCATTTACTATTAAATTGCAAATTTCAGTGTTTCAAGATTGATTTGAAAACATAACAGAACAGGAAATGGTGGACAGGATATGGGGACTTTACAATTAAATATATAAATATATTTCTATCGCAGTACTACACCAGAAAAACTAATTCCGAGCAAACGGTTTAGCGATTTAACATAGAATTACGTATGGAAGTGTTGCATTTACATTATAGCTTAAATATTAGAATATAATACTGTGTCTTTCTGACATACACACATATGCAAGTGTGTATGTATGTAATACACACACATATATATAAATAAATATACGTAACAAAAATTTTTAATTTATAAATTAGAAGAAAAGGGTTATACCATTCTGGAAAAATTCTGCAAATTGAATTTGAAAAGGGAAACTATTAAATTTTACATCAAGGTAATATGTACTTGAAAACTGTTTATAGAAATATT
Organism: Stegodyphus dumicola; assembly: GCF_044657685.1. Lineage (NCBI taxonomy): Eukaryota > Metazoa > Arthropoda > Arachnida > Araneae > Eresidae > Stegodyphus > Stegodyphus dumicola. The sequence continues at coordinate 139,859,092 of NC_140776.1, forward strand.
TTATAGAAAACGTTTTAATGAATTTTTTGAAGAATGTTTAAAAATATTTTTAAGTGAATGCGCAAATTCATTATTCATGTTTTAATGCTTCAGATGGATTCTTCAAAGGGGTAATAATTTGAAACATTAAAGCCTGAACAACAAGGAGTACTGAATTAACGTTTCGTTCCACATGACCTTTTGACCAAAGGTAACGTAAAAATGAAAGGAAGAAAGATTAAAGAGAATAAAACGCAAATTTAATGCAATTATATTTACGGCCACTGCAATAGAATCAAGAGATTACCCCGATGCAATTACAGTCTCGACAGCGGAGGCTAAATATGATATATTTTAAACAAATTAAATACAATACAATACTTCAAAATACGAATCTAGTATGGAACACATCAGTTTACAGAGTCACGTCAGTTACTTATTTCATCTTTTTCCATTTACAAAATGCAGCGGTATTCTCTATGAACTCTTGTTCAAACTGTGATGTCTCTTCGAATAAAGGTTTCAATACAATAGATCGAATCGAATGGGTACAATAGACTGAATTAGTATCTGTTGAAAGTATTCAATAGAGTTGAATCAGCTAGTTTTTCCGAATGCAATCTTGGCATATGGAATACCAGGGATAATAATGACGAAGTAATCCTCATTATTATCCGTTAAGTTATTTCTCGCTATTTAATTTCTATATATAAATAATTGCTTTCAAATTTCCTTTAAGATCTTGTTCTCATTCATTTATTGTAACACAAGCCGTGAATTGAAAGCTTGATAATTAAGTTAATTTGCTAATTTCACTTAATGGAATTGTATTAAATGAACATTTCATCAGTGGATGAAATATTCATTTAACATCACTGTTAGAGAATTTATTCATTGTTCAACAAATTACTGGGCTCTAAATTTCATCCACTTGACAGATTTGAATCATGGGTTGGAAACGCTTTAACGTAGCTGCACAAGCAACTTTATTTAACGCTTTAATTTATTTCGTTTTAATTTTCGAATCGGAAACCAAAGGAACAGAGTTTTTGAAATGACGTGCTGAATCGATAAAGCTATCACGAGATAAATAATTCAAAGTTTTTAAGTTATTAAATTGCGTAAACTTATTAGGTAGCACTTTTAAATGAAAATCATTCAGATGCCTAAGTATTGAAGTTATATTATTACTTTATGTATCATGTATTATTTGTTTCTTATCTAACAGCATAGTTTTAATAATTTATAAAATGTACCTTTCCATAATGTCTGTATGTTTGAAATTTTGAGATGTATTCCTTTGCATGCTTAATCGTTAACAGTGGTCAGTTTAATAACTAACCGTTTAGTCACTTTGAATTATTGACAGTGGTCGTCTGGAGAAAATATTTCATTTTTTAGTTTGAAAGATGGCAAAGTGCTAAATTTCCAGTACGAGGGCAGTTGAGAGTCATAACGCGAAGCATGATGCGAAAGAACCGTGAATAAGTTTAAATATTATGCAGTGGACGATATTCCACGCTGTCAAAAGTAAACTCTATGGTTTTTCGGAAAGAGAGACAGTCAACAACGGAAATTCACAAGTGACTGGTGGCTGCATGTGGCCAGCAAACGTCTGCGTAAATCTCAATTTTTAACTGTATATCAAATGATATCAGTATGGAAAATGAAAATATAGTGAAACACAATGAGGAGTGGACTCCATATGCATATGAGGCAACATTATCTCCCTATATCAGAGTTCACTGATTGAAGTGCTAGTTTTTAGTAACCCTGAATGCTTATACTAGAATGTGATTTGAAAGATTAGAGGAATTTTAACATCCATGTGGATATATGTCAGCAATATTTAAAGAGTCATATTACAGGCTAATCTCTTGACATATTAACTGTTGTTTAAATTCTTTTTTAGATTTGCCTCTGACTTACGGATTGACGAATAATGTGGTTGTCATTGGGCGTTCTTTTAAGTGAACAGCCGTCATTACATATTTTGATAGTTGTTCTCAGCATTAGGAAATCTTGAGAGAGAGGCTTATAGCAGGTGCTTAAGTGATGCTGGCAATCGAACCATTATTTTCGATGGCGTAGGTTTCATTATTAATTCCGATGGGTAGTTATGTTCCAAACAACTTCAGTTTAATACTTTTGTCTTTGGACGAAATTATATCACCGAGATACTGGAGCTGACAATCGGATATCATAATGTTTCCTGTAAGTCTTTTTCCAATGAAGCACCTTCATCCATGAGCTTTATGAGCAAAAGGTATTGATGTAATGTAATGTTACTGCCTGTTCTTTTGATACATTTTCCCTTCTTTTAAGGACAGAGAAATATTTCAATCGGTATGTTAGTGATACTCCGGGCCTGTTTCGAATATAGAGAAGTCACGGATGTCTGAAATGTATTATACTTTTTACCACATGAGAGCATTTAAAAGGCAGTCGAGCCCAAGATTACCCTTGTCGGTGGTAAGAAAAGAGGAGCAGGTGACCCTTAGATCCCTGTCCCCCTCCAAGATGTTCTTCATCAAACTACGACGCGACTGGGCATAATCTTGTTGTTACTTATAAGGTGCTCAAGACTTTTTTCCATAACGAGTGCTTCCTTCCTCTTGGCTATGATGAACGCGTGGACCTGATCGAGATTGTGGTCAAATCAGAGTATTAGTAGCAGCAGAGATGGGAGTTGTGTCGACCCTAGTTTATTTTCAATGATTTTTCTACGTGTTTAACTATTCTACTGCGTTTTATATCCAAAGCATGGTGGTAATATAGCAATGTCCAGAGCTTGTATAATACAGGTTTTTTTTAACTCACAGCATGTTTACATGCTTTTCCGATGCAAACATTATCTTTCAGAAATCAGCACTTGGAAATTTCCGTGTGTATTTGCCTTAAGCAATATTTGTATTTATTCCCCAAACTTTTGATTAGCATATCTGGCATAACTTCCATCGTGTGAAAATTAATGTTTCTAGAGTAATTTCGTTATTCACAAATTCTTCTCAATAACTTTTTCTCTTTTCGGGGTACGTTATAAACTATCATTTAAGTTTCTAACCAGTTGTTTTATGTTAATTTATTTTTATATCAAGTCTTCTTTTCGTTTCCCAGCCAGAATGAAAATTTCCTAAGCGCGCGATATTCAAATTATGTAGAAAAAAGCAAGTATTTAAAGAAAGGTTTTGAAAGGTGAAATTAGAGCTCGTTCTACCTGTTTGAAGGACTCTCGGACCCGTCCCCCCCCCGGGTGCTCTCCATCAAAATTGGGGGCGGAACTGAGCAAATTCGTATGGTGCTCAAGCTGTTGCCAACAATAGGCGCAGTATTGCACTTTTTGCCACAAAGAATTTCGTGGGCTTGTTCGGATGTTACTGTCAGACAACTGAGATAAGTCATAACAAGTCACGCGAACTTCGGTCAGAGGCAGCCAGGGAATACGTAAATTTCATTTTTTTAGTTCATGCGTCATCTTTGATTTAGAGCCAAAGCTGTTGGCTTCTGTGAGCACGAGTTTATGCGTCTGTTAAACTTTATTTGGGATTAAGAAAAAGGTCCTTTATACTCTTTTATTGTCTCTGTGGTATTTATAAGACACAGTGAAAATTCACAAGTTGTCTTTTAGAGACCTGCTCTAATTGTATGCTGCTCAAGAAAGCCATATCTTATAATGTTAACAATTTAAATTTCGTATGAAAACTTTAACTTTGCAAAAACATTTTTCAATTTTTTTAAGAGTTAGTTTTAAAATAAAGCACTGTTAAGTCTATTTGCTGTCTGTTGTTGATTATATGATTCACGTTGCAATATTTTCTGAGACTAGAAGATCATGTGAATATAGTGTCACTCAAGAGAGTTTGAAAGCTAGCCAGGATTAACGGCAAGTCATGCTTTGAAAAACTGCTGTTTTTAACAAGTGGCTAGAAAGATTTAGGGCTGCTCGGAGACGTCATCGTATAACAATTCCACACAAGGATGGTAATTATCTCTTTATATGTACTCCTGAGAGTAAATCAGATGTCTTGTGTTAAGAAAATCCGATTTTGATTCTCTAAATTTTCAAGATAGGTCGCCTAAAGTGTTGCAAGGGAATGCCAATAAAACTCGTCACCAACATTTAACGTAACTTCATTTTAATTTAGTTGGAACCCACGAAGAGTTAACAATTAATGTTTACTGAATTTTAAATTTGTACTTGTGTGAGGTGATTGTAAACGTTCTAGGATATAACTTTTAGTTAAAATAGGGTTCGGCGAATATGCTTTCAAGAATAATTAACCAATAGAAAAACATCGTGATTAAAATTACCAAGAAATGAAATTTAGTACATTCTTTTCATTTCTTAATTTACAATCGTAGGTCTTCAGACAAGAGCTGCTCAAAATATAAATAATCGCGCAATCGTTTTGAACTACCCTACATTAACATATATGCTTATTTTAAGATAAGTTAAAATGTGAGCGCGAGTTTTTTTATCAGCGCGTTTTTTTAAGGTCTTTAATAGAATAAATATTTCTTTACCTGAAACTGTTACGCAAATGATAAAAACATATTTACCAAAAGGTTTATGTTGAGAGCAACGATGCCAAAATGTTTCCTCTTTCCACAAGTGGAGGTTATTAAAAAACATTTGCCAAAAGGTTGTCTGCGTAAGTATTTTATCAAAAGCCAAGTGAAATTTAATTACTGGGGCATTGGAGGTTCATTATCTTAATATGAAAGCTAAGGATTACCCTCTCCTCTTGCTTTGCTGTTAGTTTACTTTATCATCTTTCATTTTTCTGAAGTGTTTACTCATAGCTATGCGTGAAAAAGATGGGGAAAAAGAATGACTTCTGAATTGGATTTAATTTTATTTAGGTTCTAGTCGTTAGAAATATATTTTAAAGAAAATGCTTTGCTGTTATGCTACTAGGAGTTTAATTTCCATCTCGCAGATCCGCAACCTGTGCAAGAAATTCAATTAAATTTTTAATTAAATATTAAATAATTGTTTTCTTGCATTTGAGTATTCTGTGACGTACAGTTCGAAATACTGAATTTACACTAATGAACATTTATTTTAACTTATTTTGTTCTCCTCTGAATTATTAAATTAGTCGCCGAAACTTACAATTTTAGCGAATTAGTAAACATTTATTATTCACAATGTTAAAAAATAGCAGTGTCAGCGCTGTAATGATATATATGTAGTACACAAGTTTAGACATTTATTGATTTCTGTATAACTGAAGATTTTATATGGAATTTAATGTCGACGATTTTGAGTTGTAGTAATTTATATACACTGGTTATCATAAATTAAGAAAAAATCACAAAAATAGGGATAACTCCGTCAAAAATAAGCCAAACCGTGTAAAATTTGAATATGTTGCCAAGTAAGAGTAGCTGAATAAAACTGCAATATGATAATTAGTGACGCTGCGCTCGGAATACGTCATCTGCGAGGAGAATAAAAGTCCATGTTTGAGAGCAAGCCCACATATTTCACTGTAATAGTGAATCAGAAATCTAAGATAGCCAATTCGTAACAAAGACCTTCAGGCATCATTTGCCTGCAGAACTACGATGGAGAGCCACTGGGGGACTAGAGGCAGAATAAAATCAAACAGAAGTGGCCAGATGGCTAAATGTGAATCCTTCTGTGGTTCATAGACTTTGGAGGCGAGTTCAAACCACAGATTTGGCATCTAGGAGGTTCAGCCAAGGACGGCCAACTGCTACAACGAGCGCCGATGACCGATATTTGACATTATGTGCACGCTGGAATAGAACCGCTATTCCGACTCTTCTTAGATCCTCCCTTGCTGCAGCCACCGGAAGGTTGGTGTCAACGTCAACTGTGCGTAGAAGGCTTCAGGAAGGTGGTCTGTATGCGAGGCGACCAGCCATTTGCGTGCCGCTCACGTCACGCCATAGGAGGTACCGTTTGCAGTAGGCACGACAACATGTCTATTGGACGCCTGATCAGTGGAGGGCTGTTCTCTTTACAGATGAGTCTAGGTTTAATCTAGAAAGCGATAGTAGGCGTTATTTGATATGGAGAGAACCTGGAACCCGTTATCATCCGTCAAGCATCCGTGAAAGAGACGCATACGGAAGAGGCGGTGTCTTTGTTTGGGGTGGCATCTCTTTTGGTGGACGCACAGACCTCCATGTCTTTCCAACGGAAATCGTGAATGCTCCGGTTTATAGAGATGACATCCTTGATGCTTATGTGCGCCCATGTGCCGGGACAATAGGTGGTGCTTTCCTGTCACAGGACGATAACGCAAGACCACACAGGGCTCGCATCGTAAATGATTATCTTCAACAGGAAACAATTAGGCGCATGGAATGGCCAGCTCGATCCCCGGACTTGAATCCTATCAAGCACGTTTGAGATGCTTTAGAGAGACGTCTAGCTGCTCTCAATCCGCCCCCTTAGAGCCTTGCCGCGCTTGTTACTGCTTTGCAAGAGCAAAGGCTCTCGCTTCCTATGGAACTGATAGACGGCATAATTGAAAGCATCACACATCGCTGAATATGCTGTATTGCTTCTAGAAGCGATTATATTCAATATTGAAGGTACTTTTCCTATAGCAAACTGACACCTTCAGTTGTTCATTTTATACATGTGCTAATTTCTATACTACCGTAATTGTCTGGTAATTTATTTTTGTTATTTGATACCTTACTATGTGTTGTATATTGTGGGTAAGGTTTATAAAATTCTACATGTAACGTTTTTAGTAATCGTGATTTTTGTGATTTTTCCTTAATTTATGATAACCAGTGTAGTAATCCTGTATTATAAAGCAACTCCATATGTCACTGTTTCTGATACTAAAACGAGTGTTACTTGTAACTGCGTTGCATCTCGGGCCTTTTAATCAGACGGAGTGCATTCTTCATAAGTGATAAAATATTAACTTTATGATAGATTTTATATTTATATATATATATATGCATAAATCTGTCACAAAAGTATTACGCAATATCTTGGCTAAAACTGAACTTTTGAATTTAAAATAAATTAGTGATATTTACATGTATCTAAATAACTGGATGACTTGTTCGTAGAAGTTGTGATAATTAAACGAATGAATAGATCTCTGAGTGTTCGTATTTAACTTACCAACTCTAGTTTAGGTATTTTGCTCCTCATTTCAACTCTTTACCACGAATACAAAAGTACGTATTGAGAGTTGAGACAGAACGAGAAAATTTGCTATTAATAATAGCATTTATGTTCATTACCCTGGAAATATTTGCCTGTGTTTGTGGCTGAGTGTTCATTTTAAGTAATATCTGACAAGCAGTGGGAAAGCTCAGTTAGCAAAATTATTTACCTGCGGACAGGCACTTCTGGGTACGATTTCCAGCTGCGTACAAACTAGTAATTATATTGGGTGCCAAAGAAAGAAAAATAGGTATTATAGGTTTTTTTGTTTTAGGACCGGTAGGGGAAATTTCCCATGCTATCATTTAGTATCACGCTAGTCCCCTTCACCGTTCTCTCTCTAAAAATCTCTAAAGTTATATTTACTTTTTATTTCTTACAAAAAATTTAAATATGAATAAGATGTTTCTATTTTATTATTTTTAGAAGATATGCAGTTAGAAACTGGGAAGTTCGAGAATAGGTTCTTTCAAAAATATTGTGGATTTTACAACTGTAATTTTTTCGGCTGCTATGGGGAGAAAGTATAAAATGCCAGAAGTCTTTTGGCTAAGCTTTTTTCCCCCTCCCATAACATTTAATGCACTGCTTGGAAACATAGCACTCGGTCGATCTGTGACGGTATTGTATTATATTCTTGCACTGTATTAGCTGTTGTGTCCTATTTTTATTAGTATGTGATATTTAGATATATACACATATTTTTGCATCATAAGGAGATATTTGCCTTTTTTAACTGCAGCAGTGTTTTCAAGGAAATGTAATTTCGATGTTTCAGTATTTTGCATAAAAATGCCTCAAAATTCAATATCACAATGCTTTGAATACGTTAAATCGAAACAATAAGCAATAGAGCGTGCTTTATATATTTGTTCTACCGTCGGACAAGTGAATTTATCCTATATGAATAAAAATCTGCGTCTCTAGAACTCAGTAATTCCTAGAAGACCTTTTTCGGATCCTGTCTTTTGTGAAAATATTTCTCCTTTAGACAGTCGTACAAAGAATGAAAAAAAATGGTAATCGGCTAGGGACACATCAGAAGAATATGGAAAGTGAACGTGAATAACAATCTGCGTCTCTAAGACTGAAAAACCCCTGGAAGGCACATTTCTATTTCTGCTTTTATCTAAAATGTTTCTTTTTCGGGAAGTTATGCAACGAATGAAAAAACTGGTAATCACTTGGGAATAGATCAGGACATGAAAGCAAATGGGACAGCAATTTAGCAATCCTTTTTCTTAGACAAATAACTAAACACTTGATTCTCAAGCATTTCTAGGAATGATGAGTGAATCCATCAGTCATTTAAACGGCTCATTGCCGATAACTTTATGCAGGTGCAACACTAAAAGAGTTATACATTTCATAATAATAATCGATCATACATTCGGCGACCAAGGAGAGAAAGACGCAGATAAAGAACCAAGCCTTACACGGGATTCGAAGTCTCTCTCTAGATTTTTGACTAGCAGTTAGCTTCCGCTAATCACGATACTGTCCAAGGCAACGAAGTTCGGAATTTAATTGTGTACCTTTTCTAAAGTCATGCTGTTTGGTGTAATCAAGAGTTGAAAATGTGAAACGTAAAAATTAAGCAAATAAGCAATCTTTTGTTTGACGTAGATTTTGAATAAAATTCTGTTGAGATTTCAAGAGCAATCAGAAAACACGAAATCATCCCTCCTCTTATGCTTTGTTATAATCAAATAAATCAAAAAAGGCCAAACCAGAAACATCTAGATTATTCGCCGTTTTCTACTTACGCCGTCAAATTTCCTTCACAGAGATATGGGAAAATTTAATGCAAGTTTCCATATTTTCCTGTGTTAAATATTGTGTTTATGTTAAAATTGCGTATATGTAGACTTATGGAATTCCATTAGAATTTGGGATTCCTAGAACGGATTGGTTCATTTTACATTAATTCATATGAAAAAAGTTGTTTCGGTTTACAAATATTACGGATGGCTAACTAGCTTCAGGAATAAATTAATTTCGTACACTATATTTACACATGTACATATTAGCTTCCAGTATGTGCTTCAAATAATAATAGTAAGCCATGATTGCCATGTTCCTAAATGCCATGATTGCCATGTTCCTAAATGCCATGATTGCCATGTTCCTAAATGACATGATTTATCTTCATCAATATTAAGTTACTGATTTCTTCATTTGAAATTTGCAAGAGTTCTTGCAGGATTCATTTTACTGATTCATCGTTTTAGAATATTTCGTATATGTAACTGAGCCAAATGGATGTTTCCATTTACACTCATAAGCTGCAGGAAGACAGAAATCATGTTTTCTTACTTTTAGATAATGATTTAATTGTTAACTTTTAGATTGGGAAATATTTCAGACTTATAGTCGCAAACGTGACTATTCCAGTAACTAAAATTGCCAATTTTACAACTTCTTGCCGGTGCAATCCTTACTGACTCATTATAGAATAATGAAATGTACGAATAGATAAAATTAAATATCATTTGCTGAACATTGTTTGTGTACTTGCCAAACTGTAACAACGTCAAAGGAAGAATATAGTTGGACAAATAAAGTAAATAAAATACAATAAGAATGTTTTGATTCATTAAAGATGAATGTTTAATATGTTGGATATTTTGAGAGTGAAAATAATAGAGGGTAAAATAGAAAAAAATAGCAAACTTTTAATTGTAATTGAAGTTAGGGAAGTTATAATTCAGAAATGTAAGAAGCAAGGAATTCAGATTATCTTACCCCCTCTTGTTGTGTAATCATTTGTAACAAACGAAACGAGGAATATCGGCGTAAGGGAAGGGTACCTTCTTGGAAGACTTTCTGAGAGATTATGTCTTGAATTCACATGAGAGACACAAGGAAAACACGCCTACAGGATTCTAAACCGAATCGAACGATAATTGTTCAGCAGTCCAATCCACTCGACCCCTAGTGAGACCAAATCTCTGAGTGATTTTTTAATTTGATGTATTTTGCAGTAATAGATGTTATTTATCTTAAATAGAAAATATATGAATATTTCCCAAAACAGAAAAACAAAAGTAGTTGTTTGATTTGCCTTATTTTTTTAATTTCACATCTGAAGTATTCGATAAATGTAAGAACTTTTTTAAGAATTTGTTTTGAAGAAGAAGTAGGAGCAAAAATGGCATTTACTATACAATCTGAAAGAAAATGAGAGGAAAGCTATAAATTATGCATGTTATGAGTTAAATAGCATTGCGTGTTGGAATCACATTCAGAGTCACGTTACGAGTGATACTATCTGATCAACTTATAATATTTTTTTCTCTGCAAAGGAATGGCAACGAAAACGGCATAGTTATATTCTTGACCATTTTGCGGTAGATAGTAATGCATTTTTCTTTAATATTTCTTTATTCTGTTGTTATCATCCAGAAAGCAATTACACTAAGTAAACATGCCCAGAGTTCTATCCTTAGCGTCATTTTTGCTCTTAGTGTAGGTTTTCCTTTTTTTTTCAAAACAAATATAAAAAAGGTATTTTTCTGATAGAAATAAAAGAATTCTTTGCATTGTTGAATTTTACGTTCGTTTACTTTTGAATCATCAAAAGGATTTGCAATAATCTGGAGGATATTTTCTTAAGAGAGTCATGAAATTAACTTTAGGGAAGGCAAAAGGTAGTAAAGTATCTTTTAATTGCACAAAAGGACGACAAGTAAACAAAATACTACTTAATTGATGAAGCAACTATTATTTCGGATGACTCAATGAATAGATCAGATCAGTTATCTGATGGAAATTCACTTTATGGAATGCCAGGTCTTATCTTCTGTACTTATTTTTAAGATTATCTCCGTTCAAAAAAGTATTTATAAGTGTTTCAGACCTTTCTAGAAGGATTTCTCCAGAACATGTTGCATGGCTTTTGATATTTTCGTAAATGAAATGCTATTGTATATTGCTAAGAGCTACGCGCTCTTTGATATCTCTTTAACTATGCATTCCAGATGAGAAGTAAGAAATTAACAATTTGTTATAAAAATTCACAATACATAACACAATAATTAACTAAACTCTAGGAGAACATGGATATTAAGCAATTCCCCTTTAGCGAATGAGAAGCATCGGAAGCTCCTCAGATCACTCATATTTAAACCTTTAAATACAATTCAGCTAATTAGCTTTTAACCGCTAACTCTCGCACCTAAATAAGAATCGCTTGTCCAGTTCGAAACCGTACTTATATAGTGTAGTACGAAAAGCTCTAGGAAGAATTGGCCGTAGAGCTTCAAAAATGTGTTTTCCCAAATCTTCTTAAAGTGTCAAAGTTGCGTTAAATCTGCCAAATATCGTTGAATCCCATTAGGAACGTATTTGCCTGCGTTTTGCGTTCTGCTCGAGATATTTTTTACAATTCAAACGTTGATGGGTTTAGAAACGAACGATTTACAGTTCAGCATAAGAAAAACTTGTATACAAATCTTAATACTACAAATTCGATTAAATACAAAATTAACCCTAAATTTTTCACCCTAAATGCAACAAATAAATAAATAAGTTAAGCAATATACAGTATTACAAAAATCATAAAAACCACAATGCAATGAAATGAATTAAAAAATGTATACAAAAATTTACAATATAAATTTAAATATTAGGGAAAATAATTTATTTTCTCTTTATCTGAGCTATTATGAGTGTGATACTTTTTTATGATCCTTATAGATAAGCGTATAAATAAAGTCTGCAAATAATACTCATAAGAGGTTTAACCACTTTTTCGAGCTTCTACTCTCTAAATTTTTAGCAGCTTTACATTTATTTTTAGATTTTTAAATCACTTATAGCTTAATTTTTTATATATTTAAAATCAAAATTCGTTCATTCATTACAAATTAATTTACTTTATATCCGCAAACTAAAATTACAAAATCTGATGTGTACACCACATGATTTCCTTGTACGAAATATTAAATTATACGCACTTTTTCTTGCATTTCATTTAAACTTATTGGATTGAATTAAATCTACTTCGTCCACAGCGCATAAACCACAATAGAATAAATGCACTCTTTAAAATTCACTATATTTGCTTACCATAGTGACACTCTGCCGCTACGCTAAGTTTCCTTAACAGTGTTACATTTCATTCATTTTATAACTCAAAATTTATATGATCTGAAGAATTATCTAATCGTTGCCACATGTTCTATTCAAATATTATAATAAATCTGAAACGATGTATAAAAGTCATTAAACAAACAAACAAACAAAAACAGCGACAAAAAGGGGGAAAGAAGAAGAAGAAACAGTTTTTCACAAACGATTCAATACAATTAATTCAGTCCTCACTTCGCTACAAGGTTAAAATACATAAAAACTCAAAATATGTATATCAAAAATTACGAAGTAAATCTTAAACACTTATTTCCTCGAATAAATTCCAGAATGGATTAAGCATGATTTAATTTGCAATAATAAATGAAGGCGTTCTATTTGTTGTTGCGAAGTTTAGTTTCTTTAGATTGGCAACAAATCCACTATTTTGCTAAGTTTCAAATGTAAAGAAATATGTCCGCCATGAAAAAAATAATTAGGTTTAGCCGCACTTAAGCAACTTTTAAATTGTTGATAATTCTACAGGTATTCCATGCAGATTTACTAAAGGCATAAAATCCTTAACCAGAAGATAAGAACAACATAATTCAATCATTTTTAAAGAAAACAATGCACAATTTACGAACATATAAGTATAAAGAAACTGAGATCACTGAGCTGAGTAACATATATATACATATATTTATAGGCTTTTGTTGCGGCCGATTGCAACCAAAATTAGAGGTGCACATCTGCATGTTATAGCAGTCCTATATACAAATTTTCAACGTTCTGAGGCTACTCGTTTGTGAATTATGCGAGATACGTCTATACATACGAACAGACGCCACGAAAAATTCTCTTCAGAATTCATTTTAAATCAGTTTTTTTAATTTTTTGGGGGAAAAAGAGTCTTTTATTCTGTCCTCTCGATTACAATACTTCCTTTTCACTTCGTTCAAGGAAGTAAAAATGCACATGAAATGAACTTAAACCAATTTAGATCGTAGTATACTTTATATAAATATTCAATTAGGTTAAATATTCAAGTAGGCTAATATTAAATTAGGATGACTTTGCCCGTTGGATGACTCTGCACTACTTTTTAAAAGGATGAGGATTTATTCTCAGGATTTCAGTGAGGATTCACGCTGACGGATTGGCTATGCAGCTGTCGACAATGGATTATATCTTCTTATCTCCATCTCAGTTATCGTATATCGTGTAATTTCTTCTTTTAGGTTTATGTTAAGGATTTGTGATTGTATTAGATCTTGCTTATTTTCATATTTGATGAATTGAAACAGCGCATTAATTAGCCTCTAATTCAATGCATTAAGCAGCCCTGAGTAAGTGCAAGTCGAAATGGATTAGATAACAGACATTTGCTATAAAACAGAGATTAGCTATATATAGATTCAAAAGTCGTTCACATGAAACTTTCAAAAATTATGGAAATTCCAAAATAGAAATTAATGGCATAATGTTTGAATGGATGATACCATTATAGTGCTTAATGATCTGAAATTTTACTTGCCGTTTACACTGTTAGTTTTAAAAACTATCTTTTAGTGCAAGATGGTGTTTTTCCTAATCAGAGCAAATATTAGCGAAGCGATCAAAGAGACCTTTTGGATGTTTCGTAAACGTAACAAGATAATAATTTTCGACTTGAGAGCCTGGTGTAGAGAAACGGAAGCATTCATTGAAAAACTAAAATTGTCATCCTTCTCTTACAAGTTCTAACAAAATGGACAAAGTTAGCAGCCAAATGTTCCAATCATCAATATAAAGTTTAATAAAAATTGCATCGTAATCAAGTTAATGCATTGCGAAGTAATGCTCAATTATAAAAACTCGTTTTTCTCTGGAAAAATATCACTTGCTAGTATCGTAAACTGCAATTGAAATTTAAATGATATATTACTTGTAACAGTATAGGAATGTCATTTAATTGAAAAAATTTCCCATTAATATATATCTTGGAATTTTCCCAATGTTTCAAAATTTGATTAGCGCGACTTTTGGATTATCTTATATAAAGAAGCTTTTAACTATCTTGAAATCACTGAACATTTTTCTTTAAGAGTATGTATTTTATTCCATTTTTTTACATATCAATGTAATGGTAAGCTAAATTCCTAAAGACCATTTTGTCTCACTGTTTGCATGTAATAAATTTTTACCCTATTCGCTCCACAATTTTTTTATACCCAACATTTCCCAATTATCTCTAACCCCTGCTGCGTTATTGGCAGAAGAAGCATCGAAATGTTTTATTCCACACAATCCACTCATAAGCCATTTTTATTCTTTGCCCTTGGAGTTAGTTATAAGCTGCACAAGATCATCGCCAAATTGCGAACAATTTTTTTTTTGTTTTGTTTCATGAGCATCTTTTGGAATCGTAGTGTCTCTGCGAGTTTTAACTCGTCATTAATGCAGTGAAGATTGATGTTATACCCACATAAACGATAAATGGACGATAAGAATACTTTAAATTTTTTTCGTTCGTTCTAATTTCTTCTGCAGTTTTTCGTATTCTTTTTTAATTTTGTTCCGCATGTATTAAAACAGCGAGGAGAGTTTTTGAAGCCTTGGTAAGTGCTAGAGAAAAATGTAAGCCACCTGTGTTCATTAAGTTAATTAAATGAAATGAGAACGCTGATGACTTTTATAGACTTTTTTAAAACGAGTGCTGTGCTACGTTATTTATATGAACATATTTGTTTTATTATCCTGTTTTTGCATTTTTAGAGCAATTTATTTTTAATGCAAATAACGTTTTCTGTAATGAGAAAAGAACATCAAACGGATTTTTATTTGCTGAATATCGTTAATAGCTTTTCCTATTTAATTAAAAAGTTTTTCGAGTATTAAAATATTTTTTTGTGTAGATGGCAGCTATTTCTAATAAATCATACTGCGATATCAAATGTTGATTTTTTTCGGTAGACAAAATGCAGTTTTTTGGGGGTGTCATTTATTATCATCTGTCTGTAAAAGCTTTTCAATTATTTTCAATTATATATAATTCAGCACTAGTCTAACGTAGAGTTAGTAGTAGAACTACGCAGTTTGAGAAAGTGATATATGACGGGCGAATTACTTAGCTTTTTCATAGTTAATGTCAACGTAAAATTAAAATTTCTTTTTATATTCTCACTGTAATGCATATTAACAGAAATGAAAATTTTAATTTGATTTATAATAGCTCTTTAAAGTCTCCCTTTTTTGTTTTATCTAAGCCCTGGTTTGATCGTCTAGACTTCCGAACAAATTATCGTCTGTCTTTGCCTTTCAGCTGTAAATAAGTACTAAAGCTGTAAATAAGTACATAAAGCAACTAAAGAATTTTTTTCAGCGATAATTTAAAGGATTAGAAATAAAACAACTACCACAATTCACTCCCGTTTCTTACGAAAGTGATAAACGACAATGATTCAAAGTCAGAATTAATTAATTTAATAGACTCAAAGTCACACTTGTTGCTATAAGTCTAACAACCTGACTCCTGTATTCTATAACTACTAACTTAATTTCCTTAAAAGGCAAACTCCTTAGATGGTAGAAACAGGGCTCATGATAGCAAGAGAGAAGTGTCATTAAGGCAGGCTGATGTTGCCAAACGTTTCACTTAAACTTAGATACTCGCTCATATTTATAATTTATTTTATTTACGATTTCTGCTGGAGTAGACGAAATAGTAGAACTACAGGACAGATTCAACCTAAGAAACGATTTTTTAGTTAAAATGAACTTTTCCATTTGATCCTAAAAATAGTAAAATGTTTATAATAAATCTTTTTCAAGTGCGTAAATCCAACATTTATCCCTTCACAAATGGCACATATCCTTTCATAACATTCAAAGTGAGACTGAAGTGTTTTATCGGATAGTGTTCGTATTGTAATTTATAACAACCAGTTATACAAAAGCGATGCATTATATTTCTATTGTGAGATATAAATCAACTTTGTCATTTTTTAATCTATCATTTAATGAGAAGCATAACCTATTCCTAACCATCTAGTGAACACAATATGAAAATTCGAAAATTTAATATAACCAGCCACTTGCTTGGCCAGCTGCCTAGAATAGTTATTGTAAAAAGTTAAACTTATATAATGAATGATTAAATGACTCCAGCTAGTAATTAACATTGTTAGAGCTGAGGAACTGTGTTTATTATTTTGAAATACTTAGTTTGTTAATCAATAACCGAGAGATTAAATCTGAAACAAAAATTACATGGAATTTTCGGGAGTGGCATCACATTTCTTTTAAATCTCTTGAGTTTGTAGAAAACATTCGAAAGGCTTTGCCAAGGGGCAAAACATTACTTTTAAATTGTTGAGTTTGTTAATCAAAATTTCATCAAGTTCACACAAAATAAAAAATAAACAAGTGATGAGTGACAGCAAGAAACAATAATGAATATTTTTAGTTTTATATTTCAAATTTATGAATTAACTAAAAAAATCTGAAAGTTTTCAGATTTTATCTTACACCCAAAGGGGCCTTTTTTTAACGTTTTGTGTGTTATCTTTATTTATTAAATATCAGGTTTTTCGCACTTAAACCATAAAATTCAATTCAACAGATAGATCAGTAAATGTTTAAAAGAACATATCTTTAGGATTTACGATACACAGTGTCGCGCGCTGGAGATAATTATTTTCTTTGAGGGTACAGTGTTGCCATTGCACGCTTTGAAATCGTTGAGTTTCTTAATCAAAACGTCATAAATGCTTTACAAAATATGAAATAAATAATAAAACAAATTCCAAATTTGTGCTTCCAGATGCCCATAATTCGGGTGGAGACTTACATTATTCAAAATTGGATGCCTCTAGGTACCGTAGTTTTATCACAGTGCGAGAAACATACAAACATTTATGCAGATTCTCCATTATTTAATTTCTTTAAATATAATACAGGGCTCTAATATTTAGTAGCAACAATTTAAAAAGTGATTCGCCATTTATAGTGAATCAACGCAAAATGCCGAAACGAAGTTAATAGCCCTTCTGGGCAAATTTACCCTTTGAGCTAATAAAAACCAATTCGAAATTAGTAATTCGGCGTTCGGCATGCAAACGTTCGGATCAAGGTCGACGTGTATTCAAAATTTGGTGGCTTTAAATGTCGTCATTTTCCAGATATCGAGGAACATACATACATGTGCACAAAAATATCATTTCTTAATGTCGGACACGTCTTCTTTTGTACAAGTTCAGCTCTATGAAGTTGTTTTAGTTATGGCTAATATAAAGAGCTTTTCCAAATATTTTTATTAAGGAAATTATATGCATAATCATGGAGCAAATCCAGCATAAATTCCTAAGTCAGATGAAAATTACAAATACTTACACGTATACTCATAAGTATTTTGCATTGTTCTTGTTCAGCAGAATAACTGTCTAGCATTAGCATGAAAACCGAACACTTTTTCAGCTTACGTTGAATTATGTAAGCCATCTATAAAAAGCCATTTTCTTATGTTACTTCAAGCTTACTCTAACTTTCTGGGAGCTCAAAGCGATTTATAACCATAAATCAAATTGATTTCTCTCTCTTTGTTTTTCTTTCTCTTCCAGTGTCTGTATCCATTACTGCCATAAATGCTTTGGGGATTTGACTCAAAACTCATAAACTGCGCCTAGGATTTCTTTTCAGTTTCATTGAATTGTGAAGAAAGATTAAAAAAAAGATTCTAAAGTTTCCTTTGGCCTCTCATACATAAATAGTACATGTATCTATTTATGTTTGTAGTTAAAATCTATTGTTTGTTAACTAATTTGCACCATGGTTAATATTTGATTTCTCTATGAATGCCTTCTTAAAAATACTAAGGATTAGATAGAATGATGAATTTAGCTGAATATTATTAAAGTTATGAACGAAACGTAAAAAAGATAAATTTTCACACTGTAATTAAATGTCAAGTAAATGCGAATCTCAGACGCATTTTTTGTTTTACGATAATGAATAAAATTCTGAAGGAGAATAACAAACTGACATATCGCTTTTGTCTGATTAATTTTTTGCCAGTTTTTGCAATGTTGTGTTTACATGTATTTACATGTTATGCATTCATCTATCCAACTTCCAATCTGAAAGGATTTTCAGTAGAATTGATAGTTTGTCGCATGTTAAGCAGCCTGGTTCCAAAGATCTTTCACATATATGATTTCATTATTTTTCGTTATTATATCCAAAATATTGTTATTGATTCAATTAAATTCTGTATCTTTGTAGAGAGTGGAATTCGTTGTACTTGTCATCGGGTGTTTCATTTTCAAGAATCAGATAGATTATCGCTAATCAATTTATTGGTAATTTTATTATGTATGTATGTAAATTAGAGAAAACTTTAAAGTATAATTCTGTTTGTTTATTGATTGGCTTTAATTCTAGAACACCAAAAAAATATTTACTGTTCAAAGTAATTATAGTTTTCGTTTTCTTTAAAAGCATATCTCAGGCCACACTGCATTTTGTTTATGTTTGTTGATGTGTCGCAAACATATGTTATCGCTGTTTGGTAAATGTATGTAATTGTAACAAACTGATGGGAATAAAAGATGATATTAGTTCCGAAGAAGTTGCATAAAATCGATTTTTTCATACCTGCTGCCGAGAAATCTTTATTAATTTTACCCGAAGAATTTCCATTTAATGCTTATTCTGCTTATGCTACCAAAATGTTGTTCCTGTGTTTATTTTATAGTACATTGTACAACTTGTCAAGATCAGATGTAAATTAACAGATAAAAGTAGATTTCTTTGGGGGAAAATGCTGTCTGAAATATTTCCTTTCTTTTCTTTTCCGCCAAATGTATTCTGTAGATGACACTTTTCTAAATGCTTATTAGTGTGAAATAAATTTAAAAAATAATTCACGTTTATAGTGCAGTGAGACCCCCCCTGATGCTATTTTCCTTTCTTCATTTCTTCATTCTTTGTATAATCCACGCAAAAATGCATTTTCTTCTGCTTTGTCTCACTTTTTATGAGTTGCTTCCATGAAATTATTATTATACTCCAATCGAATTATAACCGAAATAATAAAAGGTTTATCGTCTGCCGCGAAAGAAATTTGAACCTGTGATTTAGTCATCAACCAAAAATATTATTCCAGGCCTTCATCCTTAATTATATGCATTACAGAAATATGATAATCATATTTTTTGCGAAAAATAAAGGAATCGATAACTGTGATTAGAAACAAATGTCGATAAATTTCTGATCCATTCGGTTGGGAAAATATTGCAACGTATACTATAATGTTCAGTATTTGAAGTATCTGTAACAAAACAATAGTTAAATTTTGTTTTCAGTGTTTCCGTGTGCTCTGTCTTATATGTAAATAATTGTTGTATACTGTGGATTGGCTGTTGTTCATTTACGCTGCAGAAATGACCATGTATTTTCATCTTAAGGGTTTAGCATATGCAGATTAATTAGCGACAGGCTTTCCAAATGCTATTCCATTAAAAGCTTAGTATAGTGAACGGTGTTTTATTCTGTGGTTGTAACTGTTCCTCTTATTCCATAGCCGTAACAGCTTATTCTGTAAACTATAATAATGGCATAGTGATTTAATTAAGCTTAGACATGCGAATTAGAATATCCATTAAGTGAACAGTATACCTGGTAGCTTATAACAAACGTACTGCAATCCCTGGTGGTTAGTTAATTCAGTTTATATTATCATATGCATAGTTGTATGTGTCTTACGAGAATGATGATACGTTATTCAAAAAGTGATTAAAAATTATCCTTTTCATATCCTTATACAGAATATTTGTCGTTTCCTGTTTTTAATATTATTCATTTCTTGTTTTTAAATGATTAAATACAATTTATTTATTAGAATCAAGCGTTTGAACTCGTTTTTCTAAAATATACAATCTCTTGATTTCGAATTTAGCTTACAATCTCTTTTTCTATTCATCTCATCGATTTCGTTGTGTTCCCAGCGATGTATTTTTGAAGCTGGATATACGATGCTTTTGCAGTGGTTACAGGTAATCTCACATAAAACATTTGTGGTACTTATCCCAAATCTCAAACGCTTGGGCGTGTGTCTTAGCGGATTTTTTTTATTAACGTATTTTGTCACAATTATTTTAAGTTTTCTTATTTAAAATAGCATATTACTCTCGGATCATTACGATGTTGTTACATATGACTTTATTGGAAAGATCAATTCAAACATATAAAACAGCTCAAGCATCACACAAGAACAATGATAAATAATAAAATATCTGATGTGTACATCACATGACTTCCTTGTACGAAATATTACATTATACGCACTTTTTCTTGCATTTCATTTCAACTTATTGGATTTAATTAAATCTACTTCGTCGATAGCGCATAAACCACAATAGAATAAATGCACTCTTTAAAATTCACCATATTTGTTTACCATAGTGACACTCTGCGCTACGCTATGTCCGCTTAACAGCATTACATTTCATTCATTTTATAACTCAGAATGCACACAGTTTATATCATTTGAAGAATTATCTAATCTTTGCCACATGTTCTATTCAAATACTGTAATAAATCTAGAACGATGTGTAAAAGAAATTAAGCAAACAAAACAAAAAAGAAATAGTTTTTCACAGACGATTCAGTATTTCTCATTTAATTAATTCCGTTCTCAATCCGCGACAAGGCAAAGATACATAAAAACTCAAAATATTTATATTACAAATTACGAAGTAAATCTTAAACGCTTATTTCCTGGATGAAATTCCAGAAAGGATTAAGCATGATTTAACTCGCCATTCTAAATGAAGTCGTTATCTTTGTTGTTGCGAAGCTTAGTCTCTCTAGATTGGCAACAAATCTATTATTCTGCTGTTTCAAATGTAAACAAACATGTCCGTCATGTTATTTAAAAATTAGGCTTAACCGCACTTAAATAGCTTTTAAATTGTTGCTAATTTGACAATTATTGCTTGCAGATTTCCTAAAGGCATAAAAACCTTATTTGTAAGATAAAAACAACATTATTCAATCATTTTTAAAGCAAGAAGTGCACAATTTACAAACACATAACTGTACAGAAACTGAGATCACTGAGCCGGGTAACAGAGTGGATATATATATAAATATATATATATATACGTTTGGTGCGGCCGATTGCAACCGAAATACGAGGCGCATATCTACATGTTATATCAGTCCTATATACAAAATTTCAACGTTCTGAGGCTACTCGTTTTTGAATTATGCGAGATACACACGGACAGACACCACGAAAAATTCTCTTCAGAATTCATTTTTAAGCAGTTTTATAATTTTTTAAAAGAAAGGAGTCTTTTATTCTGTGCTTACGTACGCATGTCACGCAAAACCATCGTTAAATTGCTTTCGATAGCGGTCAAAATGGATATTTTCGTTGAAATATGCTGGCTGAAATTTTTCCCGATTACAATACTTCCTTTTTACTTCGTACAAGGAAGTAAAAAGAACAAACATTTAAAATAAGAATAAATGAACATGGAAACAAAAGTAAAAAGTTAAAAATTAAAAAAAATAAGGAAAGGAACATAGGATATGTAGTCTTTGCAAGGAGTTCATGAAAGCTCTGGCATTCCAATATAGTTTACTTATCTCACCACGTTTCTGAGATTCTTTATCTAGTTCTGGGCATATAAAAAGATGCTCTAAATTCGTGATGCCCGAATTGCAAATTTGTCATATACTAGAAGAAAGAATGCCAATTTTATTAAGATGATGTGTCATGTAATCGTGACCTGTTTGCAATCTGAAGTTTGCCGCAGCCTTTTTACGGGGCTTTTGACAAAACATTTTCTATGTGTCGTGAATGTTAGCCCAAGATTTGCCTGATGGATCATTACAATAGCTGAGCTCCTACTGGCAATCGGGCATGTTGAGTGAAAACCTGAGGGACTTTTCAGCAATTCAAAGTGTTCTTTCAGAAATTCGAGAAATCATTGGTGATTACCTTCTTCTTTGCCCTCGCTGTAAATGGAAATTTTCTTGGCTCAAGCCTTGTTGCAAGACTAGAGATTGCATGAGACTCTGTTTAATATTTCGTTCTTACTTTCGCTTACATCTCTGCACAAATTTACTAATGTTTTTACTTGTAATAGAAGTCTTCTTTTTTTTCTTTATGTTATTGTATCTAGTGTTATTATTTACTCCATTCCTTAAAGCATGGGTTCTCAAACGTTTCCATCTCCAAATAAGCTCCAGTACCTGGACATATTTCGTTGAACGAGTTGCTAAGTTAACTCTTACCAACTGTAAAACGGTATGTGGAATATTGCAGAGCATACTAGGGATTACTGTTTTTAAACTACGCTCATACAAAGTATGCTATATTCTTCTGTA
This sequence comes from Stegodyphus dumicola, assembly GCF_044657685.1. Taxonomy (NCBI): domain Eukaryota; kingdom Metazoa; phylum Arthropoda; class Arachnida; order Araneae; family Eresidae; genus Stegodyphus; species Stegodyphus dumicola. The sequence goes on from NC_140776.1 coordinate 139,881,683, forward strand.
CATTCCCATTTGACAAATTACTTACGGTATGAATGAAGGTCAAGATGTTATTGCTGAGGCATCGAAAATAGGAATGCTGGAAGAAACGTTTCTCTAGTAACACGAGTGTCTTATTAAGATTTCTGGCAGATGTGGCAACGTATGATATAAACTATCAATATTTATACTTGCTCTGCATTCATATTGTGATTATTTAGCATTTTGAAGTAAGCTCTTTAAGGATGATAATTTGCTCATTACATTTTAAGGCTGTTTAATTAATATTAACCCTCTCAGCGTTACGGCCGGAAAATTCCAAGGCTGCCTTCTATATTCATTACACATGAAAATTTCTGCTAGCTTTTAATGTAACTGATTTCGGTTTGGATTTATATTGGAAGAAAAGGAATCAAAGTACAAAATGAGAGAGTCATTTGTTTAATTAAAATCAAGAAAATACCACTTATTTATGATATTTTGAGGAAATTTGAAATTTCAGGGCTAAACCGGTCGGATGTACTAAATCCTTAACATTAATTATATAACCTTAAGCTTTGATGCATGACGTTATGTTCATGTCCAATATCTTAATGAAATATAAAAGAAATGAGTTAACATTTGATGCAAAGCAATTTAACGAATTTCTTAAACAGAGTAGTAAGTGCTTTTTAAATTTTTTCTAGTTATGATTTAAATCTTAAAAGACTTTTCCGAAAATATATATTAAAATTATCTGTTGTAAGCAGTACCACGTTCTTGAAGGTTCATTTGTGATTAATAGTAAGTATTAAAAGTATAATAATAAGCTATAATGATTATAAAATATTTTAAAAGTTTTTAAAAATTCTTTTTTTAAAAAATTCAGCAAGACTTTGTAAATGTAATTGATACATATAAATGCATGTCAGTATATCTGCCATAATTTAACTAATCAGAACTGTAAATACAAAAAATCATCTAAAATAAATAACGTAATAGATCCGCTAAATAATGTTTTCCATAAACTACACTTCAATCTCTAAAAGTCATCTGTATATATGAATTTAGGTTTTTCCTTTTAACTAAGAATTAGGAAATTTCAATAGTTTTGATAACAAAGAATGCCGATTATCATCAAATAAACTATTAAAAATTTTATCTAATGAAATTTTTTTTTAAATACATGTTGAGAAATCAAGTATAACAACAGATTTTTCTGATTTTCAGAATCGAAATAAATAAATATACGTCTTATTGTTGATTCACGATTGAATTTTCTACAATTAAAATTAAATAAGAAATAAAAATATGCCTAACCTTTGAATTTATATTACAATTCCTTTAACTAAGCAAAACTATCACTGCTTGTAATTGAAAATTGTCATCTCTTCTCTGAATTGAGATTCCTGAGTTATATGATAATGAATACGTGATGTCTGAATCATGTAAATTAGCTAAATTCTATCCAGTTTTCTTTCTTCACATTCTTTATACACCAATTTACTATTTTGAATTACCTAATACAAGATTTCAAATTACAGCTTCGTTGAAAATTTAATTGTGCCTTGAAGCAATTTTCACTTCCTGCTTGATTTTGCATTCAGTCAAGTAGCGATACACTGGGAATTAAAAAATAACACAAACCTTGAATCGAAATAGGAAATAATTGTTCAGATGTCTTAAAAAAACTGATTTGAATGTTATAAAATAAATTGTTGGTGTTAATGTAGTAAAGGAATTACCTTATCTGAATTCAACTAATTGTATAGTTATCATACGTAGTAAATAATTTTATTTCTAAAATATTCTTTTGTTTCTGACATCACATGCCTTATTGTGTACCTTCATTTCCTTTCCATCAATTCCATACTGAATCCACAGCGGTTTACTATAAATGAAACTTCTCTTTCATGGAAATACATATAATGAAGGAAATACGTACAAGAGAAATCCAATTTCGCTTCACCATATGTATTTCCATTTCTCTGAAACTTTTCCTTGACCTGATCCTATAAATTACATATAAGAAAAGCTACGCAAGATGGATCAACATATGTTATATTAAAATGCCATTGTTTTACTACTTAATAACGCGTCATAAGCTATAGGTAAAACGTTGAAAAAAATAAAAAATAAAATATCAATTAAAAAAATAGAGCATCTGAAAGAATTCATATTTTAACGTCGCACCAGAAGTTTGTTAAGGCTTTTTTGTACTCTCACTGAACTAGCGATTTATCTATCTGTTTGGGACTCAGTCCTGCTAATACAACTTGTGTTTTATCTTTTTAATATTATCATTACAAACATCACTTTCTTCGCAATTATGCCCTTATAATTTCACAGCAAAATCATAAATTTTTAAAAAACAGCATATCTTTAGAATTCCCGGCGCAGCGTTTAAGTGTCACCATAATTTTTTTTTACTCCAGAAATGCTTTATTCCTCGAACCTCTTCGCATCGAATTACTTTTGTTGCCCGTTTCACATTCCAAATAACTAGCCTCTGGCTGCCTAAAATAGTTAATTTTTATATATATAGATATATATAAATGCTTTCAATAAGTCCAGCTGGTAGTTAGTAAAAGAGATAAAGAACTGAGTTTATTTCTTTTAAATCGCTTAGTTTGTTAATCAGTAACAGGCAGATTAAATTTAAAAGAAAAATTAAATACCTTACATTTCGCCAGTTTATGTTAAAATTACTTTATATTAGATATCTTTAGAATTCCCGATAGAGTGTTATGTAATGCCATATTTTTTATTCGCTGTATTATTTCTTGAAAAATAATTCATAGCGATAACATTTGTGGCAACGTTTGAAAAGTGATCGGAGTGAAAAACTGTGATTTAAGACTAAATAGCACCTGGAATGGTAAAACCCTTTTGCCGACGCACCTAATTCATAAAACTATATAGCAAAAAAATACAAAAGGTGCACTTTTAAGCTTTGCGTAGTCAAAGAAGGTATATTATTAAAGAACTAAAATAATATTATCAAAGGGTTATTTAATTGAAATTTAATTAAATTCAACAAACAGTAGTAAGTATTTAGTATAAAAAGACAACAACGGTATGTATGTATCTCACGAAGAAACGTAGTTTTAAGATTTAAAGGCAATAGTCCTTTACTATATTCATTTCGGTATGGTATGCAGATTTCGTCGCTTCTCATCTTAAGTTTCAACTGAAATGAGAGAACCATCCAACTAGTGAGGTTCAACCCATTCTGAATGGCAGTCAATTAATTCCGAGTTTCGATTCCGTTTCGCGTTTAGCTGTCTTCCATACATCATATCGTTACATAATATTGATATGGTATCTTACTCATACGTGTTTCAACTAATAAAAAATGTAAGAAATATACTAAACCAGTTGACTTATTGGATAATGGCGAAGCACGCTGAGGCTGCATATATCTTAGAGGGCCCACCAGCGGCCGAGCGGTAACGTCGCTGAACACTGGTAGTTCGGTCCGAAGTTCGAATCCCGCGAACGGGCTGGCTGCATGGGCGTTTTCGTGGTTTTCCCCATGTGTAACGTGTATACGAGCCAGTTTCCCTTAGAAAGTCCTCCACGAAGGTATCCCTCCTCTTAGGCAGATAGCCCTAGAGGCTTTGCCATAATTACATACACACACACACACATATATCTTAGAGATGCCTTTCTAAACATCTTTTAAGAAACCGAAGCCCTTATTCAAGTTCTATCCCGTTTCCTGAGTTTTTGAATTTAAGTCGAACTCCCCATGTTTAGCGATCCTATCTACTTTGCCTTTGGTAGGTATTAAATGATTGAGAGAATGCTTGCAATTTTCTTTTCGGTTTTCGGGAATTATGTTGAACGTGAAACTGAAGAGAAGTGTTTCTTTAAATTTATTAATATGAAGACTAGCAATAAAATGCCAAGATAAGCAAATATTACGAGCAATAAAAATTGTATTAATAATCAGATTTTACTTTTAATGAAATTGTAGTGAGTTAGCCTGCGTGCTTTCAAAGTTAAATTTAGTCAATTGTCTTCATTATCTGAAGACTGAGTTCTTACTTGTTTCTAGAAGTCCTTTGCAGGGTTTCAAAGCGTTCAGTATATATTTCGTCTGTGTGGTACATTTTGCAGACTATATTGATCAAGTCCCTTTAGTTTTCCTTTAATATTTTAAGGCGTCTAATTTGTTACGCTTGAAGATGTTACAAAATCTTTGGTCGATGATCCTCCTGAAATAGGACGACTTAAGTGACAGACCAAGTTTGCAAATAACTGAGATCTTCTAATTATTGTCGTGAAGCTACGACTTTTATCACGTCAAGTTTGAACTTTATTTGAGACTTGTGTGTTGTGTCAGGAGTATGCCATATCGCATCACTTAATAGCTCAGCTATTTGGCATCGGTCTCTAGTCTGTGTGACGTTGTCTTGTCACACATCACTGTGTGACGTCTGTGTGACGTCCTTGACTTGTGTCTTCAACTTGTGTGACGAACGCACACGAACCTTTTATTCTTTCATGTGAATTACTAAGTTTTAAATTAAGAAGAATCCAACCTTAAATTGACTTTAATTTTAAGAAAAAGTTTTATTTATTTGAATAGAGTTTGACTCATGACATTGTTCTAGAGCTAAAAAAATATTCTTAACCCTGTTTCAAGAAAAGCACCAAATAAAAATTGATAAATGATGAAAAGAAGAATTTATATAATTTTGGCTATTTATGTTACGGTTACGCGTTTCTGGCGAAATGGTGAAGATTAATTTTGTTCTTCTTAAAGAGAATGTATTGTATGTATTTACTTAGCCGATTCCCTTGATCCTTGAATCATAGATCCTTGAATATCAAGCCCCAAATGAGGATTTCAAACCAGCCTCAAATGAAGATTGAATTTTATTTTTAATAAAAATTCAACTTGGCATATTTCTGACTTATCTCACCTGGTTTGTTATTATTTTTATAGCCAAAACACTATCGTTTCACCTATTTTTAACGCAAAATATTGCTTTAGGTCATGAATTTGAGATGGTTAATTTTTCTATATACCATGAGATTATCAAGTTTGAAAATGTATAAAATTCCATACATTATTTGTAAATAACGCGTATGTGTTTACAATAATTTTATATAATTTTATAATTTGTTGTTAAAATTCTGAAAGCTACTGAAGTTGAAAAGAATCACAATTTCTCACTAAGAAGTATATGCGTTAGGATATATATATGCGTTAGGATATATATATGCGTTAGGACATATATATATGGGTCAAATATATAGCATTTTTGACGGGCTCCCGGGCTATACCCTAATTTTAAGTGTCTTGCTATTGGGATTGCCAAGTGGTTCATTAAGATTTTAACTCTTTGAAGTTCTTTAAAAGCAATAACTCATTCAATAAATCTTAAAAGTAAAGGAGAAGAAATAATTCTTTTTAATTAAACATTATAACCGTTAGAATAAATTAGTGTCAATTTTGAATAATGAAACTCGGCAACGGCAAAAACAAACGAGCGCCAAACGATATATTGGCGAGAGAGTATTATAATTGTATTTTTTCAGATGCAGAAGTGTTAATAAAAGATTTTGTACTTGCATTAGACTTGTGCTTTAATACATTCTTTAATAAAACTGTGCTAAATAGAGGATTCAAAAGTCTTAAGTGTGTTATATGCACGTCATAGCAATAACTTAATGCATATCATCAGTACCGTGCGAAAAACACGAATCTACAAGATCGCTGAATCCAGAAGGACCCGTTTAAATATTTGGCCAGCGCTTGTGTTTGAAACGGATCATATGATATCTACACGTTAATTCTTTTAGATTAGTCGCATTAAATATGCGCATCTGTCTTTTACCTAGTGCATAATATCAAAATGCAATAATTTATAAACTGCAGATAAAGAGAGAAAACATTTTTAAAATGCTGATTTTTGCTTTAGGCTTCATGCCACCAGCGGCCTCCCTCATTTAATTTTTCATTCGTGTTTCTTTCGAAGAATGATTCTTTAATGTTTCCGTCTGTATTATAACGTGTATTAAAATTTATAAGTTTAATTTAGAGGTTTCTTATACTGTTTCGTTTCTCTTTATGCATAAATTTTTGTTACGAACAAATTTAGTCCCTTCCAATTTCAAACGAGATAGCTTTAATAATATATTTAATATGATTTTCAAAGAGATGTTTGTGAATAACTATCCTCATTATATATTTCTTTGTGGGTAGTGATTAAAACTTAACTATGTATAAATTTTGAAATATATTCATTTGGAATGCATGAAATTTCATAATTTCGAATTGCATAATAATTTTAAATGATTTACGTACGCTATGCATCTGCATTTGTTATTGTTAATAGCTCAAAGGGGCAATTTTCGCAGAAGGGCTATTAATTTCGTTTTGGTATTTTTTGTCCTCCACTATAAAACGGCGTTTCACTTTTCAAATTGTTGCCACCTGCATTAAATTTAAAGAAATTATATAATGAATCTGCGTGAAGGTATATATATATGTTTCTCGCTTTTTGAAAAACAATGGTACCTACAGCCGTCAAATTTTGAATAACGTAGTCCTCTCCTCGAATATGGGCATCTGGAGGCCTAAATTTGGAATTTGTTTTATTATCTATTTCGTATTTTGTAAAACTTAAACGAATTTTTGATTAACAAACTCAACGATTTCAAAGCCAGCAATGGCAACACTATACGGTGGAAAAATATCTCCAGTGCGCGAGACTGTGTGTCGGAAATTCAGAAGATGTCCTCTTTGTAATATTTTGTAATATTGCTGTTGAATTGAATTTTATGATTTAAGTGCGAGGACCATGATTTTTAATAAATAAAGGTAACACACAAAACGTTAAAAAAACGCCCCTTTCTGCGTAATATAAAACCTGAAGGATTTCAGGTTTTTTTTTTATTTATTTTTTTAGATTTTTTTTTCTAGTTTAACGTATTTAAAATAGTGTGAATTCAAATTGTAAATTAAAAATGTCAATTACTTATTTATTAACCGAATTAATCTATAGTATTATTCAATTATTTATTAGTACTTAATATATGTGGCAAAATAACTGAATTACTTTGTCTTGCCTATAAGCTAATTATTCTAAATGAATTTTGCTCTCTCTGTATGTCCTTGGTCACGTAATTGAAACACTGTAACGAAAATGAATTTTCTGCAGTTGCATATTTTTAATTACTAGAGTTGCATATTTTATATGTTTATGTAATTTAATTGCTTGGCAAAACTTTGTTTATTTTAACGACTTATTAACTTGTGCTGTGACGATGATATTCAATTTTTCGGGAGAACGCTAAAGGTTTGTCTTCAAGTATATTAACAACCGTTATAAAATTGCGTAAATTAATTTGCTAAATTTTATTAATTGAGGAAATAAATTTCGGTAAGCGCCACTAAACATTAGCTGTCGTTGTGTTTTATTTTAGTGTATCGTATTATTTTCAAATCGGATAATTTGGTTTTAAATATTTTATACCTTAAGATTTATGACATTTGTTAAACATATTTTAATTAAGTAATAACATATTTTAATTAATAACATAAACATATTTTAATTGAGTAATATTTTAATTAAGTAATAATTAATAATAATAATATAATAATTAAGTAACGTGTAGCAGAAAATACGTTTCTAACAGATTTTAGGTAGAATTTTATCAGATATTTTAAAACATTTATTGCCATTAATTTAAAAGAGGTGCATCCAGTGGGGTCAGTAATGACCCTTTGAGGCTCGATAAAATTTTAAAAGAGGTCGATGATGATCAAGGGGCCGATTGGGCTTCGAAACATGAATATGAATCGTCAATTGGCTGGCATAATCAAATCCCATTAATAACAAAAGTTATTAATAGTATTTATAATTAATTGTTTATTAATATACAGCAGCAGCATACAAAATTATATCTTTTTCAAAATACATGGGCAACTAAGTTTTGGAATATAAAAGTCATCCGATAGAAATATTCCAAAATAAAAATTGTTACCGAACTAACATTATAGACTTTTCTTGTCTGGTGGGAGAAGGCTTTATTGAGGTGAATAATTTATCATGGAAAACAAATAACAGGTTGAATATGTTTGAAATAGTTGCTTTAAGAGTTAAATTAGGCAACAGTATGTCAAATGTCAAAAATGTGACATTAGTATTTCAAGCGCAACATTCATAGGGAAAGTTAACTAAAATCGAACTTATGTGCAATTAGAATCTGTGTTTTTGTTTCTGAAAACTTGTGTATGTCTGTAAAATTATAAATAATAATAATAATAAATAGTAATTTTTTATTCAAAATTTGCGTTCATGTTTTCAGTTTAATTGTTATATATATGTTATGTGCGATTATTTATATCATGATTATGTTGTATGCTGTATATTATAAGGGAAAACGTAAAGATGTTGAGAAATGCTGACTTAAAAGTTTCAAAGATGTTCAAGAATATATCCAATTTGCAATATATTTGTATAATAACCTCTCATTTTTGCGAAACTGAAAAGAAATTGCCTGATTTATAAAGTATCGTATTTTATCAGAGTCAATCAAAAATATTTTAATAATATATAATTTCAAAGCGTTTGCGATTTAAAATAAAATTAAAATAAAAATGCTATTGCATATTTTAGTATGTATACAAGTAGAATTTAATTTGTCATTTATTAGAATTAATTTAATTGTTACCACACTTGTTGAGCTAATAAATTTCAAAATTTGATGAGCCATTTAGTTTATAGGTATCAGTGTAACAGATGCCATATTCTGAGTTTTAAAAAATCCTTTGTTTTAAATTTATTTTTAGATTTTCGAAATTGTTTCTTATTCTACATTCATAAAAATCCTCATATGTCGTTTATTTTCTGTGGATATAGACACACATATCTACATACAAAAATGCTGTAAAAGACAGAAATATTCATGTTTGGGCATATTAAAATTCAAGAAATCAGTTTTATAAAATTGGGAAATCAAACGTTGTATATAATCCCATGGTTCCTGTATTTATACCTATGAAAAATTCATACTCATTCTAAAATATAAGGCACAAAACTTTTCAACTCTCGCACCACAGAATTAATCAAAATATTTAATTTTAAAATTTAAGATCATGTTTTTCGAAAATTCAAGAATTGTACAAAAAGTGAAGAGCAGAAAATGTAAATTTCTATGTGAATTGAACGAATTTCTTTCTAAGTGAAAATGAAAGCATCAGTATGTAGACTGTTGTGAAACATTGCTACAAATACAATTTTTTCCAGACTCTTATAGAATTCGTGTTCTAGAAAATAATTATATGCTTTTCGAAATATTGGGATGCAGCCAACTCTTAACATTATTTGCATAAAGTAAAAATGAAACATATTTCTGGTCAAATGAATTCTTTGTATGAATTAATGGTTGTCATAAAGTAATAAAGCTGCATATGAATATTATTGAGATATTTATAGCCTTTGAAACATTTTAAGTTACTGGTGTGAAAATGCTTTCGGCGTATCAAATGTAAATTAATTATCAATAAAAGAATGTTACGCACTAGCAAATCACAAAGTAATGCCACTGAATGATTATTAAATGAAACTATTCAACCTCCAAATTATCTTAATTTATATTTAACAGGCCGTTAAGAAGGGCATTAAGTTTCATTTCCTGGCGCTGTAAAATCCTAAAAGTTCCAAACATAAAAACGAACAATCATCATCTTATTCGATCATTTTGAATACGGTTAGCTTTTATTCAAACGTTTTTGCAATTTATAAGGATATGCGTTTCGAAATAATGATATGCTTTAATATAATGATATGCTTTAATATAATAATATAAACATTTATTAAATATAACTATAGGAATTGGGAGATCCCTAGATAAAAAGATAGACTGCATTGTTTTTACTTCCTTGTACGAAGTAAAAAGAAAGTATTGCAATCGCGAAAAGTTTCAGGCAGCATATTTCAACAAAAATATCCATTTTGACCGCTATCGAATGCAATTTAACGATGTTTTTGCTTAATATCTGTACGTAAGGACAGAATAAAAGACCCGTTTCCTCCAAAAAAATTATAAAACTGCTTAAAAATTAATTCTGAAGAGAATTTTTCGTGGCGTCTGTACGAACGTATGTACGTACGTATCTCGCATAACTCGAAAACGAGTAGCCTCAGAACGTTGCAATTTTGTATATATGACTGCTATAACATGTAGATGTGCACCTCGTATTTTGGTTGCAATCGGCCGCACCAAACGTATATATATCCACTCTGTTACCCGGCTCAGTGATCTCAGTTTCTTTACTTATATATGTTTGTAAATTGTACATTTTTTGCTTTAAAAATGATTGAATTATGTTGTTTTTATCTTCCCGTTAAGGTTTTTATGCCTTTAGTAAATATGTATGCAATAGTTTTAGAATTATCAACAATTTTAAAGTTGTTTAAGTGTCGCTAAGCCTTTTTTTAATGGCGGCCATTGATTGTTTACATTTGAAATAGCAGACTAGTGGATTTGTTGCCAATCTAGAGAAACTTAGCTTCGCAACAACAAAGTTAACGCCTTCAGTAATTATTGCCAATTAAATCATGTTTAATCATTTCTGGAATTTTTTCGAGGAAATAAGTGTTTAAGATTTACTTCGTAATTTTTAATATAGATATTTTGAGTTTTTATGTATTTTTTCCTTCTCGCGAACTGAGAACTGAATTAATTGAATGAGAAATACTCAATCGTCTGTGAAAAACTGTTTCTTTTTTGTTTTGTTTGCTTAATTTCTTTTATACATCATTCTAACTTTATTAAAGTATTTGAATGGAACATGTGGCAATGATTAGATAATTCTATTCTTTAAATGATATAAATTTTGTGCATTATGAGTTATAATATGAACGAAATATAATACTGTTAAGTGAATCTAGCGACAGAGTTTCGCTATGGTAAACAAATACTAGAGTGAATTTTAAAGAATGCATTTTTTCTATTGTGGTTTATGCGCTGTCGGCGAAGTAGATTTAATTCAATCCAATAAGTTTAAATGAAATGCAAGAAAAAATGCGTATAATTAATTATTCCGTACAAGGAAATCATGTGGTGTACACATCAGATTTTTTTAACTTAAAATTCACAAATATTAAAATAAAAAATCTTGGTTAATTGTCGTCGAATGGACGGGAAAATGTTTTTGTTTAATTTTTTAGAATGAGAATTAACTTTTTCAAAATATAGCTAAAGAAGCCTTAGACTGTATAAAAAGTTAAGTTTCTAAATTTTTTTAATTTTAAACTGCAAAATTGTGAATATTTACGTCACAAAAACTACATTTGTGATCAGGAGTGTATATCTGTAACCAATGGTGGCGAAAATTAAGGCGGCATAAGAACTTTCATGGATATTTTCCAAATGTATGCATATATTTTATTTGTTTCAAATCGTACTGCACCGTTACTTTTTACAATGCAAAATATGCCAAAAGTTCATTTTCTAATACGTTTTGCATAAGTTTAAAATTTCTTTCTATTCTGTTGTATAAAAATGAGTTTTCCCAACTACCTAATAATTTAGATTTTCATTAATGGGACTGAATTTCAGCTGTTTATGTATGAGTTGGCGAAATGGTTAAGTTAAAATGATAAAAAGGATTGTATAATTTACTAATTATATAATATTTGTGGACATGTTTGCTAAGCATATGTATCTGAATAGCATTTCACTCAGACAAATGATAAGAGCAATTTATTTTACAATGTAAAATCAAAAATTTTTTTTTGTAAATTTGTTTTTGTAAAGTGTGGAAATGTTTAATTTTTTAATAAAGAAAATTTTTGAATTAATTAACTTGATCATAAAAGTTTAGATATACGTTCACCTTGCAGATGCAGAAGCTTTCACGATCTTCATGCAAGTAGACACATATAAGTAACTTCGCAAGGTAAAAATACATTTACATAAAATATCGTGACTTCCAAAATTTTCTGAATCATTATTCAACATTCGTTATTTTTTCAGAGCCAAAAATTTTTTATCCATTATTCAACAAATGCTTTTTAAACAGAAACTCTTTCTATATCATTTGTTTTCTGTGCGGGGAATGCATTTATGGCAGAATATGAAATTTACGAAAATATTTCCGACGTAGATGCTATTCTTGCGTTTGTTGAAAGCATTTGGTTTTGTTTAATATATTTTTGGAATAACATGCTTTTGTTGCATTGGCAAATATGGAAATTGTAACCTGAAATCGGAAGTATCTTTAAACACATTTAATTGGTAAAACCCAGGAATCTTAATATAAATTTCTCTCTGTATGATATAGATATATATAATTCTATATTGTAATAGATAAAATAATGGAAATTATCGACTAGAAAGTTGGAAGTGAAATTTAGAATGCAGAAGTATGCTATTGCGGTACAAAATGGCAAATAAGAAAGCATCTTTGAATGGAAATATGTGCAATTGGGGAAAAATAAAACAGTAGAATAAAACATTTATTTTAGCTAATATGCACTAATATGGAAAAATAAAAGTAAAAACAGGAGAAACGAAACAATTTTTTATTTTTCCACAATAGTGCATATTTGCATTCAAAAATTCTTTCTTGTTTGCCATTTTTTATCGTAACAGCACGCTTCTGAATTTTGGGTTTCACTTTGGATTTACTAGGAGATAATTTCCTTTTTTTATCTATTACTATATTGAAATAAATGTTATCTTTGCAGCAGCTGCGCATTTCCTTTGTTTTATCTACTAGTATATTGAATTAAATATTATCTTTGCAGAAACTGCGCAGGATTTTACTTTACGGTCCTTCTGAATAAACTTTGAAATTCACCAGTTTTATAAATCTTTCAAATTTTTTTCCTTTCTGTTTTGCTTTATATATGTGTATATATTTATATTAGGTGCGTTGTTTTTTTTTCCAATACATATATTTAATTAGACGAAATTTGATATCGCAAATTAAACTAACACGCAAAGTATGAAAGCTATTTTAGCAAGTCATTATGTTTATATCATTCAGTTTCATTTGGTATTTTTTGCTCTTGTTCTTTTGATAATTTCGCTTCGACAGAGAAAATTTCTGAAGAGACTACTTGAAATTTTATTAGTTACAGATTTGTTACTTCAGCATCACATTCAATGAAAGGGGATTTCATTCACTATTTTATTTGATTTTGTGTTTTACCGTTTTCGCTAAAGCCATCAATATGTTAATGTAGCTTTGGCAAATTTCCATAGTGTTTGATTTACTTCTGAGTTTTTAAACATTATTTTACATGTACTAAGAAAGCGATAAATAATAAAGCAAATAAAGAAATTTCTCATTAAAAGTTTGTCTTCAGCCAAGAATTTTCAAAACAATTCAATTTTCAAAAACAATTATGTTTTCCCCCCGTTAAAAAAAGGAGTAAAAATAGGTATGTTTTTTGCTTGACATTTTGGAAGCTAATATTTCGAATTATAAATTTTATTTCACCGTAATCAAAATTTTTACAGGTATTTTCGGCAAGATTTCTTTGAATAATTCAAGAACTCATTTTTCTGTGAGTAAGGAATATGAAAGGCAAATTTATTAAACTATAAACCAAGATTTTACTTCGAGGTACGTTATATATAATACGTGAGAAATATCCTTTTTTAATTAAAACTAGTCGCTTGTGAGGCTAGCCACTTAAAATAGTTATTATGAAAAAAAGTATATATATAATATGATTTTAATGATTCCTAGTATAATATTTAATGCTATAAGAACTGGGTTTATTGCTTTTAAATCTGTTAGTTTGCTAATCATTAACAGTCAGAATAAATCGCAAATGAAATATCTTGCGCTTTGCGAACTAGCAACATACTGGTGCTTGGAAAATAAAGGTATATTATTTCTGGCAATACATTGATTTTCTGTAGCTGAGTTTGTTGATTAAATTTGCGTAGTTGAATCACGAAATAACTTCATTGCGCCGAATACAAAAGTTTAAAATTTAAAATATTATTTTTTTTTTAAATTTTAGTAAGTTCGCGTAAAACGTAAAATTTTAAACATTTCGGCGTTCAGATTTGCGCTTCGAAGTGGTTCCAATGGAGGACTACGTGATTCAACTACGGGTTTTCCGTAGTAGGAGGAACATACATGTATACGTAAAATAGTACAAACACTTCATTATTTAATGATAGAAATAATACTGCAAATATTTATAAAGGCTATAAGTTGGATGTATTGCAAATTAAATTTATGTGTTATTAGTCCAAAGGGGCAATTTGCCCTAAAGAGTTTCGTTTTGGCATTTTGCGTTGGTTCACAATAAATGTCTGATTCACTTTTCAGATTGTTCCCCCAACATATTATCGCCCTGTCTTATATTTGAAGAAATTAAATAATGAAGAATCTGCATAAATGTATGTATGTTTGTCGCATTATGATAAAACAACGGTACTTAGAGCCGCCCAATTTTGAATAACGTACGTTTCCACCCGAGTATGGGTATCTGGAAGCCCAAATTCGGAATTTAGAATTTATTTATGATCTATTTCATATTTTGTAAAACTTTAAAGAATTTTTTATTAACAAACTCAACAATTTAAAAGCGAGCAATGGAAACACTCTACGCGGGAAGGGGGGAACCTTTTTATCTCCGTCGCGCGAAACTGTGTATCGGAAATTCTAAAGATAGGCTCATTTTAAAATTATTTTGAGGTATTGCTCTTGAACTGAATTTTATGTTTTAAGTGCGAAGAACATGATATTTAATAAAGAAAGGTAACACACAAAACGTTAAGAAATGCCCTTTCGGACGTAATTTAAAATCTAAAACCTTTCATATTTTATATTTATTTATTTATTTACTTTAGAGGAATGATAGGTAATATTAAAAATAAGATTTTAAACTCCCAAGAAGTGTATTTAATTTAAAATTGTTTAGTTTCCACGGGAATTACATATTGATGAAATTGGAGAGGGTACTTTTGTAAGGTATTTCTCCCACTTCCCTAGCGTGCCTTCGTGGTGTAACGGTAGCACGCTGGGCCGGTATTCCAAAGGTCCGTGGTTCGATTCCCGGCGAAGGCGGTTGCGTATTTTTCATCTTTTCTGTTTCCAATTAACCTAATGACTCTTTAAAGATAAAATGCTCTACGTAAAGGCAGCGCTCTAAAGATTCACCCTTCGCGTTAAAGATAAGTTAGATATATGATCCTTAACGCAATGGCAACATTTGAAACTGCTACCAGCGAAGCCACATCTATAGCGTAGCTTAACGTAATAACCCAAAGGTTTAGGGAAAATTAGACATCAAAACATCAAAATTAGACTGAAATACTTTGTAAGTACATCATTCATTCATAATGATCATAAATAATACGAGTAAATACACAAATGAAACTGCAAATAAGAATTGTAGGTATGTTTTCATTTCCTAGAATACTTTTTCATGAAGCATGGCGTAAAATCTCTGAACACTCGTAGCTCCAACTTCGGTTCGATTCCAGTCGAACGGACTTGGCTGCATGGACCTTTTCGTAGTTTTCCCTATGTGTAACGTGTATAAGCCAGTTCCCCTTAGAACGTCCTCCACGAAGGCATATCTCCTCTTAAGCAGATAGCCCTGGTTTCTTTTCCGTAATCTCAATAAACCAAACCAAACCAAACCAACCATGAGGCATGGAAATGAACAAGAAAGTAGGTAATTTATCTCAGCCTTACTTTTAAAAACACTGACCTTCAAAAATATTGTTCTTAGATAGGCTTCCGACTTCTTACTCATTTTAAATTCACTTTTTATTAGAATTATGAACTTGATGAAAATATTAATTGAAAATACTGTTAGCAACGTCAATAAAGAGCAGCATTACCGAACGTCAACAGCAGGATTTTGAACACCAAGAGCAACATATAAGTAAGTAGTCTCAAGCTTAATTTAGCATGTGGTTTACACATTCTATTGCTATCATTAGCGCGAAAACCCCTTGAAATCGATATTTTTTTTTCTCTGAAACAAACACCAAACTAAGGATGGTTTTAGCGTTAACTTTTATTTATGTGTCTCTTACTTCTAGTCAAAAGAAGTTTTTAGGAGAAATGAAAATAATGGGAGCATACTATTTTCCCCGTTAAAGAATAAGAAATAAATATTTTTTCCTCGTATTAATAGAATTATTTGCACAAAGCACATAATTTTAGTTATGTATTTCTTTACGTGTATTTCACGAAGCACAAGTTAATGCTTTAATAACCTAAATGTTACTGATGAATTCCATTAATTATTTTATATTGTGTACAGCCATTTTGTGTGAGTACTAATTCACTCAGCGGCAGTTAATGAAACAAATTTTTCTCCAGTCGCATATCCGAACTTCTGTAATTAAATTAGTGACAAAAAATACATTTCTAAGAATAAATATCCTAAAAATATGGAAAAATTATCATATTTTTATTATGTTTGATATAAAAATTTAGTTGGCTTAGAAAGTTTCGTGATAAATAACAACAACAAACAAAACAAATCTTTCGCGATAAATAGCTTTTATATTTATTTTTTCTTCCACATTGTATGGTAAAGAAATGATCCAAAATAGTAATTTAATTGAACAGTAAAGTAATTGTATTTTATATGTCGTGTCCTGGCCTTCTTTATTACATTTGCTGCGAACCTGTCTTTACAGAATTTAAAGTAGAAGAGGGGCTCGCATTGCAGCATGCGTAGGTTTGACTCTTATTGTAATGGAAAAAAGTAAAAATAAAACTTTCAAAATAAATTGAAAAACCGAATGCTGCTTTTAAATAAAAGCTACCTTTCGTGTAAGAAAAAAATATGTTTGGAAGAAACTTGAATAGCTGGTAATTGAGTTGAAAATAGTCTGAGGTTTTCAATTTACTTTTTACCTGGCTTTCTAATTTAGTATTCGTCTTAAGAGTTTCGTATTTTGCTGTAATATCAATTGTACGAGAACTCTTGCAAAGACTAAGTGCGAATTATTGCTATATCTTGTAAATACCACAAAGACAGGGAAAGAGTGTAAAGGATCCTTTTATTAACTCAAATAAAGGTCAACAGACGGCGCTAACTCGTACTTACAGAAGCCAACTGTAATGGCTTAAATCAAAGATAGCAGATTCATTAAAACTAAGGAAAGTAAGTTCGCTTAATGGCTGCACACATAACATAGAATAACGCGCAAAGTGGCCCTGGCCTAAGGTCAGTGTAATAAACCTAATGGCGAAAATAACGCCTGCAGAATACTATTCGTAAGAGAATCAAATTAGCAGCGTTGCATTCAAGCAGGCAGAACATGCTCTAATTTTACTGTCTAAAACTTTCCTTTAAATAGTCTCTTCTTTTTACCTCATTTGAATACCACGCAAGCTAAAAATTTACATTCTGGCAGGAAAATGAAAATGAGGACGATAGGAAAGTAAATTAATATAAAATAACTGAATAGAAAATAAACGGGTATTCTACAGTCCACCTTATAAAATGTGCCAGTTTATGCTGGATTCGATGAAGAGAGGGTAAGCTTCTAGTCATTGAATTCTTTCAGCGCATTCCCTGTCTATGTCCTCATGAAGAATTAAATAGTAGAACAATTTTATCCGCGAATTTAGTTCAAATGATTTTCGGCGCTTAAATCTGGGTCCTAATCCCGCACCTTGTTGGCTTACGCAGTTAATCAAGACATGACTTCAGACCGCACATGTTATAAAACTCTGAATCTTCTGTGATCGGCCCACCAGCGGCCGAGCGGTAAAGACGCTGAACACTGGTAGTTCAGTCTGAGGTTTGAATCCCGCGAATGGGCTGGCTGCATGGGCGTTTTCGTTGTTTTCCCCATGTGTAACGTATATACGAGCCAGTTTCCCTTAGAAAGTTCTCCACGAAGGCATCCCTTCCTTTAGGCAGATAGCCCTCGTGTACTTTGCCATAATTGAATAATCCAATCCAATTCTTTTGTGACCGAAATTTTATTTTATATGCGAATCAGGCCATTTTATTATGAATACATAATCCTCAGGTTTGCTATGTGTAGCACCGACTGATCCATCATTTTCAAGGGAAATTTTCAACATAGTAATTGACAGCTTTAATTTTTATCGTAAATTGATTCACTAAACGATTGAAATGGGGTACACAAGGTGGCTTAAGAGCAGTAGCATCAGCAGTCTGTACACATTATATATGTATATATATATGTAACGCTCTCGGATTTCAAAATCGTACACTTGGAGAGGCGTAATTTGAACATTTTTCCAAAGAAAAACGTGACAACATTCAGATCATATGCTGTCCTAACTCCCTTGATCACTCTTAATTTGAAATCCAAACTGGATTGCTGCATTTAAGAGTCTCTGCTATCTCACCTGCAAAAATAATCTTCAGAAATTTTCAAAGAATGGATTCCAGGATATGATTTTAAAAACGTCAGTATCATTGAAAAAACGTGCATTTCTCGAAACGTATCTTTTTGAAAGGAAATGTTGTGTAATTCATAGTAACGATTGTTGTTTTGCTGTAATAAATGAGTTCCAGAAACGTTTTAAACATATTTCTGTACTGTTGTTCTGTAGAACTGTATGTTACAGACTAGCTTCAGTAAGTCAAAAGCATTCGAAATTGGTTCAGAAAACTCTGTAATGAAACTAATAGTAAATACCAGCACGTTTTCACTAAATATGTACAGGTTTCAATGTGTTTGGTATATATAAGTTGGAAAGCGTTCCTGACAGTTATGAGTAAAAAAAAAATATTCTGCTAAAAGTTATGATCGTTCATCAAACGGGAACCCGAGCAACACGTTCTCTTGAAAAGCTCTGAATTTTGTTGACTGAATGTCCCCGGTACCTTTCTTTGATTTGCTATATTTTTGTAACTATAATTCCACTCATCGTGATTTTATAAATTTCAGTAAAGTTTAAAGTGATACTGCATTTAAAAGAAGAATTCACAATTTCGATTCCACTCTTTTCTAGACACTCAGCAGTAATGATTATCTGCATTCAGAAACCTGGCAATAAAAATATAATATATAAGTGTAAAATGCACATCGCATACAAAGCACGCCCGGATCACGAATGAAGTGCTAAGTGGAGAAGGTGTTTCCAGAGGAACCAGAAGGAAGAGAACCTAGTTCTTTGAGCCGCGAAATTAGTTCAGAATGGGGTAAGGTGCTAGGTTTCATGAAATGATATCACTCTGTAAAATCTGTACCAAGCTAGAATGAAACAGTTTCAGTGAGAATGCCATATCTCTCACTTGAAGAATTTCAATCACCGAGGAAAACTTTTCAGTGGAATGGAAACCGGTAATTCTGAAGGAGAGTCGAGTGATGCTGAGAGACAAAAGAAAGATAAAAGATTTCCAGATAGTTACCTGATGTTTTGATGTAAGAGGATATCTCATACAACTTGTTTTCCTTTTCTTTTGCTCATCACTTTCTACCTAGGTCGTCGACTTTTCTTTGTAAAATAATATAAAATGAAATTAAATTTTCATTTCATTTTATCTGTTCAATACAATTTTTACCTTTGTAGTCATAGATGTCATATTTTTCATTCACTTTGTGTGATAAAAATGTGCGCAAGGTATTGCTGTAAATTTTAAGTAAGCAACCATTTATGGGCAGAAATAAATTTAGCATTAATTGGCTGTAAAGAAAACGATGCCGATTTACAGGATTCCGGATGACGAACGGCCTTCAAGAGCAAATTAAATTCGAGAACCGAGGTTTCACTATACTAGATTTCTAATTTCAAATCAAACAGCCTCTAGTGGCAAAAAGATTCGGAAGACACGCAGTGTTGTGTCTAGCTTTTGTATCTTACGATGTTAATGGAGAATCTATGGCGCTTTAAAAATGAGGTAGTTAACAATGCAAGGACCTCTTTGTCAGATCAAACGAAATGCTGAGCAAAGTGGTCTGGCAAGTTCGTAAACAATATTTTTAGATATTTTTCTGTGTCAGAAGTACAGTTATTTTTATGAAATCAGTTCAGTGAAAGACGAAAAATGCTAACATTGGAAATGCATATTTTCTGATATTGAACTTCTTTTGGCTTTTATACTTCTGCAGATAGACTTATTTATCTTTTTTTTTTCTTTCTTTTAAGAAAGAGATATGAACTTAAAGTAACCCAGATTTCCAATCACTTTTTCTCCTTTTAAAATATTGGCTTCCAGAATTCTTTTTCTGAAGTTTTCACATTTTCACTTTTGCGAAGGCGTATTGAATAAATTTAGGGATTTTTGCATTGAAATTCTTCTCTCCCTTTCTCAGTCATATCTCTACAGCTCTGCATTTTCTTATCTTGGTCATAAAAGTAATACTTTTTTTCGCAAGTTACTATCACTGTGCTTCTAATTCGGTCTCATTGCTTTGGGAAAGGTTTTACCAGTGGGTCGAATGTAGAATATCACTTCTGCTCATAAAATCTGTGTTCAAGATATTTTTGGTGAACATACGATAAATTTTCATAACACTTTTCATATGTGCGTGAATAATGCTTGAATTTCAAGAGAACTGTGTGTGAACTCAACTGTGAACTGTGAACTCAACTGTGTTCATGTTGCGTGATCTAGGCTCCATTTTCTCATTGCTATTAATTATAATTCACAGCAATAAAAACAATAATAATGAAACAATAATGTTATTCTTATCTGGATTTCAATTTATCGCTGTTTAGAAAATTTGCTAACTTGTATAATGACAAATTTTATGCATGTATTTTTGCCATATAGTCTGTGCAATCTAAGTTTAAAAAAAAATAACAATCCTAAACATTTTTTATTTTCAAAGTTATTGTTAATTTTTTTATCTTACTTGTCAAGCTAGATACCTACTTGGCAAAATTTTCCGAATATAATTAATGGCTGTTTTATAATTCATATATAATGTTAATGTTTTAAAAACTTTGAATTACTTTAATATAATATAACTCTATTTATCCTCAAGATCCTCTTACAATGGGAATATAAAAACAAGACGAGTGGGGAAAAAATGTTAAATTCAACTTTACATGCTATCAAGAAAAAGTTTTACATCTGATATTTATAGATGAAATTCCATTTCCTTTTTTTAGTTGTAGAGTCATTAAGTTTTTTTGAAGCAGAAGACGTGAAAAACGTTCAGTGCCCGCGCCGGGACTCGAACTTAGCCCTCTCGAATACGCGTCGAGTGTGCTTCCAATTACATCACGAAGGCGCACGAATAGAAAAGTGGAAATACATTATGCAATCCCCCTTTAAAATGGCGACTGGGGAGGGGACCCAATCGCCAAATACTGGTTGTGACGTATTATCGTCCACTACCATTTTAGTTTGGGCGCTACTTGCAGTCATTAAGTTATTTTGGAGCAAGAGCTGCGAAAAATGTACTCTGCCCTCGCCGGGATTCGAACCCTGAACCTCTCAAATACGCGTCGAGTGTGCTTCTAATTACATCACGAAGACACGAAGAAAGAAGGGAGAAATACTTATACAGTGACTTTCAAACAGTGAAACTTTATCAAAACAAAGCAGCAAGTCATACTTCGAAAAGTACCACTGCATTCTTTGAAAACACGAACAGTTATTCAAGTACGTTTTTAACGCATTCTTGCGACGTTTTCTGACGTTCCATGTACGTCCTGCTGCGCATTTGGGTTCTCACTAAGCGCAAATCCGCCATGTTTGATGGACTTGGAAAGTAGAAGAGTGGAAATCAATACCCCTGGAAATTTTACAAAAAGCTCTTTTTCCATGAAGATCACGATGTAGACTTATAGTTCAGTATAAAAAAGTCTATTAGCTCGAACATTGCAAAAAATATTCTTTAAATTTTGAACGTTAATTAAGCGGCCCCGAAATCTTTCTAAAATATGTAAACAGCCTCTCTATTACAATGGCTCATAAAGGACTTTGCTAAAATAAAATATTAAATTGTGTCCATTGTTC
Source organism: Stegodyphus dumicola (assembly GCF_044657685.1). Lineage (NCBI taxonomy): Eukaryota > Metazoa > Arthropoda > Arachnida > Araneae > Eresidae > Stegodyphus > Stegodyphus dumicola. The sequence continues at coordinate 139,903,549 of NC_140776.1, forward strand.
ACTTTTGAATGACTAGTTATTGATATTAATTTCGTCGTTTTTTTTTCTTGGTGTGCCGTAGGCCTGTATAAAGCGTATCAGTTTTCAGTATTGCCAGTTGAAATTAATTACAATAAGTTAGGACTGTTTGTCTTTGAATTCTTTTGTTTGAAACTATCTCTGCAATTCTCTAAGTGAGGAAAGCGACGAAAATAGCTATGTAGATATGTCATTTTTCAAGAAGTGAACGCAAGTCAAATAACAGGCGTGCAGTGTCAGCCAATTAACCATATGCAACTTCAGCCAATTAACCATATGTGAAGGAATGCCTTCAAATTTGATTATTTTATTTCAGCAAGGCCCACGGGACATTGTCTTTCATCAGGACAAATAAAAATATCTTATAATTGTTACTTTAGCTACTAAATCGAAATCCTTTCGAGTGTGTTGTTTGTTTGCTACATAAGTGTCACTGTATAAAAAATGTTCAGTTAAAATGATGTAGGTAAAATTTTCCGTTGCCGATTTTCGTATCGATCCTTGCCAGTTTTTCTTTAGCAGGCAAGGATATATTAAAACAAAAGATGCCAAGGCTAATTACCTAATTTGTCTATGTAATAGAGTTTCGGAAGAAAACTAGTTTGTGCTTTCGAAAGAACGAGGTCAGCATCCGTAAAGACAACTTGCTTCGTAACCGAGCTTTGTATTCAATTACAAGTGTTCAGGGAATTTAGCTATTCGATCTTTAGTGAGCTATTGTCTTTTAAGTGTATTAAGCTCAAACATTCAGTTAATTATTATAACTAGTAGCAGAAACTTGGCTTCCTCGTTACTCATATGTTTCATTGTCACCAAAAGAGAATTAACGCATGAGTCTTTATTTATTGCGTATTGATTGGAGGCTTTCCTGTAAAAGCTTATCCAGGATTTACGATTGTACTGAGAATGATTGTATTGTACGAATTGAATCGTAATATAACTGGAATGAGCTTAATTAAGCGGGTGAGAATGCCACGCCAGCTGTTCCTTGATTTGCGCATTGTTTACAGCTCATCAAATTTACTTGTGTTGCTTTGAGTTTACTTTATAGTCCATTGGGTAATGGCTGGAAGGAATAATTGTTGTGCACTATTAGGGCTCTGTAAAATAAGCTTGCAAATAGATGTGCTGTTTTCCTGTTCGTGCATTCCATTCTAGGATTCATCTAAAGATAATGGAAGTTTTAGATCTAAATATTGGGCTCTTTCCAGTGCGCTTTGTATTAAGAGTATAGGAATATTTATGTGTTTTTAAATTTCATCTGTTTTTATTTGTTTGTTATATTTGATTGCAATTCAGGCTTTTAGTTTTCACAATGTCATATATTCATCTGACAATCTTTATAAATATTTGTAGTTCATTGTAATTAACGTTTGGCTGATAACTAGGAAATCGGAAGAACTGTATAAATTGCATATTTGACGGCTGTCCTTATTACATAAGCTAAATAAGGCAGCGACACTAAGTTAACTACATATGCTCTTAGTAAGCCTACGGCTAGCGTAGAAATACAGGATCGACACAGATTGTGGCAATACTTCAACAACTTACCTAGTAAGAGCAAGTAAATTCTCACTTGATTCATGTCGAAATGAAGTTTCGAAAGGTGTGTGCAAGACGGGCATATATAAATCACATATAAAGTCCTGGACTAATGAAATGAAAGAATTATGTGTCGGTTTTTGCTAAGAGCTTCTTCGTCAGTCTGGGGCTGATGGTGAAGCATTTCTGTATTGTAGCGTCACTGAAGATGAGTCCTGGGAAAATTTCTGAATGAAGCAAAATTCCGAGACAACAGTGGGGTTGTGGTGGTTCATGAATAGTGTGCTATCGTTCAAAAGAATACTTTTCCCTTGCAATTGCTGCACGCTTTGCAAGTGCTACCCTAATTACATCGAATCAGATGGAATTATGTTAAGCACTGACGACGCAATTACTTAAATATTTATAACAATTATTTTGTAAACATAAAATTGCAGTTTTCAGCTGACTGCAATAGTAAAAGATGTTTTTGACACCATATATTACATAACTTGGTATAGAAACTTTTCGTGTATTTCCTTGTAAAACGTTATTTTTCTTTATATTTTAATATGCTTTATGTTCTCAGTGTGTTTTGTTATTTTATTTTGTCAGTGCAATGTATTTTAGAATTTTTCTTGTAGTATATTTTCAGTTTCAATCCTTTTACACAGGCTGTCTGATTTTTTACCTCAGCACGTTCGTAAGAAAGAGCTTATCTCAAAATTGGATGTATTCTTAACTTCGTCTTTCTTTTCCTGTTTCTTCTCTCGAAAGCTACTGATTTTTATTTGTTTCCCATTTATTGATTTTCGATTTTGTTTTTTAGCAAACCTCCTGGTTTGCTAAAAAACAAAAAAGTGAAAATAATGCCTTGGAACATGCAATTTTACGGATGGAATTTTTCTCAAAGCTTCTCCTAATATTTATTTAATCAGTCATTGAAGAGCACACAAGGGCTATCTACCTGAAGTAACGCCATTCTACAGAATACCTAGCTATTATATACAGTGCCTAGATTAAAATATATAATAATTATCATATTTCTTACATTGCCTAAAAATGCCAGGCGTTCTGTAAACTGTCTTGGTATTCTACAGATTTACGGCGTTTCATACATTGCCAGTAACGTATATAATTGTTTAATTCTTTATCTTATAAAAGGTATTTCTCCCGTCTTGCTAGGGTGCTTTCGTGGTGTAGTGGTTCTGCATGTTGGGTCGGTATTCCAGAAGTCCGTGGTTCGATTCCCGGCGAAGGCGTTGTTAATTTTTCATCTCTCTGGCTTTTCCAATTAATGTAGTGTCTCTACAGTGGCGTCCGAACTAAAAAACGTGTTGCATGAGGATTCTCCACACCCAGGATTTGGCGATTGGGTCCCCTAAAACCCCCATTCGCTCTTTAAAAGGTGGAGTATATAAGGTATTTCTCCCGCCTTGCTAGCGTGCCTTCGTGGTGTAGTGGTTCTGCAAGCTCGGCCGGTATTCCAGAGGGCCGTGGTTTGATTCCCGGCGAAGACGTTGTTAATTTTTCATCTCTCCGGCTTTTCCAATTAACCTAATATCTCTACATTCTTAATCTGCTTTATTAATTCATTTTCAGTCTAATAGCTTCATTTATTCACTGTGTATGTAATTAGTAAGGATACGTAATCAGGGTCTATGAATCTACAGTTTTGCACATTAAGTCTGCGTTAGTGTTGCAAATTATGACCAGAGTATGCATCCGTGTACTCTTATAGAACGTAATTGTGTAAATAATTCTTGCTTCATTAATTGTAATCCATAGATATTCGTGTTGATTCCATCAGTACATTTATTATAGTTGTATGCCCAAAATATACTATATTAGTGAACAGTATCTGAAGTAGGTATTGTATTAGCAGAATTATGTAAAATATTGCAAATTAGCGAAGCGTGTAGTAATTTAACATTTACAGAACCTCTTTTTTTTCATTTGGTTGATTAACTGTCGTTAAGCATTATAATTATATGTATATTTCACCAAGACAATATGATTGGATGCAATTTATCCTTTTCATAAATGGTACTCTCTTGAATTAACAAGGGAATAATGATTTCCATATTTCTACTCCGAAACGCATACTATTCTGTAGAGAGTTACATTGAAAATGTTGTGGGTTATGGTTCGTTGTCTTAGTACATCATACTCTCCTTCTTATGTTGTTTCCCAATCTTCTCAATTAAAAAGTGTGTAAGGAACTTTTGCATTCCCATGCACAAGCTCTCGTGCTTTTTAAGTGGTTAGGACATCCATCAGGTAATTATGAGATTCGTGGTTAGATTCCTGCGAAAGAGTAACAAGTGTTTCAAGTTTGTCGGTTCCGAACATCTTAACATTCAACTTTGGCGTCCAGAATAAAATTTGATGGATAATAACTTAGCTACGCTTGGGTTTGCTTGAGAATAAAATTTGATGGATAGTAACTGAGCTACGCTTGTCTGTTATGCATCTTAAATGGAGAAAACAACTGGAAGATTGATTAATGAAGATTGATGATTGATTATTGATTGTTATTTGAAATCCTGGCGATGACATAATTGAGATTTCAGGTGTCGTGACTCTGAGAATTTTATTAGTATGCACAATGACTCATGAATGAATGAAACATCTGAATTTAAGCAAACTGTATCCCAAAACTATTGCTAATCTGGAAAGGAGCAGTTGGGGATGTCACAGAATTATCACTTTTCTCTAAAAATAGGAAAAACCGCGGTTTCATGGGTTTAGAGCAGAACCGTTTGTTCACTGACCTGAATGAATAATTTTTTACAGCCCATCACTCATTAACTATAACTTTGACCAAAAACATCAGAAAGGAGGAGTTAACTTTGACCAAAAACATCAGAAAGGAGGAGTGAATCAAGAGCTGTTAGCGAGCATAGAGCAAAGAACGGAAAGAATCGAACGAGCAGTGGGATCGGGAATGATTAGCAAGTTTGGAGTGAAGAACGAATAGATCGGAGTGAGATCAGAAGAATCGTCTCAGGCAAGCGTTAACTCCGTGAAATGATTTCTTTCATCTATTATTTTGAGATTCCCTAAAATCTCTTTGTTGCATAAAATTATAAAGTTCTAGAATAAAACTTTTTCTCAGAAAGTTGGGAAATGATAAAATTGAACTCACTTTTAACATTAGAGAATAAAAATTCTTTTCTCTTCTAAAATTGGAGTCCCACTTTCCTGACATGCTTCCAGCCAGACATCTTGGTGGTAGACGAGTTCTGCCTCTTTTTTTTCTAATCAGACGTTCATTTGATCAGTAAAGGAATCAGCTTGTGAACGAAATGTGGATTTATATTTCTGGCACGCTTTCAACAAGAGCTCTTTATTAAATGTAAAAGAACTATCACTTCGTTTTCTGGAAACATTGTTCATTCGCTCGAATCATTTCCGGAGCGAATGGTTTCTCTTTGTGGTGTAAATAGCTAGCACATCCAGCTGGCAAAGTGGAAGGTCCGTGGTTCGAATCCAAGTGAGAGGACATTTGATATCATTTCCCCTTCCTTTTGTGCTGTATATCATTCCAAGAATTTTTTTTCTTTTTAAACTGAGCTTTTAAATATATGGCTGTTCATTTATTACATCTTTGATCAAAACATTCTGAAAAAAATTCAAAATTTGATGTTGCATAATGTACCTTATCAGTATATGGATTCTTGTTTATATTTAGTTTTTCAAAATAACCGAACTGCTGAGAAAAACCCCTTCTTTGAACCTAGGCAGGCAATTAATTTTTCATTGAAACGTTTTTCTTGGTGAGCAAAAAAGCAAGAAGATAAAAACTTTGCGTCAGGAGAAAAACCTCTTAAATTTTTCTTCTTACAGATAAGTGCGCGCAGGGTTCCGATATTAATCTCCTTGATGAATAGAAATTCCTTGCTTGGAAGGGTAAAATGATGTGTCTAGGGTAATATTTTGATGGAATTTCGCATTTGTCTGCTTTTCTTTATTTCTTACCCGAATAAAAGGCTTATTCAATAGAAGAAGACTGTTTTCAACATATTAGCATGGAAGAAAGTTATTTTGATGTTTGAATGTTCTTCGGATAACAGCTCTCCTTTCCGTGAAGCGTGGAAAACATAATAGAGTCAGAGAATTGATTCAGTAATTGAATTCTGATATTTACTAAAAGTGGAGCACATTGGTTTACATATTGCTTCAGCTTCTTTTCCGTAGAAAAAGAGTATTATAGATAATGTTTCGTGTCGCAAGTTCAAAAGAGTATGATTTTATCATATGATATCCCTCTTCTTTATGCAGTATCATATTATGAATGCTAAACACATCCGAGAATGGTGGATACGTATTTACTAAAATATTGTATGTGATTAATAATTACGGTAATATTTCAATAAAAGATCTGGAGTGGCTAACACATTACTTCCTTGTACGGTCTATTAAATTATACACATATTTTGCTGCACTTCATTTCAGCTTACGTCCTGGAATTTTTCTAACTTAATTAAGCGATTCCTGAAGGCAAGGTTAAATGACTTCAAAAACTGCAAATTTAGAAATTAAATTTCCCGGCCAATTTTTGTCGTACGAGAGTCAAACTTCTTATCATTTTATTTTTTCAAAACGAGAATAAAACCTTCCCATATATAAGTATAGGAACACGAAAATTACATTAAAAGTTAGATTTCATTATTTGTGAAGTTATTTTTTTTTAATTTAACGCTGACATAATAGGAATAGTTTCGTCATTTGTTACACTTCTGTAATTCTAAATATAATTGAGTTGTCACTTGGATTTTTGAGCTGGTAGTCTTCCCTGACAGGACAGAGGAAGAGAAGATGATCATGGTCGCCTTCCTCACCTCATTCGCAGTTGTCACTGTCATGAAAGCCAAAGAGAAATTTGTATGTGAGGAATGGGCCATGTTCCGTTAGAAATCGAGTCAGGTAATAATTTTGAGTCTGCGTTTCTGTTGACATTTTGGGGATAAATCTGTAAACCCGGTCACCCGTGGCGCCCTGATTCCATTTCTGTTGCCACTGCGAGATCAGTTGCTACCATGTCCGTTTTTTAATATATAAGATTGACAATAAAGTGGCGCCATTCCCGATTTCTTTTTAGTTTGCTGCTGCATCGGCCTTCTCAGTTCCATTTATTCCGGTGTGCGCTGGCACCCAGCTGATCCTTGGCTTATTTCCTTCTGGAATTTGAAGGAGTTGCTATGTAATTCTTTGTACAAATGGGTTTCGGAAGTTGTCTCCCGCTATTGCTGCCAAGCTGGACGCCGAGTCCATGTAGATCCGTCTAGTGTCTCCAGCATTTCCGTCACAGTATGATGCTAAAAGTTCTGCGCTGATGAATAAAAGTTCAGCTTGGAACACAGAGTTATGCTGTGCCAGCTTTCTTTGCCATATGTGTATTACTTCACTGTCCAGCACGTGACAGTATGCACAGCCATTGCCCGCTGTTGTTTTCAATCCGTCTGTGAAGAGGCCGCCGGTCAGTTTGGTGTCAGTTTGTCACGAGAGAGATGTATGTAGTTTTCTAGGTTCTTATCAGCGGGGTGGCAAGGGATTTGTGGACAGTGTTGCTCATATTCGCCGAAATCGTAACTCTGCCCCCATAGCGTATGCGTACTGCGCAACCTTGTGATATTTACGAGTGCCGCTTTCCGCTCTACTATTAATCCTAGGGGTGGCGTCCCCGCTAGTACGTAAAGAGCAGCATTTGGTGCGGTTCTGAATGCTTTGCATAACATGATTAGCTGTTGCCGCCGGATTGTAAGGAGCTTGCCGCTCCTAAGTCACTATTGTTTCCGCCACGAATTGGATCACCATGAACTGGGTAATTTTCGCCACGGATTGGTTTCTCTTCAAGTCACAATTGCTTCCGTCACAAATTTTATACGGATTGGATTTCTACTTCCGTTCTACTAGAAAGCTGCCCGACAAGCCAGTCTTTTTAGACGCCGGTTTGAACAACTCTGTGCCCTATATCAGTGGTCTCAAACTCAAATTGCATGTGGGCCAAATACACGATCCGAAATCAGTTGACGGATCAGAATTCCACTTTTAAAAAATAAAAAAAATATCTTGAGTATTTTTTTTTAAATTTCGCTTACTAAATATTTATCAAAACATACGTAAGTAATAATAATAACACAGCTTTTAAATTACGTCCAAAGGGGAGTTCTTTTAAATTTTTTTCTCTTACCTTTATTTATTGGGTATCGCGGATGAAGGAGAAAATAACGCAAGGCGAAAATGTCGTGGTACAAAACATCATGGGAGAAAATTAAGCAAAGAGAAAGCGCAGTTTTAAAACATCGTTCTAAAATATCGTAGTCGAAAATAAAGCGGTTCATAAACTTCGCAGTTTAGAACACCGTCGTCAAAAATATCATGGTAAAAAATAAAGTACCTACAAATCATCGCATGGTGATAACATCGCAGACATGTGTTTTTCAGTGTTTTAATAATTGTAAATGGATATTCGCATAATGATTTGCGAGCGGAAGATGGAAAGAAGGGTAATTTTTACTTTCATATTTTTATTAACTAATAATTAAAAAAAAACAAGAAATTTAAACAAAACAAGAAACAATTTTCACTGTCAGAGTATCAGATTAATAAAAGTGAAGAAAATAATCTCATAATTAACGTAGCAATTGTTTTATAGATAAGGACATGCAGTTCCTTATTGTTCTTTTTCTATTCTTTTTTAGGTTATACTTTTCATTAAAAATTACCAGTAAAACGTTATAAAAAAATTTATTAGTGAAATTTGTTGGTTAATGATGTGAGTTTAAAATTCTATTAAGAGCTATAAGCTACATTAATTTTCTATGCTTAAGTTTCCATTTTACATTTTCAGTAAATATTTATTAGTTAATAAAAATTGATGAAATTAAAAATTATCCTTCTTTCCATCTTGCGCTCACAAATCATTATGCAAGTTTTTAAAATTATTAAACAATTATTAAAGCCTGAAAAACGCATGCTTGCGATGTTATCGTCATGCGATGATTTGTAGGCACTTTTATTTTTTACCACGATATTTTCGACGACGATGTTTTGTCTCTGCCACGATGTTTTTCCTTTTCTTTATTTCTCCCACGATGTTTTGTACCACGACGTCTTCGCCTCGCGTTGTTTTTTCCGCAAAACCATTTATTAAATATCACGTTCTTCGCAGTTAAACCATAAAATTCAGTTCAAGAGCAATATCACAAAATAGTTTAAAATTGAGCATACCCTTTAAAATTTCTGATACGCAATCTCACGCGTTGGAGATGAAAATGTTTTTTCTGTACAACGTTGCCATTGCTCGCTTTGAAATCCTTGAGTTTGTTAATCAAAAATTCGTTAAAGATTTACAAAATATGCAATCGATAATAAAACAAATTCCAAATTTCTAATTTGGGCTTCCAGATGCCCATATTCGCAGTAGGATTATGTCATTCAAAATTAGATGTCTCTAGGTACCGTTGTTTTATCACAATGCAAGAAATATACATACATTTATGCAGATTCGTGAAATAAAGTAAAGAGCTTTGTTCTGGTGAAGAATAAAAATTGTATGTTCATTTTCAGGCACCTTTCCAAGCCCAAAATTTCATAACTGATTCAGTAAGTCTTTATGCTGTTACGAGTTAGTATTCCTGCGCAGTAATCAGCTTGTACATTACGATAAAAAATGACAATCCTTTTCACTTTGACGTTGAATCTTGATTGTTGCGTCATTTTTGCACAAAAAATCACTCGAACTACGGGTAAGAATTCTCATGAACGTCAGCTTAATCTAATTTTAATATTTGCTTTTTGTTTTAAAACAATTGTTTGTAGTTTCGTTTAAATACGTTATTTCTGACCCATAATTACTCCCATAACTAAATACGCCTTTTCTCAACCATAGCTAATATCTGACTGGCGCCACTGAATATGTTGGAACTTGTAAGACATTTTTACTGAAGTCCAATGTGCCTTTAACTGTTATGATTAATCGATATTTTTGCTTCCATAAGTTATAATCAAAATATTTGATTGTAGATTATAGAAGTCAATAAGATAAAGCTAACAAAATTGTGAACTTTGCTTTATTAGCTTGAAGTCACTAATAAATATACATGCTTCAGTGGATGCATTGTTGTTTCCAAAAATTGGAAAATGAAAGAATTGGGGAACTAGCTGAACGGCTGTGCCATATTGATTGATGGAGAGTATTTCTATGAATCTAAAGTTGCAAATAAATAATTCAGTAGAGTTTTGTTATTACGATAACATTAAGGAAAGGAATTCCCATTAATGCTGATTGGGTAATCTTAAAGACAGCAGAGAGAAACCTAGAAGAAATTAAGATGCTTTGTTTATATTGTCTTCTAGCTGTAGCTATTTAGCCAGCTATTGTGGCAGCATAATTATCTCTACAGTGCCATTTTGCGTACTCTACAGATCTTTAGAATTCAGAAAGGAGACTTATCTCAGAATTTGTTTAACGTTCTGCGTTAATGTCCTTTTTCTAACACATGATGCAAATAAAAAATGCAATGCAATAAATACCAGTTTTGAAAAACATATTAGCACCTTGATGGGACTTAAAGTTTTATAAAAATATTGAAGAATTTGTTTTAGATTAAAAATCTGATTTTTTTTCCTTAAGAAAGTCTCGCTTGTGAATGTACGTTCTAACGCGTATGCTTTCGAACTGATCATGAACAAAAGTTTCAGCAAGATTCTATGCCATCTGGAAAGCATATGAGTTACATATTTGGCAAATGAAGTATGATTTTTGACTCGAAGTAACAGTTAGTAGTATGTAATCGCCAAATACCATACGCATTCTTTCATTCGCTCTAAGATCTTCAAAATTTAATGTGTGGCCCGTTTGGTGTCTTAGAGTTAAGTTCCTAAACAAAATTTCAGCTTTGCATACTTTGACCTAAGTTGAAATAGATAGTGGCTACCTGATAAAATATTATCTAAAAAAATAAATAAAATCTGAAAGTTTCCAGAATCTGTATTACGCCCAAAGCGTTTGTTTTCATTTATACACACATAAACGTTTCAAGAGCATTTGGAATAACTCTTCGTTCGGCTAAAAATATTTAAAAACAGCATATCTCTAGAATTTCTGATAGAAAGTTTCGCGCTGGAGATAAAAATGTTTTATTACCTATAGTGTTTCCACTGCTGGCTTTAAAATCGCAAAGTTCTTTATTAAAATTTCGTTAAAGTTTTACAACATATTAATAGATAATAAAACCATTTCGAAATTCCAAATTTAGGCTTCGAGATGCCCATGTTCGGGTGGAAACGTACGTTTTTCAAAATTTGATATCTCTTGATATTTGTCTCTCTATAATATATGATAGCAACAATTTGAAAAATTATTCAACGCTTTCAGTTATTCGACGAAAAATGCTGTTTCGAGACTATTATCCTTTTGGGGCTAACACCCCTTTGGACTAACAGTTCTAATTATATTTTGTAAACAAAAATGACAACAACGGTCTGCAATGAAAGAATAACGTTTTTGTTTGGTTTTTAAACGTTCTTAATGCTGTTTTAAACACTGAATTTAAAAAAAAAAATATCTCTAAAACAATTGAAATATTAACATTTAAAAATATTTATATTATAAAAATATTTATATAACATTAAAAATATTTTGATATTTTTATTGCATAAAAATACGCAACAGTATTTACATTTTTAAATTAAAACGCATAATTTATTTTATTAATTTTCAGGAGTAAATTGAAAATATAAACTATGAGTTAATAATTTATTAATAATTTTGTTGTAACGTATGCGTTTTTAAATTTTTTTTATGCTTTTGAACAAGGTAGTGCTTTGTAATAAGAACAAACAGGCCTCTGCATCTGTTACCTATTCGCAAGGAAAAGTCTTTAAGAAAATTAGAAATTAGTTTTCATGTACATGAAATACTGTGATCAGGAATAGATCGTTTCTCGAAACATTAAAATAAAATTTATATTTCTTGGTCAGCAGTGTGTTTGACATGTAAAATATATATTCATATTTCATACTTGGGAAATATTGATAAAACTCGGGGAAAAGTAAACTCAGAGAAAAACACAGTGGCAGCTGAAAAATTCTCTTCAATCTAGAAACAAAGCCTTTTTTCGTGAAGACTTCGTTAATAAAGTTTAAGCACTTCACATAAAACTGTCTTATCAAAGCAATTTATGAAAGCAACTGCTTGAAAATTAATAAAACCCGTGAAATTTTGCCCGTTCTATGAAAAAAAAAAGTTAAAGGCAGATTTTTGAACCATAGGTAAAATGAAAACTTTTAAAGTTATGTGGAATAAAATTGAAAATTGTATTATTCTAAAAGTACAATTTCCACGTTTTCAGGTAATAATAAGAACCTTGGAGTTATAGCCGTAGATGAAAGTGTTCTCCTTTTCGACATTAAGGCGCAGAATGTTTATCGGAAAATCTTAGTGATTTCTTTTTTTCAGAAAATCTTAGTGATGTCCTTTTTTTTTAGAAAATCTTAGTGATTTCTTTTTTTTCAGAAAATCATAGTGATGTTAGTGAGTGAAAATCTTAGTGCAATACGTGAGATGCAAGAATAGCGCTTCTACGAAGACATCAAAGAAATTAGAATGAAGAATGTTACCGCGGACGTTTCCAACTGATTGTTATGAGATAAACAACAAACCAAAATGCGGCTTTAATAATAAAAAAAAAGCGGGACAAAATGTTCATGATTAAGCAGCTGTATTTTGATATTTTCTGCACTAATTTAATGCTCCAATATTTAACACTTAGATAAGAATTTTTACTAAAGGGTATATAATATTTAATAATATCTTTTATTTTAATATATTTTCAATATTTTGTACATATCTAAGGTATTTTCTTCCTCCTTCTAGCATGCTTTCGTGGTGTAATGATAGCACACTTGGCGCGTATTTCTAGAGGTCCAAGTTCGAGTCACATCGTTGCTCATTTTTCGTGTCTCCTGCTTCAAAATAATCTAATGACTCTATACATGTGGCTTTCCTTGTATGAGTGGCCATTTAGCATTAATCGTAAATTACCAATACTAACGTACACGCATTCATGCCACTTCTTCACATTTTTCTCAAGCATACCCAATCAGCCATTATTTAATGTAACAGGTTTTAAACGCACAAATCCTATTCATTCAGTTTGTATTTTATTAATTCAGTTTTTCAAATTTTCTGCGCACATTGTTTGTGGATGGCAGTGGAATTTGGTGAAGTAAATTTCTCGAAATTCGAATTTTATTTTCTTAATTTAATGTTTATGCAATGTTTTGCACACAACTTCATTTAACAAAGAAACTATGAATATCAGAATTTTCCTGTTTGCACCACAGAATGCAGAGGCAAAAATTTTTTCAGTAAAACTTTTATGAAAATTGTACATACTAAATTTTGCGCGAATTTTTGAAAATCGTCCAATTTTTAGACTACTTGACGCTTGCGATTTTAAAATTTCAACATATGAAAATATAGTGGATATAATGTTTTGAAATTTTCGCAGATTATTAAAGGAAAACTTTTCAACATATTTTGAAATGAGAATAATACAGAAATATAAATTGCGCGAGTTTCTACAATTTTTTTAAGAAATGTGTTGCAGTCTGTAGCAGACGGGAGAAAAACGCGTTTCTGGTGGAAACATTGCTTGTGAGTCTGCAATCTTAGCACGAAGCTGGCGATCTTGGCGCACTTAATAACGAAATGGTAATATTTGTTTTTAATTTTAACTTCAAGTAAAATGCTCGTTTTATAATTTGTTATCACTTCAAATTTTCGAAATTGAATATTCAAAGCGACTTCCTCATTCTTCTAATAACGTTCAGTTATTTTCTTTGTTTTATAATTTATTGCTTGCTTTTTAATGATGACTAAAAGTTTCATCAGCGATAATTTCTTTTAAAGATAGAAAATTACAATTCAGAAAATGTTTTTATACAATAAAAGTTTATTGAAAATGAATGTGAGAATTAACGCAGTTAAAGAAGAAAATAATTTGATATAGTTTAATGGTAACAAATGATTAAATAACTCTATATACAGCATTCATATACAATTTTACTCGTATATCGCGAATAATAATACCGAGGAGCGCCTAAATAACGATATCTATTAATTTAATTTATCGGGAGACCGTATAAGCCATTATTATTTTCAGTTTTTTCATGTGAATTTATTACATCTTACTTAAAAACGATTACCCGTAGAACGTTGAAATTTTGTATAAGGGACTGCTACAGCATCTAATTGTGCTGCAATCGGCGATATTAAATTTATATATATATATATACACACCCACACCCAGCCCCCTTACCCGGCCTTTAATTTCGCTATTGTTGGGCTGTAATCATTTAGTTTCAATTACAGATGTGTTTTAAATGACGAAAATATTCATGTTTTGGCAGTGTCAAATAAGAACAAAAACTTCGACAGTTAACGAAAGTTAGACTTTAATTCGGTTTCTCCGTTCATGTACTTATATTGGGAGTGTTTTATGCATGTTATGAAAAGTAAGATTCTGAGACGTTTTACTCCCGTATATCAAAATCGGACAGGAAATTCGCAATTTTTTCTGTCATTTTCAACTTGTCTTGAGAGATCGGTTATCTAATTTAGAATAATTCGAGGGAATATGTTCAAATGAAGTGCAGCAAAAAATATGTATGATTTAATAGGCCGTACAAAGAAGTGATGCGGTGTCTACATCAGATTTTTTTATAAGAAATAAGCTTATCATGCTTTTGCTTCACTTAACGCTCTAAGCAGTGTTATAAGTCCCAAAATATATATCATGATAAATTTAAATGCACAGACACGCATCTTGAATGTTTCCAGACAATTAAGATAGTATAAATATTGGAAGAAACAAGTTAAGGTACAAAGTAGGAGGGGCATGTTGGAATTATAATCCAAAAAAATGTCATTCATTGAAATAGAACTGAAACCAAAATAGAACCATTACTAAAGCAGAACTGAAAGGAACCCACAAAAGGAGATTATTCATTATTTTGAATAATGTAATCATGCACGTATATTGCAGTCTTATGACTAAATTCACAGCATAATGCCAATATATTATAGTAGTATAAAATATACTTTTATCTTACAGTATTTATAAATATTTATTTTCCTTTGTATTGCCAAAAATTTTTACCATAGGTTATTTCTTCGGGTACGGCCCACTTAATTCCATTTAATACGTTTCTAATTTTGGAATAGTTTTTAGGTTTTAAACAAGTTTCTAATGTTTCTAGAAATATAATACCCATTCTCTCTCCCGTTTGCTGGCAAAATTTATATACGTTGGCTATTGCAAGCTCTTGATCATTACTCAATGTTTTGAGAACATCTAGGGAAGATGGCCACTTCACAGATGCCCGGTGAAAGAGATATTTTCCGGCGCTTCTCCTGGCAGCTGTCCAATATCTGTATCTATTAAGTGTCAAGGGTCATATATATTGCAGGCGTCATTTGTAGTTGCGGCAGGTTTAATGCGCTTTTAAATTCTAAAGGCAAAGCTTTTTGGGAAAAGTTTGGATTATTTCTTACCTGCTTTCGAAAAGGATAACGGTATCAAATTATGAGTTTGAACGTGAAAGGCTTAATTGTAAAAAGACTCTGTGATTTTTCAAATTTCACTCCGATTACTTATATTCCGTACACTGAAAACACAAAACGCTATAGTGACAAATCAGTAATCCCAGACTCACTCAGAAGGGTAGTAGTTTTAAACCTTTTACCAATTTTTCCCCTTTTTGGGGAAGGGACACACTTAAATACAGTGAAATCTTGGTTCAAGATCGTTCCTGAATGGTGCGTTCATCAACCGTAATGTTTATAAACCGAAACAGTTCTCACAGTAGAAAGTAATATAAAATGAATAATCACTGGATCTCTGTTTCACTCAAACTTTCTGCAATGTGATTTGCTGCTCCCTGTCTTTTAAAATATTTCTAAAGTTAAACATAGAACTATTAAAAACATTTCTAAAGTTTTAATTAAACATTTCTAAAGTTAAACATAGAATTGTCAGTGAAACTTCGTATACTGTAGCTTTCTGCTACTTCATCACGGTGATTTCGTTACGTGAAAACTTAGCATCTTGCTAAATTTTGCACACGATTCTCAGGTCAAAGAGTTAGAATCACTTTTTCATCTATTTTTGTTTCTGGAGACATTTTCTCACAATCGCTTTTTGCTGTTTCTTCTGAAGTTGTTGTAGTTCTTTCTTCTTGAGCCATTTTTATCCTTCTCGAGTAACTTCTCATCTTTATTGTTAACTTTGCCCATGGTTTTGCCTAGAGCCATGATTCTCAACCACTGTGCCGCGGCACTTTTGTTGTGTGCCCAAATTTTAGAAATGTATATAGTAAAACGTATGATGGGTTTAATTCTAGTCTACGGTATACATGAGAATTGGCGAAATTCCAGTTTTTAAGACATTAAGAAGCGTGCCAATTTTGGTATCCAAGCCGATTTTGATACCGTATACTTCTGTATTTGAATTAACTTTGAACGAAGAGGAAGAACTAATTTCGCTATCTAATAATCGAGATTTAATTTTAAAATATTCCGAAGAATCAATTAATTCATTTTGAATTAACATTAAACGCGATTATCCCATGATGGCCAAAAATGCTTTAAAAGTATTATTACAGTTTTCTACATGTTATTTGTGTGAATTCGGACTTTCAGAATTAACCAACATAAAAACGAAAAAAACGTCGAGAATGTTAAATGTAGATATGAGAGAGTATTTTCATTTTTACGACCAAATATAAATGAAATTATCAAAAACTTAAGCTCAAATTTCTCATTAAAAGTATTCCTATTATTCACTTGTAATTAATCTTTTAGTAAACGTACTGCTGTTTTTGTAGTACATAATATTGTATTTTACATTCAAAATTATTATCATAAACTATTTTACACAGTGTATTATAGGTAAGTAATCAACTTTTAAAGTTATCTTTTTCTTTCTGTGCCGCCAAATTTTGAAATCGTTAAAAGTGTGCGCGAGAAAAAAATGGTTGAGAATCACTGGCCTAGAGACACACTATCACGTAACAAAAAACGTTCTATGAATCAAAAATGCTCAAAGTCATCACCAACAACCTAGTCTGACCATAATTTTCTCCAGGCCGATTTATTGTTTTCTAAATCTTTTTAACAGCAAGTGAAAGGAATAAAAAATATGAAAATTATGTTTTCTGAAGTCTTTGAGTGTTAGGTATATGGAACAAATTACCTTAAAACGTTTTTTGAAAATCATACGTTGCTAACTTGAGTGCTCGTAATTGGAAATTTCGTTCGTTATGCAAGGCAGTTTTTAAAATGTTCCTACTATGCTTCGATATACCAACAAAAACTCGGAACTTATGACCTAAATCTAGACCTGTTGACTTGAGGAGTTATTTTTACTTGTAGCTTGTGTAAACTAAGCAGTTATTATGATTTGATCTTTATTGTAACTTCTTTCCATATTCTTCACTAGACTGTAAATTAGCTTTGACTACATTTAAGTTGAGGGCTTTGAATTTTAGAAAGAGAGAGGAGCTTCTAGCACTTACGTTGGATGTTAGTTTTCGCCAGCTATATTCAAAATTGATACTCCCGCTTTGGCATTCCCACTAGCCGATAATTTAAACTTACACTCCGGTAGAGTAACTGATTCAGTTTATTTCTTATTTTATTGAATTGTAATCTTAGACTACGTTACAGCGTTTGAATTTAATTATCTCTTATTGCTTAATTTAAGTAATCACAAGAGGTAGTTCGTCGGTATCATATATTGTGCTTTAATGTTCAATTTTCGACTAAAGTAAAAAGGTTATTCCGAACATGTTCCAGTAAGTAGGAGTTGTTGAGACGCAGAGTATAACTCGTTGTTAGTTAACTAACACAATATACTAACAATGTAAAGAAGTTCACAAAACTACAAATATTATTTTATCATATGACATTAAGTGTGTGTGTGTGTATTTAATTATGGCAAAGCACACTAGGGCTATCTGCCTAAGGGAAGGGATGCCTTCGTGGAGGACTTTCTAAGGGAAACTGGCTCGTATACACGTTACACATGGGGAAAACTACGAAAACACCCATGCAGCCAGCCCGTTCGGGATTCGAACCTCGGACCGAACTACCAGTGTTCAGCGACTTTACCGCTCGGCCGCTGGTGGGCCTCATATGACATTAAAGCAGTCATTATGTTATCGTTAAATGTACGAATCATCAAGCTCAAATGTTGCTTTATAGTAAATATACGAATTTAAAAATCTGCAATGAATGAAAGTCTCTATGCTAAGTGAATAGGTTGCAGAACGTGTGGCAAAATAGCCTCTATAATGGGAATTTCTTGCCAATCTATTTTACCTTTTGATTCGCACAATTTATTTTTAGTTCAGAATTGAAAGGCAAGTTTTAGAGTCTTCTTTTTCCCAAGCTTTTATCATGATTTCCGGACTCATCTTTTCCGTTTACATTCTTTATGTTGAACAACTTCTCCAATTGTGAGAGCTCTAGTTTTAACTGCCAGACTAATACAATTTTCCACTTCTATGGAATTTGTTAATTAACAGAAAATAATTCTGCGACTAAAGTAATGTTCTTGTACACCGTTTATGTTCCAAGAATTCCACTAAGCAACGCTGTCACAGCAAAATAGCTGAAATTTTTAAAGGGTCTGTAACACCTTTTGAAGCAGTTTAGTGTAGATACGACGTTTGAAATATTTGCATTTACTTTAATGTATTGCAGAGTTTTTTGCAATAAACTGACGTTTCTATCTAAACCATTTAGTCTGAATTTTCAATCCCGTATATAGACTTCTATTCTTTGTCTGTCGCTTTTTCCGAAACAGATGTGAATTTGTTCGTCTTAAAATTACTTATTTTCATTTTTCAGTAATGAAATTTTTATCTGTATTAAGTATGATTTCCTAAATATTTTTCAATCATTGAAAGTTCATGTTTAATCTATCAACCTGTAAAAAGTAGCTTATCGTTTATAAAATGATGGTTTGTCTTAAAATATTTCAGTAAAATGTGTATTATCTTCTGCTGATTGATCTTAAGAAGCATCTCTGTTCGCTAAATAAAATAAATGGCAGTAAAATGTTGTATTGAAAGTAAAGAAAAAATACTTTTGCTGTATTTTATAAGTTATTTTCTTCCTCCTTCTAGTATTCCTTCGTAGTTCTCCTTCCAGTAGACAGCACACTCGGCGCGTATTCGAGAGGTCCAGGTTCGAGTACGGGCGAAGACATTGCATATTTTTTAGTCTCTTGCTTTTTTAAAAAAAAAAAAAAAAAAAAAAAAAACCCTTATTCCTACAGTGATGCCCGAAATTCCTACAGTGACGCCCGAACTAAAACGTAGTGGACGATATATCGCCAAATATCTGCAAATGGGCGTTTTTGTCGCCAAATATTGCCAAAAGGGCGATTTCCCGCCGTACCTGGCAATCCTGTCTTTCCCTTCTACTTTCTGACAGCCGTTTAGCTATCTCACTGGCATTTCACAACAGTATTTTTATGTTTTGTAGTAATATAAATTTTGAATGAGAAATTCTGGGTTTTAAAGTACCAGTGTCATATTTTGGAGTAGCCATCTTCATCTTCTATTTTTTAAATGTTCTGAACACACTGCATGAATATTAATGTTTACAGGTAGCGGTTTTGTCCTCTAAAAATAAACATTAGAAGTTATCGCTAATCGACGTGGCCTAAGGTCTTTTAATTTTTTGCCATGTTATTAAAAATGCTATACTGATCAAGTCAGTAATCTAAAATGCCAATTTATGGTTCATAATAAATTTTGTAGCTGGTGTTGTTAATAATGATAAATAATATATAATAGTTTCTTGAATGAAATACATTTTGATGCTATCTAATATGTGTATTGAAAAATATTTATATTTGTAATCCATCTGTACGTTATTATTTGTATCAAAAATAAAATATAATGGTATTTCATAGTAACGCATGAGCTGCACAATTTTAGCCCAGAGGTGTATTAGACCAAATGGGCTCTTGAAACTGGAATTTGGGTTGAATCATTATTAAAAAGCCGCATGACTTTTCGCACTGTCCACTCCAAATATTATTGCCTTGTATTATTTTTAAAGAAACTATATAATGGAAAATCTATATGTAAGTATGAATGTTCCTCAGATTCTAAAAAAATGACAGCACTTAAACAACAACCAAATTTTGAACAACGTAGTCTTCCACCCGAACATGTGCACCTGACAGACCAAATTTTGAATTTCGAGTTTTATATTTCATAATTTGTAAACCTTTAATAAAAAACTGATTAAGAAACCCGACGATTTGAAAGCGAACAGTGGCAATACTGCACGGAATAAAAAATTTTTTATCTCTCTTTCACGTAAGATTGTTTCTCGAAAGTTATGAAGATATGCTGTTTTTAAATATTTTTTTAATTTTGTTGCACACAGGAGGTTAATAATAAAAAGACAGAGAAAATACTTTGCAAGCCATCTTAGTAAGAAAAGTGAATACAGATATGATGAACTAAAAAAAGACTGAAAAGAGTAGAAAAATATATGGCAACGTTTATCGCTGCATTGGGAATTCCAAACATATGCTCCTGAGCTGCTTTTACAAATTTTTAATTTTGCTGTTGAATTGTGCATGGCCTAAATAATGCTTAACAAAAGTAACGGAAAAAAGTAATGCTTTAACGACAAAGCTAAAACGACCCTCCCCCCCAAAAAAAAAATGGCAAACCCGACAAAAAATCCTTTTGAGCAATCATTAAAACCTGAAACCCTTCAGGTGTTTTTTTTCCCTCATTTCTTCTTTTCTTTAAATTCTTTTATTATACTTATACAGCATTCTTCTTTTCGTCTTTCTAATATTTTAATGTATTTATGTATAATTGGTTCGATTTATATATAAACCATATTTTTCCCTCATTTTTTCTTCCTCTTTTAATTCTTTTATTATATTTATACAGCAATCTTCTTTTCCGATCCGTCTTTTTAATGTTTTAATGTATTTTTATATCAACTATTTAAAAAAATATCTTTAACAAAGAAATCCAGAAATTTTCAAAGTCGAGTTTTGCAGTTTTGTTTAATTTTATTTAACAATAAGAATTTAATTTTAATAATTACCAATACGATTGTTTGCAAATGAAAATCATAAATACTTCGAAGACACTTTTTCGAGGTACCTAAAAAGTATATTAAGTGTTTACAGCGTTATCCTTTAGTCGTAAAATGGCGTTAATGAAAAGAATCGAAATGTTTGTTAAAAGAATGTATTGTTTTTAAGGTAAGCTTTACTACAGTGTCAAGCAGTAAATTTTTTTATTTAGAAGAGATACATTAAATAATCATTGTCATATTTTAGAAGATATAAACTAAGCAGTGCGGAATAGCGATATCACTTTTTTTTGTCTCTAATTTGTTTTTTTTTTTGGGGGGGAAGGGGGCAGACCATGATTGTAACGAAATGAAAACAGTTCAGAAGACCTTTCTAGCTTTGTATATTGTCTGATACATTTCATATATTCCTTTTAATATTTGTATGGGATAATCGTTGCATAGAAAGGAATATAAATATTGTGTTTTTGTTCGTCATTTCTTCTCTTTTATATAGATAATTTTACTTTATATTTTTTCTTTCCTTCCTTTCAGTTCCCGATCTCTTCAGTGCGCTAATTCTTTCTCGAACTATTCTGTTTGCTTGTTTTCTTCATATGATGAACCACCTCAGCTCCATTGTTCATGGTATTTATGATATATGAGCGCCAAAAATTCTTCAAGGTACCGTAAGTTTTCTTTTTGGTGCATCTGAGCCTTGAGCAGATGAGCCAAATGGTGACCGTGAGATGTCTTGCATTCCATTTTCTTTTCTTTACCGTCTCTGTTTGCTTCTATTCAGAAGTTCCTATTGCTGTATGTCGCTTTTGCTGTTTTCTCGTTTTTCTGTTGCATTGGTCAAATCTGCTGCTGCATCGTCATGAAAACGATAGAATAGGCGTGAACAAATCCATGCAATATTCACGAAAGAATAGAAGCTGAGGCACACATATCCAGCAATACAGTAACTGTGAATAGGTCTTCAGAATAAAAGATGCAGAATATGTATCTTAAAGAAAGAAAATATTTACATTTTGGGTGTGTAAGGCCGCCTGTGGGAAAATTAAAGCAGCCGATACAAGAAATAGGCGGGAATAGGTAAAAGAAATAGTAGCCAAGATGAGCTCTAAAATTAGACCAGATTGAGTGTTAGTTTTATGGAAAAAAGGCTCGAAATTTTAGGAATATCATACAAGCCTCCATTCATCAAAACACAAAACTATTCGGCGACATTTTCCTGGAATTTCATTTATATAGGTAAAGAATTTCTAACTGCCTTTTCATTTCAAACGGTAACCCGTAATTTAAATTGACGTACAAATTCCTCTGTATACGTATATATGTTATATATGTATACGAGCATACGTTACGTTATTTCGAAGCTGTGGAATGTAGTCCCCTTTACTTCCTTTAGAGTAGCGAAAGTCAGCTAACAATGAAACTGTTAAGAAGATTTATATTTTTCCTTGTGCCGCCCAGTCCGAATGGTGGTAAGCATAACCTACTGCGCTACCGAAGAGCCCCGTTTCGAATTCCGGAGAACGCATGCCGTGTAATTATGCGTTCCTTCAATATAGCATATAATACCACTGAGCAGGCTTCCGACCTAAGATTATCTAAAAGATTACCAATGCGTTCCTTTATAGAAGCAAAATATCTCTAGGCTATGAAGAATTCACTTTTATCAAATCACTTCCACATGATATTAAAAAAAGGCTGATGTCAGGAACTTAAATCTTGATTTAATAATTCTTATATTTGTGTTGTTGTTTTTGCTATTCAAAATTTGAAAATTAAGCAATTTTATATCAATACCCATTCATTTAATCTCTCGTGATTTCATTTTTTGTTTTTACTTTGCGTTTTAAGAGTGGGAATTGAATACATGGTTTGTTCAATACATAAATATCTACAATAAATGATACCAGGTCCGGCAGATGACATTATCAGTATCTGAGTAGTATTTGAAGCTGTAAATCTAATTGTAAAGAACGGTATCGGAAAATGGAGTGATTTTATTGTCAAAGGTCATTTCGACATCTTTCCAGGATTTGACGAGCATTAACACAAGAATCAATCCCTTTATATGAAATAAACTGAGTAAATTTATTGAAACTTCAGTTTGTGCTGCGCTAATTAAAACAGAACAACACTTTTCGACTACTGCGATTTTCATGAGAAAACGCAAACTACGTGATTCTTACTTTGAAGAAGGAAACCTTTCATTGTGTTTTGAACAATATAGTCAGATATTGTTTTACACGATATTGCGTTTCTCAAATAATCTTCTGTATTGAACGGGCATAAAACAAGGAATACAATAAGTAATATAAAAGAAGATTTAGTTCTGTTCACCCTAAAATATCTCGTTTTATTTAATAAATTTTATTAATGTTAACTAAATTCTTACGAGTAAATTTAATGCTAAATACTCATTTTCATATTAAATGATAAGTAATAATTTAATTGTCATTTACATCGATATCTCTGAGCAAATCAGAATCTATACAAGGTGCCCTAACACCGGAGTTTCAAACTTAGACGTAAGGTGCACCTAGATGACTCAGAATCACATAACAGTGTAGAGTGGGAAATAATATCATATGAATGCGATATTATACGAGAACACATATGATATGACAGGACATCACTTAATTGAATAAGCGTTTTAATTATAAACTTCCTCCGCAGCTATCATGCAGGCCTCGTGTCTACAGAGCACGGAATTTTGAACATCTTGGAAGATTGCGGGTGTGTCTAAGACTTCCCTTGAAGCTACTGCGATGCGTATAACTAGTTCCTGTGCGTTACATGCACCAGTGTAACATATATGAGAAGAAGTAATCAAGGCATACCGACGAGCTAGCAAACCAAAGTACTGGTCCATCATGCCCGATCCATTGTTAGTCAAACGTACTGTCTAAATGGCCCCGTTTACCACATGCCATTCGGCCAACTTCGCGTTCATGTATCCTATTATTACTGCGTCCATTTACGAAATACAGCTTACCTGTAAGAACCCTCGGACCAACGTTATCTATGGCGTCAGTAAAGCATTTCCGACCCTACAATTTTGCATATCATTTGGATGCACCTTACACCTCCTACAAATTTAAAACTCTGATACTGAGACATCTCGTGTATTGTCTTTGTGTATGGATGCTATTATCTGCATTGCTGAATGGCATTTTGTTGACACGAAGAACAGCGAAGATCATGATCATAGAGCTAGAGCATCTGCATTTTCAGAAAAGTTGGTGTGGGGATGCGGACTTGGCTACGTAACCTTGTAAGGTTTTAAGGTAAACTAACCAAGTTTCTTTTTATTTTAAGTTACCCTTTCCTGTGAACTCTTATTTCAATTTCCCTTAAGAATGAGCACACGATTCAGCTTTATGCTAATTTGTTTTGGAGCCAAGTTTTGTACTTAAGGTTAGTGAGAAACTTCTCAAGTGTGAGAGAGCTTTTAGTCTCAGACAACGTCGGCTCGGTGGACGTTCGCCAGAATAGTTAGTATTTAAATTCTTACGCCTTAGTGCTGTTCCTCAAATGCTGATGGAAGTGATTTAAGTGCGTTAGTACTTAGCAAAGGCTTGCTACGCACCATAAGTAGGCCAATCTCGCGTTTAAGCTCTATGACAGCAACTATTTAAACGTCTACTGAAGTTTTACTTTTAAATTGTTTGATTGTTCAAGACCCAAGCGCGATTATTATTTCTTCTGATATCATTCCCGAGTTGGGAGTTGCTGTAAATAGTGATTTCAATAAAAGGGTCTTTTACACCCTTCATACGTTGTAATTCTTCTAGCACTCTTAAGAACATAGCTGCATTCAACTCACTGTTCGAGGTCAGGACATTGATACTAGCACATTATGTTTGCCAAAAGTATGCACAGAATATAAATCCTGATAACCTAAGAAAGAATCAAGAGAATTTTATCAGATTGAATGAGTTAAGCTGAAGTCTAATTGCGTCATTTGGCTATGATTACTGTTTATAACTGTTTTTGCTTAGAAGAAATATACTTCATATACTTATTATATTTTTTTAATATACATCTTAATTTTGTCCTAACTTTTAAACTGATTCTTAAAATATGCGAACTAAATCATATAAAACGACTGTTGATTCGGCCCAAACGCTCTGTCATAAACCCACTAAGCTAACCTGAAGGAATATGAAGCGGCTGAAATATAATAAAATGTAATGGAATATCTCTCGCGTTTTCTTTTTATTTTTTTATTTATTAAGATATGCATACAAATTAGGTATAATCGGAAAAGAAGATGGAACTGGTAAGAAAATAAAAAGATTACTTTATTGGTAGAATTAAATAAAATCTTTCGGAATCATGGCAAAAATATCCATGAAAGTCATGAAATTGTTAAAATTTATTCATACGTGCTTCTAATATTAGGCTGCCAGAAATGTTTTCGAACTGTTCTTAAAGGATAATGATTTTGTTTAAAGAAATTATGACCTTTGAATATTTTTAAAAGATAAACAATCATCAATTTTAGCCCGACAAATAATCTTATATCTTACGTAAGCTTGTCCGCGTTGCAAAAGATAAGGTCATATTTCTTGCATTTCTTTTCCCTAGCCACTTTTATTTCTGCTTATCCAGTAATGGTTTTATCCCAGTTTAGCTTACTAGTCCTTTTATGTCTGCTTTAGTAATGTTATTTTATTTCACTGTTAGGCCTCTAGACTTTGGTGTCTTTAGCCATCATAAGTGAGCAAGATACCAGTGTTTGGTAGAAAGAAAATACGAAGGAAAATAACACTGTTATTTTGAGAAAGAAAGTTATGTGTGTTGATAAAAAAGAAACATTCAGTAATTTTCCGTTATGCCCCTTCTTGTCACTGGATGGATTGACTTTATGCGTGTTTCGTGGTTGTTCTTGTGTGCTACATAAATACGAACCAAATTTTCCAGAAAGCATTCCTTGAAAGCGTCCTATTTCTTAGACGGGCGTCTCTCATGTGCTATGCCATATATCAAGTGACTATTCTACAATCTCAATTTATTGTTGTTGTGACTTATCTCACTTATCTGACAGTAACATCAAATTAAGCCCACGAAATTCATCATGACAAGGAGTACAAGAATGCGCCTGTCCTTGGCAGGAGCCTTGAGCACGATACAGGGAGGTGACAGTATGACTTCGTTCACTTCCGCCCCGAATTTTAATGGAGAGCACCCCGGGAAACGAGTCCGAGGTTCTCCCATCTTTCTTACACTATCACCAAACTCTCGAGATAACTTTCGGCTTGCCACATATTTAGAGAGCACCCATGCCGCAAGAACACTATACACTTGCAGACTTCCATGCCTTCTCCGAGATTCGAACCCGGGTCCTTCGGTACCGCAGTTGGCTCCCCTAGCCACTACACCATCTGGGCATACTTATACTTTAAGGCAAATGAAAATTAGAGTGTTTTCCCTTTTTGTTCCATATCACAGATTTAGCTTATTATATAACCTAAACGCTCTTGTGTCATTAGCATAAAAATCAGCTGTTTGGTCAGATACAGATTTTACACAATTCATAGAAATATGTTGATAGTCTAATCGGCCAATTCAGAGAAATTTTGCGTGCCAGCATGAAAATCACATTTTAATGAAATGTTAATGGAGAACAAAATTACCTTTGTACTCACATTACTTTCTTTGAATTAATAAATATGTTAATAAGTTAATTTTTCTATTATGAGTAATTAAATATTTGTATAAAAGAATTAATTTGGAAAAAAGAAGCATTCTATGCATCTTTTATACAAGTATTTATGAGAACATTTAAAAATTTAATAAGAGATATTTTGCTGAAATGAAAATGTAAACAATCGTCTGGCACTTTGAAGGTAAATTTTTATACTTATTATTTTACTATAGCTTTGGAATTAGCACATATTTTTAGAAATGTTTTTTTTTTCAATATTCTTGCGTGAAATCGAGTTTTTACATAAAAGTATAAGAAAAATTTCGATTTGTTAACGTTATTTCAAGGCATCTTCCATCTTGTAAAATTGGAGTCTCCTTGCAAATGCTCAGGATTGAAAATTTCACAGCAAAATTACCAGTAGAAATATAATAAATTGAATGTAGTTATTCTGTTATATGCTATTTATCTACTAGCATTTCTATTATTTCAGTTTGTCATTCTTCATTTTTTTTAGTGTTTCGAATACAATTGTATAAAAATGCGCCACCATTTTATTTTTAGTCCTTTTATGAGAATGAATATTGGAATAGTTTTCTTTCTTTCTCCTTCTTTTTTTTACTATATTTGATAAAGTTCATACAATTTTAAAAAGCCTTTTTTGTTTTTAACACCATAATACTAATCATGGTTCAAAAGTACGTATTATTTAATATGAACTTTTTTGGCCGATAACCATTTTCATGGGACCATCAAATTCAGATTTCTAATTACTCATACTTATTAAACTGTTCCTTTTTTAATTCTCTATGTATTTCAAGGTATTTATGCTGTCTTCTTAGCATGGCCTCATGATGTAATGATCAGCACACACGGCGCGTATTCTGAAGGTCCGTGATTCAAATTCCTCATTTCTCATTTTTCATGTCTCTTGCTTCGAAATAACCTAGCAAATCTACAGTGGCGTCCAAACTAAAAATGGTGGTGGATGATGATTCTCCACTACCAGAATTTGGCGATTGGGTCTCCTAATTCCCAGTCGCCCTTTAAAAGAGGGAGTACATATGGTATTCCTCCCGCCTTTTTAGCATGACTTCCTGTTGTAATGGTCAGCACATTCGGCGCGTATTCGAGAGGTCCGTGGTTCGATTCGTGATACCTCCTGCTTTCGAAATAACCTAATGACTCTACAGTATCACTTCTATATTCCTTGTATGAAGTATATTGTAATCGCGAAAAATTTAGGGTATCATATTTCAACGGAAATACCTATTTTAACTGTTACCGAATCCATTTGGACTATTCCGTTTGCATAACTTCTGTACATACGCACAGAATAAAGTAGTCCTCTTTTTCTAAAACGGATTTTAAAGTGGATTTAAATATGGATCCAAAGGGGATTTTTTGTGTCATCTGTAGATAGGTATGTATGTGTGTATCTCGCAAAACTGAAAAAACGATCAACCTTAGAACTGGCTTTTAGTTACGATTAGCCGTAATTGAAATTTTGTATGTGGTACTGCTATAACATCTAGCAGTACTCCTCAATATTTTATTGCGATCCACATTACCATACATATATATATATATATATATATGTGTGTGTGTAGAATATAAAAAAATAGGACGGCTTTGCTCTATGCGAACAAGCAACCTTTAATTAACTTTCCGAAATTTCAGGATCTTCCCCGTAGACCAGTACTTTCAAGAACATTCCAGCCTATTCCTTTTTTCATATTTTTTTATTATTAAAACTGCAGGACATAAAATTACGATGTTGCCATTTTCTTTTATTTAATTAATGAATCACTTTTCCTAGAACATTAAAAATATCTTGTTACTATTTGACAAATTAATTTTTAATAGCTTGAAAGAACTTCAGTATTATCATCCATTTAGGAATAATAGATATCAAATTTTATCAAATAACATTCATTTTTAACTGCGATATTTCGGCAATTAAGAAATAAAGAAATTTTTAACAAAAATGGGGAAAAAAGAAAAAAATTATCACACCATTTCTGAATAAACGTCTATCAAATGCTACGAATTCTAAGAATTTTCATTAGACTTCCAGCCGGAGTGAATAATTGATCTCAGCTCCTAGAAGTTCGTGAATATCACAAAGCTGGAGTATTTTCATCTTCCCGTATTCCTGGGGAAATGGAGTTTTTAAATGGGGACTTGAATGACTTCTATTGTGAAGTGAAATATGTTGGATGAGGTTGGGAGGTGTGTTTATGGGTTGGCTTATAAGAAAAAATATGCTTTTGATGGTGAAGATTAATGAGTTAACATTGTGGGAGGTAGTTTAAAATTATGTAAAAGTATTCATCGGGGAGGTGAATCATGAATTTTTTAAGTAAGGCGTGTGAATGCTTTGACTATCAGATTAATAGTTGTTCATTTCGTAACTACAGGCTCGCCATCTGCTTTTTGAGTAGTTTTGGCAAAATCAATTAATGTACTTAAATACTGGGGTATTATATGTCTGGTTTCTTTTTTCGTTTGTTGTTTTGTTGTTAAAATTTATAAACATGCATTGTAATGTATGAAATGGTAATAAACTTCCCAGTACTTAAAATGAATGACTTGCATGTAGAGATTACTTATTTTATTACTGCATTTGAGTTCATTTTCCTACCTTCCATTCCTCAACTAATTCCCCTACAGCAATAATTAATGTAATAATTTTAGATGATAATTTGCCAATGATACTAATGATACATTTCTGTCAAAGAAGTGAAAATAGCGTACTCGCTAATTGTGTCCTGTTAAATAAAATAAAAAAAGGGGGTAGGGGAAGAAAAGCTCAAAAAATCTTGAAGGGAAATTTTTGCCATTCAAGAATATATTTATTTATTTTTTCCATGTCAGGTACCATATCCGGACATGTGAATGACGTTTTCCAAAATTATTTTCTGCCTGATATTTAGGGGAACCTTTGGATCTGCAATTTGAAATTCTGTTTAAAAGTTCAGATAATTACAGTTTTACAAGCTGGCAACATCTTTTGTGGGAAAACCCTGTATGCAACAGTAGAAATTATTTCTTTTGAAGATCTCCATAATATCCCAGTTCTGAATTATAGGTGGCAGCATCTTACGTTCACAAAATTTTATTCTTTTGAGTAAGTTTTGCCTCTTGTCAAAGATTTCTTACGTACAGCTTGAGTCGAACTACTGTACTCGAAAAACAAAACAAACGAAAAAAGAGTTTTTTATAGTAATTTGAAATTTAATGTAGGCTGTTTAATTGATAAATAATAACTAGTAATTAGTTTATCAGCAGTATCTGTGTGTAACCAATGTGCTAATATTTAGTAATTTAAGTATTTAAATACGTAATGAAATATGGTAAATATCTGGAAAAAATTTAGATATTTTCCGACTTACGATTTAATAGATGCATGAAACGTATTTGCCGATATTTGAATATCTATGCCGGGTAGATTTGGGAGCCAACTTCGGGTTAAATTAATCTATGTTAAGTAATAATAAGTAAACTTGGCCATTCCTGCCTCAAAGCTCATTCACCTTGTAATATCTTAAAACTAACCTAAAATATTCTCAGAATGCAAATCATAAAATTAGATGGTAATAATAAGGGTTTCAACAGCCTATTAATTGTATTTTTTTAATCTTAAAATTCACAGTTTTAAATATATAAAAATAACGTTTTACCTGCTTTCCAAAATAAAAGTTTTAAAATTCAGGATTCCATTTTAAATTTCTTTATAAATCGTTGCCATCCACGGATAAAGAACAAAGAATAATTAAATTAACCAGTTTTATATTTTCCAATTTTTTCAAATACTGAGTTAGCATTTTTGTATGTTTACAGTTTATATATTCTTTGTGAATAAACATGCCAGAAAAAAGGAAATAAATTTATCAAGAAAGAAAAAAAAATAATCAAAAATATGGAACATTTTTTACAATTCTAAACACTAACAAAGTTTACGGATGAAATTATCTGGAGCAAATTCGGATATTTTCATCACCCGGTTACTTTCATTCATTTACATTGTAAACATAATTAGCATATCGAACATAAAAATGTAAACAACACTTAACATTCTGTGAACATGAATATTGATTAGTTTAGTTGACTGTGCTCACGGCATACACATTTTTTCTTTTCTCTTTTTCTGGTATAAATTATAGATATTTCTTAGTTATATGGAAACTAAGAAATTTAGTTTTTTTCATTGATTTCATAGTATATAGGAACGTTAAAGCATTTATACTGAAGTGTTAAACCTAGCTGTCAAGTGCTTAAGTTATCATTTGGTTAGTTCGTAGTAGTCCGCCTTGTGAATAAATAGTTAAATAAATGTAACCAAAAATTTCTTAATTACACAAACAGTTATAGTGTATTTTATGAACCACATTAATATAACATAAACAGATGAATTACTTTAATATAATTCTAAAATATAGTCACCACTCTATGATTCAAGAGTACAACAAGTAAATATCTAAATTACGAACTGCAGTCAGAAAGAGTATTACCTAAATTTCTGTTATCAAAGCTTTTTAATGCACATTCAGGATCGTAGCTATATCTGTGCTAGCAAGCGGCATCTATCATCAAACTATCGCTTCAAGAATCGTCATCGTTTCGTCCAAGCCCTTGGTGGCAGTTGTTGGACCGGTTTCTTTCTCTTTGCTACTGGGAGTTCAAGGGTGAAGGACGGGCTTCGGCCTGTCTCTTCACTGACTGTCTCTTCACCTACGACCTCGTTTCATGATGCACGTTTAACTTTCCTGAAAAGTCCGATGATATGGATTCTGATTTATAGAAAGCCAACTGTAGTTTTTTTATTGAATATATTCATTCTATATATACAGTTGCTGAAAATTCATCCTGGGTGGAATGATGTTTTTTAAGCAAGAATCATGAACGATCTCATTGTGCAATTTAAGACTCATCCATTGTCTATCGCCACATGGTGCACTGCTCCAAATTAATTCACTGGTAGAAGCTTCAAAATCAAAAGAAATTTCAAGATAAGTATATTCCTGGTCTACATATATCTTCGATTCCAGGTTTTTCGTGATTTATAGAAAGTGATGCAAATGGATAGTGCTCTGTAGTGTATCGATAAACGAGTGGACGCTCTGTATTTATAGGAGGACTATAATAATGATCTGATTATTTAATTTTCTTGTTTATTTGTGTGAGCTCAGCAATAAAATTTTTGATAGGAAAGATAAATACAGTAAATTGTAGACGAATAACTTGTATTTTCTTCTTCAACTATCACAACGTCTGGGGTAAGTACTTTATTTTGCTATCCTCTGTAGGTCACATATTTTATCCCTATCATTCGGGTTATTGCGGAAACAACGTGATGTACTCTTAATCACTGTTATAATTTCATTGCTGATAAAATTGATGTTCAAAATTTTGGTTATCACTTATACACCTGAATAATTATGTTAAATATTTCTCATAGCCTACAGAAATTAGCACATTTTTATTACATAAGAAATTGAAATATATAGGTATTTTTACTACATACAAATATTTTCACTACAATATCCATAGTAACATAACTGCTTAATTTTTTAAAAGGAAATATATTGTATATTGCTTGAACCTCCTAATCCTATCACATACAATTTCAGCGATACTGAATTTTCCTTCATACTGTTTTGCAGCTGCCTTAGCATGGAAGTAGATTCAGCTGAATTTACATTAATTAATGATTACGTAATTCAACTGAATACTGCATTGAATCTACTAATATATTCTGAGATAAGATGATGAGTTTAGTACCTGAAACTATCCCAACTTATAAGGTATTTCTCCACCCTTCTTAGCATGCCTTCGTAGTGTAGTGGTCAGCACGCTGGGCGCGTATTCCAGAGGTCCGTGGTTCGATTCCCGGCGAGAGCGTCGCTCATTTTCATGACTTCT
The DNA here is from genome assembly GCF_044657685.1 of Stegodyphus dumicola. Classification (NCBI taxonomy): domain Eukaryota; kingdom Metazoa; phylum Arthropoda; class Arachnida; order Araneae; family Eresidae; genus Stegodyphus; species Stegodyphus dumicola. The sequence goes on from NC_140776.1 coordinate 139,935,807, forward strand.
GCTTCCAAAGAATACCTAATGTCTCTACAAGCTAGTTTTCAAAAATCAGAAGTGAAGAGATACAAGGAAGAATAACAAGTTTGTTGCTTTAAAAAATAAACTTTTCAGTAATATTTAATTAAGTTTTATTCTATCTTCATTACGGAATGTACAAAGAAATGTATTTCCTTTGCTTTCGGTAGAATTTGAGAAATCGTACAATACGTTTCGGACAATTTTGGCACAAAACGCACCTGATTTCTAATTCATATATTGACATCCTCATCTGTCATGGTACAAAATCAAATTATAGAAGCATCTTCTAAAAGCCGCAGACTATAAAACTTAGGTTAACGTGTTCTTAATTAAAATTCATTGCGCTACAGCAGCGATCTATCACGGAATGTGGGTTTTCTTGGCACGGTTTCGTAATTGCCGTAAATATATCGCTTAACATACAAAAACTTATCCTAACTCAACTAATAAGAATACGTTTCACTATTTTAATGGTATATGTTTTCTTAAAACATTCTAGGTGAAAGTTCTGTTAGTTCCATCTCGGTATATAAACGGTGATACTGAAACGTGCTTTGGATATTTATCTCGCTTTTAAAGAGAGAATAAAACATGTGAAAGGTGTTTCATTTCTTAGATTCTATTTATGAACAAATATGCCATCAAAAGTGTCTACATGTATTTATACCGGACCGTAAATGCAAATTAGCTATGTTTAATATGTAACGAAAATGTGTCTTTTGAGCTTTCAGGGAACTCGTGACGAATAATAAAATGTCGTGTTGTGATATCATACCGTAAAGATTTCCATTCGGAAGTTCTTTCTTCTTTCTCCACGCGCGCCTTCGTGGCGTAATTGGAAGCACGTACTCACAGCAATCGGGAGGTCCGGAGTTTGAATCTCGGGGATAGTAATACATATTTTTCACGTCTTCTGCTTTGAAATAAAATGCCTAACAATGGCGCCGGAACTAAAACGGTACTGAACGATAGTTTGTTACTACCGGGAGTTAGCGATGGGGGTCTTCTCTTTTCCAGTGCCCTTTAAATGGCGAGAATGTAAGGCTTTTTCGTCGTTCTTACCAAGTTCTTTTGTGTTGTCATTGGAAGCGTATTCATCTGCTAATCGAGATGTCTGAAGTTTGAATTCCAACGAGAGCATCGCACATTTTTCATGTCTTGTTGTCCGAAAAAAAATTCTAATGTTTTCTACAAATAAAGTAAACAGTGTGTTAAAATTCCAGCGCTATTTTATGCGAAATGCGTAGCTTAGATGCTGCTGCAGATTTGCGCAAATATTTGTGTTTATTTCATTTATTTGTTTCTGTGCTGTGTTTCATTAAGTAATGCTTTTATTTTGTCAAATTCATTATCACTTGATTTGTTTTGGAATGTTTATAGGGTGTTGTGGATTTTGTAGTCTTGAGTCGATCGGTTTTGTTTTTCGTGAGGGAGCTTAGTTTAAGGGTAAAACTGAACGTCTATAAATCGTTCAGTGCTGCCAAGCATCGTATACACTTACATACTATATTAATATAATGTAAATAAATGTACTTGTTCCAAAGACCAGAAGAAAATGTTTTCAATCATTAAAATACATAACAAATAAAATGAAAATTAAAAACGAAAATCTGAAAGATTTCAAATTTTAAATTACGTCCAAAGGGGTGTTTTTTTTTAAATTTTGTGTGTTACCTTTATTTATTAAATATCATGTTCTTCCCACTTAAACCATAAAATTCAATTCAAACAATTTTAAAGTTAGCATATCTTTAGAGCTTCCGATGCACAGTCTCACGCGCTGGAGATAAAAATGTTTTTTCTGTACAACGTTGCCATTGCTCGCTTTGAAATCCTTGAGTTTGTTAATCAAAAATTCGTTAAAGGTTTACAAAACATAAAATCTCTAATAAAACAAATTCCAAATTTCAAATTTGGGCTCCCAGATGCCCATATTCGCTGTAGAATTACGTCATTTAAAATTAGATGGCTGTAGGTACCGTTGTTTTATAACAATGCGAGAAACATACATACATTTATGCAGATTCTTCATTATTTAATTTCTTCAAATATAATACACGGCAATAATATTTGGTGACAAAAGTTTGAAAGGTGAAACGGACATTCAGAGTGATTCGACGCAAAATGAAAACAATAATTCCTCAATGACAAAGCCCCTTTGGACTAAAAAAATAATGAATTTTTCATAAAATAATTAAGATCAGCTGAAAAGGAAAGGAATCTCTTATAAGGATTTTTAAAAAGTAAGCCTCGAATTCAAAATGTCTCGAGCTTGCACATTGTCAGTGGGAGGTGAACACCTAATATTAACTACGTGTGCTCGATAACGTTCTCTCTAAACTAATAACAACATACCACTCACAAACCCAGCTCTTACGTTTTTGGATTTTATTAAAAATTAAATGGAATAAATTCAAGGTAAAATAAATCCCTTATGTTGGAAGTCGTAAATGAAAAAAACAAAACGTTGCAAAAATATGCAAAAAGGTATAAAACTACTTAATAGTATAATTAATAATTATACACCAATTTTGTCAATATTTATACAATCAAAAGATTGAAAAGGATGAAAAATAGGGTGGCGTACCACGCTTTATTGAAGCCATTTTGAAAATATGAGACAATGTAGTGACATAGTTATAGTTAGCGGTAGGAGGAGTCAAGAGTTGCTCAATGGTATTAAAAAAATGCAGGGTACAGTTAATAAATATACCAAATGTTAATAATTCTGACAAGTAACATTAACATGTGTTTGGCAAGTGCTGCAACAGCATATTGGAAATAGTCAACTCCCGTACCTTGAAGTTAAGTAGCCATCGTGATCCCGCAACCTTACTCCGATGGGTTTCCGGTTCTGGATTTATCTGAATTCTCAGGTGTGCAGATCAAATCCTCGAAATCTGTCAAAATGGAATGATGCCATGAAGTGGCAAGAAGAACGTGATGAATAAGTGAAGTTGTACATATTCCTCCTGAGATATTATGTCCGTTATTCTTGCCAGTGATCTCCCGCGTGCAGTGCTTAATCATCTGTAAAGGTGGGGGACATTGAAAACTTAATAATTTTAAAAACATTTTTTTATCACCTGTCTTGTGTTGTAATTGGTTCTTTACAATGCTCTTCTTTGTAAATGTTTCACACTGGCAATTTTCATTTTATGTGTATTGTTGCAACTCCATTTAAGGCTTTTCAATACGCATACGCTGATGAATTGGCGAGGCAAAAAGTGGATGTTGCCGTTTGAAAAGTTGGAAATGTTTTCACTGCTATAGTAACCGTGACAGCTTTGTTGCTTTAAATCATCACAATCTCGAGCGCATAATTTCAAATACAATATCTGAAATTTCATTGTGATTCGTTCAGCGCATAGATCTGTAGGCGCTCATATATCGGGGAAGTTTTTTATGCTCACCCTGTGTATTTTATATATATACTATATACATACATCTTTATTATATGCGGCTTATGTGTTTGTTTGTCGCTGATAGTTTATTGGTTGCTTGCGTACTTTATTATATACGGCTTAAGTGTCTGCTTGTCGCCGATAGTTTATTGGTTGCTTTCGTAACTGTACTAGCCAATGGAGTGAAGTTACCACGGTATTCAAATAGTCCATATACACTGATACCATACATGCAGTTATCATTGTTTTAATTAAATTACCATGGTATTTAATAACATTTAAATATTTTTAATTCATACAATTGTTGCTTATTATGCATTTACAATATTTACATATGAATTACCTAGAAACTTGCAAACGTTGAGAAATTAAAGGAGACGAAACCAACTAACGAGTTATGCGTAGAACATCTCATCAGACAGGTTTACCCAAACTAATATCCTAAACTATAAAATTACTAAATATCCTTTCGCGTAAAGTGTTTAAAATTTTGCCCGATTTTATTCCGGCATTGTATTTTAAACTGAATTTTCAGCTGAACGCAAATTAATCGTGTCAGGGGGGAACGTAAACATTTGTTTGTTTTAGCAATCATATGTTTATAATCAATGTATAATATCTAGAATAGCGGTCATCTCGTATGACCGCCGGGTTTTCTAGTACACACACATATAGCGTGTATGATAACTGTAACCTTGCAGTAGAGATTTTAATTTTAATTTTGTTTTTTAGTTATGTTCTTTTTGTCTGTTTGTTGAAGGTTTTGTTTCTAGCTTGCTCTGGTGCAGCCCGCAGAAAGGTCATAGGGAGACGTAAAGTCTGCCAGGAGGGTCGGGCTGCCTCCCTCATTACATATCATATAGCGTGTATGTGTATGTTTCTTTAAAAGAAGCAGTGGAAATCATAGTTTAATAACTTTTGTCATAATTAATTATTCACTGCTCATAACCTGTATCTCCTAATAACATAAAATGTTTATGGCGTCCAATGAAGTTTACTTCGTGTTACATTGTTGGAAATAAAATTAAAGTTAACCTTTAGCTCCTAATTAAGACACAGCTTTAGCTCCTAGTTTGCGTTTATTAATTTTTCAATTGTTTTAACTTTTTAGTGTATTTTCGGGGTCTTTAAACTGCAATAGAACATGGATGTGTGCCTTAATAAACATCAATATGTTGTAAAAAAGTCGTTACGCGAGGTAAGATATTTTATTATTACTATATGTAACGAGTAATGCGCAGTTCTCTGAGTTTACCTGCTTGGTGGCTTTACCGTTGAAATACCTGCTACAAGGAAAACCACGTTTTACATGAAAGCTAAGCGATCGTAAAAGTAGTCGTAATTCTGGTGATTCTCTAAGAGTTTCTTTTAAAATTTTCATTTTCAATTTGCTCTTTTTTAGCTTAATTAAAATAAATTTCTTTCATTATTATAAATTACTTACATTTAATTTTAAAAGTATGCTTAAAGTTTGGGTTTTTGTATTACTATTTTTATATTACCATTAATTTCAGTGTAAAATTGTAGAAAATTTGGTATCATTTTTGTTCAGCAACTGAATATTCTACATGAGTCTTCGTTTTCTTATGAGTATATTCGCTATCTACATGATTTATTATTTTTGAAATGTCTGGTGAGATTATTTACACTGTGTGGTTTCTGTCACACTCAGAAACTTTTGTATTTACATTAACCGAAATAAGCTATAAAATACGAGAAGTGAAAATCGCATTTGCTCCTTCTTCGGTTTTATTACTGTCATAGTTATGGATTTGGTCTTTTATTTCTTCCATTTTTATGTGAGTGCATTTCAGGAATCTTTATGATTTCAGTACTGATATTTGAAAAACGCATCTTTCAGAAAAGTACTAATATTTATTAAAAACTACGAACCGTTTTTAGAACGGCAGATATTATGTTCATAGTGTGGTTGCCTCTACAAAATATGAAATGATATTATTGAATTTATGGGTAATAATTATAAATAACAATGAAATCGTTCGCCAGATATTCCATTAAATATTTTAGTCTTCATACTAAAGCTTGAAACTATATTTGTAAGGTGATAAAATGATATTATATTAACATAGTCTGAAAGATACGAGTATATTAAATATGTCCCATGACTAGCATTAAATCATTGATTTCCCATGATATTTATTTTCTTTATTCTGTTGCAGAAAAAGGCATCATGACGATTTTAAGCGTATTGTTTTACACAGGGAGAGAGAGTAGGTTTATATGAAGAAATTTCAATTTTTGGCGCATTCTCTGATTATGATTATATATATATATATATATACATATATATAATTGAAAAAGAAATTGTAAAGCTAACTAGTAATTAGACGTAAGACCTATTTGGTCTTAAAATGTTTTGCGCATAATGCTGCAAAAAGATATGAAATAATAGTAGTAGGTAGAAACATTGCAGCGATCTTGCTAAAACGTTACCAGGAGCTGTAGCTCCGCGAAATATTTCAACGCCGTATTACTAAAACATGAACTTAGAAGAAATTTTTGTCCGGAAAAACTGGAAAAAACTGTAAACACGCGAAAAAACCGCCAAAATTAATGTTGGAAGACATGCTAATGCACGAAAAAATTAATCTGACCGTTGTGATATGTGAAAAGTTAACACACATAAAAAATAGATTGACGAAAAAATATATATATATATATGAAAAGTTAATACGTATAAAAAATAGATGGACTGAAAAAATGCCAATACATAAAATGCAAAAATTATAATGAAGACAATTGCAATAATACAAAAATACAATAATTGCATAGCGGAAAATGGTAAATTAACCCACTCGTACCCTCAACAGGCTTTTCAAGGGAAAAATGACTGAGTTTCGAAATAGGCTAAATACCATTACGCGTTCCGCCGAAACAGACCATTGAAGCTCTTGTTTAATGCGAAAAATTTTTTATAAAAACATGAATATTCCCGAATAAATCTTTTTTGGAGCTTCACTACTCTGTTCATATATATATATATATATATATATATATATTATATATATATTATATATATATATATTATTATATGTATTATTATATATATAGCCCAACATCGGCCGAGCGGTAAAGTCGCTGAACACCGGTAGTTCGGTCCGAGGTTCGAATCCCGCGAACGGGCTGGCTGCATGGGCGTTTTCGTGGTTTTTCCCATGTGTAACGTGTATCCGAGCCAGTTTCCTTTGAAAGTCCTCAACGAAGGCATCCCTCCCTTTAGGCAGATAGCCCTAGTGTGCTTTGCCGTAATTAAATAAACCAAATATATATATTATAATAATAACGTAATGATGATTATAGTTTATTAGTTCTTAATAAAACATTATCACTCTGCATCAAGAATCGAATCTCAAATGTTTCTCAACAACGTTTACTTTTTAGAAACTTCTACGAAAGTGACCTTGTAAATAAGAGATTAAATTTTGTATAAGTGCAAAACGGATAAAGAACGTGCTTATACATAATCCCTATTGTATGAATGATGTTTCTAAGAAAAGAATTAGAAAGGAAGTTGCCAGAAGAAGCAGATAGGTATTTTCTTTTTCTTTTATAGATCCTTTTTTCAGATCATAGGCGGCATCTAATTAAATAATACTTTCGAAATACCGTGAAGTTCTTTGCTAATTTCTCTTTCTGAAAGATTAGAAATCCCTTTTTGAGTTGTAGATCTATATTTCAATGTTTATATAACCAAAAATCAGTTTTCTTTAAAACTTTTTTTGGGGCTACTAGAAACATATTCAATTTTAAATATTTTTAGACATAAAAATCTCAAGTTCCTTCTAATGAAAATTAGAGCGTCAACAATGCATGACACTTTTATATATATTTCACGCTCTAATGCATATTCAGATATTAGATACAAAAACAAAATGCCAAAATGTATAGAATATGTTTAAACAAAATTCTTTTGCTTTAAAATCTATCAATTCCGATGATCTGAAACCTTCTAAAATCGCCTTCGTTAATTTTTTAATCAGCTATGGTGGCTGTATTAGTTGCACACAGGATTTAAAATTCTTTTACGTTTATATTTATTTATTTTTTGTAACTAGGATCCTAAAAGGAGTTCCGTTATCTTTTTCTTTTACTTCCTTTCATTTGGGAAGTGAATGTATAAATTTAAATAGTTTATTTTGAATTTCCTCTTTATTACTTATTTTTATAATTGCCTTCTTTATAATTCATTACTTAAAATATAGATTTATCAATGGAATAAATAATTTTAATGTAGCTAAATGTCTTAAGTATTTAAAATTTAATTTACATTTTTAATTTGTTTAAACACGGAATGAATATACATGATACAAATGTGTTAATAAAATTAATGTAAAATATGCTCATTTTTTTTAATCTTCATTTTCTGGTTAAATATAATACAAATTGCCTTTTATTATGACGTGCAATTTTTAGAGTGACAGTAAAAAGGATTGAAATAATTGTCAACTTCCTTTCATTAAACATTTTTACTGAATAAAAATTCTTGCCTTTGAGTAATCCAATATCCGTGAGTAGTAGAAACTTTATAAAGCTGTGGCAGCACCGGTTGTTACATAATTAAGTCTCGGCGCTCTTCCTGTCTTGTCACCTCCGCATTTATTTTAGTTATTTGCATTGGAATCCAATACTTTCGCTCGGTGTCGGAAAACCAAGCAATTAATAATTCGCCAATACGCCGATAAATTCCCTAATTACCCAAATTTGTTTCATTTCAGCCGCAAACTCGGATTCAATTCAACATCTATGGATACTGCTTCTGTTTCAAGTGGTGAATTATCTGCCTTATTAAAGAGCGCTTAATTTACTCTGTCGTTGGTTCTGATACTGACACTATAAAATAGCGCACTGAACACACTCTAGCACATCGAATGTTGAATCTGGTGAAATAATGTGAAGCGTATTGATATAAAGGAGACCGAAGTCGGAAATATATCAAAAATTAAGTTTAACTTGTAGAGACGTTAGGGAGTTTCGAAGCAGGAAAGATGAAAAATGAGCAACTCGCTCGCCGGGAATCGAACCACGGACATCTGGAATACGCGCCCAGGTTGCACACCACCTCACCACGAAGGAATGGCCAGGAGGTAGGAGAAATACCTTATATACTCCCTCCTTTTTTAAAGGGTGACTGGTATTTTTAGGGGACCCAGTCGCCAAATCCTGGGTGTGGAGAATCATCATCTACCACCCTTTTAGTTCGGGTGCCACTTGTAGAGACATTAGGTATGTTTTGGAAGCAGGAGAGATGAAAAATTAGCAGCACTTTCGCCAGGAATCGAACCAAGGACCTCTAGATACGAGGCCACCACACCACGAAGGTACGCTAAGAAGGCGGGAGAAATATACCTAATATAATTATGTGAGAAAGTGTAAGAAAACAATAATCAGAAAAATGTTTTTCAAGATGATACCTTAACTTATAGGCGGTTTTCAAGAGTAAATTGTGGGATATCAGGTCTTACGAGGTGTGCATTATATGAAATTGATTGAGAGTGCTTTTATATATTTATGCCCTCAAAACGATCATGATTTCATGAGTTGATGAAATTCAGTGAATGTATATGCACTATGAACATGTATATGCATGAACATGTGTACACACTATGAACATGTATATGCATGAAATTCAGTACATGTGTATGCACGACATAAGCCATAGCGAATTCACTTTCAGTACATGTTATGTCAAGAATGTCATGAGCAGGTGCTTTGGTGATTCTTTCATTGAATTGGCTATGACTAGGGTATGACTTCACTGTAAATTTCTGAACTACTCTTATATGCGCCCTCAGGTCGCCAAAAGCGGCGACAAATTTCTCGCGAAAATGTTTGGCGAGAAACTCCACGCCGCCATATTACTACGTAAATTTGTTGTCTACATTTCGAACTTTTAGCCTAAAATGTCTGCAATAACGCGGTTTTCGGAGGTGCAAAAACCACGTTTTTAACACACAATTTACGCCGAAAATCCGAAACAAAGACAAAAAATTTATGTAGTAAAAACGTAAAGTTTCTAACCAAAAATATTTGACAAGAATCCATGTGCACAGTGATCTGTTTTAACTTAAAAAACATCAGAGAATTGCACAATCTATGCAACAAAGGAATCTAGGAATTACGGACAACTCGTTAAAATAAACTAACAGAATAGCAATAAATTTCAAACAATACTATGTACATAGCATTCTGTTTTAACTTTAAAAAATCTACGAATCTAGGCAATCTAGGCAGCGAAAGAATACACGAATTACGCACACCTCGCTTTAACTGAACAATACTGAATTTCAAGAATTGCATGTACACAGCGTTGTGTTTAAACTTTAAAAAACATCTACGAATTGCACAATCTAGGCATTACGCACTAATCAACAAAATAAACTAAAGTAACTTCAATAAATTTTAAACAATTCAAAAAAACAACAATAAGGACATAATTTCATACTAAAAAACAATGAACATAACATTCTACAAAATAAGAACAAGAATAAAATAAAATGCACTTACCATGAATGCTTCTTCGAACAGCTGAAATACCAATTTCATGCCGCCTTTAGCATACCGCCACGTAATCACTGTCGTATTTATATAATAGCGAGACTCACTATCCACAAAACTGATGCTGTCTTTCACAAATAAATGTATTTCCTTTTGCCGAACTTCGACTCATCAACTTCCACCACTTTATCTTTCCCTCCTATCTTTTAAGACACACAGCATACAAAATCCAGCATACATAAATCAGTCATAAATCACTTAAATACCACACAAACTAACTAGCAACTCAAATCCAAGCAACTGAAATTCAAGTTTCCAAATAAAAAGGATTGCAATTGTTATTAGAAACCAACATCGCCCCCCAAACAATCACAGAACACGCAACCGTGCTAGAAACCAGTGCAGAACACATATCGCCACATTTGGCGACCTGAGGGCGCCTTTAAGAGTAGAGCCTAAATTTCATTTTTGACAGGTGTCGGAGGACGGAATGACCTCGTAGCTAGCATTGATAAACTGGCATTTTACTCACACCCACCAATATCTGTTGAGCCGACATTTCCCTTGAGTCCACGAGATTCCTTCCCGGGAATCTCTTCAAATATTAACTTGTTAAACTGCCAAACAAGGGTTTTGATTCAATTATGTTTTGTACTTAAGGCAACATCTTCTTAATGCAAATGTGGCATTTAAGCAGAACTTCATTCATTTTTGACAAAAGAAGAGAGACCAGTAGGGTAAAAGAAGTACTTTCGAGCCAGGGGATAGCTCCTGGCTGGGACTAAACCCTGGGTCCTAGAAATTCTTTTCATTTAAGCCACAAATTCAGATTCGGTGCACCATTTACACGTATTGCTTGAATTTTCTGCCATATTAAAGAATGCTTAATTTATTTCGGCGTAGAGTCTGATTAACTCATCTCGGATATGATTCTCAAAATGCTCCATCTTGCAGAAAGACAATCTATAACCCAGCTTCCATTTGCTCACTCTGAGGGAACAAAAGATCTGAAGAATGTCCGAATACATATTGAAGCTTATATTCGTTTCTGCGTACACACACGCACAAAAAGACCAAAAGTCTTAAAAATCATTTAAGCCACAAATTCAGATTCGGTGCACCATTTACACGTATTGCTTGAATTTTCTGCCATGTTAAAGAATGCTTAATTTATTTCGGCGTAGAGTCTGATTAACTCATCTCGGATATGATTCTCAAAATGCTCCATCTTGCAGAAAGACAATCTATAACCCAGCTTCCATTTGCTCACTCTGAGGGAACAAAAGATCTGAAGAATGTCCGAGTACATATTGAAGCTTATATTCGTTTCTGCATACACACACGCACAAAAAGACCAAAAGTCTTAAAACTCATTAGACTGCTCCAAATATAGGCCGAATGCCTTTATTTGACATACGCGAAATTTAAGTACCAGATTTACGTAGATGGTTAGGTTAAGTTATTTAATTACAGCAAAGCCTCGAGGGCTATCTGCCTAAGGGGAGGGATGCCTTCGTGGAGGACTTTCTAAGGGAAACTGCCTCGTATACACGTTACACATGGGGAAAACCACGAAAACACCCATGCAGTCAGCCCGTTCGCGGGATTCGAACCTCGGACCGAACTACCAGTGTTCAGCGACTTTACCGCTCGGCCGCTGGTGGGCGATTTACGTAGAAACCGCTTACATAGAGTGTAAAGTTTACATAAACACATAATGCATATGCAGTTCATCTTTTGAATTTAATATCTGAATAAATGCAGTTTTCATTATTTCGCATAATTCATACTTAGAGAAATGTCAAGAAATTCCACCGATCATTTTTGGATATCCCAGACTTTATGTTTCTAGAATTTTATTCCCAGTTTGCAAGAGAAATAAAAATGATTCACTGATGAGACCTCGCTTTTCTTGAATTGAGTGATATCGATGTGAATGTTTTCATTTAATTTTCACCTTAATGGTTAATGTTAATTTCTTTTAAATTTCTTTTTAAATTTCATGTACAGTTGACTCATACAACTCCTCGCATTTAGGGAAAAAAGACGTTATAATGCATAAAAATTCTCAACTTAATATACTTTATTTGTCTGAGATATTTGATACTAGTCGTTATAATAATGTTCTCACATTAAAGAGTGGTCGTTAGTGAGCATCGGCATAATTATTTTTATTTTTAAATTCCGCTCAAATGTTTTTGTTTAAATTTCTTCTTTATTGTACGTCACTTTATTTTATATGCTGTTCGTATTAACTTAATGCTTGCTAGGATGAGCATAATCTTTAATTTTAAACATTTCTTGTCTATATGTATTAATTTTCCCATTTAAGAATTAAAACTATGTAAGCTATTTAATAATTATAACTCATTCATGCATTTACAGAGTATATACATATATATAGTGGTTCCCAAACGTGTTCGTACACTTATGACTTTCATTGAAATAGGGCCCTATCCATTAATTAAAAGTAAACATTCTGAATGAGATTTTAATAATAAGGTCTATAATCTATTCCTAACAAACTCTATAATCTATTCCTAACAAAATAACATGAAATATTTTTAAAATATAGCGAAACTTTGTTTTTAAGAAATTAATAATAAAAATATGACAAACATTTTATCTCACAAAAGTCTTCGTACACTTCAAAAAACATCTTGACATTTTAGTAAATATTTTCCTTTTTCGTTAAAGTAATATTTAGTAGGATATCCTTTAGCATAAAACGTCTGGGAATAGGTTTTTTATGAGTTTTTTAGTAATTTTTGTATCAATGTTCGGGCCCACTAGCGGCCGAGCGGTAAAGTCGCTGAACACTAGTAGTTCGGTCCGAGGTTCGAATCCCGCGAACGGGCTGGCTGCATGGGCGTTTTCGTGGTTTTCCCCATGTGTAACGTGTATACGAGCCAGTTTCCCTTAGAAAGTCCTCCACGGAGGCATCCCTCCCCTTAGGCAGATAGCCCTAGTGTGCTTTGCCATAATTAAATACACCACACCGTATCAATGTTCATCCATTCTTCCATCATGGCTGCTTTGAGTTCGCTTTCCGTTTTGATATCGTGTTTTCGTACTCTAACCTCCAGCTCTTTGCAAATGTGTTCTATGGGGTTTAAATTTGGCGACTGAGGTGGTATTTTCAAAACCTGTGGACAATTATAGAGACACTACAGACGAACGTTGAGAGAACTACAGAAACGTTGAGGAATCGTTATCATAATTAAAAATAAAGTTGTTTCCAATACCCAAATTTTGGGCTGATAATTTTAAATTGTCTCTTAAAATATTTAAATAAAGAGAATGAGTAATTATGCCATCAATAAATACCAAATTACCTAGCTCTGATGCTGATAAATATAAAATATAAGGTATAAGAACATAAGTTAGTATAAAATATAAGATAGATAAATTGTAGTAGTATAATTTATTTATCTTATTTAGACCAATGATAAAGGATAATAAATAAATTATAGTAGAATGAAAATAAAGATAAATAAATTATAGTATAAAAATAAAACATTATGGTATAAAATATAAGATAAATAAAATATATTATAGTAATAAATAAATTAAAGTATTCCCAATGTTTGTTACATTGAGTTACATCTTGTATGAGTTACATCTTGCTGAGTCTATGCTAGTTTTCATTCCTAACTGCTAAACCAAATTGCTGGTGTTTACAGCCATTCCTATTCCCATTGAGCAAACGAAGTAGATCTTGCCTCTCATTTGTAAACGACAGGTGTTGGTGTTGGTGTGTTGGTGTATTGAGAATACGGCAAAGCACACTAGGGCTATCTGCCTAAGGGGAGGGATGCCTTTCGTGGAGGACTTTCTAAGGGAAACTGGCTCGTATACACGTTACACATGGGGAAAACCACGAAAACGCCCATGCAGCCAGCCCGTTCACGGGATTCGAACTTCGGACCGAACTACCAGTGTTCAGCGATTTTACCGCTCGGCCGCTGGTGGGCTGTAAACGACAGGAGTCTTTTCTTCCGTAAAATATTAGGGAATAGCCGGAAATGTCCTGTTGACTTTGGCCGCAAGGTATAAAACCCTCCTAATAGAGTGAAATGTTTTCGACTGTAGTCGAATATCTGAAAAGAATGAATAACTAGATAAATAATACAAGTTATATTAATTTTCTTCATTAAGATTAAATAATATTCTGTAATGAAATAAAGTATTTTTATTCCTATTTTGTTTAGTGTTTATTGATGTAAGTTAATGAAATCAAATATAAAATATTTATTGTTAAGAAAGGAGCAGCTCTTAAACGTGGGCATTATACGGTATTTTTTCCTCCTTTCTGCATGCCTTCGTGATGTAACGGTAGCACCCTCGGTGCGTATTCAAGAAGTCCAGGTGCGAGTCCCGGCGGGGGCATAGCACATTTTTCATGTACTACTGCTATCAAAATACCCTAATGCAATAAAGGGCATAATAATACAGCATATGCAGTAAAGGGGAACCGTAAGCACACATATTTAATAGGTAATTTCTTTTCAACTATGTTTATAGCCATACATTTGTCTATAGTTACAGGTGAATTTACTGGTATAAAATATACATATAACTTGATATAATAAATGTTTTAAAATGTAAGCATTAATCAGTTTTTTACTATTTAACTCAATAAAAATATATGTAAAATAAGTAGCTAATTTATTTCATGAAGACAATATTGGCTTTTTATTTAGAGACACTCTTGCTTGGCAGAACGTAAATTCAAATATTTATCCTGATAACAAAGTAGATAGATCACTAAGAAGGATGTGTAACTTCTGTGGTGTTAAATTAACTTAAACTGGCTTTATAACTTAGAAATAAACCACAAAGTTATCTAGCATATTTGGCGATTTAATGCCACTGGGTGCTGGTTAACTTAAAACAAAAGCGTAAACCCAAATTTAAATCATTTAACTATATATTAAACCTTTTCTCGTGATTGTATAGACAGAATGACAACACAAACTAAAATTAAGATTTCTCTCTATACAAAATTAGGTAAATGTGATTGATAATTTAAAATCTATTTACACAGCAGTATCCTACCTTCAAAACTAGAACACTCGATTCGAGTATACTGTATTTAAATTTGTAAACAGAAGGCATGCGTTATCCCTTGTCTTGGTGGATTAAGTTGATTTTTTCTGTGATTTTTTCTGTGTGCGATATTAATTCTATTCACTTTTTGCATACATTTTCTGGTCTGAGCGACTGTTGTCACAACAGCCAAGAAAAACGAGCATTTAAAGCAAATGTGATTGTTAATCTATACGATATTTTTTGTCTTTTTTCTGTGTGCCTTTGTGATGTAACTGGAAGCACTTCCGACGTTCCGCGAAAACTAGGCGAGTGCATTACACATTTTTCAAGTTTCCTGCATCTTAATGACTCTACAAATAAAACATATGAATAATTGTGAAAAATGACTGACTAAAATACTGAAAAACAGTTTACAACAGAGTACAATAATGAATTCATTTAAATTCAAGTTTGTGTTTTAAAATAGATGGGAATAAAATAAATTCCAAATCGGCATGAATATTTAATGTTTATAGAACACTTTTCTTAAGAAAGAGCGGGACTGATTGCTCAGAATTATTTTTAAATAAAAAGTCTGATGTAGGCGCTACATGATTTCCTTTTACAGTATGTTAATTCTTAGAATTCGTTTTAGAATAACAATAAACTGAAGGACTTAAGCTGGGTAAGGGGATGGGTATATATATATATATATATATATATGGAACCACAGTATTTAAGCAACTTTTTAGCGTACGAACTAGGAATTTTCTTTTAACTATATATTTAGTATAAAAATTCCATAGTCAAGAATACACTTAAATTTCTAACTGTATGTTCTTTTCATTTTTAATGGCGACGTTCTCTTATTTGAAAGTACGTGGAATTAAATCCACAGCCCCGTAGTCAAGTTGTTTTTCCCGCCTTTTCTACACGTACAGTTATAAAATGTTCTGGAAATATTTAAAGCGAACTGGTTTGGCTGACGAGGCTGACGTCATTTCTTGGAAGCTCCGCCTTTCCAAAGGCTATAAAAGGACTCGCAAAAGAATATCGGGGGTTTTTCTTAAATGTCACGATGCAGTAAACTTCATACAAAAAGTTATTAATCATTCTTTTTATTTACTCCGGATATCTGATTTTGTAACTGCTATTTCTCCTGAATAATAATAAATGGATCCTGTTTTTTTTAAACTTATCGTCTGATAATTTAAGCTACGACTAAAGCTGGTACGTCACATATATATAATTCAATTAAAAAAGGAGGTATACAACTAGGTTTTATAGCAGTCCCATTTATAAAATTTCAATGTTCTACGAGTAGTCGTTTATGAGTAATACGAGATACATCCGTACCAACGTTCAGACGTCACGAAAGAAAATCTCTTCCGACTCCATTTTACAACTCGTTTTGGAAAAGAGTCCTTTGTTCTGTGCGAACGTACAGACGTCACGCAAAAAAAAAAAATTTCAAATGGATTATTCGGGAACGGTCAAAATGAGTATTTCCGTTGAAATGCAATACCCAAAATTTTTCGCAATTACAATACTTCTTTTACTTTTTTGAAAGACGTAGAAAACAATCATTCGTACCATGCCTTTGCCAAAAACTATATATTTTAATAAAAGTTTATTATAATTAAAAGTTGTAAACATATCATAATAATTTAAATGTTAAAATAATGTAGTAAAAAACGCGAGTTTCGTTTAACCATTGTAGTTACTTGTAACTGCTATGTTTCACTCACAAGACATTACAATTAGAATACTCAATCATGCCCTGGCTCTGATGAATTACGTAGTCACGGCGCAATACTTCCTGCATGCCTTAACTTTATTTACTGGGTTTGGGAATCTTTTAAATACAAATTCAAGGGATTCAGTTTTAAGCTAATCTTCAATCTTAAACCAAATAAATAAAAGTTTATTTCAGGAATGCAGTTAAAGCAGTTATCTCACTGATAGCTAGAAAGGACTTTTTGGAGGAGTCTGTTGTCTGTTGCGTCGAAAGACCTTCTTTCCATTATCAGCCATTCGTAACCAACGTCTTACACACACATTTTCAAGGTAATGAAAAGGCTTTTATGAACGCATCTGTTCGTAATGATGCCATAAATATATAAATTGGCCGTTGCATTTGCAATTGTCATTCCAACAACTACCTTACAAACTGCATATAACTCTGTCACGATATCTGTATCTGCTTAACCAAGACACAGTGCACCGCCAAACATGCAACTGTAGTTGTAATCAAATGGAATGCTTTTGAACATCCGTTATAAATTCTGTTATGTAAACACCAAGTTAAATGTGAAGTGATTAAGGAGGTGGAAGTTTGAAACAAGCAATAAATTATATGTTTCGTTCAATCTCATTTATCTACAATCCTATTCACCAACTGCTGCAAGTGAAGTGCTTCTATGTCATCACAAGTTACTTTACGTTATCCTCTTTTGAGTGCATGAAGCTGTGTTTGAAACGAGCTTGGGAAATCATTTAATTTCTAGCTACACGTGAGCAAATAGGAGCTCATGGGATTAAGCCTGAGCTCTTACTTGGCTCATACATCTTATTTCTTATTCCTAACTGTGTACTTAAGGTGATGAGGATGCGATCTTGTTTAATGCATAGTTACAATCAAGAACATTGATGCTAAGCAGGGCGTATGCGAGATGTTTGGGGAGTTAAATTTTTAATTTTTTTCTGTTAAATATTAATCCTGAACATACGATTCCAGTAAAACTTTTCTCAAAATAAAGGAATATAGCGTTTATATATTCCTACCTCAAAATATGTTACCTTCAAATATAGCGTTTTAAAACAGTTTCTTTACAGAAAGATGAAGAGTTTCGTAAATATATTTTTTTTAATTCTCTTCATCATCTAAATAGTCAAATTATAACACCATCAATTTTATTTTAGTGAGCTGAAAACAAATTGGTATCTTTATATACAATATTCATGCATATATATACGTACCTCTACGAATGTACAACACATATCTCTCTTGTAAATTAATATTTTTATGATACCAGCTACAATTTAACAACGAGTGCTGTTTCATCAAATGTAGAAACTCCGTTGCCAAAATGGAGCCAAGTACCTGTTTTATAGTTGCTATCTAAATCTGTCGAAAACTCGTTGATTTTTCTTTGTAATAAACGCAGAAAAGTGGTCTAAAGTCAGTAAACTCGTTCTGTTGGGTCAGTCCATAAATTCGTGCGCATTGGTTTTGGTAAATTTTTAAATAATATAAAAAAACACAATTTAACATTTTAATCATTTATATATTTTCCTCCATTATCTACAATGTCTCACCATCTTACAAGCAGCTTTTTATCCCATTGCTGTAGAAAGATTCTGGTTTTGATGAAAAAAAAACTTGAAAGTCCATTGTGTATATCCTGTTTAGAATTTAATTTTTTTCCCAGTAAACAATTTTGTAAAGCACGAAATAAGTGAAAATCACTTGGGGCAATATCTGGGGAGTAAGCAGGACGTGGCATAAGCTCCCAATTAAATTCACTAACTTTTTGCAGCGTTGTTCGAACCGTATGCGGTCTAGCATTATCATGATGAAACAAAACTTCCTTGATATTCAACAATCGTGAGCGTTTTTTGATCAATTCTGAGTTTAGACGGCAACGTTGTTCACTATAAACTTCTGAATTAATCATTCGATTTGGTTCTACCAGTTCAAAACGTCCTGAACGGGGTTCATCATCAATGTTGCTTTTTCCAACTTTAAATTTTTTAAACCATTTCTGGGCAGTCCTTATACTAATAGTGTGTTCACCATGTACACTATTAATTTTTATCGCTGCAAACCTGGCAGATTCACCACACGAAAATAAAAAATGTAACACAGCTCGTTTGTACTGATTATCTATATTTATCTTCTATGGGTACTAAAATACGTTCGACATTTACGAAATTTGGTGATGACCTGAATAATATGTTAGTCAAACGATGACAAGTTTCAACGGGTTCAAAATTGTATTGTTTTAGTAAATGCATCATAGTGAATTCCACACATACTCTTAATGCGCACGAACGTGTGGACTGACCCGATATAATAGAAGAGCATTTCTCAATTTCCAAAACCGTAACACTGTACATTTTAGTTTAAAGAGAGCAAAGATATACCTGTGCTGATATATAAACACAGATATAATATATGAAATATGCGCAAGTCGGTAATACAATGCACAATAATACATTTGTATGTGATAAATTATATTATATTTTATAAACATATATAAACAGAAACATGAATTTAAAGGAATATGTACGATTAAAATAATAAGCGATACTTGATATTGTAAGAGTTAATAATGTTGTATTTTGTGTGAATAATGCATGTGATTTAAGCTGTAATTTAAAGTGGTGTGGTGTGGTGTATTTAATTATGGGCAAAGCACACGAGGGCTATCTGCCTAAGGGGAGGGATGCCTTCGTGGAGGACTTTCTAAGGGAAACTGGCTCGTATACACGTTACACATGGGGAAAACCACGAAAACGCCCATGCAGCCAGCCCGTTCACGGGATTCGAACCTCGGACCGAACTACCAGTGTTCAGCGATTTTACCGATCGGCCGCTGGTGGGCGATGTAATTTAAAGTGAAAGTTAAATTATATATATACATGCTACGTGGTTTGAAATAATGTACTATACATTTGTGAATATGTTTTAACGCGTCGGCTGGCGTGACAACCTAACACATGTCGTAACATGCCGACGTATCACGTATGTACGTCCTGCGGACATATACGTCATGCCATTTCATTCGGTCATTTATTAACTATGTAGTTATTATAAAAGTGTGTGGACTTATAAAATTATAAAAGTGTGTGTAGTGAATTTATAATAACTCCATATTTGATAATGCAATATAATATTACATATTCAGTAATATATTACAGGATGTCCCTTATATGTGAATATTCAAATCAAATTTCAGTATTATAACCAAAACTAACATGAATCACTTGGCCTTTTTAAATGGTTTTAATTAACAAAACACAATTAAGGTAAAACATTACAATTAAAGCCGTTATAATTACACATTTAAGTTATAAAGTAAATCATCTCGGAACAACATCTCGGAAAAACAGCATGCTTAGTTCATGACTTCCGTACATCGACTGAAAGCTATTGTCATTTCTTGGCTGGTGTTTCTTCCGGCGGCCGCCAGGTATCACTCATTGAACCATGGGGTTACAGTATAATATTGTTTTTATTATGTATATGTAACATGAACATATGTAGATCATACAGCATTGTGGCATGTATAAATTCAGTCCCTAAACCATTGTGTTGGTATGCAGTAATATAGGAGGTGTTACAGCTAGTAAAACACAGATAAGTACTTTCTAACATAGTCTGATGGCGCTTTTTATTACGTTCGTGTATAAAGCTATTTTGATTATTGCTACAGCCTAAACTTTAACCTGAAATTTATCCTTGCGGATTTTAAAGCATACGACTTTTCAACAAAATTTCTTTGCTTAGTTAATATTATATTCATGTATTTGTCCTTCATTTTCACTAACATGCTGTGACATGCCCCCTTTCAGGAAAAAAAAAAACAGAATTGTTAACAAGGTTTTCTACAATACTGCTACTTAAGAATTTTCGCAAAACACCACTGCCGTTCACAAAACCAGGGCGTTCCTATGTCAGCACTAATCAATTAATATGGATTTCTCTTCCGTTTTGTGTATACTTTTGTTTAGAACAGACGTCTGATATCAAATATTTTGTATTTATTGCATAAAATGTACAGGATAGGGAATGTCGAATATATTGAACTGCAAAATGTATTCAGTAATAATGTAAATAATATGTGCTAATTAGTAGTATTGTCTTTCATTAATGTAACTGTATATACGTTATAATTAATACGGAAAACTATGTTGTGCATGGAATAGTTCATTGCATTAAGTGTGATAAACTATTGTTTTGGTATGCAGTACATGTGTAACGTAACAACACATTATCAAAACTGACTGAGTCTTCATATGTAGTAGGCAGAAGTATCAATCTAGTTGACACAAACCATCTGTATGATTCACATTTTACCTTCTGAGGCTGCATTTTCGTTCTGTTTATGTATTATAACACATACAGTTCATTAACAAATGTTATACATATTTATTTTCGCATTCAGCTACCGAAAATAGTTGCATGCGTTAACCTGATAAGAATGGTAAAGTGATGTACTATATTTTTCCCGCCAAAGGGAGGGATGCTTCGTCGAGGGCTTTAAGTGAAACTGGCTTATATCCACGTCACGCATGGGGAAGACCACGAGAACACGTATACAGCCAGACGGTTCGTTGCGATTCAAATCCCGGAACGAAATACCAGAGTTCGGATATATTGTTTTGGACTTTTATTTGGAGAGCTTTGTGGAGTACGTTTTAATTGAAA
The DNA here is from genome assembly GCF_044657685.1 of Stegodyphus dumicola. Lineage (NCBI taxonomy): Eukaryota > Metazoa > Arthropoda > Arachnida > Araneae > Eresidae > Stegodyphus > Stegodyphus dumicola. Next base: position 139,957,206 of record NC_140776.1, read on the forward strand.
CTTTAATTCTCGTTACACATGTGCGAAACCATGAAAAGATTTACGCAGACGACCCCGGGGATCTGAACCCAGGCCATACTATAAATATTCGACATTCTTATTTTCTAGGCCACTGTAACATATTGTAAATTAAGGTTGCGAACAAAATGGCTACGCCACTTCGGATAAACACAATTTTTGATATCAAGTCGGATAGTAATAGTTAATTATAATAGGTCGTTATCCGAACTGTGTGTATCCAGATTCGCTTAGTTCGGATAAACAGAGTTCCCCCATCCAGGCCTAATTCGCTTTACTTGTGTTATTTTAATTAAGCAGCAACTTGTTCGTGAAAGGTTTTGGCCATATGACCCTTTCTGTATAAAGTCTCAAGTACTGCGAACAGTTTTGAGTATATGCCATGAAATTTGCCGTTTTATTACAAAAAAAAGGACTGAATTACTCCGGAGGATATTTTTATCTGTGTTTAAAGCATAAAAATGCGTATTCCTTTCTTGCAATTTCTGTTTGGGTAAGAACTATTCTATTTTGATTATTAGTTTTTTAAATAACCTCCGTAACCGTAATTGAGAAGGTAATTTGCTTTCTCCATCGGCCATCCCCAATCTAAATTTCATCCAATGGGTCGTGGTTCTGGTTGATAAGAATCTCCCGTAACTAGCTTAACATTGTTTTCTCCGGTTCCACGGAATTCGAATCGATACTGGAGGATTCAATGGCACATTCTTCTTTGCTTCTTATTCTTGATGACGTCATTTTCTGATGGGGATAGTGAGGAACTCGATTAATGAGGATCATGTTTTGGACTGGATTTCTTAATTCGAGAAATACAATTCCGGTAAAGTAAAGGGCTACTAATGAAGTTTCCGAAATGAAAATGGTTTAGGGTTGCTATTGTGAGAATGAATGATGTGCGTTCGGTCAGTCATTATCGGAATAGCGAAAGTTTTATCACTGTTAGAATTGAAATCATCATTTTTCTTTTTATAAGTAACGGTTTTATTGGATTGCTTTACGGAATATTTCGTCGGTTTTATTTTCGTGTTAATGAGGAACTGGTGAGTATTTCTTTATCATTTATTATCAAACATTTAATAAATAAGTTATTATTTACATGCTATAATTGTACTGGATATTTTAATATTCTCTTTGAAATTTCAAAACTGGATGATGATTTTCAGGAAAGGTTTTTTTTTTAATTATTGTAACTTTAGTCTAAATTGTAGATTTTTATTTTGTTTATTTACTTATTTTGCATAAGAATTATTAAACGCACACTTTCTAATGATTTTACTTCATACTACACAAATTTAGGTTTGGAAATAGTGAAGTCTGAAAACATTGTTTTCACGAAGATGTTTTGTCACGTGAATATTGAAAATGTTCTTGTTTGTCTTTAACTGTAATAGCGGCCGAGCGGTAAAGTCGCTGAACACTGGTAGTTCGGTCCGAGGTTCGAATCCTGCGAACGGGCTGGCTGCATAGGCGTTTTCGTGGTTTTCCCCATGTGTAACGTGTATACGAGCCAGTTTCCCTTAGAAAGTGCTCCACGAAGGCATCCCTCCCCTTAGGCAGATAGCCCTAGTGTGCTTTGCCATAATTAAATACACCAACACCGACTTTAACTGTAATAAACTTCTTCTCTATCAGTGGTTTCGTTTCAGCAGCCAGAATTATTGATTCCTTAAAGTGTGTCTGTAAATTTAGTTCTGATAAAATTATTTAAACTCTGAACTCTGCGGAGATTGCTTTAGTATGTTCAGTATATAACCAGTCAACTGAAATCAATTAAGCATTTAAATTCACTTGAGATTGATTTAGAAAATTTAAAGAATAAGTTACCATTAGGATTCAAATACAAATATGTGTCAAAATGTAGGTCTTTTTGTTTATAATGTCAAGATGATTACCCTATCTTCCGATATGGTCGACGCATGTTTTTTACGGATAATAAATTTAAGAAATTGAAAATTTGTTTCGACTACCCACAACTCTTATAATAAGGTAGTGAATATTGTGTATTTTAAAGTGGTGGCGTAACTACATCTGAGAAGCTTTAATTATGATCAGTATCTTTAGTTTTTTTACTAAACTATTACGAAACTCATTAAACTATATCTGGTAAATATTTCACGTTAGTGACTTTTCTGAATGTGGATTCGTAATAAATAAATGATGTTGTGCAGCTTTGTAATTAGCCATCTCCTTTTCTGTCCTTCTTCATTGCAGAGTTAGATATAGTTATATCACTAATATTCTGTTATAAGAACTACAGTCATTTCTCTGCTATTGAATATATTCACTTTCTATAGACGTGTCAAATACATACAACTTGAATAGCGCATGGACCTTTCTTTAGACTATGCTTACAAATACAGAAGTAGAGGTTGCTGTCTTGTAATGTTGGGTGAAATCAAGAGAATAAGTCTTCCTTTATTTAACCACAGTACGAAGCACTAGCAGCTGGGGTGTGATTTCAAAACTATTACACCTACAATTGCTAAAGAAAATGAAGCCACGACTATGAGAATTTTAGAAATTCCCTCAGGGATTTTCGTATCACACAACACTCTTCTTTTGTTACGATATGCAGGATCAACCTATTGCCTTATCTGTCTGCTCATTTCTTTCCCTAGTTCTCCCTCCCTTCCTTCATCCAGCAATCTTAAGGGCTATATCAGTGGCGAGTTGTTTTCTTGTAAAGAGAACAAAATCTTTTTCTCTCCCTTTCTTCAAGAATTTTTTGGTGTATTACACTTTTGTTTCAGATAGCTGTGTTTACTGTCATTGTTTCTTGTAGGGTGTTCAGAAATAGTAAGTGGTTTACTAAAATTAATCCGAGAAAACTCGTCAGTGCTGGAAGTTGTTGATTTTTTTCCCTATTATGAAGCTTTATCGTTTGTTAATGAATCACCAAACCTTCATAGAATTTATTCTGTGAAGGTTCTGCTTACTAAATTTCGTTACAAAAATAGCGAAATTTAGTATGCAGAATTAGTTTAAGAAAGTTAAATATTAAGAAATATTTTATTTTTAAGTAATAAGAAATTTATGAAATTTTTAAGTAAGCATGGTTTACTATTTTCTGAATGAATATGTTATAATTTGAGTGAACTATCATATGATATATTTCCTGTGAATTCAAAATATATTCTTTGATTGTCGTTTTAAGCTTTTTATAAGAATATAAAGCATTTCCTCCTCCTTACAGCAAGCCTTCGTGATGTAACGGTAGCACATTCGAAGCATATTCAAGAGGCCCAAGGTTCGAATCTCGGCGAGGACATTGCATGTGTTTCACGTTGCCTGCTTTAAAAATATATAAAAAGCAAATCCGAATGACTTTTCAGTGCCTTTGGCGAACTAAAAGGTGATGGACCAATTCATCACCACCAGGATTTAGTGATTGGGTCCCTTGATCCCCAGTCGCCCTTTAAAAAGGGGTGTATATACTTTAAAAAGGGGTGTAAGTCGCCCTTTAAAAAGGGGTGCCCTTTAAAAAGGGGTGTATAAGATATTTTCTCTTCCTCCTTCTAGCATGGTTTCTTGGTGTAACGGTAGCACACTCGGCGCGTATTAGAGGGGTCCAGGTTCGAGTCCTAGCGGGGACATTTCATATTTTTCACATCCCATGCTTCAAAAAAAAATTCTAATGACTACACAAGAATATTAAATATTTTTTGTATACTTTTCTAGTTTAATTTCTGAAGTGTTGATCTGAAAATTGAGATCTTGAAGTGTCTTTAAATTCATTTTTCTCATAATATTTATGCAATATTCTTTAAACGGTGCTTTTGAAGTATTATGTTTCTCTTAAGTCATTGGAATTTCTTAACGTTTTCCCCCTCGCTCGAATCTTTTCGTTGAAATGGAATTTTACTCTACCTCTTCACTCTGTTCTGGGAAATCTTAAAATGAATAGACTTTATTTGTCATAAATTGCAACTTCTTAAAAATAAGATTTTTGGGGCTGTTAGAGAATTTTATGTTTTAATTGGCACGTTATTTATAATTTCAACCTTTACTATAATTTTTTCTTCTCGTATTCTTCACCGAAAAGCAAATGAGTAGTGAGTATTTACAGAGCGTGTTTTTGGCATCGCGTGCACACTACGTGCTATTTTCCTACCAGCTGTGATGATTCCAATTATTGTACTTTGCGTTTTCTTGGCGCATTTTAATTCTGACCCTCCGGTAGAAAACTGAGGCGGCTTCTAGTTGTATTTAAATTGTGTAGTCCGTGACTATTGTTCAACGTTTGAATTAATTTAGGCTATTCTATTTTATTTTGCATCGCCACGAGTTGTGGAAACTAACGCAAGAGAATGCCTTTTTGTTGTAAATTACGTTTAAATAAATGTTATTTTTAATCTTTTGACGACCTTGTCGTTGTTTCAGAGATATCGATAATTCCCTTCACGTTTGTTAGTTTTATTGGACTAATTAGCCTTACCAGATCACGTGTAACCTACTAGAGACCTTTGAATCCAGTGTTTCCCCAAAATTAGTGCAATGTTTCTTCTTTTGAAACCTTCTGTTGAATAGCCGTGTTAATTCGTGTCTCAGGAAACCCTAAATGAAATTTAAATATGATTGTCCATATATTTACTTATGATTACACTATTCATTTAAATTTCCTACAGATCCTTTAAGGATTATTCACAGAATACGGGGGGGGGTTCTGAGAAATATTGTTCTTGGAGCTGAAAACCTCTTTTTTAAATGTCTTCAAAGTTCTCCCACACAACAATTTATTTCTTTACTTCTGTTTAGTTTTATAAAATATCCTCCCGTTTGAAATGATTTACCTATTTGTGTCCTATAATCTAATTTAGGAGTTTGATACTGCAATTCGATAAAGCATAAATGATTTATTATATGTGTTTTTAATATTGCAGAAGCATTAGGTACCAAAATATATCGAAAAAGAAATTCATGTTTGTAAATATTCTTTTCAAAACAAAATATTACAGTTATGCAGAACGAAATAATAATACCAGATTGAAATACCATGAATTTCAAGGAAATGAAACGATTATTTAACTTGAATAGTAACGATAAACGATATTAATATTTGAATAAAATAAATAAAACCAAGCATGAGAAACTAATCCTCATTTAATACCAGGATAAAACTACTCTTAGAAGTGGATTTTAGTAAGAAGCTTCGCATGTAAGGAGACATTTGTAGTTTTTTCAATTAAGTACAATCTTTTGTTAATTTTTTTGACTAGACTAAGGACTCAATGAAATCAGACAAACGTGAAATTAAAAGTTACGACGCTCAGAGGTTCCGTAATTATTCTGGCCCTGCAAACATTTGCGTCTAATATATGTTGCTACTAGTTAAGATTTACATCACGGGTTTTAGAATCAGGATTAATTATAGTTTTCAATACTGTTAATCCTTTTTTTCGTTTCAAATTACAGATTAAGTAATTTAGTTTAATTCATAATAAAGGGAAAATATTACTGTACCACGAAAAAACTAATATTAATCGTTGATAAAACAAAGAAGTAATATTCGTTGATAAACAAAGAAATGATTCAAAACGGTTTTAAAAAGCTAAAATCTGTAAAAAAAAAAAGGAAACTTCTTTGAGGATGATGAAATAGTTTCAATAATGTTAAACACAACCTTAAATTTTCAGGAAAAGTAAATAAGAGAGTAGTACATTTGTTTTGCACGAAATAAGAAGCAGGATAAAAGATTGCTATTGTGTCTAAGTCATTACTACCTTTTTCATTTTAGAAATATTTTTCCTTTATTACGAAGATTGTTTATATTTATCGTTTAAGAAATAATAAGCGTCCATGGAACAGAAACGCAACATTACTCTTTGAAAGCTTATTTTAAATTAAACGTGCCTTCAACTAAGGAAGCTTATTTTAAATTAAACAGAAAGCTTATTAATAACTAAACCATGTAGAACAACAATCCGCAAGTTTTTATCAATTGCTGTCTTTCTTTTTCAGGATTATTTTGTCTGCTGTTAGTTTTACTGTTAGATTTAAATTATTGAATATGCTTTTGTGTAAAATTTTCTAGTGGAGTTAAGGATATTTTTGTAAATATTAAAAATATGTACGAAAAATTAAAATAGCCGATGTAAAATTATGCAGGAAGTTTCTTCTTAAATTAAGTAAAGCATTTATTAGCATCATAGTTTTTATTTTGAATGTAAATTGTTTTTTCTGTTGCTATTGTTTGATTTTTCTAAAACATTTCTTTTCTAAAACTAAAAAAGGGTAGAAATAATTCTGCACAGGGTTATATAATGTAGGCATTAGAAATATATTTTATTAAGTTCACTAATACTGCAAACATTCAGGGAAATTATTGGTTCTATATATATAAAAAATAAAATTATACCGGTTTATATAAATTAAGCATGCTATTAAAAATGAAATAAAAATGTAACTTATTAGGAAGTGCAGTTTAATTGACTAGTTTGCTAATTATTATAGATTAATTCGTTAATGCTGAGGTTTTGAATTTTTGCTGAACGGCAATATAATGAGAATTGACTTTGCAAGATCAGTTCTCAAGATAAATATCTTATATTTTGCGCATTGGCAATACTTGCGAAGATACACGTATGGTACGCGTATAAAAAGCAAAACTAACATAAACGAAAGTAAAAGTCCAAAAGCTTTGTTTAAGGTCCAGTTCTGTAGAGTCTTTTATGTCAAAACTGAAGACAATACGCATCTGCAGGGAGTAAAATATTTAATTTTTTATTTACGTTAATCAATAATTTACTGTTATATTTTTAAAAATTATTTTAGTGAACTATTGATTAACGTGACAGCATGAGTTTTATAAAACAGCATGTACCTTTTAATACAAAATTGGTAATTTTTTAATTTATACCAACACTAAAGTAACAGTTATAGAAATTTGAGCCTGTTGAACTAAAATAAGTTATAAGTTGAGTTTGTGGTTGGTGCATTTGGTCAAATATCTAAGTCATACGCCTCTGATAAGAATAACTACCGTACAGTTATATCACTTTCTTTTTTAAATGTTCCAGTGGTCCTTATTGTTCAGTCCTCATTCTAAGAATGATGTTTGAATTACGGTAGAGATCTTGTAACTTTATTTAAACAAACAAAATATAATTTTAGAGTAATAATTTACTGCATTTATACACTATGTCCACAAAAGTTCTTACCCGGCCATTATTTTCTCAAGACATATAATCTTGCGACAACAAAAATGCTTTAAGTGAAGCAAATATTCATGTTTTCGTATTTTTAAATTAAAAAAATTAGTTTTATATAAAATATAAAGTTTCATTCTTTTCTCTAGTCTATATCTTAACATTAAGGAAAATTTTATACTAAAAACAAAATACATATAAATGACATAAAAGGTTTGTGAATAAAAAGCACAAAACGTTCCACTCCTCAGTGCGATAAATAAACACAAAACGTTTGACTCATACATGAGTCACACATTTATATATGTGTGACTCACGTAAATAAACCCAAATAATAAACACAAAACATTTGACTTTCGTACGATAAAAATTGACCGAGATATTTAATTTCAAACTCAGGGATATTTGATTTTATTATGAATTTGTTTTGAAAGGTTGGGTAATAAATAAATTAGAATAGTTCCAAGCTGTTTTTTCCCTTAAACTCGTTCAATGATGTTCTTTTTGGGGATTTATTAATATCTTTCATTATAATTTTGTTACGTGCCGAAAGAATCTTCACACAAGTCATTTACACACAAGAACATGAATTCTCTAAGATTCTGTATCTCTTTTTATAATAATCCGCCTAGAAATACTCGCCACATTATAAACGAATATTATACATTATAAATCCCATTATAAACGAGAAATCTATTTCTTAACAATGCCCCCCCAACTGGTGGGCAAATAGCCGACTAAGGCTTGCCCACTACTAAAGCCGTAAGTGGTGGCCACTTTATTATGGAAGCACCTAATAGGTAGGCCAACTTTATAAGATATTTCTCCCACCTTCTTAGCATGCCTTCGTAGTGTAGTGGTCAGTACGCTGGGCGCGTATTCCAGAGGTCCGTGGTTCGATTCCCGGCGGAGACGTTGCTCATTTTTCACTTCTCCTTCTTCTAAAAAATACCCAGTGTCTCTACACCGTCACCTCCTATAAAGGGAAGGACAGTTACAGCCATACCTTCTCCGGGATTCGAGCCCGGACCCTTTGATATCGCAGTAGGCTGCACTAACAACTATACGGTCTGGGCGTCATTTTTTATATTAGGTTATGTTCAAATGCACTCTCCATTTGCGCTCTTCCATTTGTGTACGGCCCCTCAAAGTGATTCCTTATTTTCATATGAAACATTTCGGTCACTTTTTGTCATACGGGAGTAGAATTTTATGTTTTATTTTGTATAACATGTTGTAAAAAATGCCTTAAATTTAAGTATAGGGACCAAAGGAACGTATAAAAAATTAGATTTCGTAATTTTTATAAAATATATTTCTTAAATATATTAATATATAAATTAAGAAATGCCGAAACAAGAATCTTTGAGTCATTTACAACACTTTTGTAATTGGAAGTATATATGTTTACAACCACGAGATTCCAAATTAAAGACAGATTAAGGAATTTGTGGAGACACCGTATATAATCAAATACGGAAAATTCTAAGAAATCCGTTCTTGGTTTCTCGTTAAATATAACATGTGTCTCATCATAAATACAAGATGAAACAAATGATTTCTTTTATGATCGCGTAATGTCGTCCTCAACATTATAGAGTCATTATGTTTTTTTTTTTTTTTTTTTTTTTTTTTTTTGAAGCACGAGATTTGAAAAATATGTAGTGTCCTAGCCGGGACTCGAACTCTGGACCTCTCGAATACACGTCAAGTATGCTTCCAGTTACACAATGAAAACATGCGTAAAGGAAGGAAAAATTACCTTATAACATAATTGTATCAATTTTTCCTACTTCCATAAATTTATTTATGGCCCAAGCAGGTGTTTGTAAATTGCATGAAAAGTAGTTTGTATTTAAATTTCGGTAAAAATTGGCGACTGAAATTGGTAGCAACATGTTAACATCTAATTTTGTATAAAAATTGGAAAACATGCTTTTGAAACATTAGAGTTATTGAAACCGTCACGCACTGTGAAGACTGCTATATGATGCACTTTTGTGCTCCGTAAAATATTTAAAGAAGGTCTAAATTATGACCCCAAACACCGTCATCAAAAACCAAGAGTAGCACGCATTAATATTTACAGAGTGCATGTAAGGTTTTCTCCATCCTTGCTGCCCACCTTAGTGGTGTAATTGGATTGGCAGTCGGAAGATCCCCAGTTCGAATCCCGGCAAGGGCACTGCGGCATTGCTCACGTTTCCTGCTTTGACAAACCTAAAATACTGCCCAGCAGTATGGTTTAACAAATGCTTAAAAATGAGAATGATAACTGAAACTTTTCAGAATAAAATGGAAGTATTGGGTGTGGGAACGATTTCTAAGAAACTTTGCCTGCCAGTTGCAATCACAAGATCCTTCATGTGAGAAACATTCGGCACTAAAAAAGCGATTACGCAATAAGATCATCCTGCCTTTTCACCCGAATTAACTCCCAGTGATTTATAGCTATTTCCATGGTTAAACCTTCATTTAGGCCCACCACGGACCGAGCGATAAGTCGCTGAACACTGGTAGTTCGGTTCGAGGTTCGATTCCCGGCGAACGGGCTGACTGCACGGTTGTTTTCGTGGTTTTCCCTATGTATAAGGTGGATGCGAGCCCGTTTACCTTATAAAGACTTCCACGGGGCATCCCCTCCCTTTCCATGTAGTGTCTAAGAGGGAAGCACGTAATAAGTCAAAAAAATCTTCGTTTAAAAAGAAATATTTTCTGATATGACTAACGTGCCATGTATACTGCTCATTTATATATCCTAGTATGTTTTACCTTTCGTGCGAATTTCAAAGTTTATTGTGCGTTTCCTTCATCGTATAATGGCCAGCAGCGCATGCAAAAATGACGCAACTTTGAAATGTCCACTGTATATTCGTGACCTTTTGATATACTAGGACGCTATTTAATAAACTTGAGCAATTCACTAATATTCACAATTATTTCTGAAGGAAATACTGATATATATTTCTAAAATAAATACTGATAAATATTTCTGAAGGAGAGATTATTTTTTAAATCTAAAAATAAAGTGCTTCCTAAATCGAAATATTGTTCTCCAATACATGCACATAGCAAGAATTCAAAACACGAACCACAGATATTCTTCTAAACTTCGTTTCTGCGATACGTGATATATACGGCATTGCTGAATTCTACATTAGTACAGGAGATATGCTGAATAGTAAAAAATGCAAGACATTTCCTTGTTTGGACTGTTCTTGGAATTCCATATCTGTCGCTGTAATATTTCATTTTTCAGTTCTGTTTAGGCTTGTAATAAGCCATCTGAGAAATATTTTATCATATTTTAGTCGCCAAAATTTCTACGTTTCTTTGTCGGCCGTTATTTGCCTTTTTTAAAAGTCTCGTATTTTTGTGTCTAACATCTCAAAGAACTCGGATTTTATAAAATAATGATGAGTCATATTTCTTAAAAAATGAAATTCACATTTTGACCAACTGTCCAGGCAGTAATGCAATGTGTATCACTGTTATAGAATTTGATATCATCACCATCATATTCTGATATATTTGGATGTTATATTTATTACATTTGGCGTGCATATTAAACAAGAGTTTATTTTTGTCAAGCGAAACAAAGTAATACATATAATTAAGCACAGCACTAACGTATTGTTTGATGTAGATTTTAATCAAGACGTTAATGATTTTGAGGGTGAACAGAAACAGGTCCCTCTTCATCAGCTGCCAAGAAATTCTTAAATGATAGTATCCGATTTTATTATGTGAAATTCAAATGTTTTGCAGTTAATAAAAGTTTAATTTGTATTTTACCATAAGCCTAATCCAGTTACTCATTTGAATAAGTTGTTTCAAGTGACTACGAGATTCGATTTTTTTCATGCTGCTCCTAGACGTGTAGTTCTAGTTATAATAGAACTGGAAATCCTGTTTAGAACTATGTTTCGAGTTACATAATACTAGATGTGTACTTTATCCTGTTTAGTGTACATTAGAGACGGTCTCATCAGTGGTCGAGTGATCAATGAATACTGGGAGTTCAGTTCCGATTCGATCCCCGACAAGGAGACTAGATGTGTAGTTGTCTCTCGTAGTTTTAACTGTGTGTAACGTGAATGCGAGTCAGTTTCACTGAGAATATCCTTCACGAAGGCATCGCTTTCGTTAGACCGATAGCCTTCGTAAGCTTTGCTGTATTCAAAACATTATTTTACGGAATTATATCAAATCTCTTTCAGCTTTGTGAATTCGAGGACTGTGTAAATAGAAAATGTTAATTTTTTATGTTATTCCACAGAGAAAAAGGGTCATGTGTCCTCGTTATGCTTTTACAATAGCTATTTCTCGTCTAATTTCTCGTTTTTCTTTAATATGTCAATTAAGGATTCTTGCCTTTATATGCAAAGTTCACAAAAATGTGCGTAATAGATACATTCATAGGCCAGCAACAAATAATCGCGAATGACATTTCACTTTGTGCAAAAATAATCATAAAAATCTAAAACTATCAAATTTTGTTTGAAAAATTAATTAACAAAAACGAGCAATTTTTAATACTTACGTAATTCCTCTGTCGACGTTTTGAATTGGCAAAGATATCGCCAAAACTTCTGACAGAAGTACTATGTAACAACTATGTAACAACGTACTATGTAACAACGTTTTTTTTTTTAAATTTGATAAATAAACTATCTTTTCGAGGACAGATGGAAAAACAAAGGCGAAGATTTTATAATTGCGTTGTGCCGTTACACGTATCCACTACTGGCGCTAAATCATACTATTTGGTGACAGTTTTGGTCGCTGAAAGCAGGCGTTCACGAAACATATAACTTCAGTAATGGAATTTTTCCCATTGAACAGTACCACGTTAGTAAATTTTAATATATGTCCCTTTTGCAGTGTGATGAATGTCAAGTTGCTATTCCAGTTCTCTCCACGTGTTTCTGCTCATCTGTTTTTCTACTCTCCAATGTATCAATATCACAAAAGAGTGTTCTTATATGCTTTCTGTCCGATTCACGAACGCTGTAAATAGTCTGATCACTCAAAGTAGGCCTGTCGCTTCCTAAAGGTCACCAGTGTTACCAGTTTCTTTAAAATACACTCTCGTGAAATATTAAAATCTTGTAAATTTGCACATTTTGTCGAATTTTTAAAAAATTATGCACATATTTTAATCAAATTAGGTCTGAATGTCTATTTATAACACATAAAAAGAGGTATCATTCAAATTTCATTTTTTTTGTACGCGTAATTATCAGTAAGCTCATAGTGCAGGGATGTTCAAAATCCAATATGTGATATTGAACTGAAAATGAGTCTAGGGTTATGAGAGTTTAGGGTCTAGGAGTATTTCTTAGAGCCAGAGAGGTCGTACAGCCTCATGGCATGCTTGACAGGAGGCAGTCGAGGAGTCCGTGTGGCAGTCGATCCCAATCTTGCAGCAAGGCAGGTTACAAATCAGGGCTGGTTGTCGGAGCAGGATGACGAGAGGATGTTGCCCTCCTAAGAACATTCTAGACATGCTGTCTAGGGTTAAATTGAGGAGACTTTCTAGGTAATCGTCGACCAGCTGAGCTCTATGTCAAAGAGCTATGTCATTGTCGTTCATTAACAGGAACCCAGAACCAGCTGCGCCCCTGCAATTCGACTGTAGGGTTTCAAGATCTTCTTTCTACACCTCATAGCGTTCAGGGATCAAATGCATGCAGCGATGCAAACATCTATTCTTTTCAATGCAGCCCTGTCTCATGAAGCCTTCGGGCAACTGTAGACTGTAACAGTCGGGTACCAGTGGCAGCATACAGCTTGCCTGAAAGCTGTGAAGCTCTTTCACCGCGCTGAAAGTGCCAAATAATGATTTCGAACGCAAAAGTTATCTTTACGAGATAGAAAAAGACTTCTTTGGAAGGCGGTCTAAGAATGGCTCGTGTTCACGTTACAGGTGTGGAAAACCGCGAAAACGCCTATTATCCAGCCCGTATGCTGAGATAGTTTCCCACTGAACTCCCAGTATTTGTTGCTGTCATTCACTTGACCATTTGGGAAACTCATTGGCGAAGCTGCTTGTCGTATTTTTGGACCGGGTTCAAATTCCGGAGGAAGCTTGAAAGTTTTTGTGGCGTGGATGCATTTAAAATACTGTCGAGCTGAAAGTTATGTTGAAAGGATTGGTGATAGCGGAAGCAGATGAAAGACCTTCAGGTTTGTTCGCCGGTGTGTTCTCCATTAAAGATCGGACAGAGGAATGGCATAAACTAAATTGGCTTTTATGAAAGAGGATGCTCATCATTTAAAATACTGGAAATAGAAATGAGGTGAATTTCTTAGATATTATTTTGCCATTAGGCAAACAAATACTCCGATTTTTTTTTTAAATTACCCGTTTAATACATAATTATTCTGAAGCTTACTGACTATGAAGTAGTTAAAATGGCCTCAGTTTCATTAACATATTTCTGATTTGAATGTTGGTTTTATACTCTGATTGTTATAGGAATGTCAAAACATTTGCCTGCTATACGAACAGCACTTTTCTACATTACAAACTATTATTATGAATTTTTCGAACTCTGATTGTTCTAGAAATGTCAAAACATTTGACTGCTATACAAACAGTACTTTCTTACATTACAAACTATTATCATAAATTGTTCGAACAATCTTTGAGAACAAAGAACACTTTACTAATTTAGAACTAATTTATTTGAAGTTTTAAAGCTATTCATTGCATCATTTTTCATTTGCATAATGTTTAATACTCAGCCTAATGAAGTCGAAAGCTACTGGACTGCTGAAAATGAAATACATAAAAATATTTATTATCTATTCATCAATGGCATGACGTTTATTCGAACCCCAACGATTATTCTTTTGCAAGCAGTTTGCGTGATTTTATTGAGAAAATCATCATTACGTTTAAAGCAATGAAGTAAAAATAAGATTTTTATAGTAATTAAATAAGCAAACTTGTACTAATAAGTAAACTACAGTTCTTTTCTCATACTAATATTTATCATACTAATATTTTTTGGTAAAATGTTTATTAAAGTGGGGCTTAAGGTGAAACAAATGAATTTTATGCCTCGGTATCATCTTACGTTCAGGCAACAAAACTGTTCAACAATATCGATTAGTGTAACGATACGTGTTCGGAAATAGCTTGTATCGATTAGAAAACACTACCTTCGGTCGATATAGGTAAGTATGTGACCTGACCTTTAAAGTCAATCTGCTACGAAACGATTTTTCCTTAAATTTAATGACATGGTAAATCTGGCTTCAATATTTAGATGCAACTAATTTGTACAATATATATATATATAGGTAAGAATATAGGGTTCGAAACGATAGTATTAGTAAAGGGATCGCCGTAACATATAATATATATTTAGTAGTTCCTTAAGGTAATTCCCAGTTTGTCACCAGCAATAACGTTTAATACAGGAACTGCTCAGTGAGCATCTAGATTACTCACTCAGCGTGGGAAACATGTACTTCAAAATTTGCATCAATTGCGTAAGAGTAGACTGCGCATTTTATGAAAATATTCGTTTTCAATTTGCTGAAAGATTTTTTGAATATTCTGAAATAATAATCTTGTTTTAACACAGAATGTGATCCCCAGACATTTGTTGTGTTTTTCCTAATGTGTTAGAACAGAAACTTTTCTGCAATGCAGTTTTAAAAAAAAAGGCAGAAGGGAATTTGAAAACATATCGTCTAAGACAGATTGCTGGTGCAAGTATTATTAATAACAAACGTGTACAGATGTGTGTAAATTTGCATATAGACAGTTTATAATTAGATTTATGATTTTACTCATAGTATATAAAAAATTTTTTCTTATATTCAGATTTTTTCTATCATAAATTACTCACATTTTATTACATAAACTCAGATTGTAACTCCTTGCATACTGATTCTATATCTATAATTTCCAAAACGAAATAAAAATTTTATAAAAAAATTACTTTCTGCACACGACGTCACTCCGTACGCTTCGTTATGTGAAGCTAAAATGTGTAAAAAATCGAACTTCCCGCCGACTTTTATTATACAGTCATCGGTTATTAACAATAAGAAACATCTAACTGCTGGTATTCATCGTCATGTATATGCACTACAGCGTGACGATGCAATGAAAATGGGAGAGATTGTTCAAAATATTTTAGGAAAATGTCTATCACGAATCACAATCCTATTGGACATCTGTAATCTCGATTTGGTGCCGATTTAACGATCCGATTGGACATCTGTAAACGATTTGGTGCCGGCATTTGATACCAAAATTTGGGCAAACATACGGATTTGAGGAAACAAATTGGAGAAAACAAAAGCGCTGATGGAAATGGGAATACGATAGTGAATAATTGGCTATCATTACCGGTAGTAGAGATCTCTGAGGAGGCTATCTAAAGACGTTTATCGCTATAATAAATATATAAACCGAATGGAAATTGTGTATAAAAATAAGGAATTATATATAAATTCGGAAATTAAAGGATTTTTCGAAACATTGTGATTATTTCGATATTATTGCAAAATGGAAGTTACTTTTTGTTAATGGTCGGACGCTTTATTTAATAGCCGTTAGACTTGCATCGCTACATGGGCCGGAAACTGTGCCCATTTCACTATGGAAGCACCTAATTGGTCGCCGTCGTTGCCTCCTACTGTGATATAATGTATTATACTGAGTTTCTATTGCCGGAGCAATACTTCCCAGTCATGCAAAGAGTTCCATGCGGACCCTGGCAAATGAAGAATCATGAATGGATGGACAGTTATAACTGTGCTTTCTCTGACACAACCAGCTGACCCATGGTACATCGCTGGTGTCCCACAAACTTTACCTGGACCTGTACCTTCTCCGATGCTGCGGGAGTCAGGACCACTAACCACTATACCGGCTGGGCGGCAAACGGAAGTTACTTAAAAAAATCACTCTCATAAATTTGAATTATTATTCATTATTTATTTATTTATTTTCATTCCTTTATTATTTTTGAATTATTATTATTATTATTATTATTGCACAATTCAAGAAGAATTATTTTATTCTTGCGCTTATGTTTGTCTTAAACTTGTAAGGTTTACTTCATCTGGTAATGTTATTTAGTCCAGTCTAACAGACGTGAAGCGAAACATCGCTATGTCTGAAACAACGGAAAAATAAGGAGAGGGTTTAAAAATAGCCTTTTTATTTAAACAGAGTTTAAAACACAAAGGCACTCTTTTGTGCTACGACTTCCACAATTTATGTTGATGCAAAATAAAGTAGAGCAAACTAAATTAAACTTTGAACAGTACTCATTATCTACACAGTTAATTGCAATACTAGAAATTAGCTCACTACGCTACCGGAGCGTCAAAATTTAAGTGTCAGCAGCGATAGAACGCAAGGCCGCAGAATTACAACTGTCAGAGCTAGCAGGAAACTATTAACCGTAATGGGCACTCGATGCCAGAAACATGGTCTCTTCTAAAATTCAAAATATCTCAGTTTGTATACTGGCTACTCATTTGCATACTGGTGAGGAATACGAAAAGGAGAAATTGTACTAAAAAGTGAAATTATAAATTACTGGTTAATTATTATAAAATTCCTAACAAACTACTTCCAGATATTCTGTAAAACCACAGAGATCCTTTCGCTCCTATTTCCAAAACTGTCAGAAATATTTACGCGCGGATCTCGTCCACTTTAGCTTATCTTTGTCGTTAAATCAGTCAGATGGAGCGATATTAAATCCTTCTATAGGAAATTATGCGAACTATTCATTAATTAATTAAGACATGAATTCAATTATATAACTAATTTTGTGCAAAGGCGTGCATTCTCATTCCTGTCTCAAAGCCTCAAACGAAGCATCGATGCTTGAATAATTTCGGGTGTCTTATCACCCTATAAATGTCTCGTAAGATTTTAATTTCGGATTTTGAGTTAGTAGTTGTTAAACTTGCACGTTTTATCACAAGTATTTTTTTATAAACGTTCAGTTATTCTATAGGTTGTTTTCTTGTCGGAAAGAAGCATTGAATCATAAAATGTAATTTCTTTTTTTTTGGGGGGGGGAGGGTTAGCACGTTCTGTTACAATAAATATGTTACACTTACGGTTTACGCAAAATGGGGAAGCTAAATAAAACGTCATTTTACCGCCAATTTGCTTTCAGTGGGAGCAAAATACTGCGAATTTCCTGGATCTTCCATTTCCTGGAAGATTTATTTTTAGAACATTCAATAGTTTTTAGGTTCCTTTATATGGCGCTTCAGAAGTCAGAGACTATTTATTCATTAAATTCGCAAGCTTATTATTTCACTATGAAGGCTAAAGGACTCTCACATATTGATTATTTTTCTCTGACTCTTTTATAAAGTTTCCCATAATATTCTAAATCTTATCTTAGCAAAGACAAATTTCTATTGTTTCATAGTAGGATTGAAAACTTTTACAGTTTGATTTTGTAGTAAAAAATACGATTAGTGTCATTTTATATGCACCTATACTCTGAAGTGTTTACAAAAATATATAATACCTTTTTAGCCCAAAGAGGCTGTTAGTTTCAAAATGGGAATTTGTGTTGTTTCACTTTTCATTCGAATCTGTTGCCATTCGAAAAAATGTAACATATTTATCATTCAAATTTAATCTGCCTATTATTAACATACTAAGCTCTTTAACAGCAATAGATGCACTTCTTAAGAAGAGCATTTATTGCATCTATACTATTCTTAAGAATGGTATTTTTTACATTTAAAACACATAACATTTTTAAAAATATTTTTACCTAAAAATGCATTTAATTTATTATATATCTAATTAAAACCATTAGATATTTTTATAGAATGACGTTATGTGTTTTTTCACTTTTGAAATATACACAAGTTATATAATGTTCCTATGTTAATTTTAATGCATATTCATGTAGTGTCCTATAAAATGTTTCGCTATTTTTATTCCCCATCTCTGTTGATAGTATGCACTGACATATGACATTAAACTTAAAACTGAACCCTTTCAGATTTTATATACCTATTTGTTAGTCTTTATTTCAATTCTTAAGTTTGTTGGAAAAGTAACGAACTCAAAAGTAACGTTTAAGATTTATTTTATACATCTTTAGATTATACGATTAAATTTCAAAGATGTTTGAGTCATAAGCATCGTTAAAACAGTAAATATACTCATGAAAATATTTAAACTACACGAACCGAACGTGCTATATCGGTAGTTTCTAAGGATTACAAAATTCTCGTACCTTAAAATTAACTAGTAAGCACAGCAGACGAAAATTAAGAATTAATTATTCAATATTTTTATGCAGTCCCTCATGACTTTATTTAACTAGACTTGTTTGATGAGGAGGAAAATTGATAATAATATTGATAATATTGAATAATATATATTGCAGCTTATCCAGCCGTATAAATATATATTATTCAAACTCAAAACAAATTGCTGTAAAATTATCTGGATATTTTAATAATATTTATTATCTAAAAGATTCATGTAATTAGCCAAAATCTTTTTTTTATTTGAGTGGCTTATCATTTACTTAAACGTTCTTCAAGAATGACTGACTTCAACGTGTTTTAGCGATCTTATTAACGTGAAATTGCTGAGGATACTGTACGTAAGGTACTAATGTTGTACCCTCGAAAATAGGGGACCCAATACTGCACCCAATACTGACCAAGACTTCGAGGGACCCAATACTGCACCCTCGAAGATAGGGGACGACACGCACAACAACCAAGATTTGTATAGTAGTTGAATACGGTCAGCCTCTTCTAACTATTATGACGACTAGACGGACAAATACCTAGAAATCGGCTGCGATAACTTTAGGCAGGGTACAGCTAAAAAAAACTGGACAGTACAATGCTATTTGAACAAGAACTTGAATAAAAAAATGAAATATATATTGCTTTTAATTTAGAGAGCAAGCTTAGACCACATTTTCAGCAACTTATTCAGATATTCGGTATCATCTTTATCAGTTTAAAGCCATTACTATGGAAGAAAAGCAAATATTCATTAAAAAAAAGCAGTCTTATACGAAGTAATTTTAAGAGCTTCATCAATATATGCAGCACCTATACGGAGGGGGTATACGCTTAAACGCTAGTCTTCGGATGCTTCAAATAATTCAGAACAAATCTGTTAGAAAGATACACATAAACCTCAAAGTCTGCAGAGTCGTAGAATGTATCAAAAATAGAGCTTCTAATTTTATAAAATTCGTAGAAGACATTAAAACATATGCAGAGGCATTAGATCTTTTTCAAGTCGAAAACTGAAGAAATCTTCAAAGCCCTTCCCGGGATTTGAACAACGGACATCCCGATCACTATCTGGATATGTTATCCAGTTACACCACGAGGGCACGCGGTAAGGAAGGATAAAAAGCCTTATATACTGCGAAAAAAACGGAGAAAAAATCCAATATCTTTCGACTAACATCTGTGACCTTCTAGTATTTTACTTTCTTGCACGAAGTAAGGGAAGTATTGTAATCGCGAAACATTTCGAGTATCATATTTCAACAAAAAATACTTGATGTGGACACTACATTGACTTCCTTGTATGACTTTTTAAATTATAAACATATTTGGCTGCATTTCATTTAAACTTTTTTCCTCGAATTTCATTAGAAATATACTTCTCATTAAATTAATGTAGTTCTCACTTCGCGGCAAACCAAAATACTCAAAAACTCAAAGTGTCATCATTAAAAATTGTAAAAAACAGAACAACGTAAAACAGCACATACAGTTACAGTTAAAAAAAAAACAAATTTTACGATTAAAATTAGACTTTCTACGTAAAAACAAGCAATTCGGCCAGTGGGCAAGGCAGAATCTTCAGTGAACAAAAGTGAAAGTTCTGTTGCATGCAGAATAACTAAAGGCATAAACATCTTAACCGGAACATAAAAACCACATAATTCAGTCACTTCTAAAGGAAAGAATGCGCAATTTACCGACATAAATTTAAAAAAAAATAAGTTTACCTATCGAGGTAACAAAGTAGGAATATATAATGTATATTTATATACGATTGCTGCAACCGATTGCAACGAAAAAGGGAGCTCCTCAGCTACATGTTATAGCAATCCTGTATGCAAAATTTCAACGTTCTTCGGCTACGCTTTCGTGAGTTATGCGAAACACATTCATGCGTACGTACGTACGTTCGCATATCAAGAAACAATCTTTTCTGAATGTATATTAAATCCATTTTACAATCCTTTTCGGCAAAAAAAGTCCTTTATTCTGTCCGTGCGCGTACAAATGTCATGCAAAAACATCGTTCAAATAATTTCGAGAGCGGCTGAAATGGATATTTTCATTGAAATATGAAACCCGAAATCTTTCATGATTACAGTACTTGCTTTACTTCGTACAAGGAAGTAAAAATCCTTTTTGACCGCTCTCAAATCCATTTGAACGATTTTTTTACGTGACATCGGTGCGCACGGGCAGCGTAAAAAACTATTTTTTGTAAAACGGATTCTAAAATGGATTCAGAAGGGATTTTTTTTTCGTGACGTCTGTACGTACATACATATGTGTGTGTTTCGCATATCTCAAGAACGTTTAGCCGCAGGACATCACCATTTTGTACATGAGACTGCTATAATATGTAGTTGTGCATATCCATTTTTGTTGCAATTGACCGCACAAATCGTATATGTAGTATATATAGATATATATAACCCGGCGTGTGTGTGTGTGTGTGTACCCCTACCCTCTTACCCGGCTTGGTAAGTTTATAAGGTATTTCTTCCGCCTTCTTAGCATGGCTTCATGGTGTAGTGGTCTGCACACTCGACGTGAATTCGAGAGGTCCGTGGTTCGAGTCCCGGCGAGGGTATTGCTCATTTTACACATCTTCTGTTTCGAAATAACCTAATGTTTATAATAAGTTCGTTGTTTTTATTCTTATATGTAGGTAATTTGCGCATTTTTTGCTTTGATTTAATTATACTGTTCTTATGTTTTGTGATTTAATTATATTACTATGATTTAATTATACTGTTCTTAAGTTTTAAGCTTTTAGTTAATCTGCGTGCGAAAGTTGGGGAATTATTAACAATTTAAAAGTGGCGGCTAGGCCTAACTTGGTGGCTGTTTGCTTACATTTGAAATTCTTAGCAGTGTAGTGAATTAGAGCAGCTGCGCACGAACTTGAGTATCTTTCTGCCCAGAGAGACCGGAAGGTAACTTTAAATTTTTGTGTAACGGAAATTTTTTGTTACTTCCCGTTAACTGAATTACTTGCTTTCGTGTATAAATTATTAATTTTAATTTGCAAAAATTGTTCTTTTTTTACTTAAGTGCATTTGGTGTTTTAGATTTTTCTTTGTTTTACCATTTTTAATGAAGATGTTTTGAGTTTTTATCTATTTTTGTCTTACCGCGAAATTAAATCTGAATTGATTGACTGAGAAATATATTTCTAGAGAAAGTAAATTATGTGTTGCAGCAAAATATATGCATAACTTAATAGGCCGTACAAGCAAGACATGTGGTGTCCACATCAAATTCTTTTTAAAAATATATTATTTATATTCCACAAAATTTAAACACTCAATAAATCGTATTTGTAACTGAAGTTCCAGATCTCCATCTGCATAGGTGACACAGTGCTTGTATATAGACGTCTTTACAGTATAACCAATCATCCAGTGCTTATATATACTAAATGTCTTTATATAAAAATGAAATGAAGTAAAGAGAGAATTTGAGCGTTCCAGAAAATTCCCTATTATTACAAAAATGCTCATTATTTGAGTTAGATGATACTTGCTTGGTCAGAGCACTTTCGAGCACTACTGTGTACAAAACCAATCCTTTGCTGATGTCACTGGCACAAACTATTGTAATAAATATAACTTTGCGATGGGTCAGATTATTATTTTTTCCTCTGTCTAAAAGCTTCCTACACTTTTTCTTCTTTTTAAAGAGGATCGATTTGACTTAAGGCACTCATATCAACAATGTCAACGACATTCTTCCGAACTACTTGCGATATCTTTTTAGATGCCAAGTTCAAGTGACAAACATTTCATCTTTTATAGCTACCCGTCGAAATCATTGATAATACTGTCAGTTTTTCTCTTTGTTCCGCATCAAACTGCTATACGCAGTCGAAGATTAAAGATCTAACCAACCTAAAAAATGTTTAATTTCATTGTCGACTAAAATGATTTGTTAACAGATATTTGTAGTTTGCAGTTCTAAAATAGATTGATACAGTTCTCTGGAAAAAAAAAAAAAAAAAAAAAGCACGCCAAAGTGAAACTTAAATTGGAAAACCAACAACTTTGTGTTTAGCATAGATTTTATTGATTTCGAGGACAAACAGGTGCATGTCCCCCTACTTCATCAGTAGTAAAGAAATTTTCAAGACTGGAAAGCAGTGGGCGCAGCGGTCGTATTTATAACCTACGGTAGTAAAGTGAACGAAAACGTAGCGCCATCTGTCGGCAAAAATAGCAACGAAATGGAAAAGTTAAGTTTACAGAATTTTAAAAGCGTTAGGAAGTACTGCATTTGACTTGAAGTCATTCACTAAAGAAGATAAATCTTTGAGAATATGACAAGTTTCAAGAAAATCCAACTGAAGGAGATTAATAATCTTTTCGGAAAAAAAATATTAAGTAATTATAACTGAAATATTTATTCTTGACTGCGTCTTGTAGTTAGGAAACAAAGTAGTAATACAACTGAAATTTTCTGCTGCTATAAGTACCGATGTATTTATATCATACTTTAAACAGTATTTTACAGTAATCAAGTGTGATTTAAATTAGATGTAATTAAATTCGCAGCGGAAGCATCAATAATCTAGAATATTATAGTCTGTAGAGATTGAGTTGTTAACTTAAATATTTTTATAGATTTGCAACTAAGAACTGCACCTATAGATCTTAAAGATTACTGATCTCCATGTTATGGAGTTATCACATCTAGCGACGCTATGAGAAACATTTCCGAAAAACAAACGTCTCCGTCTTCTACCATTCCTAGCCGAAACAGTTTCGCTGGAACTGATGATTCAACCAACTACGCTGGACATTTTGTTAATCAACCGAAAACGTTTCCATTGAAGCTTTGCCCTTCATAGGTTTTTACAATAAGAACTAATTAGATATCCCGAAAGCGGAGATTTTGAGAAATGCTTCCTTTGTCTCGCTGTTTGAGGTAGCTTGAAGATGTGATACCGGCTTTACACTTTTAACTGCTCACGTCAGTTGCTTAAACACCGCTGATATAAAGGTGCACTGTCCCAGAGAAATTATACCCAGTCTAATGCAAAATGTGAATAAGAGTCAGTTACCCTTAAAACGCTTCCACGAAAACATCCTTTCCTTTACGCAGAGAGCTTTAGGAGGCTTTATACTATAATAAATCAATCTTCTGGGGCAAACTAAAAATAAATCTTTAGAATCTATGGAATGACGCAAAAACCCAGTTATGCTAAGTATTTTTCTTTTTTGACAGATTGGAACATGGGGTTAGATTAGGATATTTGAATATGGTAAAGCACACAAGGGCTATTGCCTAAGGGAAGGAATGCCTTCGTGGAAAGTTTTCTAAGAGAACCTGACTTGTAATCAAGTTACACACGGAGAAACCCGCAAGTTTAACCATGAAGCCAGCCCGTTCGCTTGGGATCGAACCCGGGTCGAATTTCCGGCGTTCAAAATTCTTAACCACATGAGCACTGGTGGGCCCGAAGCAGAGAAATATCTATTAAAAATTAAAAGAATTTTTTCCCAAAGACAAGATTTACATCAATAACGTTTAAATGAATTTGTAAATAAAAAAGAGGATACACATCTATTTCAAATATTCATTTTGCTTTCAATGGAACTTTTTCCCCAGAAGCATTGTTAATCTGTATCGTATATATGTCATAACGAATTACATAGCATAGTTAAATTATAAACAAATAGCAAAAAAAGAGAATTTACTAACAGGCTGCCAAATTATTCGAGTGTGATATGGTCCCATTGGGGTTGAATGTTTGAAATTTGACTTCTTAAGTGCTTAAAAAATACTAATTATTTAAAGAATAATTGTTTACAACACCTCTCCTTTATGGAATTCAGCAAAAAAATCGATTTGATAAATGGTAGCATCAGTATCTACTAAGTTTATTTTGTTCTTCATATTAAAATATTTTGCAGCCAAATGCATTTCTTTTCTTCTTGGTATTCTGTGATTTATTTTGTATCACATAAGTAAATCTCTAAACGTTTTTGATTTTTGAGGAGTAAATGAAGGAATATCAATCTCGGGAGAAAATTTAATACCTTCCACAAACACATGATGCGTGATGCCTAACATTACTTGCAATAAAGGATATTTATCATTACCATATTCAACTCTTATCACAACGCAGAGAATATCTGCAGTTACGCTTGGGCACATAACAGAGTTGTAGACAGCATTTTGGGCAAATGTCAAGGGAATACACTAGCGCAATCGTGAACCTAATGGTATGCGTTAGATGATATCAATTTTAAAATATTTTCCAGTTAAATACTATTTCGGTGGCAGATAGAGCGTGTAATCTTCCGCTATCTATGTGGAAGCATTTGAATGATGGACGTCGATAAGGAAAAGTAAGGAAGATAGGGGACTGTCAGATATTTAAAAGGTTTGATTCCTAAATATATCCTGATTAAAGATGGCGGGAACCAACCAGTGCTAGTTAGGCGATGGATTTTCACTTCAACATTACTTATGCATAAATTGCGTGACAGTCCGAAAAGCGTTGGCAGCGTGATTGATTTTTCCAAGACAGACTACCACCGATCATTCTTAAGAAATTGGTTACGAAACGGGGCCAGCTAAGTTAGCAGCATTGAAATGTCACGAAACTTCTGAGAGAAGAGTTAAAACATCTGTCCAATTTAATGATTTCCCTTTTCAGAAGGTTAAATGGGAAAATAGAGGAGGAGGACGTAAGAAGGTGTCATTTGATGGCATGCTGTTTATGTTCTTTTCCCGGTGTGATTCAGACACGAGTTAAAGTCACAGTAGCTGCTGGAAAAGTAACTTAATCTTTAAGAGGGTGTTGTTTCTATGGTTATGAATATGAAGTAAATTATTCAATATATCTCTTAATTTATGAAAAGCAAATATGTCATGCGCATATGTCAGAGTATTATTTTGTACGTAGAATCTTTTGCTAATATTGGCAACTCTCTTCAGCTGTTTGCTGAAAGTTGATTAATTCTGGAAAGAAAGAGGCTGCCGTTAAAAATCTTAAATTAAGAATATAAAATTGAAACGAAAAGGTTGAATAGAAGATTGTGTTCATAAAATGGTAAAATTTTAAACATAGGTTGTCTTATTTATAAAACGTTGTCTTATTTTGAATTCTCAATATTAATTTATTGATTCTGAAACCTCTTTTGTCAGTTTTCAATAATTCTATAGCGACTTGTTGAAGATTGGTGAATCCCAGGAGGAAACTCATTACTGCTGTAAGTTTTTAAAGACGCAGAATTAAAATAGATAAAGTTAAGTTATTTAAATCTAGCAAAGCGCATCAAGCGATATCTACCTAAGGGAAACTGCCTCGTATTCACGTCATGGGTGTACCAACTGTGCAACCAGCTTATTCGTCTACTTGAAACATGAGTCGAACTACCTCATTCAGCAGTCTTAATCATTTAACCACTGATGAGGTCCACAGAATTAGATAAAAAAAAGTAATCGAACATAGGATTGTATTGATAAAACTTAAATCTTTTAAATATGAAGAACTTAAGTGTGAGTCATCACTAAGATGGCCAAGGCTGTCATGACGCTAGCTAATGTGATAGTGAAGAATAACAGTAATAATGATAGATGCTTACCACAAGAAATCAAATAACAAATATACGAAAATAATGGCTTTTCTAATAGCATGTTTTTGTTAAATGTGAATAATTAAATATCATTCTGTGCAATTTTTTTTATTGAAGCGCTCGTTAATTAACTCCCTAACATTTTACCTTGTGATCGAAGACAATAGCTATCATGTTAATTATTGCAATTAACATCTGTCGAAGCAATTAAAAGACGAAGTGAACTTTTGGTAGAGAGCCTTTAAATATGTATTATAAAAATAGATAAATCAAATTTCTAGTTTAAAATGTGCAGTACTCTCTTAACTCTCTATTTGAATTTCGCTATTTCTCCTCTCTTAAATGCAAGTAATAGCTGTTTATAATAAATCTCTCTGAAATGTGTCATTCCAAAATAATCCATATCTCAATATTCTCGCATAATGCTTATGATATAGATGATTTACCAAACCAAAAACGCCAAAACGATCGATCAAAAAAGGAATATTTAGTCCGATAATGACTTCAACAACTTCATTTTGTTTGAACACGTCATCAACATCTGTCTTCATCTTCTGCAAATCATCTTTTCATATTTGCCTTTAAGACGAATTTAATAATCCTTCTTGTTTATCACTCTTATCGAGTAATCGTCTCTTTTAATACGTTACAGAAGTACCATTATGTAACATGTATCAGCCATTACAGTTGATGATAATTACCATATAATAAAGTTCTAGTGAGTGTTCTTCAATATTAAACCGTTGATAATTCGTTTTTGAGTAGAAAAATAATCGATTAGGATTTGGGGGTTCTGTTTTTATTAATAACTATTTTTGATTAATCATATATCCCATAACCGTGGCGACGTTTTTTCGAAATAATTTCAGTGTACTTAAATTTTATTTATAGTGCATGGTGCCGGTTACTGATCTATCGATAATGTGATTCTGATATAAACTATATCATAAATCTAGTATCTAATTAGATATTCTGCGTTTTATATCTTTTAGGTATTTTCGCTTTGTAAATTTCTTTCACTTTTGTGTTGAAAAAAGGACGAAAAGCTTTTATTTCCTTAAGTATGTTTAAATAAGATCGAATAAAATCTGAAAGCTTTCAGATATTATATTACACTCAAGGGAGCGTTTTCTTAATGTTTTATGTGTTAACTTTTATTTATAAACTATCATATTCTTCGCATTTAAACCACATAAATTTCAGCTGAACAGCAGTATAAAAAAATATTTGAAAACAGCACGTCTGTAGAATTTTATGAACAGTCTCGCGCTCTAGAGAAAATATTTTTTTTTCCGTACAATGTTGTCATTGCTCGTTATACGTTTGCTCCTTTTGCGTAAACTATTCTGATTAGTAAAGGTTAGAAATTAGAAACTGAAATAGCTACCGGGAAAATGATTAGAAACCGGGACTGTTGGCAAATATGATATCCTGATGTGTTGAGAAAATCCTGAGCAGGAACGGAAAGTTTTTATTTAGCAAAGTACTTTGAAATAAGATGAAAATAAAATTAGTAATTCATGTACATACTATTGCATGGATAAATTTACTATTGTATCATTCATTTGTGTAAAAGAAAATGAAATTAAATACAAACTAATTAAACATTGGTTGAATTTTCATAAAAAATTTTGCAAATGCCTACAATAGGTTAAGACAATGGAGATTAGATAAAATTTCATATTTATGCTTTTTATTACCATCCATGCTATTAATTTAAGATTTTCTAAATTCTCTGTAAAAATATCAAAATGTTAAGGGACATGTTGCACAAATGTTTTGTAGCTTTTCAGGAGTTGATTCATTATTTGCTTTTTAATTTTCTGCCTTTTGGTTGCCTAAAGTGTTCTTCATCGTACTTTTAAAGAATTTCTATGAATCGGATTTAACGCTACTCTGGATAGCTTCAAATTCAGAATCTCTTAATTTGATGGACAATTAAACTCTTTAATTTTGTCTTCATTATGGAAATTTATTTTTACTAGACGAAAATTATTTCTTTTTCAATACATTGAAATTCAATACACAGTATTTTTAGAATACCTGATTTGCTAAGAACTGGCAAGTACACTTTCTCAGAGCATAGATTTACGAATGACTGAGAAACTGCCCTTTTAATCGCTGAAATTATTGAAGCAAATTTTTATACAATGTTTCTCTTTATCTCTATTTTAATAATCTTGCAAAAAGAATCAGATGTTTTCCAAGGAATAGATATACTTCTTTATATTTACAGCATATGTAAAAGATAACGACAGATAATCATTTTCCATTATAGGTGGGACATTACATCATGAGCTTGTTTCAAGGTACAAATAAAAAAATCCATTGTTAAGGACTGTATTATAAAGATTCAAATAATATGAATCTGTGTTGTTGCAAAACATAAAATTATTGATTTTTGAAAATTGTTTTATAATTAATTGACTTTCTCTTCGACTAAAACTACTTCCTCTCTGGCATTTTTCAGATAATTTCATACTTATCTTACTCAGAAGTTTTGATGAATTCAGATCATGTAAACTAGATCGTCTGATTTCTGTTTTAGAGCAATAATGTCAGCTAAAGGTTCTGCTATAAAAAATGTACCTCGATGGATAAAATCTTACATCATAAACGAGAGCAAAACAGCTAAGTACGTAAGAATTGCTAAATAAATTATTCTACAGTTAAACCTTAATTGAACAACATCATTATAAATTAAATAATTGGAAGTGATTAAAAAAAAGAAATTTCTTTTGTATACTCGATATTTTTACAACAAATCAAAGTGCTGTTTTGAATAAGAAAGATTTTATTTAACCCATATTTCAAATTTTAAAACAATAAATGCATTTTAATATACATATTGATAAAACGTTCTTATCTCATAATGCAATATTTACTTGAGTATAAAAAAGTATTTCTTTTTGCAGTCATTGGTTGCATAAAATATATTTTACATTCAAAAAAATATTTTTTGTTTTTGCAAAATTTATTTTGAATCATAAAGTAAAAGTGTAGCATAATGTTTAATTTTTTGGTTAGGAAAACCAATTAATTGCAGTTTTTCACTCACAATTATTTTGTAGTCATTTGGTACCTCAATCTCTTTTGATTGCATAAAAAATATTTATTAGGAGACTTACCTTTATCTGCATTCTAAAATGCTTATAATTGATAACAATTAGGCAACTATTGTTAATTTGAAATAATTTTGTTGCATTCGTATCATTCTTATAATTATCTTATAATTATGAAAAATACTGTTTGCCTTCTGCTGAGAAATTGTGGAGCATTTTTGTTTTAAAAAAAGGTTACTGTAAGCTAATAATTATAAATTTTAATAGCCATTTATTGTTTTTATACTAATATTTGCGGGAATTTAAATAACAGCTCTTATATCAATTTTTCTTTAGGTTTAATCTCACTACTGAAGTTACAGAATTTATCTGAAAAGAATTTTTTCACTTACGAGAGACTGATTTTTGAGTTTTAAAGGTTAAAAATAAAAAAAGGACAGGAAAAAAATTGTTTCTTTTTCTAAGTTTTACAATCACGATTCAGTTTTCTGAGAAAAAAATTCACCATATACCTAACTTTAATGAACGCAAGAAGAAATTACTTTTCAATATATTTTTTTCCTTTTCTTTTTAAATTGAACTGAAGTTTTTTTATTATTGTGAAATTTTACAAAGCTTCCGTGATGCTTCCGTGTGTTCATCAGCTCAAGAAAGCTAAAAAAAAGTTAATCGATTTAGTAAGATTCTTTACTTCGGCATAGTTAAAAATTGTATATTTAGCTATTTAATATTCAATATAACATTCAACAAGAATTAAAATGTACGGAATGAAACCCATTTATCATTTATTATTTAGCATGTCTGTCGCAGATAATTAAGCTCAATAGAATTTCTACACTATCTTCCCGAACTTTTCTCATCTAAATTTACTATCAAACAAAATCCTGGATAGTAAACAAAGATTGAAGCAGCTTGGTGATTCTTTTCAAATTCAGTAACAGATGTTATAAAAGGATGGCAAAAAAACCGTTTGTAACGATCTATTTTATTAAGCAGCCATCGGCGCCAATTGGTGGTCGCAAATACACCCTGGGGACCTATTTGTAGGAAGAGCGTAGTGATGGGTGTAACAAACTTTCTTTTGATTCTTTTACTTCGTTTAGAAAATGATGGCCATCGTTTGCTTTTCTTGCCTAAATGGGATTTTGGATGGAAGGATTGATGATTTTAATGGGCTTCGGATGCATTGCCTGCGTTCCACCAATCTTATTTTCTATCTTTTCCATGCAGTTAGTGGGAATTTGTCTTTTTCACGTTATTGTTTTATGATTATCTAGTGACAGAATTCTAGTAAGTTGCTATTTTGCGAATTGAAAGATGCGGACGAATTTTTAATCGGTCGAATTTAGATAATAAAGCAAAACTGGTTCTACTGTTCTATTGTTTTTTAATATTCGGAATGTGATTTCATAATGCTAATATACTATTGTTTTTGTAACTAATCTTGCTTATCTGATTTCAGAACAAGCCAACAAAATTAATCGTAGCAAGGAATCAAGATTGCGCCTAATGTTGGCGTTGGGCAATATACAGGTGCCAGTACGCCCCCATTTTGTACCGCCTCCAATTTTGAAGAAGACTGGACGGGTCCGGGAGTCTCCCACTCGTCTTCATTTACCACATACCTCTTGAGAAGACTTCCGGCTCACCGACCGCATATTTCGAGTGTCCTCACACCGCATACACACACTACGTTTACAAACATCGATTCGATCCCGGGCCCTTCGGTATGGTAGTCACTAACAAATATTCCGTTGGGTGACATGAGTAATATACAAGTTTTGTACTCAGTTGATTTATTTTATTTTGTTTTGGCAGATGTCGTTTACTTTTCGCCGTCTAATCTTGCGTTAATGTTTTATAATATGTAATTTTAGCAACTACAGTCAAATCCATTGAAAGAATGATAAATGAAAAAGAATAAACTTTTCTCATTTTTACCCAGTATACTTAAGCTATGATACATTGTGCGATGAAATTTTTGCTTTTAAAAATTAAACATTGTTTTCTGAGAGCTTGTATGCTCTAAAACGTAGCTTGTATATTCCACTTTCATTTTTTGCTCTTGCATTCAATAACATTATTTGTGAAAATTCGCCAGTTTGGATATCTTGTTACTTCCTTAATGCAGAACTAACAGTGGTTGAAAAATAAACCACTAAACAGTGATAGTTTATATTTAATTATTCTGTTCATATTGAACGAAATGATTGCTTAAGGTTTCCATTCCACTAACTTGTACATAAAGTGAATCATGTATAAGAGAACTGCATTTTATTCATACTTTATGTCAAATTCCTTCTAGGAATAATCTCAGAAATTCAAGTAATTTCAGTAATGCAAGTCTCAGTATGCATGCTTACAGCAAGTGCAAAATGCTGTAAACATTTATATCACTCAAGCATCATTGAATATCAAATGTATTTGGGGAAAAAAGACGCATAGACGTAGTCATGTTTTCTAATTTAAATTTAGTTTTAAGATAAATTCCAGTAACCTAAAGGCGTTTAACAAAAGACAAATTACATTGATTTATATAAGGTCCACCGAAAAATTATGTCCGTTCGAGAAATTAAAGAATATAATACATTTTTCATACCTTTAATAATATTTCTTTTACAATGTAATATCCGTCGTTGCTTATAACCCCTTGCTGCCGGGATGGTAATTTGGAGATGTTATTTTGAAAAATGTCTTGTTCTTAAAAACCTTGCTGACATCTGCTTCAGTTTTGAATTTTTTCTCTTAAAAATATTTCGCAAGGAAAGAAACAAGTGATAATCCAAGGGTGCTGAGTCTGGAAAGTATGGTGGTTTGCTGTCGAATTCTCAGCCTAGCTGTGTGATGTTTTGTCGAGTCACCAAAACAGCATGTGGCTTGGCATTTTCAAGATTCATTATGATATGCTTCCTACTGAACATCACCGACCTCTTCTCTTTGCTTTGTTTAAATTTTTCATTTGCTCATAGTGTCTCTCAGATGAGTTTGTATTTAGGTTTTAAACGCTCGTAATGTATTGGTCCTTGCACATTCTCTTGTTCAGGCTCAAACTCGCTTTAGGAGTGAAGGCGACAGGTTTCTCGAGTTCACAGTATGATCATTTCTAGATCTTCTATATCATATGGTTCAAAATGATGATGCATGTAACGACTCGATCATGCAAATGTTTCGTACTGAACTTTTATGGCACCTATCTGGAATATTTACAGACCCATCTTGGTTTCCGAATATGGTCCTAAATGGTTTGCTGAGCTAAGTTAAGCAATTGAAAAATATCCACTGTTGCAAAATAGAGTCTTGTGCTGTCTTTTTTTTTTTTTTTTTTTTTTTTTTTTTTTTTTTTTTTTGAGGGGGGACAGTATCGTCATCCATCAAAGATGGCCGCCCAAAATGTGGCTTATCATTCAGCTCGGAATCACCTGCTTCAAATTTTTAGAACCATCTCTTGCATGTTCTGTTTGAATATGCATCTCCAAAAATTGTCACTAAATTTCCACACGCTTCTGTAACATTTCTTCATTGTTGTAATTCGTACAAAACACAGTGTCGTAGATGTACTTTATCGGTAGCAACGTTTACACGATCTGATCTCAATTAATAATGACATAAGACACCTTTGTTTCAATTAATTTAGAAGAGCAGATGTTAAATGTTATGCCGCAATACTGTCCGGCTCAATGAAACTGCTGCCCTAAAGGCACTTCACGTAAAAATGCATCAAGTGATATTCCCAGAAGAGAAAATTTAACAAATTTGTAAGACAGGAGAACATTTTCTCCTAGATTTGAGAGATCAAACCTAATGGATTGGAGAGTCCTAATGGATTGGATTATGAGATTATAGTAGAAATAACAATGGATACACAAAATGCAAACAAAAAAATTAAAATCTAGAATGAAAACTAACTATATACAAATACAGGAGTGCATGTGTAAGTTAATAAGTTAAGCAAAGTATCAGTTAATTTCTTTTTGAAAATTCTCCATAAAGCACCCCTTTCCTTAAGCAGACAGCATTTAAAATTGATCATCCAAGCAAAAAACGATTTTATGGATCATTGATCGATAAATTGATTCTTTAGTTTTTGAACCTTCATACAACCTTTTGTATCATATAAAGATGATAAAGATGCAGTCCATAAAGATGCAGTCCAAAAAGAAATTCTGTACGACTTCGTCGCCTAGCTTTCAACCTACAAAGTAAATGAATAACTTGTTAATATAATGGCTCTGCCACGCCATTGTAAGGAAAAGGTTAATTAATTAACCAATTTTATATATAAGTTATTGAGAATTATTTTTGAAACATGCTAAACATCAACAAGGTTTTTATCGAAGTTTATCTTCCTCCTCTTTTATGATGGTAATATCATGACATTGAGGTTTTTCTTTCGATATTTCTTTGCACCACTTTCAGATATTACTCTTTTTTAACCCATCCGAGCTGCGAGTAAGAATATTGATAGCATATGCCAACGGAAATTCTAATTAATTAAAATTCTGTTAATTGTGTTCATCAATATTTGTGATGCCTGCTTTTTAAATGTGCTGATATTGATGCGACTTACCGCTTTCCATTTTTGTTTCTTTATTCCACGATTTTTGCTAAAAGCTATTAAATCTCCTTCCTCTTTCTTTAAAGTCCTGGAACTGTATTCCCGTTTCGTGAAGAGTAGAATCGAAGATGTCCATCACTCTTTCAAGACAGTGCAAACTCTTTCTTCTTCGACCCATCAGGATACGTTGCAAGGAGTGAATGGTTCTATTGTTTCCAAACGATTTCCTTTTATCTTTGTTCAATGCATTTTTCTTCCCAGGCATTAGACTTTTTGAAAAATAACTCACGAGAGGTATACGCAGTTCCTTTCCAAACGGATTTAGAAAGTAGATTTCAAGGTGTTGGACTATGTAGCAAAGTTTCTTCCGGTAGGTCTTTAGCTACGTTGCTTTGGTAAGAATTAGAGGTGGGACAGATCGTAGATTCTTTCAAACTCGAATCTTGAAAAGTTCTCTACTTTTTCGGATTTTGAATCTTCTGTGATTTTTTCACATAAAAAAAGGAAAAGAAGAAAATTTTTATTTCATATTAACTTCTTAATAAAGAAAAACTGAAAATTTGTGTTTAATGAAGAACCAGTTCAAAAGGTTCAGTTTTTTAAAAAATACATCTAACATTATTAAAAAGAACAAAGAAAAATTTAGTAAGTATGTAGTGATTATTAAGAATTTTGTAACCTAAAAAACAAACCAACAAAGAAACAAAAATCTGAAAGGTCTTAGCTTTTCAATTGTGTCCAAAGGGGCGTTTTTTTAGCATTTTGTGTGCTACCTTTATTTATAAAATATTATGTTCTTCCCACTTAAACCATAAATTTCAGTTCAATAGCAATGTCGCAAAATAATTTTAAAATGAGCCTATCTTTAGAATTTCCGATACATAGTTCCGCGCGCTAGAGACAAAACGTTTTTTTTTTCCTCCGTAGAATGTTGCTATTGCTCGCTTTCAAATCGTTGAGTTTGTTACTCAAATATTCGTTAAAGTTTTACAAAATATGAAATCGATAATAAAAGAATTTCAAATTTCAAATTTGGGCTTCTACATGCCCATATTCGCAGAAGGATTACGTCATTCAAAATTGGATGGCTCTAGATACCGTTGTTTTATCACAATGCGAGAAATATACGTACATTTATGCAGACGTTTCATTATTTAATTTCTTCAAGTATAATGCAGGACTCTAACATTGGGTGGCAACAGTTTGAAAAGTGAAACGGACATTTATAGTGAACCAACGCATACCGCAAAACGA
Source organism: Stegodyphus dumicola (assembly GCF_044657685.1). Classification (NCBI taxonomy): domain Eukaryota; kingdom Metazoa; phylum Arthropoda; class Arachnida; order Araneae; family Eresidae; genus Stegodyphus; species Stegodyphus dumicola. The sequence continues at coordinate 139,992,100 of NC_140776.1, forward strand.
AAACAATAGTACTAAAAATCAAAATCAATTATGCCCATTCCGGTATTTGATCCTTCCACATAATAGTTGGGTATGCTAACCATTTACACCACTAGAGTACGCAAGGGTATAAAAAAAGTTTCAGTATCAAATCGAAATTTTATGTTTTCGGAATTTTGTTAATTTTCGGAATCTTGTGAACCGATAATAAGAGTAGATAGGAGAAGAACTAACATTAAAATTAACACAGATTATGCAGTCTGCTTGATATCTCTAAACTGAAAACACGAAAAATAAACTATGCTGTCTTCGTGATTCAAAATCCAGAAGACGTTTGCCAGCCAGACGTGCTACCAATTACATCAAGAAGGCCCATAGTAAAATTTTCGACTATAGATTGAAAATTTCTTGTACTCTGCTCTACTTGACGACGTGAGACAGTTTTTTTGAAAAGGTATATTTTTTTAAAAAAATACATCTAGCATTATTAAAAAAAAGAAAAATTTAGTAAGTATGTAGTGATTATTAACAATTTTCTAACCTAAAAAACAAACAAACAAATAAACAAAAATCTGAAAGGTCTCAGCTTTTCAATTGTGTTTAAAGGGGCCTTTTTTTAACGTCTTGTGCGTTACCTTTATTTATAAAATATTATGTTCTTCCCACTTAAGCCATAAATTTCAGTTCAGACTTGGGAGGGAGAACGCCCAGGCATCAAATCCAGTTGGTAACGTATTATAATCCACCGTATAAAGTCTGTTAGACTTTTAAAAGACAGGAAACACGAAAAATCAGCGAGGATTCGAACTTCGGATTTTCCGATATGCTAGCCAGGCTTGCACCACAAAGGCGAAAATTTCTTATATTCTTTCCACTTATAGATGAACTGGAGGGGAAAGAGACCCAGTCGTCAAATCTAAAGTGGTGACGAATATTTGTCCATTGCATTTTACTCTTACGAATACTACATTACTTACATTTTACATTTGGCGCCACCTAGAGTGCATTTTCATTAAAATTTGTGGAATCAGGAGGATGTGAATAATCAGAAATGTCGTCGGTAGGGTTCAAACTCCAGACCTTCCAATTTGCTTAGCGGGCGTGCTACCACTTGCACTGTGAAGGAATACAGTTGGGCAAAGGTAAAATGTCTTTTAAAATAAATACCAATCGTGAAGCTCTTAATTATTTCCAGTTAATTTGAATGCGGCAGAAAAGGTAGCTTATAATTACAAAATTTCTTTTAATAGATTTTTTTTTCTTTTGGCCATCAATGAAACTAGTCTTCTTAAAATTTCAAGATTTTAATAGTTTTTAAATTAGGATACGAAACATTTGAATGACGAACAAGGTGCAAAAAGTAGATTTTTCTAATCTCGAATTTTGTTCAAGATTCCTATATTTCGAATATTTTATCCCCAAAATTAAAGCATCATCATGAGATATTTGTAGAATTAAAGCATCATTATGAGTCATGTATGAGAGACATTTCATCCGGATTTATAGTAGATATTTTAAGAGGAGAGGATAATTATTCTTATAATTAAGTTAATATTTTAAGAAGAGAGGATACTTATGTCATAAATCTGACTTTTTAATAAAAAGCAAGTACTTTAGCAAAAATAAAATACAGAAACACTGTTAAAAATTCTAAATCTCAATTTTCTTTTTATGTTTGTTAGGTAATTTTCACGTTTTTTAGATATTTTATCTGAGTCATATTTTTACTATTTTGTACGAAGTAAGAAGTATTGTAATCACGAAAATTCTCGACTATCACATATCAACGGAAATATCCTTTTTGACATTCCCGAATCCGTATGATTTTGTGCGGACTGTTCTAGAACTCCTCTAACAGCACTATTATATTAGGTTCTTGTAGTTGGCATTCCGTATCCATTTTCCGACTCTCCAACAGTGTACGTATCACTTGAAGAACATTTATAAATAATAACATTCATTTTAAAACCAATACGATTTTAATCATTCACTTTAAGGAGTTCAATATTCCGTGTCATCACAAATATTTTCGATTTTTTGCTGTCATAAATTCTGTTATCGTTCCCACTTGTCATTGGTATCGAAAGCTATATTTCATCTGTCACACCTAACTGACCATCTTTTATCTATATATAAAAGTTTTTACTATTCATTTTGTTTTATCTTATCATATAAATGTCGTAAACAATGCATAAAACCCCACAAACTACGTGAAACATGTAAACAGTAAACCTGTAGAGGTACTACCAATTCTGACTGAATGCATCATGGCGTTAGCAGCAGCATAGAATTTTATATATCCAAAGAGAAAGTCAAAGACAAAATTGTTATTTTTCTATTGCTTTTTCTACTATATATATATATATATTTAAAACACTCTGTATAACAGCGAAACCCTTGTCAGTTCTGAAATATATTAAGAATATATTATACAAAATTTGGTAACAATAAACTGGCTACCGCGCTATCCGCTACTTGTGTATACAAATAATGCATGTTTTCGCATCTATGAACATAATTAAGAATGCATGCTAAAGACACGTATGAACTTCGACTGGATGCATAATATTTTCAATTGAAAATCAGGCAGGTGTGGGTAAACGTAATGCAAATTTATGTTGATAAATAGCAACATTATGCAGTGGACGGTTAACAACATTATAACAGCTGAAGTTAAAATATTGACGTACAGACGTCACTTTATGGGATTGCGGTTAATGTTAACATTCGGATAGTGTTATCCAATTGCCGCCTCCCGTTTGCATCCGAAACGTGGGAAATACATCGCTTATTGTGATCAACAGTTCGGTTAATGTGTTCAAAATGCTATAGAACAAAATTTTTAAATTGGAATATAGTCACAAGATAAGTGCAAAATTGACAAAAACAAATATCCAAATGACAGAAATATCGCCAAGTAAAGTATTAAGTCACCAAACAGCTTGGCTTTGATTTTAGTCACTAAGACGGAGTATAACCTTAAACATTATATGTAACATTAAACCAATATTTTTCATTTATTTTATAGGCTAAAAATATTTGAAAGTGTTAGTGCTGTATTAAAATAAAAAATTTCTTTAAATTATGAATTAAAGCAAGACGTTGTAATAAAATGGTATCAAGGTTTTGCATCTCGTTTTCATTTCGTCAAAACCTGTACTACCTCTTCATCTACGTGACATATCGCAAAAATATTTATCTGCATCATGAGGAAATTGCGAGATAAGTTGTGAAGTGTAATTAGCAATAAACTATGCGTCTTGCTACCTGGAGACTCATTTTGATATTTCGAGTAATCTCTTAGCGTCTTTACTATATTCTAACCTTGACGAGGAAGTCAAAATCTTTCACCACTTCTAAACTAAATATCCCTTAGCACCCTAAATATGCAAAGAGTTTAACGGAAGGCTATTTTAATAAAAATAAGTTTTCACGGAATTTATTCCAAAATAGGTTAAATCGTTGAACTATTACTAACATTCTTAAAGGGATCTCGCGAAGTTTTAATTTGTTTAATCAATTAGTGCTTATGTTTTGCTTTTGTTCACGACTCCGTTTTAATTTAACTATGGCCAAGAATAGAGATTTTGTGTAGATGTATGGTGTGTAAGGATTATGTTAATTTTATTAACAGTTAAATTTTAAGTTAAAGTTCCTTTCCTGTCAAATCCTTAACTTCAACTTACTACTTCCGGCCAGAACGTAGTTTTGGAATCATTCTGAATACTTAATGAGGAGGAGCGGTATTTAAACCGCGAAGTCTACTTGCAGAGTTAGAGAGAATCAGAGTTTCTGATTTGCGCGCCTCTGCCTTTTGGCTACTCTCTCTCTCAAAGCTGTTATTACGCTCGGCCGTACTCAGGCCCTTGATAAGCTTCGTAGTCAAATAGAGTTAAGGGGCCAACTCGTTTAGAATCTTGATAGCTTCGGCTATATTCCTTTAGTTAATTTTAGTTTTAGTTTATTTCTTAGTCTCTTAAGTTCAAGCCCAAGTGTCGGCTTGATTGTACACTCCAAGATGGAGATTTGTTAAATCGTATTGGAATAATAAAGGGTTAGTTACCCTTCCTTCTTGTTGTTTCTTGCTACACAAACTTAAGCGATTATTCGCTAACTAGTTCTTAAGATTCGTCACTTTCTACAGTAACTGAGAATTACAGTAGTGAGAATCTTACAGGTGTTTCAAAACTCATGGAATAAATTTAAAGGCATGATAAAGTACACCGAACAGAAAAGGGGCTCTTAAGAAGCAAAATGGGCTACAAATGAGGTCTGAAGAATAAAAACCGGATAAAAATTTATAATTCCATTCCTTATGTTTTTTAGGGCCCACCAGCGGCCGAGCGGTAAAGTCGCTGAACACTGGTAGTTCGGTCCGAGGTTCGAATCCCGCGAACGGGCTGGCTGCATGGGTGTTTTCGTGGTTTTTCCCATGTGTAACGTGTATACGAGCCAGTTTCCCTTAGAAAGTCCTCCACGAAGGCATCCCTCCCTTAGGCAGATAGCCCTAGTGTGCTTTGCCATAATTAAATACACACACACACACACTTATGTTCTTTAGTAGCTGAACGGTTAAATCTCTGGACATTGGTAGTTCGACCTGGTTTAAATCTTTGCGAACGGGCTAATTGCAACGCCTCATGTGTTACTTTCGAGCCGTTTCATTTAGAAAGTCCTCCACGAAAGCATCCATGCCTTAGATAGATAGCTCTGTTGTACTTTATCATAAACAAACAAGTCCCGCCTCCTGTTTTTCTGATTTTGTGAGCGTTATGAAACTGAAGCAGTTTTCTGTCATTAGTGGAGTATTTAAATGGTTGCGTTTATAACTATAATTAAGGTTTATTGTTTTGTACTTGTGTGTGTCCTTTCTTGCTGATGGGGGGATTATTCCCTTTAATCACTCTAGTAACTAGGGCAGGGATGAAGATGCTAATTGCTTAACAACTTCAGCTAGTTTTCGACTGTATTAAGTATAACCTTATGCTAGATAAATTGTATGGGTAATTAAGATAACTGTATTAAGTATAACAGTATGCTAGGGAACTTGTATAACAGTATTCTAGGGAAATTTCAACAGTATGCTAGGGAAATTTCAACAGTATGCTAGAGAAATTTCAGCAGTATGCTAAGGAAATTGTATAAAAGTATACTAGGGAAATTTCAACAGTATGCTAGGGAAATTTCAATTATAATAGTATGCTAAGGAAATTATATAGGTAATTATGCTAGGGAAACTGTGTTTTCCAAAATCATGATAAAATAATTACAGCTATCGCTCATCCGTGTCAAAATAAAAAACATTGAGTAATACACATTTAATGAAAACTAAAGCCACCTGCTTATTCTGTCATGATGTTTCCCATATTTAAATCAACCAATAACTGAACTTATAAACCTTCTTATTATTTACTGTACTCATTTAATGCGATTTCGCTCAGCACGCAATAATTAATGGACTAATCAATCGCATAAAGAGAAATTACAAATTGCCATATATACTAGTTGCATTTTGTGTAAATATATGTGATGACATTTAGAAATGCTTAGTTGGGTAACACGCAAACAGATATAACTAAGTTTCTAAATAAGCAGGCAAGTACTAAAGAAAGTTATTATATTGTTGCGTTTTTCTAATATTGACACCAGTTGTTACGTTATTTTCTTCTTTCACGTTCGTACGGGGTTTGTGTGCATTTGGAGTGAATAACGACGACACTTGATGAAGTACCGAAACACACTTTATTTAGCCAATATTAATCAGGACAGCTCCACTCACTTTTACAGTCGCTTTTTACAGTCGTCGGAGATCTACTATAAACACGCTGGAACAATCAGCGACACAGCCTTCACACTGTCAGGCAATAACAGTGGAGACATCTTCCTGCAAAGCACATGACTCTGCTTTCCGGAGTACAGCTCCCGACTCTGCTTGGTCGTTCTCGGAAATCCACGTACTCTCGACACTCTCCACGCTAGACACACTCACTAACTCCAGCAGGGTTTATATAGCTTTCGGCTTGTGTTCTGGAACCTTCTGGGCTAAACCGGTAAGAATTCGTTCCAGAAAGTTCTCCAACCGTCCATGGTATATCGCCAATTTTGTCGCCAAATGTCACCAAATGGGCGATTTTTTGCCAAATGTGGCAACTATGCCCTCCTTTGTCCTTTTATGGCAACCCTAAAACTGCTTTGCGGGGAAGCCATCTTACCGCGCCTGTACATTTATTACAGAATATTTTTGTAGATATCAAAATATATTTTGTGATTGAGTAAGATGAGTAAAATGCAACTTCAGCTCCATCGAAAGACTGCGGAAATTTGTGTGACAAACAGTAGATTTGTCCTTAATTCAACTGCAAAATACAAGACCCCTTACGGCAAGAGTTCTTAAAATTTTCATTTGAAAATGCAGTCATTTGATTTAAATTTTAACTAAAATCTCAGGCTGTTTCACTGAGCATAGCACCGAAGTTAGTCTGACTTATTTTTCCCGTACTAAGCTTTTCATACTGATTAAACAAATAGCTAGAGGCGAAGATATTCGTTTGAGGATATTAGATTAGAATAAATTAGGTAATTAGAATATGTACCGAGGGCTACCTGCCTAAAGGCTGAGATGCTTTCGTGAAGAATTTCGGAGGAAAACTGACTCGTGTTCACGAAAATCAACCATGCAACCCGCCGGTTCGCCTGGGTTCGAACCCAGGTCGAACTACTAGTATTCAGAAGTCATAGCCATTCGGGCACTTCTGGGGGCTTAGAAATTTCTAGAGTTTTCTTTTAATTCCCTTTCTAATAATCTTACAGCTTCTGAATCACGCCTAACTGAAAACTTTTCACAGGGCCGTAAATTTGGCAAGTGTAGCTAATGTGTTTCCAAATGTGTTGCCGAGTTCAAAAACTTTCAGACGATAACATATATGATTATTTATAAGTATCAAAACATAACGGCTGGGGAAGGGGAAAGGAAATTTTTGTAATGAAATATGTATGTCCGAGCAGCTTTGTTTAAGTATCATCCCCATAGACAAATATGCTTCACGTTCGTGTAGCGACGAAATCCGGACGGAAAATGACAGTTTACGCCAGTAAAACGATTTTACCTTCTATTCAATTAGATGCCAAAGTGATGTTTGGGCACACACATTATCCCATTACAAAATCTGCTTCTTTTGGCCCGTTTTACCTGCCTTTACATTTTTGCCTGATATTTTATAATTATATTATATTTAGTTCTAATGGAACTATTTACAAGTTATCGACGATTATTCAAAGAGAACCTCATAAATTAAAATATAATATAATAATATAAGTATAAATGCATAATAATTTTATAAAATATGTAGTAGTATAAAATACAAGAGAAGTAAGTATAAATAAAGTTATGATAGAGCCAAGCAAATATTTACCGTAATGTACACGACTGTATTGCGTCAAAAAAAAAAGGCGAATCTAAATGTAATTCTGTAGCATGTTATTAAATCAAATAAGCAATCATAATATTGGGGAATAGAAAGGTGATAGTTACCAATTTTTTGTTCTGCATATTCTTTGCTTATATTTTAAAATACTTCTGTACCCTTTAATTCTTAAATTAGATTAGGCCCACCAGCGGGCGAGCGATAAAGTCGGTGAACACTGGTAGTTCGGTCCGAGGTTCGAATCCCGCAAACGGGCTGGCTGCATGGGTGTTTTCGTGGATTTCCCCATGTGTAACGTGTATACGAGGCAGTTTCCCTTAGAAAGTCCTCCACGAAGGCATCCCTTCCCTTAGGCAGATAGCCCTCGAGGCTTTGCCGTAATTAAAATAACCTAACCTAACCTTAAATTAGAATAAATGCATTATAGTTTCTTTGATATGGTAAAACATATATGGACCTTCTTTCGTATGGCTTTTTCTTTTACGAGAAATAAAAAAAAAAATTATAACAATAATGGATATTTCTAATGCTAAAGTTCCACGTAAATTTAACATCCAGAGAATTACTGGAAAATTCTGCTCTCTGATTATCATATTTAATATATTTGACTGCATTCAAATGAAAACCCTTGGTGAAGACTTGTGTAAATACTGAATATGTTTAAGTTCTTTCCTCTTTCTACCCTGCGTAATTACTGCCCGAAATCCGAAATCGAATTCAAGAAAGAATATCCCAAATCGTATTCCATTACTGCTGACATAAATGGAAAAGGAAATTAATGATATGGTTAAATGGGAGAAAATGCAGCAGTGAATCTAGTGAAAAGTTAGTTTCTTCGAGTAATTTCAGAGATAGTTCTTCATTTCTAGTACCCCAATGCGGAAAACGTTTCGCTGTAATACGAGAATATTATTAAATAAATGGTTTCTATGGCTTTTCTTTACATACATTCAGGTTAAAGCCATACGTAATGGTGGAAGCTTGCATTACAAAGTTATATATTTGTAAAGCTAAACTTAATTACGCACTAAACTACATCTGCTTACGCTTAATTTACTTAGACAAACTCTTATCTTCGCATTTAGTGCAGTATTGGAAAGATCCCAAGATGTAAACCTAATTAAAAGTTTATTAAGAGCAACGTGTGCGTAAGCTATTGAGTGGTCCGATAAAACTAAAATTTAATAAAAACTAACCACCATTTCTTACAATATCTCAGTTATTACTTAAATAAGTACAAATAATACATAAAATAATTTTCAAATCCTATCTAACCTTTAACTATCCCATCTTTCAGACTGCACGTTAGCGTACACAAACTCCTTCACACACACACACACACACACAAAAAAAAAAAAAAAAAAAAGTAATCCTGCACTAGAAAAAGCAATATTTTTGTATTTTAATTTCTCTGTTCGAATAGAGTCGTAACTTTTGGAGTATTTAATTTGTAAGAAATTTTATTATTACTATTGACTGCTTTTGTCGTTCGTACTTGCAGCGAAATTTTCCGAAGTTTAACACCTTAAACATTTTTGGAAATGGCTTTTGGTTAATTTCTATGTTTTGTTAAAGTAAGTTTTAGAAATTAACATTTCAAGCTGCGGTGTTAAACAAAGCAGAAGTAAGATACAGTCTACCATACTTAACTGCCTGCTGAGACTATTGTTGCTAGCAAGTAGTCTCAGCAAGTAGATTTTAACTAAGTTTCAATATAAAGAAATAAAATAGCAACAAATGAAATCAAATTGAGTATTTATTAGAATGTAGAGTTATGTTATAAAAGTTTTTATAGGAATGACTAACTGTTTAAGTTTCTTTTGAGGTTTACTGGGGTTCCAGTATTTCTTGTAACAGATGCTTCTATCCATTTTAACGCTATCAACTGTTAATTTATTAATCAACGAAACAGCCTAAGGCCGATTGGGTTAAATTGCTAAATACCGGTTGTTCGACCTGGGTTCGATTCCTTGCTAACGGATTGGCTGCGTGGGCGTATTCGTGTTTTTGTTACATGTAACACAAGTGCCAGCTAATTTCCCTGAGAAAATCTTTCTTCAGCATCTTACGTAGATAGTCCAAGCGTGCTTTGCGATAATCAGTTCAACTAAGCAAAGCACGTGACTGTTGGCTGCCTAAAGAAAAGGATGTCCGCGGAGAACTTTCTAAATCTGATGCTATCGGATTTATAAATAATTCCCCCCCCAACAGACGTTGGCCACTACTAAGGCCAGAAGCGGTGCTCAATTGAAGGCACCCAGTATGGTGAAGAGGCACCCAGTATGTGGACCAACTTAGCCTCCTATGAAGGAACGGACAAATACAACCATGCCTTCTCCGGGTTCTAATCCGGGCCCTTTTGTTTCGCAGTGGGCTCTCCTAACCACTTTATAGTCTGGGCGGCGATTTCTAAATAGTAATAATAATAACAATGAATAAATAAATTTTTTAAAAATAAACTCTTCTGGTACTAGACGTTAATTACCGCTCCAGGTGCAACATGAATTCTTGCACCCGGAACGGAGGTACTGAGGCCGATCATCATACGCCTTGCTACTTATTATATCTTGGTGCTTGCTGGAACCTCTTAAATGCTAATTGAATTTGTATACTTCTGAAGTGGAGCTAAGGTTAACAGATGAACGGAGGCTAGTATAAATTGGAACAATTGGTTAAACTTCAAAATCTTGCAAGCTCGCTCTTATGTGATTGGATGCTCCTTATTTCTTTTCATCTGTCTAATATTGCCCATAAAATGGTAAAAATTTTAGTATTCTGTAGATGAGTCATTTGGCAGAAGACTGAAGAAAAAGATGCTAGTAATCCGGTTTCGGTTATAGTTTACGACAAGTTCCATTTCGAATTTGTGGACAAAGAAATCGACGCCGGTTGAAGAAGTCTGCAGCGAAAAGAACACAGTTTAACCCAGCGAATTTCGAAGTAATCTATTCTATTTTTAGTAATTATATGAACACGAAAGAAGCATGGAAGTTTGTTGAAATTGATAGCCTGTAGGCTCACTGTAACCAGTCATTCTCACTTTTTATAAGAAGAAATTCTCCATTCCTCGTCCTCCCACCCTTATAATAAAGAACAAAGCGCAAGGAAATTTTTTACGGTGATGCCGAAGATATTCTAAACAAGCCAAAAAAATTTCAGAAATAAGCAACTCTTCTTGAATTTTCCTTTATTCTCTTTTAAATAGGTATCTGTAACAGCCTTTCAAGCCTGCTTTTATTTCGATTGTTTCTTTCGAGACAGCGCATAACACAAATGTTATTTTGTATGCCTTCAGGCATTGTTATTTTCGTTTAGGTTAAAGCAAAATCAGCTTTATCGATGGCTCGAAGCACAGAAAAAAGTCACCGCAGCGTTTCTTTATTCTATGTTTTCTGGAATGTTTCCTCTTTTCTTTTAAATAAGAATTTGCTAGTTGTATATTTCTATGGTTGTAGTATACTCAGCATGATTGAATGAATGTCTGCATGTGTTAAGAGTGTAAAATATCTTTCGCTTTCTTGTTTTTCTTAATGTGTTGTTTACTTGTGTTTTTTTTTTTTTACCTTTCTATCTTCTCAGTATTTCCCCGCTTTGCTCTTTTAACGAATTTTTCTTTAATAGTAAAGAGATACTCTAGTTTTAACTTGGCGAAAAAAATCTGAATATGGACATCATATGATTTCCTTGCACGACTTATTAAATTAGACACAGTTTTTATCCTGCACTTCATTTAAGCTTATTTCCTGGAATTATTCTAATTTAATTAACCGGTTCGTCGATGCAAGTTGAAAATAACATCGAAAACTGCAAATTTTATTTCAAAAATTTATTCAAATGTCCTGTTCAAATTTATCTTAAAGGAGTTAAACTTTTTATAATTTTATTTTTTGATAACGAGTATAAAACTACTTTCTCAAATAAAAATATAAGAACCGCGTGACATTAAAATTTAAATTTCACTATATGTCTAAAATTATTTTTCGATTTCATTTTACATCGCGAAAACAGTAATATTTTCTTTATTTAAAACATTACTGTAATTAGAAGTACATGGCTGTGACCAACGATTGCGAACATAAAGCTCGGGTAAGGGGGCAAATATTATATATAACATATATACGTTTGGTAATTATTCTATTTGGTAATTATTCTATATCGATAGCAATAAAAAGGGGAGATGCACAACTAGATGATATAGCGGTTCCATATACACAAATTCAACGCTCATCTGCTAGTTGTTTTTGAGTTATGCGAGATGTATACATACATACCTACGTACATACAGATGTCGCGAAAACGTACCTTTTGAATGCATATTAAATCCATTTTAGAATCCGTTTTGGAAAAAAGAGTCCTTTGTTCTGTCCTGCGTACAGACGTCAAGCAAAAAAAATCGTCCAAATGGATTCGGGAACGGTCAAAATGGATATTTCTTCTGAAATATGATACCTGAAATTTTTCCAATTACAGAACTTCCTCTGCTTTGTATAAGTAAGTAAAAAATAACATTCTGGCGTGACAAGAAGCGTTTGCAAATCTGTGCGGCATTACATTTTCCATTTACAAGTATAATAAGATATTGCTGAGTAGAAAACCAGTCTTATTTAAAAACACTGTGCCCATTTACTAGTTGGTAATAAAAAGCTTAGTAGAGAATATATCCTCAGGGACTAGCGATATGAATGTCCAGTCCAAGTTGATGTTATTAAAATTCATACAATTTTGAAATGCTGTATACGGAATTGTTCGAGTAAATATTCATTTTATAAAATTTTAGGTTATAATTAGGGAAAAATAAAATGCAGTAAACTTTCTGTAAGACGAAGAACTACGTTTCCGAATAATCCCCCCTTTCTTTATGTGTGTGTAAGTGGTTTTCTTAGAAATATGATGCTTCAGTGCTGATATTTGTTTATGTTATGTTTAAGGATACTTTTAGAGGTGGTCCCCATGAGAGATGGTCGTCTTAGGAAGGTGATCTCGAAGAGGGGTTTAAATTTACTATTTTATTTGTAACAACAGAACACAACGAAGAACTAAATGTTAAATTAATAATAAGAAACAAATATCAAGATGACTTAAATTTTCATAAATGTTATTTCAAAGTTTAAATAGAACTCTCCTCTTCTTCTTCGGGAGCGAAAATGACGGAAAAGAACAAGCGCATTAAACAGCATGAGACTTTCGTTCGAAAAAAAAAATTAAACTCATGAGTACGGTACTTACATATTAATGCAACCACCTTGATGCAATCTGGCAATTTTTTACAGAAGAAAAGCTAAAAGTCATTTATCGGATGGAAGCTGGTGGTATTCGCGTCTTTTTTTTACAGAAATTTTCCCAAACTATCGAAATTTATTATAAGTTGGCAAACATTCTGAACATATGAAAAGAAAACATACTTTAGCAATTGAAAATACAAAAATTGAATTACTAAATAAGGATTGCAGAATACGTAAAAAAATAAGATACATTCTTCTTCAAATCTTTCTGCAATTTTTTTTTTTTTTTTTTTTTTTTTTTTTTTTTGTGTTATTCTTTTCCCGAAGTATACAGCGATTTACTTAATAAAAACATCAGAAAATTGCGGAGTGAATTCTGTATTCCTGCAGAAATTCCCTGCTGTTTCTTCCTATGGAGGCAAATTCTACCGAGCTCATGTTTAAAACTAAGGCAAAAATATCACGCTTTGTCTTTAAAAACCGTTGGAACTTTGAATACAACAAAAAAGAATGCATACAAAAATGTCGGTGCTGCTTGACGGAAGAATTGTTATGAGCATGGGTGCCGGAAGAATGTCTATGCGCATAGTTACCAGAGTTTGGTCCATTCTGAAAATTTGGCAGCTTCTAATAATGTTGTCATGTTAAAGATGTAAGTACTATAAATCTTTCATTGTCCAACATTGCTGTTCAAAAATATAACAAGTTCTCTTACTTTGTAGCTAAAATTATTCAAAAAAGTCTTCTTGCCGAATTAAATTTCTAGAAGTCGTTTCATATGCATAAAACCTTACGGTTTGGGTTAATCATCTCAATTCTAATCACTTTATACCGTCAACTTTTCAAGAATTTCTTTTCTTATTCACTTTTCATTCAATTTTTGAACAACAGATGGCATCAGCTGATTTTTAAAACATTTAGCCAGAAACTTCTCGAATTTGCCTGTGTTTTCTCGAGTAGGCAGGCATGTGTTTCTCATCATTTTCACGGTTGCAACTAAAGCTGAAGATTTTATTTATCTTTAAAAACTGTAGTACTTCAAAGTTGCTCACGTTAATTCTATTTTTGTTACTTAGTGTTAGTTTTTTTGTTTTTCTTTAGTATGATGTAACTTCAGTTTAAACTATATGGAAAAAGTTTCAGCATGATTTTATATATTAACGTCATTTGTGTAATGACAGAAAAAATTTATTTTATCATTACCAGCACACTTAACTAATTTTTCTTCTTGTTTTCATAACCTTTCTTTGCCTTTTTAAATGAAAAAGAAATCGTATCGTAGAAATTACTGTGGTAAAAATCCTTAGTCGTTTATTTTACTTCCAATTGCTTCTGTTTATTTTATTTCCCTTGGTGCTTACTGTAATTAGGAACTGTCAAAATAAAATTATTTTCAGCTCCTTGAGCAGTTTCCTTGCCATTAAAATTGCGCCATTTTTGTATTTGTATGCTTCATTCAGAATCATATTTTTTGTGATATTTGTATCTTCTCGTAAAACAATTTATTTTAAAAGTATAGTTAATACTAATTAGTGTTACTCGAAGTAATACTCAAATGGTTTACGTATTAAAACTGACAGCTCATTCAACTTCAGTTAAGCTAAATAAAATAACCAGTACAAAAAATGTATAACCGTAGTAAAACTATGCTGAAAAATAATGTAGTGTCAGTAATTTGACTCTTTAATTCAAATTTTTTTTATTTAAAGACTCTATGACATGAGCTATTGGAAAATTTATAACCAGTGTCCTTTGTATGCACTAGACAAACAAAACGAGCTTTAACGTATCGTTGGGTTTCTTAAACATTCGTTAAAATTTTACAAGGTATGAAATAAATTATAAAATAAATTCAAAATTCGGGCTTTCAGGTGTCCATATTCGGGTGGAGGACTACGTTATTCATAAATTGATGACTCTAGGTACCATTGATTTTCATAATGCCAGACACATACATGCAGATTCTTGATTATTTAATTTCTTTAATACAGGGCGATAACATTTGGTAGCAACAATTTGAAATTTACTTATAATGAACCGACGCAAAATCCTTCTGGGATGACGCCCCTTTGAGCTAATAATAGCGCATGCTTTGTTTAATTTCATTATTTGTATATTCGTTTTCATTTATGAAAGCGTCATGGTTAACTAACAACGTGTTTCTGAAAATTACTCGATCTCTCCTTCTCTTTATCGTACCTGTCTTTCATTTAGAAGAAACTAAATAAGGCAATAATATTGAATCCTGAATGTACTTTTGTTAAAGTATAATCTACACAAAATTTAGCTAGTTTTATTTTCTTTTTTTATGTTGTCTTTTTGTTTTGTTATTATTTTCTTTTTTTATGTTGTCTTTTTGTTTTGTTATTATTAACAATTCATGATGCATTTTTTGCACGTGGGCTCTTAAAGCCGTAAATACTTTCGAAGAGTTTGTGGTATGATGAACACGTGAACCTGATGTAGACTATATTCAGATGAGATTTAAATTTCGTCCAAAGGGGTGTTTTTTTAATATTTTGTGTGTTACTTTTATATATTAAATATCACGTTGTACGTACTCAAACCATAAAATAGAGTTCAACAGCAATATCGCAAAATAATTTTAAAGTGAGCATATCTCTAGAATTTCCGATACAGAGCGTTGCGCGCTGGAGATAAAAATGTTTTTTTTTTTTTTTTTTTTTTTTTTTTTTTTCGTACAGTGTTGCCATTGCTCACTTGGACATCGTTTAGTTTGTGAATTAAAAATTCGTTGAAATGTTACAAAGTATGAAATCGATAATAAAACAAATTTGAAATTAAAATTAGGGTTTTCACATGCCCATATTCTATGGAAGATTACGTTATTCGAATTTTGATGGCTCTAGGTACCATTGTTTTATCACAATGCGAGAAACATACATACATGCCTTCATGCAGATTATTCATTATTTAATTTCTTTAAATATAATACAGGGCGATAATATTTGGTGACAACAATTTGAAAACTGAAACGCTGTTTATAGTGAACCAACGCAAAATTCTAAAACGATATTAATAGCCCTTCTGGGCAAATTGCCATATAAATACCCCATTTATTCATATAAAACGTCATTAACGAGGGAGTTAATTAAAAATGTGATACAAAATGGTACTGCAAAACCTTGAAATTCAGTTTCTCAGTTCGTATATCAGCACATTTGGGCAGAAAATGACTTTTAGTATTCTTAGCTTGGGTTTGTTTTTTAATCGAATATTACAGAGCACGAAAAGGCAATTCCTTTTCACTATGGAGTTTAGTTATAATTAACTACGCAAGTTTTCTTTCCTTCCTGTCATCTGAGAGGAAGTTCGTGTTAAATCTTTCAGAAATCTTTAGACAGCCACTCAGGAAAAATAGCTTATACCTGCTGATTGAATACTGCAGCTTTCTATGACGTCATCAAAATCTAATCAAAGCCAGTACCTAAGGAGAGGAGAAAATACACTTTTATAAGACGTAAATTCTTCAGTAGACACTTAATAAGATTAATTTTGAATGAAAAGATTAAATTGGAGTTGTTATACGTATTTCTTACCCGTTTTCCTTTTTGCCGAAATGATGTATTCAGCCTTTTCGCTTCGTCTGTCAATTGCTTTTAGGAATCTTCATTAAATTTTCAATAAGTCCCAGGAAAAGTGTGAATTTTTAATAGCTTTATTTGAATAGTTCAGCTTCTGTTGAACTGGTTCAGAGTGAAAAGGTTTCTTGAATTCTTACTTTTCTCCCCTTTGCCCGTTCACCGTTATTTGTCGTCATTTGAGAAGTGATTGCAAAAGAGAACTCATTAAGGAATGTGGAATTTACGTAATTATATCTATTTCTTAAATATACTGAAGCGAGACATGAAAGGATTTCTGGCATAATAAAAGAAGAAATGTGTTAAACCTGAATTTGCACGGTATTTATCGTATGCATTCTTTATTCTACTACGGAATTATTAAGTTATGTCAGCAGATGCTGTGTGCCAAGTTGAAGTTTTATTAAATGGGAAGGAAAGAACTTTTGTTTAGCATTAGTTTCGATAGAAATGAATCTAAACGCATTTCAAAAGATAATGGAAAAGGTTTTGTAGTTTGATTTTTGGATTTCAGTTTTAATAATATTTAGTCGTTGGTTTGCCAGTTGTCTAGTGAGTGAAGTTGCAAAATCATGGTAGTTTGTTCCGGGTTCGTTTGTCTGAAGCGTTATTTCAAGTACCTGCGTCATTAACGTTATGCAAGAATCATATGTCGCGGATTAATATTGAAATGACACATTTTAGATATTTATTTTAAACAGTTATTTGTATAAGATAAAAAGATATGAAACTCAAAATTACTAACTTTATCCTTTTAATTCCTGATTTTAATGTGGCTACGTCCCCTTTCTGGATCTAAAGTGCGTCATTTGAACATTAATCCAATTCGTGTTTATGTAATCATTGTAGTCATTTGTATTAAAGCATTTTTTAGTATAAATACTGCTGCTACTATTATTGCATCCCCCCTTTGTTTTCCCTTCGCCTAATGGAGTATATAACCAAATGTAGTTTCCTCCCCCTCTGTCGTCCTTTATCTAAAAAAATTTGCACAAATTGTGGAGCGCGTACAGCAACCATAATAAAAATATATGAATCAATGTTGTGTCTGGAAGTGCTATATTCAGCGATAAAACTATGATGAATTCGGCTACGTCTGTCTGTGAATGTCATCCTTATATCTACACACTAAAGCCTTTCCAAGTAATTACGACGCAGATAAACATTTCATCTTTAACAGCTACCTACCCAATCATCATATTACAAACATATATACATATATATTCTAATACAGTGTCTAGTTAGGCACTCCTCAGAAATTGTCAGAACTCATAATCATTTAACCCTCTTATCACCGAGAACGTTGTCCAGGGTGCACATACCGATATCGCATCCGCTCGTATGGAAGAGACACAACATAACTATAGCCATGTACAATTTACCAAACTTTATACGGGAACTGAGCCCAGACCCTTTCTGTGAGAACACAGAATTCTCACAGTGAACACGGTGGCTTTATCGATTCTTGAATCGTTATCGCGCCCACGTGCATCGCAGTGGATAAAAACTGGAAGGACTGGTTTTGTCTTTCTCTTTCTGCCTGTCGTCGTGTTAACGAGTGTGTAGGCCTTCGGGACACACACACACAGCTCTCGCCATCGTCTATTGTAAAACAACATGTAATCGAGCTGACATTCTTTTCATAAGATGGAGGAGAAAATATGTTCTTGTACGAAGAATATAAGAACTCAGGTAAACTTTACTGATTTGGCTGCGAGGTATAAATCGTTCCTGTGCTGTGACTCAACGTGTATAATCCTGACAATTGGATGTTTCGAAGAGACGACCATGTGCGCCAAATTCAAGCCTATCTACAAGCAATCTTCTCTCTTTTATCGCGAGTAATTGCACTACATATTAATTAAGCTTCTTGCAAGATGCTGATAAGTAATGGGCCAGCGATGCTAGAGAATTAAGAATTACAGTATACAGAAAAAAAGGAACGCTGTGACAGTTCCGTAGGACTAACGAGTAGGACATGCCGAAGGGCATTCATGAATGTGTTTTTTTCTTATAACATATCGAATATAGGCTATCAAGAAAAGTGTGGTTTTGTGATTTATCTAGGCTAATCAAGAAATGTGTATTTTGTGATTTAATAAATGTATATTTAAAAGAGAGCTACTGACTCATACATGGCTTATCGGGTAAGTCATTTTATTCTTATTATTAAAAATCATGCACTGTACTAACCACTAAATTTTTAGTTTAACTATTTACGTGGAATTAATTCGCATTTGATACTCTTAGTATAATTACTTTTATACGATCACGGCCAGCAACACCACACATTCCGATTAACATTCAGCTTTAACTAGCTAGCATAGCATCTAAAGCCGCAAATGTGAAAAATACAGGGATCAACAGCGACCGAACGATAAGAACGCGGAGCGCATTTTTATCGTTCGGTCGTAACTGAATGAGTTAACATTCGGTTTTACTCGAGATTAAATCCAGGTGAATGGGCTGGCTGCATGGTAAATTTCGTGGTTTCCTATTTTGTAATGTGGATACGAACCATTCCGTTTTAAAATGTCCTCCTCGGAAGCATCCCTTCTCTTAAGGTCTGGTGTGTTTTACCATAATCCAGATAATCTAACATGAAGACTACATAACTGAGCAGGTGCCAAATAGCTGAGTAGATATGATCGCTAAACATATGCGGCTGTGGTTGATTTCCTGTAAATGGATTGGCCATAGTTGCTAAAGGTAAGAGGAATGCCATATAGTTTCCCTTAGTAAATGCTCCTCGTAGAGCAGGTAATTTGGTATAATCAGTTAACCGATCAACCAACAGATGGTGAACCCTGTTTTCGCATTTTGCCCTTTTCACGTCCTTGTGCGAAGTAAAGGACGTATTGTATTCGCAAAAACTTTCGGTTATTCTATTTCAACGAAAATATCCATTTTGACTGTTCTCGAATCCATATGCATGATATCTTAGGGGAGGACATCAGTACGTACGGACATAATAAAGGCCCCTTTTTTCCATAACGGATTATAAAATGGAATCAGAAGCTATTTTTTGTGTACGTATGTACAGATGTATATGCGTGATACATACGTACATAAGAATCTAGCATAACTCAAAAACCAATAGACTCATTTTGCAAATGAAAATGAAATCTCATGAAACTTTTTTATGAAATTTTGTATATGGGAGGTGCGAGAAATTTTGTATATGGGATTGCTATAACATACGTTGTGCACCTTCGTTTTTCTTTGCTGCGATAAACCTGTATAAATAAATATGTATGGTGAGCTCAGTATTTTCATTCTTGTATGTTGTGTGTAAATTGTGTATTTTTTGCTTTAAAAGGGGTTGAATTATGTTGTTCTTATGTTCCGGCGAAGGGTTTTATGCGTTTTGGTAATCTTCATGCAATAGTTGTAGAATTATCTACAATTTAAAAGTGTCGAGCAAACCGCCATTTGTTTGCATTTGAAACTCTTAGCAGAATCGTAAATTAAGTCAGTGGGTGTGTATAGAAATAGTAATTTTAATTGTAAAAAACGTTTAACTGTTTTAACTTTATTTGGTGTTTTAGTTTTTCTGTATTTTGCAATTTTTAATAAAGATTGAATTTTTTCATATTTTTGCTTTGTCGCAAAGTGAGAACTGAACTGATAGAATATGAAATATATCACTAATGAAATTCGAGAAAATAAGTTTAAATGAAGTGCAGCAAAATATGTGTATAATTTAATAGGCCGTACAAGAAAGTTATGCGGTGTCGACATCAGATTTTTAATAAAAACGAAAACCCTTTTGAATGTCTTTTGACCATCGAAAAATCATACTTACTAAATCTGCTGCAAAAGCTATATCGTAAACCGCGGGCTTTTATAAAGCAGGACATAGCTATTTGCTTATAAAAGCAATAATGTTTTCCTTTCAAAACATTAAAAATGATTTGAAGTAAAAACTCCCTTGTGTATATGTATCAATAGAGTCTTTCTTAACCGTTTGCTTTCGACCAGATAGTAGGAAGTCAGCCGCAACCAATAAAATCTTTCGCTAATGAAAGAGCTGATAATGTAGAAAATAAAAGCTGTAAGTGATTTCACATTTTCTGCTCAATTTTTGAAATAAGCAGTAAATATTTTAGTAATAGTACTTCTAGTACTTGAAAGATGTTAAGGTGCTTACATAGCATGCGTAGACTGAGCTGTCGCGGAGACGCGCAGCTTGGCGTCAGTTACAGATTAGTGTTACAACAATACACACATAACATCTGCGCTTTCAATTTAATGTAACTCCGATTCATTCTCGATATTCCACGTTATCTTTTTGTAAAAGTGTATAAATTAACTGTTATTGCTTTGTTTATTACCAGAATTTTGGGGAGGGGCGAAATGTTTAAAATTTGGTGTCTACTTTCTATAGAAGGGCAAGCAGTGGATTATTTTTAAAGTCATGGGATCCTATCACCCAAAAATTGTCTATTAATGGATACGATGTGGTCATTTGAATATGGCAGACCAAACAATAATAGACTGGAACAATTACCTGCGAAACGTTATGTAATCCTAGCGTTCTAAATAGAGCTTTCAGTAAAACTGAAGGGCCTAACAATATACTAGAATGAGGCGGATTGAATACTGATTGTTTGTGAAATGATTACAGAGGAACGAAGGTTGATCTTTACATTATGGTAACTTGGCGTTTTTTTGGCGAAAATTTGGCGACCAACTCTCCTACAGCAACCCTCTATTTTTTCCCGCCGCCATTTTGTCTTCACGAAGTAAAGACATGTTTCTTTTCTTTTTATCTACTGAACACTTCTTCCAACAATCTACTAGCCGAATTACATTTATGCTAGAAATTTTATCTAACAAAACTGCTTAATCATGACAAATATTCACTGCAAAATTGGGAAAAAGTGCACAATACCATACTCCTTACGCGTTTCTCAAAATAACACATACACATAAACCATGTACACGCCGACTTATTTTTACTTAAAAAAACATCCCAGAATTGCACAAAAATGGCATTGCGCACACTCTTCACTATATCCATGTACACTGCTTTTTTCTCATAAATTAGAAAAATTTCACGAAAATACATGACAATTTTCTCAATCTTTAAACCCGGTAAAAAGAACATATATGAAATTACCTGATCGCGAAAAAGTATTTACCCTTTCCAAATATGAACATTTCCACATATAAAATAAAATATCCAAAAACTTTTACCTCTAAATCATCTATTACATTATACACGTCACCAACGAATTCATACTGCAACCATTACAAATACTGTGTCAGATATTTAAATTATTTCCATGCACGTTTACTTCAACTAAAACGTATACCAAATTCCTACAAACATAAAATTCACAAAATAACTATCATTTAATTAAAATATAATTAAATTCAAAAACACTACTTAAAATATAAATGAGCACATACATTAAATTAATACATACATAAATACCCATTTCGAATTCAGTTTAGTTACGGCCATGGGATCCAAAAATTCACGAACACTATTTCACACAACACAGAATAAAGCCAAATACAAAATTTCCAGATTTTTTCCCGATTTCCCCCCTTTTCCTATTAAAGAACCGTAATTCGTCCATTAATATCACATGACATATCCCACGATCTCTCATTTCCCTCACACAAAATAATGCGTAATCGGAACTGAGTACTGCTCACATTATTACCAAAGTCCCAGGTAGTAACCTTTATCGCCTCCAAAATGTCGCCAAACTACCAGTTACCATATTGTAAAGATCAACCGGAACGAATAGCGCAACACTTCAGTGGGATGTTAGCTAATTTTCACACTCGACAGGGTAATATGCAAGTACCGTTTAATAATAACACTTTTAATGTAACATCAAACTAATAATTAAGAAATCACACTGTAAACCAGGGATGCAAGCAGTTATAGAATTTTTTAAATATATTAAATGTTTCCTGTTTTTTATTTTTAGGTATATATCAAAATACACCGTGGACCATTTTACCCAACATAGCTATTTACATCCTATATTTGGGGGGGGGGGTGCACTGTCGTTCAATTTACTTGTTTTGATGCTGACGGAAAGTATGCTGAACTTTTTGCGTTGGAAAATATGTTCAGCTCTAAGTGTTCATTTTCATCGGTTTTAACTTTTGTGCGCTTTTTAACCCTTTGGCTTTAGTCGATATGTAAATGCCCTATGGACAGGAATGTCACTTTTTATGTAATGGACTTTTCGTATTTGTGTTGCTATGACTTATTTCACTTTCCTAACAGCAACATCAGGCGAAGCGTACGAAATTTATTATAGCAAGGAGTGCAAGATTACGCCTGTCGTTGCCAACAGCCTTGAGCACCATAAGGTGGCAGGCATATTCACAAAGCCTACAGACCATTTAACTACGGTCTGCTCTCATTGGATGAAACATTTGTTTGGCGGTCATATTTGAAATGGTAAGTTATCGCCCTGTAGGCGTAGTAATTAACGCCAAACAAATGGAAACAGCGTTTTTTTCATTCGATATTTTTTAAGTTTATGAATGAAATCTTGGAGGAATTGTGTGGAATATATTTTAAATAACTTCCTGATCTTATTAATAGTTTATTTGTATTTGAATTTAAACTCTTAGAAGTACGTAATTGTTTTTACAAGAAAAAGGTGTTTACATGGAGATAGCATATGCACTTTTTCGTCATTTCTGTTAGAAAGAGTCTGATGTGTAAATTTCCATAGAGCATTCATTTATACAAATAAAGAAATATTAAAAATAAACCAAATGAAAACATTGAGTAAGCATTTAAGGGCGTCGGATACCTATTCTTTTTTACCTAAATTAAGTATAACTAAAATTATATTTTATTCCATTCTGCGCTATTTCTATTGAAACGCTTTTCGGGATCTTGGATCGTAATCTTGCTACTGGTATCTACTACAAAGAGTACAAACCAGTAAATAAAAATGAGAAAAATTAACAAAAATAGAGACAATAAAGTGTTTAATTTTTAACACCGCACCCGAAGGCGAAAAGACAAATAATGAAAAAGTTATTCAATAAAGTTAAAATAAAAATAAATACGTGTACAGCAGAATTGACGAAAGCTACGAGCGGAGATGGAACCTGCGATTTGGAGGTCTGAGAATTCTTTTCCGCGCTCGTACCGCTGAGCTGTGGTTTCTCTGGTGAGTTGTGCACAATTTTTAGTACACCAGGCTCAAACACAAATCGTAAAGGCTATGAATCAAAAGTCGCCAAGCACTAGGTTCTGTAACCCTACGTTTCCTGTTTTAACCAATCGGAGCAAACAGCAGTAGAAACGGTCTGTAGGCTTTGTGAATAAGCAGGTGGCAGTACGACTTCGCTCAGTTCCGCCCCCAATTTTGATGGACAGGACCCCGGGGGCGGGTCCAAAGGTCTCCTACTCCTCTTCCCCTACTAGCAACCTCTCGAGAGGACTTCCGGCTAGCCGCATATTTAGAATGCTGCCATTCCGTTCGGACACTATACATTTATAAATACTCATTCCTTCTTCGAGATTCGAACCCGGGCCCTTCAGAACCGCAGTAAGGTCCCCTGACCACTATACCGTCTAGGCGGCACTTTTTATATTTGCCTAACGTATGCTGTACGTATTTCGCGTCGTTCACTTCCGTGATAATACTGTATAGATACCTAATTTATCTTTAAATTCTAATTTCTGTGAGTAACTAGTTCAGAAATCGAGAAATACAATTTTAACTTGTTTTAAAGTTCAATCATGCAATTCCGCCAAGTAAATAAGGTACTTACGTATTATTCTGTCGAATGTTGGCATAAATTTCGCCGATGGTTGCTAGTCGCCAAATGTTACTATGGAACTCTAAAGGACACGGTCATCTATAATTGGCGCTAAATAGCGTTAATTCTCAGTCGATGGGATAATGCTTAAGTACCATAAAGGGTTTATTTTTTTTTATTTCCAAAAAACAATTTATTTAATTATAATTCGATTTTTTGAATAATGCGCAGTATTTTAACCAAATAAAGATAACTTTTTTGTTACATAGATCTAGGAAATAGCAATTCATAAAAAATTTCACTTACATTTTTCCATTAAAATAATGATTAATAATAATGTAACACCGAATGTATAAACATGCCATTTAGCAGATTAGCCTACAGCACCGTTTGACGAATGTGGGAGTGTGTTTATCTTCATATGGTGTTGTTTAGTTAAACGTCTAAAGGCGCCTATTGTTTACTATCAACAAAATTTGAACGTCTTATTGGCGCCGTCAGCAACGAAAGGGCTGAGTATTTTTTTTTGAAGAGCTAAAAGCTGTTTCCATTAAAATAATGATTAATAATAATGTAACACCGAATGTATAAACATGCCATTTAGCAGATTAGCCTACAGCACCGTTTGACGAATGTGGGAGTGTGTTTATCTTCATATGGTGGTGTTTAGTTAAACGTCTAAAGGCGCCTATTGTTTACTATCAACAAAATTTGAACGTCTTATTGGCGCCGTCAGCAACGAAAGGGCTGAGTATTTTTTTTGAAGAGCTAAAAGCTGTTAGTTGGCTTGGTATTGAGCTCGGGTATGAATCAAATCTGTGTTAAATATAGTTTGATGCCTTTTATGTTAGTTTAAGTTGTATTTTAGCTGTTTGCATATATTTAATAACACTCTTCTGGATTCTTCTAAGTGATATATATGTTGACTGATGTATAGCCCTACCGTAATACTTCATATCTTGAAGACAGTGGTATGTTTTTAGTTTATCATTTATTTCCAATTTACTATTTAAGCGTGAAAATAAAATCGGTATTAATTGTTTTGCATTCCTTCGGCAAGATAAATTCCAAAATGAGATAAATTGTTCGACAAGATAAATTGCAAAATTCTACAATTTATATTGTCTTTGACGTTTATTTACATATTGTAATCGTAATTAAAACATCCACGATCGTTTTCCTTAAATTAACATAAAATTTGTTTTTATTTTTCCAACGAACTGAATTCTCAAACCTCTTCCAGATTTATAGTGCTCATTCAAATATGCTTGTGCAGCTTCAAAAATATATATATAATATTTATATTTCTGTCTGAAGTTTTCAACGTTTAAATTTTGTACTGAATGTACGAAAACGCAGAAAATCGCCATCTTTTTTACTGTGCTGGAAATGTTTGGAAATATATCCCAGTCTGAATGTATATCTTTTATATTTTAGATCGCATATAACTGAAAAAGTTGTACATTATGAAAATGTAACTTGTTTATCTACGTCAGAAAAAGTGTCTGATGTTTCTGATCGTATTAAGGAAATTGGATGACAGCACTAGGTTGTTTGTGATGTGCTGTAGAAGAATATTGGCGGATTCTTTGCGATTCGGAGATTTGTTTGCGGCATCCAAGGGGGGGTTTGTTGATTTATAAAATGCGTTTTCTTTTTATTTCTGTTTGTATTCGTGATGGAATGAGATGAAAGGAGTCTTTCGATTGATTGCTGTGGTATTATTTTATCTTACAATAAATCTAAAATAATTAAATTTTTCTTAGCATAAATTACGAAATTACGAATACTTGTATCGAATTTGTCAGCTAGGATTTCTTTTACATTTTCCATATAATTTCCGTGGTAGTAGATAACTTATTCTATGCACGTTTTTTCAGTTTTGGGTTCAGGGTAAATTACTTCTCTTTTCGAAGAGTACAACACTTTCATTTTCACCTCGGGGGTAAATTGAAAATTGTCATTATTTTAAATCCTGGGTAAAAAAAAATATGATTTTGAAATTCTTATCGTTTGGTAATGAACGCCGCCAACTCGGCGATCGGTCGCTGATGGCCAGTAAAACCGTTAAATACTATATTTTTTAATAATTCTCTAGAAACCTTTAAATCAGTCTGTATGTCAATGTCAAATGGATACAGCATTGAACATTACTAATTCTAACCGAGGTTTTCTCTTCATTATGATTATTTCCATTGAGATTTCTCTCGAATATACGATTGTGAAAGCTGCCTATATGAGCTTTCGTTGCTTTCAAGAAATTGTAATATGAAATATCATTCAGAAGTATTCACAGAGACATTTCTACCCTTAGGCAGATATTTCTGTGGTGTTTTACCCTAAACCAATTAACCAAATGGAAGTTTCATCTCTTACGAGAATGCAAACATCAGCCACGAAGTCCTTGCATATGATGGCTTCATAGTAAAATTTAGGGTTTTTCTACACCATCCTGTATCTTTGTTCTGAAATTAGATGTAATCGTATTTCGAAGCTAATAACTATCTTATTTCTTCTGTGAAAATTAAGTTTTACAGGATTAGTCCAAAATATGACCATACATTTGAAATAAATATAGCGTGTTACCAAAATTGGGGCGGAACGTCCTTGTTATTAAGAAGATATACTGTAAAATCAATTATTTTCGCTAGGTTTTAATTTAATCGCCGCTAAGATTCCATAACTTTGGACATATTCAACTGCATGCTCTTCTGTAGTAGGGAGGTTCCAAGTTTTAATATTTTTTTTTTTCGAAAATACGTGCTACAGGGGGAAAAAGGAGTCTTTACTCAAGAATAATAATTAACACGCGTAATCAAGCTTATACCAAACCCAGCGTGTTTGAAGAAGAATTTTGTATTTTTAGCGAAACATCGCGTAGTTTGGCGTCTTTTCTTTAATAGGCAAAAATGGTCGACGGGATTTTCCTAAGTATCCTTATTTAAAATTTTCACATTGTTGTATGTCTTAAAATTATAAATTCAAGTTAATGACCTAAAACTGCAATAGTATATTATAGTACAAGTGAAAAAAATTGACAGTTTCACTCACCCTTGTGTCGGATTTGCGGCAGGCTTATGGGGTCCTACAAAATTTCCGTAAATATTATAGGGGTCCTGGGGTCACGAAAAAAATCTCAGTGATAAAAAGGGGTCGCGACTGAAAAACGTTTCGAACGAGCTCTGATTTTAAATAAAGTTTTAATTTACATCAATAACAGTTAACTAAATTTAGATCATTGCAAATTGTCCTTGCAACTTTCGGTGAATCTTCGGATTATGGTAACTTGGCGATTTTTTGGCGAAACTTTGGCGACCAACCCTGCTACAGCAACCTGCTTTTTTTTAGACGCCATTCTGATTTCACGAAGTTTTTTTTTTTTTTTTTTTTTTTTTTTTTTCTCAATCTACTAGCCGAATTACGCTTATGCTAGAACTTTTATGAAACAAAAGTGCTTAATCATCGTCATGAGTAAGCACTTTTGCATGTGTATTTGCATTTAAATTCGCATCTAATCTTCTAGGTGCGAAATTGGGAGACAGTGTAGAATCGCCCACTGCTTGCCGCGTTTTTAAGAATTCCATGTACACGTCGACCTATTTTCACTTAAAAAGTCAAAGAAAATTGACAAAAATCCAATTCTTCTTACTCTTGTAAAAAGCGCCAAACAAATAAGTGGGCGATTCTGCACTTTAGCAGCGAAATTGTTTCTAAGTGCTTATTAGCTAAAATTACGATTGGAATTTTCCGAAAAATGTCACATTACATGTCTCATGATCTCTCATTTCTCTGAGACAAAATAATCTGTGATTCGAACTGTGTACTTCTCAGATTATTGCTAAAGTCCTAGCTAGTAACCTTTATCGCCTTGCCAAAATGTCGCCAAACTACCTGTTACCATATTCCAAAGATTAGCCGAACTTTCAAATACATTTGCGACTTGTATATATTTTGTCCTTGCGATTTTTCAGTTCATACTGTTGAAGAGCCGAAGGTTCGCATATATTTTGAGGGGATTTAATTCTTCAGCTTACATCAAAGCCTGCGAAGGCTATCTTCATGAAAAACTGTCTAAGGCTTCGTATTCACGTTACGCATGAGGAAAGCCACAAAAACTCTTAAACAGATAGCCTACTCATCCGGAATTCGAACTACAGCGTTCGGCATTTTTACTGCTCAGCCGTTGGTGGATTAACTCTTAAATGATGTCTACATATGTACACCTTTCAGTAGCAAGCCCAGGCCTGCATGGCAAGTGCTATGATCAAAATTACGATGCTTTGTTCTTAAAGACAGAAAAATCTACACCGTTTAGTATCGTTAATTTATGAATAAATTCCCCTTCATCTTTAACCCTCCACTGCTTCTATAACTGAGAGATAAATACATCATTCCTTGTTCCTGTTTTTTGGTTTTTAACTTTTGAAGTAAACATTTTATTTAAAAATAGATAAAAAGTAATTTATTGCGTCTCCGATAAAATAATTAGTGCAACTTTTAGCATTATCTCGTAAATGCTGAATGAGCATTTATTCCATAATATCATAAAGTGCACACTTAGCATTTATGAAGTAATTCTGAAACATTCATCCATAAACGCTGCATAAGCACTTTTGTCTAGCTGTAATCACGATCCCTGAAGTTTTAAAACTTTTTAGAGGCAATCGTTCAGACGTACAGCGTAGCCTATTTTCAAGTTTAAATTTTCCGTGAGTAATTAATTTGAAATAATTTTCTTTGTGCGCATTCATCACGAAATGTAATGGAATATTTTAATCAATCAATAAATCTTTGGATTGCTGTTCTTGACTTTGCTTGTTAGGTAGTATTTTAAATTTCATCTATTACTGATTAATAATTACAGCTAATTTATTCGTTTAAAAGTATTTTCTTATATTAATTGCCCTATGCGCTTTTGGATGCAAATTAATTGGACATGCAAATTAATTATATGTATTAAAACAGAAAGCCTTTATACGTTGGATTACTCTTGAAATTCCTATTAAAATAAAGAGATGCTAATTAAATAACAATTGTATATAGGAAACAAGCATGAAAGCTATGAATAATTTTTCAGGTTGGTCATCATAAATGTAGTATAGGATTTGACAAGTTTTACCAAATCATTGGTAACCAGCGGCCGAGCGCTAATCTGGCATGGAATCGTAGCTAAGCTAGCATGGCATCGTAGCAGCATGGAAGTTTTGGTGGGTTTCGCATGTAACTATAAGTATGAGCCAGGGTCCCTTAGAAAGTCCACCGCAAAGGCATCGATCCCTATAGACAGATAGTTCTGGTGCAAATTGCAGTAGTCCGAGTAACCTTACATTTTCATAAATGGTGAACAAATGAAATAATTATTTCAACTTTCCATCTTTTTTCCCAACAAATTTTTGTGCCCCCGCTATGCTAACCAATGACTACGATTAAGAATGCTATAAGCCAAAAGCAATAGAAATAAAAGTTAAATGAAGCCTGAGGTAACTGGTTAAGATTTTCGGAATTTTCTTGCGTAGAAATATTTCATTTTTGTTAAGCTTATCGTGCGCTTTTATAATAAGTAATTTTACACAGTGCTTCAAAAACGAAATATTACAGTGAATTGTTGGGTTCATTTTCATAATTTTTTTAATCAACATTTATCAACAAAAAAATTCAAAAATACTTAATCGGAGTGATTTGTATTTTTACGTTGTTTTATTTATTATGGCTGTCTCTGTTTGTTGGTTTGTTTCAATAAAATGCAAAGTTGATTTTAACCCCTCTTTTATTAAACCGATTTTCTTGAAAATTATTTCGTACACATATTTTCATTTACAAGGCAATATTCCATAGAAACGTGTCCGAAATTTGAAGTATATTCTTTTACACTGAGTGTTAAATTATTCTGATAAATCTTTGTTTACTGATAAATTTACGTAGGCAGATCCGAAAGGTTCCAGCCTAGCATATAAAAAATTATTTGGAAATACATTCCTCTTGCATTTCTTGTAGTGGCAATACTAAACAAGTAAATATGCATTCGTTGTAAGTTTCTTTAGTGAAACTGTCTTCGTTCTTTTTTGACTGTCTACTGAATAAAGCCTTAATTTATTTTGTTCGGAAATGGAAACTGAGTATCGTTCTGTGTAATTGCAGAAGATCTTAATCCCAAAGAAATAACTCTTGAGTCAAGTGTATGGGGATTTGTATCCTTCTATTCTACATTGTAAAAGAATGAGTATAAAAAGTTTGCATGAGGCTAGAATACATAGAAGATGATTCTTACGGGAAAGTCGAAAGCAGAGGCATTGACATCAGAATCTATTTTTCCTGTCCGGATGAAATACTGAGTAAAAGGAGGTTAAAAGTCGAGGAGAGAGCAGAAAGATCGGATCTTTGTAAAATGTTTCGCAGATGCTGCATGAATATCTTTACATGAAGTCTGAATAATAGGTATCACGCCTTTTTTCAGGAATCTGAAATCAGCAACGTGTCATTTTCTTCAAGCAAACTGCTGCTGTAGACAGTTTCTGGTTTTAAATTAGTTAATTAAATTGCTGGGTTAAATTTGTTAACTATAGTTATTTGTTATGAACTATCTAGCATGGGAAATCTACAGTATAATTATATGTAAAAATGTATATGTAAAACTGTAAGGCATGTAAAACTCTATGTATCTGTGACTCTGTAACTTTTTGTAAAACTGTTAAAAATGACATCTGAGGTGCTGGCAACCTTCATGAATGAATACCTTCACAGACGAATTAGCAAGGTATAGATGGCATCTACCAGGATGATATTATACATCGAGAGATTCAACGAGTGCTAGGGTCAGTGATTATTTTGGTAATGTTTCCAGGGTATTTGTTCTCCATAAAATCTAATTAGAAGCTGAGCAAAAAGAGGATTGTCTCATTTAAGGTGTCCGAGGCTGCAGCCATCGACAGGCTCTCACTGTTTCTTGCCCATAATGAATTTGTCGTAAAACTTGAGCGAATCTTTATCGAGATCCTCTCAGATCAGGAGAATAAAAACTACTGCAGGAACAAAATATAAATTCGCTTGAGTTACTCACACTTTACATACGCAATTCTGTTACAACTGTTTTGTTACAATTTTCGATTTTGTTACAACTGTCTTACACCAAATTTCTTTCTGAAATTGTATGGTGATAGCTATCTGGTTTGGTAACTAAAATCCTTTTCGACTCCTAGTACATTGTAAAAGTTTTAATTCTGTTCAATAATCTGTAAACAATGTGTTTAATAGGAACAATTAAAAATATTAAGGTAATTCTTCCATGCCGCAGCAGTTTTCCGAAAACACATTTATAAGATCACTCATCAAAAGCTTTAACTTTTGGAATATAAAGGAACTTATTTAAAGGCATAGAAAAAATTAAATATTGGATTTATTTGCATATATCTAATTTAATTTGAACAAAATATTTGCATGCTTCATATTCATAAACTATTGCATGTATTTACTTTAGAACGCCTTCGCATTCAGAAAATTGAATCGTCTGCTAAAAATATCTCTTAGAGATATTAGCTTTCTCAATAAGTTTTCAAAAGAATACGGTGCATTTAACCGCCTACTCAACAGTAATGACGTAGAAAGGATGCTCGATTTTGATCACCATGGCAACATTTTATGTCAACCCACGTAGTAATTTAAAACTGCGTACAAATGTATTTTTGTTTTATCAAACAGCAGTGAAATTAAAAGTTTTGATCCAAAATTAGGAAATATAATTCTTTTGTTTATGAAACCTGATGCTGAAACTAGACTTTATACTTGTTTAGGAATTTTATAATTAAAATGTTTTAGAAATTTTCATAGAAAGAATAGTATTTTATGTATTTCTTTAACGAATCTGCTAATTCAAATTGTGCAAGAATTCCTCATCAAATTTTGAAACGCATTTTATATTCTTAAAATTTTGAATAATATTCTATTACAGTTGTTTGTGTATCATTAATTCTTAAGATCTTTTGAATTCCAAGATCTTTCAGGTTTTGTGATAATTACCTTCCAACAGTGTGTGGTTTGTTTGATTAAGCTAAGCAATCTAGGAGAGGTTGCGTTCGTGGTGGACCTATTAATTTCTAACTGTGTTTGTTTCAGGTTTTTTAGAACTAAATTAAAATGTGTTTTTCCCAACAGTATCCTCACACTTTTTTTGTAATCTGATACCATTTATCTCTAGGGATGAGCGGTTAAAAACACCAGAGAGTAACAGCTTTTCTTAGGCTTCACTTCGAAGATGGACATACTTAGTTTCACATGTCGAGATATGGTGTATAGTAATGACAACTGATATCCAAATTTAGTGTGTAGTAGGTTTTACATATTCATTTCTAGCGTATGGTAGTAATAGATTAAGTTCCTGTGTACGAACTGAGGCGAGGTTTGTGCGTATTAAATTTCACATGCCGAGTTCTAATGCATGATAGTCCAGATCTGGTGCACAGTAGGTTTCACATGTCAAGCTTCTAACGTATGGTAATGATAATTTTACTAAAGATCTGTTGTATAGTGGGTTTTCACATGTCGAGGTCTAGTGTATTAACAGGGAGGGTTGGGATTTATTGTGCAGTAGGTTTCACATGTCAACGGCTAATGTATAGTCGTGAAAGATTGAATCGACGTCTGGCATATAGTCGGCTTCACAAACATTCAATATATTCAGTGCTACGCTGTGGCTTCAGCATGTAAACTAGCTCATTTCAGATTGTTTGTTTGTTTAACTATATAAGGCCTATTTGCTTAATGAAAGGGACACCTTAATGAAGGAATTCGTAATAATTCGGACAGATATGACTTCATATGTATATATCAGAGATTTTATGTTTTATGAAGAACTCTACATTTAACTCATTCAGTAATTATGATTAAACTGTAGTCCACAGCTTACAAGCGATCTATGTTAATTTCTATAGGAACCGATTCGCTGCGTTTAAGTTCCGTGTTTTTCCTCTTGTGTAATTTGAGCATTGGCCAGTTCCCTTTAAGAAGTCTTTCAGAAAGTTATTCCTCCACGTTTTATGAAAACAAACCATCAAACAAAGAAAACCATAGTAAATAAAATAATTTTAACACACAAATTATTCTATTTTTACACTAAGTAAAATGTACACACCTTAAAAGACGGTTGCTAATTCACGTATTTCGTGGTTTTCCCCATGTGTAACGTGTATACGAGCCAGTTTCCCTTAGAACGTTCTCCACGAAGGCATCCCTTCCCTTAGGCTGATAGCCCTCGAGGCTTTGCCATAATCACACACAATACGCTAATTCACGTAATTAAACCAGACTTGAGGAAATAACAATGTTAACTTTTCTTTCTTTCTTCATTTGTTTCTTAACTTAGTCGGCGAACTATTGGTCGAGTGGTAAAGTCGCTAAACACTGGTAGTTCGATCTCGTTTCGATTCTAAGCGTGCGGATTGACTGCATGGATTTTTTCGTGATTTTCCCTATGTGTATCTTGGGTACGAGCCAATTTTTCATAGACGTCCTCTACGAATGTATCCTTTCTTCTGTGCTTTGAGATAAGCACATCTGTATGTGTAAACCCTTTTTTGTTTTGCGATAATCAAATAATCAAACCAAAAGAAAATTAAACAACAGATTAACTTTATTCCATTTGTATTTCACTGCTTTTACATGTTAGGGTTTTATTCGGCGTAATTTATTCCTATTCTGAACAGTGAACTCTGCTTAATGTTGATGTTAAACATTTACGATCATAATAAAGTGCAGAAATCTTTTTTTCTCATCGAAATTCATAATAACCCCCATCCTTTATAATTTTTAACCATTATACCAATCTCCTCTATTACAATTCTAATTGCCGGACTCTCAGAAAATTGAGAAAACACATTAAGAAAAACATTGCCCTATCAACGCTTTGACAGATTGCAGTCTGATGGGATAATTTTTAAATATTCGTATAAGTAAAAATTTTTTAATTCATTTTAACTCAAATTCTAAAAAGAAATCTTTAAGTTATATATATCACATTTCACAATCCTATCAACAGAAATGAAAAATTTTTAAGTAGAGCTTACATTACCATTAACTGAAGTAAAACCATTTCCTTAAATTTTTGTAACTTTTCCTCTGCGAGAGTTTTCATAACTTTCGCCATGCATAAAAGCGTAGATAAAATCTGGCTTCCCTTACAGTGTTCTTCACGATGTCATCCTCTCGTTAGTCAGACAACCCTTGCGTACTTTGCAGTTAAACACACGCTGTTTGTTCTTTGGAATATGGCAGAATACTTAAAGGCCTTTCTGCCTCAGGAAAGGAATGTTTTCTTGAAGGTCCTTTAAAATGTCCTCCTCAAAGGCATCTCTTCCTTTAAACAGGTAGCCATCGTGTGCTTTGCCATATTCATATAATTAACTATCCTTCGTGTAGGACATTTTCTGGAAAACTTGTTCGCATTTACATTACGAATAAAACGCCTTTCCAGCGAGCCTGTTCTCCCAGATCGAACGACCAGTGTTTAGCAGTTTTACCGCTTGACCGCTCGTAGGCTTATCGAACAAACGTTGCCGATGAATCTTTTCTGATCTTGGAATATATGAGGTTGCTTGAAATTGCTTATGAATTTATTCATTTCTCTGAATACGCAAATCTATATTTCATCTTTGAATATTGTGTCTGGTGAAACTATTTCGGAGACTTTATTAAAAACGAAGTCATCTTTCAGTGAGAAATCATCTTTCTGCTCATAAAAAGCTTATATAATTTGAGTTATGTATTTTTTTATTTCTTTCTTACAATATTTTCTTATATTTTCCAAAATATGATCTAATAAAAGGAATCATCCAGTCTGGTCGACATCTTTGAAAATAAATGTGACTTTACTTCTTCCCCCTCCCTTTAAGGAAACGTTGGATCTGATATTGATCGGAAATTTAAGCTTATTTGGTGCTATATTATGTCAGTGTAGACGGAAATGGAACAAAAGGAAAGTGTGAAAATTTGAAAATACAAATATATATTTCAATTTTATTTACATTGTTTCACTTTCGAAATGAAGTTGTAGTTTTATACCATTATGACTTTTTTTAATGATTGTGGTGTTATATAAAATCAGAAGCGAATATTCTAGTTTATTTCAGATATCTTCATCTTTGCGTTTATTTTACTTTTCTTACTATTAACGTTAGTAGAGAACCACCAGAGGCATGTAAAAACGATTGCTCGGTATTTTATGCGGGTTTGAATTTCTCGAGAATGGGATTGCTGCTTGGGTATTTTCATGGTTTTCTGCATGTGTAACGTAAATATGAACCAATTTCTATTAGAAAAAAGTTCTTCAAGAAGTCTTCCCTTTTTGTAGACAAACAACCATATACTAACAAAGAATTAAACGTTTTTACTTTATATTCTTTAAAAGTGAGTTAGAGCATGTTTCGTTTAACCATCCATCGAAAAAACTTGGACTTTTTAAGCTTTCTACGGAATTTGTATACTAAACAGTAAATGAGATTCGATATAAAAGAATAAAAAGGGCTGAATATGTTTGCCATTATTTTACATGTTTGCCTAATGAAAGAAAAAAATTCGATTTGAAGTTTCTTATTCATACAAGAGATCAGATGCCGGAAGTAGTAGATGCCGCTTGTGTAGTGCGTCCGATGTTAAAGATCTGGACGTGGAAATCTAAGCCATTATGACATCCCAAATTGCCAAGAAGGTGCAAAAGATGATCTTTCATATTATAGTGTCCTATGAAAAAGGGAGATGCATGAAACCTTCGTGAATGAGATTCCAGGGAGACCACTCTTCATTCTCGAAGTTCTGCCCGGCATTCCTGAAACCTCGAAAAACCTGATCAAACATTCGATAACCTGTGCTCAAACAGTCAAAAGTAACCCGAAGGAAAAACCTAGTCGGAAATACTCTATCAAACAAGGGGACTCTTCGTAACATATTGCTTATTTCCTTCGAGATCCGGAACTCAGAGAATGCCTTACATTATTTGTAAACCACACTGACCTGTGCAAGAAAGCAAGACGCCATTCGAAAAGCTCAGAATTGGACTAAAAGTGTTTGAAGTGATTAAAGGAAAAGGAGAAAATAAGCTGAATAATTCGCCCACAGCAAGATGGAATCACATACACGATATTTATCTTTCAGCGAAATTCTATGTTCGCCCAATAAAAGAAGCCACCCTACCTTAGGGTTATTTTTTTCCTCGTCAAATTATGGGCTGCACTGTTCGAACAGCCCATATCATTACCAAATGTTAGTGCAACTCGACACCTCTTACTACTTCCATCTCCCATCCAATTTTTGTGGGGCTCACCAGCGGCCGAGCGGTAAATCCGCTGAACACTGGTAGTTCGGTAGGAGGTTCGAATCCCACGAACGGGCTGGCTGCATGGGCGTTTTCATGGTTTTCCTCGTGTGTAAGACACGAGTAATACGAGACAGTTTTCCTTAGAAAGTACCTTAGAGTGCTTTGCCATAATCAAATGAACCAAACCAGTTAACAGTGATGATCTGCACCTTATTCCAATCACAATACCCCGAGAGAAGATATGAAGACCAGTGGGCTTGCCTGCCGCCAATCCTTGCACAAGCCATCAAACCATCGCCTTCGTTATACCCGCATTTCGCTTCGTTCTCCAGACTAATAACCATTTAGAATACGTTTGCAGACTAAGTTGCGATTCATCTACAAAAAGGCCTATATCCCACTGCTGTTGATTCTAGTTGATGTGGTATCAAAACTAATTAGAGTGGCTTCTTTGGGCCATATTATCAATGGGATACAAATCTTAATGCCCTTGATTTGCATATAGCGGTTTGTAAATAATTTCCCAAGATACTGCTCTTCCTGTCAAGGCTGTGTAGGATCGAAAGCAAGTTGATATGCTATAACTGACCTATAGCGTCGGGTTTGTCGACACAAAAAAGCTGATGTGTATACCATATGTCTTCTTTGTACAGAATATTAAATTATACGCATTTTTTCCTGCATTTTATTTAAACTTTATAACATTGCGCGCCTCCAACTTGCACGCAACCAAGAGGTGACTGTGAAAACTTGTATAAAAGATAGAAGCTTGTGAAGGGTTTAAGTCCCTTTTTATTCAGCGTAATAAATTACAATTGCGTTCTCTTGACGCTTACAGACGGTGCCAACTTGGCAGTCAAATAAAAATAATAACCTGAAAAGAAAATAAAGACAAGATTCTAACTACGAGGCTCACTAAAATAACTAACTCACCGCGTTTTACAATACCGCTGCTAATTCAGCAGACTTGAAGCTCACTGGAACGATGACCACTCCTTCCCGCCAAGCACATAGGCCGCAACGCGGGGTTCTTCAATTCTCGCTAACTACCTCCGCGCTCGCTAAGTAAGAGAAACTCTCACACCGAACTTGTTTCCTTCTATTTAAATCAGAATACTTCCGCTGATAATTTCAATCCTTGCGCGTTCTACTCAAATTTACATATTCTGGCATTGGCAGTTCCAGGGGAAAGTAAGGCTTGACAGGAAAGATAGTTTAAACTTAAAATAAATGTTAGTTAAAATAAATATAAACCCTACATTTGCCGCTGCCAGAATTTGGAAAACTTGGAAGCAGGTCCTACAAACGACCTGTTGTAAGTTTATCTAATTCTGAACTAACTCACGAGAACCTCGTTTACACAAAAAAAAAATCTTATGTAACAATTATATATTAATATTCTGTTACTCGTTACAAAGCTTTCTTCTTACAGCAACTTTTCCTGGACTTCATCAATCAATCTTGGTCTTTCCTTCCAGCATCTGGAAGGAATAAGTATCAGTATCTTTCTACATACATTATAATTTACACTTTCTTGACACAATAAATTTTTGTTTTTAAACGATTCGTTTTTCTTAGTTATTGCTTACTTCACATTCATTCAATTTTTCAAGCATTAATTTAACTTTACCCTGGCTCTCCACCGTGTGTGGTGTCAAACGGGAATATTCGTGTTTTAGTCTTACAACACTTCCCCTAACCACCATGATCTGTTAGAATTCAACAACCAAATAGACACACCTTACTCGACATTCTACAACTCAATGAGCTACTTTAATATTCTTAAAAATTCAAATGTAGGTGGAGAACCCTACAAAACACATTCATTCTAACTTCCCCCTCATTCATCTTTAAACATGCAGGCTTTCCCTCTAAAGCATGACTTTACAGTTTAATACTTAAATTTTGACTTCCTTGCTTTTAAGCATTCACTTTTAGCATCTACAATTTTATGCTTCTAGACTAAATTCTACTTTTACATAACATGCAAGTATTTACATACATTTACAAAAGTTTAATACATATGCTTTTTACAATTTACCATAAAATGAATAAGAGAAACTAAATTTTTACTTTACTCATTCTTCGCCAAGCTGGCGGCACTGAAAGTAAAATTCTTATTAATACAAGAATACGAAGTTATTTTTATCTTCGGCCAAATTTTGGCTTTAACATAACAGAATTAGTCTTTCGACCAACAGAAAATGCTTGTTTTTAGCTTTTACACTTAAAGAAAATAATACTTTTGCCTTAGCTAAATAAAGTAAAACAAAACTAAGTCTCAACCGAAACATATTGACTTTCGTCAAAACATAGAACTTCGTACTTATGCATAACATTTCGGAACAAAAGAGAAAAATATTTATAGAAGGTTTTAACTTATCTTTGAGTTTTCGATGCTTGAAACTCCGTCATCCGTTTTTGGCAAAATTGATCCCAAGTTAGAGGTTTCATGGATGTCAATCTTCTCCTTATTGATCTCCGAGTGTCGTCCACGTTGCTCTTTCTTTTGCGTCCTCTACATGCTGGCCTCTTGACGGAGTAATCGTCTGGTTGTTGGCCTTTGCGTTTCTGCCTGGGACGGATGGTCTTGACGTTCTCCGGTCTGGAGTCCTTCTTGAATTTCTTCTGTTCCTCGTATTTTTGTGCCTCCTGCTGGCGTTTCAGTTTTCGGAACGGCGGCCTTGCTGGCACCTGACTCTGTGGCCGTGTGCGCGTTCTCCTTGATGTGTAATTTCTCCTGCCATCCTTTGTAGGTGGTGTTTTTCTCTTTACCACGGTTTCTTTACCCGGTTCATCTGTATTTTTGTTTTTCTTAAACGCCGGAGTTTGAAAATCATTTTTTCTTTTTGATACCGACGTCCGGGTTGTAGAAGTGCTAGATCTCTCTTTAGTTCTCTGTTTCTTGGGTGGTGGAATAGTTGTTGTAGTCTCTGATTCTTCTACTTCGTTTAGACTTGAGTCCTGCAAGAAACTTTTAAGGATTTCAAAATCATTTGGATTATAGTATTTTTTCACCTGGTCGGGACTTGCTTTACAGATTTCCCCTCTGTCGTTCTTAAGATATAATACTATCCCTTTGATTTCCTGAATTACATAGGGGCCTTCAAACTTTGGAGCTAGCTTTGCCATAAAATTGTCTGGGGCACTTGATAAAGAAAATTTCCGCTTCAATACTTTATCCCCAACTTTAAAATCTGCTTCACGGCGTTTTCTATCATAATAAAGTTTCTGCCTATTTCTTGCCGTATCCGAGGTTTTAAGCGCCTGATCAATCAACTTTTGCACATCTTGTTGTTTAAACTCCTGCTCTCTTTGTTGCACAAAGAATAATTTATCTAAAGGCGTAATTAACTTTCTGCCTAAAAATAATTCTGCTGGAGTTTTTCCCGTAGTATCATGATGTGCCGTTCTTAAAGCATAAGCTAATTCATTTATGTAGCCATCCCAGCGCTTGTGATGTGTGCTCACGTAACTGCGAATTATTTTTACTATGTTTTTATTAACTCTTTCTGCTATGTTAGCCTGTGGTCTATACGGAACCATTTTGATATGGCGTATGCCAAGTCCATTGCATATGTTTTCAAATACTTGACTAATGAATTGTTTTCCGTTATCGCTAATGACTTTTATCGGTGCACCGTATTTTAAAATGTATCTGTGTAAGAATGCATCTGCGACTGTTTTGGCTGACGCGCGTTTAAGAGGAACAATTTCTATCCATTTTGAAAAATGATCTACTATTACTAAAAGAAAACGATTTTTATTTAACTCGCTCTGGGGGAAGGAACCAAGGAGATCTATGCCTAAAATTTCATTCGGAAATGTACCGCGAATGCTATTTAAGTACCCGGCCGGGCTGTAATTAATATCATTTATTAACTGACATTGATTGCAGGACCTGACATACGCCGTTACTATTTTGTATAATTGCGGGAAATATACCGCCTCGCGTACCCTTATTATAGTCTTTCTGACCCCGAGGTGGCCCGCTGTTTTTTCTTCGTGCAACTCCTTCAAAATGCTTAATCGAAGCGAGGCTGGGATGACTGGCTTATACTCAAGATTTTCGTTTATTGTTTTCGTATAGAATAATAAATTATCTATTATTTCATAGTTTTTTGCTCTATTTCTTATCGCATCGATATCTGTATGCTCAAAGCTTTCGGGGTCTTTCAAATAAGCATAGATATTTCCAAATCCAGGATCAACTTTCAGTTCAGTAATAACCGTATCTCTAGAATCTAAAATGTTTGAAGTCAACACAGCGCATTTAAGTTCATTTCCTTCGTCGTCCAGTTTTATACGAGAAACTGCGTCAGCTACATTGTTTTCCTTACCCGGTTTATATTTTATTGTGATATTATATTCTTGGAGTTTTAAAGCCCATCTTATTAACCTGGGCGTTAGGTTTTTTCCCGAGTAAAGTCTACCAACAGCCGCATGATCCGAAAAGACTGTTACTGGCGATTTGCCGAAATAAACTCGAAATTTGTGTACAGCCATTAATACGGCTAATGTTTCTATTTCTGTAGCTGTATAATTCCTTTGTGTCTGATTCAATGTTTTACTAAAAAATGCCAACGGATGGTTATTTTGCATAAGAACCGCACCCACCGCATAGTCTGACGCATCTGCTGCAATTTCCAGGTTTTCGTCCCCTTCAGGGAATTTTAAAACAGGGGCATTAATAAGCGCTTCTTTTAATCTTTCAAAAGCTGTGTTAGCTTCCGCTGTCCACGTAAATTTACTCTTTTTTCTTTTGATTACTAAGAGTGGTTCAACAATATTAGCGAAATCTTTTATGAAAGATCGATAGTAAGAACATAATCCAAGGAAAGACGAAAGTTTCTTGGCGGTGTTGGGCGGTGGGAAATTCTTAATAGCTTTTATTTTTGAATCTTGCGTTTCTATACCCTTTTGCGAAATTTTATAACCGAGATATTTAAGTTCTTTAGTTGCGAACTTGCATTTTGAGGCGTTAATTGTAAGACCGGCCTCTTTTAATAATTTAAAAACTTGTTCGAGGTCATTAATGTGTTGTTCCAACGTACTACTCGTTATAATTATATCATCTAGATAAATTAAAGTTGATTTTCCTAGGACAGGCTTTAGAACAATGTCCATAGCTCTCTGGAATGTTGATGGGGCCCCACACAACCCAAAGGGCATGCGTAAAAATGCATAAGTGCCCGATTTTGTTATAAACGCGGTTTTGTGTATATCTTCGGGTCTCATAGCTATTTGATAGTAGCCAGACGTTAAGTCCAAAGTAGACATATACCTTGTCGATTTGATCTGTCTAATGATCTCGTCTATAACCGGCAAAGGGTAAACTGGAAATTTTGTAATACTATTTAGTTTTCTGTAATCGATAGCAAACCTCCAAACCCTTTTATCGGAAGGAGGAAACTCGTTCTTTTTCCTACATAGTACGACTGGACTCGCGTACTCACTATTTATGGGCGTTATTATTTTATTCTTTAACATCTCCTGAATATGTTCTTCGATGATTAAGTCTTTTTGTTTATCATAGCGATACGGTTTAGTCCTACAAGGTTTTTCGGCATTTAATTGAATCTTGTGAGTCACGATTTGACAGTTTCCTGGTTTTTCTGAAAACAAATGAGAAAAATTACTCACCACTTGCTGTATTGCTTTACTTTCCTGGTCATTCAAATGGCTAAGGTCCAATTCAGGTGTCTCCACAGGTTCCACCACCCTCTGGTCCATCTCCAGCACCACGGAACTATCTTGAAAATTTAATTTGGCCCTCGCGGCCCTTAAAAAGTCCATACCTAAAATAAGAGAGTGTTGCAGGTGTTTCACCACAAAAATTAATACTTTGAGATTTTCCTCTTTTACCTGTACGTTTAATGATACTTTCCCGATGCAGTGACATGTTTTTCCTTGCGCCGCTATAATTTCCGTATTTCTGGTTTTAAATAGTCGTATCCTATAAAAATTCTTTTTGAAGAACTTTTTACTCATGAAATTTCCTTCTGCTCCTGTATCGATGAGGGCTTCTACTGGTACATCGCCAACCAGGACTTGTATAATTGGTAGCTGTGAGTTTTTTACGATGACTGTATTTAAATGTCTATTTGAGGGTTTTTTTTAAACTTCCGGGGTCTGGACCCTCCCTTTCACAGGCCCCTCTAGTCGTTTAAAGCTTTCCTTTCAATCTGTGTCTTCTGGGTACGCGGATGCTTATTTTCAAATTTTCTTTTTGGGCCTTGACCTTCGAGTTTCGATGCGTTAGCTTGATAGTTCTTTGCCCCATATGAGCGATTTCCATTTCTGGTTTCCTCCTTCCTTCGGGTATGTTGAGAATATGTTTCCCCTCTCGCTTTTTCCGCTATTCTGCGATTTTAAAACTTCACCGCCAATTCGAAAAGTTCCTGCAATGTGTTTGGATTTCTAATTTCAAAGTAGTCTTGGACAGCGGGTAACAATCTTGGTAATATTATTTCAATTATCTCCGCATCGGGTTTTTTCCCATACAGCATATCCGTTAGCTTGATTTTTCGTAAAATAAAGTCCGTCAATTCTGCTGTATCCCGTTGATAGAAACTATATAGCTCGGCTTCCAGCCGTGCGCGATCTTTCACTATGGGGAAGGCCTTTACTAACGATTTTTTGAAATTTTCAAATGTATACGTCGGGCTTCCAAATTCACCTAGAAGAAATTTGCCTATATTTTTCCACCATAGCGCGGCCTGTCCTCTTAGTGCTGATGTGGCGATGGCAACTTTTTGTCTTTCAGGCACAGGGTAGAGCTGAAAGTGGTTTTCTATGCCTTCTAAAAATACGGACACCGAATTTTTTCCGTCGAAATAGACGTTTGGCTTGATTGATGCTCTCAAAGTCTGGACCAGGTATCCAAATCCTTCTAACTGCGTTGTCATTTCTTGGTGTTGTCCAGCGGCCGAGCGGTAAAGACGCTGAACACTGGTAGTTCGGTCCGAGGTTCGAATCCCGCGAACGGGCTGGCTGCATGGGCGTTTTCGTGGTTTTCCCCATGTGTAACGTGTATACGAGCCAGTTTCCCTTAGAAAGTCCTCCACGAAAGGCATCCCTCCCCACAGGCAGATAGCCCCAGTGTGCTTTGCCATAATTAAATACACCACACCACCAGCGGCTTCCATCCAATTTTCGGCCATTTCAGTTCGATAAGTGTTCGGGCGCCAATATAACGTTGCGCGCCTCCAACTTGCACGCAACCAAGAGGTGACTGTGAAAACTTGTATAAAAGATAGAAGCTTGTGAAGGGTTTAAATCCCTTTTTATTCAGCGTAATAAATTACAATTGCGTTCTCTTGACGCTTACAGACGGTGCCAACTTGGCAGTCAAATAACAATAATAAGCTGAAAAGAAAATAAAGACAAGATTCTAACTACGAGGCTCTCTAAAATAACTAACTCACCACGTTTTACAATACGCTGCTAATTCAGCAGACTTGAAGCTCACTGGAACGATGACCACTCCTTCCGGCCAAGCACATAGGCCGCAACGCGGGGTTCTTCAATTCTCGCTAACTACCTCCGCGCTCGCTAAGTAAGAGAAACTCTCACACCGAACTTGTTTCCTTCTATTTAAATCAGAATACTTCCGCTGATAATTTGAATCCTTGCGCGTTCTACTCAAATTTACATATTCTGGCATTGGCAGTTCCAGGGGAAAGTAAGGCTTGACAGGAAAGATAGTTTAAACTTAAAATAAATGTTAGTTAAAATAAATATAAACCCTACAACTTATTTCCTCTAATTTTATTAGAGATATCTTTCTCATTCAATTAATTCAGTTCACACTTTGCGGCAAGGCAAAAATACATAAAATCTCAAAATAGTTTCATTAAAAATTTAAAGAAATGGAAAAACATAAAATACCAAATACATTTCGCAAAACCAAAAGCAATTCGGCCAGCAGGCAAGAAGGCAGATTTTTCGGTGCACAAAAATAAAAGTTTCTTTTTCATCTCATTCGGCAAAAAGACACTGAAAATGCAGAAAAACTTAATTCACTATTCTGCTAAGTTTCAAATGTAAACAAATATGGCTGCTGTAGTTAAAAAAAATTAGGCTTAGCTTCACTTAAACAACTTTTAAATTGTTGATATATCTACAATTATTGCATGCGGATTAACTAAAGGCATCAAAACTTTAACCGGATGATAAGAACAACATAATTCAATCATTTTTAAAGCAAAAAATTCTCGATATACCAACATATAAGAATAAAAAATACTGAGCTCACGGAGCTGAGAAACAG
This sequence comes from Stegodyphus dumicola, assembly GCF_044657685.1. Lineage (NCBI taxonomy): Eukaryota > Metazoa > Arthropoda > Arachnida > Araneae > Eresidae > Stegodyphus > Stegodyphus dumicola. The sequence continues at coordinate 140,036,652 of NC_140776.1, forward strand.
AGTAGGTATATAAATATATATATATGCACACACTTTTGGTGCGGCTGATTGCAACCAAAAAGAGAGGTGCACAACTACAAGTTATATCAGTCCTATATAGAAACTTTCAACGTTCTGAGCTACTCGTTTTTGAGTTATGCGAAATACTTATATACGTACGTACAGACTCCACGACTGTACTCTTTTGAATCCATTTTAAATTATTTTTATAATTCCTTTGGGTAAAAAGAGTTTTTATATTCTGTTCTTACGTACAGATGTCGCGAGAAAACTCGTTAAATTTGATTGAATAACGGTCAAAATGGATATTTTCATTGAAATATGCTACCCGTAATTTTTCGTGCTTACAATAAAATAACCATCTTGAATGGTTGTGATGCTTTTACATATACCTACAGGTTTTCGCAACCTACAGATTCTCTAATATACCGGTTCTGCAAACCGCAAATAATGTGAAAACTGGCATTTAGGTTTCGGGGCTACTTCTAACTGAACCTATCCAGATTCACAATTCTTTTTTCTAATAGAGGAAGATCTCACCTGGCATTACTCATATGCCGTTCTGCTCATTTTCTAAATTTTCTTCTTCGACTTTTCATCTGAAGTCTTCCACGTAGAGCTGTGTATTAGAAAAAAAAGTTTTTCCTTTTACTTATCACTTCTTGTTTTAAAGATGTTGGCATACAAATTTGTTTTCTTGGGCTTCACTGTACATACATCTTCTATGTATGTACTTCATAAATAAATTAATTTTATTTTTGATCCGTTAGAAATGTTTTTAAAGAAGTCTTCATAAATTTGTGGATCGTTATATTACTTATGTTACGTTACGCTACGCTACCATTCATGTATCACCCTCTCGCCTTGGCAAGTGTTGACACTACACGAAACAGGCCTGTAGTTTATCTTTCCTGCACTTGAGTGTATTATTTTGTACTATCGGTTCATCATCTCTTAAAGTACTTTCACTCAGAAAAAATAGTAAGTCTTTAATTAATGTAACAAATTTAACTTTTTAATAACTTGAAATTTTCATGGTTTGAACTGAATGCGAGCCAGTTTACCTTAGAAAGTCCTCCATGAGCACATCTTTCTCTTAACCTATGTCAGATCTGTCGGTGAGAAACTGAAAAATTTTCTGGAAAAAGAACTTAAAAGCTTTTCTGAGAACAATTTTCCACCCTGAAATAGTAACTGGAAGTAAAAACCTGGAAAACGACCTAGAAATATATTATAAAAAACAGAACCTTCTTCAAAGAGAACCTGATTGGTTCTTTTCCTACGCAAAACGGAGCTTCCAGTGCTGTTTTATCCTCAGAATCTTAAAATGCGACTATGTACACGAAATAAATCACTCAACGCAACTGTTTTCCAAAATTTGCTGCTAGAAATCTTCTGTTCAAGCTGATTCTAGAAGAAACACGTTTCTACGAAAAGTCTGTTATTAAGCAGTGCGTCGCTGGATTTGGTAAGGTCATTAAGCAGATAGCCCTCGCTTTCTTTGCTCTTTTTGACGAGACAAGTAAAATCAAGAAAAACTCTAAGTCGTGCTTGTCTGAATGCATATGATTTGAAATATTGCACAGGAATTCAAGATTGCGAATTGTGGTTCGTGTTTCGGATTGAGATTACTCTAGAATATATTATTCTTTTAAATTCTAGGAAAGGCAAGGAAATGTTTTAATTGTAGGAGTTTAAAAAAAAAATAATAGGATGTTCTGAAATTCATGGATTTGTTGCACGTATACAAAATCTCAAAAAGTTCCCTAAATTTCGCAAAAACATTCGCCGAAATTCCTGCCAGGAGAGCATTAACGTCTTAACGATATACGTGGCATCTCATTAATGTTGCTGCAACGTTGCCAACGCCAAGTCGGCCCAGTCCATAAGCGGGATTGAACCTGATGACGAATTATCTCTGTGTAGTGGTTTCAATAGCGTAGGTAGTACTCGGGCATGATGGCCGATGGTATTATTTTACAGAAAAGAGGATTTTGAAAAAAAAATCTATGTGAATTAGCACTGAAATTCGCGGGACAAAAATATCTCGAAACTAATAGTTGCATGTTCAAAAATTGCTTAATATACTTGAACGCTATTCGTTAAATTCTTGGAATGCTGAGATTTAGTATGTTCTTTTGCTAAATCAGGGATCTATATAGTTGTACTATATGGTTAGAAATAATCTGAAACAGAGTTATATTTATATATGTTAAAAGTTTTAAAATAATATATGTAATCTTTTGGAAACGTTTATTTCGACTTCAAAGAACGTGCTTTTAAATTCCTTTCCTAAGAAAAACAATAAGTGCTATATTTGATATGAGAATCTCTTTCGCTTACGTTAGAAATATTGATGATATTTTAAACTGTCACTTGCCTTTTATTTTAAAATATTCCCACTTTTAAGCATCACATATTTCTTCCAGTATTTTTCTCTAAAACACTATTTATTTTAGTCGTTTGAAAAATGCAGAATTCCTTTCATCTAGTGTTAACAGTTTTTAAAATGTATTTGTTCGTTCTACTAATGAACGTGTGCTAAAATTGTTTCTAAAAGCATTCAATCGCAAATGAGTGTCGCTGCATAAACAAATACCCATCGCATTCATTTCAGAATGAGTTTTCTTTTATGGTATTCTTTTGTCTATTTAATATAAGTGGGAAAACAAATCTCAAGCCTTGTTATCTATTTTAAACCTTAGAAACGTACGATTGTAAGAGATCTAAATCTGCATTTCCCTACAGAATTTAGCCGAATACTATTTTGCATATTTAAAATATCTTTTACTTTTGCAAAATAAGGCTTTTGTAAAACGAAGCAAGTTGGCTGGAAATACTGAAAGAAGAGAAAGCCATTTCTTCGGGTTCTTTATCAAGAGAAAACTTTTTCATTTATGTATTATTTTCTTTAAATTCGAAGTCAAAAGGGATGACTACAAGCAAAGTAGAATGACTTATTTCCACAGTCCTGAGAGGCGATAAAGTGAAAGTTGAAGAAATAAAATTCACCGACTAACAAGCAGTGGTAGTCAAATAAAAGCTATGTCAAGCGTATCATGACTCGATGGAGAGCAAAGAATTTTCGGTACTTAACGGCAGCATATGGAGAGTGTATAGATTTCAGCTGTATGCTTTCTTTGAAAAACATTTTTGTGATTTATTATAAGGAAATTCAATGTAACCTAAGCGTATTTTCTCCATGTAATGGAAGAAGAAAAGTTATTTTTCATTTTGCATTATAAAAAAACCTTTCTTACTGTTGTTTCGATTTTACTAGTCATATTACCCTAATATTTTAGGGGTAAAAGGTAAAAATGCATGATATTATTAAGACTATTTTCGATGCGCAGTTTATTTCATTTGGTCATTTGACATTAAACTGACTCATAAACAAGAGGAAATGAGCTGCTTCAACTGATCCAAAGACTTGGGCCACTGGAGGAAGAAGACAAACTGTACTTCGAATGCCTGCTAGCTTTTAACTTTGTATAATATAAAATGATTTTTCAGATGCCATGGGCCGTGTACCAGGAGTATTCACTCTGAACATGCTTCAACCATTTCTTCCTGTCAACCCGTTGAGCTAGCATAGGTACAAGCGGGCGAGATTCAGAATTTCACCAGTAGTTGTACAGGTATACTTCCGCTGCACTAACTGTGCGGATGATCTCCAATTTCGATGAAGAACCTCTCGGATGATGGTCCGAAGGTTTTCCGTTTCTCTTTCCCTGTCCGCATGCCACTCCAGATGACTTATGTCTCACGAATTTTTGAAGTGCCTTCCCGCCTCACATACACACTGTATAGTCTCAAACATACATATCTTCTCCAGAAGTCACACCTAAGCCATCGTACAGTAGCCAGCGTCGTTAACCAATATAGCGATCAAGGCGGCGATGAAGAGGTACAGAAGGACTCGGAGGAACAACGTCCCAGATTGATGTACTAAATCTTCAGATTGGTGGTAATGTGGACACACAATTATTTCAAATAACGGAAAACTCTGATAACATGAAGTCCAAAGCCATAATCTGACGGACCACGAAGCTTTCCTACTTGGTGGTTAACCAGTACTCAAGTAGATAATACCACTTTACATTTTATAGGTCGTTCTGGGTTCAGTTTCTGGTTCTGAATCGGTGAGGTGAAGTTTAATTATGGCAAAACACGCGATGGCTGTCCGCCTAAGGAAAAGGGGTGTCTTCTCAGAGAACTTTCTATGGAAAACTGACTGCTGACTGCATATGAGATTTCCATGGTGTTTTCCGTCTGCAAGGTGAATGTGAGCCATTTTTCTTCAACCGATTCTTCAAAGATTTTCTTCAAAAATGGCAGATACTCTTTGCCATGATCAGTTATTCGATCAACATATCAATTAAGCTACATACTGGTAATTTTATGATAGATAAAAAAAATTATTAGTTGAATCATTTGTATTTTATCAGAAATTATATTTCTTTTGTCATTCAGTTTAAGAGATACATTTATTTTGAATTTTATCCGTTATTTTACTGGCATTTGTATTTCTTTAGTTTGAGTCAAGTAATCTTAATCTTCATTTGTTACGTATGTTTTTCTTCAAGCATTTCCCAGCTATCATTTACAATACAATTACAAGCATCCAAACCTTCTCTGGGATTTGAACCCTTACCGACGGGCCCGGGTTTGAATCCCGCAGAAGATTTGTAAACGGATAATATCTGTGCTGCAGGAGATCACTAAAAATACACGGCGAAGCGAAGGTCTTCCCTCGTGGTGAGAAACCTGGAGTGGCACTGTTAGTAGAGCGGGACTGTATCTGTACGACCAGTGGCGAATTGTTGATATCCCCACCCACGTCTACTTGTAACAAATGGTCACATTTTAATGCTTAGCTCGAAAGTATAATTCAAGTGAAATTAATATTAACATCAAAGGATTTCGCTTCTCTGAGGAATGGAATTTCTGACTTTTTTTTTTTAAATCTTCACGTAACAGTGATTAAAACTTATTATGTCAGATAAGAAGAAATGAAAGTGATGAGAATAATGAAAGTTGAAGCTTTTCGAAGAAAGTCTCTCGTAAGTAAGAGCAGAAAGAAGGCCTCGCAGTTTTCGATATTAAAACTGAAAACAGAAGTTAAAGATACGAACTAGTTATAAATATGCATGACAAAGAGACAGAATAAATTCTATTAGCAGTCTCTTTGAAAATTTAAAGCTATCTTTGCTACTAATATTATTATGAGTGACATTCCAGTATTTGAAATATAAAGGTTCTCGAGTTGCTGAATGTACCAGCTTGTATTAAATATCTTGACAGAATAATAGTTTGTAAAGTCTAGAAAGGCATTCAGTGTCTGGATGTCTGGCTGGCTAATTAAGAAATGTAAATTTTCATTAAGCTCGAGTCAGACGTTTAACTGATGTGGAAATATTAAGATTCTGAGAATATTTTCTTAATAATGATTCTTAACATATAATTCATGTACGAATCCTTATAAATTGTATATCAAAATATAGTTTTATAATTTTTTTGTTTTGTTACGAGTTGAGTTGAGTTGAGAGCAGAATCTGGACACCCGTGCGGCTTACTAAGACTATTCGGGTTTAGTCCAGGTTCCGCAACTATCCGGGGCAGCACCTCATGCGGCCTATAAGGGCATACATTGGTCCTGTATACATGCTTACATAGTTCATAACATATGCTTATAGTTACATAGTTCAAAATATATGCTTACATAGTTACATAGTTCATAGTACATGCTTATATACAAGTAGTTCATAATACATAGATCTTTCATAATACTTGCTTACATAGTTCATACATATACATGCTTACATAGTTCAATGTTGCTTACATGGTTCATAATATATTGAGCCTGTTACATAATACATAATAGTTCATAATAATTTTCATTGACCATACTTATTTCTTATTGGTTTATATGGATTTTGTATAGTTCTTTTATAGTTTCTTTTTATTGATATGCATATTCGTGTAGGGGAAGTTTCTGTAGACAAGGATTCCTAAAATACATTGGTTTCAAATTTTTTTTATTATTTTATAAAAAATTAATTTTTAAAAAGTTTAATTTTTTAAGAAAAAGTTTAATTCTTGACTTTACTTGCTTGTTTCTCAAAAGACTTAATTAGTATTTTCCTTTTTGAACTTTAATTCTTAAATGTTAATACTTAAATGTAAATTTCTAAGGATACCACTTTATTGGAATTACTTTTGGTTTTGACTTTTACCCTTGCCTGCATGAATAAAGAAACACGAATTGAACGATTGGAGAGTTAGGTTTGGAGGCAACTTCCCCTTGATAAGTCTGTCTCCTGCCTACTCTACAATCATTCACATATGCATTTTTAAAAAAATTGTTTAATTTAATTTTAATTTATTAAATTAGTAGATTTATTTTCATGGATAGATTTTGCACTTGATTTGCTTATGCTTCTGAATTTAAATGATATTGTAGATTAGTTCGAGAATTAAATCTTTTACATGTTTGCATATTTTTAAATTATTTTAAATTATTTGACTTTTTTCCTTTTTTTAGAATTTAAATTTGCTTTTTTACTTTTTTACTTTTATACGTATTTGTTAAGAATTTAAATTTGTTTAAATTCATGTTTCATAATATATACAGTGGGCCGTAGCAAATATACACATTTTAAAAAATTCAAAGTTATTATGCATTACGTTATTGTTAATGCCGCCCTATGGGCATGGTGTTATGAAAGGCGGTTGTCATAGCCTAGTGCCCAAGTCTGAATCGCAGAGAAGGCATGGTTGCTTGATTTGTAGTGTCAGTCTATCCTGACGCTATGATTCGTGTAGTGGTTAATGGCACTGGCTGCTGTATCATTGGACCCAGGCTCGAATCCCGAGAAGACTTGGATATTTATAAATTTATATTGTCTTTACGGCATGGCGTACTTAAAGTACTGGTGAGCCGATTTGGTTTGATAGTACAAAACGTAGGGTGGGAGACCTTCAGATATGCTCCCTCCCGGTGTGTGTTGCGTCGAAATTGCGACCGAACTGCACAGTTATTCTATTGGCATTATACCTGTAACGCCATTGCTGAAATACTGATGCACCGCCCACCTGTCCTGTCGGTGTAACCAGGACAACGTTCGATATTGAGACAGCTAAATAATCGATAGATTCGGTCATTCCTGAGCAATGCTTGAATCCATTTGAAAAAAAAAGAAGTATTAATACTTAGATTTAAGTGTTTTAAATGCACACAAATTTATAGGATTGTAAATTTATATGTGTATGTTATGCATTTATGTAATTACAGTACCCTTCTTTAAGACGATCACCGAAAAGGCTGCAGATGATTTTAGTGGTCTGTAGCAAATGGTTATCTTAGGTAATATTCATATTGAGTATTAATTTCGATGTTAATACCTTCAGAAATACTGGTCACTTTCAGAGGTCATCGCCTTGGAGAAAGTAGTCATCTCGAGAGAATTCATTGTAATTTGCTTTGCTGTTGAGTAAGAAACTGTATGTCTATAACCGTTCGAAACTTATTAATAGATCTGGTAGAACTGGGGAGGCGTGGTTCGAAATTAGGAAACCGTGGTATTAAATATAGTAGAATTTTAAAAAAGTACATTAAACCAAATTTAGCAACATTTTGAAGGCTTCTCGAAATTTTTCTCTTGGATTATTTACAATGAGTAGGAACTCATTTGCAGCAATTTTCAGAATTCTTTCGACCTTCACCATTATTCTAAGTAAGGAAGTCCTCTGTTTCGCTTATTAGTCTTTGTTGATTTTATTCTTGGTTCAGGTGATTTTAATGTTTGATAATATGAAAGTTTTGCTGATCATTTAAATACCTTATTTTTGAATACCTTTACTATTTAAGTCCCTTGATTAATAATACATGTTTGGAGAAATAATTAAAGAACATTTTCTGTTCTGGTAGTTCCTTCAGGTTTAATGAAGTTATCTTCCACTATTCCGTACTTATTTATATTGTGTGTAATATTTTTGAACATGGTTAAAGGTCAAGTTTGGGCTATCATCATACCGTTCCTCAAGAAGGCCATAAGCGACGTCCTCGAAGTAGTCGAGGTAGTTTGAAATAAGAAGCTAAGCTATCGGATTAGTAATTAAAATGTAATTATACTAGTTGTACTGTGTTTTTGTTTCTTATGGATCTTTTTTACTGGAATAAAGGGCAGTTTATTCAGAAACTTTAGATATCGAACAGTATTTTTTACAACACGTTATCGTACTTTGAAGTTATTTTTATACTGAATGAGTGATTTCATTTTAAGGAATTAAGCTTCTTTTATTGCTTTTCTTTAAAGAAATTAAACAGATCATCACCAACGTGTGTCATTAGAAGGTATGCTACAGATTCGTTTTATTTGTAGATAATATTTCTTTTATTATACGAGTAAAGTTAACGTTATTCTGTTGTTCATTTACCGAATGCTCCTCCAAAAATGAATGTGGCTCAATATATGTGCGTTATTTATATAACATGAATTCTCGTGGTATTATACTGAGTATTTCGTGGCTTTTCGCCTGTGAAATAAACGTATTTATACGCTTTAAAAGTATAAATGTATACGTATATGTAAACGTATAAATACGTATATTGCGTGGGAAATAAACGTATTTATACTTTTTTACACGTGATATAGACTAACAAATATGTGGATTTGGTTGCTTGCTATTTATTCAGATTATTTAATTGTTAATGGCTTATGAAAATGCGCATGAAGGTTTTTCTAAAAGAAATGTTTTCCTTTTCAGCATTTTTAAAAAAAATCATTTACACTAATTGACAATCAAATTTCGATTTTATAAATCATGTGTGAACAAACGTTTTTCCCTCGGCCATCAAATTAATAAAGAAATCTCTACTTAACGAATTGTAAAAACTTTTCAAACTTTTCCCCTTTTTGAAATAAAGAAATTTTTCGTAACTGAGCAGATATATAAGATTCTTAGATTCTTGGAACGTAATGACAGGCGAATATTCATTGGAATAATTTTAAAAGTTTAGAATTTTGAATCGCAATATATTATTGCGATTATAATACCTATCACCCTTTAAACTTTTCACCGTCAGTTTTTTATATTCAACATTTTGTAACATAATATAATTTTGTTTATGTATTTTCGCGTGTATATATATATATAACTGTAAGATATAAAATAAGATAAAATTATTAACTTTAATTTAGCAATAGCCCTTTTAATTTCTCGTTTTAATTTGGTTATGTCCTCTTTCTGGAATCTAAACTGCGTCACATGAAAAATAATCCTCATTATGTCATCTCATTAATCCTCCAATATGGTTAGCTCTTATCCTAGTCTGTTCAAAATTTAAATAAAGGATTTAATTCTATAAATACGGTTTACCGAAATACGAACGAGCTTTTCCTGCCTGCTGTGCAGACGCGGGATTCTCACTTCTCTACTTTAGCCATTGATGTGATCCCTTTCATAAGAGTGTGGAGGGTGCTTTTCGCACCCAAAATGATGTGTCAACTTGTTTACACATATCAAGAATATCCACGAATAAATTAATGCGTTTTTTCGATCATGTCTGTTTCCGTTATGTCATCTTGTGAAACTACGCATTAAAGCCTTTCCAAGTAATTACAGATATCTCGTCGTTAACAACTGCCTTTTAATCCTCTAGTCATTTACTCAGAATTATTGCAATTAATAGAGTCGACAGACTACATTGTAAAATCCATGGGTTTTATATAAGCTTAATAATATTTGCTAACTTATTATTGCGGCAAGCAAGGGCGTCGGTTGTTGAGCAATCCTTCTATTCTCAGTAATTCTAATATAAACAGTTTTGGAATTGCAGCTCTAATAGCTATTGCGTAAATGTAACTTAGAAAGGCTTTAATGCGTAGATAGAGGAATGATAGGCAGATGTAGCCGTCGATTCAACATAAATTTATTGCTGGACAAGACAATACTTCATACGCAGCATCTGATTCACACATTATTATGGGAGCAATATGTACCCCTAGATATTTCAAGTTTAGCTCAACCCAAGTCAGTGGAGGATATACATAAACGAACAGCGACGCGTGTTAGCAAGAGGAAAGCAAAGCAGAAAAGAGATGCATTCAGAGGGAAACATGGTAGAGAAGAGTCCAGAATTTTCGGTTCCATTTCAAATCTTTAGTCTGACTGGAGAAAAGATATCTGCATTGCTGCGTATTAAGTAGGATATCATGATAAGGATTAATTTTAAAATTACGCACTTTAGGTTGATAAATTACAAATACTTAGTAAATTTAGATATTTCATTTTGTAGATGTTGAACAACAACTTTTAAACCGAGGCAGTTTAAATATTAATTTTTATTTCTGTAAATATTTTGCGGCCACAAACAAATAGGCACACTTCTCGTGCTTTTCCAAAAACATTGCATTTGACATGGCTTTGCGGTAAAAAGAGAAGCAGCAAGCAGCCGTCAATCTAGGTCAAAGTACGGAGAGAAATGTCCTGCGTTCTGGATGAAATCTTAATTCAGAATGGTTTCGGTTTTGATTGGATAATTAATAATTGTGTAAAATTATTATTCGCTGTTTGAGTTTTAGTTATATTTCTCTTTACGCTTCATCTCTATGTAGGAGTCATATGACATCATGGATTAGCCTCGCAATGACGCAGTGCAGAAAAAAAAATTATTATTCTTAGAATAGAGAGGGGAAATATCTAAATTAAAATTAAGCATTAAGGGGCTATTCCTAATTTTAATTGTAATTTATATTTACATATTTTTATCTTTCTTACACCACACACACAGATATATATATATATATACGATGTACAGAATAAAAAACGGTTTGACGTGTAACAAGTAGACTGTTTGCATGATGCAGAATACATAAATGAGTCAAAGCAATATTAAAGCTCAATCCCGAAAATTTTGTTATTTTCTGTTTAATTATAATTTTTGATTATGGTATCAATATCTTTTCTAATTATTAAACAAGGAATAAGTACTATTTCAAATTCTCGGTGTCCTCCGGAATTTGTGGTAGCGATTTTGTACAATTTCCATAATTTGCATAGCTCTGAGATATGGTGAAGCAGATAACGTGTTCTTCCGACAGTATACTTATTTGTTCAAGTAAGTTTATCTGCTCTCTGGCCAATCGCTACTTGCTTAACAATGCTATCTTTTCCCAGTCTCTGAAATACGAGAGTCGTGATTGGATAAACCTGATCAAGACCTTCTGAGTCACTGTAATTTCTATCACGCAGTCCATTTACTGATTCTGTAGCAAGATATCCTAAGTAAGCCGAGCTTGGCTTGCCTTGATTCGTGTTGCCTACTCTTTCGGAAATTCCTTTAAGGAAGAGACAATTACTTCTCTTTGGGGATTCTGTTTTCTTTTTTATTCTTGTATATAATCTAGTTCTTTTGTTTTCGTTTGGATTGTATTTTGCATTCACTAATCTATTTTCCGATCTTGATGTAATAATCCTAAGATTCCGGCTCGGATTTTTGCCTTATTCAATCGGGTTCCTTGTTGGCGATCTGCATAAGTAATTTCGCGGTTGTATGCGTGTGTCACGTACATACACAGTCTCTCGTAGCCGCGAATAAAAAAATGCTCTGCTATAATAAATTATTTACATTTCAGTGGCGTAGTTAGAGAAGGGCACATTTCTAAAACTAAAGTTGTAGAAAAGCAACCATTTAGTTCTATAGCATTTGTTGAAGCAACGAAGCATGTCTGGTGTACAAATACTTCTTAAGCTTATTGCTAGTCTTTTATTTATAGCATGCTTAATAGAATTGCAGCAGTGATTAAAAACAAAGGAGGTGCTACAACAAAGGCTGACTTTATTGTTTAACCTTGTAAACCTATTTTGTTCTTTTATAAAATATATTATTATTACCGAATTACATTAAATCTGATTTGTTCTATAGGTCGGTGGTCTTAAATTTCTTGCAAACGACACCACTTGTTATGAAAGGAGTTTTCTAAAAACAGATCGGTTACGAACAGCCTAAGATCTAAAACTGAGTACCTTGCATTTAAGAAATCTTATTGTACTGTAGACCCATTAGGGGCCAAACGTTAAATTTCCTGAATTGGACGTGGATTCGATTCTAGAGGAACGGGCTAGCTGTATGGGCGTTTTCATGATTTTCTTCAAGTGTAACGTGAATACGATCCAGGTTTCCTTAGAAAGTCCTCCACTAAGGCAACCTTTCCTTAGGCATATAGCTCTCTCCTTTTTGCCACAGTCAAATAAATCAACATATTATACTGTTTACAAGAGAATGAGTAGAGTAAAGAAACTAATTTCTAGACTGTGATAATTTTGCTAATGGAAAAACAAAATAATACTTTAGAACATCGGAACTTAGATTATATTTCTCAAATGAATATAGAGCTATTTCCTTCTTCCTGACATATTTTAGATTTTCTCGTGTACATTGAGAGCGGCGTCAAACGGATGGCAAAAATACCCGCTAGGCCGCTACTACCTTTTTACCTGTAGTTTTGACTTTAATTATTGATTTCCATTAAAATTATATATGTTTATTGCACGTTCTAGCTACCTAAAACTTTGTAAACATTCGAACTCTTCCTTTCCATGTTTAAACCTTTTTTCGTTGATTTCAATCCCCGGGTTTAATGATGAGTAATTGATAGGATGTAAGATTGAGTAATTGATAGGAAACTAATCATAAGATTTATTGTTATTTCCCTTGGTAGCATATAAAAGAACATATTAGGGCCTCACCCAGTAACCCGAATCATTAAGACCATTGAATTCTGGAAGCTCGATCTGGGTTTGATCCCGCCCTCCAATGGCCGAGAGGTAAAGTTGCTGAATACTGGTAGTTCTACTCGAATCCCGACAAACGAACGAGCTGACTGCATGGGTGTTTTCGTGTTTTTCCCGGTGTTAACATGAATACGAGCCAGTCTTCTTTAAAACTTTGTCGACAAAGGCATTAATTCTGTTAGGCAGGTTACCTTCGAGTGCTTTGTCATAATCATCTGAACCAAACTAAACCGGGTTTGATCCCAACAAATGAACCGGTTGGCAAGGCTGGTTTCCATGGTTTTTCCCAAGCGTAAAGTAAATACGAACCAGCTTTCTGTAGAATGTCCTGCACGAAGGCATCTCTATTCTTAGGCAGATAACCCTCGTAACCTATGTAACTTTAACACATTGGCATGTTTTTGTTTTTCCAAACCAAGGACATGAAAACATTCGATCGCATTAGCTTTCACTAAGAAGCGTCATTATATACTTCGCAGTTGTTCTGCTGGAAGTGTTAAACTTCCGTTTTTCATAATAACGAACAGGACAAAGTGCATTTGTTCTTTGCTTTCTCACATTTCAAACACTGACCCTGTCCCATTTGAATTTCTTCTTTTGAGATCATGGTTTTAATGCTGATATCTATGAGCAGTGGCATGATGTTCTCAGTGCTGTTCGAAACAGATTATAGGCATGCTATAAATCTAAATCTGTGTTACTGCTCTGTCATAAATATGATTCTGTGACATATGCTGCTTAATTGACTCCATTATTATAAAAGCTTGCAAAACATTCGTTGAAAAGTTCTAAAACACTATCACCATTTTTGACTTCTTTCAGTTTTCTTAACACGATTTGTCGTTAATATCAGTTTCGCTACTTAAGAATCTTTTAAACCGTTTCTCACAAATCACTGCATTTACAACGTTCTTTCCGTGTCGGTATTACTGAGAAACCATTTTGTTTTCGAAGCATTATTTATTCTCTTTTTGATCAAAACAAAACTTCATTTAGTAGCATAGATTCATTTTATCAGGTTTCGTTTTTGCCAGTAGAAATGAGGTTACATTGTTACTTAAAACGCCATGAATAAATTACAAGGTTGGTAATTAAGTATTTATTAAATATATTAAAGAAAATGGAAAAGATAAAATGACAGGAATTTTTTCTACGTGAAAAGGAACAAATATCTGTCAATATGAAGAAACTTTAATTTAATTTTTTCAATTCGACCATTCTAAGTGTCAATAACGTTTTGATTTTACTTACCAAACGGTAGTTTGGCTATGAAAGTTTAAGAAAACGTATTTTACTTCATCTCTTTGTATTTCAGAGTTGAAATTATTTCGTTCTTCTTTTATGGAATTAAGAATTAGATTTCTACTTATGTTTCGATGTACTTTATATCTGTTTGCATATTCTGTTGTATGGTTGCGCATGTAAGATTTCATATACTGAAGGTTGATTGCATTGCATTTATTTCAATGAAAAGAGATTACCCGATTTTAATATCATTAACACTATTGTATAAAAACTCTCAAATATTTTAGATTAACTTGAACTTTGAAATCCTTTTAGAGTCAAATTGCGCATTGAAATTTATGGAAAACTGAAATTTTCGATGCGTCAACCTTTAAAATTAAAAATTATCAGTTTATTGTGTAGATGTATAAAGAACTAGAATTCAAAAACAAAGTACAGGAGTGTTGAAAATTCTGAATTACCATCTGAATGGATAACAAATTACATAATGTGTAATGTTAGAAATTATGTTTATTTCTAATCTAATGCAAACTTAATCAGCCTTGTTACTACCATAGGAATATGATATGCTACAAACATATTTATTTATAATGTGGTATCATTAGCTGATTAAACTAAGCTAATCGAAAGCGCCGAAGATATGCTGTTCAAATTAAGATAACTTCACTTCAGCTGTTTATTATATAGCGAATATTTGTTACAGACAAATTAGGATGGATTACGGAATTTAATGCCAAAAATGTTTTCGCATTCGTGAAAGCATTTTCTGTTTTACATACGATAATCTGTTTACTTTATCACCGTTAATGTAATTAGAACTGAACACGCCTTTAAACCCGAAAGAATATCTCTTCTAATTGTTGAAAATTAATCCCATTCAGTTTATTTATTCGAAAAAATTTTAAATGTAATGTTATTTATTTCTATAAAAGAGAAGCTTGCTTTTGACTACAATTATCGATGATATATTTAAGTTCTAGATGTAAGACGCAGTAAGTTCTAGATGCGACTGAATTAGAAAATGATTATGTTGTCAAAGCAAGCAAGGGTTATTTATGTGCTGGAGTGTTTAGTTATGTTAGCTGATTAAGGCAAAGCAATTTGAGGACAGTCTATTTGTATAGAGTACTTATTGAGAGAAATTGGCTCGTATCCGCGTTGCCCATCAGAAAAACAACGAACAATACATGTAGCCAGACCTTTCGCCGGAACTGAAACCCAGATTGTTTGGTTTGGTTACGTGATTACGGCAAAGGCTCGAGGGCTATCTGTCTAAGGGAAGGAATGCCTTCGTAGAGTACTTTCTAAGGAAAATTGGTTCTTATACACGTTACAGCGACTGGTAGGCCGTCAAACCCAGATCGAGCTAGTTTTCAATGAGTGGGATTTCACTCAACCGCTCAGCTGCTGTGGGCTCCTGTTGGATGCCTTCGTTCAGTGTATTTCAAGGGCAGCCAACCTTTACTTAAGCAGCACATGAGTAAGGAACAGCAAAACCCCATGCAATAAAAGTGCTTAGCCTCCAGACATCAAATCTGGGATGAACTCTGACAATTTTACTACTATTGCTAGTCAGCCAGTCTCCATCCATTCTCCTCCGTATCAGGAAATAAAATCTGGGATGAACTATTATCGTCTTACGACTGTTGTTACTCAGTCAGTCTCCATCCATTCTCCTCAGCTCAGGAAATCAAATCTACTACCACCGTTTGACGACTGTTGCTACTCATCCAGGCTCCATCCATTCTCTTCAACCTCAACTTAAACTTGGGATGAGCTATCATCAACTTACAACTGTTGCTATTCAGCCAGTCTCCATCCATTCTCCTCAGCATCAGGAAATCAAATCTAGGATGAACTACCACCGTTTCAAGACTAATGTTACTCAGACTTTCTCCTATCTAATGGGCTGTGATGGGTTTCTATTTTGAATACCTATGATTATCATCTTTCCGGATTCTTGACAAACGATTATATATTATGAACAGACTGTGAAAGAAATGTCTTCGCATTTATTTTTGTACTAGCTTATATATGTTCTTACTGTTTGCTGATGTTATGACTAAGGTAAAGCAATTTGAGGACTGTGTACTTGTATAGAGTACTTTTGAAAGAAATTGGCTCGTATCCGAGTTGAGTTGATAAGTTTGCTGAAGATGCTTAAATACAGTGAATAACTTCTCGCATTAACAGACTAATTTCCTTATGGAAAGTGTATTTGTAATTATTTTCCCGCGGTGGCATAGATGAAGTTGCATGATCCTCTGGTGTAACGGATATGTTGATTTTAACATAGTTAGAATTAAGGTAACAAATAGCTTTTGGGCTCAACTCTGAACTACCGCAATTTCGTTTAAGCACAGAGTCGTGTTTAATGAATTATGGTATGCATTCAGTCATGTTGTAGATTCATTACATTTTTTTCGAAACAGAAGACGTGAAAAATGTGCAGTGCCCTCGCCAAGGCTGTAACCCTGGGCTCCCGAATACGCGTCAAGTTTGCTTTCAATTACACCATGAAGGCTTGCGGAAAGGAGGAGAAAATACAAAGTACTTATATTCAGTATCCCTGGACTGGGGATACTGAATGGTGAACCCAATCGCCAAATCATGACGAATTATCGTCCGTCAACTTTCAGTTCGAGCTCCTGAGTAGCGTCAAAGGATTTTTTTGAAGGAGAAAAGGTGAAAAATATGCAATGCCCTCGCTGGAATTCGAACCTTGGGCTTCTCAAATACGCGTTGAGTGTGCTTCCAATTACACCACGGAAGGCATGAGGAAAGGAGTGAAAAAGTACCTTATAATGTTTCCAAGAGCACATAATATATTTTTTATGCAACAGTTACTTGTTATGCAATTATATTCAGTATTATTATTGGTTTGTTATCTCGTCCTCTGGAATTTGATTCGATAGTTTGTAACACCTCCCCTCAAGGAAGGGTCATTGAAGATGGTAGTGAACAAGCAGTACAGCTTCTCTTCTGCAAATTCCTATAAAATGCAGACAGGACGGTCATAAAATAACTCTCCGATATGTAAACCTCCTAACGGCCTATCCGCTCAACCAAGCGAAATGAAATTTCAGATATTTTTTCTTTGAAGTTATGTTCTCGAGATTGTGATGATTTAAAACAATAGAGCTCTCACGTTACGGTTACAGTGAGAAGATTTCGAAATGTTTGAATGTCAGTACCTACTCTTTTCCTCCGCAAACTGATCAGTGCATCGAAATGTCATAAATGGCATTAAAACGATACACGTATGACAAAAATTCACGGCGTAAAACATTTACAAAGAAGAACATTGTAAAGGACCGTTGACAACACAGAACAGGAGAAGGGAAAAAAAACTTTTATTGGCAATGTGGATAACTTCACATTTTATAGCATCTATCAGTTCTGGCAAATCTTGTAGATTTGATGTGTATACCTTAGATTCCAGATAACCCCACAAATGTGTAATAATGCGAAATGTGTAATATGATATATACATAATAAAAAACTCTTTCTTTAAATAATTTCATATGTGTAACGAATCATTAAAGTAACAATGATTGTCTTGTCTGATGAACATTTTTCATATATTTCTCCGCTTTAAAAAATGGCAGCAATTGATAAAGGGGTATGTTATAACTTTCAAAATGCAATGAACAGTCTCTACAGATAATTAGAAACAGCTCCAAATTATTTGTTATTCTGTGCAGTTGGTCGCTTCATGGTACTTGTATTCAATGCCAATGTTTATAATTATGATCTGAGAGGTATTGCCATTTTTAAAGTGAATCTTTTATAGAGGTAGTCATCGCAAAAAAGTTAAGACACTTTAATTCTATGATGATTAACTACATTTCTGAGATTTTTGTCTTCAAATTTGATTTTATATGTTATTGGTATTAGGATCGCAATTTTTTTATTATAAGAATGTCATGATCATAAATCTGTAGGAGTATATTCTTTATAAAATAGTGTAAATGAAAATAGTTAGGTCAATTACATTTAAAAAAGAATTCTAGGATTATATACGGGAATTTTTAAATCTACTGATTAGCCTGCTAATATCAAATGACAGCAAATAGATTTTCTTCCCGCTTTCTTCACTATTTTAAAAATATTTACTATTACCTATAGAAGTGTATTGTACTCAGTTCATAACTGTCATTTTTACGCTTGATTTTTTGTGTCACTCGCTTTGTTACTTTTGTTTTAAAGTGCATATCTGACAATAATATACAGGGGTTGGACAAAAATATGGAAACACCTTTAAAAAAACATGTTTCTTTGCTTAATATGGTGTAGGAAACCCGTTGGCATCCAAAACAGCTTGCAGTCTTCTCGGAATGGATAAATACAGTTCCTGTATGTTTGCCAAGGGAATAGTATACCATTCTTCCTGCAAAACGGTAGCAAGTTCAGATAACGATGTTGGCGGTGGATAACGAGAACGCACTTTCCGTTCCAATGTAGACCACAAAGGTTCGATAATATTCAGGTCTGGTGACTGTGGTGGCCAGGGGAGATGGGACAACTCATCCTCGTGCTCAGAAAACCAGTCCTGGACATTGTGAGCTGTGTGAACAGGGGCTTTGTCGTCTTGGAAGACACCATCACCATCGGGGAACAAAGTTTGTACCATGGGATGAACTTGATCGGCCAAAATGTTCACATAAGTCTTGGCAGTCATGTGCCCTGACACAGTTATCATGGGGCTAGCAGAGAACCACGATATGGCTGCCCAAACCATAACAGAACCCCCGCCATGTTTCACTCTTGGCAACAAGCAGTCTGTATTATAGGCTCAAGATGGCGTTCTCCAGACGTAAACTCGGCCAGAAGTGGGAAACAATGTGAAAGAAGACTCATCAGACCATATTACTCGCTTCCACTGCTCTATAGTCCAGGCTTTATGACTTAAACACCACCTTTTCTTGTTACGGGCATTAGCATCACTGATGAGTGGCTTCTCAATTGCAGCACGGCCAGCAATTCTCTGTTTATGAAGCTCCCTTCTAATTGTTTTGGTACTCACAGGGTTCGGTAACACAACATTCATTTCAGCAGTAACTTTTGCAGCTGTGGTCTTCTTATTTTTCGTCACAATTGCCCTTAATGATCGTCTGTCACGATCACTGAGGACACACTTTCGTCCGCGCTGTGATTTAGCAGATGATGTTTTTCCGCTTTTCAAATATGCGGAATAAATCTTCGATACAGTACCTCTTGAAACACTATACACCGCGGCTACCTTGCTTATGGAAGGTAGCGTACTACCATACGTACCATACGTGCTCCAACAATTTGCCCACGTTCGAAGTCTGTTAACTCTAACATAATGCAATGACAACCTCACATAACAGTACTCCGACAACAACTGAACTGTTTAGCACATTTACGAAATTGTATAGGTGGCGTCAGTAGTCAAAAACGCCAGCGCCACCTACATATTTCATTAAAATGAATCTTTCTTTTCAAACATGCATTTCACAAGGTGTTTCCATATTTTTGTCCATTCACTGTATTTCCGACATTGTCATCCATTACGTATCACAAACGTAGACATCGATTTTTGTGTCGTTATGGAGTACATGTTATACGACTTTCACAAAAAATATTTCCATTTTCCATTATTCAGTAGTGATATCGATTTATTGCTACTAAAGTTTGAGCGTATACTAAATTTGTT
This sequence comes from Stegodyphus dumicola, assembly GCF_044657685.1. Lineage (NCBI taxonomy): Eukaryota > Metazoa > Arthropoda > Arachnida > Araneae > Eresidae > Stegodyphus > Stegodyphus dumicola. The sequence continues at coordinate 140,056,375 of NC_140776.1, forward strand.
TACCGAAATATTGAATAGAAAAGGAACTGTTATACAAAATCATTTTACGCGAAACATTATACCTTTTGAACCCTGACATTTGTATGTCATATAATAAAAGAAATTGTGAAATTAGGACGTTGTTTCTGAATAGGCAACTACATATGACACCGAGATTTGTGAATTCCAGCCATTTATAGCAAAGCACATCATACTCTGTTACTTTAAAATCTCTTCCGTTTGCGATCTGAACACTTGTCGTCATCACTGACAACACTTATTTACTCCACCTCATTTCAGATTATAGTTCAAGTATGCGTTCATTCATGAGCTTTCCACAAAGCGAAACATGCTAAACGGAAATGAAGCAGGGGAAAAACAATTAGAAGACTCGAATCACCTGCCGCAGGTGTCGTTACCATGGTTACGAGACAAGGGGGATGAAAATGAAAATGACTATGAAGTGCGTTTTCGGAAGCAACAGATTATAGGACTATCTGCTGAAGATAGACTATTTTAAGTAGCGCTTACGCTTGGGATAACTACGCACCGGAAAACCACGGAAAAATCTATACAACCAAGCCAGCCTCTTCGCCAAGATTTGAACTCGGGTCGAACGGCTAGGTATTCAGCTATGTTAGGCTAGGTATTCAGCTATGTTACCCAGTCAGTTGCTGATGATGGTAAGTCCGTTTCTATAGGGAACAATAGTATTGTACCGAATCGATGCTAAATCGGTTTGATACCACGTAAAGTTCTACGTTCACTCAGCGGCGTTGATTATTCTTTTATTTGTATTACCTCTCTACACATGATTATTGGCAATTCGAAACAAGGCAAGATTATCTTAATTATACTGTATAGAGGAGTATAGCGATTAATTCTTTATGCCGAGGAATACTTTCGCAGAAGAGAGCTTAGAAAAACTGCCTCATATTTACGTTACCTGAAGAAAACATCATGGAAGCAAGTAAATTATTTAGATAGTCAATCTTAAATCAATCCTCTACAAAAAGTAGAATAAATCATATATCTGCTATCAAAGGACAGAAATTGCAGTTTTTATTGGGATTGTTCCGAAATATTTAAACATGTGCAAGTGCGCAAGATAAAAAAGAATGCGTTTGGAAGATTCGAGAATGTGTCAGTGAAACATTTTCCAGCCATTGAAACGTATTTTCTGTCTTTTCTGTTAAATTTCTTGAAACAATTTAAAACACAGAGCGAAGAAAATATACGGAATTTCGCTGCAAACAGCATAAATCACTTAACATATTTGGTAAATACCCAAAATATGAACCCAAGTTCATATGGTTCCATATCAACCATATGAACCCAAGTTCATATGGTTCCTATATGTGGCTGTAGCTATGACACGAATGCAAGTTTTCTGTAGCTTTTGGCTCTCGAATGTTTTAGACTTCTATCGCACCCCTGCTGATCATTTTACATTAACATCACTGGAAGCTTACTACTGCTAAATAATGTTTTCAAGAACATGCCGAAATTTTATAAACATTTTAAATCGTATTCTTGAATTAAGAGATTTTACTTTGTTTAACTACGTTATAATATTTAAAGCACGGAAACACTCAGAAAGAATACCAACATTACACGAATGAATACCTTTCAAAACCTCTTGAAAGGGGTTCAAATATTACAACGCTAAGAAGTGTCTATAGTTTTCTTTTACTTTAGAGACATTAGGATTTTTTTGAAGCAGGAGTGATGAAAAATGAGCAACGCCCTCGTCGAGAATCGAACCACGGACCTCTGGAATACGCGCCCAGCGTTCAGACAACTACAGCACGAAGGCATGCTAAGAAGGCGAGAGAAATAACTTCTAACTTTAGTAGATTAAGCAAATTTTACCATTTTTTTCACGCCGAGATCTGAAGGTCTATATTCGATCTTTTTTCATGTTTTGTGTTATTATGGCTGCTATATCTACTACGATCTTCTGTCATTCGCGTTGGAGGTCTGGACCTTTTTGCAAAGTTTTTCGCAGGCTCTCAAAGTAAATCCGCCGGCTTAAGATAGAAACATCCTCTGAAGCTCTTTTATCATGTTCTGCAAGATCATGTCCTTGCACGGAAGCCTAACTGCGTAGGTCCAGCACTTCGATTCAGACACTGGAGAACATTTATAACACTTTCCCCACAAATCAATCAAACCTTAAACTGTTTCATCAATTTTGACATTTTAATTATGCCAATTTGTTCATCATTTTTGGAATAATACTCTTTTTTATAATCCCAGCTTAATTTCTGATGACAATTTACTTGATGGCTCGAAAATCAAACGAAAAGTCGTACCTTCAAAGAAATGATTTTCTGAGTTTCCATGCCTTTTAGATTATAAAAAAGGAACTATTCGTTTTTTATATTGCTTCTTTTAGGATTAATCCACATATCATTAGCTATACTTATGACAAATCTTTTCTCGCATTTCATTTAAGTATCTGGAACAGATTCCTTTAACATATATTACTTTAGAATATGCACTTTAAGGCTTTTCTGACCTAATATATGTCGTCATCAGTATACAGCACTTATTTTCTCAACCTCATTCGAGACTACAGCTCAGGTGAAATTCGTACATTTTTCGCGAAGCGAAATGTGCTAAATGGAAACGAATTGGGAAAAAAATTAGATGACTGTAGCATCTGCAAGCTGTTGTACCATGGTTACGAGGCATGTTACAAGTGCCTATTCCAAGTAACAGATTATAGAACAAGCCAAATATATATAATAGTGGAAGTATACTGTCCGTTTTCCTGTAATCTTACGAATACTTCATCTGATGTGACTGGTGGGAAAATAATATTTTTTTTAAATATAATAATAACAATATATTTATTTAGGATATTGGTCTTTCTCTGCCAAAGGTATAGCTACAATGTTTAAGAAACAAATATATGAGCGGTATATGTTTTGCTTTTTGATGAAGAGACCCGTATATCAAATCTTTTAGAAATTCATATAGTTTTTCCTCTATCGATCTAATTTTCATCATTAACTCAACTTTTAACTCCAAACTAGCAGGTTATTCTTTCATTCACTACATCATTTTTTTTCAGAGGGTGGTTGATTCAGTGGAAGGATTTAAATCTGAAAATGTTTTATGAGTTTTCTAGGCAAATAAAAAGCATAATCTTTGCATAACTTAATTAATCTCACACGAGAAATTTTAAACTGACTACATTAGAGTTTAAAAAAAGGACAGTTCTATATCTCCTTTTGTACTGGACCGATTGTCGAAATTTAACTTGCGTTTTCCATGTCACGAAAGCGCGATTTAGATTAGATTTATATTATAGCATTGTTCTAACATAGGAATTTTGACACAAAATCTGACCTTTTTCTTAAATAACGTGCCAATTGTTTTCTATAGTTCGATTTTACGACTCGATGCCAAAGTGCTAAGTTTTATAAAAATCGTTTTAGCAGTTTTTAAAAAATTAGCTCTCAAAATGTTAGCTCCTCCATGTTAATTGAATTTGGTATATATTTATTAATATCTCTTTTTTTATTAAACTTATTTGATACTTCCTTTCACATTTTAAAATTTAGGTTCATTCCAAATAAAATTCGCTCACTTTGTATGATTTATTTTTTAAATTTGTATTTAAAAAATAATTTTTATTAAAGTTTTCGAAAATAAATTTTGCTTTATAACCTATAAAATTTGTACCGTCATCTTAAAGTATTTCTAAGCATACCTGCAAAAAATTAGAGTTTTTTATTCAAAATTTCCTAATATATACGTAAATTTGCACATTGGCGCGTTTTGAAATTTGGCGTATTTGCTATAAGCGGTAATAACGCCAAATGTGGTTTACGCACTTTGTTAAAATTATTTCAAAGTATGAACGAGGACCATTTTTCCGCTAGTGTACAACGAAAAAAAGGAAAGGAAAACAGACTGCTATAAATTAAAAAGTTCGCCAAGTGATTATCTTGGCGCCAACTAAAAAAAAAAAATGTGCCAAGATAAATTTTAAAATTTCTCCGTAAATTTCTCATCAAAAATTACAAAATTTAATATCTAAGCATAATTTGAGTCGTAGAATCGGAATATGAAAAAACAATTGGTATGTTATTTCAGAAAAAGTCCGATTTTGTGTCAAAATACCTATGTTAGAACAATGCTATATATAAATCTAATGTATATCTTAAGTCGTACTCTCGAGACGTGGAAAACTCAAGTTAAATTTCGACAATCGGTTTAGTAGAACGGGAGATATAGAACTGTTCCACATATTTTTGTGCAAGGTTGACATATGCGACTTATTGTATAGTACATTAGTTTTAGTGGTACTATACTTATCCAAAGTATTTAAATGAATGTAAAATGGCGCCTCTTTTGGTACATTTGTACATGATAGTACATACATTTCTTTATTAATATTTGTGTGGCATAAAATTTAAAAAGTATGGGAAACCCTGTTTTAGATTAATCGATCCACCAGCACTAGTTGAAGAAACTTCTCAGCATGCAAAGTATTTATCTTAAATATGTTTCAAGACTTTATAAAATACTTTTGCGTCATAAACAACCATTTATCTCTTTAAGCGTAAGCTCGAACTCCGAAACTTTCCTCCTTACATCAAAAACTTTTTTTAAATAAAAGTTGGAGTAAAAGTAAGTAAAACTTTTGTGTCAAACGAGCCGTTTAGTCTCTGACGGTCGCTTTCGCCAGTGTCCTCGCTTCTCTTTTTTTTTTCCTCCTCCCTCTTACACCACCCGAATCTTATTTACTTTTTATATTATTTGTATCCCCTCTTCCAAAATACTCAGTTGCTCAACACCATTAATATAAGAGGATACTCTAGAATGTGTGCTTTCCAAGACATTTTATCTAAAGAGCTGAGTTGAGATGTCCAGTTGACGTAACATGTGCTGTGGTGTTTAAAATTTTTATGCTTTGGGAGTTTGCCGTATTTTATTTCAGTCCGGAGTTGATATAGGGAATAGCAAGGGAGACATACATATTACTCGTATCTCTGATTTAGACCCTATGGTATAAAGTGTTGTTTACGGGAGGACGGTATTTCTGTTTCTGATCGATTCACATGTTTGAAGAATCCTGATGAATTTCGTTTTTATTTTTACGCTTAATTTATTTCCTAAAGGTTTAAGAGATCGCAGGTGTCAATTGTATAGTTTTCGTGAATCATATTATGCAACCTGTAATTTCGTGCTTGTGAAAAGAAGTAAAATAAAGTATACTTTTTGAATGAATAAAAAATCACTTGTTCTCTTATAGATTGATTTTACGAGCCAGGAGTAAAAATCATTGACACGGCTCAATTGAATCGCTAACCTAAAAAACGAAATTGAATGTTTAAATTTTGAAAACATGTTTTTTTATTCCAAAGGGGCTTTGTCCCTGAAGGACTATTGTTTTCGTTTCGCGATTTTGCATTCGTTCACTATAAATGTCCGTTTCACTATTTTTTTTTGAAATGTGGTTCCATGGTGACTCCATGGATGATATTAGGCTTCTTAAACGAGGACGAAAGCCTCTTTAAGCAAATATTACTCGCTTTATTAAAAAGTTGACAGATGCTAATAATGATTGTTCCAAAGATGTGGGTAATGATGATTTAGAATGTTTTTGTGATCGTCTTTCGGATTTGTTGAGTGAAATGAAATTATTGGATAATAGCATTCATAATTTATTCTCTGATGCTGAATATGAACTTGATGTTTTACAATGTGAACAAATATACAGACAAATCAAACTTCGCGAAATCGTGACTGATGTCACGAGCAGAATTATATGTATATCGAGAGGGCAGGACAAACTGTAGTTTGACAAACTGATTATGGGAAAATATTTAATCTCTATTGCTAAATAATGAATATTTTGTCTGTATGTATGTATATTCCTTGCATTGTTGAAAAACGATGGCATCTAAGAACCACCCAATTTTGGATCTACCGCCATCTTAGAACCAACTATGCACCTCGAAATCCGAATTTTATTTTTATTTATTTTATGTTTTGCGCAAACTTAATGAAATATCGATTTACAAACTGAGTGAATTAAAAGCAATATAAGCGTAAGGTTAACACATCTTTCAATTTATTCAATAAACTCAAGTATTTAAAAGAAATGTGCTTTCACTGCCCAAAGTAAAATATTTTTAGCTTCCCCGCGCCAGAATGTGGTCTATCGGTTGAGAGTAAGATATTTATTTTTTCCCCATATTTAATCTGTCTTGTTATTCGTTAACAAACTAGGCGGTTTAAAAGCAGTAAACGCTGCCTAGTTTGTTATTAATAATAGAGATGAACCACTGTTTCATCTCTATTATTAATAATTACTAGATTATAACTTGATTAACCAGATTATAACATGCATCATTTTTCTTATTAACATTCAATTTATACTATATACCCTAAGAAACTTGTTCACGTAATTACGCGAAGAAATTTTATTGTATTCCCTCCTAGCTCTTTCATATTTGTCATACTTGCTAAAATTACTTTTCACGGTTAAGTTTCTCCACTATAAATGGCAATTTAGGTAGAAAAGAACATTCTAAGATGTAATTTGTCAGTCTTAGTTTGCAAATCAAATTTCACTGGCGCAAACGATTGATGACTTTAACTCATTAAGATTATTAGTGTTTAGAAGTGGGATGTTGTAGAATTAGATAACGATATCACTGTAATGGCTCCAATAATTGATTTTGGGGATGTAGAGGTCTTCGGAGAAAATTCGGATATTGTATCATCCTGCGATGTCTGCGATAGATGGCGCTGCATATCCGACGCATCTTTCGCGTTTTCGTAGAGGTCAAAATAAAAAGCTCGTGTATTTACTAATATTTCAGCTACACGTGTTGAATAACCAAGTTTAAATTACAGTCATTCAAAAAAATTACATGCTAAATTTTGACTAAGTTTCGCATTGTTCGTTTGTTTTATTATCTTTTATTTATCTGATTCGCTTGATGCCATATTTAAGCCCAGGATTTTCTCATTTTTCTCAGATTTTTTTCCCAGCTTTGTTGCATATTAATTCCCACAGTTTCGCTGATATTGTAAAATCAAGCAATAAATTGATAGTTTTAGAAAGCAATTAAAATATAGTTTTAAATTTAATAATAAATTGTTTTATTAATGATGAAAAATGAAGGAACTTTTTAACATAAACGTTATAAATATTTAATAATTGAATTAATTTCGTTTTTGAAAATAAATGATCCATTTCAATATACAAAGGGCATTATTTAGTCCCTTCGTGTATTCGAAACACCTAAACACTGCATGCATTTGTTACAGCAATACTCCTATTTGGGTGATTTAGGTAAGACAATGAATAATGAGTTATCTCGTTGTTAGAGAGAAAACTCAATTTGCCAATGACAAGTGTTCTCGTAGATGTGCCGAATTAAATAATTTGACTCTTGCTAATGGTAATGCTACCCTGCACTCTAACAAATATAATATTCATTGCACACGTCGACGACTTGGTAGGATATTTTTCTTCTCAGATTAATACGTTGTATTGTATGATTACCATAATACTGTTCGCTCATTTAAACTCAAAATAATTTGAATTCTGGCGAACGCTGATGGAAGAAATAGAAGCTACAGGAAAGAATTGACATAAAAATGATGTTTGTAATAAAAATAAATTGTACAACATTTTTAATATGAATGGGTGTCCTCACATGCTGGAATGAAACTGAAATTTGAAAGGTAACATAAATAAATCATAATATAACTACATCGCTTTGAAATTTGGTAAAAGTGTGCCTTTAATGTTTATTGTCTTATGCCGCTTCTTTGCCACAATGTTCCGTAGTTGCTAAATGCTAAATTGTTTCGCAAAATTGTTGCTAAATGCAATATTCGTCTATCAAATGCTCACCTCGACTTGGTAGGAGATTTTTCTCCTCAGGTTAATACGCTGTATTGTATGGTTACCATAATACTGTTCGCAAATTTAAAATCAAAATAGTTTGAATTTTAGCAAACGCTGAGGGAAGAAATAGAAGGTAAAGGAAAGAATTAACATAAAAATAATGTTTGGCTAAAATAAATTCTACAACATTTTAATATTAATGATTATCTTCACATGCTGGAATTAAACTGAAATTTGAAAGGTAACATAAATACATCATTATATAACTATATAGATTATCGCTTTGAAAGTTTGTAAAAATGTCTCTTCAAAGTTTGTTGTCTTATGCCGCTTCTTTGTACAATGTTCCGTAGCTGCTAAATTGGTTCAAAATGTGGACAGGTGCAGTTTTTTCTTAAAGCTGAGGTTGGATTTTTGCCCGCTTGGGTACATTATTTAATGAACAGTTTTCGTGAATTTTATAGCTAATACCACTTTCATATTTAACTCCGATAATGTAGAATTACAGTTAATCCGAATTCCAATATACTAATAAAATTGATTTTACAAATGTGCATCCCCCTCTTTCCTGTCCTGTAACTTCTCGAGAGGATTTCCGGTTCCATAATATTTTAATACTTCCATGCCGTAATGGCATTACACACTTTCATACCATATCCGGGATTCGAATTTGGGCTTAACGAGAAGCTTATCTGGGGGCTCGAAAAATAAAAATTGTTTCTACATATGCATTTTTCATAATCAAATCATTCACATTAAGAACAAGTCCCTAGCCCGTGGTGCTTTACTCTTGCGACTTTGAATCTCTGATTTCCACGTTGGTGTATCTTCTTTTTAGTGGTGGATAATTCAGAATTTTAGTTATCACTTAGGTCATCCCTTTGATAATAGGGCTTCTGGTGCTAGATGCGAATTTGAATCTCTGATTTCTATGTTGGTATATCTCCTTTTTAATTATGGATAATTCAGAATTTCAGTTATCACTTAAAAATCATTGCTTTGATAATAGGGATTCTGGTACTAGATGCGAGTTTGAATCTCTAATTTCCATGTTGATTTATCTTCTTTTTAATTGTTTATAATTCAGACTTTCAGTTATCACTTACATTAGTACTTTCATAATAGGGCTTCTGTTATTAAATGCGAATTTGAGTCTTTAATTTCCACGTTGGTATATCTCCCTTTTATTTGTGGATGATTCAGAATTTCAATTGGCACTCAGATCAGTGATTTGATAATAGAGGATCTGGTACTAAATATATTTTTCGGGGAATATGAATGTGTCATTTTTTTGGTAATTAACTGATGTGTGTTCGCACAAATGGAATTTTCAAAAAATTATAAATATTGAAATCTTATTAGAAGGTCTGTTATTAATTAGTTTCCATTTTAGTAGGGGAGAGCAGAAAAATGCAATAAAAGTTTATTACTGTAGTATTACTTTTAGTAGCAGAAAAATGTAATAAAAGTTTATTACTGTAGTATTACTTTTAGTAGTAGAAAAATGCAATAAAAGTTTATTACTGTAGTATTACTTTTAGTAGCAGAAAAATGCAATAAAAGTTTATTACTGTAGTATTACTTTTAGTCACAGAAAAATGCAATAAAATTGTCAGCGGTATAAATGTGGTGAAATAAAAATTCCAAGGATAAATCTTTTTTCTCTTCAACCCTTGTAGTTTTGTCAGCGGTTTGGGCAAATAACCTTTTCTTGAAGTTGAGAAAAACTACATTGTCACATCAAAGTGAATGCGCTTTGAAATATTGAAATAAAATAGCGCTTGCAGCCTAAAAAGTCGGAAAGAATTCGGAATCTCGTCGAACTTAAACCGAGAATTCTTTCTGTCTTGCCTTTCCAATGCTTTCAAATTCCTGCATTATTCAATTTCCGTTGCTTTATTCTTTACCTGTTTTACATATTTATTGTTCTATTTACAATGACATATATTAGTCGAAAATAATTTAGTTAAAGGTGAAACAACTTCAGTGTTCCTTGGAGTAAAAAATTTTCCAAGTGAAAGTAATATACTCTAAAGGTTGAAAAAAAATTATTTCTTGCCAGTGCTGTCTTCGAAAAAGTTATTCGTTTACCGAAATGGTCAAACGGGAAAAATAAGACTGTTTTGAATTAAATCGTAAGTTGGAGTTTCGAAGCTGCCCCCCTCCCTCTTCGGGGAAGTTAAAGTACTCTATATATCCCTCGGGTAAATGCATAATCAATATGGTTCGCTGCTCATCATATGGAAGTGGAAGTAGAAACAGAAAAATAACACGAAACAGAAGTATTCAGTTTCTTTTTCTTAGATTGTCTGTTCTTCCGTTTACGTGATTTGACATGGTAGTTTCCTTTACATATGCTCAAACGACTGATTTTAGTTTCGAAACAAAATCAAAATTTTATTAGTTTCAAAGAATAAATCTGATCATAGATGATTTTTGTGAGATGTGAGATGAAAGTGAGATGATTTTTTTTTAAATTTAATAGACATCCAGAAACCTCTATAGTATTAGTTTCTTGCATAGGTTCTTAAGAATGCAAGTAAACAGTAGCAAAAGAAAGCTAATGATTCTATTTCTTTTTTTTTTTTTTAATGAAGTTTTGTACATTTAAGAAGTTACTTAACCCAGCCATGTGACGTCTGTTTTATTGTATTTTTGTAAATTTCTGTAAACATTAGTGTCTATTTAATTGTATTGTTTTTTTTATGTTGTGTAATGTTTTCTATTGTATTTATTTATTTGTTCAGATGTTGCATTACGCATAGTGATATAAGGGTGTATTTCCTTGTAGCTGAATCGGTGGAGAGGTAATTTCTTGTATTGGATTGTAGGCCTTGTGATTCTGAATGCAACAACATTTAAACTATGCAAATAGTTCAACTGAAACGGAAGAAAAACGCGGAAACCTTTCTAACTAATCCCTTAGCGACCTTTTCAATTTATCGCCAACTTGGCGATTTTCTGAAAATTTCGAGAAAACGCATCTTTGAAGTTCTGGAAGCAATTTCTTCCGAAGGTTCTACAAATCCGTTCGCACCTTATAAATACGGCTTCGGCAGTCAGCGTTCAGTCCATTTATAGTCAGTTCTTAGAAAGATGGTTCAAAGAGAGTTAGCTCGTAGTTATACTCTTGTGGGTGATATTAAGAATTTGCCATGTTTCTGGTGTGTTAAGGATAATTTCTCTAATATCTGCGTTTTCTTTGAGCCATTTATAGAGATTTATTTTTTTATGAATTATGATTAATTACAATAAATTGTCAATTTCTTCGTGCTTACCAAGAGTGATTGTTTCAAGAGAAATCACGAGACCGTAGCTCTTAAAAAAATGTGTTAAAATCGAACGTGGCCATGTGCATCTACTTCAGAGCACACTTTTTTTCACCGCCCTTCCCATCCTTGGGGTTTAATTTCCAAAACTTAGAAGTGCCAAAATCGTTTGAAAGATCATCAGAAACGGTGAAGAGATGTAAATAAATAATAATAATAAATAACAACAATAAATATAAATAACAACAATAAATAAATAAATAAATAATGTTTAGTTACAATTAAATACAACCTAAAGAAATAAAAATATTAGAAAAATAATTTAGCTTAATAATAAATATATTAAAATTAAAATACAACAGAAAGGAAGTGTAATGATGAAACAAAATGAGTAAATTATTAATAAATGTAAAAAACGGTATCATAAAATCTAATAAAATAAATGTTAGTAAATTAATATTAATAAAACATAATACCCGACAATAAAAGAAAGATATATATATTTTAGATAAAGTTGCTTCTGTGTCTTGTCTTCTAATCCATTTAAAGCTTTCTTGAACAGATGCCTACGGCTCAGGCTTTTTTGATCGAATGGGTGGAAATAAGAAATAAATTTCTTGTTTTTTTATGTCGTCCTATAATTTTTTTCTTCTAAAGGGTTGGTATGTAAGAATTTTTTGACTGAACTTTTAAAATTTTCCCGAGTATCTAATTTTTGCCAATGAGACATACATTCGTTATCTAGTATCAATATAATTTTATTTGCAGCTAAATAAAATATTGAATTAATAGCAGAATTTTTTGTTAAAATGTTTATATTATGTGCGTTACGGCCGCACCGGCGGAAGTAATTAGGGACGGCAATTTTTTTTAAAATTCAAAAAACACACAACTTGCACCAGGAGGCAAAAAGTATAGCGCCGACCCTAGGTATATAAAAGAAAAAAGGCGGAGCATATTTCTTTCAGAAACTGAGAAATACCGGGGGCAAGGCTCCGATTGTTTAGGGGTATAATTATGTCCTTTGCCTTTCTCCTCGGGAGAAAAATGAATCACGTTTTATTATAAAATCTATAGAGATAAAGCTTCGTGAGAAGCGGTTGAAAAGGCTTTAAAATATTTAATTTGTTGTTAAATGACGAACACCACTTTCACGTAGACTGAAAATGTGAACCGATAACGATGAGCTGCAAAATGTAAACTCCAGAGTATTTTCAAAATAAATGTGTACAGCCCCTAGCGTTAAATAAATAAATATGCTTTAATTAAAAATCCGACAAACTTTTGTGGGCGCCAATAATAAGCAAATGAAGTTGATTTTTCTTATATGGTCCCGCCCTCTGTCGGTAGGTAAGAGAAATAATTTTGATTCAATGTGAGAATTTTCTCATATTATTAACAATTTCTCATAAAAATATTTTACGATGAAAATGTACATATTTTTATGGTTTAGATAATATTTCAATGCTGATGTCCTACATGATAAATATTTTCTTGTATTGAGAATCTAATTTACTTCGTACTTTGAAAATTAAAATTCCCAGCAAGATTAGTATTTTTGTCAAAACAGACAAAAAAATCATTTCAGTACCATATGCAAACTAAATAAAATGTGTCTGACTTTTTTTTCTGAATATATTGTGATTCAATCGTTAACGGGACTAATATTAAATTAATTTTGTTTGTCATTTTCGTCAGTACAAGAGGCGGAAGTCTAAACCCAGTTTCTCGCGGTTCGCACTGGCGATTCAATTGTATTATAGACTGCATATTTTTGAAAAAATTCAAAATAAAATTCCAATTCACTGAACTAATGGGCTCATAGCCTATCACAGTTCTGACTCAGTTTCGTAATTTCTGTAACGAAAGTAAAAGAATCTTTCATCATGTTTTGTTTCAGCTAATTTGTAAAGCTAACAAATAAAATGCTGTTATTTCGGTAAAGCACAATCTATTCTTCGCAAATTTAATAATAAATTTATTTGCTGATGCAGAAAGCGTTTTTATGTTAATTCATTGGATATGTAAAATGTTTTTACTCACTCACCGTTTCTACAACAAAAAAACAATTTTTATTTCAGTAGGCCCCAAAACTATAGATAAAATTTTGTCTTTAGTTTTTCTCTGCAGAATTAAACAAGGTAATTATTTTTATTTGGATAAAACAAAATAAATACTCGATTTCTATTCAATTAAAATAAATCTTGGATATCATTTCATTAATGACAGATGTAGTAATATGTAAGTAAAAAACATAAACTGATGTACAATAATTGTAAAATTTTCTTTTTATATTTTGTTAGGGAAAACAATTAAAAATGCGTAGTAAATTAAAAATTTACATTCCCGATACCTACAGCCTGGTTAGTTAGAGTTGTACTGTATTTAAAAAGAGTATTCAATATATTATTAACAGATGCTTGGCAACTCAGAGATATCTTAAAGCCCATCACTGGCCGGACGGATAAAATTGGTAAATCGATCCGCTGAACTGGCTGGTTGTATGGCCATTTTCATAGTTTTTCCCACATGTGAAATGAGCGTGAGTCAGTTTTCATTAGAAAAATCTCCCACAAAGGCATGACTTCCCTTAAGCAGATACCCCTAGTATGATCCTAGTCTGCTTGACCTAAACCACTAAATCCAATCGTAAATTTCTTTCCGGCGCATGAGCGTTTTTTTCTTTTATAATTATTTCGAAGAAAGCGTTGTCTATTTATGTGCTGTAACTAATCTCGCTTGTCTGGTATCAGAACAAGCTCACAAAAGTCATTGTTCCAAGGAGGTAAGACTCGCGCCTAACGTTGGCAAGAGCTTTGGCCACCATACAGGTTATAGTACGACTTTGTTTAGTCTCGTTGTCCAATTCTGAAGGAGAACAAACACCACAAGGTGTCCCCATGCCGCCCGAACACTATACATTTACAAGCATCCATGCCTTTTCCGGGATTCGAATCCAGACGCTTCGGTATGACAGGTAGAGTCACAAATACTATCCCGGCTGAGCGGCGAATTCCCGGTTGGACCGCACCGTAATTATTGTGGAATTAAATTATTGAAGCCTTTACGATGATTATTATAAACTCATCAAATCCAACAATGACATTGTTATAAGTAAACTATTTAGCGTTAGATATAGTGAATTTTTAGCCCATTTACAATGGATTGTGCTTTACCGAAATAACAGCATTTTATTTGTTAGCTTTACAAATTAGCTGAAACAAAACATGATGAAGGATTCTTTTACTTTCGTTACAGAAATTACGAAACTGAGTCAGAACTGTGATAGGCTATGAGCCCATTAGTTCAGTGAATTGGAATTTTATTTTGAATTTTTTCAAAAATATGCAGTCTATAATACAATTGAATCGCCAGTGCGAAGCGCGAGAAACTGGGTTTAGACTTCCGCCTCTTGTACTGACGAAAATGACAAACAAAATTAATTTAATATTAGTATGTGAAATATGCTCGCGAAATTCACTTTTAATCATTAAAAGGGGAAAAGGAAAAGACCTTCTTTTTTAGACGATTGTTAACTTTAAATTTTGAATACACTAGAGAATAATAGCGCTATAAAAATTCTTAGTTTCTTTTTATCATTAGTAAAATAATCCCAATACTTTAAACAGCAGTGAGTATTTTGCATTTAAACAAACTGTTAATACCGAAGCAACTTTTTTTACAGTAACGTGAGATTATTTGAATATAGAAAAGCACATGAGGGCTATGTGCCTAAGGAAAAATACCTTTGTGCAGGGCTTTGCGAAGAAAGCTGGCTGGTATTCACATTATACATTGAAAAAACATCGAAAGTTTAGCATCCGAAGTACCAGCATTCAGCAGTCCTAACGCTTGGCCACTAGTGAAGGAATAAGCTCATGCTTCAATAAGGAAAGCATGAACAATGAATTGTTATAACCTTGCGGAGTTTCCTTCGGAATATTAAAAATAATAATACTAATTGGAAGAATACTTGATACTTGTTCATGCAGTCTTATCATCTTACTTTAAATCAAACTGTCAGTATATTAACGCGTGATGCAAATGTGAAATTCCGCATTCTTTTCAGAACACGATTTTGTAGCAAAACGTTTTATGCTCTATTATTATGTAATAAAGATTACGTTTACGTAATCAATAAACTCTTTCTATGTTTAGGCAAGTATTTAGTTATTAGTCCAAAGGGGCTTTGTCCCTGAAGAACTGTTGTTTTGTTTTGCGATTTTGCGTTGGTTCACTATAAATGACCGTTCCACTTTTCAAACTGTTGCCACCAAATGTTAGAGTCCTGCATTATATTTGAAGAAATTCAATAATGAAAATCTTGATAAATGTATGTCTATTTCTCGCATTGTGATAAAACAACGGTACCTAGAGCCATCGAAATTTGAATGACGTAATCCTCCTACGAATATGGACATGTGGAAGCCCAAATTTGAAATTTGGAATTTGTTTTATTATCGATTTGATATTTTGTAAAACTTTAACGAATGTTTGAGCAACAAACTCAACGATTTAAAAGCGAGCAATGGCAACACTCTACGGGGGAAAGAAAATCTTTTTATATCCAGTGCGCGAGTAACGGAAATCCTAAAGATTATACACAGTTTGAAACTATTTTGCTATATTGCTCTTGAACTGAGTTTTATGGTTTAAGTCCGAAGAATATGATATTTAATAAATAAAGGTAACAAAATGTTAAAAAACGCCTTTTTGGACTTAATCTGAAACCTTTCAGATTGTTTTTTATGAGTGTGTGTGATTGTTCTATGTGTATAATTGATTGTTTCATAAATCTTGTGATATCTTTTTACGCTTCTCAGTAACTAGATTTTTTAGATCCAAAGTCTGTAACACAAATATCTTTTGGTATTTGGAAAATATCCTGCTTTCATCTATTCGTATAAAATTGGTTAGTTAAAATGGGCAAATTGCCAGTATGAGACTTTTAAAGCTGAATTTCGGAATCGATCTTTTCCTACTGCCACCCGTCTTTGATTGATGCCAGATAATTCATCTTGCAATTTTTTTTCGATTTTTATACATACTTAAATTATTAAAAAAAAAAAACATGCAATGTTTTCTTCTCTTCTTCCGCCATTTTCGACTGTCGCAACTACTTCTGCATGTCAGTACCTAGCAAAAGCATTAAAATTAATTTTCCTCGTTAAACATTGTTTATTTCAATATTCAAAACTCTTATTTCTCGTACATTTTGAGGAAGAAATTGAAGTTTTCTGTTCTTTTGTTGACGTAGAATTTTTAACCTGTCATAGACCATTATGCCTAGTATATTATATTGCTATTTTAATAATTATTTTACTAGTGAATACTATGCATGATTAATTAATTATATTCTGCTTTAGAAATGCTGAGTCTTTTATAATTTTAATAATCTTTATCCGTATTATATTACACTTCAAAAGGCATCTTTAAATTATCTCCTAAAATATTCTTTCATTTAGAATTCTGTTACGCTTTGAATAAATTTTATTACTATGTTAAAAGCTAATAAATTCTTTAACCGATTCTTTTCGACGACATTTCTAATGGATTTCTCTTTTTGTACAACGAATTAAAAATAGGCTGATCAATTTCTGGTCATATATGCTTGCTTGGAAAACCTATGATGGTAAAACTTTAAAATATTATAAATTCCAAGAAAGATGTTTTGAATAATTCAAGGAGATGATTTATTAGATGCTGTCTATTGCGCCAGCACTCTTATTTAATGCTTCAGCAACTAAATTTCAAATTCTTCTATTTTATACGCTATCGTCTGCATTAAATATAGAAAAGGTGATGGTGAATGATAAAATTCTGCCGCAAGGTAAGCTTGCAATCGTGTGTGCGTCTCTCTGTGTTTAAGATTTCATTTAAACTAAGAAAACTTCGTTTTATTGAATTGCAACATTTCTGTATTAAAATGAGCAAAGTATCAAAATGGTTTTGTGCTAGTTTGTATATAAAAGTCAACTTCGTAGAATTTAAAATCTTAACAATTCTTATTTAATTTACATATAATGCGTACATACGAGTAAACTCTTTCTCATTTATTATAATTTTTTGACTGATGTTTGCCTTTTGTATTACAAGGATACCATTTCATGAAACCCTTCCATTGTTAACTTATAAAGAATCAGATTACAAGTGCCTTTAAAATTTTTGTTGCACAAATATTTTTTGTTCATTCTTTAGGCACACACATTACTTAATTCCTTTGTTTCTCTTCCAGAAATGGAGGAACAGGCATCATTTTCCAAGGTCAAAACACTCGTTGCCTTCCCTACGATATGTTACGACATCTGCATTCAGCGTTGTGCCTAATGGTGAGTATTACTGAAAGTGTGTAATTTTTTATCTTTTTCTTTCGTTGAGGATTACTTCATCTTCCATAAAAATTCGATTTCTTCCTTTGTTCAATATGCACTTTTTAAATTGTTGTCACCAAATATTAGAGCCCTGCATTATATTTAAAGAAGTTAAATAATCAGGAATCTGCATGAATGTATGTATGTTTCTCGCACTGTCAAAAAACAACGGTACCTAGAGACATCAAATTTTGAATAACTTAGTCCTCCACTCGAATATGGGAATCTGAAAACCCGAATTTGGGATATGTTTTATAATCTATTTCAGATTTTGTAAAACATTAAAGAATTTTTGATTAACAAACTCAACGATTTCAATGCAAGGAATGGCAACACTGTACCGGGGGGGGGGGAGAATGTTTTTTTTCTCTAGCCTGCGAGACTGTGTATCGGAAATTCTAAAGATATGCTCTTTTTAAATTATTTTTTGATGTTGCTATTGAATTGAATTTTATGGCTTAGGTTCAAAGAACATGATATTTAAATAAATAAAGGTAACACGCAAAACGTTAGAAAAAGCCCCTTTACACGTAATATAAAATCCGAAAGCTTTCAGATTTTTTTATTTCTTGTTTTAGTAACATTATGTAATTATCTAAAAGTATATTTCCTATTCAGTGGAACTGTAAATGTCGACACTAAATTGGACCGCAAAGCATCCGGTATACAAATATCTGGACCACGGTTCTGCCTCTTTTTTGTAAGCTAATTATGCATTTACTATAATACACCAAAGGTGCAAAATTTTTTTTCGTTCATCGTATTTTATCTTCCATAGGCAAACTATATTTTCTAGAGGCATTTCACAAAAAATCTTAATCCAAATTCCGATCCGAATTTACCACTTAAAGAAATTATTTCATAGCTGTTTTCATTTTTCCCCAATAACGGCGCCAGTAACTATGTTTCGTTTTTTGATGGAACCTTCTCGAATTTTCTCGTCCATTATTTCCTTTCAGGCTTCTCTTTCATCATTTAAACTCCTGCAGCTGAAGAAGTAGTTTCTGCAGTCAAACCTTCGAAACCAGTAGTGCAAATGTATAAAAATTACAGCTGATGCTTTTGCCTAAACTCTATTATAAAGTATTATATAGTTAAAAAAAAGTTGTTTCCCAGACCAAAAATGTGATATTTAAAGTGTTTATAATATAAAACAAAAATTAAATAGTATAACATCGGGATGACTGGTAGTATGTTATTAAAAGGTTTCCACAAGTAAATATTTACAAAAATGTATAAAAATTACAGCTGATGCTTTTGCCTAAACTCTATTATAAAGTATTATATAGTTAAAAAAAAGTTGTTTCCCAGACCAAAAATGTGATATTTAAAGTGTTTATAATATAAAACAAAAATTAAATATTATAACATCGGGATGACTGGTAGTATGTTATTAAAAGGTTTCCACAAGTAAATAAATATTTACATAATAATCAGGTGTACATCTACATGAATTTAGTAGACTCGGAATTCATTCACACATGTGCTGTTTATCACGCCTAATACTTCTTTAGTGGGGCCTAGAATTAAGTAATAATTCATACTTGACTGCTTATCTGTTCTGGAATGAAGCAATGGGGGGGGGAGCTGTAATACGAGGGGAAAAAATGATTTCCTTACTGTGCTGGCGTACTGCTTTTTAAAGACTGCGAGGTTAGAACTTAGAGAAGGTCTTTTGCTGCTCTCAAAATAAACTGTCTTGTAACCAAATACGAAGCTCTAGTCCGAATTCGGGTTTCACCTGAAAAGATATTTCGTTGTTAAAGCAGCCACTACGCTTAATCGTCAAACTAACTTGATTGCTCACTCTGTAGTATGCAAATTTCAGATGTCTTCAAGATCTTACGCGGTAGCCCTCTATAAACAAATGAGTTTCAGAACTCTATCATACAGAATTCCTTCAGGAGAAACAGACTTTTCTGCAAAGGTATTATATTTCACACTGTAGTGAATTCTCTGTATCATGAGTCAAAACTTTTGTAGTGACAGCTAGAGAGCGAAGAACTTCTTCCTTTAAGCTCCGAATAATAGAATTCGCCAGATTTTAAGGCCGGACTCTTCCATGGTTTTCCATCCAAAAATTTATGAGATTCCGTTGGAAAACTTCAAAGCAAGCACAAATCGATAAGAGAATTCCAAATGTCAAGTCTTTGTATTTTATGGTGTGTAACTCTCAGTGCTGTCAAAATAATCATGTGAAAATTCTTTAAATAACGCGGTGCAAAATTCTTTCTTCGTCGTTTCTGAGAATGACCAGGACGTAATCTTCCTGTTAATGTCGGCCCTCCCATTCAGCCAGCTATCAATGATGGCAGCTCCATTCGAATTCGAGACATACAGAAATGTGCCTTCTTTCTTCTGAAATTTTGTTTTTCGAACAGGAAAGTTTCTAAAAATTACATTTAAGAAGAAATTGATCTATTAACGCAAAAATTCTGAACTACAAATAATATTATTACATGCAAAATACATTAGAATATTATTACATGCAAAATTCCGGAAGATACTCCAAACGTATCAACTAACTTGGGTCACTTCTCCATGCCTTTGGCGTTCTTAATTTCAGCACATATAGAGTAAAATAAGGTAAGATTACGAAACAAAAGCTTCATTTTTCGCTTGTGGATTAATTCCACTAAAGGTAGCATTTTAACAGTGCATACTGCACATATCTTTGCGAACTTGGCAAAGAAACATAACGCGTTTTTTAACACAATAAAATAAAATAAATGTTTTGCATTGAAATTTTTGCTTTATGAATATATAAAAAAATTCGGTTTCATTGTCACAAAAACCTGCCTGCTTACAATATTAACGCGCTTTTCCTAAAATTCTATGCTGTATATTATATAGACTGTAAGAATTATTGAAAGAAATTTGTAAATAGAAATACGTCTCTAGAATCAATATGTAAGGCAATCAAAACCTGCAGCCATTTTTTAATGTCCTGTGTATTTTCATCCTAGGAGAGTACCTTCATAATTTATTAAAGAGGTAATTAATTACTTCAAATAAACGATCATTAATTAAATACTCAACTGCAGCATCATTTTCGGCTATTAATTAGGTTAATTATTTCTGAAAGCTTTCTCTTCTAAATGTCTAACGCATTAGAAAACATTAATACCAAACATTTACTTTGAATAGTGTAATTTCGATTTTTCTCTCGATTTCATTTCATTCTCTCTTTTATGATTGTCGTCTGGTGGCATTCTTATTACCATTCGGCTTTTTATTTTTCCCAAGCCAAAGAAAGATCATTTTTGAATCGCTACTTAAGCATCACAATATTCCACTTTCAGGGATAGCGTTTAAAGTCCCATTTTTATTTGGTCATTTAACAGGAATAGAATTTTCTTATTCCTTTTATTATTCGGTGTTTAAATAGAGTCATAAAAACCTATGTACCAAATAAACTTTCTCTGCGATAAAATGGAAAAGCGGTATGTTTTAGTAAAGAAAAAAACCTTCCAATTTTTAAGCAAATGTAATGTCGGCCATATATGTAACAAATGTAATATTCGTGTGTCTATAGGTAATGATAAGAAAATAGTGAATTTCAAATCAAATTCTTAATCGCATTTATTCCGGAAAGAGTTATCTGCTAAATTACCTTTTAATACTGATGTAGCTTACATCTTTTCTGTTATAAAACATTAGATGTGTGCAAGCATAGTAACAGGGTCATAAAGATTCCTTAATTTGATACGTAGAATTTATTCAACTGTGAAAAGTAAATGTAACATGGGGATAATAATTTAAAAAATTTGAAAGTGCGTTTACAGAAATAAAAAGGCAAACCTATATTTGAGCAAGATTACAAAACAAAATCCTATAAAGATGCTCCGCTAAAATATATTTATTTATACATGAAAAATAAATTTCTTATAAATTTGTTTATGAGAATGAGTGTTAAGGTGAATTCATTACATTTCGTTTATATTAATTAGACGTTACTAGCGTATACCATATTTTTAAATACAAATGCTATAGGATCGTTATTCTTTTCGTAAAGTGGTGAATACGGTTACAGGTTAACTTCATCCTATATTAAAATTAAAATCATTTCTAGAATCATAAAAAATTCTTTCAAGAAAGTGCTATTAGTAATTGAAAAAGGCTAAAACACGTTTGTAAATGATAATTAAAAAACTGTTTTTATGCTTCGAAAACGTGACACTTAGTTTCACGCAGCGTGTATCACAGGAAATTCACATACACACAAAATTAAATAAATAAATAAAAAAAAAGAAAGAAAGAATGAAATAAATAAAAAAAGAGCTTAGAAAATATTAGTGCTTATGGTAGTCGTAAATCAGATTAAAAAAATTTCCATCATTTTTAGATTCCTGCTTAAGAACAACAACAACAACAAAAAAAAAAAAAAAAAAAAAAAAAAAAGGCTAAATAATGTCGTTGACTTACAAGTTTTTAAATCTTCTCCAATCAAAATACAGAATTAAAAAAAGTTAATTAAGTAATAAAATCACATTAAATATATTTGCACTCATATCGCGTTCTGAACGAGTTCATCGAAACAGCAATGGGCCCACTAGGTGCCGAGCGGTAAAGTCGCTGAACACTGGTAATTTGGTCCGAGATTCGAATCCAGCGAACAGGCTGGATGCATGGCCATTTTCGTGTTTTTCCGATGTGTAACGTGTATACGAGCCAGTTTCCTTTAGAAAATCCTGAACGAAGCTTTCGAGCGCTTTGCCATAATCAAATAAACCAAACCAAACCAAAATAGCAATGCCAAACTATAACAAAAATGCTCTCTGCGTATTATTATTTCATCAGAACAACAGATGGAGATTTTATTTCATGAAGAAAAGGTTTAATTACTCAATAGATAACTGTGAATATTATTTTTTGTTCATTGAGGTTCTTGCAATACATAGTTTCCGTAAGTGCGGTTGTGAAAATTATTTTAATTTTTCTGATACTTAAGTTTACTTTAAACACTTATCTATGATCCAAGTTATATGTACAGAATCAGCTGTGTGTAGAAGATAATGCAGATTAAAGCATGCGGAAGAATTATTCAAAGCTAATTAAGTTAACTGCAAATTATGCGTTCGGAATGTTACAGGCTTACGGAAACTTCGTTCACACGGTGGTTTTTAAATTCATTACAGGTTTAAGACGAGCTTCGTTGTTAAGCAGACGTTGCTACGTCACAGACACTGGTTTAAAGATTTTTCCTAAAAGTTCTGACTTAACAAAGCTATGCCAAGTTGGTATAAGAATCACCAATCACAACGAAGCGAATAAAGCGAGGGAACGACAAAGTACGAGAGCAATCCCAAAAAAAAGGTCTCCTATTTTTTGGGGACGTAGAGAAAGTTTTAATACGGTTGTTGGCAACACTGTTGTGAGTGGTGCCTTCTCCGCTACCACGTAAGCACGCAGGCGCTTCGCTCGGATGCTCAGTCTTGGCTTGGCAGCCATTCGATATGGAGCTCCCGATAAACGTTACCGCCAAGTGCGAAGTGCGCGCAGTTATTCAATTTTTGAACGCAAAATGCGTTAAATCGCTTGAAATTCACCGCCTATTGACAGAAGTGTATGGACAGTCGTGCATGGATGTCAAAAACGTTCGCAAGTGGTGTAGAGAGCTTACAGCCGGTCGTACTGAAATTCATGACGAAGAAAGGAGCGGGAGGCCGTCAATTGCCCTCAACTTTCGCGATTGTTGAGTTCGTATTCGTTGAGTTTCGCGATTGTTGAGTTCGTAAAATGCGTAAAGATCGGAGGATCATCTGGATGCTCCTGAAGCTCCTCAACGCTTCCTGAAGGGCATGGCGGCAAGCTGGTATGACATGGGCATTGTAAAACTGCCACAGCGTCTACAAAAATGCATCGACCGAAATGGCGATTATGTTGAAAAATAAAGCATTCTGCAATCTTTAAAGTGATGTAGCAATTATAGAAAATAAACGGTTTTTTGTATATCTAAAAATCTAGGAGATCTTTTTTTTTGGGGATTGCCCTCGTATTTCACTGAGTTAGCTACACATTTACGGATGCGCAACTTTCCCTTTCTTGACTGGCCTTTAGTTTAAGGAACGGACATTTTGCGTTTAACCATAAAGTTTTATGACAACAAACCTGTCGTTTAAACGAAACCTTACGACGTGGTTCTTATCGTGATAATTAGCATCAACTTGTATGGAAAGAAATAGTATTTGCCGGAGGCGCAGTGATTCCATTTTATCGCTCGAAGCTGATAAGTACCCCTTTGTAGTAATTAATTAAGGGAATAACCAGGTACCTTGTTTTCAAGATTTGATATTTTGACCGTTGTTAATTCCAAAAAAGGTCGCTCGGTAATATTTTAGTTGCACTAGTTATTAACTAACAAAAGTGGATATTTTAAACATTTTGTTGAATTTTAAATCTATGCTTAACTGCAAGCTGATTGTTATCAGAACGATAATTCACAATAACTCTGACTGAAGTACTATCAGGCAGAGCTATTTTTAAGAATAGCATATGTATCAGAGTTACAAGGTAGCAACAATTTCTGTTTTCCTAGGACACGAAATTCGTTTAGCAGTTCCACAGGTGCTAAAAGCTTTGTTGTTTTCCTTCAACTTCTTAAAAACTAATCATTTTTATATAGCGATTAATCTGCGTGAGTATGCAATTTATCCTATCCATACTTATTCATGGTTTTTCAATACCTATTGCTTGCAGTGTATTTTAAGACATAACAAATTCATATACAAGGATTGAATTATTTCATTAGGCAAGTTTTACTAGGAATATTTGCCTTTAAGAAGGGATGCTTTCTTGGAGTATTTTTAAGGCAAACGGCTCGCGTGTTGTAAGTCATTATCGCATTTCCTTTTACGTGCGGCCCACCAGCGGCCGAGCGGTAAAGTCGCTGAACACTGGTAGTTCGGTCCGAGGTTCGAATCCCGCGAACGGGCAGGCTGCATCTAAGTCCTCCACGAAAGGCATTCCTCCCCTTAGGCAGATAGCACTAGTGTGCTTTGCCATAATTAAATATACCACCACACCACCCCTTTTTACGTGCTGTCATGGTGTAATTGTTAGCATGTCTAGCTAGGATTGGCTTAACACTGGCGAAGGTGTGAGTGATATTTCATATGCTCTGCTCCCTCTTCCCTCCCTTGAAAAAAAAAAAAAGAAAAAAACTAATTTCTTTAGAGGAACGCTTGAGCTTCGCATAATATGTTAAAATGTGGTATGCATTACTTGTTGGGTTTAATCTCGTCGATTACTTTTCGAGCCTCTATCCTGTCGCTCTTAATCTGAGGAATGCTATAATGTATTATAGCGTTCTCCCGTGCTTGTTTTCTGGTGTAAATGATAGCACTAATATTACCGTAAGATATAGGCTATATTAAATAGACTAAATGTAATGAAATCTTTATTCTGTTTGCGAATTATTAGCACATGTCCAGTTAGATACCTTAAGTCTTCAAATTACAATACAACGCCTCGAAGAAAGATCTGCCTTTTGAAAAAATGTAAAAGGCTATAAAAATATTTAAAAATAGGATTTTGCCATAAAGCATTAGAAAAAATATTTTATTAATTATAAAAAGACATTTTCATAAAGACTATTAGTTCGATAGTATATCATCAATAAAATGTATTTTTATTTATTAGAAATTAAATGCACTTTAGAAATCAAAAGAAAAACTGTTATTAAGAACCGCGTTTATTCAAAGTGACAGATGACGGAAGACGAGGACGCCTGGTGTTTGACAGTGGTAAACAGGCATATGTCCCACGCCTTTTCCTGTATAGAAACAGCAAATTTATTGAAATTAATAAAAGTATTTACAGTGCAAACAAGGGCTGAAGAGTCATTGTGTTACATTGCAGTTTAGGATGCATGACGGTAGTTTAAATTTGAAAGTTAAAAGTCTTAGGCTTTACTTTCAAATTTAAACTACATGTCACTTTGGCGCGGCAACACATTGGTGCGAAGAAGATAAAAGTATTTATTATCGTGAAGACAAATTGCTTTTAAATAGCTAAATTAGTGAATTTGTTGATTAAAATTTGAATGATATATATCTTACACTTTACCTTAAGGCAATACCTAGGACGCGGAAGGTAAAAAAAATCATCAAAATTCGCAAAAAATATGAAATAAATGGAAACAAAATCGAAATTCAAAATGCGGGCTTCGATGGGCGATATCTTCGAATGGAGGACTACATGTAATCGAAATTTCGCGGCATCTTGTTTTTCCATAATGCGAGGAAAGTATATACATATGTAAAAACATTCTCCGTTATTTAATAACTAGTAAGCTTCAGATACTTTAACGAATCGAACAGTGCTTTCAATTAAAATGGCCAGCCAATATACCTATGTCTTGTATAACGTTCAACCTTGGTTTTCAGTCCAAGATGATCCAAATGATCTGTCTCGAATAATTTTTTGATGCGTTAATATTGATCTGTGAATGCTCTCGACGAGCGCACGGATAGAATTCGCCTTTTATATCCGCTCGATTTTGATGATTACTTGTCCAGCGCACGAAGAGAACTCAACTTATTTAATACACAACGATCTCTGTCAGATTTTTTAAAAAAAATAGAAGAACTAAAACATTTAACAAAAAATGTACTTTTGAAGTTTCTTTTTATTAAATAAGCAAGTATGTAATTCTTATTTTGGGAATACCGCCAGCTGTAGCTACACGTCCACGCCGCACATATTTTTTTCTCTTCGCCCTTCTTTTTTCTTTGCCATTTTTTTCTTTTTTTGTGCTCGTCTTTCTGAATAATATTAACCAGGATGCTGATATCACTGCTAACTCTAGTATATCACTGCTAACTCTAGGCATAATAACTAAATTAACTGCTAACTCTAGTATATCACTGCTAACTCTAGGCATAATAACTGAAGTAGGCGACTCACGCCTGAAACTTCATTCTCATAATATGTTAAATTAACCTCAAAACAGTTCACAAAAATAAAATCACAAAACTGGATCATAATAATAGGGCTTAATACATCCTATCGATTGTACTATTGGAATCTTAAAATTCACGATTTTCAGTATTTAAAATAACATCTTACCTGCTATCCAAATTAAAAGTTTTAAAACTTAGTATTCCATTTTAATTTGCTGCACAAATCGTTGCCATCTACAACTACAAAACAAAAAATATTAAACATTTTGATGCTTTTCAATACTTTCAGCTACTGAATTACTATCGTATCTTAGCAGTTCGTACAAATTTTGTGAATAAACATACCAGAAGAGGAAAAAAATAATAGAAAATATGGAACCTTTTTTATAACTTCAAGCAGTAACAGTTTTTACAGATGAAGATATCTGGAAAAAATCATTGTGATATTTTTATCACTTTAGATCCCAGATATAAACAGTAGAGATGAGTAGCTAATATAAGAATGTATGGTAACCCTTAACACTCTGTTAACGTGAATATTGATTAGCACACTGCGTCCACAGCACACACATTTGCCTCTTCTAATATAAGATAATATAATATACAACAGTAATCATACAATAGTTGAAATATAAATCTGTGGACTGACTGAAATACTATGAGAAACTATTCAGAACTCTGTTGTTTACTGTGTGGCCGTAATTCAATCTGTTACAGATACATCAATAAATTTTTGAATGTAATATACGATTGCGGCAGAATGGATGTGACAACAGGGAAATTTAACTTTGCGTTCCGAAAGGAAAAATTATAGCGTTTTCCATCACAACTTTGTAGACTCCTGTTGTTGACAATGATGGAATGGGGGGGGGGGAAGATGAACTTGGTTTACAAAATATATAACTGTAGCATCTGGTTACAATTCAGTGCTATTCTGTATTTTATTTTCGATTCCTATAAATAAAATTGAATATATAACTGTAGCATCTAGTTACAATTCAGTGCTGTTCTGTATTTTATTTTCGATTCCTATAAATAAAATTGAAATTTCTTTCTTCTTAACATTAAGTCCTACGTTCTTTTTAGTAATGTTGAAAATAAGATACACATTTCTTGGCCTATATTCGTTTAATTTCAATATATAACAGATAAGACTTTTTACAACTTTACACATTTATGCCATTTTATCGTGAGCATAGATAATATTGTAAAAGTATGAGGTGCTCAAACTAATGACCTAAAAGAGATAATTGTATTCATTGAAATTAATCTGATATGCTTTGTAAAATAAATGATTATCTTCAGCTTTACTCTCATTGTAGTTAGTTTTGAGTGTTAGTTTATCATAAATGGCTTATATTACTTTTTGTTGATTATATTACTTATTTGGCAAATTACTTGCATTAACAAATACGATTCATTTGTTTTGTTCTTAATTTATAATAATTGGTTTATATTCTGAATTAATGTAAATAAAAGAGATCGCAAAAATTAATCGCATCAAAATTACGTAAGCTAAACTTTCTAAGGTCCAATTCAGTATTTGTGGTTAATGTTCCTGGATAATTCCACAGTATGACGTGCAGAATCTCATCTTCTGTCATTCACTAATGCCCTAGATGACAGCTGGTCCACACTGCTATTATGGATCGTACAGCCACATCATGTAACCAGGGTCTGCAACTGGACGTGTTGTATAACACCAGGTTAAAAAAAAAAAAAAAAAAACCTGTATGCACGGTGCGATGACTCCTGTAATGCCACTTACTCTCCAAAAGGGCTAATTCCCTTCAGCACAGAATTTAGGACAATAGCACGTTCAACAATACACTTAGATGTGTTAGTGGTATGAATCCTGCTTTTGCCTACTGCATCGTGATCGCTGCATCCGTGTGTGGAAGCACCCGAAGGGAAAAATTGCAATCCTTTTTGTCCTACCTGCCCAGCCCCTGAATCGATGGTTTGAGTAGCATTGGGTACATACCCCTTTCGTGCTTAATCCGCATATGCGGTATTTTGGTCACTTTCGGATGGACAGCCTGAAACCACAGTATCTAAACTTTTTTAATTCACAGAGTGATCACATCTTGCCTTGGCCAGTGCCTTCTTCAGCTATCTCATCAAATGAAAACGTTGGATCAATGGTTGCAGTTAGATTAGCATGACAATACCCGCCTGCCAAGATCAGGTTGAAGTGAAGTAGATACCCATTGGTTAACCAGCAGCAGTGTGGGTATTTTTCTGCACTATCTATCTAGAAGACAATTACATCTCATGATGCCACGTGAAGCCCGGCCGGGTGCGGTCTACATTGTTCGATATTTGGTAGACCACGCCTCGTGAGCTTCACTTCCTACGATGACGGACTATGCTTCTCATCCGCAAGGCCAGGCATTTATTTGAGCATTAGATGTATTTTACATATTTACAATTTTACATATACATAGTTACAATATAATTGTGACAGATGGTGCCGCTCTCATTTATATGTTATAATAAATACATAATAGTATTTTACATACATACATAATAATATGATTATATGCACATCTTAATGTTGAATATGCAAGAGTGTACACTACGCGTATAGTCTGCGGAGGACTATACGCGTAGGACAAGAGTGTGGGTTTTTAGTCATGTGATATAAATGTTTGAGGTTGACGAATGGTACGTTACATTGGTGTACACAGAGCATTTTGTGTGAATTATTATTCGGAAAATTTTAATCTTTTTTGGGGGGATGCAAATTGGGGTTATATGGTCCTGTCGTCTTTCTGTCAATTTTGGTCTGTCCTTTCGTCGATTTTGTCCTTCAGACGTTTTTGTCAAGTACGTCCTTGTGTCAATTGTACTTTAGATTTTGGGAAATCTACTTCGTTTATTATTTGCTTATATAGTATTCCACAATTCTTTCATTCGGCTATCGAGTAATAAAATGAAAGTTCTAGTGTTGGACCTGTCTGTTTTCACATAAGATTTAAGTTGAGAGAATCTTCTCTCTTATCATTGCCCTTTTCCACTCTTCTTCTTTAGTTGTTCCCGCAAACATTTAAGTTTGTGTTTTAGTTGGGATTTGGGAGAAAATAGAGTTATTATATCTACTTCTATGTCGGTAATAGCAGATCTTGCAACCTCATCTACTTCTTCGTTTCCGGAAATTACCACATGGAATTTCATTCATTAAGTTATAAGGTGTTTGCTAGGATACGAAATAGAAGATATCATAGATGTTTTGGATGATCCGAAATTATGTTTAGTAATTTCCGTAACTAGAATCGTGTGCTGGCGATCTACATGTATTTGAACTTGTTTGAATTCGTTTTCGGCACATTGTTCTAGGACCATTTTCTAGGCGAATGCCCACCTGTCAAAATAACAGATCAACTTTGGCATAGAACTGAAGATGAAGGCATTACAGATTGTCAACCAAAACTTGTTTGACTCGATACCTGGTCGTATAACAGCTGTTACCGAAGGGATTCAGACTTCTGCTTGTTGTGTGCCTCAAAATGACCTGAAATTTTATCAATTTTGTGCTTCCGTTATAATGAATTTTTAAAATAAATATGGTTGTGCTAATTGTTTTTCCTTCATCGCGTAGCAAATTTAATGGTCAGCAGTGTGTTTACGCCTCAGAAATATGCTAGAATAAGGTGTGATGTAATAATTTTTTCATGTTTGGATGAGCGTATATCGTGTCTTCAAGTAAATGTACAAAACTGTTAAATTCTAATTTTTGAATATAAAAAAATGACAAAAAGCTGACTTGATGTTCAAAACTTGATGTGTTTTGATTATGATGATAATCGTATGTAGTTTATATGAAGATGATAATGGTCAATTACTAAGTAGGGTAAAAAGTTAAAGATTTTGATTAATTATGCTTATAATTCTTTAATTCTAGTAAAAGAGAGCAATAATAAAATTTTTGAGCTTCTCAATATACCATAAATTGCTAAGGAAACCTCTGCATAATGCAACAGGAACTGTTCGGATACACTTATAACTGTGTATCGAAGTATCGAAACGTACTACTAACCAGTAATCGTTGTCTGTTAACCAGCAATCACGAACACTGATTTCTTTTTTAATTTAACATTAAAATCTGCTTACGCAATGAGTTAATAAGTGGACACAATAAATGTACAGAAACATAGTATCGTAAATTTCTCAAATATTTTTGACATAGCAAAATGCTGTTCCGTGCTCCTGCAGCAAAATAATTTGCTATTTGAAGACAGAATATTATACCATTGTTTCTAGAAAAGTAGGGACATATATAAAGTAACGCGGTAAAGAAATTGTGCCATCGTTAAAGCTTTGTGTTTGTCTGGAACTCTTAAGATATTTATGCTTTTAATTTAAACACAAAACTCGGCAATCGAAAAGAAATGTAATGACTCTCCTAGTGTCTTCGAATTTAATAAACAAACTGAGTAATTTAAAAGAGATCTATTACTACGAGTTAAAATATTTTTTTTTCTCCCACTCTGAATTATTTTCCCGTTCAGCAAAGCCTGAGATATTTTTGTTTTCTTTCAAATTTATTTTGTTATTAATTATCAACATAAGATATTCAAAAGCAATAAACGCAGATCCATTTAAGTATTATCCATCACTAACAAAACTAGTTAAATTACTCTACCTGGATTTATAATACTTCTCTCTCTGTCTCATAATTATTTATTTATCTCTCTATTTCTCTATGTATGTATATCAAGAAGAATATTCGTTTGTTGATGTGTTTATGCAAAGTCTTTAAATTTTGTATTACTCAAATTATGAAATTTTTAAGCAGTAATGCAGTAATGCGCATTATATACAAAGTATTTTCATTAAAAACCATAAGAAAGCATAAAAGCTAACAACGAAATAAAAACCTCTGAATAAATTTATGTACTTTAAATGTATTACGTGTGATTCTTTTAATTACGCGTAGAAAATTTAATTATACAAACATAGTACACACAGTATATTAACTCTATATATTTCCAGTCATTTCAATATATATTGTTCAGTTATCAATATATTGTTCCTAATATACAACAAATTTATAAACAACTCTCAGTTCATACCTTATTCATTAGCATTCAGCATTTCAGAACTTTGTGAAACTCATTCAACATGTGTCTTAAATTGTATTTTAACGGATAAGAGAAGAGAAATTTTATTGTATAAACACAGACAGACATTACAAAATTATTACATAGATTATTACACAATATTATTACAAAGCATCGATCGAAGTAAAAACTGCTAAATAAATCTAATAAGAAGATAAACTCTGTTAGTTTGAAAAAGGAATTAATTTTATCTATTTGTCAAACAAAAATACACGAATTACTTGGGTTGACACAATTAAGCTGATCCCAGTTTTAGGTTATGTTAAGGAAGAAATATCTGTTTAGGCTGCAATATTTACAAGTTGATATTTGAAACAGATGGACGTTTAGCAAATATAAACTCTCGCGGAAAAAAAAATTCATTAGAGAACTTTAATCTTGCTTTACAAAGAATACACGCGATATATCTCTTTAATGTATAACATTTTCTTTCAGGATTGTGATATTCAATAAAAAAATGACAATTAGAGAAGGCAAGGAACTGTTTGTGGTTACGAATAAGAAGGACAATGGTAAAAATATTTAGTAGTGATTTAATTATTACTATCTGAGCAGTTTTATTTAAATATATAAGCATATATTTATTCGCAAGGAGCATTCAGATGAGAAACTTAAGGAACAATGGAATAGAAAATACTTACTTGAACAAATTTCTTATAATATTAATATATCCATTAAAGTTATCCAGGCAAGAATTTCTAAGGGACCAGCCTCTGGATTGCTTCCCCATAACTTAGAGGCTTTTACATAAATGTAGATTCTACAGGATCCAAGAGACATAAATGCCTTCTTTGTGTGGCACAAAGAATGTCTGTCCTGAGAAGCTTGACCGACATTGAAGAGATTTCACTGGTATATTCTTCAGTCCAGCGAGCTCAAAGTTAGTAAAAATGACTGCAAAATGAAATATTTATGTCACTGTTTGTAAAACTACTTCAAGAGGTAGCATGTCAAATTAGCGGTATGTAGATGAGAAGTTAGTCCCTTTGCTCAACATCTCTTGTCTCTAGTTTCTGATTGCCAACCACAGATTTTTCAGTCTCGTGTGGATTCTCGCATTTTCAACACACAGAAGCTTATGGCTTTCAATTTCTATTTTACAACCTTACCACTTACGAACATTCAGCTCTTAAATGCCACACTATACTCGATTTTTCTGTTTCGCTATTCTAATTCCACTAAAGTGTGTCACTTCCTCAAACGCTGTCTGCAGTTCTTCGTACGCATCAATATTGCAACTGAACGACACTCTGAATTCCACTCGTCTGTAAATACGACAAATATGCAATTCGGTACTTTTTCATTTGAACGATGCTATTATTGTTATGTGATAGACAGTTAATAGTGGTATATTTATAAATCTTAGCGGCATTATTGAATTAATCTGATGTGAATTTATTTCTCTTATGGCTAGAGGTGACTGTGTACTACCAACGCGGTCTGCCTGTGATCACGGTGCCTCTGCCCTCTCGTCGTGAGCGGTGCCGTTTTACCCTTCGGCCTATAACTTCCACTGTCTCCGACTTTCTGCAAGACTTACAGAAAGAAGACAAGGGGATAGATAGGGTCAGCATTCAAAGTACAGGTAAGAAATCATATCGTCTGGGTTTCTTTTACAAGTTCAATAAATAACACTTGCCTTTGTAAATTTCTTAGGGATTTTAAATTAAAGTTCTTCATCTGTGTCATTCTAGTGTTCTCTTAAAGCATAATCACGATTTAAAAATATAAAGGAATGTTTTTTAATACCAGACGTATACATTTCTAATTTAACACCTCAAATGTATACTTTAATTTCTTTCAGCATTAAGTATTTATGTAGTACATACTGCATTTAATTAATACTTGTGTAACTTATTTCACATCCATAAAATTGTCCGAAAAGACATCGAGCTTAGTTTGAAACGAATCTCATCCAAAAGACTAAATTTCTTATAATATCTAGGGACAGGGAATTTAATTTTTTTTTTTAGTCCAAAGGGATTTGAATCCCGAAGGACTATTAGTTTCGTTTTGGCATTTTGCGTCGGACTCATAAATGTCGGTTCACTTTTCAAACTGTTGCCACAAAATGTTAGAGTCCTGCATTATATTTGAAGAAATTAAATAATGAAAAATCTGCATAAATGTATGTATATTTCTCGTATTGTGATAAAACAACGGTACATAGAGTCATCGAATTTTGAATAACGTAATCCTCCAACGAATATGAGCATGTGGAAGACCAAATTTGAAATTTGAAATTTGTTTTATGATCGATTTCCTATTTTTTAAAACTTTGACGAATTTTTGATTAACAAACTGAAGGATTTCAAAGCGAGCAATGGCAACGTTGTGCAGAAAAAACATTTTTATCTCCAGCGCGTGAGTCTCTGTATCGGAAATTCTAAAGATATGCTCGTTTTAAAACTATTTTGCGATATTGCTGTTGCACTGGATCTTATGGTTTAAGTACGAGGAACATGATATTTAATAAAGAAAGGTAACACACAAAATGTTAAAAAACGCCCCTTTGGACGTAATTTAAAATCTGAAACATTTCAGATTTTTTTATAGGGTTTTCATAATTAATTTTTTTTTGTTTTATTTTTCATGACATTTTAAAGAAAAAAAAGTTTCAACTTTACAAAAAGAAAGTTCTATATCAAATGACTACCAGAGTTACGACTAAGAATGAATCACTGTATCGCGGGACAGATAAAGGCCTAATGCTAAACCATACCGCAATACATAGTATTTCATATCTTTACGAACATAAATTTCTGCCTTCATGTTCCTTAAGAAGGAGCTATTAAACTCATTATGCAATTTCTGTGTGGTGCGAGTTTTTTCTGTCATTGTTTCTAAATGATACTCCGAAAACACGCGTGGAGACTTGGGTTCATCTGACTGTATAGGGTTTGACTCGTTTTGTTAGCATAAAGTAGCATTAAACTCCTAACAGGCGAGGAGCGAATCATTGCTGTGCCTGGAGTAACAGCAGAGTCTTGGAAAGGTTTGAAACATTTTTTTTTATTAAAATCAGAACTTTAACATTAACGCACGTCTAAGCTCACATAATCAAGGTACCATTTGTGGTTATGAAATAACAATAAAATAACTATAAATTCCAGACTTTAAACTAAGCCTACTTGTCGAAGACTACTCAGTTTATTTTAACTAAGTTGGCTCAGAACTTCTCACTGGCGTAAGAGTTAAATGTCGGCAGCAATAACGCAAGCCGAAGTATTACAATCTTACCAGAGCTGATAAAATCTAGTAGAGGGGCCTCGAGCGGCAGAAATACGCTTTCTCGTAAATACTTTCTAACTAAATTTGCATTCTGGTGAGGAAACTGAAAGGAGGAGTTATAGGAACTATACTAACTGATTAATGAAAATGGTAATAACCTTACAACTGTAACACTTAACTGTGTTAAACTGTAGTCTTGTAATCGTGTTTATTCGTGTTTAATTGAATATCTCAGAATTTCTTTACGGTATGAATTATTATGTGGTTAAACGACGTAGCAAACGTTTTTAGTTTTCCCACAGCTATGTTTTATAACTAAAACTCCTGCCGTGTGAAATGGAAAGGCAATGGTAAAGTACAGGGTCGTCTTTTAACCTGTAATAAAAGGCAAATGAGGTTAGGAAGTCTGAGAACTGGCATATTCTTCCACCATGATGACTGCTGTCTAATGGTCACCAGATAAGGAAGACGCGATTATTAGCAAAATTATGAACTTTTTAGCTTTAAATGATGATTCACGTAAAGAGTGAGTAATAATTAAATGCGTTTACCACATCCACGGTGAATTACGTTTATAATATCTTTGGTATCTAATGAGTCCTTAAATAATTAGTGATTTTGAAGCAAAATGAATAAAGGGCTAATATTAATTTTCCAGAAATATGTGTATAACATACCTAATATGCAAATTACATTCTTTTTTTTTTTTTTTTTTTTTTTTTTTTTTTTTTTTTGAGAATTTAGGTCGCAAATTGTTTACGGGAAAAAAAAATGTGGTCTGAATTAAATTATGCATACTTAGTCGTCTTGTTTTTCGTCCGAAGTTTCGCTTTACAAGGAAATCATTTTCTATTCACATTTATACATGCATGTATCTTAACTTTTGTATGTTGTAGTTTGGAGCTATCATTTCAGTCAGAGAACATACAATTTATTGCTCATATATAATTTCAGACGGGACAAGGATTGCTTCCTCAACGAGCATCGCATCCCTCATGAACGAAGACTTTCATCTTGTTATCAACGATATCGTGTACCTGGTCAAGACACCGCCTCTCGGTTTGTTTATTCCTTTTTCTTGTGATATTTGTGTCTCTGCAAGTTATTTTTTTTTCTAAAAATGCAGATAATATTGAATCACATATCAAAAGTTTCTCTAGCTAATCAATTATCGTAAAAATATTATTCTTTGCGAAGATTTTTTAGCAACTAATCACTAAAAAATATTTCTCTTGCTCGTTATAACGGTCCGTTTTAATCCTTAAAATAACAAGTATTCAGATTATTTTATTACTTGTACAATAAACTACCGAGTTGCATAAGTAATGCGTTTCATAAATCTTTACGCGGCTTAAATTCTAAGAATGCCGATTTTGAAAATTGTTTAAATGTATCGCTAGAAATTGTATCTTTGTATGTATTATTGTGTCTTTGTATGTATGTATAGTATTTATACAACGTCATTTTATAAATAAAATGCCATTCAATATTATCTCGGATTAGTTATTTAAAGTATGAAGAATATAAAAAAATGCGCTGAAAAAAAAATAATAATAATTCAGATGAAAAATGGATTCTGTGAAGACCTAATTTGGCTTTGTAGTAGACTTAAATTGGATAATGGTTGGAGGTGGAGGCGAATGGTAGTGAAGAGAAATTCTGTTTTCTCTCAATTTCTGCCCTTCTCGATGCTGAAGAATGGGTGATCAGAATTTTCTAAGTTGCTTTCTTGACTTTGTAATGAACAGCATCTTACAGGAATGCCTAGAGTAAATTGCGTAGTTAAGCTATTTTAGCACTGTAGATCACTGGTAGGTAGATAAGAATGAAAAAACAGACCCTTCCTTGCGAATTTCTTAACGTCTGCCACTGGCAATTCAATCGGCAAGATATCCTCAGTACTTTATAGTCGTATCACACATTCAAAACATTTGGGAAGAACCACTCTTTAGAACAACTTTTCTGCTTTCCTGTACGACATGAAACAGCCAATCACCGCGGATCGTTTGGAGGAGTTAACATATAAAGGGGAAAACTAGCTCTCCAATATAAATGCTGGTTCATGACTGGAGATTCGATGGTGATAGCTGATGGGTTGTTGCAAATGATCAAGTTCCAAATTTTAGCGAAAGAAAGAAAAAAATCGTGCGTCTTTCTTCCACAAGGCAGGCACAAAAATTAGCTCTTCGTCTAGAATAAATGGATATGAGATGCAAATCTAAAGGGTAAATAAATAACAAATACTAACCTGGATAAACGAGCTGCTAAACTAACGTCACAAATTTTGTTTGAATGCAAAACGCACGGGTTGGAAAAAGGAGGAATTACTTATAGATCCCTTATTTCTTGTTGAAGGATTTTAGTTTGTTACAGTTTTCGCACACTTACGCAGATTCGAATTTACATAAGTCGTGGTTTACTATATTCCGTTTACATTACAAGTAAACACAAAGAACAGAAAAGCCTTTTTATTGGAAAAAAATTTAATATTTTTTTAGGTTTTAGACTAATAGATTAGGATATCTACAGCTAAGAGGAACATATCCTGCGACCATTTCCGAAAAAGGACAATAACAGCAACACAAGTTTAATGACGTAACGAAATTGTAAATAAAACTGAGGATATGAGTTCCTGAGTTTCTGTATAATGGGAATAGCATTTTGAGAACTGCATAATGCCAATGGCATAAATAGCCACTGAAACTTTAGAAATTACATCGCCAGTGGCTGGTGGTCATTATTGATGGGAGAAGTTATTAACACGTTCCCTGCCGCGTGGGGCGTATGCGCCGCACGCTAAACTTTCCGTTCAAGCCATTTGGTATTATCATTGTAAAATGAAGAATTTTTTAAAAATTCATTATGCAGTCAATTATGGGCATTTTAATACTACTGCTGATGCCCTCATTTAATCGTGGGGCGTAGCGTGATGGGCAATTTTTTTTTCTTCGTAACTTGTTTCAACTGCATTCCTCATATTTCGATCAGTCATTTATTCGCGTGTCGTTGATACACTACTTACTGCTTCACTGAAGCTGGGATTGATTTATAGTTCAGTGTGTTTCTTCAGTGTGATAGACGAAGGAAATACGGTACGTACATAGTATTTCACTGTTATAAATTCGGATATTTTGCATTTAAAAATAGTTGCAATTTTTCCCGTCTTTTCTTCTTCAGACCTTTTCCAAATTTTACAATAATTACTCCTTATAAGCAGATATGGCATCACACAGCAACAGTTTTTCTAGTGATGATTCTGACGATGAGGAAGGCCACTTTAATTCGATAAGAAGGCTCTGTAAAATTTGTTACGAAAGAAATGTTAAAAATTTGGGTTCCCAATCGGCAAGAACTGTACTGTAAAAGTTTCGACATCCTGCGATAGTTGTGTAGATAAACCACACTTATGTTTGCCATGTTTTAATAAAGTTCATCGTAACATCCCTTTGTAATTGCATACAAACTTGAATTTAACTAAAATGTTATATTTAAAACAGATATACGTACGATAAAAAATTATATGTGAGGATGCAACTTGCTTGGCATAGTATTTAGCCAGGTATTTGTTAAACTAATTCCTAGAAAAATAAATTTATTGGTTTGTTGTGTTATGCATGTTAAACTATACAACCTTTCCTTGATAATTATGATTTTTGCGCTATTTTAATTATTGTAAGGCATATGCCAGAAACAAAATAATACAAATATAAAGCGTGAGGCGCATGCGCCCCACGCTGCCTGAACGGGAAGTCTTCAAAAAGCGGTCTGGCAAGGAACGTGCTAAACACAATATATTCTCTCTAAACACTTTTTTAATCTCTTGCAGATTTAAATCATTATTTCATTTTAATAGCAGATGAAAGTTTTCTATTAC
The DNA here is from genome assembly GCF_044657685.1 of Stegodyphus dumicola. Classification (NCBI taxonomy): domain Eukaryota; kingdom Metazoa; phylum Arthropoda; class Arachnida; order Araneae; family Eresidae; genus Stegodyphus; species Stegodyphus dumicola. The sequence continues at coordinate 140,095,007 of NC_140776.1, forward strand.
CTTCTACGGTAATACGTTCGTTCATTTAAAATAGTTTTTATTTTACAATTATATTTCATACGAATCTTTAATAGTATCCTTTTTTCTCAATAATAACGTACTGCACCATCAGACAGTTTCGCCTTTTTAAGTGCGTTAACTATATTTTTGAAGTAAAGTGTAAAATTAAATGTTGCTGTTGCTTAGGCCACTTGCAAATATTCTGTGCATCATTAAAAGAGTTTTTATACTTCGATATTAATTAAAGTGTGTTATTATAATGCCAGTGTCATTATTTTAACTGAATTGTGTCCTTAGTTTATATATGTGTTTCTTTTTACTTTTGCGAAGCAATTTTAAAATGCCACCCCGTATCCATTAGTAGTGTTCTAACGAAATTAAGTTTGGTTTATCTTTAATTAAATATTATTCCAAGATCATTTCAACATGTTTGGGAATACCTTAAGTAAACATCTTAATCCTCTCGCCTTTCATCAAAATTATAGATAACTACTATTTTCTTAAATTAGTTAAATTACAGGCGTATCAGGAAATTGTTTCCTGGAAGCGTGCTAGTTAATTAATATTTGATCAAATCGAAAGTTTCGAGGTGGAATTACACTTTTTACTCTTTCAGCATTAGAAATCTCATTATGATTCGTAGAAAGCGAATTCTTCTCGTTAATTTTCTCTCAGAAGTTCGAATTTATTAGAAATATTTTATTTTTTTGTTTAGATAATGTTCTTCTCTCGCATTTTATGGTAATCGACGAACAATTGATCATTTTTTAAGGATTAATATATATATATATATATGTGTGTGTGTGTGTGTGTGTGTTAAGCTTTCAAATGCCTTCTACGGAATGCCACCTTTGGCCTCTCACGAGTACATTTTGACCTATTGCGAGCACACTTCTAAAACATCAATATTTTTATTAAATATATTTCCATTCTTATGTGATAGATCTGAAATATTAATTTCGGTAAATGAGGATTGAGATAAATAATAATATTGGTTGAACTTAATGGAAATCAGAGAAGCGGAGTTCAAAATTGTTTTTCAGTCCATTTAAGTTTTCCGAATATTTCTCTGTTTCAATTGCCTCGTAGTTATTAATATGGCTTGATAAATTTTTAAAATGGATGAAATTGTTTGCTTTCATCTGATTTATCCACAAATTTAACTTTATCTGAAAAGCAGTTACAGTTCCAGTCAATTGAAAAAGGGTTTTTTTCCTGTCCCTGGAGATCTTCGTTCAGTTTTTTCAGTTATCTGTTATATCCGTGAGAAAATACAGATCGGATAACTAATTATTATCGTTCAATTCTTATTCCAAAAACTGCTTTATTGGCGAAAGAAGTTCTACAAATCGTTGAAGTACTTTTCCCCTGCTGAGCCATCTAACATCGGAATGAAGCAATAAGATTCATGTTCGTTACCAAGTTCATCACTCAGAAATCAATTATTTTATAACGTCTTGCAAGATATTTCTTATGACTACAAATACTTACCATATTTTAACGATTAAGAAATATCAATGAATGGTTTACTTTTAAAATATTTTTTGTTCATAGTACCTAATCGGGCTGGCGAGCACGTACAAAATGATCGGCGACACACTTGTGCTCGCAAGCACAAAGTTAGGCACTGATGCCATAGAGTGATATACAAACGAAAATTATTTTAATCAATATTTTTCGAGTATAATTATAATGTAATTGATTAAAAATTTCTAACTCATTTTTAATTTATCCTCATAATGAAACATTGCCAATGGCTGAGTGGTTACACATTTGAGTGCTAGTAGTTTGTCCTGGGTTCAAACCGAAGCGAACGAGATGGTTTCAAAGTTGGTTTTAGCGATTTTCGCTATGTGTAACCTAAATTTAAGTCAGTTAATCATTGAAAGATCCTCCACTGAGACATCCCTCCCTTAGGCTGATAGCTTTTCTGTGTTTTGTCATATTGAAATAACAGACTAATGCTTGATATAAATTATGTAATATTATTTCAGAGTTGTTATATAATATTCATTCATTTGTTATTTGAGTGAAAGATTGTAAAATCTATGCATGAATTCATAAATCGGATGTTATATGATCTTAAATTTTGAATACATGTGTGATTTTTTACTATCATATCCGTTTATTAAACAAAATTAACATATTATAAAACAAACGAATTTTATTACAGTTATGTTTATGGCATGGTCTCTGAGGCATGGAAAGTGTGATTTCACTACATTTAAAACTTAATGAACATAAAATTAAGAGATGGCCAATTTATCCTCTTTTTCTTTGAAAATTATTAATATTTTCCTATGTAAAAGTATCAGAGTCAAATATGTATTGACATGATGTACTTTATATTATAAAGGATGCCATCAATTAAAATTTCATATTAAAGTCTTATGTTTATTCAAGTCATGGCGTCAAGCTCGAAATTTTGAGCTTAATGAAGGAACTATAAAAACTATAATCAGTCTGTAAATAGTTTGTACGCATGAAATAACTTGAATGTATCAATGTGTTTAAGAAGTAGCTGCAGTCAGGGCCAATTTTAGTATTAATTCTTGATGACAAGCATTTTTAAGCCAGAGCAGATAAATTGGCACAATAAGCATCTGTTCTTAAAGGACTACATCGATACTGAAATATAATCGAAGAACAGACAACAGAGAAGTATCCGTTAGCATGTTGACTGAAGCGAAGCGAGAGGAAGAATGTGAACATATCGAAAATAAAGGTCTGGTTCCGAATGATTCGGTTTTGGTTACATTTAATACCTGTTGGCTAAGAATATGTTTTGCTTCTCAAATTTCAAATCTTATTCACTGAAGCGTTTACATACGTGCCTGCATCATTAGCGTTATGCAAAAATTGTGGGACATGGATAATTTTGTTTCTTGAAACTATACAATTTAGAATGACTTATTATAATCAGTTGCAAATAAGTGTTTGAATTAAAATAGAGAGTTAAGCTTTACATGTTTATATATAACATGTATGTATTTAAAACAGTGAATAAAAGCAATAGAGTAAAGTCGGAGATCTCGAGTTTGAAGATAAGCCGGAACCCATGTTTTCTCAGCCTAGCAATATGTATTATAAATTGACAAGAATTATTGGTAATATTATAAAAAATTATAAATAAGAAATCTGCATTATGACGTGCTACATTTTCTTGGAGATTTCTTTAAATAACGAAGTAAGACATATGGGTGATTAACACAGCTTGAATCCATTTAGAAACATTCCTTATAGACAGCATACCAGGTGGAAATATCCCAACAGGAAAACAAAGATAAAATGAAATTCTTCTTAACATGCAAAAAATATAGCAAATCACCAAAAGCGCTTGCTGAGCAGAATTTGAATCCGTAATCACCGAGGAGAGGCTTATTAAAGTCTTTCGATCCTGAATTAAACTAATGACTGACTGCAGACTGCAGCAGTTTGCAGTCAGTCATTAGTTTAATACTAAAATGCAGTCGATATTGATAAGGTTGCAATAAATGATAATACTAAAATGCGGTCGGTATTGATAAGGTTGCCCAAGAAGAGGTAAGCCCATCTGTTAGGTTGTCTGAAGAGTCATGACGCATTTTTTTATGTTCTTCAAAGATCCTTTATTTATATAAAGAACAATGATGAGTCAATAGTATACTGCGCGTTTTGTTTGATAAAGTTTAGGCCTATTTTCAAATTTTGCTTGCGTTTGCTGTCCCAGTAGAAAAGAAAGAAAATTCAAGATAAATTAATATTTAAAGTTTAATTTGAGCAATCCATTAATTTTTATCATGAATATAACATATTAATAGTTCATATTTAAAATAATTAAACTTCTTTATTTAAAAAAATAAATTAGGTTACAAAACGAAGCAGTAGAATAGCATGAAACTTGAAAGGACAGGCATTTTTGCCTACGATCACACGTTTTAAGATTTATATCTAAAAAATATCAATTGTTTTTATATTTTGAATTGTAGAAATATGTTCATAGCCATCTTTATGCAATGCATTACTCAAATTAAACTTTAAACATGAATTTTCTTTCTTTACTTCTGCGACAGCATATGTAAGCAAAATTTGAAAATGACTCTTTTACTTTATTTTAATGAGCTTCGTAATTTCTCCTTCACAAAAGAACCTTGCTAAAGTGTTGATTTACGTCCTTCTCTGAGTTGAATGCTATATAGCGAAAGAAATTGTGAAGAGAATGAAACAAGTAAAAATTTGAAGGCGTAAGATTAGGTGAGTCTAATACACGTGGCAACACTTTTCATCCTAAATCCAATATTTTTTGTCGGGTGATCCAACTTGTGTGTGGTCCGTTTCCAAATTCCTGTCAGCGAACCAACGACTCAGCTCGAATGCATGCTGTCGCTAACTGGCCAGTTTCAATGAATCCAACTTCCAGAAACTTCCAGACATCGTTAATCGTATAGGAACTACACTGCATCCCGATAACTTGAAGATCGTAATCCCGATAAACGCACAAAATTGATCACCCTGCAAATACTATTCAAGTTCGGATGAAAAGTGTTGCCATACGAATCATACTCGCCAGATCTTGTGCCCTCAGATTTTTCACTTGCTTCGCCCTCTTCAAAATTTCTTCCGTGTTATAATATTCAATTCAGATGATGCTGTAAATCAGCACCTTGTTCAGCTTTTCACTGATAAAGCTAGGTTCTTTTGTGAATAAGGAATTACGAAGCTCATTAATCCTTCAACTGCTAACTGTTCTTGAGGCGCTTCGCGTGAAGAATGACTGACCAAATAAACGAGATTTCATTTTTTCTCGCTGCTAAGCAATAAATCAGGTACGAGGTTTTTGCGAGTGTTTGACATATACGATAAAAATAATTTCCAAACATACACATGAGACAGCAGTAAAAGCCAAAGCCTTCGCTGAGCGGCATTTGTATCCACTGGCTAAATATGCGCCCACAGGCCACACCGATGGTTTCTGCTGGACACATATATGCGTTAAAAAGAGTTAGTTAAAGAGTTAAAAGGAAGTAAACAATTATGAAGGAAGTAAACAGTCAAAGAGTTAAAAGGAAGTAAACAGTTATGAAACAAAACGGACAATATGCTGTTGACTACTCATTGTTTTTCATATAAGTAAAGGACCTTTGAAGAACATAGAAAATGTGCATCATGATTTTCAGACAACCAGACAGATGTTTTTCAGGAAAGTCACTTGTAGATCTTTGAAAATTCTTTTCCTGGAGTCTTCGAAATTGTCGTTAATTTGCAACAATTTGTCAAATGCTGCCCCTTTATGAAGATCTTTGCTTGTAACTCCGTTTCTATTTGAACTAACGTTACAATTTCGATGTTAGTCAACTTAGAATTAAACGAACTATTGCATAATACATGAAATAAGCACAGAATCACGCTACATGGCCACAAAGTTAGTGTTGAGAAAAATACACAGTAAAATAAATTACTATAATTATAAAATTACTGTGCAAGCAGTTATAATTAACTTAATAAAAAATATATAAAATTACTGTGCAAGCAGTGCAAGCAGTTACTATACATATAAAATTACTGTGCAAGCAGTTATAATTAATAAAAAATAAAATATTAGATAAGTAAATAAATAAATAAAGCCAAATATGTAAAATTACCAATGCAAAAAAAATGTAAGTAAGTAAATACAAATATTTACAAAAATATGCAACATTGCATTGCTTTCATATCCTTAATATTGCCTATATTTCATCTGCGAAATATTTTAAACCCTCCAGACGGACAAAGGGTTTGATCCTAAACTCTAAAAATAGCATAAATAAGTAGTATTTTCTTTATTAGAATTACAAAAAGACACTTCCAGTTTGCATCTTGAATCCTTTTCTTCTGATATATGTACTACTATGTTTATCTGGTGACATTTTAGAGTGCATGTCTGTAAAGGTATTATGTCAAATATTTTTGAATTTATATGTACGGTTTGGTCGCTTAAGAGTTGATATGGTATTCTGTATGCTTATATAGGAGGTAACGTAAGATTTAATCCGTTTAATAAGCACATGTCAGCTTGTTTAATCAGCCTCTGGGGACAATGCTGTCAATTAATCCAGCTTTATTATCTCTCACCTACAGCTTGTAACGATGGTGACTAGTGAAATCAACGCTTTCTCGTCTGCGCTATTAAATTCCACGTTCAGTGTTTCGCCTCAGGAGTAAATACCGTGCGAAGTTGTCTTAAATACTTTACTGTAAACAGTGAAAATTTTAAGACTTTTGAAAATTTAAAACATATTTCAAAGTAAATCAGTGAATAATTAACTCCGTTGTTTCGTCCTTCATTTACGCAAATCAAGATAAAAGTTTAAATAAATGTTGCTAGAATTATAACGTCTCTTCTTGTACTATGCTTAAAGATTATACTTTTTAAAAAGTATAATCAAATTTTCAAACTGAATGAATGTTTTATTAAAATCGTATTGCCCTCATTAGCATTTAAGTTGACCAAATCCTTCTTATTATATCTGCCGTATTCAATAAAACGATTATCAGGTTTTCAAAACGAAATTTCAATATGCAGAAATAAATCAGAAAAATGCTTGGTTAGTTTTTCCCTCCGAAAACTCAAACAACTATCTCAGGTAATAACTTTAAATGCTTATATGATATTTCGGTCCTTTATTTGACGCACGTTAGTCGTTTAGGAGCAGAAAAACTATCTCTTACATTATACAACGCTGAAACACATCCGTATTTGTTGCAAGTACGAAATTGATAAACATGTGCAACATGATCTTCATAGTGGATGGGGTGGGAGTGAAAACTAAGGAACCACATAACTTCAATTCGGGATAACTAAGGGTATATTACTGTAATGCGGTGCGGGAGGCGAATGGCCTAACAATATCATCTTTGGAAAAAAATTTTTAACAGAACTGCCATCTTGAATTTAATTGCCCTTTTCAAGGAATCTGAATTGGATTGGTCAAGTGCAATTAGTTTATTTTTAATTTATAACTATTTAAAAAAAATTAAAACTCTTCTTCTTCTACAGAGACGATCCCAAACGAAGAGGCAGAGTGTCTCTCTAGTGTACGCACGCGGGTTGCTCAGCTCTATGAGGCGTTGCATATAGACCAGCACCAGCTGGATACCCAGAACAGGCTACTAGGAGAATTAGAGAAACTGAAAGAGGAATTGGAGCCCTTAGAAAAGGTTTGTTTTTCTATTTCGCCCAGTCTTAGAAAATTACTTAGTAGCATCATATTGTTGTAAATATTAATGTAAATTTGACGCATTATTGCAGAATGTTATACACAAGAACGTAATCTGAGGCTGTAAGTACAGCATTTTTCAAAATCTGAAAATGCTCATTTTACTTGTTTTCTTGGGAGGAAAATAGAGAATTTGGAAGCTCTCTAAAAGGTGGGACCGAAGATTTAGGCAAGTCTTAGACCTGCTGAGAACGTTTTCCATCTAAATGTGTAACAAAATAAACTTTTGTGATATGTAGAGCTTCATCTGTGATGGTAAAAGCAAATTGAGCTGCGAAACTTAAGCGAAACATAATACTTAAATCTTACATGACGCTTATCGTCTCACATGTTTTGTAATAAGTATCTGTCAGCCAATGAAGAACTTTTACTTTAGAAGTTACTTTAAAAGAAGTATCAGCCTTAATACACATTCTATAAGCAGGGGCGTTTACTATTTATGTTGAACTATCCGTATAAAAATGAGGTTTCAGAAATATTTCTTATTCACTGTCATATCCCATCGTCATTGGTATTCTTACTTCATGCGCCTTATCGAATATAAAAGCATTCAGAATGTTCTTCACTCGCTAAATAATGCCATTTGATGACAGCTTTCCTTTGAATGATCTATAGGAGCGTATTTCTCAAGCAAAATTTCCGCAGGACTAATATTCAATGAAGTCATATAGATTAGTGTAAAGTTTGCAAAGCATTCTTTTCGGATCAGTACATAGCATACTTTTGTCATGTGACAAATTTTATGTATTATGATCAAATGCATGTGAGAAGAGACCACAGTAAATAAATAAATAAATTAATTAATAAAAAACATAAAAAAGACCGTATTGTAAAAATCTACAATGCTTTAAAAATCCAGCTTTTCGTGCAATTATCTGTTTTCAGTAATCATACTATCTATCTATTTTCAGAAATGTAATTGGCCACTCTGCATGAACAAAAGCGCATTATTTAATAATCAGAGAAAATTAGATGCATTAAATTAATATTAGCAAACCAGCTTCAGTCGAAATTTTTTTATCGGGAGTTTGTCAAACTTTGATATATGTTATGATCTCTATGCATTTTTTTTATTGTTTAAGCAGTAAAAGTAGCTGCATTTTATCTTTCACTTATTTAGAAACGAGAAGAACTCCTCACAAGAGCTCAGAGACGATCGAATACACTCTCCTGGTTAGGTTTAGCACTTATGGGTGCCCAGTTTGGTGTCCTCGCCCGTCTCACATGGTGGGAGTACTCGTGGGATATCATGGAGCCCGTCACATACTTTATCACGTACGGGACCACCATAGCCATGTATGCCTATTTTGTGCTCACGAGACAGGTACGTTACGTTTTATTTAATCCTTTAGAATGTTTGTTATTAAATCAGCTGTTATTTTATACTATCTACACGCTGGCGCGGCCGCTTGCCTAAATAGTTATAAAAAATGTATATAATAATTTTAATGAGTCTCGTTAGTGTCATTTCTTTGTATTAAACTAGTATGAATGCATAAAAATACTTAATGATTTTAATAATAAATCAAAAGTATTGCTTTTCTGATTAGTTTGCATCTATTGCAAGAAATAGAAATTATACATTGACCTGTAGTGAATACTGTAACTCATTGTATACTTTCTTTCATATTGTAAGGTATTTCTCCCGTCTTCTTAGCATGCCTTCGTGCTATAGAGGTCAGCACACTCGGCACGTATCGAGAAGTACGAGATTCGAGTCCCGGCGAAGACATTTTCCATGTCTCCAGTTTCAACAAAAATACCTAATGCCTTTACAGTGGCGCCCAAACTAAAAAAAAGGTGATAGATGATGATTCTTTACCACCAGTATTTGGCAACTGGGTCCCCTAATCTCCAGTCGCCCTTTAAAAGGGGGAGTATATAATTTATTTCTGTCGCATTTTTAGCATGCTTTCGTGGTGTAGTGGTCAGCACACTCGGCCCGTATTCAATAGGTCCGTGGTTCGTGTCCCGGCGAGGGCATTGCTTATATTTCATCTCTCTTGCTTCAAAATAACCAAATGGCTCTACAATTTTAATTAGGTTCCGAAAAGGCCTGGAATGAACGAAAGCATTTTAGCATTTTGTGTATTACCGTTTCACAATTAAATACAGAATATGAAGTATGAATCAGCTGTTTTCTTTATTTAAACTTTCTTAGCTACATATATATTATTTTTGGTATGCTATTCTACTCTTAGTATATATTGGCAGACCTCATATTAGTTCAAATGATTGTTACCACGACAGGTGCTATTAGTTTGTAAATTCACTTTTGTTCTTATTCCTTTTTGTGTCCGATTTACTTTTCAAGTAGTTGCCGTGTTATCGTGATGTATTATTTTTTTTAAAACTAAATAATGAAGAATCTCTGTATATGTGTGTATTTATGTATGTATGTTCCTCGCATTGTGGAAAGTCGACGGCATATTAGAGCCACCCAATTCTTAATACACCTAGCTCTCCACTCAAACATGGGCACCTGAAAGCCCGAATTTTTAATATCGAATTTAGTTTTAATTCATTTCATATTTTGGGTAAATATAACAAATTTTTGTTTATCAAACTCGGCGATTTGAAAGCGAAAAATGGCAACACTGTAAAAAAAAAAAAAAAAAAAAAAAAAAAAAAAAACATCTTTATCTCCAGGGCGCTAGGCTCTTGCTGTTCTACAAAATATAAGATATTTATCTTCCAAGTTTAATTGATAAATCAGGCTATTTGATATCTATGTGTGGCTACTTCCTCATATAGAATACTTACTTTTCCACGCACCAAGGTGTTGCCATTCAATAAAGCGTTAAGATATTTCACTTTCAGATTTAATAAAATAGCAAACCAAATAACTGGAAAGCAATAAACGCCGTTCTTAAAAATATTTGTTCTACGTTTTAATTTGATTGATTTAATGAAAATACATTTAAATCAAGAGATGTTTAATTACAAGTATTAAATATTTTTTATGAAATGATATTATTTGGATTCGTTAAAACCATAATGTACATTTTTCTTTTTTTACAATAATTCTTTTAGGCGGCTGAACACTCGAACAGTTAGTTTCCAATGAATTATGTGCCATTCGGAAAATATAAAATATTAATCTTTCAACTTTTAACAAGCTCGGCTGTATAAAAGCAATGTGTTCCCGCGGCCCAAAATAAAATATTTTTATCTTCCACGCACTAGCGTTTTGCCGTTGAGTAAAACTTAAGATATATTTCCGGAAAGCTGGTGAATAATAAAAAAAGCGATTTCAAAGCAATAAACAAAGTTCTTAAGAATATTTTTTCTACTTTTTTATGTGATTGATCTAAATAAAGATGTATCAAATCATGATATGTCTATTTAGAAATATTCATTTTTGTGTGTTTTTCTTTTATGATAATTATTTTAGGCGGCTGGCCACATGAGCGGTTACTTTTTAAAGAAAAAGCGAATTTAAAAATAGTATGGTACTCTATCGAAAATTCTAAAGATATGCTTCTTTTAAATATTTTTCGACAAAATATGAGATTTCAAATTAAGATTTAACCCTTGAAAGTCTTCACAACCATTAGAAAATTATATAATTTTTGACTAAGAATCCTGTTGAATAGTCAGCCTTTGGAAGTGGAGAAACACCCAAAGTATCTGGGCTACATACTGGATCCTGAGATTTTGGGTAATAGACACTTCTAATATCTTGCTTTGAGAGCTAGGAAACTCATTAATATTCTTAAGCACATCTCTGGCCATGATTAGCGTGCCGATGCTAGTACCATAAGAAACACCTATGTTTCCTTTATGTGACCGATTTTGAAGTATGACTTCCCCATCTTCTGTTGTGCCTCTAATTCAAACCTACAGAATCTTGAACTTGTACGGCTTAGTACTTCAAGGATTATTACAGGCCTTCGCAATTCGTGCCCGAAGATATTGTACTTTATGAAGCCAATCTGCAGTCTTAGGAGAAATGCATGTTTAGTGAAGTACTACAATAAGCTCTCCGATTTTGGCCTCCAGAATCGTGCCTCGAAATTTCTAGGGTCATGGAGCAATAACCAGAAACTCAAACATGGCAGTCTCTTTGCATAGGTTGTTTCTAACTACCTTATCGCCAGTTCTATAGAACATCACAGCTTATCTCAGATTATTGACCCATCTGAAAGTCTCGATGGGGTATACTTTCATGTTAGCCTTTCTGTTAGCAAACTGATGGAATCGCCATGATACTTGAAACAGTTAGCTCTTGAAATAATAAATAATGTCCCTATGGACGCTGTTCACATGTATACGGACAGCAGTAAACTTGTTGATGACAGTTCTGGCAGTGGCATTTATATTAGATTTCGGGATCAAGAAATAAGAATTCAAAGAAATCCAGACTTCTGCTCGGTATTTCGAAGCGAGCTTATTGCAGTTGAGGGTCTGGACTTCATCATGTGGCTTCCTCAGTTAAAAGATATCTGGATCTTTTCGAATAGTAGAAGTGCCGTTCATCACTTGGCTGATTGGCATAACGGGAGGGATAGTACACGTGCAGACATCCTCAGGAAACTTAAACAACTTTTCCTGTCTCATCGGATGTACTTTCAGTGAATTCCGTCACATGTCGACGTTGCTGGAAATGAAATTGCGGACGGCTTGACTAGAGCTGGTGCTAGCGAGACCACAACGTTTACCGCTTCTCTTACTTATAGGGAGCTATTTTCTAAATGTAAGGCAAAGAATAAGGCCGTTTGGATGGTCCCACCAGTGCATCCATGGTATCAGAGTAAGTGCCCTGGTGGCTTCTTGGTTCAGAGCAGCAATAGACGAGATCAAACTGCACTTACTAGATTCCTTAGTGGTCATCTCTTATCAGTGACTTTTGTCGGTGGTAATAAACATTTCGAGATATGCACTAAGTGTTATTCCACACAGGCTTCTCTTCAACAACAAATATTTTTTTTTTTTGATTTTGCTGTTGAACTGAATTTTATGTAGCGTAAGTGCGAAACACATAAAAAGTTAATATTAAAATGATAAAATTTTTTTTTCGCCGCTAGCCATCTTACTAAAAAAACCCGAATATTGATATGATATAATGGGAAAAGACTGAAGAAAATGTAAAAATGCTAACACTTAATGTACGCAACACACTCCAAAGTCGTCTCAGAACTGTCAAACTAAGAACTGATATTGATACTGATTATAAAGTTGCTTATGTGGCCTCAGAAGGAGCCTTGAACTGGATAAGAAAATTAAATCAGACTTTGATGAGCTGGCAGGTAAAACTCTAGGAACGATCGAGAAAATTGAGGTAAAAGTGGGAAGACCATTGACTTCTTTACTGCATGTAATCCAATCTAATAGAAAGTCACGAGAGACAAAAGTTACGCCACGCAAGAAAAGTTATTCAACTACAATACCAATTACAGTTATACGGCAGCCGGACCAAGTGGTCTTCAAGTTTGGTAACAAAAATTATTTGCCAAAACCATTGCCAGCTTGGCGATATCTCGCCGATTTAGCGAGATAGCTGTTTAACTCAATGTTAAATAAAAGCGTCATAACCTTCAGACTTTTCATGTTACATTATACAAAAGATACTATAATTTCATTAAAATTAACAAAATATAAAAAATCCGCAACAGATGATTGTAATGTTATTACAAAAGGAGTGATTTCTTAAATATCACGTGTCTATTGTTTTATTGATGGTACATATAATTCTTATATTTATCCGTTTTATTTATACAGGAATACATTTTACCGGATGTGTTCGACCGCCAAACTCTTTTTGGTTTCCATAAACAAGCACAGAAAATGGGTCTGGATGTGAAGCGTTATAACAAACTCAAGGACAACGTAGCTCAGATTGAAGAGGACTTGCGCAGGCTGAGAGATCCTCTCCAGCTCCATTTGCCTATCAAGGAAATCCGAAGATAACCGTCATCTCCCTTTTAGTGACCTGTGCAAGAAAAAAAAAATGAAAATATTTATCAACAGTGCCGAGGAATTCTCCAACAGCTCATTTCATTCGTTTTTTATTAATCTTTTTCACATCCCAGTTTCCGTTTCTATACACAAATTTAAAAGAATTCTTAAAAATTTATTTAGTGAAATTTATTGATTATTTTTCAAATTAGTTAATGTTTACTAATCATTTCAACCAAACTTAAGATTTCGAATACGTTTTTTGCCATAAGGGAGCATAACTCTTATACGTGGTGCTCTGTCACTAGTTTGGTGTGCAGATAACGTGTCAAATATGCTAGTAATATTCATTACACATTTTTGTATGTAATGCTTAGTATAAAAATTTCACCAAACACCGCTTTCAAAGTATTTATCCAATGCTTTTAAAATAATTGCATATTCACTTTTTCCATATTTATGAATTAAACGGAAGTTAGTAATCTAATTTCTTGCATAAAACAAAATGAAATTAGTATATATAAAATGAAACTTTAAATTTTAAACATGATCTAGAAATAGAACATTTTAATTTATTCATTAATCATAACATATTGTCATAGCATAAATAAATCAAAATCACCAATTAAGTCACCAATTAAATTTTAATTTGCAGTTTCTTTTATAAAGTAAATCTCTGCTTGGCATTTATGTGTATATGTTTACTAAGTCTGCTCGTTCATATGCTTAGTTATAATACGGAGTTAAAAGGAATGTACAATAGTTCTATAAATGTATTTATATTAATACATATTATATTATAAATGTATTTATATTAATACATTTATAGAACAACATTAATACATTTATAGGAGTAATTCTATTCTAATAATGTTTGTCTCTTTTATTTGTAATAAGCTCCTGATTTCTCAGTTTTAGAATTTTAATCTATTCTTCTGGGTGTTAAATAATTTCTTCCTAAATTAGGAATTCTGCCAAGCTACAATACTTAAAAGTTTCCATGTTTGTAAAATACCCAGAATTTTAGTTTTGATTTAAAAGATTGCTGCAAAAGAAATAATTTCTTTTGATGGAATATTCAGAACTAGAATCTGTAGTTTTTGCTGAACATATATTTTTTTTTACTCAAAAGATTATTTCAGTTACTTGTGCTAAGAATAATTTTTGTACGTTGTTCTTGAGAGAAGAACACATTACGAGTGATGTCTTATAGCTGCATTTTAGTCAGTATTGTTGATGCAGAATCAAATTATTTTCTTCCATTCCCTAAACTTAACTATTTTTAAACTTGTTGCTGCTTTAATTTGATTCATTTTATATTTTTTAATCTTTTAGGCATCGTTGATTACTTTATTCATGTTCCTTTCAGTTTATGCTTTCCTTTATTATTTTATTCCTTTGATGCGTTATATTATTGCACATATTTGTTATTTCACATAGCAATTTACTTAATATTATCTGCTAGTTTCTATTAGAAAAGTATAACTATCATTATGTTTAATTATTGAAAAATAGATCTGGTCTTTTGTAATTTCATTATTTTTCACTTTATTTTATTCTATTTAATTCTTACTATTTTAAATTTAATTTATGAAAATAAATATTTTTGACCTAGTTCAGTATATTTTACATTGATCTGTGTATAAATTGTCTAGCATTTCTCTTTTTTACTAATCAAAGGTGCTACACAAGCGCACTTTTCTAGAATCTTTAAATTCTTATCTATGGCTGGGATGTGTGAGTGAGAAAACTTTCATACTCTACTTTAAAGTTGTTTTGGAGAAGCTCTCGGCAGCTGTGAAAGGCAAAAATTTCTTGAAAAAAGTGGAAAATGAACACTCTGAGTCTCTGGTTTATCACTCGAATGCAAATGATATAAATGGAAATTTAGAATGCAGTGAAGCCATCCATGGTTTTACCATACGTCTTGTGTTAATTTCCAAGCTTAGTTACACTTTGCTTTGAGTGGCATGTTTGGAAAAGAATTATTAGAAATTTCAGTTAGAATTTGTTTATATGCTTGCTTACTAATATTATGTTATATATGTTTTATTTACTAACATTTTATTGTTTGGGATATCCTTCAGATAAATCTACACTTCTAGTATGCAGTGTTTCTTTTAAATTTTATACCAAGGGAAATATTTATTTGTTTTAGTTAAAAAAATACTGCTTTTTAGGTAATTTAAAATGAAAGAATATTATGTATGCAGTACATTCTAGACACTCCTGTGTTTACAAAATTTGAGTTGAAATATCTTTTTAGCATAAATGCAGGAATACTGCATTATGCCTAATGAAAGAAAGGATAAACATGTTCTGTAGCACTTAGAAAATTTCTGTCTTTCTATAAGAAAACTGAAAATAGAAAATTGTTACTTAATCTTTGTACTTAACATGCATTATATTATAAAAATTATCTAAATATTCCTACTCCACAAAAATTAAAATTATGATATATACTTATTTTCAAACAGCTATCTTTGTCAATATGTCATCATTTGTTATCAGAAAATAATTTTTATGAGATACTTTCTTCTGCCATAAATCATAGCACATTCATATTTTGAGTTATTTCATTATCATAAGTGACTTAGCACTTTAATTATATCAAAACCCATTATAATAATTTATTTCTGAATTTATGATATGTCTAGTAATATATATTTCTTTTATATACTTTCAAACCCATGAAAAGAAATTGTTTTCAAAATATCAAAATTTTTTCATTTAAATGCAGTTTTAATGAAATTATTAAGCAAAAGGAAGAAATCCAATTTTTGTTACAAATCATAAATAAAACTTTTATAGAGTTATTCAAAAAAATATACAAAGGAATTAAGATAAAAATGTATTAAGAAAAGATTCATTTATGGAAATAGATTAAGGTTAAAATTATTTGCAAAAATGTGACTTGCAGTCCATTAAGGCATAATTTTTACCATTAATGAACTATTTAATTATGTAGTAAAAAGGGAATTTTTTTAATAATTCTCTTGATAAAATATTTAACAATATATGTTTATAACAGGTGATGTATAATTATGTAGTATGATATTTGACCAATCAGTTTCTGTAACATAGTTTTGAAAACAAGATATGAAAAATTGTGATATGAAAAGAATGAAGTTATGAGTTAAATATTTTCTTTCTATGTTACAAAATAGGCATCTAAAAACTATATTTAAATCTTATATTAAAATAGCAGAAACTTTCTATAATTAAGTTTCCGTATGTCTTCATAATCTAATTTTAAAAAAGATAAATTTAAATTTATTTATACGTTTTATGAAATCCAGTTAATGAACGTTATTTAATTGACCTTCATTAATTGGGTTTCATCATATTACTGTACTTTTCAAACTTTAAAATTATATGTGAATGTCAGCTTTAAGAAATATAATTTTTTTAAATTTATTACTATATTGAGCTTGTCTTTACTGATATGCATTCTCAGAACATTCAAAAGCAGGTTTAGCATTTTTAAATAATAACGTTTCAAATCTGATTGTTTCCTATCTTATAATCTATAATCTTGGATTGTAATCGACAAGCTTTTTAATAATTTATATTCTTTTTTTCTAGCACTGTTTTAACATTATATTCCTGTGTATTGTTCCAAGTTGTAATTCTTTTTGCACTTTTATTTCTGCTACTGCTTTAAAATTCTTAAAATCCCATTCATTTTTATTTTCAACTGAAGGATTTTAATTTATGTTCATTAACAAATTTATTAGTTTTATAAATATTCAATATTGATTTACTTATTTTTACTTTTTTTCAATAAAAATGCTGTGCTATTTTTTTTAGGGGGGGGGGTAAACTAAAACTTTCTATTTTTCTTAAGAACTCAGCTGCAAGAGTTTTGTTTCTTTTTGAACATTTATAAGAAAAAACATGTTTCTTTTTGGATATATATTATAAAAATTATCTGAATATTCTTACTCCACAAAAATTAAAATTATGATATATACTTATTTTCAAACAGCTATCTTTGTCAATATGTCATCATTTGTTAGCAGAAAATAATTTATATGAGATATTTTCTTCTGCCATAAATCATAACACATGATTAAATATGATAAGAATTTTAAATACAGTATTTTTAAAAGAAACTGTAAGACTATTTTTTCATCCATTTTCTACTAATTTCAATAATCTATTATATTCGTTGACAATTCAGTAATCTGCATGACCTGCTGTATTTAAATCCGCTATTAAATAAATTTAAATAATGCTTTTGAATATAAATATTAATAACAGCCTGTAAATAAGACATGTTTGGCTCTTATTTAAATACAGTTGACCTTAAAATATTTCTGTTCTTAAATAATTTATCTTAATACATTTAAATTTTCTGTAGTACTTAACTGTGTAAACTGTAATCATTATTATCCATCAGTGATTTCACAAATTTAGACTTTTGTTTAATATTGACACTTTTCTTCTAGAAATTTCCATTAATGTTATATATATTAATTTTTAAATATATCATTAGACTTGAAAGGTATATATTTAATATAAATAAAATATTCACTTAATGATGTTCTATTTATTAAGAATTGTTTTTATTTTGAAATTGTACATGTGCATTTCAAGGTCTGCATTCTATACATGAAATTTGTAATCATACAGCTTACTTCAGTTTTCTCTACAGTATTTAATTATAAAAAGTCTGTACAATATTTAATATTTGTTAAAATTTTTACAAGTAAATCAGTCATATTTTATTTTTGTATGATACAGCTAATTTCAGAATGACATGTCCTACAAACTTAATAACATAAACTTATAGTTATATGCTGTCTTAAATTATATGTATAAAAATTCAAAATCCATGACCAAAACTTAACTACAATTACTTTGCATACAAAAGTTCTTTAAATCTGATTGTTGCAATTTGGATTCTTGTTGCTCCTAAAATATTTTATGCTGACAGTTGAAGTTGATAGTGCATAGTTTAAAAAGAATTAGTATAGTTATAAAGAAGCCTTATTTTTTCTCGTGATAATGATGGTTGAAATGTTGACTGAAACTAGAATAGTATAGGTTTCTGTTTGTGGTGCTTGTTTGTTCATGTATAAATTAAGGAAATACAAAATAGCTTCAGAAATAGATGCTTAGTGTTTCTAGAATATTTTAAGTAAAACTGATTCTTGCAAGAATGTTTATGAAATTCATCTTTACAGATGGAAAATTAGTTTTATCATCAAATAATATAATTTAAAACATAAAATTATTCTGAAAAAGTGTTATATAGAGCTATTTGCTTCTTATTTAGGTTTTGCCCCCTTCGCTTTTCCACACACCCGCTAATAATAATCAAAGAATATAGCAGAATACAGGTTTTAGGCTTTCTTGTGTAATTTAGAATCCTTCATTATACTGCTTGGTAAACATACCTGCAATGTAAATAGGAAATCCAAATTAAATACAACGTTTATTAAAATATAAAAAATTAGATGAAAGTGTATGAAATTTTCAGTTAATTAAAACTAATATTAAAAATTATTTATTTTAAATAACACTGTTCATTATAACAAAATTTTATAATCTTAAATCCAGGAAAAAATAGATAATAATGAAAAAATATTTTATAGCTTCTTGCATATAATTTTGAAATAAATTCTTTGCGTATTACCTTGATTAATTAGCAGATTAATTTTAAATATGAAATTTTAGGTCTGTAAATTTTTCATTATCTTATGAACACTTAACTATCTGAATTTGATGAAAGCACTGCAGTCAAAGTTCTTACAGTTATATTTATTTTGCATCATTGCTGGTTTTTCTGAACCAAGAACTTTCAGCATTTAAATCCCGATGCTAAACTTATTTAACTTTGTTTAATTAACTCTTTATAACATTGTTGTTTGTAAGCATGAGTATTCAATATATGATTCAATATATGAAGTCCTTACCCATAAGAATTATATAATTCATATTATAGTGCAAGCTGCTGTAATATGTTATTTTAAAACAGGCATCTTTTGGTCAAGTCTTTACCCCTATAGCTTTTGTTGCAGCCATAGCAACATCAAGGCTCGAAGAGATTCAAAACCTGAATTCGCTTTTCCCATTTCACTTCTCTTAAGATGATTATTGTGTACAAATAAAGGAAGATTTGAATGAAGTCTGAACTGAAGTGGGGGAAAATTATTTTGGTTTTGAAGAATGTGGGTATATAAATATACATCTTGAAAAAAAAAAAAAAAAAAAGGAATTGCAAACTGTGACTACAAGATGCCTATTTTAAAGTGATAGATTAAGGAATAGGAATATTTTGATATTAATTTTTGTGCATTCAGGGCTGGCACTAGGTATTTTGCTGCCCAATACAATCTCTGCGATTAATAAATTCTGCTGGCTGATGCCCTCTTGAATCCTGAAACTTCTGTCACTTCTAAATTTTGCTGCCTAGTGCCTTGCCTAAATTTTAAAAATTTCACCTTCCCTAAATTTTGCTGCTCGGTGCTTTTTAAAATTCTAAAATTTTTGCAGTCTAGTGCTGGCATTGGCTTTGATGCGGCCTTGGGTACATATATTATTTCACTTCATCAAAAGTTATTTTAAGCAGAGCATTCTTATCATGCATACTCCGTTCAATGTATAGATTGACTTTACATTCATTAATTGATTTTCATTTTCAGTTTATTTGCAGAACAATTTTTAATTTTTGTAACTCCATGTAATAGTGTAAAATTAAAATTAAAATTTTCATTTCTACTGAATGTATGTCGCTTTCAAATAGTCATAAAGTCAAAAAATCTTAAATTGTCATCGAGTACCTATATTATTCCTTCTGTTGATATAAATATTTTATCTACGATGTTTTAAAGTTGGGATTAAATGAAAGTGAAATGGCTATATACAATCAGTGTAATCAGTCAGTTGAATGACATGGATTTCCTGTTAGAACTCGAATAAATAGCCTGTATTATATATATATATAATTAAACTTTATTTAAATGTATAGATGCTGCAAGCAAGAGTTGGAATTGCAATTTCTGTTTGAAAAGAGTTTCTATTTACTTATTATCTTGTATAACAAGTGTTTATACAATAATGAACCAAACCATCACTATTCTGAAACATCAGAATTTGGTTCTTAACATTGTTTGCAGTAATTCGTTTAATATCAAATAAGGAATCACTTCATTATAAATATATTTATGTATAATGTTTTAATATGGAAGAAGATTTCATGTTGTGAATCATTAAAAACTTCATGTGTTGTCTTATTTATTCTATTTTATGCATGTAGTTTGAATTTTCTTTGGAGTGTTATTTTTGGCAGAAAAAATCAAATTTTTCATTCGGCAATAAATTTTTCACAGAATCATGAAAAAAATTTTATTCTGTTTGCTTGATATACTCTAACATATAATTATATAATTGCATATCATTTAGTTTAATATTAATCGCTTGATATACTATAACATATAATTATATAATTGCATACCATTTAGTTTAATATTAACTGCTTGACTGCAGTAGTTTTATTTTCCGATTTGTCAAGTGATGTTAGCTTTTCTTTTGATCTTCTGTCATTTAATACTTATAGTATTTTGTTTCAGATTATATGACCAAAGCTGCAAAAGTTATGCATTTATCATTTGAATATAGCTTTATATAAAATTATTTATACTATAATACTCGTCTTATTTCACTCCTGTGGTGGGTACTTCATAAATACTGCACATGAAATATATATGCATGTAAACAAATGTCTATATATTATTTTTAAATTTGTTCCTGTATTATTGTGCAGAACACTGCTATGTTTTTGTGATCCACCTTAATAATTTTCTTAGCGCACAATGTGGTATTTATTCTGGTACATGCATTTAGTCAGTTTAGTACAGTCAAAAGTCTTTAATCCGGACTCGTCGGGACTTCGAAGATTCCGGATTATCGGTTTTTCCGGATTATAGATCATCAGTTTAAATCTGGTAAGATGGCATGCAGAAATTATAAAATTAAAAATATGAAACGTAATTTATGAAATAAAAAGCACATATGATCTAAAGGGTATCAAAATTTACAAAAAGAATAGCTTAATAATTTGTTTACTTTATTAAACATTTCTTTCAACGCGCGCATGCGTAAAGCTTGCATTACGCATAGTCGAAATTAGAAAATTGCAACCAGAAAACTATTTGATGTGTTTTCGTGATATTTATAATGACGAGGAATTTGATTTAAATCATATCAAGGACGGAGCACATCGACATGAAATAGTAAGTAATCGGAGATGATTAGTAAGGAATTATAAGCCGAATAAAATAAAAACATCTGCCCTGAAGATAAGGATAATGCTGACAGTTCAACTTCCAGTTCATTGTGCGCCGCGTCGTCCCCCCCCCCGCCGCGCAGAACAGCGTGAAATTGATAAACAGATTTCGGAATGGTTAGAGAAACAAAGCATATGCCTTTATCCATTTTTTGCGGCGATTCCACTTTTTGTTTGAAAATGCTTTCGCAGTCTTATGATACATTGCCAAAACGAAACATGCTTTCGCTTTGTAGATCCTTCGGCAGTTCTAGAATTGGAAATTCTTTTTGAAATAATCGAAAGTTCAAGCTTACTTTTATAAAATTGTTTTAACAGTCACAAAAAATAATAAGCCGGATCCAATTAGAAGATTATGGAACAACGCAATCTGCAACATTAACTGAAATAGATAATTAGATAATTTTAGCTTAGCTTATACCGTTCGTTATACATTAAAAGCGCATGCGTAAACGTATTATGCGATGTGCACACGCATATAGGTCTTACGCGCATACGTAAACGCCTATGCGCATGAGTGAACGCGTTATGCTTTGACGCATGCGCAGAAATTTTGTAGCTTTGATGTCCGGATTATAGATTATTCCGGATTATGGGTGTCCGGATTAAGGACTTTTGACTGTAAAAGGTATTTTCAAGCACTGAATTCTTACCAAGCACATGCTGTTTATTATGTGTATTGAGTGTCAGCTTTGTTACTTTGTTTCTGTTTTCAATTTGCTTGCAGAACATTTATTTTTTGTGACTGTATGCTACAGTGTAATGAAAAAGCAATTTGAATATTAACCTTACATGTATACTACTTGTTCTTGGCTTTTAAAAGTAATTCAAATTAAATGATATAAGAACTTTTATCATCACTAGATTACAAAAGGCATTCTAATAGCATATTTTTATCTGATTGAAGTATATGAGTGAACTTGTGTAAAAATTAAATTATATGTAAATATTATTCGTTGATTTTGTAATATTGAACAGATAACTTTATGTCGTACTAGAAATGTAAAAATATTCAAAGAAAGCCAATAATAATGCAAAATGTTATTTTATAGTGTATGTGTACATTGAAATACATATCAATTTAATGTTGAACATGTAATTTTGTGGCATCAGAATCATTGCTGTAAGAATATTCTTTGTATGTTGCATCTGAAGAGTTTCAGAATTACAAATGCAACGAGGCCTTTTGTATAGCATGTATTGTACAGAAAGTAATGTGAAGAATATTTGAGATTGATAGTGATAAACCAAACTTATGATAATAAAATATTGGAATGTTTGAGCTGCAAATTTTTAGGTATGTAGGCTAGGAGTATTAAAGCATCTCATTTAACAAAAGGTTAAGTCTAATCATCTCTAAGCCTTGTTAAATCTCTTTCGTAAGCATTTACAATCCTTATGAACAAACTAAATACATCTCTAAAAATTTACTCTAGTACTCATTTAGGAGATTTTCACATTCTAAATACTATAGGTCGGAGCTGCTGCTAAATGTATGCATGTGCTGTTAACTTTATTATTTTGTATGTATCACTAATTTTTCATAAAACGTATTGCCTTCATCTTGTTTTTCCATCAACGAATCTTTTGCTTAGAATAGGAAATTCCTAGAATTTTTCTTTAATCCAAATTTGAAAATGTTAAAAGCCTACTATAACTTTTATGTTTAAATTGTTTTTAAATTTTTTTTGGCTGCAATTCATATCCTGGGTTATATTTTAGAAAATCGTTTTCCGTTTTATGAATTAATCGCTAGTTTTTTTTTTAAATCATACTGAATAATTTAAGAAAATAGTTAGGAAATATAAATTGTACTAAGGTCATATTTTTACTCAAAACTTCCTCAGAAATGTTTTTTTCTCTACTATTAAAAGCGTTTTACAACTGAAATAGATGAAAAAGGACCTGATTTATATATTACTTCTGATTAATGTGCATATCTGAATTTAAGTTTTCATTTAAATTCTAAAATTGTGCTACGTTTTGTAGAATTTGAGTTGGAATTCGTACTTAGATATTGTATATTAACTTTTATTGTTATAAATGATAACATCTCAGTATTATTTTGACATTTTTGATTTACACTTTGCTTTATTTTTGCATTATAGTGTATTTATATTTCCTTGTTTATTGTGTAATTATGTGTTGATACATGTTTATATGACATATTTTATATGATCAGAAGAAGCATAAAAGAAAAAAAAAACGGGTTCAGTACAGTACTTCTGTTATTTAAGCTATCTTATAATGTATTTTGAAAGTAACGTATATCAGGGCTTTGGTAAAAAATAATTAAACCATTTATATCCAAAATAGGAGAAAAAGATACATTGCATGATTTTCAGTTAATTTTTTTTTTCTGATATCAAACAATATGATTCAACGTGATCCCTTAATAACTATAAAAAATAATTTAGTTTAAAATAAAAAAATTAAGCATATATACAAGATTCAGTAAATCCTTTGGTTTTTAATTCTTGTCTTTGTCTTTCTATTAAGAGTTCATATAAATGAATAATATATTTATGCAAAATAATTCATTTGCAAAAATTTTTAAAAAGGCAATGCAAATATATCTTAACATATATTAGATGTATAAATTTATTTATTATTTATTATTTATATAGATTTATAATTATATCTTTACGTATATTTTCTAATAAACAAATCGAAAGAATGGTCAGCTGAATGTATAAATTGTGTTGAGTTATGCTGAACTTTCTGTTTGGTTCAGCATGTTTATTGTCATTTTACTTGACGGCACAGATTAATGTATGTTATATAAACTTACGTCTATATTACATGATCGTTTTATAATAACTGTGCTATATAATAGTAAATTTTAAAGTAGAATCACTTATTATTTAGCACATTTTAAAGGTTTACATCAAAAATATTATTTATTGGTGACATGAACCTGTTTTCTTAAATGTTTTGTTTTAGTATATATTAAACCACTGCAAAACATGTTAATATGTGTCTACGTTATAAAAACAGATAACTCATTTTTTTCAATATTTAATATGTCATATGTACTTAATATCAGATTATATTTTTGATACTAAGAGCGTCTGAATAATTTATAGCTCGTCAGCTCTCTAAAACGGCATTTTTCGTCGAAACACTAAAAGCGTTGAATCACTTTTCGAATTGTTGCCACCAAATATTATCGCGCTGTATTTTATTTAAAATAATTAAATAATAGAGAATCTGCATGAATGTATGTGTGTTTGAGAAAACAAAGATACCTAGAGCCATCAGATTTTGAATAATGTAATATTCCACCCGAATAACGGCACCAAACAGCCCGAATTTTGAATTCATTTTATTATCTATTTCATATTTTGTAAAACTTTAACGAATTTTTGATTAACAAACTCAACGGTTTTAAAGCGAGCAGCGGAAATACTGTACGGAATAAAACATTTTTAATTCAAGCGCATGAAAATTCTAAAGATATGCTGGTTTTAAATATTTTTAACCCAAGTGCTCTCGAAACGTTTATGTGTATGTAAATGAAAAAAAGTTTCTTTTAGATTTTTTTCTTCTATTTTTCATTATATTTATTTATTTATTTTTATTTTATTTAACTTCTTTTTTTTATTTTGGATGAATAATCCGAATTTATTCCCACCAAATTTTAAATTCTACAAACGAAATCATTATCATTATATAATCAAATATACCAGAATTAACTCATTGACAGGGATATATGCATATAAAGATTTAATCTATTTGAGTGTCAAAATAAATCATTCTCAGCTAGAAAATGGACTGAAGTGAATGATTTAAATTTATAGGACTGTAGAACTGTAAAAAAAAAAAAAAAAAAAAAAAAAAACAGTATTATACAGCAATTCAATGAATTGTTTTGCGATCTAAAATATTATATCTGATGTTTATAGAAAAATGAAATACTCTTCTTTTTGATTAATTCAAAAATTATTATGAAATTTTAGGTAAATTTAAAACATGGGCATTATTGATTAAAGATTAATTCATTGGCTTCTTGGAGACACGAACAAGCCAGTTTATTATGGTAGGAAACGAACTAAAGCTTGGCAGACATTGATTGGATTTGTTGTTATCTAAAATTTGCTTTTATAATGGTGGTGTAGTGTGGTGTATTTAATTATGGCAAAGCACACTAGGGCTATCTAGCCTAAGGGGAGGGATGCCTTCATGGAGAACTTTCTAAGGGAAACTGGCTCGTATACACGTTACACATGGGGAAAATCACGAAAACGCCCATGCAGCCAGTCCGTTCGCGGGATTCGAACCTCGGACCGAACTACCAGTGTTCAGCGACTTTACCGCTAGGCCGCTGGTAGGCCTGCTTTTATAATGGACTAGCGTATTAAACACAGCGACAGCCTGTATGCAAAAAACAGCAACGATGGTTCAAAATGATTGTATACCTGAACACTTCTTAAACGATATGTAGCAGATCCACAATTTCCGTTCAAGGAATAAATCGGTCATACTGTTAAATCCTGGGTCAGTAGACGAACAATGTTATGTTTTAGCTTCTTTTACTGACGAAAGTCGGAGAAACGAAGACACAGCGAAAGTAGGAAAGAACTTGTTTTTGAGCAGACTAAATGTCGGTGACGTCATACAAGATCGAAACTTGTAGTAAATTAAATTTGGTTGAAACTGGAATGTGTGAAAATTCTTCACACACAATTAGTACCGTGTCGTTAGTCTCGAAAATCTCTGGCGCATCGATACTGGAATAAAAAGAGTATTGATTATTCGTAATTCTGTTAATAGTGTTAGTGCCAAGTTAAGTTTTCGAATTTATTGATGTTAATTTTAAATCGCGTCTCATTTTTAAGGGTATAGCTTTACTTCGTTTTCATTCTGTTTATTCTAATAATGATTTTCTTGTTTCATATAAAACTTTTAAGTGGATAAATCAGTTCTCGCAATGAGGATTTAGTTCGTCCTTAAGAAGAGCGTTTCATATTTTGGTTAAACATATCCGTATGTATTAGCCTGAAAGTTAGGTTAATAAATAGATTAGTAATTTAACATGAAAGTTAGGGGCATTTTCATATTAGAGGGCATGTTAAAAGAAACTGTCTTTTAATCACATTGCACATGAGGTCAAACTACAGAAGTATTTTGTAATTGCTTTGTTGAAATGCTAGAGTCAAATCAAGGATTATTTGCCACTATCCGAGCAACAGATATAGTATGCAACGAAAGGTATTTTATATGTTGTTTTCTCTAATGCAGCCCGGGCGTAGTTGTCGAGTATTAACATTCCATACGGACTTGGCAGAAACCATGTTAACTTCTCATCCTCATCCTCATCCTCACTACCTACCAGTTATGCTGTAATATATACTTCAATGGCGGATATAGCTCATCAGACCGCTCTTAGTATCAATTCAGGTGCATAAACTAGTATTATTGTACTATTGACGTTTATAACTGAAGCATTTGTGTCATATTTTGAGTACTAGTTTATGGCAGCAGCTCCGCATTAGAAAAGAGCGTATTTTTAGCTTTTGCATTTAAGAATTCGATCTGTACACACTTTTATATATCTAGCGCTTATTGTTAATCATCATCGAAGCAAGCCAGAAGAAAAGTTTTATCATAAACTTATATATATACATATTATATATATATACTATATAATCTGATTTGGACGAAGAGAAAAATAAAATATTTCTTGTTTTCGTTTTCTGATTATTATTTCATGCGGCATTTTTTATTTCTTTCCATTATAATTCTGATAATTTCACTATATTTGTAAATCATTACACATGCGATCTGTGAACATTTACATCTTGCTAATGGAGTTTTCCTCTCTTGCGAAATTGAGAAAATAAAGAATGTACGTTCACGGCATGTATTTTGGGCTAATAAAATGGTACACGCACAGCGCCCACAAAACTCCTTATCCTGCCCGTATTTTCGTTACCTTTATTGGTCATATATATCTATATATATTTCCAATTGCAAAAATGTTTCGAACGATGCAAATATTAAAGTTTTGCCATTTTGAAACTTAAAAAATTTAATTGTACAGAAGATACGAAATCTAACATCTATGTATCCCCCCCTGGTCCATATACTTATATTTTGGAAAATTTTATATTCATTATAAAAAAATAAAAGCAAAACGTTAAATGGCCGTAGATTGGGCGGAATATTTAATTTAAATATTTAGATACTAGATATCGTGCTCAGTTTAACTTGAGGGATCGGTCAATAAATAAAATTGGAATAATTCGAGTTTCATCTTTCTCCTTCAATGATATTCTTTGAGGATTTATTAGTATGTAACATTCTTTAATTTTAAGAATTTTATTAAAAAGATATGCTAAAGAGTTTTCACACATCTAAATTATAATTTTTCAAACGCTCAAAATGCCTCGTTAATATTCTTACGAAGTTCTGTTATTCATACCCTAAAAACCATATAAAAATTCACCGAATTAGAAATATTTTTCATTTTTAGCAAATGAAAGTATTGATATGAGTTGGCTGTGTGCCGATACGGAAGACTGCGTGTTGTTCCCTCGATATTTTTCATAATAATTTGCGCAGAAATAATCGTTATTTAATCTCTTAAGATAGAAATCTTTCCTAAATTGATATTTTTAGTTATATATGAATGTAAGCATTTCGGTTTTCAATTTGTGTACGGCCTCTGAATAGGGTCTCAGATTTCAATATTAAATATCTCGGTCAATTTCCGTTTTGCAGGCGTCATATCTTTTTAAGTTTTATAACAATATTTTTCCAAGAACAGGGACCAGAGGAAAGTGAAAAAAAGTTAGTTTTCGTAATTTTCACAAAACTGGGTTTGCCAAAATTTAAAATATTTGCCTCAGTTAAATCATTTTTGTAACAGGAAGTGTATGTCTATGACCAACAATTGTGAAAATAAATTCCGGATAAGGTACATGCAATGAACTTATCATTAATTAATAAAAATTCTAGTGACATTTGACTTCTTTAAAAAAAATTGTTGTGCACTTTGTGCCTTATATCCACTGTTGTTTACTATACTTAAAATTTAGGTATTATGCAAATGCACCTTGGAGTGACCTTGATTATAAGGTTCTGGTAGTAAAACGTTTTGAAAAAACAGCAACCGCTCTGCAAGGATGTTGGCATCCTTATGCAAATGAACCAGTATTCGCCAAGATAATAATAGATAATGATGGAGCTACTTTAACATAATCGTGTAGGTATCTTTATGAAGATTAGTTTCTAACTTTAAAAAACCAACTTTCATGTACCAACACCCTTATAATGGGACACCATTACTCAAGAAGGGCATTTGTTTACTTATTAATTGAAGTAGTAAACAGAAACATATCTTGTAGAAAGATTTCGGCACCTTTTACGAAGGTTGTATATTTTTCAAATCATAAAACATAGAGGTAAGAAGAAATGGCATGGCTACGATACTTTTTGAAGCCTCCTTGCACCTCCCCTCCCTCTGAATCCTCTCGTTTTATCTGTCCACTCAGACTGCTATTTGCATATAACCCGTGCATTTTTCACTTTTTTGAACAATATAATAAAAATACTGCTTTATAAATAAACTAAAACTTTTTTTACAAGGTTCGTTCAACTGCTTTATCTACTCTACCATTACTAAACTCAAAAGCTGTCTGGAAAAACTTTTGTCAGATTATGTTATAACACTTTTCTTTATAAATGTAACTAAAGTGTGTTTAGTAACTAAATATTTGCTTTCATCTGCTAAATATATTTAGTTACACACTTTACAGATTATTTTGAGTCTTAACATATCGTTTCTAGATATTCTAGTTTTTTCTAGGCATAAAAAAAGTTTTCTTCTGACTGTTTGCGGAAGTAGTGTCGTCGTTTTTTCCACTCCTAATGCTTCCGGGTTCAGATCTGCTCTCTGCTGCCATGACGGAGCATACTCATTACTGCGATAATAACTGTTTTCCAAAATCCTGAGAACAACGTGATGAAGAAATTCTCGCAGTTTGTGAGAGTTCTGGTTTGATAGTACCGGTCAGAAGATATTAGATAATTATTGTTACTGAAGTTCAAAAGATTTGAATAAAATTGATCTTGAAATTGAATAAAAACGGGTGAGCGAAGAAAATGAACAAAATGGAATGTGACGATGAGGTTCTAAGGATTCCTAAAACATATAGCAAATGAAGAACTAACCGAATATTTCTCAGTCTGGAATGGTTTAAGCGAAAATAGTTGGATATGGATCCTGATGATAATCGAAGCAAGCTTATTTGTTGTGTCTATTCAGATTATTATACTTCTTGTCATAGAATTTATGCAGGTAAGAAAAGAACTAAATTGTTGAAAAGGTTCCTGATAACTTTTTTTCCAGTAAGGAAAACTGCAGTAACTAATTTTGATTCAAGCATTTATGAAACATTTTCTTTGAATTTTGTACTTTCTTCTGCGGTGTAAAAAGGAAGCATTGTAATCGCAAAAAATTTCGAGTATCACATTTCAACGAAAATATCCATTTTGACCGCTATCGAATGGAATTTAACGATGATATTTTTGCGTGACATCTGTACGTAAGGACAGAATAAAAGACTCTTTTCCCCCAAAAAATTATAAAACTGATTTAAAATGGATTCTGAAGACATTATTTTCGTGGCGTCAGTTTACATGTACGTACGTATGTATTTATCTCGCATAACTCAAAAACGAGTAGCTTCAGAAAGTTGAAATGGTGTATATAGGACTGCTATGTGCACCTCCTATTTTGGTTGCAATTGGCCGCACCAAAAGTATATATAAATCCACTCTGTTAATCGGCTCAGCGAGCTCAGTTTCTTTATTCTTATATGTTTGTAAATTGCGCATTTTTTGCTTTAAAAATGATTGAATTATGCTATCCTTATTTTCCGGTTAAGGTTTTTATACCTTTAGTTAATCAACATACAACAATTCTAGATTTATCAATAATTTAAAAGTTGCTTAAGTGTAGCTCCACTTAAGCAACTTTTAAATTAATAATAAGCCTAATGTTTTTTCTATAGCAGCGATATTTGTCTACATTTGAAACATAGCAGAATAGTGAATTTGTTGTCAATCTGGAGAAACTAAGCTTTGCAACGACAAAGAAACGTCTTCTTTTATTATAGCGAATAAAATTATGTTTAATCCATTCTGGAATTATCATGTAAGTTATTAAATTATCTCATATATTAATTCAGCCTATCGTCCACAACAAATTAAGTCAGTTTCTACGCCTTCATTGTCTTTTTGCCGAATGAGACAAAAAGCAAACTTTTAGTTTTGTGCACCGAAAAATCTGTCTTCTAGCCGGCTAGCCGAATTGCTTGTTTTTGCGAAGAAACTAATTTTAATTGTAATTTTTTTTAAATGTTTTGAACTGTGTTTGGTGTTTTATGTATTTCTATATCTTTAAATTTTTGATGAAGATTTTTTGTGTTTTTATTACTTTTGCCTTCCCGTGAAGTGAGAATTGAATTATTTGAATGAGAAATACACCTCTAATAAAATTCGAGGAAATACGTGTTTCGTATTAGCAGAAAATACTGTTGCGAGTCTGTTTCGGACAGAGAAGAATGTTTACGAGTAGCGCATGCGCATTAGGTCAGTAGCGCTGAATCGTCTGTGAAAAACTGTTTCTTTTTTATTTGTTTAATTTCTTTTATGCACCGTTTTAGATTTATTATAGTATTTGAATAGAAAATGTGGCAACGATTCGATAATTCCTCAGATGATATAATTTTTGGGCATTCTAAGTAATAAAATGAATGAGAAGTGAACCTAGCGCCAGAGTATCGCTATGGTAAATAAATATATTGAATTTTAAAAAGCGCATTTATTCTATTGTGATTTATGCACTATCGACGAAGTAGATTTACTTCAATTCAATAAAGTTATATAGAAAAAATGCGTATAATTTAATATTCTGAACAAGGAAGTCATGTGCACACATCAGATTTCTTTCTATTCATCCGATTCTTCTCTACCATATAAAGCCCTAAAATTAACATTGTAATTCATTATGGATGGCTTCTAATTATTACTTTGGTATATTATATTTGATTAACGCGACTTGAATACGGACCATAACATTGGGGAACTGATTAAGTACGTTAATCAAGAAATACTAGTATGTTTTCATTACGTAGAATCATACAGTGTCTCAAAAAAGTGATGGGACACTTGTGCTTTACAAAAGGAAACTGCAATAAAATAAATTTATAAAACATGTAAAATTTTTTGGGGGTGTGTTTCATACTTATATTTAGTAACAATTATTACATAATATACATTTTCTCAAAATATTAAAATATTAATTTAATAAAAATACAATAGTTTAGAACGGAGCAGAAAATGGCTCACTTAAGTGATGTGACACTAAGTACTATGCAACAAAAATCGTCTGAAGTAAGCAATAAAAATATCTTTTGGGGTATTTATTTTTACTCAAAAGCAATTGCCAATAATTTATAAAATCGTCTGCAGTATTTCTCTCCAGTTTGTTTTGGAAGTTTTGTGTTTTTTAGCTCTGTGTAGCCATGAATGCTAAACGAAAAGAAACTTTGCCTGGAATTTGAAAATTAGTTATTAATTTGCATATTGAACATGGAAAATCTATTAGAGAAACTACTGAAACAGTTAACTTCAGTCATTCAACAGTTTTCAATATCATTAAACGATATAAAAAGAATCATATGATTCAGGATAAAAGAAGACCTGGCCGACCATCAAAGCTATCCAATGGAATAAAGCGAATTATCGTTCGAAATATTAAAAAAAAAATCCAAGAATGAGTGCTCCTAAAGGTGCTGCTGATTTACAAGCATTATATGGAGTAATTGTTAATTCTGAGACTGTTAGAAGAGTAACTCGATCTACTGGATATCACGGTAGAGCAGCCAGGAAAAAATTCTTCGTAAGTGAAAAGAATAGAAAACTCAGACTGGCTTTCGCAAAATCCAACATAAATAAGAATTCTGATTACTGGAATGAAGTTATATTTGCTGATGAGAGTAAATTTAATATATTTGGTTCTGACGGTAGAATCTTGGTGTGGAGAAAACCCAGGGAAGAATTTGGAACTTGGCGCAAACAGAACTTGGTGCCAACAGTAAAACATGGTGGAGGAGGAGTTATGGTATGGGGGTGTATGTCGTCCGCTGGAGTTGGTAATCTTGTTTTTATTGACAGTATAATGGATCAGTACAAGTATATTGACATTTTAAATCAAAATTTGAAATCTTCAGCACGAAAATTGAACCTTCATAACGATTTTAAATTCTACCAGGACAATGACTCCAAGCACAGTGCTTTGAACGTTAGACTCTGGCTGCTGTATAACTGTCCTGAAATAATAAAAACAGCCCCACAATCTCCACAATTAAATCCCATATAGAATATTTGGCAAGAATTGGAATCAAGAATTCGCAAACACACCATTTCTTCAAAACAACAATTAAAATCAGTGCTTCAAGAAGAATGGGGTAAAATCACTCCAGAAATCACAAAAAAAATTAGTCGAATCCATCCCAAGAAGATTAAATCATGTTTTAAAAGTAAAAGGAGATCCAACAAAATATTAAAACCTTTTAAAAAGTAAAATTTTTGGATAAATATTTGATGAAAAAGTAAGTGTCCCATCACTTAAGTGAGCCATTCTCTGCTCCGTTCTAAACAATTGTATTTTTATTAAATTACTATTTTAATATTTTGAGAAAATGTATGTTATGTAATAATTGTTACTAAATTTAAGTATGAAACACACCCACAAAAATATTTTACATGTTTTTTAAATTAATTTATTTTATTGCAGTTTCCTTTTGTAAAACACAAGTGTCCCATCACTTTTTTGAGTTTAGTTTGAGTTAGTTAAAAGTGTTATTTCTTTTATGGTTTATACCCTGTACTAGAATGATGAAATTTTGGGCAAACAAAGCTATATGGAGTTTATGACACTGTATATATATATATATATATATATATATATATATATACAGTCTCAAAAAAGTATATATATATATATATATATATATTTACCATTTGTTAGAATTTCTGCTTTCTTGTGCATTTAGTATGAGATTCTGAATTTGCTTAATGGTTTCAAAGTAAATAAATTAACCCATGTTTCCAATAAGTCATTTTTATGATTGAAAAGGTTAAAAGTGTTATTTCTTTTATGGTTTATACCCTGTACTAGAATGATGAAATTTTGGGCAAACAAAGCTATATGGAGTTTATGACAAATTGAATAAATCAAATAATGTTGTATGTTGAAATATTCTGAATAAATGGAATATTGCATATTTGGTTTAGTTACCATCGGCTGTTTTCAGCGGAGTGCTAAGGGAAATTAGCAATTTTCTGTCAGCAAGGACACTGCTTACTTCTTTCAACATGCAGCAAGCAAGTTTATCGCTGAAAAGATTTTTAGGTGAATTGAGGTTATGCGACACGCTCTGATTATTAAGAGTGTGGCCTATTTATTTTTACTGTTAGTAATCCTTAGCCTGCGCAAATTCTGGAAGATGCAGTATATGTTATCCTTTTTCTTTACTTTTGCTAGTATGTTTGCATTAAGTGCGTGATATTTTCTTGAAAAGTAACAAGAGAGTAACTTAAATGATCTGCTGACTGCATGAATATAAACCATGTAAGCTTATTATTAGACAACGTAATAAAAACTATGTTTTATTTATTTTTCTGCATATATCTTAAATAAATGAGCACTGCAAATTTTAAAATATATAATCTGTAATATATATTCATATTCTAATTCAAATTTTACTTCTGAAGCAGTTTCGAGCTAAATGATGCATTACGATATGCTTGCATTCGCCCAGAATGTCTAAAACCTATCAACTGTTTAGCAGTCTTATCACCGAGAATGTTGCCCAGGATCAAACCACGGGAGGTCATCGAATTACAACTGGGAGAAAGGGGAAGCTTCGTTCCAATTTTGATGGAAAACATCTTAGGAGATGGATTCTACGATCACTTACCCCTCTTTTCTTCCCACCTAACCTCTCGAGAAGATTTTCGGCTCTGTAGTATATTAAATACCTCCATTCCTCAAAAGACACTTTGAAATATCCATACCGTCTTCTGGATTCGAGTCTGGGTCCAAGGCTGTGACAGCTGGCTTCCCTACCACCATACTAAGGGTGATACATTGTACGATATTAATTATTCCGTCAAAAATTAGCGCCACCTAAAAAATTTTGTGATTAGTTAATAAAGAAAAAATTTTATTAATTAAGACATAACTGTGCTTTTTGTTCACTGGACCACTTGCGCAAGACGCTTCCAACAAATATTTGTCGTAAGTGAAATGGAAGAATTTCCATTTTACCAAGATACAATATTTACAAGCTGAAAATGATAACATCTCTCTTCGAAGTACATTAAAATGTTTTCTGTTTCACAAATTGTTGTTTTCAAATTAGTTTCATAGTGATATTCATCTATTAATTCCCCGAACGACAAGAAACGCAGGGTATGTAAAAGAAAATGGGAAGCAGAATAAACATTTTTTTTAACTTGCATTTGTGATATTAACAAGTAAAATATTAGATATAACTAATAAATATTATAATGAGATCTGGAATGCTTAGTTAAATGCTAGTTATTATATTTGTCTAATAAATATATATATGAATTCTTTCTTGCTTTTGTGATGTGGATATCTACATTCTGTTGTTATGAGTACTGGAAGCGTAAATTATACATTAGCTTCATGTTACTTACAAGCTTATCCAAATAGAACAGAAAAAAATTTCAAAAAAACAAGCAACGTTAAATACGCGGAGAAGTTGTAGAAAAGCTAGCCTGCTGTTGCAAAGTTAATGTGATGCTTTGACAAAAGAGGTAATATTGAAAAACAAAAATAAGAAATGAAGCCAGGAATATTGAATAATAAAGACGCAGATATTACATTTAAGGCTGCAAAATGTAAATCTCTAAAGTAGATAAGAAAAGAATATTATATAGATGGACATAGTGCCATTTGAAATTGTGCTGAAAGAATAAAATTAACAAAAAATGTAATAAATGCTTTAAAAAATAATAGCGAGTGCGCGAGCTGCGAATCGGTTTCATAAACATGATAGAAGATATCGAAGTTATACAATAAATTTAATTCGCCTGAGAATATTTCTTAATACTTTTATAAAAAGAAATTGTATTAAAGTATCCGGCATATTCCAATAATATGTGAAAATCAGCAAGCTTTTGGCAATTCTTGCTTTTGACTGAAAGGTTAATATGTTCAACTGCATTAAAATTCAAAGAATGATTTAATTATGTTTATTCATTTGAAAACAAGTATAACTTATGAATCAGAATTTTTTCCTTTCAGAGACTCCTTCCTTGTCTTAGTAAATTTTTTATAATGTTAATTTAATTCACATACTTTTTAATTAATATCATATGATATATGTATGTAAAATATAAAATATATATTAATAAGTCCCTTTAAATCCTGTCTTCATTAAAAAAATAACAGAGCAATAATTTTTCTAACTAAACGAAAAAGATCTCTCATTTAATCCCTGCCCCCTGCACTTATCGATGAAATCCGAACCCAACGTCTGAATATTAATCTGTCATGTGATCTGAAATGGAATTCAGTATAAAAATCAAATTTTCTCCTCTTCTGCTTCATTTCGCTGCATCGCTTTGCATTGCAGAGTTTTCTTTTCCAGTTTTCGTCCATTGCTTAAGAAATGTAAGCTGTGCAAAACTGGAGGGTGCATAGCGCACCCACAGTCATGATGTGCATTATCAAGGAATAAAACTATATGTGGAATTTACGGCTATGTTTGCTTTCGAGTGTCATCTTTCTAACTACGCAGTTAAGCCTCTCCAACGTCAATCCGCTGCAACTTTCCACCAAATCATCTTGTTACATATATATATATATTTAATTAATATTATGTAAGCACGAGATTGTTAGTGATCATGTATTTATCTTCGAAAAGGAAAATATGCAAATCGAGTAGTTCATCAACTGAATATTATTATTATTTTACGTAAGAGAGTCAAATGAAAAGTTTAAAAACGTAATAAATATTATATTTCCAGCACTGTTGTTCTGTAATTTAGCAGTACAGTTACCAATGCATTAAAGAAAGCCTAACAGATGGCAGCATATTGCAGACAAGCGAAACGCGGCTAGATTACAAGTTTAAAATGGCTGGCACGCTTGCGACATGCACCAATGAAACGTACGAAAGCTATTGAAAACCATCAGCGAATGAAAGTCCAGTATTGTGAAGCATGTTGTAATTGAAAAAGTGTACGAGTGGAATAGGAAGTTCACAAACGACGTAACTTCTGTGGCAGGTGGCTCCCCGGCCACGCCAGTCACAGCGCGTTGCGACACCAAGAGTCTATTGCAGCAGCTGAAGCCATAGTGATGGACAATCGCAGTATGACGGTGGATGAAGTAGCCAAAAATCTAAACATTAGTCATGGCTCAGCGCACCACATTATTCATTATCTTAAGTTTGGCAAAAGCGTCTGCAAAGTGAGTGCCACGGCATCTCACTTTAGTAATGATGACGTCTTGTGAAGAACTTTTGAGGCGCTTTAAAGCAGAAGGGGACAATTCCTCACGAGAATCGTTACAGAAAACGAAACCTGTGTCACTAACACCAACCCGACCCAAGAGAGCAAGCAAGGAATGATGCCATTCTTTATCACCCAAAACCAAGAAATTCTGGGAGCAGCCACCTGCAGGAAAAATTATACTTGACTTTCTTTTGGGGTGAATGAGAAAAACGACGTGGTGTCATTTTGCAGCACAACAGTGCTCGACCTCATACGGCTTGTGCAATCATGACCTTCACTTTAATAATCTTCCACATCCATCGTATTCACCAGGCCTCACCCTAAGTGATTACCACTTATTTGGGCCACTCAAAGAGACTATGCGGAGAAAGGAATTTCGTTACGATGAAGACGTTCACCAGATGGGGCACGAATGGTTGCGGACATGACCACAAGACGTTTTTTCTCAGATTAATTTGTGCAGTTGTGCGCTGGAAGAAGTGTGTTAACCATGAAAAATGATACATTTAGTATTCTACTTTTGTTCAATAAATCATATATAAAAATGTATTTGATGTTTTCATTTGACTCACCCTCATAATTAAATAATCAGGCATCTGCTCGTTAAGCATTCGTAGTTAATAGCCAACCACATTTATTTAGGCTTTTCTTTATGAAACAAATTGAAAGCAGTTTAACATTTATCAGTAGAGAAGAAAACGATTTAAAAAAAATAGACTTTAGTTATATTAAAAGA
The DNA here is from genome assembly GCF_044657685.1 of Stegodyphus dumicola. Lineage (NCBI taxonomy): Eukaryota > Metazoa > Arthropoda > Arachnida > Araneae > Eresidae > Stegodyphus > Stegodyphus dumicola. The sequence goes on from NC_140776.1 coordinate 140,132,730, forward strand.
TTTTCTCCTCAGATAAATAAATATCAATAAAAAATAGGGAAATGTAATAACAAAAATTGGAAAGTTTCTCAATAGGAGTGATAAACTGCAAAAATATCACATCCTAAATAAAACTAAATCTCATTCTGAAAAACTATGAAATTTTTTTAGTAATTTTAAAATATGATCATTTTTAACAAAATATGGAGAAGAATGTCGCGGATTTAAGCCACGAAAGTATAGCACAGGGAGATGCTACTTGTATAACGGAAGAAACTCGTGGAGAACTTTCTAAGGGAAAATCTTCTTGTATTCACGCATAGATAGAATTGATTTAACAATGACTTTACGCTGTTGGTCTTATCGATTCAAAGTTTATACAAAATCTAATACGTAACATAAAGAAGCGAGAAAATTTGCTGGTACCTTTTTTGTTTAAGAACTCCATATGATTATTCAGCTATTTCGCATAAATATAGCTACAAGGAAGAAGTTGACACTAAATTCATTTATTTTGATTATGTATGAATTTCTTCTTTTGAAACAGGGACACTAAATTTATCGTCTGATATAACTGATCTCGTAAACCTGCTATGAGCCTCAATGATTTTGAAAAATACAGAAATTCTTAAATATGCAATATGTGCTTTGAATATATTAACGGCTATAAGAAATCAGCCATTGTATAAAATCTCTAGACAACATACAGCAAACTATTTGAAATACTCATTCTACGCCCGGCTGTCGAGCGTTTTTGGCGGAGAAGAATGTAATATGAGTTTCTTGAGGAAAATATAATTAATACAAACGCACCCATTGCTAGTGGAGAAATTAATGCCCTTTTTCACTGAGCATATGGCACACCCTAAAAAATTCAGGATATTATAATTCAAGCTAAAAAAGAAGTTTTACAAAATGCATCCATCCTCAGTACATTCTATGACTCAATGAGTCAGGATGAACCACAGACCTAAGGAAAACTGTTTGTTAAAAGCTGTTGGTTGTTGCTGGCTTTTAGGAGGCATAATTTGAAAAGGAAAATAATTTCAATAGTTAAATTAAAAAGGTAAATTAAATAATGCGTAAAAAAGTATAAATTTTAAAAAGCAAATAAAAATTTTTAATTTAAAAAGTAAGTAATAAAAGCACTCAAAGATTTATTTGCAACACAAAAGATACAATTTAAATACAGAAAATGACAGCGCAGACTGGCGTATTGCTTTTAAAATTTTTGTGATATTGCTGGTGAATTGTGTATGGCGTAAGTGAGAAGAAAACGTTCCTTAATAACTAAGCTAAAAAGGAAAAAAAAAGGGGTGTAAGCAGGAGTGAATACAACAGCAGAATAGTAGACTGGGAGCTCAGGGGAAGCGTAAAAAACCTTAACAAATGCTTATGGGAGGTCATTACAATTTGAAACCTTTCAGATTTTGTTTTCTGAATATTTCCTTCTTCTACGTCTAGAAAATTCAAATCTATTTTTAGACAAACAAACGTGTAGGAATCAGTACTTTTCCACTCCTTTACGCGCCTACAGGGGGAAAATGGAGAGTAAACTGAAAAACATCTTTACGTATTATTTTGTGGCGGCCGTCCTTTTTTTTCGTGTTTTGAACTAGCTTTGTGATAAGAAGCGAAACAACAATCGGCCGTCTTTTTTTCCGTATTTTTCTCTGGCTTTCGAAGTTCCTCGTTGTAACGATGTAAAGATGTATGTATAAATCAAAAATGTTGTGCTAAAGATACAACAGCTATTAAGTTTCCATATATAAAGGTTAACAACTGTTTTTAATGCTATTTCATGATTACCGTATGCTCACGAATACCACGCGCCACCGAATGAGACGCGCACCCGATTTTTTCGATGCATCAAAAAAAGTCCCCGCGAATATGGCGCGCATATTTTCATGATGCCCAAAAAGTGGGAAATTGTTCAAATCATTTTGGTCGCTTAAGATCAAGTCTCGTTTTGTGTTTCTTTATTTCCAGTTTCCAGTCAAACTAGCATACGTTCATCTATTATAGCGATATAGACAATGAGGAAGCACATGCTTTGCTTTTCCTCGCGATATCAGTTTTTTTCCCAAGCGCTGCAACTTCAACCAACTGCAAGCACTGGCTCCAACTGAAAAGGGCAAAAACAGCCCCTTCCCGCTTTTGACTTGGAAGTGGTTTGTGTACCGAAAATCCTTCTTCCTTATCAGCTGCGCTCCAATGCTGCTTAGTCCAATGTTTAAAGAGGTTATCACACGTGGCTACAGTCCTTGCTAGACGGGACTTTTCTGAGAAACGAGATTCTGGTAGCACTGGTTTAAACGGGAGGATTCCTATAAAAAAAGAGCTCCGCCTGAAGCGAAGTCTCGCCTAGCTACGGAAGCAATGTTACGGCTTTGCGGTATTTTTTCAAACCTCACCGAAAATGTCCCGGGTAGAGACCAATCCGACGAAAGTTCTGCTTCTGAAGGATCACGTGATCCCGATTTGAAAGATAATCGAATCCTGTTGGGCTTTCAAGTCTTTGTAGTAAGTGAGAATGGTAACCTAGCTACGTGTGTTTCCTGGAATTGTGCAGGCTCTGAGAATTGTCCTTTTCGACGTCGAGTCCCGCGTAGCCGAAACATAATGTGATTGGGACCTAAGAAGCCAAGTTCGCCAAAACCCATTCGGAGAATAATAGTTTGGTGAAAGCAACGGTATATCCTCTACAAAACCCTGGCCAGGATTTATTATTTGAGAGGGTCAGCATGTAACGTTATATTTTCTGGGGATACCGTAGTTTCAAAAAGAAATAATTTATGCCGACTAACTTAAGTTTATGTGGCCTGTTATTGCTTTGTTCCACGTAAGCCGCGCACCTCGATTTTTCGGATTAAAATTGTCAAAAAACCCTGCGCTTGGTATTTGTGAAGATGGGGCATTTATTTTTTCTTACACATCTGCTCTAGATTCAGTGTTTTAATCGACGACTTTCTATTATAAAAATTGCGAAAGATACGCTATGCGCCAGTTGCGCTGTGATGTTTTATCGCTGCACAGGTAAAAACACATTCAAAACAACATGTTGCGTGCGAAGCAACTGCTGACAGTTTTTCTGGTGAATAAACTCCAGTGTTTTGTAAGCACCCCTTCAGTCACTAGAAAAGATAAATTTGTTTGCAATTGGTCTGTCATAAGAATCCATGCAACAGTCTGAATACAGTAACAGCAAATGTTTGTTTTCCCTTGATGCGAAATTTCACGCAACTACTAAATCTCCTCCCCCGATGTCAGATGTACGATGAGAAAAAAAAAAAAAAAAAAAAAAATCGTTAAATAAATTTACAATCTCTTGCCTCCTTCTAGAAAATCCTTACGAAAGGCATGACTCTTGCCAACTTACAAGGTGCTTCGAACGTTTAAAAGAACGTAATCGCTCTATCGCTATTAATAGCAAATGTCTCTTTTCATCTTCCATTGGTCAATTATTCACATTTTCTCCCTCTCGATTCCTGTACTCTGCACATAGTTGGCAGATGTGCGGTGTTTTCACCCCCGTCCACCCGCATTGGCAACAATCCTAATTTCTTCCCTTTTTACCCCCTCCTTCCGTACATAAACCTTCTTTCTTTATCTTTTAAGCTTGGAGACGAGTTTCCATGAAATAACGACGCAACTGTGAACCCAAATGTTGCTTTGAGAACCAGTAAATCTTTTTCTATGCATGTGATATCTGTAACGAAGGTTTGTTGTCTTACGTAACCGCTTCGCAGTTCAACCGATCACGCCGACGCTCTAAAAGAACATGATCCAAAATTAGAATTACGCACAAACAAAAGGAAACTAATTCGTCACTATTTTAACATAATTAATTAGCAGCCTTTACCTTCGTAACGCTTCGCTAAATGAAACTAAATTTCACAATAAGGTAGAGACATAAATACTTTTGAATTTCAAGAAATCGAGCGAATTCAGCAAACTTGAGAGGAATTGATTAATTATCATGAATTTATTATTTGTTTAATATTTCAATATTTTAATGTAAAAAAATGAAAAATATTCAGATTTAAAATATGGAGTAAAAGCCTCCTTTTATTGTTTCTACCAGTACAGTAGTAAAGTAAAGGTCTGTCTTTGATATGTTAAATCATTTTGTAGTAAGGACAACTTATTTTCAAAATTAATTGGCAACAGTTGTTACTATTATCATAATGATCATTATTATGGATGGAACTATTCTGGTCGATTTATGCCGTTGTGAAACCTCGGTTCACGAATTTAATTCATTTTGAAAGCCGTTCGTCAACCAAAATGCTCAATGAATGAATGGCTATTCGTCAACCTTCAACCTTAAATATTTATTTTCCCCAAAGGAAGTTATGTAAATAAAAGTAATACGTTCCTGGACCACAGATGATCACTCGTTTATAATTTTCAACACTATTTTGCCCTTAAGTTCACAAATGTAATAGAAATGTTTAAATCTAAGAGAAAAAAAGAGTAAACACAATATTGTTACGAATTTTGTAAGTAGGTAAGTAATTTTTATGACGTTATATGTAAATCGTAGTATCTTTTGTATAATGTAACATGAAATGCCCTTCGAGAAAACCAAGTTCCGCCAGAAAAATACAATTACAGGGGGGAAAGATCCATGTAACATTAAAGTAAATAGCTAGCTTCTCACAAACTGGCGAGATATTGCCAAGCTGGCAATAATTTTGGTGACTAATTTTTGTCGATTAATTTGGCGAGAGTTACCAAACTTGGCATTTGGCAACACTTTAGTCCGATCCCTCTTTACCTATAATTGGTATAATTCCTATGTAACTGTACTCGTTCTGCAAGAAAAATGTGGACGTACTATATACCTTTTAGAAATTTGGGAAAATCGAACGTACTCAAAATTTCTCGGCGACCGGGGTAAAACTACAAAAGACCGAAAAGAGCATCAGGTCTCAGTTTTCAGTTCAGAACTGAGTTCGGAGTATTGAGAGATCTCCGCGCGATTGCGCTTCAAATGTGCGTTGCATCATGTTGCGTTTAACGTCCTTAGCAGTTTGAAGTGTAACTACTTATTGTGCTTCTTCACTGATAAAAGTTAACGAATACTTCAGAACTGTCAAGTGCTTCTTTTGGGAAAATAAATTTCATCAAGCTATCATCGGCTCTGTGTGCATTCAATCCTTTTAGAACGCGTACGCACGTAGCAGTATTAAACGGAAATGTATTTTAATTTTACTGTATCCCTACGGTGGAGAGGCATAAACGAAAAGTCGTAAAACTAGCAAAAGAAAGAGATGTCATTGTCTGCATCAAAAGTCCCCTTTCAAAAAAGCGTCCGACATTTTCCTTTATGGGACACCTTGGTTTATCTTTTTGTCTCTTAGCGCTACTCAACTTTACCTGCGACTTAGTGGACTTCATTTCACTTAAAAGTTGTTTAGTATGATTTGTTATTATCTGTGTTTTAAAACATTTTGAAAATAAGACACGGCACTGCGATGAGAAATGCTTTCTGTTGCTTGTTACTGCTTTTTCAGGGTGATATCATTATATGAAACGTTGCAACTTATGCCATTTTTTGAATTATAAACTAGGTTCATCCTTTATTCGTTTGTTTTTCTGAAGTGACAATTTATTTTCATTATCATCTTTACCATCCGTTCTTATTTCAGTCACACAACTCGTTCTTACCGGAAGATTATGGAGATTTTTTATGTGGCAAGCGAAGATGCATAAAAAAAAAAGTTGAATTTGGAACCATAGAAGATAGCGAACGAGAAACAAAAGAGTCGAATTAGCTGTTGGCAAATGTCTGATGGTAAATCTGGCCGCCGTAGAAACGTCCATCGAAATACCTCTCCAAATAGTAAGGAATAATTGAAAAGGTTAATCGCGTTTCTATCTGCTAGAATACACGGTAAAAAAAAGTTCGCTCTTTACAGGCAAAAGTTTTGTAAAGTTACAGAAATCAAAAAGTTACAGAAGAATTTCCTGTAATGGTAACAGGTTGAAAGCAAACTGTAGCGGTAACAGCTGATTTGCTTGTAACATTACAGATAATGTTTCAGTAGCCGCTCGGAAGAATCACGTGACTGACTGGAAATTAGCCAATCAGGAGAAAAGTGTTTGAAAGCTAGTTGCAGAAAAAAACACGGCTGAATGCATGTTGGTTGTATAGCGCAGGTAAGTAAGAAAATGTTTACAATTACTGCTTGAAATATTTTTTGTTCATTTTATGCAGATTATTCTCATGCACTTTGCACTGTTATATGTAGTGAGTAAGTATTTAAACGTTTAAGCTTTGCGATTAATATCAGTGTTCGTAATGTCTAATGAGTTGAAAGAGTGCAAAATATTTATTCCAAATGGAGATCCAATAGTAGTATTTTGTCATTGTGCATCCGATAAATTACGCCTTAAATTACCCGTATTATTATTTAAAACTAATTATTCCAAAATTTAATCACTGTTTGTGGTATATAATTGAAATGGTAATGTGGTTGTTGAAAACAAAACTAATCATTTTAGCGTTCTTTTCCAATCGTCTGACCAAAGAACGTTTGACATCTTTTTCCCGGCAGGCCTTGCGAGAAACGTTTATATAAACATTTAGAATTCTGAATGTAATGTATTTCAAAGATCATATTTCTTATATCTTAAACAAAGCATGTGAAGCCTACATGGCAATTTATCCTATTATCGGCAAAAAATCGAAGCTCAGTTTAAAAATAAAGAAAATGCTTTACATATCTCTAATTCGACCGATCATGCTATATGCAGTGCCGGCATGGGCAATCGCCAATAAAACTGAGCGCAAAAAATTGGATATACTTCAAAATAAAATTCTACGTAGCATTGTGAATGCACCTTGGTATGTGAGAAACTCTATAATTCATAACGACCTGGATATTCCATCTGTGCATAACTTTATACTCATGACAGCTCACAACTTCTTCGAGAAGATGAAGCATAGTCAGTATAACGCAATTAAACAAATGTTGGATTATGATCCAACCATTGAATATACTGTCAAACGCCCAAGGACAATTCATCACAATTCGTTTTGGTGGTAACTTGTAAAATTTAATTTTAAAATTTACTTGAACTCTAATTGGACTCTATCCTATTATTTGTGTTGCATCTTATACTTATGGTAATCAAGAAAATTTTTTATTCAAGATTTTTATGTTACTATTTCATTTTTTAAAATTATTTTGTATGAATTTTTACTTTATCGTATGATTCTACGAACTTTTGAACTTTTTACGGCCTATCTAACTACTGCATACTTCTGAAGGACTTTGAACTCTTATGCCATTCACAGCTTCAAACTGTCTTCGCGCCATTTTCATGATGTCTCACTATTGCTTATCCTGCACTCTTACTAGCTATATTGAGCTCACCACCTGCATTTGCCATACAACTCACTGAACCTGCCTACATGCTTCAATTTAATGCCCTTGCTTACCACTGCACAATTTTTATGATGAACGCCTACTTTCGTAAGTATTAAGATATGCCTGCTCACGCAGCTGAATTTTCTTCGCCCACGGGTGTTGGTACTTCCCTAGTACCATTTATTTGAAAATATCTTTGCCTAGTGCACTTTAATGCGATCTACTGGCAAAAACTCTTTAGTAGTTAATGACCAGAAAAAAGTAAGTCATAAGTCATAAATGTAATGTATATATTTTTTTGCTTACTAGGTTTAGTTTATTCTTTTTCTAGGATTATCTAATTTATAATTCAGTCTAATAGTCTGGTTTATAATTCAGTCTAATATGTTTATGTATGAGTGTGTTATGAAGTAAAATTACAAAAACTTGAACAACGCGGTCGAGAATCTCATTTATTCCTTTAGTGTAATAATATTTTTTTCAGTGGTATTAATTTCTTACGAAAATATTATAATTCCAAAATGAAGTAATTATATTGATTAAAAATATGCCGTATCATACTTTTCGTAATGTTTTGTTTTACTAACTAGATGCAACTTAATTATTCCATATATTTTAATATACCAATATCAACAGGGGAAAAATGGAAATGACCTAAAATATTTTTGTAACAATTCGTTAAACTAATTATAAAACAAAACTAAAATTTTGTGCATTATTTCCAAAAACATCATTTCATTAATATTTTATAAATGACAACATATATTATATTGTATATATAACTACCATTGCATACTTATAAGTTTTTAAACATTTAATGTAGAATTTATGTTGATTTTATTTTGCCCAGTTTTAATACAGTTTTGAAGTATGATAGTCTTGTTACTAGGATAGCATGAATCTACTAATACAAGTTTAATACATTTCTTGACAAATGTTTCTCTTATTCATGTAATATAATATATAAATCATAAAATAAGTTTTCTTAAAAATAAATTATTATTGTTTATTGGAATTTAAAACAATTCTGTATCTGTATGTTGTATTAAAAATAAAATAATAATGAATTTTTAATGAAGCATTGATTACACATGAATAAATGGAAATGCAAGCTACTTTTCCTTACAAAACCGCTCATGAATATATACTTCCCTTTAGGCTGATAGCCTTTGCATGCTTTGCCATATTCTATCAATCCAAATGATGCAAATATGCAGAAAATTTTACTTTCTTTGAAAGTTAATACCGGAAATAAAATTCAGTGCATTTGTAAACTACATTAGTTCTCTTTTAGCTTGGCATTTAATTGCCCAATGATTTACTAGTCCAAACTAAGGCAGAATTCAGATATCGTTCAAATAAAAGAAAATTAATAAGGTCTGATTTTTAGACGTATATATGAAGATTTATTTTTTTTAAATATTATTTTAAGTCAACCAAATTAATTTCAAATTTATGTAAGTATTCATGCCTTTCAGTAGCATTATTTTTGATATCTTAAATTAAATAACTGAATGCAATATTTCTTGTTAATAAAAGAAAAGCAATGTTATGAAAGACTAGTGAAGTGGATTTGCAAGTTCTAATTACAAAAGGTCCCATGTTTTAAGGGGTCATTTTTAAAAATACTTAATTAAAAAAAATATTTAATGTAAAACTTCCAAACTTCACACATGTGGAAAATTAATTCTATATATTTTATCTCATTCTTATTTTATTAATTAATTTCATAGCATTTTGTGTGACACTAGTAGTAATTAGTAATTAAATTTTATGCTGTTTCTGATCTATGTTTTGATTTTGTTATTAATTACGTTAGTTTACATAAGATTTAAAATTATGTAAGGTACAAAAACCTTCTGCATCTATTAATATATGCTGAAGTGAATGAAATTATGCCAGTGAAATTTTTTAAAATCAAAAACAAATTTCTGTGAAAAATTAAAGTTATAAATTCTAAATGCAAACAAAGGAGTGAATTTGAAAGTTATCAAATAAGCCAAAGTGTTGGTCATTTTTTCCGTTTTGCAGAAGAATTTTTATACTTTGCAGAATGGGAATATGATGTTTGGTTTTGTTAGTATTAATTATTACAACTGAATTATTGCAACTTACACTGCAACACGTAATTTAGCTTAAAATTTATTTGAACTTAATTTTCTAATTTATTTTGATCATGTATATTTCATATGTCATAAGTCTTTGAAATGAACTTAATTCTATTTATTTACACAATTTTTTTAAAGAAGAAAAAGTCACATTTGGTTTGCTTAGTTGCACACGAAGATGCATACCTATATATATAGAGAGAGAGAGGGAGAAAGAGGAGTTATGTTTACTTGCAGACTTTTTTCTTCCTTTTTACTAATATTATAGTATGAAAATCAAGGGGGAAATTAAGCAATCAATTTAATTTTGAAGGATGTGATTACAATAAGATCATAACCAATCAAAAATATTCATGAATGAACTGCTGGTAACTATCATAGTATTATTATTTAAAAGAAACCTACATTCCAATAAGAACGCTTAGTAACATAACCATTTAAGTTATCTGATAAAAGTTTTTTTCATTCCTACTTCCCTATACCTTGAATTTCAATCTTAGTATTTCCCACTGCTACTCCCTATACCTCAAAGCATTTAATGCATCTGGAACTGCAATTTGTGTCTACTTCTACAGCATGCAAGTTATCACCGTTTAGTTTGTACTGCCACGATCAATGATCTTCAGAATTACCGTATTGCGTTGCATATTACACCCCACCCAGCTTTAGAACCAGATTCTGAAAATTAAAAAAATATTTACATAATTTTCCCCTTTTAATGCATTCAGAAAATGAATATCCCAAGATTTTAAAATGGATTTATCAACATAATGATTGTTTTCGTCATACTAACAAAGGCAAACTTTTGCACACTTAAATCCCCGTTGAATCTTTCTCTTCTAACTGTTGAATATTATGTCAGCCTAATACAAACAATGATCTATGATAGTGAAAGCAAATACCAACTGCCATTCACTGTGCAATTTTGCCATATCAGCTGAATGTTCACCCTAGCAAGCATCGGACCACAACCTTCTCTAATTATTTATGTATGATCTGAGGCCTAAGGATTTGCAAGAACAACAATGAGAATGACAGAAATTCAAATTATAAAGAAGAAGTGAGATAACTTATTAGATGTTGCAATTATGTGTATTCTTATTGAAATAGAGGTTTCTTTTAAATAAATAATATTGTGATAGTAGTAGTTTATACATGATTACTTTTCATTTGTTATATTCCTACTGTGACTGTGTCCTTTGGAAATTAAATTATTCGTTTAATTTTTCCCTCTTAATTTTCGGAAGATAAAATTAGTAAAAATAAGTGGGAATATGGCATCAAGAGCATTAGATATCCCCATTTTCTTGAAGCCGTTCACTATTATTGTTTCATCAATGATAGGCCATGCACCCAAAATACACTAGCAAATCAGTTAGTAAGACGAAAATGACCACTATGCGGACAAAACATTTAGGGTAACTTGTTTTGTGAGCGCCTTAAGGAAGACAAACATTACCTAAATCTTTAAAACATATTCAGAATCCTGTGCTAAAAGAAAGCTAGGGGGAAAATGTTGTCCGAGTCCAAGTGATTCCTTTGGACGAATATGTAATATTGTTTTAGAAATTTAAGGTAATAAATATAATATTTTTCGAATGCTAAAACAGTTCGAGAAATTTATTCAGTTCTGAATTCTGAATATAAGTATACTGTATATTATATTTAATAACTATGGTGGCTTCATTTATGAAAATATTTGAATATTGGCTGTTTTTGTACAATGAACCTTCTCTAAGCTAGCTATACGGGATTCCTGAAAATTTTGATCTTTAAATGATAGTGGGCATCCTAGAGACGTTATGTTTACTAATTAGTTATTTTATGAGGAATGCTGGTTAAATTTAAAAAGTGATTGACTGAGGTAGCTTGTCGTAATGAGACGGTTCACTGTAATCCAATTTTTTAAAGAATTTAAGCTGTTCTTAATTAATTAAGATATTATAAAGAAATATGATTAAAAGTGTTATATAAGCACATGTTTAAAACATCTATTAAAATAATTTTTATAAGCTTTTTAAGAGCATGATTATGATTTTAAAAGAAATGTTTTTTTCTTTATTTAGGAGACATGGTTTACAAAGAGGAGAAAAACCATTCATTTTTTCCAAGCAGTCGAAACGAATTTTTATGAAATGTTTATTAAATTATATTATGTTATTTTTTAATTAATTCTTTTTTTCAGGTTTTATGTAAAGTTTATGAATTAAGTAATAAATTATTTTTACTTCTGTGTTTTAATTAGCATATTATTTGCTTCATAGTGTTTCACAATAAAATTATAAATTCAATAAACTTCTTAATTAACATGCTGTAATATAGAGAGAGCATAAATTTTGTTTTCCGTTGTCACATGTTTATTTCACAATTTTGTATTTGAATCTCGAAATTTATAATAACTAGGAATACTTTTTAGTATCACTTTCGAAATGGTAAATATTAAGCTTAGATTTATTACATATTATGTTTGTAAAAAATTATAGGTAAAATTAAAATGCATTAAATTTTAAGCTAAACTGAAGTATTAATTTTAGAAATAAATTTCTTAAAGGCATAATTGTATTAAGAATTTTAAGGGAAACAAGGCTTTAAAAATTAAGGTCAGTTGGCAAAGTTTTATGCTTATTCAAAAAGCATGACATTAGGTTTTTAATGAAAGACTTCTATCTGTTAATTCAAAGGAAATTATTTGAAGGTAAGTAAAAATGTTATGCATTATTTCAAACAATAGCAGACTGTTGACAAACACTGAGTGCAGATAAGAATAAAAAAATTAGTTAGACGTTGTAATTCAAGCGTATGAACAAAATTTGAATTCCTTGCAGTAACAAAATGAAGTTCATTGCTATGTTGAATTCTTTAATTTACTGAAAATGTCATTTTTTAGAAGGAGAGAATATATTTTTGAAATATGAAGAACAGCTGTTCTGAGTTCTTCATAGAAATATTTCACAAAATGTCTTTTACTGTAATAATATGATCATATCAACATGCAACACGTTTACTCATATAAGTTAAATCATATAAGCAACATGTGTCTATTTTAGCTAAAATTACTAAAACGAAAGTTCTAGAACATATCTTATTAACTGACACTAAAACATGCAAATAAAACATACTATTTTTTTCAGCTATTTTACAGGGCAAATATAAGGAGTAGCATATCAATTTGAACTTTTAAATTAATCAAAATGATAATATGAAAGGCCTTTCAATAATATCAGACATAAGTTTCTCTTCATAAAACAAAAATACTCTGCAACAGACTAATGTTACTTTTTGAAAAAAGAACATTGCTGTTGAAAGCACATCTTTTAAATTAATGCTATTCTGAGGTCAATTGACTAATTTAAAAAGCCAAACTATTATGCTTCACTTGCATATATCTGTATAATGATATATACATGCAGATATTGTTTTACTCAAAACATCTTGATTTCAATATATTTTATTATAATAAGCATCATTTTAGACAAAAAAATCTATTACTTTTATAGACATATCCTTTAGTATTATCTATGAAAAATATATTCTACAAACATAATTACTTAACCCTTTAACTGTCAAGTTATTTTGATGATTTGGGTACACAAATTGTCAAATTTTTTTTATTGGAAAAACCAAATGTAGCCGAAATAAACATCTCTCGATATATATTCGGGTATGACAATACGATGCACTCAAAAAAAAAAAAAAAAAAAAAAAAAATTACCCCGAGAAATACTCGGGCGTGACATTTTCGAACACCAGTTATCTCGGGCATGACAGTTAAAAGGTTAATGGGATATTAGAAGGAAATAATCTGAAACCTTTACAGATACAACCATTGGAATTTTACGTAAGAAAAGTATCTTCTACTCACATAATAACTTGCTATAATAATACAAGCAAATAACCTATAACGGTTACAGATATATCTGTTGAGATTTTACATGAGAAAAACATGTTCTTTTTACATAATTATTTGCTGTAATATTACACGCAAATAATCTGTAACCATTACAGATATATCGTTTGGCTATTTACATGAGAAAAATATGTTCTACTTACATAACTATATGCTGTGATATTACAAAAAAAAGATCTGTAACCATTACAGGCAAAACTCTTGTAATGTTACAAAGAAAACACCTGTTTCTGTTACTCAAATAACCCATGGCATCCCAGTTTCCATGAGTTTTCTTAGTAACCTTACAGATTTTTTTTTACAGTGTACATTGTGGTTCTTATTAGATTCCAATGAATTGTGAATTATAGTTTTTAAAAATTTGTATAATTCAATGACCAGTTAAATGGGCTGCCTCCTTCTAATATGTTTTAAATTGTGATGTCAAGTGAAAAAGCTAATTTGGTTTCATTCAATGTTTCTATCTGAGTGAAAATTTGCATTTCACTCCCTTCACGAAAACTCATGGTACCCTGTTAGAACTCACGAGTAACTGTAAGGCGATTTTGTTACACCCATCTACTTCAAATTTAATATAAGCATCAGACCTCCACAACTGTCTTCTGATCCTGCTGAAGACGTTCTTCCCCATTGGCGAGCCTAAACCTTCCACAGACGTTGGCTGCAACTACGACCGAAAGCAGGGGTCACTTTAATATGGAGGCACCATATACGTGGGTCACCGTTGCCTTCTAGGAGGAGACGGACAAATACATCCATGCCTCTCCGGAATTCAAACCCAGGCCCTTCGTTACGGCAGTTAGAATCATCAACCACTTTCTTGTCTGGGTGGCTAGAAACCAAATGAGAACGAAGAAAATACACTACTGGCCATTAAAATTGTAACACCATGAAAGAAAGCAAATACAAAATAGATATTTATTGTACGCAAACAGTATGGCATGAAAACAAAATGCTTAAATTTGTAAGAAGTTTGGGGGTTTACAGAGGCGCGAAATTAGTAGAAACACCTGCCACCCCTGGCAGCTAAAACGGAACGGTTCTTACCCGTTTGCCATGGAATCCAACTCAGCTTGGATGACTGAAATAGTCAACTTATTCCATCCTTCTTCAAGTCTATGCTACACTTCATCAACCGTATTAGTTGGAGAGGGGTGCCGGGCCAGTCTCTCAACAACCTATGACCAGATGTTTTCAATGGGTGACAGGTCTGGAGACCGTGCAGGCCAGGGCAGCATTTGAATTCCATGTGTATGGAGGAAGATCAGAACACGAAGTGCAACATATGGCCTTACATTATCTTGTTGGAAGATGGCATTTGACAGGCCTCAAAATTAGGGCACAATCACTGGAAGTATGACATCAGAAATGTACCCATCTGCGTTTAAATTACCGTCGATTCCAACCAGAGATATCCTTGCCGTATACTAAGTGGCTGCCCAAATCATCACACCAGGTGCAGGTCTCCTATGCCGATATCGAATGGAACCAGGCGACGTATGGTCTCTTCGGAGCCTCCAGATACGTATACGGCCATCAGAATACTGCACGCAAAACCGGGACTCGTCTGAAAAGATGACATTGTGCTACTCCTGTATCCAGCTTTGTCATTCGGCGCACCAGAGTCTCCGTCTCTTTGTATGCTTGATTGTCAAGGGAAGACGAAGTAATGGCGCAGCGCTGATAGTCCACGCTGGCTGCAAACGTCGACGCACCGTACGAGCTGATACTGGCCGTGCTGCAAACATGCTTCTTTCCTGAAAAATGTGCCATGATATGGTTGTACGGTTTTGGAGGGCTGACCTCACAACATGTCTGTCCTCTCGGACGTTAGTCATAGGAGGGCGTTGAGATTCTGCATGCCGCTCAGTATGACCCACAGCAACCCATTGATTCCATATTCGCATGACAGTCGTTGGATGCCGAACAGCGCGACCGGTGAAATCACGGAACGATAATATACACTCTCGATAGGCAACGATCCTGCCACTAGTGAATTCCGACACTTCCTAGTAAGCGTTTCCTCTTCTGATCCGAAGCATAACAGGATATTATGAACAAACCCCGACCTTACAAATCGCTTTCCGAATGAATAATCTACTACACAACTTTCCTTTTAGGCAGTGTTTCAGATGCCGTTTCTCCCTTCTGCGTCGTCTAAATGCGCTGAAATACTAATCATTTGCATATGCCAACCTCTTCTTCCTTTCATGTGATTTTAACGTTAGTCAGATTATTCCTTCCTGGTGCTGTACTTTTAATGGCCGGCACTGTATAACACTGAGCCAGGGCTAGAATGCTTTAGAATCATTGGTCAGATGTGAAAGGAGGACCTACTAACTCAGTAATGAAAGCGAAAAGGAGTCCATATCCTTTTTCGCAACTATTGGATTCCTCACTCAATTACAATTATTGGATTCCTCACTCACCTCTCTCTTTTCAATTGTAGATTGAATAAAAGTTCTAACTTCCAATGAGGACATTCGCTCAGATGATCCTCGAGATAGATGAGGAGTCATAACATGCATAGTTATGGTTGTTTATAAAAATATAAATGCTTCAGCATTGTGTTATTTAATAAAATAATAATGTGATTATGTGAAAGAAAAATGTGCGTATGAATGTCATTTACAAACTCGTTTTTACACCTCATTTTTTTTTTTTTTTTTTTTGACAAATTGAAGCACTCTGAAATAATTTTGTTCACATCGAGATGAACTCCTTCGAGAGTGTTTAAACGAGATTCTATTTGCATCGAGACATCGTATTGCCTAAAGATAAATTGCCAAAACTCTTTTGTGCATTTAAAATAAAATAAAAGAAAGAAAAGAAACACATCGAGTGAAATCAGACATAATACGTTCTACTGATTGCCTCTGGCACTTTTTAACAATAAAAATAGATGCAGTAATATCCACTGAAGTAAGAATTACAAAGGGATTATAGTACATTATTGATATGAAGACCACAAACAGTTACAGGTACACCATTTAATCAAAGAATTAAATTTTTGATTTGTTCTCGATGAACCAAGACACCCAGTGCTACTACTGTTTATCTTGAAGATCTGTATTCGTAACCAAACACGATGAAGTAGCATGGATAACAGAATGGACAACAGATCAGATGAAAAGAAAAAGCTGTCTGTGAGTCTGTCAATTATGAGACAAAATTTTGTGAATGATAGAAATACAGAGTTGACAGTCTGACGAACCAGACCTTATTTGTTTCAAGAACGCCTTTGAACTCTGCTTAAACAAGAACTGATATTGTCTATTCCAAAGCAATAACGAATTTCAAAGAAAGTGGCGAATCATGGGAACATATTGTGGGCGATTATTTGCTATTTTTCTATTTTCAGTAAATATTATTGAGTATCAACTAAAAGCTGTGATTTTATGATATCTAAAAATGCATAAATCCGTGAAAATGGAGTATGCGGATCTTCAGCCTAGCCTTAAATTTCTGTCGGTTCAAATCCTAAAATTTTACTCATCAATTCTGCCAAACTATTTTATCATTTTTTAATTTATGCGTTTTGCCCCTGTTTTATAGTTGAAGTCAAATTCACTTTTAGATTGAGAATCATCATAGTTTTATTTAAATCTGCAATAGTTTGAATAAACTTTGCGGTTGCATTTTGAAATTGATTTCCCATTCCCTAAATCGAACCCAAACAAATTTTTGTTTTCGTTTACATTGTGCTATCAATGTAAGTAAATTATTTCCGAAATTTCTACCTCGAATTTTCTATTAGATTTATGCCAGATGACTACTGTGTAATAAAATGAGAAATAGAATTTTTAGGAAAGATGCGTAGAAAGATTCACATAAAAGTGTTATAGAGAAAGATATAATGCCATTTGAGCCCTCGAAAGTTTCTTTTCTGTATTTTTATGCCATTTTCGCATCAGAGAACCAAATATTAAGCTTTTATAGGACACCCTTCAAATTTTATAAAATATTCCATTTTGCCACTTACCTTCTCTGTTTCTATGAAATTTTTCCTGCAGTACACACTATCGTTCATTTATGCAGTTCGTTTTCATAAAATGAATCTTTAGTAACTTTACTGCATAAGACTTTACTAAATTTACATACTGGACTTTTATGTGATAATACTTTATCACACCTGGAGACACAGCCGTTGTAACTAGTGCAGCCGCATCGGGCGGCAAAAATTTTAGAATTTGGAAAGCACCGTATATCAAATTTAGCAACAATAAAATGTTTATAATTAATTATATATATTGGGCAGCAAAACGTATAGAATTTAGGGATTTAATTCTATATATCACTGCAAAATATTATTAGTGAATAATATTACATTTACCTGTTTTAATTAATATTTTAAGTGTTCTGTGTAGTTCAGCAGCATATTATCTTCTTTCATAAATGTATAATTTTTATAAGTAATGTATAATTGCGATGAGCATGTGGCTTGAACGAGTAACTGGGAATATTAAATTTTTTATGATTAAATATTTAAATCATTGTCTGATATGTATTTCATTGCATTTAACAACTTTTAATTCAAGCTGATGTTTCCCATGAAAAGCAAAGATTTAAAATTCCTGCAAAATTTTCTACTAATGTTAATATCACAAATTCGAATGAATAACAGGGTGTTTCGTTAGTAAGGTAAAAAATAGAATGCAGACTTTACTTACTTTACGAGTCTGAGTGATGTAAAATATGTATATGCCAAAATTAAAAAAGATTGGCTAATATTTAAAGGTTTAACAATTTGCTCAGTTTTGTAAAAGTGGGCAAAAATACGATTTTTCAATGTTAATTACTTTCAGTGGAAAAACTAGAAATCACAAACTTAAAATAATGTCAAAACTAGACACTAGGGGCCCCAACGATTTACCCGCGTTTAAACTCACTTAACTCCAACTTGATGCCGTCACAACTACTCAGAACTGTGTCTCGATAACGAATGATGCTTGCAACATATTGAGGATGTTGTACAGGTGGCGTTAGTGAGCAAACACATCACCGCTAACAACAGCTTTTGTTAGAATAAACATTTCAGTTCAAGCATGCATTTTCATGAGACGTTTCCATATTTTTGCCCAACTGTATCTTCTTACACTCTAAAGATAATTATGAGCTCAGTGTAGCCGATGAGAAAAAATTCTTCAATCTTGCACAATCTATATGCAGTAAACTCGCTCAACAAGAACTGTATTGCGCAGCTTCAAGGGTGGATGGATCCCCGCTTTACAGGAGCAACTTTATTTATTCCACATAAATCAAAAGTTGCTCTTGTAAAGCGGGGTACATCCGCCCTTGAAGCTGCGCAGTACAGTTCTTGTTGAGCGAGTTTACTGCATATAGATTGTGCAAGATTGATCTCATCGGCTACACTGAGCTCCTAATTATCTTTAGAGTGTAAGAAGATACAGTTGGGCAAAAATATGGAAACGTCTCATGAAATGCATGCTTGAACTGAAATGTTTATTCTAACAAAAGCTGTTGGTAGCGGTGATGTGTTTGCTCACTAACGCCAGCTGTACAACATCCTACCACAGTTAATTTAGACCCACCCGCAGCAAAGGAACAGGTCATATCCAGGACCGCCAATAACACATCTATGGATACAATATACATATTGTTGACGTATGGCAACAACCAATTTTTTTCGAATGCATCAGGGGTTTAATACTAGTCTCTTTAAGCAGTTTCCGAAAGTAACAGGACGTTACAATTGCCGAAAGATTGGGATATATTAGTCGGTCGTGCCAAGCGCCACCTGCTTGCTTCTTTTGTAGAAAGGGAGATACAGCAGAAAATGCCTTGCAGCATTTCAGCATTGTACCAACTGCACTGCTTCAATTACAGAGCAGGTTTCGAGATATCTCATCCTGCCAGCGCCAGAATTTGTTAGTAACTCAAAGCGGAACTAAACAAATTGTAGAATATAGCCTGACAATAAATGTAGAGCCGGTACTTAGTAAAACAGGGACAATCAATTAGTTATACATTTTTTTATTTAGTTATGCAATGTCAATCAATTAGTTATGCAATCTTTATGAGGCTGCAAGACGTTATACTGTTTGTTCATAACAATATGTACCGAATAAATCTCTTCCAGGAGCATTATACTAAGAATGGCTAACTTCCAGAATTTAACTCCTTGAAAGTCTATTGACAGTGACTAAGCGAAATTTAACTGATATTAATTTATATATTAGGTGACACTAATTTAGTGGCATCGTCTGTAATGCTTAGCTACTTCCTCTCCTTCGTTTCAAAGGGGAATTTATCGCTTCTAAAGCTCAGAAAAGCTGTTGCTTACCCAGTTAAACTTAATATAATCACAGAGAACAACAATATTACGAGAACTCGTTGGAGTGCTATTTAATACAATGCACAGGCAGCCATCATTCTTGACTACATTACTTGAAAAAGGTTTGCCTTCGTTTACTCTATTACTATTTGGACAACTCATTTAAAAGGCTAGCTAGTGTTACTCTTTCATCGTAAAGTACATCTCCTCTCTAACACTGCGGAAAATTAATGATGACCCATCTCTTAATGATCACCGTTTCATAGAATACAGCATTAAAATCGATCCTGAGCATGCAGCCAAAAGTAAGATCAAGAACAAGCACATTACTACGAAACAATTCTAAGAGACAATGACACCATATTCACAACACCTGTTTTCCGTTTTTGACAACAGAGGATGTACGCAAGAACTGGACATTATTCATTGCACAATAACAGGTATTATACTAATAGTCTCAGGACAAGTATTAAAAAAGAAAAAAAAACATGCAGCAACCATCTTTAAAAATGAGTCTGCAAAAGGCCAATTAATAGCGCAACGTTAAATGGGCAGAAATATTAAAGTGAATAAAAAGCAAAATTTGTCGCAGTTTTCAAGGTACCGCATGATAAGGTATATCACCTACCTAGCTTGAGTAATGATCAACATACAATATGACTTTAGAGCTGGTTTCTCCGCCGATGCAGATGTACAAGTTAAAAAAGAATTATTATTTTCGAAAGAAATTGAAGGAAAAATTTTACAATACATCAGTATCTATGTAAAGAGAATATTTGTTTCAGATACTTAGAATAACTACTTGATATACAAGTACTATTTTAAAAACTCACTGTAAATGAGAAGTTATACAAGTTATCATATGTCTGACAAATGCTTAAAAATCACCAACTAAATCTCAAAAAATCATCTTAATAGTGCGTCTCTCCTCTTCTCTTCTTTATCTGTCCGATACGGCTTCTCTGCTCCTCTGCCAGTTAAGCCTCCCTGGCATGTTTCACTGTTCCTCCCTAGCAGCTCCCTGTCAGCTCCATTATCTGAGCTTCGAAACAGAATTCTAATTGTTCCCTACTAATGCATTTAAATTTTAATATACCACCCTATAGATGTGACCCATGGATTGACCCAAATGCTCATATGTCGCCGGTAACACTTAATCTTGACATATTATGTTCAGGTCCGGCGTTCAGGTAACGTATGCAGTTCAGAAATTTTGACGCTTTAGGCGACCTGTACAGTTTAGCGCCCCGTATAGTTAAGTATACTGACGATTTAAAACGAAACATACCATTATTTATTTAGTCGCTTGGGTACCTCTGTCTGAAAAATTCGCCCCTTGGGCGACTGCATATATCATTTATGCTTGGCGCTGGCCCTGATGTTATAGCATTTAGATTTAATTTTAAGTTTGAGAAAAAAATTCTCTTTTGATGTAAAGTATTGATCCGCATCCGTGATATATAATTTGATCTTCATGTTCCTCAATATGAGCCTTAACAAGCTCCAATGCTGTTTGGTACAATTTTAATTTAAAATGTTAGCTTAGGTTTTATTACGCATATATTTTGCAATTTAATTCTCTAGAATTCTTCTTCAGATTTTTGGTTTATTTTTCTCAAAGCCATGATGTATTTTTTATTTTAATACATTAAAATTGCTGTAGTACGCGGTACAAACATTGGAACTATAAGGTACTTATTTTACTTTTTGGTCTTAAGATTTCTTTAACGGTTTTAATTTCTAAGTATGCTTTCTATGCCGAAGAATCATTTAAACTAAATATGGAGACTATTAGGTATTTTATTTCGCAGCAGGAGACGTGAAAAATGTGCAGTGCCCTCGTCGTGGTTCGAGCTCTGGATCTTTTGATTGCTAATTGGAAGACCTTCTAATTACACCACGAAAGCATGTGGTACAGAGGGAGTTCATTTCCATGTCTTGACTTTTACTGGAATATATTTTATCTATTTTTCATTAATAGGAGTTTTAAATGCTTTTTCCTTTCTTGTAAGTAAGGAAGTACTGTAATCGTGAAAACTTTCGTGTATCATATTTCAATGAAAATATCCATTTAACGGCTTTCGAGTCATTTGAACGATATTTTTTTGGCGCGAGGGGTACCATCTGCACGTTCACAGAGAATAAGATCTCTTTTTTTCCATAATGGATCGTTAAAACGAATTCAGAAAGGAATTTTTTTGTGATTTCCTTACGTGCGTTCGTGTGTACTTACGCATGTATGTATGTATCACGCAAAACTCAAAAACAATTAGCCATAAAATGTTGAAATTTTATATATGGGATTGATATAACATCTAGTTGCGCACGTCCATTTTTTGTTGCGATCGGCCGCACCAAACGTATATATATATATATATTTGTTGGGAAGAATTCAAGTTATTGCTAAGCTAGGATTTATTTATTTACCTTAGAATGGAAAGAAAAGTAAAAGAACAATCGCAAAACATTTTGGACTCCTGGGAGTCCTCACTATCATTCAGCTCTCGTCTAACCGCGCACTCATCTAGATAGACAGACAAAGTAGACAGATGTCTTGTTTTGCACGCGCCTAAGTCTTGGCGCTTTAACATAATCTTATTCAGTTAAGGTTACAGTTCCTACATATATATGTTGCTTGCACTTTAGCTTTTAATTGTTCCATTTTAATAATTCAGTTTAAAATGTGCTAATGAGTAAAATCATTTCAATAACTTTTTAATTAAAAATTAAATTTAAAGGAGATAATATATTAAATAATCCACTAGAATATATATGTATACCGAACCTCTTATCCGGTTCGGTAAGCTCTGTATTTTTATATTGGTAAATTGTGCATTTTTTGCTTTAAAAGTGATTCAGTTTTGTTCTTTTTACGTTCTAGTTAAGGTTATTATGCCTTTTGTTAATTTGCGTGAAATAGCTATAGAATTATTACCAATTTAAAAGTAGCGTTAGGCCTAGCGTGGCCGCTGTTTGTTTACATTTGAAACTATAAGTAGAATAGTTAATTATGTCAGTTAGAACAGCAACTTCAGTCGCTTTTGCCTAGTGGGACAAAAAATTAACTTACAGTTTTTCAGAACCGATAATTTTCTATTTCTGCTCGTTGACCGAATTGCTTGCTTTTGGGTAGAAACTCTTATTTTAATTGTAAAAATTGTTTTTCTAGTTGTTTTTAACTGTATTTATTGTTTTAGGTTTTTCGATATTTTACAATTTTTAATGAAGGTGTTTTGAGCTTTTTGCACTTCTTGCCGCGAAGTGAGAAATGAATTGATTGAATGCGAACTATATCTCTAACAAAATTCGAGGAAATAAGTTTAAGCAAAAAATCTGTATGATTTGATAGGCCGTACAAGGATTTGATATGATGTCCGCATCAGATTTTGTTTTTAAATGGTTATTCTCCTTGTTGATTTTGTTCGTTGAGCTTTTTTTCTTCAACCGTTTTCGCTCCCTAAATATATATTTGCATCTTTATCATTATGAATACTGCAATGTATAAAGCTTTTGATGTTATGAAATTTTATATATATTTTAGTCGCAATAGTTTATGCTTAACCGAATTGCTTAAAAATGAATTAACAGTAGTGTTATATAAGAAAATTAAATTACTTATTATTATTCTGAGAGAGATTGAATAAGTAAATAAAAAAGTGTATTTCCGTTGTCATTTATTTCATTTCATATACTTAAGTGTAGAAAATATGCACAATGTTTTTTCATCAAGTGTTTCAAAACTACGCTATTTACGGGAAAGTGTGAAGTTTTTCTGATCGTTTTCAAATTTCTATCTTTAGTGATTCATGTTTTCTTGCCCAATGTAATGAAATTGGCAACATTCTGTTTTTTACCTTTGTATTCGCCTTAAATAAAGATAGTAATATAATATTTCCGCCAAAAATGAAAACAAGAATTTACTAAGTTATTTTAATTTAGTGGGAAATAGTTTGGTTTTCTATATGCTATTGTTACAAAGACATATTTTCTATTAATAGCATCTCCCACGCAATTTTATTTCTTCTATCTCTTTATTTACGGCATCTACGTCAAAGAAGTACTGCCGCAACATGTTGTTTTAAAATGAAGTTAATTTTCAACCCAACATCCAACTATGCCATGTTTTAGAGTCAGATAAAAAGCTCGAGAATTTTTTTTCTCTAAGCAGCAGGAAAGCAATTTTTAGTCCGACCTTCAATTATTACATTGTAAAAAAAATTCCTAAGGTCTTTTAAGACATATATAAGCTTTTAATGATGGAAGGCAAAACTTAAATTTGTTGCTGAGTCTGTTCTGGCGTTAAGCCATTGAACGTCATTTGTTATTTTGCCTGAACTCAAGGTTCATTTCTTACGTTATGTTTACATCAGCTCTGTAACCTTTACCCGAGAGTCAAACATTGCAACTACTGATGTTATACTCTGTCTTTATTTTCAAAGACGCAACAAAACTGCGAAACAAGAATTTGTCTCATGAACAATAGTGCGAATGAGAAGAAGTGGTAAATAGGTTAATACAATTCTGTGTGTGTGTTAAAGATTCGATACTACTTTAACGCATTAACTCTCACAAAAACATAAATTAAAGTAGTCACAGACGGATTTTTTTTATCCATTATCATTCACAAAATTGAAAATTGTATGAAAATTACTACTTTAATTTCTGCACGCATTTCAAGATCGTATAAAGCATAATTTCACAAAAGCAAATATAAAATTAATCGTGTTGTTTAGTTTTCACGTGACAGTTAGTATTTAATAGATCTGATATCGTATTTAATCGATTTTTTACTGCAAAATCGTTATAAAAAAATAAGGCGTATGTTTGAAAACTGAGAAAGACATATATAAGCGTATTTAATCGATTTTTTACTGCAAAATCGTTATAAAAAAATAAGGCGTATGTTTGAAAACTAAGAAAATATATGGATTTATATTAAAAAATTTTCAATAATTTAAAAATGCATACAAAAACTTCTTCCATTTAAATAAAAACTTTAATAAAAACAAGCAGCTTGCAGTTTTAATAAATCTTCAAATAAACATTTAATGTCAAACGTCCTGATGTTGCTGTAATCAGTTACTTAAAAAAAATAATTTCATTGTCCTTTTATATGGCTCGGGTTTCCTCGTGACCATGATAACGATAACTGCCACAGATGGTCGAATCACCTAATTGTTTTCCCCCACTTAATTTCTTTTTAGCGTGTTAACTTCCTGAAAAGCACACGGATGAAGGTTACCCGCACCTTTAGTCTCAAATGAGTTGGGGAAAATAAGTTCGGTGCAGTGATGATGACACGTGTTGCGATCGAAAATGGGAGAAGGTCGAAAAGGCCTTGAATGGCCTATTATAAAGTAACATACTACAGATTAATAGCTTAAAAACTGCAAACGGCACAAAGTTCGGACCAAGAAATGATGATATATATTCAGAAATAGGTACTTTTCCGTTTCGCCGGCGCAAATCTCGCCAAGCAGACTTTATTGGCGACAACATACAGTATACACATAAAAAATATTAAAAAAATGTTAGTTCTAAGAATTCCTTTTTCGAAGGCATAAACATTTTAATATCGCTTAAAATTTTATAAAAAGCCAATAAATAAAGTCAATAAATTTGTAAAAAGACATTAATTTAAGAATTTACTATGCTTTCATGGTTCAACATCCTGATTCGCCGGTTTATATCACGTGACACCAAGCGATCTCATCTCACGTAAACTACTCTACAAAAATCTAATGCTCTCAGTAATTATCTACATTAATTTCAAGTTAAATCTTAATTTGGAACACAAGTTTAAATGCAAGAAATATTTCAATTCGTACGAATAGCTTACTCAGAAATTATGTAAAACTGCAGTGCTTTACTTCGCTAATGCATTCTCATTAGAATTGATGAATTTAACCCTTGACTTTACCTTTTCTATATTTTCGGCTTCGGGTTAAGCGCTGTGATTGCATCCTGATTGACTTAATTACCGAAAATGGCCTTAGACATAAAACTGAACTATCTGATAAAAATTCTATGTAATTATATGCCAGTATTGAAAGAAACAATCAATCTGATAAGAAAAAGCTGCGACTTGTTTTGAAAATGAGGCTTAAAAGGTTACCAGCGAGAATATTCCGTTTGGCATCGGTTGTACCATTATTGGCGACTTTATCGCTTGCGCCGGCAAAACGAAAAAGTACCCAGAAATATTTAAACTGAGGAGGTTTGTTTCCGTAAGTCTCTTTATAATGTAAGTGGCATATATAGGGAACAAATGTATGTCAAATAAAACACGAAAAATATCTAATGAGCCATCTTTTCCCGAGCACTTTGCAATTCTTAAATGTATTAGTTTTATGTTTTCAGAATTCTGTTCTTAACCTAAGTACATAGAAAGGTTCCTAAGATATACTATACTGAGTCTTCCTAAGAATAAAGATATCTTACAATTTTCCAGTTTGCAAACACTGCTGAGAATAATTTTCATACCCATCGTTCTAGAACTGAAGGAATTGTAATGAAGATGAAAAGCTGTAGAGAAATTAAGTTTCTTGGAAGCAGGAGAAAGGACAAATTAGCAATCGCCTTCGCCGGGAATCGAACCATGGACCTCTGAAATACCGGCTCAGTGTGCTGACCACTACCCCACGAAGGCATGCTGGAAAGGTGGGAGAAATACTTTAAATACTCCCCCTTTTAATGGGCGACTGGAGTTTTTAGAGGACCCAATCGCCAAATTCTGGGTGAGGAGAATCATCATCCAACACCCTTTTAATTCGGGCGCCACTTTAGAGACATTAGGTATTTTTTGAAAATCCGGAAAGATGAAAAATTAGCAACGCATTCGCCGGGAATCAAACCATGGACCTCTGGAATACCGACACAGCGTGCAGAGCCACTACACCACGAAGGCACGCTAGGAAAGCGAGAGGAATACCTTATAAAGCTATTAATTATAAATAGTCCTTAAATATCCTGAAATCCTCACCGTTTCTAAAATTTTTAACTCATAATTTTAATAATTTTAAAGCTGATATGCAAATGCCTTTCCATAACATTAACATTTTATATCAAAATATATTTCTGTTCCCCAACACAACAATGGTAGATGTTCAAAAACTGGAAACATAATTTCACAGCATCGCTCTATAAAAAATTCTATTCAATAGTTCTATTAATTTGCTTAAGAGTAATAAAAAAATCAGACATGCTCTCGTTTTCATCAAGTATTTTTTGCCATTTTACAACTACAGCTGCATATAATTTCATATGTTTCCCTTCCATAAAATTTGATTATTTGCATTTCTATCATAGAATTTGGGAATAACCAAATAATGACAGTTACAAATCTCTTCAAACTCTAGTCGCCTGAAAATGTTAAAATGGATGCTGAGAGAGTTTAGTATGCTTTTAAATGATGACTGACTATACTTTACTGAATAAATAAGAAACCAAAGGCATTCTAGGAGTAAAAAGAAATTAAAATTTGAAGTCAGTAGTTTTTGTCAATGAAGGAATTCATCAGAATAAACTATTATAAAAATTTTCAGAATAAACCAACAGATATCAATTTATCTTGATGTAGGTATGAGATTAGCTTTCTTTTTGCCTGCAAAAGAAGATTTTGAAATTACTGTAAGGAATATTTGCATTTTTTAATCTTAAAATTCTAACTTTATTCATTAAATAGTTTTCAAATTGTTCAATAATATAGATTTAGAACTACTACTACCGCTCAGTAAGCAGATTTCAGTTAATCAAAAATGAAGTATTGCATATGTGCCTGTATTAAAGAATTTATATTTGTAGGTATCAAAATGATAATTTGCTTCTGTCAAATTCGTTGGATTTCATAATTCCTAGACTTGTAGTTTCACAAAGGAAAGAACTTAAAATTCCCGAAGTTTCTTATCCAGATTGATAGGCATGAAGGGTGACGGCGCGCAGAAAATTAAGAGTATTTTCGAGAAATTAAGAGTAAAAAGTATTTTCGAGTATTCTTTTTTGATTATCGAAATTTATGTCTTTATTATTATATCAAAAGATGACAATAGGTATAATAAATATCGATGGTCAGAATTATACATGCGGTTCTTGGGTTTCAGATTAACCGGCATTGGTATATTTCCCGTTAAAATATAGTTCGAAAACGTTCTTCCTTGGATCCCACACAATAATCATCTAAATATATATGTATTTATTATTATGCTTTTAAATAGACACTATTAAAAACAACGAAATCTTCAAAACGATTTAAGATCAAATGTAATAGTTTTAGCATTAACCCATTTAAAATGAAATAAATATATGCTGTGATTATCAAACTATTGTTGCAAAATTACGCTATATACGATATACATTACTTAGGTATCTTTGCATTACAGCTTATAATGTGTTTATAAAAAAACACTTGTGTAACAATAACTAAAATTAATTATAAATTATTTAGAATATGAATACTTATCTAATTAAGAATTTATTGGTAAACTCTGTACCACTTTCCCCTAAATAATGCGGAACAGATTTTATAAAACCTAAAACAAACAAAATTATTTAAGATATGTATGAAGTAACAAGGAATTTAAAGCATACAATAGAAATGAAACACACAACAAAACTATATTAAACTATTATTAATTACTGTAAAAGTCCGAAACTTTGTAAAACCTAGCTTTTGATGGTAAATTGTTGCACTTTGCACAATGAGGTCTTAAATGTTTAAAAGCTGCTTTGAAACACTTTCACTTCTATCTAACCATTCCGGTAAATGCAAAATTTTACCCAATCTCCAACGTTTTTAAGACCCTTTTGCTTGATTCTTATTATGTTTGACTCTTCTTAAGTAAGTGTTTGAGTTCTAATTTCTATTTACGTTGAAGGCATTAGTTTTAAAATGCTCTAATAAGCTAAAGCTAACTTAATTGCATTTACAGTTTCAGTAAATTTAAAGGTAATTTATTTTAAATGCAGATTTTAAAATAAAATTATAAATAAAAATTTGTAATTATGGTTTTAGCTTAGTTAATTACACAATCTAATTTGATCACATAACTGTGGTTAGGGTTAGAATTTTTCGACAAAAACCTAGGGTTTGTCCATTTTCGGAGATTTATCATAACATATATAAATAAGAATTTAGCTTTAATTATTCTTTCAAACTTTTATTAAATTCAGTTATAATGTATCTGGTTCACAGATTCACACAAGGCTTTTATAACGATTTAAAAACTGTATAAATTTAAAATTAAATTAAAATAACAATCTGTTATCAGATTAAATTTATTATTTCTTACTAATT
The DNA here is from genome assembly GCF_044657685.1 of Stegodyphus dumicola. Classification (NCBI taxonomy): domain Eukaryota; kingdom Metazoa; phylum Arthropoda; class Arachnida; order Araneae; family Eresidae; genus Stegodyphus; species Stegodyphus dumicola. The sequence goes on from NC_140776.1 coordinate 140,161,690, forward strand.
CTTATTATATATTGTTTGTTAAAACACAAGCAATAAGTTATAATCAAGTTATGAAATAAAGAAATATATTCAACGCCATTCAGAAAATGAAAAAATCGCTTTGAGTATTCAGTTTCGAAAATTGGATGTAATAATAATGCTACAGCAAGCATAAAGCTAAAAAAAATATCGCTAATTCGTAATTAAATGCATCAAGATGGAAAACTCAAAAGAAATTTTTTAGCAAGGAACTTTTGTTTCTCCTACCTGCTTCAGACTGAAGAAAAAAAAATTGCAGAAAATCATTCAATTAATATTTTTAGTTAACATTGTTATAAAATAGGAAGATAAATTTGTTTTTCAGTCTATGAAAATTTCAAAATTTATATCCGATACATATTTAAATATTGAAATTTTAAAATTATAAATGTCGAATAGTTTAAAATATCAAGCGAATTAAAAAATTCGTCCAAACTTCAGAAAGTTATAATTTTTATACATTCTATTCAATGGTGCAAACAATAAAATTCTGATATGTTTAGTTTTTTCCCTCGAACGAATATACATGAGAAAAATCGTATAAGCATTAAATAAAAAAATTCTAAATCGATTTTTGAGCATATCGCTTCACCACATCGCGTTGTCATCGATAAACAGTATGTGTACAAAATTTGAGCTCCATAGATTTTCAAGAAACAGTTTAAAGAAATATAACAAAATTCCATTCCCAATAAAACACCCAGAGTGAACTAAATAAAAGCTTATAAAAACAACTTCGAAGATCTACTAGAAATATAATCAGTCCAATTTTGAGTATATACAGTATATTGGGAAATGCGGTCTCTTGAGCGAATACACATATAAGAGCCCTTATGTCATCTTTTATAACAAAAGATAATTTCTTATCTTATTTTAGCAGTGCATATTGCATTCAGTTTTATGTAAATGCCCTTAAAAGATCCCTTAAAGGACTATGATAAGTTACGCAAACCATATACTCAATAAAAGCTATGTGTTTACAAAAGGAAATTTATTGTCTATAGATACATTTACGGAGAATAAATTAGCTTTTGCTCTGAAAATATGTAAATAGGCAATATATTAATATAGCAGAGATTTTAATCAGTTTGCCAATGCAGTCATTACGTCTATTCAACACGAAATGATTTTTACTAAAGGATTTCTTATTACTGAAAAATAAAACTTTTAATTAATCAGGTATTTATGATTGAAATTCAGAGCCATTTAAGTTAAATTTTTATCATTCAGCATTATGAGTTTTCACTTCTATACTATTATTTTAATCTTTAACACAAAACATTAATCACAATATAGATTTCATTTTCATAAACAGATCTCAAACACAGTTGCTTTTAATCAAATAGTACTGGTAATATGTTCATGGCAACATTCTGAGAATTTTAAAATTAGGTAAAACTTAACCTTGAATTAGCATTAATTTATTGAACATGAATTTCAAATTAAATTTGACGCTCAAACTATTTCTTTCTTTCTGAAGATACACTGCGAAAAAAAGGGAGAAGTTCTATATCTCCCGTTCTACTGGGCCGACAAAATTCAAATTGCATTTTCTATGTCTCCTAAAACGCGGCTTAGGACATACATCAGAGTTGTATTATAGAGTTGCTCTAAAATAGGTATTTTGGCACAAAATAGGAAGAAAACATACCAATTGGTTTTTCATATTTCGATTCTACGACTCAAATTATGCCTAGATATTAGATTTTCTAATCTTTGGTGAAATATTTATGGAGAAGTTTAAAAATTTATCCTGGCGCATATTTTTCTGTTTGAACTACTTGGCAAACTTCTTAATTTATAGCTATCTTTTTCTTTCCTTTTTTTTTTTTTTTTTTCGTTATCCACGAGCGGAAAAAGTCATCGTACATGCTTTCAAATAATTTTAACAAAAGGCGTAAACCACATTTTTGTTATTATCGCTTACGCCAAATTTCAAGACGCACCAAAATGTAAATTCTTAAAAAATTTTGAATAAAAACTTTAATTTTTTGCAGGTATGCTTTGAAATATATCTACTTTAAGATGGCGGCAAAAGTTTTATACATTATAATTCAAACGTTTTTTCGAAAAAGTTATAAAAATTATTTAAGAATACAAATTTTAAAAATAAATCATAAAAAATGGACGAATTTTATTTTGAATGAACCTAAATTTCCAAATATGAAAGGAAGAATCAAATAAGTTTAATAAAAAAGAGATATTAATAAATATATTTCATATTCAATTATTCTCAGAAGTTAAATTTTGAGAGCCAACTTTTTAAAAACTACTCGTGCGATTTTTGCAAAACTTGGCAGTTTGGCATAATTTGAAACGTAGAATCGTAACATGGAAAGAAATTGGCATCTCATTTCAGAAAAGGCCCGATTTTTGTCAAAATACCTATATTAGAACAATATATGATGTATTAATCTAATACATATCCTAAGTCGCGCTTTCGAGGCATGAAAAACACAATTTGAATTTCGTCAATCGGCCCAGTAGAACGGGATATATAGAACTGTTCCCATTTTTTCCAGCAGTGTACATGCATAAAATAGTCATGCAATGTACTACTTCCTGCAAAAAGGGACAGCATATATTTGCTCCTTGAGTTAGACAGACTTGTCTCCATTTCTCTCGAGATGCGATGAGCTAGCTTAGAAATAAATTTCAATCGAAGATTGTACTTTTTTTTTTTCAAGCTGCCATGTTTTTCGGCCATATTGTCCTATCCTTATAAATCTCTGAAAGGTCAGAATATTAAATTTATTTAAATTTTGAGAGCCTCTCTTAAAGCAGTAGTTTATTTCAGGACACCTCTCCGTGAGAATAGAAAAGAATTATTTAAAGTATTTATTTTTCTGAGTAATTTCAACTCACAGGATACAAAAATTAGGAAATTAATAATACAATCCTGATCAGATTACTTGAATCTTGATCCTGTGTCTCTAAAATATTCGGCAGATTAACTATGAAAATGACCTCTCAAATTATTTAGCATTAAAATAATTCCAGAAACTACTATTGCAAAAATAACAGTAATAACGCGTTCAGTTACAATTTCTAACATTTTTTCGGTTTATTTTAGATTTAAAAATTTAATTCAAGCTTAAGTTAAAATTAATATCTAATATTTGGCAGCACTTGAAAGGATTACGTGAAATATATGTTTCAAATTTTCTTTGGGAAGACTTCACGTTTGTTAGATTTTAAACGGCGTTGCGCCTTTCTTTTACAAGGATTTTTTCCCTACAATTTAAAGGTAATGTACGCATTTCTCTACTCCTTTTTTCACAAATTTATAATTATTAAATCATGTTGTTATGCTTGATTTGAAATTTATTTTGTCGAAATGCTAGAACATATGTAAGTAATTCTTCATATGTTAGTAATTAATAATATTGGAGAAGAATACGTTATTCTGCAGTTGCAGAAAATGTGGTTGAGGTTCGCTATGTACTTGCATTAAAATGATGTACAATTATATGCGCTTAATGTTTTGTAATTTAAACAAAATTTCTTCAGCTTATTTTCAAATACTTTTAAGGAAAGCTCTGCATTTTTAGCAAAGATCCTCAAAATACTTCTGCATTACTCTTCATTTACTCTTGAATCTAAATTTAAGGTAACTACTAGTATTTAAATGATAGTATTCAAGCAGAAAATTTTATTGGTAGGAGTTTTTAAAATTCGTTTTACTAAATGTATCGGGTTTTAACTAAAGTTTTCCGCCATCACAAATATAGTCTGCGCAAGCAGCTTTTTGCTTATTCCGTACACCGCCTTTAGGCACTACACGAAAGGGAGGGATACCCCGTGGAGGTCCTTTTTTTAAGGAAAACTGGATCGTATCCACGTTACACATGGGGGAAAAACACGAAAACGCCCATGCAGACAGCCCGTTCTCCAGGACTCGAATCCCGGACCGAACTACAGTTTTAGCTTCTTTTACCACTCGGCCGCTGGTAAGCTGCCCAAGCAGTTGGAATTGTTTTTCTTTTTTCATTGCATTTGCTTGTTTAATCATATTTTGTCAAAGGAATTTTGGTATTTGAAAAAAAGAGACTTGCTTTAGAACACTGTGAAATTTATTTAAAAAAATATATCCTTATCACCTAGTGCAGAGTGTCTGAAATGGAACAATCACGCTACCAGATTAGAACCATAATTTAATTCCAGTTCTGTTGTAAAAAGTCAGCTGCAGAATTCACCAAATCATGTGCACAGCTTTAGGTACTAATGATGTATCATATGACACTGTGAAGGTTTGGTACCGAAAGTTCGAAAAAAAGAACTATGACATTCAAGAAGCAGATCAGTATGCAACCACTCGAAAGCCTGCTAAGGAGTTAGACGTCTGTGCCTTATCCATTAGACGTGCTACACATCGCATAAACTTGACGTAAAAGTTTAATCGCTGGGGGCCGCATGAGCCGACTCAAGGACATGTGTTCGGGGCCTGCACTAATCTGCTAGAATATCTGTGCAAGAATACATTTCTTGACTGAGTTATCACTTGCGATGAAAAGTGGATTTACTGCAACAACACAGGCTGAAAAGGTGGTTGGTCTCGGCGCCAGGCGAGCCCGCCGGCAGCGTCGCAAAGCGCAATTTAACTATGCTTTGTATCCGGTGAGATTGTCGTGGTTAATGTTCACAAAGACTATCTGAAAAAGGGTAAATCCCTCGACAGTAAGATATATAGTGAGGTGCTAGTCCATATTGACGCTGCTATCAAGGAAAAACGTCGAAATGAGTTCCGGTGCAAAACGGTAATGTTTCATCAATATAATGCAAGACCGCATGTGTTTGCATTCACCGTCTGGACTCTGTACGGACTCGAATGGAATGTTTTTCACCACTCACCATATAGCCGCGACATCGCTCCTTCGGACTTCTACATTTTTTCACACCTACAATTGCATCTTGCTGATGCTATCATGCATTCTGCACGGGACGTCCGAAATGAGGTTGATCTATTTTTTAACTCGCTGCCAACAAGTTTCTAGGCTTTGCTAAATAACCAAAACGTTGGCAGAAAATCATATATTTGGGTGAGGATTACTACCCGCACTAAGGATACTGTTTCATGTTTTTGATAACTTTATTAAGAACGTTTTTTTGGTAAAAACATTTTGGCAGAAACACATTAATATATTTAATTGATGGTGCTTCATTATTGTACCGAGATTTACTTCCAAGTGCATGTATGTATGAAATCAGTAGTTAGGATACATTTTAAAATCACTAGTGGCTGAGAGGCTAAACACCGCCGAACACTAGTAGTTCGATCCGATTCCGATTTCTGGCGAACGGCTGGTTGCATGGGTGTATTCTTGGCTCTGCTTATATGTAATGTTCCAGTTTTCCTCAGATGGCTTTTTCGCGAAGACGTTATTCCTTTTAAGCAGATAGTCTCCATATACTTTAGTATATAATACATTAATTTAAAAAGTCGTTTCTAAACCTAAAGTAGCAATTTGATCTGCAGCAGCAAGCACATGACAATACAGGAAAATTAATATAACTTATTCATAAGTTCTTTCATTGTCTTTTGCGTTAACATTGGATATGCAACTAAGTTTTTGTTCATCTAATTCATTTATAATTTGTTGGTTGTTGTGAATGCATTTGAAATTTTTTAGGAGATTTTAGGAGGAAATAAAAACGAAGTTATTCAGGGGTAAATTCGTAAGAGCGAATTAAATCTTTAAGCACATGTTACTTCTATCAACCGAACGAAATCGGTGACTATATAATACTTATTTCTTTATTATTCTAATTAATTATTAAAACATTGTTTTACACTCATGTACTGCAGCATATTTAACTGTATTTAATCTTGTTTGGCAACTTACATTTTTTACATTAAGCTTCGATTAAGCGTCAATGGAAATTATTCAGAACAGTTATATATTGCCTTATTTTAAATTTGTTACTATTTATCCGATGCCGATTTGGCATCGGATAAATAGTTTTGAATACATTTTAAACATTATATTTCATCCCTAATTACTTTCTTTTTCGAGACTTTTGAATAACTGAAAAGGCTCAAAATATGCAAATTTCATTCTTTGATTGTATCTGCCGATCTACGATACACTAATACTTCCCTGCTACGTAACGTTACACTTAATAAAATTTGTTAGTCTTAAAAAAATAAGAACTGGTATCTACATATTATTCTGTGAGCGGCCAAGTAGCGCTATTTAGCACCAATTATGGATAACTTCCTTCCTTTAGAATACCGTATTAACGACTGGCGACTAGTGCTGAAATTTTCACCAACGGTCGACGGAATAATACGTAACTACCTAGGAATTTATTTTCTTTTCTAATTTTTACATTAGTTAATCAACATTGCCGTTTATTTCTGGTCGTTAACTGAAGCGTTATCATCTAGGTAACTCTATTCTTTAGTTGGATGGAATTTTTATGATTCTCACCATGTATAGCATAATGTTAATACGAGACTTTAAATTTTCGTGAAGGTACTTACTCTAAGACAAATAGTCACTGATTGCTTTCCCATAATAAACTAAAGACAGATTTATAGCGCTGATGAAGTTGCTTTAAAATATAGACAATAACTTTACAGATTTTCATACGAATTCAATGCAGTGGGTAACAAAAATATTTGGCCTCCATACAAATCGCGAAACGTTAAGCAATTTAAATCTGGTGAATGCAGGAAAAATGAAAAGCATACCAAATTATGTATTTGCATTTTAATATGTATGCAAAAATATAAAAGTAAATACAAAATGCATGAAAATTTAGCCGTAAACAAACACAAAGCCTAAACTAGACATACAAAAGCATTAAGCCACCTGCCATAGAAAGGAAGTACGCTTATAATTTAATAATCAGTATTTAATTGTGTTATTTCCTGCACATCTGCAAGTTTTAAGCAAAGATCTATCTTTTTAATCAATTTTTGGGCCAAATGCTACCAGTTCTATTCATTTCTATTTGAAGGTGTAGTTTCGATTATTTTTATTTTTTAAAGAAATTTTACTCGAAGATTTCTTCAAAGCCTGTATTAAATGTTCAATGGGTTTCAAATTTGACTGAAGACATAGAATTTCAAGATGGTTAAGAATACTTCACAGAACCGTAACTTCGCATTTAATACATGTTTCAGATTATTTAACTGTCGGACAACAATGTCGCCATTTAACCCTAATTGATGGTAGCTGTTCTTAAAAATTATTTTTAAAATATCTGAATATACATATAGACCCATAATGTCATCTTTAAGTTCCAGTTTATATACCCCGGCCTCTAACATTACATTCCCAAGCTTTCATCGAACTTCCTTCATACTTGCCAGTAGCACAAAAATTGCGTTGAAAAAATTTTGATCTGGGCTTTCGCTAAAAGATTTTCCTCATGATGGTGTTAAATATTTTGAATTTTGATTCGTCCTGAAAACAGCAGTGTTCCAGAAATACAGATTTTTATTGAGAAATACTCTCAAGAAATCCTGTCTTTCAGATTTCTTTTTTTTTTTTTAATCCATGGATGCAAAGTAATGGATTTATAGGGCAAAGCTTATAGCAACCTGTCTTCTACATCTATTCATTACTTTGCAGGATTTGGCGTTATGCTCCAGTGTTTGCATTCTTACCAGAAAATGCAGCAATTATAGAAATTCCTTTACTGTTCAACAGGATTTGTCTTAGCAGCAGCAGCAGAGATTCAGAATTTTTGGTCTCCCAGTTTTGGATTTATTCTTTAATCAATCCTTTCAACCCTGGTGGTGGCGTTTGCAATCTTCATATGTAGAGGCCTATTTTATTGGTAGTAGAGATTGTTTTTGGTAGTATGATATGACCGGCGGTAGTTCAGATTGCAGAATTGATTTATTATAATTCACTCTCACAAGATCAGAAAGTGTAGCCTTTCTCAGATTCCTTGTAAACATGCATTTAAGAACGATCGACCACAGTAAGGGACCCCCCCTCCAGTCCTGGGCAGTTCACCCATTCCGACCGAACGCCAGTAGCCCCAAATAGTTTCTGTGCATGACGTAAACCGGATGTTTTTTCAACTGAACCGTAGGCGAAAGCTTTTGTAGTTGTAAAATCTATTAATTTCCTTTCTTCATCATTTTCCTTTTGGAGTCTCTTCCTTGCAGAGATGAGAACCGAAGTACCACGGAACACCGATAGTTCGTCAGTTCTTAACTATTGAAATGGTTGGTTGCATATAGCTTTTCGTATTTTTAAGTCTGTCTCAATCAATCATTGGAAATGAACTCCTCTGCAGCATGTAATAATAATTTCTCTTGGGTACTTCTCTGCACAGGTATTCTCTCTAAATCACACTTTGAAGTTTAAGGTGAATACAAGCCAGTTTCCCTTAAAGGTCCTCTACGATGGCTTTAGGCAAAAAGTGCTCGCGTACATTGCGGTAATCAAATAAAACAAATCAAGCCTGACTGTTTGCATACTAAATGGCATAACATATTCTTTAGGAATTCCTTCGGAAAGCTGTTTTCACTAAGGCAAAATCTTGTTATGTATATTCTTCTCTAAGCGGTTCTCGAAACATTAATCTAGGCTTTGATGTAATAGATGAAATACTAAATTAATAATGAATGACTATGTATAAATATTAAAAGATATAAGTGGGCCGCCCAACTGGGATAGTGATTAGCGACGCTGACTGTCGTAAAGGAGCCGGGTTGGAATCCCGGAAAAGGCATTGATTTTTGTAAATGTATAGTATCTTAGAGGCATGGGAGGCGCTCTAAATATGCAGCGAGCCGAAAGTCCTCTCGACAGGTTGGTGACAGAGTAAAAGGAAAGGGGTGGGAGACCCGTCGCCCCGGGATGCTGCCCATCAAAATTGGGGGCGGAACTGAGCAAAGTCATACTGTCATATGTATGGTGCTCAAGGCTTTTGCCAACTACAGCCGCTGTCTTGCACTTCTTACCACGATGGATTTCGTGGGCTTGTTCTGATGTTAGTGTCAGACAAGTGAGATAAGCACTTGTCTGACAACAACAAACAACATATCTAAGTGGTTCTGACATACCAACCTAGATTCAAATCTAAGAGGTTCTGAAACACAAAAACCGACTTACTCCAATAGATGATTAATTAAGACCAAGCCTTTATATATAAATATAGCTCAGTGCAGAAGAACTGAGTAATGAATTACGAATGAAGAGTAATGAGGGTCGAATCTCGTCTAGTCAAAAATCTAACATTATCGGAATTTGATCTCCAACTAAATAATAATCTATAATTTTTCTGGAAAGACCGTCAATGATGCTATAAATTCTGGTTGAATAAAAAAAGTGCAGTCGTTTCTGAACGATAATGTGGAAGGGAAATGTAGGGTGAATGCCATCTATATCTATATATTGAAATGTCGGAAGCCAGGTATTAAACAAATTGCAAAGTAAGCGTATATTAGTGCAATTAATTTGGAAAGCATTTCTTGAAAGTGTTCCGTTTCAAATTTTCTCTTATAGCGAGGCTTCTATTTATAACTTTCAATCCCTATTCAGTTATGATAACCTTTGGGAAATGTTTTAGTTAAATAACCAATCAGGTTAATTATGTAGTGTTACAAATTATTTAATGATGAAATAATTTTAAAAGCATTGAAAATTTTACTTAAATTTTCCCTTTAAATTCTTATGGATTTTAATATTTTCAAATACTGCAAATTATCAGTTGTTCCTTGAAAAGATTGCATCTCATTTGTCTCTTGCTTTGTTTCTGATATTTTGATTTTTTACGTTTGTTTTCAGCCATAGATGCAGACTTTGTCAATGTTACTACAATCATCACTTCCAGGAATGCAAATCGCAATGAACTTTTGAGAAAGAGCGTTTGTCTTCTGCAGTCTGCATATGCTGTGAAGGTTACTGATCTCTACAGGTAAGATACAAATCTTGGGTTTGTATCCTTTCTTATTCTGTTTCATTTTTCGAAGAGAAATTGTGAGGGAAAGAAAAAAACAAATCCCTCATCTGTATCTCCCGTTTTTTAAACAGCTATTCCTGGGTCTGCGGAACTGCAATTGAAGGAAGTACTTTAACCCTCTCAGAAAGAGTCAGCGTGAATCCAGTTGCGCCATTTTTTGGAGGGTGATTGTTTTGTTGTCATCTTTATGTTCCGAACTGCGTGGCATCCTGGGATTTGGCAAGGTGATGAGCACGTGGTCCTCGTGACAGGTTTTTGAGCTGTATTTATAGCTTGGAAAAAGGTGCATCTGCAAAAAGCCAGCCTTCAGACTGGTCCCGTAAGCCCGAAATAACCAAGCTTTTTTGAGCTTCACCATGATGTGCGAAGTTATTCCCTCTCAGATGATACAAGTTGCGATGGCAGGGAAGGCAGTCACGAAAGTCGTCCACAGGTGTTATACTGCCAAAGAAGACAGAAATCTTAGTAAGTTGCTATTTAGCTCTAAGTATATTTTAGTGATTAACTTGAGAATTTTAAATGGAAATCGAAATTGAAGAATTAAGTATGTTTTTATGTATCCTTTAGGACAATTGCATTAGAATGCTTCCAAATAAACTTCCGAATGTATTCCAATTGTACTTTTAGCATCTTGGCTGTCTTAATACGGCGTAAAAACTGCCGTCTTCTTTGATGTACCAAATGTTAATGAAAAACTCGGAATATCTTAAAATTAATTAAAAGATTTAAATATGTTTAAATGCTTTTTGGTTTCCCTGTTTTCGTTTGTTAATACAAACCGATGTTATAATCAGATTTTAATAATAATAAAAATGAGATAAGAATGGAAAGTGATCTTAAAAATGTGTTAAATATAATACAGTTCTGTTATTCTCTGGGTTTGCATTTAAGAATTTCTTATAATGAATGTGATCTTAGGTATAAAGATTAATAACATGCAAGATTAAAAGACCATCGAATTGTTTAGAAAGGATTTGTGCGTATTAGAATTTTTTAATATCGCTTTCATATTTGTATGACTGGAATATATTTAACGGCAAATCAACATACCGTTTGCAAATATAAAACTTTAAAAACATAGATCGAATAAGATCGTAATATAAAACTTTAAAATTTCAAGTTCGTAATTAAAGTTCCTTATATTTAGGTTATAATTTTCATGGTCAGTTTTTAAAAGTTCATGTTTTAAAAATGTTGCCTTATATTTTTGTTTTAGTGAAATCTAATTTTTAATTAATTTTAGTGGAAAATATTTACTTACAGTTGATTCTCTTTTTAAGCGATGTTTGTTGTATGGTTTTGCAAACAATGTTTGTAATCCTTTTTATATTTGCACATCTCAATTTCAAAATGTAAAAGTTTTAATGGAACGCATTCTCTCATATCGCATTCAGAAAAGTAAAATACCCTAAGTAGTAAATATTTTAATCCTTATGCCCCCAGTAAATCATTTACAAAAACTTATCTATCTTATTACATATTGCAAAGATTTTGTCATCGTTGGATAAATACAAGGTTTCTTTTAGCGGTAGATGCGTATGACGTGAAAGTCACGCAGTTTTATTGAAATAATTTGCTGAATTGTGTTTACCTTAAATAATGCTTCTTTACTTGCACAAAAAGGGCATACCTATAATTGATTATATATTTTTAGTGGTTAATTTTTACAGAATTTGAAAATTAAAAGATGTAACATGAAACTATTGATATTTCTCAAAAGTACGTATTGGCTAAATTGCGAACAGCCGAGCATTGATAATTTCACTGAGGTATATTTCTCAAGGGGGGGGACGATTCTTTCTATCAGTAAACCAATTAATGCTTCTAAATACTTTTTAGTATGTATATTCGGTTCTTGCCGAATGGGTTGACTAGACAGATTTCGTGACGTTTCCACAAATAATGTGAATTCTATATACTTTCCATCATATACCTCTATAGATAAGTTCTCGACCACTGGAAGTGCTCGCTTACGAGACAGACAGCTCCCTCATGCTTTGCTATAATCTTTCAACCGATGTGCATTACTTATATAGAGCTAATTTTTTAACAAAAGCACATTTTTGTTTCTTTAAAAAAGAACTCGAAGGTAGTATTTAACATAATGTTGTGTTTCATTGCATCTTTTAAAATATTGCATGTTTAGTTTACCAAGCTCTAAAAATCTCTTAAGCGTTTACATAAGTTTCAAAAGATTTCTGAATTCGGAATCGTTTGAATGAATTAAATTTCTCGGTATCTACCTGTGATTAAACTATTTTCTTTACTATTCTGCGGTGCGAAATATTTGTTTATTAAACAATTATTATTTTACTTGCCATAGTGTATCAAACAAAAAAATTAATTTTTGGTACATCATAGAACTTCGTAAAATCTAGAGCAGCAGTTCTCAACCTTTTTGACTAGCGCTACCATCTAAGCAAAAAATTGAAAACCTTTAGTACTACCACCAATAATCGTGAACAAAGCTCAGATCGCATAAATTTACGAGTGTTGGAAAAAACCTTCAATCAGGATGTTGGGATTTTAATTTTTTAATTTAATAGTTTAAAATATTTTGCTTCTTTGCGTACCACCTATTTTTCTCTTGCGTACCACCGGTTGAGAACCCATGATCTAGAGCATACATAAATATGTAGTTTAAAAATATAAGACTTTCAATCATTAGATCTTACTCGTATCACATGAGACCAAATAGGGAAAAAATCTGATTTATCAGTTTCGCTTTTGGGGACTTTTGATGTCTCTTTCAGTTTAGCGACTTTTGTGTAGGAATTAAAAGGCAGACTTTCATATTAAAGTTTATGCGCAAAGCGTCATAAGATACTGATGCAAAGTTAGAGCATGAAAAATAAATTTTGTTTGCGAATTTTCGGAAATTGCATTTCTTACAAATATTCTAATTATGTCTCCCGGAGGGATAAAATGCCAGCATAAGATAAATCTAGCATTCTCAGAATAAAGTGCTGTGGCTTTTGTTATTGCAGTAACTTAAAAACTAGTTAATATCTTCATTATCAGTTCATAAATTGGTGCAAAGTTTATTCTTAAAGAAATCTAAATCCTTTTTGATTATTAATCACGCACATGTCAGTCTTCCGTGAGACCACGAAAATTTTCAAAGAACCACGTTTTTAGATCACGGACCATTTTTTGGATCGGTTTATTTCCATTCCATGGCGTAATCATTTACAGGCAAATTTCTAACGCAAAATTCAACTACATTCAAATAAAAAAACACTGGGAAACCATAATTTGAAACATAACACGAAAATCTCTATCCTACCAGAAATTACAGAAAGTTTAAAAAATGGCACTAGAATATATGTCATGGTTTACCATGTTATACTGCTAGTTTAGCTAAGATCGACTAAAAGTTCATATGCTTTTTATACGTTATTCAAGTCAACTTTGTACATACGCGTATTAATGGAGCAATTTCATATTGCACTGCTACTGAAATTTCATATTCTTAGAAAAAATTATTTAACTAAGTGACTAGAATGATTACAAATTTAATTTGGTTTTTAAAGAACCTATATTGTGCAATACATTTAGGTACTGTTTGTTATCGTGATCGGATTCAGAAATCTATGAATGCATGCGTGTTTGTATATATTTGTATATGTATATGCATGAACATACATGTATACATCTATACATACATTCTTTATCCGGTTCTGATAACGGGACAGTACCCAAATTTGCTATCCTCAAGATGTATTTTTGTCTATACTAGTTTCTGCATATGCATGAGAGGTTTGGTTTATTTGAGCATGGTAAAGCATTCAAGGGCTACGGCCTAAATGGAGAGATGTTTTGTGGAGGAATTTCTAAGGGAAAATGGCTCGTACGCACGTTACAGATGTAGAAACCCCATAGAGACCCATGCAGAAAGCCCGTTAGCCGGGATTCGAATCCCGGGACGAATTACTAATATTCAACGATTTTTACCGGTCGGCCGTTGGTAGGCTGTGTCCATGAGAGTGGTGATGCATACAAGTTTCTATTTTTTGTAATAATAAACGTATAAATTTCCTGTGAAAATAAACATATATGTATATATATTTTGATCAGAAAAATCATCCTCGAAGCGATCGATATTGAGATTTTTGCGCTAGACTCTTAAAAAAATCATGAACATAACGTGAAATAGACCTTCATATGAAAAAGGCGTTATGCTCTTCCCCAACGAATAAAATTTTTTACGTTGTCAAAATCATGTCAGAGTAAATATCATGAACGTCATCAAAAGAATAAGAACATTATTCAAGTGAAAATTTCAATTACTAGAATTTTAAGTTTATAAAGACTCTCCACTGGTAGTTCTACCTGGGTTCAAATCACAGCAAATTGCTGCATGGCCTTTTTCCCATGTGTGACGAGCAAGTTTTCCTCAGAAAGTCCTATAAGGAAGACATCCCTCTTCATATGCATATAGTCCTTAAGTTTCTTTTAACTCAATCCTTCGAATACGGAACCCATGAATAATGCGTTCACCTCTTGTCATGAATATATACAGAGAACGCTCTCATCTCGTTGGCAAAAATTGGGATTTCAATGGCTATAAATTTTGCAGGAAGGGAAGGTATGATTTTTCACGCTTTATGAATTTTGTACCCTCTTTCAGAATTTTGTACCCTCGTAACTATCGCGATTTCAGAAAATGATAATATTTATCTGTTTTAGGAACAGACTTTGAAAACATTACGCTACCTAATTCAAAAATTTAAATGGCTAAAGCCGTGATAACTTCGTTTCTTTCGATATATTGTTGCGAAACGGGCAGGGTTGCATGTGTAATTGTGAATTTTTGGTATATTCTTGTTTAGGGCTACCACCGGCCGAGAAGTCTTTGAACAGTGGTAGTTCGGTCCACGGTTCGAGTTCCTACGAACGGGCTGCCTGCGTGGACGTTTTCATGGTTTTTCCCATGCGTAACGTGTATACGAGCCAGTTTCTCTTAGAAAGTCTCGAAGAAGGCAATTCTACCCTTAGCTAGACAGCTCTCGAGTGCTTTGTCATAATTAAACAAATGTGCCTTGTTTAGGGTATCTTGTTCCTTATTTTAGGGTACTTGCATATTAACATAACCACTTATGTGGCATCTGACGATTTTTTACAGGAGAAAGAATGACTTATAATTGCAAAATTCTATTGTATATTACATAAAATTAATTGCGTTCAATTATTTAGTTATCTCAAAATTAAATCTTACAAGTAATTACGATCGCTTAAATGTGGATTCAAGACAATTTTTCTATTTGAGCGATTTTTATATTTGAAATGCATAATATGTGAATGGAGTTTTCGATGTTGAGTTACAAGCATATGGTCGTTCCCTGCAATATCTGGTATCATTGCGACAGATTTAACAGAGACTGAATTTGATAATGATACAAAACAGGGATTGCTAATCTTCATGTCAGTAGAAACCAGAAGTTAAAATTCAGATTTATTCAAAAGTCAAGTTAAAATTCGGTTGCATTCAACGACCGTAACTAGATTTAAGTTTAATCTTGCTTAAAACAGATGCAATTTGAAAACAAATTGCTGTCTCATAAAACTTTTGTCACAAAAACATGTTTCTTAAAATATATAGATACATATACCTTAAGATGTATATATATATAGATAGGTACATACATATATCTTAAGACTAAATTCTTGGCGCAAAATAAAGCAATTCCTAAAGTATCAGATTGAGATTTCCCAATCAAGATATATTTTAATTCTCAGCTGAGTGAATCCCCCGATTTTTGTCAACAATTAATACTTATCAAATAAGTATGAATGGTGCAAAGAACCACATAAAATGGTGCAAAGATTCACATTGGTAATTCAAGTAATTATCTCGGGCATCAAATAATTATTTAATAGCATTAATTGAGTAGTTCTCGATCTTTCATTCAACGTTTCAAGGGGCAGTCTTCAAGAAACATGCTTCTAGATGATTTCTCTTAATATAAATTACATCAGTCTTGTTCATACCAGTTGAGTAATTTGAGTTTTACGGAGAAGATTTTACTTTTCAGATAATTCTCCTGCAAAACAAAGATCATACAGTACAGTGATTCTCAATTCTTTTTTGCCCCATGCGCCTCTTTCACCGTAGCTGAAGGATCATTCCTTTTTCGATTTCTGATCATCGCCTTTTCCAAAATTCGAAAAATACAAATACATTTCTTTAAGTTTAAATTATTTTTAATGTGTTTTATAAATTTAACGAGGAAAAGTATAGAAAATGTTAAATACCAAAACTTGAATAAATGTAGTTTTTTTTATGTTCATAAACAAAAAGTATTAGTAGGTAAATAAAAGGCGGACTGCATTCCCTCCGTAAACACTTTTGGTTGACAACCACTGGTATAGTGTGTCGACTTCAATGTAAAATGGTAGAAATTTAGATAGATGTAACGCCCAGCCTTTTCTAAATCTAATCACTTACGTTGTCCCTTTCAACGTTCTCGTTTGTTTAACCTGTCGCTTCCAACTGATGTCTTGTTGACTTTTTGAGGGCTCCATGCCAAGAACGAGAAGTGACGTCTTCTCCTGCTGGGCGATTTTTGTTTCTAAGTTACGTAATCACTGCGGTGTTCTTTGCCCCATTCTGCAAACTGCGGCAAAGGTTCTGGAAATATATACTTTTTTTTTAAAAAAACTGCGTCGTTTCAATCGCTGCATGGGGACGAGCCAAAGAGAAGCGGAAATGCGCAGTTGAACGACCGACGAATATGAACTACGTACTCGGACACTTTTATTTTTTTTGGGGGGGGGGGGTCAAACTTCTAAGAATTAAGTTTTTTTAAAGGTTTTTAGTAGCTCCCATTATGCTAGGGTTGAAAACATTTAGTGAACCATGCATGCTATGTATCTAAATTCTAAATTATATCCTTAAACGTTGACTATGTAATGAAATTGAGGTATAAATATGTATGGCATTGCAGTGTAATGCAAGTCTAGAAGAAATACGGAAATACTGTACAGAAATAAACACATGATTTTCAATATGTGGTAAATAAGTAAGTGTGTAAATGTAATTCATGAACTTACCCTTTCCTAGTCAGTCCCACGTTTGTTAGTTATTCTTTAATTTCATTTATTTGTAGATTCTTTTCTTTCTGTTCCCTTGCATTATTACACTTAGTCTCAAGCTTTCGTTTTCGAATGGAAAATTTCGCTCTAACAACGTTAATTTTATGTTGTGACAGCTTTCTGAGAATCGTTAAATTAATAGTTGTTTTCTCAAAAGTTCGGTCTTAATTCTGAATAGAAATGCCCAACTAAATTTTCACAAAATAATATTTTGGACAACATTTTCGGACATGTAATTGTAAATTAATTTCATTTATCGTTTATGTATCAGTTTCATTTTTTATGGATGAAACTGATTTCACTACAGTGTTAAAATTGTTAGTTTTAAGCGTCAGGTTTATTCTAAATGAGTTTGTTAATAAAACTGATTACATTTAAGATATCAATATTTGCATATATGTAGGTACACTTACAGCAACCAGTAACAACGTTTTTTCTCCTGCGAGATAATGTTAACATATTGATGTATTAGTAGCTCATGTGATAATCGGTTGCTCGTCAAGTTATGCTGGCCAACGAAATAGCTATCCCACCTGTGGATATGAATTCTTCTCTTGGATAAGGCTTGATTTTGTTTTTTTAAGCCACGAGAAGACACGAAATGCAACGAAAAGATTCTCATGCGTAATCCCGATTGATCTCCAGACCAATCCACCATCTGCATGAGAAGACAACAGCGTGGATTGTATAGTGTTTGCGGCATTGACGGAGGAAGATGAAATCCTCAGATACCATACCATTTTTCGATGTACTTCCTACCCAAACTAGAATGATAATGGGAAAATTTGTCTTATCTCATACCTACAGGTCTATGGTAGAAAAGAGATGTTTTCATCTTTCGATCAAGATGATTCTGTGCAACTGAACAGGAGATTAGTTAGGAGAAAAATGAACAACTCTTGATAAAGAAATCTTTTTTTCTTTCATTTACACGCCTCTTCTGCATACAGCAAGAAGTTTGAAATTTCTGCTACTCAAATATTTCTTTTTGTTATAATTAAAACTTAAAGTATTTATGTTCAAATTTAATAATGTTTTCTGCAAGGTAACAAGACGAACATTTTTTTCTTGATCTTAACATGCCAACGACTTCTGGAAGTTAGTTTCTTGTGTTTTAACATAACAATCTATCAGCCCGAAACCGTTTTTCTAACAGTTTTGTTTACAGTTAAACAGTTTTCTTGAACATATGGATAAAACCTGGAAACTCCATTTTTGCCAATTTGTTTTGCCACAAATAGAATCTATAGGGAGACTGTTGGTTATGTAACCATTTTATCTTTGTCCTGAGAAAAATTGAAAAAAAAATAGGAAATCTAGAAATTCAATCTAAGATGTTCTGGCATAGCGGTCAAATTCGGTACTAAGATTAAATTCCTTGATTTCAACTTTTTCAAGAAAAGAAGAAGAGTTGATTGCTGGCTATGCAATTATTTATTTTTTTCATTGAGGCAGAGATAAAATGTGATTTCACACTTTCGAACAAAATGATTTTGGGAACAAGATGAAAAAAACCTCTTGGAGTTCTTACGCAGACCTTTTTTTTCAAGTTTAGGAACATCTAAAAACTTTTTTTTAAAGTCTGTGTTAACTGAAAGATTTTTATATTCATTTATTTGGCATATTACCTTGAGTGCAGGTCTTGAAGATCATCTAAAATAAAAGAAATATAATTCTGATTCTATAAAAATTACAATGACTGCAAATTTCAACCTGAGGCTGATTTTTCAATTACAACAATCGGATATTTCAAATTAACGACTGATTTAGAAATAACACTATATTGAGCGATGAAAAGGAAACATGGCATGGCGACTTTGAAGATGGACAAAATAGATGTTAATTTGTTTTGATTTTGGTAGCTTAATTTTGAATGATAGTGCTTTATGAAATGTTCGTTTTCCGCACTGTCTTCTATAAGACCATTATTTCTAATTTTAAACTATAAATAGTACTTATATTCTCAAGACGACAAATGCTATATTAATTAATTTTAGAAATTTTATCTGTGCTCAAAATTATTTTGTTTAGCTCGTAGTTTCACGTTTTAGTAAAAATGTAGAGAGAATCAACGGAGAGAACAAACCTATGTTGCTTGAATTTAGGTAAAGAGGATTAGCTTTGAATTTAAAAGACTTCTGTCTTTCGTCGTTCGTAAGAATGGATGGTAAATGTTTAAAGGCATCATCTGGAATGTTATGATACTCCTAATATATGGTTGTCGTCCATAACTTGCAATCCTGCAATTAAAAAATACTGAAATAAATTTTTGGAACTCTGAAATAGGTGCCTGAATTTCTTTGGCAAGATTTTTTACGCTTTAAAAATACAGGATACAGTAATTTTTTATCCTCTATTTCAAGGAAACGCATAATATTTTGGCAATAGCTTGGTTTCGTTCCCTTTCCAAACCTCTTGACACATCTCGGCTTCTGGTTTAGACTTCATACTGACATTTTCACATTGGCTGAAACCCAACTGCGTGTCTTCCTTCGCCTGCAAGAGGCATAAGGAATGGCAAAGGTTATGAAATAGCAAAAGAAAATATTGTTTTTTTTAGCAGCGACGCATGTTGACGTATTATTTGTGGTGTGACGATGTTGCTGTAGAGACACGCCACAGCTGACTTCGCAGGAAATTTTAGGAAGTGCTTGCTGTTTCACACAGGACATGTATGCAATTTATCGGTTTTGTTGTAACAGTAAAACTAAATACAGGGTTCAAAATTAGGTTAATTTTAACCAATTGCTTGCATCTATGTCGCACGGAATGCCATGAAACTTATTGGATTTATTTGTAAAAAAATATTTATGTAATTTTTTATGCTGTATTTGCTCGCATATTTTCCTCCCCTTTTCCCGCTATAACTTTAGCACAGAAATTGGCAGAGAGAAAATATGCAGTGTTTTTTCCCTGAAGAAACAGCTTAAATGGTAAACATAGCACATAAAATGCACTCATAAAGACTCACTAATATTATATTATTTAAGAAGTTGTTAAATAAGCGAGTTTCGAGGGATGGTATAAATACGTTTTGTAAATTTTAAAAATCTGGAATTAGTTTTTAGCTTTTGACATATTATTTTTTATTTTATTGCAAAATCACATTCTCTACCTCAAATTAATAAATCAAAATCTTTTACCGCTCATTTTTATTCCCGATAACTCTGTCCATTTGCTTTGCTAAATGTATAAGCAAAATGCGCTACTTGGCTCCTAAAAGCAGAGGTAAGATACTACTTCGCAATAATATTGTGCAAACTTGGGGCCGCCAAACCCTATAAAGGGTCTGATTTTTTTCGAGTAATTCCTCTTTTGCTTCGGTGCATCATATACGCAAGGCAGTAATTATATCCCAGCTCAAAATTTAATGACTCTTTCTACAAATGTAAAATCATTTTCTTGAATGTTCATGAATATCAACAAATTCACCGAATTCAGATTTCTATTTTTATTATAACTGTAGGATAAATGTTCATATTTAAGTAATTTTAGTACAGCTTTTATTAAAGTTTAAAAGAAAAATATGATGTAAAATAATGCTACTTCAAAACTAAGGCCAAAAATTGGTACTTACGTATTAGCCGGCTGACTGTTAAACTGTCGCCAAGCAGCGCGACTTATCGCCAGTTTTGGATAAGCGGGACGTAACAACGCATTCATGACATCTGAGCTTTCTTTTGATGTAAACCAGATTGGTTCTCGATGAGCCCCGTCATAATTGTGTATATTAACTGTTGTATTTTTTCTTGCATTTCGAAAATGTGATTAAAATTTGGGATCTGCTTTCTAAAGAACAGAAAGAAACTAATTAGTTTCAAAGTTTTGTAATCTTACAACCAAAACCGTGTGTATTAATGAGCACAGTATGGTCAGTTGAAGGTGGTGGATGAAATATTAAGTCTATAACTACTGAAAATTTATATTCGTAGAGCTTCCAGTGAAATCGAAAGGCCTAACGAAATAGTAGAAATCGATAAATATCTTTTTACGAAGCGCAAAAGCAAAGCTGGTCCAATTCTGATTGTTTATTAAATAAAGATATGCCATTTCCTTCATAATTCCGCAGCAGGGTTTGGCGCAACAGTGGCTAGATAGCTGTCAACATTCATGCTTCGACGGTAGAAGTAGAAACTAGGCCAATATATCTGTAGTACCTCATGTGATTAAGGTATTGCTGAACCTATAATTCACTGCTTGCTGTTCTGTAAAAGACAGGTCAAATTTTGTCATTCATTTCAAAAAGTCAGCAATAATGGTTAAATATATGTTCATTAAAACAAATTGTGGCTTATCGAGAAAGCGCAGATGGTACAGGAGCGTTAAGTCGTGCTTATCCATAAATGGCATTAAACAACGCTTCTTGGCGACAATTTTACATTCGCCGGGACAATAAGTAAGTAAAAATTTATTAGCGAGCAGAAATCTTAGTTTATATATGAACGTTTTCATGTAATAAAAAATTTTCATGTGCACAAAAGTCCGAAGTGTTAATATGCAACTTCAGCCTCAAAATTTAATGATTTATTTAGCCAATTTCCCATTTTTTTCAGAGATAAAATTACTACTCTCATCAAATGAAATATTTATATTAAGATGAAACACTGACATACGTTTTTACAAAATATCACGCACAAACATCAACAGTCTTTTGTGTACCCTCTAAACTATAAAATATACTTTTGAAACACATCGTGAAAGCGCATACTTTAATTTAGAATACTATTTGACTAAACTATCGAATTAAAATACTTGGTTCTAAATTAAAGAATAACAACAGAAATTTTAATCAAGAACTGATCATAAATTTTAATGTCATGTTATATAGTAGCTTCCTTTAATTATTGGTGTGTGGAATAAAGAGTTTTACAGATAAATTAACGTTTAACTTTTTGAAGGTAAAAATGATTCTCATTCCTGGACTGTCATCGTAAACAAACTGCCCTTTTATTTATAATGACCAAATATTCTGAAATTTTACCAAAACTAAGTGCACAACCAATTTGTTTCACGTCTCCTTGTTTGGTTTTTAAGCGAAATACGGTAATGTTATCTAAAGTGAAAAGAAAGTATGTTTGGAAAACTTAAAAAAGCTCCACGAGAATCACTCAGAAATATTAAGACAAGGAAGTATTAAAATCGTGAAAACAAAGTTTATTTTCTTGACTATTACGAGGATAATTGTTGCTTTTTAAATCGTAAAGTGAGTTTGAGTGATAAATATATGACCTGCTTATTTTCTTTTAATTTAGACCTCTCAGAATGCCAGTTGATGTCATTCCCTGAAGCCGTATACCACTTGATGCGGAATACAGTGTTGCAGACATGCGACTTATCATCCAATGTGTTTAGAAAGATCCCTCCTCAACTGCCCATCAAATTTGAAAGGATTACAGGTGAGAATTTCATATTCATTTGAGTACTTTTACAAGTATTTTACAGAGACTGAAACACGTACTTAAATTCTGTCCCATTCAGACTAAAATAAGATTAGATTTTGTTTTCTGGATTTTTAAAATTTTCCAACTGAACTTGAAATGAGAAAGTCAAGCAATGTTTGTGCTACAGGATGGTTTAGACGTTGCCGCCCAGACAGTATAGTCAAACAATTAGGGGAGCCGACTGCGGTACCGAAGGGCCCGAGTTCGAATTTCGGAGATGGCATGGATGTAAATTATTTGCCCTCCTTATAGGAGGTAATGGTGGCAGGTTGTTAAGTGTCTCCAGAATAAAATGACTGCCACTTCTGGCCTTAAGAGTGGCCAATGCTGAAGTGGCAAGTACCTGCCGTTTGATATAAAAGAAAAAAGATTTAGACTTAACCAGTTAGTATTTTATTAAATTTGCCGTAACAGAAACATAAAGGAAAATGGTAATATCGTTCTTAAGTGAAACAAATTTTTAATACCAGATATTTTAAAATATTGTGATTTCTGAATATTTCGCATTTACATGTAGAATATAAAGGCTAAAAAGGAAACATTAAGCCAGTGTCAAATATTTATGATCTAAAATTTATCAATAGTTCAGGAATTTAATAG
Source organism: Stegodyphus dumicola (assembly GCF_044657685.1). NCBI lineage: Eukaryota > Metazoa > Arthropoda > Arachnida > Araneae > Eresidae > Stegodyphus > Stegodyphus dumicola. Next base: position 140,184,771 of record NC_140776.1, read on the forward strand.
TTAATGCATCTGAGCTGCCTAAAAACCTGCTTAATCTTTAATTCTTTTTATCTGATTGTTCATCTCGATAGCTGCATGCTTAAATTTCTAGCAAACTAAAAATATTCAAAAATCGGTTTTGCTTTCATCTTAATACTTCTTTATCATATTTTAATCCATAATATAATGACCTTGTGTTAATTTTGTTGTTAATTCCATTCGAAATATAGAGGGGTTGAGATGCGCTTTTGCAGATTTGGTCGAAAATGCGATTAGCTCAGTATAAAACGTAGTGAATCTACATACGAAAGCCTGCTTCTCAGCTTATACCATCTTTCAGGCAGAGCTTCTTGCATTAAAAGCAGCCATCAATTTGGCAAAATATCAATTAGGAATAAAGGTCAACATATATAGCGACTCTGCCTCAAGTTTGGAGTCCATCCGATGGCACAAGACAAGGAGTAATTTGGTGCAAGATATTCAGAAAATTTCTCTAAGTATCCCACGAGATGACAGACCTATCCTGATCTGGATTCCAGCTCATGTGGGTATCACTGGGAATGAAGCGGTGGACGTGCTTGCGAAATCTGCAGAAAATGATTGGAAAACGCAGTAAGTGTTCCGCAGTCCTATTTTAAAAAAATCACGCTCAATAGCCTTTTACAAGAATGGCAGAAAAGATGGGAAAAGGAAAGAACAGGGAGGAGAACTTTATGAAAGTTACATGCTGAGTTAATACATACGGCGGAAGACAAACTCAATTCTACACTGGCCATGGTCTCTTCCCACATTATCTTAAAAGATTCGGCAAACGAGCATCAGAATTGTGTGAATGTGGTGCGGTAGGTGATGCAGGTCACGTCCTCTGCAACTGCCCCCACAAACCGATGAACTGCATTTAAAAATGCCAAGCAGTGAATACTTGCCGCAATGGGCGGAGAATACCTGTGGCAACAAGCAAACGAAAACTAAAATAGAGGAGGTAATCAAGCTATGCTCAGCAAGGTTATAAGAAATTCTCTCTCTCCCTTGAGAATTGTATCTTCGCAGCACAATTTTAATAGCAATTCAAAATACTTTAACAACTGAAAATCAACACTAGAAAAATAGCTCACCCCGTAGAATAGTAACAGGACTGTAAGAGCAAAACTATTGTAATGTAAGCATATTACTATCCAGTTTGTATGTACTTGATAAAAATAATATTGTAAAGCAATTTAAATGATATTGAAAATCCAGTCAATGTGTAAATGAATTACAAGTTTTACTTTGATTATCTCAGTAAAAGTATTGTAAATATGAATTCAGATAATATTTAAATGTACACATAGCTATCATGATTTTATGTAACTATCATATGTAACAAGACAAAAAACTTTTACAACAAAGTCAGGTCCGTTGTTATCTCAAGTGGCGCTCACTGCTTCTCAGCTTTCATCCTCTATACATCATATTTTAGTTTGGCATAATTCTTCATAATATATAAGAATATTTTCAGCTGCTTATTCTTACCCTAAACTTCTTTTAAAAATGACACCTAGAAACGTAGCTGTGAAGTGTTGATTATTTTCACAGTGAATAATTAAGTAATATATTACCTTATAGAGCATTTCTTGAAGTAGAATTTCCTTTGAATGCAAGAAGTGCTTTCAAATTTCATCAATGGGAATGTATTGCACGAGATGTTCTCGAAATAAGGTAAATATTTCTTCATATTTTCTGCCTTTTGATCGGAGCATAAGTTACACTTTAATAAGGCAAAGTGAATAAGGCAGACAGCTAACCATTTAATTTCATCTCGGTCTCTGTTTCTGATGCTAAGGTTTCATGGTCGTTTGCAATCACTATTTTTATGTACTGCGATTCATAGAATCTTCTGAATATTACGTAAATACCTATTCAGTACACTGCTTGCAAGAAAGAACTGTACAAGAGGAACTTATAAAAATTTAAGTGGTTGTTTTCGGAATCATGACAAGTAAACTGATATTTTTCTTGTCTTCAGACATAGGCAATGAGTTCCTATAATTACAGTTTGATATCATAATAATTTTCAAGTTTTTTCCTAATCGATACATCATTCTGGAAACATTATTTACCATAAATACAGTTAAAAGCTTAAGCATTAACGTAACATTATAAAAATGATATTAGTTTACACAAGTTATACAAAATATATACAATATATATGTAAAAGGTATATAATTTTATACCAAGTATGCATGATACTTTGTGTCTTTGATCAGAGGCTCTGTAAGGCGCTTCATTGGCTGAGTAACATAACGGGTCAGTATGCGAGTTGAGCAACGATGGTTTAATCGACAGACATTTACCCTTTTTTTATACAACTAAAATATGCGAAGTTACTTTTAAAATCTCTTGATATTTTTTAAGTTATCAACTTAATTTACCTGATGTTAACTTGTATATTATACTTCAGAAACTAAAACTACAATGTTTGTTCCAGAGCTCAACTTGTCTAATAATCGCCTGACCTCGTTGCCAGAGGAACTGAAGGATTTGAAAGAGCTGCAGAAGTTGGACCTCTCCCATAATGACTTCCTCGTGTTTCCTAAAGTAGTTTTCAAAATTCCACACCTGGTCTTTCTCAACCTCAAGAAAAATTTCATTGTCGGTGAGTCAATTTTTTAAATACGGTATTCGAGTGGAAGTTCGAGTATTGCACATTTTGTATTATAACTGTTCTCTCTTGAACGGAGATCATGAAATTTTATTTAATTTCTAAAGTAAAATAAAATGATAAAATAATAAATGAAAAAAACCAAGCAATTTGTTCAATCTTTAGTTTGAATTAATAGAAATGGATATTAAAATTTAATAATTTCATTCACTGGGATATTTTATGTTTGAAATGATAAATGAAATGCAAATCTATTTCACACATTTTTGTTTCTAAAATATTTTCTATTAAAAATTTAGGAGAATTTGGGCTTTATTTTTCTGAAATTTTCAGTTTCCACGTACTGGATTTGTTGACAATGGTTAATTGTTTAAACTGGTGTCTTAACTGTTGAGAGTAACAGAGTGGTCCGGAGGCTAACCTTTTATAAAATATTGCCCATTAAGAAAAATGCTTTGTGGCCAAAAAGGGGAAAGCGTGGAGTTTATATCATCAAAAGACATGTTTTTCTCACAATTTTTAGTTTTAAATTAATGTAATGTTTCGTTATTGCATAAACATGAGTGCATAAACATAATTTGAGTTTATACGTCAATGCATAAACATGAGTGCCTATCCGACTTACCTTAGTTATGTTGATAAACCTGAGCGCAGACAGAAAACTGAGGATCACCCAGTCTCTTTGCAGTGTTTGCAAACAGTTGAATTTACTGCATATTCTTGCAATACTATAATATATAATATATACTTGCAATACTATAATATATCAGAGATGTATAGATTAACCACAAGTGGCATTCAGTACAGCTCAAACTGGCCAGATTCCATCCTCTAGGTATGAGTATGTAGTATTTTCTTCCAGACCGTGAAAGTTGGTGGAGATTTGGCGAAAGTTTGATGAAGGAAATGACTCCATTTTTATTTAATCACATTTCCTTCTTTATTTTGTTAGATAATCAAGATATATGACTTATGGATATAACATTCCAAAAGATTCAAAATAATTAAGTTAAAGTTTTGATATTATATGAAAAACAAGCTTATTAGAACTTGCATCAGTCACTCTAGAAGACTGCAAATCCCCAGTGGTATTTAGAATAGCTAAAAAAATCCCCTTCTCCAACAAAGTACGAATCTAAATAATGTAAAGCAGTTGCTAGGATCCCGTATTTAAAATGCCAGAGGAAATGTGAGAAATTAACTTGCTACGATTCTTAACAAAACTCGGCTTATCGAGGATTAATTGAAGTAACATGAAAGCAAAGCCCTGAGGACCGTGACATAACGCTTGTGTGCTATTGTCACTAAAACCACTCTGCTCATCGACATTATATGTTTGGTCGGAAATGGTAGACGAAAAAGAAATCATCAGCTGCAAACCTTATGATCAGCCATTTCTCAACAACGAGTGCAAAATGTTGTGCATCACGATTCGAGTATGAGTGTTTGGTTTTATTTTTCATCAATGGAGTTTCATAACAGGATGCCAAAAAGGTCCGTGGCACCCATGATGGTGCACAATGAAATTGGTCGAAGGTCTACAATTGTTGTAGACCTTCGACCAATGAAAGAATGTCGATTGAAATAATTCTGGGTTTTTTTCGGTTACATTGAATAACCGGTTCGCATATGACTAAAATGGCAACAAATAAAACCGTTGGTTATATAACTGGCGATTATAAGTGTAAGATCTAACTCTTTAAGCTATCATGCAACTGTTATGATCTTAGGCCAGGCAACTTTTCGCACAGGCGCCAAGAAATAGCGCACAGAGAAAGTGTTTAAATTTCCCTTTTATTTGATTAAATCTTAACAAAAATGCACATACTTCGTGCTCACAATATCACAGACTACTTGCGCTGGGAACTTAAGAATACTTTAGCAATAACTTTAAGTAGTAAAAGAGTAGTGCTGGACCACTTAAAACTAGCACACTGACTGAGAAACCTACACAGGTTAGAAGGCGTAGTAGTAAATAAGATTAACAACAGTAAGGACAAAATAGCACGCTTTGTTTAACTTTCTCGTTCTCGTTTTAAATACTTTTCTTCGCTTTAACTTAATTTGAATTCAGGCGGGGAGAACTGAGTTTAGGAAAGATTCCAGAAATTAAAATAATTGGTTAGTCAAACTAAAGAAAACGTTACAAAACAACCAAGGTATTTCGACCTGTATTTTAAATACATTTCATGTTTCACTTTGTTAAATACATTAGTTTCTTGCTCAGTATTTTCACTGGATCATTGAATATTTTCAGATGTGGATGTCTCAAAAGTTCGAACTGCGCCAGCCTTAAAAGAACTGAATCTGGAAGAAAATCCTTTAACAAGGACGGCATACGTACAGTTGAAAGCGTTGATGCCTGGTAGAATTCTCATTCACGTCACAGAACCCAAGCCAGAGGACGACGACGACAGTGATTTTGAAGTCAGTCCACCAAACAGCAGCGTTTAACATTCGGAATTTTTATACTTTATTTCCTAAAGCTCAGGGCTGTGATGTTGAGATTGGTTCATGTTTCTTGCCGCACTAACTGTATGACATGGCACAAGCTAAGTGAAAGTTTTATCGTACTTGATTTGTTAATTTATTTCGTTTTGTTGAAATGTTTCTTCATCAATGTGATTTTTATCAATGACAATTTATAATATAAAATAATCGGTTTTAATAAACTTATTAAAATGATTTTAATCGATCAATCTTTTTATGACTCTCAATGCAAATTTGCCTAAAAGTCAATTTTTTAAAATTATTTTCAATTTGTAGAGTTTTAATTGGACAATTCTTATTTATATTTGTAGAGAGCAATTCGATAATATTTGTTTAAAATCTTAATTTTGTCCATTGTTTGAAGATGATGTTCATGGTTTGTGTCAAAGAAGCAATTGTTGATTATGTAAAAGATGCTGATTTCTCAAGCAAGGAAGCACTAAGTTTTTAGATGATGGAATGCTTGTAGGAAATACCTTGTGATTTGGGTGCTATTGTATATATGAATGATGTATATTTGTTATTTATTGTGAGGCTTGATGCTGCAAATAAATCCTGCTATTTTGATTTGCGCTCTCAGAAAACAGCTTACTTGCTGAAATTTGTACATATTTATTGTATTTTTTGTACTAAGTTACTTGATTTTTGTTGTTATTTTTTACTAACTTTTTTTAAATCTGTGTGATAGTGTGTAGTAGCAATGCAATACTATTCCGAAATTGTATTTTACTGAATTTGGAAACGCGCCCTTTTAGCAATGAATAATCGCACATTTTGTGTAGTTTCTTAATTAAAAGTGTATGCATCATAGTTTTTAATGAAAGCGGAATATTAGGTAAATTGTTAAAAATCACTAGCTCATTTCATCGGTGTAACAAATTTAATTATATATTACTAAATTGATCAGGAATTCCTTTTTTTAATAAGAAGTACTTTTTCTTGTTAATTTGAATAAAGCATGAAATTTTTGCCATTATGTATAACCATTCTTATATTGCTATTACATTAATTTATTTGCACAAAATAAATCATGCTTTAATTTTATAAGTGACAAATAAAAATATTTTTCTAATTTATTTTAATCCGGTGCTTATACATAGGTAAAATTGTGTATTTACATATAGGATCTCCTAACTTCGAAAATATTGCGCTATGTACCGTTCCAAAGAAGAAGGTTCCAAATTTTAATTGTTTTCAAAATGCAAGAGAAAAATGGAAAAATTAACTTTCTACGATCCTTAACGAAAAAACTCATTTATAAAGAATTAATTGGAGTAACTTCAAAACGAAGCACTGATGATCGTAACATGGCGCTTCATCCATCATTGTCGCCAAATCCTTGCGATTATCCATTATTGTCGCTGTACGCATGATGCTAAATCATAATCTGTATATGAGTTACGATAATAATGAAATTAGCATTAATTGCAGGTTATCAAAATTGTAATTCTACAAATTAGTCTCCCAATACAATTAGACAAAAATTATTTCTATCGATTTTTCAGTTTTGCAGAAGTAGATCTTTGTTTAATTTAAACACTTGCCGATCATGCGCAAAATCCAATCAATAATGAAATATTTTTCACAAATAATGTAAACATTTTTCTCGCTCATATACGATCCCAAGATTTACAATATTGAATATTAAATGTAACCTTTGATCTTAAAAAGCATGCTGATATTCAAAAGAAGTGCACATGTTATTTATGTAACATTTTTAAATACTTTTTGTGTTCATAAACCACCAACAAACGAGGAGGTCTAAATCAAAATATTTGTATATTTTGAAAGAAATATTGATTGTGTCTGAAGTGCTATCTTTGCAATTCTTAAAGGGCTTGGTTTTTAGTACTTTTATGCATCGCAGTGATGTCATGGAGAAACATGATTTTCTGTATATGTAGACATTTTTTTACAACAGTAATAAATTGATTTGAACTTTTGTTCAAGTTTTGTTCATTCATATTACACAAACCTATCTAGTTCTTAAAACACAAATGGCTACTAATTCAAATAAGCTAACAGAGGATATTCAAATGCACATTATATTTCTATCACTCAGAACAAAATGAAGAGCAGCAACAAAGGGAAAAAAAAGGATTGGATTGAATAATTAAAATAAATTGATAAATTGTCTACTTCAAATGTCTTTGAGGATGGCATCCTTAGTCTTAAAATTTATATTTAGAGACTAAATTAAAGTACAACGTAGCATTAAGCATATCTTGATACCTTTTTTCCCGAAATTTGTAGCACTTCGCTAATCGCAGCTAAAAATGAGAGATCTTCTCATTTAACAAATGCCCATCAGTGGTGAATAGTTGAACACTGACAGTTCAACCTAGTTTTAAATCTCGTCGAATGAGTTTGCTGTATGGCAGTTTCTACGGTTTTCCAGCCATTTTCCTGAGAAAGCCTTCACGAAGTTATTCTCCTTCGCCAGGTAGCTTTCCATTTGATCTGTCTTAACCAAATTAACCTAACCTATGTGGAAGTTTCCACAGCTTTTTTGTTTGAGTAACATCTGGGAAATTTAAAACATATACCATTATACGAAAAAAAGGCGATTTAATTTGATAATTTCGATACATACTATAGTTAATACAAAACATAAAAATTTATCCATTTGAAAACTGCTGCAGAATTCAAAGCAGACAGACAATATTTCTTGTTAAAATATCTATTTCTATACCTCGCTCTTAACATATAAGAAGAACGTCGTCTCTTTGGTTTCCAAATATACATTTCTTGCGACAGAAAACTAAGCATTACCCGTTAGATTTAGCTTCTTAATTTTTACAAATACAATATTTCATACAATATTTGAATTTCATTAGATATCATTACATGATAACTTGTTTAATGTTCCACTGAAGAAATTAAGGAATAAAATACATAACATTGCTCTTGGTAGTCGGGTTTCGATTTATTGTTGGCAGCAACAAAGCTGAGACGAGAAATATATAACTAAGGATTGTATGATACAGTTAAAAATCCATTTGATTTATTTAGTACTAATATTAATTTAGTAGTTTAGTTCTAATGCATTAAAAGTAATGAATTAGGTTTCAACGCTCATGCTGCTGCTGTTTTTATTATTCGATAAGTTATGAATTTGAAAGTTTTGTTTATGAATATGGAACTGCCTGTGAGGGCTACGTATCTATGGGGAAGATGTTCTGAGGAAACATTTTTAAGGGAACCTGGCTTGAACTAGAGTAATCAGTGGTCTTTTAACCGCTTGGTCATTAGTTGGCCATTTTCTTCGAAAGATGAAAGTATTAGATGTCTTGGCGATCGTGCGTTTTCAATATAAAGTTTTAAAATTATCTTAAATGCACTGTGATGGTGTATAACATGATTACTTTTGTATATTCATTGCGCAAGGCACTGTATTTAATTTACAACACTTTTTATTTATATACAAAACACATCCTCACTCGCATACAACGCCGAAAACAAGCATTTACAGTTTCATTTCTGGCTTACAATATCTTCGCGCGCCAGTTCTGAGTTCGATTACAATTACTCGATACACTACAATTACGTACGCTGATCTCCACATAAAGCCACTTGATGTAGAAATCCTCAGTATAGTACGTAAATTTTATCGAAAATGTGATGAAAATCCTCACGATGTTATTAAAAAAAGGAGATTTCGATTATATGGTCAAACAAACGGTAAAACGGCTTCACATCATCCATCATAATCCCAGAAGATAATATAATATTTTGTATTTAATAGAGATATTTTCAGTATTTCTTTCTTACAATGCGTATGGTTCTCGGCAAAAGATAGCTGAGTGGATGAGTAGACTGAGTTCAGAAGATCTAAGGCTCAATCCTAAAACTTTTTTCCATCTCAAGAATTTTCTTCCGTATAGTAAAATTTTAGGAGTAATTTTTCTAGATTGTTTTATCAACGTTATTGTGTTTTCACAAGCAGATATTCAATATTGTTCACTTTTACTAGTGTCGTTACTCACTTTTCTGTTTGCCAACAGATGGCAGCACAAATTTACTTGTACAGATTAGGTTTTTACCATAGGTTACCATAGGTTTTTTTTTTCTAATTTTCTGGATTTCAAGAATATTTTTGATGGTCCTAGAAATAATAAAAACTTTATGGGAGTAAAGTTCACCAGTTAACCGCATTCTTTTCTACAGAATGATAATCTACGATCCACGAGAATGAGAAACCATCATGAAGCATGACTACATCGCAAAGACTATCCTTTGATGCCAACTGGTAAAATAAAATGTATATCCTTTTTTACAATAGTTCAGTGGTTTTTTTAACTCTTATTAAGGTATTCGAGAAAAAAAATGATCAAACAATGCTTTTTGAAACGTTATATTCTAATGATTTAAATGTCAGTGTGCTCTGGTGAAGTGAGAATTACAGTTCTGAAAAGGAAAATGTCCAAGTGATGGCAATATCTGAAGAAGATTCGCAGTAAATTAGGCAGTTTATTGCATTGATATTCGTACCTTTTTTATTACTTTCGCAGCTATCCAGTTAAAATCTCAGTCGGCTTAAAACTACTTACTTATTATTTCTTATATCTAACTCTGAATTAAATTCCTTTGACGAAGTCATACGGTAATTTTAATCATGTTTCCGAGTGGATAAATCTTTGACTCTTTTGACTGTGGGATAAGTAGGTTCCAAAAGAGATATCGACCTCTGATGCGATTTGCGATGAAATTTCTAAGGTGATATTGACCGCAATTTCAATACACACAACGAAAACCACGAAAATCTCTTTCAGCCAATTCGTTTAACTTCCGGAAATGAGCGCTTGAGACAGGCTACCAGAGAATTATGATTTTGCTGCACTGTAGTCATGCTGATGTAATTGGTGCAATGAGCTATACAGGCAGAGTCGTAGCTAGGGTTTTCAGCGCCCAGGGACAACTGAAGATTTCGCGCCCCCCTACTGCTTGCCGAGGATGGAAAACATTTAATTTTAAACTGTCGTAACATCAGTTTGGCGCCCCTTGAATTCTGCGCCCGGGGACAGATGCCTCCCTTTCCCCCCCCTCTAGCTACGCCCCTGTATACAGGGTATATTATCACATGCTGATAGTTTTAAATACGGATATCTTCATATATCATAAATACGAAGTATCTCATTAGTTGAGATATCAGAAAGAGGTTTGTATTTAAAGATTTCTCATGTAGAAGAATGTCTTGAAGGTTAGCGTAGATATGATATGAAATTTCAGCCGTTAGCATTACACGTCTTTGATAAGAACTGAAATAAAAATTATAATTATACAATACTTTACTTACTTATTTTCATTCCCTGGTAAATTGCAATATTACTAATAATAAAGCAGTCCATCATGAGCTGCATATCATCTTTTAAAAGTTTTAAATTTGGATATTTTCGCGATATTAATGATATAGCTCCATGGATGGGTGAAAATTTTAACTAAAACGCATAACATATGAAAACAATATGCCGTTTTTGAGAAGAATTTAAATGAAAAACATACTGCAATACGCAAATTTGCTGATTTTATTATATAATTTTTTATAGTTTAACAGTTTTATTAAAAAATACATTTTTAAAATACAAAGTTTGTGGGACATATAACACGTCTTTCCTAATTATAGTATAGAAAAAAACTAAGTTTCTTTCCATCCTTCTAATATTTATTAACTCTTATCCTTCTCGGCCAATTTCTTTAGTTGATTACAGAAGTCGCCTCACCAAATGAAAAGCTAATGTCCTCTATTGTTCGTGGAACGATTACAAATCGTAACAAAAGTAATAATCAATCATTCAGTCAATCAACGTAATTACTTTTACGATGTGGAAGTATTTCTTTTACCTCAGAATGATGTACCTCCAGGAAGATAATTAATTACAAAAAGTGCAAAACATCAAATTTATTACACGTTTTGGGCAAGAAAATTATATGTTCATTTGCCAGAAAAGCTCTTTAAACTTGTAACTTGTAGTAAGTAATAGTTCATAAATGATGTATATCTTGTAAATAAATGAAATATTTTTGCGAATTTTATGGTTTCAGAGAAATGGATAAACTTAATGCCATAAACAAATATGCCATAAATGAGTTAAATTATTAAAACATAATGCAACAGTCATTTGTTCCATAATTGTACTTTGTGCATGCAACACTACGTGCATCTATCTATCTAGCTATATCTATACCTATATCTATATATATAAAGACAGAGATTAATTTTCTAGGTATTTATTTTATTTCCGGATGGACTTTCGCAAAGCCTGCATCCTTCTATATTACCTGTTGTGCTAATATTTTCAAAATTTTGCAACATCTTGTACTTTAAAAATCATTGATCTAATTCATTATAACTATGCCAGGTAAACAGCTCTATTACAAATTCCTCTAAACATGGTGCGCGTGGGGTTGTTAAAAACTATCCCATTTATGCAGCACTTTGGTTGCACCTCCAGCTAACAGTTTAAGCTAGGTTACCCTATCAGCGGCGAAATGTGGCTGTTTCCGTTACCTATTCTGGTTCGAGAGAGGGCTTTCGGCTGGCTGTGTATTTTAAATACTCTCAATACACTAACATTTAGAAACATCCAAGCCTTTTCCCAGGATCAGAACCCAGCCCCAAAAGTATTGCAACCAGCAACGCTAACCACTATACTGATCAGGTCAGTAATTATGTAAAATAAAGAGGTTTATAAAGCTACCTTGAATTATTTATTTTTGATACCTACATAGATCCATATCGGGCACAAAGAGGCGATCATATGAACTAAATATCATATGCATTTACTAGGATGCTAAGAAGCTATAGGTACATGTTTAAAGAATTTTCATCTATTCTAAGAACTCTTCTCAGGCTATTGCAAGAACTAAGATTCCTATTTGCAGCTTCGCAACCACAGCAAAATTCTTAGATTTTGCAAACATATTTACATTACTTTTTCTTGTCTAAAACAAGGCAATAAAAATCCCCTTTGGATAAACCATTTAAACAAAATTAGATACTTCTCATCAGTTTATATTTAGATTTCATAAATTTTTGTATGAAATACATTTATGAATAAAAAGAGTTTTGTTCCTGTTTTTAATAATCGGTTTCTTGTCAGTTTTTGAAACAGTTTCCTTCACCCATCTTAATTTATCCATCTTTAAATTTCTGAACTTTTCCAAAGCAATTTCACCAATAGGTAGTTTCAGATTTTTTAGTAACTGTTATGTGTACAGATGTAATATCCAATAAAATACCATCTATAACTTAAAAATCGTATTGGTAGAAAAAAATGACGTTATTTAAAACTGTATTAAAATTTCTCAGGTCTTAACTTAAATATCTTCTACAGATCACATGTCTTCTAATGGTCGCAATGAACATAGCTGATGAAACTATGTTGAAGATTGTCCAAAATGAATTCCAGAAAGTTACAATTTTAACTTAATTCTTAAGAAAAAAAATCTGAAAACTGTCAGATATTATATTACTCCCAAGTGGACTCCAAATTTTAACTTTCTGGGTGTTACCTTTACTTATTAAATATCATGTTCTTCGCACATTAAACCATAAAATTCAATTCAATAGCAATATCCCGAAATATTTTAAAAAGAGCATAAATTTAAAATTTCCGATACACACTTTCGCGCGCTGGAGATAAAAATGCTTTTATTTTCCCCCCGTACAGTTTTGCCATGGCTTGCTTTAAAATCGTTGAGTTTTTAAATAAAACATTCTTTAAAGTTTTATAAAATATGAAATAGATAATGAAACAAATTTTAAATTTGGGCTTCCCGATGCCCATATTGGAGCGGAGGACTACGTTATTCAAAATTTGATGTCTCCAGGTACCATTGTTTTTTTCATAGTGCGATAAATGTACATACACTCATGCAGATGCTACGTTATTTAGTTTCTCTAAATATAATGCAGGGCTCTAGTAACAGGTGGCAATAATTTGAACATGAAAACCTTTTTATGGTGAACCAACGCAAAATGTTAAATCAAAATTTATAGCTCTTCTGGGGAAATTGTCCCTTTGGGTTAAAAAAGAAAAAAAGGACGGTTTGTGGGTTTGTTTATTTCTTGTCCCGCTCCCATTTTTTGGGGGGAGGGACAGAGAAAATTTTGAAATTTACATTTTAATATAACATACATTTTAAAAACTGGCCTGTAATGTTGTTTAAACATTGATAAGCAATGAAAAAGAATCGAAATGATGTTAAATTATTTGTGATTAAGAACTTTGTTCATTAACGAGTCAAACTTTTTGCATATTTTTATACATGTCGTCAATTAGAAATGAGAAGTATTTTCGACATTCTGGCCTTTTCGTCTTCATGGTAGGCGTGAGTAAACCGGATTCTACGGTAAATGGTTCAGGATGCAAATAAATGTCTTTCACCTGAAATATGAAAGCAAAATATACTTGATGCAAATGAAATTAATGCATATAATACTAACTTTCTTTATAAAGAACCGGCATATATAAACCATATAATTAGATATTAGTAATATCCTTAATATTTTACATTTGCAATTAACTAAATATTGAGTTATAAAAGAATGGTTATCTTTTTTCCCTAACATGAAAACAACTAGCAATCATAAAAAATGAAATTATTAATTTAGAAGATAACCCGCCAATATCAAATTTTCTGTTTTAAAAAACTTAATTGCGTCAACAAATGTAACAAAAATTCTTTGTTAAGTTTATAATGCATTTTCTCCCTCTTTTCTGCATGCCTTCGGGGCATAATTGGAAGCACACTCGACGCGTATTTGGGAGGTACAGCTTTAGAATCTGGGACTCCACATGTTCTAATAATTTACCGTTCTTTTACAAATTCTTTTCAGGTACCGACACATGCTTTGGTATAAAACTTCACAGATATATTATTTCATTCCATATAAATTTAAGCATATGCAGATATACTAACCATCTTCAAACTTGTAAAACTCAGATAATTGTTCTTTATAATTGACTTTATATATGTTAAGGTGAAACACCGAAATCTGGGGAATGTCGAATTTCACCGGTGAATTTCAACATTCACATAGTCGCTTGGTGTATGTTCGAAATATTTCCCAAATACTCTTATTTCTGACTTACACCGGTGAATGTTGACATTCACCATGTACTAATGGTGAATGTTGAACATATAAGAATATTATATTTCCTTCTCCGTAATTCATTCGCGAAAAAACGCACTTGAGACTCAGAATAAGAACTTAAGAATATAAGAACTTAAAACACACAGTACATTCAAAAGGAGAAAGGAAAATAATAGAAGTTATAAACTTACCAAATTATGTGATTCAAATCTTATTTATTGCAACAACTTAAACTATTATGACACTTTGAATTGCACAAGAGGCCCTTGCTTTTTACAACTGCATTTATTTGTGGAACACTTCCTTTTGGAATGGCAGCGTGTACATATACTCCTCTCTTTTCAACCTACACCAGAGCATATCTGTGATTGTCGACATACACACCGGTGAGGGTCCGAATGCACAAGAATGTAAAGAAATATTAGAGCTTTCACCGACGTATTTGGTGAATGTTGACATTCTCCGGTGAAAGTCGACATTCTCCAATTTCGGTCTTTCACGGTAACATATATATATATCGTGACAATGTATACATATTGTCATAACTACATTTTCTGTCAATGAGGTTATTTAATAAAGGTTCAAGAATGGAATATTTGTAATTTTCACTTTTTTGAAATTTTGCAGGGTTCTTGTTATTCATAAATCATATTTTATTGTGTAGCCTCTGTTGTTTTACTGTTCTGTTTGGCTATTTTTACAATACTAATTTTAAAGAAATCTTCGCCTTCCTTACTGCATACCTTCGTGGTATAACTGGTAGTACATCCAGCTGACAATCAGAACATCCTGAGTTTGAATTCCATCAAAGGCATAGTTGATATTTCACGTTCCTTGCTCGCTAAAAACCTGAAAGCTCAACAGTTACATTGATTAAAGGATTGCGATTACCTGTTCGAAAGACTTAAGTCCAGCTTCCTTCCCCAGCTTGGTAATATCATCCAGTAAAAATTGTTTTACAGTCTAGAAAAAAAAAATTCAAGTTGAAAAGTACAAGCATTTGTAATGAAATTTAAGAAATAATTGACTGAGATATTAATTGCGCTTTTGCCTACTGATATAAATCTCTAAGATAGCATATCAAATTAAAGGAGGTGAATGAATGAGCAAACATTTGATTTATTAAATTAAAATGTCGAGTTCTATGCACCATAATACACTATACACATATTTACACTATATTTAACCCTTTCTAACTTTCTATGGTTCTTTAAAACGATCTCACTCCACTAAATCTTCTTTTCCGTCCTTCGCTGCTTCCAACGCCTCAAGAAATATCTCTAGTTTTCAAATTTTCGAGAATAAATTAAACTTTCAAGGCATCTTCAAACTCATTTTCTTGGAAAATCGATAGGATATAGGAGTTTCCTCAATGTCACAAGCATACGAAACAGATGACAAAAGCAGTAAAAATTTCGTAGAAACTACAATATATTACTTTCTGCGCTTACATTAATTTTACTTTTGTAGACCTTAGTTGTAGCATTGTCGTGTATGTCTTCACGGAAGTGTGGAAAAACATTTCTAAGTGTTTCGTTTTAATTAAAAACCTTAAGCGTTTGAAAAGTGTATTTTATTTATCTCAAAAACATTGTTACCATTCAAGATGCCTCTGTCGAAGAGTTTATTAACCTTTTATATATGGTCGATGGCTGTCTTGAAATCTAGGTTTAATTTTGCGAATGATTATCACTGGTGATTTCGCAAGGAGAAGAGAGTGCAATATACCACCTAACACCCTCTGGCAGTTTCCCTTATTAAGATACCTTATGTATGAAATCGAAAACTCTTCAAACTATGTTATATACACTCTTTTATCTGCAAAAGATGGTGCTTTCTGCTGTAAATTTACAGATTTCTGAGATTAAAAGCAATCTTTTCGATTTGTATTTAACGAAAAAATGGCCTAAATGATTTTAAGCTAAAATGTGATTCTGTGTTCTACGAAATAAATCGTAAACGTTTCAGAATTTGCTAGAATGATAATAGTCATAAATTGTGACCAAAGAAAAACCACTTCTCTTCGCAATGTGAATAAATGAAATTTTTAATTAGTTTGAACCTCTTATCGAAAAACACTACATTACAAAATGAAAGCGGAAGAGGAACATGTCAAGTGAAATATAAAATTAATAACACAAAAACCTTGAGTTTGACGTCGATTTAAGTCAAGATCGCAATTGATTTTGAGGACAAACAAGTACACGTCTCTCTTTATCAGGAGCAAAGAAATCTGCAAGACTAGAAAGTAGTTGACTTGGAAATGTGTTTAATATACCCAAGTGCCTGGGCCCAGTGCCCTACCCCGAATCGAACGATTAAAAATTTCGAAATAATATACTTAATAATATGTTAAGAAATAAAATATCAAATTTGCATTACTGAATTCTTTTTTAAGATAAACTCTTAGACAAACAAAAACGACGCACCATGAAGTCCGAATGGGACGAAAATCGGTAGAAGTGATGTATATGTACAGAAGAACAAATGATTACAGTTTGAGAACAATTGGATAATTTATTGAAGTGATAGAGCTTCACAAGCTGAAAAAGTCAGTAACGCTTTTGTCCACCTCTGGTCCTTATGCAAGCAGTTATTCGGTTTGGCATCGATTGATAGAGGTTGCGGATGTCCTCCTAAGGAATATCATGCCAAATTCTGTCCAACTGGCGCGTTAGATCGTCAACATCCCGAGCTGGTTGGAGGGCCTTGCCCATAATGCTCCAAACGTGCTCAATAGGAGAGAGATCCGTCAACCTTGCTGGCCAAGGTAATGTTCGGCAAGCACTAAAGCAAGCAGTAGAAACATGTGCAGTGTGGGGGCAGGCATTATCTTGCTGAAATGTAAGCCCAGGGTGGCGTGACATGAAGGGCAACAAAACGGGCCTTAAAACTTCGTCGACGTATCGCTGTGCTGTAAGGTTGCGACGGATGACAAGCAAAGAGGTCCTACTATGAAATGAAATGGCACCCCATACCATCACTCCTGGTTGTCGGCCGGTCTGCCGGAAGACAGTCAAGTTGGTATCACACCGCTGTCCGGGGCGTCTCCAGACTCGCTTTCGCTGGTCATCGGAGCTCAGTTCAAAGCGGGACTCATCACTGAAGACTGTTCTACTCCAGTCAGTGACATTCCAGTGTGAATGATCCCGAAACCACTGTAAACGGGCTTGACGTTGTACAGAGGTCAATGGTAGTCGGCGTAAGGGGCGCGATGACCTCAGCCCCCTTTCTGTAGGCCGTCTAAGAATGGTCCTTGCGTAACTGAAGCACTAGTTGCACGTACAATCGATGATAATGATGCACCTGGGGGGCTGCGAGTGCTGCTCTGACGATTGCCCGGTGTTCACGTTCTGTCGTTTGTCTAGGCCTACCGCTTACTTCTTGACGTTGTGTGCGGCCTTCGTTCACCCAAACCTGCCAACATCGTTTAATAGTGACATTGCTCCTTCTCAAATGACGAGCTATTCGCCGATGAGACCAACCGGCTTCTTTGAGCCCAACTGCACGATGTCTCTCAAATTCTGACATCTGCGCATATCGTTCGCGCACCTTTATACGAGGTGTAGTTACTGTCTACCAGAGTACACGGAATGAAATTCGTGAAGAATTTGTGACCTGGAATCGTAATTTCTCCTCTTAAATATTCTGCCAATTGCGCAGATCAGATGCGCTGTAGTGACAACAGTTCATTCACTGGCAGCCAAAATGTAAAATGTTGCATTTTCAGTCGAAACCTGTATGCATATCAATTTGTGTCCAATTTGCTTTATATCTTCTCGGTGCGATTTTTTTTTGGTCTAAGAGTGTATATTATAAATGTTAATTAATTAGTTGGAGGAGGTTTATCAAAAACTAATTGATCTGGGAATAAAAAGTACGAAGGCGCAATTCAAGCGGTCAGCGTAGTAAAGTTTACACGATTTAAGAATACATACAATAATCTAGCAAAAAATACAAATCGAAGAAGGAAAATTATAAATAAAATGATATTAAATTCTAATATGATTAAGTATGGCCATCAGCCGCATTTTATATTGCTCATCCAGATAATTATAGTTATAGATCCGGAGATCAGAATAACTAAGTTTAACTAAGTTTCCAAAAATCGGGACTTTTTTAAAACGTCGTGGGACAAATTGTTGAAAATTGGGACGTCTGGTCACCTTAAGCTAGTAGCAACGTGACGATCCATGATCCATCCGTGACTGCTAGTTGATATAATGGCGTTAGACACAAGGGTGCTTGCGCACAGTGTGTTACTCCTTCTAAAACCATTCTCTGAAAGTTACTAAGTAAATTCAAAAAAATAACTTGGAAAATTATAATAATAATAACACTTATTATTATTATTTAAATAATTAATTATTAAAGTCAGAATTATAGGATAATGTCCATTGCTTTCCAGTCTTGCAGATTTCTTTGCTCCTGATGAACAAGGATCTCTACCTGTTTGCCCTGGAAATCGAATGAAATCTTGACTCAAATCTACGCCAAATTCAAGTTTGTTGTGTAACTAATTTATACTACATTACAACATGGAAAAAAATTTCAAAAGGACCGTTGTAGTAATATATAATTTACATGGCCAAAGATGGCTAACTGTGAGTCCTTTTCTCTGGTTGTGTAACTAAGAAGTAAGATGAACTCATCAACAGAGACCTCAAAGTTCCTTTATCCAAATGAAGTACCACTCACGCTAAAGAAGCATTGTTGATAGAGGGTGGTCGTTAAAAAAACGTTCCCCATCATATGAATCCGCTCAACCACTCAATGATGCGGCTGTTATTTGAAGGTATGCGTTCGAGATTGTGAAGGTTTAAAACTCTACAGCTCTCACGGTTTCTGTTATAGTAAAAAAATTTCGAAAATTTTAAATGGCAATACGACATTTTTTTTCACTGCGCAAATTCATCAGAACATTGAAAAAACATAAATGCCATTAGAACGATACACGCATGACGAACATTGCCGGGGTAAAATATTTATCTATAACGTGCAGTTATAGAGATTCCTCCTGCGATGTTATGTTTCCCATTGTCGTCAACACTCTCCCGCATAAAATGTATTATCGTCTGTAATCGCGGGCACGCTGAAAACTTGTAATTCCAATAAAGGGATTTTCCCCCTCTTCTCTCTTGTACTGCCATTGGTCCTTTACAATGTCCCTCCCCCCAAAAAAATAGATTGAGAGAGAAATTTGAAAGGATTACATAAAAGAGGATTTGCTAAGGGTTTTTTTATGCTCTCGGCTCAATACCGCAGGTTACTAATCTTCTCTTGAACTCAAAACTTCTAAAACATTTTTTTTTATAATTAAACATTGCTTCTTTCGCTCTTAAATCATGGCAAAATCACAAAATTTTTTAAAGCAGCTTCGTAGCATATGTTTAATATTCCAGATACTGTGTTTAATTCAAACCTCTTTCAGATACTGTGTTTAATTCAAATCTTTCTGTTTTTTTTTTCAGTCTTTCCTGAGTTTATCATATGTTTTCTGTTTACTCTCTAGTTTACTAGCGTCAACCGCCTAAAAGAAAATCTTAAAGCTTTCAGATTTTATATTACGCCCAAAGGGGCATTTATTCCCATTTAAATACACATTTTAAGAACATTTGAGCTAATGTTTCTTCGGACTAAAAATACTTAATAACAGCCTATCTTTAGAATTTCTGATACAGAGTCTCACGCGCTGGAGATAATTTTGTTTTTCGTACAGTGTTGCCACTGTTCAATTTGAAATCATTGAGTTTGTTAATCAAAAATTCGTTAAGATAACGATGGTTAAGTCCACAAGAGCGTATGGAGTTTACTACTGATACAACTGGTTTAATAACAAACACACGAGAATCTGAGATGTTTCCGAGGAAGAATTTGCTGGTGAATAATACACTGGGTTACCAGAGGTTTAAATATCTAGTTTTTTCTAAAAATTTCGAATAGTTTTTATCAGTAATATCTATCATCTCAGCCAACGAAAACTATTTTAATTTTTTTGTCTTGTCTTCTAACTGATTCTTGATGTGGCCCTCTCAAGTCTTTTAACAGTTGTTCTCGCCGGAAGAATGGCAGGTCGTAACATATCTATTTTCCTGGGCACATTGTTTTGGCTGCCACAAGCAAACATGATTTAATTAACTCACCATCGGTAAACGGTTTTCGTTTTATGGCTAATAAATGAGCTATTTGTAAGCTGACTATAGTTACTGCTTCATTACCATTTTTTTTATTTTTACGAATAAATTGCGTTGTGTTGACATTTCTCTTTAAAACTTTCCAATTTTAATGATCGTTCGTTTTAAGAGGTTTGAATACCGTGTCGAGTGTTTAGCTTGGTAATGACGACATATATTGTGCTCTTTTCGCGCAGCTATTATGTCATTCCAAATTAAACATAAAATTTCGCAGTTTAATCCTGTGACAAAATTGGCCCTCCATTCTGCTTTAAAAACACGACAAGTAAATATTCTGCTTTAAACATGACAAGTTTCATGTAAAAAAACAATACCACCTCGCAGGTCGGATTAAAAAGAAAACGACGGTCAGACGAAGATTTGATTCATCATCATAAAAAGGCGGAAAGATGCTAAAATATTTAATTACCTTATTTTCAAGGCCTACCTTTCTCTTCTTATTTGATTTTGAGATCGACATGGTAACGGTAGGTAACTGAATAAAAAGAAATAAAAAAATAAAATCTCGCCGAATACCCTGACAGACGATACATGCGCAGCGCATATCAAAACTGTCAGCAAGCTGGCGCGGCGCACGATCCACAAACATTCACCTTTTTTAAGTGCTTTTAAAAAACACGGCAGACGATAGAATACAACAGTAGCGGCACTCGCGGTCATTATTCACAGCTTTTCAACTCAATTATCGGCCATGACATGGTAAAACGTAGTTCGATTTATTTTTCATGTAAAAAACAATACCACCCCGCAAGTCGGATTAAAAGAATGCGACGGTCAGAGGAAGATTTAATTCATCATCATAAAAACGCGGAAAGAAGCTAAAATATTTAATTACCTTATTCTCACAGATTTTCTTCCAGGTGCCTTTTATTGAATTGTTCTTACACCATTCTGTTAGAACGTCCTGATCTGGAACTGCTATAGCAACTAATGAGGCCTAAAATAAAAAATAAAAAAAGATTAAGCATCTTTTAATATGTAAAATTAACTTTAAAATAATTTTATAGATAAAAAATCAATTATTAAATAATGCAGTATGACAATAAAAATTATTATTTGGGCGATTTAACTTACAATATATTATAGCTTTTGAATATTTGAAATATAAAAAATAAGCACTGAATTATAGGAAAAAGCAGGGAATACAAATCATGATTTACCTGAAAAATGTAAAGCTGTAAGAATTTATTATTTTATTGTCATTAATACCCATTAATACCCATTTTCCTTCCCAATTTTTTATTCACTTCTAGAAACATGGGAATGTAAGAATAAAATATAAATATTCTTTCAGAAGACTCGAAATTAGGATTGATAAAAATCATGAGTATTTTATTTTAGATGTTGGCACTGAGGATTTGAAGCAAATTAGCTTTACTTAGCTTAAAAGTAAAAGCCTTATTAGTTTTTTTCTTCGATTGTAGATAGCAGGAGTGAATTTTGTATATTAAAAAACTTAATTATTAAACTGAATTCTAGTTTGTAGGTATTAGCTTCTTTATTATTTAAGTTTGTATATTAATGCTGTGTTGATACATTTTAGCTTTGTTTATTTATTAAAACATGCCCGGTTATTTAGGGTTCTATTTAGAATAGAATTGTACAGCTATTCCGTTGCTTTGAATTAACAAAGAGTCAAACTAACGGTGGAGATTGTCAGACGACTTACTGTGCTATCTGCGTTCTAACTAAAAGTATCACTCAAAGTAAAATGTTAAAACAATGAATAACTTGTGAATTTACTCCAACAGGGCGATTAAATATATTCAAAGTTTTAACAGAAACAGAACTTTACCAGCTTGAGGGGAATCATAACACAGGTTCATATGAAATTGAATGCAAAATACCAAAGCAACACGTCCTACTAAACTTTGACTCATCTCTAAGGTTCACTAAATTCCAATAGCGAATAGCAGTAGCATAAGCCAATAATTTAAATGCAATAGCTGGGATGCTAAGTAGATTTTCAGTCAGCTTATTCTGCCAGGGTACTTTTAAAGTTAAGTTCTGGATCACTGGAGTTTAGCACAAATGATCCTCTGGGATCATTTGTGCTAAACTGCGTTATAGTGAGAACTGTCGAATATGGGAATAAAAGCAGAACCCAAATGATAAGGTAGCATGTTTAACAAATATAAAATAGCACAAAATGGATGTATGAGACGATAATTCACCGAAAAGAAAAAAATTAAGAAGAACAGATAATTTCTCGACATTGAGGCAGATCTAAATGTGTTATTGCCAAATAAATCATTAAAAATACACTATGCATAAATAGCTTTGAAATACTCCTAAGAGAGAATAATTTAAACAACTTGTCAACTAAGTTCCGGAGGGAGGTTGGTCAGTTACAGTTTTGCTTAAATTATTATTATTTAGCAAATTAACTAAAGCGCCAAAATATTAGGTACCGTTATAAGTTTCTGGCTACTCTTCATAACATGGAAACGGTTGCAGTTAGGGACAGATCTATGGAGTAAAATGTCTTGGCATTTGTACCTGAGCATAGATTTGATACATATGGCTTTCTGCATGATTGTTGATCATACGATAAGCATGTTGCAAATGTCAGAATAAATAGGGCTGTTTAATGCGGCGAATGATAGCAAGTCTTTCATGAACAGCAATAAGATGAATATATAAGGGAGCAGGCTTGTGCTAAAATAACAATACATAAAGAAATAAAATAATTATAAAAAGAGAAAAAAAGCTATTATATACAGTTGGTACAGAAACGAGATAACTTGAATTTGAGAAGACTAGTAATCACTTAAAGGCCTCCCAGAGTAAGTTGTTGGGGAAGCCTACTACGGTTCCGAAGGCCCCGGTTTCGAATCCTGGAGAAGGCATGGTTTTAATTATCCGTCCCTTCATAGGAGGTAATGGTGGCCCATCTATTAGGAGCTTCCATAATGAAGTGGCCACCACTTCCGGCCTTAGTAGTGGCCAAGACTAAGTCAGCTAGTTGACCTCTAATGGAAAAAAAAATTCTGAAAGAGGAAAACTGTTGCGTTAAATCATATTCTGCTTCAGTTCTGGTGACTCTCAGGATATTACTTAACGCACTACGAAATGTGGATTTTATTGAATTAAGGATGGTTATCATTAACTATTGCTGATGCTATTTTTATCGTCACGACATTATATTCGTCACCTTACCTGTCAGAGATATCAGAAGGTTTTAGGAGAGACCTTGAAAGTGCTCTTGCCAAGAATCGACGAGTTTAAATTGTAGGCCATTAGTATGGTGACCGCTACACTATAATAACAAGAAAAATAGCTTAAACCCGCTCCCCTACCTACTCTCCGGCAATCAAATCCTGGTGTGATTATACTGCTACTCTTATGCTGATATACGAACAGTTGTATTCTAAAGAAGCCACAAGAGCAATGTATTCAAATTCCTTTCGCCTGTACCCAAAATATGTCGTTGTTGTAAATCAGGATGACTGGCACTACTACACCAACGCGGAAGAATCACATTATCAACTGTTTCTTCCAGCAAAACATGTGTGGATGAGATGACAGAACAAAAATTTAAAATAATTAAGTTAAGGGAATAGCATTATATTGGATAAAGAATTAGTAGTTTTGTCCTTATATGAGGTGCATTCTGTTGGTCCAATATAGGGCAAATATCGCATACTTAATTTCCGTTAAAACCAGTTACTTACACAAATACCATTAAAAACAATTCTAATCATTTCATAAACACCCCAATCTTGCATTACTGGTTTTTTAGTAATAGAATTGTATTCTCTACATCCGTAATAGATGATGAAGAATGAGCTGCTTGCAGATTTTATTGACTTTTTGCATTCAAATGATCAAACTGCTTTCCAGCTTTAAATAATATTATACACTTCCGAGACGATATGCCGACTCCGTTTGATGAACGAAACGGTTTCCAACAAACTAAGTTGTAATGTGGACTCTTATAGAATCCCAACATGAGCAGTTGGTACACTCTTGCAATAATATTTCTTTGACTCAGTGTTGTACAGAGTACACGCTGTAATTTGGGAGCATTCAAGAACCTCATGTAACTACTAAGCCGTGCCTGATGTTTTAGCTCTTCAGTATGTAATAATAAATGAGTAACTATGGTTGAACTTATCATCACAACACTTTAAGAGATAATGAACGATTAGTAACAATAATAATATGCAATTAATGAGTAAATTTAAATGAAACATCTGTGTAAAATTTACCTGCAAACTTTCACCATGAACAAATATCTGTGTAATGAATTGCGATGATAAGTAGATGCTTTCTATTTTCTCTGGGACGATGTACTCTCCTTGAGCAAGCTTGAAAATATTCTTCTTCCTGTCGATTATTTTCAAAGTTCCGTTCTTAAAACATGAAAGAAAGAATTTTTCTCTGAGTACATTTTCAACACATAATGATATATTACATGAATTTATTAATAAAAGTAAAATATAACAAGGCCGTTTTGATCAAATATCATTGAAATGATACAATATTGATCCATTTTACAAAAAAAAAAAAAAAAAAAAAAAAAAAAAACTCAAATGTTTCAAATTTTAAATTGCGTGCAAAGGAGCGTTTTTTTAAAATTGTTACCTTTATTTCTTAAATATCATGTTCTTCGTCCTTAAACGATAAAATTTTCAAGAGCAATATCGCAAAATAATTTTAAAATGAGCATATCCGATATAAATTTCCGATACACAGTCTCGCGCGCTGGTGATAAAAACTTTTTTTTTTCTGTTTCTATTTATGTTTTTTTATGCCATTATGTTTTTATGTCGCCACTGCTCGCTTTGAAAGCCTTGCTTTCTATTCAAAAATTAGTTAAAGTTTTACAAATTATGAAATCGACAATAAAACAAATCTCAAATTTTAAATTTGGGCTTCCAGATGTCCCTATTCGCAGGCGGATTCTGTTATTTAAAATTTGATGGCTCTAGGTACCGTTGTTTTACCACAATGCGAGAAATATGCATACATTTATGCAGCTTCTTCATTATTTAATTTCTTTAAATATAATACAGGGCGATAATATTTGGTGGCAACAATTTGAAAAGTGAAACAACGCTTGTAGTGAATCAACGCAAAATGCCAAAATGATATTAATAATCCTTCTTGGCAAATTGCCCCTTCGGACTAATTATAGTAATAAATGTGTCCATTTTAATTCTTTTTCTCCAATCTAATACATAAAAAAAGTCTTTTTGGTGTGTTTTATTAATATAAAAACTGATACCTGAAGCATTTAAAAAAAATATGACAAATTGTAGTGATTATTTTAATTTTCTAATACGTACCTATTTTTTTAAACCCTTTCCTTCAAAGTAGAAGCCGAATATAATAAGCAGTATCTACATTTTCAACAAGAGCGATGAAGTAATTCATTATTTCTGAGGGTGTCCGCCGAAAACACCGCGGACGAAAACGTCGCGGAGAAAAACAAAGCAAAGTGAAAACGTCGTGGCACAAAACATCGTGGGAGAAAATAAAGCAAAGAGAAAACTTTTATATCTTATATTTTTAAACATCGTGGTACAAAATATCGTCGTCGAAAATAAAGCGGTTCATAAACTTCGCAGTTTAAAAACATCGTCGTCGAAAATATAGTGGTAAAAAATAAAGTATCCACAAATCATCGCATGACGACAACATCGCAGACATGCTTTTTTTCAGGCTTTATTAATTGTAAATGGTTATTTCCATAATGATTTGTGAGCGCGATATGGAAAGAAGGATAATTTTTACTTTCATATTTTTTATTAACTAATAAATTTTTGCTGAAAAAGTAAGAAGGAAACTTAAGCATAGAAAATTAAGGCAACTTATAGCATTTAATTTTAAATTGACATAGTTAACTCACAAAGGTCATTTACAAACCATTTTTATAAAGGTTTTACTGGTAATTTTTCATAAAAAGTATAATGTAAAAAGGATTAGAAAAAGGAAGCTAAGTAACTGCATGACCTTATCTATAAAAAATTGCTAAGTTAATTATGAGATTATTTTCTTCACTTTTGTCAATCTAATACTCTTTATAGTGAAAACTATTTATTTTTCTGCTTCAGTTTATTCTTATGTTTCCTTTTTACTTTTTCAGCAAAAACTTATTACTTAATAAAAATATGAAAGTAAAAATTATCTTTCTTTCCATCTCGCGCTCACAAATCGTTATGGGAATATCCATTTGCAATTATTAAATGTCTGTGATGTTATCGTCCAGCGATGATTTGTCGATACTTTATTTTTTACCGCGATATTTTCGACGACGATGTTTTTAAACGGCGAAGTTTATGAACCGCTTTATTTTCGACGGCGATATTTTGTACCAAGATGTTTTCTCTTTGCGATGTTTTCTCCCACGATGTTTTGCGGCACGATGTTTTCGCCTTGCGTTGTTTTCTCCGCGATGCTATCGGCAAAACCCTTATATTTATAGTAATAAGAAGTAAGAAGTACTATAGTAGTAAGTAGTAAGAAGACCACTAGTTAGTCAGAAACACATAATTTAACTAGAACATTATAAAGTAAATACGCAAAGCGCATGAAACTTTATTATTCTCAAATAAATTCATTATTTTTCACTCGTATTTAAAACTCTTATGGTGTCCGCCCGTGTTTGTCATGCAAACCGTCATCGAATTTTATATCATATGAAGTTTTTCTGCGTGTACGCTGGGAAGGTTTGAGAAATATCATCTTTGTGTATCCATTTTTCTTTAATCTGGGAATCTTCTCAACTGTATCAGTGGTGCTGTGGCTCTAGTCGATCATAATATAGTGAAATATATCTACCATATAAGCAAAGATTGACAAACTGCGCATTTATATAATATGTAAAATAAAAACTTAACAAAATTTACGTTGAATTTAATGTAATGAAATTTGTCATCGGTTGCGCAATTGATTTGTTACGAACTTTAAAAGTGCTTTCACAAAATTGTAAGTAAGACCGTTTTATAATAAATTTGCTGCTGGAAAGCAAATTAATAATAAAGTCAATAAATATGATTCCAGACAAGTCGGGTTGATTTACATTTTTCGTAACAACATACAGGTTTAATAGCAATACATTTTTTAAGCAATATAATTCGTTTGCGATGGACATCCTCTTGGTTTATTTATAGGCAAATGAAATATACAGAATGGCAATGATAACATGCATTAAAACCGATATGTGATTTTAACTTATTTACCTACACCGAGTTTCGAAAGGATAGCAAGCACTAATAGTGTTACATACCGGCAACCACATTCCTATATCTCCTGTATGAAGCCATCCATTTTCGTCTAACGCTTCTGAAGTTTTCTCAGGATTTTTAAAATATCCTTGAAATAAGCTAGGACCTCGAATGCATATCTAGGCGAAAATAAAATACCAATTTGAGTCCGTAAAACAACGACATGTGATAACAAACAAGCACTGAACATAGCATTTAATATATTATATTTACCTCCCCTTGATTGTTATTTGAAAAATATCCCATTTCCGCTACATCAAGAAGCTTAATTTCAGAACATGGTAGTGGCGGGCCAACGTTTTCTGGAACATATGACAATATCATGGCAACGATTAAAAATGGGAATATTAAATAATAATAATAATAATAACATAAAACGATATATTCTAGCTTACATGCAGGCTTTTCAATAAAAAACATAACAACCTCTAACATAAAATGAGAAATGTTCATAGACTGTTTTCACAAAATAAGAAGGCTGATAGTACACTCCAATAATATTTAATGTGGAACCTAGACAATATTCCTCTCATACAGAATCTCGTAAAAGCGTTGAGATAAAGGTCTAAGTAGAATTTTGAAGAGTGTAAAAAAATAAGAAATACCTCTTAATTCTTCTTATATGTAACATACCACAGCCTTCCTGAAGTCGTTTTGGACGATGTTATCAGAGTAATATTCTGAAGCACCGAGGTGTGACGATCTGGAACGACCTTTGCTTCCGCTAGTTTTCAACTGAAACTTGTTGAGCAACTTTTTGCAATTCTCGCTGCTGCTTTTTACCAGAAATCTACGTCCAGTAAATAATTAATAGTGATGTTTCTGGAGATGTACTACTTCTCCGATCAGGAAAGAAATAACGTCAGAATTGATGACCTGTGTTTGTTGGACGTGTTATAAGTTTGCTGGACGTGTTTGTGGACGTGTTGTTGGACGTGTTTGTTGGACATGTTTTAAGTTAATACGTCCAACAAACGTTTTTGATACTCCAAGGGAAATGCGGCCAGCTCACTCTGATAGAAATACGATGCGAATCTAAATATCACCAGTCTTGACGGATATTAGCACCCTCTTGTGTTTTAAACAGGTTATGAACACGCTGTAAAATGCGTTACAGAGTTATGGGTGTTTAATATATTGCGAATCTGTAATGAGATTCTTGATGCGGGGAATATAAATTTGGCATACATGTGTTAAGCAAGAATATCTAGAGGATAACAAAATTACAGAATTATTTCACTCAAGGTCTAACTATTAATATACAATGTAAAATGTTGTGCTTATAGTTTTACTTCTATACTTAGTTTTCTTTGAAAATATATTGTTGCGTGCGTACGGGTTCGTTATGAAATGAATGCACAAGTCCGATGAAAAATGAACAAAAATTTATTATTATCACAATAAAAATGCTTAAATTTTCCCAAATTATCATGCAGTATTACAATATCTCACAGTAGTTATCTTTTAACTACTCAAATGTACAATAGAACGTAATTCAAAACAGCTAAAGAACGCTAATCCGAGAATTCGCTATAATCAACAACAGCAGTTTTCTAAACAACAGCAAAGCAACTACCACAAACTGAGATGTTTTCCTCCTTTTATAAGATTTTAAAATCACGCGCTAGAATTTTCCAGTACTTTCTCGAAATCAAAAAGAGATATTTATTTATTTAATGCACGCGCTCTTGTATTTTCAATTTTCCGGCTTAGCTTTCTTTTAATATTCGTCACGCGCTGCACTGCGCGAGAAATAAAACCATTTAATTTATAATTGAACTAACATTAGCTTTTTAAATACCAAATTCGTAACATTGCCCCCTTCCCAAGGACTGCACGTCCCGGGCAGTAAAATCCCTGGACAGGAAGCTAAACTTACAACTGTGGCATAAATCCATTAATAAGCATTACATTACAATAATAAACAACATGAACAATAAATGCAATAAATAAAACAAATCAAATACTAAATGCAAATCAAATCAAATACACATTTAAAAACAAAAAGTACCATGGTCTTATACTATTTACAATTATTTACATTACGTACTATGGCCATACTAATGAGCTAACCTGTCGTAATGACCGACTTTAGGTTTAGATTTCGAAGACTTACGGAGACGTCATTCAGTCTGTTCCGCACTGTACATGGACCATCCGAAGGTGACTGTAGTTTAGGACTGAGTCCTTTTCGTTGAATCGGGTTCCACAACCTCACCTTGTCTCCTTTGTTGGATCTATGTCCAGTAGCTCTTGTGTTGTATCTGGTCTTCACTTTCTCCGTCGCCAAGTTCACTCGCTTTCGTACGAAACGGGGCATCATTTCAAAACGGGCTTGGACATCTTGGATGTGTACCTCAGGCGATGAAGGCGCATCCGTACGGCGATCAAACCGGCGGTCACAAGGCAGACGAAGGTCTCGACCGAAGAGCATCTGGGCTGGAGAAGAGCTGGTAGTCTTGCGTTTCTTTTCGACCCTAGTATGATTTCGGCAGCTTCCCGAGCTCGATCTTTCGGACAAGGCGTCGACACTTCCAGGCGAGGATCCCTTTTGAGGATAGTCATGCCATCAGATGCTGAAAGCAGCTTATTGTTTTTGAAATCTAAGGAAAAATTGTATTTCCTTAAAAAGTCCAATCCGAGTATGCATGGATCTGTAATATCCGCCACATATGCCGTGTGATGGTAGGCGGCACTTCCAAACGTGATGTTTACGTTTAACTTCCCAGTTATGTCGATCTTGTCACCAGACGCAGTCCGAAGGGTAACACAGGATGGCGTCTAAATAAGTTTATCTTTAAACTGTTCAGCTAAATCTTTCCTAATGCTGGTAACATTAGCTCCTGTGTCAATGATCATATTGCAAGGAACTCCATCGATATTTCCATTGATGGACAGTCCGTTATTGTTGCCACTCACTATAGAGATCTTAAGCGCTTTAAAACAGGGTTTTTCATTATCTGGCAACCTCCGTTCCTTGATATGGTCATTAATTTGTTTCTTGCGTCGTTGCTCAGAAATTGTCTCAATTTTCGTACCTTGGGGTGTTCTGCAATTCTTTCGTACGTGGCCTTCAGCTCCACAGTTCCAGCACTTTGGTTTCTTGTCAGTCCTTTTCCTTTCCGTGGCATTTAATTGTCTGTTTAAATCGTATGCCTTATTTTCCGTGCTCTGGGGATTTCTGCAGTTCCTTCGTAGGTGGCCTTCAACACCGCAATTCCAGCACTTTAGGGTCGGTTTCGTTTCACCACTATTCCGTCTTAAAGCATTCACTGGTCTTGTCAACTCATCCGTTTTATTATCCGTGCCCTGGGGTGTTCTGCAATGCCGTCGTAGGTGACCTTCAGAACCACATTTCCAACATCTTACAGCCACTTTTTTCTCACTGCTACTCCGTATCAAAGCATCGACTTGTCTGGATAAATCAACTAAACGAGCCATCAATTGGTCCCCTGGGTCGTGGACTCGCACAGCTCTGACTGGGTAACGATCTCTAAGAGTTGCCTGCTGCGCTGCCTCCAATTTCACGGCTTACAACAGAGCGCTTTTTACATCCTTTACATCTGCCATTCGTAGAGCTTTCTGTATTTCAGTATCTCGGATGCCGTCGATAAAGTATTGCAAGGACAGGATTTCCCTTGTTTCTGTCGGGCATTCCGAAAAGGCGAGATGGGACAGCCTTTCAACATCCGCGGCGAGCTCCTGAAGTGTTTCGGTAGGCTTCTGTTGACGAGATTTTAATTGGAGCCTGCTGTAGTCTTTTAAACACTTCTCCTCAAAGCGCAACTCCAAGGCGCCGGACAGAGCTTCGAAATCTAACCTTTTGTTTTCGGGAAGAGTCTGAAGGATATCCGCTGCGTCGGCTGTTAGAGAAGCGGCGAGATGACAGGCCTTAGCTTGGGAATCCCATCCATTCGCATCCGCCACGATAGAAAATTGTGTCTTATACACCTGCCAGGAGGTCTTCCCATCATATGTGGATAGCTTCAGAGGTGGACGAGCAGGCATTGGTAAGAATTTAAAATCATCACTCCTGCTCCCTGCCGACGCTACGAATTTCTTTAAAGTATCCATTTCTTTGGCAACTGCAGAAACTCTCTCATCAATTTGTTGTTCGATTTGGTGTTGGACGGCACAAACTCTTCCTTCAATTCGTTCCTCCACAGCAGAAACTCTCCCTTCTATATGTTCTTTTACAGAAGACACTCTTTCTTCTATTTCTTCTTTCACCGAAGAAACTCTTTCTTCAATATGATCTTTTACGGAAGAAACTTTTCTTCAATATGTCCAACTTTATTTTCAACTGCGTCAATTCTGCCTTCCATAGCGTCAAATTTATTTTCTATTATGCAAGTAATTTCTCTTTTCATTTCTTCTTGACCAGCTTGAACGGCTTTCATTTCGTCCTTAACGGATTCCTGGCCCAATTTCATTTCTTCCTTAACGGATTCCTGGCCCAATTTCATTTCCTCTTTAATTTCTTCTTTAAATGAGGCAAAGGCTGATATTAACTGCCTTAATTGCTCTTCCATCGCTCTTGTTATTGGTATTCAAACCCCACTCCTGACACCAAAAATTGTTGCGTGCGTACGGGTTCGTTATGAAATGAATGCACAAGTCCGATGAAAAATGAACAAAAATTTATTATTATCACAACAAAAATGCTTAAATGGTCTCAAATTATCATGTAGTATTACAATATCTCACAGTAGTTTTCTTTAACTACTCAAATGTCCAATAGAACGTAATTCAAAACAGCTAAAGAACGCTAATCCGCGAATTCGCTATAATCAACAACAGCAGTTTTCTAAACAACAGCAAAGCAACTACTACAAACTGAGATGTTTTCCTCCTTTTATAAGATTTTAAAAATCACGCGCTAGAATTTTCTGGTACTTTCTCGAAATCAAAAAGACATATTTATTTATTTAATGCACGCGCTCTTGTATTTTCAATTTTCCGGCTTAGCTTTCTTTTAATATTCGTCACGCGCTGCACTGCGCGAGAAATAAAACCATTTAATTTATAATTGAACTAACATTAGCTTTTTAAATACCAAATTCGTAACAATATGGTGTTCTTTAGTAGCATATTGTCAGTAATATTTATTTTCATCTGTGCGAAAAGGCCTAGAATGTTTCTACAAACATTAAACTTGTGTATCGATCTGTTGTTTATGTTCTTTAGTTAGCTTAAAAATTAAAAAAATTGGCAACATAAATCTGAAGTGGTCGGTACTTCTGTTATAAGGTATTTTTTCCCTTCTTCCAGCATGCTTTCATGCTGTAACAGTAGCACAACGGCGCGTTTTCGAGAGGTCAGAGTTTCGAGTCCCAGCAAGGGCATTGCACATTTTTCACATCTTCAGCTTCAAAATAACCGAATGTCTCTAAATGGATTTAACTGAATACATTATAAATTCTGTTTCCGTAATCATTGATGAAATATCCGATTTTATAAAACTGTCCTTAAGTAGAACAGAATCAATGGACATTTCATCAAGGAAACGCAAGACCACATGTTTGCTTCTTGTTTCAAAATGCCCGAAAATACGTTCTTTTTATCGCTTAGCTGTATTTCCATTTGTTTTTTGTTATTCTATAGCAGAAACGCAACTGAAGCGTAGTGTTTTTTGAAACTCAAATTTTAGCACTGAAAGATTTGGAGATTCCGAAGAGATTTGTAATTACTTCAATTATATTTTAAGAGAGTGGCGAGTTAAAATGATTACCTTTATTTCATTCCAGAGAGAGTACAAGAATGTGACAGAAGTCATGAGATTATGCGTATGCACTTTTATTTTCCTTGTGTCAGTATTTACTCAGCAACTCTCGAAATAATATCAAAAAGTATGTAGCTGTTACTTTAAGTGCTGAATATTATAATTAAATATTGAGTCATCCGAAAAATCTCTGCGGATTTTAAATGATAAATAAAACCGAAGCAGGACAAAATAAAAAACTTTTATTGATTAAAAAAACGCCCTTTTATTCTATGACTTTTTGCATTCTATCGAATGGATGGAAAATTCCGGTTTTAAAACCAATTAGATTTATTCTCTAAGACGTTGGCAAAAATTCATAGTATATAGTTGCAAAAATACATAGTATTAGTACCAACATACACAATGCATTACGTTTTGGGATGTAGTCCTCATTTCGATGTTACTAAACGACGTTCTTTTGGCTTATCCCATAACACTTTGCTTGTAACATTTTTTCATAATAACCACTTCTCGTCTCCAATAACGAGCCGTTTCCGATAAAGGGCATTTTTATTGATTTCAGCAAAATGGAATGGCATACATACCAGAACTCGAGCAAACATATTATACTCTGTTAAAGTATGAGGTACCCATACATCGTAGCAGCATGATAAGATTATGCACGTTTTAGAATATTTATTCCGTTTGATAGGTCCTGAACTATATAACTGCGGTTTTCAGAGACAGATTCTTTCAACAGGTCCTTGTGTACGAAGGATGGTCCTTTAATATCGAGCTAATAATCTTCGAGACTGAAATTTACAGGCTTAAGGGGAGTTGGAACCCCTAAATCTTCGCAAAATTGTGATTTCGGATTTTTGCATTTTTAAATTTTCTACATTTTTATCTTTCTAAAAATACCATTCTTTAATCTCTATGAAAATTAGAACTGTAAAAAAATCTAGTTTTAATTTGTCATCTACTGCTTTGATCAATGAGGATTTTTACATAAAGTTTTATGGCTTATTTATTAGGTTCCCTAATATTTACTGAAACGAGCTT
Source organism: Stegodyphus dumicola (assembly GCF_044657685.1). Classification (NCBI taxonomy): domain Eukaryota; kingdom Metazoa; phylum Arthropoda; class Arachnida; order Araneae; family Eresidae; genus Stegodyphus; species Stegodyphus dumicola. Next base: position 140,219,170 of record NC_140776.1, read on the forward strand.
TTTGTAATAAACTTAGATAAAAAATTTTTTAATTTTTTTTTGTGAGAAAAGTGCTAAATTTTACTATGCCTAACAAAATATTTTGTAATTTACTCTAAAATTCAAAATGTTTCAAAAGCTCATTTCAGTATAATCAGATAGGTATACTTTAATTACAAAACAAATTTCAAGCTTGTATCTACAGCAGATTTTGAGAAAAGGTACATCGAAAATGGCCAATTTAACATTGTCGGTATAGGGGTTTCTGATACCCCTTAAAATTTTCAAACCACCTTCGAATTAAGTCATCGGAAACAGCACACTTTGCAAATACGGCATACATTTTACGAAACATTTTTTTCCTTTCTCTTTTTCATATTTTTAATAAGAGAACATAATATGATGAAAATAAACTTTAGGGTTCTATATTCTTAGCACTGCATTGAAACAAAAACTATGCTACGACAGATGCTAGAATTACTCAGGGTGAGCTGAAAAGATCAAACGACCGTATTTTAACATCCGCTTAGACCAATGCCAATCTGTATCAGCAGCAGCACATGAAAACCTCTGGGGTGAACCGATGCTGATTGCTTGAGCAATAAAATTTCACTGTGAAAGAGATATTAACTTCCCCCCCAAAATCTAAAAGGTTTCAGATTTTAAATTAATTAAAAAGGGGCATTTTTTTAACGTTTTGTGTGCTACCTTTATTTATTAAATATCATGTTCTTCGCACTTAAACTATAAATTTCAGTTCAATAGAAATGATAATTTTAAAATGAGCCTATCTTTAGAATTTCCGATACACAGTTCCTCTCGCTGCAGATAAAAAGGTCCCCCCCCCCCGTAGACGGTTGCCATTCCTCGCTTTCAAATCGTTGAGTTTGTTACTCAAAAATTTTTTAAAGTTTTACAAAATATGAAATCGATCATAAAACAAATTCCAAATTTCAAATTTGGGCTTCCACATGCCCATATTCGCAGTAGGATTACGTCATTCAAAATTCAGTGGTTCTATGTATCCTTGTTTTATCATAATGCGATAAATAAACATACATTTATGCAGATTTTTCATTATTTAATTTCTTCAAATAGAACGCTGGATTCTAACATTTGGTAGCAACAGTTTGAAAAGTGAAACGGACATTTATAGTGATTGAATGCAAAATCTCAAAACGAAAACAATAGTCCTTCAGGTACAAAGCAAGAAAATGGCTGAAAATAAATAAAAATTCAAACACATTTTAATTTTAAAGAGACTTCTGAATATGACACAATTATAACCAAATAAACTAAAACCGTGGTACAATGTCAAATATTTCTGTAAGATGCCCTAAAAGAAACTTCCCTGTCCTCTCAAAATCCAATACAACAGCTGAAAGTGTTTTAAATTTTTAACCTACGTTTCTACTTCCTTTTAATCCTTTTTATATTCTACTGAACAAAAATTTATATCAGCTGAGTACTGCCTTTCCTACTAAGCGTTTGTTGGAAATATGTCCCCTGTATAATGTATCTTTCTTAGTTCGCGAAACCCGTAACTTATAAAACTAGTTACAAATATTGCATCAATGGCCATATTTCCTTTGGCCTGATTCAGGATACTAGATAATTTTAGATGCATGCATAATTCTAGATACTTCTATGGAGTGACACTTAACAGCTGTCTTGGGCTATTAACAATAATCATAGTCTTTGATATGTGTTGGCTCGGAAGATTCATATGTACAATCACAGATATATACAATCTCTGATCCAGAATAGTCAAATTAAACTGTATGGTAATTTGAAAATTTCTTTTCTGCTGTTTCTGTCAAGATTAGCTACTTGAAGTCCCTTTGCAAACTCTTATTTCTTTCACATTCTTAAACAGCACTTCCTAGCTTTCTCGCTTTCAGATTTACCAGCTTCCATGCTATTATATAATATCTGAGTTTTTTATTTATAGTAAACCATTAAGTAGAATCTACGTTTATTTTCATCATTCTAAAAAGTTCACTAATTTTTATTTGCCTCATAGAATTGCACTGTGCGCTTAACATGCTTGGAGCATAATTTCAATATTGTTACGAAATGTACAGGCGCGGTAAGATGGCTTTCCCGCAAAGAAGTTTAGTGTTGCCATAAAATGACAAGGGAAGGCAGGGTTGCCACATTTGGTGAAAAATCGCCCATTTGGCGACAAAACTGGCGATATGCCGTGGACGGATGGAGAACCTTCTGGAAAGAATTCGTACCGGTTTAGCCGAGAATGTTCTCGAACACAAGCTGAAAGCAATATAAACCCTGCTAGTACGCGTAGAGTCAGAGAGTGTGAAATAGTTAGTGTCTCGAGTTAGTCTGTGCGGAGTCGATCGAGTTGACAGCCGGGCGGCGAGTGCCGAGTAGGTCGTCGAGTGCATCGAAGAGTCTCTTAGTGTATCGCTGCTAGTGCATCGTCGAGAGGGTGTGTTAAGCTGAGGGAACGACTGAACCGAAGAGTCAGGAACTGTGCTCTGTGTGTCGTCGAGAGCATCGGGAGTTGTAGCGTGGAGAGTCTCCAGAGAACGTGGAGTTCCGAGAACAACCGAGCAGAGTCGGGAGCTGTACTCTGGTGCTTTGCAGTGAAGCTGTCTCCACCGTTGTAGCCTGATAACCTGAAGGTTGTGTCGCTGATTGTTCCAGCGAATGTATAGTAGATCTTCGACGACTGTAAAACGTGACTTTTGATCTGTCCTGATTAATACCGGCCAATAAAGTGTGTTTCGATACATCAGCAAGTAGTGTCGTCATTATTCACTCCAAATCCACACGAACCCCGTACGAACATGAAGGAAGAAAATAACCTAACAACTGATGTCAGAAAAAAAAACGCAACAATATGTTTTACTCAAAACACATTTTATCCTAGAAAACTCACCTACGGAGTAATCTCCCACAGTTTGCATTGTACATGCACCAGATACTTCTGTTTGACCATAGGCTTGGAGAACCTGAAATGTGAAAAAGGTAAAAAAAAGTAGGCCTTATTAGGGAAAAATATCAAGTTTTATTTGCCAATTAAAAATGTGTTAAATATTCCTTTCCTTAGATTCAAAATTTTGTATCGCTGAGCATGCTATTTTGGCAAAAGAAAAGGCATTCTTAATTCGCTATTTTTTTTTTAATTTGAACAGGTCATTCATAAATTTGTGTCTTACTAATACTGCCATAAATGTAAAGCAAATATGCCTTTTATTTATAGTTATCTGTCATTCATTACCATAATCAATGCCAGCATTAGTGAGATAACATTCTGCGTGTTGCAGCGAGCTATAAGATGAAATTTCAAAAAACGTTAAAAATCTTCATTGGCACAAATCTCCATAAAGTCTGAAAAGAACAGGGACAATAGCTTTTCACAGTAATTTCAACAAAATATTTATTTTCAAAAATCAATTAAAATTTTTAAAAAAAAATCTGAAACCTTTGATATTTTATATTACGTCCAAAGGGGCGTTTATTTAACATTTTTGTTTTATCTTTATTTATTAAATATCATGTTCTTCGCATCTAAATCATAAAATGCAATTCAACAGCAATATCACAAATTATTTAAAAGAGCATATCCTTAGAATTTCCTCTACACAGTCTCGCGCGCTGGAGATAATGTGATAAGGTCTCATAGAGGTTCTTTGTCTAGGATGAATGATTTCAGAATGCATTGGTAGCTCTTTCAGATGAGTGGTGAAATCCTGTGGCAGCAAGGTGCCTTTGTTGATGATTCCAGTTGCAGCCTCGAAGGTCACTCGAAGGGACAAAGAGATAAAAGAAGTATTTTCATCAGGATCAGGATATGGACACCTTTGCGTGAGGGAATGAAGGAATGTACGAGTGAAGGAATCTCCCTCCCCCCGAGAGTGCAGCGCGGGTGAGATATAAAAAGGTTTCTCCTGAGAAGATCGAGAACTTTTCTGCTGGAGCTATGGGCATGTTGGCCCGCTAGAGTTATCACTCCTTCGTGTATAGTGTTAATAGCGACAGGGCATTTTCTTGAAGTATTGAAATTACAGGACTAATGTCCCGTAATTTCAAAACTACCTCCGCTCGTTTTCCCATTACAATGTATCCAAGTCCCACATCGTCTGAATATGCACTTGTTAATGTTTTTATTATATTAAAATTCATGTTATTGTTATAACTTGAGTTAGAAGTTTATTTCACCCTGTATCACAACCGGAGTTTTGTGTAGCCATTTCGGCCATTACATCACAGCAGTAATATTCAAATTGGTGGCAGCGTTTTGGGATTATTCCTGAAAGTAAATTTAGGAACGGACTTTTCGCCTGCGGACTTCAGCTAACATCGTATTTTGTTTTCCGTACATCTGTTTGTGTGAGTGTTCCGGATCTTTGAATGGAAGTTCCAAAAAAGGCAGTTTTGTAAAGGACTTTGTATAAGTAGTCAAAAGACTCTTCTTTGCACAAGAAGAACCTAATTTTGCGTGTAAGGACAGTTCGCGTGGTGAAGCCTCATCAGAAGGTGACCGTGTGTCAGAAGAGAGAGCCGAAGAAAGTGCGATCTAATGCCGCAAAGTAGTGAAATTTTCCCGGAAGAGTTAGGTATATCCAGGTTAGTGCCAGAAGAGTCATCGAAGGCGTCTTCAAACTGGTGAGTACAATTTTTGTGACTTTGGAGAAGTTATGCCAGTTATTCGAGACTAAATTGATTTTGGATATAGCTCTGTTATTGGGGATTAAAAGTTTTCTTGCGGTTAAACGTTTGGTAATTGAAATTTAACTGTATGTTCTGCTGTTCTATTAACTGTTTAAATTGTTTGAAGTATTGTAATGGCATACTTTAGAAAAATTTAGACTTTAAATCAGTCCAGTGTTATAGGACAAAAGTTTTGTAGTTTAGATAGTGCAGGGAAAAGTTTCATGTCAATTAGAATTAGCATTTTTTATTTATGTGTTGTATGCATATGTTAAATATTTAGAGATTTTTACGTGTTTTAAGGCGATTACTGTTCATAAATTATTAGGGGATTACTCAGTTTTGGAGAAATAGATCTGTTTTTGTATTTTTGGGTAGGTTATTTTTTTTAACTGTTTTTTTTTCCCATAATGGTTGAGTTTAATGTGGAAATTTACTAAAGCTCTGCTATTACAGTTAGTGGAGGATTTTGATACAAATGTGTCTCAGGCAAATAAAGTAAGAGAAATTAGGCAGCCTATTGTTAATGCCGAGGATTAATTATGATGAGGAAGCGACGAAGGAATACACGGCGAAAATTTGGGTTGCGGCTGAGCAGAAAAGAGCAGAAGAAATAGTTGAACAAGAGAGAGCAGAACGTTAACGCGAGAAAGTAGAGCGGGAAATCAAAAAGAGAGAGCAAAACATGAACGCGAGACAGTAGAGCGGGACCGTGAACAAGAGAGAGAGAGCTTTTTACTTTATGTGAAATTTTTGAGGTCATAGAAACACCAAATATGTCAAAAACATGTTTTCAGAAATTCCTTCAGTAACTTTTTAAGATAACGTTTATTCGAAGTAAGCAATAGTAAGTTTTGTTCCCTTTTCAAGGTGTTTTATCCTTGCTTACCACGTGCTATCGTGGTGTAATTGGAAACACGTCTGGCTAGGATCGAAGTTCAAATCCTCATTTTCCCATTTCCCGCATTCATAAAAATTCTCAAGAACTCTGCAGTTTCCGCCTGTATTAAATACTGTGCACAACTAATCCTTAGTCCAGGACTTGGCGTTTAAATCCTTCCTTTTTCTCAGTCGCCCTTAAAGTGAGAAAAAAGGTAGTACATTCTTCCTAGTGTACCTTTGTGGTGTAACTAGATGAATGAAATCCCTCCCGCCTCCAGTTATGCGCAAAGATTGAATCTTGGAGAGGGAATTGCACATGTCTCATGTTTCCTGCTTAGAGAAATCTAATGACGCTACAACTTAATATCGGGCCACAGAATTCTGTTCAGAATTATAAAAACTCCTGTAGTGAATATATTCTTATACATGCATTGTAAGCCGTGTTATATCAATATTCTTGTCAACGGCATACAATCTATGCAGGCATTCTTTTCTGAATAAGCGATAAATAAATATTATTACAAACGAAGTTAATTTTTTGTCCGGGAAACATTTATTCGTGGTGGAATTTAACTTGATATTCCTGTTTCTACTCTTCCATATTTGCTTGAAAATTTCTTTAAAATGCTTTTACTCAAAACGGTGTTTAATAAACGTCAAAAAAATTAACAAAATTCAAGCTTAGTTTATAGTTATTTGGAGAAAACAAAACAAAAAAAAAAAAAAAAAAACCCTCATTGAATTTCGAAAGACAAGTTGGTGCCGGCTGCCTTTCCCGGGAAAATAAATTGCTTCTTTTGTAGACAGAAGTCATCACTTTGAAAATAATATAAGAATTTAACAAGGATCTATGTTTTGTCAAAGAAATCCAAGTTTTCTGTTCATATGCCTTTTTTTAACATACGGTATCGGGCCGAATGGTCGAAAAATGTATTAATTTCATTAGAATGAAAGCATTAATTATGCTATCCTGGATGGTTTAATTTCAAAAGTTTCTTCTTTAGATCAAGGAAGTTAATTTATGGAGTGCGCTAGGCTAGGCCTTTAATTCCGCATCATCAGAGATAAAATAATTACATCAAAAGAGGGGTTCATCTAATAAGGGAAATTTTTGAAGCCTAATTATAAAATAAAAGCTTTTCAGATAGTGCCTTCTGCATGAGAAAAAGGTAAAACTCATAGAAGTTCTTTAAATTCAATTTCGTGTCTAAAAAGGGCCAGAGTTTAATTTTGAGCGAGCAGTCAACATTCAAAAAATTTTGAAAAGGATACAAAGGTGCAATACATTTCCTTGATTACACGTATGCCGTCTAAGAGTGAAACTCAGTTATTGTAACTATTACGTATATGTTATGAGTTTTCATTAACATTATAAGGTTTAGAGTCTCTCACTCTTGTACCTTGTGACTAACCTTTTGGTAAACATTAAGTGACTTATCTCTAAGTCTAAAAGTAAGTACAGAAACTTAAGAAGGATGTAAAATACTCTTTATTTTAAACTTAATAAGGTGAACAGAAGGCACACATGATGCTTACAATTCCGCCAACATTTGTGGCGAGAAACTCAAAGTAGAAATTCAAATGTATCTGTATATGTTCAAATGTATTATCAAATAGTCAAAGGTTACACAGAGAAATTTAATTGCGAAGTTGGATCAGAATTCACCGGCCTAGGTTTAAATCGGCAAATAGTAATGAAACGCCGTAGACAGGAAATCTTATCTAGAATAACAAAAATAATAACGTGGCCTTGAAGCTGCAGAACACGCTCTATCTAAACAATTTCAAATCCTCACATAAATACACGCGAACTACACTCATGTCCAAAATTATCTTTTCATACCCATAAATGATGATATTCAATGAAATATCGAATCAATGTGATCCGTATTTGCAGGGAATGTGTGAAAACCAAGCCTAATTAGCATTATCCAATCAAAAGTAATCAAAAGGTTTGTGATATGCAACTCTAGGCGTTACGTCATCCAAGGGTGAATCAAGAGCTTTGCGCAAACTGAATATCTGAGTGAATTTCTACAACATAGCGTTTGATTTCAGTGTGTAGGGACTCAAAGCGGTTTGTTATGGCTTCGAAGTGTCATTTGGAAGAATCTGTAAAGTGGCGAATTATCGGCCGTTTAGAAGCAGGGCAGTCAATCATGGAAACAGCCACATGTCTGAATATTTCAAGACAGACGGTCTCTAAGCTATGGAAACAGTTTCAAAATGATGGAAGTGTTGTAAGGAGGCCTGGACAAGGTCGGAAACGAATGACAACTGCTTCTGAAGATCGGTATCTGGCATTAACTGCCCGTCGTAACAGAAAGGCTACTGCTCGCCAGTTAAGTTCAGAGCTTACAGCCGCCACTGGAATTGTTGCATCACGGCAAACAATATACAGAAGGCTTAATGAAAAAGACCTTTATGCCAGAAAGCCAAGGGTATGTGTTTTACTGTCTTCACAGAAAAAGAGGAATCGCTTTAATTGGTGTAAAGAACATCAAAACTGAACTGAACATCAATGATCCCATGTTCTCTTTACTGATGAGTCGCGGTTTAGTTTAACTGGTGATTCTAAACGTGTTTACATCTGGAGGGAGTCAGGAACACGAAATGATCCCTCGAACATTGTGGAACGTGACCGTTTCGGTAGTGGAGGTGTGATGGTATGGGGTGGAATAATGATCGATGGACGTACGCCCCTACACGTGTTCAGCAGCGGATCTGTGACAGGCCAGATATATCGAGATGAGGTCTTAGATCCTTATGTAAGACTTTTCAGGGGTGCATATGGACCTGACTTTTTATTTATGGATGATAATGCCGTCCACATCGAGCAAACCTCGTTGATGAATTCCTTGAAAGTGAAGACATTAAGCGAATACCTTGGCCACCAAACTCTCCTGACCTTAACCCGATAGAGAACTTATGGGACTACCTTGGAAGAGCAATTGCACGTATACATCCTCCTCCTAGAGATGTAAATGCTCTGAAGACGGCATTGCTGGAAGAGTGGAGATTAATTCCCCAAACTGTGGTTAACAACGTTATTTCTAGCCTTAAAACACGTTGTGATATGTGTGTGCAAGTCAGGGGAGATCATATTCCATATTAAATTCGTAAGACTTAATTCTTTTTCTGAATCATTCCTTTTTTTCTTAACTCTCTTTGTCACACTTTATTACCATTTTTATTGTTTCATGCTACAATTTTCTATCATATGAGGTGATCTTCAATTTTTTTCTTTTGCATTTATGTGTCATCATGTTATGTATGATTCCACGAAAATTCATTAAATTATAAGTCATAGTCTCTGAGAAATCCGTGAATTTATGCATGTAAACATAATTTTGGACATGAGTGTAGTTTGCTATCTGGCGGGGAAAGGAAAGAGAGAAGTTACAGTAAAGGTTCAAAGCATGAAATAATTGGTTATGTATATTAAGTAATCCTAACAACATTAAAAGAATTTCGTTTATAGAAGAATACATGTACACTGCGGGAAAAAAAAAAAAAAACAGTTCTATATTTCCCGTTCTACTGGGCCGATTGACAAAATTCAAATTTCGTTTTTTATGTCTCGAAAGCGCGACTTAGAATATGTATTAGATATATATCTAGCATTGCTCTATCATAGGTATTTTGACACAAAATCGGACCTTTTCTGAAACAACATGCCAATGTTTTTCCATATTTCGATTCTACGGCTCACATTATGCCTCGATATTAAATTTTGTAAAATTTAATGCGAAATTTATGGAAAAATTCAAAAATTTATTTAGCACAATTTTCTTCAGTTTTCGACAAGAATAGTTGGTTCACTTTTAGGATTGCTAGAAAGTGGCAGGTGAAGTCAGGGTTGATTTTAGGTCCCAAATTACGCCCTAAAATTGAAATATGGAAAAAAATTGGTATGTTATTTCAGAAAAGGTCCGATTTGTGTCAAAATACCTATATTAGAATAATTCCATATATATATAAATCTAATACATATCCTAAGTCACGCTTTCGAGACATGAAAAACACAAGTTGAATTTCGTCAATCGGGCTAGTAGAACGAGAGATATAGAACTGTCCCCTTTTTTTCGCAGTTTACATCGTCTTCCTATTGTTGCGTTCTACGGGTTCGTGGATTCGGAGTAATTGATGAAAACACTTGATGAAGAATCAAAACACAATTTATTGGCCAGTAAGTGTCTAGCACCAGCATGGCTTATGCTTCTCGCATGTGCAGTAAGCATATTTTCAGCATGGTAACCTTCGTCGTTGGGCAAAGAGCATCTATGTATGTTTGGCTTGGCGATGAATTCGGATTTCAGCGATGCGTAAGTGAAGTGCTGCGGAATTTAAAAAAAATTTTCACTTTGTGCCCAATTAATTATTCGAGCAATTATGTACTGCGACTTAAAAAAGCGTATGTGGTGAGCCTTGTGTCAAATATGCGACAATTTATTTACTGGGGATTTGAAAAAGCGTATCGGGAAATAGACTTTATTCTTTTTTCACTCGTGTTGATGTTTATGAACTGTTTATATTAATGCTGTAGGTTTTCGTAACGTGCAATAATCGATTAACTTAAACATACATTTGTCTCGAAATGTATTTTTGTTTGATATTTCTTACTGTTACCATACAATTTCTTTTGAAATTCATGTTTTCCACAAAGGCATGTATCATCCCAGGAAAATAATTCTTGAGAGCTTAACATAATAAATTAATTTAACCTCATTTTACAAATTTGTTTTTTATTTCATATTTACATTAATCATAAAAGTTCATCTTTTAACAAGCATTCAGCAAAATAACACTTTTGGTCCTTTCTTTTCGTATTCTCGATTAAATTACCTTGCCTTAGGTAATCGAAAATAGGTTTCCAAACATACAAAATTATTTTTCATATTAATCACGCTAAATATAAGAAATTACTAGCAGCTTAACTTCTTCAACGCTTCAAGCTTCTTATTTAGGCTTAACTTCTGCAACGTGACAAAATTTAGAGGAATAACAACATATCCTTAATTGCCAATCTCATGATACATCGCCAATTCTATATAACGGACGCTAGACAATAATGCCAAGAAACCTTGTCATTGCGCACGCGTGAAGCATAAACCATGGGAAAGTATACTACACGGGACAGTTCCAAAGACACGTTTATACTCGTTGAAAAAATACGACAAACACGCTGAAACAATCAGCAACACAGCCTTCAGACTCTAACGGTGAAGACAGCTTCACGGCAAAGTACTAAAGTGGAGCTTCCGACTCGGTCGATCGCTCTCAAGGTAATCTCTGAACTCAAGCCATTACTTTTTCTCCATACAGCCAGGGCATATATAGCTTTAATCTATCTTCGAGAATATTTCCGAGTAAACCGCTAAAAGTATGTTCTTGAATGTTCTCGCTCCTTTTATGGTATATTGCCACACTTGTTGCCAAATATCGCCAAAAGGCCGATTTCGCGCTAAATCTGGCAATCCTGACTTTACCTGCCACTTTCTGGCAATCCTAAGCTCGCTTGCTTTGCGGGAAAGCTATTTCACTAGCCGTTGGGCATTTCGCAACAGTATTATTAGTTGCAAATTCTTCCCGTTTCAACTTCCAGAATAAGTTACTCACATCGGCAACAGGAAATTTTTGTTAAAGCAGAATTTAGAAGATGATATGTTTTTTAAGTACTGGAATTGTTCTTAGCTGTAAATTTATTACATTCGTATACATTCAGTAGTTTTAATGGAACAAAACGAAAGCTACGGTTCGGTGAAATAAGAACTCTGTACTTAGAAAACAATTGAGCAATAAAGTCGAATTTTTTATTGCCTCGCACGGAGGCAATAATTTAATAAAATACTGCATATTTTAACAATTGTTGCTTTCATTCTTCAATTTAAATTTTAATAGCATGAATCTTCTTTCCTTCTTCATTTATAGTTCTTTTAATTTATGACCTCGTAGAAGAAAAACATTGAGTAATCTATGTTAGGAACGTAATGGCTTTTGTGTCTAGTTAATGAATTAAGTTAGTTTATTTTAATTTAGACCCTAGTTTAATTATTCATTTAACTATTTATTTATTTACTATTTACTTCATTATTGATTTAATTATTTCATTTATTATAATTTATTTATTATTTTCATTTATTTAGTTATACTTATGTTTATTTTAGATTATATTTAATCAGTGAAGTTGATACGGTATACAGTTGCTCAGAATACAAGAAATGCTTACGTGTTGGAAAATATTAGATCCAAACTGAATTTCGATAGCATATAAAGCATACATACCACACAGCCTAATGCACAGCGGAAGAAATTTTGAACATTTCCAGCTAACGGTGCTCCAGCAGCAATAAGAACTTGAACTCGGCCTCCCATAATTTGGCGGATACGTTTAAATATCAGACGATCCCAAAGGCTATTCTTCCTTATGATCTGCCTGCAAAAGACATTTGGCTTATCACTACAGAAAATTCTGTCACAGAGAAGAAGAGAAATGCAAATACTATTTTACAATTGACATTAGTACTATGAGAGTAATGTTTCGCTCAAAAACGTTTTCCGCTTGTAGTTTTTGAAATTTTTTTAGTTTCGTCTTTTTGAACGCATAAAACAATTGCTTGCTAAAAGGTTTATTTGGTTTATTTAACTACGGCAAAGCACACGAGGGCTATCTGCTTGAGGGAAGGGATGCCTCCGTGGAGGAGTTTCTAACCGAAATTGGCTCGTATACACGTTACACGGGGGAGAAACCACGAAAACGCCAATGCAGCCGCCCCTTAGTTGGGATTCGAACCCCGGACCGAGCTACAGTGTTCAGCGATTTTACCACTCGGCGGCTGGTTGGCTTTGCTAAAAGGAAATTCCCACTGCGAGAATCTTCTTAATCTTTTGACTACTAACGAGACCTTTTGACCTTATATACTCCCCTTTTTAAAGGGCGACTGGGGATTTTAGGGGACGCAATCGCCAAATAATGGGTGTAGAAAATCCTCAACGAACACCCTTTTAGTTCGGGCGCCACTGTAGAGACATTAGGTACATTTTTGGAAGCAGGAAAGATGAAAAATTGACAACGCCTTCGCCACGAATCGAACCACGGACCTCTGGAATACCGGCCCAGCGTGCAGAACCACTACACCACGAAGGCACGCTAGGAAAGCGGGAGATATACCTTATAGCGTTATGAAAAGAATGCTTTAATCTGCACCATACAATATAAATTTATTTCATATAATAAAAGTTTCCAGAATAATAGGTGTGCTTATAGTTAAGTCGATCGCTACCTGTGGGACATATGTATCCGAGCCCTGGCTGGGACATATGCCTTTGGCTTGAAACCTCTTTGACAAAAAAAAAAAAAAAAAAAAAAAAAAAAACCCGAATGGTAAATTTACCTTATTTATAGCATATTTTGTTCACTTAGATAGAAAACGGGGTAATGTTTCTTAATTCGTAGTTAAAAGGTTAAAAGTGAGGTGTTGAGAAAAGTGGAAAAATTCGAGGAAGCATGAAAAGTCACTTGGTTAAAATCTAAAGAAAATATAACGAATCTTACAAGCAAATATCAAACAATCCCTGATATGTAAGTTCAGTAAAACGAAGGATACCCTTAAACTATAAAGGGCAGTTCCCACTAGGGTTTATCTGAGCTAACGGACACAACTGACGTAGCCGACCCATCTCCAAAATCAGTTTTTTCCCATAGGGCAGCAAGTTGAAAAATCTGAACTGCAGGCATAGTGGAGCTAGTCGACACAGGGAACTGACTCCGTTAGCTCAGATAAACCCCAGTGGGAACGGAACTTAGAGTGCCAAATCTAGACAAGTGAAAGGCATGCATTCAAACATTTATTGCGAGATTTACTAATAATCTCTGAATTTCAAGAAATCTAAAATCATATTTCAGTGGCGTGCTATGGTACAAAACTGCCTGAGCGGAAACCGTACACGTTTTAAGGCATGTTTAATGCTCTAGGAATGGAAAATATTTGTCTTTTAAAGCCTTTTGATTTTACTGAGACACTTTGGTGGAATATTTCATCTAAACTATGTTTTGCTTATCACAATGGAAATCATGAATAGTAAGTAAATGAATTTGGCATTCTCTTCAACAGAAAAGCTAACTGTAAACCTCTTCTCAAGAGACTTTAGCAGAATGAATCATTTTTCTTTCATCATTTATAGTCCTTTTTATTTATCATCTCGTAGCAGAAAAAAAAATAAGTAAACTATGTTTGAAATGTAATGACTTAATTCAGTTTATGGATTACGTTAGTATACGTTTATACGGCGGAATGACACAAATTTTGTAGAAAGTCCAACACCGATATGTTTAAGAATGCATGGAATGAAGGAATATGCTTGTGAAAGAAGGCTAAAATCATTCTCAAATTGTACATAGAACGAAATTTAAGGAACTGATTCGAATTTAATAATTTTATATAGTTACGTTGAAGGTAAAGTCTGTTGGACAATTTTTCTTCCCGTTTGACTTCTTAGCTTTAAATGTAATGAGCAATATCTAGTATTGGCGGTTATACAAAATGAAGGTAACATAATACAAAATATCTGCTAGCTTGTGGGTCGACTGGCAGCTTCTGAAAGACAAATTCAAGCTGAATAGAATATAATTCGCAATATTAGCAAAGCCTAACTTTAAACAGGACCCCTCCTCAAAAATCCGTAAGAGTTACTCAAAATAGTAAAGTTTAGGATTTGATATATCCACGAAAGTGTCTCATAGGTATTTGAAAAATCTGTAATCGTAAACCAAAGATAGTAAAATCTTTGGTTTCAAAAGGGCAGAGTTTCAAATTAAAGATAAAAGAAACATTTAGATATTGCTGATTAAATAAGGAATTAATAATTAAATGGGAAGTTTAAAGAATTAAAGTAAGAAATTTAAAGAATTTGTAATACTCCGAAACTTCGCAATGAGCCTATTCATTAACTTCACGTATAAATTAAATTTCAGTTTTTTTACAGTATTAAGAGAAAATCAAGTTCCGGTGAATTTTCTTTGAAAAGTAAGGATTGCATAGGTGTTCATTTATTTTCGTTTGAACAAGTGCCTTACTTCTACAGTCGTTCTCAAATAAAGGAAGGTAATAAAAGGAAAATGGCTAATAATACAACTAAAATGAAGAGTAAAAGAATCTAAAGCGACTGAAAAAAATGAACCAATTTGTTGCGTTCAAACATGTTATACTATATGGAATATTAATTATAATTTAGGAAGGGATATTGATTAAATGATTAACTTTTTACTTTAAATGTTATTTTACCAGTATTTGTTGAAAGGGTTTCTAACCGCATTTCAAAATTTCATATAATGAAGTCGTTTTATAATTTCTTGTGTAGGATAAGTGTTTGTAAAGTTCACTTTTGAATAAGATATTATTTAAAAAAATCTGAAAGCTTTCAGATTTTATAATTACGCCCAAAGAGCCGTTTTTTAATGCTTTATGTGCTACCTTTATTTATTAAATATCATGTCTTCGCACTTGATCCACAAAATTCAATTAAAGAGCGATATCGCAAAATATTTAGAAGAGCACATCTCTAGAATTTCCGATAGAGTCTCGCGAGCTAAAGATATTTTTTTTTTCCGTGACATTCTCCACTTTCAAATTTTGGAGTTTCTTAATCAAAAACTCATAAGTACTTTACAAAATTTGAAATAGATACTAAAACAAATTCCAAATTTGGCTTCCAAATGCCCATATTTGGGTGGAGACGTACGTTATTCAAAATTTGACGGCTCTAGGTACTGCTATTTTATCCCAATGCTAGAACATGCATACGTTTATGTACTAGATTCTTCATTATTTAATTTCTTTAAATATAATACAGGGCGATAATATTTGTTGGCAACAATTTCAAAAGTGATTCGCCGTTTATACAGAATTGACGCAAAATGCCAAAACGAAATCTGAGCTATACGCAATATCCACAAAATTTGTTTGCCTTGCCTTTTATTTTCGTAACCATTTCTAGTTTACGTTTACTTTCAATTACAAAAATGCTTAAAAGGACGCAAAGATTCATATGTTAGTGTTTTTAAATTTAAAGAAATGAGTCTTGTACAAGTTACAAAATCTAAGTCCTCCAGTATCTATGCTTTTATTTACGGAAATTTTTTGTCGGTCACAGAAAATAAAACACACAATATTTTACACGCGTCGAGGAAATATTGATCGAGATATTTGATACCGAAATGGGAATCATATTCAGTGGCCGTACATTTGGATTTGTACCAAACTAAAAATAAGACATAGTTTAGAAAAGATTTATGATGTTAAGCGACTACGTGACGATCTTTTCTATCCAGATTGCTGTGAAAAATATTAATCAATATACTATACATATATAATATTTTCAAAATGGAGATCTTATTCGCAGAAACTTACAGAATTGGTGTTGAAGAAAACATTGGCAGACTTAAGTATTGGCTAACAGACAACCTCTAACATTATTTGAATAAAGTAAAAACTGACAACTATTGACATTTTAATGAATTTTTTACTAAATTGGTGATTCTAAAATAATAAAGTTTCATGAGAAGATTGATAATGCCTTTGAGACTTCCAAAAAATTACTTGAGTGAAATATGTTTGGCATATCAAATGTAACAAAATTATAAATAAAGACACTAGTAAATCGCAAAAGAATATCAATGAGCATTTAGGGGAAACAATGATTTCGAATTATTTATAAACCAAACTTTTAACGTAAGTTCAAAATGGCGTCAATTTGTATCGTCCGGTAGTCAAACTTTTATCTTTTATTTTTTATATCGAGTATACAATTTTCCTGAATGTGAGTATTGAGACCGGAAAAAGGTGTAAACAGTTAGATTTCGCTATTTTTACACACTGCATTTCTTTAAATTAAAAAATGGCAAAACATAAACCTTTGCGTCATCTAAAATATTTTTGAAACTGGAAGTATATGTTTGCTACAAACGGTTGCTAACGTAAAGGCCGAATAAGGACCCGGCTCATAGTTAAAACACAATTATGAGTTCTCCTTTTTTATTTTTGAATAGTATTTTGAAGTGTAACTCCCTGCGCTATTTTATCTTATGTTTGTTTCTGTACATCTTTTGATTGCTGCAAAGATTAATAAATTTTTTCGTTTGTTGGAGTAGAGAGTATTCTGCGAGATTAGGCTTGTAATATAAAATAATTTGATGTTAACGGAATAAATTTACGTTGCACTAGGACTGTTTATCATACAAAAGTTCTTTTTTCCACATATCCCAATTTCAGGAGAGGTAATGAAATTGATGCAGACATCTAATCGCTTTATACTATCGAATTACAGTCCATAAATTTAGCAGATCTCCTGCATTTATAAAACATCTTAAGATGTCTAGCATCATGGGCATTAATACTAACTTCCAAGACACTGGATGTTTTCTGGTTTCATTTGGTTTGCTTTAGCTGAATATAGTAAAGCAAGCTAAGTCTATCTATCTACTTAGGAAGTTTAATTTGGCTCATTTGATTATGGAGAAGGACTCGAAAGCTATCCGCTTAGAGAAAGGGATGTCTTCGTGAAGGACTTTCTAGGGAAAACTGACTCGTATTCACATTAAACATGGATAAAAACACGAAACATCTCATACAGCCTGACCCCTCTAACGCTTTTGTGGAGGACTTGCTAGCTTGTATCTATCTACATTACAGATGGGAAAAGCCAGGAAAACGCCCAAGCAGTCAGCCAGTTTGTCTGGAATCGATTCTAGGTTGAAATATCCGTGTTCAGCCACCTTACAGATCAGCCGCTGGTGGATCTTGGATTTTTGCTGAGGAAATATTGAATGATTTCCAAAAAGCAAAGCCCCATTTATCTTTTGTGTGGCTTACTTAAAAATTGTGGTTCACTCCGAGGTGATTACTCATCTGCAGCATCTGAAAGATTGTATCCAGTAAACTTGTTGCGAAGTTGAACTTACCGTCATCGAACATATGTTATTAAAATAATTGCATGATTTTAATACGGGTGTTTTCAAGGAGGAGCTTTAAATAAAAAGATTTCACCTGACCTATGACACGTGACATAAGGATCACCCATTAGAAGTGCTTTTAATATGATATTATTAAATATTTTTTTCTAGAAGAGCATGAAATACACTGAATGGAAATACATATTCAAATATAAAATTTATAGACATGACTTGGTTTTCTATATTTACCTATTTACATCATTTTGCTTCCTCCGAAGAGCTAAATTCAGGAGTGATTTCTTTAAAATGCTACTGCTTGCCTCTGTCATTACCTGAAAGATATAAATACTATTTTAGAAGAAAACTTAGAGAGGAGTTCCGTTTCTTATTTATTTTAGTCGAGGAGTAAATCACAATGAAGATTGTTTTAATAAAATTTATTTCAAAACTGCAGCTGTTAATTCATGCAATGCAAACGAAACAAATATAAAATATACAAATAAAATACGCGATAATTCTGAAAACATTTAGGGAATTTTAAAATGTTATATTAAACAAATTTTATGTACAATTTTAAATATTGAGTGCTAATGAACTTCTTCAAGAGAGTCTATATTTTACATTGTGTATTTCTAACAGCTTTAATAGTTTTTTTTTAATTTTATTTATGACCTATAATGTAAATGTGTAACAAGTTATTTTTAAAAATGAGGATATATAAACTACGTATGCTATAAAGATGCATGTTGCAAAGTTATGGCTTCGGGTAGCAGATTTTAAATTTCCTAATAAAAACTACAAAATATTGCAATATTTTATTGTAATTCCTGTCCTAACAATTACAACTTTGCTAACAACTTCATTAATAACATTACAAACCCGAATTCCAGTACATATTCAATATGCAACACATTATGAATTGCTTAATTCGCACATTCTTTGGGCTAAATAATGCTCATAAATTTAGTTTTAAGCTCAGATAATTAACACAAATAATTATATCTTTGGACTATCTTTGAAAACTTAAGTCAGTTAGTACACTTTATCGGATTATTCTTTAATTTTGATGAGCAATGTACTTTTAAGCTTAACATCGTAAGCAATATAAATTCCCCAAATAAGAAATGTCATACATATACTACATACCTTGTCATATATTTTGTTTAATAAACGAGGAACCACAGCTATATGTGTTGGTTTCAAAGCCTTCAGGTCATCCACCAATAGACTGAGATCACCACTAAAGAAACCTATTTTCCCTCCATTTAATAGTAGAATCACCTGCATGGATAAAAAATTGTTTTGGAATAAAATTCTTTTAAAATAAATAAAATTACGGAAATTATAAAAATAAAACAAAGGACATAGTTAGGATTTCTCATGCATCTAATACCAGTTTAATCTCTGATATATGCATTCGTCATCCAAAAAAAACGTTGCAGACAGAAGCGAAGTATTGGAATGAAATGTTATTTAGTAGGAAAGACGAAGTCACTAAACGACAATAAATAATTATAAAATGAGAATGTCATCGCAAATTTTATTTCACAATGTAAAGAAATGCTATATCTTTCAAAAGGATACTGAGCCGTCATTATTTTTATTGCCTTCTACAACACATCATAGGGAGTTTTAACAGTTCCCTAACATAATCTTGTGTTATTCGTTCCTTGGAGATTTGATTTATCTTGCCGTTTTTGCAGATTTGATAAAAGTAATCTATAGTACTGACAGCGGATTTGATATTTTTTGTTGGGCAAAGGTTTGGTGATACGGTTGGTTTCATCAACTTTGTCTTGTTAAGTCTTAACACAGAAGCCTATAGCCTCCAAAGATATTTTGTGATAACAGCAGACTTAGAGATGCGGCTGACCACAGAGGAGTATCCATAGTTGCAAGACAAACTCTTAAAATATTAATAATATGAGAACGGGAGCCTACTGGAATTAGGCACCTTTGCTCGTATTCTCAAACGGCAGAGTCAGCCGTCCACGGACCTGATCAACGCATCGCTGATCTGGCAAAATGCTAACTATGAAGGTTAATGGTGATCGCTACGCGATCGTGTGAAATCGCATCCCGTACCATGACATTCATCCGTATAAAGCGCGGTGCTGGGCAGCGAAGCGTCCCTCTTGGAGACGACAGCTTTGCCTGCATACGCGAATGCGTTGGCCATCTTGACGTAGGAAAAATCGAGACGCTTATCGATAAAGATTAAATGCTTCTATTTAGCATGTTTTCAGAAGATTCTCTTCGGCACCACTGTAGTCTTTGATGAGACTGCTGTTTTGTGATAGGCATTCGTCATAACGATCTGCTTGCCTGCAAGGCAATAGCATTGAATCTTCTGTTTATGATACTGGCACTCACAGAATGCTGCAGGAAGAGGATCATTGCTTGCTGAATATCCGCAAATGTGGTAAATATTACCGTTCACGTGGGTTCAACGCTTCTTCCGTTTCATATCATTCCTGTCTGTAGAAATCTCGAAGATCCTATATGTCGTGCGTGCCTACCTTCCTGACTCCACTGCCACCAACAGTGCATGATGGTAACATTCACGCGCTACATATGGTTCGCAGTATAAAGAAATGACCATTCGCCTTCATGCAGTAACATGATGCGACTCTTCTCAAACGCGCCTACTTGTCTAAATTGAGGTTGAATTCATCTCAAATAAAAGCAATATATAAAGCAATGGTTTTAAACTCATACGAAAGCAATGGTTTTAAATAACATAACAACATTAATCAAAATAAAAATTAAACCTCAACATATCATCATTAGTCAAAATAATAATTACACATTTCAAGGCGATATTTTAATGTATGGCAGGTACAGTGAGAAATCTAGCTCTTTTTTGCGTCATCTGCCTTGACAAGAGTGGAGTTAAAATCATATCTTGCATATCTATGAATGACGAATCTATAAGCTTGATTTCATTCAGATAGATTGCTTCCTTTTAGATGTAATGATGTTTTGAAAATGTGTATATATATATATATGTATATATGTATATATTGTAAGAGTTTTAGCTCTATATGTCACATCTGAGAAATGTTTCAAGTAAGAACTACTTTATAGCACCTGCGATAATTTTAGCAATAATTTTTCTACATCTTAATGCATACCAGATTTATGTGAACCTTAATTCGTCACACTGAATTGTTTCAACAGAAATACACCATGTATATAGCTTGAGATATCTAGATTTTTTTGGAATATGGCTAATCTGAAATGGCAATCTGTCTAAAGGATCGAAGGTTTTCATGGAGGAATTACTTAGGGAATTTGGCTGGTATTCATATTAAACATTGCAAAAGCCAAAAGAACTCTCTTGCAGCCAGTTCGCCAGGATTTGAACTCTTACCAAAATTATACCAGCGATTTTACCTCTCATCCGCTGTTGGTAGTAAAGTTTGAGAGATATCTATTACATACTAATCTCAAAATTTTAATTATTTTCACAATAACTAACTGCATCAAAAAATAAAATATTGCTTTAAACCAGTTTTCTCATATTCTACGTTTACGGTTACATTCTAGTAAGAAATGCCTTCATTCATTAGTTCTACTCACTGCATACTTTATTTCATTATATTCAGTCTTGCAATGAGTCAATAAATAAAGATCGGTAAATATATGGCTCATCCGGATCTTACACCAAGTTAGAATATATAAGACTGACTAGTGCTTTCGAAGTTCGTGTCAGCTTCCCTTAAAAAATTCTCCGTAAATTCCTCTTCGCATTTGGGCCAATGTATTACCAATTCTTTGTCATAATTTAATTAAATTTAGAACCTGGTAAATTGCATATTAATAACTACAGTTACGGAACATCCAGCTGTGACTCTGGTTTAGGTTTAGGCATTAATATGAAGACAACGGCAAGAAAATTCGAAATGAAATGCAGCAGTTAATGCGAAGCAATACAACTATTATTTTCAATGCCAAAAATTTCATGAAAAATAATAATTTCAAATAGGAACAGAAATATAAAGAGTTAATAAATAAAACGCAATCCCATTATTTGGCTCAATAAACAATTAAATTTTTGAAAAACGGTATATTTTACGTCCTTTCAAATGTATTCCTTGTATCGTCCATTCTGGCAACATAATTTCTCTTTTTAGAAAGAATTAGAATGTGATAAAAATTAAATTCTGAATAACCACTTACTTACTTGAGCAAATTAAAAATCTTACAGTTGTTAAAAATTAAAACATATTCATAGCTTTATCTGCTGACTTGCATTAACTTGAATTTAATTTCTCTTGGTTGCAACTAATATTCTCAAGAAATTTGAACGATCTTGTTTTGCTTGATTTTAAAGAGCATGTAACAATCAAGCAAACTTTAGAAGCATATGAGATTTCCATATCTCATCCTAGGATAGGACCCGTAAGTTAATAACTGTTTAATAAAGCCATGATGCAGGTGTTATACACACGCATCTCTTCCTGCTGTTATGATTTGCTAAATCTTGCACTATATCACTCATGGTAAAGCGTGGTGCTTTGTTCACTAGTTACAAAACACGAAATGAAATGTAAACGTAAAGAAATAATTTATCGAAGTAGACGGAACTTAATAATCTGATTAAATTTAAGAAAGTTTGCATTTCATTTCACTTTTTGTAACTAACTGATGTAAATTACAGCCTAGAAATAAGTGGATACACATCAAGCTTTTAGAATTAGTGACAGGAATACTGTCTTGTCGCAATGTTGCTGTTTGCAGGCTCAAGATGGTGTAAGATTAGAGAGGAATAAGTGGGAAGAACAAATGGACCGCGCCATTTGACGATAGAATTTTACTGAAGTACAGAATATCAAAGTGTCATTACCTGAATAATCCTCTCCATCATGTGAGCAAGAGGTAAGAAAGACAAATAAGAATCTCCTTTGCCGGGAGCTGCATCACCCTAAAAAACGTCAGAAAGTTGAAATAATTATTAAATCTAAAAGTTTGAAATAAATCTTAAATAAAAATTTAAAATTACTTGTTAGAAATGTAGTAGCTGAAACTTTGAACAGTCATAACTTCATGTATCATTTCACTTTTCTTGTTAAAAGGGATATAAATAACACATCCTAAAATTTTCAAACGCTTAGGTGAAGTGCATCAGGTAACCTTACCTTTAAGGTACCTTTAAGATTTGGCTTAGATAGTTTTCAATTTAACATAACCAAACTTATTTATTCGCATAAATTATTCTCGTCAGAAACTAACTAATTTCTTTACTGAAGATACCACGTACGGATAAAACTGAACTAAATATTAATTGATATGGCTAGCAGATTTTATAAACTGGAGTTCAAAATTAAGTAAAAGCTATCAAACGCTATATGTAAAGTTGTAAGGATCTTAAGTTTTACTAACGTTTATTTTATTTTAAATCTTTACTATCACTTCTTATTTTCCACTTCCGGCCAGAATTATAAGCGTTAAGGATTTTATTCAAAGTTTGTCTGGCGAACGCCAAGTATTTAAGTGTGGCCTTTTTGCCAAGCAAGAGAGAGGAAGCAGTGAGTTCGAAGCAGGCCGCTTACCTTAGAAGTTACGCAGTTGCTATTTGCCTTCCAGGCCAGAGGTATTAATCCTCTTGATAAATTAAACGTATTGTAGTGTTCACAGTCTCTGTGCTACATACGCTTCCTGTTATTATAAGGCCAATCTTATTCTAAAGTTAAATTAGAGTTTAGTTTTATTTTGATATCTTTTACGTTAGACCCCGAGTGGAGGATCATTGTATTCCGAAGTACGGAAGTCATTGTATATAAAGAAAAATAAAGGGTTTTGTATACCCTTCGTCTGTATCCTGTCTACTTACTACAATTAGTGAACATAGCTTTAGTAAGCTCTCTGTTCCTAGTCAGGTCCTTGTATGTTTCCGAAGAAGGTTAGAAGAAACATTGAACCTGATAGTGGCGCCCGACGAAGAAGAATAACCATGGCCGAGTTTCAAGAAGAACCTGTGCTGCCTGCAGAAACGGCTCAGAATCCAGAAATGCCAGCTGCCGCCCTGGAAGGATTTGGGTACATCGTCCAGACCATGCGCGCTTCGATGAAACCAGAAGCAACATTTAACGGAAACTCACCGGTAACCAGTTTTTTGGAAAAATTGGATGACCACTTCATGCTCTACCCCGTGCACGAGTTTCAGAAAGTTACCTTAGCTACCAGCGCTTTGAGGGGCCAAGCGCTTAAATGGTTCAAATGTATCGGCAGAAGTCTCTTGGGTCAAGCAGGAAGTCCCACCTATACTTACGAAAATTTCAAGACTGCCCTACTAAAAGACTTCCCTGTTGTAAGGGATCGTGCGAAATTAGAAACAGAACTTTTCAGTATATATCAACAAAGAATGGAAAACCTCTCGAGCTTTATTTTAAGAAAAATTCACGTTTTCAAGCTCTTGTATGGAAACCGTCCGGATCCTGAAATAATTCAAGTGATTTTGCCGAGGTTACTACCCCAAGTGCAAGACTTTATTGAATTACGAAATCCGACTACACTGGAAAAGTTATTTGAGCTAGCAATCCAGTTTGAAAGTAGAAGAACGGCGGACGTCGAAAGAAGACGCCAATATCAACAGCGAAACCAATTTGGTACGCCAAGACTACAGCAAACTCAAGCACATGGCTACGGAGAAAAAGCGAATCAGTGGGCAAGGAAACCCGAGCATTCAAAAACAGCCGGCGAACGTCGACAGTTCAATAGCAACCCAGGAAAAAAGTCTCAAGACCAGTGGAGAAAGAAGGAAAGCACGGAAAGGAAAAATAATTTAAACTAAAACGGATTTCTGCTAACGAGAGGGTGCGGAAATCCGAAGGCCACGAAAATCCCTCTTCCTACAAGTTAAATACAGTAATGGTGAAAAATTTAACTCTTCCGAAGATTGAAGTCTTGGTAAATAATATCCCGGCCACCGCACTCCTGGATACCGGCGCGCAGTGTTCCTGTGTGGCAGAAGTCTTTTTTAGAAAGTATTTTCGCAAATACCGCATATATAATGCGGATAATACGACAGTATTAGCGGCGCAAGGAAAAGAATGCAAGTGCGTAGGTAAAGTACCTTTATATATCCGTATCAAGGACGAACAAGTAAAGGTGATGTTTTTTATAGTAAAGAATTTGCAAGCACATTTAATCCTAGGAATAGACTTTCTTTCAGACGCACAAGCTACACTGGATTTTAATGAAGCGTCCCTTAGGCTGACAATGAAATCAGTGCGTGTAGAAAAGGTTGAACCGCCAAGGTTAAATCTTGACCACCTGCCTAATGACAAGCAAGATAGAATCCGACAAGTGGTAAGTGAATTTGCTTCCTTATTTAGTGATATTCCAGGATTTACTCAGGTTACTAACCATAGTATTGACACCGGAGATGCATTGCCGGTTCGTCAAAAACCATACCGGTATGATAAGAATAAGGAAAAAATTATAGAATGGCATATTACCGATATGCTACGTAAAAAGATCATAACGCCCATCTCAAGTAGTTATGCTAGTCCGGTGGTTTTATGTAAGAAAAATAATGATTATCCTTTGGAGCATCCAAAAAGGTGGAGATTCGCTATTGATTACCGTAAATTAAATTCCATAACGAAATATCCGGTATATCCGTTACCGATCATAGAAGAAATTTTAAGGAACATAAAATCAACCAAATTTATGACGACTTTAGACTTAACGAATGGTTATTTTCAAATAGGGGTCAGGCCTGAGGACGTGCCTAAGACTGCTTTTATAACCAAGTCTGGCACTTATGCATTTTTGCGTATGCCGTTTGGGCTTTCTGGGGCCCCAGCAACATTTCAGCGATGCATGGACATTGTGTTAAGACCTGTTCTTGGAAAGTCCACATTTATCTATTTAGACGATATCATTATTACTAGTGATAATCTCGACCAACATATACAGGATTTAAGACAGGTGTTTTCTTTATTAAATGAGGCCGGTCTAAAAGTTAATGTCGAAAAGTGCAAATTTGCAGCCCCTGAATTAAAATATTTAGGTTACAAAATATCGCAAAAAGGGATCGAGACAGATGAATCAAAAATAATCGCTGTACAAAAGTATCCGACTCCAAACACGGCAAAGAAGCTCTCTTCTTTTCTAGGACTTTGTTCATATTATAGGTCCTTTATAAAAGATTTTGCGGCTATCGCTGAGCCATTGTTAAAATTAAAAAGGAAAAAGGCAAGATTCTCGTAGACGGCCGAAGCCAATAGTGCTTTCGAAAAATTAAAACAAGCATTAACGCAAGCCCCTGTGTTGAAATTTCCTGAAAAGGATGAAAATTTAGAAATTTCAGCGGATGCTTCGGATTATGCGGTAGGAGCGGTACTTTCGCAAAATCAGCACCCCGTGGCATTTTTTAGCCGAACTTTAAATCAAACACAAAGAAACTATTCCGCGACCGAGAGAGAGGCACTTGCAGTTCTGTTAGCAGTGCAAAAGTTCCGAGTCTATTTTGGAAAGGCGCCGATAACAGTATATTCTGATCATGCGGCGGTAACTAGATTGTACTCAGGGAAAAATTTATCCCCAAGATTAATAAGATGGGCACTCAAGCTGCAAGAATATAATCTGGTAATCAAGCATACCCCCGGAAAGGAAAATATCGTAGCAGATGCCCTATCACGAATTAAATTAGACGAACAGGGTAATACCGTAAAAGTTGCAATGCTGACAGCGTGTACAATAAATTCCCGAGAAACTGTAATAACCGAACTGGGTAAGGATCCTGAGTTTGGAAGTATTTATGAGTATTTGAAGGATCCTGAAAATTTTAGCCACCAAGATATTGTGGCGATAAGAAATAGAGCGGCCCATTACGAACTAATAGATGGTCTATTATTTTATACAAAAACTACGAATTCCAACAACGAATTTCGACCTGTTATCCCAGCTAGTCTTAGGTTAAATATCCTGCATGAGCTCCATGACAGCCCTTTAGCTTCTCATGCTGGTATTCGAAAAACTATCCAACGCGTACGCGAGGCAGTCTACTTTCCTGAACTGCAAAAGTTAACAAGGGCGTATGTCCAGTCCTGCCCAACATGTTAAGCCGTTAATTATATTAATTTCCGCCCGGCCGGGTTTCTAAATAGTATTAAATCCGAATTTCCAAATGAAATAATCGGCATCGATTTATTGGGCCCTTTCCCAAAAAGTCAGTTAAATAAAAGTCGCTATCTCCTTGTTATGGTTGATCATTTTAGTAAATGGACCGAAATTGTTCCCTTAAAACGAGCCTCCGCGAAATTAGTTACCGATTCTATTTTAAATAAATATATTTTAAAATACGGGGCGCCCCTAAAAGTTATATCGGATAATGGTCCTCAATTTGTAAGTAATATATTTGAAGACATGTGCCAAAAACTGGGCATACGTCATTTAAAAATGGTCCCGTATCGTCCGCAATCAAATATAGCGGAATATAGCGGGTCAACAGAAATATAGTGAAAATTATCCGTAGTTATGTTAAAAATTTTCATAAAAGCTGGGATAACTATGTCAATGAATTTGCTTTCGCCCTTAGGACCGCAAAACATGATACAACGGGAAAAACTCCTGCTGAGTTATTTCTAGGCAGAAAGATTATAACACCGTTAGATAAACTATTTTATGTGCAACAAAGAGCCCCAGAATTTAAAATGGGTGATATAGAAAAACTAATTAAGGAGGCAAAGAAGAATACTGAAGTAGCACAGAGAAAACAAAAATTGTATTATGACTTGAAACGACGGGGAGTAACTTATAAAGTAGGGGATGAAGTACTAAAAATTAAGCATTCACTTTCTTCAGCACCAGAAGATAAAACTGCCAAATTTTTTCCACGATTTGAAGGACCATATGTTATAGAAAAAATAACTCACGCTGTTGTAGTGTTAAAGGCCAGAAATGGTGAAATCTGTTCCGCAAATATTGATCAAATTAAGCCCTACTTCGATCGTAATAAAATGCAAATCTTTTCAGATCTTTTGCAGGATCCGGCACGGCAGACACCGCAGGTACAAGTTCCAGAGGTGGGAAAACGACAAGTACAAGGGCAAGCCAATGAGAGACAGAAGCAAGTGAAAAGAAAATTGCCCCGCGGAAAAATTGAAGGTAAAAAGAAAAAGAAGCCGTTCCACCGTCCAGAAAACAGAGTTCACGAACACCCCCAGAATGAAGAAGGGAGAAGGACGACGTATGTGAAGAGGACCAGGAGAAATGACGGCAACTATAACCCGGCTTTAAAACGGAAGATCGACTCATCCGACAGAACTCTCCGCAGCAAAAGTCACCGAACTGCGGAAGGGCCATCAGCGGCGGAGGAAAAAGTACAAGAAAAATTTGAACGGCCAACAACGAGGTCCAAGCAGGATCACGACAGAAGTTTCCCGGTTCCACCAAGACCAGCTGCCTTCAAACGGCCAAGACCACAAGCAGAGGACAAAAGGAAGGTGTTCAAGGGTGGCCGTACTGGTGAAAAACGGAAGCTTCCAGAGGAAAGCACTGAAGGGCGAGCCCGTACAAGAAGGAGGATCAACCAAGCTACTATCTGCTATACCTTTAAAGACTGGGCCCAGAAAAGGATGTCCGAATATTACAAAGATAAGTAAAATTTTATGTTACTTTGCAAACTTAAGTTAATCTTTCATTCTTACTGCAAGTGGCAGATTTCAAGAAGTTTTACCTCATGCGAGGTCTACCTTTATCGCCAAAAGGGCGAGAAATGAGTTATGACCGATTTTCGTATTATGTTTTTCAATTACTCGTGCGTAAAACTAAAGTTGATGTATAATAGCGTTGTGTAAAAACTTAAATATTGTAAAAAAAAAAAAAGTTATTGTATAAATTTTATTTAAAACATTCTAGCAAGAAAGAAGTTTTAGTCTGAAAGACTTTTTTTTTTTTTTTTTTTTTTTTTTTTTTTTGAAATGTAGTATTATTTCAATGTAGAAAGAATTGGCACTTGCTTTGAAAAGAATAGAAGTTAACAATGTACTACTAATGTATGTTTTCAAATGTGTAAAATTAACGGCATGTTAATATGTCCTTATATACAATGTGAACTGTTATCTTAAAAGTTAAGATAAGTTTTAAATGTTAAGAAATACCGTGATATGGTAAAAGTGAAAGTAATGTTAAAAATTTGTTATTCGTGTGACTGTAAAGATTAAATTATGGCGAATATGTGGTAAAGGTTGAATGATATAGTTAGGCCCTCTGGCGCTACACTTTAGAGTTAGCCACTTTTAGAATAGTACCTCAGGGTTTAGAGTTGAAAGTAGGGTGTGTTAAGAGGTCTCGTTATGTTGAATTTTAACACGTTAGTGTTTTGATTGTAGGAGGAAGTGTGGCACACGTAGACAGAAACACATTCGTGTTTGGTGTTCTTTTACAACACATGTCAGAGAGCACGGGGAGAGATAATTAAAATAGTCATGAATGAAATAAGAATGTTAAGAGAAGTATATTCTATATGTTATTTGCAATGTCATTGTGTAACATTTCATTAAACTAGTTTTCCTTCCAGATCTCTGGAAGGAACCAGAATTGAATAAAGCTCCTGTTTAGATGCAGTACAGATAAAAAAAAAAAAAGATTGTTGTAGATCCTGGAAGCTGCTATTGTAACAAATTTCTTTCTTTTAAATTTTCTAGTTTCTAACGAAGTTATGATTGTAAAAGGTTGGCCTCGCGTTAGATTCTAGAGCTAAAAGTTTTCAACAAGGTCGTTTTAGACCTCAGTTTCAAACTAATTAACTCTGGCGGGAAGTATGTAAGGATCTTAAGTTTTACTAACGTTTATTTTATTTTAAATCTTTACTATCACTTCTTATTTTCCACTTCCGGCCAGAATTATAAGCGTTAAGGATTTTATTCAAAGTTTGTCTGGCGAACGCCAAGTATTTAAGTGTGGCCTTTTTGCCAAGCAAGAGAGAGGAAGCAGTGAGTTCGAAGCAGGCCGCTTACCTTAGAAGTTACGCAGTTGCTATTTGCCTTCCAGGCCAGAGGTATTAATCCTCTTGATAAATTAAACGTATTGTAGTGTTCACAGTCTCTGTGCTACATACGCTTCCTGTTATTATAAGGCCAATCTTATTCTAAAGTTAAATTAGAGTTTAGTTTTATTTTGATATCTTTTACGTTAGACCCCGAGTGGAGGGTCATTGTATTCCGAAGTACGGAAGTCATTGTATATAAAGAAAAATAAAGGGTTTTGTATACCCTTCGTCTGTATCCTGTCTACTTACTACAATTAGTGAACATAGCTTTAGTAAGCTCTCTGTTCCTAGTCAGGTCCTTGTATGTTTCCGAAGAAGGTTAGAAGAAACATTGAACCTGATAAAGTTTATTTAAAACCAAACGCTGAATTTAATAGCACAGCTAGACAGCCTGCAGCTCTCTCAGTACATTAACTCTCACTTCCTCGTTTTAACTTTTAACAGATTAACAATCTCATTCACTGAATTACTATACCAGCATGGCGGAACCTCTGCTTAATGGCCTATTGAAGTCCGTGCATAAAAAATCTCAGCCACTGTCATTCCTATAAATACTAGACTACTCGCATCCTAGTATGCATTCTAGTGAAGGCCGAAGAAAAATGGATATAATGAAAAGGAACTAAATGAAAGTATTTGGTTACTGAGGTAAAACTTTTGCAATCGTCCCGACCCGAATTCGAACAACTCAAGAAAATCCGTCTTTAACAACAATATTTGAAAATTTTTATTTATCCACCTAAAGTATTGAGGAACATTTAAAATTACTATTAAGCTTTAAGTTCCCAATGTTTATTCAAAAAACTAATATTTAGCATTTAGTTGATTATAATGCTCAAAATTTTAGTCACATTTACTATTTTCGTGTTCAATACAGCCATTATTTCTAAGCCAAATAAATTTCAGTAAGCTATTCGATCGCCTCTTTTAAAAAATATATTTTTAGACCTCCGCAGGCTCAGTTACGGAGAGACATTCTGTCACACCATTGAAATATAAATCTATTTTCAAGTTTTATTAGAATTCATTGCTCAGTCTTTCCATATTATTTTAAATTAGAATAATAATATATATCATTGTAGTAAGAATAGTTGGTCACACGTACTTAATGCGAATTTTGACTGTTCATTTATCTATCGTATATTTAGATATATCTTAATAATGTTAGATATTAAGACTTACAGACATATTTCTATATCTTGAACCGTAGCAGTTTAACCTAATTTCCAAATTTGTCATTAACAGTTATTTTTTTAGAATATCAATGTGGATAATTTGAGAAATAACTATATCTTAAAATTAAAATTTTTAACCAATTTTTAATTATTTCCCTAAATCAAAACCGTAATATTGGTTCAAATTAAATCCCTCATGTTTTACATTTCCGTCTATGTTCCAATGAGAAATGCTTTCAAAAACTAGTTCGGTATATTACGAGCGCTGCTGTCCAGTCGAAAGCTTACTTCAATTTGAGTGGCTTAAAACTGCTCAAGGATCAAGGATCAAGGAAGTTCGTGTTACGGAGTTCTTAGGCATAAACGCCTTTACCTCCACATCATCTGAAGAATAAAATGTCATCATCAAAAGAAGGAATTTTCTAATACGGTAAACATTTTGTTAAGCCGAAAAAAGCTTTTAAGATTAATCTCGTCGGTCGTTTTCGCCTCCGCTTGGGGAGGGAGAGGATTTTCAACGGCTGTAGCGGCCATTTCTTAAAACTGCTACGGATGAAGATGGTAGTAGCCAATCATGACTGACTGTCCGAGAGTATGCTAATTGGTCACTCGTTGAGACGCCCATAATTTGAAGAGTTTGAGGAAGTTTGTTTAAATGCTGATACGAAATGTTTATAATTTCGTAGAGTGATATTTGATGATACTGGTGCTTCTACGGCTGGAAGAAGACAAATGGTAGCGACTGCTGAGTGCTGTCGTACGCATGGAAGCAGTACAGTCAAAATCAAAACTGGTGTTTTTTACTTTGGTATTGATCATTTGGAAATTTCTCTGATGTGGGCGAAATTCCAAAAACGTCAAACAGATGTCAAAGACATGGACCTGGTCTACCAAAGGCTAGCACCCTTTTTGAAGATCTGTATTTGCTGCAGTAGGCAAGCAAAATTTATGAGAGTCGTACACAACTGTTACATCCATGGTTGCAGCGTCACTTGGAAAGACAGTACATATCACGACTGTGCGCCGAAGGTTTTACACAAAAGAACCGTACTCTCGAGTATCAAATGTCTTTGTTCCACTAATCTCACAGTCCAGAGTGGTAAGATTACTGTGGTTTTGCCATTCTTCAAGCGTGGCATAAGTCACACAAGTCAATGTGCATGCGGCGACACAGGCTCACCAGAGCACTATCTAACGTCATGCCCATTAACAGAAGGACTGCATATCAATCTCCCTGAAACAAATCGCCAGCCGTTCTGTAAATATATAATAAAACAGCGGCACTTTATTAAAAAGCCGGTACAGTTGATGGACAGACTGTCCGACTTAAATACAGACTTGTGTCAGCCATAGAACAACCCAGCATGTAAAAACAACTTAAGCATTTTAAAAAGGACATGTATTGCAATGTAGGAAAACTGCCATTCAAGTGAATTGTAAGAAACTATAATGTAGACTAGAAACTCACAGTATAAAGACTGCCTGTATTCATACCTGGAAAGTCAGTTGCATTTAACAATGTGCATGTACTGTGTAAATAAATTTCGGCAAATTATACCGTAAGACCATATATAATGAACCGATATATAATGTAGGCATAACGAATGTATGAAAGTGAATATATCTGTAAGCAAAGTAATGTAAGGGAGTGTAATATATGTAAATATTTTTGTGTATCAGTAAGCTATGTATAAGTAAGTTATGCAATTTAAAGTAATGCAATATAAATGCAGAAATGTCTAATAAAAATGCATGGGTAACATATATGTTTTGTATTATGAATAAGGGATATAGGATGTCTAACGCAAAGCAATGTATGTATTGAAATGTCTATCTCATGTACTGGAAAATTATGCAATAAGTACCCAAATAACATGTAATGTAAGTAACCTGTAAGACTATTATGTTTGTAAATATTTGTATCTAAAAAATTAATCAGAATGTATCTGCATGTATCTATATGCAACTGCAAGTATATGTAACCTAAGGTTAAGCAGTGTAGGTAAAATTAAGTAATATGTGAAGCAGGCGTGCCTGACTATGTATGTATATAAAAATAATGTAACGCAAGGCACATGTAATATTGGCATATGTAACTGTACATGCAAACTGTATTTATATGCAATCTACAAGTAATGTAGGTATATTTATTGAAATGTACAGCTAAAAACTGTAACTGTACACAAAAGTAATCCAACACAATGTAAGATTAATGTTCAGGTAATGCATATGCATTGTATGCCGGAAATGAGAGACAAAGTCAGTATGTAACTCTGTAAATCACGTTATCCATAGAATATGTTAACCAGCAAACAAGAATGTAATACTAAATATTAACAGCCCTTGTATGGCCATGTAATTGCTCTTTTGAAAGACTCAAGGTTCAACTCTAGATATTGGTGGACGTGGCGCTACACCAATTAACCGACGGTAAAGAGGTGGTGCCCACGTCCCCCGTCGCATGTCGCATGTGGTTTTGCCAACGTCTAGATTGGTCTGCCTTAGATTGGAGCAAAGTCCTGCTGACGAACGAGTCCAGGTTTGTCCTGGAATCAGAAGATAAGCGCTTAAGGGTCCGGAGAGAACAATGCATACTCAGTGAGGCCCAAAACGTCATAGAACATCACGCATTTAGTCGTGATAGTATCATGATGTGGGCTAAGTTTCAGCAGGTTTTCGTAACCATTTGAAATTTTTTAAAGAAAGTTTGTGACAGCTGTAAGGTGAGAGTATTGGGATGAAGTCCTACACGTGCAGCAATGGGTCTTGATTTCCTTCTTATGACTGTCTCCATCGAACCAGCTTCGTTAACGAGTACTTGAAGCGTGAGGGCATTTCACGTACGTTGTGGCTATATTCTTCAGACCTTAATTCTATTTTAAATCTTTGAGATGACCTTGGATGTGCTATCTCTGCATATTCACCTCCACTATCCAGTGACAGACAGATGAGAACTACTCCAGTAGTTGGATGGCCATTGCTAACAGCTGCAACGTTTGATACCCTCATTGAAAGAATGGGAAATGGTTATAAAATTTGTGTGAAGGTCTTTATTAATGTAAGTATTGTTTGTTCCTATCTTTAATTATTAATTTGTTAATAACCAAAATGTGGCATCATATAATTGATGAACGTTAAATATTGTTTTCTTCTTTTTACATAATGCTTGTTTGGTTTCGTGACTCAAAATATTCACGCGTCAGTTTGGCGCAATTTTGCGTAATCAAAGCTTTACGTTTCCATTTTTCCTTATATTCTAGTCGCGTGTTGTCGTCTCGTATCTTGGAAGCCAATGTACTTTATTTTCGTTGCAATCAGTCTCGGAATGAGTCAATAAGCGAAGTGCAGAAAACATACATGCTAATAAATCAAGAAATATATTTGAGATTATGTACTTTAGTGACAAAAGGGGAAAATCTTTTAATCAAGATGAACCATTATGCAACAAAAATTGTTAATAAATGGGAAATGAATGAAAGATATTTATGAAAAAATAGATGCTTATATAAATTAAAACAATATATTTACTCACCAAATGAAAGATTTTAGCAGTGGCTGTAACAATTAAATTAAAGTGAGTTATCATGACACCTTTCGGATCTCCCGTAGTGCCACTAGTGTAACATATAGTGGCTATATCTGAAGGAGATGGAGCCTGAAAACAAAAAAATAATCCTTGGTTCAGATTTATGAAGGGTTTTAGATTATGCGTTAAAATTTAGATTATAACAAAAAAAATTCGAAGCGAAGAATTTTACAAACTTTAATTTTATAAATTTAAATTAGTTCCGTCTTTGCAATTAGTATCAAATTAATTTTTTAGTTAAGTTTCAAAACAAGTATGCTCTGTTCCTTAAACGAAAAATAACTTGCTGCGTAATTTCAATAAAAAGTAAACCGTAGTCAGTTAAACGTAAATTTAATTTAGTTTCTTTAAGGCAAATTATTATGAGTGAACATAAAACTCACTTTCAGTGAAAAACATTGTTAATGAAAGCTAAATTTCAACAAACATGATTGCCAATAAAAATTACCTTAAACTAATTTCACTATATTGAACCATTATCAATGTCAATTAAATTTAATTTAGTTTCAATGAAATTAATTACTATCAGTGAAATTTCAGTTTAACTTAAGGGATAACCTTGTTTATTGTTCAAAGAATATTTTGAGGGGGAAAACCTTATATTTGAAAACATTTAAATATAATTCATAAAAATTGCTTAAATGTTAAAAACTGAGATAATATCTTAATATTGTTAGGTAATGGATTGGACAGTTCGTTAAAAACAAATTTCTCCCTAAAATTTAAGTTCTTTATTTCCTTTAATCTTCAGTTCCATTTCATTAATTTAATTCTGAAGTTATAATAATAAAAATATACTGATATACTTAAAAACTAATCGTTTGATGCTTTTATTTCCTTGTAGCACACATTTACTACAAACAAATTCGTCTCTGTAAATATTGTTGCTTGCGTACTGTTCGTTATGAAATGAACGCACAAGTCTGATGAAAAATGAACAAAAATTTATTATTATCACAACAAAAATGCTTAAATTTCCTCAAATTATCATGCAGTATTACAATATCTCACAGTAGTTATCTTCTAACTACTCAAATGTCCAATAGAACGTAATTCTAAAAGAGCGAATTCGCTACAATCAACAAGAGCAGTTTTCTAAACAACAACAAACTAAGCAACTACTACAAACTGAGATGTTTTCCTCCTTTTATAAGATTTTAAAATCACGCGCTAGAATTTTCCAGTACTTTCTCGAAATCAAAAAGAGATATTTATTTATTTAATGCATGCGCTCTTGTATTTTCAATTTTCCGGCTTAGCTTTCTTTTAATATTCGTCACGCGCTGCACTGCGCGAGAAATAAAACCATTTAATTTATAATTGAACTAACATTAGCTTTTTAAATACCAAATTCGTAACACTGTCCCCTTCCCAAGGACTGCACGTCCCGGGCAGTACAATCCCTGGACAGGAAGCTAAACTTACAACTGTGGCATAAATGCATTAATAAGCATTACATTACAATAATAAACAACATGAACAATAAATGCAATACATAAAACAAATCAAATGCTATCAAATACAAATCAAATACACATTTAAAAACAAAATGGACCATGGTCTTATACTATTTACAATTATTTACATTATGTACTATGGCCATAGTAATGAGCTAACCTGTCGTAATGAACGACTTTAGGTTTAGATTTCGAAGACTTACGGAGACGTCATTCAGTCTGTTCCGCACTGTACATGGACCATCCGAAGGTGACTGTAGTTTAGGACTGAGACCTTTTCGTTGAATCCGGTTCCACAACCTCACCTTGTCTCCTTCGTTGGATCTATGTCCAGTAGCTCTCGTGTTGTATCTGGTCTTCACTTTCTCCGTCGCCAAGTTCACTCGCTTTCGTGCGAAACGGGGCATCACTTCAAAACGGGCCTGGACATCTTGGATGTGTTCCTCAGGCGATGAAGGCGCATCCGTACGGCGATCAAACTGGCGGTCACAAGGCAGACGAAGGTCTCGACCAAAGAGCATCTGGGCTGGAGAAGAGCTGGTAGTCTTGCGTTTCTTTTCGACCCTAGTATGATTTCGGCAGCTTCCCAAGCTGGATCTTTCGGACAAGGCGTCGGCATTTCCAGGCGAGGATCCTTTTTGAGGATGGATAGTCATGCCATCAGATGCTGAAAGCAGTTTGTTGTTTTTCAAGTCTAAGGAAAAATTGTAGTTCCTTAAAAAGTCCAATCCGAGTATGCATGGATCTGTGATATCCGCCACATAGGCCGTGTGATGGTAGGCGGCACTTCCAAACGTGATGCTTACGTTTAACTTCCCAGTTATATCGATCTTATCACCAGACGCAGTCTGAAGGGTAACACAGGATGGCGTCCAAATAAGTTTATCTTTAAACTGTTCAGCTAAATCTTTCCTAATGATGGTAACATTAGCTCCTGTGTCAATGATCATATTGCAAGGAACTCCATCGATATTCCCATTAATGGAGAGTCCGTTACTGTTGCCACTCACTGTATAAATTTTAAGCGCTTTAAAACAAGGTTTTTCATTATCTGGCAACCTCCGTTCCTCGATATGGTCACTAATTTGTTTACTGCGTCGTTGCTGGGAAATGGTCTTATTTTCCGTACCTCGGGGTGTTTTGTAGTTTCTTCGTATGTGGCCTTCAATTCCGCAGTTCCAGCACTTTAGAACTAGTTTCTTTTCACTTCTGTTCCGTCTCAAGCCACTGACTTGTCTGGTAAAATCATCTGCTTTATATTCCGTACCCTGGGGCGTTCTGCAATTGCGTCTTAGGTGACCTTCACTACCACATCTCCAACACCTTACAGCCACTTTCTTCTCGCTCCTACTCCGTATCAAATCTTCGACTTGTCTGGCTAAATCATCTAAACGAGCCATCAGTTGATCCACTGGCTCATGGACTCGCACAGCTCTAACTGGGTAGCGATCTCTACTAGTTGCTTGCTGAGCTGCCTCGAACTTCATGGCGTACAACAGAGCGCTTTTTATGTCCTTTACATCTGCCATTCGAAGAGCTTTCTGTATTTCAGGATTCCGGATGCCGTCGATGAAATATTGCAGCGACAGAATTTCTCTTGTTTCTGTCGGGCACTCCGAAAAGGCGTGATGTGACAGCCTTTCAACATCCGTGGCGATCTCCTGAAGTGTTTCGGTGGGCTTCTGCTGACGGGATTTTAGTTGAAGCCTGCTGTAGTCTTTCAAACACTTTTCACCAAAGCGCAGCTCCAATGCGCCGGATAGAGCTTCAAAGTCTAGTCTCTGGTTTTCGGGAAGCGTCTGCAGGATATCCGCTGCATCTGTTCTCAGAGAAGCGACGAGATAACAGGCCTTAGCTTGGGAATCCCATCCATTCGCATCCGCAACGATAGAAAACTGGGTCTTATACACTTCCCAGGATGTCTTCCCATCATATGTGGATAGCTTCAGAGATGGACGAGCAGGCATCGGTAAGAATTTAAAATCATCACTCTTGCTCCCTGCCGTCGCTACGAATTTCTTTAAAGTATCCATTTCTTTGGCAACTGCAGAAACTCTCTCATCAATTTGTTGTTCGATTTGGTGTTGGACGGCACAAACTCTTCCTTCAATTCGTTCCTCCACAGCAGAAACTCTCCCTTCTGTATGTTCTTTTACAGAAGAAACTCTTTCTTCTATTTCTTCTTTCACCGAAGAAACTCTTTCTTCAATATGATCTTTTACGGAAGAAACTTTTTCTTCAATATGTCCAACTTTATTTTCAACTGCGTCAATTCTGCCTTCCATAGCTTAAAATTTATTTTCTATTATGCAAGTAATTTCTCTTTTCATTTCTTCTTGACCAGCTTGAACGGCTTTCATTTCGTCCTTAACGGATTCCTGGCCCAATTTCATTTCCTCTTTAATTTCTTCTTTAAATGAGGCAAAGGCTGATATTAACTGCCTTAATTGCTCTTCCATCGCTCTTGTTATTGGCATTCAAACCCCACTTCTGACACCAAAAATTGTTGCTTGCGTACGGTTCGTTATGAAATGAACGCACAAGTCTGATGAAAAATGAACAAAAATTTATTATTATCACAACAAAAATGCTTAAATTTCCTCAAATTATCATGCAGTATTACAATATCTCACAGTAGTTATCTTCTAGCTACTCAAATGTCCAATAGAACGTAATTCTAAAAGAGCGAATTCGCTACAATCAACAAGAGCAGTTTTCTAAACAACAACAAACTAAGCAACTACTACAAACTGAGATGTTTTCCTCCTTTTATAAGATTTTAAAATCACGCGCTAGAATTTTCCAGTACTTTCTCGAAATCAAAAAGAGATATTTATTTATTTAATGCATGCGCTCTTGTATTTTCAATTTTCCGGCTTAGCTTTCTTTTAATATTCGTCACGCGCTGCACTGCGCGAGAAATAAAACCATTTAATTTATAATTGAACTAACATTAGCTTTTTAAATACCAAATTCGTAACACTGTCCCCTTCCCAAGGACTGCACGTCCCGGGCAGTACAATCCCTGGACAGGAAGCTAAACTTACAACTGTGGCATAAATGCATTAATAAGCATTACATTACAATAATAAACAACATGAACAATAAATGCAATACATAAAACAAATCAAATGCTATCAAATACAAATCAAATACACATTTAAAAACAAAATGGACCATGGTCTTATACTATTTACAATTATTTACATTATGTACTATGGCCATAGTAATGAGCTAACCTGTCGTAATGAACGACTTTAGGTTTAGATTTCGAAGACTTACGGAGACGTCATTCAGTCTGTTCCGCACTGTACATGGACCATCCGAAGGTGACTGTAGTTTAGGACTGAGACCTTTTCGTTGAATCCGGTTCCACAACCTCACCTTGTCTCCTTCGTTGGATCTATGTCCAGTAGCTCTCGTGTTGTATCTGGTCTTCACTTTCTCCGTCGCCAAGTTCACTCGCTTTCGTGCGAAACGGGGCATCACTTCAAAACGGGCCTGGACATCTTGGATGTGTTCCTCAGGCGATGAAGGCGCATCCGTACGGCGATCAAACTGGCGGTCACAAGGCAGACGAAGGTCTCGACCAAAGA
Organism: Stegodyphus dumicola; assembly: GCF_044657685.1. Classification (NCBI taxonomy): domain Eukaryota; kingdom Metazoa; phylum Arthropoda; class Arachnida; order Araneae; family Eresidae; genus Stegodyphus; species Stegodyphus dumicola. The sequence goes on from NC_140776.1 coordinate 140,258,476, forward strand.
GCATCTGGGCTGGAGAAGAGCTGGTAGTCTTGCGTTTCTTTTCGACCCTAGTATGATTTCGGCAGCTTCCCAAGCTGGATCTTTCGGACAAGGCGTCGGCATTTCCAGGCGAGGATCCTTTTTGAGGATGGATAGTCATGCCATCAGATGCTGAAAGCAGTTTGTTGTTTTTCAAGTCTAAGGAAAAATTGTAGTTCCTTAAAAAGTCCAATCCGAGTATGCATGGATCTGTGATATCCGCCACATAGGCCGTGTGATGGTAGGCGGCACTTCCAAACGTGATGCTTACGTTTAACTTCCCAGTTATATCGATCTTATCACCAGACGCAGTCTGAAGGGTAACACAGGATGGCGTCCAAATAAGTTTATCTTTAAACTGTTCAGCTAAATCTTTCCTAATGATGGTAACATTAGCTCCTGTGTCAATGATCATATTGCAAGGAACTCCATCGATATTCCCATTAATGGAGAGTCCGTTACTGTTGCCACTCACTGTATAAATTTTAAGCGCTTTAAAACAAGGTTTTTCATTATCTGGCAACCTCCGTTCCTCGATATGGTCACTAATTTGTTTACTGCGTCGTTGCTGGGAAATGGTCTTATTTTCCGTACCTCGGGGTGTTTTGTAGTTTCTTCGTATGTGGCCTTCAATTCCGCAGTTCCAGCACTTTAGAACTAGTTTCTTTTCACTTCTGTTCCGTCTCAAGCCACTGACTTGTCTGGTAAAATCATCTGCTTTATATTCCGTACCCTGGGGCGTTCTGCAATTGCGTCTTAGGTGACCTTCACTACCACATCTCCAACACCTTACAGCCACTTTCTTCTCGCTCCTACTCCGTATCAAATCTTCGACTTGTCTGGCTAAATCATCTAAACGAGCCATCAGTTGATCCACTGGCTCATGGACTCGCACAGCTCTAACTGGGTAGCGATCTCTACTAGTTGCTTGCTGAGCTGCCTCGAACTTCATGGCGTACAACAGAGCGCTTTTTATGTCCTTTACATCTGCCATTCGAAGAGCTTTCTGTATTTCAGGATTCCGGATGCCGTCGATGAAATATTGCAGCGACAGAATTTCTCTTGTTTCTGTCGGGCACTCCGAAAAGGCGTGATGTGACAGCCTTTCAACATCCGTGGCGATCTCCTGAAGTGTTTCGGTGGGCTTCTGCTGACGGGATTTTAGTTGAAGCCTGCTGTAGTCTTTCAAACACTTTTCACCAAAGCGCAGCTCCAATGCGCCGGATAGAGCTTCAAAGTCTAGTCTCTGGTTTTCGGGAAGCGTCTGCAGGATATCCGCTGCATCTGTTCTCAGAGAAGCGACGAGATAACAGGCCTTAGCTTGGGAATCCCATCCATTCGCATCCGCAACGATAGAAAACTGGGTCTTATACACTTCCCAGGATGTCTTCCCATCATATGTGGATAGCTTCAGAGATGGACGAGCAGGCATCGGTAAGAATTTAAAATCATCACTCTTGCTCCCTGCCGTCGCTACGAATTTCTTTAAAGTATCCATTTCTTTGGCAACTGCAGAAACTCTCTCATCAATTTGTTGTTCGATTTGGTGTTGGACGGCACAAACTCTTCCTTCAATTCGTTCCTCCACAGCAGAAACTCTCCCTTCTGTATGTTCTTTTACAGAAGAAACTCTTTCTTCTATTTCTTCTTTCACCGAAGAAACTCTTTCTTCAATATGATCTTTTACGGAAGAAACTTTTTCTTCAATATGTCCAACTTTATTTTCAACTGCGTCAATTCTGCCTTCCATAGCTTAAAATTTATTTTCTATTATGCAAGTAATTTCTCTTTTCATTTCTTCTTGACCAGCTTGAACGGCTTTCATTTCGTCCTTAACGGATTCCTGGCCCAATTTCATTTCCTCTTTAATTTCTTCTTTAAATGAGGCAAAGGCTGATATTAACTGCCTTAATTGCTCTTCCATCGCTCTTGTTATTGGCATTCAAACCCCACTTCTGACACCAAAAATTGTTGCTTGCGTACGGTTCGTTATGAAATGAACGCACAAGTCTGATGAAAAATGAACAAAAATTTATTATTATCACAACAAAAATGCTTAAATTTCCTCAAATTATCATGCAGTATTACAATATCTCACAGTAGTTATCTTCTAGCTACTCAAATGTCCAATAGAACGTAATTCTAAAAGAGCGAATTCGCTACAATCAACAAGAGCAGTTTTCTAAACAACAACAAACTAAGCAACTACTACAAACTGAGATGTTTTCCTCCTTTTATAAGATTTTAAAATCACGCGCTAGAATTTTCCAGTACTTTCTCGTAATCAAAAAGAGATATTTATTTATTTAATGCATGCGCTCTTGTATTTTCAATTTTCCGGCTTAGCTTTCTTTTAATATTCGTCACGCGCTGCACTGCGCGAGAAATAAAACCATTTAATTTATAATTGAACTAACATTAGCTTTTTAAATACCAAATTCGTAACACTGTCCCCTTCCCAAGGACTGCACGTCCCGGGCAGTACAATCCCTGGACAGGAAGCTAAACTTACAACTGTGGCATAAATGCATTAATAAGCATTACATTACAATAATAAACAACATGAACAATAAATGCAATACATAAAACAAATCAAATGCTATCAAATACAAATCAAATACACATTTAAAAACAAAATGGACCATGGTCTTATACTATTTACAATTATTTACATTATGTACTATGGCCATAGTAATGAGCTAACCTGTCGTAATGAACGACTTTAGGTTTAGATTTCGAAGACTTACGGAGACGTCATTCAGTCTGTTCCGCACTGTACATGGACCATCCGAAGGTGACTGTAGTTTAGGACTGAGACCTTTTCGTTGAATCCGGTTCCACAACCTCACCTTGTCTCCTTCGTTGGATCTATGTCCAGTAGCTCTCGTGTTGTATCTGGTCTTCACTTTCTCCGTCGCCAAGTTCACTCGCTTTCGTGCGAAACGGGGCATCACTTCAAAACGGGCCTGGACATCTTGGATGTGTTCCTCAGGCGATGAAGGCGCATCCGTACGGCGATCAAACTGGCGGTCACAAGGCAGACGAAGGTCTCGACCAAAGAGCATCTGGGCTGGAGAAGAGCTGGTAGTCTTGCGTTTCTTTTCGACCCTAGTATGATTTCGGCAGCTTCCCAAGCTGGATCTTTCGGACAAGGCGTCGGCATTTCCAGGCGAGGATCCTTTTTGAGGATGGATAGTCATGCCATCAGATGCTGAAAGCAGTTTGTTGTTTTTCAAGTCTAAGGAAAAATTGTAGTTCCTTAAAAAGTCCAATCCGAGTATGCATGGATCTGTGATATCCGCCACATAGGCCGTGTGATGGTAGGCGGCACTTCCAAACGTGATGCTTACGTTTAACTTCCCAGTTATATCGATCTTATCACCAGACGCAGTCTGAAGGGTAACACAGGATGGCGTCCAAATAAGTTTATCTTTAAACTGTTCAGCTAAATCTTTCCTAATGATGGTAACATTAGCTCCTGTGTCAATGATCATATTGCAAGGAACTCCATCGATATTCCCATTAATGGAGAGTCCGTTACTGTTGCCACTCACTGTATAAATTTTAAGCGCTTTAAAACAAGGTTTTTCATTATCTGGCAACCTCCGTTCCTCGATATGGTCACTAATTTGTTTACTGCGTCGTTGCTGGGAAATGGTCTTATTTTCCGTACCTCGGGGTGTTTTGTAGTTTCTTCGTATGTGGCCTTCAATTCCGCAGTTCCAGCACTTTAGAACTAGTTTCTTTTCACTTCTGTTCCGTCTCAAGCCACTGACTTGTCTGGTAAAATCATCTGCTTTATATTCCGTACCCTGGGGCGTTCTGCAATTGCGTCTTAGGTGACCTTCACTACCACATCTCCAACACCTTACAGCCACTTTCTTCTCGCTCCTACTCCGTATCAAATCTTCGACTTGTCTGGCTAAATCATCTAAACGAGCCATCAGTTGATCCACTGGCTCATGGACTCGCACAGCTCTAACTGGGTAGCGATCTCTACTAGTTGCTTGCTGAGCTGCCTCGAACTTCATGGCGTACAACAGAGCGCTTTTTATGTCCTTTACATCTGCCATTCGAAGAGCTTTCTGTATTTCAGGATTCCGGATGCCGTCGATGAAATATTGCAGCGACAGAATTTCTCTTGTTTCTGTCGGGCACTCCGAAAAGGCGTGATGTGACAGCCTTTCAACATCCGTGGCGATCTCCTGAAGTGTTTCGGTGGGCTTCTGCTGACGGGATTTTAGTTGAAGCCTGCTGTAGTCTTTCAAACACTTTTCACCAAAGCGCAGCTCCAATGCGCCGGATAGAGCTTCAAAGTCTAGTCTCTGGTTTTCGGGAAGCGTCTGCAGGATATCCGCTGCATCTGTTCTCAGAGAAGCGACGAGATAACAGGCCTTAGCTTGGGAATCCCATCCATTCGCATCCGCAACGATAGAAAACTGGGTCTTATACACTTCCCAGGATGTCTTCCCATCATATGTGGATAGCTTCAGAGATGGACGAGCAGGCATCGGTAAGAATTTAAAATCATCACTCTTGCTCCCTGCCGTCGCTACGAATTTCTTTAAAGTATCCATTTCTTTGGCAACTGCAGAAACTCTCTCATCAATTTGTTGTTCGATTTGGTGTTGGACGGCACAAACTCTTCCTTCAATTCGTTCCTCCACAGCAGAAACTCTCCCTTCTGTATGTTCTTTTACAGAAGAAACTCTTTCTTCTATTTCTTCTTTCACCGAAGAAACTCTTTCTTCAATATGATCTTTTACGGAAGAAACTTTTTCTTCAATATGTCCAACTTTATTTTCAACTGCGTCAATTCTGCCTTCCATAGCTTAAAATTTATTTTCTATTATGCAAGTAATTTCTCTTTTCATTTCTTCTTGACCAGCTTGAACGGCTTTCATTTCGTCCTTAACGGATTCCTGGCCCAATTTCATTTCCTCTTTAATTTCTTCTTTAAATGAGGCAAAGGCTGATATTAACTGCCTTAATTGCTCTTCCATCGCTCTTGTTATTGGCATTCAAACCCCACTTCTGACACCAAAAATTGTTGCTTGCGTACGGTTCGTTATGAAATGAACGCACAAGTCTGATGAAAAATGAACAAAAATTTATTATTATCACAACAAAAATGCTTAAATTTCCTCAAATTATCATGCAGTATTACAATATCTCACAGTAGTTATCTTCTAGCTACTCAAATGTCCAATAGAACGTAATTCTAAAAGAGTGAATTCGCTACAATCAACAAGAGCAGTTTTCTAAACAACAACAAACTAAGCAACTACTACAAACTGAGATGTTTTCCTCCTTTTATAAGATTTTAAAATCACGCGCTAGAATTTTCCAGTACTTTCTCGTAATCAAAAAGAGATATTTATTTATTTAATGCATGCGCTCTTGTATTTTCAATTTTCCGGCTTAGCTTTCTTTTAATATTCGTCACGCGCTGCACTGCGCGAGAAATAAAACCATTTAATTTATAACTGAACTAACATTAGCTTTTTAAATACCAAATTCGTAACAATATCTTGGAAGGAAATAAATTTTGAAACCAAATATTTATTTTTAGCAATTCTAAATATATGCTAAGTAAATTACACTACTTATGTTTTAAAAAAAATTTAATTTTCGTATCAAGAAAAAAGTTTCCTGTTTAAGGTTCCCCAATTTCTCTGTTAAAATTGAAGGGATTCAATGATCAAAATAACGCAGTATTTCAAATAAAAAAAATTATTACTTACTACTGTAGGTGAAGGATTTAATTTTCCTCTTTTCTGTAAAATAAAATTTAAAAAAAACAATTAACATATTTCTACAATACAGCAAACTGAATTTTGATAAAACCTTGAGTTTACAATCTGATCTAAAATAACAACACAGGCAAATAATGAAAATAAATTATAATTCAGAGATTTTGTGTTCTTGTTGGGTAATAAAGAAGCTAACATTTGTATTACAGCTTTTAATAGCATATTTGCTATTTCAACCATAAAATAATCATTTTAATGCCTGACTCTAATTTAATTTAATAATCTTTATTTGTTAATTTAAATGTTCTTAAAATTTTTTATTGCTTACAATATTTTTTAAATAGTAAAATTGGTAAAAAAAAAAAAAAAGATTAAAAATGCATACACGGGGCAAAATGACTGCATGCGTAACTTTGCATTGAAATGAACATGTATTCTTATAGGTGTTAATAATTATGTAGAAGCAAGTACATATGTTGTACTGCTTAAACTTGGAAATCTTGGAAGCCATTCGTTAACAAGTCGCAAAAAATTAATCGAACCCTAATGAGGCACCCATGAGTTAGCAAACATTTATGCCCAACACTAAGTTTTTCAACTCACTGAACATACAAATTACTGTAACATCAAAAGCAGAACAAAACTGAAAAATAGGAAATCTCACAGATTATGCACTTAAATTCCATGTCTGACTTCACACCTTGAATAACCATTCCTGGAAATGATTACAAGCATAATGTAATTTAGTTCTGTGTGAAAGACTTCGGCTGGCTGGATAAGTAGCTGCTTAGAAATTCTCGCATTTTCAATACGTCCTACCTTAAACCACGATGCTTTTATTATGTCATTACAACATAAGTTACTATCCAACCTATACTTCAGTTAATTTCAATGTTCTCTGATTCCATACTTTACTCTAGTTTCTATTCTGTGATTATTTACTTCTGGTGATTTTAAAATCTATATATTTTTTTTCTTTCTCATTTTCAGAAAATAATATAATACCATTGTAAGTATTTCCTTGAGTAAACCTTTTCACGATAGGTAACAACTGAGTGTAGACGCTGTTGCATTAACACTAACTTTTGCATCTATTCTTCTCTCTCTTAGATGACATCCTGAAGAGCTATAATACAGGATAAAGTTTAAAGGTAACAGAATTGTGAGATCAAAATATTCGGCAGCTCTTTAAACATAATCTGAATCCTGTCGTATCGAAATACTGTAATAACAACCTTCTTCAACTAAAAGCGCCTTTGCAAACTAATAGATGAAAATCCAAATATTCTGCATCACGAAAAACCATCGGACTACAAAGAACCAGATTATAAAGGTGCAAATGGAACGCAGCTTGCATGAAAACTAATCAAATCAACGGCAGGAACGTAAACGTGTTCCAACTCGAAGAAAAACATGAAGGGGACCACACAAAGATAAGAAAGTCATGTGTGTGATCTCCTCACAAGTCGCATTGTAATGGCCGGCACCAGAACAAATCGACCTACTAAGAGGTGAGAGACGACAATGCAGGAGCAGTAACGTATTCAATAAAGTTTTTACTTGACACTACAGAAACAATAACCTGTTCAATAATGTCTTCATTTGATCTCGCAAAAGTAACTATTTCATGAAAAATATCAGAAGATTTTGTTAGCGATCTGCACAGTGTCTGTCATCATAGAATCCGTCTGATATCATCTTCAGAAGGCGTAAAATACAACCGAAAAACTAAAACAGCATGACTGTTTCAATCTGTAAAAGTACCAGACAGAGCAAGTACAGTAGGACGCTTTGAAACTTCCAACCAGAGAGACTGCTGGTGCTAGCAATATCTCCACATCATAAAACCAATAACTACTTTTGAAAGAGTCTATCTAAACAGCGAAGACAAAACGCACCCCACATGCAAAAAGAAACAATAATAAATAACAATATTCGGTTTCTTTAGCAGAATTAAAGCAAAGCAGAAAGCTTATTATAATATGGATATTTTCCTTTATGCATCGCAATATAAAAGCAAAGAGGTAAAAGAAATAATTAAATTGAGGAAAGAAAAAAAAAAAGTTTCTTCGAGCTGCACGTAAGGAAAATGGCTAATATAAATAAATCAATATTCTTATGCTACATGTCTGCAGAGATCTCGTTACGAAACGCCAGATAAACAGAAAATTGAAACTAGATTCAAAGGAATGACAGCTCATATAGCAATATAAATAAACAGATATAAAGAGCCCAAGAAATAAAATTGTGATAAAGCAAATTTTAACGTCTGAGAAATAACTTCGATCACCAAAATCACAAAGCAAAGTCTAAAGCAGTTACCAGCCAAGTAGGAGCTCAGTGCAGTCTCACAGCTCTAAACAGGAATAACCAAACTGACTCTCAGATACTAAGTTGAGATATACTGGGTTTCTACTGCACTGTGGCAGTACTTCCCAGTAACAGAAGAGACTTCACGAAGGACCTGGCTTTGTGGAGAACTCAGGTGGATCCTGTGGCAGGAGGTCGTGAGAAGGAAGCTAGAAGAGCGGTGGCCTTCTGATGGCGGTGGAAGTGAAGAAAAGCAGTGGAAAAGATGGGAAAGCTTCTTGAAAGTGCGTGTAGAAACTGTAGCCGCTTGGGTGGCGCCATCTCTCGTCAGCCGTGGAAAGTGAGCCCAAAGTCGAGATTTAGGGTTAGCTGGAGGTTGAAAACTGACTGTCAGTGGCTCATAGCCTATTTATAGGAAGGGAGATAGTAATCATTTTTGGCAGCTTCGAGAAAAATTGTTCATGGAACTTCGAAAATGTTCAAAAATATTGCCAGTTTAGCAAAAACTCACTATCATGGTGAAACCAAGTATCTCTAATACATCTTTAATAGTTTTTTGTCCATATTTCTTCTTCTATTTGAGGTTTCTTTACAATTTTAATGTCTCTCGACTGGCACAGCCTGCGAGGGCTAGCTACTTAAGGAGAAGAATAATTTCAGGGAGGACCTTGTAAGAAAAACTAATTCGTATTCACTTTACACATGGGCAAAAATTTCCTAGGCTGCAAGTAGGTTTGTAGAAGTACGAATCCGGGTAGAAACGCCAGGCGCTCAGCGATTTTTACCACTGTACCGCTGTCGGTTTGATTGATTATTAATATTCAGAAACAAGTACTACATTTAAATTCAAACAGGTATTAAAATTCAAAAGTCCATTTCTAATTTGATTTTTTAAAGTAAATTTCTAACCCTTTTTTTACGAATGACTGGATATTTGCGCCTTAAGAATTTGCCTGGAATGGCCGAACCTATTGATTATTTATCCGTCTCATCAACCAGAGTGTTTTTTTTTTTTTTTTTTTTTTGATATAATAAGAAATAGTGGTCTACAATTTAGAGGGCATCCTGAATAATTTTTTATATTAATGATAATGTATCACGGATTTAAAGGTTAAACAAAAAGTATGAGACTAGTTCCATACTTCAGTAAAGAAATGAATATCGTAGGCCTTGTGACCAGACAACAAAGTGGCTCTTTAATGCAAAACATCATTTATAAAATTATCAAATTTTAAATAAGATTGAAAAGTGTATGTAATCAATGAAACATAAGGTTTTTAAAAGCGAGAAATATAAAATATTAACTATTCTTTCGTCGGGATTCGAAATTTTAGTTTTCCGATTGTTAGCCGAGCGTGCTAGTAATAAAGTTGGTGAGAACAGGCGATGAGAAGCTAAAATCCCTTACAGCTTTTCATTGAGATTTCTGATTTTTTTGACGAAACTAATACTCTAAGAAAGTCAAAAGTAATATCTGACAAATGAATTTTAACTGAAACAAATTTCGAAAGTTTCCAAACAGGCGGAAACGTTTCTCTTAGTTAACTGAACAAAGTAGGAAAGGCTTTCAACTGTACACAGCAATTTTTGCGCTCTATTATTGCAGAGTTAAACATAGTCATCACTCATTTTGACCTTCTTAAAAATAGATTTAGTCTCTCCTTTTTTTTCAACCCTACCTATTAAATCCCAATTAAAAGAATGTAACAATTTTGGGCGGAGAATCATTCTTATATTTTGGATTAATGAAACTTTGTCTCAGATTTATTCCAACTTTAAAAATCAGTCTGAGATCTTTCAATTTATAATGTATACAAGTCTTTTAAGGAAGGTTAGGTAAGAGGTAAAAATGAACCACATGACTCGTCGACAAGAATCTCAGTCGATGAAGATGAGCTGACCAGTGGTGTAAATAAGGGTACGCAAGGAATGGCATAGGGGCCCGAAGGCTTAAGGGGCCCTTGAAGGCTGAACGACATTTATATGTCGCAGATAGGGGGTCCTTGTAAGCAGATATAACGGCTGAATTCCGTGTTAAAAAATGGCTATATGCTTTAAATTTTATTTCCCTTTCAAGTCATTAGCTATAACCGAGGCCAGACTGTTGTTCGGATTTATTGTGATTAATTTAAGTAAACACGTTTAAAATCATGACATGTTTAATTAGAATTATTCAATATTTTTATGAAATTATATTAGCGGACTCATTAAAATCATTATGCACTTTTTCTTTTTTATGATAACTATATTATGTGGCTTGCCGTACGAGCGGCTAGTTTAAAAAAAATAATATAGCGAATATAAATATGCTGTTTTTAAATATATTGTGATTTTGCTGTTGAACTGAGTTTTATACGGCGTAAGTTAGATGAACGTAATACAAATAAACTTAACACATAAAAACTTAGTTATGAAAAAACATTGTTAGCTATCTTACTAAGAAAACTGAATACTGAACGGAAAAAAAACTAAAAAGAATTTTAAAATGTATGTTAACACATTATACTGCATCTAGAGTTCTAAACATATGCAGCTTTTAAAAATTTTGTGATTTTGATGTTGAACTGTATGTGGCGTAACTGCAAAGAAAACGATGCTTAGTAATAAAACTAAAAAGAAAAAAAGCTGGAAATAAAAATGCTTTATTCCCTAAAGTGTTGCCATTGCTCGCTTTGAAATCGTTCAGTTTCTTAATCAAAAACTCATAAATGCTTTTACAAAATATAAAAATAGATAATAAAACAGTTTCGAAATTCCAAATTTGAGCTTCCAGATGCCCCTATTCGGTGGAGGATTACGGTATTCAAAATTCGATGGCTCTAGGTAATGTCGTTTTATCACACTGCTAGAAACATACATACATTTATGCAGGTATTTCATTTTAATTTCTAAAAATATAATACAGGGCTCTAATATTTGGTGGCAATAATTAGAAAAGTGAATCGGGCATTTATAGTGAACCAACGCAAAATGCCGAAACGAAAATAATAGTCCTTCAGGGCAAATTGCCTCCTTTGGACTTAACAGGAATGAGTACAACAGCAGACTGTAGACTGCGTGCTCAGCGAGAGTAAAAAAAAACTAAACAAACCCTTTTGGTTAACCGTTAAAATCTAAAACTTTTCAGTTTTTTTTCTTTTTCCCCCTTTTTTTTCTTTTCTTTACTTTTTTCCTTTTTCTTTTTTTTTTGTTTTTTTTGTTTTTGTTTTTGTTTTGAATACTGTAAACGTTTTAGGGATCCCCAAGAAAATGTTTTGTATAGGGGCCCAAGAGTTCTAGTTACGCCACTGGAGCTGACTGCTATTGATGCATCATTTTCAGCCAATAATAGAAGAATCGCCGTCAGAGGAATTGATAAGGAATTTAAAATAAATGTTGACAGAGTTGAAACATTAGTCAAAGTTTGTTTTAAGTGTAACAAGGTGAATGTCAGATAGGTTCTCCATCTTTTGACATTTGATTGTTGTCACGTAACACATTTGGGATGTCCTACCTTCACACCCTAAATCCCGAAATAGTCCACGTTCAATATTCTTATACTGTCATCTTTCCGTCCCAGTTAACAAGTTTACAGAAGCAAAAAAAATTCAAATCTAGCGAACAGGTTGTGCAAGACGTTCACGCTCTGCAAGAATTATGCAGTGAAAAGACTTCCGTAATTAAGAAACTTTCTGGGAGCTAGAACAAGTGCACTGTTGCAGAGGCGATTGAATAGAGTAACGGTGTGAAAGTCGTATCATTGTAATCCGTGAATAAAATCTAAATCTAGCTGATGAAATCCTCTTTATATTTCAAAGTTCCTCGTAGAACACAGGAATGCTATAGAATGCTGTACACTTTCCTTTAACTGATTAGAGAAAAACGAAAGAAGTGAAAATAAAGCAGTTAGTTAGGCTAAATACGAGGGAGTCTTCTGTTATATGCATAATATTAATTCTTACTTCAATTGCTGCTAAGAATATTAATTCTTTTCATTATTATTAATTTCTATTATTATTATTAAAAATATTAATTCTTACTTCAATTTCATTGAACAAGTGCAGGTTGACTTCCATTTTCCTCGCGAGTTCTTTTACTTCATCGGAAACTTCATTCGTAACCACAAGCTGCTTTAAACATGGATAGTTATCCCTCTTTTCCAGTAAGGAACGGGCTTTTGCTTCCGTATCGCAGATCACAATCGAGATCTCCGCTAAATAAAGCCACGTAATAGGTATTTCAGCTTTCATTTCATAAGACTAATGTACAGTAGAGTATAATACAATTAATTAATAACAAGTTCTTAAAATTCAGCGTGAATGATTAAAAGGAATGCGTAGATGGCACTTTATTCTTAATAAAGATTCATACAGTTGACTTCAATTACGTTTATAACTCGCAACTCTCAAAACTAGTTTATTTTGTATAACATTTACTATATCAGCATGCGGTAAACGGGATTTTCCGTTTTATTTAAAAAGGTAAAACAAGAAAATACTTACACTGTAATAATAAACAATATGGATTGAAGTAAGGTGATTTAATTCGTGGGCTTCAGAGATTAATTGAAATTTTTCTCTTCAGCTGAGAGAGTGGGGAATACATATTCCTACTGGTTTCACAGCTAGTTTCTTTTAACGCCTAACTCCTTAGCATGTTTCTTTTGTTACAAATTAGTGTTTGTTTGATGTACTATAAGTAGTGATTTGTCTGCTGTAATCTGTTCTGTACAGGTTATCCTCAGTAAAGGATTCCACATCGCTAATAGTGCAAGTCAGTATTTCAAGCTTGTAGCTCATGTACTCGACTCCTGGAGCACGGCGAAATGATATGTTTTGCACAAGTGAGTGTTTTTTTTTTTTTTTTTTTTTTTTTTTTTTTTTTTTTTTTTTGTAGGTCTAATACGTGAGAATTCTAATCTAGCATTTTCTAGAGGTAAATGTGTAGAACAGGCTAGGAAGCTCGAATATAAGCTGATACTTTCAGCCTCAACGAGGGACTAAATATAATCTGCATCTTAACAATAGCTTTGGAAGAAGTGACCCATTGATTTGGGAACCGCTCTGATTGTACTTTATATGTTGCCAGAAATTCTGTACCATTTACCAAGGTGTAAATTAGCTTACTTGACACGAAGAAGTGCTCGAGGGCTGTATGCTTTAGCAAGGATGGCTTCATAAATTCTCAGACAATTAAGAGTAAGCAAGTCAAATAAGAAAGAAAATAAATACTGTATATTAATATAAAATATTAAAAATTAAAATAAAGTAATTTATTATAGATATTTAATAAATAGATTTAAAGAATATATGAAATAAGAGTCTAAAGTTTTAGCTTCAAGTGAAATGTAAACAATAACTCCATGCAAACGCTTGTCATACCTTGCTTTATGATGAAGGCGCAAGCATTTGGTCCGAGTGTATCATAAAGTGGAACTGTTACCACCGATTGATTGTAGCAACCATATTCAGTCACGACCCACTGTAACAATATACATTATAAATGAGAATTTAAAATTTAAAATGTTAACAATTAACTTTCTTACTAAAACCTGAATTTTCTAGACACGTTTCACATTTTCTCTTAGGAAATTCGTATTTAAAAACATTGCATAACATATTTAATTACTAGAGAGCGCAGTGTTATGTGAAGCAATGTTATATATATTAAGAAAAAACATAAATTAGAAAATAACATAAAAAAACATAACATAGAACATAACACAGAAACGAAACATAGAAAATGAATGAAAATTAAAAGTAAATTAATACCGAAGATTCACAATACAAAACTCTAGCAAGCGTTGGCTCAGTTCTAACAAAATGCCTGAGTGATTCGGCTAGCAAAACGGCTAATGTCGGATAACGTAAATCTTATAGCTGGGCGAGAAAATATCACAGCGTCGCTGTTAAAGTTTTCTCTCTAACATTCAAGAACTTTGTTCTCATATACAAGCACCTCATTTGCATCCTAGTAAGAGCTATCGAACAGCATAAGTGGTAATACGGTATTAATAAGTGGCAATACGGTAAAAGATAATTAGTTAATTAACATAAATATCCTACAGTATTAATTAATGTTTATAACTTCCTAATTAGATATTTTTAATTTTACTTTTTCTTGCTTCTTGCAGTACGTATACTCAAAATATTTAACCTTTATGAAGGTGATGCAAAAGGACTGAGGAATAAATGTACTATATAGGACGTAGTAATTAGAACGTATAATTTTGTGATTTACTTGCTCTGAAGTTAATTCATACAGCGTTTATTTTCTCTTCTACTCTCGCTGCTAATTATGTTAGAAAGAAGTTTCCGATAGAAAGCAACTAGCTACAAGCTTCGAAATTAATTTATTTTTAGTAGGCAAATGTAGAATTATTCTATATTAAGTTGATAGATAAATTTAAATACGTCAAATGGTACAGTTGTTCTACAGCAGCATCTTCTATTGCGTTATCGTTAAATTTATTAATTCTGCAACCCCCAATTAATGATGACAAAAGTTTTATTACATTATTAAACTCTACTTAAATTGGTTACTGAGGGTTAACTTGCATACTTAATATATACGTAACCATATTATACAGGCTTTCATATAAAATTAGTGAAAAAATTAGTTTTAGCTGAGAAGTTATATTCAAGGGCTGCCCTTTATCAAGCTTCAGTAAAGTGACTATGTTTGATATCCTTAATAAATTCCTAGATCTCCATGTTTTGAAATTTTCAATCTGTTTTCTGATATTATGAGTAAGTTATTAATATAAATAAATTTCAAAGAAGAATATTTAGTCATGAATAAGAGTATTTCCATTAAATACAAGTTAGGAAAAGTTAAATGGGGGAAGTACTATCTATTGAAACTGAATTTTTACAGAATTGCTTAATTGAAGTGAACTGTAAAAGGTGTTGAAATTAATTTATTCAGATTTAGTGAAAACTTACCTCTTTGAATAAAATTTCAGTTCCATTCACTGATATTCTGTGATGAAATTTCGGATTTATTTATTTTTCAATCAATTCTCTTTGAAAAGCGAATTTAAATTGAGTGGATTTGATTTGAAATACAAAGTCAATTTTAAGAACAATTTGGTCAAAGATATCATTAAGTTTTAGTCATTATCAATAAGTTTTGAAGAAGATTAAGTCATTATCAATAAGATTAAGTCATTAACATTAAGATTTTGATTTTCTGATATGAATCGCGCATGATCTTAAATCTTCATTTGGTACATTGAATTTGAATAGCAGAAAATCCCAGAGTTGTGGCTGAGTAGCAAAATTATCTTTCAATCCTTACCGATTTGAAAAAAAAATCAGCTTTCAAATTTAGTTTAAAATTCGGTAGCAAATAAGAATAATGTGCCATCTAGTTACAATAAACAAAAATGTTTAACAGAAAGATGATAAAGTAATTGGTTATTAATTACCCTGAGAGGGATTTTTAATTTTGCTAGAAACAAAGGATTTTAATTTTCTGTCTTATCATGACGTAATTTCGGTTCTAAAATGGGAGTATCGTACTACATCGTACTATATAAAAAATATGAAGAATAAAGAGGATTATGTTAGGATGTTTAAGATTTAGATTTTGTGTTGCCGTTTTGCCCAACGCATTATCTATCGAAAAAGATTTTAATTAATTCGAAAGGTATCAAAAGAACCCAGGTAATATAAAAAAAGTATTAGTTAGGCTGCGTTCTGAGTATAAATTTATTACGTTGTTACGTTAAACAGTTATCCGGAATTATGAATATTTGTTGGCAAGTTATGGTTATTTCTATAGCGTTTAAGGAGTTTTTTAAATAAATTATATTGTTTAGGGTGCTATGATCATTCACTGAAGGCAAGCAAAACGCAGAGAACACATTTGTTGGCAATAACAAATTGCGAACTTATTATAACTAAGAGCGAATCAACTCACTGGCGTCTCTGTAATACGGATCAATCCTCAGCTGTCGATATCGAATTTACGAAGAACTTTCTAGCAAATGACATTACAACCGACTTTAGGTATAAAATTTATTAAACTTACAACCGACGTTAGGTATAAAAAATTATTAAACTAGAATTAACTAAAATTTATTAAACTGGAATTCATTAAACTAAATTCCTTCTTTCTTTGACTAGAAATTGTTATGGAATGAATCAAATTTTTGAGATTACGTGATGTTGAACTTCTATGAAGTGTGTGCTTTATGCGTTTTTATTTTAAAATAGAATCTTACAGATATTTACGTTTTTACATACTTTGTATTTATGCAAACTAATTAACGATGGCTTTCTGTTTTCTACCAGCATATCCTAAGCAAGCTAATAAGTAATGTTGATAATGACAGGAAAGCTGTAAGGCAACAAAGTAAGAGATGAAATGTTTCACTGGCAACTAAGCATACTACAAAGATAACAAGCTCGTATGCTAACAAATGAATACAGCGGGGAAAAAAAAAATTCTTACTGCATCCGTATAACCCTGCGAGGTTTTATACGTAGTATTTGGGTCGAAATAGCTCGATTCTGGGAGAAATATAGTTTGAGCGAGTAGAATTTCTTTTAATGTGTTTTCTTTAAAATGTTCTTGAGCTCGGAGGGCTTTAAGCTGTTCTTTTCTGTTTTAAATTATTTATTTTCATTAGGATATGCCCAAAATAGCGCAGGAATGTTTTCTTTGGAATCAAAAATTCTTTTGCTTAATATTCAGAAAAATTTTCCAAATTTTATCTTCATTGACAGAATCTTTTGACAGAATGCGCTTTTGCAGTGCTTAGAGCCTTACTCATAATAATATTTATCCGCAGTTTACAGTTACAGATTGCGGACTAGAATTTAAACTCCAGGTTTCTGGAAACAATTTTTAATTATAGTGGATCTCACGAATTTTAAACGAATGAAGAATATCAGTAGCCATTTTCCCGGGAGAGTACTGACTCCTTGTTTCATTTAAGTATAAAATGTTAATCTTTATTAGACTTTTCTGATAAGAGGCTTCAAGGTACTGTTGATATTCGTTGTCAAGGGGCTGTAATTCGAAAGTAGTTTAATACTCAAAACGCCGTTTGGAATTAAGGCTAGAACCATTTTGGGCAGGAAATAATTTTATCTTCTATTACTTTATTTTTATTTATTTATTTATATATTTATTGTAGAATTACTCTTTCAGTAGTTAATTTTTTTATTGCACAAGTAATCTACTAAAACAAAATACAATTTGTTTCGGCATCGTATTTACTACAGCCAGATGTTTCAAACATTATTTGTTTTCACAAGATTATAAGGTATTTCGCCCGTTTCCTACAGTTTCTTGCTGATGTAGTTGTTCTGCACACTGGTACGGTATTCCAAAGGTCCGCGGTTCGATTCCCGGTGAAGGCGTTGCTAATTTTTCATCTGTCCTCAAGATGGAAAGAAGGATAACTTTTACTTTCATATTTTCATTAACCAATAAATTTATAAAAAACAAAACAAGAAATTTAAACAAAAAGGAAATAATTTTCACTATAAGAGTATCAGATTAACAAAAGTGAGGGAAATAATCTCATAATTAATAGTAGATATGCTTATTATATTTGGCTTCTAATTTTTAAACTTTCTTTTTTGAAGAGATGGCGATGAATTCTGCACAAAACGGATAATCGTCACACATAAAATAGGGAGTTCTATAAAGTTTAGGAAAAGGAGTATTTGAATATTTCCTGAAAAGGCTTTTAAGACCACCTTTGTATAGTACCAAAAGAAAAACTTGAAGGAAATCGTCATTTAAGTAAGGATGTGACAATTTTAACCAGTTTTAACTTTTTGGGAGGGAAATTTAATATTGTTCTCCGTTGTCAGGAAAGAAATGTAATAAGGATGATTAATATTTTTTCTTTACTATAAATTATCCTTAACTAGCGATTTATAAATTTCTGAAATTTTAACTATCAAATTTAAAAATTGCCTTTTTTTTTTTTTTTTTTTTTTTTTTGCGAGATACATGCTGAGAGTCAATGTTATAGTTTTCGTTTCATATACTCCAGCATTAGTTTAAATAATTAATTTCAATTTATATAATAACACATTTAGACGAGGTACAAGTTCTACTTTTGAGAAACTTTCAGTAATACTCACTGACGGTATTTTATTTTTCTTTAAGCGTAAGTAAGTAATTTACCTCAAGGCAGTTCCGCGCGTAAATTCCGATGAATGTTGATTGACCTGGCTGCATTCCTATGTTAACTAAGCCGGAACCAAAGTTTCTGGCACGTTCCATGAACTGAAAAATAAATAAAGTTATTTTATTCATTTACACACTGTAACATTAATTAAATTAAATACATTAATATGTAGAGTTCCTCATTTTGTAGTTCTAAGTTAATGTTGGAAGTGAAGAATCTAAGAACTCATAAGCGAATAATCGCTTAAGTTCGGTGACAAGAAACAACAAGATAGAAGGGTAACTAACCCTTTATTATTTCAATAAGATTTAACAAAACTCTGCCTGGGAGTGTACAAACAAAGCCCGCACTTGGGTTTGAACTTAAAAGACTAAGAATTAAACTAAAACTAAGATTAACTAAAGAAATAAAGCCGAAGCTATCAAGGTTCAAATCGAGTTGGCCACTTAACTTATTTGACTACGAAGCTTAGCAAGGGTATGAGTACGGCCGAGCGTAATAACAGCTTTGAGAGAGAGAGAGGGGCCAAAAAGGCAGACCCGCGTAAATCAGAAACTCTGATTCTCTCTGAGTCAGTAAGTAACTTCGTGGTTTAAATACCGCTCCTCCTCATTAAATATTCAGCAAGATTCCAAAACTACGTTCTGGCCGGAAGTAGTAAGTTGAAGTTAAGAATTTGACAGGAAAGAAACTTTAAATTAAAATTTAACTTAACATAATCCTTACAAATAAACTACAAATATATTGTAACAAGTTTGATGTTTTATTTCATGTTATTAAAATGTACCTTTGTTTGTAGTATTGTCAGGACTTGTGTTTCTCTTTATTTGCGTTGGAAACATGAATGATCCTGAATAGGAACAGGGAGCTTACTCAAGCTATGTTCAAGAAGTTGTGAAGTAGACAATACAAGCAGGAAGGGTATACAAAACCCTTTATTTTCAATACTTTACAGGTATTTACGAACTTCGGAATACAGAGACCAACCACTTGTGGTCTGAACGTAAGAATATAAAAACTACTAACTAAAACTCTAACTAAAAGCTAACTTTGAATTAGTATACAAATGCCTAGCACTAAGATTGGCCTTTATTTAAAAAGGTACGTATGTAGTATGCCGAGCTGCTAAAACTACGATTCGTCTGCAAATATCAAGAGGGCTAAACCTCTGGCCTTAAAGGCAACCAGCAACCGAGTGAAAATTCGTAAAACTACAGTGGCAAGCGGCTTGCTTCCTAAAACTCCTTCTCACTCTCTCTTGGCAAAAAGCCACAACTTAAGTACTTAGCGTTAACAAGACAATTTGCATAAACAAGTTAAAACATTTAATTCTGGCCAGTAGTAGAAAATAAGAAGTGATAGTACAGTTTTAAAATAAAATAAACGTTAGTAAAACTTAGGATCGTTACAGTATAAAAGAGGAATTTTTAAAACATTTCATTCCACTAAGTAATACTGTAAAGGAATATTTTTGTAAAATAACGAAAACAAGAAAATTTTTTAAAAACAGGGCTTTACAGGTTCGTGGATTTGGAGTACACAGCCTTCATCTATAAACGTGAAGAATTTCTGAACTCAAGACACGCCTTATGATGTTTTCCTGCTACAGGACTCAACTGATTTCCATTCAAAGCCATGTCCCTTTGGGAATTCTCTCATCGCTGCTAGGAAGTACTGCCACAGTGTAGTAGAAACCCAGCAAAAACAACTCAGTATCTTAGTAGTATCTCAAGACACACTACTTTACATCACCTTAGTCTACAGGCAGGAGGAACAGGGTATATATAACTTTAACTTAACTTTGAGAATACTCTCTGGAAAACCGCTAAGAATGCGTTTCAGAATGTTCTCGCTCCGTCTATTTTAATTTATTATAATAATTTTGCAATTACCAAATATTTTTATCCAGTGTGTTAGAAAATATATAAAGGTAACACAATACAGACAAGGAAAAAAACGAAAACGTATCTTTTTATAATATTAACGTTCTTTTTCTTGCACGTGACGCTGTCATTTCGTCTGTTACTTATTTAAAAATTTCACATTGTTCTCTGCCTTGAAATTAAAGTTAATGACCTAATCTGCAATAGTATATTACAGCACAAGTGAAAAAATTGACAGTTTCACTCACGCATGTGTCTGATATGCGTAATACTTATGGGTCCCACAAAAGTTTTGTATATTTTATGGGTCCTGGGAGTTACGAAAAAATCTCAGTGATAAATAGGGGTCGCAACTGAAAAACGTTTAAGAAACCCTGGTTTAAATGAATAACCACCACCTACAGTACATTCATCACAACGATGACGAACTAATTAGAAATACGGGTGATTAAAATGATGTTTCCTTCTGACTAGGTTTTCGCGTTCACATTTTACATTCCACTATACAAAGTATTACGAAAATTGTCATTTCCCATGCTCTCTATCCATTAAAGTGGCTGTATTCTGTTACATCTTGTATAAGTGTATTATAAAGTATTAAAAGGATTTGAAAATTTAATTTATGTGTTTTGTAGAATTAGTCCGACTTTTTAGAACGGAAGCCTAGAATTAGTCCGACTACAGACTGAAAAACAGAAGGTATATAATTAGTTTTATTATTAAAACACATGACTAAGTATTCTTAAAGAATTCACTGATTATTAGATTAGTCAATATGAATGAATGTAATTTGTAAGGTTGTTAAGCACAAAGGAATGTCAATAATATATATATTTATATCTACATTGATAAATAGAATATTTTATAGAGAATTTTTTCCTAAAAATAGTTATTAATTATTAACTGAATATTTAAAACAATTTTTGAGAAAAAAATTATGTGATATGAATTTGAATTTTATGAAATACCAAAATATTGTTTTAAAAAGATCAGGTATCAAAATCTTGTCGAAAGGCTGCCCATTTGTAATTTTTTTCACAGAGTGGATATGATATTTTTTAAACTGGAAACTAATAGTAAGATCTGCCATGCCGTCATGTTCGAAGTGAACTTAGAGGAAAGTGGTTAAAGGCAGTGACAGTTACAGCTTTAAGACCGATAAAACTCAATATCTGTTCTTCTGAGTAATATTTAAAAAATATTAAACTAATTTTACAATATTATATTCAAATCAAAAACTTTAACATACTCACTTCACCAAAACTTATCCATGTGTACTCTGATTTTCCTATTCTATGGCCGAAACAAGGACCATTTCCTGTATTTATAAAGAGAGATTTGTATTTAAATTTCCATTAATACTTCTGAATGTAATATTATTTAGCAAAAGCTGTGTCACATGTTGTATGCATTATTTATGAAATATAGAAAAATACAACAGATGTAATGTGCAAAAGAATTTCAGAATTTTCATAAATTTTGCCTTTATCTAAATCTTTCCAAATGTTACTATGACCTACCAACAAGCTATAACAAAAAATAAACTAACGTCTATTAGAAGCACATTATAGCATGTTTTTAAAAACAGACATTTCAAGGTCTTTTCACCCTTCCTCATTTTCGATCGTAACGTGTGTGGCCATTACCGCAAAACACCTGCTCTGAGATTATATATATTTCCTTCACTTAACCAACTTGACTAAGTTAAAGTCTGCCTTCATTTGACTGTGCTTTTTCAGAAAGGGAAATAAACTAAAAGGAATTAAATGCTTAAAAACAGTGAAAGAACTGACCATGTCTCTCGGTTGTCATTACCATAGGTGTAAGGCAAGCCCTCATTTTCGATCATAATGCTTGTCGATTTCATAGCACACCACTTCATTTGCGACTACACAACCAGTCAGCGTTCATTCGTGGGCTTTTCACAAAGCGAAATGGAAATGAAGCTGAGGAATAAGCTAAAAAGAAATGAAGTGCGTTAAAAAACAATTAGGGGAGCTGAACATCTTCCGCAGCTGTCGTTACCATGGTTACGAAGCAGGTTGGGCGGGGCAAAAGTGTCCATACTAAGTTAATAGAATACAGTGACGAAGAGAATAAACCATTGGAAAATGAGATTTAAGAATTAAGAAAATTAAAAACTGAAATTAACTAAAGAATTAAATTTCTGATCTCTTCATTCAAAAAAGAACAAAAATTGGCAGTGAAAATTGACGTAATATAAGTAAAGTATGCAGTATTATAGTTTCAAATGAATAACGATATTTTTTCCTTCAACTGCAAGTACGAAAATTCTCTCTTTAGTGCAGAAGAAGTTACAGTTTCCTCATTTGCAATTCAAGAAGCTGTACTACAAGATACACCAAATAATTTACACATTTTTTCTCACATTATGCTAATTCTTTTTGCCAGTTTTTGTTCTCTTTAGCATGAAATTCATTTGGTTTTTTTCGTAAAATGTAAATTCAGGGATTAATTAATCAATTTTTAATTGTAATTGTTGATTATTTAGGTTTTAGCTGTAGAGCTAATAATAGCAATAAAAATATTTATTAAATCGTATAATTTGCAGGAAAATGATAAAATTAAAATAGCGTGTCAAGTTCCTGCAACATTTCAAAGCTTAATTATGTAATTCTGCAACCTTCTAAAACACAAATTACAGGTTCAGAAAGTGGAATTGCAGTACCCAGTCAAAAGACTAGGTTAAGTCATCTGAATATGGGAAAGCGCATGAGGGCTATCTTCCTAAAAGTAGGGATGTCTTCGTGTAGAACTTTCTATGGGAAACTGGAGATCGTATTCATGTTACGCATAGAGAAACACACTAAAATCAAACACCCAGCCAGTAATTTCCCCTGAGTTCGAAACTGGCTTAAACTACCAGTGTTCAGCAATCTTAACCACTCATCCACTGATGGGGGTCTGGTCAAAGGAATAGTTAACTAAACTAAAAGTTTTAAAATAAACTATGGGCTATGATTATCACCTTAACACTAGATTGCTGATCTTTGGTATTTTTTAAACCAATGGACAAGGCGATCGCAGATATTGAAAGCTCACAGGAAAACGCAAAGCCTGACATATCTAGTACTCATTGTTACAAACTAGTTACAAACGGATAAAACCAGCCCATGCAGGTACTCCGTTTGCCTGAAATCGAACTAAGGACGAAATACCAGCATTCACCGACTTTATCATTCGGCAGTTGACGGGACGTTGTTTCATTTTAAATATTAGCTAATACCCGTAGAAAGACTTTGCGTATCATGATTTGCATGAGGCAGCAGATACAATGCATTGTATAATTATGCACATAGTAATTTCAAAGATATAAAGTCTGAGAAATTGCAAATGAAGGCATATCGCCTTTACTAATGCAGGAATATTCTCTTCTTTGGCGTAATTATTAATTTAGGTAGAATACTTTATATTTAATTTAGTGTATTCTATAATTTAGGTCCAAAGATTAATTTTAGTTAAGAGTATAAAAGAGAAGAGAAGTTCGTAAATTAACTAGAATAAAAAATCAGTAAAAGCCTTTGTTTATAACAGATTGAAATAGACACATTAGATTCGTTAGCATAGCAATCGACTGTGATCTGTGAGCCCGAATAACAGTTGTATGTAAGCAAATGTCGATGTACTGGGTGAAAACAGCGAGACGGTTGCAGTAAATATTGTGATACTTCTTTGGCAACATGAAGCAACTCCATTGATAAAACACAGAAAAAACTTTATTTAGCACTCAAAATAACGACACACAAAACAAGAAAAAGAAACGAATTCTAACATTTTAAAATAAAATACGGTGCTACTTTGGTAGACGGTTGCACGGATTTTGGCGATTTTTTGGCAATTTTCCTTTGGCGAGTAATACAACTTATGGTAAACCCATTGCTGGATAAGTTATTTATGGTAACCGATACTTTGTTGTCATTTTATTTAAAAAATAATGCGTTTTATTGTGCATAAATTCCGTGTTTAAAATATTATTTATGGCTTTTAAATATTAAAAATCAATTTAACTTTGCATTTTTATTTGAAATAAAAATTTTATTGTTTATCATATTTTATGAAATTTTATGTTGTGGATGATGTAATCAATGACGTCGCCTTACTTTAAAAGTAATTCGTTTTAATATGTATAAATTTAATCTAATGTTTTAAACATTATTTATGGCTCTTAAATATTAAAATACAATTTAATTTTGCATTTTTTTAAAAATTGATTTTATTATGTATGAATTTTTAAATAATTTTTATTCTAGCCGTTATGTAATAAGCTCTCTGATTGGTTATAGAATATTTGTGCATTAACGAGCTGTAATCAGCTCCCTGATTGGTTACTGACAATTTGTGCATTTCCGCGCCGTTTTAAAATTTAATTTATATCTTCGAATTCCTTCAGTCTTCAAAGATGTTAACTAAATTATGATTCTGATTTTTTATTGGGCTACTTATCAATAAACAACAGGTTAAACACTCAAAAAAATGTAAGTACATATTTTTCTTTTATTTTATAATTGTATACTTCAATTTTTGTTAAAAAAATTAATAAACTATTTTCAGAAATTGCTGAGATAATTATTGTCCATATGTTTTGATGTTAATTATATTCTATATAACGTATTTTAAAGTATTTGAATTTAATAATATTCTAATTCTTTTAAATGTTGGTATGATGGTTTTTAATTCGATATTCAATTTTAGTAATATTTTAATCTAATTAAACGTTGGCCCAATGTTTTCATAGTGGTGTTTTTATTCTCTTCTTCGCTATATGAAAGTAATAATAACCTTACTTTAGTATTTTACACTCATAGTAAATGTATTTATTTACACTTGCCTGCCATCTTAAAAATGACATTTTCAACAAAAAATTAATCCATTACTTTTAACGATATTTATTTATTTATTTTTTAAGTTTCGAATACTTTACTATGCGTAAAAACAGCGTTTTTCAAGATGGCTGACGTTTGTAAAAATCGCGCCAACAATTCGGCCAACGTAAATCGCCAAAAATCCGTGCAACCGTCTACCAAAGTAGCACCTAAAATACATTCTTCGTACGAGAGTCGCACGTGGCACTCGAACCTGGTTTCAAACATCGCCATTCACATATACCTTAATGTTCATCTAATTGAATTATTTATTTTAAACTACAAGATTTTAATAATATTTAAAGCTGTTACAACCTCTCCCACAACAGAGAGACTTTTGCCGAAGGGAAAAGTTCTGTAAAATTCGAAAGTTTATAAGCTCGGCTTGCTCAATTGCTTAAAGAGAAAACGTAACTTCTCTCATAAGTTTCCAAATTTCAGGCCAAAAATTTTAAGTTTTAAACAAATACTTTTACACCACATTTAAATAGGAAGAAAATGGACAGTGTTCAAATTAGTCTTCCTTTTTTTTCTTGACGGCGCCTAGATCTCTTCCTCGGCTATAATTCACAGCAAAGCCTTTCCTCAGTTCATCTGTGCCTTTCGGATAATATTCAATTGTCATTTGCTTTCGACAATTGTTTTCTTCGTCTATTAGTAGCGGCTTTGAAATTAAATCAAAAGCCGAAAAATGATGATAACGCTGCATTACCAAATGATTCTCAGTATTAATTTCTTCATCGTTTTTCAAATTTTCTTCAACATCTTCCACGTTTAATTCCGATGATTTAACGTCTTCTTCAAAGACATCTCCGGATGCTTTATTTTCTTCCTTCATCGGTTCGAAGATCTCCTCTTCAGCTATTTTTCTTTTTCTTTGAGCTCTAGTAGAGACGGCATTAACCTGATGAGGATGACTATCAGGTTCCTTTCTTTGTTTATTCAACAGTGCAAAAGTTTGATTGCCTAATAAATACCTTCCCTCGTCGAGAGCATTTCTAATAATGGCAGCCTTAGTTATTACTCGCCCAAGATCGCAATTTAGTTCGATCTCAGCCAATGGTAAAGACCCATACTAGTATAAGGTAATAGAAATTTATTTTCTGGTTTTGCACTAATTCTGCTAAGATTAGCAGGAGATTCAGTACTATTCTTAAGTTTTGGACATTGGGGTCTTAAATGTTGATAGGATCCACACTGATAGCATTGTGGCGTCTTTCATTTTTCATATTATCATCTGGACGTGGACTTCTAGGTCTATAAAACCAGCTTTGCGAATTAAATCCTGATGACATTTTTTTTCAGTTTTATTTTTATTATCTGAACTCACTTTACCTTGAGTTAGTGCATTGTATCTTTCTTTCTGCCGATCCACTACAGGACTTTTTTGAAAGTTTCCACGAACATTTTCATAGGTATCAAGTTTTTCAGCTAATTTTTAAATGAAATCATCTCTACCCACTCATCAAGGAAATGATCTCGAATTTCAGGAGGAACTCGACGCTTAAGTTGGTCAATCACCATCAAATCTAGCAACTGATCAAAAGTCTTAACTCCTAGACCAGTCACCCATTCTTTGCAATAATTTTCTATTTCATAATTGAAATCCACCCATGTGGATTCGGTACTCTTTTGATGTTTCATAAATTTCTGCCTAAACTTTTCCGGGCTTAGTTTAAACCGTCTTAACAATAAATTCTTCACGTGTTCATAGTCTTTAGCTTTATCGGAGGGTTCTCTAGCTATTAACTGGGTTACTTCGTAAGGAAGTAGTCCTAGTAAATGAGATACAAATTCTTCTTTATCAATTTGAGCCCATTCTGCTTGCCTTTCAAACAATAGCAAATATAGACTGATATCTCCTTTCTTGTCATCGAATTTCTGCATAAGGTGACGCAGCTCTGTTTTCGGCAGGATCTGTCCGGTATTTTGAGACTTCGTCTCTGCTTCAAGTCTTAATCTCTCTAATTCATACTGTTCGTTCCTTCTCCGCTCTTCTGCTTCTTCCTGTCGCCTACGTTCTTCTCTTTCCGTTCTTCAATTATTGTGTATAAGACTCCTTTGACGAATACTTCATCATAATCTCTACTTTCAACAATTTTCTGTTTTAAATCGACTATTTTTAAATCTGCAGTCACATGAACTCCCAGTTCAGCCGCGAGATTTTGCAAATCTTCCTTACGAGCTCTTCCTAAGTAAGACATTGTTTCTATGTTTAAAATTAACGAACACTGTGTTCTTTATACTTCCTCAAAATAGCTCAAATCAATTACTTTAATTAATTAATTCAGTCTGGAATCACGGAATTAAATGCACTCTGCTAAATACGCAAACCTCAAAAAGGAAATATTTAAATTATATGAAATTCGTATTCTCTATCACATTAATTGCAACTAAAATAAAAATAATAACATACAGCAATATATATATATCTGCTGTCTGGAGAACTAAAATGAATATTAAAAGTAATATCCAATACGGTAATAAAATAAGACCATTCAATATTAACAGGAAGTAATAATCTGGTATGACTAATATTGCGTTCAATGATGAACTAATAAAATAAAAATACGCACGATTATTCGATCTCGGTCGGTGCCTCCAAAATAATTATGACTGTGATACTTCTTTGGCAACATGAAGCAACTCCATTGATGGAACACAGAAAAAACTTTATTTAGCACTCAAAATGGCGACATACAAAACAAGAAAAAGAAACGAATTCTAACATTTTAAAATAAAATACATTCTTCGTGCGAGAGTCGCACGTGGCACTCGAACCTGGTTTCTAACATTGCCATTCACATATACCTTAATGTTCATCTAATTAAATTACTTATTTTGAACTACAAGATTTTAATAATATTTAAAGCTGTTACAATGTGTTGCTATATCAGAACATGAAATACGGAACATAAAGCATAAAGCTTAAGTATAAATAAATACAAATAGGATGAGACATTCAAACCCTCTCGTCACACAATTCTTGAAAAGATTTGATATTTGAAGCTCTGGGTCTTTCCTATAAATCCTAGCTTATTAATATCGGAGCGGTAAAGACGCTGAGCCCTGATTCCACCCGGAGTGAAATAGTCAAATCCCAGGGAACAGACTAGCCGTATTCAAGTTTCCGTGGTTTTCGAAAACGAACTAATTTTCCTTTAAATAATTCAATACGAACAAATTTTCCCTAAACTTCCTCCACGAAGGCATTCCTTCCATTATGTACTTTGTCCGTAAATGCTGTTTCTCCTAAAAATATGTTAATGTTTTAACTGGAAAATTCGGAAAGTTTTGTTTTATTACCAGGAAAAAGAAAAGTTCACTAAATAAAGAATGCGACTGCTGTAGACGCGAGTCATCAAGATTATCTCATGGCAGTTCTAAGTGACATACTCTTAACGTCATCTGACAAACCTGAAAATTGGTTTTAGTTTGTGAGATTAAAAAATTATTCATTATTAAATGTTAAATTTTTGAACAAATGAGATTTGTTTTGTACGATAATCAATTTGAATTAAACATAATTTTATGTGACTTTTGCGTTAATCATGAATCTTAATATTATGCAACACAGTATACTCTATGTTAATAATAAGCATCACAGATATACATAAATAAATTTGAATTGTATTTATACCTGATAATCGATAAGCTCTTGTAGGCACATCTAGAACAGTTTTGACATCATCATATAGAAAATCCGTCTGTTTTCCTAATGGTACTAAATGTGATTGGTGACTATGATCTGAACCCTAGAAAAAATTGTGTGAGCAGAACATAGTGAGAATTAAATTATTAACTTTTAAACACATGTATTTGAAAAGTATGCTGATCCCGAAAACTCGATGTAATGTTAATATTTCGTAAATTGAAAACACAATTAAATCAGAGGCTAATTTTTCTAGGAAAATTGCTGGTAGCTATAAGAAGAGAGCAATAAAGATATGCAAAGAGAGCAATAAAGGAAGAATTTCACAGAATTTGCCTTTCATTATGAGAATGAGGATGTGGACACAAAACTTTAATATCTTGGATAGGAAGAAAACAAATTCAAGCTTTTTTTAGTTCATCATCTTTCTTAGTTCTTCCTTAGGAAATTCCTTTTAAATTATTCATTTAAAGTGCGGTATAAAAGCAGAAGATTCAGAATATTTAGATTTCGAATAAGTTAATAAAATGTACGTAATTAAGGGGACTCATACACCTTAAAACCCATAAGATGTTCGAATAGGTGACAGTTGCAAAAATTGGGATAACTTATTTATTTTAAAAGCAATTACTACCAACGTTTTACAGCTGACTATATAATATGGCTGCTTTCTGAAATAGTAATCAGAAAGTTTGTGTTGCCACAAATATTTTTATAATTTAATCCGTTTTGTGACAACATTTTTCGCCATGTTTCCAACTTGCGCGCACGGTTTAAAACATTCTGTTACATAATTTAATTCCATATTTTATATATATAGCTTTTATAACATTTGGAAACTACTGTGAACCTAAAATTCTATAAATTTCATGTTAAATTTTTATTTTATTTTGAGTTGAGTTTATAAAATGTATTTTATTAAAAAAATTTTAATGTTTTCGTCCATAAAATTTTTCAGTATTAAAATATTCATCAGATTGTTGGTTCAGTTAGAAAATAGTGCCCATATAAAGAATTCCCTCAAATTTCAAGTATGTACCATTTGCCATTTTTAAAATATCATGCGCGCAAGGTGGAAACATGGCGAAATATTTTGTCACAAAGAGGATTAAATTACAAAAAAATTTGTGGCAACACAAACTTTCTGGTTACTAGTTTCCAAAGCAGCGATATTATGTAGTCATCTGTAAAAGGTTGGAAGTAATTGCTTTTAAAACAAATAAAATATCCCAATTCTTGCAGCAGTCACATATTCGAAGATCATAAGGTGTTTAAGGTGTACGAGTCCCCTTAACCAAACTTTTATTGGTTTTATATTTCATTGTTGAGTACTACGCATTTGTAGATGTCTCTTTAAATAGTTACTCCCGATGATCAGGAAGAAGCATTGCAGAGTAAATATTGATAGTTGTAAATAGCTTAAAGGGAGAGTGGATATTACGCAAATCCTCCTCAGCATATAAGACATATAAATTACTAAAATCACTCACAGAGAAACTCTAAAACCTAATTCAGCAATACTTTGGACCACATCCTCTCTGAAGTATTCAGAACTGATTCATAAAAGACGCATCGATGGCTGTTGAGACCATAGCTATATGGTCTCAACAGCCATATAGTCGCAGAATCATCTGAGAGCTTTCGGTGCTCGAAAGCAGCGATCCTGCCAACTAACTATGCTTACTAAGCAAATATCTTAATCAGTCTACCAGTTGAATAAATCTGGAAGCTTTGGGTAAAAGGACTCCTAGAGCTTCGAAAATACTTCTAAATGTTGTCGAGTTGGAGACAAAATCAGGTGAAATTAGAGAATGTTCCGAAGTTCCTTCAAGATCAAATTTTAAATTAGGGAAGGGATAAAAGAAAAAAAAAGGGTGACTGAGATTGCGCCTTTTTTTTAAATACACCCTTGTAATACTTCGGCGGATACGGATTTTGAAGTTGCTTATGTAGACCTAAAAAAGCCTTAATAAGCTGGATAAGAAAGTTAAGCTTCTGAGGGCGTATGACTTTGACGAGCTAGAAGATGAGGGAAACGCAATGACATCATCGTCTCCTGTATTCTATGTGTGCCAATCAGATCAAAAGCGACGACAGGTAAAAGTCACACCGCGCAAGAAAACAAACGTCAACAGTGAAAACTAAGTTACGAAGTTATGGTCTCTAAGTATCTCTGTTAGAAGCAAATGGTCTGATCAAATTATTTTCTTGAATGATTTTTTTAACTAAGAACTTCTGAAAAATTTGCGTTACAGCTAAGTCCAGTTTCGCTTATTAAGTTTAGTAATGTGGTCCATTTATAGGGTCGATTTTCAAGTCATCATGGACCAGTTTGTTTCCTATCAGGTGATGAGTATTTACAATTCTTCGCAGAATCCTCTTGGCTAAATTTTGGCTTGCTTCCTCATTTTTATATGAGTGCTAATTTCAGCAGAAGTAAAGATTGCGTTTACAAGAAATTCGCAGTGAAATAAAAAATTTTGACTCTTAGTTAATTTGCAATTTTAGGATGACTTTAAAGCTCAGAAATGAGAACGGAACTGAAGTGAGCAACGTAGCAAGGATTCCGAAGAATAAAGGAAATAAACGTTGCTCACTCACGACTTTCCTTTCGGTTTTAAATCCTCTGGTCTACATATTTATGGTGCCACCAGGCTGTACAAAATAAAATCTGTATCTAATAGAATATTAAATTTTTTATTTCGTATTCTTATGAGATATTTGCGTTTTGAAAATTATTAACAAAATTGAAGTATCTCACAAAGTAATTTCGATGTTCTTATTGAGTTACTTAACGGAAGTGCGTTTCTTCCTCTTAAGAACGACACTATATCCAGTTTTACAAGGTAATTCTCAGAATTCTAGTATCTTAGCAAATTCATATTTCATTATTGTTTTCAAAGGATGATACATTTCTCTTTAAAGCTGCCCATTTATTTCCATATGTATCTGGCAGTTTGTTCGTCTCTCTTGGAAAATACTTATTCTAGATAGACTCTTGACAAAAGCTTATTCTGGAAGGACTCTTGGCAAAAGCTTATTCTAGGAGGACTCTTGACAAAAGCTTATTCTAGAAGGACTCTTGGCAAAAGTTTATTCTAGAAGGACTCTTGGCAAAAGCTTGTTCTGGAAGGGCCTATGTTAGCACTTTGAAATGGAAAAATGTATTCAAAAATCCAAGCCGACTGGTAGTCGTTTTCAAATTAATCTGAAGTTACTTTTTTGTGATAGTAATTTTGTTAATTATTAAAGTTTATTTTAGTTATAATTTTATATAAAATAAAGCAGTTGAGTTATGTAGATTGATGAAAAAAACAAACTCTGTTCTGAAAAAAAAAAAGCATTGCTAGTAAGTTTAGTCTAACAAAAAAGATTCTTACGTATATTAAAGCATTTTATTGATAATAAAGAGGTTAAATAAAAGAAAAGCTTACAAACTTACCGGAACTAAAAGAGACTGGTCGCTGATGTCGACTCTCGGTGTTACTTTGCTAGGAAAAGTTGCCATATTACCTAACTGAAATATTCGTCGTCACTTTAAATTAAGAGCCCCACGTGAGGATCAATGTATATTATCTAGAGATAAAAGACATATGTTGAAGCAATAGTATAAATTAAATGTACTTCATAAGCTATTTTATTTAATAAAATATAATTTCCAGAACAATTCATTTTATGTTATATGGTTTTATTTAGCATGGACTCTTTTCTTTTGTTTAAATAAGATCTTCGAAATAATAATTTTGCTCACATATATATTTCAGATAGAAAAGTACAAATTGATACGATTTTTTAAAAATTCGATGTCAATTAAATTCCTTTTATACTTAGCGTTGAAGTTTTCCGTCATATCTATAAACTAATCAAACTAAACATAACAAAATTTCGATATTTCTCACATCGGACATGCGGCTTAACAGAAACGAATATTAAATGAAGTTAATTGTTTAATTTTCAATGAAATTAAATGAAGAGAAATTAAATAAGGCTAGACTATCTGAATATGGCACAGCAAGGGAGGACTATCTGCCTAAGGGGAAGGATATATTCATGGAAGACTTTCTAACAGAAACTGTTTTGTTATGCTTTAGATTATGAAACGGTATTCACGTAACAATGTATAATTATATCCTTGACCACTTTCTAGAGAAATTGTTTGGTTATAGTTAAGAGGATGAAACTTTATGCAATGAACAGTTGACAACAAATCCAGCAGAATATCGCTTGTCGAAATTTATTACAATTCTCAGAACATTTCGTGACAGATTTTTCAGCATTTACGGAAATATCGCAAAAATTACCGGTTTACTTTAAGCGACTAGTGTGTACAGAATGATGCCGTTGTTGGGCCTCTGGAAAGAATAAATTGGAGCGAGTTAGAGTTTTTTGGCCATTAGTTCAATGAAAAAGCTAGAGATTATTTTATCCCCCGACTCTGGGTATCTTCAGTGCCTGGTGTTCTATGATTTTGAAAATGAATTTAAGTATTTTATCTCATTTAGTGGAAAATTTAAGAGTAATTTTCAGTCATATATGAGATAATTGCTTCACTGATTCTATTCATCTTCTTCACTGATTCTATTCATTTAGAACTTCATGAAAAGGCGAATTGTTTTGCGTCATCATTCTGTGCATGCAAGCGATGATGTACAATAAATATCCCAATTATTCTAAGAGAAAATTTGGTCACTTTTCTCTTCTAATAATCAGGTACTCACTTAGCCTGCAAATGAAGTACCATTCAAGATATTCTTCAATATTTAAATTAATGGACATAGCTGATTACCACTCTTTGCAAAAACACGGACTATGCAGATAATAATTTAAGAAAATTTAAAGGTCATTATTTTAGGACATTAAAAGGCCATGATAAAAATTCGTTTAAGGCCATGCAGTGGGTCAGTGTGATCTCTCTGTTGATATATAACCTCGCTCTTTTGGCAGAGCCTTTAGCCAAGGATATCTTTGGCCTTGGCTGTAGCTAGGAGTTTCAGCGCCCGTGGACAACTGAAGATTTCATTCCTCCTCCTGTTTGTTAAATACGGAAACCATTTCCCTCTGGATGCTACCCTCGGTGATAAAATGGCTAAATGACGCATAAATACTGGTTATTCCTGACGAAGGCATTAAAGTATAAGAGTTTCGACATTCGTATTCAGAAATTTAACATTTTAAAGAATTCAGACAATTCAGAAACAATTCAGCATTTTAAGCAATATAATATTCAGAAATTTAACATTTTAAAATTTTATTATAAACACAGGACCAATCGACTTTTTAACACGTTCTAACTGTGATTCTAACCAAAATCTATTTTCCTTTTTGATAAATCAAAGTTCCTTAAATCGTGCTTCTTACAGCCGAGTCATTAACATATAAATAGGCTACGGAAAATGATTAATCTTTCTACGACTGCTTCGGTATTATCAGTAATGAATATAACATAGAATTCCATAAATGCTTAATAGTAAGGATTATTTCGAAATTACAAAGGCAAAACCAATAATTTTATCTTTCGAGTTTTGAGATCAGTGATGGCTTCCGACCCTATATATTGAAAAATTGTTGCCTTGTACTTCATTATAGAGTGAATAAATATGACGATTTCTGACAAATCTTACTTTCTTATTGTAATAAAATTCGCATGTATTAATATGAAATTACCGGATATTATCATGATGAAATTATTATGGACTCGACCGCTTGAGATGATGTGAATTGATGCTACCTCTTAAAACAGCAACAACTTCAGGGAAAATATTATGTGAATGCAAAAGAAATCTTCATACCAAATAATGTATTACTTTAACGTGCTCTGACTGCGCGCATTCAAGGGATTTATGCTAAATTTTTCTCCCTATTTGTGATAGTAATCAACCAAGTATTGTATACCTGTATGTACAGTTTTGGTTTGATGCATATTACATAACGTTTGTAATTATTTCAAATAATTTAGATTGTTAAATATTGCTAACAGTTCCGAAAGCAAAATACAAAAATCATATTTAATTATAATTTTTAACTTATTGCTTCATTTATGCGATGGGATGAGATCTGAAAGCAGATAATTACTCGTATTTCGAAGACGCATATTCAAAGCAAAACTCTACGTGAGCTAGGTTTGTTATTCTCGGTTTGTACATTTTGCGAAAAACAAAATGTTAAAGGTGTAAGAAACCATCCATTAAACAAATTTTTTAATTGTCCTTCATTAATAAACCGATGCACAGGGTAACAACTTTGCAATTAGCTTTTTATTGTTTCCAACGTAATAATAAATAACTGTTGGCGGTTTTCCTCCTTCAGATGTTATCTACTCAATATTTGATCCCGATAATCATCTGGAAGAGACCAGTTTCTCATTTTTGTTAATAAGATTTTCGAAGAAATTATTACTGCTGTTATTTTTCATCTTATTCCTACAGGCACGATTGTTTTGACCTATGGAAAGGCAATTTTTTGCACTTTGCACATAATACCACACAAGATGTAATCAGGTATGTGCTAAGACACAGCCCTATTTAAAATTATACATCTCTTATTCTAGACAGTACCTCGTCCTGTGGTATACCATGCCTTATCGTCAAGCCAATTACTGGTAATCTTACTGTTGTTTACATTGATCAGCCGAAGATTGTTTATGAACATAGTCTAGCTCCAAGCATGAGCCTTTACCTTTAAAAAACGGCATCTGTTATTACGCAAGCAAAAATGAGCTGAAGCGTAAAATCCATTGTCCTTATATGACAATTACTTAAATGCTATAAATTACGTGAATGGAAAAGATTACAGATGTAATAATATCAGCTCATTGTTTGTACACTGACTGAAGCCAACCGATCACTAAAACTAATAACTTACAAAAAAAGCTTCATGGATCTTTTATGACAATTTATAGCTTTCTGGAGACTAATCTAACATCAGAACACGATTGCGTCTCTCGTTGCCATGGGCCATGGGAAACTTGTAAGTGACAGAATGACTTTGTCCAGCTCCAATTTTGGAGCATAATCCCCTCGAGGGGGGATCGATCCAAGGTTCTCCCATATCTCCTCCCCTTCCATTAAGCCTCTCGACTGAACATTCGGCTCGTCGTATCTTTGTGTCTCCATGCTGCAAAGCTATATACGCTTACAAACATCCAAGCCATCTCCTGGATTCGAACCTGGCTCAATGATACGGCGGAACAGCTTCATAAGAGATCCCCGGCATAAGGATGCAACACCCATATGAAAGTTGGCTGATGTTCGTAAAGAACAAAAACATTTCTAAAGCTGCTCTAATCATAACAGAGCGAGCACAAACTGAAGGTCTGCTTCTGGATTGAAACCGATCGTCAGCACCCATATGCAAATCTGAGTTTAGATGCAATCATCTTTATGCAAGTATTTTCATTTCAAATACTCATTAATTAAACAATAATTACTTTAAATTAGGCATGTTTTTACTTCCTTGTACGAAGTAAAAAGGAAGTATTGTAATCGCGAAAAGTTTCAGGCAGCATATTTCAACGAAAATATCCATTTTGACCGCTATCGAATGCAATTTAACGATGTGTTTGCGTCATATCTGTACGTAAGGACAGAATAAAATACTCTTTTCCTTCAAAAAATTATAAAACTGCTTTAAAATTAATTCTGAAGAGAATTTTTCGTGGCGTCTGTACGAACGTATGTACGTACGTGCGTACGTACGTATCTCACATAACTCAAAAACAAGTAGCCTCAGAACGTTGAAATTTTGTATATAGGACTGCTACAAGATGTAGATGTGCACCTCGTATTTTGGTTGCAATCGGCAGCACCAAACGTATATAAATATATTTATATATATATCCACTCTATTACCCGACTCAGTGATCTCAGTTTCTTTACCCTTATATATTTGTAAATTGTACATTTTTTGCTTTAAAAATGATTGAATTATGTTGTTTTTATCTTCCGGTTAAGGATTTTATGGCTTTAGTAAATCTGTGTGCAATATTTTTAGAATTATCAGAAATTTTAAAGTTGTTTAATTGCCGCTAAGCCTATTTTTAATGGCGGCCATTGATGTTTACATTTGAAACAGGAGATTAGTGGATTTGTTGCCAATCTAGAGAAACTTAGCTTCGCAACAACAAAGATAACGCATTCATTTATTATTGCCAATTAAATCATACTTAATTCTTTCTGGAATTTTTTCGAGGAAATAAGCGTTTGAGATTTAGTTCCTAATTTTTAATATAGATATTTTGAGTTTTTATGTATTTTTGCCTTCTCG
This sequence comes from Stegodyphus dumicola, assembly GCF_044657685.1. Lineage (NCBI taxonomy): Eukaryota > Metazoa > Arthropoda > Arachnida > Araneae > Eresidae > Stegodyphus > Stegodyphus dumicola. Next base: position 140,295,369 of record NC_140776.1, read on the forward strand.
CGAAGTGAGAACTGAATTAATTAAATGAGAAATACTCAATCGTCTGTGAAAAACTGTTTCAGTTTTGTTTTGTTTGCTTAATTTCTTTTATACATCGTTCTAGCTTTATTATAGTATTTGAATAGAACATGTGGCAACGATTAGATAATTCTTTAAATGATATACATTTTGTGCATTCTGAGTTATAATATGAATGAAATATAATACTGTTAAGTAAACCTAGCGCCAGAGTGTCGCTATGGTAAACAAAGTGAATTTTAAAAGAATGCATTTATTCTATTGTGGTTTATGCGCTGTCGGAGAAGTAGGTTTAATTCAATCTAATAAGTTTAAATAAAATGCAAGAAAAAATGCGTATAATTTAATATTCCGTACAAGGAAGTCATGTGGTGTACACATCAGATTTTTTTAATATGATTAAAGTGGTTCAAATTTCTGTGTATTTAGTATCCGTAGTCTGGATGCCACAAGAAATTTTTTATGGGTATTTGAAAGTAAATTGGAAGAACAAATTAAGCAAAAACTCTCCAGATTTATATTTATACTTTCATAACACTATTAGTAATAATTATACTACTTGCAAAATTCAGTTTTGGGTAGCTAAATAAGAGACCTGGTTCAAGAGACTATGCAAAAAATTCGGAATTTATAATCAAGAGATCATAGAAAATAATACTGAATTGTCTGTAGAAAGATCACGGGTTCATTATAAAAGAACTGGCAAATCACGATGTGATTATGTACAGTTCGAAAACCAAAATAGCAACCACAGTAATAGGTTTTGATGCTAAACAACCTGACAAAAAGTAGAAAGAAAATATATAAACGGGGAAAGAAGTAATATCAAGAAAATCACACAGGCTATTTAAATTATTAGATAGAACGTATAAAAAATTAATATTTGATAGAATATACAATATTTAGTATAAGGTATTTTATTAATTTATGGTTTGTATGCATTCCAAAACATATGTATCAAAAAAATAAATAAAGGAAAGATTAAGGAACAAGAACTACACAAGCATTTTTGTGTGTATAACCGTTTGTCATTTCAATGAAAATGAGTTTAATTTGTTGAAATATTTGAATCCGTTCCGAGTACAACCTAAAACATTGTTCTGATTAACAAAAACTTCGGCACCTCTATACTAACCTAACTTTTTTCTAAAGGTGCTGATATCCTTATACGAAATCGCTGTTTTTCATATGGATGCCGAAGATATATTTTGTCTTCTAATTAATTAAATATTCGGTAACTGAAATAAAATCGGATTTGCCCTGGTATAAGGGACCGGTCATCCTTATGAATATTGTTTTTCTTAAGGTAGACACTGATCTTTAGTTTGTGCGCTCTCCCATATGCTGGAATGTCCCTATGAAGATTTCTATGTTTTGAAACAGGTGACAGGTGACGGAGGACGGGGACGCCTGGCGTATAACATAGGTAAACAGGCATATGTCCCACGTCCTCCACTATCTCGAAGAAGCAACTCGCTGGAGCCCCGTGAGGCTGCACCGGGAGTTTACATGGCCATACAGGTGCTAGATGTCGGGTAGATTTTACATAGGACGTTGTTAATAACACAAAGTAACTTAAAAAAGAATATAAAGGATAGCATTAAAACACTAAAACACTCATATAAGCTGAAACACATAGATATACAAAATTAAACGTAAAAGCATAAAAACACACTCGTAATTACGTAACATAAAGACATAAAAACACACACGAGAATAAATATCATGACACATAGAATACATATAGAAACACGTAGAGCACATAAATGCAAATATTACACACAGAAGAAACATATGACACATAGTAACGTGTGCGTAAAGCAGTAGCGCTGTGCGGAAATATCCTCAGTTCACATAATACATAATGTACAACAGCGGCTGAGTGGTTAAGCGTATGATACACTTATGAAGGCGAGACACCTGTGTAACCTGACAACGCTAAACGCTATACCAATGTTGGCGGTATATGTAGTGTTCTTAATGGAAAAGAAAAAGCTGAAAAAAAGTAAATTCGAGAAATATTTTCAAGAAGCTAAAAAATATCAAAAATCACAAAAGAATTAAAACAATTAATACTCTTTTATAAATGCCACTTAAAAAAATTATCTTTTCGAATAAAAGTTAATTTCCTCTTCGATATACGAACTAAATTTATACGTTCTTTCTTTCTTTCTTTCTTTCTTTTTTTTTTTTTTTTTTTTTTTTTTTTTTTTTTTTTTTTTACGAAATCAAGCTCTCTATTTGTTTTGTTCTGTCATTCCTTACACCGAAAATAATTTGACAGGAGATGAAGAAGTTTTGCAGAATTTAACTGAATGGCTAAAGTGGAATTTTTATTAATTGCATGCAGTACCTTTCACATTGGATTATTTACTGTATGTGAAGTAGCTATCTTGTATACACTAGGAAACTCAACAAAATGAGGTAAAAATAACTATCCGCTAATTAATTAATCTTCTGAAGGCTAATTTTTAAATCGTTTTATTGTTTTTAGCGCGGCTTATATGATCTACTTCTGACGGTAATGCATTTCGCGACTTACTTATGATCTTCGCAGGAATTATACGACCTTCAGGTGCAATCGAGAATTTTTCCACAGGATTATTCTTTAATTTTACGACGGTTAATGTGGAGAAATATTCTATAATCCTCATAGTCAAAATTCCTGAATTATTTTCAGATTAAGTGAATTATTTTTTATTTCTTTATTTAATTATGTGAATTATGTTTTTTAATTCCTTATTTTTTAAATTTGAAAACTCGAAAAATCATAGGAAATTTTAATATTTATGTTTCCAACTATAAAATTAGCTTCTTGAAAAGCTCTGAAACTAGTTTTAACTCTGTAAATTTTATTTTAATTTTGGTTTAATTTGAATAAAAGCATACACATAATTGCTTTATGTTTTATGTCTCGTTTGATTTAAAAAGCTAGGTATTACTAATGGATCAATAAAACCACCTTGGCGCAGTTTGGCTACTTTTTACAGAGGAAAAAAATGCGCCACATAATTGTTAAAAAATATATATTAAGTAGTTATTTGGTTTCCCCAAAATCTATTAAATCTAACCATAAGCAGCCTTTTTTGTCATTTTAATGCCGATTTAATGCATTTATGCCAATTTTAAAAATTGGGATATTTACAAGGCATCTTATATATGTTCTTTGGATTTCTGGGATTACAATATTGATATCTGAAGTGCTAAAATTCAAATCTGACAAAGAAAATTGCATCAAGAACGAAAGAATGCGCCTGCTATAGAAATTTTAGAAAACTGTATAGAAGAGATTTTTCCTAACAGAGATTAAGGTTCCTTATATACATTAGAATTTTTCTTTATCCACTTTGATCGATTTATTGCATTTTTAAAATCTGTGTTATTTACGAGACACCCTTATATATATTCTTCTGATTTCTGGGATTCTAATATTACTATCTAAATTTGCCTGCAATGGAAGTTTTAGAAACCTGCAATAAAGAGATTTTTCCTAATACTAACTTTTGAAAATCTAAATAACATTATCAGCTACTACGCGTATTGTGGAAAGATCGTTTAATCATACAATATATTTTAAAAAGCTATTTACAAAATTGTATATGAAACTCGTTTTAGTGGAATATGTTTGTTTCTCATATATATATCAATACATAAATGTAGGATTTTAAGTGCGTATACGACATTTAATTGTAATAGTACTTTTAGCAGCTTGCAGTCGTTATGGCCGAGGGTGGATATTTTGATGCGCTGTAGCTTGCAGTCTGCGTAGTTAGATAGATGGATGCATAAACCAACAACAGACGTGGCCGTATTTGAAACATACTTTTATTCCATGACAATTTACATCAGATCATTTTTGTAGACAAGACATTTATTCAATCATAGTTAAATACGATAATTTTTATGTACCCCGGCTTTAAAAGGACGAACGTAAGCATCTTAGACAGGGAAGCATAAGCAGCGTGGAGATGTTGGCAGAGCAGAATTTAGGGAAAGGAATGACGTAGTTGCTTGCGAGCAGTACTTACACTAAGTAGGTGCATAAATACAGTTGAGCTGTGATTGGTTAATTTTAGGTTGTTATGTAACGTGGAAAGATCTCGAATTTGGGAGAACAGATGAACTTAGAGTAACAAAACACCAAATTTAGAATAGTCAATTTTGAGGTTGCCAATTATTTGGATGCATAGCCATTGTATTTTATAATATCTTACATATATATATATACTTGTAAAAGAAGAAATATTTAAGCATTCTTAAAAAAAATGGAATGAATGGATATTAATATATGATTTTGTGTAAAATCCCGAAAATACTTCTTTTAGGAATATCTTTGAACGGATAAAATAACATAAATATATATTTTATTGTTTTTTCGGTATTTTATTAAACCTTCCATTATTGTTGCTACTGTTTCGACTCCATATTTCATGGAAGAATGGTTGACAGAGCCTCAAAGAGTTTGGAAATCTTTCTACCCCAAATTTGAAGGAAAGCAAACCGGGGGTGGGAACCGAGGGTTTCCACCCCTCTCCCCTACCACCAAAACACACGAGAAGATGTCTAGCCACATATTTAGAACGTCCCCATGCCGCAAAAGCACTATTACATTTGCAAACAACCATGCGTTCTCCGGCATTCGAGCCCGTGCCGTTCGTTACGGCAGTCAGAATCATGTTCATCATTACAACATAATAACACTAATACCAATAAACGAATGTCATGATCGTACAAAATAACCTGATATACCTGGAGATTACGTAGATTTTAGATTAAGGTTAATTTTTAAGCAGCAAAATAATAAATAAGAAAAATTACTCAATGATAACTTTGGCATCATGATGGTGCAGTGACAAAAACAAGGTTTTTTGTACGCCACCCTGATCTGGATCAGCAGGATTATTAACAATGACAAAAACAAAATAATATCTGTACTGTTTAATATTATCTGAACAAATCACTTAGAAACAAATGAAAAGCAAATGCTTACTTTTCAGCAGTGATGTTTCAAGCTTCAGGGTGTCTTTAAAAATGATGTGGAATCGTGCTTTTTTTAAACACTTCTGAAAGTAGTCTAACTTAACGTCTGCAAGAAGCTGTCTAAGCTCATCCTTTTAAATCTCTTTTGAGGCAGTTTACTGAAAAAAATTGAGGTTTGTTTGTTTGAGTTCCAGATAAAATCTTGCAACTCGAGGAAAATTCTTAATGTGAAAAATTTATCAATTTTTTTCCTTCATTGAATAAGATAATTCTTTAACTTGGGAGTCCGTTTCAAGAACTGAAGATATCACACATGTCAAAAAACAATAGAAATTATCATTTTTTAAATTACAGATGGTTGATGATGATATCCATCTACAGTAACTGTAAATGAAAGCTTTAGTGAAATATATTGGCAGTGGCGTATCCTGAATTTCCACTTACCGCCAGCTTTTCTTAAAAACACTATATTTAAAATATTATATTAATATGCGGAAGGTAACATTATATATACATCAAAATTGGTGATGTTATTAGTCCAAAGGGGCTTTGTCTCTGAAGGACTATATTTTCGTTTTGCGATTTTGCATTGAATCGCTATAAATGTCCGTTTCACTTTTCAAACTGTTGCCACCAAATGTTAGAGTCCTGCATTATATTTGAAGAAATTACATAATGAAAAATCTAGATAAATGTATGTGTATTTCTCGCATTGTGATAAAACAACGGTACATAGAGCCATCGAGTTTTGAATGACGTAATCCTCCTGGCATGGGCATGTGGAAGACCAAATTTGAAATTTGGAATTTGTTTTATTATCGATTTCCTATTTTGTAAAACTTTAACGAATTTTCGAGTAACAAGCTCAAGGATTTCAAAGCGAGTAATGGTAACACTCTACGGGGGGAGGAAATGCTTTTTATCTCCAGCGCGCGGAACTGTGTATCGTAAATTCTAAAGATTGGCTCACTTTAAAATTATTTTGCGACATTGCTTTTGGACTGAATTTTATGGTTTAAGTGCAAAGAACATGATATTTAATAAATACAGGTAACACACAAAACGTTAAGAAAACGCCCCTTTGGACGTAATTTAAAATCTGAAACCTTTCGGATTTTTTTTTCTTTCTTTTTTTCCGTATTAACTTTGTTGAACATTGCATTGCATATAAAATAATAAAATATGCATGACAAAAGTTTGAAATTCACAGTTTTGAGGCCTGAAATTGAAATTTTTATAAAATTTTAAAATGAGTTAAGATCGTTTATATCGTAGTCAGAATTTAGCGTTGTTTATTCACAAAGACCGTTTTATAGTTAATGTTCCGGTATAATCAGTCAGTAAATTAAATTATTTACGTATCTTAATGGTGCATAACGCCGTTTCACAGATACAATTGATGCTGATACTGGCAGAAGTAGTAAAGTAAATATTTCACCCAATAATATTATTGACAATTAATTTATAAGATATTTCTCCCACTTTCTTGACATGCCTTCGTGGTGGGATGGTCTGCACGCTGGGCGCGTATTCCAGAGGTCCGCGGCTCGATTCCCGACGAAGGTGTTGCTTCTGATATGGGTTCATTTTCTAGGAAAATGTAAAGAACAAACGATTCAAATACTTGATAGTATAGACTAGTTCTAGGTTTATTTAACAATTTTTTAAAGTCCAATTTCTCTCAATTTTATCAAAAATATTTTTGGAAAACTAGATTTTAAGAAGAATTTAGAAAGCTCATAAATTCATATTTATTATAAGAACCAGATCTCTCTCATTTCTATTTCTATTTCACATGTATTTAAACTTCGCAATACACGTACCTGATTTTCCATTTCAAATGCTCCTTTCCAATACACATTTTCCACTTTCAGGGAAAAAAAATTCTTTTACTGTTGCGTACCAGCTGATTATACTTTTTGATTGAACCAAACTACGAAATCGCTGTTTTGTTTCTATGGTTTTATACAAATGCTTGGATTGCAATTCATATCTTTTTGAATAATAGGAAATATCAGTGGACCATTTTGCTTACATTTGTTGTTGTTATCTCACTTGTCTGACAAAATATCAGAACACGCCTACAAAATTCATCGCGACAACGAGTGCCAGATTGCTCCTATCGTTGGGAAGAGCCTTGAACATTTTACAGTACTACTTTGCTCAGTTCCACGTCTAATTTTGATGGAGAGTATCCTCGGGGGGAGACGGGTTCGAGGATCACACACCCTTCTTTCCCTGGCACCAATCTCTCGAGAGGACTTACATCTCGCCGCATATTTAGATTGCTAGCATATCGCACGGACACTATACATTTATTCTTTAACATTCACGCCCTCTCCGGAATTAGAGCGCGGACCTTACGGTACGGCAAGTCAGCGTCACTAACCACTATCCCGGTTGGGCGGAACTTACATTTTCTTTTCTCTTACTTAGATTTAGCAATTTTGTGTAAGTTTACCTGCTTGTGGTATGAGCAGGTTCATCAGAATCTCTAATTTGCCGATACTGTTTCGCAAACAAATTTTATACTTTATCAGTCGATCACTCTAAACCATTACAGGTAGTTTTACTTGCTGATTTGAATGAAGATCTCTTCTAGAACGCGCATGCGTAAGAAGCTTTAAGCTTATTCTAATATAACAGAGCGCTTTTTCGTGTTCAAAAATAGATACTAATCACACAATGAAAATGCTAAATCACAGTGAAAATCCTGTCATTATCAAACAATTGAAAAAAAAACAAAGCAGAAACCTTTCTAACATTATGAACTGCTAAACGGTTTTATTGTTTTCGCATTATATAATCTGAGAATGGAATTATGTATTCTGATCATATTTTTATGTTTACTTCATATGTCCGTTAAAGAATAGCCAGGTATACCATTTAAATTTTTTCCCCACAGAAATTTGAAAAGTTCAATTTTACTGAAATTATGTCCCTTAAAAGTCTTTCAGTTTTATTTTCAGTCACGCTTTACATTTTCAGAAAATATACTTACTCCTACAAATAGAATACTCTGTCATATGAAACTTTGAAAAATGTTCATATATAAAGATTAATCACCTTATAAGGTATTTCTCTTGCCTTCTTAGCATGCCTTCGTGGTGTGGTGGTCTGCACGCTGGACCCGTATTCCAGAGGTCCGTGGTTCGATTCCCAGCGAAGGCGTTGCTCATTTTTCACTTCTTCTGCTTCCAAAAAATACCTAATGCCTCTACAACTTTCAAGTTAAATATATAGCACAATATAAGCCTCAACGCTGAAAATTCGCCTCTAGCATATAAAGATAAAACAATAAATTCCGCTAAATTGATTGCTAAGCTGTAATGCTATAGCATGCAGTTCGCCTACTCTCGCATATTGAGAGGGAAGGAGAAAAAGGAAGTCCTTTTCTGCCCATCTTTCGTCTACTGAATGCGGTACGTTCTTTAGTATGCAAAATCTGTTTGTCAATAGATAGGACAAAGCCGGGCCATCAGTGGTCGAGCTGTGAAAGACGCTACACATTGGCAATTCTGTCCGGGGTTCGAGTCCCGGCGGAATATATTGTCTGCATGGGCGTGTTCATGGTTTTCCTATGTGTAACATGGATACGAGCCAGTTCCTCTTAAAAAATTATAAGGTATTTCTCCCGCCTTCTTAGCGTGCCATCGTGGTGTCAAGGTCTGCACACAAGGCGCGTATTCCAGAGGTTCGTGGTTCGATTCCCGGCGAGGGCGTTGCTCATTTTTCATCTTGCCTGCTTCCAAAAAATACCAAATGTCTCTACAAAGTCCTCCACGGGGCACCCTCCTTTTCCGTATAGTACCTAGTGACGGAGCATGTAAAAAGTAAAAAAAATGAATAGGACATGGCAGTGGGAATTATGCTGGGAGAAATGGGACATGGTAGCTCGCAATTCCTTTCATTTTAAATTTCTGATTTAGTATATACGCAGTATTGCTGACACGTTCACATTTTCTCACATTCCTTCACATCATACATTCGCTCCGCGTTACGAAAATTGTCCTTCTGTTTTGTACCATTTCTTTCAACGAAAGAAAATTGGACGGGAGATGATGAAATTTAATGAAATTAATTAAATGAAGATGGTAAAACTTTTATTAATTATATGCAATATGTTGCAGATTCAACTATCTGATGCGTCTGCAATGGATATCTTCTTTTTCAGAGAAGGTTCAACAAATCGGGATAAAAAGAAAAATCCATAAATTAATCAATCACTCGAAGAACACAAGTCTAATTTTCAGTTGTTTCCATGACATATCTACATGATTTATTTCCGAAAGTAATGCGTTTCATAACGTTTTTATAATCTTTTTAGAAAACATTCAACTTTTAGATGGGGCAACAGAGAAATCTTTCGCAGAGTAATTCTTCAAGTTTTACTCTTTTATTTGCCTAAATATCTTATGACTATCACACACAACACACTAGATATCTTATGACTATCACACACAAAATCCATGAATGATTTTCAGAATGAATAAATGAATTCAGCTAGAATTAGTTTAAATATTTTTAATTCAGTTTTCATTAAATTTAAAAACATGATCATAAGGAAGTGTAATATTTATATTATCAATCATTAAACAAATTTCTTAAAATGCTTAGAAGTTAGTTTTTAATTTTGCAAAATAAATTTTTATTTAAAACAGGTTTAATCAGATCACAAACTTAGTTCTTATTATGTCTGTTTTTTATATCTATTTTGAACTATAAATCTGAGTTTATAAACTGTCATACGCATATAAATTATACTGACGTTCCTTTGCCATTCACTGCGTAACATCTCATAAGTTACATAAAAATTACAAGCATATTTTAATAATAATATATAAGTTAATGGTGTTCATATGTAAGAAACCCGATGAAAAATTCCCAGGAAGATATAATGGCTCGTATGGCAAAGATACTCCTACCTTCTTTGGCTAGTGATAATTTTACTTACATTATGTGACTAATACACACTTAAAATGCAAGAAACAGCCCAACAGGATAGTCTACTGACTATCCCGTTGACTATTCTTTTTCTGATTGCCGTAGTGAAGATCAGGGTTCGAATCCCAAAGAAGGTGTGGATGTTGTAGATATGAAGTGCCTTTATGGCACGAGCACTCTGAATATACACTGACTACCAATAAGCATTTGGACACCTATGCAAATGACGATATCTTCGGTCTTAAGATACGTCACAGATTCCACCGGTATATATCGTGTAGGAAACAGCATCGGCTTTAGCCGCATGCAAGATGCCTCGCAGTTTGGAGCTCTCTGATTTCGAGAAAGGTATAATTATCGGGTATCACAAATGTGGCCGATCCTTAAGCGACATATCTAGCGATTTGAAGTACCCAAAATCGACAGTGGCCTATGTGATTAAGAAGCGGATGGTGAGCGGTGACTGTCGGAATGTGCCCCGAGTCGGCAGACCAACGAAACTGGGAGATAGAGACCGACGAGTGCTGTCCAGAGAAATTCGGAAGAACCGCACCCAACCGATGGCCCTCATCCGCGAGGAGTTTCAACACACATCCGGGAGTATTGTTTCAATGAATATCATCCGTAAGGAAGCACATCTGCTTGGTTTTCATGGTTGTGCTGCTGCCCATAAGCCTTTGATCACAAAGTCCAACCGCGCTGCTCGGTTAATGTAGTGCAAAGCACATCGAAATTGGATCGTAGATCAGTGGAAACGGGTTCTTTGGAGTGACGAATCAAGGTTCACCCTTTACCGTTCGGATGGCAGGGTCTGGGTCTACCTGGAGAACGTCTCCTGCCAGAATGCATTGTGCCAACAGTCAAGTTCAGCGAAGGTGGAATTATGGTCTGGGGGAGTTTCTCCTGGTATGGGCTGGTACCCTTGGTCCCCATTCATGGTAAGCTCAACTCCGATGCCTACTGCACTATTTTGGATGACAATGTGCTTCCTACGTTGTGGCAGTTTTACGGGTTGGACCCCTGTTACTTTCAGGACGACAATGCCAGTTGTCATGTTTCGATGTTAACCAAGGCTTGGTATGGTGCCAATGGAGGTAATCCAATGGAATGGCCTGCCCAGAGTCCAGACCTGAAACCTATCGAGAACCTCTGGGACGAGTTGTATCGCCGAATTCAGGGGTGCACTATCCGTGCAAAATCGGTGAATGAACTTCTATGTCTTCTCCAAGCCGAGTGGAAGAAAATACCACTAGCACAAAGACTTGTGGAAAGTATGCCCTGGAGGATCCACGCTGTAATTACCTCTCGTGGAGGCTCTACCAACTATTGATTTTGAATAAAGTTAGTTTTTCTTTTCTATCACAGGTGTCCAAATACTTATTGGTAGTCAGTGTATGTCGACCCGAAAGCCCTCTCGTGTGCTCTGGTGGCAGGGAAAGAGGGTCGGAAGGCCCTCAAACCTTTCCCTGGTGTGTTCTCTCTTAAAATTGGGGTGAAATCGTAGTGTCACCTGTATGATGCCCAAGGCTCTTGCGAACAGCAAACGCAGTCTTGTACACATTGCCACGATAAAAATCGTGGTCTTGTTAAGCTCAGACAAGTGATATTAGTAACAACAACAAAAGGCAAGAACAAAAAAATCAACTTCCAATTTCGTGCTTAATATATAAAACGAGCAATATACTAATACAGTATAACTCACTTTAAGATTTATGAGATTATTATTGTGGTACTACCATAAGAAATTTGCGCCGAAATTGTAAAAATTTTAATTTGGAGGGCTGTTATAAGATTTGGTTAAGACATTTGGAGGGATGATCAGTGGAGATATATAATGATTGGGAGAAGAATTGTAATAGTAATGCCGTTGTCTGTTAGTTAGCTGGAATGAAGAGTAATATCTTGTGTAGATTTTATGACGTGCATAGTGCTTAGCGCTGTTGAATGTTGTATAGTAGGTTCTGCATTGGAACCAAGAGGAAGACAAAAATGTTTGTAAATGTATCAAGGAAAAAAGGAGGTACTTAAAATACAGTCTAGCCGAAAGTACTCTCGAAAGGTTGGATATAGAGAAAAAGAATAACAGTATATCTTGAATGCTTCGAGCCATCGGAATTGGAACAGAACAGGATAAATTATTACTGTTACCTAAGGCCATGTAAGATGGCCAAGGGATTGGCCAACGACAGACGCCATCTTCTTCCTCTTGGACGCATTGAATTCGCGGAATTGATCTGGATTGTGTTTGGATCGGGAGGATTAGTAATAGCAGCAGAAGCAACACAAGATATTTATACTATTTAACGTTATTTGAATGAATCATTTAGAAATAAATGAAGAAAAGATTCTTACGTTCAATGATGATCTTCAAAATTTCAAAAAGTCTGATAAAAGTATGGAGTCATGTGCTGTTTCAAACATTTCTGAAAACAGCCTAAATGTCTTCTGTGAGAAACTGTCTCGGCTCATCGTTTTAAATCTTTTTTAAAGCAAATTAGTGTAAACCTATCAGATTATTTACTTGAACACCTGATAAAATCTATTATTAATAAGAATAATTATTTAAAGCGATTAAACTAACATTTCAAAAATATTATCTATCTCTCCCATCATAAAGTGCAAAATAAAGCTGTAAATCGTGAGGAAAATTCTTAACATGGAGAATTTTTTCTTGATTCTCTTCCTGGCAGATAACCATTCATCCCGACTCCAGATAACTGCAGATAACCATTTATCCACACCTTCCTGGTAAGATAACCATATAATTTGGTATTAATTTCTGGAATTGAAGGTAACAGGTGTGTCGAACAGAAAACAAATTACTTTTCAAACTACAGATAATTGATGATAATACATATTATTTGCGATAATTGTTCCGCTTACGACCTGCGATTAATGGCTTATTAATGCTTAGACAGAAATCAAGGAAAAGGAAGAGCATCTTGAAGATACGACAGCTATACTCCGCAAATTAGGCATTGTTGTTTGGATTAAAGCAAAAGCAGTAGTGCTACAAAATTCATTTAGATCTTGATTGTATAATTGTAATTTGAACAGCAGATATTTTACTGCAAACAGCATTGTTGGTATAATTGCAATTTGAATAGCAGGTGTTAGCCTAAAGCCTAATCGTTGGAAATAATCAAAATTGAAACATAGCTGCAGACGAAGTATGCTTACTTAGAGAGACTCCTGCTAAACTTGAAAAACTTGACTAAGATATTTTTTTTTAGTTTTCGCCCAATGGATCAGTTTGCCCAATAGGGCTAATAATTTTGCTTAATAATTTTGCTTTTTGTATTTTGAGTGGGTTCACTAAAAATGTCAGTTGACTTTTCAAATTGTTGCCAATAAATATTAGAGCCCTGCATTATATTTAAAGAAATTAAATAATGAAGAATCTGCATGAATGCATGCATGTATGTTTCCCGTATTGTGTAAAAAAGGCAGTTCCTAGAGTCATCAAATTTTGAAAAACGTAATTTTCCACCGAAACATGGACACTTGGACGCCTTAATTTAGAATTTGTTTTATTATCTCTTTCATATTTTGTAAAATGTTAACGAATTTTTGATTAACAAACTCAACGATTTCTAAGCGAGCAATGCCAAACTGTACGGGGAAAAAAACATTTTTATCTCCAGTTCGCGAGATTATCTGTAGGGAATTCTAAAGATATTCTGTTTTTAAATATTTTGTGTATTTCCAGTTATATTAAATAATTCACTCCTCCAGATGAACCATCTCTATTGGTAATCTATTCTAAACCATACTAAATTCAAGCAAGCTTTTTGGTGACTATTAAAATATTCATTCTTTCAGAACTTTTAGCCCAAAGGAGCAATTTACTTAAAAGGCTATTAATTTCGTTTTGCCATTTTGCATTGGTTCACTATAAACGAAGTTTTACTTTGTCGGCCCTTGGAGTACTTGTCAGTTTGGCGCCCCTTGGATTCTGCGTCCGGCGACTGATGCCCCCTTTGCCTCCTCTAGCTACGCCCCTGCTTACCAGTTTACTCGTGTTTTATATTTAGTGTGATTATTACGGAAGAAATTTTTTTATGCTTGGAATGTTCGAAGGCTTATTCATTCCGACGAAATCTACGGGCGCATATTATTTAGTGCCATCCTTCGAAATTAGAGGAATTAGCTCCTACATTAAGAACTGCTCGCAAATTTACATGTGATGATTGTGAGGAAGTTTTTTCAAAACAGAACCTGCTTCGTGAACATGAGCGCGCAGAACATGGTAAAAATGACGCACCTGAAATTTTTTTATTTGAAAATAATGGAAATACAAGAATTTACAACCTTTTTGACTGATGTCTATCTTTTGCAGAGCTATGCGAAAACAGTTTTGTGAGGTGGAATCTTTTATTTGAATAGACAACAGTAAATAAAAATGGTCTGAAATCGAAGATTCAAATGAAATAAATAATTAAACTGTCACAAATTATACAATAAATATGGATCAAGGTTTTGATTAATTAATGATTTCAAAATGTTTGGTCAGCTAGTTATGAAATTTAGATAAAGAAAATTGTGAAAAAAAATGGGTAAAAAATTTGTCATTTCCGAAAAAAAAAAAAGTTTCATGGTACAGTGATAGAACACATTTTCAAACATGCCAGACATGCTGGCAAAAATCAAAAGAATATTGTCAGTTATATTGTCATACAAAATGGTTTGAAGAAAGAGGTAAACTGGCTGAATCGACAGTAAAAGCTTTACTAAGCTGCAAAATTAATAGCCAACTAAATTGCAGTGAATTTTTGAATACTGTTAAAAATGACAAAGAATTTTTAAACAAAGTTCACACTAGTGACAAAAACACTAGTGTTCACACTACTAGACACTAATGATAAACACCAATGAATAATATATTGAGTTATTAAAAGTTTATTTTAACCGATTGTTGTTTTTTGTTAATAACTTCTTTATTTAGCCTTTTCAATCGTTCTTTATTTTCCTTTTTTCTTAGTAGTTGCTTTTTCAGGTTTTATTTTCTGTGCGAGCATTTTCTCAAAATTCTTCCGGTTTCAGCAAAAAAAGTATGGTAAGCCTAGTCATTAAAATATCGATTACGAATAATCTGTATGTCTTTTGGATTACTAATAGGTAAGATAATGTAATCAGCAACAAGAAAATATAGACATATAACATAGAAAGATGTACATAGTATAATATATATATAGATATAGATATATAATATATACGAAAATATATAGATAGATATATAAATAGATATAAAAACTGCATTAGAAAACAATTTGTAAAATGACTTTAAATTAATTGATTATGAAAAAGCACTCAACAATTATTTGAATAAGAGATGCCTTTGGAAAATATGAATTCAAATAAGTTTAAAAAGAAATTTTATAACAGCAAATATAGGATGAAATATCCATCAAAAACGCATTAGGAAGGGTAGAGTAGACTTTGAGGTACCCCTTGTATTATGCTGAAGTTGTTGTTTGATTTATCGCCAAGTTGTTGTGTCATTTATGGTAGCCTGAGTAGTTGAATGTTATGGAAATCCTATTGTGAGGTAATCGGGTGCATGATTCTGTGAAATTTTTAATCATGGGATGTTTTGTAAGCGTTTTTGTGTTGTGTGTTGGTTTGATTCTTTAGACGGTAGAATGTCCGAATGTCGTAAGATTAATTTGAAGTTTCTTTACGATGTGGAGCGAAAGGGGAAAAGAGCTTTATTTGACTGGTGTGTAAATGAAGGTTTACTTAGTAGCCATTATAAGTGTCCTGTATGTAAAAGGATATGAGTCTAGTCGAATGTAAAAATCGTGTAGATGGATTTGAATGAGTTTGTAGGAAGAAAGGTTCAGATGGTCACCATGTGAAGCGTTCGATCAGAAAAAGTACCTGGTTTGAAAAAAGTCATCTGAGTATGATTGATATTTCGATTTTTACGTGGCTCTGGGTGTACGAAGCGAACTCGAAAATCATGGTAAGTGAATATTTACTTTTGGTAGTGCTTGAATGTATAACACGTTTTTCCTTTTTTATGTTTTTTATTGTTTGGTTAAAATGCAATTTATTGAGATTATGTATTTTTTGTTTGCCTATATTGTAGAATTTGGTGCTTCTTTGACTTTTTAAGTGAAAATATATCGATGTGTACATAGACAAAGGGAGTGCGCAATGCAAGTTTGTGCAATTCTGGGATTTTTTTAAGGGAATATAGATCGACGTGTACATGGATACCGAGTTTGTGCAATTGTTTGTCTTGTTATTTTGGCTTTGTGTAGCGTGGCAAGCGCAAAATAACGAGTCAAGGAATTGCACAAAATCGGTATCCATGTACTGCCAAGTTTCTCCAAGGGGTACCCTAAACTATACTTTTACCCATTAGGAAATACGAAATTAGGTTAAGTAAATTGATTATTAAGCGTTACAATAACCTACAGTATTAACATTAACACAGTAGGTACATCAACACGTCAGCAAAGAACAACGTCTATTTTGAAGAAAAAATGTCTGTTTCCGCATAAACTTTTAAGTCCCGACATGCCCGCATTTGCAAAGTCACATTTTGAGACCGCATTTGCAAAGCCACCGTTTAAATGACTTTCTGGCGACTTTTTCAATCGGCGCACGACGGCGCCAATTCAAAAAGTCGCCAGGCAGTCATTAAAAAGATGGCTTTGCAAATACGGTCTCGTTCATGTCTTATTTGAACGCGCCCCCTCCCGGGGTCAACTCAGGTCAAACCTGGGGAACTACTGATTATAATCTGCACATAGGCAGTCTCGGCCACAAGTATTTAAAATTAGTCTTCAGAAGACTGTAATCATCGATGGCGATGACTGGTTCAGGCTCGAAAGTGACCATATGGCACCCTCTTGTCCGTTCCGTTGGTTGTGGTGGAGCTATATAGTCAAATATTCATGGTTTTCCGGGACGAAACACCCCTAAGGGGAAAGTTGGGGTCTTCAACCTTTCACGCCCGAGAGCCATATCAATAAATTCATAAAGATCAGTCCACATGTCTGTCAAAGTGTAGTCAGAAAATTTATAAAAAAAAGGTAGGTTTTGAAAGACTACAATTAATTCTAAGCGAAGAGATTCTGTTACAGATTTGTTACAGATGTTACATACTATATATATATATACAGGGTGGGGCAAATAAAAGTGGCGTGGAAAATAGAGTTTTCCGCTCCACTTTTATTTCCCCACCCTAATTGGTTCCAAAAATTCAAATGGAAGTATAATTAAAATGTTTTGCAACTTTTTTAACTGTGAAAAAAAAGCATAAAGATCATTGTACAGAAGGATGTTACAAAATGCATTTACAATTAAAAAAAAAAAAACTTACATTACTGCCGGGAGATGGTAGTTATTTTAGTTTCAATGTGAAATTTGATATTAGTTTTGCTTGGTTTAAGCTTCAATATTTGGTTTAATCTGTGCTGTTGCATTTCGTAAAGTTTTCTCCAAATGTCTATCTTGTTCCTGTTTTTGGTTTTAGGATTTACAAAGTGCATTTACAATTTTAAAAAAAAACTTCATTTACTACAGTCACACTGTAAATCTATAAATGGAACTACTCTGATATGCGCCCTCAAGGCGCCAAATTTCTCGCTAAATATTTTTGGCGAGAAACTCCACGCTGCCATATTGCTATCTAAATTTTTTGTCTACATTTCGAACTTTAAGCCTAAAATGTCTCCAAAAACACGGTTTTCGCGAATGCAAAAACCACGTTTTGAACACACAATTTAAGCTAAAAATCCGAAACAAAAACAAAAAATTTAGATAGCAAAACCGTGAAGTTTCTAACCAAAATTATTTTACAAGAGTCCATGTACACAGCGATATGTTTTAATTTAAAAAAACATCTACGAATGGCACAATCTAGGCAGCGAACGAATTTACAAACTACGCACACCTCGCTTTAATAAATTAACATAACAATAAATTTCAAAGAATACCATGTACACAGCATCCTGTTTCAACTTAAAAAAACATCTACGAATTGCACAATTTAGGCAACAAACGAATTTACGAACTACGCGCAACTCACTTTAATAAATTAACATAACAACAATAAATTTCAAAGAATACCATGTACACAGCGTTCTGTTTCAACTTTAAAAAACATCTACGAATTGCACAATTCAGATGGTACGCACTAGTCAACAAAATAACTAAAATTTCAAACAATTCAAAAAAACAACAATGACGACAGAAATTCATACTAAAAAAAACAATGAACATTACATTCTACAAAATAAGAACAAGAATAAAATAAAATGCACTTACCATTAATGCTTTTTCGAAGAGCAGATATACCAATTTCATACCGCCTTTAACATGCCGCCACGTAATCACTAGTATCGTATTTATATGACAGCCAGACACACTATCCAGAAAATTCATACTATGGTTCACAAATAAATAAAATAACAAATAATCACAAATCCCTACTTCTATCACGCACAACCACTAAAATAAATCTCCCATACCTTCTTTCCACACCTCCAAATACCCATTGCCCCTCAACAGGATGACCACGACGATATTTCCTTATGCCGAACTTCAATTCAACAACTTTCACCATTAAATCTTTTCCCCCTAGCTTCTCAGACACAAAGCATGACGGGAACCAACGAACTCCAGCGAAAGACTTTTCAACGTCAACAGGGTTGCCATACAACACGCAATCGCGCCAAAAACCAGCGCAGAACACATATCGCCACATTTGGTGAAATTAGGGCGTATATCAGAGTTGTACCCTATAAATTCTAATTGAAGTTCAGGTGGAACACGTTTAACGTCTACTGAAAATGGATAAACTGAATGGCATAGATAATTTTTTCAATAACATCGTGCCAATGATTAGTCTCTTTTTTACTAAATTTTCAAATTCTCATATCAACAGATTTCTTCTTTCATAATCGTTCTAAGAAATCGGACCAAAAGTACACATTCCGGAAATGCATTTTATATTTTTCATGAAGTTTCAAGGGCTCATTTGAGTGGTTCCAGTCATTAAATTCAGAACTACTCAATTTTACGTAGCTGAAACTATTACAAATTTTGCAACAAAAATAATAAACAGAATTCTTTTGAGCCGAATTTAGCAACCAATCCCTTTTAACTCTTTCGTTGTATGGCAAGATTCGACAAAAAGTACATAAAAAAAATTTACGCCATTTTTTTGTCTTTTGGGAAACTGAAACTGGAAACCAGGTTTTCGATATTATTCAGGACCATTTTCTATTAAGGATTGAACTTGGGATAGCAATAATGGAATTGGGCATAATCCGGAACCATCAAGCACAAGCAAATGCGTATCTATTGCAGAAATTATAGATGTCACTGGTATTTCTTCTGTTTTTTTTTTTTTTTTTTTGACCGGCTGCATTGAAGTTTAAGGTAAGTTAAAGATTAAGCAATTTGTCGAACGCGTCTATGGCGCCGGTGTCTACCCTTATATGGGCATCGGTATCAGGTGTTTTCGTTCATATATATGTCCAAGATCAGCTCAACTTATGTCAAAAGCTGCAAAAGGCATTAACTAATAAAAATCAAAGCGATATAAATACTATAGATACGGCCGTTTTTGAAAGCTTTTGCAAAAAAATGTAGCATCGCCGGATAAAATTCTAAGCTATATTGTCAACAACATAGAGCTGTGCAGAAAATAATTTTGGATATATCCCTAAATATCAGACCTACAGCATTTTTGTGCCCTGTTGTAATCACAGTTTGAACCTTTACGACACTAACAACAACTTATTCGTTGCAAACTTATTATTAGATTCGTAAATTAATTTATTCTTAATTTTAAGATAATAAATAGCGTTAAGCAATATATTTGGTATCCAATGGTAGTGTATTATTTCGCTTATTTGCAGTGTTGGATGGAGAGGAAATGGCGAGGAGAATATTCTGATAAAAATTTCATTTTCACGAAAATCGTAAAATCTGCTTTTGAATTCCTCTTTCAAATTTGAAATGCAAAGTACACAATTATTTGAATTCCATGTTGTAGAGTTCTTCACACACTCCATTACTTTTGGAAAGTGACTGGAATTCTTATTTAGCAACTAACTTTCCCACTCGATTAATTTTGTCTCAAAAGCTTTCACAAAGTAATAAAGATTATGAACAAGTAGATTCTTTTCCCATTAAGCGGTAGTTCAAATCATTGAGATGACCTGTAATATCGGCAAGAAATTCAAAGTCTCTCAAGCATTTCTCATCACTAAACTCGTGCATAGATTTCCGTTTAGATTCCATGAATTGTTGAACCTCGCTCTTCAAAGAAAACAGGCGCTGAAGAATCTTTCCTCGGCTCAACTAATGTACTTCCGCTTAATACACAACATCACCATATTCAACTTCCAAATCACTCAAGAACTGTTGAAATTGCTTGTGATTAAGTCCTTTAGACAGAATGAAATTAACCACTTTTACAACAACATTAATCACATATTCAAAATTTTGAGAAGGACTTCTTGCATAAATTTTCTTGTTGGATGATGCAGTGGAAAGTCATCAGAGTATTATTTCCACTTACCTTCACATCATATTTGAGTAATGTTGTTACTCCTATTTTCTCTCCAATCATAGATTTAGCACCATCCGTGGGTATAAGCAGATATAGGTAAAAGTATATTTTAGGGTACCCCTTGGCGATTTTTAGCGGTACATGGATACCGAGTTTGTGCAATGCTTTGACTTGTTATTTTGGCCTGTGTAGCGGCGATTTTTGGTGAAAAAATTGCCGCTACGCAAGCCAAAATAACAAGTCAAAGAATTGCACAAACTCGGTATCCATGTACACATCGACCTATTTTCACTTAAACAAAATCCTCGAATTGCACAAAAATTACATTATGCACTCCCTTGACTTTATCCATGTACACGTCGACTTATTTTCACTTAAAAAAAAACCCGAATTGCACAAACTATGCTTTACGCACTCCCTTGAGTTTGTCCATGTACACATCGATATAGTCTCACTTAAAAAGTCAAAGGAGCACCGAATTCTACAGTAGAGGCAAACAAAAAATACATAATCTCAGTAAGCTACATTTTAAATTATACAATAAAATAACACAAAAAAGGAAAAACCTGTTATGTATTTTAGCACTGCACAAAGCAAAAATCCCCTTACCTTATTTAGAAATTTGTTCGTCTTCAGTCTGTGGCACACAAAGATCCTTAACAGCATCCAAAAACTTCTTAAAATTATATGAACTACAATCCGTATATCCGCGACGCCACAGAAATTCACAAAAATAAGAGTAAAAAATATACTACGTAGTTCCGGACTATGGCTGCTAAGCAAACCTTCATTTACACAATTAATTCACTCAATTAATGCACTTTTCCCCTTTCGTTCCAAATCGTATAAAAACTTCAAATTAATACTACTACATTCGGCCATTGTACCGTCTAAACAATGAAACAAGCAACGTATTTCCTAAGCAACACACACCACAAAAGCTTTTGCAAAACCTCCCATGATTCAAAATTTCCCAGAATAATGCAAACGATTACGTCATAAAAGGGTTTCCATAACGTTCAACTACGCAGGTTACCATAAATGATACAACAACTTGGCGAAAAACGAAACAACAACTTGGCGATAAATGAAACAACAACTTCGAGATAATACAAGGGGTACCTTAAAGTCAACTCTACCCCAGATATATTACTGAAGTCAACATTACATTTATCGAAAGTTTGTGTCAGACTCGAATACAAATCTGTTCCTCGTGTTGTACCTTCAAGTGCAACTACACTGGCTAATTCCTCTACAGCTGTAAAGTCTCTATTAACGTCCTGAATAAAAATGGCTACTTGTGCAGTATCTGTTGTATCTGTTGATTCATCCATCGCTACAGAAAAAAACTGAAATTTTTTGCATTTGGATTTTAATTTATCGAGTATATCTATTGCTAGAGCCTCTATGAATCTCGCTCCTATCACACCAGACAAGCTAATATTCCATATGACTTGAGCCTGTAATGGACAAAGCACATCAACTGAACGCTGAAGATATTCTTTTGAAAATTCAAGCATAAGCAAATTGTTTACCACGCTTAGTAATTTTTTTCTGCTATCGTGTAACTAACACAAACACTATTTTTAGATTCTTTATTCGCTGAAGTGAAGAAAGACTGCTCAAAATTCAGTTTTGATTTTAATTCACTCACCTTATCATTTCGAAAATGACTTTCTAACGCGAATATTTCTCACTGTGCTTAGTATCACAATATCTCTTAAAGTTGCATTCCTTCATCACACCTACACTGTCGTTGCAAATAAGGCAAACTACCTAAAATTCGTCATTTTCAGAAAATTGTATCTCAAATAATATCAGGCATGTCAATAAAATGTTTTAAATATCAAGAGAAAGAGAAAAAAATTACGACAAAAGTTGACAAGGCAATTTTTCTTGAAATCAAAATTTCTTTAAATTCTTCAATATTTCTTCAAATTTAAATGTGAGACCACTAAAATGCCCTTAGCGTGCCACAGGTTGAAGACACCTACTTTAAACTGCTCGAGGTTTCCATGGAGCCTCAAAACTGCATATTCATATCCTTCCCTGGTTTCCTTCTGGGGGCGCCTAAAGCTGACGTCTATGTACCATAACGTGGTGTTAACAGGCCAGATTAGGAGCCCGGTCTGTCTGACAGTGTTAACGTGACTTCGTTCTGCTGTCCGGGGTTGGGGCTCTATTGATGGCAGATGTTTTTACTATCCCTCCAGGGGGGGGGGCGTCGAATGCGAGTTGCTGAGTATTCCTGTCGGCTCAGTCTTAGCTCGTCGGCTCTGCCGATAGGTTAGCGGCTTCTTGGGGTTTGGGGGTTTAACAGTGCAGCCTCAAGCTTCTCAGGTCTGAGTGCCCCTTCCTCCCAGCATACTGTCTTATTTGACCGAAAGGGTTATAATCGTGGCAGGAATTCGTCTCTGGTATTCTTTTCTGTCTTATTTGAAAGTGAAAATACGTGATGCCGATGCCTGTTACTAGAACCAAGGAAGGCTAAGTTTTGTTTGGCTAAACTGAATGGCATAGGTAATTCTTTCAATAACATCGCGCCAATGATTAGTCTCTTATTTTTACTAAATTTTCAAATTCTCATATACACAGATTTCTTCTTTCATAATCGTTCTAAGAAATCGGACCAAAAGTATACATTCCGGAAATGCATTTTATATTTTTCATGAAGTTTTAAGTGCTCATTTGAGTGGTTCCAGTCATTAAATTCAGAACTACTCAATTTTACGTAGCTGAAACTATTACAAATTTTGCAACAAAAATAATAAGCAGAATTCTTTTGAGCCGAATTTAGCAACCAATCCCTTTTAACTCTTTCGTTGTATGGCAAGATTCGACAAAAGTACATAAAAAAAAAGTTTACACCAATTTTTTGTCTGTTGGGAAACTGAAACTGGAAACCAGGTTTTTGATAATATTCAGGACCATTTTCTATTAAGGCTTGAACTTGGGATAGCAATAATGGAATTGGGCATAATCCGGAACCATCAAGCACAAGCAAATGCGTATCTATTGCAGAAATTATAGATGTCACTGGTATTTCTTCTGTTTTTTTGACCGGCTGCATTGAAGTTAAAGGTAATTACCCGGGTGAAAACACTAACTCCTTCTGATTATCAGGTTCCTTTGGTACTTTCAATGGTAGCTGAGAACATTGATGGACAACTTGTGCTAATAGCGTCAGCTTGGGTATTCTCTTTGTTTTGGAAAAATTGAGTAATTTTAAAGTTCCGGTTTATTAAGTCTTACTGTTGCTTTTTCTTTATTAAATTCTGATACGCGGATAGTTTTTCTGTTTTTCTTCCTACATCTGGGGAGTGGAAGTAAAAGTAAAAGTAGAAAATAACTATTATAAGAACTATTACGTAAAACATGTTTTCTTAAAAACACTCGGAAAGTCACTGTTGGAAATATTTTACCTTACTTCTGAAAAACTGAGTATATCTTAAAACATTGCTGGGAAAATATATGAATATTAGATCAAAACCAAATAATTCAAGGACGTTAAAGTACTCTTTTTTTTAATTAAATAAAACAAATTTAAAGTATGTATTTGAGATGTAATGGCATAACAAAACACTTTCCTTCGGTTTTCCGTATAGCTGATTGGAAAATTGCAATTTTTATTTTCAGAAATCCTTGCATATTTTTACTTCACTTCAAATCTCAAATATGTATATTTTAATTTCAGTGATATTCCGTAAATATGTCAAACTTTTCTTCTCGAAAGGTAATAATTTTTAGTTTAATTAACTAATAGTCCAAGTAAAAAAAAATCGAGTAATTATGATCAAATAGTCGCTTTTCTGAAAAGCTAACTTAAGTTTAACATAATTTGCAACTGCACCTACCTTTTTTATGTAGAATAACAATAATAGCAAGCAATCCCAAATAAAATCGCAAAAAAGGTAAATGTTGCACAAATTACTACGATTGCAACCGCAGACACAAAATAAGGATTAAGCATTTTTGTCGAACGCGTCTATGGCGCCGGTGTCTGCCCTTATATACACATCGGTATCAGGTGTTTTCGTTCACATATATGTCCAAGATCAGCTCAACTTATGTCAAAAGCTGCAAAAGGCATTAACTGATAAAAATCAAAGCGATATAAATACTATAGATACGGCAGTTTTTGCAGACTTTTGGAAAAAAATGTAGCATCGCCGGATAAAATTCTAATCTATATTGTCAACAATATAGAGCTGTGCAGAAAATAATTTTGGATATATCCCTAGATATCAGACCTACAGCATTTTTTGTGTTGTGTTGTAATCACAGTTTAAACCTTTACGACACTAACAAGAACAACTTATTCGTTGCAAACTTATTATTAGATGCGTAAATTAATTTGCTCTTAATTTTAAGATAATAAATGGTGTTAAGCAATATATTTGGTATCCAATGGTAGTGTATTATTTCGCTTACTTGCAGTGTTACTTTTTTATAACATAAATATATGTATCATTCTTCAATAAATATATTTGAGTGTGGGTTTTAACAAAGCTCAAAATGTTTGCACATTTAGACAAACTGAAAGATAAAATGTAATTTTTTTTTTCATTTCTCATATTATTATGTTAATAATACTTCATTTTAAGCGTTAACCGCAAGCAGTTTCCTTTTAACATCGTTACCGTATAAAGGCGCTAACTAGACATTTGCACGACGGTGCCGATTACGCTAGGCAAGGGCCTAAGTCCGGAGTAAAATTCAGCATTTCTGGTTTCATCTGAGTAACAAATTGATAATGTGTGCCTGAAGTCTACATTCGTCGCCAATCGACGGCGCTTGCCGAGCTAAAAAAATGAGCATTGCGCGTGCGTGATGCATAAGCCCCGCACAACGGAGAAGCTACTTTGAAAAATCAACTATGTTAGGAATGGGATATGATATGTTTCATCTGCTAGTGGGAAGGATATACGTGGAAGGAAGCCTTTAATTACATATGATGTATGAAAACAGGTTAAATGTATATCTTGTGTAAGCCATTTTCACATACAGAGTATTTTATTCAAAGAGCTGAAAATGTAGAATCCCAGTGGTAAATAAGCAGTTTATATAAAAAAAGCACTGCATAATATTTCCATTTGTTAGTTCTTTTGTACTGAATAGCAGTTAGATTGTAGGGTTTATATTTATTTTAACTAACATTTATTTTAAGTTTAAGCTATCTTTCCAGTCAAGCCTTTACTTTCCCCTAGAATTGCCAATGCCAGAGAATGTAAATCGTAGTAGAACGCGCAGAGAATTCAAATTTTAGCAGAAGTAAATTGAGTGTAAATAGAAGGGAAACGAAATTGTAAGTGTGCTTCTTGAATCGCGAGTGTGAAGGTTGCTAGGTAGAAATTTAAGAACCGCGCGTTTCGGCCTGTCTGCCTATTTCGGCAGTTCGTTGAATCTTCAACTGCTTAATGAGTAAGCTTGCTGAATCTCAGCTGTATCTTAGAACGCGGTTAAGTTAGTTACGATTTTAGAGCCTCGTAGGTAGTGATCTCGTTATTTATTCATCCTGTCATTTAGTTTTAGTTTCACATTTCTGTTTTGTTAAACCGCCGGGTCGGCGTAGGTTGTGAGCGTCAAGTGAACGCAGCTGTTATTTCTAAAGTAGAATAAAAAGGGATTTAAACCCTTCTTACGAGTTTGTGTAATTTACAGTTCATAGCAGTCACTACCACGGTTGCTGACAAGTTGGGGACTCGCAACACTATATTGGCGTTTGAACATCTTACGAACTGAGATGGCCGAAAATTGGATGGAAGCTCCTGTACAACTCCAACAGCAAGAAATGGCGAACCAGTTAGAAGGATCTGGATACCTGGTCCAAACGAAGAGAACATCTATCAAGCCAAACGTCAATTTCGACGGAAAAAATTCGGTGGCGATATTTTTAGAAGGCCTCGAAAATCACTTCCAGTTATACCCTTTGTCTGAAAGACAAAAAGTTGCCAATGCCCCGTCTGCACTAAGAGGACAGGCCTCACTATGGTGGAAGAGTACAGGGAAATTTTTATTAGGAGAATTCGGAGGCCAAACATATACCTTTGAAAATTTCAAAAGATCATTATTGAAGGCCTTCCCCATAGTGAAAGACCGAGAAAAGCTAGAACCCGAACTGTATAGATTTTATCAACGTAATATAGAAGATTTGACGGACTTCATTCTGCGAAAAGTTAAGCTGACAAACATGCTGTATGGGAAGAAACCCGGCGCGGAGATAATTGAAATAATATTACCAAGATTGCTACCTGCTGTCCAAGATTACTTAGAAATCCGAAATCCAAGCACTTTGCAGGAACTCTTCGAGTTGGCGGTCAAGTTCCAAAACCGAAGAATAGCGGAAAAATCTAGAGGGGCATCGTATTCTCAAAGTCACCGAAGGCAATTCTCAAATCAACAGACCGGAAACACAAATCGCTCTTATGGGGGAAAGAGCTATCAAGCCAACTCATCGAAGCTCGAAGGTCAAGGCCCAAAAAGGAAATTTGAAAACAGCCGTCCGCGTACCCAAAAGACTGAAGTTGAAAGGAAAGCTTTAAACGAGTAGAGGGGCCTGTAAAAGCGAGGGTCCAGACCCCGGAAGTTTCGAAAAAACCCTCAAGAAGATACTTAAACACGGTCGTGGTAAAGAATTCCCAATTACCAATTATACAAGTCCTGGTTGGCGATGTACCAGTAGAAGCCCTCATTGATACAGGGGCAGAAGGTAATTTTATGAGTGACACATTTTTCAAGAAGAATTTTAATAGATTACGGTTATTTAAAAAGAAAAAACACAGAAATTATAGCGGCTCAAGGAAAAACCTGTCAATGTATTGGGAAATTATCATTAAAAATACAGATAAAAGATGAAAGCCTTAAAGTATTAATTTTTGTGGTGAAAAATTTGCAGAATCCAGTCATCTTAGGCATGGAGTTTTTAAAGGCCGCGAAAGCCAAGCTAAATTTTCAGGAGAATTCGATTATGCTGGAAATGGATCGGAGGGTGGTGGAGCCAGTGAAACAACCGCAGGTAGACCTTAGCCATTTGAGTGTCCATGAATGCCAAGCCATCCAGCCTACTTTTTCAAACTTGTTTTCAGAACGGCCTGGTAACTGTCAAATTATAACACATGATATACAACAAACTGCCGATAAACACTGTAGGACTAAACCCTACCGGTATGATAAACAGAAAGAGCAAATAATTGAGGAACACATTCAGAAAATGCTGCAGAACCAAATAATAACGCCCATAAATAGTGAGTACGCGAGTTCAGTCGTACTATGTAGGAAAAAGAACGATTTCCCTCCTTCGGATAAAAGGGCTTGGAGGTTTGCTATCGATTACAGAAAGCTTAATAGTATTACTAAGTTCCCGGTTTACCCTTTGCCGGTAATAGAGGAAATTATTAGAAAGATTAAGTCTACGAGATACATGACTACGATGGACTTAACGTCTGAGCTACTATCAAATAGCATTAAGACCTGAAGATATACATAAAACCGCGTTTATCACAAAATCGGGCACTTATGCATTTTACGCATGCCCTTTGGGTTGTGTGGGGCCCCGTCAACATTCCAGAGAGCTATAGACATTGTTCTAAAGCCTGTCCTAGAAAAATCGACTTTAATCTATCTAGATGATATAATTATAACGAGTAGTACGTTGGAACAGCACATTAAAGCCTTGGAAGAGGTTTTTAAATTATTAAAAGAGGCCGGTCTTACAATTAACGCATCAAAATGCAAGTTCGCGACTAAAGAACTTAAATATCTGGGTTATAAAATTTCGCAAAAGGGTATAGAAACTCAGGATTTAAAAATAAAAGCCATCAAGAATTTCCCACCTCCCAATACCGCTAAGAAACTTTCTTCTTTCCTTGGGTTATGTTCTTATTATCGGTCGTTCATAAAAGATTTCGCGAGCATTGTTGAACCATTGTTAGCAATTAAAAGAAAAAAAAGTAAGTTTACGTGAACAGCAGAAGCAAATACTGCATTTGAAAGGTTAAAAGAAGCACGCATCAATGCCCCTGTTTTGAAATTCCCGGAAGGGGACGAAAACCTGGAATTGCAGCAGATGCTTCGGACTATGCCGTAGGTGCGGTTCTCATGCAGAACGGCCATTCTTTGGCATTTTTAGTAAAACTTTAAACTCTACGCAAAGGAATTATACAGCTACAGAGAGAGAAACATTAGCCGTATTAATGGCTGTACACAAATTTCGAGTTTATTTCGGCAAATCGCCAGTAACAGTCTTTTCGGATCATGCGGCTGTTGGTAGACTTTACTCGGGGAAAAACCTAACGCCCAGGTTAATAAGATGGGCTTTAAAACTCCAAGAATATAATATCACAATAAAATATAAACCGGGTAAGGAAAACAATGTAGCGGACGCACTTTCTCGTATAAAACTGGACGATGAAGGCAATGAACTTAAATGCGCTGTGTTGACTTCAAAAATTTTAGATTCTAGAGATACGGTTATTACTGAACTGAAAGCTGATCCTGAATTTGGAAATATCTATGCTTATTTGAAAGACCCCGAAAGCTTCGAGCACACAGATATCGATGCGATAAGAAATAGAGCAAAAAACTATGAAATAATAGATAATTTATTATTCTATACGAAAACAACAAACGAAAATTTTGAGTACAGATCAGTCATCCAAGCCTCTCTTCGATTGAGCATTTTGAAGGAATTACACGACGCGCCAACATCGGGTCATTTAGGGTTCAGAAAGACTATAAAAAGGGTACGCCAGGCGGTATATTTCCCCCAATTATACAAAATAGTAACTGCGTATGTCAGGTCCTACAATCAATTTCAATTAATAAATGATATTAATTACAGCCCGGCCAGGTACTTAAATAGCATTCGCGCTACATTTCCGAATGAAATTTTAGGCATAGATCTTCTTGGTCCTTTTCCCTATAGTGAGTTAAATAAAAATCGTTTTCTTTTAGTAATTGTAGATCATTTTTCAAAGTGGACAGAAATTGTTGCACTTAAACGCGCGTCAGACAAAACAGTCGCAGATGCATTCTTACACAGGTACATTTTAAAATACGCTTCACCGATAAAAGTCATTAGCGATAACGGTAAACAATTCGTTAGCCAAATTTTTGAAAACATTTGCTCTGTCTTGGCATACGCCATATCAAAATGGTTCCGTATAGACCACAGGCAAACATCGCAGAAAGAGTTAATAAAAATATTGTAAAAATAATTCGAAGCTATGTTAGCACACATCACAAGCGCTGGGATGGCTACATAAATGAGTTAGCTTATGCTTTAAGAACGGCAAATCACGATACTACGGGAAAAACCCCAGCAGAATTATTTTTAGGACGTAAGTTAATTACGCTACTAGATAAATTATTCTTTGTGCAACAAAGGGAAGAAGAATTCAAACAAAAAGATATACAGAAACTTATTGATCAGGCGGTTAAGAGTTTGGATACGGCAAGAAATAGACAGGTGACAGGTGACGGAGGACGTGGACGCCTGGTGTTTAACAGAGGTAACCTGGCATATGTCCCACGCCCTCCCCTATCTACCGGGGGTTTATTGAGATCTTAAAATGTTTATTACATTGCCATACAGGGGCAGATGAGAGGTACATTGGCTATTTATATTGTATTACAGATTTTAGGTTTACAAGGTATACGTTACATAACATACTGGTCACACATTTAAGAAAAAAAAAGAAAAGGGAAAAAAAAACCATTAACATAACACATACATGACATGACACATAAATACTATTAATAAAGAAGGTACATGCGCTTAGCAGAAGGAAGATAGCAGAAGGAAGATACTGTATTTTTTTAGATGCAGAGGAGTACTTACATTCACTTAAGACCCTGAATTAGTGGGGTTGGCATAAGTCTTGCCCCAGGGCGGTTATCTGGCTGATTATTCTGCAGATGGTATTCACTGTGTCTTTGTTATTAACGATGAATCGTTTGAAGGCTATTTGGTTGTCTGCTGGCAAGTGGAGGTGATTATCCTCCGTGAGCGGACATTCAAAGATGTAATGGTCTGGAGTTCCGAGCGACGCACAAGCCTGTATAACAGATACCAAATCACTCAAAATAGCTGCAAGAAATAGACAGAAACTTTACTATGATCGAAAACGCCGTGAAGCAGATTTTAAAGTAGGTGATAAAGTGTTAAAGCGGAAATTTTCTTTATCAAGTGCCCCAGATAATTTCACTGCAAAATTGGCTCCAAAGTTTGAAGGCCCCTATGTAATACAGGAAATCAAAGAAGTCGTATTGTACCTTAAGAACGAGAGAGGGAAACCTGTAAAGCAAGTCCCGACCAGGTGAAAAAATATTATTATCAAAATGATTTTGAAATCCTTAAAAGTTTCTTGCAGGACTCAAACGCAAAAGAAGTGGAAGGCCCAGAATTAACGCCACCCGCTCCACCACCCAAGAAGCAGAGAACAGAAGAGGAACCTAGCCCTTCTACAAGTCATTCTAGGGTCCCGAAAAGAAGGAAGGAAAATGGTCACACTCCAGCATTCAAGAAGTGCAGGAAATCAACGCCGCCTCGTAAAGAATCTTTGGTAAACAGGAAAAGACCAGGTACAACTTCCCACAGTACAAAATCTGCGTCGAGGAAACCACTTACAAGGCCAGATAGTCAGGAACAAACAAGGCCGCCGTGCATGAGAAGAAAAAGACAGAAAGAGGAACGAAAAGATTGTCACCAACAGAAAAAATTCAAGCAAGAATCCAGACCGGAGACCGCCAAGACCAGCCGTCCAGGGCCAAACGCAAAAGACAGGAACCCAAAGACTACCACCCCAAGAGGCCGGCGTACAGAGGGCGAAAAAGAAAAGTCCCCATGGAGGAAACTCGAAGAAACCAAAAGCGGAAATTAACTTCCATGAATTCTGTAACTTGGGATCAATTTTGCCAGAAGAGGATGTCGGAGTTCCAAGCATCGAAAACTCAAAGATAAGTTAAAATCTTCTATAAATTTTTCTTTTGTTCTGAAATGTTATGTGTAAATACGAAGTTCTATGTATTGACGGAAGTCAATTTGTCTCGGTTGAGACTTAGTTTTGTTTACTGTAGTTAGCTAAGGCAAAAGCATTATTTTCTTTAAGTGTAAAATCTAAGAGCAAGCAGTTCCTGTTGGTCGAAAGACTAGTTCTGTTATGTTAAAGCCAAAATTTGGCCGAAAGTAAAATAACTTCGTATTCTTGTATTAATGGAATATTTAGTTTCAGTGCCGCCAGCTTGACGAAGAAAGAGTGAAGTAAAATTTTATTTTTATCTTATTCATCTTATTGTAAATTGTAAAAATCATATGTATTAGAATTTTGTAAATAAATTTTGTAAATATAGGTAAATACTTGAAAGTTATGTAAAAGTAGAATTTAGTCTAGAAGCATAAAATTTTAGATGCTAAAAGTAAATGCTCAAAAGAAACGAGTTCAAATCTAAGTATTAAACAGTAGATAAAATCATGCTTTAGAGCGAAAGCCTGCATGTCTAAAGATGAATGAGGGGGAATTTAGAATGAATGTGTTTTATAGGGTTCTCCACCTACACTTGAATTTTAAGAATATTAAACATAGCTCATCGAGTTTCAGTATGTTCGATTAAGGTGTGTCATATTTGGTCGTTTGTATGCTAACAAATGATTGTGGTTAGGGGAAGTGTTGTAATACAAAAACACGAAGATTCCCGTTTGACACCACACATGGTGGAGAACCAGGGTAAAGTTAAATTCATGTTTGAATATTTGAATGAATGTGAATGTAAGCAGTTAATTAAGGAAAAGAAAAGGATTGAAAACGAAAACTTTATCGAGTGTTAAGAAAGTGTAAATCATAATGTATTTTGAATATACTGATACTTATTCCTTCCAGATGCTGGAAGGAAGAGAAAAAGATTGATTGAGGAAGACCAAATTCCAGAAAGAATCCTGTAAGAAGATGTGGTATCTTAATATCTACAGAAATGATTCTAATTGTTTTAGACAAAAGTTTGTTTTCGTAAACGTGGCTCTTGAGTCTTAGGTCAGAATATGGAAACTTTACCACAAGTGCCTTTACTTTCCCCTAGAATTGCCAATGCCAGAGTATGTAAATTGTAGTAGAACGCGCTGTATATTCAAATTTTAGCAGAAGTAAGTTGAGTTTTAATAGAAGGGAAACGAGATTGTATGTGTGCTTCTTGAATCGCGAGCGTGAAGGTTGCTAGGTAGAAATTTAAGAACCGTTCGTTTCGGCCTGTCTGCTTATTTCGGCAGTTCGTTGAATCTTCAACTGCTTAATGAGTAAGCTTGCTGAATCTCAGCTGTATCTTAGAACACGGTTAAGTTAGTTACGATTTTAGAGCCTCGTAGATAGTGATCTCGTTATTTATTCATCCTGTCATTTAGTTTTAGTTTCACATTTCTGTTTTGTTAAACCGCCGGGTCGGCGTAGTTTCTGAGCGTGAAGTGAACGCAGCTGTTATTTCTGAAGTAGAATAAAAAGGGATTTAAACCCTTCTTACGAGTTTGTGTAATGTACAGTTCATAGCAGTCACTACCACGGTTGCTGACAAGTTGGGGCCTCGCAACACTATAAGCTTTAAAGGAAGTTTTGAAGTATTATCCTCTAATTTCAGCACATCTTACCTGCGTTTTCTAATATGATGGTTTTTCGTAATTTTTCTAGTGTTTACAATGAAATTTGAATCATATTAAAACTTTGGAGAATGCTACGAAATCCCAAATTTCTATTATTGAAGTACAGAAAATGCAGTTTTATTAATTTTTCTTTACAGACAAGTACAGAATCGTCACCATTATTTGCTGTGAGTACAAGTCATTTTATTTATTTTTTTTTTCCTTACCGAAGATCAATTGAGGAGTTCTGAAATTCCACTCGTTTATGTTCAACTCCCACTCACTTGAACCTAAGCTTTCACGATAAGATAATTTAAGCACAGGTCTGTAGGAAAAAAGTTATGCTCTTTCAAGGTCAAACTTTTCTCTTTCAACACTCGAGGCAGTGACGTATCTTAATTTGTCATGGATCTGATGTTTGCTGTAAGGCTCTCTGCTCAATGAGATCACGTTATTCATAGAAGTCGGTAAAAACCTTGCTTTGGAGTAGGACGTTTACGTCACCACTCGGGTTGACCTTGGTTGAAAAGAACAAACTTTGTAGTACAGTAACCTTGAGCAGAGATATCCGTCTGAAATCTCCTTGCGCAGGATGCGTGGTTGAGGTTGTCCATTTTGTTCTTCGAAAATTATTTGTTTCTTATAAATAAATTGTTGAATATTATAAATAGTGTATTTTAATAAACTCAGTAGGGAGGAATTAAGGTTGACACTAGAATCTGAAAGTAATGAATAATTAGAACCAGCGTAACGCTCATTTTTCATCTTTCCTGCTTCCAAAATACCTAATGTCTCTAGAGTGGCGTTCGAACTACAAGGGTGGTGGATAATGGTTATCCATATCAAGGATTTGGCGATTGGGTCACCTAAACTCCAGTCGCTCTTTAAAAGGGTGAGTATATAAGGTACTTCTCCCGCCCAGTTTAAAGGTATGGTACTGGCCAGTTTGTTATTATGTCCCAGCTAATTCAGAAGTCAAACAACAAAAATCAGCGTTATATTTACAAAATTTTCACAGGACTAGTTTCGATGGTTTTACCGAACCACCATCTTCAGCTGCAAAACCGCAAATGAACAAGATAGGAAATAATGATTAGATAAGATAAGAAAGCCTGGACAAGAATAAGCAAGTGGCGCCATCTGTTGGTAAAACCAGAACTAAAACATAATTTCTTTAAAGGCCGAAGGCAAATTTGGATTGGAATTAGGATCGTTAACTAGAACAGAAAGATTTTTATGAATGTGAAATGCCTCTAGAAAATCCAGTTCTCCAATGGAAGATGTTTTTTGAATAATTTTGGCAGCAGAAAAACTGAAAGTGTGGTTTTCGGACGAACAATGTTGAGCAACAGAAGACTTCTGTGTTTCCTTTTTTCTAACATATGCCTCATGTTCCTTGACGCGAAATTTTAAGGCTCTCTTAGTTTGGCCAATGTAAATTAAACCACACTGGCAAGGAATCCTATAAATACCCCAGGAATTCATATCCGGAATGGGGTCCTTGAGTATGGAACTCGGAATTTTATTGATGGGAGAATAAACAACCCGAAAGTTAAATTTCTGCAAAATATGTGAAACTTTATAGCTAATTGATGGAAAGAAGGGAATGACAACAGAATTTTTATAATCTCCTAAAACAAGATTGTGCCTTTTAGTGTGTTGAGATGAGAATTTTTTAACTGCTTGATTAATAATGTTGGGT
This sequence comes from Stegodyphus dumicola, assembly GCF_044657685.1. Taxonomy (NCBI): domain Eukaryota; kingdom Metazoa; phylum Arthropoda; class Arachnida; order Araneae; family Eresidae; genus Stegodyphus; species Stegodyphus dumicola. The sequence goes on from NC_140776.1 coordinate 140,330,169, forward strand.
GGAAAGCCCCTGTCAATAGCTATTGCTTTTAAATACTTTAGTTCTTCATCAAGGGCTAGTTTGGAGGAGCAAAGTTGAAGAGCACGGAAAACATAGGAATAAAATGAAGCTAACTTTTGTTTAGTCGGATGACATGATTTAAAGTGTGGTGGAAGGCAAACCGATGAAGGTTTACGGTAAACCATAGTACTGAAGTTGGATGTGTTACGTGTGACCAGAATGTCGAGAAACGGAAGAGAATTGCAAGTCTCAAGTTCAAAAGTGAACTGAATAGCAGGATCAATAGAATTCATTGTTGAAAGAACTTTATTTAAATCATCTTTATTACCTTCAAACAGAGTAAAAGTATCGTCTACGTAGCGGAACCATGCCGGGAAGTTTAATGTTTCAAACAATTTTGATTCATAATAATGCATGTAGATATCAGCCAGGATGGGACTGAGGGGGCTTCCCATGGCTAATCCCTCAGTTTGCTTGTAATATTTATTTTGGAAAACAAAATGTGTTTGTTTCAAACAGAGTTGAGTGAAAGAAATTAGCTCATCTATTTCGATGCAAGAGAAATGAAATTCGCGAAGTCTGGTTTCTAGACATCTTAATGCACCCTCCACTGGAACATTGGTGAATAATGATTTTACATCAAAAGAAACCATGAGTAAATTACTAGGAGAAATGTTTTTAACTTTTTTTACAAACTCTATTGAATTTTTTATGGTGTAAATGTTATTGTCTAATAGAGTTGAAAATCTAGAAACTAAATATTTAGCTAATGGATACGAGTCAGTACCTAAATTTGATACAATAGGGCGGAATAGAATAGCACTTTTATGAATTTTGGGAAGAGCATATAATCTGGCACAATTCGCAACAGATGGGATAAGTGAATGTTTTAAGTTGGCTGAAATGATTTGCGAAGATTTGATCGCAGTTTTTATTTTTGACAAATCCGAAGGTGAAGGATCTTTAGGGATCGGATTATATGGTCCTTCGTTTAAGAGTTTAGTGACACCATCGATGTAAGTGTTCCTATCCATGACGACTATCTGGCCACCTTTGTCGGCCTTTGAAATAATAATATCCGGGTTAGAATGAATTTCACGCAATGTAGCTCTTTCTCTCGCAGTTAGATATGGTTTCAAAGGTTTATTATTGAATTTCACATTATGAGCGATAAGATGCCTAATCATTTCTTTCTGTGAATCTGAAACTTTACTGAACTTGAAAGCTTTTTCGATAGGAGCTAAAAGAAAGATGGTGGTTCGGTAAAACCATCGAAACTAGTCCTGTGAAAATTTTGTAAATATAACGCTGATTTTTGTTGTTTGACTTCTGAATTAGTATTTATTCGGCGTGTTATTGTGTCTTAATGTCCCAGCTACTTGCTAAAAATTTTAAAAAAATGCCAACTATTCACTAATTAAAAATACTTTTGATGCTTCTCTGCGCTACTGTTCTGCCACCCATACGGTACAGTGGGTACTGACTCTTACTATTGTAGCAATGGATGTGTGCTAGCAAACCGGTGATGACATGCATGTTTGTATGTGTGTGTTTTTCTATGTAGTAAACAGGAATTCAAAATGTATTGGAAAGACAGAACTTTTATTGTATTCATTTATAACTTTTAAGAAATTAAAGATAAGGGGAAAATTTTTTATTTCCTAAAAGACTAGTCAGTTGTATAATCCAAACGCATAAGATTCCCTACTTCTTTCCCTAAATAGCGAAACAGGCAACTCAGTGACTGAATTTTAATGAAATCAAGGAGGAATCTACTTACGTTTATTGGTTTAATGGTCACATACACCATATGCAAAAAACACCGCTTGCTGTTCTAAGATTTGCTTATTGTGTCCTTGTTCTTCTAGATTGGATGTTCTACTTGTTTTGCATAGCCTTTATTCAGAACACAGAAAAAAGTGGGAGAAAACACAAAAACGTGCCATATAAAGGTGTTTTCCTTTATGGATGGATGGGGAATGTGGATCCTAATATCATAAATGTGGGTGATTATAAAGGATTAGTTAGTAATTCTTAGTTAAAACTTGCGGAAATTCTGCAAAAAATAGAAAAACGTAAATCAGAGACATCTATATAGTTCCTTATATCTTACTTTTATACCTTTGTAAGTTTGATATAATTAACATTAAGTGTACAAGAAATTGGACAGGATCAAAGGTAGATTGGGTCATTTTGAATATGGTGAAGACGTGAGGGCTATCTGCCTAAAAGTAGGGATGACTTCGAGGAAGATATTTTGAGGCAACGGGTTAGCATTCACGTTACACATGGAGAAAAACATGAAAAACAACCATGCCGCCAGGTCGTACGCCTGGGATCGAACTCAAAGCAGGTCGAACTACCAGTGTTCAGCGGTCTTAACCACTCGGCCACCGGTGGATCGGAAAGGACAATGAGGTTCTTTCGTTGTATCCGAGCTCTGTATAGCGGGGATCGAGTGTACTATAATTTTTATCAGAATTTACTTCAAACTAACTATTAACTTCAACAGATAAATAAACTTTAACAGACTTATAAACTGTGTACTATAATGAACAGTGAACTATTTATGAATTATTAATTATTTATCAACTGTGAACTATTATTGCAATTCAACAAACCATCAAAATCCTATTTTATTTATTATGTATATAACCAAAATTTTTTTATCTAAATCTTTATTTGTATTCTACATTACACATTCTATATTCTATGTGCGTACCATCAAAATTTCTGTTAATATCTTTATGAATTCTCTCAATGTATGTCAAGTATATGTCAAAATTATGTGTACATCAAAATCTAAATTTTTATTGTAATATAAAATTTTAAATAAACGTGGTCCCATTGAGTGAGCAATAAAGCTGAAAGTCTTCATGGCGGCACAGCTGCTTCTCCAGTGGTCTCCTGTACTAGTATAATTTATGGTTCAATGAGTCCAGAAAATTTCACGTCCGCTAACCAACAGGAAAACTTTCTTTGAAATTTGCTCGAAAACAAACCTTTCAATCTCAGTTGCACTTTTTATGTTCGAAATTGATAGCTTAACATATAACAAACTGCCGAAACGAAAGCTCTTTCGACTGAAGAAATACTTTTCAAGTGTGCAAGATATTCATATGTGGTGAAATAGTCACACTCTTTCAGTGAGAAGCTCATTTTAATAAACGTTTTCTTAGTATATTAAAGACAAAGGTTTTAAAAAGCGCTATACAAATTGAAAACAGTTTATTGACAAAAGTCAGACCATTTTCTCAAACATTTAATAAAATAATGCCAAAGATGGGAGAGAGTATTTTTTAAAATTTGATTTTAAATATCAAGAACGTAAGGCATTCAGAATTATGACAAACTGCTATACATATTGCTGATTGCAAATGAAAAATATTTCAGAAATTCTGTCCTTTTCGTCTTCATTGTTGGTGTGAGGAGACCTGATTCCACCGTAATCGGCTCAGGATGCAGATATATGGCTTTCACCTGAAAAAAGCAATTAAAAAGACTTCATAAATTCTTATACAGATAAAGGCATTAAAGAATTTTTCTAAGGTTGAAAAACTAAAATTGCATGCCATAAAATTTCCTTTAAAATAAATAATGATTTAAAATATCTGCTTCGAATTAGTAATCATAAAACATATCTATCTTTCTTAATTTCGAAATATTTTAAAATAAAGAAAATAATAATAAAAATTAATTTTATTTTAGTTGTTTCCCTTTTGTAAATTTTCTTATGTTTTCCTTTCTATTAATTGTCTAAAGTATTTACCGAGAACTGGAAATATGTTGCATAAATAAGATCCTGAAATTTTATTTTAATTAAAACAACTTTTGAATTGAGCAATTAAAATTAAATTAATTCCATTTGTCTAATGTCTTTTAAATCTAAAACATTTGAAATACTTCCTTAACTGTTGAAAGTTTTGTTTATTTTAACTATCTTATTTATTCTATTGCCTATTTTCTGAACTTGCTTCGAACACAGAAGTTTCCCACTCTGACTAAATCTAAAATATTTAAAATAATTCCTTAACTGATGAAAGTCATTTGCCTATTTTCTGAAATTGCTTGTAGCACAGAAATTTCAGAGTCAAGTTTTTCTCTTCAAACTTTATATGTGCTTTTAGATGTTACCCAAAGGGTGTTTTAAATACGAACATTTTTTGCATTTTAAATCTTTGTGATTATTTCTGGAATAATTTTTTGAAGCAGAATTATAGTAGACTCTGATACAAATATGCGCCGTTTGCAGGCATAAAAATAACTGATTTGAACATGATTTTGAAAGCTTAGACAATCAGACATTTACGTGAAAAGTTGCCTCGCATTAGTAGCTCAAATACTCTGAGAAGGGAAACTGAAATTGGTAAATGAACATTTTATTTGGTTATTTATATTAAGGATTTTAATATAGTTCCTAAAATGTGAACGACAGAATAAAATAATTCATTTTCCACTTAATTTTCTTCCAATGAAACTTTGCATTTTACATGTCAGTTTGCATTATATGTAAAGATCGTAAATACCTGTTCAAAGGATTTCAAACCAGCCTCTTTTCCTATTTTGGTAACGTCAGCGAGAATAAAATTCACGACGTCCTTGAAAAACAAATGAAGAAAAGTAAGTGAAAGAGAAAATTTTAAAAGGTTAATGCGTACACTTGTCTCATTTTATAGATATATTATTTTGAAAAATTATGTGTACAGGTTATTAATACCTGGTTTTAAATTTGTATAGGATTAAAAAAATACTGAAATGGCAGCGAATTACAAGTGCAAGAATCATGCAAATTATTTGTTCCATCTATTTTGCTGGTAATGTACGATCAGGCTATGGAAAGTTTAAATACAATTTTGCAGTCAGTTTTCCGGGCACTGAACAATTTATGCTGTTATTTTGAAAATACAGTAAATAATCTTATGTAAATATTCTACATCACATGACACACCTAACAATGAATATGTAATAACAGCATAAAATGTCGCAAATGATTACCAGTATAGAACCTAGTTGAACAAGTTGACTTACTGGCAATTAAGACACATCACCAAAATCTGTTAGACGAGCATAATCTTCTTCGAGAAAATTCCAAAACGATTCTCTGAGTATTCTTAACCCATTGAGTTAAATTGAAAGAATCAATTCATGGCATCCTTGTTGAGGGGTGAATGGTTGTTATTAAACTCTCTTTCAATATAATCAAGTCAGTGATCAAATTGATCAAATAAAAAAGTTTGATAAAAGGATAGTAGTACATCTAGTAATTAAAGAGTCACATACGTTTTCTTCCACATATGTTCCCTTCTAAACAGAAAAATAGAAAGCAGAGGCTTATAGATGTGATGTGGATTATATGTGATAATGGTGGATTTGCTCACCATTATCACAGGTTCAATACAATACAATATTATAAAACAGTCAACAGTGTACACGAAGACAGTAAGAGATTATTGATCACTGACGACAATAATAGGTTATTGATGAGACAGGAATCATACATGATAATAGAAGATTTTTTGTCCAAAGATTCAGTGCATATTATGTACCATAAAGCAATGGAAAATCAGCGGTGTTCTTGAAAACAATAAGAGTGAAGGCAATAATAAATTACTGATGTAACATGGATCGTACATGATAATGGTGGATTTCCTGTCCAGAGGTTAAATGCATGCTATGCAACCAAAAGCGATGGAAAATCGACAATGTATCTAAAGACAAGAAGAGATTATAGATGACTGAAGAACAAAATCGATTATTAATGTGACATGGATCATACATGGTAATGAGGGATTTGCCATCCAGTTGCTGAAAGCATATTACTCGTATATACCATTTAGCAACGAAAAGTCAATTGTGTACCTGAAGACAATAATTATAACTGCTGGGAAACATCTATAGATGCTCCTATGATAGATAATAGAATACACTAATACATCTTAGTAAAATACTGCCATGTTTATTCGAAAATAAAACCTTTTTTTTTTTTTTTTTGGTATATTTTTGTTTTAAAATTTCTTAGTGTTTCATAATAGGGTATTTTAATAAACGAAATAGCATAATGAGAGTAAGGAGTTTAATTATTACACTATATATAATAACTAAACTTTTAAATACTAATTAAACCACATAGGTTGTAGAGTCATTAGGTTATTTTGAAAGCTAGAGACCTGAAAAATTAGCAATGCTCTCGTCGGGACTCGAACCTGGACCTCTCGAATACGCGCCGAGTGTGCTAACCTTTACACCACAAAGGCATGCAGAAAGAGGGAAGAAAATACCTTAAGGTAATTATCATATATATGAACTACATAATTACTCTTAGTTATAATAACCATATCCAGTTCAGCCATTTCAGTTTAGGTTTGAATGCACTGTATTGGTTATTGGTGTGCATCAAAACAAGTTAAGTAATAATTTATCATTTAATTAAGATCAAGGAGTCATGCGTTTTAAGGAGTCTTATTTATGAGCAAATACCGCATTTCTTTTCATATATACACATACTAAAATGCTTAAAGATCTTAGAATAGATACAAGAGATAAAATGCATAAAGCACCTACAGCTGTTCGTTTCTTTTCTGTTTCAAGATTATGCTTTTCTATATTCTCAGCAAACTGTGTGGAGTTAGTAATAGAAGTTAATTCATATTAATATTAAGTTATTTCGTATGGAAGATTCTATCCCATCTTTGCTATCTCCAGACTATTTATCAGGAGGTTATTGGATAGATATCTGTTTCAGTCACCATTCAGCTATTTATCACGGGTTTGACGAAAAGAGAGCTCTCAATAGAATCCCCAAGTTTAATTTTCAAGCAGTTATGAATAACATCGTTACATTTCTTTTACATTTCCGGGCTGTAGTTCGTATTTGGATCCTTAAACTCGATTGAATAAGCATAGAAATTAACTTAAATATGTATCAAAAATAAAAATTCGGATTTATGTTGTATCAATCTATATTGAAGCATCGCTGCCCTGATTGGTAGGGCTGCGATGGAACTAGTGCAATCGTGTACTTTTCGTTGCGATAAAATTCGTGGGCTTGTCCTGATATTACTGTCAAACAAATAAAATGCATTAAAATAACTACACCAGCTTGAGTTATAAAACTGTACATAAAATAGAATCCTATTATTACATTGCACGAGAAGAAACTCTGGGGTTTTGTCATACTATATAAAACAGTGTAGAACGGAATTTCATGAAATTCAAAATCAGAAGTATAGAGTTGTTTAAATTGTTTTCAAATGCATCACATGCAAAGGAAAAGAGTAATAATTTCAGAAAGTGATTCTAAAGTATGTAAACTTTCATGCGTTTCTAGGATTAACATATAAATTTAGATTATATTTACCTTATTCTCACATATTTCTTTCCAAGTTCCTTTAATTGACTTGCTTTGGCACCAAGGTAGTAATGCGTCTTTATCTGGAACTGCAATGCCTACTAACCATGACTAAATTTAGAAATATATCAAGAACAGAAATATATTAGAATATTCCAAAATTACAGCATTAAGTTGAAACAATTGAACTATTGCTTAATTGCAAAATATAAATTTCTAGTAATTTATAAAAGAATAAACAAGTCAACTGGTTAAGTTATAGATCATAATACTCTATATATTATTTAAATTTTATTGATTCAGTACCTGACAACAAAATTCATTTTGTAGTGTTGTAATTTCCATTGTAACTGCTATTAGTAAACTTAACTCAAGTACAAATAAAGTAGCTTAATCTATAATTACCGTATATTTCTACGTATAGGAGCAGAAATTTTAGCAAATCTGTTACTAATAAAATTTTGGTGTCAGTTTACATAACCAGTTCAAAATGATCTACAAACGCTAATTCCACCATAAAATGATATTGTAGAGCGAAGCAGAAAAATATTATTAACATAAAGAAAAAAAATATTATTTTAATTTTATAGATCTTAATACATCCTAATCAAGTTGTAGAAACATTAGGTATTTTTTGGAAGGAGGCAAGGTGAAAATGAGCAAACGCCTTCGCCGGGAATCGAACCGCGGATCTCTGGAATACCAACCCATCGTGCAGAACCACTACACCACGAAGACACGCTAGGAAGGCGGGAGAAATACCTTATATTCCAAACTATATAAAGGCGAGTGGGGCGACTATATAAAGGGCGACTGGGGTTTTTAGGGGACCCAGTCGCCAAATCCTGGATGTGGAGAATCCTTATCCAACACCCTTTTAGTTAGGGTTCCACTTTAGAGACATTAGGTATTTTTTGGAAGCAAGAAAGATTGAAAAATTAGCAACGCCTTCGCCGGTAATGGAACCACGTACCTCTGAAATACCGGCCCAGCGTGCAGAACCACTACACCCACGAAGGCACACTAGGAAGGCGGGAGAAATACCTTATAAGGTTTCTTAATTTCAGCATTCGACTCAAAATTTTATGAATTATCGGATGTCACTCTTCTCTGTAAGAGAAAAGTATGCGTGAATGTAATCGTTCTCCAAATCATCATGAACATAGTTGAAATCAACTTCATGGATAACATCATCTTCAGTTTTGTCGGCTAACTCTACTTTGCAAAAGTGATAACTTTCAGTTTAAAACTAGCAGAATATGCAGTTCTCGTTTTATGTAGGCATCTGTTAGTATCTAGCGGAAATGTAGAACTCGTAAAATTGAGATTGCAGTTGAAGAGGAAAATTATGTCATTGTTTGAAAATGATTGAACACAGTGAGGAACTAAAGTAAAATTTGGCATACTACTACTAAAACGCTAAATGATGCGCTTCTCCAAAGTTGGGAAACTGAGAAAGATATATATTTTTTCTTCTATTTAAACTTGCCCAAACTTCTCGTGCACTACAAATGTGCATCATGAGGCTTTCACAAATAAATCAACTAAACGTATCACATACATTAAAAAAACAAAGGTCATCAGTCTCGCTTCCTCAAAAACACAGCCAAAGTCCCTTCTAGCTTTTTTAAATGAATCTTCAAGCATAATCTAAGGTTATTTAAGAGTAAGATAGAAGAATATTAAACGCACGTTTGAGGCACGTTTTCTAAAACTCATACATGTTACTTTACCTTACATTAAAACGAAACGAGTAATTTCAAAATTTACCACGACCATATAGAAACTGATGTACTGAAATTTGTATGTAAGAAGCAATCGAAATATAGTCTATAACAGAAAGGAAAAATTTCTTAGTGTGCTTAACAGTACAAGGTGAAGTGTATTCCTGATTCCACTTAGATAAAAACTTGTTTTTAACCATCGCCCTTCATACCATCGCCCATGTAACCACATGATTGTAAACCATCGCCCTTCCTATGAAGGGGCGGACGGTTACAACCATGCCTTCTCCGGGATTCGAACCAAGGCCCTTTGACATCGCAGTCAGCTTCCCTGACCACCATACTTACTGGGCAGCACGTAGTTGGAATTTATGAAGCTTTTAAATTCGAACTACGCAGGAGGTTTTTAAATCCTGGTTTAATTTTTTAAATCTTACTTTTAGGGTTACATACAAAAATGCAAGACAAAGTATCTTTTCTAGTATATTTTATTAAAACATTGTTACCTGTAAACTGTCGCCGTAAACAAATATCTGTGAAATAAATTTGGATGTCAAATAGATACTTTCTATTTTTTCAGGAACGATGTATTCTCCTTGTGAAAGTTTGAAAATATTCTTCTTTCTATCAATTATTTTCAAAGTTCCATTCTGTTTGGAATATTTGAAATACGAATTAAATTAAAATTCATTTAATAAATCAGTTACATAATAAATAAAATTGAATAGATACTAACACTGATGTCTGTGTAACACAGTATAGCACATAAGTAAGTATTCTGGAAATAATTAGAATTTAAAGGAAAATAATCTATAAAGTTTTATTTTAATGCACAAGCTCTCTTATTATTTGGACTTTCAAGTCCTATACTTTTTTAAGTTTCAAATTAAAAAATTCAGACTAACTTAAAGTAAAATTGCTCCAAATTTTAAAGTGTAAAAGACAGCATTTTAGCAGAAAAGCTAACAATTACTCTATTTAAGACGTCTGCTGTTGTATTCAGCTCGTCGGCAAAGATTTGCTTGCCGCTATTTCTTCACAAGAGCTTAGCCAGGGAGAGCCAAGGCATTAGCTAGGCTAATAGCGCTACATTCGATTCATTTTTGTGTTAAAAGCTATTATTTCATCTCATAAATAGCGAGTTCAGTTTCAGTCAATTTGTTTAACCTCAAGTCAATGTGTTAATAAATATTTTCAATTGCAATTATTTTGTGCTAATATAGAGCGTTACTTTTAAGTCAACATACTGGAAGCCACATTCCTATATCTCCTGTATGAAGCCATTTATCTTGATCGATAACTTCCTTAGTCTGCTCGGGTTTTTTAAAATATCCTTGAAAAGCACATTGAGCTCGAACACATACCTAGAGTAAACACCGAATGATTGATGTTAAGAAGTTGATAATTGACGAAACTTGAAACGGGAATAAACATTTTTTTGAAAATGTAATTCAAAATGTATCGCTTAAAGAATTATTATAGTTACCTCTCCTTGATTGTTACTTGCAAAGTATCCCATTTCTGCTACATCAAGAAGCTTAATTTCACAATCTGGCAGTGGAGGACCAACGTTCCCTGATCACCAATAAAGTGGGTTATAGTAAACGAGATTAGAATCATAGCAGCAAACGGGAGAACAATGTAACAATAACAGAAGAATAGAAAATATAAAATGGAAACAATGCATGGACATAAGATTTAAAAAATTAATTTAAGGAAATATAGATTTAAAGGTCATTACTAATTGAACAATCGTATCTTCATGGAAATAAGTCTTATTTTGTATTCCATCATGTTCACAAAATATATTCAAATACTGATAACTAACAGCCTTATTCATAATTTTGCAGACATTTAATGTAAAAAAGAAGTAAGCAGGAATTGCATGGGAAAAAGGGCAAATTTAAAAATCTGCTATTCTAGATTCCAATCTCGATAGAAATAAATTACTATCACTTCCAGACCTTAAGACAGAAATACAGAGATTACATCGACTTGCAAAGCTTTTAATATGCAAACATTTCTTTTCACATCCCATATTAGACACTAGATGCAAACGTATTCGTGAGATACAGATTTTTTTCATATTCCATTGCGGAATTCAGAATCAAAATTATTCTCAAGATATGAAACGTTAAAATTATTTTTATATTAAAATGGTTATTTTTATATTACAATAAAATTATTTTCAATAAGTTTCATAAGGAATACGTATCTCATTTATTTAACATAAAAGAAATCGTTAAAGCGATAAGAGCGCTCATTTTTGATAATATTTAAAGATTTCAATAATATTTGCTAGTTAAATAAAATTCTTTGTTAACCAATTTACAGCTGAAAAATGTCGAAATATGAATTCAAAGAAGTTTATATATTTCTCTGTCTTTGCAAATTTTGGAAAAGTCATAACATCGTAGCCCCCCATCTCTTTTTTTTATTGAACTTCAACATATCGGTATTAGATCTTCTCTAGTTTCTATCTAATGTACAACCAACGCCATTTGCAATTTATGTTTTATTTGTTACAGAAAAAAGAATTTAACTTCAGTTTTTTTTTTTTTTTTTTTTTTTTTTCATTTTAATGGTTCACTTTATACAAAACACATAAAGCAAAAGATTTCATTCATAAAACTAATAATGTCTGCGTAAATGCAAAGTGTCTCTAATATTTTTTTTAGAAAATTAAATATGAAAATTGCACTAATTTCCTTTGAGATAAAAATAAAAAAACCGGATTTCGAGATACGAATCGAGAAAGAGAAAAAACAAAGTCAACAAGTCGAGGTGTCACTGTATTATAAAATGAAACGTTATTTTTTCAGGTTAAATGTTTAAAAATTAAATCTTAAATGCAATTATAATAAACACTATTAATTGAAATAAACAGTAAAACAGTCGCACTTTTATTCGAATTTTCGAAACGCAATGACTAATTAATTTTATTAACGATTATTATTACTTAAGAAGTTCTATGTATTTGTATGCAATTTGACACTAACCTTTATTTTTCAGTAAACTAATTATACGTTCCATAACTGTATTTTTAAAACAAAAGTAAAATTCTCTTCTTCTGGTTTGGATGGTATTTGAGTGTTTTTTTTTTTTTTTTTTTTTTTTTTTGTGTGTGTGTACCCTTTTTCCTCTGAACCAACCAGCAGGGGAACGCTAGAAATGAAGCATTAGCACAGATTCTTTACACTCATAAACATTCGAACTTTACCTAAGCCTTTGAACGTTGTAGCGGCCTATGCTAAATGTGACTAAAATTTCTTTTCATCACTGTTTTGCTGAAATGGTCTTGAGACATTATTTGCAAAATGGATTGTGATGTGGCATTAAATTTTCAGTACGAATCTTACATTCTATTGGGTGAGTCTATAAATTCGTGCAAATTTTTTGGTAAATTTTTACATAAGATAAAAAACACAATTTAACATTTTAATTAATTATATATTTTCCTCCATTATCTACAATGTCTCGCCATCTTACAGGCAGCATTTTTTATGCCATTGCTGTAGAAAGACTCTGATTTTGATGCAAAAAAAACTTGAAAGTTCATTGTATATCCTGTTTAGAATGAAATATTTTCCCAGTAAAAACTTTTGTAAGGCACGAAATAAGTGAAAATCATTTGGCGCAATACCTGGGGAGTAAGCAGGATGTGGTAAAAGCTCCCAATTAAATCCACTAATTTTTTGCAGAGTTGTTCGAACCTTATGCGGTCTAGTGTTATCATGGGGAAACAACACTTTCTTGATATTCAGCAATCGTGGGCGTTCATTTGATCAATTCTGAGTTAAGAGGGCAAAGTTGTTCACTATAAAATTTTGAATTAATCGTTTGATTTGGTTCTAACAGTTCAAAACGTCCTGAAAACGGGGTTCATCATCAATGCTGCTTTCTCCAATAATTTTTAAACCATTTCTAGGCAGTCCTTACACTAATAGTGTGTTCACCATGTACACTATTAATTTTTATCGCTGCAAACCTGGAAGATTCTCCACACGAAAATAAAAAATGTAGCACAGCACGTTTGTACTGTATCTATATTCATCTTCTATGGGTACTAAAATGCTTTCGATATTTACGAAAGTTGGTAATGAGCTGAATAACATGTTAGTCAAACGATGACAAGTTTCAACAGGTTCAAAATTGTATTGTTTTAGTAAATGCGTCATAATGAATTCCACGCATACTCTTAATGAGCATGAACTTATGGACTGACCCTAAATAATTATTTTGGCTAAACTATAGTTCTTTACCTATAGTATAGTGTAATCTTACTATAGAAGTATACACTCTGATAGGGAGACGAAAATCAATTCAGAACATTGAAAAAAATGGCTGATCTGAGTTGGCAAATATACGAACATACTAATGTGAACTGATAGTGAATGGATATCCAATTCTGAAAAACAAATCCTAATATTGTTTAGCTGGCGTGGACATATTATCCACCCGCATCCCAATAATATCTATCAGAAAATTAGTGGAGAGAAACGGAATTGAAATTTTGTCAGATTTACATATAGACTTCAATATATTCACAAGCATGAATTTCAATGCACAGAAGATATAGAGGTCTTCTGAATAATCGTACATGTTTTGATGCAACAGAAGAGCACATACATGAATTGCTGAAACTTGAGTTCAACAAGCTTAATTAGTGAAAAATTAGCATCAAGATGAAACCGTTATGAATATGGACTGATTAGCTCGATCTCTCCATCGACATCCAACTAAGCCTGTGTGTAGTCTCTAGAGAAACCTATTATTGACCACATTAGTAGTAGTTATCTGCAATTACGTAATTGAAGAGCGAAAAAAGCCTAATCTTTAAACCGCTTTTTTATTGTTTGTTAATAATCAAAGATCTATTGTCTGAAATTTATGCGTGAATCGCCTAATCAGTAATTTATTTTATCAGGACTTGTATTTTTTTAAATCTGTTTGGCAAACATAACATGTCCTGATTCGACAGTGGCTTTGACTGCAAACTATGTCTTGTGGAGTATAACAAGGATGACAGGATAAGAAGGGTTAAATTACCACTTATTTTCCACAATATTACAGGTGCTTTCGCACTCCGGGATACAAAGTCCAACCACTTGTGGTCTGAACATAAAAATATAAAAACTACTGACTAACTAGAATTCAAATAAAAGCTAACTTTGAATAATTTACACAAATTACTAACCCTAAGACTGGCCTTTCAAATTACTACGTATGTAGTACGCAAACTGCGGAAAACTACAATACGTCTCTAGGTTTTGAGAGGACTAAACTCTCTGGCCTTAAAGGCAGACAGCAACTGATGGCAAGCTCGCGTGAAATACAGTGGCAAGGCGGCTCACTTTCTCTCCATCTAACTCTGTTCTTGGCGAAAAGCCACAACTTAAATACTTGGGGGTTAGCAAGTACAATTTGCATAAATAAGTTAACACGTTTATTTTGGCCGGAAGTAGAAAATAAGAGAGGACAGGACAGCTTTAAAATAAAACAAACGTTAGTAAAACTTAAGATCCTTACAATTTATACTCAGTTATTCTCATATTAATATAATATTTTATTTCATTGCAAATATTTAAATTTAACCACGTCTACTAAAAGGCTACATTTCGCTACAAAACACAGTAGCTCGTAAATGCACACCAAAGTGTTCAGCCGCGCTAGTGGCTGAGGGGTTAAGATTGCTGAATACTAACAGCTCGACATAGTTTGAAATAGCTTCTAGAGGCACGGACTGGCTGGTTGTTTTACATGATTTTGTGTAAAGTAAATATGAACCAATTTCCATCACAAAGTCATCCATGAAAGTACTCTTAGGCTGATAACACTTGCGATTTTTCCATATTTAAATAGCCTAATCTAACCAACTGATGCTTGAAGCTGAGCATGAGCTCGAATTATCATGAAAATAGCTGACGCTTAGACTCGAAAATGCACCGGTGGTTACAATACTGTTCTGTATGTAAACCACTGTCACATTACAATCGCAAATTTCTCCGCACCTTTTAAAATCCGGTTTAAAGCAAAGCCAAATCAGTAAATAGGAGAGAGCAGCAGACTTAACAAAATGTAAAATTCTATACAGATTTGGAATATAATAATTAAAAAAAATTTGATATGCTATTATTGGTAATCTAACATCAAAGTAAATATATAAATTGATAATTTAATGATTGAAATCAAAAATACGTATGTTGAAAATAGAAAATTCAAGTCAAATGAATGCAAAATAATGCATACACACCACACAGTTCAAGGCACAGCGAAAGAATTTATGAATGCTTTCAGATAGCGGAGCGCCAGCAGTAAGAACAAATCGGATTTAGTTTTTATTACAACAGTTTTTTTCTTCCAAATGCATTTGCTACGTTAGTCAAATTCTGTCCGTTAAATGCTTAGTCCTATGCTTCAAAAGAGCAAAATATTTCTAGCTAATGAACCGTACGCACAAAATATTATTGTAGACAGTTTATATCAGTACAAGAGATTATTGTACATTTTGAGGCATACAGTATTTTGACACCTCATGTCTGACAAGTCTGACTATGTATTAATTTACGGTAAAAAATATTTCTTTCTCAAGGCATGTTTATGCCATTCTGAAAATGGAAATTTCACGTGTTTTCAGTAAGTGTCATCCAAACTCCTCATTCAGTTTCTTGTACCGTCATGGTTTTGCTGGTTTTTATTTAATTAGCTCCAGTCAGGCTTTTGTGTCTGCATATGTATAGGTATCAAAAACAAATCCGAAAAACTCAGTTTGTTTTGCCATCACAATTTTTATACGTAAAATTACGCTATGAAAAATTACTATTTTAATAAAAGTTTTGATATTATATTTTGTAAGACTTCCTCAATTGGGATTAAATTTTCAACTGATACCAAACTGCTAGATAAAAAATTTAGCATTATGTTCTACTACGTCATTTAACAGCAAAATATGAACGCGAAAACATTCGTTGCGGTATTACAGAACTACCACGACCGCTCTCACGAAAATTTCATTACAGAGAGATAACACAATATGATTACTTCCTATTTTACTCAAATGATTTGTTTTAAAAGAGAAACATACCGACAGTTTGATCTTCTGGTAACTGGCATGTACACGCGCCAGTTAGTTCGGTTTGACCGTAGCCTTGAACTACCTGAAAAGCAAAGCCAAATCAGTAAATAGGAGAGAGCAGCAGACTTAACAAAATGTAAAATTCTATACAGATTTGGAATATAATGATTAAAAAAAATTTGATATGCTATTATTGGTAATCTAACATCAAAGTAAATATATAAATTGATAATTTAATGATTGAAATCAAAAATACGTATGTTGAAAATAGAAAATTCAAGTCAAATGAATGCAAAATAATGCATACACACCACACAGTTCAAGGCACAGCGAAAGAATTTATGAATGCTTTCAGATAGCGGAGCGCCAGCAGTAAGAACAAATCGGATTCGGCCTCCCATGAGCTGTCGAACGCCTTTAAATATCAAGGAATCATCGAAAGTGCTGTCCCCATTTAAATGCCTGTAAACGACAATTGAATGAGAGAACATTTTATATCATTCTGCAACAAGTAATCAGACAATGCCATAAAATTAAATGAACTTAATCAGTTTCAGATTTCGATGATCAATGCTATTATTGTAATTAATTCTCTTGATTTAAACAGTCTAAGATGTGTTCTGCGGACTTTTCATGCCCAAGGAAGAAAGGACGCAGCTGAGTTAGGCCTAGGCCTTGGGCAACTTATATAAGACAGTATGAGTTTGTCTAGCTCCTTAGGAGTTTTGATGGAGAAGCCTCAGACGACAGCATTTTAAATGCCTACATACCACAAAGACGCCATACACGAATATAAACATCCACATCTTTTCCGGAATTAAAACCCTGGCCCAAATCATACGAACACGGCGGCATGGATAGTTCAAACAGTAGGATGATCAACTTTTGTCGTATATTTGAAATTCGATACTTTGAAACAAATCTATAATATCGCAAGATTGAACTGCTACCTAAGATCTTGAAATTCATGCAAAACTACCATTCTCGAACAACATGAGCGAGCTACAAGGAAAGTATGACAAATTCTTTCTCATTTGAGTTTTAAATAAATCAGATACATAAGAGGGAAGATACTTCTTGTAAATTTTAATTCCTGAAGAGGTTGGTACTGATGAGGAAAAAAGATGGCCGAATGATGTACGAAATGGTCATGCAACTGTAACTGTGTTATATAACCCTAATGCGCCACTGAAATGAGTGCGCAGATGAGTAACAGCGACGATGGCGAATGCATACGTGTAATGTTATAACGATTCTTCTTTTTTACATTCTCTTATTATTTTTAATTTATGTAAATAAATCATAGTTTAGTAGTAATTCGATTATTTTATGGCATTAGTGAAGTTTTCTCATATTTATTATTGGAAACGCAAAGAAAAAATCCACAAACCTAGTCCCATCAATGCAAAGAACTCAGTAAAGAGTTTATGATTGTCGCAGGATTCACTTATAATGGGAAATTAAAAAAAGAAGAGTGAAAAATAATTAAAATTAACTTAGTGTATTATTAAGAGAAAGTTTTACGTCCGATATTCTATATTCTAAGAAATTCTATTCTATTGTTTCAACCCAATGACTTTCAAGGAATGAAACTTCATCAAAACAAAACAATGAGTCATACTTAAAGAAGTACCACAGTATTCCTCGAAAGATGCAGGGATTGAATATACATCTTTTAAACGTATTCCTGCGAAGTCTCGTGGTGTTTCACCTACGGACTATGGTGAATCTGGTAGCTTGAAAAAAATTATTTCTAATCGCAAACCTACCACGATTGATGGACTCTGGAAAGTAGTGGAAGAGGAATGGAAATCAGTACTTCTGGAAATTTTGCGAAAGGCCTTTTTATCATGGAAATCACAAAGCAGTCTTATAGTCTGGGAAAACAGCTTTCAGATCGAATATTAACAAATATTCCTTACATTTTAAACATTAATTAAAATGCCCCAAAATCGTTCTAAAAATGTGTTAACACCCTCTGTAAAGTCATATTGCTGACAATGTAGATTTTAAATCAAAATTGATAAAGATAAATTTAGCATAATGAACGTAGTCATTCTTATATGTGTGGGATGTCGACTTCCACAACCGACAGATGGTTCTCCATGCTGTCTGATAGAACTTTGTTAGCGCAGACGAAATCGCCACGAGAACAGAAGAGACAGAAAACGTAAAGAAGATATGGACGCGCTCTAAAGATGAAAGAACTTTTTTTCTTTTTTATGACCGTTTTCTTGTAAGTATTTATATTCCTGTCATCCATTTTCGTAGTGTGTAAAAACTGTAGATATCTCCATTAAATATTCAATTTAAAATGTCAGTTGGACTAGTTTATTCAGCCCCTAGATATTAAGCCATTTATGAAGTAAGTTTATTAAGCCAATTATGAAGTAAGTTGTCTTCAGCCATTTATCAAGTAAGTTTTCAGATGTCAAGGCAAGAATAGTACATATATCGCCTATAGAGTGGGGGGGGAGGTTCGGCGGAGATTTGGAGGAATAATATCTATACAATGTAGGCTCTTGATATTATGGGATAATTGTAATGCGATAAGCCACTAATTTTCCATTCGGCAATAATGATCTGCTTATTGATCACTTTTCCTTTGTGACATGCTAACCAAGCATGTTATTTCTATGCTCTTACCTCTCATGTTCTTTGGACTTCTGTTAATGTTATTTAGTAACTGTGGCCATATATGAACGCTGCACAATTTTATTATTAACCATATATGACCAGGAGAGTTATTGTTAAAAATTTTTAAATATTTATTGCATTAATTAAAATAGTTTAAAAGGTTTCTTATAAATTTCATTTAATATTTGTAGTGATTAGTATGCAGAAAAGTAACAAGATAAAAAATATTGTAGTCTCTGAATATAAGAAAAAGTTTCATTTTAATTAGTGCAGCAACACGGACTATGTGATCTAATCTTTTTGGGGGGCTTCCTGATCTATCTGATTATTAAATCAGATCTTGTCATCACTTAAAATTCGAAGGCTGCTAATAATGAAGAATTAAACCTTTCGATTTGAAATTTCATCCGTATCCATGAAACATCATTGCTTCTGATAAAAGGAAGGTGGATTCTGCACGAACATTAGTTATTTCTTTACACATCATGCCTACGTTGCAAGAAAACGCGCTACTGGTAAAATTGTTCTACCAGAACCAGAAGAACTCCTGTGTAGTTGTAAAATAATTTTGTCGTATGAAGTAGATACAAAGAGGTCCACTATTACTATGGGCCCTACGCAAAATGATTAAGAAATCTGAAACTGGGCAATTTCACATTCTTCCAGGTTGAGGATGAAAGCAAATCCATTCTTCAAATATTGAAAACGTGACTACCACGGTCTTGAAGCCAGTAATGAGTCGTCGCATGGTAGTGTGGCTGTGCCAGTTTTCTTTTTTCTGTGTATTGGATATGCCGTATTCCAATTTAGAAAAATCCTCCGGTGGATTTTGGAATTTTAGCCTTTCAAAATCAAACCTTTGTGCCTATTGCAGCACGGGGACTAAGAGGCTCGTAACACTGTTGCACTTCAGTCCCTTGCTTCAGTTTTAATTGATGTTATTGGCTTTAGAATATACTGTGGACTGACGAAGCCCACTTTTGCCTCAAGGGGCAAGTTAACATCCACAACTCTCGAATTTGGGCTGCGGAAAACCCTCAGGCTATCCAAGAAAAACTCTTTCATCCTGAAAAAGTGACAGCATGATGTGGGTTTTAGCTTTGGACCGTACTTTTTTAAAGAGATAAGTGCAAATGCAACCCAAACCTGTTCCTTAACAGGACAACGGTATTGTGATATGCTGAGGGATTTTGTAATCCCACAACCTTAACTGCGTGGATGCCTTCAGGACGTCATTTTCATGTAGGATGGATCCCTTCCTCACATTGATCGTCGGAAAAGCAATTGTTAAGACAGCATTTCACTGATGAACGGGTGATCAGCCAACATTTTCCAACAGCATGACCTCTTCGTTCGCCGAATACCACCCCCTGCAACTTTTGAATGCGTGATTTCCTAAAGGACAATATCTACCGTGAAACGCCAACATCTGGGTCAAATATGAAGGACAGTATTCAGCGTCATGTTCTTTCTATTCCGGCAGACTCGCTCCGATCAGCTGCGAAAATATGGTTTTGCGATTAGAACATATTGTTGAAAATGAAAGGGGACATATTGAACAATTATAGTGCTACTTTTTTATATTATTTAACATTTATAAAGCATATTAAATGTTTTTACGTATAATTACAAAGCCCCCTGTCGACGGATTTTCGTACTAAACAATTTTATTTATTAAATGTCAAGCGCATCGGTTAAATTATTTGTAG
This sequence comes from Stegodyphus dumicola, assembly GCF_044657685.1. Taxonomy (NCBI): domain Eukaryota; kingdom Metazoa; phylum Arthropoda; class Arachnida; order Araneae; family Eresidae; genus Stegodyphus; species Stegodyphus dumicola. The sequence goes on from NC_140776.1 coordinate 140,350,662, forward strand.
TTCAAATTTTATTTCATTTGGACCAACCGAACAAATTCTAGAGCCTCCTGAATTGGGAAATTTATTTCTTACTAATTTTGTAAATGAGTTTATACATAAAGGAAAGAGTTAAAATTTCTAATGCTTTTTAGTATTGATGGTTTTACTATAGCATTAGGACAGTAGCTGTCAATGATGAACGTACATCTGCTTCTGTAGTCCATCCATTCTGCAAATCGCTAGTTGTTGAGCTAAATAAAATGTTATTTACATAACACTTCACATAGAAAACACAAATTCGGTAGAGTTTTAATAATGTGTGCACCAATTATGAGAAGAATCCGTTAGACGAACTTTTAAAATCTTTTTTGGAAGGATGTCGGAAACATCTGGCCAAACAATGTTTAATAAAGAAATGTTTTAATTTAAGAAAACAAAAAGTCTTTCTGATCTTCCTACTTATCCTAGAAATTAATAATTTAGTTTTTGCATTTTTAAAACTTAACTTCTTAACCACTACAGTACCAGACTTTTTATTCCTATATTTTCAGGTCAAGTTGTTTCAATTAATATGATAATAACGGATAGCTACTTATCTATAGTCTTATCTAAGTCAATAAATAAAAAATAGGCTGACGTCACTTACACATAGAAGCGGAAGAGACATAAATGGATTAGGGAAGCTATTGCTGTTGAGCAGACTAAGAGTCAGTGACGTCAATCAACAGCAAACATTGTAGTAACCTTGATATCTCCCCAAGAGGAGATGATGCCTTTGGAAAGACTTTTCCTAAGAAATTTGCTTCCTTGTTGCACACGAGGAAAACCGTGAAAACATCCAACCTGTTTGCCAAAATTCAAAACCAATTGAACTACCAGTGTTTAGTATCCACTCGGCTACTGGTGGATAATTTCAGGTTTCTTTCTTTTGTTCAATCAGCAGTTCAGATAAACAAAAGAGAACTGAGCTTTCAGTTTAAGATCTGATAACAGTTTTCAGTTGTTTAAAAGAGTAAGTGTGTAAGTAACAGTATTCTAGTCTTATTCAGCTCTGATAATCAAGGCTGTTTTATAGAAGCTTTCATGTACGATGAAAACGTTTAATAGTACATTACCTGCCTCTTGCATTGCCATTTGTCTGAGGTGACGTATTAGACGTATTAGACATATTACTACTTGCTGCAGCTTTCACCTAAAGATAGAGAAAAGTAGGAAGTCTTTCTTTTATAACACAGCTTCAAAATATTTTCTACATTATATTACGAATTCATTGTAGAAGAAGTATAAAATTGTTCATATAAATTTGTAAACAATTTGTTTTAAATTTGCTACTAACATCTAGCTTATTTAGTATCTAAATCAAGGTACTGCGACAGAAATTTGCACCTTTTAATTTTTGAAGCTTTTTAACTTCTGATTAAAAACATTTTTAAATGTAATAAAAATCGATTTTTGAATATACAGTATACAAGTTATAAGTTATTTCTCCCGCTTTCCTAGTGTGCTTTCGTGGTGTAGTGGTTTTGCGCGCTGAGCCGACATTCCAAAGGTCCGTGATTCGATTCCCGGCGAAGGCGATTGCTAATTTTTCATCTTGCCTGCTTCCAAAAATACCTAATGTCTATACAAAGTACATTAAAACATGCGTAGTGTATTACATTAAGTGGTATATAAAATTTCAATGTAATCAGTACAGGCCACTGAACAAGATTATATATGCGAAAAAATTGTTAAGCGCGTATTTTAATTTCAATCTGATTTTTATGAAGTCTTTTTTTCAGTTAGTCTTTTCAGATCAAAATTTATGTTTAAAAACAAACAGATTGACCAAATAATTTTTCGAAACATTCAGAGAATTCGCTATCTCGTTTTCAATAGGGTCTACATTTTATGTTTCCTAAAAGAACAAGACATTACAAGATCATGTCAAGAAATCTTGAAGCATTATTTGGTTTTGTAGCTCGAGTTGTTCCGAACATGTTGAAATTTTTTTCAAAGATAACAACGTGCTTAAATAGCCCAAAAAAGTCTTTCTTAAGGCAACTCCTTTTTCTTCTTCCATTATTAGAAGCATCGAAATATGGATATGCGCTTTCAACACAAAAGCCGTTCGACAGTTAAACAAATTACACCGGAAAGGTGAAACAAGACTGAAAATGTCATGTGAAATGAGATCAAATTAAGGTATCGTTGGTTGCTGTCTTCGTCTGTTATTAGCTTATACCAACTGACCAAACGGTACATTACTATAAATATATACACTGACCTACATACTACACATAAATAATTCTCTGTATGAAACATTTTATTTGAATGCATTGCAGCGTTTGTATAGAGATATTTACAAATATTCTCTATGTTTTGACAACATAATGTTCGGATTTTGTCCCACATTAATGCACCTGCTCACAAGGGTAACTTCTGCCACATTGCCAAATATATCAATTTGCAAACTCCAAATATGAATCCGCAATCATATAACAAATCTGCAAACTCCGTATTCACCTAATATGTTAGCGTGTTACATATTTCGTAGTTCCGAGGTGGTTAAAACTATTTCTTCACGGTCACCCTTTTGAATTTGTTAACGACGTGAAAGCTTCACTGCAAAAACAACTTTCGAGGATTAGAAAAACTTCGTCTTAACCCTTTGTGACACGCATATTTAAAATATATTTTAATCTTTAAAAAAATGCCTTAGAATAAGTCAGACGGACTTACTTAAGTGCCTTTAAGGCTTGAAAAAAATTCTGCACTTTTATTTTTTACGGTGGAAGGTGGGATACCGTTTGTCCCACCATGCAACTAGCACATGTCTTATAGCATTTTGGTGTATAGCAGGAAAAAAAAATCATATGTGGAATGAATAAACAAAATAAAGCGTGCATTCTAAAATATTCATAATAAACACACTAAAATGCATTTTGTACTTATTGCATATATGCATGACTTGTAAAATTTTGCATATGCATATTTTGCATTTAATATTTTTAAATTTTAGGAACAAAAGAAAATATTTTCTTGAATATTATTTTAAGATTAAAATTTGATACTCGTACATATGATACTAAATAAAATATTAAAATTGGCACTTGATTCAAAAACATTTATATATGATTAAAATTGAAAAAAAGTCATTTTTCATGAAACTTTGAAAAACATGTTGTTTCATTCTTTTGTAAGCATAGAGGCACTTCACATGTTTCACACATCCAAAATGTTCATCGTTCTTCTTTCGATATGCTGCAATATGCACATCTTCTCCTGCTCGTTCTCTTTGGCGTTTTACTTACATTTTTTAGTCTCTTTTCTGGTTGTACAAACGGGTTTTTATTATTTGAACTGGGGATTTCAGTTTTCTTTTCAGCTCTTTCTTGCCTGCAAGTGCCATTTAGACCTTCTATAACTGAGAGAAGAAAATCTTTCATTGTTTTTACATCATGATCAGGTTCGTGAACAAACTTGAATAAACGTGTTTACTATACTCGCATCTAAAAAGTAAAAAAAAAAAAAAAATCATGTGCCACCATTTCTTGCTTTTGCGGTCTATTTCATATAGTCCTTTCTGTTGATCAATCAGTCGACATATCCCATATTCTTATTGTATGAAATAATGCTGTTTGGGCACAGTACTTTTTTTTGTCTTTCCATCTCGTTCTTTTCTATTAATTTCTTTCATTTCAGTTGCCTTTTCCAAGCAAGACGGGATAAAAACGGATCTTTTCTTCTTTCATTTTATGCAATAAATTGAATCATCGTTAACTGAAAAGTCTATATATTCTCTTGACATAAATTTGTCTTTTAAATTTTTGGGTAGATACATCCGATCCATATTTACAGTGCCACATGCATAGATGGGTCTGTGTCTTTAAAAAGCAAAATAAATTATAACTACTTCCCTTTCTTCTTCAGCAATAACTTCAACCTCAGTTATTCTCTCCTGGATTTCAATTTCATCTGAATCAGAACTGACATCTGAAGCATTTGAGTCGCAATCGGATGGCAATTCAGCAAAAAGATCCAAAGCTTCCTGAGTTGTTAATTTTTTTCTAGACATTTTAGCACATCAGAGCATACAACGGATGTAAAAGTGCGCGCAATCACGAAAAAAATAGATGCAAAAAAGAAAAGAAAAAATAATCGCGGGTGCTGCCATCTATTGAGCGGAAATTCAAGTGTGTGGTGGGACAAATTTTAACCCACTTATTTCAACTGCAAAATTAATGTTATAAAATATTGAATCCAATTAAGATTTTTGAAAATAAAATACCTTTGAATATTAAAAAGAATCATACATATCATAAATTGTAAACCAAAACTTTTAAAATATTGAAAAATGCGAGATACATGGATATCACTCTTGTGATCCTATTTTGAATATTTTTTGCTCATAAACTTAAGCCCTAGTATAGTAGTAACATCTATTGAGAAAAATAATAACTAAAATAGATTATTTTTAAAAGATTAGAAAATTTCTAACGGAAATTGCTAACTGAGAAAATAAATATTAATTAGGTGGGACATATATTGACCCACCATGCCGCAAAGGGTTAACGCAAAGTGCACTGTATATGAGACTGTTCTTACACTGTTTGTATAACAACTATGGCTTTGCAAGAGTTCTTACCCTACCATACAGAAGTACAGCAAGAAATACCAGTTTTCTTTTAGATTGTAAGGATCTTAGGTTCTACTAATGTTTATTTTATTTTAAACCTTTACTATCATCTCTTATTTTCCACTTCCGGCCAGAATAAACGCGTGAATATGTTTATGCAAATTGTACTTGCTAACGCTTAAATATTTAAGTTGTGGCTTTTTGCCAAGAGCAGAGTTAGATTAGGAGAGAGTGAGTCTTTTTGCCACTATACGTCACGCGAGCTTGCAGTCAGTTGCTGTCCGCCTTTAAGGCCAAAGGTCCTCTTGAAAGCTAAAGACGTATTGTAGTTTTCGCAGTTTGAGTACTACACACATAATAATTTAAAAGTCTTAGTGTTAGTCATTTGTGTAAAGTTTTCAAAGTTAACTCTTATTTTTAGTTAGTTAGTAGTTCGCACATTTTTAGTACGTTTAGACCACAAGTGGTTGGTCTTTGGATCTCGAAGTGCGGGAGCGCCTATAATATCGTGGAAAATAAAGGGTAATTAAACCCTTCTGATCTTGTGGTCCCTTCTACACTCCATAGGATATAGTTTGTAGTCAAACTCACTGTCTAGTCAGGACATGTCATGTTTGCCAAACAGATTAGGAGAAATACAAGTCCTGATAAGATGAGATTAGAAAACGGAATACATTTGGACATGCTTATTTCAAACTCGATACCACTATACAACTTTTAAAATAATATTTGTGTTTTAAAATAATATTTATGTATGTGTATTATTTATATTTATTTCTTTTACAAAGTTACAGGTCATAAAAGAACATTCTGATAACTTACTCATTCAAAAATAATTTTTTGTTGACAATTTTATTGACAAAAAATAAGAACCAAAAAATATAAATAAAACATAGCGATGCTATACTCAGCATGTAGAAAATGTCTTTAAAAGAATTTTATTAATTAGAATTTGGCTGAAAATATTCATAAAAACTATTGGCTGTGTATATAAATTAGATATATTTAAGAGTATATGAATAACATAGATTATGAAAATAAAAAATAGTGTTGAAATATGATTAATAACTGCGAAAATTTTCAATCTTCCACCCTTTTCTCTATTAGCTAAGTGTTTAGGAATCTAGTAAACTACTAAGTGAATAATCGGTTAAGTCCGAGAATAGAAACGTAAACTCAAGAAGCATTAATTACCATTTTTGCTCCAAATAAAGATTCACAGATGGCCCTTTTCTCAGAACGTACAACAAAGTAAACTTAAAATTGTAAGGAATAAGAACTTAACTAATGACTAACTAAAGAGATTTAGCCGAAGCTAACACTACAACTGGCCCATAATATTAAATTAGCTAGTGAAGCTATAAAGGGCACGGCTGAGCGTATAGTAACAGCTTAGACAAACGTCGCCAAAAGGCAAACGCGCGCTATTAGGGAATCCCAATTATTTCTCTCGAAAGTCAGTGGAATTTAAATACTACTCTGCTTCTCATTTGCATTCAACGCGATTCCAAAACCTCATTCCGGTAAGGAATTGCATGCTGAAACTGAAAGAGACAGGAGAGTCGTATAAATTCATATTATAAAATCAGGATATAAATATCATGTCATCATCAGTATATAATATTCGTATCATGGATTCATATCTTGTCATCATCAGGATATAATGTTCGTATCATGTTATAAAATTAGGATATACCTTACAAATTAATTAAATGTATTTTAATTTAAAGCTATTAGGTATTTTTAAAAAATAAAATCAAATGATTTATTAAAAGTAACATTTTACTGCGATTAAAACCGCCTAGTTTGTTAAAGAATAACAAATAGTTTTAATTTGAAATATAAATAAAATAGTTTATGCTTTCCGAATGATAAGACGAATGATAAAACTATTTGGCTATTTATGTCGTTGTGTGGATGACAGATGAAAAACTTAATGCTCTAAGTATTGGCAACAGTTTTCAAACAAATGTCCATGCACGTGGAATAACATAACATAAATGTTATCACTAAAGGTCAGAAGAATTTAATTTAGTCTGCTTGATCAAGATGTCTTTTCAGTTTATTTCTAATTATAATATAAGGTCTCCGGTTAGTAGTATAAGAATTGAAATTTCTTTTGACAGTGTAACATTCCAAAATAATGGTTGTTAGTTGAAATTTGCTAAAACCTGGTGCTAATATGTTGACTCAAGCTAATAAGTTCATGAACCCCTGTACATCAAAGACAGTTTCTCACTGGTATGATGTAGCAAAATAGTTTTACAACACTATAGTGATGTAAGAGATTCCAGACTTTAATATACCATTCAAGGATTTTCGAAGAGTATGCATGAAATATGTAGCAAAATTATGAATATGAAATTAAACATAAAATTGAAACAAAAAGAGATTTGCATATGCTAAACCAATTTATAGAGACATTAGGTATTTTTGAAGCAGAAGACATGGAAAATGTGCGATGTGATTGGACATCTCAAATACGCGCCGAGTGTGCTAACCATTACACCATGAACGCATGTTGGAAGGAGGGAGAAAATACCTTATAAATTCATCACTATTTTTTTGCAGAACCATTAATGACTTTTGTAGGAGCATTAGTGTTCTAGTGAATCCCACCGCCGGAAGCATATTTCACAAGTGCACATCTGTATACCTACCGAGGGAGTGGCTTCTAGGATGGACCAATGGGCATCCATTAATATTACTGTCGTGTCACATGACCTTTTGCTGGCTTTAAGATTTAAGCAAGATAGTTGAAAATATTTTACCACCCAATTCTCTGTACAAAATAATTAAAGCATCGTCGATTTCTTTCGAAAATTTTCATTGTGAAGTTAGATAAAATATAAGCAATTGTGAAGATTTCATTACCTGGTTGAAAGAATTTGAAATAAATATAAACACATGTTGGATTAAGGTACAATAACACGCCGAACAAGTACTAATTTAGAAGTCAAACATAAAAAATCAGCGTTATATTTTCAAATTTTCGCAGGACTAGTTTGGATAGTTTTACCGAACCATCATTCTCAGCCACAAAAACGCAAATAAACGAGATAAGATAAGAAAGACTGAGCCGAAGTCAAGCTACTGGCGCCATCTGTTGATGAAACTAGAATTAAAACATAATTTCTTTAAAGGCTGAAGGCAAAGATGGATTGGAATTAGGGTCATTAACTAGAACAGAAAGATTTTTTTATTGTGAAATACCTCTAGAAAATCCAGTTCACCAATGGAAGATGTTTTTTGAATCCATGTTGGATACTACTAAAAAATATTCATGTGAAATATTGCTTAATAAGTGGTAAATAAGATGAAGAACGAAATATGTGATAAACATCTGAGCCCAAATGCTAGCTTTACATAAAACTATGGATATGAAAAAAATATTTACACCAATTATATATGTAAATAGAAATCAGAACTTTTTATTGCAGTCTATAGGAAAAAGATGTTCTATAATAATAGCCAATGCAGAATTTTATTCAAAGTGAACTTTACTAATCTGCCTTCGTTTATATTTAGTGTGTTAAATTTCACATTTAATAACTGCTCACTCTTAAATGTACTGTCTACACAAGAAATACTCATCAAACAGAATGAATTTATCTTATTCATAACGAATATATTCAGTTTATTCACATGTAACGTTTAATGTTAATAATGGATATAATCAGATCGTACACAATATATATTCTGAATCTTACACTTTCAAAATCAAAAGAATGCAAGCATTGAAAGAAGAAAAACACTAGATTCATTGGAACACTTCCAGTCCTTCTCAGCTCAATTAAAAAAAAACTATACACTTGAATTCTCTTAATCCACAGGTGTTAGTAAATGCATAATATTCGAGGCAAATTGTAGCTTGAGTCATCTTCTCGATGTAAAGAGCGATAATATGCCATGAACATCAATCCAAATATCAATGCGTGATAAAAATTACGAAAGTGAAATGTCAACTATTAATTAAACTCATAAAAAGAAAGCACTACAAGATTTTCTACTATTACACCATACAATTATAGCTGCGAAACAAATGAAAATTAAAACATAAAGAACATACGCTCATATGCACGAAGATTTAGCGTCACAAGAGCAATAGAAATTCATTGGTCCATTTTTCGGAACCCCTCTCTCAGTGGCTGCGCTGGTGTGCACTTGTGAAATATGTATATGAAAAGCATTTTTATCTCCAGAGAGCGAGACTATCCATCAGAAACTCTAAAGATATACTGTTTTAAAAATATTTTGTAATATTGCTGTTGAATTAAATTTTATGTAGTTTAAGTGCAAAGAACATGATATTTAATACTCGTAAATAAAGGCAACCCACAAAACGTTAAAAACATGCCCTTTGGGCGTAATATAAAATCTGAAAGCTTTAGGAATTTTTTTTTTAATTTTATTTTTCATCTTTTTTTTAACTTTTTGAAACTTTAATGATAAATTCTTCAAGATATTCGAGTGTAACCCAAAGTTTTCAAATTGTAATTTTTCGAGGATAGTAAGAAGGATAAAAAAAGGTAGCATGTTATTTTAATATAATTTATTTAAGTCAGAGAAGAAAAAAAGAGAAATGAAATTTTTGACTTCAGCTGCGTTTAAAAACATCCATATCTCTAATATACATTTCAAAAAAGCCAATCTTTTTAAAATTATACATTATGCAGGTATGAATTACTTTCCTGTATTTATTAATTTTTTAACATTTCTGAATGTTGCTTGTTTAACTCAGTATCTTTCGATTAGTATACGACGATCGGTTCTTAAAATATTGTAAGTAACTTAAATTTGGATTCTTAATTTAACAGCTTTGAATATTGATGAACATATAGCGGGAGTCATGTTTCTGCAGATTACTCAGATGTTATAAAATATATTTTTTATTACTTTTGAACAATTAAAAAAATGAATGCTCAGTTAATTTAAATTTCTTAATTTAAAATCCTTATACTTACTTTAAAATTATCTAAAAAATTATTTTTGACTTTACAATTATCTTAAAAATATGAAAAAAATGCATTCATACTTTCTCATGTATCTTGTTCAGAAGCCGAGGGACTATTACCAGAAATGTTGGCTTCAAAGTTTTCAAATCATCAAATAAGAGACTAATATCACCGCTGTAGAAACCAATTCGGCCTCCATTTATCAATACAAGTAGCTGCGTTTAAAAGAAAGATTTACTCACATTAACAAAATAAGATAATGTAAGATTATGTATGCTATAAGTAAAAAAAAAAAAAAATTATGCATTTGATAAGTAAAACAATAAGAAAACTTAAGATTCAAAAACTTGCAGTACTAAATAAAGGAGAATGAGGATTCAACTAGTAATGTATTACAGCAAACATACAAAAATATAAGATTGGAATAATTATATAGTAGATTCTCAATTATCTGAGGTAATTGAAAGTGTAACCACCTTGGATGATCCAAAATTTGGTTAGCATATAAGGTATTTCTCCCACCTTCTTAGCTTGCCTTCGTGGTATAGAGGTCTGCCTGCTGGGCGCATATTCCAGAGGTCTGAGGTTCGATTCCCGGCGAAGGCATTGCTCATATTTCATTTTTCCTGCTTTCAAATTACCTAATGTCTTTAAAAACCAGAGATTAAATTTTAAATCATGACAGTTTTTCTTTCGTGATTCCTGTGATTCCTCCGAAGTTGTCTGTTTGAAATTCTAAACATAAAGTACCCAAGTACTATTATTAACTTTTGGCAAACTTTTTAGTAAAAAAAATTTGTTTCCTGCAGATAAGTAAATAATGTACTCAAGATTTTATTTCATTACAAAAACACTAATGAAAAAAACTCCATCAAAAATTGAGAAAACTGTGAAAGTTAATCCATTTCTTATAAACATTTTATCAAAAATTATTATTTATTTATTTATCTAATATTGGAAAATATGTTACACTTTTTTTTGTTTGTTTGTTTTTCTTTCAGCTAAAACTACACAACCTTCTGACAAAGTTCGGTATCAAATAGTTAAAAAATCTAAATAATAAAGAATATTCTTTAAGGATTCAGTATGGCTAATTTTTACATTATCTGGTTCAGTTTCATCGTCATCCTCAGAATCACTCCCATCATCACTCTCTCGGATCTGCGGCGTGGAAGATTCAAACCTGAAAGGGGAATCATTCAATTTCTCCAGACCGAAATGTCCTTTTGAGCAATATTTTTTGTCCTTTGTCTTTGTAAACTGCCTTCAAATTCATTGTGTTTAGTCAGTATTATGACTGCATATATTGCTTTCGTTGATAATGTATGTAAACCATATCTTTTATCGTGATGCATAAGAATATGGCTACTATATGACCCACTACTTTTAGAGTTTTCGTTGTACACTTTCAAGTGTAAATAAAGGTAAATAAAGATCGGTTAATCGGTAAGTAAAGATCTTGATGTCCGCTAGCTCATTTACTTTAATTCTACATGTCCAGGAACCCAGCAGTAACGAATCTGGTATTCGGTGCTTCTTAAGATTAGATTTAACTAATAATTTCACAGTTCTGAGTATTTAAAAGAGCTTTTAGAGCTTACAGCACACTAAGCATGACAGTGAAAACATACTCCAGCACAGATTAGATAAAAAAAGAGCACCATACCCAGCATTTAATTCTTCAGTGAGTACAGAGCAATCTTTACGCAAAGGTCTACCTTCTATATGATTTCCAATCACGAAAAATGCTCCAATATGATGGTTCCTTTTAACCCGACGAAATGCCGGGCTTCATCAGTCTTTAATCGCTTGGCCTCTGATGGAGCAACATAAATGCTGAAGAGAATTGCCTTAGACCGAGAAAAATGATTTGCTATTTAAATAGCTTTTATACTACAATCAGCAAAAGAAGATTGTTATCTGAACATGTAGTACTCATTCAGTATAAACTCATTCAGACATTTTCCTTATGAAATAAAACGTCAAGAAATATAATGGTCAAACTAGTTTTGTTTGACTTGCAACATTACAATATAAACTGATATAATTCGGGGATCATTGAATATGCCTTAACTTCAAAATAGTTCTGTCTTTCTGAATTATTGTTCTTTTGCAGTACCATATTCATTCCCGTTAGATGAAACGTAAACGATATTTTCCACAGAAGACACTTCTGTATTCTGAATAAAATGTCGTAGAGTCATTAGGTCATTGCCGGAACATGAAACATGTACAATGCCCTCACCGGAATTCGAATTCCGGACCTCCCGAATACGAGTCAAGTCTGCTTTCAATTACACCACGAAAGCATGCGGAAAGGAGGGAGAAAATGCCCATGTGTGCTCGTTAGAACTGCAAGGTGATAAACTTTTGAACAAGGACACTTTCCTTTATATTTGCTGTACGTAAAAGGATAAAACTTAGTCAACAAAAGAGAAATTAATAAGAGAATTTGTATCTAAAAAACACAAAAATAAATACTCACATCATTTCCGGCTACCAACCATTTTGATTCATCCATGCCTTAAGGCAAAGATAAGATCATTTAAGATAAAGCCGTTTTATTATGATAAATTAGTAGTTTGGATTGATACGGAGATTATTTTGTTTTCATATTTCATCATTTTAGAAAAAAAGACAATTTGGGAAAAATAATTGAATTCCTCACCGCACAGGCAATGGAAAAACTTAAACTTACCTGTCAGGTAAATTGCATCGATAATCTTTTTGTTAAAACTACAAAAAAATACACTCAACCCTCTTATAGAGACCACCTCCTAAGAATACCTTCAAAGTAGTTTTGAAAACTTTAATAAGAATGAAAATCGCCTCCCTAAGACCACAATTTCTACATAAGATTCCAACCGTCTAGAAGCTCTTATGATCGTTCTATAGAGGATTAATTGTAATTTTTCAGAAAAGTACTGAGTTCTCTGAAATAAATTTATGCTTATTTCCACTCATGTTAAAAATAAATACAAAAGGTAACTTCAATAATTTATTTGAAATAAAACACATTTTACCTGTGCTTGTCTCTCCATAAGATGGGCAAGGGGTAAAAATGACAAATAAACATCTTCCTTGTGAGGAGCTGAACTTCCCTTGAGGGAGAAAAAAGATCATAAACTAACTGAAATTTAAAAACAAGTTACACAGAGATCTGTGTAACTTAAAAATATAATTATTATATTTAAAATAATTATAAGTAATAGTTATAATTTAAAAAGTTGAGCGATTTTAAAATACTTTATCTCTGAAGTTTACGAACGGAAGTGAAAAATATTAAATAAAATGGAAGAAAACTGGAATCGGTTTATTAAGAAGTGACTCTCAACGCAAAATATGCCAAGATGACCATCAATTCGGTGTCACGTTTGTCTCAAACGTAACTTCTGATAATTTTTCAACAATTGTGTTTTATGTAGACAAAGGAGAATTGTACTTCCAGATGATAATATTGCAATGTGTCAAATCTATTGACCCAGTCGGTCAGCTGTGAAACAAAGAAACATTGGGTTCATTATCACTATTCTATCGCAAAGTAGCTTCGTAAAAAAAAAAAAAAAAAAAAAAAAAAAAAAAAAAAAAAAACACTCTACATTTGAGTAACATTATAAAATTAGGAATTTTTTTGTCATTTAACGTTTAACGCAGAGGTATGCTTTGCATTAATGTTCTTCACTTTAACGAAGGATTTAACAGATTTTCAAGCTAATCATAATTATAGAAATACATAGAAAGTGTGCTCTTTTTTAAGAAAATAAATTTAATAGGATTTTTAGTTTCAACGACAAATACTGAAAAATTAAAGTGTTGCTCAGCATTTGTTTTATGCAGTGATTGCCGAAAATTATAACTTAAGAACATTTACATATTACATATTAACATTGTGAAGAAGCATATGATTGTAAAGAAGTTTTAGTGGATGGTTTCATTGCCTGCGAATAATGTCTCAGTCTAATGCGTCATCCATACTCTTATGCTTCATTTTGCGGTCCTTCGCTGTTGGTAATAAAGCCATCTATCATACTGCTGGACCCAGGTCATAAATCTGGCAAAAGTATGAATGTTTGTAGTTATCTGTCAACCTCATCTTGCGTGTGTAATATCAGTCAGTTTCTGTGATGCATTCACCCTAAACAACTTTCTCAGCGATGAGGTGACTAAGCGGCTACCTTCGGCCATTCCTGACGAATTCTCAATTTGTTAATGGCCTTGTGTTTGAAAATGTATTCGCTTTCACGTCAGCTTATCAGACCGCAAACCTCGGTTTCCATACTAAGATAGACAGATGTGATGATCTTACACCATCGACAGGGAAATTGATCCACGGATGGCTTATCAGTCAAATAAGTCCTGTTATCGATCAAGGTCAAAGCCATTAAGTAAGTTATAGGTACAAATTATTAAATAACCTGGACCTATAAGTATGACAGTACACCTATGAGTATGACAGTTACTGTACTGTCATGGCTTTCATGGCTTTGACTATGGTCAAAGCCATTAAATAAGTCATAGGTTGAATCAAGGTTAGGACCTGTGCCTTCCCGAAGGTATATTGCGGGCCTTCTTTTTAATCACCTTCCCTATTTTGACCATGGAGGTAAGAAAGGAAGGAGGGGCCAACCCCGCACTAAGAGTGCAGCACTGCTCCGAGGCTTCGGTCTCCATATGGGTTGTTTTCTGTTCACATTCAGAAGCTCCCTTGGCAGCGCTCTGATATTATTTGACACACGAGAGTTCCATACAAATCGAAAAACGGGACACTTCCGCATTAAAAAAAAAAAAAAAAAAAAAAAAAAAAAACATTTATTGTGTGATGGATGATAGCAACTTGTATAATTTAGTGACATTTACGCAAAACCTTTTACACCCGCAAAAATCACATCATGGTTATTTTTCGATAACTAACAACACCGATTTTGATTATGAATTTGTTTTATAAAATTCTAAGTTGTTGAACTACAAAAATATAGATTTTAGCAAAAATGTTATACTTAAAGAAGGAAAAATACCTTACAAATTGTATACGTCTTTCGATACCCTTGATAGAGAGTTCGCTACTTTTATTTTATGTTTCAAACGCTAGTGAAAGAATTAAAAATTTGCACATGCGGAAAACGAAAAATATGAAATATGTATGGGTATTTATTATTATTACGCATTATTAACAAAATACGTAAATATTTATTAAATTATTTTTTAATGTATCTGAAATGAAGGATTTATTCATTCATAAACTCCTGTGAAAGTTACTGTGAAGAAATCTAATTATGAAATGTATCTAAATTTAAAATTATTATAAATATTATCTAAATAGATAATAACCTGAGCATTCAGTTACAAACATAAATTGAAATCCTGTTGGCAAATACGCTTATAAAACTCTTTAAGGAAGAATTGTTCGTACTGGAAAGCAATCTGTTAAAAGGTTTTGTAAAGCAAATTCTATCAGATGCGTACTTAAGGTAATTTTAGTAATGAAGAAGATTTTTTGAATATGTATTCTTGAAATTAAGGGTAAAAAAATCTGATAAGTATAATTAAAAGAATTATTCCCTTACATTTTATAATAACTCAGCTACAAGTTTTAAATAATGTTAAAAAAATCCTTTTTTTCATTCCCTTTCAGAAATATTCAGAGAAAATTAAGTACATGGAAATTTCAAAAATTCTGATTAGTGGCTTGATCGTGAAACAAAAAGCCAAAAAATATAACAAAAGATTAAATATTTTAGGTTTCGAAACTAGCAATAGTTAGCTTTCAAACTGGAAAGACAGGCACCAAATCCATTAAAAAATCTTTAACGACGAATCCAAAGACTCTCACATAGGAGTTGCGATTATATAAGTTAATGATGTATTGTTTACGTTGCTTCACTATATCATGCCAGTATTTTTAAAATTTTAACAAAACGACCATTTGTTAAAGGACAAAGTCAGACGAAACTTAAATGTTCGAAGAGAGAAACGTTTCTGGTGGAAATATTCCAAATGACAGGCTTATGTATTTTAAACTACACTAACTAAAGTTTTAAACTACTCTTTCTGGTTAGTACGTTAGAAGTTCCTCAATTTATCAGAATAAAATCATTATTTTGAGCGCTACGGTAAAGAATGGTGAAATTATAAGGTATTTTTCCCTCCTTCCATCCTGCCTTCTTGGTGTAACGGTTAACACACTCGCCGCGTATTCGAAAGGTCCAGGTTCGAGTCCCAGCGAGAGCATTGTACATGTTTCCTGTTTCAATATAAACCTAATGATTGTACAAAATTACTTTAAAATTCTTAACAGAAAGACATAGTATTTATTGTTTATTACTATTGCCTTATTAAATTTCCGATTTGATTCTTGTTGGACAAAGACTTGAGTTCACTTTGGAAATCATGTAAGTACTCATTCACCCATGTTATATAACAAATATGGAACACTACTTAATTTTCAGGTTACTTCAGACGTATTTATTGAATATGTTTCTTTATTTTAGGTCTTAAAGAGAAAAAAATAACCAAATTAGAATGAAACTTTAGGGCGGCAAATAAAAATAAAAATAAAAATTTTATCTTTCAAATTTCTAATTTTAAGTATTCTTAAAAAACAAAACACTTACATATTTTAACTCTAATTTATAAAATACCTAAAGTATTCTTTTTAGTTTGGTTCTTACCCTTTCCCTCTCATAAATAGTAAAATACTGTAGGGTTTTATCGTTTTTACTAGCAGTTATTTGAATTTGTTAGCCTTTTTCTGTCGTTTCATATTCCCTTCCTGTTTCCTCGCCGGTATATAGTAAATCAGTTAGAGCGAACTAGAGTGAATTTTATCTGAAGTAGCAAAAAGTTTAGTCAGAGCGTGGCTTCGCTATTACGAGCGCACGTTGTTAATTCTATCAGCTACTAACTTCAAACCTCGAATGCGCATTCTTGCCGCCGAAATTATTATCCTGCCAGTGTAAGTTTCTGAATCAACTTGCTACGCTAAGTCGAATTGTGTAGTGCTGTATTACTGTTTATCTTTGAATTTGGTTGTTATTTTGCATTTTCAAGTTTCTTACCACAAGTAATTAGTGACAATATAAGCACGTAAGTCCGTGCTGTCTGTAAACGATCGTGTTCAATAAAAGGGTCTTTTAACCCTTTTCCCTGCTGTATTCATCTTCGAGTCCTTGCGAGAAGTCGTAGCTAAGACTTTTAAGTAGATCTAGTTACATTGCATGTTATCTAAGACGACTAGAGCCCACAGTACTTCTAAAATTTTTTTCCTGAAGTGCGCCATGCCAAAACAAATTTGTGTGACTTTTATATAACATTATAGATGCATGTACTTGCCTAACAGCAAATGTCAAACTGAAATACGTGCATGACTTTAATAATCCAGTATTAGTTTACGATTTTGCTATAGCTAGACTACAATATTCATGTACTTTATTTCATATAGCACTTATTATGTTCGAGATCCACCTCGTATTGTGTATACGAACATGTCTTTGAGAACAAAAAATAATAAAAATAGAATTATATAATTATGCGTCAGCTTACCAAATGATGTACCATGCTAGTTGTTGAGATGGTTAAGTTATAATGCGATATCATAGCCCCTTTAGGTTCTCCCGTCGTTCCACTAGTGTAGCAAATAGTTGCTATATCGGATGGAGATGGAGTCTGAAAAAAAATAATAATACATCTAATGGATTAAATGTCATTAAGCTGTTTTACCTATTGTAATTTAATTTTTGTTATTTTTCTCAAGAGTGAATAATTATAATCATTTGATGTGAGCATTAACTACCGTACACCTGTTCTTTGTAATTATGCTTTACATACTGGATTTTATTTAGCTTAAATGTATGCTATATCTTAACCATATCTGAGTTGTGACTTACTGTGATTTAAGATAACTTTAAATATGAAAATCTAATTCTATGCCTCAAGAATCACATCCAGGGAAAATGGATTACACACAACAGTTGTTAGTTCTTTGAATAGATATTTGAAACTTCTCTGAGTATACAAATTCTAAGAGAGTTCATTCATCATTTTGTTTATAATATCATTGTTGAAATATATAATCAGTTCACTGTTATATGCATGTATGTATGCAATATCTCAAAACGGCTGCACGATTAAATATCTTTCGATGATTGGTCCTGTACCAATGCCCAAGTTTAAATGAGTGCTCAGTGCTACAGGCTAAAGCAATTTTCATTAAATGATGTTTTGAGCAGGTAAATACTGAACTGAAGATATGCAACTTGCTCCTCAAGTTTTAACAAGAAAATTGCTCTGCTTAGCCTAATTAGAAGAGCAAAACCTCATATTTATATAATTACAATCAACCATGACTAATGCTAAAATTCGAAATTTATTTTTGGATGATTCAAAATGATGATGCTCATGTCAAACTTTCGAAATCTGTGGAAATCTCAAAATGGAAGATAATACAAATTTTTTCAATAAAAAACACCCCCTTTACCACTAGAAGTAACATACTACTCGGAATTTCAATTGCAGGTTATGCTGTTTGCTAAAAAACCGCTTGAGAGATGTTTCTGGCAAGATGGAGACAGGCTTTTCTCAAGCAGAACGAATTTATATATTGGAGCATAAATCTGAGCAAATATTAAGCATTTGATAACGATGCTACCTTTGTCAGATTTTTTGTTGGTGACTGGAACAGTGCACTTCCCTCTTCGTTCATGTTGTCCGAACTCAAAAGAGACGGGCAACCATTTTATTTCTTATCATGGACGCTTTCACTTTCTCGCAGTGTCATTTCCAAATGGAAAATCATTGTAATGTTAGGTTCACGAACATCTGGAAGGTCTTCTCTTTAAACCTTCCGCACATTTCCTTAAGAATGCATTCTGAAATAATGGGCAATCTTTAAAATTCATTCTGCTTGGATAAAAGGCGTCTGCATCTTGAACTAAACAAACGGTATTTAAAGCTAAGACTATAAACTGCAACTGACAATTCAAATGATTTATTACTTATAGCAGTGTTAGGGTGTAATCCATTGGAACAATTCGCTCTCTATATTCATTTTCAAGTTTTCAAAATTTGATGTGCACCACTTGTAGGTCACTCTGTATTTAATGAAATTCAATTTTACGTAGCGTATTCGGAAACTAAGTACCGTTTCATTCTAGCGCCGTCGCAGCGCTGTGGTAGGCGTCCCGCGCATGCGCACTAGTCTTTCTTGTTCACTGACTTTCAATTGTCGCCATTTTGGTTTCTCTATGTTGTGTTTTCAGTTTGCTGTGCACATTCAAAATGTTTAAGACAATTAGTTCTCCCGCTGACTCTGAGATTCGTGCCGTGATTAAATTTTTGAACGCGAGGAATGTTAAACCGGCCGAAATTTATCGTCAAGTGACAGAAGTTTACGGTGAATACGCGATAAGTGATGGAATGGTGAGAAAGTGGGTAAGAATTTTTAATGCAGGTCGAACAAATGTCCACGCCGAAGCTCGGAGTGGCCGGCCTTCTGTTGTCACCGATGATTTGGTAAGGAAAGTTGATGAAGAAATTCATGAGAACAGACGCTTCACAATGACAGCTGTTTCAGAGGCATTTCCACAAATTTCACGTACTGTTTTTTTCGAAATTGTGTCTGACCGCTTGAATTATCGCAAACTGTGTTCCCTATGGGTTCCAAAAACGCTCACTGATGTTCACAAAATAAAGCGACTTGGTAGTGCCCTGACATTTCTCACGTGGTACAGTGATGAGGGAGAAAACGTTTTAAACCAAATTGTGACAGGTGATGAAACTTCTGTGTGTCATTTCACACCAGAATCGAAACAACAATCGATGGAGTGGAGACACACTCATTCTCCGAAAAAACAAAAGTTCAAAGTGACAATGTCATCACAAAAAATCATGTGCACTGTCTTCTGGGATAGGAAAGGCATTTTGCTTACTGAATTTCTTCCCAGAGGTGAAACCATTAATGCGGCACGATATTGTGAGACTTTAACAAAACTAAGGCGTGTCATTCAAAACAAACGAAGAGGAATGCTCAGTAAAGGAATTGTGTTGCTCCATGACAATGCTCGGCCCCATAATGCTGGTGACACTCAATCGTTAATTCGACAGTTTCATTGGGAGCAGTTCGATCACCCGCCGTACAGCCCGGACTTTGCGCCGTCCGACTATCACTTGTTCCTGCACATGAAGCGCGAGCTTGGTGGCAAGCGCTTTGGATCTGACGATGACACGAAAAATGCTGTGGAGTCGTGGTTATCGAAACTGGCGGGAAGTTTCTTTGACGATGGTATACAAAAACTGGTCACCCGCTATGACAAATGTTTGATCATTGGCGGAAACTATGTTGAAAAATAGTTTTAAGACATGTATTTTCATGTAAAAATAAAATTGGATTCGAAAAAATTGTTTTACTATTTTTTTTTAAACGGTACTTAGTTTCCGAATACGCCTCGTATATGCTACCCATAACGATATTATTTTCTTTAGACGAAATGTTTTAACTCTATACTCATTTTTAACACTAACTTTTTTTTGTTAAGGGACTAATCCCCCACCCCAAACGTAAAAACTACATGAGGACCGGAAATAATTTACAAAATGAAACTTCATTGATGGTTTACATAAAAATTTAAATTATGCGCAGTTTTATTTAAATGTTTATATGACCGACATCATTTTATTTAGAAAGCTTAACTTGATAAGTTTCTTAAGATTAACAATATATTTATGGCTATCTGTTTAAGAGACATTTTGGTCTGCAATCTTTAAATAATGTGCCGTTATGGACTGTTATTTCTTTGGATTCTAAGAATATACAATAGAATCCCTTTTAACCGGCTTCCGTTTAAAGGAATTTCCGCTTTAATAGGCCGTAATTAATTTAAGTAAGAAAAAAAATCTCTAGCGCACGAGACTGTGTATCGGAAATTCTGAAGATATGCTCATTTAAAAATTATTTTGTGATATCGCTGTATAATTGAATTTTATGGTTTAAGTGCGAAGAACATGATATTTAATAAATAAAGGTAAGGTAAAAATAACGCCCATTTGGCGGTAATGTAAATTCTGAAAGCTTTCAGATTTTTCTTTTTTATTTAACATTTTGTGTGTTACCTTTATTTATTAAATATCATGTTCTTCGCACTTAAGCCATAAAATTCAATTCAACAGCAATATCGCACAATAGTTTTAAAAAGAGCATATCTTTAGAATTTCCGATACATGGTCTCGAGCGCTAGAGATGTTTTTTTTTTTTTTTTGTCCGTACAGTGTTGCCACTGCTTAATCTAACTTCGTTGAGTCTCTTAATCAAAAACTTACAAATGCTTTACAATATATGAAATAGATGATAAAACAAATTCCAAATTTTGGCTTTTAAATGCCCATATTCGTGTGGAGACATACGCTATTCAAAATTTGATGGCTCTAGGTGCCGTTGTTTTATTACAATGCAAGAAACATACATAGATTTTGAAGCTTTGTCATTAGTGTCTTTAAATATTATACTGGGCGATAATATTTGGTGTCAACAATTTAAAAGTGATTTGCCGTTTATAGTGAATCAACGCAAAATTCCAAAACGAAATTAATACTCTTCTGGGCAAATTGTCAATTTGGGTTAAAAAAAAGTAAGCTAAAAGATTATAAAAAATTGGAAATTCTGTAATTATGTATTTTAAATGTAATAAAAAACAAATAAACCTTAAAAAAGGAACACTATATACAGTAACGGTATCGCACTATCGATGAATTAAAAGTGACTGATATCTGTAGCAGTCTTCTTGCCAACTAACATACCGCCTCTATCGTAACCCATGGACCAGTGATAAGAAAGTGTGATAGAAAATTTAAAGAAACAGTATTGAAGAAAGCTTTTGACAGCTCTCAGTGAAGAGGTTAACTCTGATTGAAGCCTCATCGATTTATTGAAAGCGAGTAATGTAAAGGAAGCTATTTATATGATGGCAAGGTCATGGTAAGAGGTGGATGAATCTACAATGATAAAACCTTGGCGGAAACTTTGGTTGCCGTATCAAAGAGCCTCAGAAGGAAAAGCAGTCACCGCAGTTGAAGAGACAAGTTTTGCGTCGTCATTCATGAAAGGTATTTTCAGCAAGAAATTTTGTCAGATAGCGACATCACCGGAGCTGTCTCTGATGCGGTTTACAATGATGATGGCTCCGGCATCAGTGACAATGCGACCTCCGTCCCATCATATACAGATGGAGCAAAATCACTGGAAATGCCTTTATGCTGTGTGGAAGAACAGTATCAGCTTTTTCCATTGATGCGATGCCTTTTAAAAAATGGCGAAACTATGCAGCGAGTATCCGAATTTCCAGCTTTCAGAAAAAAAAAAAAAAAAAAGACTGAAATTTTTTAAACATTTCTGCTAATGGTATGTAACACTTGTAATAAACTTGAACATTTAATAAATACTTACTTTAACTATAAAAAAATGCATTTCCGCCAAGTAAATAAATTTTTCTTCACTCTCCACTTTAACCGGAATTCTGCTTAACCGGCTTAACCCAGATCTCATTTAGGCCGATTAAGAGAAAGTCTACTGTGCCTCAATTTTGTTTTGAGAAAACGATCTAAATAACTCAAACAATGAGAAGTTAATTAACTCATACACAATCTAAATAACTCATACAATGAGAGACTGATTACTTACAACTGTAGGAGCTGGATTTTTCATTCCACTTTCCTGAAAGGAAAAAAATTGCAGTAAGAGAAAATTTCTCAATACACCGAAATAATTTTAAAGAATATTTTCACTTAGTTTGTGCTTCGACTTTGAACACAACCGGGTGTTTTATTATAATCCATTAATCCCCGAACCTTGAATGCATGTCGAAACAAGCATTAGAAACAATATGCAGGCTATGAAATCAAGCAATATATGACTGTTATATACGGCATACGGTCGGTGAATCAAAATGACCTTGAGGAATCTTCAAGTACACTCACGTCCATAAATTAAGGATAATTCGGAGTCACGCGGAAATCGAACTCTACAATAAATATATCACCTGTAAAATCACTACACACATCTTCAAGAATCATATGCAAATTTCAGCAAGTAAGCAGATGACACCGATGGTACGTCACAATGACGAGAGTGTAAGAGAGTGATATATAACGAATACAGGCAATGAAGTAAAATTGTTCGCAGGCGCTTTATAAGCATTTCAGTGCAATAACCGAATAGTCATGACACAAAGGACGCATTTGGATGATTTTTTACGTGGTAGAAATATCGGCCGTCTGGAATGTGGACGTACCCAACTGGAAGTATCAGACGAACTTGGAATTGCCCAGAGTGTCATCTCCAGGCTTTGGCGACGATTCCAAGATGATGGTAATGTGAGTAGACGTTACAGCACAGGTCGCCCCAGAGTTACAACGCCGAATGAGGACCGGTATTTAGCAGTTATTGCCAAAAGAAACAGGCAGAGCACAGCTTCAGACCTGTCTCTGAAGCTGTGCTCCGCTTCACCGCTGGTACGACACCACTGGTACGACAATTTCAAGGCAGACCGTGTACAGACGCTTAGGACAGATTGGTCTATATGCTCGTAGACTTGTCAGATGCGTTCCACTTACTGCAACTCACTGTCTCCTGCGGTTAGCCTGGAGTAGATAGCATGCATTGTGGACACCGCTACAGTGGGCTTGTGTGATGTTTTCCGACGAGTCGAGGTTTAGCTTGCAGTCTGATTCTCGCCGGACTTTCATGTGGAGAGCTCCAGGTACCCGTTACCACCAAGAAAACATCATTGAACGACACCGTTACGGTGGTGCAGGAGTGCTCGTTTGGGGTGGAATTATTCTGGGTTCTAGAACTGACCTGCATGTTCAAATTGGAACCATGACAAGCCAAATCTATCGGGACGTCATTCTGGAACAACATGCATGTTTGTTTCGGGGCGCCATGGACGGACAATTTGTGTTTATGGATGACAACGCCCGTAAAACTAAACCATTTAATGATAAATAGGCTTTTATAAATAGGCTTTAAGTATCTTAATAATGTGCTTCAAATAAAATTTTATTTATTTTAAATTTTAAGAACAGTAGCACACAAATTTTCATGCTACGATTAAAACTTTAAAAATTTAGAATAACGAAAAATAAAACTGTGCTGATATTTGTTTATTTCTGGTAATTAAAAAATATCAAGAATGTATTGCATACGAAATTTAATAGTAATTTGGATCTGAGTAATCTGAATTTGAATACATGAAATGGTATGTAAGGAAGTCAAAGTAAAATGCTTGTACCCAAATCTGAAATGAAAAATTGATTTAAATTTATAATTTTACTCAATCAATCCATTTCTCTATAAGAATGCATAATAAACGTTAGAATTCAGTTATTTCTTTTAAATAAAATTAAATACCTTGTGATATTACTTTTAACTTGAATCCGATTTATAGTACAACTGCTGTATAATTGTAGGAAATATTGTTGAAAGAAGCTGTTCTGTATTAGCTTAACTTTTTACGAAGAGTAATATTCAACTAAGTTAAATTAAGGATTGTATTTTGGAAACTCGTAATTATTTACATAAACATTTTAATATAAAAATTAAAACTCTTTTGACTCTCTGCGAAATCATTAGTGCACTTGTAGTAAATGAAATTAACCTGAAAATAGCAGAATTGTATTCACGTTAAATTTTAAATTTTCTAAATTTAAAATTATTGATATTTTCTAACATTTTCTGATAATGTTCTAATATTAAAATTATTTTCTATAATATTTTAATAATTTCTATAATATTCTAATATTTTAAATATTTTGTAATTATATTCGTTTCTCTTCAATAAAATCTAACATTTTTCTGGAGGGGAAAGAAGCAGAATATTTGCAAATAACTAGAAGAAAATGTTATGAAATCATTTGGGAGTTAAGAATGTAATATTTTGGTAATTGAGATTATAAATCATAAAAATGGTGAATTTTGAAATTATTTATTTCGCATTACACGTTTAAAACATTATCTTGCTACGCACTAAAACTGTAACTATAAAAATATATAAATAAAATATCATACTTCAATTTCGTGAAACATATGAAGACTGACTTTCTTCTTCTCAGCAAGCTCATGCGCACCCTGAGATATATTATTTATAACCACAATATGCTTTAAACATGGGCAGTTCTCTAAGTTTTGCAGCAGAGAAAAGACTTTCTCTTCCTTATCACATATTACGATAGGGATTTCCGCTGTGCAAATAGAGGGAAAATGGATCAATTGAAGATAAATAATAGTATAACAGTTCATACATAAATCTACTGTAACAGACTGTGGATTAGTGTTATTTCGGAATATGAAAACTAACATTTAAATAGTCTTCTATCATTTTAAATTTTTGGTCTCTTATTACACAAATTCTTGTCCAGAAATAAGTTTAAGAAATGTAATTTTCATTCAGAATTTCAATAGGTTTATAAAAATGGGATATTTTAGACTGTCGCAAAAGAAATTCAGTTCTGAAAGAAGTTTTAAAAATATTAGTGAATGATAATTTATAATAACGTCCTAGAATCTTTAATTATGTTTCCTATGTTTCAAAATTTTATGTCTTTTCCTTTTACTAAGTTTGAAATTCGTATTTGATTTTAAAAACATTTGTTTAGTTATAATTAATGAAATTATTCATTGAGCAAATAAAAATAACATTCATATGTAGTTGATGCGAATTTTAATGGAATAAGTTTCTCTTTTTTAATTTGAATAATTAGAATGATAATGCACTCATTATAAAAAATGTAACTGAAATTGTAACCAAGTTTGTAACTGATAACTGATTTTGTGATAAAAAAAGCTTTTAGTAACAGTTTCAAACAAAATTTGTTATTGAAAACTGATTCAGTGATAGGAAAAGGTCTAAATCTAAGGTTATCAGGTTCAGTGTTCCTTCTTACTTTCTTTGAGAACATGCAAAGACCCTGACTCGAAACAGGGAGCTTACTAAAGCTATGTTCAATAAATGTGGGAAGTAGACAAGATACACAGGAAGGGTATACGAAACCCTTTATTTTTCACTCTTTACAATAATTTCCGTACTTCGGAATACAGAGACCAACTACTTGTGGTCTGAACGTAAGAATATAAAAATATTTAACTAAACTCTAACTTAACTTTGGAATAATAAACAAGGGCCTACGTGGAATATTGGCCGTATATTAACAGGAAGCTGTATGCAGTACAGAGAACTGTTAGCACTACAATACGTTTAAAATTATCAAGAGGATTAAACCTCTGGCCTGGAAGGCAACCAGCAACCGAGTAAAACTGCTTAGGCAAGCGGCCTGCTTCGACTAACTCCTTCCTCTCTCTCGCTTGGCAAAAAGCCACAACTTAAGTACTTGGCGTTCGCCAGACAATTTTGCATAAATAAGTTAAAGCTTTTAATTCTGGCCGGAAGTAGAAAATAAGAAGTGATAGTAAAGATTTAAAATAAAAATAAACGTTAGTAAAACTTAAGATCCTTACAAGGTTAATTTTACGTCTAAAAATTACTGATATAATTTATATCTAAGAAAATCTTTTGCAATTCTCTGATACTCGGGATAGCGTTAAAATCGTACCCTAATGATTATTCATACGTTAAGAATAAGCGTTATTACAAAAACAGAGATATTAACATACCTTCTTTGATAATAAATGAGCAGGCACTGGGTCCTAAAGTATCATAAAGTGGAACATTCACCATAGATTGGTTATAACAACCGTGCTCGGCTATAATCCACTGCAAAAAAATCATAAAATAATTTTCAAAATTCGATTCCAGTTCGATGGAAGCAAATGATGTAATTTGCAATCAACGAATGATCACAAACTCCTCCATATTATATTATCACTCATACCTGAAATACATAACTTTGGGTTAGAGTTTCTAAAGCTTTTCTGAAATTGAAAACGCACACACAAGGAATATGTTTAGAATACATGCAATATATTTAGAATACTAGCAATATATTCATAAACAGACCGAAAAGTCTTGGTCATTATTTACATTTTCTTTTCTCTACTTTCTCGTTGCCGTAATTCAAATAACATAATAATATAACATATAATAAACAACGTAATAATAAAGTTGAGCATGGTATTTTTCTTTATGTTATACTATTTTTTCGCAACAAACAAGCGGAAAAATGAGCGTTTTGATAAGATTAACATTACCAATAAGCAGAACATTATAAAACAGAAACTTAAGAAGCACCAAAACATATTAAAATTGAATTAAGACATCCGTTTCTAATTTTAAAAACTTAAATTTTAATACTTTTGTTCCATGTTTCATGAATTTAATTTACAGATTTAATATGATTTTTCAAACCGCTTAAAAACATCAAATTATTCTCTTTAAATATTTTGGAGTTTGGAGATAAGTCTGTATAATAGTATATATATGTGTGTATGTAAGAAAAATAAAGAATATGTAAAAGATTAAATTATCAGTGTAAATTAATTTCCCTTCTCTATTCTAAAAATCTATTTGCACATCTATTTGCGCTGCGTCATTTCGAGGAAAATCCATGTCATATGACTCTTACGTAATTCTAGTGATGTAAATTGAACTAAAAACTCAAGCAGCCAATAATAATTTTACAGCAATATTAACTACCCAATCAAAATGCTTTGAGAACCAAAACTAACTCAGTTTGATTTGAGATTTCATCCTGAACATTATTCACTTTCTTTCTACGCTTTGCCTTAGCTGGCCTGCAGTCTGTCTGCTTTTTCTTTCTTGCTACAAATCTATAAAAAATGTAAGCTTTTTGGAACAGGCTCATTTAATGGGCCGACTTGTGTGTAGCCGTAACATGTTGCTGAAAATAAATTAATCTGCCTTCGCCTCCAATTTCCTAGTCATTATGGATCAGCGCTTCTACGCCATCAAAATTCCTGTTCCTGAGTATATTACATACATATATAAAGAAATACAGAAATAGGCTAAAAATTAGAATTAAAAAATTTTTAAACCCGTCCTGCGATATAGCTGCAGGATTGAAGCAGAATAAACTTAAAGAATCTAAATTTATTATTAAATTAGAATAAAAGCAAGGCAATTCCTCTGTAATATGATTAATTGCAATCGTGTATAAGAGGTATCAAACAATATCAAAACACATCCAATTTAAAGAAAGAATTCATAGTAGAACAAACTCGAAAAATAAAAATGCGAAAGGGAGAAATATACAAAATTAGACAAATAAAAATTAATCTTTTTTATTGAAACTCCAATTCAGAACTCATCAGAGGAAAATGGATTAAAGCTTCATAAAAGTCGATTAATATGTTTCGTTTTCCTGGTACATTTGAGATCAAAAACCATAAAAAGATTTCATCAATTTTTTTTATCTAAGACTTTAAAATTTATATAAAACCGAAAACTCGAATCTCAAATTTACCAGAATTTTTACAAATTTTCGAAACACTTGGAAAAAAGAATGAAACATAATATTGTGCCAAATAGACAATTAAAAAAACCATAGAACTTCGCATTATGTACATTGATATTAAAAAAAATATTGTCTAAAGCCAATATATGCTAATCCGAAATTCAAAAGCAAGTATAAATAAGAGCAAATCTAATTGTCATTTTAACAAAACGTAAAAACTGGAAGATCCACGTCCCAATTTAGGCGGGACAATCCGAACTTCAGACTTCATGTCCCTAGGTTCTTCGCTTGTCCCGTTAGGACGCCTGTTTGTCCCGCTTTTCTGCAAAAGAGATTTTTAACGTCAATTAACTCGAATTGAGCGCCACGGCGCATTGGTGACGTCTCGCTGATGCTTGCTTCCGATAAACATGGACTGCCGATAAACATGGACCTTATAAGAAATAGACTAACTCAATTGCGTTTTCTCCCTTGTCTGGCACGTTCCCGGTTGTCACCTTGATCACATCCGGAGGAGTGGGGACGACTTCCAGAAATTAGCAATGGTTGGCTATTTCAGCGCGTACAATTGTCACGAAAAAGCTGGTAGTAGTGCCTCATTTCACAAGTAAGAATTTTTAAATATTTTTATTTTTGACACCGAGATTGCTTTTTAAATACTTACATGTTTTCAAGCATAATTAACGTTCTAAATAATTATAAAGCTGTTGCATGCTTTCAGGCTTGTATATATTTTTAGCTTTTCCTATGATGTAAGCGAATTTGTAACTTCTTCTTTTAGAAAATAATATTTTAAATCTGAACTAACAGAAAAATTCAACCAAGTAATTTTCTCTTACAATTACTAAAACTATAACCAATACTAAACTATAACTAAATACTAAAATGCCTAAAAATGAATTTTTGAAAGTTTTTCTTTAAAATTTATAATTTTTTGCTGCTTTTTTAAATAATAGGTAAATTTTAATTCCTAGCATTATAACTAATCAAAAATAAGAATATTTAAGAACGAAAAGTATACATCTTATATAGCTGGTTTTTGTTGTTAAAAGCTTAGCTTATAAAGTAAAATGTAATATCTGTTTCTCAGCTTTAGTTTAACAGAACCATATGATGGTTTGCTAGGTTTCAAATATTATAAATCTGGGTAAAGGTTTGACTTCTCCTTTCAGTGACGTCCGAATGATCTGCAAAAATGCAGAAATAATTTTTAGGCAGACTGAAAAGGAGTTTAAATTGAATAAAAAAAATATTATAAATTTCATGACTCTAAAAGTCTTAAAAAGCGTAGGAACACATATATTTCCTTCTCTTCAAGACCATATTTATGATGTTGAGCCAGATAAAAACAACC